>NC_137458.1:261347576-264090076 GCF_964235325.1 Thermobia domestica | reverse complement strand
GAAGAATACATAGTTAACCCAATGGAGAAACTAATAAATAAGTGTTGGCAGTTCTAAATGACAAGATTATATGCCCCAAGTTGCTAGAGAACTGTACATTTTCATGGGCGTTGAGAGAATATTGGTTAGATTTGAACGAAAACGACTCACGCGAAGTAATTAGAAAGTCCCAATGATACCTTCGTATGAGATATATTATGAGAAATGAACTTATACTTATAAGTGGCAATTGAGATTGAGGGCCACAATCTCTTTGCATTAAACACATATACGGCATAATTATCCACTCTTTTATTGAGGATTGGATGTAGTAAGTAGTCAATATGACTCAGTAGTTATTACTAAGTTTTTTAAATTAATGAAAGTTAGTCTTCCAAGCGAGAGATGTGGATGATGAATAAAAAGGACCCAGGATATTGAAAAGTGAAGTAATACAAGCAATTAAAGAGTTGCGAAAGAGAAAGGCCACCGGAATCGACAACATACCAGTAGATTTGCTCAAGGAATTACGAGACAACGCATTGAAGGTACTGACTTCACTCATTAACAAGATCTACCTGAGTGGAGAATGACCAAAGGATTTTCTTAATGTTACAATGATTGCATTGCCTAAGAAATAGCAAGCAAAGAAGTGCAGCCAGCATTGGACCATTAGTCTTATTTCCCATACTCTAAAGATTATTGCACGCATATTGAACAGGCGACTGGAACTTAAGATAGAAGAGATGTTAGAAGAAGATTAGTTTGGATTCTAGAAAGGAAAATAAACCAGAGCTGCTATTGGATTGATGAGAATTATATCAGAACGAGTTGTTGATGTGAAGGAAGAGCTATGTTTGTGCTTCATCGACTGGCGAAAAGCTCTCGACTGGGTCAATTGGACGAAACTTTTGAAAATACTTAAAGAAACCGGAGTTAACTGGAGAGACAGACGACTCATTCGAAACTTGTACATAGGACAACGAGTGAAGTTGAGCTTGAATGAAGGAGAAATCAGTAGTGTGGAGATCGAAAGAGTCAAACAATGATGTAGTATGTCGCCACAATTATTCAATATTTACAGTGAATGTTTAATGAAGGAACCATTAATGGGAATAGGGGATTGTAAGATTGGAGGGCAGATAATTAACAACACCAGGTATGCTGATGATACGGTTATTATAGCTAGCACCGAAGAAGGACTACAGGAGATGATTGACAAAATAGTTGACATCGGAAAACTAAATGACATGGAAATCAACATCGAAAGCTCGAAAGTCATGAGAATATTCAGAAAAAATGTGCTCTTATGGGTCAGAGTAGAACAAAGAGAACTTGAAGAAGTCGAGAATTTCAAGTATCTGGGAAGTATTTTGACAAGAGATGCTTACTGCATCAAAGAGATCAGGTCAAGAGTTGCGGTAGCAAAAGAAGCATCCAACAAGAAAAGATCACTCTTAACTTGCAGGCTCAATATTGGATTTAGGAAGAAGTTGGACAAATGCTAAATCTGGAGCATTGAACTGTATAGTTCAGACTTGGACATTACGGAAGTTAGAGATGAAATATTTAGAGAACATCGAAATGTGGTGTTACAGGAAGATGGAGAAGATAAAATGGACAGAGAGAGCAACAAACGAATATGTTCTAAAACGGATAGGAGAGAAGAGGACACTACTAGTCAGCATCTTTCCTTGAACGCCAATTAGATTGGACATATCTTGTTTTTCAAAAGTGGCAGACGTCGTTACAATAAGGAAGCCATGTTCCACGCCATTATAGGGATTTTTAGGCTGTCAAATTATTATTCCCAACTAAAATGTGTTCAGGTATTGCATACGATATTGTTTTTGATACTATATTGTTTTTGATAACTACATTTCTCTAGAGCTGTATGGAGGATGGATGAAGTAAGGGAAAACTCAATAAAACTAAACATGAGCATCATCACTGAGAGATCCACAGAAAGATCAGATAATGGTTAATCTAGGAATTTATTACGTTGAAAGATTTCCAAAATAAATATGTAGAAATAAATTAAGGGTAATTACAGAGCCTTATATTAAAGAACTATCTTGTAGTCTGTACTACATGTTGGGTTCGGGTCATGACAGTATGTCGAAGGTGTCAAATCCTCATACGTGGGACGATAGGGTTATTAGTTTGTCGTTGTAAGAAAACTAAAAAGGAAAGTCAAAAGGCGGGCAAGGAAAAATTGTTGTTTTTCTATAAAACCCAATTTAAATTAATGTAGAATTATTTGTATTTTAGGATAGATGTAAGGGATACCAATACCCCAAATCCTACTCTAACAATAAAAGTGCTTATGAGTTGATTTCTGAAATTAATTAGTTGATGTATGGAAGTTTGATTCATCTGTTTGTGAAATAAATATCCCATAAGGCTCTATTGTGAGTAAATCACAATTAGTGCAGTAAATAGTAAAATTGTCTCCATAGTCGCATATTGCCATGCTATCGCACTGCATTATTTTTCTAAAGGAAAGCACAAACGTATGAAATGAGCGGGATTCGAACTCCAGACCTTCTAGTTGGAAAGCTCCTATTTTTTATGTCCTTCATGTTACTGATAGTTTTGCTTTCTAATTTATTAAAGTCCTTTTAATAAAATGATATATTTAATCCACGTAATGTAGAGAAATCATTACATTATCGACACAATAACTTTCCTCATTTTTTTAAATCGTTTACTAGAAGAACTTTCTTAATATTTTAGATACATGGGAAAGAAAAACAAATCTCAACGAGAAGTTTGTGTAACCATTAGAGGACGTTGTTTTCTGATTAGGATTACGTCACTTTGAAAGGATCTTTATCCTTATATCTCACTTCCGCAATTCGGGTCGACACCACCTCCGGATGATGTGATATTGTAGCTCTTCTGTTACACTTTCTGATGCACCTTTTCGCTGTTTTTGTTGCTAGAAAACGTTTCGTTAAAATAAATTAAGAAGTTATTCAATAGCTTGTGATAAATAGGATGTACACTCGTGCTCAAAAAATGTTCCTTGGTATGTACACTGTACACTAAAATATGTCCATCAGCATTTTAGAGCATCTTTTGTTTCGATAAAATATATTTGTCAATTACTTATTAATCCATTTTAAGTAGCCTTTATTATTTTACTCCTTTACGATTCTTGTATTTCTTTTCTTTCTTTCTTTCTTTCTTTTTGAAACCTATTTTGTCCTCCTTAGACGAACGTTGAATTCTCCAAGAGTATCATTCATTATAGATTGTTTAAGGGTGGTGCACACTATTCAGTATGACCGAGCAGTGACTCAGTTCCACTAGGGGGGCCGCGGTGGCTCAGTGGTAGAGCGTTCACCTCTGGTGCTTGGGGTTCCTGGTTCCCCCGCCAAGTGAAGTTTGTGGTGGACAAACATCGTGTGGTTCGGTTTCCTTTGAGTTCTACCGTTTCCTCCCGCTCTCTTCATTCCACCATTTCTTTCATTACTCATCATCACCGTCTCCTTTAGCCTAACCGACATAAGCGTGGGACGTAAAACTCAAAGATTTCATTTCATTCTCATTTTCATTTCAGTTCCACTAGGCTGCAAAGGAAATTTCTATACTTGTGGATTGAAACCGTAAACGGATAGACTTACCTTATGGTATTACAAAGGAGATGAGTACTTATAGAATGCTGTAGTAGCCTTCCCCTTTCCCTTTAGCTGTTTCCTCTCGAAGCAAAATATTAGCAACTTTGCTTAAATAACTCTTTTCTCGAATATCTAATGAATTAAAAATTATGGAGTGACTATAGAATAAATCAAAGCTGCTAATATATGAAACAGTATTAAGCTAGCAATCCCAAATAGCTACGTACGACACTGCTCGCCTTTTATTGAAGAAATGCACATAAAGAGCAAAAATTTGAGATAGATTAACACAATGTTCATTAACACTAACGTTAGAACAGTTTCTTAATTAATTAGAATTACTAGTAATTAATGAATAAGATTATATAATGGATAGTACCAATGGGGAATACACCTATGGAAGAGTAGGCAAATAGTTTGTAAATGTTTATAATTAAACTTGAATGGTAGTTTAATTCAGAATAATTGTTTTAGTGTACAGCACTATACATAATAAGTATACGCCATAAGCCACAGGGCAAGTGTTTATTGGATTTTCATGGTAGTATAACGTATAATTGTGAATGCGGAATATGTAATGAAAATTCGGAAGACCTATACAGGTAGAGTACACATATTCATAATATGTTCTATTTAATCTGTATAGACAGATACAGGGAAAAATAAAATAACGTAAACGTTTCTGCTTAAAAACTGAGCCTCGCTTATTGTAAAAGAAGAGCAGATAATTGTTATGCTGACCATAGATCAGTCAGGTATTAAAAAATTATAGTCCAAAAGCTGGCTGCATGTTTGAAGTAAATTCAGTGGACTGCATGTCATATTTCCTATAGCTAAATTAAGTCAAAGTATATAATGTACGTAGAATGAAAATATTGTGGAATGAAAGAATAACCCTAAAAATACGTCCATTATATTTAAGATTAGGACGCCTAATAAATATTGTAGTCATTGAATATGTTAACTCGTATCTAAATCATAATATTTATGCTGAATTGTGTTTTAATATATGAGGTCGTGAGAAGAAATTTGAAAATCAGTTAAATAAATGTGAACATATTAACTAACAGTCAGTATTTTTCAGAAAAAGATACCGAATATAGTACATGGATGCCAGTCCATAAGAATGTATACACTCCATACATAAGAAGAGATGGTGACAATCATAGATCTATTAAGGATTGTTTATAATGTCTTCTCTTACAGCAAACACGATTTAATTTTCTTTTCTTTTTTCTTGAGTTAGTCGATTGAATTGTGTTATACGGAAAACAAGAATAAAACTCTTCTTGCTCATTGCATAGATGTGGAATTCATGAAGAGTAGGACAAAACATATTTCTCGTAAACATTATATGCGACCTCTTGTTTAGGTGGTAATGATTTTCATTTGAGAACAAAAGTTCCTCTCGGGATAACTGTAATGCTATTTCTAAAGAAAATGACTATTACGCTTATATAACACAATTGAAGAGATATACTTCTATGTAATTTATAATAGGTATTTTATTGAATATAAATGCTCATTCAAATGGTTGGCTATGAAATTATGATTAAGAAAACAAAATTGTATTAAAAAGGACGTAGAATAAATGTCAATTGCATACTGAATTATTTAAAATGACTAATGATTCATATTTGCTCATTTTTCTTAATTTTAATTAATTAGGCCTAAATTAAATTAAAAGTCAATTAGTGATTATAATATTAAATTTTAAAACTTCTTGTTAATAAACTTCAATGGTAATAAGTTGTGGAATTTACTATCTCGATTTGCCTCCTTTTGTTGTTAAAAAATAACGAAATTAAAAAAAAACTGTGACAATTTAACTGATTTCAATGGTCAATCATTCTCTAATGTCGAATGTTGTTATAATGCTTTATTTCAAAAAGAAAAAAATGAAATGAAATCTTTAAGTTTAACGTCCCACGGTTATTCCGGTTAGGCTAAAGGAGACGGTGATAATGAGAAATAAGTGAAATGGTGGAATGAAGAAAGTGGGAGGAAACGGGAGAACCCCGAGAAAACCAACGAGCACGGTGTTTGTGAACCACAAAGTCCACACGGCGCGAGCTGGGATAGAACCAGGGACCCCAAGCACCGGAGGTAAACGCTCTACAACTGAGCCACTGCGCCCCCAATTTCAAAAAGAGTATTGAGGTTTTAAAAACTATACCATTTAAAAGTACAGTATAATACTTATTTTTAGAGAATGCGGAATAATCATTATTTTACTTTGCTTGTCTTCAAATTTTGACAAAGTCATACTACTTTCAACAAATACAAAAATACACGTATTGTGCATATATGAATACAAATGTATTCGCCTATGTTCTTGCACATGCTGAAATATTGCACATTTTAATTCTTCTGTTTCAAACGCATTTCACTTGCACTGTCCTCACAATGTAACACACTCTGAATATCAAGACTGGAAATATCTCAACTGCAAGGTTGCGGAAGTAGCATTGATCTTCATATTCTGAGTCCTGATAACACTATCTGCTTAGCTAATGTCTATAATCTACGTATAATGATGTATTCGTTATTAATATTTTTTTTTTTTGTTTTTCAGCCTAAATAACTTACTGGAAATCGAACCTAGTTTTTGTTGACGAAAGGATGTAAATGATATGCACTTACATCCACTGCAATTTGGGAGCCTAACATTAAAATTTGATTATTACGTATGTATTAATTGTGTAAACAAATTCCTCAAATATAATAGACTGTACAGATAGAACATATTCAGTTAAAGAGTGTGGTAATCTACTTGTAAATATGCATTACATCATGTAATATGAATACTTATTAACTTCATTATCTATTACACATTATTATCATTATTATTTAACAAACAAGAATGAGCTGTTGAACATTTTATTGTTCAGACCAATGGATGTAAATTATAAGTAATGTTGTATAATCTACCTTGTATACCTGTAAAAAAAAAAAAAAAAAAAAAAAAACGTATACAAAATTGAATTCAAGTTAATAGTGTAACATATCTGGTTCGAACAGGATGCCTCTTCCGTAACGTATTGTTAATCGATTTCATTTACAACGATAACGTTGTATGTATCATCAGCAATCTGTGCCTATTTACAGTAAGGGATCAGAGGCGAATTATGTGAGCAGTATAATGTGTAAGAAAAAGAAAGACATATAGAGATTTCGAGATTTTATTTGTGTAATCGGTAACTAAAATAAGAGTTTTTGTTACTATAGCAACGACATATATATATATATATATATATATATATATATATATATATATATATGTACGTAGACATCTTAACGAGTAAATAAGTGTGTACGAAGTTCTATATATATATTTCATTATATGTGCATAAAAGCTAATTGTATATATTTCTCATGGCCAAATACTAAAAGCCAGTTAAGAAAGTGTTAAAACGCGTTGAATTATTTTGAAGGTTTACTTAAGATACGAACCAGGCCCTTACAAAAATTGGTGCCTCACCACGGGAGTTGTATAAGTGTCGTTTCAAAGGTCTAGTAAAAACGGCAAGCTTTCAACGCGACATCAATATCACTATATTGAGAAGTGGAAAAATAATTAAACGAAATATGGCCATGAGTACCGAAAGTAATAATTTGGTTGGTGAACAGAGTGTATACCCTGAGTTGACTCCGGGTGACAATTTGGCAGACATTCTAAAAGATTTGGTTCAACAGATAAGAAATCAGTCCGAGCAGATGAAAAACCAATTGGATCAGCAAATGCAACATGTGAATGAAATATTGTACCAGCAAAGGCAACATGTGGATGAGAAATTGGATGAGAAATTAACGCAATTAGCCAACGATTTCGATGAAAAAATAGTAAAATTGAATCAACGTAATGAAATAGATGGGAGCATGTGCAACGTCAGTTAGATCAAATGAACTTACATGTGGTAGAAAAAATTCGAGAAATACGAAGAGAAAATAGAAAAAGTTGTACATAGAAGCACAGAAATTCAAGAATCTATGGATGTTTTAAAAACGACAATTAACGCACATGAAAACCACATTAAAGTACTGCAAGATGAAGTTAATTTCATCAAAGAAAGATGCATTCCCGGAACTTCATTACAGGATACAGAAGGCACGAGTCATCCTATAGCCACAGGTTGGGTACCTGATCATCCTCCAAGAACAACATTGGAATTTGCTGGATCATCGAGTGGTACAGAGAGTAGTGGCGGAGAAGAACGAGAGAGGCAAACATCCAAACGCAGACACATCTCCAGTAGAGGTATGAAGACATCTACAGGTAATCAGTTGCGGTTTAGCGAAGTAAAGTCGCTCACAAAGTTTAGTGGCGTGCCAGGAGATATACCCGCTAGGGCATTTCTCGAAAAATTCCAGGATGAATGTGAGCTTATCGGTGTAAATGAGTCCCAATTCTTAAAACTATTACCGCATATCTTGTTGGTACCTTGCTTAACATGGTTTAAGGCTATTAGAGGTAGTCTTCATTCGTATTCAGATTTTAAGAATGCTCTTTTGTCAAATTATGAAAACGATTTTATGGTAGCAAATAGAGATGCTGTTTTGCGAACGAACTACTACAATCCAAAGTTACACCGTAGTATTACTAAATTTGTAGTATCGACATATCATGAACTAAGATCATTGAATCCGAACCATCCGGAATCCCGAATTATAGCTTCAATTAGGATCTTATTGCCATTTAGACTACAACAATCGTTAATGTCGGCTCAGTGCATTAACTTCAATCATTTAATTATGCTCATTCAGAGTTATAAGAGCCAGTCTGTAATTCAGAATAACAATAAGATGCAGGATAGAGATCAGAGTAATTATGCACGTAATCAGACACAATATGCTTCTGTTCGTAATGTAGAGGTACAACCTGAAAATGATTCTAATGTTCGTGATTTCAATAATATTATGAATAGCTATAATGGTACCGGAAATCAAACGCAACCTAATTATAGAAATGGAGCTAAGAATTTCAGAAACAAGAACAGGAATTTCAGTAGGAATAATAGTTACCGCCGATCTTCACAAAATCAATTTGCAGATGGCAGGAATTCTGTACATAGGAATCAAAATATGGTATCATCCTATGAAAGACAAGCACGTACACAAGATTGTGCTATACAATGTTCCTTAAATGAACCCTTCGAACGTATAACTTGAACTGACAAAAAGGCGTCCGATGGATTTGTATTGATTTGACATTTGCTTACGTCTATGGTTAATATGTTTTTCAATCTATTTATTATTAAAATGTACGATGAAAACATATGTAATTATGAAATATTTTGATTATGGGTAAAACTATTTACTGAATATTGACGAAGTTAATTATTGGCAGTTAACTAAAGATATTATTGATTTGTTCCTTATAGTCTTGTTGCAATTTTCTTTTATAGCATTAATTGAAAAAATGATAATTTGTGTTTCATGTCTTTTTGCAAAGTTATCTCATAATTACTTATTTGAATATTATGAATATTTAAAAATAAAAGAGCATAGTTTTAATGTAAACTTATGAAAGTTATGACAGATATATCAAATAGATGCTCCTTATTATACGGAAAGAACAAGAATAATGAATATTGAATCTTTTAATTTTTCAAAGTTTAGTAATGTGTTAAATGATGAACCATCAATGCGTTTATATGTTCCAACTTTCCAACTTTGTTGACTTAAATATATTTAAGCAACGACATAAATAAATAAATAAATAAATAAATGTATATATATATATATATATATATATATATATATATATATATATATATGTACGTAGACATCTTAACGAGTAAATGAGTGTGTGTATGAAGGTCTAGATATTTTATTGTATGTGCAGAAAAGTTAATTATTTATACTTCTCATGGTCAAATATTAAAATCCAGTTAAGAAAGTGATAAACGCGTTCAATTATTTTGAAGATTTACTTAAGATACGAACCAGGCCCTTACACATTCTAATACTTGTGATGAGGATCTTCAGCTCAATTGTATAAATTAATTCTAGTAAACTGAGTACATTTCAAAAGAGAAAACGAAGATATTAGTTTAATCAATTACAAAACAAAGAGAAGTAGTTTCAAATGTGTGATTTTGCAGTAAGAAATATTGCAAAAGCACATGAGTCTTGAGATAATGTCCTACAATATTAAGATTGAAATTTATATTTAGAGGACGTGACGTATGGATATAGTAATTTAGGAAAACATAAACGCAAAACGATATATTGTATAATGATTAAGTTTTCTTAAAAAGAAAAAACACCATAAATACAAATACTTATGCTGGAATCGGTACAGTTACACCAAAATCTATAGAATGTGTAAAAGAATTATTGAATAAACGGAAAATAATCTATGAATGTAATTCGGTCCACTTTAATTTCTGACTTTTTAAAGGTAAATTATAGACTTTCAGTCAAGGGCTACAGCATCATTCCTATTTATTGTAGGATCATGGTTCATACATTGTTTTTTCACAATGTAGCAACCTTTCAAATGGTACCATTTACATTTCCCTTTATGTCCCTGAGGCGGGAAATTTTGAAAGAAATCGGGATTTATCTAAATTTTTTGAAATTCTGAGCCCCTCTGTGTATATGCAGAGATATGAAAATCAACTGAAAAATACTAAGGGGTATACTAACTGTGCGTACAAAATTTCAAGCTTCTATCTTGAATAGTAAGGGCGGGAAAATATTTATCAATAACCCCACAAAGACCCAGATTAGCGCAAAAGACCCTGATCTCAGGTAAAAAATTTTCTGAGACATCCCTATTTATCCTAGGATCATAATTTGCCCATCATTTTCTTTAAAATAGAACTGCCTTTCAGGCGGTACTATTCACATGTCTCCATCATGTACCTGAGGCTGGAAAATCGCAAAGGAAAGGAATTTTTTGGTTATAAATATCCCTTTTATATCTTTTTGCCTCTCTGGACCCCCTGTGTTAACGCAAAGATCTGAAAAAATCTGATAAATACTACTCAGTGAACTAAATGTTTGTGCAAAATTTCAATCTTCTAGGTGCAAAAGTAAGCTCGCCAAAAATAATAAAAATAGATTTTTCAAAAAAAATGATTTTTTTTAAAGTTATGACGTCTCACCTCTTATTTCTCAACGCAGAAAGGCGTGAAACCATACATAACGTATTCTACAATGCCTCTAGACTTAAAAAAAACAAACGAAGTAAAAAGCTTAATTGGTTGTTTTTTAATCGAATAATGAAGACACTACTTTAATACCTAAAAATAGGTACTAGAACTCCAAAGGGTTAATGTTGACCATTTGTGTTCCAACATAGATTGTGTGAGGGTCAAGCTTATAGTATGATCTGATCTTTAAAAATATCTTTTGACCTATGTGATCTGTGTATTCCCAATTAGAAAAATGTAATTTCTAAATTGATTTGATGAATATCATTAAATGATAAATAATCATCCGAATCATCACGAAGTAAGTATCTTTATGTCAGGAAAATTAATAAATTACTAAGAATTAATGGAAAGAAATAAAAGGTTGAAAAGAAATTCAATAACAGTAGAAAACGTTGTGGAGAATATATGTTTATTTTTTTAATAAGGTCACTAACTATTAACGTTAATGTTAATGTCAGTAAAATATATAAAATAGTGAATGTATTAGATAAAATTGATTTCTTTGATATGTTTTCAATAAATAGGTATTCCGTCCCTATGCAAAATGTATGCCTAAGTAAAACTCTAATAATTGTACAATTGTTGGGATTAAAAGGATTTACCTCAATCCTTCTAGTAATTGTATGTTGGTTTAAACTAATATATTTAGTTTGTTGTATGCTGGTTGGGAACAATAAGATTATGTGATTATTATGTAAAAAGTGAATTACTGTAAATGTTTGACAAGGATATGGAGAATAAGGAGGATATGAATATTAAAGGAGAATATGTGGTCAGAGGGCACCGTTTTACATGAAAATGAAGTAAACATTTTGGCTACGGATAGTAGTATTCATACTTTAGTTAATGATGATGAAAACGAAGATAATATCCATCTCCTGTCAGTAGTCAGCTTATCAGATATTTCTGATGATTCAGGAGATGAGTGCGAAGTTTGATAGGCCGTATTGCGATCGTAAGTCTTAAACATGTATCATTACATACAGATCAATAGGAATGAGACCTTTCAAATATGTGTAATATCTTTAACTTCTTATAGACACCTACGTAAAATTACAATTCAGCGTGCCATAGTTAGAAATAATTCTAAACTTTTTACACAAGATTTAATATTTTGGAAATGTTTTGAAACATGTTCAATTAACTACTCGATCTGTCAGCGTCATTTATTTTTTCATTATGTACTCTAATCATTATATTAGTTATGTATCATTTACTATGTCCCTAGGTATAACTCCACGTTTCCTTCCTGCAAATGTTTTATCCATTGTAATTCAAGTAATGCATTATTTTCACGGACTTTCATATCCAACTTTCATATAATAGTTTCATTAGTAGTTAGAAATCTTCAATAGCTCTATTCCAATTTCAAATTCTTGTTCGCAATAAAATATAATCTAATTAATCAATATAAAGGTAAAGAAAATATAGAGTATCTTGAATATCTTAATACTTACATAATGTAACATTATCCATTTCCATATATGAAACATTTGTAATAATTTTAATGTTGCAAAATGGATCTAAATCATATGTTTGGAACCTTTTAAGGTGACATTGAGAAGGAAATCTATTGTTTTAGAAATTGGAATATACTTGAATCATTTAGAAATGCATTGTCTTATACCTAAGATAAACGAACGTTTTATGTAAAATTATTTCTTTCTGTAAATTCAGGTGGTGATATTGGGAAGGAAATATTTCTTTTAGAAATTTAAATATGTTTGAATCGTGTATATATTGTCTTACAATTAAGATAAACAAACTTTTTATAAGATTATTTTCTCTGTAAATTCAAAGGTTTCACAAGCATTTTCTTTACTTCGTATAAGTTTGTTTTCTTCGTAACTAATCAAATGTTATTCATAAATTTTGGTATCTCGTCGGAGGATACATGATAGAATATTTTGGTAATAAATTTAACTTCCAAGGAACAGTAATATCTCTGTAAGTAAAAATAGAAATTCAAAGGAACAGGAAAGAATGTATATTTCTGATATTTCTTCTTCTTTTTTTATAAAACTAAACATATATAGGGATAACAATATATGCTCTTAATTGCCTGTTATATATCAAACAAAATAAGGTATGTTTTAAACTTCTACTGTTGTTAATTTTCTTTCTGTAAATTTTTGAAGAAAACAGTTATTTTGTACGTGAAGGATGTTGCGAGTGGCGGACATCTTGGATTTTCACTCTTTGGAACACTTGTTCTTCGTGTCAACATCTTAAATCTGATTTGTAGATGTTTGAAGTCTCTGAAAAATACTAGTTTCAATTAGTCCTGGGGGGTCCATTGGGGGCTATCTTAGCTCCTCCTCCATCTATTTATTTGCTATCTTACTATAAATTCAAGAAACTACAAAGCAGATATTTACAACTATTATGTCATAACGTATTTTCTGAAATTATAATTATTATAATTGTTATTTATTATTATTATTGATTGGTATTTTGTCAATAGGTCTTGTCTGCGTTGCAAGGGAATGTCAAATCCGATCGATCAATATGTTCACGTTTCAAGCAGTTTCCGCAACGGTTTATTATTATTATTATTATTATTATTATTATTATTATTATTATTATTATTATTATTATTATTATTATTATTATCTAAGTATAAACATCCAGAAGCTTCGTAACATGAAAATATATTCCAGTCAGAAGTACGGTTAAGCTCTAAATATTACAGATATGAGAAATTGAGGCAGATGGAGATAAAATAGAAATTAGAATGCCTGGCCTCGGGCAAAAATTATTCTGTTCGTTATTGAGGTGAGGCTTAACAGTTTAGTGAAATCAAATTCTCTAATGCGTAGTTTAAAATAATGACCTGTCTACTGTTGTGACTCAATGTATGAATTCGATTTCGCTTATTTTGTTTGGATGGTTGGAGTTTAGTATACCTTTCCACCACCGAGCCTATATGAGATGCAAACCTACACTTTTAGGTAGAATGCGAACTACCGCAATGGGTTCAAATTTCAAAATTGTCTTGCGTTAATTGAGCCCGTAAACAAGCACCCAAGTCAGTATACAACTGGGAAGCAGAGGTGGAGTAGGTCAGTGGCTTGTAGGTCAGGTGGATTAGGTACAGTTGAGGATCTCTTGTGAACCTGGTCAACATACAACTTCTCCTTTCTACTAGATTGCAAGTTGTGTTGCCAACTCATACGTTAGAAAATTAAATCGTAGCTGCGTGATAGGCCTATTCTAATATCAGCATTTATTTCCACGAATACAACGATAACTATCACTGACATAAATTATACATCTGTAGCAGATTTGTCATAAACACGAATTCATTGGTATTGAATTTCAGAAGTTTTAAAACTAGTAAACTTTATTCACACACACATGCCCGAAGGTTTATTGAACAATGCGCAAGGGTCACTGACGCATGTGAAAATGCTTTCTGATTCCCAGGTCCTTTTCCCTGAAGATGGACAAATGGTCAGTAACACAGTGTATGACTCCTAGCTGTGAGGGAGGGCGTTCTACTTTCAGGAAAAAGAGATAGAATCTTTTTTTTTTAATATTTATTTTAATATTAGTTATTTGTATCTGTGTGTTTCACAACCAGCAAAGATTCAACATTTGACGAACAATTAACAAAAAATTGGCGGAAACAATTTGTTTTTACCAATGACAATGGTCACACGGAGACCAGCAATTGAAATGCCATTTGGGGTAGTATTTCGAGCTATATACTTGCCGGTGCAAAGTATTTATCGAACAGTAGTCCACAAGAATATGTTCCCGTTAGCCTAAAGATACCATATCAAAATTATCGAATGACAAGACATTCTTTCAGTAAAAGCAGTATTTATCGAAACAGAGACTTTTTTCACTTTTCAAAACAGCTTCTTTTCTATACCTTATAATTATGTGACAATATTTAAGCGGTGTCGTTTTAAACAGGAGACTCACGTTTATAGTTGTTGTTAAGGTTCTCTTCGGTTCTTAAACAGTTCGGCTCCAAATATTAGGCTAGTTTTAATACATTAAGATCTTATATCCGACTGTCACTTGGGTAACTACTCATTTACATGTTTCTCTGTTGTCTCGTTTAGCAAATACAAATAAAAGTGAACATTGAGTAAGATATCCAATTTAGCCCAGTATTGGGTGAAAACAGAAATAGCCTAATGATAATAGAAATCAACTATAGTCACTGGCGCAAATCCCGGGGAAAATCTCCAATAATCCGATTTGAAATGTGTTTTGGGGGATAAATGTGATTATTTGTCCGACTACAGCTTCATCTGCATCGCCTGATATACAAGGTGGCCCAAAAGGAGGTATACAGACTCGTTCTGATCGATCATGACATTTTATATCATTTACTTATTGTTATCCATACAGTTATTGATTTAGTTTCTTCCTTATTTGTTCTTAATTTATTTTCATTTATATCTTAAGCTCGAAAGAAAGCTAAACAAATAAATTCATTATATTGATAAATTAAAATGTTATACTTGATCGATTCAGGTTTGTATATCTAATTTTTTGCCATCCTGTTTAATATACAGCAGGTTCACAGCAAAATCTGATTTATCTATACGTAATAATATGTGTCTCAAACAATCCCTCCCCAGAATAAGCCTCAAATCAGCTCACCATCCAACGTTAAAGACAAATCTTCTCCTCTGATCCTTCGCAGTATTGTTTATCAATTTTATAAATCTTTTGAACATCGTTTTTAAAAAGATAGAGATTATGGGAACGGCTTACCCGCCCGCCCCCAATGTTGAAAACAGATTCGCGCCGATGACCATATACACTTTTGAATCAATGTATAATATATCCTGTATATATATTGTCTATGAAATTGTAAGTGTATGAGTGTGTATGTGTACATCTGATGTAAGTTATTGAAATCAAGAATTATTGCCATTAGAAAAAACATTAACAGGTCCATACCTCACGCAAAGTATGATGTTCTCCAAAAACATAGAAATGTCCACAAGCAATGTAAAGCTTCTTTTATTGTACGCACTTAGTCTTCCTGGGAAACCTGAGAATCTACTTAAGGTTTTCTTCCGAGACCTTGATTTTGTTAAACATTTTAGAGTAATGAAGATACGCTCCAAGAATGAACTAAAGGCATGGATGTTGAGAGTCTCACTGATTTTTTTCTCTCTTTCTCTCTCTGATTCAATCTCTCCGACTTCTTTCCAAAAAGTAGACTTCAGCATTTATACAACATAAGCACTTTCTTCTTGTCGTTTGTGGCCTCCAAAATCTAGATTGAAATCACATATCTTGCATATTAGATTTCACCCAGATGTAGAAATCTTAGTTTAATCAGTACTTCTTTAAGATTGAGCCTAGTGTAATAATTCATAAATCAACATACGATAACTTATATCATGCTGTCCGCATATCGAAACAGTGTTGTATGCTAAATTATATAAAATATTCTCTCGTTGCATAAAAACCCTTTTAAAAACCTCCTATAACTTCGATTAAATAAGCACGTTCTCCTTTCATGGGATAAATGTTAGCACGTATTCCCAATACACGTGATCCCTGGTTCAAATCCTAGTGGAGCACAGCCTTGGAAAGAAGTTAGCATCATTTCAGGAGACTTTGCTATATTAGGTTCGCAATTTTATATTTGGGTGAACTAATGATAGTTTCAAGGGGTGGTCTGGGGAGAAATTCTATCCCTCTCCAAAGGCTACTAAATTTTACTCCGTGCATATCTCCGAAAATGCTCAAGGTGTGTTATCAGTATTACTATTTTCACCCCCTCTCTCTATATAAGGTAGTGGTATAATGTATGAATTCGTACTACTGCTGGAAATGTGTGTTGTGCAGTCGCGTAAGTGTAGTAATATATACGGGCAAGCGTATATTTAAAATTTCTCTAATTATTATAACTTAAATGCCGCTGTGGCTCAGTGGCAGAGCGAATCCTCTAGAGATATTTATACAAGACACTAAAATTTGCAACATGGGGTTGAATTTACCCCTTTGATCACACCGTTCTTAATGGATTACAACCCAAAGAACAAAGTTTATGGGAGTGTCTTAGGGTCCGACATACCAAATTTGATTAAGATCGAACAAATTTTACGAGACTTATCGGAAACAAATAGACAGACAGATTGACAGACACACATTTAAATACTGATTGAGTCGAATATTAAAAGCTTCCCTGACACTCATTTCAACATAGTTAGAAAAGAAAGAAAATGTGCTAATGCGCAGGGCTTAGGTTCAGATCACGGCGATTAGTTTGCAGGATTTGACTACAGCGTTGTCTTCAACACTGAGGCTATAAGAGATGTAGATCTAGAGCTTAACGTTTTATCCGAACCACATGAGCTCCTGTCAAAAATGGAACGGGCCAAAGGCTTGTTAGTTAACAATATAGCCACGAGAGAGTATAATTCTAGGGGAGAACATCAAAATCACTACAAAGTTTGGGATCTCACTTTAAACTTTAGTATTATCCTATGAGCCCCACAGCTGAAAGAGGACTTAAATGGAAATCAACCAGTCAATCAGTAGATTTGGAGGATGAATAATATTCGAATATTTCTGCTAACACTGCTTCTAAATCGCTTATTCCAAGCATCGAAAGGTTGGTATAAAAACAAGAATTATGTGCTTCAGATATCGATTGGAAGTAAATTAAGACTAAAGGATCTGATAAGGACAATCTGTAATTTTTCACTCTTCTTCTTCTCCTTATCCTCGTCCTTCTTATAATAATAATTATTTTTACTAGCTAATAAAATTACAGACAAAACTGAATGATGTTATTTAATAGGAACGCAACATATTCCAAAAGAACATCAATAGGTAGTTAGTTTAATGATGAGTTTTATTGTGTACTGGAATGCTCCGCAACCTTTTTCTACTCGTGGCACAGCATAAATTATGCATGTCTCGATTCAGCAAATAAAACCCTTATTCTCCTTTAAAACTTATTATACGATTATGCGATATTTATACAACACTTTTAATATAACCTTGTAATCAACCTATTATTATTATTATTATTATTATTATTATTATTATTATTATTATTATTATTATTATTATTATTATTATTATTATTATTATTACTATTTAAAAATCGAATCAAGCACATTAATAATTTATGGACATAAACTAAAATTTATTATGGCAGGTAAGTGCAATAGATTTACTAGAAATTTTGGTACAACAGAAATTTTCGAGACAAAACGAGAAGAAACTTCTCGAGAATCTAGACGAGACAATATTTCTAAACACTTACAAGATGAGACAAGCAAACGCTATTTCTCGTCTCGACTTGTCTCGTGAGCAACACAAATTACAATTATTGATTAGGCCCCGTCTTTAGGAACCTTAGCGCTGAAACACAAAGGTAAACTCCAAACTGATTAATCAATAACTTTACATCTGATTTAATTTCCGTGATATTTTTTGAACATATAATAATATACTTTTTTTAAAGGTAAAAAAGTAAAGAAGCTTTAAGAACGTAAAATAAAAAGACATATTTTGGTATGAAATATTGGCAAGGTCTAAAATTACACGTTTCATTCACCTTATGCCTTTCCTTGTCAAACTGAGGCAGAGGATTGAAAAATAAAAATAGAAATCATAATGACTGGCCGTGAGATTCAAAATGAGGTAAAGTCTAACAGGTCACTCAAACGCATGTTTCCAAGACATAGTTTAATATTACGACCTATCTTCTGTTGTGAGCCGATGTAGGTATACGGCTTGGCTTATTTTTGTTAGTTGGTTGAATCTTTAAAATTTAGTGTCCGTTCGTAGCACCGAGGATATATGAGATATAGACCTACAGTATCAGGAATCCGAACAATCATAATGCGTTCAAATTACAAAGCTGTCATTCCAGGAATTAAACCGCAAACCTCATGCAGCAAAAACGAGCGCGCAAGCTAGTGTACCATTGAGAAGGCTCTAGTGAGATTGTATAATTATTATTATTGTATAATTGTATGAATATTATGATCATATGTACTTAAATTGTATCGTCATATGGAAACCAGAGGACAGTTACTCCATTTTCGTAAGTTTAGAGAAGAGAGGAAAAAAAGTTGTTTTTCTGAAACAAACTTTGTTTTAATAAGATGACCAACACATTATTGCATAGCAGATAAACCATCACAAAGTCAGATTCAATACCTCTGAAATGACACGAAGTGGGGCTTACAGAATCATGCACATAATCCAAGAAAACAAAAATCCCATTCTTGGAGTTACGTTCCTTCGGGCCTCATACGACAATATGATGAGTTATCAATTTAATTTAACAATTTAAAATGTTAAGCTATACTATATCTCATTATTTTACAAGTTCATTGTTTCCCATTATTATTATTTTTATAGAAAAACATGATTTTATTTAATTATAGTTTCCACTCATAAGTTTCATAATGTATTTTTGGGCCAAAGAACATTAAAAGAAAAGTAACTTCATCTTGAAAATAGAATTGTAAAGTTTAAAAGTAGCATGTAAACTTTTTTTAAAATAAAATTCCATAATTGTGCCAACACAAAGATTTAGTACGTGTTTCACTCGTTGGCAACAGAATCGACTATCTTTCATGTGTTGTATTTTTTGTTTATCTAAACAATTAAACCGAGAAAGATTGCTAACCAATTTGCTAGTCACTGAGGTAGACAATTCTTTTGGTATGAAGTATGTGTTTTTGGTGTAAATTACGTCATTACGAAAAGTTTTCTTTTCTGATCTATGTGAATCTTTAGAACCAACCATGAGTATCTTTATTTTTCTTATTTTATAATTCCACTCTAGGGAAGAAAATATAGTCCTTAAAGCTGGGATGGTTCCAACTCCCAGACAATCTGAAAAGAGATGAAAATATAATAACCTCTTGAACAAATACTACTTCGTCACCATCGCCATCGAAACTTATGGCTCCTGGGGTAATGAAGGACTAAAATTTATTAAACAAGTTGGACAGCGAATAACTCAACACAGGCGACACTCGAGCTTCGGCCTTTCTTATACAAAGACTAAGTATGGCTGCGCAAAGGGGGAAAGTAGCAGCGATGCTAGGAACGCTTCCTCCAGGAAAAGCATTGGACGAAATCTTCTTTCTGTAATTACCCTCATATCACCAAACTCACGCAATTGTTGCTAGATAATATATAAAATTCATTGGTGTTCTTTTTTTTTTGTTGCAATTAGGACTATGGTATTTTACAAACATTAACGACGGGAATACCTATCATCATTTCGTAATAACTTCATATACTTAAGTAGCAGTTTAAACTTTATTCCTGGGACAAAATAATAAGTTAGTAATTAAATAGCTATTTCTCTCTCTCTCTCTCTCTCTCTCTCTCTCTCTCTCTCTCTCTCTCTCTCTCTCT
Organism: Thermobia domestica; assembly: GCF_964235325.1. Lineage (NCBI taxonomy): Eukaryota > Metazoa > Arthropoda > Insecta > Zygentoma > Lepismatidae > Thermobia > Thermobia domestica. Next base: position 264,069,942 of record NC_137458.1, on the reverse strand, counting down.
CTATATATATATATATATATATATATATATATATATATATATATATATATATATATATATGTGTGTGTGTTTTTGGTGTAAATTACGTCATTACGAAAAGTTTTCTTTTCTGATCTATGTGAATCTTTAGAACCAACCATGAGTATCTTTATTTTTATATATATATAGAGATAGATAGATAGATAGATATAGATATAGATATAGATAGATATGTGTATAAGGGTGGTTCTAAATTAAATGGAGAAAATGTTGTTTGAATTTTGTTTGCCCCTAAACTGGTTCCATGCCGGACCAAATCAATCCATGAAAAGAAATTGTCAACTTGGCAAGTTGAAAAGTAAGCAAATAATAATAATAATAATAATAATAATAACCAATATTATAAAATTGAAAGTGACTATGTTTGTTGATGTTGACTAACTCTATCTCTTTAACCACTCTACCGATCTCGATCAAATTTTCAACGTTGATAAGCTTCGGGCCTGGGAGTGTTCTTATCTATTCATTTTGTTGCTGTGACATAGGGGAGAGGGAGGATACAAAAATCGATGTAAATAAAAATATAAGTGACTATGTTCGTGAGTTAATGAGTCTCGAAACACCGTACCGATTTGTATCAAATTATCCAACATGGATGAGGTTCGTGTCTGGGAAATTGTTTTACCATTTCATTTTGAAGGTAGAACTTAATCTTGGAAGAGGGGAGGATGGGATATACATGAAAATGAATAAAACGTAGTAACGCTTGGAGCAGCAGACCGATCTCTATCAAACTTTCAACATAGATAAGGTTCGGGGTTTAATAATTTCATTTTGACGATAGAACTTAAGGTGGGAGAATGGGAGAGGGAGATATATAAAAATAAAAAAAAAACTTAACTCTTGAACCACGGAAACCAATCTCGATCAAATTTTCAATCTAGATGAAGTTCGAACCCGAGATGGGTTTTGTATTACTTTGATGTTGTATCTTAAGGGAGGAGGAGGGGAGCGACATTTAAAAAAGAACGAAAAATGACCAATATTAGTGTCGAATCTGTAATTTCTCAAGTCTCTGAGATGAACAGTGACATATCTGATGCCGTTTAAAATCAAATTCAGACCCGCAACTTTTAGAAGGGGAAGACATATAAAAATGATCGAAATAAACAATATCAGTGTCAAATTCACAGTTCTCTGGGTCGCTGAGATGAACAATGACACCGCCGATATCGTGTCCCGCAACATGGTGAGGACAGGGGTATACAAAACTCATCAAAATTGACCGATATGAAAGAGCGCTTTAGTAATAGTGAAATGGGACTGACTCATGAAAAGGGAATGACTGACTGTGAAAAGGGAACACATTACTATTTTTTCTTAATTTGATCGAGCGAAACGGGCAATTGATGCTAGTAATAATAATAATAATAATAATAATAATAATAATAATAAACTAACTAACTAACTAACTCTATGGCCTATGGAACCCGGAGGTTCAGTGCCGCGTTCACAAAAGCTCTCCACTGACTTCTATCCTTAGCTAATTGCATCCAGTTTCTACTTTGTATTCCTATCTCTGCGAGATCCATCTTAATATTGTCCTCCCATCTGCGCCTAGGTCTTCCTAATGGTCGTTTTCCTATGGGTCTACCAGTCAAGACTTTGAAAGCGTTTCTACTTTCTTCCATTCTAGCTACATGACCTGCCCACCTAAGCCTCCTAGACTTGACGACCCTAACAATGTTGGGTAAACCGTATAAACTATGTAGTTCCTCGTTATGAAGCTTCCGCCATTCCCCATTCTCGTTCCTCTTGGGTCCGAATATTCTTCTCAGGATCCTGTTCTCAAATACTTTCAGTCTATGTTCTTCCCTCAGAGTAAGCGACCATGTTTCACACCCATACAGAACAACAGGCATGATTATCGTTTTATATATTTTAAGCTTCAAATTCCTCGACAGAATTCGCGACGACAAGAGATTTTGAACCGAATAGTAACACGAATTCCCTGCTTTTAGTCGACATTTAATTTCTTCGTGAATATGATTTTCGTCTGTTAATATTGATCCTAAATATTTGAAACTATCCACTTTATCAAAATCATTATTTAATATTTTAACGCCTCCACAATTTGCCGTATTACGGTCCCGACGCACTTCCATGTATTTAGTTTTCTCTGCATTTACTTCCAAACCCATGTCCCTGCAAGCGTTTAATAAGATCTCTGCATTTATTTCTACTGTTCTCCTATCATCCCCTATTAAATTTACATCATCAGCATATGCCATAACCTGGTGAATGCCGTTCAACTCTAGGCCCTGGTTACTATCTTTGATTTTCCTTATAGCGTATTCCAGCACAAAGTTAAATAATAATGGCGACAACGCATCTCCTTGTTTCAGGCCATTTTCGACGTGGAAGCTCGTGGACAAAAATTTTCCTACCCGGACTTTACTTTGGGATTCACTTAAACATATCTTAATTAATCTAATTAGCTTTCTCGGTATTCCAAGTTCTGTAATAACGTTGTATAATGTTTCTCTCCTAACCGAGTCGTAAGCCTTTCTAAAATCAATAAATAGTTGATGTACCGGGGTATTGTATTCCCACTTCTTTTCGAGTATTTGGCGAATGGTAAATATTTGGTCGATAGTTGATCGATTTCGTCTAAATCCGCACTGATAATCTCCAATAATTTCATCTGCGTATGGGGTCAATCTTGCTAACAGAATATTTGAAAGGATTTTATAGGATGTTGACAGAAGAGAAATGCCTCGATAATTATTACAGTCAGTTTTGTCGCCTTTCTTGTGAATTGGAACAATGATTGATTCTTTCCACTCTTGTGGCAATTCTTCCTTGTTCCAAATAAGGAGAATGAGTTTGTGTATCTTGTTCCACAATTTTTCGCCTCCAGCTAAAATTAACTCAGCCGGAATTTCATCTACACCCGGAGATTTGTGTTTCTTCAATTTCTTTATAGCGGCTTCCACTTCTATTCGATTGGGTTCTGGAATATACGGTTCTGCGGTGTGTATCTCCTTTTCTCCATGCACATTTGTTTTTGGCTGCGTGTTCAGCAAATCGTCAAAGAAATCTTTCCATCTATTTAAGAGGCTATCCGTATCGGTGAGAACTGTTCCGTCAGATTTCTTTAATATATAAGCACGAGGTTGATAGCCTTTCTTAAATTCGCTGATCCCCTTATACATGTCCCGAATATTTTTATTTTTACTATTGTCTTCAAGTTCCTTAATTTTAGCTTTCAAAAAATCCCGTTTCTTTGTTCTAAAAGTTTTGGAAGTTTCCCGCCTGATATCTGCGAAATTTTGTGTAGTTGTTTCATTCGGATTTTGTAGCCACCGTAATTTTGCCTGTTTTCTCTTCTCTGCTAGTTTAATGTATTCTTGGTCGAACCATGGTTTGTTCCTACGTATTTCCGCGTGTCCCAATTTTTCTATTGCTGAACTTTTAATGCTATCTCTAATTTCAATCCAAGTATCCTCAACACTAGTGCACTCCGAGTCTTCTAAAACCGCGAATCTATTCGAAACTTCAATCTGGTATTCCTCTCTTACCTGGCTCTCTTCTAATTTCTTTAAATTAAATCTCTCCGTTTTTGGACATTGAATATTACCTTTATTCAACGATAATCTCTCCCGTATTATCGCTACTACCAGGTAGTGATCAGTGTCACAATCAGCCCCTCTAAACGACCGGACGTCAATTATGCTAGATTGTCGTCTTCTATCTACTAAAACGTGATCAATTTGGTTATGTGTTTTTCCGTCTGGTGATGTCCAAGTGTATTTATGAACGTCGCGATGTGGGAATTTTGTACTCTTCACGATTAGGTTTTTGGATGTTGCAAAGTTCACGAGTCTAACACCGTTGTCATTACTTTCCTTATGCAAACTTTCGTCCCCTATAATCGGTTTGAAAATATCCTCTCGTCCTACCTTCGCATTGAAATCCCCTAATAGAATCTTCATATGGTATCGCGGGAGTTGGTCAAATATCCGTTCCACTTCTTCGTAAAAACTATCTTTTATATCGTCACCCTTATCTTCAGTTGGAGCATGTATATTTAAAACAATAATGTCATACCACCGTCCCTTAAGAGTAATAAAAGAAAGTCTGTCAGTAACAAATTCAACCCGTTTAATTGCTGGTAATATTCGTTTGTGAACGAAAAACCCTGTTCCTAACTGGTGATTTTTATTTCCTTCCCCGTAAAAGAACGTAAAATTTCCGGAATTCTCAGATCCATTTCCTTTCCACCTAACTTCCTGAACTCCTACTAAGTCCATCCTGTATTTCTCTAACTCACTCGTTACAGATTTTAACGCGCCTGCCCTATAAAGACTTCTAATATTCCATGTTCCAAATCTCATGTCCATTTTCTTTTGCTGATGTCGTGCCAAGTTATCAGTCCTTGTCCGAGGCTTTTGTGAATGTTTCTGAACAAGTACCTTTTTTTACAGGATGAGGGTGTTAGCCTTACCCAAACCCCCAAGCTGGAGGACCACTCCTAGTCGTCTGTCCGCGACTGCTTATTCAGTATATTCGCAGCTAACCTCTATATCTAGAGGCCTTCTCCTCGATCCGCAACCTGAGGACGCGCCATGCCGTGGTGACAGGAACCCACGTTAAATAATAATAATAATACTAATAATAATAATAATAATAATAATAATAATAATAATAATAATAATAATAATAATTGAAAACTGAACTGTGAATGTGAGCATTTATTATTATTATTATTATTATCATTATTATTATTTTTATTATTATTATTCGCCTACATTTGAACTTTCACGGCGAAATTACTGCATAGTATTTTTCCACTTCTGTAATTTTCCTTTGATATTATTTTATTTCCTTTATTAGTGAACACTAATTTCTATCTAGGTCGTCAAATAAATTAATTTCGTTGGGCACTTTGGTGAAAATAACCTTACAGGATGAAGCCGGTTCGTTCCAAAGATCAGGGTTAAAGTAAGTAATGTTTGGGTTGTAGTTTCAGTTGGCATGATAGTGTAGGTTTCACGTAATGGACGTACGAGCAGTATAGTTATTCAACATAGGTTCGAATCCTGTTTACGCCAAAGTTGACTTTTTAGAAAGTGATAGTGAAGAATCGACTTCTCATACTAGGCGAGCAATAGTTAAGAATGTAAAAGCAAATACCTGTATCATGATATAGACGATTTACGAATGTTGGTTGAGAAAGGGCAAGGGAATTACGAGGACATTTGAAACACTTCATTGATCTGCTCTTTTAGTGTTATCGTTCTCAGAAAGAAACACTAAACCATTTGTTAAACGAAGTTTGAGTAGAAAAATCGATGGTGTAGTGGTAAAGTGCTAGATTTGAAAATGGATAATCTCGGTTCTATCCCCCAATTTTTTCACATAAAATAATGGCTGCAAACAGAGATTCATCTTCTGTTGAAGAACTTTCAAGGCATCACTGGTGAGAATTCGAGTAAACAGTGTGTACATTCTTCATCATACACTGTAATGATAAGTATGTTTGATATTTATATTCGTCCCTCTATCTCTTTCTTGACGTTTCCGTACCCTGCCTTTGCATCTTTCACTTCTCCTCCCTTTCTCTCTCCCTCACACACGCACTTCATGTGCCTGTTCCTGTTCCTGTGTGCCTGTTCCAGAGTTAAAACGGAGCAAGAGCCCGATAGCCTAGTCTAGAAAATCCAATTAACTGGGAAATTCGGAGTGGTGTTTCTCGTGCTCTGGGGATAACATCTCTAGTCCTGATCATCTCTGAAAGAAATACTGTTTAAACGCAAGGAAATAAGTAAAATCTTTTTTTATCCTCTGGGTTACCGAGTCTCAGTCGAATTACCGGGTCACTACGGATTTGAATCGTCGACCCAATGCTGGCCCATAAGCTAGCCAACATCATCAGACTGACATGATGAACCATTTGAGCTATAGCGTATTCATTCTATCTGCTATCTGTGCGAATTACGTTATATTCACAATCGATGCTGGATGTTCGGAACAGATAAATCTTCGGAAAGATCTAGAAAATGGCATCCTCCTTGGTTATTTGAGAAGAAAATTTTATTTATACTAGTTCGAACAAAATTGGTTTCCATCCTATAATTCAATGTGTTTTATTCACGTTGAAATTTGAAAATGCAAGGTCTGCTACATCTATAAGGAACATCTAATTTTCCTTTTGAACATTTGTAACTTTTCATTATGATACAGGTTGGACTATTAATATATTGTATTTCTGATAGAAATTTAGCTGTAAAATAGCACTTATTTAATTTTTTGTTTGTTTGTTTGTTTCTTTCTTTTTCTTTTCATTTCGTTTCTTTCTTTTTTGTTCAGTTTGCATTAGTAGTCTGTAATGGAGGATATGACCTCCACTACCTACTGGGTTTATTACAATGTATTTTGGATCAGTACGTCTAATGAACAATACCGAATTTGCAACCGAACCACGCGAAAAAAAACATGTGTGTTAAACTTTCAACATTGTCCTAGATGTGTCTGTGAGACCTATAGTTCTACTGGAAATTGAGTATGGTATCCTTTTTGAAAGTGACATAATGTTTCAAGGTTCCTATCTATATACGAAGAGTCCTGCAAAATATATAAAGTAAACAAACAATACATATAAAATAAATAAAATAAACAAATAATAAACAAACGCTATTTCTATATTACTGTTGCATTTCTGGAAATGGAATTTTATAATGTTAAGTTCTTTTATTACTACATTTAAATTCCATATTTTTATCTGTTCTCACTTTCCTTTTTCTTCTTCTCTCCTTTTCTCTCTCTCTATCTGCCTCATTTCTGAACCACCGTTTAATAGACATACATTGGTTTCAATTTTTCATTGTGTGTGTTCCAGTTTCTAACTACAATGAACCTATGAATCTTGTTTCTTCTTGGTTTTGTTTTATCATTTTATCGAAACTAATACATGTGTAGTTTGAAATTAGAATTTCACTTATGTTGATAGCTAATTTTAGTATGCGAGAGAAGAAAGGAGGAGAGAGAGGGGGTCTCTTTACCGGACACGATTATGGAATAAGAAGGTGTATATTGGGTGGCCTTGCTGCAAGGCTATAGTTGTCGCAATTTTTTTAGATGTGGAGTGTACCGCCTTTGCTCATTTATATTATCTATTACCATCAATTTGACACATGAAGGAAAATATCTATCTTAATTCTGTGAGAAGATTTAATTGAGCTTTGCAAGAGAAGTGTTTACTAACAAATTCCAAAATGGTGGCTGAAAATGGTCGCCTAAGTTTTCTAATTTTTGATGTGTTGTTCAGAATGCATTTTTCCATCAGAAAAAAAAAACAAAAGAAGCTTTCATTGCAATTTGTTGGGGTACAGTCCTAATTTTCCTTATATTTACTAGACTCTACTGGATAAAGAACGACTTATCTTAGGTGTGACTACTCGTATTATTCAATATCAAGAAAACCATTAGTGTATTCGATATTACTGTACCTCAAATTCTTGCTTGCTTTGGAATAACTCAACACTATTGAAAATGTGTAGTGGAGGTTGAATATAAGACGACAAAGAAACTAACGACTGATAAGAACCAGATCTTGGAATTTTATTAATACAAAGAGAAATCGAAAATATCTAATACAGGTTCACTCTCAATAGGTAGAGTCTGGGTCCTCCAATGTAATGAAATGGCGGAATTCTTGATAAAATAGACGGTAGCGTTACTTTGTTTTAAGATGCAAGGTTCTAAAATTTATTGATCTTTTCTTTATAATGAAACACATCCTTTCACATTTATTTTTAGTAATCATTGTCACATGCCTATAAATATAATAAACAAATTTCTCTTAGGCATAATACGTATATGCTAAGTATAGGTGATTTCAACTTGGAAGCTATTTTCCTTGAAACAAATTCCAGGGTAAATTAAGTTGTAGAAGATTTTAGAACTCATATAGTAGTATAATATCAAATACAGCCTAGTATTGTATGTAAGTTGCAGTTAAGTACCTAACTAAGGAGCAGATAAAAGTTAAGGTGAGCCAGAATAAAGTTATTAGGTCGAAAGTTTCTTCTTAAAATGTGCATAATTTTGCCAGTTCCACACTTCACCCTAGTTGAGGGTTTGTATCGTATTACATTTTACAGAAATGTATTATTGGATCACTATGTTGATATAAATTAGAAATAATTATTGTAGTCCAGAGTGTATTTTGGATAGTTATTTTATTTTATTTTCATTTAAAATAATGTTTTGTTCGAATTCAGAACTTACACATTGTTTGAGATTAATGGAATAAAATTAAGAAATGCTGCAGACAAACGGAGACATTAGAAAAACGTGTTGCTTTGTGTTTATGTTTATGTTGATGTAATGGTTAAATGACGTAAAAGACACGATTTGACAAATGTTGTAATTGTTGTGATGAGAAAAGAAAATTATTACTTAAGAGAATTGGGAAAACGTGATGTCAAGAAAGATTGTAAAATTTTTTGTTATCATCTACACAATTTTTGGATATGTCAAAACTATCGACATTGCAGACGTAGGCATTCTGGGGATTTCGATCATTGAGAGACAATGAAGAAATTGAGAGGTTTCATCAATCAGATGGGACAACACGAGGATGACGAGAGATGATGCGGCAGATTGCAACAAGTGGAAAGAGAACAAAACCCCAGGGATTGAGAAACTCGAGGCACAAGGAGTAATTGTGGAAAGTTGCCAGTTAGTAGCCAAGTAAGAGCTAGATCCGAATTTGGACTTGTATAATCCACGATCATCGAATATTCTCTGGGATCCAAGTAACAGCGAGTGTTTCCATATGGCAAACAAGATTCCTAGTTACTGTCATTACTGAAGTTAGACGGACGCTGATCCATAGAGTAACTAAAGAGTAAACGGAGGAAGATAGAATCTTCATCGCCGAGACGCAGAACAATCCAGCAGGTACGTGTTCCTTTCCTGAAATTGTTACCAGTGACACAATAACCAGAAATGCCGTGACTGTGATCTGACAGAGTTTGACTTACCCAATATTTACACTCGATTATTACACTATACACACAAATCTTTGAATTGATAATACATGAATATCATTGTAGTAAATTGGAGTTATTACTTCTCTTTAATAACCTTCGCATAACTTGCAAGAATCAATCATTTCCAGTCCATTTCAGATAGTGGACGGAAGGGAGCTTTCTTGTGTCAACAAGCATTTTCATCCTCTTATTCAGGAACGACACGGGGAGGTTCACATTATTATCAAACGTAAACAGTGTAAAATTTATATTTCTCGGAATATCAAAATATAATCATTTACGAATAGATGACTGATGAATATTATCGACTATATATTCAACAGTATAAAAATCGACAATATAAAAACTAGATCAAGAAATTACCCAAAATAATATTAATGTATAAACTGATCGTAAAAGTATCAAGACAGCTTTCTGATACTCTGTTTTCAACAAAATATTAAATACAAATTGATTATACTGATACTGAATCTAAAGGTCCCTCAGTAGGATCCCTTTTCGTTTATCTTATTTTCTGTAAATAACTTAGCATGAAAAACAACATGGATGCTTTCAAAAATAGACGATTTAATACTATCAAAATACTATGAATGGTTTATTTGTTTTAAAAATGTTTCATATAAAATACGACAGAGAAATAACAATAGGTGTCTGACTATAATAACCTCATCGAACGCGAATTCAAGTTTTAAACAAGTGTGTTTTTACTACTTCTAATTTCAGTAGAAGAATACTGCTAAAATAAAATGTTTTTATTTGGATGTTTGTGGAAGTTTAGCGTTCCGTTTCTGTACCGAGACCATATAAGAGGTGGACCTACATTTTAAAGTGAAATCCGAACCACCATAATATGTTCAATACTTTCCCAACGGGAATTGACCCCGAGAATATGTGCAGCAAACGAATACGCAGTAGCCGCTATGTCAACAGGGAGGGCTTGAAATCTCTTGAGATTATGAATGTATGTATTAAGAAACGTTTATCACCTCCTAGTACCATTCTCACTCTATGAGAATCAATATTGTAAGTGGAGGAGGGAGTAAGTTTCTACCACCGCAGGTTACAATAGACTTATAAATTCGGACTCTTGCGGTATTGATTAAAGTAGACTCCCGACTATTTGGCCTAATGTGGCGGAAGGGCAGGCCAGGTAACAAAAGAGCGGGATAGGCCGGAGTCAATGAACTCATGAAAACATATTCCAAGAACAATTTACGAATATAGTACTGTACGTAGTGTGCAATTATAATCACTGACAGCGGCAACCGTACTGTATCGAGGTCCATTACACTGACGACACAATGAACAAGGAGCAGAACGCTGCTGTTTTACTGTCACAACTTGTGTTTTGCACAAGACACGTACCAGGATCGTATCAGATACCCGCTTCCAATGCTTTGGCAATGTTGCCAATGCAACGCCTTGCCTTCCTCATTTAATTACGATAAAAGAAAATGGCCGGGGCGTACGGAGGCCGGATAGTCGCGAGCCGGATACTCGGGAGTCTACGTACTGTACATAAGAAAAACTAACTGCTTATCGCAATCATTTGTTTTAGCTGTGCCGATCAATGCTGAAACTGGAAACCGTATATTTTTTCATCACTTCCGGAAGGGATAAAGATTGATATGACAATCTTGAGATGCTGAATTCATATCAAAAAGCCTTACCTCGGCATCTCTCACAGTTTTTGTTCTATGGTGGTAGTAGAGCAGAAACCAGAAGTGATAGTGAATTTGTACGAGAGGATCGAACTTGGAGATAAAGTCTATTCTTAAGGTACTTGTCACTATTACCGTGCTTCTTTTTCTAAGTAGAGAAATAGGGATGGAAATTGAATATATTCTTGGGACACTGAAATCATTCTGGAAACTGCGTATCGCTATAGGCCTATATTATCGTTTTTGTTCTATGGTAATCAACGTTGAAATCTAGAGTCGTTGCTTCCTGCTACTTCCAGATACAATAAAGGATAAAGGTCAACGACAAAGGATGTGATTTAGGTATTTTGACTCTGAATCCATTTCAGAAAGCCATTTCTCTCTATCACTTACCGATTTTTCTCTATAAAGATGAATATTAAACCCGGAAATAGTTTGATTTCTACGACTTCCGATTTTAATAGAGACATAGGTCTAACGGTCGAAACGGAATTTATTCTTGGGATACTGCATCGATTCCAGAAAAAATAGTTTCTTCTTCTCTGTTACTATGATCTATTGTGATGACCGATGTGACCAAAAGTGTTAGGTTTCTGCCACTTCCAGGTAAAATAGAAGGTCAATGGATTAAATGAACTTCCACTTCTTGCTATTTTCTTAACGCTTTTGCCCTGACGACTGGCGACAGACGAACGGACGTACAGGCAGACAGATTGACAACCATAGCTGTTCTATAAGACTTCTTATACTTAATGTATAGTATAGTTTGAAAGTCTTAACGATTGAAATGAAGTTAGTCTTTTGTGCCACGAAAAAGAATTTTCGTTTATCGATTCTTTGTGTTTCGCTTTTAGAGAGGAAAATTACAGTAAAATGTTTTCCTAGAATGCTTCTACATAATATTCACGACCAAGTCTATTAATATTTAGAAAAGTTCCCACACTATTTATATAACCGATCATCACTATCTATTAGAAGCATCTTTAGACCCAGTAGAAAAAGACGATACCACACTGTCATTAAATTCTAGATTTACTATATTTGTAATAATGTGATAGTCATATTTTATTAGCGTACATTCAACCCTCATTATAAATATTTTAGTGTAATATAATTGTAGCGTATTACTAGTTATCTCCAAATTTGTAACATTTCAACTTAAAATGTAACATGTGAGTAAATAAAATCGAAGACGCTGACATTACAACTTTATATAATTTTAAAACGTCTTGCTTTACATACATATACATAAAAACATTTTAAGCTTTTTAGAATCTAAGATTCCGTAACCTTTAAATTTAGACACAACGTTACATGTAAAACTTTGTCAAAGAGTAACTATGGGTAAACTAACAACCCAACATTAATTGCGTATAAAATCACATAGTTGAAAACTCACAATAAGAAACGAGTAATAAAGTTAACTAAATACATATTACTGTAAATATTAGAAGTTAAAAAAATATCAAGTCAACGCCAAATTTAATTCTAACCAATGTCAACTTCTACCAACTCTGTTACAGTCTACTAGTGAGTGTACCTACACTAACAGTCACTAGTAGAACTCAAACAAACTGAGCCTCTACAAAATAACCAAAAAAAAATCTTCAAAAAAGAACTAGTTAACTAATTAATTGATGGCCTATGGAATCCTTAGGTTCACTATCTCGTTCACAAAAGCTTTCTATTGACTTCCGTCTTTAACCAACTGGATCTAGTTTCTATTTTGTATTTTTATTTCTTAAATATTCATCTTAATATTGTCCTCCCATCTGCGCCTACGTCTTCCTGGTCGTTTTCCGATAGGATTTCCAGTTAAAATTTTGAAAGTGTTCCTATTTTCTTCCATACTGACTACATGATTTGCCCACCTCAGCCTTCTTGACGTGATAACCCTATCAATATTCAGTAAACTCTATAAATTATGCAGTTTCTCGTTATGAACTTTCCGCCATTCCCCATTTCCGTTATTCGCCACATGATTTGATTTTCAAATATTTTTCTAACTACATCAGTTGTTAGTTGAACCAAACAACTTAGCTTAAACAATCAAAAAATATATATTCTAGTCTACAATAAATATATACTAGTATTCCTATATCTAACATAATTTTGTATTCAATCGACATCTGCATCAAGTCACACACATATATTTAACATACAAACAAAAAGCAAATTAAATTGATATTAATTTTTAATTATTTCTCTATATATTACTAATTAATACAATGACCGACATTAAGAGAGTAATTAATACATCAGTTAGTGGTACAGCCTCTCACGTAAAAAAAATTTCAGGAAGTATTTTGTATACGTGATACAAAACGTCGTATGGTGATGGATATGACTAGTGACGTACGGCACTGTAATGATCACGACATATAAAATCACTAATACTAATATTTGTTAATAATTTATTACATTTTTATGTAATAATTAAAAAACAACGATAGATTAAATACGATATTTGAGATAAATATCGACGAAATGTCTTTCTTGGGTAGAGTTACCTAATTAAATAATGTATGATCAGTGCTGCATTTTGCTAGAAAGACTCTTATACATACAAGTAATGACTTGACATTATTTACCTTTGAAGAAAATCAAAACTGTATCTCTCGATTATACACTACGAGATAAGATCAGAATTGTTAAAATTTACTTCACAAAGTCAGACTGAGACACGGTGGTTCAGTGGTAGAATGCGTACTTATGGTACGAGAGATCCATGGTTCGATTCCAATCCATATGAGTTTGTGGCAGAAGACATCATGTTCGAGAGTTTTCTCCGAGTTATTCTGTTCTCTCCCACATTCTCATTTCACCAAACCTTTCATAATTGTTTACTTACATTAAATTATCTGTTCCCTTTAACTTAAATGGCACAATTGTAGGATGTTAAAAAATATTACATAATTTATTTTCGCTTATCACATCTTTAAATATGAAGTGAACCTTCGACGTTGTTAATCGTGAGTTGAGGGTACAAACACAATAAATAATTGTTTTTAATATATTGTAAGGCATTGAGAAATTGTTACCTAACAGTGTCAAAATTGAGATTCCATTACCTAAGGAACTTAAGTACCACCAACACTATAGGACATTTTTAAAAGAGCTGTGTGCCGGTCTCATTTCTGCAATATAGAACATGTACAGTCCTTTGTAATCCTGACAGAGCTATGTCATTATAATAAATATTTGCGTAGTTGTACTATTTCAGTTTATAGTACTTTAGAAATAACTTTTATTTATTAATTTTTCTTTCTTAAAAGCAAATTAAGATGAATAATTGTGGAACAAATACTGAACAAATACTTGAATTAGGGAATGGGAGGAAACGGGATAATCCCCAGAAAACCCACAAAGACAATACTATCCACTTCAAACTCACATACGTTCGAATCATTTTGAGCTTTTTGTGTTTTATACGTTCTTACGCAACAACAAGGTTATGAAGGACAAGACGCATAAAACATCACAACGGGGGCTTCAATACCGGGGCTTTCAACGGGGGCTTCAATACCGGGGCTTTCAACGGGGGCTTTAAACCAGTCCAATAAACTCCCATTCTTTTTTGATCATTTACCACAAACCACATGAAGACCTGAAGCAACACTTGGAACTTGGAAACATCGATATATGATGCATTCACTGATATTGTGACGAACAAGATGAATCCTTTTATCATGAGATGATATTAAAGATGGAAAAAAGACATGATACCTTCGTGGAAGTGTAGGAAAACTATATTAAAATCCTAAAAGTTAGCACACTTGTGATCATTCTTTTATACATACCCTCACTATTTTCTGTTCGCCCGCTTTCATATATATATATAAATTGGATGATGTAGCCAACCACTTTCAGCTGATTTTGAGATATGGTATTTTCTGATTCTTGACCTGGTACACTGTTTGTACTGGTAGAATGAATGCTTTGTGGCACTCGTAAAGTGGTGTACTGTCGTATTAAAAAAGTGAGGCTTACAGTAAAGATCATAAGAGTGGAAACTTTACCTCCACGTTTTTCCGTTTCTCACTTCATGGCGTTTGGTAAACTCTCATTCTACACTCTGTGTTTGTATACATTAGAGTAAACACAACCCAACAAGTGACAATTGCTCGAGAGCCCAATCCTCAGTCTCTTCTAGAAATCTTTCTTTCAAGGGATGTGGAGATTCACACATTAAACTACTTTCTGAAATATTTGCTACGTTTGACTCCTCTTGAACTATTGTAACATCACTTTGGTGGAATCTCATTACATTAATTATATCACAGTCACAATGCACTGATTTGGTATTCATATACAACTGAACATTATATTCTGCTTCTTCAATTGCAGGTTTCAAATCTCCATCATGTAAAAGTATATATTCTATATTATTGTATCTGAGATCAATTTGTAGATCTTCTGACAAATACAGGAAGTCGGTTGTTGTGAGCTTCTTTATGTTGTTACCTGATACATTAAGCAAACGAATTTCTTTCCATTGCCTCCACTTCGGATTTATCCTGGAGATGTTATTGTTTTGAATTTCAAAAGCTTCGTCAATTACGAGACCAGAATTTTTAAATGTGTCAATTTGGATTCGGTTATTTCGAAGATTAAAAATGTTTAAGTGAAAACGTACGACGAACCTAATATCGTCGATATAATTATACGACAAATCAATTATTTTAATATCTAGTGGAATGTGAAAATATGTTCCGTTAACATCCTGCTGACATCTATGAGACTTACGAGAAGTTCCTAAAGGAAATATATGATAAGACAAATCTGGAACTTGCACAATGTGATTGTGACTTAAATCTAAATATCTTAAACTTTTCAAAGGAGCCAATGAATACTGAAGCTGACAGAATATTGCGTTGTTCCGTAACTCAAGCTTTTGAAGTGAAATTAGGTTAATAAATATTGTGTCATCTATCGATGTGTAATTGTTGTAGCTTAAGGTTAGAATACGAAGTTTTGGAAGATTAAATGTTGTTGGATGACCTTCTGAAAGTTTGTTGTGATCAAGATACAGGGTTTCAATACTTACAATATTTAACAAAAACTCGCCTGGAAGGTCGTAAATTAAATTTTCAGCTAAATCAATCTCTTGTAAGTTATATGCACCTTCCAAGAATTCAGATGAAACATAATCAATTTCACAGTTTCTCATTGCTACCTTACTAAGCCATCCTATCCCAAGGAACTTTATACTATTCGTAATATTGGGAGCATAATTATACGAAATAGAAAGATGCTTTACATATCCTTCGAATGTCAGCTTGAAGAGTGATAAATTATTATTTGATATGTTAAAAGAATCAAGACCATATTTTAGAAACTCAGATATCCAATTATCTTTGCTCAAAGATAATTCAGTAAAGCTGAGATCTACAACATAGAGATCCTCTGCAACCCTTCCGGGAAACGTTCTGAGTGGATTATTATTTAAATATAATTCTCCTAGGTGTATGAGAGAATTGAAACTTTGATTTGGAATTGATTTTATTTCGTTGTGAGATAAATCTAAAACTATTAGTAGAGTTATTGTTTTAAACCAATTTGGAGTAATCCTTTGTAGTTTGTTTCTACTTAGATATAAACGTCTAAGTTCAGTAACGTTTTCAAATATAAATGGCGGTAAATCTTTAAGTTGGCTATGATGAATAATGTGTAAATAATATAAGGTGGTAAGGTTTCGTAATAAATCCTCCGGTATTTCTGATAGATCTGAATCCATAAGATATAATTCCGATGTTATTGTAGGAAAGACACCACTGTGAAGATTTTGAATATGCATATAAGATACGCTAATGTTGCAAATTTTAGAAAATTTAGTTTCGCAACTGAAGAGGTTAGAGAGTGAAATGTTACCAAAATCTAATGACTCATTATTACGAGCTTCTAGGTGCAATTCAAGATAATTAGTTGATTCTAGAAAACAATTGGTAGAGTCACTGAGCTCTTCCATGAATTTACTATTTATAGTACAATTCTTAATTGTTATTATTTTTTTCATTCTACTTGTATCTCTGACATCTTTGAACGACAGAAAAATGTTTCTAGGAATATCAAAATCAGAGTAAGTTAAACATATAAATGAGAATATCAGTTCCTCATCTTCCTTATACACAATAGCAGTAAAGTTATGACCACAGTTAATTTTGGAGTAGGCTACAGAATGCACTATAATACAATGTTGACCTTCGTTCTTCATATACCCACTGGTGGCACGTGATGCGATGGGACTTATACAGAGAAGAATGAGCGAAACGAAGGTATACAAAAAGTTCTTCATATTGACTCTCAAGTCCATGATTCAATTGACAGTCTAATTTAAAAGTTACTCCTAATAATCTCCAAACTCTCTGAGAAGTTCTTATTATCTGAAATAAATAAAATAAGAATTATTTTAAATGCTGTATAGAAATTTGCATAATCATTTTAATATTTATCTAAAATTATTTTAAATAAATAGTTACATATTTTCTTAATATTCAAATAATTAGATAACACTGCTCGGCAAAATGAAACTTTTTGAAAGCTGTTTTTGATTTGATACCTGATTTTATATAATTTGAGGTTGCTAATTTCGAAAATGCAATTAGTTTTCTCCCATCAGGTCAGGTTTTTTCACAAATCGGAAAACACAATTGCGTAAATTGTGCTATTTACACAGCAACGCTGCTAATATAGAGTAATATTATGACTATATATTTCTAACAAAGGAACATTATTTTGTTTAATAACTACACTGAACATCGATATTCTAAATTATTAAGGTCATTGATAAACAAGTACCTAATTTTTGTTTCTGCCTTTTCACTTGGAAACTCCTAAAACTAGACTTCCCTTTGTTTTTACACCCTAATATTTTAAACTTCTGGAGCATATTAAACACAATGTACTTGTAATTTTCGTGTTTGTTGTTCCCGAGGAAATTATGATACATGTCCCTGAATGCACTCCATGCTTAATTTTCAACACTTGTCATACAATGTTCAAAGTCTGAGTCCTTAAACAACTTTCTGATCTGAGGACCAATGAATATTCCTTCTTTTAACTTAGCACTTGAAAGTTGTGGAAATTTTGTCACTAGATATTGGAAGCATTGACCATCTTTATTCAGAACTTTGACAAATTGTTTCATTAGGCCCAGTTTAATATGCAAATGTGGTAATATGACTTATGAAGGGTCTACGAAGCAGACATTTTCACATTTTTACTTCCTATATTGCGGCTTTCTTTGACAGGCCAATCAGTTTGAGTCTAGTGTTTATCGCGTTCTCTGCTGTCCCATTCCCAAATTTGGCATTTATATTTGATGTACCCTTGCTGCTGTCCAAGAAGCATACATATTACCTTTAGATCGCAGCACAATAGCCACTGATTGTGCTCGTATTTGATTTTTTTCAAAGACATTTCCATATTTTCGTTAAGTCCCCTTTAACCCTTATCAGGGCAAGCTATTTTTGTAACGTAGACGGCAGCTGGGCCTTACTAACTATATTAGCCTTACCAACTCGATATGTTCATGACTTTAACTTCGACTAAAGATAGAAGAATTCAGAATTTTATGTCATCGAAATATTTATGGTTATTGAGAAATTCGAAAAAGAAAATAAGCTACTGGGCCTAGGAGGCCCCACTTGCCCGGATAATGGTTAAATGTACAGAATGAGCAATAGGTATAGAGGGTTGTTGGTTGCTGTTGTGAAGAAGTACAACCTTCAAACTTCTCTCGTTGGAATCAATAAAAAGCCTCCATTCCTCTGAATAATATTCATCCCCTTTGAGTTTTATCATGAGATTTCTGACGTCGTTGTATAAAAATGTTTCCGTCAGCAGAAAAGTATTGTACAAACTCTCATGTCGAAAATATGAATATGATGTCCCTGATTATATGAACATTTAACCTCACACAAACAGAAATAGGAGTTATCACTATGGTCTTTCGCTTCACCCCATATCATTGGCATTCCAAAACGTAGAGATTTCTTCTTAGATTTTGTGCAGTTCTTGGGCACATACATTATATACTATGTTGCGCAAATGATTTGCCTTGAACCCCTAACTTTATTCCGAAGTAAGTGCAATAAGCACGTTTCACAAACGATGTAATTTTTTTGTCTCTGTTTCGGCACTAAATATCTGCCATATATGTAGCATAAGTAATCAGGATTGTTCCGACAGTTCCTACGTTCCATTTCGTTTTAACAACAAACAGCACAACTAGACACGACAACAAAATATACAGCGACCCGTAGTTCTCGCAATCACAGCTTACACAGCGCTGTTGTTGCGTTCCAAATGTGTAACGCGTTGTGATATCATTCAGTGCTAGCAGATACTGTACACATTTTTTCAATGTTAGCAGAATAAGTAACTGCACGCCTTTTATTACAAATTCAAAGATAATCAGAAGGATATAGCATCGAAAGTATCTTTTCATATTTGTAATTATAATCAGTTCTTCTTTCGAAATATACATTTATACAGCTATTTTCCTTTCCCCTGTATTTTAAGAAAACTGTACGTGATAGAGCAAAACGAACTACATTTTTGGATTTGTCAGGTCAAAAATATTAAGAAAACGTTAATAGTTTCTAAACAGCAAAATCATTGTAGAACAGTGTAATTAAATGCTTTGAACCAGGCTACAAATCACTTGTAGAAGAAATATCTCTCTTAACCAAAATTCAGATAGACGATAGATATTTGTATTTATTACCTGGAAAAGTTTCTAAATTAAAATAGATCTATCTTGTCTTAATTGTTACCTGTGTAACTTACCTTTTTTTCTTTTGTAATCAACATCAACTAATTCTTGAGAAGTTCCATTAAAGGTTAACTCAATAATTAGTGATTAAAATAAAATGACGAACATTGATGTGGAGAAATACGAATAATCTATTCTTTTTTTAAAAAATATTTATTTGTTACCATTTAGTTTTAAATTAGGACACCAATTTACTATTTTAAGGGGAGAGTGGCACAGAGGTAGAGCGCGCATCTCTGGTACTGATCCCTGGTTCTAGTGATGATTTCATCGGTGACCCAGAAGGATATTCTCCCACGGAGAAAATATCCGATAGTGCTCCATAAGTAGAGATGCGTACAAGTCGAGACATTTCTCGAATCTCGTCCAGACTTGCAAACGAGATGGGATTCGAGTCGACACATGCTTTTTGGAATTTAAGATTAGTCGATACAAATGTCAGTCTTGAATTAAATTTTCGAGTCGAGAGGAGACAGTTTGAAAAATCTTGACTCGTCTCAAATATCTCGAAAATCTTTGTGTACCTTTTAAAAATATTTCGGAAAAAATTCTCACTTACAAACAGCTATTTGGCATGAAGCCAATACCAGCATGTATTATTTTTAAAAAGCTCAGAACGCGTAAACTCAATAGTTAAGCTTTCTAATAGCTGCTTTAATTTTCATTTCACTTCAGTTAATTGAAACTAATAATTGTATGTCCTTGTATCTGATACTATATCAGATATAATAATATGAATAATAATACTTAGGCATATTTTCAGATATCAATTTCGTATGAAACTATTGCTATAAAGTGAACTTCATAAATTCTTCGAACGATTAATTGACAGTTTATAGTAATTTAGGATAATTCTAGTTAAAGTCTTTTCCTTCCAATGAACGCAATAAGCCTGCATATATAATAACTTCTGGACTATTTGCTTCCCCAACTATTGTAAGGCTTTAATGTGTTGTAGCGTATCATGAGTTATGGCAGAGGTTTTCAAACTGTGCGGCGCGAGTTGAAGGTTGTCAGGGGAGGCGCGAGGACTAAAAAAAAAAAGATCCTACAAAAGAACATAGTTATAATACAACAAGCATACTAAAGTCTGCACCCTTCTTCTTTAATAATACATAGTTAACTATCCCATTGATTTTGCTGAATATTTAAATGTGTCTGTTTTTATTATTTGAATTCCCACGTTGTTCATATTTTTCAATTTTTACATACATATCTGACTTACTACAACTCGGCTAATAACATTAAAAGGTGTAATCAGTGTGTACAATGTAGATCACCTGTGTTAATGAGATATTTCCTTTAGTAATTAACAAATGAAACAGTTTACCATAGTGATATTCTTTCTCTTAGGGATACACGTATTTTTGTTATGACACATTTCATTTTTGACTCTGGAGGCGCTTTCAGATTTTGGTGGTTGAGTGGTGCCTCAACTGCAGAAAGTTTGGAAGCCCCTGAGTTGTGGAAAATGTATATTTAACATTTTGTTGTATATCACCTACAGTATTATCACATTTTACATAGTATATTACAGTAATAAAATTGTTACTTTTCCTGAAGAACTTAATTCTTTCCTTATACGGGCCGCATCTGGAGCTCATCATTTCTGGATAACTAGTGAGTGTGATACTCACTGAGCATAGAGACCCCGAGCAGTTAGTAAGCCCTAGCCTAATGAGGTTAATGAGCGTGAAATTGAGCCGTCAACAATCTTACTGTGAATAGCGGGCCCAAATTGCAACTAGTTTGATCCTCATTGAGATTATCGAAAGTCAGTCCCAGTGAAGATAGCGAACATGAGCCCGAATAAGTCCCGGCTGTAAAATGACCATCTTTGGTTCTTTACATTTCTTCTTCGTCTTCTTTTTAAAATTTTTGCTACCCGAGTCTGCAAGGTTTATAAACAAGCACAAGTGGTAGAATGAAAAATTAGTATGTACTCGAATTGTCCATTGTGCAGGAATTATTTAGACATCTGAGGGAACTTTCATTAGCGTCTTAACAATTCAGATTGTAATCGGAGTCTGAATACTGAAAAATTAATTTTTCGAAAATATATATGAGACATCTGAAGCGGCTTGAGTTGAATTGAATGTAAAGGTGAATATGTATAGAATTGCTCAATGTGTTGTTGAATCATTAGTATAAACTAGAAACACGACTTTGCTTTTTTCCTTTTTCCTACAAATCGCAAAATGTTTGCACTTTTAGCTACATCAATCATGAATATTCAAAAGGGGTGCAAACACTTATACTTCAAACCTCCTCCCTAATACGGTCACTCAAGGGCGCCGATTTCTCTGTAACTTTGGGGGGACATTCATAAAAAATACATATAACAATACATATAACAAGAAAAAAACATAAAAATGCATATTCATCAAAATACAAGGGGACCCACATGAGCTTTGGGGGGCCCGGCCCCCCAGGATCGGCGCCCTTGCAAGAAAGGTAAGAACGTTAAATCTACAATTTTGTTGTTTAGAAAGCTGTTGTTTTCATATTTGCCATAAACAATGATATGTACATCTTAAAAATATATATATAATTAATCGAAAATAGGAAATGAAATTTTAATATAATTTTTAAATTTCGCAACGTTTGGAAAAGTGTGAAAGGAATGGTGGCGTGACTGATAAGTATCAAAGCATCAACATTTTACAAGGCATAACATATTGTTGACCTCAAAGTCTGACAGTTCAAAAACCAGAAAAATATATCTTCATAACTACCGTTATCTTATCTTGTGTCGGTGTCTTATTCTTATAACTTGTGATTTGCTGCACGTTAATCAGAATGTTATAAATTTCCTACATTATTATTTATGAAAATTATATATTACCTCGTATATTTTGTCTTTTCTCGAAATTCAAATCGATACATAAATTCCGAGAAGAGTCGAGACAGTTTATGTATTTTCAAGTTGAAACAACATTTTCTCGAGACGAGTCGAGACAGTCTTAAATCTAGGTTTTCGCAGCACTACACCCTGCGAATCATCTGTGTATTGAAATTCTCCCCCATCGGGGGTAAATATTGTTTGAAATTATTACTTTCTGGTTCTATCTCAGCTTGCGCCAAGTAAGGTTTATGGCGGACAAAACCACGTGCATAGATTTTCTCGTGTGTCTCCCGTTTTCTCACACCGTCTTAACTATATTATTTCATTCTTTATCATCACCGACTTCCTTAGACTCGGAACAAATTCGTGAGACTTAACCAAAAAGAAAGCTAAATTTCTTAACAACATCACTTTCTGGCAAGGAAAGCAACTTATTATTATTATTTTTTTAAAATACAAAAATAACAGTGATGTTTCATAGTATTCAAATAAACTTTACGCATTTTAAATTAATAGTATTCCGGGAACAGAAAGAAAGGTTGCAACATAGACTTTTCCAAAAGCATGACTTCTTAAAATGACTGAAAGATCTTGAAATTGATTGTTGATTTTATTAACAGAATTCAACAAAGGAGGTTCTCATTTTGATGTCTATGTTTGGACGTTTGTATGTTCGCGATTATCTCGAGAACGGTTGCTCATAATTCGATGCAGTTGTTACTAATCGAATAAGTTATACCCATAGAAGGTTTATACACATAAAAGAATTTTTAAAAAATGATAATTAATTAAATAATTTTTATAAATAAAATAATTCCTTGAACACCCAATAAGAAAAATCTTATCCTAAAATATAATGCAACCAGAAATCCAATAGAGTAATGCGACTTGCATAAAACTTACGGCTAAAATCTCTTTTCAGCCAACTTCTCTGAATGATATAAACACTGGTGATGGTTGTTTAGTTCATCGGCGATGCCGTGATTATTTACATGCCAGTTTTACTCAAATTTGCCAGAACATCATGAACTTTCTGTGATTGGTCGCCCTTCTTGGAGATCGAAATTTCTACAACAAAAACGACTGTTTTACTGACTGTTGTGTCTGTTTCCTGTTTGAAGTCCCTAATTATCCGCAGCTTACTAAAAGCAAATCTAAAGAGTTACGATGGTCACTGGGAAAAGCTTAGGTCTGCTTTCAAGAGTCGGACGTGTGATAAAATGTCATACGAGTTTGTGACGGACAACATTGAGAGAGAGAGAGAGAGAAAGAAAGAGAGAGGAGGGAGAGAGATTCAAATATGAAGACAGAGAGGGATACATTTACGTATACCAGGTTAGAATTAGAAAAACAAATGATCGGATAGCGTCCATATTCTTATTAAAATTGTAATTTTTCGAAGCATAATAAGAATTATAGGTTCTCAGTAAAATCTGTGAGCTTTCCACCAGCAGTTGTCGTTTTAAGGTGGAGAACTTTTATTGAAGCATCAGATGATTTCTTAGGGAGAGAAAGATCTTAACATATGAAGAATGAAGACTTAGAAAAATTCAGAGTTTTAGCTGGCGGGTTTCGAACTAAGAACCTGTCAATTATAAACCATATTTTCTTGCATATCTTATAATCCCATTAATTTTTAGGAATAAATATTGAAAGTATATTCTTGTTGTGTCTGTTTTCTGTTTGAAGCATCTAAATATCTGGAGCCTACTAATAACGAAGTTATAAGGAGTCACGATGGTTCATTGGTAAAAAGAGAGAGCGGTTGTATCTGGTTTCAAGAGTAAGAGATTTGATCCCATGTAAATTCATTGCTAACGACATTGAGAGAGAAAGGTACAGAGATTCAAATATGAGGAACAAATTATCGGAGAACATTCGCATTGAGGAGAATTGTCATTTTGTAAAGCATAGGAATCAAACTTTGTCAGTCGTACCTGCGAGTGTTACACCCGTAGTAAGCGGATTAAAATTAGAACTGTTTTTGAAGCATCAGATGATGGCGCACGGAAAGAAAGATCGTAATATTTGGAGAATTTGAATTTAAGAAAAAGCTTCCGGAGATAGGTTAGAAATTAAGGACCTCTCGCCTACTAAACACAACGTTAATCACTCACTCACGGAAAATGCTACATGACGAACCATGTTCTTGCATACCTCAAGAATGCCAATACTTTCGAGGCTAAAAAATTGAATAATTACACTGGTCGGCATGAAAATCTTCCCATGAGGGTGAAAGGATGTACGGGATAGATTTCAAGACGCTGATTACGAATATTTCATCGAGAAAGTTCCAGCACGTAAGTTTTTTTTTTTTTTTTTTTTTTTTTTTTGGCGCTGTGCTGTTTCCATAATTGACAGAAAAATCGTATTTTTCGTATTTAATATGTGTTTTCCGTGTTTGGAGTGTATAATTCTGAATTTTTATCTTAATCCAAGAACTGTTACTAGGCTATATCCCAGGAATATTCTTTTCTCTAGCTCACTACCCCCCGGAAACGTATCCCCTCCACTTGGGTTGCAAAGATTTATGGTCGTTCCATACTGCATGCACTAAGCCTATGAGTTATTGACGGAGAAAGGTTTCGTAATCAACTTGCGATCATTCGTCGGCTCCCTTTTGTCTAGACGACAGACAGATTGTTGAAAAAAGACGCCAAGACATACACCACGTTGTCGCGTGAAACAAATATTTCAGTTTCGAGTTGATCTTCGTGTTAGAAGGTGGTGTTACACTGTGTCTGTGTATACCGTAGGTGAAAAATATTTATGCGTGAAATATTGACGTTTGTGTCAAACGAACATGCCGAGAACTTTCAACAATTCGACATATTCATTCTGCTACATATATGGGGAAGTGATTTTCAAGGGACAAAGTAGGCTATTTTCACCGTTCCTGAAGACAGCCTACCATCTGTACTTCGGGTGTAAAATCGGTGACCAGGATCGCGTTTGGGCTCCGAAACAAAGTTGTAACTCGTGTGCGCCTACTCTCACAGGATGGTTGAAAGGTACACATAAATCGATGCAGTTTGCCGTACCTATGGTTTGGCGCGAGCCTCGTGATCATGTTTCAGACTGTTACTTTTCCCTGACTAACATAAAAGGTTTCTCAAAAACCATGAAGCACAAAATACAGTACCGGTATCCTAACTTGGATTCCGCGAGGAGACCTGTGAAACATGATGTTTGTCTGCCTGTACCCGTACCACAAGACTCATACACTCTGTGAAGTGTTTCATCCGATGAATAACCTGCTGCTTGTGAGGATGTTGCACAATCTTCGAGTACACAGTCAGATCCCAATTACGCACCAGTGCCCGACACTAATGAACCATATGTAATAAGTCAGGAAGAGCTGAATGATCTGATCAGAGACTTAAACCTTTCCAAGTCTAAGGCCCTGTTGCTTGCTATTAAAGTAAACGTTCTCATCTAAGAATCGATATCTAAACAATGGTCTATTCTTCTGCAATTATTGGTAAAAGAAGAGATAAATGGAAGAAGAAATTATTTCTCTGGCTGTCTCAGTGTGTATAAAATTATTATTTCTTCTTTTATTAAAGGGTACGAATCCACTAAACGTTTTTACACAATTTTAACCTAAGATATCAAAAATAGTAAACAGAAAAAGTAACAAAATTCTTCAATTTTCTAAGCACTGAGTGAAATCAAAATGTCGAAAGATGGAACATATGACAATTATGGATCTCATCGAGGTAAAGAAAATAATATTAATGAACGTAAATCCTTATGCATAGTTTTCAGAAAGTTGAGAATACGATTAAAAAACAATTGATATTCTTCGATAATAACACTACTTATATAGCAGAAATTAACTCTGAAGTACGTCTTGATTAAGCTTTACATTACGAGTCTAGAAAGACGACAATGGCCAACTATAAGACATACAAAATATATCTGTTGATGGAGCACATTCAGTAAAAGATAGTAAGATGTTTGAAAGCATGTGCGTCTCTGGCACGTTAAAATTGAGGAGGGGGGACGAGGTTGACTAGATTGCTAGCAGATCATTACTAAACTTATGTCAAAATTATGAGTGAATGTGAATTTGCTTCAATTATAAGCTAATGGGATCCTCATACTAGCTTTACAATGAATAAAATAAATATGACGTATTTTCGTCAGTATTTGTTGTTCATTTGTTTCCAGTAGGTTCCAAACTCGTGAGATACATATGGATATAAATAATATACATTTGTAATGTTTTGTACTGTCTTATAAATATGTTATAATGAAAAAGAGAATTGAAACTTTTGTTTAAGTTTTTGAAAGAGGAAAATTTAAAGACCAAATTGATCAAAGATAAGTAAAAGAAAGAAACTTTGAAAATAAAGAGAAACATAATTATACCACCGTGTGCTTTCTGTATGTAAGAGATGTATTGTTTAGAACTTAAAATGTGTGAGTTTTAGATTCTTGCACTTTGGTTAAGTGTAGAAATGGTAAAATCACTTAAGTCATTAATTCACAGTAATTTTCTTCCATTGCTGCCACAAATTTAGGTGTACAATCAACATGGTTCTTAGCTAACTCTTTCGCCTTGATATAAGAATTATACATTTAATACTATCCATTAATTTGGTCTTCCTCTTAATCCCTTGTTTTCCTTCTGCCACGACTTCTACATGTCATTCACAATACAATTTCTTCTCCAACAACATTTTCAAATTTTTAATTACTTGCATTTACTTTCTTGTAACCCATTATTCCCAATGCACCTCATTGCTTCACTGTGTCAAGTTTTACGTTCATATAAATGTATCATTGGACATATTAATAACACCAACCGAACACTTAATACGAGATATAACTTTATTTGTTCTGTCTTTCTTTTAATCTTCCATATGAATCACCATTGAACAATTTAATCTCTTCAACAAAATATTGGGGGGACGGACACATCCCCTGTCCCCTCCACGGAGACGCCCGTGTTTGAGATTAAATCTTATGTGTATCTTACCAGAAAATGGAGAAATAAGACAAATTTTATGGCGCTACGTTGCCAACGATAATCTACAGTTCACCTGCTACAACAGATTACACACACAGTTATTTACACGTAAAAATATACTTAAGTAGAAAGTTAAGATTACGTGTATAATATATACTGAATATATATATATATATATATATATATATATATATATATATATATATAATCTTAACTTTCTACTTAAGTATACGTAGTTGATTGATGATTACACTACACATACACTTCTAACAGAGATAAATAAGCTAATTCAAAACGGAACTCTAGTTTACTCTAAAGGATCACGTACTAAATGTTTCAATTTCGACCGGAAGAAGCCAACTGGTGGATGAAATTTTGTGCCATCTAGCGACGAGTTCTATAGCTTCTAGTACTTTTCCGAAAAAAAGGAATAAAAAAACATTCTCATTGAAGAGTGATTGTGTTGAAGACAGCTCTAGCGTATAAACGTAAGACACCGTTACCGGATAAGACTGACTTCTTTAATACACTCAGTAGAGATAATTTTTCTAGTTATCTATAGCAAAATTAGAAAATGATTAAAATATTCCATTTTCTTTCATAAGTTACTTTCTACACTAACGGACAAATACATTAGTCATCGTAACCTATTAACATGTTAACGGATGGACTCAATTAATAAACTTGGTAAAAAATTGCTTTAGTTATCTCTTACAAAAAAAAAAAAAAAAAAAAAAAAACTAAACTAAAAATAAAAAGCTAAAAAATTCGGTCCAAGAGTTACTGTGAGGTGTATTGGACATACTAACACAATACAATAAAAGCCTCATATCATTCATCCTAACTTAATATAAACAGACAATAGAAAGTTACATTTCCTTCCTTTGCTTTTTGAAAATGATTTCTCTTCCCATTTTTTTTTTTTGACATAAACTTGTATTGCACAAACCACAAATTCACTGCTACTTTTTATTTTTATTTTTATTTATTTATTTATTTATTTGTTTGTTTGTCGTCTATAACAACGACATACATTTTCGGGATAGCTTCTGAAAACAATTTCAATACGGGCTTTTTAAATTTGTTATTTAACACATCTTTTTATACCATTGATCTTTCTATCTTTATCTAATTATCAAACAAAATGAATGCAAAAGTATTTTTTTTTTCAATTATAAGATACAACATTATATATATAGGGTGTAATAAAAAGGTACGGCAAAATTTCAGAGGTGGACTCTTTATGGGTAAAAAAAGTAAAAAAGTCATATGACCATATGTCGGGAAATGCATCGTTACAGAGTTACGGCCATTGAGCCTCCTGATGGTGTAAAGTAGTCACATTCTAGGCGCCATCAAGGTGACTGAATTTAAACTTTAGTAACTCAGCTCGTAATTAAGTTAGGAAGATAATTTTAGGTATCAATGTCTTCCAAGGATGAAGCTTTCCACTGATATGCATTTTCGCGGATGGACGCAGAGCCAAGGACAAGTTATCCAATGCATTCGGAATCTGAGTTTCAAGGAAGTCTCGAGAGGTATTTCCCGTCAGCCTCTACGGGAGTATGTGTGGGCCTAGTAAAGTGTTACCGACAATACCGCACCACATACTGAGAGCAAACTGTTGTTGATGTCTCCTGGGACTCATCACATCAGGATTGTCGTACACTCAAACATATACATTATGGTAATTGAAGAAGCCTTCTCATGTGAACTGAATCTCATCTGTAAACACTATTGCAGATGGGAAAACCAGATTAACGGCACACTGCCGGAGTTTCATCGGCAAAAGCGTTCTCGCTGCAGACAGTCAGCTGCTGACAAAGACTGCACTCGCTGCAGATGATAGGGATACGGACTTGCTCGACAACATAGACGCCATATCTGCATGTGGTTTACACGTATGTCATCCTTCAGGAAGATATTGATACCAAAATTATCTTTCTAGCTTAATTAGGAGTTCAGTTATTGAGATGTGGAACCCATATCACAAGGGACTAATTAGTGGATTATATTTTTGAATGTTGTTTCTCTGTTCACGCATAAATTAGGCATAGGTGCACTGGTTTTGATAATTTTCCTTGTTTGGATGAACATGCTTTCTCGTTAGTAAATTTTATAAGGACTTAACAACAGTCTTCTGAGCAGACCATGGCCAGCCTCAATGGCAAAAATATTTATACCATAATTGTATGTCTAATCACGCATAAATTCGGCTAAAGCATATTTAATTTTATTATTCTATATTTCTGTTTGGACGAAAATTTTTTACTTCTGGTCCCATGTGCGCTTCATAATGATCTAACGATAGTCTTCGGAGCGGAAACGTGGAGCTCCTCAATTGCTGACAAAGTTCATTATTAATTTTGCGTATGGTCATACTGACTCGACATCGGTGCATCGATTTTAAAATTTCTTCCTTCGTTTGAAAGAATATGTTTCTCCTTGTACTTTAATGAACACTTTATAAAGATCTACCCATAGTATTAAAAAAGCTACAGGGTGTCCGTAAAGTTACGAAACCTTAATTGTGGAGCGTGTAAATTTTGAATCACAAGTGTAATTGAAGTGAACTCCATCCAATGAAGGTCTATTCTTGCAAAGATGTTTAAGATTTGAGTCAAGGGGTGGGTGTTAGTCGTTTGTCCTCACAAATGCCAGAGACATACCAAAGTAGGAATCAATGATTTTGAAACAACAATTGTATATTGACACAAAATATAGGCATTTTGCAGCCATGATAAAAGCGTGTCTAAGAGCACCTAATTTCTGGCATTAACACTTAGTCTGGCAACACTATCAATAACAGTCGGTGTCAACTCATGTGAATGTCTACCATTTACTCTACAGAGAGACTGCTACACACAAACAAGAAACTTGCAAATCATTGAGGAAATGTAATAATAAATCTACGCCTGATTCCTGGTCTTGATTTCCTGAATTTCATAAGGATCTAACAATTATCTTTAGAGCTAGACTATGAGACTCTTCAACATTTGATAGTCTTAATATCGTGTATATTTTTACGTATAATTTTGTAATGCTGAGAGTGACTGCTATTATATATATATATATATATATATATATATATATATATATATATATATATATATATATATATATATATATATATATATATAGATATATATAAAGATGGGGTGATTCATTGATGGAACCCAAACGGCGATATCTTAACATCACTGCTGTCACTCCCCAAGTTTTTCCAGCGTGATAGCGCATTACCCCACTATAGTTCTTGTGTCTGAGAACATCTTTATGAGCATTTCCCTAATTGATTAATTGATCTTCGAGGTGCTGTATAATGCCCACCTCGTTCCTCTTCCCTGGTTCTACTTTGCTATTACATGTAGAGCCATGTGAAGTCTGTTATGTATGCTGTAAAAATTAGGAATATTAAGCATAAAACGGAATCAATTGTGGAATGAATTTTAACATTTCTTCCTTCGTTTGCAAGAATATTTTCTCTTTGTAGTTTAATGTACATTTTATAAGGATCTAGCCATAGTGTTAAAAAAGCTACAGAGTGTCCGTAAAGTTACGAAACCTTAATTATGAAGTGTTAGAAATTTTGAGTCACAAGTGTGATTGAAGTGAATTCCATCCAAAGAAGGTCTGTCCTTGCAAAGATGTTTACGATATAAACCGAGGAGTGGGTGTTTGTCGTTTGTCCTCACGAATGCCAGACACCTACCGGAGCAGGAATCAATAGTTTTGAGACAACAATGATACATTGACACAAAGCATGGTCAAACATTACTGCCCGTTACATTCCGTCATTGTAAACTAAGAATGACAATCGACCGTGGTGGTCATATGTGACTAGCGTCTTTTGATGGTGATACAAGAAATTAACCATCATAATCTCACAAAGAATAGCGTTAGATAGCGTTAGGTTCCCATTAAAGATAATTACCAATAATTAAACATTGCGAGATGATTGAGATGTGTCCTCAAACATTATTCCTCATAACTATTCCTCTTCTACTTCGTTGCTTTGGTTATATTTTGCACTATTTATCATTTATTAGGATTATTTCACACTATTGGACCACCCTATATATATATATAATGTCATACATGTTCCGTAGGCTGGCTTACTTTATATTATCTTAGTGTTCTACTTTTACTTTAGATATCTAACTAAACTACACGGGTAATGAAAACGTCAAAAAAAAAAAATTAGCCAAACAATAAGAAATTAAACTGACCCTTTTTTCTTAAAGAAAGAAAACAATTTAAACGACTTCAGCAAAAGCGTTAATAATAATAATAATAATAATAATAATAATAATAATAATAATTTATTTATTTATTATGAGAAATTACGACCACAGCCGAAGCCATAATGGTCATATATACAATTATATACAATAGAATATTACAGGAAAAAAATACAACAAAACAAAAGAAATTAAAATACATGAAATCATGACAATCAAGAAAAGCAAAGGGAAGAACATTAACGCAAGTTTAATTCAAACTAAATTACAAAATAAAATTACAAACATATCCTCATTTCAATAAACATTCAATCAAGTAAGATGTATACTAAAAATTTACATGAATAGATTATGAAATAAACAAATTAAAAAAAAATTAAAACACATGAACAAATATACACCATATGGGTAAAAAAAGAAAATTCAATAGACAATATACAAAAAAGGGTTAAATTAGGTATTTTAATTAAATATAACAATCCAAAAACTGTTTTCTAAGCGCCAAAAAATTCGAATAAAAAAAATCAATTTTGAGTGACTTTTTGTTTATGTTGTCAACACAAATAAATAATGGCGAACCAACTAAATTGCTATTACACAATATAGGACGGTAAAGTCTAGATTTATACAAGGGAACTTTAATAAACAAATATTCAATTAAGTTCAGTTTCGCATGTATTATATCATGAATAAATTTAATTTGCCTTAAATTACGACGAACTTCGAGAGCAAGTAAATCCAATCTAGCGAGAATCACTCTATTGGGCAGATCATATAGTTTAAATTTATATTTTAACCAGGCCAGGAAGGAAATCTGGACTGACTCCAAAACTTGAGTAATACTATTGAGGTTACGGTTCCAAATCAAGCTAGCAAATTCCAAGTGGGAACGTACATATGCACAATATAAAATTTTGCAAGTTGTAATATCCTTAAAATCTCTAGCAGCCCATTTGATGAGTCCCAGATTCCTTCTAGCCTTGGAAACCATGGTTGAAACATGATGGTCAAAAAGTAATTTAGAATCAATCATAACACCTAAATCTTTGTTAATTGAAACAGGTTGTATTCTATACTGATTTATTGAATAAGAAAAATACGATATATTCGTTTTCCTGGAGAACGCTATACTTTTTGTTTTATTCTTGTTTAATGGAAGTAAATTTTGTACAGACCATTGGTAAACTGAGGTAATATCAGCTTGTAATTTAAGGTGATCCTGATTACAAGTTATTTCAGAAAATATCTTGAGATCTTCAGCTTACAGTAGAAAAGGACATTTCAAATAATTACCAATATCATTCACATATATTAAAAATAATAATGGACCCAAATTGGATCCTTGAGGAACACCCGAAGAAATCTTGAAAACAGATGACTTAGAACCCATATATCTAACTACGAATTTACGATCAAACAAGTAAGAAGCGAACCAGTGAATCAAGGATTTGAAGATTTCAAAGAAATGAAGTTTATTAAGAAGCTTATGATGGGATATTTTATCGAAGGCTTTAGCAAAATCAAAATAAATAGTATCAACTTGACCACGTTTATATACAACAGGAGAAACCAAGGTCAGAAATTTATTCAAATTTAGTTCAGTTGATTTACCCTTTAAAAAGCCATACTGTTCAGGTATAATAGAATGTTCAACAGAACTATAAAGATAATTGTAAATAAGCTGATCAAAAATTTTTGGTATTACATCAAGAATAGAAATAGGTCTATAATCAGTTACAGACCTACCATCAGTTTTTGGAATTGGAGTAACCACAACAGTCTTCCATATACTAGGATAGAAACAAGATGCTAAACTCCAATTAAACAATGATGTCAAAATTGGTGCAATTATATCAGATATACCTTTTATTATAAAAATCGGAATTAGATCAAGACCTACAGAAGCTTTAGCATTTAAAGATTTAATAACATCTATTACCTGTTTAGTAGAAAAAAATATTTGATCACTACAAAATTGACTAGCCATAAAAGTATCATTATTATCATTCACATTAATATCATCTTTATGATAAACAGCTGCAAAATGTTTAGCCATGGCTTCAGATATCAATTGAGGGTCGGAAAGAAATTCGTCATCGACTAATATTGCCTTATGTCCATCTTTACCATTTATTTTATTACTTGTATACTTCCAAAATCTTTTGGGATTATTTTTTAAACTATTCTCAATCTTATTATAATATTTAGTTTTATCAATAATAAGTTGCTTCTTAAAATCAGAACGAAGTTTAGAGAAAATATTATAATCTTGAAGAGATTGGGTTCTTTTATACTTTTTATGAGCATTATTCTTTTTTTTTTAAGCAAATAAATTAAATTACGAGAATACCATCTCGGATACTTAGAAATTGATTTGGTTACTAGAGGAACATTGTTTCTGATTGCATTCAATATAACATCATTAATATTTTGAGCAACAAGATCAATATCTGTATTCAACAAAATATTGGCCCAGGGGAACCCTTCAATTTCTTTATATAAAGAAAGATAATCACCCTTTTGATATAACAAAAAGCTATCTCTAGGTATCTCACGTATAAGAGATAATAATTTAACAGTAATCTCAATCGGATCATGATACTGATCGGGCGGAACCAGAGATACTACTGAATTATTAGATTGAACATAAGTGTTGTACAAAATTAAATCAAGACCAGATGTTCCTGAAACAACGTTCAAATTCATATCATCTAAAAAATTAAATAGGATTTTCGCCTTGGTTTTAGAATAATAGTTTATATCGTTTGATAGATTTCTATTCGTCCAGTCCACTTTAGATATATTAAAATCACCAATAATCACTACTTCATAGTTCAAAAAGTTCACTTTGGAAACAATATGATTAAGATAATTCGTAAAACTTGTGACAGGATAAGTTGGATGAAAATAACAGCATGCAACTAATAATTTTTTCCCATTGGACGTGTCAATCTCAATCCAAACACACTCAATTTCAGATTCCAAATCAAATCTCCTTTGACAATTTATATTTGTTTTAACAGCTAGCAAAACACCACCACCTCTACTACACTGATCGATAGTATAATTCCTATCAGAGCGAAAACATTTGTAAGTTTCAGGGAAATAATCATCAGTATGTTGTTTATAATTAAACCATGACTCAGTTACAGCAATAATATCAAAAGAACAATCAGCAACAGAAGAAAAAAAATATATTACTTTTAGTTCTAAGCCCTCGAACATTTTGATACAAAATATGGACTTCCATATTGAACTAGTTATTGTTATTAACATTATTAATTGGATTTTCAAAATTAGTTGTTAAAAGTTTGCCATAAAATGGACCAATTAATATGCCACTGGGCCAAATCATGGGATCATTAATAATCCCAAAGTCAGATTCAAACACTTCAACATGAAAAGAAGCATAAGTATCGTACTTAGTTTTTAATCTAGTACATTTGACATAGGTTACATTTCTATCACTCACAATAGACTCAACATCACTTTCTTTTACTGATGGATCAAATCTAGTAACAAATAATGCCCTTTTTCTACTTTTAGCAACCAAATCAATTTTATCAGTACCACTACCAGAAGTCAACTTACGTTGATTTTTATGTAAGCCAATACTCAAATTCCCTCTATTATCTGTCTCTCTTGGTCTTTTATTCTCTAATCTCCTTTTATTACGTGAAATAACTTGAACCCATTGATCTTTGTTCGCATCAAACTCAACTTCTTCCTGATTAGAGTCTACAAATTGTATATTCTCATTTCTAGTTAATTCAGGAAAATGATCAGGATCGCTTATATCTACAACCTTAAGATTCTTTCGAGAAGGTTCAACTGATACCTTCCTCAAACAATTACAGGATTTGTTCACAAGTAATTCGTTAAGTTTTTCATTTTGAGACCTTAATTGCACTATTTCCTCTTTCAAACTTTCAAATTCCCTTAAAAATATTTTCTTCAAGTCATTCAGTTTGTTTTCAAAAATTTTCAGCAAAGAATCTTCCAAATTTGACTTTACAGAATCTCCAAAATTACCCTCATTATGAGATATTTCAGATACACTTTCGCCCTGTATACAATTATTACACAAAAATTCAGACAGCTGAATGGAACTACTGTCCATTTTCGAATATGATTCAACACATGCAAAATGGCACTTTATTAAACAAGTGTTACATTTGATGGATTACATTTGATGGACTTTTGTCTACCATAAATGGGCTGACTACAAAAAGGACAATTCTCGCCAGTAGGAGCCATAATATATTGTCTATTGAATAGATTAAATAGTTACAAACAAATATACAAGACAATTCTACACATTCCTGGCCCAAATGTGAGAACTAAAATTAAACAAATTAAAAAAAAATGCACAACGTTACACAATATTCACAAAAAATCGCTTCTCAAATAATAATAATAATAATAATAATAATAATAATAATAATAATAATAATAAAGAAAATACGGTGATCGTGAAAAAGTGGAATTCGAGTTGTCAATTGATTTGTATCTTTCATGGCTTTAGGAGTTTAATTTTCGGTAGGCCCGCTCCCTCGCTTATGGATACTTATGCACATTTGATTGATTAATGACAGTAGGAATTTATTTTTACAGTAGTGGTTGATGTTATTTGTTAAATAATTATCTACCAATTATGTAAATAGTGGAAAATATATTTACTCTTTATTGTATTTCTTAGCGTTTATATAATTTTCAAAATTTTTGCGTAGGTCCGTGCCTACCCGACCTATCCGCTAAAGCCGCCACTAGCTCCTACAGGTCGAAAAGTGAGTTTTGATGTCCGTCTGGATTTTTGTACACTCGCATGGAGGCCATACCGTTCATACTAGCACTAAATTTTAAAATGACGAATTGTATAAGATTCTCCAAGGATGTCATATATTTTTTCGAATTTTCTTCCTTACCCCAAAATAAGGGTAGTTGCTAAAGGGTTAAAAAGTTTTTTTAAATAGATTTTTTCGAAAATGGTTCTAATGATTTTTGTTCCAATTTCATGGTATTTTATTAACAACTCTGTAATGCAGTATAAATCATTTGTCTGGGAAAAAATACGAGAGGAATATTTTGCTCTTGGGGATGAGTTGATTTTGGACGATTTCTTAAAATACAATTCATGGATTTTGTTGTTATTTCATAAACGAATGATTTATTAATAACCCTAATATGTAAGTCTCTTCTCATGAATGAAAAAAGAAGTAGTTTTACTTTTGAGGTCAATTTCTTTCGGACGAAGTTTTCTGAAAACGCCTTATAATTTTCTTCGTATTTCACAAATAAATGTTTCAGTAATAAGTATAACATAACATGCTTTAGGATAAGAAATTGGAGCAAGAAAGTTTACTACCTTCGCCCATACCTTTTATATTACTAATCACGTATCAATGAGTTGGGAATTGAAAACAACTTTTAAAAACAATCTTTGTTTATTTGAAACTACACAAAATGTATTTTTTCTTTGTTTCTTATAGTCTTTGTTTTCAGCTGGACGTGGGATGAAATTTCTAATTTTATTACTAGAGTTATGTAATCTGGGTGTATATAAAACTGAAAGTGACTATGTTTGTGGCTTCGCATTTCTTGAATCACCCGACTGATCTCGGGTCAAATTTTCAACATGTATGACGTTCGGGGTCTGGTATGGTTTCTATCATTTCACTTTGATGATACAACGTAGGGGAGGTGGGGAAGATATATAAAAATAAGTAAAAATTAATAACTCTTGAACCACGCTACCGATCTTGATCAAATTTGCCACGTAGATGAGGATCGGATCTGGGATAGTTTTTATCATTTCACTTTGAAGGTGCAATTTAGGTGAGGGGAAGGTATTTAAAAATAATCGAAAATGACCGATATTACTGTTGAATCAAAAATTTTTCGAGTTGCTGAGATGAACAAGGCGAGAATCTATAGCTTAGCGTGGGACTCAAACCACATGAGCTTTTACCTAGAAGTGAACCAGTCTCTCTGCTCCGAAGACGCATATGCTAACCATATAGCTATGAGGGATCTCTGCGTTTGGTTACGACTTGGATTCATGGTGGAGTGCTTGTATGCACTACAAACCCGAGTAGTGGCTCAGTTTCTACTGTAGCAAGTGGTCCCTCTCATATAGCCTCGGAGCTGAAAAAAGTTGTAGTCCAATCAATCTACCAACTGAACACGCAAATATCAAAGACGCCGTATGATGCATTTTAATGCATATTATTATATGCAGTATGATTAATGCATAGATATACCTGTTTAATTACACTTTAAAATAACTTTGAGCTACTTCTTCGTTTATCTACATCAATTGAAGTAAAATAGAAAATGACACCAAAAATTAAACTGTAGCACATCGGTGAGTCATACTATGGCTTCAATAATTTATTTGCATATTATATCGTGCAAATATTAAAAAATGCATTAAATGCTGTAATTAATAATAAACAATTATCAGTGTAAGAAATCATTTCGTTGAAACATTGGAAGAAAAATGATCAAACAGGAAAGTGGTAGCAGGGGAGGACCAAGGCAAAATTTTCACCCGGGCAAGATGACTTTTTTGGCGTCCTTGCCTATATTTTAAACTTTATTACTATATATTTTTTCGTAGTGCCGCTTCTAGCCCCCTCCTATGTTGTTGCACAATGGTATATTCCATTTCAGAAACAGTGTCGAAATGAATTATTTGGCAAGAACTGTACATAGCGAAACAATAACTAATCCTAGACACTACTTTCGACAATGGTCGACAGTTCGGAGTGCGGCGTTGTTTCTAAGAAATCAAAAGTAAGTGTTGTATGTACTGTTCCCCCTCCACTAGAACTTTAAAAGAGTAATATATATAAAATCCAATAACATTCATTACCTGAGAAAAGTTCACAAAGAACATGACCCGCTATAAACAATACCAACTCCCTCTCCACTCTTTCTTCTAGATGCATGTCTCCATTTGTAGATACAGTCCCCATAGTACTATGAAACTCTGTTCTTCCATGGTACAATGGAAAAAGATTATGAAATTTACGCTACTTTACAAGAATGTAAACCAAAACAAGTCAGTAGAAAACACGTTATAAAATTTAATTTTTTAATGTCGTTTTGGCGCCCTCCTGACTGTGGCATCCCGGGCACTTGATCGGGTTACCCGGCCCTTGGTCCGCCCATGAGTGATAGGAGAGTATAGTAACAGACAGTGGGAATATATTAAACTTTGCATACAGCAGGGTGCGGAAAAAAATAGTAGGTAACCGCGAGCCCAAAATGGCTAAATAAAAACAGATTACAGAACAGATGTTGAGCAGCCACAGAGTAGAAAATGTGGGAAGGGAAGACGTGGAAACAGTTTAATACAGAAGAGGGCAGAAAGATGTACAGGAAATTAAACAACGAGTTAGGAAAGGAAATAGACAGAACCAGAGAAGAGGCTTACAAAAGAAAATGTGAAAACATAGAAGAATTGGAATTGCGATATATGATGAAATGTTCAAGGAGGTGAAATCTATGTAACTTCGAAGTAAGTAAGGGGTATCACAATGACAGTAAGAATGGGAAATTAGTCAGCGAGAGAAGATGGAAGGAATACGTTGAGGACTTATATGAGAAAGCAGATAGATCGTGTGGCCTAGATGTTGAAGTAGAAAATCAAGAAAGCGAAGATAATGAAGGATTTAGTATTCATCAGGATGAGTTTGAAAAGGCTATATCCGAGATTAGGAATGGAAAGACAACCGGAATGGATAAAATACCAATCTAAGTCATATGGGAGATAACACAAGAAAGATTTGTTTCAACTCTGTAATGAAATATATGAAACAGGAGAGTGAACAAAAGACTTCCTGAAGACGATCATCATACCGATGGCTAAGAAATAGAACCCAGAGAGATGTAAGGATTATACTGTATATCTATTAGTCTTATATCTCATGCAGCAAAATTTTGTTTCGAATACTGAACAGAAAATTGTATGGAAGAACAAATGAAAAAGTTTTGGACGAACAGTTCGGTTTCAGGAGAAGTAAAGATACAATATATGCAGTTGGTTTGTTGAGAGTGATCGGTGAAAGGTTTATAGACAAAGGAAAAGATGTGTAGGGTATTTATTGATCTAGAAAAGGCTTTTGATAGCGTGAATTGGGAATTGTTGGAAGTTCTAAAAAAAATTGGATCGGAATGGAAATATCAAAGATTAATAAGAAATTTATACTGTATATGAATAAACAAGTAAGTGTTGGAATAGGGGATGTGATAATAGAAGAGAGTTTAATTGGAAGGAGAGTTAGACAGGTATGCTGTCTGTTCCCAACTTTATTTAAAAAAATATCTATCTAGAAGAGATAGTGAAAAACGCCTAGATAAGAACCTACATTTTGGTGGCAGGTAGAATGATTTGGTGTATATGGTTTGTAGAACATATGGAACTTGTTAGATATTAATAAGAAGAGAAAGAGAAACTGGTTGGGACATTGGCTAAGAAACTTCCTCATGAGGAACGTGCTAGAGTGAATGGTGGCTGGAAAGAGAGGGAGAGGGCGAAGGAGACTACAATTAATGGACAATATCAAAACAGAAAAACTACGTGAAGAGAAAGAGGTTAGTGGAAGATCGTGGAGCATGGAATCTTCTTAGTTGTGACAAGTGATCTTCCAATAATGGCAGAATACCTATGATGATGGTGATTATGAAGACTCCTTTCTGCAACCTTACATTTAACTTGTGACCTTTCTTACGTCTCTTCTCAGTTTAATGTGGTTACTGTCACCAGGGGCGTACACAGGAATTTATTTCGGGAGGTCCAAAATTTTTCGAGATATTCAAATTCAATATGAAGATAAATTAAGTTAAAATTTGTAAAATTACCCCTGCAATTAGACTACAGTTGTTATTTCGTGGGATCCAAATCCCCAGAGTCCACCTCTGCATACTTTTTTAACTGCCAGTAATCATCAGTAGTGAATTACAAACTGCTTTTAGTTTTTCTAGAGAATGTGTATGATTAAAATAATACGAACTTGAGATTTTAAAGGAACATGAGCGAATTCTCTGCAGTTCGTGGAACCAGTAAGTGAAACACAATATTAGCCTTGATATTTCATATTAAAATACTTTTGCAGATAAATAATTTTTCGATACCTAAAGATGTATGTAACTTAAGCGTGAATCGATGTATCATTTTCTGTTTTAAATTTCTCTATATATCGATAAGCCGCAGAAGAAGCTGAGATTTTCTTTCTCCAAACAATCTTCATAACACGCAATGCAATGCAAGCACACTTTTGCCATACATCAGTGCGGTTGAAAGCGGAACTCGTTTGAAGGTGCCTTTAGTGCAGTGATTCTCAATCTAATTTCTATCACGACCCCCATTTTATCATATCTTCTTGCCAACGAACCCCTTATCATTTCTGGTTTGTAATATGCTTGTATGGATTTTTAATATACCTATGGTGGAAATATCACAATACCCTATCTATTTCTATAATAGTATGATCCATTTGTTGTAGATAGTGGGTACAGTAACTTCAGTAAAAGCGAATGCATTAAAACCAAATTTGGTCAGTTCATTCAAATTACACATTCGAATTCGATCCGTCATACTGTTTCAAAATGGAAGCCGTTTGAAAATTTTAAAACTTCATAACTCGCTTAATTTTGGGCCATATGATAGAAAAATAAAGTGATTTCTAATTTTCAGTTAAAAATGACTTGATGATGTGCGTCACCGAAGATTCAACCGGTCATTGCCGCACTAGTAAAGTCACACCACGCTCAGGTATCTCATTAGTTTTCAATTTTAATTGTATTTCAATATGCAGAGTTTGTTGCATTTGTATTTTTCTGGTATTTCAATGTACAGTTCTCATTACTGTCATATCGTACCTCTTTCGTTTAAATTGATTTTTAAGCAGCTCTGCTACTATTGAAAATGTTTAGTAACTTAGACCTATTTTTTACTGTTCTTAACAGTATGTAAAATATGTCTATCAGGACAAAATTCAAAATAATAATTACA
The DNA here is from genome assembly GCF_964235325.1 of Thermobia domestica. Lineage (NCBI taxonomy): Eukaryota > Metazoa > Arthropoda > Insecta > Zygentoma > Lepismatidae > Thermobia > Thermobia domestica. The sequence continues at coordinate 264,028,388 of NC_137458.1, read as the reverse complement.
AATATTTTACAGTATTAGATTCTAATTATATTTATCTTTTCCGCTTATCTTCGCAACCTCCATGGAATCCTCTCATGACCCACCTAGGGGTCGCCACCCTAGGTTGAGAAATTCTGCTATAGTGGTTATTTTATACCTTTATGTAAGAGAAGATTTTCTTGAGAATTCCTCATGTTAAATAGATGAAACTCATTATGCAACCTGATTTCTAAAAACAAGTTGAGATTCATATATGACTTACAACGTGGAAGAAGGTACTGTGAGGGTAAGATAACCCTAGGGAAGTGGGAAGGGGTAAATGCAAAAAATAATCGAGATTACTGACCAAAATGATGGAGATTTATGTTAAATCATGGTTTTTGAGGTCGATAAGCTGATTAGTGACAGTTACAATCATAGTTGAATCCAAGTTTAACCAAGAGCGTGAATGTCAGCTGCACCGGGAATTGACAGTGGTAATGGTGAAGACTTTCTCCTGGTTATTTATTTTTAATTAATTCTTTAGTTTTGACGAGCAACGACAAGGTTCTTTTTTTCTTCATTATTGATTCTACTCGGTTCCTTATTTTATGATAGGTTTAATCCCGAAGCCGTTGCTTGACGTTGTATAGTCTCTTTGTTTTTTATATTCCGATAGGAGTAACGATGAAAGATCAGTTGGACCAGAATTGACAGGGCCAACGGCGGAATGTTCCCTTATATATTCTACTCAGTTCTTTACTTAAATTATTGTGCTTAAACATTATTTCCATGCAAAGCCGAATATTTTAGCTGGTTCCTTATATAAAAATTAAAGTTTGTTTATTTGTATGGTATAGAAATCCACACCTTTGCCTCCCATATCTATTTCTAAGAAACGGCATCAAAGAGACCATAAGCCCTTTTAGAATTTTTTGATGTGTACCCTAAGAGTGGAGAATGCGTGTTCAAAGGGGAAGAGGTGGTTTAAGATGTAGAGTTTCTCAGGAGTTTTTCATATTAAGAAGATGAGACACGCGTTGTAAGCTCTTTCTAAAAACAAGTTGAAATAGCCATGTAACGCATAGTATGCTAAGAAATACTGTGTGGCTAAGGCTTTCCTAGTATAGAGGAAATTGGAAAGATTATGACTTAATTGAAAAGAACCTATATTAATGTCGAATCCATAGTATTCATGGTCGCTGAGGTGAATAAAGAAGTCTCAACAGTGATTAAGTCCAGGTTTTGCTCTCATTCGTATGGGATATGAGAAGGGGGGAAAAGTAAAATGTTCAAAATAACCTAGATTAGGGCCGAATCCATATATTTTAGTGCCTTTAAGCTGCTTAGTGACAGTCCTGATGACATTTAACTCCACATTTAGTCAAGAATTTACACGCCCTGGAATTGACAGGGGCAACGACGAAGGCGTTTTTCGTAGTTATTTAGGCTATGTTACTCAGTAACCGCAGCTGAAATTTACTGGCAGCTGGTAGCGGTTTAAGGAGAGACTGTAAACTCATCTTCCTTCACGACAACGCGCACCCACATACAGATCAGAAGATCACCCGGACCTTGCTCCAAGCGACTTTCACCTGTTCCCAAAAAGACAGGATTTTTACCACGTGGGAATCTTCAAACTCATACCACAATGCGACAAGTGGCTCATGCAACTGTTAGCTGTATTGGTTGTATGAAATCATATTTGCACGTTTTGCTGCAGGCTTTCTAACCTTACTTTCTGATCACTCCTCGTAATAACATTGATTAGGATCTAAATAGTTAATACTTTTACTCTTTCTGTTGATCGCAATTGTGACTAGAGTCTCCAGATTAAAATAGTCTACTTCCTTGTTGACTGCAATTGCCCAGGTAGTAACTGTCGCTATACCACTTTCACCGTCGAGCATGATCGGAAATATATCCATGAGAGAACTTTGTATATTCAGGTGTATTTCTTTCCCACGAACCATTATCTAAAGTCATCATTGTCTACAAAGCAAAAGCACACAATTGGCTGTTGATTTCATTTGCGTGAAAAATAAAATAAACTAACTCACAATGAAAAGTAAAGAACATAAAGTTTCATCTCCTCTATTCCTCCGAAAACAGAAGTATAATAATTTGACTTCATGGCAAAATAATATACATAAACAACCAAAAGAATTCTACACGACTTCAATTGCCAAATTGAGCTTATCTTTGTTATTTCTTAACAGAACGGTAGCTAGATTTTGTTTCAAGGGGAGGGCAGAGAGGCACCCACTAATATCTTATAGAAGCCACTGAAAACTTACTTTTCTCTCTCTCTCTCTCTCTCTCTCTGTACAGATATATAAAGATATTTACCAATTTAATTGAAAATATGGATTTGCAAAGATGTGAGATGAGGTGGTATGTTGAGCAACTTCAAACTACGTGAGGAACAGTGAGACGATAGTGTGCAGTGCACTCAGCAGATGGTGATAGTGTGAAATGACCCCTCCGATTGCCAAAGACGAAAAATTGTTGGCGCTCGGTTATGCGGTGCAAGTGGGTCGAAAGTGCGAAATGTGTTGGATACATCGTGAAGAATTGTATTGAAAGTAATAATAGTTCATGAAACTCACGGCAAAACTACATCAGGGAGGAAAAGCAATGATAAGAAGCAGCAGGTCCCACCAAGTTTTAAAGCAAATTGTCCTTCAGAACCGTCGTGCGATTGTGGTGTAAGTAATGGAGGAAATCAACTAGTAGCTCCCATTGTCTACATTAGGAATCACAGTCACATGACATGGACATACGGGGACGGGTTGCAAGGTAAATCCGCTGATGAATAACCATTACCCTTTATCAGGACGCCAATGGTACCAGGAATATGCAACATGCAGCAAGGTCTACTGATTAGTAGAAACGTGTGATATGGCCCAATGAGTCATCGTTTATCCTATTTAAACCATTCAGTATCTCTATGTGTGGCGATTACCAAAGAAGCACATATCATCCGCAGTGTCTCCATCCAACCGCAAAACACGACCGTGGCTTAAGTGTTGTGGATCGCAATGTCCTGGATTCCCGTGGATTCTTTACTGACCTTTACTGAGAGCCTCAGTACCCTGACTATGTCGCCATTTATGGGGCCACGTACAACCTATGGCCCAAATGTTGTTTCCGGGCAATGACACATATTCCAGGATGATATTGTGCCAATTAGACCCGTTGCGGCGTGGTTTCTTACCGAACTCAGTGATACACTACGTGAGAAATAATGTAATATTTCACTTGATGGTATTCACGACCTCCATGGCTCCATTCTGTATTCCTCCATTAGAGTTGGGCTGAGTTCAAAAATTGTCCAACTCGCTTTAATTTGGTACGTTACACTTCTTTCAGGTTTTCCCATTAAATTGTGGAATATTCGTATCTGTAATTAAACACTTGTGTCAGCGTTTTTCTTCTTTACAGGGTAGCCTAAAAGTAGGTATGCACCTCTGCATTGATAAGGAATACAATCTAGTTTATGGGTCAATTTGCTTCGACTCTTCCGAGCTTAAGATGTAAGTAAAAACACATTAAGAACAAACAATAAAGAAACTAAGTCTACCTGATGGTTAACAATAAGAAATGATATAAAATGCAATGAACTGATTAGTACGGTACTGTATACCTACTTTTGGGCCACCCTTTATTTGACATAGAGGGAGAAAAGAAGAAGGGATATAAACGGTGAGGGTTATAATTATTATATTAAAGAGTTCATATCTAGAAATTCTTAAGATGAGAGATATTAAATTTTGTATTTAGACTTTACATTTAAAATAATTAAACTTGTGTTTTAGCGATTTTTTGATATTTCACCTAGAAAGTAAAAATTTCAGATTTAATTTACTAAGCACCAAACACGACGCTCGTATAAGTTTACCTATCTAAGAATTCGCGTTTAACCTTCTATCTGCTTTGTACCATTTTCAGTTATAAAAACATATACACAACAACATTATCATCAAACAACAGTCGTGCTTTATGGTACAGACATACACTATGTGATCATAAGTATCCGGACACCTGGCTGAAAATGACTCACAAGTTCGTGGCACCGTCCATCGGTACTGCTGGAATTCAAAATGGTGTTGGCTCACCCTTAGCCTTGATGACAGCTTCCACTGTCGCAGGTATACTTTTAATCAGACGCTGGAAGGTTTCTTGGGGAATGGTAGCCCATTCTTCACAGAGTGATGAATTGAGGAGAGGTATCGATGTCGGTCGGTTCCAAAACATCCCAAAGGTGTTCTATAGGATTAAAGTCAGGACTCTGTGCAGGCCAGTCCACTACAGGGAGGTTGTGATCGTGTAACCACTTCGCCACAGGCCGTGCAGTATGAACAGGTGCTCGATCGTGTTGAAAGATGCAATCGCCATTCCCGAATTGCTCTTCAACAGTGGGAAGGAAAAAGTGCTTAAAATATCAATGTAGGCCTGCACTGTGAGAGTGCCACGCAAAACAACAAGGGGTTCAAGCCCCCTCCAAGAAAAACACGACCACACCATAACACCACCACCTCCGAATTTTACTGTTGGCACTACACACGCTGACAGAAGACGTTCACTGGGCATTTGCCATACCCTCACCTTGCTATCGGATCACCACATTGTGTACCATGATTTGTCACTCCACACAACGTTTTTCGACTGTTCAATTGTCCAATGTTTGCGCTCCTTATACCAAGCGAGGCGTCGTTTGGCATTTACCTGCGTGATGTTTGGCTTATGAGCAGCCGCTCGACCATGAAATCCAAGGTTTCTCACCTCACGCCTAACTGTCATAGTGTTTGGAGTGGATCCTGATGCAGTTTGGAGTTCCTGTGTGTTGGTCTGGATAGATGTCTGCCCACTACACTTTACGACCGTCCTTCAAATGTCGGCGGTCTCTGTTAGTCAACAGATTAGATCGGCCTGTACACTTTTGTCCTGTACGTGTCCCTTCAAGTTTCCACTTCACTATCACATCAGACACAGTGGACCTAGGAATGTTTAGGATTGTGGAAATCTCGCGTACAGACTTCTGACACAAGTGACCCGTAATCACCTGACCACGTTCGAAGTCCGTGAGTTCCGCGGAGCTCCCCATTCTGCTTTCTTACGATGGCTAATGATTACTGAGGTCGCTGATAATGAGTACCTGGGAGTAGGTGACAGCACAGTGGACCTAATATGAAAAATGTATGTGTTTGGGAGTGTCCGGATACTTTTGATCACATAGTGTATGTGTCAAAGGCGATGCTGTTGATGAAATGAATTCAGACTCTGTCATTGCGTATTGAAACTGGTAATCCGACAATACCTTCTTCTTCTGACTTAAAGGATTCCAAGATTTAGACACCTTATTGTTGGATATTGGGGTGGAGTATCGAATTCGAGTATGAAATTCTTATAGGGGTCAAGAGTTGCGTATTCGCATGTTAATTAACGGAAAAATAACGAAAGAAATCACAGTTTGGATCTTCAGTTCGCGCAAACTGCCCAAACTTTGAAAAAATGACCCCAAAACACCAAATTTACTTTTACGTGAAATAATAAGATTTTTGAGTATCAAATTCTAATAGGCCTCAAAAGTTGCGTATTCACATTCTAGTCAATGGAAAAATAACGAGAAAATCACACTTCGGGTCTTCAGTTCGCGCAAACGGCCTAAAATTTGAAAAACAAAATGACAGGAAATATCAAAATTTACCTTTATGCGAAAAATTCAAATTTTTGACTCTAAAAGGGCTGAAACCTTGCGTGTTTGAGTAGTAATCAATGTGACGAGAACGAAAATAGTCACACTCTGGATCTTCAGTTCGCGCAAATGGCCCAAAATTTAAAAAAAAAATGACAAAAAACACAAAAATTTAACTTTACGCAAGGAATATACCGATTACTTGCTTTTTTCCCGTTTCTTTAGCGTCTAAGTAATTCGCTAATGTGAGTGATTTTCTACATTTCATTTTCATAATGATTTTGCAGCTCTTCGCCCATTTGTCAACATTTTGTTCTTTTTCTCATTAAATTGTCCAGAACTCATCACGAGGAGGTGGCTGCAATTTCGAATCCCACTCACATCCTACTCAACTCTCCTACCACTTAGGGTGTGCTAAATTGTGTTGATTTAGTCAAGGATGTTGTCTTAAATTCAGATTTTTAAAATCAAATTTTGGCATTGTGAGTCTTGAGAGCTTTAATGTAGCGATATTTGTTTTCTTGTCTACACACTTTTCCCTTATACTCCGTAATAAGTTTGACACCTTTAACTTCCTGAGTATGACATAGAAGTCAAACTCATGAGCAAAATTGTCAATCATAAGTGATAAGATGTTTTCTGTTGTCAAGCTTTCGAGCTCTGGAGGGGGTGGTAGCTTACATTTTCTCCAATCTTATCAGCTCACTGTAGTTCGTGGCGTCTACAGTGTCCTGCCAATCTTATCAATTATGCATGACAAATCGGCTCATGAGTTTGACTTCTTAAATGTCCATGCCATAATCAGGAAGTTCAAAGATGTGTCAAACTTGTCACAGAGTCTGCAGGAAAAGTGTACGAACAAGAAAACAGAGATTGCTACATTAGAGCAAATTTGCTCTCAAGACTGAAATTTGATTAAAAATCTGAATTTAAGACAACGTATTTGACTAAATCAAGATAATTTAGCACACCTTGATTGGCAGGAGAGTTTAGTAGGATATATGTGGAACTCGAATTGCAGCCATCTCCTCGTACGGAGTTCTGGGTCATTTTATTAAAAAAAAAAAAAAAATGTTGCTAATTGGACGGAGAGCTGCAAAACCATTATGAAAATAAAACGTATAAATTTTAAAATCACTCACATTAACAAATTATTAACAAATATGCCCTCATACAACTAAAATAAAGTGTTTAGACGCTATAGAAATAAAGAAAGTAATCTGTATATTCCTTGTGTAAAGGTAAATTTTCGTGTTTTTTGTCTTCTTTTTTTTTTTTAATTTTAGGCCGTTTGCGAGAACTGAAGCTCCAAAGTTTGATTATTTTCGTTATTGTCTTGTTAGTTAGCTTGCAAATACGCAACTTTTGAGCCCTATTAGAATTCGATACTCGAAATTTTGATTTTTTCTCTGCACCCTATTGGATATTCACACTTGAAAGGGCGTGAAATGGGGAGTTGTGATTATTCTTTTGAAACATGTCCATATTTCGTTTTTTTTTGGGGGGGTTAGGGTAATTAAACTTGATACTTAGATTTTTGATTCAAGATGATTTAAACATGTGTTTCCATGTTTCTTGAGATTTGACACTGAAAGAAAGAGAGGGGGCAGTCAAATGGAGCTCGCGCCACGCAGCCATTGTCAATTACTGGGAAAGGCAGATGTTTGCCAATAATGGATAAAATGTGCCAGGAACAGCTATACATTGTTATAATCATTAAGTATTCTGCCTATTGGCAGGTCCTTGGGCTACTGACTTTTTTCTTAGGTTATTAACTGGAAATGTTTTCTACACGTTTCTGAATCCTCAGCTTCCTCTTTTAACTCCCAATAGTTTAGCCTATTTTTTATATCATCAATCAGTTGTGTTCTACTTCTCGCTTTCTTTCCTTCCGTCTTTATCTTTATGGCGGTATGAAGAAGACAATATCTTTGCAAGATGTGTCCAATCCAATTGGCCTTCCTACGAAAGATGCCGGCTAAAACACCTTCTTCTCTCCTATCCGTTTTAAAACATCTTTGTTTGTTACTCCCTCTGTAGTTTGTTCAGATGCCAGGCTGGTGCCACGTGCGATTATAGACTTCGTGATGTTGCAGTCTTCTTTCGTCATGGAAACCAATTGTCTGAGCTAGAAAATGTGGCTGAAGAACGGATACCACTTTGAAAAAATGAAAATGAAATCTTTCAGTTTTACGTCCCACGGATATGCCGGTTAGGCTTAAGGAGACGGTGATTATGAGAAATGAATGAAATGGTGGAATGAATAAAGTTGGAGGAAACGGGAGAACTCCGAGAAAACCCACGAGCACGGTGATTGTCCACCACAAAGTCCACACGGCGCGAGCTGGGATCGAACCAAGGACCCCAAGCAGCGGAGGTAAACTCTCTACCACTGAGCCACCGCGCCCCCCAGGATACCACTTTGAGTAACTAAGGATTGTAATTGTAATTTTTCACCTTTAAATGGATACACACCAGACGGACATTTCATCAGTTTAGGGTCTAGACCCAACAATTAATGTTATCATCTGTGATCAGAAATTTTCATGTATGTTGAATTCATCCGCCTCTAATTCTTTCATTTTTTGTAATTTGAAGTTTTAAAAATTGTTTGTTTTTTAAGAATTTTTATAGGGGAAATGTTGCTGCTTTACTTCGTATCTGGATCAGTGTGTGCAATATTGTAATACATTAGTACTTTAAAATAATAAAAATAATAATCATAAACTTTCTTTGATAAATCATTGTCAACAAAAATATTGAGAATTTGTAAATTAAGGTTTCCATATACAATATAATAATTCATCATTATTGTACATTTAGAGTTGTTCTTATGGATATTTATAATGATCAATGCTTTTTTTTTCAGCATGCTTAGTTACTGAACACAGAACAAAGTTTGAAGATTTGGAAAGCCTGGTGGAATAAGTTGTTAGGGGAAATTTCAATTGCTTCGTCAGTGTTTCTGTCCTTTTACACTCTGGATTAATTTTTCCCTCGTCTATTACATACAAAGATACAAAAAAAAGTGCAGAAGTTTAATTAAATAAAAAAATCCAGAACGAAAATATGTTAATTCATGACAGAGGTGAATACAAAACAATCTGTTCATATATGTAAGAACATGGTGCTCTAAATTTATTTTTTAAAATTATTTTAGAATAGATCAACAAATCATATTGAAATTCTGTTATACGAAACTAGATATTGCCATAAGGAGAAATCGAGAAGTGAATGCGTAAACAATATTCTTTATCTATCCTACTAGGAACATTCTTTCTATTTAGAAGAATACAAAACTTTCGACCAGTTTGGTAATGTTAATGTTCATTAATTCCACATTTGCATAAACATTTGCTGCCAACATGAAACTTGTGAGTGATTTTAAGCTAATAGTAATATTGACCTGCTTAATTCCCTTGGGACCGTGTGGTCCTGTTTCTAGTTGGGATGAACAAAGTGAAGACTGTAAACTGTCCCATTCAACGGAAGATTCTAAGATTACTTGCACTAATATTTTTATGGCAAAACTGTCTCGGAGTAGATACCAAGCAACATTTCTGTTTTCTTGTTTAACAAATTCCATTGTCCACATTCCCGAAAATGTTTTTGAACCCTTTGAAAGTCTAATACAGGGAATGCGAACTATAGCTATAGAAACTCGTAATTGTAATATAAATAATAATTTTATAAAAGAGTTTAAAAAATCTACAATTTTGCTTCTAGATAAAATATCTCTAGTGGAATTAGCTCTAGTAGCAAATAATGATGCAACATTAGATTTCGGCAATGAAACACTATCGGACTATTGTTCTGTTGATACAGTGGCACATTATTACATGTTGTTTTCTAAATCGAGAATTATTATTCAGTATCAATACATTCTGAACATTCGTAGTAATGTATTTCCAAATGCACGAGAATTTCATCTCGTAAATTCAGTTTTAACAGAAATACCAGATAACTTTTTTGACAACATGTTTTCTTTAGAGTATCTGTTCATGAAGAATAACAAACTAATAGATTTGCATTCATTTATATTTAAACCTATTAGAGGTCTCTTAGGTTTATATTTGGCAAGCAATCAAATACAACACCTGAATCCTAGTTGGTTTGAAACATTGAAACAATTGAACCATTTGGATCTTTCTCAAAACAGAATATGCAATCTTTCAGCTAATATTTTCGAATCCCTTCGAATGCTAGAACATTTGGATTTAAATAGTAATCCACTTAAAACCATAGAAAAAGATGCATTTAATGGTCTTCAAAGTCTCAGTTACTTAGACCTAAGCTCTTGCGAGCTTTTGACATTTGATTATCCTTGGCTAAACCATGTTGTGAAATCTAACAGTTTTGGTCTTCAATTAGATATATCCAATAATAGCTTGTCAATTTCTAATTTGACGTTTAATATCACTATTGAAGCACTCTCTATCTCAAACAACGCTGCACCAGATATTACAAGTAATCTAAACATTACCAATCATACACAAATTGGTAAGCTGGAATTGAGAAAGTGTGGAATTAAACAAATTTCACCTCAATTTCTAAAAGGAATGAATAGATTGCAGACACTTGATTTGGGTGAAAATAACATTCATAATCTACCACGTAAGTTCTTGAATAATAAATTCCTCCGAAATCTTTACCTTGACCACAACAGACTTTCTGATAGCCATCCAGGAACATTTAACCTAACCATGCTTCGTTTTCTCGATTTGAGCCACAATAAATATACGGAGATAAACAATAGATTGCTTTCAAATTTAACATTACTTGAGTTTCTCGATTTAAGTAATAACATAATACAGAGTGTATTTGATGAGGCATTTAAAGGAATGGAAAAGTTATCGTCTTTGAACATAAGTAACAATCGGCTTTTTCAAATTCCAATTTTAGGATATACACATAATCTAAGAAAGCTTAACTTAAGTCGTAACTTCATTGAGTCCACAAGAGAGAGTAGTATCTTATCAAATTTTGTTGACAACTTCTTTATTTTATTTATCTTGTCTCCAAGGAAACAGTTCGCATCACTTTTAGTTATCGAAGAAATTGACCTCTCATTTAACAATATTAAAGAATTCATTTTAAAGTATGGACCAGGAATACCAACTGTAAGAAATTTGGTAAGTAGAACAATGTATCTAAAACTTCTCAATCTCGGTAACAATAATATAGATATAAATATTGTCATTGATGCTACTACGAATGTGATATTGAATACAGAGAGGTTGGAATTAAGTAATAATAGTATTTCTGCAATAAACCCTGTCTGGAGAAACTACGAAAATATCCGTGCAATTAATCTTTCTCGTAACAAAATATCCACACTTAATGTGTTTGACTTCCTGTATCGTTCGAATGAATTAATCATAGATCTCAGGTTCAATAATGTCAAGACCATAGTACTAAACGATAAAGAAGTAAAGCCTCTAATAGGCAAAGTAGATTATGATGTTAAATTATATTTGGAAACGAAGGCATTGCATTGTGATTGTTATGTGTTTAATATAATGAGATATTATGTAAACGATGTTACAATACAAGTACATGAGAAGACAAATGTAGCCAATATTGAAGAAAGTAGTTTGATGTTTGATACTCCACAACTTACGAATGGGAAGTTTATCGAAGAACCTGAGGATTGGTCTTTAGAATTATTGTCAAGTTTTGGGTTGTGTTTACTGTAAAACAATGTTGCCAAAGACATTGATAGAGGGTGTTTAGTACAAAAAAGTGTTTATAGTTTATATTAATTTGTAGTGCACAATTTGTTCGGTACATATTAAAGACCAGTTATAAAGACTTATATTATATATGATATTTATTTGTTATGAATAAGGATTTTTGTAATATCAGTAACATTCTTTGTTCTTTGTTAGAAATATTACTCTTCTCCCTGGCTATAAAGCAGAGGAACTAAGATACGAAACAAAGCGACATAGAGTAAGAAATATAATTTTGTTATCATTGTACACTCCAACAGATTCAGAAAATACTTTAAAGATGTTCAATTATTTATGTGAAATCTCTAGGTAAGGTTTTGTCTAGATGATAATTCCGCAATGGCCTATAATATGAAGTATTTTTCTGAAGTAGGTTTCTCATATTACATTACGTGTTTGAATGTAATATGATTTAATCTTCATGAATAACATGAAGATTAGTAATTGTAAGTAATATGTATGAAGAACTGAATTGCTCCGCTGAATAACATTGCAAGCGACAATTTCTGTCACATTGAGATTTTAACAGAACAACATGGAAAATGACATTTCCTACCACGTAGGTTATTTGTTTTTCCATAATAATGAGATTAATAGCACTTAACAGCCAGTGGAATGAGCCGCAAATCGTCACTCTCTTCCAGAACAACATTGCAAACGACGTGATATCAGCCGCGGGAAATGTTATTCTCTCGACTGGTGACCAAAATCGTTTAAATAATTTTAAAAGAGGAAAGTTAATGTGAGTGAGTGGAAAGATACATTGTGCTACAACGAAAATGTAAATTGAACAAAATCACCTAATTCTTATTGATTTGTGGTGCTGATCACGAATATGAAACCGAAAATCGAATATTTGCTCTGTTTTTTTATTTTACATCCACGTCTAAAACTAATGTTATAACAGTGAATACATTTACTTTATTTGGAGTAAAAATGTCACTGATCTGGCAACACTGGAGGGACTATACAAACGCTTTGTTTCTTTCTATTCCTTATCACAGTTCTGATCTGCTATTGTTCGAAACAACAACTCTATTCCAGTTATCAGAGTTATTGATGTGATTTTCTTGTAGTGCTGCATATAAAAAGACAGTTTTACGAGCATATCTTTGAACAGTTCCTTTAAGTTGCTTCAAATGAAGTTTTGAGTGTTTCAATAGACGAAAATGCCAAAACATTGTATGAATAGAGCGGCCAATTTCTGCTACGTGTGTGGAGAAGTAACATTTTCTTCACAATGAAGCAGAATATATCACCATTAATAAGAAAAGCTTGTTGGTTTGAAAATATATATTGTATTTTACTTTGCTTCTTTTGGAACTGTTGAATTTTGTCTATACTAATTGTGAATTCCTATTCAACTATAAAGAAATTAAGACTACATCGTGCTGATTTTACTTAATGTAGAAAAACATATTTGTACAAATCTGTTCTACCACAATTTGAAGCTCGTTATATAACATTGATTTGCGCATTTAAAGTGTGGATGTATTATCTGTCAGGAAAGTAAATGTACACCTGTTTTTCGAGTCTGGCATTCCTGCTCTCTATCCGTGGAGAGTATGAGAATTAAATCAATCAAATGTTTACTGAGGGGCAAAAAGAAAAGTTTAATCTGAATAAGACATTGCAGAGGGACACAAGCTGTGAATATGAATAGTGCATAGTTAAAATAAAGGACGACACCGAAAGATAAACCCACAAACAGCTGTTAAACTTAGAAAAAAAAGTAAAAATTGTTGAAATGGGAACATAAAACACAAACACAACAAATACTCCGAAAACTAAATGTTCACCATGCCATGATCGTAGTGTAGTGGTTAAGGTGCTTGCTTACAAATGCAAAGGTCGCCAGTTCGTATCTTCGGTGAGGACATTTTTAAAAATTTTTTGTTTATAATACATGCAGCTCATGAGAGATGGTAAAAGAGGTCGTATTTAGTCTTTCGTAGCAATTATTATTGGTAAGGTTTAGTACTGATAATACTTTTTGTCTTTGCGTATTGCTTTTATTCTTTTCTTCATTTCAAAAGAGAAAAATATCCGAACAAATGCCACCAAAGTCCTCATATTTTGAATGTAAACGCCATTTGCAATTAGTAAAGAATAAAAATTGAACGTTCCGATGTAGCTGCAAAAAGTAAAAAGAAAAACATGGAAGTAGACCATACTCATGGTTATTAAAAATACAATTTCTACATGCCTTACACCTCCCGACCACGTTTCTACGTTAGCAAGTAAGAGGTTTGTGTTTAGGTTAGGCTGGTCAATACGTTTTGCAAAGGGGCCCGGTTTAGCTCTGACGCACCACAGGTGCGAGAAGGGAGCAAAACACTTTTCTCTCTCCCTCTGTGTGTCTGTTTATCTATCTATCTGTATATATATAACGCTATTTGTGAATGCCATAACCACCCTAATTTTCAGCGGATTGAGATGAAACTTGGCACAAACATTAATTGTTGAAATATCTTCAGTTCGTTAACCAGAATAATCAGACGAAAGTGTTCAAAACGGTGGCCCTTTAAACTCTTAAAAACTTCGCCAAATTTCGCCCATAAATGGGTATTCAGAAAGTTTGAATAACTTTTCCTCTTTTACTGAAATATTTGTGTGCAGAGACTTATTGAAATATTGGACCCGATTAATCGCATAAAGAATGTTCACGCCCTTTTCGCTACGGTCAGGCTTTTTTTTTTCAGGAGGGGGTTATTTTCGTATCGGAACAAGATGATTGCTAGTGATGATATGAAATTACACATTGAAAGTGAAGTAACTTGTGAAACGTGTTATTTGAAAGAATAATATAATAAATGTGCTTTCCTCTAACACAGAGAACTGTAAATCATGTAATTCGAGTTCGGGAGCCTGAATGGCGAGGAGTGTTATTTGATTTGCTTTTTAGTAACACATTGCATTGCAAATAAAGGTAGGCAACATTAGTGGTAAGTAAAACAATAATAATAATAATAATAATAATAATAATAATAATAATAATAATAATAATAATAATAATAATAATAATAATAATAATAGGTGTTGTTTGTGGCAAGGCAATATCTTCCTCAATTCTTCTTCAAACGTAATAATTGTAACGCCATATCTCCCTTAGAAACAAAATATTAGCAATTTATATCGAGAGAACGGGAAACTGTTGAGTGATGGGAGCAACGTTGGACAGTATGCACTCATAGTACTCAGAAAAATAATCGACTTCAATGAAAAATGAACGAAGAGTCATTGCCGTGGGTAGTCATGGAGCCAAGCAGAGCCCTCTTTAGGCAAAATGTCGATAACTTATATCGAGAGAACAGGAGGTGATAGTGAGATGGGACCAACGTTGGACACCGTGGACCCATAAGGCGCATCGAAAAAAATAGGAGGGGGCTTCCACCAGCCAGCCTTACTTATTTCCACATAATAATATAAAATTATATTGTCGAAATACACATACGAGTTAGCTAGTAATATTTCATATTATTATTAATATTATTATTATTATTATTATATTATTATTATTATTACTTTTATTATTATTATTATTATCGACAGCGTCTTTTCATTACGTGTGCATGTTTGACATGAAGCCAAAGAGAAGATCCATCATTCGTAGAAATAATAAGAATAGCCAGTTACTTTAGTTGTGAACGACGGCGAAAAATACGAAGAGTGT
Source organism: Thermobia domestica (assembly GCF_964235325.1). Classification (NCBI taxonomy): domain Eukaryota; kingdom Metazoa; phylum Arthropoda; class Insecta; order Zygentoma; family Lepismatidae; genus Thermobia; species Thermobia domestica. Next base: position 264,013,327 of record NC_137458.1, on the reverse strand, counting down.
GACAATCTTAGCGAAGAGAAATAATACTTTCTCTCAAATGGATAATATAATCAAGCCGAGATAGATTCGAACTCGCATGGACGGCGCGAACAGCCAGTTCATTGTCCACTTTTTTTTTTTAACTGACTCACCGAACGTGTTTCAGTAACTTACTTATTGCTAATTTTACTTGCTTCACTCGTTTAACTTACTTTTTCTAATAACTTATAACGACAGGGACACGAACACAGAAACATCGAGGACAGTTAAAAATCATAGATGCTCTCCCGCCGGGAATCGAACCCGGGACACCATACACCAAAGGTGCACGTGCTAGCCACTAGACCAGCGGTCAGGGCACTGCTCACTCTCTGTGTCGTTAGGGCTTACGATCACTGTATTGCAAGCTATCACTTCTGTGGGTTGTATACTATGATCACATGTTTCTTCTTTGCTGGAAGAGTTAAACCTACATTCTATGTAATACATGAGGTATTTAGACCTACATCATCTTCATATAATGTAATAAAAGTGTCATGCTGGGAATAAAAAAAAAGAACATTCCTTGGACAAAACGGAAACTATTGGCATCAGAAATATTTATCTACGAGGCATGCGCAGTAGTATATTTCAGAATAGTTACGGTTTAGTTCAGTAAACGAAGAAAGGGGTATAAAAAAGCAAATATGTCGTGTCAACGAGATCGACTAGAGTTGACAGAGGCGGAAGCAGATGTGTAGTAATGCAACAACTTCGTTAAATTGATAATTGGTTCTTTATTCTGTAGTAGATCGTATCACAACTTTACGGGAGAGCAGAGGGAGATTTACTAACGCTGTCATATAGTAAGCTTTAGTAACACGATCATACAGACACAAATGGATATAACTGTGAGTACTACAACTTGGATTTAACGAAAGCCGTTTAGATATTCAGTGATTTGGATGGTTGTATAAGACACAAAAAGTTAAGACACAATACAATTCTTCATACCTCAGCTTCCAGTAACTAGATACATGCAATTTCAGGATAGATACTGAAACTGCTGTCGGATTTTAATACATGACGTATTGCAGGATACAAAATGCTTTGCATTATTTGTTTGTTTGTAGACAGCTACTAGCTTAGTGTTCTGAAACGTTGTGTATAAACTAGGGATAGTCAATTCCGGAATTATTACTTTTCGGACTCCCGAAAGTAAAACCGGACAAATTCCGGAATTCGGAAAAATCCGGAATTTAGAAATTTCTGATTTCTTTAACATTCCGGAATTCGAAAAAATCCGATTTTTTCGAAATCCGGAGTTTTTCTCAATTCCGGAATTTTCTAAATTCCGTATTCTTTCCGAGTTCCGAAATTATTCTGAATTCCGGAGTTTAACTGAATTTCATAATTTTCCGAAATCCGGAAAGTGAAAGTTCCGCTTCCGAAAAATGAATTTATTTTGGTTAATATGAATCGTGGCGGAAATAAGTCTTTGACCAGGTAATGGCGACTTCTTTGAAAGAAATGGGGTGTATGAGATTTCAATCTGTCATATTTGTAGTTTCGTGTGGAGAAAAAACAAACTTGTGAACCAGCGGTTTAAGAACAACTCAAGTTATTAATGTAAACTTTTCCGACTTCATAAAGGAAATACGAAAGACATTTTGAATCGAAGAAATATAACATACAAGTTTGCAAGCGGAGACAAAGAAATCTTACGTAACCAGACTAAAAACGAATCTTTTACCACATAGCGATCGCGGTTGAGTGGTCAAGGTGCTTGTGCGAATGCACATTGTAATGTCTTTTTTTTTTTTTTTTTTTTTTTTTTACTTTAGGATTTTTGATGGCGATTGATCAGCGATAACATATGTTTTATTATATTCAGATATTTGATTACTCGGATGTTTCAATATTTGAACTATCAAATCTTCAGGAATAATAATAATAGTAATAATAATAATAATAATAATAATAATAATAATAATAATAATAATAATAATAATAATAATAATAATAAACTAATAATAATTATTATTATCTCGTAGAAGATTAAAAGCTAGGAGCTAATTATCGCTCAGGTCATACCATTACAAGCAGAAGCGTGACATTTGGAAAGAATATTTCGGTTTGTTTTAATGTTGCTCACAAGAAGAGGACTTTCTCATCTCGTTTCTACAACAAATAGAATAACATGAGAATTAACATTTTACATTCGAGACGGGTCAAGGCTAACTCAAAATTTTCGTCTCTCTTTAGAGATGAGAATCGAGACGAGACGAAAAGTATCGTAAACATTTCCCTTCTTGTCTCGATTCTCGAAATAGTGTATGTCCATTCTTTAAGTAACAATTGGTCTGTAGACTGAATCTCATAGGCTATTTCGTTACATTATATTTCAGAGCTCATTGAATTATGCTATGTGTAGGTATTTTGTAGCAAAGCTTTTATATTTACCTCTGCATATCCTAAAAATTAGTTTATTATATGCCTTACTGTTGCGTGATATTCAGTTATATTTATTATAGTTATTTTCCTTAAAACATACAGTAGAATACTTTCTACATGAAACTTCAATGAAACGTTGTAGTTTAAAATGTTGGTAGTTGCAGAGGTGTGTCTTGAAGCAGTAGCGTAGCCAGGATGTGTGTTTGGGGGGGGGGCAAGTGCTGTTATAGGCACATATAGAAAATTACAAACAAAAAATATATAAACATAAAAATATATAAAAAATTACAAACATCAAAGTACCAAAGTACATTATCGGACCTCTTTGGGGGGGCGGCCCCTCCGGTCCTCCCTTCCCTACGCCACTGTCTTGAAGGTACGGAACCCTTTCCCCGAAATCTCTACTTTTAAGTAAGTTTTGCCAAATTTCAACGGCAAGTTTAAAACTTTTATTATTATTATTATTATTATTATTATTATTATGATTATTATTATTATTATTATTATTATATCAAAACCGTGTATAATCTTTAAAAGATATACGGTTTGTATCTGAATAGTAAAAGCTAATTGACTGTCGATCTCGGTCGTCGAGAAGTCTTCAGGAGGGAAGGACATCGGTCACGTTCTGGGTTTGAGTTCCGAAGGGGCAAGTTTTCGGGCTCGAGCCAAAAATTGTTAAAAGTTATAGGCTTCACCCAAACATGTTCAAAACAGCTGGGACCGGGTTTAGGCTTCTCAACGGCTCGAGCGGCTCGGCTTACAGCTCATTCACTATCGAACCGAACCAAGAATTGAGCCGAGCCAACAGCTCACCCAACCGAGCCGATTTGAGCCATCGGCTTAGTGGAGCTGAATCGAAACGTGCCGATGGACTAATTTTAACTTAGCTGGCTTGAACCGGTTCACATGAGCCGAGTAGGGGACCCATCCCAACCGAGAAAGCTCGAGCCATCGGCTCAATTGAGCTGAGTCGATGGCTCGTTCCAACTGAGCCGGCTCGGGTCATCGGCTCATCCCAACCGAGCCAACTCGAGCTGTTCGCTCAGTTGATACGAGCAGAGCCGGTTGATATAGCTACCCGAGTTGGTCTTCTGCTTGGGCTCAAAAATTCGACAGTGCAGGTCTCAGCCTTGATTTTAAGAACAACAGTATATACTTATATTGGTGATTACGACATTTGAGGCTGTCGCGTAATAATAAAAAAACCCTTGTCTTCTCGTTATCTAGACGAGACGAGATACACAAAAATTGCCCCACGAGATGCACTAAAATTACGAGACGAGACGCACCCCTGTCGTGAGCAGCACTAAAAAGTATTCCACATTAGTGCTTACATTTCTCATGGCTTTCGCTCTCCAGTCTAATCAGGCCATTATTTAAAAAAGAGTTAAAACGAGCTGAACGAGCGAGCGAGCCATTATCAAACTCGACTCAACTCGAAACTCGCCCTGGAAAACAGCTTGACCTTGATCGCTACGCGGTAAGTGGTTCGTCTTTAGTCTGGTTACGTTAGGTTTCTTTGTCTCCGCTTGCAAACTTGTATGTTATATTTTTTCGATTCAAAATGTCTTTCGTATTTATTTTATGATGTCTGAAAAGTTTACATTAATAACTTGAGTTTTCCTTAAACCGTTCGTTCACAAGTTTATATTTTCTCCACACGAAACTACAAATATGACAGATTGAATTCTCATACTCTCTATTTCTTTCAAAGGAGTCGCCATTACCTGGTCAAAGACTTATTTCCACCACGATTCATATTAACCAAAATAAATTCATTTTTTGGAAGCGGAACTTTCACTTCCGGATTTCGGAAAATTATGGAATTCAGTTAAACTCCATAATTCAGAAGAATTCCGGAACTCGGGAAGAATCCGGAATTTAGAAAATTCCGGAATTGAGAAAAACTCCGGATTTCGATTCCCGGCGGAAGAGCATCTATGATTTTTAACTGTCCTCGATGTTTCTGTGTTCGTGTCCCTGTCGTTATAAGTTATTAGAAAAAGCAAGTTAAACGAGTGAAGCAAGTAAAATTAGCAATAAGTAAGTTACTGAAACACGTTCGGTGAGTCAGTTTAAAAAAAAAGTGGACAATGAACTGGCTGTTCGCACCGTCCATGCGAGTTCGAATCTATCTCGGCTTGATTTTTTATCCAATTGAGAGAAAGTATTGTTTCTTTTCGCTAAGGTCACTCTTCTCGTATTTTTCGCCGTCGTTCACAACTAAAGTAACTGGCTATTCTTATTATTTCTACGAATGATGGATCTTCTCTTTGGCTTCATGTCAAACATGCACACGTAATGAAAAGACGCTGTCGATAATAATAATAATAATAAAAGTAATAATAATAATAATAATAATAATAATAATAATATGAAATATTACTAGCTAACTCGTATGTGTATTTCGACAATATAACTTTATATTATTATGTGGAAATAAGTAAGGCTGGCTCGTGCCCGCCCCCCCCTAATTTTTTCGATGCGCCTCATGGGTCCACGGTGTCCAACGTTGGTCCCATCTCACTATCACCTCCTGTTCTCTCGATATAAGTTATCGACATTTTGCCTAAAGAGGGCTCTGCTTGGCTCCATGACTACCCACGGCAATGACTCTTCGTTCATTTTTCATTGAAATCGATTATTTTTCTGAGTACTATGAGTGCAAACTGTCCAACGTTGCTCCCATCACACAACAGTTTCCCGTTCTCTCGATATAAATTGCTAATATTTTGTTTCTAAGGGAGATATGGCGTTACAATTATTACGTTTGAAGAAGAATTGAGGAAGATATTGCCTTGCCACAAACAACACCTATTATTATTATTATTATTATTATTATTATTATTATTATTATTATTATTATTATTATTATTATTATTATTATTATTATTATTGTTTTACTTACCACTAATGTTGCCTACCTTTATTTGCAATGCAATGTGTTACTAAAAAGCAAATCAAATAACACTCCTCGCCATTCAGGCTCCCGAACTCGAATTACATGATTTACAGTTCTCTGTGTTAGAGGAAAGCACATTTATTATATTATTCTTTCAAATAACACGTTTCACAAGTTACTTCACTTTCAATGTGTAATTTCATATCATCACTAGCAATCATCTTGTTCCGATACGAAAATAACCCCCTCCTGAAAAAAAAAAGCCTGACCGTAGCGAAAAGGGCGTGAACATTCTTTATGCGATTAATCGGGTCCAATATTTCAATAAGTCTCTGCACACAAATATTTCAGTAAAAGAGGAAAAGTTATTCAAACTTTCTGAATACCCATTTATGGGCGAAATTTGGCGAAGTTTTTAAGAGTTTAAAGGGCCACCGTTTTGAACACTTTCGTCTGATTATTCTGGTTAACGAACTGAAGATATTTCAACAATTAATGTTTGTGCCAAGTTTCATCTCAATCCGCTGAAAATTAGGGTGGTTATGGCATTCACAAATAGCGTTATATATATACAGATAGATAGATAAACAGACACACAGAGGGAGAGAGAAAAGTGTTTTGCTCCCTTCTCGCACCTGTGGTGTGTCAGAGCTAAACCGGGCCCCTTTGCAAAACGTATTGACCAGCCTAACCTAAACACAAACCTCTTACTTGCTAACGTAGAAACGTGGTCGGGAGGTGTAAGGCATGTAGAAATTGTATTTTTAATAACCATGAGTATGGTCTACTTCCATGTTTTTCTTTTTACTTTTTTGCAGCTACATCGGAACGTTCAATTTTTATTCTTTACTAATTGCAAATGGCGTTTACATTCAAAATATGAGGACTTTGGTGGCATTTGTTCGGATATTTTTCTCTTTTGAAATGAAGAAAAGAATAAAAGCAATACGCAAAGACAAAAAGTATTATCAGTACTAAACCTTACTAATAATAATTGCTACGAAAGACTAAATACGACCTCTTTTACCATCTCTCATGAGCTGCATGTATTATAAACAAAAAATTTTTAAAAATGTCCTCACCGAAGATTCGAACTGGCGACCTTTGCATTTGTAAGCCAGCACCTTAACCACTACACTAAGATCATGGCATGGTGAACATTTAGTTTTCGGCGTATTTGTTGTGTTTGTGTTTTATGTTCCCACTTCAACAATTTTTACTTTTTTTCCTAAGTTTAACAGCTGTTTGTGGGTTTATCTTTCGGTGTCGTCCTTTATTTTAACTATGCACTATTCGTATTCACAGCTTGTGTCCCTCTGCAATGTCTTATTCAGATTAAACTTTTCTTTTTGCCCCTCAGTAAACATTTGATTGATATAATTCTCGTACTCTCCACGGATAGAGAGCAGGAATGCCAGACTCGAAAAACAGGTGTACATTTACTTTTCTGACAGATAATACAAGAGTATAAAAGTTATGGGCTAGTGTATGTCTTATTTATATCCAAACATATCACATTACGGTTAAATGAATGTAAAAATACCTTAATCTCGGTATTTACAATTACTTTGGTTAAATGTTTTCATAAATTTTAATACATTTGAAGTATATTGATACTGTTGTACGAGGGTAATTTTCTCATAACCAAAGCTCAGAATAGTGCACTACTATTACCTTTTCTCATGTTATGCTTCAATAAATGCTAAAATCTTAAATTAAACAATTTACATACTTTCGTTCAAAATTTGTTGAAGAGTGAAGAGTTGTAAGCGTGCAAGAGACGCTGGAAATTCATGTACAGTATATCTAAAAGAAAGCTGCCAGCGCCTGGTAAACTATCATCTGAAAAGGTAAGTAGAACAACGTTGCAACCGACGTACATTTTTTTTATATACCCGCCTATACCGGCATGGGATGTATAGAAGATATCCCATGGTTCTATGGTTACCGTCCAACGATCTAACCGGGATGGGGCGGTGATCGAAGTGAGGGCCCCCTTATCCCACTCCGACACGTTGAATCGGCCACCTTGCGGGTAGCGTCATGGTCATGAAGCATCTGAATATCTTAACGGATCCGGTAAGCGCCGCGATGGAAATACGCTTAAGAGTTTCGGGTCGCACGAGAACGGCCAGCTCGCTTGAGGCGCGAGCCGACCATATACCCCTCCACGAAAGAGTGCAAGTTGTTACCCGGGGCCAGTGGCCTGAAAGGTCTCTTACGTACTCCCGAACCTGAGGGTTACGGGAGTATTTGAGACGCTTTAGATGGTGAGCAGCATCCAGGCCAGTGGCTCCGGAAACAACCTGCACATCGATAAGTGTCGCTTGAGACGGAGTGTAAGCGACAATGTCAGGCTTTCTTAATCCCTCTGAGGTCTGAATACGGGGCTCCCTAACCACCGTCCATCCCTGCTCCTTAAGATCCTCGCACAACACGCCACAGATGACGTCGTGACGCTTGATTCGGATTCCGTGAGTCCGTCCACAGTTCTGGATGATATGGGCTGCTGTCTCACTGACTCCACAGTTGGCCCGGCAGTCAGTGGACATCCCATATCTCCTAGACCCACGCGAAGTCCGAATCCTACTCGGTAAACAGTTGACCCTCGTATGAAGAAAGTCCACATAGTCTCTACCGGTAAGGCTTAATGCTCCGCTCAAAGTGAGAGGAGCAGATGACGCGAAACTCCGAGAACACTCCCGGAGTTCATAACCGTCGGTAGAGCCATGCAGCTTAAGGGCCATCTGTTTCCGAACTGCACGAGTATCCCTCACGCCCTGGCCGATAGCCTCAACTCGGCCACGTGCCCACTCGACCTCCCTCTGGATGGAAGGAGAGAGGAAGGCAGCACGGAAAATCTCGAGCTGTGAGTTCTGGAGCTTGCTGAATCGCCTTAATTTCAGCACAGGAATGGTATACCTCAAAGAGGGGATACCAAGTCCACCCTCTTTTATCGGTGCATGGAAGGCCTTGGAGACATCATGAGGCAGACGAAGCCATTGGCGCACCGCAGCACGCACTTGTCGATCAAGTGCTTCAAGGCGGCCCGTTGTTGTACGGCCCAACACCAATGCCTGGTAAATCCGAGGCAGTAGGAATTGGACCAACAACAGGATCCGCTGCTGCGGTTTCAGTGGCGCTTTCCGAAGGCGTTCAAGATGAAGCTCCAAAGAAGCCTTGGTCGTTTGGCGTCCCCTAGATGTAAATTGCACTCCCAAGTAGCGCCAGTGAGAGATGACTCCGGTCTGGGGAAGAGGGTCGGATCCCACATGAAACTGTGGCTCCGTCTTGATCTTCATCTTCTTCCCCTTTCCGTCTGGCACCAATGAGAGTACGGAGCTCTTCTTCAGGTTGAGCTCAAGGCCATTCCTCCGTAACACCTCCACTGCAGTGTCGAGCAGTAGCTGCATGCCCGGTGCGGTGGATGAAATAAGCACCAGATCATCCGCAAAGGCTAGGGAATTCACCCTTGCGGATGCCTCGAGATCAAAACCGACCTCGGAAGGCAAAGCACGCAGCACACTGTCGATCACCAGATTGAATAGCAGTGGAGAGAGGGGGTCGCCCTGCCTGACACCTCGATTCACCAGAACAGTTTCAGTGGCCTCCCCAAGCTCCAAGATGGTCTCAGAGTTGGTGTATAACGCATCGACGTAATCCACAAAAGGAAGCGGAGCGCCAATGCGTTCGATAGCGGCAAGGATAGCATGCTTCGACACAGAGTCAAAGGCCTTGGAGACGTCCAGTGTGGCAAGATGACATTGCCGTAGACGCTGGTTCGCAGTAGAGATCACTGCGTCCAGGACTGAGACGTTCTCCAGGATGCCATCCACAGGCAAAAATGCCCGTTGCCGACTATCGAATACTGGGGCCTTGACTAGCCGGGCAGCTAGTATCTTGTGAAACTGTCTAGTGATGACAGACCCGATGGAAATTGGTCTGTAATCGGACGGCGCCAAAGGTCGCTCTGTCTTCGGAATGAAGACCGTCCGTGATAATCGAAGGTGATCAGGCAGGGTACCAACCAAGAGGAATAGGTTGAACAACTTCAGGCGGAGTCGGACCGGAATTTCTAGAAGCTCATTCACGGTCAAACCGTCAGGTCCAGGGCCAGTGCCACGACTAAGCCGAGCTCCAGTAACCTCCTCGCCAGTTACAGGAGCCCACAAGTGGCTCAGAAGGGGGCTCTCAGAAGGAACCGGCTCCTCAGGATAAGGAACCGATTCCTTCCGAAATAGACCACGCCAAAAACCCCTCATGCCCTCCGGTAATGGACGCCTTGAGAGGTCTTCGGGGCCGTCTAACACCTCCTTGGCGGCCAGGTGTCTTCGCTCTCGAAAGAGCTTCTGGACCCGGGCGTACTCCTGCCTTCGTTGCCTCCTCTTGGACAGGACTTGGTCGGGAGGGTTGTCACCGCAGCCAAAGTTCGACAGAGGCCTGGGCGACCAAAATACGGTTTTAAGATATGAGGAATGTCTAGGCAAAACCTCCTCATCGCCCAGGGCCGACTCTATGATGGCATCGAGTTCGTATGCAGTATTACTGCGTACTAACTTTAGCTGTTTATCGTCCGTATTCTGACCAAAAACATAAAACATTTCGTGGAAGAACATTCAATAGAGTCGTTCAAAGCTGGTCAATGTACATATTGAAAATAAAAAGTGAAGGGTCCCGGGAAGAAACGACACCCTCCGGTGAAAGTTCGCAGTTTTCTACCTTTGTGTGATGACAAACTTAGAATCAAAGTGTCAAGAAGAAAGGAACTTATTAGAAATGTAGAAGTACATCCCTAAAGAGTTTGTGAAATTTTATAAAAAAATAAAGAAGATCAATGTTAAACAATCTCTCAAACGTTTGTTCCTTTTCTTTAAAAAATCATGTTAACAATGTTCCACAGTTCATTGTATTTTTTACTAACATTAATTTATTCATACAAGTTGTATTTTCAAACTGACGTGCATTACCATACCAGTCCCTTTCAAGTCAGTCTTTAGTACGGTTGTCCCAAAAACAACGTTGCAGGCGCCATCGCTTGCAACGTTATGTCTGGAATAAATGCATTTAAAACCTTAATAGCTCCGTTAAATGGTACTGAAATAGATTTTCCAATTCCATGTAACATTATTTGATAAAAGACATAGCTTGAAACTGAAAAAGTAAATTTAAAGCCTCTATATAATTAACGAATAGTTTTTTTTATTTCTAAAAATTTGGATTATTGTCACCTGAAACGTTGTTCAGTGGAGTCATTCAACTGCTAGTAGTTTTAAAACAGGTTGCTTGCCAATTACTAACAAGTAACAAAGTGAAATAGACTACTCAGTACTTATCTTACTGCCAGTAGGAAGCCAGGAATGCTTACTTGGAGTTGCAAAAATGTATTTACCTTCATCAATAAAATTCTCGAACACTAGAGTACAACATGGTCTAAAAAACTGGAGACAGATTTTATCACATTTTATGATGATTGAAGAACAACAAACCTTAACTATTTAGAGCTTTAAAGATACTGATACGTAGTCTAAATGTAAACAAGTATAAATATGAAAAGTGTGAGTTCAACGTGAATAAGTATTTTAGAAACGCTGGTGACAAGCAAAATGATAAGAACTGATAAAATTGAATTCTTGTTTTAATTATTAAATTGTATTAAAACGTCATTACGTAATCAACATAATTAGACAAGTTAGTTGCCTAGCATATTAAATATTTAGGTATAATTTGTTACAGCACGCATCGTAATTTTTATTAATATTACTAAATAAAAAAGGTGGTATTAGGAAATTTCGATTGATTGATTGCACAAAATATCAATGCAAGAACTAAATGCACCATAGGTTTAAAACAAATTAGCAATTCATTTAAGCTTGCAGTGCAATTCCCTTGGTTCTCTGAGACAAGAGAAGTACACGATAGGTTTCATTGATATGTTCATGAAATGTTATTGGTACTATTCGATTAGTTATTGAATCGACCGTCAGCGAAGCTTGTACTATTCGACTAGGTTGGATTTTGTGTGTATGTTCGTCCATCTGTTCCACAATAACCCTTGCAAAACTTACCGATTTTGATGTGCCTCCATCCAATTGTAGAATTAACCCTATTGTCTGTAGTTGCAATATGAACTATACGAGAGATAAAAGAAGATAAAATCAACCACATGCTCCACGTTTACACGTGTACATGACAGACAGTTTCTCAATATAAACTATGCAAAAAATTTTGGATTACGACAAATTTTGTATTACGACAATTTTTTTATTATGGCATTGTAAATATCCCTTCAATTTGGAATTAAAATCTGCCAAGAATGAAAGTGTAAACTAACCCTTTCCTCGAATTACAAAAATATGTATCTTTGATTATTTTCGTTACAGTGTTCGATTCTGGCTTATATGTTGCACACTTTGTTTCAAGCTTGCCAATCATCCCAATCGGTAAAGAAAAAAAGTAGTGAATTTGAGTTCACCAATACATTTTCTAAAATTCATTCGGTTTTAATACGATATAATATATATTTTGTTGATTCTTTTCTGTAATACGCAGTGATTATTTTAACAAAAGAGACACTGACCAAAGCTTAAAACTTTATTTTAAATTATAATTTGTTATAACAAATTATAATTTAAAAGAAAGTAAAGTTTTAAGCTTTGGTCAGTGTCTCTTTTGTTAAAACAATTAATCCAAAGCCATGAATAGTCTTACTATCGCAGTGATTATGATCAAAATAGTGAAGAATGAGTTGTGAATGCACCCGTTTTATGTTATAAATGGCCTTTTCCTCGAAAGTCTACTTTGTGACATTCGAAAATTTCATTTTTCGATTTTTAGGAAACATTTTCTTGTTTTGATGAGGTTTTGCATTTCGGTAGACTTTTTGCTTATCGTTTTTCAGTGATTTTTCATTTTCGAAAAAGTTGTCGTTTTCTGATAATTTTTCGTTTATCGTTTTTCGATGAATTTTTGCTTATCGAAAAATATTTCATTTTTTTGTCGATGGTTATACGTTTTTCCTTTTTGATAATTTTTTTTCTGCTTTTCAAAAAATGACAATTTTTAGACAGTTTTTTCGGTTTGCTTTCATCATTCATTTGGTTATTCCTTCTAAAAACAAAACAAGGATAGGTATTGATGAAACTCATTCGATCTTGACCAGAATTGGGATATCTGTAGACTTGGACAAAGGTTCATAACCATATGCAATATTATGATGTACAGATCTTTGGTTCCCGAGTTGCTAGCCATCAAATTTGAGTCTGGATGTAATGAATGGAAATTGTATAACGCATACTATCGACGAATCTCATACAATCACGGTCAAAATCAGTATGGTTGTGGACCCTGATGTATTTAGTGAGTACGTCAAATATTATTGTGAGCGGGCTTTCGGTTCAGGATTATTGTCAATCAAATTTGAGTTTTACCTTACTGACATCAAGGGGGCAGAATACTAAAACTGATATAAAAACTGTCATTTCTCTTTTGCCCGTTTTCAATAACTGAAAAGAGATAATGAAATGTAACTTACCACAAATATTATTTAAAGAGTAGTTAACAAGGAGTCAAGACAACATGATAAGTCATCAATTACCGTTGAGTTCATTTTACTAGTCGCTGTCTCAACCTAAAATTTTGGGTAATTCATATTCTGGCCACACTGTAATTTCTATGGATGGCAACACTGAAAATTCTTCCGATTCATATTTCCAGGTGTATAATAATATTATCTATTATTGAGGTAAGTTATGTTTCATTCTCTCTTTTCACTTAACGAGAAACGGGCAAGAAAATGGTTAGCTTTTGTATCATTTTTAGTAGTCTGCACCCAAACGATCTCGATCAAAGTTTATATGTTTCTAGACCTCGTTGGGTATAGTATGCATATAAACTCAATAGGAAATATTATAGTGTATAAACCTTTGGTTCCCGAGTTACTGGTAATCAAAGTTAGGTTTGGACTCAGTGAAATCAAAAATTTCACTAAATTGCGAGAGATGGAACTCATTCAATTTTTAATAAACTTGGCATGGTAGCTGAACTTGATGAGATCAGTGACTATATGTAATATTATAGTATGTAGATCCTTAATTTTCAAGTTATTGGCCATCAAATTGGGGTTTGGACTTAACGAAAGGATATTGTATAACGAATATTATTATCGGAAGCTAGTTCGTAGAGCTTGACGTAGCTAGGACGCAAGTTGTGCACGTAGTTTTGCTTCCCGAATTGTTGATCATTACATTCGGATTTAAACTTAGTATAATCAAGAAATTCCACTGAAACGCTTTCGATTAAACTCAGATAATTTTAAGCGAAAATTGACATTGTGGTAGACCCCATGCTGAGCATGTGTGTAAAATATTATGGCACTTAGGCTTTTGGGATTTGTGATAATTGGCCATCCAAGTTTTGTTTTGGCTAAAACGCGATTGATGTTACTCATCTGATCTTAGCGAACTTCGTATGACTGACTGAGAATACATGAGAGCTTAATATGAAAGATTATGGTTGAGTACATAGATTCCAAAGCAATTGGCCATCAAAATTAGGTTTGGATTTAGTTCAATCAAGAAATTTCATTCAAACACGAAAAATGAAATTCATCTACTCGTAGCTTAATACTGATATGAGATGATACGGTGTGTCTTGGTTTCCGAATTGTTGACCATCAAATTTGGTGTTTTGACTTGAGTCTGAAATTAGGAAATATTACAAAAACTTGATGGAAGAATTCGATCTTGACTAAACTCAACATAGTTGTTGACATTGAACTGATAAGTTTACAGTGCAATCTTTATATGTGTAGAGATGATTCAAATGATGAGAAGGAATATTGTATTGAATTTAACTTCCATTTCTTTCTGAAGATGGTCCATTAAAATGGATCTCTAAATATGAAAGAGGAGAATTTTACACTAATAAAAATTGCCTATGTTAATTAGTCCTCGTTGCATTCTATGCCCAAAGTATCATTTCCCTATAATCAATTAAGGACGAATACTTTTTGCTTGTCTTAAATTTATTTGTTAGAAGAATTATTCGATTTTTTGGGAGGAATATTAGTTTTTCACATTAATTTTTCATTTCAGAAAAGGATCTAGTCTAGAAAAAATAATCATCAACGTTAGGACTTTCAAAGGGGATTTTCTTAGGAACAGAAGAAGAGAAAACGTGCTAAAATTAAGACAAAAAAGGGCAAAAGAAGGTTATTTCCCTCAGCTAGTTTGACAATTGGACTTTTAAGTTATTAGAATTATGCAACGCTATCCATCATGACTCTGGAACTCACTAAAGGAGTAATAAACACTTCTAACAGGAGTAAGACACTTATGTATTAAAAACTAAATTACAGTGTAACGGTTTCGACAACTTAACGTTGTCTTCATCAGACACTAACTATCTTTCAGCTAGTGTCTGATGAAGGCAACGCTAAGTTATCGAAACCGTTACACTGTAATTTATTTTTTAATAAATAAGTATATTACTCTGGTCAGAAGTGTTTATTATTTCTATTAGAATAAACTTGCATTAAATTGAATATCTATCTATTTACCTATAATATTGGATAGAATACGTACCTGTACTAGGAAGGAAAAAATATAAGCTATTACTTAAGATTAAGCATCTTTAAGTTGGAAAATCTAAGTGCCCTTGTATTTGAAACTAAAACGTCTTTGTATTAATAGATTGTAAAGTTTCTTACCATAATCACACATACCAGTGAGGCAAATTTCATATTCACTCGAATCACTCTGTAAATGTCGCATATTCGACAACTATTCTTCGGATTATTGCTTTCCTTTGGCAAATGAAGTAGATAGCCCAACTGTCTTCTCAAAATGGTGTTGTTCAAAGTTTATATTGGCTGACGTACAGATTTGTAACTTTAGATACAATATAGTTCTGCCTGGGATTCATGAATTTTTCTCTCGATAAGGAAGTTGGTGTGCCATGAAAATCACACCTGTGTCATTTGTATCCAGAAAGAGCACAATCTTCTTGATCTTGTCAAAATTCTCTCAATACACAACACTCTTAATTCACGATGTTTGGGAAATATAAAAGAAAAAGTTTAAAAAAATACTAATAAAAGAAGAGAAAAAGAATTCGGGTCAGATTAATTGAATAAAGGCCTCAAATATGAGCAAAAGATGCTGCTAAATTATCTCCATCCTTAACTGGAAGCACCGTTTTACTCCTGTTTTTTTCTTCGGAGAGCTCATTTTTGTTCTCAAAGACGCCATCAGATTATTTTCTTTGGGGATATGTAAGGTCGCATGTCTACACCGAGAAATCAGAAACAATTAAGTACTTCGAAGGCAAAATGTAACACGTTATTGCCGAATTACAGCCTGATTTACCGCGAAGAGTGTGTGAAAATTCCACCTCTAGATTACGTCATGTATGCGCCAGCCGCAATGGTCACATGCCTGAAATCATATTCAATCGTTAATGCCATAAAATGATCTGTCAAATAAAGTCAATTTCATGGATATTAATAACATTTTTCTGTGTTTTATTTCAACATAGTTTTCCGCTTCTAAAAAAAAAAAAAAAAAAAAAAAAAAAACACCATTTAGATTAGGTCTACGAATATGTCGTCTGTTCACCCAGAGCCATGTCAACATCTTCTTTTTCACCAAATGTAGTATGAATCTTACTTAGGAAATGAGTAGTAGAATGTTACCGATTTGGAATGCTTTATGGAATCCAATGGAATGGAATGCTTTTTTGTGAAAATAATTCAGCTATTTTGGTAAAAGAACAATGCAGAAAACAGAAAGTTTCTAGCAAAATTATTTTGTGATAATTATTAGTCAAAGTAAAATTGGGGTAAATGAAAGTATTTTATACAGTACAGTATTTATATTTATAACAAATGTGAAAATCTAAAAGCAACAGTACAGTCAGTTGATTAGGTTAACCCATTAGTGCCCAGAATTCCCCAATGGTATTTTGAAAAGTTTCTTTTCGCCTATTTGGTCTTTATAGTACTCTAAAATAGATATTAGAATATTTTTGAAAAATATTTAATTTTTTCTTGTTTTTTAGGCCGCCAACTTAAGTTGCCAAATGGCACATACATATTCAAAAAAGGGAACATTTTGGAAAGAAACAATTTTGAGCGAGAAAATACACTACGAAAACATAACTATTAAAATCAAGTTAATCCTTCCTTTACAGATCTTCAATCCTTCCTTCTTGAGTCTTTGAAACAATCCAGTTGAGTCTTTCTCCTCAAAACACATTGTAGCCAAAAACAGTGCTAACCTTAAGTCAATATATCATACAAAGAAAATGCAACGATGCTATGACGAAACAGACTCCAAAGTAACTTCATGATTAAAACCTCTAACGTCAATCCATGAATTTCTGCGCTATAAAGAAAAATTGCAGTGGCAACTTAAGTTGCCAAGGGGACACAATGGGTTAAGCAATTGTATCATCAAAACTCTTTATATAGCATCCGAGCACAGAACAACAAGGAGCAACTGTATTCAGGAATTAAATTGATCTTTGTAATAGGAGTATTAAAACTTTACATTAAATTAGAATTTGCGACTTTAGTTAGGAATCTAATATACGCAGTCATTCAGCCCACACATATCAATCAAATACAGTAAATAGAATTTCTATATATATATATATATATATGTATATATATATAATTCCTCTCCTACTTAAACTATATAAAATAAACTATAATCACTGGGATTCAATGTACAACACCAGTAACTCAATGTAAAAAAATTAATACACAAATCGTTTAACTTCATTTTACTCTCGATCTTTTATACTTTGATTTACTAAAACTTTTATTCAAAATTAAACTGATACATGTTAAAAATCAAACTCTTTCACTCCAGAGAAAAAAATATTTAATACTTAAATACCTTTTAAAGACCAAAAATAACCTAATATTTATACCGAAGTACACTAAAAGAAAATAATTGAAATGATTGTACATGAACATTATATACAACAGCAAATTAGTTTGGAATCTAAAGCTAATTAATAATAAATTTAGATCCTTTATACTATGTACGAAATATTGATACACTATACTTTAATATTCGACACAGTATGATATTTTAATATGAAACACTATACTGGATGTTAATATTCTCCGATTGTGATATATTACATAATGTATCGAGAGCTAGCAATCATCAAGCTTCACAAAGAACCGTAAACGTTGATTAAAATACTCTATAATACTACAAAATTAAAGGTGTTGTTAACGTTTTTTTTTGAATTGACATTAGTGTCAAATTCTATGATTATGACATTAGGTACTTAGAGGAAATATGAACACAGTTAAAGGAGATTGAAAATCTTTGGACTCTTGTGAAAAGATTTTATTTCGAACAAGTGATTATATGGGTATCACATTCAATCATGTAGATCGGAGTTTCCCGATCTTTCTGATGTCGCGGCACCCTCAGTGACTTCTAATGTCCTGTGGCCCTCTATAAATCAAAAATTATTAAAATAATATTCTTACATATCATAAAATGAAATGATTACTCCTTTCTTTACAACACTTAATGTATTACTTATAACAATGCAATACTGCTATAAATCGATATTCGAAAAAATACTAGCATATCAATTAGACATAATATTATGAACTTAACATTCACTTCATGTGATGGGTGATTCATCTTTCAGCTTAAGTGAGTAAGTTTGTTATTTCTTCTTTTATCCCTTATATTCTATTATTCTCGTTTTATTGAAACCTGCGTAATGTATGTTGCAAATATCCGAGATGTGGAAAACATAGATAAAGTTCAATGCAAAGAAAATGAACATTGGACTCCCTTTTAATCTCTGCTTGATCTCCGAAAATCCACGGACCATAAATTATTAAATACCAGTATACAAATATTTAGTAGATGTAATGAATGTAATGTCGTTTCCAGCAATTTCGTATCTCAATCGATTCTGGAGATATAAAAACATTGATAAAGTTTGCAACACTCCTTAAGCATCATGTGATTTCGAAAACTTGTTTCAAATACGAATACCATTAACGTTTGCACTAATGTAAAATGAAATGAAATGAAATCTTTGAGTTTTATGGCCCACGGTTATAATGCCTAGGTGAAAAGAGACACTGATGATGAGAAATAAGTGAAAATGGTGGAATGAAGAAAGTAGTAGGAAACAAAAGAAGCCCAAGGAAACCCACGTACGTGGTGCTTGTCTACCACAAAGTTCACTTGGCTCGAGCTGGGATCGAAGCAGGGACACCATGCACCACAGGTGAACACACTACCACTGAGTCACCGTGGCTCCTTTTGCATTAATGTACTGTACCAATCAAATGAAGGCAACTACTATTTTAAATTTCCCTCAAATGCTTAATTTTAAACTGTACAGAAATCTTTCGTTTTTCATATCTCCGGAGTAGTTGAGATATTAGATGAGAGATTGAGTAAGAGAGTTGATAACGAACAAGAACAAAATTAGCTTTCAAAGTTAAAAATTAGTGTAGAAAATCACATCTTCTGACAATTTTCTCGGATTCATCTTTGTGCTATATTTTTATTCAATGACTTTCTACTGTTATATTTACTGTTAATAACTATTACGGTGATTAAATTACTCTAAGAAAGTGCATGAAGTAAATACAAGAGTACAGTGTGCTTTATCCACGTCTTTGATTTATACTTCAATTGCTGTAAATTGCGCTATGATCTTTACTGCTATTGGAAACCATCTACGTGGTTGATTGGACTTGATACTTATCTAAACAGTCTCTCAAAACTAAGCCTTTAGAAGAAATATCATATTTTCAATCCCTTGTAAGTTTCATCCGATTTACTCTAAATACGTTGTATCATGCTCATAGTTTTTGACACTAAAAGTATTTTCAATGCGGGTTGCCTCATTCGTCTAATTTCCGTTATTACTTTTGTAGACGAATCAAGGTGCGGATGTTTATGATATTGTCGCGTCCTTAGTTTAAAAATTAATCTGGTATTATAAGTTTTTGTTTAACATTTAGATTTGAAGTACTTAATAATCTGATGTACTACAATTTGGAAAAGAAAGAAACAACATTTGTTAGGTGGGCAAGAATGTTAACCTGACATGTTGCAGAGAATGTGAAATAAATTCTCCTTTCTATATTTTCGTCGCTTTTTATCTACTGTTTTAAACGTTACAAACGATTTCAACATAGATGGTCCATTCACGGAGTGAAGTTATCTATGAAAGAATGACATATTTAAATTATAATTTATTTTTAAAATTCTTTATACCTTTATTGTACTCCCCAGCAAATGTAACTCCTAACCTTAGCTTTTTCAGATACTGTGGAAATATGGGATGTCACATGACAACTTGGCGCCGACGTAAGACACGACTGGAACTACGTCCAGAAACCCGATAGTTCTTCCCATCGGGGAAGCATAGGTTCATGAAAATACTTTGCGAAACACTGGAGAGAGAAGAGTCATCATATGCAAGAACGAAACGATGGATTTTTTTAAAAAAATAAATGTTGCAGCAAGAACAGTACGAGCGAACCACGCCTGAGACCACCAATGACATTCGGACGATCACAAAGGTCAAAGTGTGGTGTTATCGGAGCAAAATCTGCAGTGAGATTCGTGACAGACCCTGGACCATTCAGTTTGATCTAGAAATAAATAAAACACTAGAAGGAATTTCAACACCAGTTAGTCCCAGTCTCCAAGAAATTCAAAGTGCAAGCTGCTGTCGAGAATGCATTTTCTGTGATAGTAAGCATTTTCTAAAATGCAGAAGGTGTTCTTCTCGTTGATTCCCTGTACTAGGGTAGCACTTTCACAAGATCATATTTCGAAAATTTGACCAGTCAGTTACGAAATGTCATCGAACACAAGGTACATGAATAATTGGAGAAAGTTGTCACTTTCCATTGCGACAATGCTCCACCACACGCTTACTCTTCAGGCTCTGTACGTCGTGCGTTGGACATATGACTCTATCGCTAATACTCACCAAACTTACCAACCCCCCAACTTTTATATCTTCAAGAAGGTGAAGCAATACATGGAACTTGGGACACATTTTCAAATGCGTGATGTATACGTTGATGTTAAATGGCATGACGAACAGAAACAATCCTTTATTGTGAGGTCATATTAAAGCTGGAGAAATGATATGATACCTTTGTTAAACTGTAGGAATACTGTTAAAGTTCCTAAAAACCTAGAATTTAGCGCAGTTGTGTTAGGGCAATAGCTAGGCTCACTATTTTGAATCCGCTACTTCTCATCTATATCTATCTATATCTATCTATCATCTATGCACACATACATGTACTGTATATGTACACACAATATGTGTATGTGTGGTGTTTATATATATTACAGTAAACACAACCCTACAAGTGACAATTGCTCAAGGGACCAATCCTCAGTCTCTTCCAGAAATCTTTCTTTCACGAGAGGCGGAGATGCACACATTAAACTACTTTCTGAAATATTTGCTACGCTTGACTTCTCATGAGCTATTGTGACATCACTTTGATGGAATCTCATTACATTAATTATATTACAGTCACAGTGCATGGATCTAGTATTCATGTACAACTGAACATTATAGTCTGCCTCTTCAATTGCAGGTTCCAAATCTACATCATCTAAAATAATATCTACTATATTATTGTATCTGAGATCAATTTGTAGATTTGGAGACGAATATAGGAAATGAATTGTTTTGAGCTTCATTATGTTGTTACCAGATGCATTAAGCAAACGAATTTCTTTCCATTGCCTCCACTTCCGAGGTATATAGGAAATGTTATTGTTTGGAATTTCAAAAGTTTCTTCAATTAATAGACCAATAGTTTTAAATGTGTCATTTTCGATTAGGTTATTTCCAAGATTAAGAATGTTTAGATGAAAATCTACGTCTAATACAATGCCGTCGATATTATTAAACGACAAATCAATTATTTTCATATTTAATGGGATGTAAAAATAGCGTGGTCTGTCAGTAAACTCACGACATTTACGAAACTTATGACGTATACCAAAACGAAAATTGCTTGAAAGAATCAAAGAATAAGAAAAGTCTGGGGCTTGCACAATGTGATTGTGACTTAAGTCTAAGTACCTTAAATTTTTCAAAGAAACAAATGAATATTTATGCAGGCAGGCTATTGCATTGTTCCGTAACTCAAGCTTTTGAAGTGAAGTTAGCTTAAGAAATACCGTGTGTTCCATCGCAGTGTAATTGTTGTAGCTTAAGGTTAGAACACGAAGTTTTGGAAAATTAAATGTTGTTGGATGACCTTCTGAAAGTCTGTTATGATCAAGATACAGGGCTTCAATATTTCTAATATTTAACAAAAAATCGTCTGGAAGGTCGTAAATGAAATTTTCACCTAAATCAATCTCTTCCAAGTTATATGCACCTTCCAAGAATTGAGATGAAACATATTCAATTCCACAGTTTCTCATTTCTATCTTACGAAGTCGTCCTATGTCATTGAACTTCATATTATTTGTAATATTTGGAGCATAATTATACGAAATAGCAAAGTCCAAAACAAATCCTTCGAATGTTAGGTAGAAGATTGATAAATTATTATTTGATATATTAAAAGAAGAAAGGTTATATTTTGTAAACTCAGATATCCAATTATCTTCGCTCAAAGATAATTGAGTAAAGCTGAGGTCTACCACAGTGATAAACTTGAAACCAGGAAGAGCATTCCCAGGAAATGTTCTAAGCGGATTATTGTTTAAATACAATTTTTGTAAGTTTAAGAGAGAATTGAAACTTTGACTTAGAATTGATTTTATTTCGTTATGAGATAAATCTAATTCAGTTAGCTGAGTTAGTGTTTGGAACCAATTTGAATTAATCCTTTGGAATTTGTTTTTACGTAGATATAAACGTTCAAGTCTAATAACATCTTCAAATATACGTGGTGGTAAATCTTTAAGTTGCTTATGATTAGTAATCTGTAAATGATACAAGGTGCTAAGGTTGCGTAACAAATCATCCGGTATTTCCGATAAATCTGAATCCATAAGATATAATTCCTCTGTTATTTTAGGAAAGATACCACTGCGAATATTTTTAATATGCGCATATGAAATGCTAATGTTCTTAATTTGACAAAATTAGTTTCGCAACTGAAGAGGTTAGAGAGTGTTATATTGCAGAAATCTAACGACTCATCATTACGAGCTTCTAGGAATAATTCAAGATGATTCTCTGATTCTAGAAGACAATTGGTAGAATTACTGAGCTCTTCCATAAATTTACTATTAATAGTACAGTTCTTAATTCTTATTATTGTTTTCAATCTACTTGTATCTCTGGTATCATTGAAATACAGAAAAATGTTTCTAGGAATAAAAAACTCAGAGTTAGTTAAACATATAAATGTGAAAATCAGTTTCCTATCTTCCTCATACGATATGGCTGTAAAGTTTCGACCACAGTTAATTTTGGAGTAATCGACAGAATTCACTGGAGAACATTGTTGAGCTTCGGTCTTCATAGTAGCAGTGCCCCCACGTGACAGAATGGGAGTTACTACACAGAATAGAACGAGCCAAATCAAGGTATTGAATGAGTTCTTCATATTGACTCTTAAGTCCATGATTTAATTGATAGTCTAATTGAACTCAATTACACTCACATGTTACATTAATTATCTCCAAACTCTCTCAGAAGTTCTCTTTATCTAAAATATATTAAATAAGAATTAATTTACATGCTCTCTACAAATTTGCACAATCGATTTTATATTAATGTAAAACTATTTTAACCAAATTGTTACACATTTCCTTAATATTGATATAATTTGATAAACTAGATTATTTGAACCAGACCACAAAGTATATATCTTATCAAAAATTCAGAGGAACGATGGATATTTGTATCCTTTGTCTGCATAAGTTTCTAAGTAAAACTAGATCTAACTCGTATTAGTTTTATATGAAAATAGCCGCAAAATCACTAAGTTCTCTTCTGGTTCCTTTACAAGTGTTCTAGTATATATATATATATATATATATATATATATATATATATATATATATATATATATATATATATATATATATATATATGTTACCGTCAGAACCCGAAATTAGGTAAAACTAGAATTTCCTAGTTAAAACTAGTTTTCTCAAAGCCGTTTCGAAAGAACTAGTATTAACTAGTCAATACTAGAATTTACTATGTTAGTTAGGTAATTCTGGAATTAACGAAAAAGGCTATATAATGTGAATCATATACAGTTTTTACTAGTTAAAACTAGTTCTGACCAAAATGGATCAGTTAACAGTGTTTCTGCAAGTTCGGACTTGCTCCTACTGGGAAAGTATTGTTTTGTTTTCTCTAAGTCTGTTCGGAGCCTTTGTAAAGTGTGCAGGTGCGTCTCTCTTGTCGTGGCTACGCGTGTGTTAGTGTTTCGGGAAGTGTGAGGTGATTATTCATTGTAATGAGTCAGTCCGATAAAGAAACAATTTTGAAGGAAAGATTCTTCAAAGAAATTATTCGTTTGGAAAATGAAAAAGACAGTCTCTATAATGCAATGACCAAGGACGTTTACAGTAAACTTTTAACTGAAGTTGAAGAGGCAAAATCTGCTGCAAAGAAAACACCTTTACAGTACAGACGTTTGAAACGGTTTAATGTTTTGGAAACTGGTGAAACAAAAAAACTGGTGTCGAATAGTGAGCCTGTGAAGTACTACTTACCTGCCGAGGAGATCTTTGATGTTATTGAAGCATCACATGTTGCTGTGGGACACGGAGGTCGAGATAGAATTAAAGCTGAAACTTCTAGGAAATATGCCAACGTTACGACTCAAATGATAAATATTTTTCTGTCAATGTGTGAAACATGTCAACGGAAGAAAAGTATGAAAAAGAAGGGCTTTGTTTCTAAGCCAATACTTCACACAGAAATGAACAGCCGATGTCAAGTGGACCTGATAGACATGCAAGCACACCCTGATCGTAAGTTCAAGTTTATCATGGTATACCAGGATCATCTGACGAAGTTTGTCTTACTGCGAGCGCTGCAAACCAAAAGAGCTGAAGAAGTAGCCTACCAACTGACAGACATATTTTTGACATTTGGTGCCCCCTGCATTTTACATTCTGATAATGGCAGAGAGTTTGTTAATTCTGTCATCAAGGAACTAACGACACTCTGGCCTGAGTTAAAGTTAGTCAACGGAAAGCCCAGGCACAGCCAAAGCCAAGGGTCAGTAGAACGGGCAAATCAAGATATAGAAAATATGCTTGCCTCGTGGATGCATGATAATAAAACAACAAACTGGTCAAATGGTCTCCGCTTTGTTCAGTTTATGAAAAATCGAGCTTATCATTCCGGAATAAAACAGTCTCCATACCGTGCGATGTTCGGCATTGAGCCAAGAGTAGGACTTACGACTTCAGCACTGTCATCAGATGTTCTCCAAAACATAAACGATGAGGACGACCTCGTGAGTATTATTGAGGACATGAATGAGCGCCTTAGTGAACATGAAACATTTGATGAAGGAGAAAATGAGGCTGGTCCTAGTGCGGTTGATATCACATCATCCAGGAAAGAAGCACGTGAAAATTTGTCAAAGCAGGCCAAGAAAATGAAACGTATCTCTGATGCCACCCATCCACCTGTTGAAGTGGGAGATAATGTCATAATACCAATCCCGGATGTGGACAGAGCAAAGGCGGATTTTCGGAATGTCATTGGAGTTGTTCTAGAAAAAAATGAAGATCTGCACAAGATTGGAACCAAGGATGGAAAGCTGGATAAATTATATTGCAGGTAAGTTTTCTGTCTTTTATGTGCTCCTTATTGATAGAATTTGTATTAACGTCCTAAACAAGCTAAGGAGCTTTTAACGACGGGACCTACAGGTTAAAGTATGATCCGAACCATTGCTCGGGTTTGTATTGGAGGCGGAGGGCTCCCAGCGGGATTTAGAGCCCGCGACCACGCCCGCAGAAGGCCTTAAGCATTTTCATTTAAGGCCTTTAAGCATCTCTGGTACGAGATAGCATATGGGAAGGAAGTTGGTTAAGGCCTAGTTTTATAGGCACTATCACATTCTTTGATTGGTATGAGAGGGATAAAAGCTGGAAATCCTCAGTCAGGATGGTGGGCCGCTGGACGCGAACTTGCGACCTTCCGAATGCGAAGCCAGCACTTTACCAACTGATCTATGGCCGCTCGGTAATTAAGAGCTATATTGTATATGTTAACGCTGTTGACTAAGCTCCCCACCACTTTCTTTTCTTTCTTTTTCTTAAGATTGTGGGAAGTTGTAGGTCACTATCACAATTTTGGATAGCAAGCAAGATAGAAATTAATAAGTCTGTGATCTGAAAGGATTATTCCTGTAAACAACTTATTTTTTTGTTTAGATTTTTGAGTAGTCAGCGTGTGACATCATTATTCACAGCTATTTAAATTTCTATACAGAAAGTAAATTGTTTACAGCGCTGATCCTTTTAGATCATAGAATTACTTAAATTCTGTCTTGCTTGCTTTCCAAAATGGTGATAGTGACCTACAACTTCTCACAATCTTCAAAAAACGGAAAAATTAATGGGGAGGAGTTTGGTCAAGTGTTTTATACGTATCTGTAATATTATTATTAACCGAAATAATGATGGATTCTTCACATAATTTTATGTCAAAATAATTTTCTGTTATAATGTCCATTATGTTTTTCCGGAACCGATTTAATAATGTGTAATCCATCTGTTGTTGTCTGCTGTGTACTCACCAGTAGATTGATAACATGTCACGAACTTGATCCCGGTAAAAGACTGTTGTTTAGCTTGTGAAACCGGTACTCGTGAAATGTGCTTTAGTGCATAGGCGTTTTTGTAGGAAATACGCAGATTAACTACCGGTGTTTCTCTGAAATACTAATTATGACGATGTGGAAATTGTGCGTTAAAATACATTATTATTTTGTTTTGAAAAGTCATTATTATTTTTTAATATAAGTGATTCAGGATTCCCACACCATGTGATTAAACAAAATGTGTCTGTTGTAGGTCTGAATTCGACATTTGCCACGAGCAGTTCCTGACACCAGTCGAAGTACCAGATACTGAAATTTCGTTGAGAACTGCAGCCAGGGAAGCAGCATTAACCCCACAAGGGTTCACACGTTGTGTGTGCAAGAAAGCATGTATTTCGAAAAGATGCTTGTGCAAGAAAAAAGGTTTTCTCTGCAACTCAAAATGCCATGATAGTTTACCTTGTGGTAACAAATAGAAACATTTCAGATGTTTTAGCAATAAAAACGTTTTTCTTTGTATTTCATAATAAATATACAATATTACGTCAGTAGATTTGCTTTGGCACCACCGAATTGAATAAGTAGTAGTGCAATATTAGTGTGTATTTTACCTTGTGCTAACATACAAAAGCATTTCAGATATTTCTGCAAAACGGAAGTCTTTTCTGTGTATTTCTTAATAAATAAGTGTTTCTACAGAATTGTATTTGAACGACAAGGATTCACATGTTATGCATGCAAGAGGGCTTATATTTCGCAAGGTACTGCAAAAACAAAGGATTTCTATGATATTGTGAGTGCCATAATACTTTTTAGAAATATATAGAAACATTTATGATGTTTGTGCAAAAGAAAAGTTATTTCTAAGTGTCTTAAAATAAATACATTTCTTCAGGTTTCACTAGTAATGTTGTATTTTAATGAAAATAAATAGTAAACTACGCATTCTTAATAAGCGTTGTCAATTTTACAATTCACTAGTTAATACTGAGTTAATACGAAAGGCTGACGAAACTAGTTTTAACTAGGGTATTCTGGTTTCAACAGATTTCGGGTTTTGACGGTAACACATTTCAGTTAATACTAGTTTTGACTAGTAATAACACGTTTTAACTAGAAGGAAAAATAGTAAAAACTAGAACTACCTAACTAACATCGTAAATTCTAGTATTGACTAGTTAATACTAGTTCTTTCGAAGCGGCTTTGAGAAAACTAGTTTTAACTAGGAAATTCTAGTTTTACCTAATTTCGGGTTCTGACGGTAACATATATATATATATGCATCTTTAGTCACACGACATATGTTCAGAAGGTAGTCGATCTCGTTCCACACATTTTGTAGCGTCGTCCTGCCAATACTCTGTACTGAAGCATTGATACGTTCCCAGAACTCCATTAATAAATGTCATGATGGGGGTACATGGGGATACAAACTTGGTGAGTTGGCGGTTATTTTCATATATATATATATATCTTATGTTGGATCTTATGTTGGTACGTGTAGTATGTTTGCAAATATAGCTTTTGAAAATGAAAGAATCATTTACAGTACCTCTGTATTTGGTTTGGTACACTTCTGATCACAAAATCCTAGACTGACGTCCAAAGACTAAGTCCAAAGAAACGATTTAGATCCTTACAAATTTCCTTAGGTCTGACTCATTTTCCCTGCATTATTTTCACATATCAATTTGGAAATTGAACAATAATATTAGTGAATGCATAACGTAGTTGTTTCATTGTACGATATACGAGAAAAACAGTTGCTATACAGGAAAATACTGTAATTTTAAATTGCAAATTTAATGGATGATATGAGATCGAAGTAATGGCAATGTCATAAGTACATACAAACTATGACAAGTAACTACCTGTTTTGCGTGTTTTCTTGTTTCACTGCCAATTCGAATGTGTTCATAACATGTTTTTGTACGGCGACCTTCCTTAAAATGAAAACAAAGGAGTACTTTATCAAAATTATATCAAAATCAGCGTGGTGCTGGTAATGATGTACTAAAATATTTTGCTTTTTTTCTGGAAATTTATGATTCAGCTATTCATCTGTTGGGGCAGCGGTGACTTAGTGGTAGAGCATTCACCTCTGGTGCATGGGGTTGTAGTTTCGATCCCAGCTCGCGCCAAGTGAACTTTGTGATGAACCAACATCATATGCGTGTGTTTTCTCGGGGTTCCGTTTCCTGGCACCTTCTTCATTCCACCATTGCATGCATTTCTCATTATCACTGTCTCCTTCAGCCTAGGCGGCATAACTATGGGACGTAAAACTTAAAGATTTCGATTTTTTCAGTTTATTCATCTGTTGCATAGGAGAAAGGAAAGCCGGCCTTGTTTCCGAAATATTCAAAATCTCGAAAGAAAGAAACAAGATGACATTTTCAGTATTACAATCTTCATGAAACTGCAAGATTACATGTTGGTTCTGCGCATAATGGGATGTTCTTTTTTCTCAAAACTATAATTCTTTCAGTAAAGCATTAACGTTGTTGTTACTTATTTTCTGTTATGTAACGGAACAGAACAGAACACAACAGAAAATAGAAAGGCAGCCAGTTTATTGGAATTGAAGTGATTGTTGAAAAGTGGAAAAGATAATAGAGGTATCGTTGCCGAAGTAAGAATGACTTACCATAAACAATACCGTCAACCCACTCCTTCCATGATCCCTGATCTCTATCAAACACGAAAATTATTTCAACGCAGGCTTCGTTTCTCTAATTCATTTGAGAAGTGTCTGTGAGTGGAATTGATAAGAGTTTATCTCTGTTTCGTGTTTCGGTTACAGTCAATTTCGACGTGTATTTTCGCATGATATAAAACTGTGGACGCAAGATACTCGTGACAAATTGGTTAAGTGACGTACCTATGGTCATATTTTGAACCTCACGAAACTTCAAATTCGACGATGGTGCGAAAGTGTCTCTCTGAAAAAGACAGAGGATCTACTCAATGAAAATACTGATGTTGAAGACTTGGAGGAACATGTGTTGGATGAAGCAGAGGAACATATTGGAGAAGCGAGAAAGGGGATCGATAATGAGGTTGTTATTGATGGAGATGATGAGGAATCTGACAACGATCCTCAGCCCTCAACTAGTCAAGCCCCAGACTGGGTGAGGGCCCCAACTGTTTCACAATTCAGTGGAGCAATTGTAGTATCAGTAAGGAATCTTACAGACACGATCCCTTTCGTGTTCTTTTTGCTACTGCTGACGAAAAAAGCGCTCGATATTTGTTGCGATCAATACGGAATTGATTTGGGAGAACAAAAGCATCAGGTTACTCTTCAAGAATTATATCTCTTTTAGGTTATACTTATAAATATGGAACACGAAATCAAACCGATGTTCAGACACTATTGCTCGACTGACGAACTCAATCACCAGTCATGGTTCGGTGACACCATGCCCCGCGATAGATTCCTTTACATTCTTAGCTATCTTCATTTGTAAGACCATCTGAAAGCTCAAAATTGTGCTACAGATCCCAATTATGACAAGTTATGGATGTTTAGCACGGTCCAACTGAAAAGTTTTCTCTGGATGAAGTTATTGTCCCATTCAGAGGCCGTATGAGCTTCAAACAGTATATTCTGGAAAAGCACAAGAGATTCGAGGTGTAGGTGTTCGAGCTCGGTTGAGCCAACGGATATACTTGGAACATGCTTATGTACTTCGGAAGGATGCATGATTCGGATACTTCTGAGAGGATTGTGACCCAACTTATAGTTCAAAAATTTCGAAATTAGTTGGGGGAGTTGGCCATAAAGTTTTTATGGATAAATATTTCTCCTAAATTGTTTGATGAACTAAGGTTCTTAAATATTTATTGCTGCGGTACGGCTGCACCGCAGAGTAAGAACATGTCACTTGACCTTTCTTTTAACATATGAAGAAAGGCAACCTGGATATATACGTTAGAGATGATCTTACCACAGTACGATGAAAGGATAAACGTGATGTTTATGTTGTCACAAATATGAACGTTGCACCACAAATGGGGACATTCCTATTCTCAGATGGAGATATCCATAAGCATGATGTAGTACAAGACTACAACTTGAATATGAGATATGTCGATCTTGCAGATCGGATGGCCAATTCGTACATCGCAGCGAGAAGGACCAGAAAGTGGCCTACGAAGTTGTTCCTCCATTTCGTCAACATCGTTCTGGTGAATTCATTTACAGTATGTCCCAAAGCTCCATCGACGCATTTGGAGTTTCGGGAGCAGGTCGTGCGTGGATTGGTGGCTCTAGTGAAACAGGGGGTTCCCACTCGTTAATTTGTCCCAGCACGCAGATGTGTAACCATAAACAATCCATCCAGGGACATCTTGGAACATATTCCATCTAAACTCAAATACCGTAGACGCTGTCTAGTTTGTACATAAACAGGGTTTGTAAAGATACCTGAATTTTTTTTTTACCTGCTGCAATGTTCCACTCTGCGTCCCAGACTGGTATCGACGGTTACATAGTCAGTAGTAGTCGTAAGTACATTTTTCTTTGCTATGAGTTTCGTTCTGAATTTTCATCTTGCTTTGCATTGCAGCAATAGCTACTATTTTTTATATTATTGTCACACGTGTATTGCATACACTTTAGCTTCGTTTTGTCAGGACTGACTGGAAGGGTTGCTACTTCCCCGAAGTATACTTGTCTTATTTTTAGGATGTTTTGTTTCTTCTTCTTCCTTTTCTACGAATAGGACGGGAATTACAGATGTAATACATCGTTGGAATTAGTATTCCATAAGCTTTACAACGAGGCATAAATCATTACCTTGTGATAATAACGGAGATTACTAGGGCCCGCAAGGTGAGAGTCTATGATTTCATTCAAATCACTGTCCTATGTATAAAGGTTAATTGTTTACGGTAAGCATTTTTGTGGATTTAAATTTTAATGGTATCTAAGTTCTAATGACGTGCATGTTTCTCGCTCCGAAAGAACATTTCTTGTTTCAGCAGTTCGGTTATCAATAATATTAAAAAGAAATTATTTTTCTGACAATTTTTTGCTACTTCGATTTTCTGAAAGAGGATTATGAATTTTAATGATGTGTTTTGTTTTTAATCAATTAAGGTGAGCAATGTTAACTGCGTAAGTTAGAAAAATGATACATTTGTAGTAAGAAGTTAAGTGAGTCTATGTCACTATTGAAATTGCATTGTGACAAGTTGTCACTTACTTATTGTTAAACGCACAGGAACGAAAAATATAAATATATATATATATAAGAACAAGTATGAGAACAGTAAAGAAATGAAAGATTAAGCAGGATATTATTGTGCGTAGGAAATGGTTGCTCAGTTGCTTAAGACCATAATATATCTAAGACCTCCGCTAATTAAGAGCAGTTACTTTTCAATCAACCATCTCCTCATGTGACAATTCCCTTTTTTCGATTTACAGGAACTAAGCTTACTAGCGTTTCCCTCTGTTCCTAGTAAGGACAGAACAAAGTTGATGCGTTTGTGCGAGCGTGAGTCTGTAGGGACCAAGCGTGAAGTACGGTGGGTATATGCAAAAAGGATTTTTCGTGCAGACATCAAGCATCAATCTATAGTAGATGGAAAGTACAGGCAAGAATTGTATGTATTTTGAAACTGGGAATCCAGAACGAGTGGTGTCTGTAGGGGGCAGACGCAAAGACACTGTCACTAAGTACAGAAACGATTAATCATAAGAAAAATATATATCAACCAACGTTAACTGTCCATTACAAGCGGCAGTTTGATCGTGCTTGCATGTTTTGATTAGTGTCTCGCAAGTGCACGTTTGGTGCACGCAGTTCCGGGTTCGATTCCCGGTAGTAGAGGATTAAAAATTTTAACTCAATACTGTGTTTCAGATTACAGCTTAGGCTGAAAATTTATGTCTAATATAACTTCCGTGCTGGAAAAGGATGGTACACTTCAACAAAGAATTCTTCAGTTGTCTTATATGGCACATTATCCTTAGTTTTTAAGTTACCGACTTGTACGAGTTGAATTGTACTACGATTTGTGTTTCATAGCTTTGTTATTTATCCCACATATCCTATTTCAAATGTCTGAAGAGACAAAATCCAACTTTAGGAAGCGGAAACAACGTTCTCAGACATTGTATATTGGCGGAGGATTATAAAGATGATTTGCAGAGACAAGCTAAGCTATGCCAACAATTGAGATGATCACTCCTCATTTGGATATTGACATCAAAAGTGATTAAAAATATTGCGTTACATAGACATATTTCGGAACAAAAAAAATCTCTTAAAAAACAATAGTATTTCTATTGTGCGTTAATCAAATTTTTGAATAATTTATTTTGAAGAGCGTGCTGCAGTTAATTTTGTCTTTTAAAGAGTTCTCTGAATGTTATGGCAAAATTCGATTAACAAGCTTGAACTTTTGAGAAAATGAATTGTGTAAGTGCATATCCAAGGATGTTGAAATAAGCCCGTAATGAAAACATCTTGTTCCTTGTATAGTTGAAAAAACATCAAAGTAATTTATTATATACTATAATACTTTTTATAACATTTCTTTTTTCGTACTTCATGCATTATGTTCCTTCGAAGTTTAATAACATATAACAACGCAACCACTTCAAAATTAGTTAATTTTAATTTTTTTTATGAAAATATATTTTAAGAAAGAGTATGGTCAAATATCAAAATGTTCTTTATCAAAAGTACTATTTTGCCCTGTACTGTATTATATAAGAGTCATAGACAGATTGAATAGAGGGGGAGGAAAAAGAGGTTACTTTTACTTTACCAACTTTGCTTCCGAAAAATACAAGTGGTTACTTGGCAATGTTACGTATCTTAATATTTGGATCATAGTTACAATATCATGATTGAAGGAATAAAAATGTAATGATTTTTTTTTTAGTTTAACGTCCTCACTTATGCCTTTTAGGCTAAAGAGAAAGGATAATCAGGGTAATTTATAATGGTGTTATTACTAGTACACTGTTCTTAAGAAAATATACTCATCCGAAAGGCAGATTCAGTTAGCTATTGCATTTAGATTTACTTAAATATTGTATTATAATTACACTATACTCAGCAGATCACGGATGTAACGAAACAACAATGGAAAGCAATTGAAGGTACTTAAGAGGTTGCTATAAATGAAAATTTTCTGGATGGGAAAAGTACTCGATGATGATAATGTTTGCAAATATTGGAGAGTAATGTGGGACAATAGAGAGAAAAAAACATTTCAGAATTTATGTTACATTCAATATCACATATGCCAAAAAGAAAAATGGAAGAAATTTTAAGGTAATAAGCGATGTTTAAAAAAACAGTTATGATCAATATACAAGAATGAACATTTCATGTACAGCATAAGATTATTGATGATGGTGATGATGATATGGAACCGAATCACTATCACCAGCTAAGTTTGAGTACTTACTGCCTACAACTGGCGATTGGGAACCACAAATCTCCAATTTCCTACGCTGAAAACAGTGACTAATATTGTAGGATTATTTCCAACCTGAGTGATAAGATGGAACCATAACACTTTGACTCCTATTGTTACATCGATTCCCACGAAGCTCAAGTCCAACGATGTATATTTATATCGCCCACCTCAAAAATCTAAATAAAATATCATGTTTTATGACCAGTGTTCGAAGTGGAAAACAAGCAGAGGCGGTATGTTTAATTGCGATTTTGACTCGACATACCGGCTATCTAAATGCTGAAATGCAGTGAGAGTATGTTGCCTAAAAGATTGCATTTCTATTTACATAATGACTGAAAACCATTGGAGAACTTTGTAATAACGGGGGAGGGGGGATGGACAGACTTTGATTCCTTGCCAACATTTTTCTAAAAAAAAAAAATGTAAAAATATCCTCTTATGTTGTATTATAGAGAATTGTACATGAAAATGCTCAATTGCTAAATAAGGATATTAACAATTTCCTGCGGGAAAACTCCCAGTATCCCACTCGACTGTGGGGTATTCCAAACACAGTAGACAACCCTTAAATCCGCCAATGCTCAAAACACGACATTTATGTGCATTAATGGAAGAAGACACAAAGAGTTAAATAAAAAAAGAAACAATTCAAAATGGCACATCAAAATATAAACTAGGTAATTTCTTTGAAGACATCTCATTTTAAAAACATAAGATAGGAAAAAGATAACAAAAATGTCGGTGTTGTACACTTAGAAATTATTTCTACCTAACAAATAAAATATTTTTTATGTGCAAAGCTATCGTCAATTACTGTGTATAAAAATGAGTTTATTAAAAGTGTTTATCATCTACTTTCCGCTGACGGTATGTTTTAATCATTGGAAAACCAGAGACGGTATGCCTTCATCATTGAAAAACCACAGACGGTATGACATACCACAGCATACCGTCTCGCTTCGACCACTGAGCTGTATCAAATGATACGTATAAGTGTAGAAGTTCATGCTTAGTTTTCGAGATAATGAAAGAAAGAATTCGTTTGTAAACCTAAAAATTGGCGCAGTACGAGAATCATGATACTTGTTACGATGCAACTGATTCTGAAATATACCCTCTTCATTATGACACTAGGAATAACAATACATAATAGAGTTAATGAAGGATAACCAAAAATTAACATTAAATTAAAATTAAATGTATTTTTCACTAAAATAGTGCTCATTGAAAATACGAGGAGCAGTCGAAAAGTTCCCGGAATGAGCCGTCGCGCAGGTTTGGATGTCTTCTACGGTGGCAAAACGGTTACCTTTGAGGCCTTTTATGATCTTGGAGAAGAGCCAGAAATCCGGTGATGCTAAATCCGGTGAGTATGGATGCTGGTAGCTGCGGAGAGTGTCCGCTAGCCATTTCGATGCTGCGGTGAGTATGGTCTCTGCCAGCCATTTTGTCACTGTAGAGGACACCCAAACCAACTCGACAGCTGAACTTCGGAACATACCAAAACAGGACTTTCAACTTTGTTTCCAGCAATGGCAGGAGCGGTGAAACAAGTGAATGTGTTCTTAAGGAGCCTGTTTTGAAGACGATTCAGTGAATGTGTACTTATATTGTGGTAATAAATAGTTGAAACATATAGACTGCTCCTCGTATCGAAATAAGTCGATAGATCATATCGATGTGAACAAAATAATATTTTTGTCTATAAATTCTAGTGCGTAGTTACCAGTGAGAGATCTAGAAGGTAAAAACTTGGCGCGCGGAGAGGAGGGGGGGACAGCCAGAACCCAGACTATGATAGGTATATCATGAGTTTACGCAAATCATTTTATACCCTCTTCTTGTATATCTCCCAATTTAACTGTTGCTTGAGCAGTTTAAATAATGCCACCAGGTGAAGCTAGTCAAAGAGAAGTTGCTCTACTGTATGAATGTATCTCAAATAGTATGGGGGCGCGGTGGATCAGTGGTTCACCTCCGGTGCTTGGAGTCTCTGGTTCGATCCCAGCTGGCGCCGTGTGGACTTTGTGGTGGACAAACACCGTGCTCATGGGTTTTCTCGGGGTTTTCCCGTTTCATCCTACTTGCTTCATTCCACCATTTCACTCATTTCTTATCATCACCGTCTCCTTTAGCCTAACCGTCATAATCGTGGGAAGTAAAACTTAAGGAGTTCATTTCATTTTCAAATAGTATATTTTAAAAACTGTCTGGGTTATTGAGTGAGCCCTTCAATTCAAGTGCTTTCTGTGACAAACACGCAAAGAAGTGACAATTTCTTGAATATGGAGAACATGGATATTAATTTTATATCAATACTCTTTCTTGTGATTACAAATGATATGTATTACTCAGGAAAACTTTGAAAGAAATTGTAACAATTAATTTTTGCATCGCGAGTAAAATAACAGAAAGTACATAACTTTGTTGCTATATATTTTAATTTTCTTATATTTTACTACCAGCATACAGTGGCACATCACATAATGGTGATCCATACAAGAACTAATCCGCCGATTGCCTGTGTTCGCAAATTGATTTACAATATTTCGTGGGTCCTGCAGAAGTTTCTAATTTAACTCTCTCCCAATGGATATTATGACTCGATTGGACGTTGACATTGTGGACGTCAAGTATTGTTTTACACAGTGTTCGAAGTGGAAAAAGAGCAGAGGTGGTATGTTTTATTACTATTTTGACTCGACATACCGGCTATCTAAATATTGAAGTGCAGTGATGGTATGTTGCCTAAAAAATTGCATTTTTATTTCCATTATGAATCAAAACCATGGGAGAACTTTTTGTAGTTATGCGTGGGGTATGGATAAAATTTGCCCCGCCTGTAACTTTCTGCGAATAATAACAATAAAATATCTCCATATGTTGTATTATAGAGAATTATACACGAAAATGCCCTAAAACGGATTTTTTTTTTTTTACATTAACAATTTTTAAACAATTTCTCGCGGATAAACTCCCAGATTCCTCACTCGACTGAGGTATTCCAGATCCCGGAAGGTTGTTATCAAAGTATGAAATAGACGCAAAAATACGTTTTAGTGAAAGCACATGTACATAACCTCCATCAATTTAATATTTTTGACACACCAAGTAATAACCGAGCACTTAAGCAAAATAACAGATTTTTTTGATTCCATAAACTACCATTTTTCTCGTAAATACCGAATTGAGTTATGTATTTCTTTACCATTGTAGACAAAAGAAGTCCCGGCGAACCCACAACAATACTTTCCAATTACAGTTTAAACGAGTCGCTTCATACACTGCCTTTTGTTTGGTTGAGCTGATTTTGAGTTTAGCGTCCCTTTCAGAAGCGAGTCTATATGAGACGGTACCTACTGATTAACGTGGAATCCGAACCACATGAGCTGCTGCCGGGATTTGAACCCGGGTCTCCCACTGCCTTTTGTTTGGATTGGATCCATGAGTGATTTCTTTCTGTCATCTGGTCCTTATTTGCAACTAACACTACCAACACGAGTTCTTGCGTAAAAGCAAGGGTTCAACTTGTTTGTAGACAACTCTTTTTTAAAAACAAAAGATAGGAAAAATAAAACAAAATTGTTGATGTTGCCAACTCAGAAATTATTTCTATATAAGCCACTTTCCAGTGACGGTATGTCTTGATCACTGGAAAACGAGAGGTGGTATGTCTTCATCATTGAGAAACCAGAGACGGTATAGCATACCACCTCATACCGTCTCAATTCGACCACTGTTTATGACTTTAACTACTTATTTTTAACCTTTCCTAAGCCTTTTAAATAAAACTCATTTCAGAAAAGAACAAAATGTTTTCTGAAATGTTTACGCCTTATAATTACTAAGCTCAGTATTATTTTAAGTTCCATTTCTTTTGTTTCTTATTTTTCTAAATTTTTCCCCATTTGGTCAGCGAAACTCTTGTCAGTAAATTGAAAAACGCATATAATATTACTTGTTATTTCAACTATCCCGTAGAGTATAAATAGGTAGAAACCTTGCTTTCCGTATTTTGTAACGTATTCAATATTTACATTCATTTTATAACAAAAGATATTATTTAAATAATATGTTTAGAGAGTGCTTGTTAAACTGAAGAGAAATTAGGAACAAATTGTCATTAAGATACATTCAGTTATGCTCTTCAGAACAATCACAAATATGGCAATTACAAAGGCAGATTTGGCTTATAATACTAGATCTGTAAATGTTTATTCATAAGCCATAAGTGTCTCTGTTCCAAACTTTATTTCTTTGTTATCATTGTTTGGTAGGACAAAAAGAAACCTTTTCAAGTGTATCTGAAACTTAATCAGTTAATAAAGGAAACTACAAATGAATAAAAATAACATTGCTATTAATTACTAATATTTAAAATCTTTTATGGTGAAAATATGACAACTAGGGATGTTTTATAGATTATATTCTTACAATAAATTCTAATTAGATTGGTCATTGTTATAAAAGAATATGTTCTATTTAAATATATTGCTCATATCCCCTTTCAACAATACACGATTCAACTGACCATGCCAAGTGATCTAACTCAAAGAACAATAAATGAATTAATGTTTTCATTCATTCAAATATATTGACACATTTTTATAAAATTTTTGTAAATTGTAAAATATAAAATAATAAAATTTATCGTTTTGGTCTTTGGAACCAAAATAACAGAAATATAAATTGTTCATGATATATTGAAATTGACATTTAACACATGAAAACATTCAATTTTAGAACTAGGACATTTGATATCCAACGGTAAAATTATGCTAATGTTCATACCAAATTCTAATTGAGTCCAAACCCGGAAATGGTTGAATTCCACAGAAACTTCAAACTTTTATATTGATCCCTATAAAGGAAATCCGACGAAGACAGCAAGAAAGTGTCTCTATAGAGCTCAAAGGATATGTCCAATCTCTATCTTTTTCCTCCTTTTGAAACTGGAAGTGATAAAATCTCTCATTTCTTATTTCTGTTATCAGTATTTACGACAGAAAAGAAGAAAAATATTGAATACGGGAAGAAATCTTTTTCTGGTATAGATATGGATTGACATCTGAATATAGTTTACACTTATACAGTTTTCTAACCACACACAGCAGAATTGATAAATATTGACATTTGTGCTTAGAATTTATTTCCACTGTAATATGAAAAGTCTGTAGTTTCACACTATGAAATGAAGCTTTAATATTGGTTTAATAATAATAATAATAATAATAATAATAATAATAATAATAATAATAATAATAATAATAATAATAATAATAATAATAATTATTATTATTATTATTATTATTATTATTATTATTATTATTATTATTATTATTATTATTATTATTATTATTATTATTATTATTTAAGAAAGCTGAAGCTAAACTAATATTATTGACAAAACTATAAACTTGAATGAGGCAAGACTAAGACCTTAAGTATTTATCTAATTAAAAATGTTTATAGTAACTTTTTACAGGATATTGTGAATGAGCATTGCAGGACAACTTCTTATTTTCATTGGAACATCAGACTCCGAAGTAACTTTAAAATCAATTCGTTTCCATGAATTAAACGTCTGGAATTATCATAGAAACCTGGAAGTAAATATCATAGAAATCTCTTGTGTTGTCATTTATACATATTGATGGAAGGGAACGTGGTCAAATTTTCTATTATGTTGATTTCTTGTTCCTGATATACATATATATTCTATTAAATTGTATTAAAATATGAAAACGACATTAACAATAACTTGACAATGACAACACAGTATTGCACATAGCATAACAAAATTATCTGTTTTTTTCTTTTCTATTTTGCTGGGTTGTTTCATTGCATAACACTAAGATGTATAATTTAAAAAGGTTTTTTAAGAACCCAATTGGAAAACTAATCATGATATGATACTGGCAATATATCTTCCCATGGCCGAGAAAACGAATGTTCAAATTTCTTCCATCCATGTAATCTAATGCAGTATAGATTGTTGTTATTAATATTTCTTCATGGTTCATAATTATTTTTTTTCAAAATGAAGTATAGATAGGTTTTCACGTTAGCACAATTCATATACGTTTACTTGTAAAGGCTATGTGTTATAAAGAATGAAATGAAATCTTTAGTTTTACGTCCCACGCTTATGCCGGTTAGGCTAAAGGAGACGATGATGATAATAGATGAGTAAAAATGGTGGGATGAAGAAAGTGGGAGGAAATGGGAGAACCCCGAGAAAAACCATGAGCACGGTGTTTGTGCACCACAAAGTTCACATGGCGCGAGATGGGATCGAACCAGAGACCCCAAGCACCGGAGGTGAACGCTCTACCATTGAGCCACCGCGCCTCCCCAGCTATGTGTTATAACTCTTGGGCAACAACCCTTGAAGCTTCCTTATGACATCCCACACTCACGAAAGGAGAATCCGTAAGGAGTAAGTTTAAGCTCAATTTTCGTAAATCATATCTCTTACTTTATTTCGTCAATGTATTCAGGGTAATTCATAATGGTGTTGTTATTGGAATAGTGCTTTTAAGAAAATAAAATAATTAGACGAGAGGCAGGCTCTGGTAGATAGTGTATTTAGTTTCTTTTAATACTGCATTTTAATTGCACTATAGTGAACACAGCTCGGACGTAACAAAGCAACAGTGGAAAGTATTTTAAGGTAGTTAAGGTGCAGGTATGAATAAAAACTTTCTGGATGAAAGAATTATACAATGACGAAATGTTTTGGAATATTGGAGACTAAAGAATGATAATGGATGCAAAAAACTAAAGAAAGGAATTTAACGAGGATTCGTTTGAGAGGAAAAGATTGAAGGTAATGCATGACGTTAAAGAGTTGAGTTGATTTTGAGTTTAACGTCCCGTTCAGAAGCGAGGCTATATGAGACGTGGACCTACTGATTAACGGGAAATCCGAACCACATGAGCTCCCGTCGGGAATCAAACCCGGGCCTCCCACGCCAAAGGCGCGTACGCTAACCGTTTAGCTACGGAGGAGCTCCACATGACGTTAAAGAAGAACAGTCATAATCAATATACAACACTTAACATTTCAAGTGTTGCATAAGAGTAATGATAATGATGATGATATAAGAAACCCAATAAGTATGGCCGAATAAACGTGAGTAGTTACTGTCTACGGTTGACAATGGAGAATCACAAATTTCCAATTTCCAAAGCTGAGAACAGTGACTAATTTTGTAGGACATTTTCTCAACCTGAAAGGTAAGATGGTACCTTTAACACTTTACGTTTTATTGATAAATCGATTCCAACTAAACCCAAACCTCTAACGATGAATATTTATATTGCTTAATTGAAAATTGTAAACAAAATTCATGTTTTACAACTTTAGCTACTTATTTTTAATCCATTATTAGCCTTTTCAAGAGAACTGAGCTTTTTAAATAAAATACAAAGGATATCTAACACAAAACGTTTTAATACATTTTTATGCTTTATTCCTACCAAATTGTATCGTGTCAAGTTCCAGTATCGTTTGTTTTCTTCTTTTTCCTTTCTTAAGATTTTCCTCATCTGCTTGATAACAAATTGAGTAAAATTAGTTGATATTTAAACTATCTCGTAAGGATATAAATAGATGGCTAAGCATCTTATTCTGAATTTTGAAATGTACTCAATATCTTTATTATATTTTTATAAAAAACAGTACTATTTAACAAATATGTATTTGTTGAAAATGACTACCTAATGAAGAAAGATTACCAACCAATTGTAATTACGGATTTTTAGTATTAAAACACACTGTTCTGTCTTCAAAAATCTGATAAATATAGCCATTGCCAAGGATCATTTGGCATACATAAGGCCAGGAGAAGGACTATTTATAAATAAGCCGTACTATCTCCGTTTGAACTTTTGTCACCTTTGTTATCAATGTTTGAGTTCACATTAAATAACTTTCAAGAGTATAGGAAACTTATTTAATAAATAAAGTAATCAATAAAATTAACTATTAATATCTGAAATAGTTCACGATGAAACATGATATTCTAATTTGTTTCATAAATTTAATTTCACATTAAATTCTTATTGGATCAGTCATCGCTAAAATGGAGATGTGTTCCCTTTAAAATACATTGCACATATTCCTTTTTAATAATAACGGATTCAACTGACTTCTTAGATGCCAATTGATCCAACCCAAAGAATGAAAAATAAAATTAATGCTTTCATTCGTCGCATTCATGGACACATTTCTATAAAGTACTTGTAAATAGTAAATTATAAAATAAGAAACTAGATTGTTTTAATTTTCGGTGTCAAAAGAATACATATATATATTGTTAATGATATCTTGAAATTGACATTTACGCTTGGAAAAATTAGGACACTTTCAATCCAAATATACAATTATGATCATGACAAATTGTGTTTGAGTGCAAAAACTGTAAACTGCAGAACTCAAGAGAACCTTTCGGTTTATATGTTGATCTCTATAAAGCAAAATTGACAAAGATTGCAAGAGACTGTCTCTATGAAGCCCAAAGGATGACCTCAGTCTTTGTGTTGTTCTTGTTTTTGTAACTGGAAGCGGAAAAATCCTTCTTTTCTAATTTCTGGTTTCAGTATATATGCCAAAAAAGAATAAAATGTAGGATATAAAAATGCATTTTGCTCATATAGATATAGATGGGCACCTAAATAACAGTTTCCATTTATACCCTAATCTAACTACTGTGACCAGAACTGAAATATCAATACTTATTAGATTATATTTCCACTACAGTCAGAGAGACTACCAGACTTTAAAAATATGAAAAGAACTCTATCATTGGTTTTAGTAATATTAATAATAAGAAATGTTTAAGAAAACTGTATCTAATAGCATACTTTTTCAAAACTATAAACCTACAAATAGCAAGAACATATCTGAGATATTTGCCTACTGGCAAATGTGTGTACTTACTTCTAACTGGACGTGTAAAAGAGTACTGATAGATTACTTCTTATTTTTATTGAATCTTCTGACTCCGAATTCACTTGAAGATTAACTCGTTTCCTCAAATTAAATAACTGGACTTATCATAGTGAATCTGGAAGTATATATAAATAAAGTTTTATAAATATTTTAACTATTGATTATTTTAAATTTTAATAGTGTATATAATATTGTAATGGTTTACACATTGTAAGTGTTTTCTTAATATTCTAACAGTAGTTGTTAAGGAAAATAATTTTCAGAGAACACAAATTTAAAATAATAACTTATGAAAATAATAAAATATAGAACTAGATAATAAATAATAAAATAATAGATAATAATAAAATATAGATGAACAAAGAACTTTATCTTCATCGCGGTAGTTAAACTAACAAATACGAATAATGAGTTAAGATGGACGAAAGTTCAATTATTCTCCATTCCATAACGTTCCCTCCTAATCTAGGGCAGAATCTTTCTACATGATCCATATATTCTAAAAAGAAAATAACATAAGCACAGGCTTTCACATAA
Source organism: Thermobia domestica (assembly GCF_964235325.1). Lineage (NCBI taxonomy): Eukaryota > Metazoa > Arthropoda > Insecta > Zygentoma > Lepismatidae > Thermobia > Thermobia domestica. The sequence goes on along the minus strand of NC_137458.1, from coordinate 263,970,282 downwards.
GCACAATTTAATATATCTTATTTGTGGAGATCATCTGTTAGAACTCTTGGGCTAGAAAGTCCCGTGCGGTTCCCTGATGGTACTTCTACACTTTGAAGAATAAATATGGTTAGTAGAGACAAATTAAAAACTAAATAAATAGAAAAATTCGATGGGAATCATTTGGGAATTTCTCTTATATTTGATATTAGATATGGTAGAAGATATATTTAGGAGAAGATGAAGCTTGAATACAATGAATGACGTTAAGAAAATAGTCATAGTCAATATACAACAATAACATTTCAAGTCTTGCATAAATCTAATGATGATGATGATGATGATATATGAAACCAAGTAACTGGTTAATGACAAAATAATAACTAGAAGAATAAAATTACACGCGAAAAAGGCGAGAAAATGAAGGTGAAGAAACAAACTATGTGTCAAGAATAATAGAGGTGGAAAATGAAAACATATGAGAACAATTTAAGATGAAGCAGAAAGAGACACTTCCAGAAGGTCTGAAAGAAAACAAAAAAGTTTAGAACCTAAATAAGATCCTTTCTTTAGAACCTATCGAAGAAATTTATTAGATTAATTATGGTGCGTTTAAATGAATCCAAAATAAAGCCTCAGTTGCAAAATTGTTGTCTACGAGCTTTAAAGTCGAGAATGTCCTGAAAAAAAAACTAGTTGCATTGTCACCGTTATTACTCAACTTTGTACTGAAGTGCACTATAAGAAAAATCAAAGATAAGAAACAGGATCTAGAGCTGAATAGTATTCACCAGGTTATGATGTATGCTGATGTAGGGATGATAGGAGAACAATGGAAATAAGCGCAGAGGTCTTATAAAATGCCTGTAGGAGCATGGGTTTAGAAGTAAATGTCGAAAAACTAAGGAACTAGAAGTTCTCCGAAATCATAATGCTTTAAATTCTGGATGCGTCAAAATATCAAATAATATTCTCAACAGTTTTGATATTTTCAAATATCTAGAAACAATACTAACACACCAAAACTACATCTACGAAGAAATGAAATGTCGACTGAAAGCGTATTATTATTAATTTCAAAATATTTTATCATCGCAAATTCTGTTGAGGAATTTGAAGCTTAAAATATATAAAACGATAATCATTTCTGTTTTACTCTATGGTTTCGAAACATGGTCGCTTACTCTGAGAAAAGAACGCAGACTGAAAGTATTTGAGTATAAAATCCTGAGACAAATATTCGGACCCAGGGAGAACATAAATACATAATGGTGGAAATTTCATAACGAAGAACTGTATGGGGAACATTGGCTCAGTGGTAGAGCGCTTACCTCAGGTGCATGAGGTCGCTGGTTGGTTCCTCGGCCAAGTAAGCTTGTGATGGACAACATCATGTCCGTGAGTTTTCTCGGGTAATCCCGTTTTCTTCTACATTCTCATTCCATCAATTCTTCCATCATAGTTCCTTGCCTAAAAATGCAAAGTAGGAACTGGATCCAGTTGGCTAAGGACAAAAGTCAATGGACAGGTCTTGTGAACGCGACGGTGAACCTCCTGGTTCCATAGGCCATAGAGTTAGTTAGTAAGTTTTATTTATTATAAAATTACACATGTCAAATTTGAATTGTATGTTCTTTTTGAGTGCAATGTAAGTGAAAGAGAATATATTAATCTGATAACTTCTTAGTGCTACAAAATATTCGGTGATAATTGCAGACTAACTCTATACTTTGAAATGAAATTGAATAACAAATATAATTAATCTTTCTCGCATTTACATAGACTACACGGTAACAAGTGACTTTAAGTCCAGCTGTGTGGTAGGGTACTCTCGTGGTTGTATGGTTAGATTAAATACCTTCCACAGGGAGACCCGGGATAGGTTTGTGGTGGGTGTTCATGTAGTTCGGATAGCATATTGAGCTGCAAGACCATGTATAGCCTAACTGCTTAATGGCATGCTAAACTCCAATCATACAAAGTCCAGCAGGGTACAATGTAAAATCATAAGAGTTTTCTTTATGAGTAAATAAGAAAATTTCTTCTTTTTTCAAGTAGTTTGAATATAGTTGGAAAAATGCTCCAATTCATAATAATAATAATAATAATAATAATAATAATAATAATAATAATAATAATAATAATAATAATAATAATAATAATAATAATAATAATAACTTATGGATCAATAGAAACATCACGTTTATAATTGGATATATAGACCACCCGACACCAGACGAACATGTGCCATTAGCCCTCTTAAATTCAGTATTTTTAAAAGTAAGTTATAGACTCAGTCAAGCGCCTACAATATCACCCCTACTTATCGTACGATCACAGTTCATACCTCGTGTTTTTCACAATTGAGCGACCTTTCAAATTGTATCATCCTCATTTCCCTACCTTGTCACTGAGGTGGTAAAGTTTGAGAGAAATTGGGATTTTTCGCTATTTTTTTTTTTCAAATTTTGAGTCTCTTTGGATACCTGTGTCAGAGATCTGAAAACCAACTAATACTAGTGTGTACTAAATTTGTGTATAAAATTTCAAGCTTCTATCTTGAATAGTAAGGACGGAAAAATATTTACCAATGAACCCCACAATGCCACAGATAACCGCAAAAGAGCTTGATCTCAAGTAAAAGATTTAATGACACGTTCCTGTTTATCATAGGGTCGTGTTTTGTACTTCTTTCTCTTCTGAGCATCCTTTCAAACGGTACCATTCACATGTCTTCACCATGTATCTGAGGTGGGAAAATCGTGAAAAAGGGAAATGTTTGGTTAACATACCCTCTTTTTACATTTTTGCCCATCTTCAGCCTTTGCGATAACGCAGAGATATGAAAAAAATTGATAAATGACTACTTGGTAGACTGAATATTTGCGCAAAATTTGAACATTCTAGGTGCAAAAGAAAGCCCGCCAAAAATAATAAAAGTAGCTTAACGAAAATTATTTTTAAAAAAGTTATGACGCCATCACCTCCTATGGCTCGACGCAGAAAGGCGTCAAATCATACGTAACGTGTTTTACAAAACCTCTAAACTTGGAAAAGCGAAAAAGAAGAGCTGAAGTAGAAAAAAAATCTTTATTGGTTATCTTTTAATCGAATAATAAAGACACTACTTTAAAATCTAAAAGTCCGCCTACAAGAACCTACAAGAACTCCAATTAATCGATGAGATTATATTATTATTATTATTATTATTATTATTATTAGTAGTAGTAGTAGTTGTAGTAGTAGTAGTAGTAGTAGTAGTAGTAGTAGTAGTAGTAGTAGAAGTAGTAGTAGTAGTAGTAGTAGTAGTAATACGTTATGTTGCGAAAGTGCTACAAGTATGTTATTACAATAGACAGAAGATATTCTTCTACTTATGGAAATTATCGTAATGCAGTTAACTCTATGAAGTATGAGAGATATATTTACTTACCTCGTACTGAAGAATGTCAGTGTTATTTTAATGTTGACTACGAAAGACAACAAATACTAACTGAGAATTGATATCATTAAAATTGCTTGTAAACAAATAGCTACACTTATCGTAGGAAGTGAAAATATCTAAAGGATGTGGCGAAGTTTCCTGTTTTGCATGATTTGACAGCATCATTTACTACTTCGTTATTTTCCTGTTTATGTAAAATGTCCAATGTAATCCGATAACTACAACCTAGAGTCTATAACACTCAGGCCATATTTTAAATATAAAGATAACCAAGAAAGTTTTGTCGCTTTTTCACCCACCTCTTTCGAACATCGATATGTCACCTAAGACGTACCTGGAAGATCAAAAATAGTCCCCCATCAGAATCGACTATTTTCTGTCAATGTTCTGGAAGGCCATGTATTCCATCGCGTTAGAACTTGGTGGACTGTGAAGCGAAGAAGGTATCAAATGCATTTTGCACCACTATTAGAATTTGAACTGGCATCCTCTAAGGTGATTGTCCAAGGAATGAAACAGGTAATAATCGGACGATGCAATGTCCGGGAAGTATGGCAGATGCAATAGTGTTTCCCATCCAAAGCATAGAATGGTGTACCGGGTCATCCTAGTTACGTGGGATTTAGCGTTGTCCTGTAACAGGAGAACCCCTTTGCGATTCAGAAGTTCTGGCTCCAGAGTTTTGAGTTTTTCTTGAACACGGCTGAACTGCTGACAGTACACAATTGCATTGATGCTCTGACTAGCTGGTAGTAGTTTCCGATGCACGATCCCGCGAGCAGTCCATCAAGCACACAGGAGGACCTTCTTCTGATGCAGTGCTGGTGTCGAACCGGTTCATGGAATGATAAACAATGATGATGGCGCCGTGGAACTTCGTATAGGACTTACTTCTCATCACATGTCAACACCTTGGCCAGAAATGGTTTCTTCCTTAGACGAGACAGCAAAGAAACACAGGTGTCTGGTCGCTTTGCCTTCTGGCCCGAAGTCAAATCATGTGGGATCCATCGACCCAACTAGTAGTGCTTCCTAAGTGAATGGAGATGCTGATGAATGGTTTCTCTACTCACACTGAATTACAGTCCCAGTTCCTCACATGTCATTAATGCGGTAGATACCACCACTCCCTGCATCTTTACATATCCAACCCCAACTATGAATGGTAACATGTTCCATTCGACATGAATGGGTCATGTATCGTGGTTCATATCGTGTTCCAGGTGGACGATGGACACGCCGAGGACCATCGTTTGCAGTAGAAAAAACTTTCTCGCCTGTAAAGACAACGCTGTCCCATATACGACCGATATTTTCTTCTGCAAACGCCCGTCGATCGACCATGTGGCTATCTGACAGTTGTTCTTTTCTTGCAGCCCGGAACGACCTCAGATTTGCATTTCTGAGGCGGCGCCGAACGGTGTTTACATCACCTGGAAACCCCGATGCCTCTTTTAGTTGTCGGGCAGTGATCTTGAACTGCAGAAGAAACTCGAGGCCGGCCAGATCCAGGTTTTTGGGCTACATTTCCACTTCCTTGATGACGTTTCCACCATTTTTACGCAGTAGCACGATCGACGCCATATTCCAGACCTGCATTAGTAACACTCATGTTTGCATGTTGAATGAGAGCGATAACACCCTGTTTAACTGCACTGTCGTAGTGACGCGCCATGCTCCCAGAGTCCCAGCACACCACAATGCATATTATCAGCTAACGATAATATGCAGTCGCTTGTGACGTTGTGAAAACAACGCAGGCGCATTGAATTGATTCCTACTAAAAAAAAAGTACATTAGGATTGGATTTTACCTCATATGTCTCTTTTCCGCGAAAGTGTAACTTCTCCTATATTTTCTGAAGAACAAGCTTACTGACTGAAGTCTCCTGGCATCAAACTTATCTCCATATTTACCACTTCTCTAGAATAAGGAACGAAAATAATCCGCACAAGCTTGCTATAATGTGGCGGTACATAACTTGAATAAATTAAGTCTTCCTAAGACTAACCATCATGGCCACGGGGTTTCAGGCACTCGTTTGTTGTACTTTTGGTGTCCATGAGTATGGGTTCGAAGCCCAACGCTGCCACTTCCTTATTTTTTGCAGCTATGTCGGAACGTTCAAATTTTCATCTTTACATTCCAAATAAGAGGAATTATGATGACATTTATTTGGATATATTTTTAAAACGAAGAAAAGAGTGTAAACAATACACCCAAACAAACACTATTACCAGTATTAAAGAATTGCTACGAAAGACTAAAACGAACATCTAGGTTCCTAACGACGGGGCTTGCAATTTGGGCTAAAGTGGGTTAAGAACTATTGCGGTCAATAGTCCTCAACGGACTCAAACCCGTGTCCAAGTGCAGCAAGACGTAAGTAAATATTTTGTGTAACGCTGTGCGCAAGCTTATTCGACAATAATACTTGTAGTACTGTTACCGACTTTTATGTATACGTAAGATAGATCCCTCTTCGTGCCATATAACTTTATGGTGGATAAACCATGTGTGTGGCTTTTATAGAAACGGAAAAGAAAATGAGACAGGAGCCTAATCGCAAAAGGATCGTCCGCGAGATGGACGCTGTGTGACTTTCTTGTGCGTGGCGACGAAAATATAGTAGGATATTAATATTATTGTTCGTTGAGGTGACATCTTATGCAATGAAGGTTAAAATGTATTATAATTATTATTATTTTTTTATTATTATCATTATTATTATTATTTTATTATTATTATTATTATTATTATTATTATTAGTATTAGTATTATTATTATTTTATTCCAATGGTATTGGAGAATAAATATAGTAGCGATTACTGCTTGGAAAATATAGGAATAAGAGTGCTGTGTTATAGTGTAAGAAGTCAGTCAACATTGGTAGCACTAAATTTAAAACGTGAAATATTGAGAAGAATGACAGTGTCTTATAACAGTTTAAAATGAACATATTTTGGGAGAAACAATAGAGCAATGATTTTATTTAATTATATTTTTTTCCGAAGATTAATCTGTTTTAACTTCATGACAGGGGTCTTGATTTTATTATTACTATATATCTTCAGAATATCTCTAGTTAATATTTTATGTGGAAATGTGACAATAGGTAACCAGGATCTTTTACATAGAAGATATGAAATTTTAAGCAAAGTTGACTCATTATTTTAACGATAGTTAAATGAAACTTTAATTTCCATAGTTCTGGTAATAGTATTTTATGATATTGACTGTATCTATTTTAATCTTATTTTATAATCAGCTTTAATCTTGTAATGTGAATATATTAAACTTCTGACAAGGGACTTAACCTACTAATATTAATTCTCTATCACAAATTTTCTCGTCTATTTAAATGATTGTATAATAGTATTAACATAGTGCTGTATTTTTGCCAATGAGCTGTTCACGACACTGAAAATAAACTCATATTATTATTATTATTATTATTATTATTATTATTATTATTATTATTATTATTATTATTATTATTATTATTATTATTATTATTATTATTATTATGAGCGTACTTTTGAATGTGCACTGGGAAATTAATGCGCAACTTGTTATTATTTCTGAAATTTTTCCTGTATTGTATGTTATTTAATTTATTAGTGGGCATTTTCTTGTCTCCAGGTCATCGAATAAATGAATTTCGGCGTGTACTGTGGTGTAAATTGCATTACAGAAAGAAAATAGTTTGTTCCAAACATTACGGCTGAACTTAGTAATATTTGGCTTACGCTTTGAGCTGCCAGGATAGCATAGGGTAACGTGAGGGAATCATGAGTAGTACAGCTAGGCAACATAGGTTCAAACCTTCTTCAGGCCAACCTCTGATTTTTCACAAAGCGATAGTGAGGAATCGAAGATTGACTTTTCATACTAAATGAGGAATCGTTAAGAAGGAGGATGCACACACCTGTATCACGATGGAGACAATTTACGAATGTTGGTTGGGGATGAGCAAACAACATTTACAGGAATTACTAGGACGGATCGAACCTATTCAATGATCTGAAGTATACACTTTTCATATTATTGGTCTTAGAAAGAAACACTAAACCATTTGTTAAACATGTTTTGAGTACTGTAATCTGTGGAGTAGCGGTAGCGTGCTGGATTCGAAACTGGAAGACCTCGGTTTGATTCCCCATCAAGTAAATTCTTTTTCTCATAAAATAATGGCTACAAACAAAGATTCATCTGCCGTTGGAGAACTTACAAAGCATCACTTGTGAGAATATGAGTAAAGAGTGTATGCGTTCTTTGTCATACAGTATAATGATAAGTAGTGTTCATTTATAAATTCGTCTTTCTCTCTGTGTCTAGTCATCTGTGTCGTCTCCTATTTGTTACTTCTCTCTCTCTTATTGCTTCTCTCTCTCTTATTGCTTCTCTCTCTCGTAAATCTGTTCTTTGTCCTCAGTGTCTCAATCGAATCACTGGGTCAGTACGGGTTCGAATCTTCGTCGCAGTGTCGGTCCATAACCAATCCACATCACCCAACTGATGCAATGGCCACTTAAGCTCTGGCGCGTTCATTATATCTGTTCGAATGAGAAAATTATATTACCAATAGGTGAAATCGAGACTGGATGTTCAGAACAGATAAATCTTCAGAGATGATGGTTAGTCTTAGGAAGACTTAATTTATTCAAGTTATGTACCGCCACATTATAGCAAGCTTGTGCGGATTATTTTCGTTCCTTATTCTAGAGAAGTGGTAAATATGGAGATAAGTTTGATGCTAGGAGACTTCAGTCAGTAAGCTTGTTCTTCAGAAAATATAGGAGAAGTTACACTTTCGCGGAAAAGAGACATATGAGGTAAAATCCAATCCTAATGCACTTTTTTTTAGTAGGAATCAATTCAATGCGCCTGCGTTGTTTTCACAACGTCACAAGCGACTGCATATTATCGTTAGCTGATAATATGCTTTGTGGTGTGCTGGGACTCTGGGAGCATGACGCGTCATTACGACAGTGCAGTTAAACAGGGTGTTATCGCTCTCATTCAACATGCAAACATGAGTGTTACTGATGCAGGTCTGGAATATGGCGTCGATCGTGCTACTGCGTACAAATGGTGGAAACGTCATCAAGAAAGTAGAAATGTAGCCCGAAAACTTGGATCTGGCCGGCTTCGAGTTTCTTCTGCAGTTCAAGATCACTCTATAACTGAAGAATGGCGTCGGCATCCTTTGATGTCTGCCCGACAACTGAAAGAGGCATCGGGGTTTCCAGGTGATGTGAACACCGTTCGGCGCCGCCTCAGAAATGCAAATCTGAGGTCGTTTCGGGCTGCAAGAAAAGAACAACTGTCAGATAGCCACATGGTCGATCGACGGGCGTTTGCAGAAGAAAATATCGGCCGTATATGGGACAGCGTTGCCTTTACAGACGAGAAAGTTTTTTCTACTGCAAACGATGGTCCTCGGCGTGTCCATCGTCCACCTGGAACACGATATGAACCACGATACATGACCCATTCATGTCGAATGGAACATGTTACTATTCATAGTTGGGGTTGGATATGTAAAGATGCAGGGAGTGGTGGTATCTACCGCATTAATGGTCGACTTAATGGTCAGAAATATTTGGAACTTTTAAAGGATGCGCTTCCTGAGATACGAGCTCGATTAGCTGACGAAATCGTACACTTACAGCAGGATCGTAGCTCTGTACACGATTCCAATCTTGTTCAGGCATATCTATAACGGGAACCCCATATCGAACTAGTCGATTGGGTCCCTCGCGCAGCGGATTTGAATCCAATAGAAAACGTTTGGAGTGCCGTTGTAAGAGAACTTCAAGAAAATTGGCCGCAGAATCCACCACGCACTGGAGATGAATTATGGGAGCTGGTTCAACATACATGGACGGACTACACGGCGAAACTATATTGCTTGTCTGGTTGATTCCATCCCAAACCGACTGCAAGCAGTTATAGAAGTTAATGGCGATTACACTCGCTATTAAATAAATATGCCTCCCAACAATTCACCTATAACAACTACTTAATTCATCTAGCGCATTTGAATATTGTATTTTGGCAAAACATGGTCAATGGCCTGTAATGTATCTAACTCCATGTATATTGCTACTAAAGACCTATTTCAATGTTCTCTTTAGTCGACTGAAAAAACAAAAATAACAAATAAAAATAATATAAAAATAGAAAGCAAAAATAAAAATAATTAAAATAAAAACAAAAAATAATAAAAATAAAAAACAAAAGTAATAAAAAATAATAAATGAAACATTGCATTATACAGGTTCTGGGGACTTTCTTTATGGTTGTATGTTTAAAGTTCCTGCAAATGATGATTTGTCATGATTACAATACAAATTTCCAAACGTTACAATTTGTGTTGCGTTCAATTTATCATAATGCACAAAGTATATTAAAAATTGTATTTTTGGTTTAACTTTTCTATTTGTTATTGAGCTCGCTTCGTTCAGACTGGTTTACGTTAATATAAAAGACAATCTCACCTCAATGAGAAAATACTAACGCTAAATTGGATTTGTTAATACAAGAACCAAAATATATTCATTGCATAATTCGACATGAAAAAAAGTACACCCTGTTCATAAAGCTTGGCCACACTCTTTATTGCTTTCAACTTCAGGTATCTTCGGTAAAAAGTAAACTAGGTTCGAACCTCCAAGCCAAACTTTGCAATCGGGAAAGTTTTTGCAGATGTGTTTTTTCTCTTTCAAAAATATCATAAGACTTGTTACCAAGTGTAGATAAAAAGCAACATTGATTGAAATACTTAATGATACAACATTTTGAAACCTTGTATTAATGTCAGCAAATGCTTGTTTGTCATTTAGCTCTCCATACGTAATGGAGTATTGAGATGCGTAGAGGAATCTTTGCAAATGTAAAAGATTGCTCCAAGTCAAGACATTGAACATAACTCTCGCCTGAGTACAAGAATAACAGTAATTATTTTATATAATTATTTTATGTAATTATTTTATATAATTTTTCATGCATTGCGGAAAATAGAGTTTTATAAAAAAGCATTGGCCCAGATAAGAATGGAACTTACAACATTACGATTTGAAACCCAAGGGCTTAACACTTAGCTAACAAGCACTTCTCGGAGCATGCTTCTAGCCATGTATAAAGGCTTTCAAGATAATTATGGCATTCATATCCATTGCAAACGCTGTTTTTATTCTACTTTGACTTTTATTTTAGTACTCAGCAGAGAATTATGGTCTTTGTCTTAACTTTGAGCACTCTTTTACATTTGGAAAGATTCCTTTACGTATCTCAATACTCCATTACGTATGAAGAGCTAAATGACAAACAAGCATTTGCTGACATTAATACAAGGTTTCAAAATGTTGTATCATTAAGTATTTCAATCAATATTGCTTTTTATCTACACTCGGTAACAAGTCTTATGATATTTTTGAAAGAGAAAAAACACATCTGCAAAAATTTTCCCGATTGCAAAGTTTGGCTTGGAGGTTTGAACCTGGTTTACTTTTTACCGAAGATACCTGAAGTTGAAAGCAATAAAGAGTGTGGCCAAGCTTTATGAACAGGGTGTACTTTTTTCATGTCGAATTATGCAATGAATATATTTTGGTTCTTGTATTAACAAATCCAATTTAGCGTTAGTATTTTCTCATTGAGGTGAGATCATTCATTGTCTTTTATATTAACGTAAACCAGCCTGAACGAAGCGAGCTCAATAACAAATAGAAAAGTTAAACCAAAAATACAATTTTTAATATACTTTGTGCATTATGATAAATTGAACGCAACACAAATTGTAACGTTTGGAAATTTGTATTGTAGTCATGACAAATCATCATTTGCAGGAACTTTAAACATACAACCATAAAGAAAGTCCCCAGAACCTGTATAATGCAATGTTTCATTTATTATTTTTTATTACTTTTGTTTTTTATTTTTATTATTTTTTGTTTTTATTTTAATTATTTTTATTTTTGCTTTCTATTTTTATATTATTTTTATTTGTTATTTTTGTTTTTTCAGTCGACTAAAGAGAACATTGAAATAGGTCTTTAGTAGCAATATACATGGAATTAGATACATTACAGGCCATTGACCATGTTTTGCCAAAATACAATATTCAAATGCGCTAGATGAATTAAGTAGTTGTTATAGGTGAATTGTTGGGAGGCATATTTATTTAATAGCGAGTGTAATCGCCATTAACTTGTATAACTGCTTGCAGTCGGTTTGGGATGGAATCAACCAGGCGAGCAATATAGTTTTGCCGTGTAGTCCGTCCATGTATGTTGAACCAGCTCCCATAATTCATCTCCAGTGCGTGGTGGATTCTGCGGCCAATTTTCTTGAAGTTCTCTTACAACGGCACTCCAAACGTTTTCTATTGGATTCAAATCCGCTGCACGAGGGACCCAATCGACTAGTTCGATATGGGGTTCCCGTTATAGATATGCCTGAACAAGATTGGAATCGTGTACAGAGCTACGATCCTGCTGTAAGTGTACGATTTCGTCAGCTAATCGAGCTCGTATCTCAGGAAGCGCATCCTCCAAAAGTTCCAAATATTTCTGACCATTAAGTCGACCATTAATGCGGTAGATACCACCACTCCCTGCATCTTTACATATCCAACCCCAACAATGAATGGTAACATGTCCCATTCGACATGAACGGGTCATGTATCGTGCATCATATCGTGTCCCAGGTGGACGATAGACACGCCGAGGACCATCGTTTGCAGTAGAAAAAACTTTCTCGTCTGTAAAGAAAACGCTGTCCCACATACGACCGATATTTTCTTCTGCAAACGCCCGTCGATCGATCATGTGTTTATCTGACAGTTGTTCTTTTCTTGCAGCCCGGAACGACCTCAGATCTGCATTTCTGAGGCGGCGCCGAACGGTGTTTACATCACCTGAAAACCCCGATGTCTCTCTTAGTTGTCGGGCAGACATTAAAGGATGCCGATGCCATTCTTCAGTTAGAGAGTGATCTTGAACTGCAGAAGAAACTCAAGGCCGGCCAGATCCAAGTTTTCGGGCTACATTTCTACTTTCTTGATGACGTTTCCACCATCTGTACGCAGTAGCACGATCGACGCCATATTCCAGACCTGCATCAGTAACACTCATGTTTGCATGTTGAATGAGAGCGATAACACCCTGTTTAACTGCACTGTCGTAATGACGCGCCATGCTCCCAGAGTCCCAGCACACCACAATGCATATTATCAGCTAACGATAATATGCAGTCGCTTGTGACGTTGTGAAAACAACGCAGGCGCATTGAATTGATTCCTACTAAAAAAAAAGTACATTAGGATTGGATTTTACCTCATATGTCTCTTTTCCGCGAAAGTGTAACTTCTCCTATATTTTCTGAAGAACAAGCTTACTGACTGAAGTCTCCTAGCATCAAACTTATCTCCATATTTACCACTTCTCTAGAATAAGGAACGAAAATAATCCGCACAAGCTTGCTATAATGTGGCGGTACATAACTTGAATAAATTAAGTCTTCCTAAGACTAACCATCATGGCCACGGGGTTTCAGGCACTCGTTTGTTGTACTTTTGGTGTCCATGAGTATGGGTTCGAAGCCCAACGCTGCCACTTCCTTATTTTTTGCAGCTATGTCGGAACGTTCAAATTTTCATCTTTACATTCCAAATAAGAGGAATTATGATGACATTTATTTGGATATATTTTTAAAACGAAGAAAAGAGTGTAAACAATACACCCAAACAAACACTATTACCAGTACTAAAGAATTGCTACGAAAGACTAAAACGAACATCTAGGTTCCTAACGACGGGGCTTGCAATTTGGGCTAAAGTGGGTTAAGAACTATTGCGGTCAATAGTCCTCAACGGACTCAAACCCGTGTCCAAGTGCAGCAAGACGTAAGTAAATATTTTGTGTAACGCTGTGCGCAAGCTTATTCGACAATAATACTTGTAGTACTGTTACCGACTTTTATGTATACGTAAGATAGATCCCTCTTCGTGCCATATAACTTTATGGTGGATAAACCATGTGTGTGGCTTTTATAGAAACGGAAAAGAAAATGAGACAGGAGCCTAATCGCAAAAGGATCGTCCGCGAGATGGACGCTGTGTGACTTTCTTGTGCGTGGCGACGAAAATATAGTAGGATATTAATATTATTGTTCGTTGAGGTGACATCTTATGCAATGAAGGTTAAAATGTATTGGATATATTTTATTATTATTATTATTATTATTATTATTATTATTATTATTATTATTATTATTATTATTGTTATTATTATTATTATTATTATTATTATTATTATTATTATGTGCGTACTTTTGAATGTGCACTTGGAAATTAATGCGTAACTTGTTATTATTTCTGAAATTTTTCCTGGATTATATGTTATTTAATTTATTAGTGGGCATTTTCTTGTCTCCAGGTCATCGAATAAATGAATTTCGGCGTGTACTGTGGTGTAAATTGAATTACAGAAAGAAACTAGTTCGTTCCAAACATCACGGCTGAACTTAGTAATATTTGGCTTATGCTTTGAGCTGCCAAGATAGCGTAGGGTAACGTGTGGGAATCATGAGTAGTACAGCTGGGCAACATAGGTTCAAACCTTCTTCAGGCCAACCTCTGATTTTTCACAAAGCGATCCTGAGGAATCGAAGATTGACTATTCATACTAAATGAGGAATCTTTAAGAAGGAGGATGCACATACCTGTATCACGATAGAGACAATTTACGAATGTTGGTTGGGGATGAGCAAACAACATTTACAGGAATTACTAGGACGGATCGAACCTATTCAATGATCTGAAGTATACACTTTTCATATTATTGGTCTTAGAAAGAAACACTAAACCATTTGTTAAACATGTTTTGGGTACAGTAATCTGTGGAGTAGCGGTAGCGTGCTGGATTTGAAACTGGAGGACCTTGGTTCGGTTCCCTATCAAGTAAATTCTTTTTCTCATAAAATAATGGCTACAAACAGAGATTCATTTGCCGTTGGAGAACTTACAAAGCATCACTTGTGAGAATATGAGTAAAGAGTGTATGCGTTCTTTGTCATACAGTATAATGATAAGTAGTGTTCATTTATAAATTCGTCTTTCTCTCTGTGCCTACTCATCTGTGTCGTCTCCTATTTATTATTCTCTCTCTCTTATTGCTTCTCTCTCTCGTAAATCCGTTCTTTGTCCTCAGTGTCTCAATCGAATCACTGGGTCAGTACGGTTTCGAATCTTCGTCGCAGTGTCGGTCCATAACCAATCCACATCACCCAACTGATGCAATGGCTCACTGAAGCTCTGTCGCGTTCATTCTATCTGTTCGAATGAGAAAATTATATTCACAATAGGTGAAATCGAGACTGGATGTTCAGAACAGATAAATCTTCAGAGATGACTAGAAAATGGTCCCTTTTCTGCTGATTCAAGAGAAGATTTTATTTATATTAGTTTGACAAAAAGTTCGTTTCCATCCTATAATTCAATGTATTTTATTCACATTTTCAATGTGAAACATGCAAGGTCTGTTACGTTTATAAAGAGCACCGAATTTTTGTTTTAAAAATTTGTAACTTTTCATTATGATACAGTTTGGACTTCTAATATTGACTCTTTCTAATAGATATTAGCAGTAAAATAGCACTCATTCATTTATCCTTTTCTTTGTTTCCTTCTTCTTTTCCTTTTTTATTTTTGTTGAGTTTGTATTAGTAGTCCGGAATGGAGGTATTACTGGGTTTATTATAATGTATTTCGTATCAGTACGTTCAATGAACACCACCGAATTTGCTACCGAAACACATGAAACAAATCACGTGTGTTAAACTACTGACATTATTCTATATGTTTCAGAGCTCTACAATTTCACAGGAAATTGAGTATTTAATTTGACCTCCAAGTTTGGTATTCATTTTGAAAGTGACTTAATGATTGTTTCCTGTATCTTCTACGTATTCGAATAGTTCTGAAGAAATATATAATCCAAACTTACTTCTATATTCCTGTTGGATTTCTGGAAACGGAACTTTATAATGTTAGGTTCTTTTTTAAAATACTTTTAAATTCCTTATTTTTATCTCTGTTCAGTTTTTCTTATTCTTCTTCTCTCCCCTTTCTTCTCTCTATCTCAGTTCTGTATGTCTGTCTAGCAGACATACATCCCTTTCAACTGTTCATTCTGTGTGTGTTTAAGTCTCTCCCTACATTATCTTATGATTCTTGTTTCGTGTCGGTTTGATTGTTTCATTTTGAGTATACTAATATATGTAAATTTTGAAATAAGAATTGCACTCATCTTTTATGCTGATTTTAGTATGGGAGAGAGGAAAGGAGGAGTGAGAGGGGATGTTTTTACCAGACACAATTATGGGATAAGAAGGTGTATATTGGTTGGCCTAACTGCACGGCGTTATGTGTCGCAATTTTTTTGATGCGGAGTGTACAAAAGAATATTTGTAGGATTGAATCATATTGTATGTATTTAACGTAGATTTACTTGAATATGCATATGCATGCGAAGAATTAGTTAGTAATTACAGCTAGTAGAAGTAATTTTAGAAAACCTGTAAAAAAAATAAAAAGGCTTGTGAGGTTGTTACATAACATTTATTATTCTCACTAGTAATACTTTTCCTGTCTAATTTAATAACCTTTTGAAGTCTCGTAATTCAAATGTATCAGTGTCAGTGTGCGTGTGATTTTTTTACAGAAGCAAAGGACAATATTGACTTAATGTCAGAAGGTTCCAAATATATTTTAAATAATAGCCAATATTAGTAGCTGATTTTTATCTACCCATTTTCCAAATGTTGTTTAGTTTAAGTATTATTGAATCAGTTCTCTATCCCCTGTTTAGCTACGACTGATTTCATGTGCAATTGAGATACATATGATCTACACATTGACAAAGTTTGTTTGTTTCTATACCTAAATTACCTATATTCCCAGCTGAGGAAGCTCTTCGATTATCTCACAATACTAACTCAACGACAGAATTCGAACTTCATTAGGATAGAGCGAGATCCAATACGTCTGTTAGTATAGAATGAAGCAACCCTTAGGCAAGTGCTGCACTCAGAAATTACACTTCTTGCATTAAACTAGAACGGATGTATATGTAACGTTAAAGAATACAAAATTCATTCACTGCATCTAATGAAAGGCAAAAAAATGAAATGAAATCTTTGAGTTTTACGTCCCACGGTTATGCTGGTTAGGCTAAAGGAGACGGTGATGATGAGTGATGAATGAAATGGTGGAATGAAGAAAGTGGGAGGAAACGGGAGAACCCCGAGAAAACCCACGCACACGGTGTTTGTCCATCATAATGAAATACAGTGCCTACATTATATAATAATAATAATAATAATAATAATAATAATAATAATAATAATAATAATAATAATAATAATAATAATAATAATAATAATAATAGCCCAATTAGTATGTAATAGTTGAAGCATATAGTAGTATTTCACATTAAATATATTTGTGTGTTTCTTTGTCTATTTATGTATTCAATTTCAAATTCCCCCCCCCCCCCAAAATCCGATTTTAATGAAACTTAATGAGTGCTTCGTACACTTCACTCTTAAGAAATAAGTGGTTTCTTTATCAATGAAATATGATAAGAAATTGAGCTTTTATTAAATATGAATATTTTGTAGTACTTTAACTCATGCTACTATTTAAGGTTGAAATCAGACAAGAATGCTATAAATTCCTTTTTCAAAAGATCTCTGACTTTCATCAGTATACCACGACTTTGTAAGACTTGAGAATTATTCCTTCTACTGTAGATTGAAATCAATAATGGTCAACAGGAAGAAATGAATTGTGTTTTTCGAATGAATGACATTTAATGTTTTTTTTTTCTAAAAATTATCAAATTTTCATAGAATATAACTCTAGTTCTTTTGATATTTGTTATTCCTTTTATTGAAACTGGAAGTCATAAATTTAGATATACGGTCATCCGGTTTCAATACTGCATTATAATAAGTAGCTTTAAAATAAGATTGGAGTTCGCGAATCGGAAACGAATGGGACAACGGTTGCAGAAAGGGACTGTGTCAGCTGAATCAGAATGTTTGGTCACATTAAATGAATTAGAAGTTCATCGTAGATAGCAGAATTTATATCAAAACTTACTTTTTATAATATTTGACCTTCTCTTGTAACATCTAGAGAAAATGCGTTTATTGAAAAAAAAAACTAACATTGTTACAAGAAGTTTAATATATATTTTAAGAGTATATCTGTGTTATAGTTTCGGCTATGTAACATAGGCTTTCTCAAACGCATTATAAGAGAAATATCCAAATATGACAGCTTAAATGCAATCTGAATACAAGACACATCCACTTTCTCTTTACAAAACGTAAACTTTTAATTGGTTCTAAAAAGTAAATTTTTAACTAGATGTTGCCACTTTCTCTTCTTGCACACCTGTTTATAACCTGTTACATATGTTATAAAACTTTTAATTGGTTAAGAACTAAGTTCTTAATTAGGTGTTTATTACTTACACTTTCTGTTCAATATTGCACACCTGCTCCAGGAAATGCATTTTTGCAGTAAAACGAATCTGCCTAGATTGTTGACGGGCGTTTTACTATAAGTTAGACGTAATTTCTAAAGTTTCGATGTACAGATAATTATTAAAATAATAGATATATCTAAAATGAACGGACCGTACATGATTAATATGGAGTGGGGCTATCGTTAGACTTCACAATAGTTGTAGTCTTCGTAAGGTGCAAGCATAAGACTCATGAACTGTTACCAAAAAAGCATTACATCACTATACATTCAACGGATTCTCCATTTCTATCGTGGAAGATGAAGGAGGATATCTGCTCCAAAGTTTGACCTCCCGAACAAACGACAAATAGTAAATAACGTTAGAGAATTAGGGGGCAAAGGACAGTTTAATAAACGGGTATTGTTTTTCAGTTTATCCTGATTTTAATGAAACAACGCGTCAACAGTCCTAAAAGCGTCATTTTGGAAAATTATGTTATAGGCTGGAAACAATATTTGTTCCAAAGGACGCCCGTGATCCCAAAGAACGTTTACATTATCACTGATAGCGATGGGTGTATATGAGTGTAAGAACAAGACCCACTGCGGAATATCAACTGTTACCTCTTAAAATATCACAGAGCCTCCGCCGTGTTTCATGGTAGGGAGGAGACAGTTTGAAGCAGAAAGTTCTTGTGGCATCCGCTATAAAATTTCAAACGAAAACAAGGCCTTTTGTTTGACATAAGGTAAAAAAGTTATTCACCGAACCGTATTAGGTTTTTTTTTTTTAAAATTTCTCTACGGATTGCTTTGCATCTCCATCACGCTAAAGGATCTAGAAGTTGGTGGTTTGGAAAATTCAAAGAGACAGTATATTATCTTGTTATAAAATTAGAATCGAATTGTGACTTTTGAATTTAGTACAGTGTTGACTTTGCAGTGATTTCTGTCGCATTCATTACATGGTACTTGGTGATACTTCTCTTTAATGTTCGGTTTTCAATATAATTGATACATCTCTTCCATCCAGTATTACTCTTCCTTGGTGTTGTTTCGTTACGAGTTCTACAGCCCATTACCCAGAATACTATTTCTAGCAATAGGCTTAACATACTGTTCTCCTTTGATATACTTCCTCCAGCAAAGTGTATATAACCATAATTTGACCTCTGTTAAACTCTCAGAGGGTTCCCAATCGGCATCATCTCTCCCGCCAAACGCACGGCTTTGTTCTATGTTTACATAACCGACGACTAACAATCTTTAAGCAACGAATATGTACCCTGTGGTACCACCTTATACATCGTATTACAAACTCTAAATTTACCATTATTTTGATAATTATATATATACAGATGGTGATCAGAAAAATGGAAACACATGTAGTTGGCAACACGTCACATGTATGGGTTGGCAGTGGTGTCGTGGCGCCCACAGCGCCGGACCGCTGGTGGTGGTGTGTTAAGTCGGTCTCCATACTACGTCAGGCGCAGTGGAACAGCAGCGTCCAGTGCCTGCAGCAGACGGAGGTAGTGTAAAATGGGAGATCTCTCTGATTTTCAAAGAGGGCAAACTGTTGATGCACGGTTATGTGGAGTGAGTGTGACGGCAGTGGCTACTGTGTTAGGTGTGTCGCGTGGGGACAGTGTCGAAGGTGATGACGGCCTACACAACACACGGGAAAACCACATCAGGGAAGCGGAACAGTGGGCGGAAGAAAATCAAGAGTGACAGATCACGCCGGGTATTAAAGGGCGTTGTCACTCAGAACCGTCGTGCCACTGCGGAGCAAAGGACTGAGGAACTCAATCAGCACCTCCCCCACCTTGTTTCGACAATCGCAGTCCGCCGCGAATTACATGACATGAACTTACGGGGTCGTGTTGCAGGGGCCAAACCGCTCATCAGGGACCATAACGCTTTCGCACGCCGCAAATGGTGCCGCGACCATGCAACTTGGACCGTGAGGACTGGAAACGTGTGATATGGTCGGATGAGTCATCCTTCACCCTATTCCCAACCACGGGCCGTGTTTATGTGTGGAGGACGCCCAAAGAAGCTTATGATCTGCAGTGTCTCAGCCCAACTGTGAAACATGGCGGCGGCTCGGTGATGCTGTGGGCCGCCATATCATGGTTTTCATTGGATCCTGTGCTCACACTTAGCGGACGAATCACTGCCAACGATTATGTCGCAATTTTAGGAGACCATTTGCGTCCTATGGTCGGGATGTTGTTCTCGAACAATGACGTCATCTTCCAGGATGATAATGCACACATTCACACAGCTGGCGTTGTTGCAGCGTGGTTTGAGGAACATCGGGATGAAGTTCAACACCTCCCCTGGCCCACCCAATCCCCAGATCTCAACATAATTGAACATCTGTGGTCCGTCTTGAAAACACGATTCCGGCGACGATTTCCACCTCCATCCTCTCTCACAGAACTGGCCGATGCCCTGCACGAGTAATGGTGTAAAATTCCATTTGCTACTATTCACGACCTCTATGCCTCCATCTCACGTCGCATCAAGGCTGTTCTGAAGGCGAAAGGTGGCCCGACACCATATTAATCTGGTAAGTTGTAATTTCATTCAGTGTTTCCATTTTTCTGATCACCATCTGTATATTTGTGATATTGGAAATATACGAGTATATGTAATATTGTTTTTTTTTTACCAAAAAAGTTCCAGCTGTAACCTAGGGTTCATATTGAGGTCTCTCCTTAAATTTATATGTAATTAAATTTATTGGTATGGGTTTAATATCATGATGCAACACCATAGTTATGAAGGATGGGAGCTGAAGCGTAAAGTGGTATCCGAACCATAAAAAGTAAACAAACCAAACTTTACCCTAGGGCAGAAGAGCTGCAAGCAGCTAATGGCGCAGATTTGCACACAAATATCCGTTTTCAATTGGACAACACACGAATTCACACTCCTGCTATGACCACATTACACTAATTAAGATTTAAGTTATGCCTCATCCCACCTGACTTACAACCTTGCGATTTCATTCTATTCCCGATCCTCAAGATCTGGCCCTTACTAAAAATTTTATCATCGTTGTAAATACAGATTGTTACTATTTTCTCACAATGGTAATTGGTGTTGAAACCGGAAATCTCTAATTTCTAACACTTCCGGTTTGAGTAGAGGGATAAAGATCGAGAATTAACTGAAATCATATCTCACTGCCTCTGACTGTTTTAGTATTATGGAGGTAGGCACTGGAACCGGAAATTATAGTATATTTCAACCACTTCCATTTGCAATAGAGGAATGAAGTCGGTACCTAGCAATGCGGTATTAAATTCATATCGGATAATATTTTTTCGCAATCTATTACTGTTTTTACACTATGGCGATCAATGCCGAAGTCGAAAATTTCCGCCATTTTCGTCTTTGAATAGAGGTTAAAGTTATCCTTGGTTTGCTGAATCCATAGGAGAAAACAATTTGTCACTATCTCTTATCGCTTTGGCTCTAAGGAAATTAATATTGAACATCGAAGTGTCTACCACTTTCGGATTTAGCAAGTACAGGTAGAAAAGGAAAGAAATGGATCCCATTCTTGAGACGGTGAATCGATTGCCGTAAACCACTTCTCGTTATAAATGACCGTTTTTTATTTATAACGGCGAACGTTACAACAAGAACTGATTTAATATCACTTTTAGTTTGAACAGAGGGTTAAGATAGGAGAAGAAATCTAATCTTGAGAAACTGAACTAGTTGTAAGAAATCACTGTGGGGTTGATTAAAGTGTTAAGTAAAGGACTCATAAAGAGTTTATTTTGTAGCAATGTACTACATGGGTTAAAAACATGTGCATTACGCAAAAGCGATGCAGAACAACTGAAAGTATTCAATTTGTGGGTGTGAAGAAGAATAGAGAGAATTGGCTAGGTCGAGCAGGATACGAAAGAAGAAGGGTTATAAATAGTAGTGGAGGGAAGAACAATTTTATACGTAATTGAAAAGAGGAAGAGAGACTGTTTGGGACAATAGCTTAGAAGGGAATGTATCACCAGGGCGAAGTAGAGGATATAGGTCCCGACAGTGGCTACGGTTGACGGAGAGTAATAAAACAGAAAAATCGTACTTGAATCTAAAAAGATTATCTGATGATGGTCGTACATAGAAGCTAGAAGCTTCTCAGTTGAGGCAAGTGACCTGCCAATAATATCAGAATACCTATGATGGTGATGACGCTTACGCATAGCATAATTTGGAAGTCTAAATCTGAGGACGTAAGTGACCAAATGAAGTACGGCTTTCTGTCATATGAAGATAATATTACATTCCCTCTAAACAAGAGAGAATCCTTCCCTATTCCAACAACTTGTTCAAAAGTTATTGGAAGAGAACTTATGCAATGATTTTGGTAGGGTTAATAATGGACTGGGCTAACTTTTCCCCTTCCCCAATTTTACTATAAAATTTGTTAAATATAAATGTCTTTGATTTCAAAGAGTAAAAATAGTGTTTATTCTGTTATTGACCAAATAAGAGGAAATAGGTGTTTTGCACGGTGCCCCTTCTCTCAAGATAGTTTTTAAGGCATCTGCTGGTTTTGGTGAGTTTGATGAATAGAGCCCCTCAGCCCAAGGCAGCTTTCCGAGCCTTGGTTGTAGTGAAAAGCCGTACTTTAATGCGACCTCGGGTAAGGATAGGTGTACCCTAAGTCCAAGGTGACCTCAGGGCAGGTGTAGGTTATTTGCTTAGTTGGTTGACTGATGCTGGGTCCCTCGATGGTCCGGCTTTTGTCTGTCCTCTTCGGGTCCTTCCTTGAGGTCCGTCTTCTTTCGGCGTTCCTCGGTGTTTTCCGTGTCGGCTTCTCTTCTGCTACGCTGTTTACAATCAATAGCACGTGTTGTGTTAACATGTGCTTCTGTCGTAATGTGAAAATCCTTACAATATTATTTTGCAATTGACTGTACGGTTCAAATCAACAACTTTGTAGGGTAATTCGATTAGCTGTGCCTTCAGCCTTTCAATTCAGTCACTAATATCAAAAAGGAAATAAATAAATAAAAAACTTTTAAAAATCTTCGTCATTGTCTTCTTCGTCGTTGTTAGATTTCTCGGCAGAAAGGGCTGGAAAACCGGTTTTTGTTCATTTCTTGAGCAGGGGTTAGAAGCGGCACGTATGCAGAAAATTATTTCCGAAGGGGGTTGGTTCAAAGCTATGAGCAGCGGTCTAAATTCAATATGAGTATAAATTATATTAACATTTGCATATATCTCCTGAATTTACACTAAATTTATAGAAAAGTTGGAATTTCCAGAGAGGACTCACAAATCCCTAGAACCCTGATTAGAAGTACAGGAAGTGGCAAGCATTTTGAATCAGCACTGCACATGTTGCAACCAAATTCTAAACAAACCAAGAAAACACTGATAATTGTCAACACTTAGAGTTATTAAGAACACAATTGTCCCACATTTTTGTTTATGTTAGTTTTTATGTGAAATATTTACTAGGTTTTCATGTTTTATACTGTGTAGCAGGCCTATCGTGTCAAACGGCCAAACAGTTCAAGCAGTCCAAACGGGTTAAGTGGTCCAAAGGTTCAAACGATCCAAATAGGTTAAATTATCCAAACGGGTATAACCAGTTATACGGTCCTATTTCCTTAATCTATTTCATGGAGTAAAAATGCAATATCGATCCAATGTGCGGTCGGTCGGTCCAGAATCGATTAATTTCCCGAGTGCTGGTCAAAATAAAATAACTCAATGAAGGTATTTTCGTCATCAGTTTCAGCTTAGTATGTGGCGTGCTTATCATAGAGCATCAATTATTGGATTTATAAAGATCGTGTTCTCGAAGACCACTCATGAAGGGGTTCACTACTTACATCTGTTTGATCTGCTCAGTAATTTTTCTGTCTATTCTACGTAATTGTCCTTAAGGTGTCTGTTTTCTCTTTAATATTTTGAATAAGCATTTATAGTATGTAAGGAAAAGTACTGAATGTGCTGTATAGTATGTAAAGAAACATTGAGTAGAATATAACTGGATTATGTAGTCATTATCTTTCCCCATAGACCTCGGAAAATGTATAAAGAGGTAAAACAATTTTGCATTTTCCTTGAACTATTCTTCAGCAAAATTTACAGAGAAAAAAAAAGAACTGTAAACCAGTTGTTCTTTGCCTACCTCTGTTTTTCTTTTAAATCAGTCATTACTATTCAAAATAAATCAACTGCTATTTAATAATTAACTTTTACAGCATTCATTATTCCCTTTTTAAGAACGCATATTTAGTTTAGAACACGCACAGAAACTAAAATGTTGATGATTTTAACAGGAACTTGCGGTTTTTAGTAAATTTTCCTTGTGAAGTTGTATGATAACGTTCAGAAAAAAAGTAGTTACGAAGGTTTTCCTCCTGATTCGCTTCAAGTTTCTCTTATTCTTAATAAGTTCGATAATAGCACGTATCTGTGTCTTTCCAAAAGTGAAAAAGGTCACTTGATATTTTAGGTATACAATAGAAATAAGATATCTGATACAATAAGTTTGTAATAAAATCTGCCGGATATCTGCCCTATGTTTCAAGGTTTTGTTAGTACCTTAAAAGTGACAAAAAAAAGCTTTATTTAGCAGTTAAATTATAAAAAATTCAAATATAAATAAACATAAATAATTTGTGGATTTTGTTTTCTGTTTCTTTTTATTTAATGCACAAAAATAGAAAACAACCTTGTGATGTCACATCCGGGTTGTACGATGGGTGTGGCAAGGTTGTAACCCCTATCCGGGATAGGTAGGCAGTCGCATCGAAGGCGGTGTGGGCTGGAGTGTTGTCGTGGTGAAGTTTTCAGCGATCGGCAATCGCCGATCGATTCTATTTCACGTCTCGGTGCAGACGCGCAAGGACTTCTTTGTAGAAAACAACGTTGACGATTTGTCCTGGCCGTGATAAGAACTCAAGAACAACTTTTGAGTCACGCGTGATCCTCACTGTGTCAGAGTTCGTTCGCGAAGGCTGTTCCGTGTGCGTTGCTTAGCTTATATCCCCACCACAAATCCTCTGTCGGGGAGCTAGCTGCTACCGACTGGTGCTCGTGCGGCGGGCAGTCTTATTACCTTACGGACGAGCTCTGTATATACTGGTAAATGTACGTGTTACTCTGGGTTTTATTTGGCGTTCTTTCTTCAGCACCTTTCGTATAGAGTTCATCTAAGCTCGAAGCCTTCCCACAAAATTCTAACGTCTCCAGTGGGCATCTTAGGGAAATTTCCTTACCTCTTTTCCTTCCATCCTTGATCAAATATGTAAAAGCACTTAAACACCTGTTTAATAGCTTTAAATGAAAAGTCTAAACCTTCGGTTTCATGTCTTCAACCTTAAGGGATTCCAAGTTATGCATATTTTATTATAATAATTGAAATTCCATCCCTTTGCTTCTCACCTCTTTTCTTTTCCTCTGGAACAAGTATTTAAAGAAAAACGATGAAACGCGTGTGTTTAAGTATTTTAAGTAAAATAATCCAAATACCAAATTACATGTTTTAAAAGGTAAGACATTTTTAGGTTCAGCATTTTATTATAATAATTGTAATCCCACCCCTTTGTCTCAGCCCAACCAATTTTTTTCGTTCTACGTCAAATATAAGAGGAAACTCCACTATATGTATTCTAGTATTTTAAATGTAAATTACAAAAATTATATTTTATGTCTCTACCCTTAAGAAATTTCTAGATATTCACTGTTATTATAATAGTTAAAATCCTTCTCTTTTCTTCCAATTCATTTTCTTTGCTTCTTGGTTAAATAAATAAAGGCTGAAGCACGTTTCTAATCATCTTAAAGTATAAGTCCATACATTAAATTTATGTATCTAACCTTCCTAGATTCGGTGATATGGACATTTTAATATAATAATTGGCACTTCTATTTTGTTTCTTCCCCGTTGAATTAAAGAAATCATTTATAATGATATTTTCCATCAAAGAAGATTGGCCAGATCGTTTATCAGTCAATGAGTCATTCACTCAGAAAGGAATGAATTTTTCTTTTGTTTATAGACGTAGATGAAGGAGACATTTCTTGTTAGATATGGAAATACACATTTTCATCTGAGACTTTATAGGTACTTAGAATCGGGACATATTATGCTCGAATATTCCCTGTAACATTCAAACATGTAGCAAAATGCTATCCTGCATGCACGAAGGTACAAAGGACATCTAATATATGTATAATATGTAAATGTCTTTCATTTGTATTAATTTAGTATGATGGGCGAAGGTCAGATGAAAATAATAGTAATACCAATAATAATAATAATAATAAAATTTATTATTATTATTATTATTATTATTATTATTATTATTATTATTATTATTATTATTATTATTATTATTATTATTATTATTATTTATTGATCAGTTGACTTGATAGGTTATTTTATAGTATAGGATATCTGGTATGCAAGTCAATTTCAACTCCTGTCAACAAGGTTCTCATGCTGGAAATCAGAGAAATCAATACTTTTGTTTATGAGTTGAAGTTTAGGGACCTTCTCAGTACTGATGCTATACGAGACGTGGCCTTACAGTTTAAGAGGGAATCGGAACCACCATAATGAGTTCAAGTTTTTAATGCTGTTCCACTAGGAACAGAACCTGGCACCAAGAGCAATAAAAACACGCAAGACAGGCCAGTATTGTCTTCCTTCTTACATTTTCTTTCTTTTTTTTTTATAACTGAAATTCGACTAAAATCAAATTAGTTTTCCTATTCAACATTCTACTTAATCCAAAACAAAAAATACACGAACACAAGAAACTAAGATAATTAAAACGCTCATTTTCTTCAATGGGACTCGGTTTGGTCCTCGTTAACCGAAGCTGTATCCACGTTATCACTCGGATATCGTCATTACCTCTAGGTTATCGGGAAGAACAGGAGAGCTGATAAATTTGAAATGTTCTCTCGTTATAGTTTATACTATTGAGACGCTCAAATTACTTCTAGATTTTTTAAATGTCAATAATGGTGAAAATCAGAAAGACCGAATCAAATGCATACATAACCTAGATTGATCTTGTAATTCCACTCGTTTTCACCTAAGTATCTTGTATAGTCCTTCTACTTCTCAGGGATACCCATAATTAAAAATTGCTAGTCAACTACAAGGATTGTACAATCTAGTGCAGAGTAACAAAGCATGATGCATAATTTAAAAATGATCAGAATCGTATGGAGTTAGTTGGTAACTATTTATGAAGCACAGTTAGCTGTTGAAAGAAATGAGCAGAAAAGTATTCCCTAAATATTTTATTAACACTTTGAAAAATTAGGAAAGAAAAACGAAAAGAAACCCATAAAGTGAAAGTAAAAGTAAATTTATTGGATTACTTTGTTGGTTCGATTGACGTTTAGTGTACTTTCAGTACAACGAATCACTGGTTCTTTGTTCTTAGTATTGAGCCACTAAAACAGCTTTGTATATATGTTTTTACACTTATTTTAATAATCAAAACTGAGAAGTATACATCACGTTTACACACTTTTTTTTTTCAATATGTCTACTCTTTCAAATCTGAATAGCTCTATTTATTTATGGTTGTCCTGACAACCTCCTATCCAATATCCTATTATTAAAAAAATACTATACAAACATATGAATATCTATACACGTCGATATTACAATTAGAATTAACATATATTTCTTTTTCTTTTTCTTCTTAGATATAACCAGTCTAGTGCATATATAAAATACTTTACGATCCAATGATCGTTACAAGTAGTAACAATACATAAATATACAACGTACCGTTGTATCGTTGTATCAGCACCGAAGATATTTGAGACATGTATATTCAGCTTAACACATGAGTTCCCATCACGATCCAACTAAAGTTACCGCGCATGCTAACATATAACCATGAGACAGCATGCGACTGATTGGATATGAAGGATAGTGCATAATTTTGTATTAAAGGTTTGTTTCTTGTTTCGTTTCATGCATTCAGCTCCTTCGTGGATAAGCGGTTAGCCCACTCGCCTTTGGCGTGGATGTCCCTGGTTCGATTTCCAGAGGAAGCGCGTGTGGTTTGGGTTAAATGTTAAGCTGTAGGTCCACGTCTCATATAGCTTCGCTGCTGAAAAGGACGCTAAACTTAAAATCAAATCATTTTATACATGTTCCTCTTCATATTTCTTACATTTAGAATATGTCGCAGTTAACTTTAAAACAAATGTTCAAGGACAGTAAGTTCCACATACAAAAACAAGATATATCGTAATGCTGTTGTAGTAACTGAAATGCAGATTTAAATCACCAAAGTTAGGTTAAATGCGACATCCATGTATTGTAACGCATCGGATTAAAAGTGAACGCATATACGTGTCTAAACGAAAGCTTGAACTCAGAGCTCGCATATGTCCTCACAGTAAAGAAACAGGTAGTATTCCTTCAGTGAATTCAAATGAAAAGGTCTGATTCGAACATTTTGAGTTTGAGAGCACAGTTTTTCTTAACTCTAAGCGTTCTTTATAGCTCGCTAAAACGAAAATTGAAATTTAAGAGAAAGAAGGGGAGACTTCTTCTTTTCTGCAGTAAACAATTCAATTATTTCTAATGTTCTGACTTTCTCTCATTTATTAATATTCACCCATGTTTATATAGACAGCTCAATTTGTATAACAAGTGGTTGTGTTTATATTTTATATCTGGAAAACATAATGCAAATTAATACTGAAATTCTGAACTTCTTTTTCGTGTGGCTCAGTGGTAAAACGTTCACCTTTGGAGCTTGGGGTCCCGGGTTCGATCCCAGCCCCCGCCAAGTGTACTTCGTGCTGGACAAACACCGGGACGTAAAACTCAAAGATTTCATTTTTTTACGTTAGTTTATGGGCCTGTCTTAAGTTTACGTACGCGGAAATGTCTGACTTCTTTTAACTTTGGGCATAGGATCCGTGAGTGAAAACGGTTCAAATGAAAGAGTTTCCTTGCAGAAGGTGGTCTTTTGCCCTTTCCAAGTTCTTCTCTCTGGTCTGGTCTTATTGTTTTCAGAAGAGAAAAAGCGTTCTTCAGCTGTGTTCTCGCGAATCATTCTATTTTTCTGAGGTATAGTGGTAGACTCACCAGTAATCATTATTCCAATCTAGTTTAAGTCTTTCTATACTATACATGGCCTCGGCTAAATTAATATTCTGTATGGCACTAAACGAGACATTATTTCCTAATTAAAATTCATTATTAATTTTCATTGCATGAGAAAAAATATTTAAGTTTTATACTAAATCCCATGATCCTAATCAGAGTTCACAAATGACGAGAACTTCTCGTGGCTAGAGTACGTGATCAGTGTACGCATCTTCGGCGCGGAACATCCTGTTTGATTCTCGGCGGAGCTTATGCAGTTCGGATCTCACTTCTCGTATAACCTCGCTGCTAAAGAAGTCGCTAAACTCAAGCCAAGTCCATTCAAACATGATGCCTTTCGACTAAGAATTTAACATTAAATTTATTATTTTAACGTTATTTTTTCATAGAGGTAAAGGCGTTTATAAAGATGAAATAATTTCTTGAGAGTTGCTCGTGTTGTAACATTAAAGAAAGAAGTATAACATGAGTTTTAATTAACATGTCATCAATTCGATCAAATTGAAAATGTTTTATAAAAATGAAAGTGACTATGTTTATGACTTCACAACTCTTTTTGAACCACCCAACCGATCTCGATCAAATTTTCGACATAGTTGAGGTTCGGGCCTGGGATGTTTTTTTGTCATTTCACTTTGATGATGCAACTTAGGAGAGAGGGAAATATATAAAAATGATCGAAAATGGCCAATATTAGTGTTTAATCCATAGTTTTTGGGTCACTGAGATGAACAGTGACACTTTCGATTCCGTTTAAATCCAAATTCAGCCCACATTGTCCTTTATGTCCAAAATGAACCATATTCTCCCCGTGCGAAGAACGTGCAAGCTGCTAGTGATCTATCAATGATGCCAGGCTATTTACGAAAACAAATGCAAAAGAATTCTCTTTGTCTAAGACTTTGTCGAGCTCAAATTTTAAGGTATTATATCATTTACAGTTGTTTTGTTCACTGTTAACGGTGCGAGGTGAAATCTGTGGCCCATATCACGTTGAGTGAGGGGATTTTCTTGGCACGACAATGGACGGATTCCCCTAAGCACTTTGCGCTGTCATTTTGCTTTTAGCCCTTCTCCAGGTGGTTTTCGCGGGTGAATGTTTCGCAACCGGAGCCTGGTGTGTGTAACGTTCTCCAATAGGTTCCGCAGTACTCATTCTCCGTTTCACAGTGTTTATGTATGAAAACTTAGCGTGGAGAAGGACCATTACGTAACGCTCCCAATATTAGTTGATTTTCGTCACCATTTGATAATAATCATTAACAACACTCACGCCACTACAAGGTAAAGACACATTGTTCCCGCCAGAAAACATATAGTTCCAATATGATAGCCAAGTGACAATACTGAATCGAAACCAGTCGGATCTGTACAGTGAACAACCTTCTGAATAAAGTTACAATAACGGATATAATTATGATTTCAGAAGCGACATGTATATCCGTTTACTAATATAAGTACGAAGACACTTTTCTCTGAGTAAGAACATATTATAATTCCGATAACTATATATTTCTTTTCAGGAGATGACCCAGGTGAATTCACAATAATGTTACAGGTTTTCAGCCTCTAACGCTGGATTTATCTTCATGAGGATGGCGACATTAGTGGCCGAGAGTTTCGAAGACTATTCTGATTTCACCTTTCTGATCTTCCGAGAAAATATATATTCTTAGTCGCCAAGTTAGCTTTGATTACAACTGTCTATGTGAGCATTTATGTTGCATTTTGTTGAGTAATACATTAGAATTTACAGTAATAAAATGTCCGTCTGTGGCACTATTTTGGGGAAGAGAAGGCATTCAAAATAGATGTTTTCTTGAGAAAACTTCCTCCTGTCTCCAGGATTTCGCACCCTGGTTCTTAAAGTATCCTAGTAGGTATTATAAAATTCACCAAGTCATGTTTTAGTACTTCTCGTTTAAACAAATCAGAAACTCTACGAACTTTCTTGAGCTCTACGAATAGTTGGTGAATTCCTCTTTCATTTCTAATATCCGTTTGATTAACAATATTTTATGCAATTTCGTCGTATTAAGTCAGGAGTCACGTTGATTACCGTTGACCACTTCATTCACAATATACACCACAAAAATTAACAGTACTGGCTATCACATTGATAGCTGCGGTAACCTTGTATAATAATTGTATTTAGTTTCGTCGAATCAAACTTCCTTCTCTTATCACATTCATCAGATTAATATTTGAATCATTTTAAGATATTTTTATGTGTCTTCAGTACGCTTCGAATTGAATAAAATAACCAAACGTAAGTTTGTTGCTTATTTTGTAGTAGTTGATGAATGACTGCTACTACAAGTTCCTTTAACAGTACCCAAACACACAGTATTTTATCCAGACACATTACGGGGGAATTTAGATTTTCCCCTTGAGCTTTAGATTCGCCCCCCGCCACAGTGGTACGAAATGCCTAAACATGGCCAAAAATCAAAATGGAAAGTTCCTATCTGGTTATTTTTAAGTATCAGGTTTGCTACAGTAACAATTGGTCTCCTAATGTTCACCCATGGAAACGGCCAGCCGTTTATACCAGAGATAGTATTGGAAGTCAAAGTGAACCTACTTCTGTGTATCTGGTAATATCTAATGCGCGCGAGAAATATAGCTCGAGTTTCATATGAAATAGTTCATTGTATAGTTTTCCGACCTATTTAAATCAAAATGGACGTTGTTCCGGAAGGTATGTAAAAGATTTTAAGACCATATATTATTTATAATACGTTAGTTATTATACATTTGTTTTCATTAATGTTTATATAAAAAAATTGAAATTATTTCAAAGTGAATTAAAACCTGAACTCAAAAGTTATATATGACGCCCCATTCCGTTAAATTTTGTATTGGCGCTTAATCTATGATCGATTTACTACAAGAACGTGATAAAAACAGCTGCGCTTAGCTGCAACTTTTTTTGTACGATGCGGTTTAATAAAAAGTTGCAGTTAATGAATATTTAAGTATTTTGTTAATGTTAAACAAAAAGTAAAAAAACAAAGCTAAAATTATTATAAAATAAGTGAAAATGATGTTTACAAGGTACATGCAAATAAGATAGTGAAAGGCAACAAATAGAAAAACAAAAATACTTCAGTATAACATAGAAAAGGATAGTCGATGTACGCATATTTTAGTTTAAATTATTTTATAATTCATATGAAATATATACAATAAATTGAATTGGATAAAGGTAAATAATTTAGTAATACAAAAAGTGATTATGTGGTAATATTAATTGTATTAATTTTAGATCCAAACGATGAAATCATCCAATTATCGAAAGAAATCTTTGTTTTGATGAAAGACCACTTGAAAAGCGATCTACAAATCATAATTGAAAATTTGGAACATCACTTCTTTTCGACGAGTGGTCGTTGTATTAAAATATCACGATATGAAGACAGGCATCGCATCTTTATTTTACAGAATGAGGGACAAATATCAAGAGCCCAATAGAAAGGATGTCTGATGTTTTCAAAAGAATAATGAATGGCTAAGTGTTATGTTATCGTTTCGTGTACATCGTAATACTGCTAAGACATCAAGGAAACAAAAAGATCGACCACCTTCCTCTAAATTTTTATCTTTGAGCGAATGTTCAAAGCGAAGAAAAACTGAAGAAATTCGCAATAATAATAACGTTAGGACATTTGCTTACGCTAAAGTAATGAGTATTCGCTCCTCCGGAAAAGTGAGTGCTTCAAAAGTTGTCAAAGACGTTTTACCTTCAAGTCCGTCGGGAGCAGAGAAGTATATGAAAGCACGTATGGCAAGATAGCCCCCCACTTTAGAAAATTGAAACAATGACTACGTCATTCGTTTGTACTACGTTTGTACCGTTTGTAGCGAAAATATTTTCGTTTGTACCATTTTCCTTATAGGGTTACTTGAGAGATCAACTGGGGGGGCAATCTTGGCGCCAAGATAGCCCCCCCGTATCACAGCACAAAAAATTGGAATATACCATTCGAAAGCAAATCGTTTGTATCGTTTGTACCGAGAAAAGTTTTATTTGTACCCTGATAGTTTTCGAGAATCAGGGGATGACATTTGGGGGGGCTATCTTGGCGCCAAGATAGCCCCCCCGTATCACAGCACAAAAGTTTGGAATACACCATTCGAAAGCAAATCGTTTGTACCGTTTGTACCGAAAAAAGTTTTGTTTGTACCCTGATAGTTTTCGAGGAACAGGGGATGACATTTGGGGGGGCTATCTTGGCGCCAAGATAGCCCCTCCGTATCACAGCAAAAAAATTTGAAATACACCATTCGAAAGCAAATCGTTTGTACCGTTTGTACCGAAAAACGTTTTGTTTGTACCCTGATAGTTTTCGAGAAACAGGGGATGATATTTGGGGCGGGGGGCTATCTTGGCGCCAAGATAGCCCCCCCGTATCTCAGCACAAAAAATTGGAATACACCATTCGAAAGCAAATCGTTTGTACCGTTTGTACCGAAAAAAGTTTTGTTTGTACCCTGATAGTTTTCCAGAAACATGGGATGATATTTGGGGCGGGGGGCTAAATTGGCGCCAAGATAGCTTCCCCGTATCACAGCACAAAAATTTGAAATACACCATTGTAAAGCAAATCGTTTGTACCGTTTGTACCGAAAAAAGTTTTGTTTGTACCCTGTTAGTTTTCGAGAAGCAGGGGATGAAATTTGAGGGCTATCTTGTACGCAAAATAGGCCCCTTAATGTGTAGTTTTTCCATGTCCATTAATAAGTATTATATGTTTATCCATGTGAATTGATGTGTTTAGAATTCTGGTTGTGCATATCAAAATAAAAAATGAGTTTTTCAGTAATAACTCAACGTTAGAATTGAGTCCGCGAGTGGGAAAACAGTGTGAGTCCAAAGTAAATCATTTTGAAGTAAAGCCAAAAATAACACTAAAGATATAGAACTACAAGTTGTAATGAAGAGCAGTGCAATTTGCAAGACCTTGCACGTTATAACAGAATGCTATAGTGTCGACTGTACATTTGTGGCATTAACAAAAGAAAGTTATTTTTTCAAATATCTCAAAATGCGTTTTGTGGACTAAAGTAGTGGTTTTCCACTCACCGATTCAATTAAATTTTCTCTATTTCTGCTCTTTTCCTTAAATAAATACGTATTATTCAGCAATGGCCTATTTGCTTTCGTCTATTGTCTATGAAAGCGGCAAACTTCTCGAGCCGTTAATGTGACAGATGTAAACAGCTAATTTCTTCAGTTGGTGTAAAGCTGAAACGTGGAAGGACGCAGTTTAGGTGAGCAAACATTTCATCTTTTAGTTTTCTTTGTTTAAGATTATTTCTGCAAATCCAGGTTCTTTCTGAATTTGTACACAATTTGTTATTCTTTTTACGGTATTTATTTACGGAAAAGGGCACAAATAGAGAAAATTTAATTGAATCGTTGAGCGGAAAAAGAGTACTAGTCCACAAAACGCATTTTGAGATATTTGAAGAAAGAACTTTCGTTTGTTAATGCCACAAATGTACAGTCGACATTATAGCAATCTGCAATAACGTGCGAGGTCTTCCAAATTGTACTGCTCTTCATTACAACGTGTAGTTCTACATCTTTAGCGTTATTTTCGCCTTTAACTCAAAATGGCTTATTTTGAACTCACATTGTTTTCCCACTAGCCGATTCAATTTTAACGTTGCGTTATTCCCAACAAGTCCTTTTTTTTTATTTGGATATGTACAACAAGAGTTCTAAATACACATAAATTCACATGAATAGGCACATAATACTTATTAATAGGCATGGAAAAAGTACATATTAGGGGGCCTATCTTGTACAAGATAGCCTCCCAAATGCTATCCACTCTTTCTTGAAAACTATCAGGGTACAAACAAAACTTTTTTCGGTACAAACGGTACAAACGATTTACTTTCGAATGGTGTATTCCAATCTTTTGTGCTGCGATACGGGGGGCTATCTTGGCGCCAAGATAGCCCCCCCAAATATCATCCCCTGTTCCTCGAAAACTATCAGGGTACAAACAAAACTTTTTTCGGTACGAACGGTACAAACGATTTGCTTTACAATGGTGTATTTCAAATTTTTGTGCTGTGATACGGGGGGGCTATCTTGGCGCCAAGATAGCCCCCGCCCAAAATATTATCCCCTGTTTCTCGAAAACTATCAGGGTACAAACAAAACTTTTTTCGGTACAAACGGTACAAACGATTTGCTTTCGAATGGTGTATTCCAATCTTTTGTGCTGCGATACGGGGGGCTGTCTTGGCGCCAAGATGCCCCTCCAAATGTCATCCCCTGTTCCTCGAAAACTATCAGGGTACAAACAAAACTTTTTTCGGTACAAACGGTACAAACGATTTACTTTCGAATGGTGTATTCCAATTTTTTGTGCTGTGATACGGGGGGGCTATCTTGGCACCAAGATAGCCCCTCCAGTTGACCTCTCAAGTAACCCTATAAGGAAAATGGTACAAACGAAAATATTTTCGGTACAAACGGTACAAACGTAGTACAAACGAATGACGTAGTCATTGTTTCAATTTTCTAAAGTGGGGGGGCTATCTTGCCATACGTTATGAAAGCAGTAACATCAATGTCTTCACACACTTATGTGTATACGAATGATGAAGTGCTCTTTTTCTTGATATAGGAAGAAAATACCTAACGTTGGAAAACAGGGTACTGGTAAAAGGTTCTAAATTGTACCCATATATGTCAATGTATTAATTTAGTTCGCCATATTGTATCCATCATATTCAACTTTTCCATTTTGATATCAAATTTGTATTGAGTGTTGTGAAAACCCCTAGTATACAATTTTTGTTACCTTATTCTATTTTCTCAAAATTTGATCCGTCATGTTGGATCCGCCATTTTGAAGTTTTCAATTTGGATATCAAGTTCGTGATCAGTGAGGTCAAAAAACCACAGTATGCCCATTTTTGTGCACTTTGGAAAAGATTTTGAATTTTGGCCACGTTTTTAGCGTTTCGTACTACTGTGCCCCCTCCCCCAATCGAAAGAAGTGGTTAAAACATTGCTAAGCAATTATGTATTCTGTACCTTTGCTCGACAGGCATGGTTTCCCCTATTATATATATGTATGAACTGGTATCTGGATACCAGGACTGTTTCAGAGATATCTTTGTTAAAAGTTGAAAATATCAATTCTTCACATACTAACATACCATCATAAGTAGACGTAAATTATTTATCACTCAATACAGAATAGCAACATATTATTATTTCGCTAAGGTAATGTTGTTATTGGCACTGCTAATACAAACATGTAATGTAATCATTATTTTCTTACTATTATTATTAAACTGAAATAGACTTCTGAATTTATTAATAATTTATGAACTTTTTAATTCACTGTAGATGGATGTAAAATATAAAAAAATACGCTTTTTTGTTAGACTTACTATTAAAATAAATAACCACATTCATACGTTACACAGTTTTTGAATAAAAATGAAATACAATTTAATTTTCATACAAAATAATTATGAAAAAATTGTCTCACACCTTTCAACTTGGGCTGGCACTCCGGTTGCGGATCACTGCTTTATCCCGTCAGTAGGGTTTGCAAGTAACTCTTCCGATTGTTTATGCGTGCCGCGAGTTGAAGTTTCAGCAATGCACTAAATAATAAACTTTGAATCTAGATCGTAATTACTTGTAATGAAATGAGTTCTTCCAGTGGAAAATCGTAATTAACGCCATAAATTTCATGTTTCTTTTCATAGTCAAGAACAAATTGTGATCAAGGATCGGATTTCGGATTGAATGGTAAATTCAGAACTGTTCAGGCTAATCCCGGAAGTGTAGTAACCCCATTTACTGTTATCCAACTTACGATTTTCAAAAACTTTTATTATTATTATTATTATTATTATTATTATTATTATTATTATTATTATTATTATTATTATTATTATTATTATTATATATAATATCATTTTCTCTGCTTCTTGGTCTGTCCAATAAACAATATCTCACATGCAACTTGTGTCGTCTATTTTGCGCATCATAACAACTTTTTACTTCCATACAATAAAATAAATATAAGTTTGTTCTACGGATTCTATTAAATTTCCTGACACTAGACGATGAAAGGATTTGCATGAGATAGTCAGCAAAGTTTGACGGGTGAGCTGGGTCAACTTACTTCGTAGGAAAACTTCACCCTACATGTCATTTCTCTGTAACTTATCCATGTCTGGTGTAGTTTTCATTTCACAAATAATGAAAATTTGACAGGGAATCATAATTAACAATATTTTGCTGAAATTCGGATCCTGAATTATCGAAATTCCAATTTTTTTCGGAATTTTCGAACTTCTCCGAATTCCAGAATTTTTCCAAATACCGCATTTTTTCTGAATTGCGGGATTTTTCCGAAATCCAGTAAGTGAAATAACTTCCGATTCCTGAAAATTTTGGCAATGGGGCAAATGGGGTAAACGGATATATTGTCGGAATAGAAAAGTAGCAATACTGAAGTAAATGTATTGGAGTCGTGTGTTGATACTTTGTCTGTGTCCACAAATCCACTTGAAGTCAGAACAATTGCAGATAGAAATATAGCAAGCTTCCATCTATATATCAGGTACGAGACCTGGATCATTATTGCAAAGTCTACCATAAGGTTCTAAGATATCACAAGCGGGCGTAAAATCGTGAGAATCAGTTATTGTGTGCACCATGGATCACACCACACTGCAACCTAGTCATACGATAGCATGTACCATCTGTCGATAAAAATTGGTATTTCATTGGAAACCTGTATGTTGGTGCAGACGGATAGCGTCTCTTGGGGGCAAGCGGACGATGATATTTACAGTTATTTTGAGAGAATGTGATCAGCAATTAAATGTAGAAAAATATTTACAAACCCATCGGTAATTGACACAACCTTTCATTTTCCTTTTAGTCATGGTTCGGCTCTGGGAAAGGACAACAAAGAGATGCCAGTGGAACGCTGAGTCTATATCATCTGCAGTTAACGCTGTTAAGGAAAGTGCAATGCCACTGCCAATAGCAGCAGGAATATTTAACATTCCTAGCAATACATTGCGACGTTGTGTTATTTCTGATAGAGACGCTTCCTAAGTTTGGACACCACACCACATTTTCGATTCATGTAATGAACGATCTAGATGCCTACCTATAAGATCTTGAAGGAATTGGATTTGGTTTGACCAAGGGAGATTCGTTCTTTGGTGTATTGTTTTGTTCTAGAAAATAATTTTACATCAGCAAGCTTGGAATCGTGCTGCAACTGTCGGGAATGTTACCAGTGGTTCAATAGTTGTGGAATTTACCCATTCAATCCACAAAGAAATCCTGCTTATGTTCACACAAACAGAGATGTTTACACTGCTGACAATGTAGTACCATACAGGCAGCAACCAATGAAGAGGATGTAGAGTCTGACGCAAATGGATCTTCATTGGATGGAGAATATTTTGCAGCTACAGAGCGAGATAAAGGTGATGTACCTCTACCAAGAGTAGAAGTAACTTGCAGTTCCGCTTCGCCAGAAACCATAAGCTTTCGTGCCTAAGTCCTCTGACTACTGCAATGTCATTAGGACAGCACTGCAACAAGAACAAAGTTGGATCAAGAATACTTTCCAGTTTTGGTATCATGGATGTGCTTCGGCGTAAACTTGCAAATAATTCATCCAATCCGAAAGTTTAGAAGAATTCCCTACCGACGATATCTAGAAAGAGTGGGCCGTCCAATCCTCCAACAAAATGACACTTCGATCTAAGTAATGTTTGTTTGAATATAGAAAGGTATACAGGAAGGAGGGAAAATTGGGTTCAATGTTTGAGATGCCACTTTTGGTTTCATATTTAATGTGTTTCCAATAGAGATGAGGCTTACTTTGTATATGTGTGTGGGTGTGTAATGATTTTGATGACAGGTGTGCACAGTGTGCACAGTGCTCCCTTTATACTGTCCTTATGCCCCACTATCGGGAGACATACGGACACTTTGGCATTATTTTTTCTTGCGACTTTTTCGTAGGCTAAATGTATTTACAACTTTTCGTTTACTATGTAAAAGTCTGTAGTTTCCAAAGCCATATATACCTACCTTACAAATACTTTATAACATGTATACAAATCTTCAGTCATATTTCATTAGCATGTCCGTTTTCCCCACTTTTCCCTACACACACACACACACACACACACACACACATATATATATATATATATATATATATATATATATATATATATATATATATATATATATATATATATATATATATATATATATATATATATATATATAAATTTGCTGTAATCTTTGAAAGTTTAAGACCGTTAAAGCGACAAACCCAGACATAGGTAGAAACCAGAGTGAGTTCCTACAACTGACATTTCATCAAGGCACCGTTATCGTCGTCCCTGGCTCGCCAAATACGTTGTTTATCCACCCAGATCCACCTTGCTATCTTCCGAGTCAGAAAATGTAGTATGAGTCTTACACAGTAAATGAGTAGCCCCATGCCACCGATTTCAAATGCTTTATAAAATCCCCCATTTTCTGTGAAAATAACACAGCTATTTCGGTTATACTATAATATTGATGAAAAGCCTAAATTTACGAGCAAAATTAATTCATGATAATTATTAACAAAGGTAAAATTGGGGTAAATGAAAGTATTTAATACAGTAAAGTATTTCTCTTTATAACAAATTCGGAATTCTAATAACAACGATTTAACAGTCAGTTTATTAAGTTGAGCACTTGTATCTTGAAAAATCTTTACATATAGGACCAAGCAAGAACAACAAGATGCAACTGTATTCTTTGATTAAATTTGACCTTGCCCTAATACCATATAAGAGTATTAAAACTTTACATTAAATTCCAATTTGCGACTTCAGTATATATTTCATATAGGCAATTATTCAGCCTACATGTATCGTTATATATATATATATATATATATATATATATATATATATATATATATATATATATCTTTTAAATAGGAAAGTTCTAGAAGATCAAAATACCTCTTCTATAATAATTGACTTCCAAGACGCTACGCGTACAACTTCGTTTCACACTTATTCACAATTGATCTTCTAGATTTTGATTCACTAAAACTCTAATTCCAAATTAAACTGATATATGTTAAAAGTGAAATTCTTTCACTCCAGTGAAAAAATACTTACATACCTTTTAAATACTTAAATACTAAAATCACCTGATATTTGTACCTAAATACACGAAAAGAA
Source organism: Thermobia domestica (assembly GCF_964235325.1). NCBI lineage: Eukaryota > Metazoa > Arthropoda > Insecta > Zygentoma > Lepismatidae > Thermobia > Thermobia domestica. Next base: position 263,929,914 of record NC_137458.1, on the reverse strand, counting down.
AATAATGGTAATAATTGTACATGGACATGATATATGACAAAATTTTTGAAACCTAAAACTAATTAATAATAAACTTGGATTTTTTATACTAAGTACGAAATATTGATACACAATACTTTAGTATTTGACGCACAGTGGCATTTTAATAAGAAACATTATACAGGATTGTGATACATTATATAACGTGTATTGTATGAAGCGCTAGTAATCACCCAGTTACACAAACACACAGAACCATTTTTGAAATACCCTACAAATTTAATGCGACATTAATGGTGTTGTTAGCGTATCACAAGATCTAATTTTTTTGAAATAATATTATGGCATTTTATTACATAAAGCCTTGTATAGCCTACTTCAAATCAACATATTAAACGGAAGCTTACAACACTTAATTTACTTTTCAGTTTTAGAAACTAAGGACGCAATACTATCGCAACCAAACCTTTATACAACATAAATAAGGCCAGTGATAGGATGGGACAATATACATTAAAATATTAAACTGTCAAATGCTATGATCATGGTAATTAGGGGAAATAAGAACGCAGTTAAAAGAGACTGACAATTTTACTTTTTTCGAAAGATGTTATTTCGGAAAAGTGATTGGATGAGTATCAATTATGTAGATCGGAGTTTCCCAACCTTTCTGATGCCGTGGTTCATTTTACTGACTCTTAACTTCTATTAAATAAAAAAAAATATTTTACATACGATAAAAATGAAATGATTACTTACATTTTTATAATGTTAAATTTATTATTTTTAACAAATACAAAACTGCTATAAATTGAGGCATTCGAAAAATACAATGATACGAATTAGACCTATTGTTATGAATATAACACTTACTTCACATGGTGCATGATTCATTTTTCAGCTTAGGTTGTTAAGCTTACTATTTCTTCTTTTATTCTTTATATTCTATTATTCTTCATTCGTTGAAACCTACGTAATGTATGTTGCAAATATCCGAGGTGTGAAGGTATAATAAGATAAATTTTATTGAAAATAAAATGTTCCGCGGACTTCTTTATAATCTCTGCCTGATCCCGGAAGACCCACGGACCACAAATTGGAAAGCACTAGATGATGATACTTAGTAGACGTAACGAACGTAATGTCGTTTATAGCAATTTCGTATCTCGAATGACTCCAGAAATGTAAAAACATTGATAAAGTCTGCTACACTGGTGAAAATTATGTTATTTCGAAAACTTGTTTTAATTACATATAGCAAAAAGTGTTGTACTAATGTACCATACCAACAAAAAATGAAGGCAACTACTACTTAAAAAATTTCCCACAAATACATAATTTTAAGCTATATCTCATATCTCAACCCATGTTTTTCATAACTCCGGAACAGTTGAGATATGAGATAAGGGATATGATCGAAGACGTTGATGACAAACAAGAGCCAAATTATTGAATATAAGCGATCAAAGTTAAAAATTAATATGCAAAATCACATCATCTCACAACTTGCTAAAATTCCTCATCTTACTTAACTTTTTTAAATGACTTTTTACTGTTATACTTACTGTTAATAATTATTATGGCGATTAAAGTACTCTGAAGAAGTGCATGAAGTAAAGTTAAAAGCATAATGGGCTTTATCAACGTCTTTGATTTACACGTCAATTGTTGTAAACGGCGTTATGATCTTTACTGCTTTTGAAAAAAAAATCTACGTGGTTGATTGGACTTGGTACCTAACTAAACAATTTCTGGAAACTAAGCCTTTAGAAAAACAATTTCAAATTTTCAATCCGGTGTAAGTTTGTGCCTATTTACTTTATATACGTTGTATCATTCTCATAGGTTTCGACACTAAAACACTTTCAATGTGATTTACTCCGGTTGTTTGCTGTTGTACAGTAATTCAAAGTTGGAATGTTTGTGGTACTGTAACCTCCTTAGTTTTTAGCACTGAATAACTAATGTGGTATTATAGGTTTTTGTTTAATATATAGACCTGTAGGTAATAATCTGTTGTACTGCCATTTGGAAGAGATACACACAATTTTTGTTAGGTGGGCAACAATGTTAATCCGACGGTGTTAAAGAGAATGTGAAATAATTTCCCTTTCTGATGTTTCCATGGCTTTTTATCTACAAGTTTGAAAGTTGTAAAGGTTTTCATCATAGATGGTTCACTGGGACGGCTGATTCTTAGTGTGTTTACCTATGAAAGAATGACGTATTTGAATTATAATAATAAAGATATATAATTTATACCTTTATTGTACTCCACAGCAAATATAACCTTTATATACAATATCTTCTTTTCAGATACCGCAGAAATAAGTGGGGCCACATGGCAGCGGTGCGCTGACATAAGACACCAATGGAACTACGTTCAGCCACCCAATACTTGTCCCCAAATTGCTTATCGATGGAGGATGGATACATGGAAACAAATTGCAAACTCTGGAGAAGTAAGTTCCATCATATCCAACAATGAAGCGATAGATAGCAGAATCTAAATGTTACCACCAAAGCCCCACAACTGAACCATGCCCGGGATCACCTATAACATTCATCGATGAGATAAGTGTATGCTCCGATACTCAATGATTGCCGTAGGGCTGAAACAGGCATCTATTTTGGGCATATCCGAGAAGAAAATGCAGAACATTATATGTAATATATTTTTGATGAGGAAACTCATGCTCGATGTGTTCCTAGGCAACCCCATTCTGATCAGAAACGACAAAGAGTTGTAGTACCGGAAAAACTCTGCAGCGTGGTTCGTAACAAACCCTGGATCCTCCAGTTTGACCCATAAATAAATAAAGCACACTAAAGAATGGAAACATCAGGTGCCTCTATTCCACAAGAAATTCAAAGTACGAACTTCTGCCGGGTATAACTGGAAAAAGTATAACGGTCGTAGATACGAATTCTAAATGCGATAATTTCGATTCCCACCTATCTTTGTAGGAAGAGGGCATACAAAAGTCTTGGATTCAATTCCCCATATTCCTGTTGGATTAAATTCCTCATATCCGCATTGTAGCTGATATACTATTTTTAAGGCAAGAGCTTAAAAGGTGGTATAGAAAATTGATGTACTAGCCTTCTCCTCCCACTACATGATAATGAAATACATATTTTCTCCAGAATTTAGTGTTGCCAATAAAATTCAAACTGGATGGCATCTCTCGACAAGTATAGGGGGCGAGTAAAAGCTGATCTCCATCACATGACTAAGCAGTGAAATGTCTTAAATGTTTTGGATAATAAAAAAAAGTACTCTGAAACTTCGAGTTTTTGGCGTTGCTTTGTTATTTGATACTTTCAACCTGCTTTCAACAGAACATTTCTTCTTCCATTGAGAAGGAACGACCCATAAATGCAGATAAGTTGGTCAATGGTTGTTCACTTCCCCTTCTCTATAAAGAAAAAAGAAAGAACCCACATATGTAAATAAAGTGTGGCATCAAAACTATGGACACATCGTCGGACACACATCAAGTTACAATGTCACTAGTAAAAGAATACGACTGTTCGGACAGTTCTGCTTACCACCCACTAAGGACTCTTGTGGCCATTGTAGTCTGTTGTGCTGCGAAGGTGATGCAGAAAGGAGTCGTAGACATTTCAGCGACGACTATACACCAAGAGATCGCAGAAACCCAAGATAACATCTTCCATTTCTTTGATTTGAATTCAATTAATTTAGTTTAATGAAAACAAAAATAGATCCTACTTTTATCACAGAAAACACAATCCTACAAGGGATAATTGCTCTAGAGCCCAATCCTCAGTCTCTTCTAGAAATCTTTCTTTCACGAGATGTGGAGATTCACACATTAAACTACTTTCTGAAATATTTGCTACATTTGACTTCTCATGAACTATTGTAACATCACTTTGGTGGAATCTCATTACATTAATTATATCACAGTCACAATGCACTGATTTGGTATTCATATACAACTGAACATTATATTCTGCTCCTTTAATTACAGGTTCCAAATCTACATCTTTTAAAATTATGTGCCGTACATTATTGTATCTTATATCAATTTGTAGATCTTGGGACAAATATAGAAAATCTTTTTTTGTAAGCTTCTTTATGCTGTTACCACATATATTAAGCAAACTAATTTCTTTCCATTGCCTCCAGTTCGAAAGTATCTGGGAAATGTTATTGTTTGAAATTTCAAAAGTCTCACCAATTACGAAATGAGAAAGTTTATATATGTCAATTTGGTTATTTCCAATATTAAGAATGCTAAAGCGAAGACCTACTTCGAACGTAATATCGGTGATATAATTAAACGACAAATCAATTATTTTAGTATCTAAAGGAATGTGAAAATTACTTGGTCTTTGAACAGTTTCCTGACATCCATCACATTTATAAGGTACTCCAAGATAAGAATTTTTTGAAAAATCTGGAACTTGCAAAATGTGATTGTGGCTTAAGTCTAAATACCTTAAATTTTTCAAACTAGCCAGCGAACACTGATACAAGTAGTATATTGCATTGTTCCGTATCTCAAGTTTTTGAAGTGAAGTTAGGTTAACAAATAGTGAGTCATCAATAGAAGTGTAATTGTTGTAGCTTAAGTTTAGAACACGAAGTTTTGGAAGATTAAATGTTGTTGGATGACCTTCTGACAGTCTGTTGTGATCAAGTAACAAGGTTTCAATATTTCTAATATTTAACAAGAAATCATCTGTAAGATCGTAAATTAAATTTTCACCTAGATCAATCTCTTTTATAGTATAGCTATTTCCACCTTTCAAGAATTCTGATGAAACATATTCGATTCCACACTTTCTCATTTCCATCTTAAAAAGCCATGTCATCTCCATATTATTCGTAATATTAGGAGCATAATTATACGCGATAGAAAGAATACTAACAATTGATACGAATGTCAAGTTGGAGAGTGATAAATTATTATTTGATATGTTGAAAGTATTAAGAGTACCTTTTGTAAACACAGATATCCAATTATCTTCGCTCGAAGATAATTGAGTAAAGCTGAGATCTACAACAGTGAGATGGTGACGATCACTAATTGCATTCCCGGGAAAATTTCTAAGCGGGTTATTATTTAAATACAATTTACTTAAGTATAAGAGAGAATTGAAACTTTGATCTGGAATTGATTTTATTTCATTATGAGATAAATCTAATTCTGTTAGTGAAGTTAATGTTTTGAACCACAGTGGATTAATACTTTGTAGTTTGTTTTTACATAGATATAAACGCCTAAGTCCAGTAACGCCTTTAAATACAAGTGGTGGTAAATCTTTAAGTTGATTATTTTTAATAATTTGTAGATGTTCTAAGCTGGTAAGCTTGTGTAACAAATCCTCTGGTACTTCTGATAAATCGGAATTCATAAAATATAATTCCGATGTTATTTCAGGAAAGATGCAACTGTGAACATTTTTAATATGGGCATATGATATGCTAATACTACTAATTTCAGCAAAGTTAGTTTTGCAACTGAAGAGCTTAGAAAGTGTTATATTACCAAAATCTAACAACTCATTATTACGAGCTTCTAGGTACAAATCAAGACTACGTTCTGATTCTAGAAGACAGTTCATAGAGTTACTGAGCTCTTCCATAAATTTACTATTTATAGTACAGTTCTTAATTCTTATTATTGTTTTCAATCTACCTGTATCTCTGATATCTTTGAACGACAGAAAAATGTTTCCAGGAATACGAAAATCAGAGTTGGTTAAACATTCAAATGTGAAAATCAGTCGTTCTACATCTTCCTTATAAACAATAGCTGTAAAGTTATGACCACAGTTAATTTTCGAATAATTGACAGAATGCACTAGAACACATTGTCGAATTTCGTTCTTCATAATTGCAGTGGCGTCACGTGACGCGACGAGGATTATACAGAACAAAACGTGCCAAACGAAGGTATTCAGTGTGTTCTTCATATTGACTCTCAAGTCTATGATTTAATAGATAGTCTAGTTTAACTCAGTTACACCCACACTTTACGTTAAATAACTTCCAAGCTCTCTGAGAAATTATTATCTGAAATAAATAAAATGAGAATTGACTTACATGCTGTATAGAAATTTGCATCATCATTTTAATATTATTCTAAAACTATTTTAAAAAAAAATTACATATTTTGTTAATATTGAAATAATTAGATTGATTGGACCAGAACACAGTTCACTCACGAGGAAGTAAATATCTTTCTTATACATAATTCAGATGATTGATGGATATTTGTTTCTGTTACGTGGAAAATTTTCTTAACAAAACCAGATCTATATCGTATCAGTTTTATACCAAAATAGAAATACACATACGCATATATTATTAAGCAATTGTATACGGAAGAATCGTCCTTTTCCCGTTCGTCAAGGATATAGTCTGTCATAAGCTAGTTTAGGTAATCACTCGTTGAAAATGTTTTCTAAACGTAAAGTACGAAAAACAAACACTAGAAACACTACAAATTAAAACAAAACGTTTCCCGCCCTAGATACTACGTGGCTACTATAAAAGACTATTTCGTTTTCAAAGGCTATATTTTCAAAAGGATTACAAATACAAATATATATCCCTACCCTTTACATATATCCCTACTCTTTCCTACCCTAAATTGCACCATCAATGTGGAAATACGGGAAACATTCCAGGTCCGAACTGCATGTCTGTTGAAAATTTAATCGAAATCGGTCGACTTGTTCAATAGCTACGAAGTCACAAACATAGTTACTTCCATTTATGTCCATACTACCTGGTGAAAATAAAAAAAAGAGCAATGTATTCTGTTAGTCGGTCACTTTTTACTATCACTTAAGCTCGCTCTGATATCGGTTATTTTTGCACATTTGTATATCTCCTTCCGCCCCTTCCCTCAACTTACTGGGCTGTATTTGGATTACCCGTTTCGCTGGATGAAATTAAGAAAAATTAGTAATATGTTCCGTTAGTCAGTCAATTTGTACTATTATTGAAGCGCTCTCTGATATCGATCATTTTCGATCATATATATAATCTCGCCCCTAACTCAAGGTTACACCGTTAAACTGAAGTGATAAAAAATATCCCAGTTTGGAAACTCATCTATGCTGAAAATTGTATTGAGATCGATCGAGTGGTTCAAGAGTTAAGTTTTATGTTTTTATATCTCTCTTCCTCCCCCCTCTTTTCCAATCCCCTCCACCAAGTTTCACCATCAAAATCAATAGACAAAAGCCACCCCAAGCCCAAATTCATCTGTGTTGAAATATTGATTGAGATCAGTCTGGTGGTTCAAAAGTTATTAAGTTGTATATTCAAATTTGAAAACGGTTGAACATAAATGAACTAAACTCAAATAGGAAATGTTATGAAGCTAATCGAATGGTGTTTGTCGCTCTGCCACCCAGGGTCGCACGTCATGGGAGGCACAGGGCCCATCTTTAACATTATAATGGAAACATGTGGCGAGTGATACCTCGTTTGATGGATCTTGAAACCTAAAAAGCGTTCTGGCAAAAGATTGTTCATATGGGTCACCATTTTCAAAATGACCACAAGACATGGTACCTGTATCAGGTGAAACGTCCAGTACCACTAATATGAAAACGGTTAACTTTAAAGATAAATGAACAGAACAAAAATTCGAATAGGGAATCACAGAGGGTATTTATCATTCCACGGCTAAAGAGTGTTGCAACAGAGGAAAAAATTTTAGAGTGAAAGTGCCATAATGCAAAGGAGGAAATCTAAATCCTAGAAAATTATCGCTTTAACCTCCCTCCGTGAGAGGATGAAGCGGGAAGGAACGGTTTCCAATATAACAGAAATGTGGATTGTCTGAAATATTGAACTTTCACTCCTGGAAAAAATTTATTTTGCATTTAAACGCTGAACTGTAAGAAAAATGTCCATCTCATTTTATTCCAGTATTATAGCTTGTTCAGAAGCCTGGAGATATTACATCTTCTCAAATGAAAGCTTGAAAAAAGATTTAAAAAATGGTGTTGCCAGAACCACAGAAGCCCTTAAAGTGAGCTTCCTTATGAATACATATGTACTTTACTCACCTTTCATTCTCCACACAATTTAAAAAAAATCCAGTTCCATAATATTTTTACAGGCTCATGAAATGGGTTCAAATTTAAGTAAACCCAAAACAACTATTATGGTCATATAATAATTCACAAGTTATTGCCTCAAGCGAATTGAAACAAATTAGAAACATTGCTGGTAAGAAGAGCTCTCCTGCCGATTTGCAGGGCCTGAGGCGAAAGTAAATTTTGAGGCTAATGATATGAATTCAAAGTCCATATCCAGCACAAATGAATTATTTTGTGTATACTTCGTCACTTTTACAACAATTATAGTGGTATCCTCTTGTGAGTGCAGTCTATGACATTAATAATATGTAATCGTAAAAATGATTTGCAGAATCGTATCTAAATATTTTGATTTCTAAGAATGAATTAGAAATAATAAAATTGTTACTTTTCCTAATGAACCTAAGTCTTTCGTTCTATGGCACCGAATATGGAGCTCATTATTTCTAGATAACTAGTGAGTGTGAGACTCATTGAGGATAGCAAGATCGAGCAGTTAATAAGTCCTAGTGAGGTTAATGAGCCTGAGATCGAGCCGGCAACACACTCACTGTGAATAGTGGGCCCAAGTTGGAACTAGTGCGATCCTCATTGAGATTAAAGAACACAAGTCCCAGTGAAGATAGCGAACATGAACCCGAATCAGTCCAAGTTGTAAAATGATCATCTTTGCTTCTTCATATTTCTTCTTTCTTTCTTTTTCCTACCCGAGTCGGCAAAGTTTATAAACAGCAGAAGTGCTAGCAAGATCTTAATTAGTATGTGCTCGAATTGTCCACAGGAATTGTATAGATAGATGAGGGAACTTGCATTTGCGTTTTAACAATTCAGATTGTGTCGCAGCCTGAATACTGGACAATTAATTCTTCGCAAACATTCACAACTGTCGGAAGCGGCTTGAGCTGAATTGAATGTAAAGATGAACATGTATCCGGACTGCTCAATGTGTCGTTTAATTATTATTATTATTAATACGAACTGGAAACACGATTTTGTTTTTCTCCTTTTTCCTACAAATCGCAAACCATCACCTCCTCCCGAATCTTGTTATTGAGCAAGAATAGTAAGAACATTAAATTTACAATTTTGTTGTTCAGAAAACTGGTGTCTCCATGTCTGGCTTAAACGACACTCGGTGCAGTTTCAGAAAATATGTAAATACATAATTAATCGAAAATGGGCAAATAAATTTTAATATTTTAAAATTTCACAATGTTTTGAAAAATGAAAAAGAAATGGAGGCGCGACTGATGACTAGCAAAGTATCAAAATTTCACAAAGTGTAAAATATTTGTTGACAAAATCGGACAGCTCAAAAACTAGAAAATACTCCCTCATCAACTTCCGTTGTCTTGTCCAAGTGTCAGTTGCCTCTAGTCATAACTTGAGATTTGTTGCTCTTGTTGAAAACCTACATTCTTATTTTTGTTAATTATATATTTTATTTCCTATAATTTTTCTCGTCTCGAAATTCAAGACAGAACCCATAAAGTTGAGACAGTAATCGAAACAGTCTTAAATCTCGACTCAACCCGTCTCGTGCGCATCCATATCAATAATGGCTACCAGTATTTTTGCAGTTCTACTCTCTGCAAACCCTCTGCGAATTGAAATCCTCCCATAGGTAAAAATTATCTGAAGTCACTACTGACTGGTTCAACCCCAGCTTGCTCCAAGTAGGCTTTATGGTGGACAAAACCTGGTTCGTAGATTTTCTCGGGGCTTTCACGTTCCCTCTCACTTTTTTCATTCTATCATTCTATTCAGTATCATCACCTACTTCCTTAGACTCGGAGCATATTCGTGAGACATTAAACAAAAAAAAAAAAGCTAAATTTTATAACAACACCACTTTTTAACAGTGAGAACAATCTAATTTTTTAAAATGCAAGAATAATCCTGATATTTCAAAGTACTCAAACATAAAGAACATAACCCTTACACATTTTAAATTAATATTACCCCGGAAACGGAAAGAAAGGCCTCAACATAGACCTCTCTAACAGCATGCCTTCTTAAAATTTCAGTAGACAATATTCACGTGAATCAAAACTTTCAGTAGAATGAAAGATCTTGAAATTCATTGTTGCTCTTATTAACAAAATTCAACAAAGGAGGAGCTTCCTCGTGGCTAAGCAGTTAGAATACGCGCCTTTGGCGTGGGAGATCCGGGTTCGATTCCCAGCGGGAGCTCATGTGGTCCGGATTCCACCTTAATCAGTAGGTCTACGTCTCATATAGCCTCGCTGCTGAAAGGGACGCTAAACTAAAATCAACTCAACTCAACTCAACTCAACAAAGGAGGTTCTCATTTTGATGTCTATGTTTGTATGTCCGCGATTATCTGGATAAGCGTTGGTCATATTTCGATACAGTTTTCACTAATCGAATAAGCTATTTCCGAAGAAAGTTTATGCATATAAAACAATTGAAAGATAATAAAAATAATTTTTAAAAATCAAATAGTTCTGGCAACGAATGAAAAAAAAGCATCCTGCGATATACTGCAACCAGAAATTCAACAAAATAAGGCGAGTTGCATACAACTTACGCCTAAAAACACTATTCAGCCAGCTTCCTCTGAATAATTTAAACATTGTGATGGTTGTTTAGATCTTTTGCGATGTCATGACTGTTTACATTCCGGCTTGCTCAAATTTTGCCAGACTTTTCTGTGATTGGTCGCCCACTGCAAGAAGTTAGTTGAAGATCGAAATTTGCAGGATGAAAGAGACTGTTTTATTGACTGTTGTGTCTGTTTCCTGTTTGAAATCCCTAAATATCCGCAGCTTACTAAAAATAAATTTAAAGGCAGTCACGATGGTCATTGGGAAAAGCTTACATCTAATTTCAAGAGTCTGACGTGTAATGCTACGTCAGTTCGTGACGGACGACATTGAGAGAGAGAGAGGAGGGAGAGAGATTCAAGTATGGGGACAGAGAGGAATACATTTACGTCTACCAGATTAAAACTGACAAAGCAAATGATCGGATATTGTCCATAGTCTGAGGAAAATTGTAATTTTCCGAAGCATAATAAGAATTATAAGTTCCCAGTAAAACTGATGAGCTTTACACTTGCAGTTGTCATTGCAAGGTGGAGAACTTTTATTGAAGCAATAGATGTTTTCGTAGGGAAAGATCTTAACATATGGAGAATGAAGAATTAGAAAAACCCACAACTTTCGTTGACGGGTTTCGAACGAAGAAATTATCAGTTATAAACGTCGTTAAACACTCACCCACTGAAAAAATTAGTGTTAAACTATATTTCTCTTCCACATCTTAGAATCCCAATAATTTCGAGGAATAAACATTGAAAATATACTCTTATTGTGTGTATATATTCGGTTTGAAGGATCTAAATATCTGCAGCCTACTAACAGCGAAGTTATAGGAAGCCAGGATGGTCCATTAATAGAGAGAGCGCTTGTATTCTGGTTCAAGAGTGAGAGCCCATGTAAGCTCGTGGTGGACGACATTGAGAGAGAGGTACAGGAACTCTCTTTCAAGCATCATATGATGGCACAGGGAGAGAAAGATCTAATATTTGGAGAATTTGAAAATTTTAAGAAAAGCTTCCGGAGATAAGTTTCGAACTAAAGGCCTTTGGCCTATGAAGCCACTATATTAACCACTCATCCACTAAAATTCCACCTGAGAAACTGAGAAACAACATTCTTCTCGCATATCTCAGGAATGGCAATAGTTTCCAGGCAGTAAAATTGAATCATTATCTATCTATCTATCTATCTATCTATCTATCTATCTATCTATCTATCTATCTATCTATCTATCTATCTATCTATCTATCTATCTATCTATCTATCTATCTATATATCTATATATCTATATCTATATCTATCTATCTATCTATCTATCTATCTATCTATATATATATATATATATATATATATATATATATATATATATATATATATTGCAAAACTTCTGGGTGGGGCCAGGAGCCGTCGTCTGCATGCAATTATAGGTCCCTCTGGTGCGAGATCCTCTTGCTGAACCATGTGGTGGTGTTTGTAAACATTGATGTGTGGAATTGCTTGTTTACGACATCACATAGGATATTACAATATATATATATAGGGGTAGTTGTAAGTGGAGATTGGCGCGTTTTCTAAAATGTGGTAGAAAAATATGAAAAGAGTTCCTCTAAATTTAAAGTTTGGATATAGTGCCATTCGTCTGATAGAGTGGTTTTAACTGATATGAAGGGTATACAAGAATACCCCAATGCCGAAAATGACTCCTTGTTTAAGCATGCGATCAACTTTCGTAGATCTTGAAGCGTTTGGCTATCCTGAGATAATTGTCACAGAAGCACCTGGGAAAAACATTGTACAGTTAAGAAGAGATGATAAGTTACCTATACAAATTGAATGTACTGTGTTATGGTTGTCAGTATATGTACAATTGAGGTGTCCTCACTTAGCCCCACTTAGCCCCACTTAGCCCACATTTTTTGTTGGTAAGTGTGGATACAAATTTTATACCTGTAGGTAAGTGGAGACACGGACACAAATGCAGATATTTCCGATAATATATCGAAGATGATGAAGACAGTGCAATGCCTGGTTTAGAGCACGTGAAAGAAAAATAGTATTATGCGGCTGATAGCGTGTAAAATTCGTATAAGGGGTCTATTGTCAGAGTCATAAAGTCAGTTAGTAAAAATGTGTATGAAATAAAGTTCTTTGAACGAATTGGCATGCAATTTCGTTTTCCACTTCGAGAAGATGTAGATACTGTACACTAAAGGGCTATTTTCTTTGGCCCTGCTAAGTTTGATAGTGTGATGCCTTTCGTAATTAAGTCTTCTATTGTAGGTGATAATGAAATACACTATCGTTACTTTAAGTCAAAACTGTAGACTTCAAATCTAGTTCATGCAGTCAGTGTTTTGTGTAGACCCTACTTGTATCCTATAAACTATAAATAGATTTGTATTAGATGCCATACAATGCTCAATAATAGTCATTGTTTTTTAAGGCACCGACCTATGAATCTACACAGACTTCATGGTGTAATGTACATTTATTCTTATTTGTCCATTTTTGGACCTGTTATGCACCAGTAGATTTGTTAGCATTCATTATTTGGTTATCATAGTTCAGAGAGACGTACCTCATCAGGAGGTCTTTTTTTTTTGTACTAGACTAAACCTGATTTTTTTTTTCTCTCCACTTTCCGCGCACTAAATATCAAGCCTCAGGGCAAACTATAATAATATATTTTTTATTATTTCATTGTTTCTGGGATAAGTAAATGATGTCCAGCAAACATTTCCAATATAAAAGTTTTCTGAACAAAAAATAAAATATATTTTTGAAATATTGACGTTACTTTTTTTCCGCTACATTTCCCACATTATCAGTTTCAAAGTGATTTTATCCCTGGCTAGATCTGCAGCAGAAATATGAAACTTGGACCTATGAGCAGTAGTCAACAGGTACTCTATCCCCACTTTCCCTTCTTTATTGATCGTTTTAATATATGGGAGGAAACAGGGTTATCCCAACTTACACCCAAAAGTGGAGTAAGTGGGGAGATTAGCTGATTTTTAGTAAACATTTTGTTGTGGAACAAATATTTACATTGCCTCAAAATGGACAATATGCTTATCAAGTGTACAACCCAAAGTTAATATGACCATACTTTCAGTTTGGTAATCCGAAAACTATTACTCGTACAGTAGTTGAAAGTTGCACGTTGGAAAACGTGTCTCCACTTACTCCAACTACCCCTATACATATATAAAATAAAAGTAACTATGTTTGTGACTTAACAACTCTTGAACTACCCGACCGATTCGAGCAAATGTTCAACATAGAAACAGTTCAGACCTGGGATGGTTTATTATCATTTCACTCTGATGGTGTAACTTGGAGGAGGGGAAGGAGGGAGATATATAAAGTGATCGAAAATGACCGATATTAGTGTCGAATAGATAGTTTTCGGGATCGATGAGATGAACAGTGACACTTCCGGTGCCGTTTAAACCCAAATTTAGCCCCGCAAATTGTGGAAAGGGTGAAATGTAAAGCTGATCGAAAAAGCCCGATATCACGTTGAACCCATAGTTTTTTGGGGTTGCAGAGATGAACAATGACACTTCCGATTCCGTTTAAATTCAAATTCAGCCTTCTTTAGTATTACTAAGAAGAGATCCTGACATGTAAAAATAATTGAAGTTGACCGATATTGGTGTCGGATTCATAGCTTTTTGGTCCCTAAGACAATTTTGTGCCCTTTATGTCCAAAATGATACATATTTTCCCCGTGCGAAGAACGTGTATTCTGCTAATTAATAGATGAGTACTACAAGATCTCATAAGTAAACGTTCTTATCTAAGAATCGAGAGTCTAACATGGGGTCTATTCTTATGCAATTATTGGTAAAAGAAGAGATAAATGGTAGAATAAATTATATCTGTGACTGTGTCAGTATGTATAAAACTACTATTATTCTTTCTTCTTTTCTTAAACAGTACGAATCCACTAAACATCTTGACAAATTTTAACTTAAGATATCAAAAACAGAAAACAAATAAATTAAGAAAATTCTACAATTTTCTAAGCACTTCATGAAAACAAACTGTCAAAAGATAGAGCATATGGCAATTACGGATCTCATCGAAGTAAATAAAATGATATTAATGAACCTAAATCCTTACGCATAATTTATCAAAAAGTTGAGAAAACGATTAAAAAACCAATTGATGTTGTTATTCGATAACAAGGCTACTTAATAAGGAGAAATTAACACTGAAGTAAGTTCTGATTAAGTTTTACATTACGACACTAGAAAGACGACAATGACTAAATATGACTTAACAGAATATTCATGTTGAAGACATGTTGAAGGACCACTTTCAGTAGAAGAAACTAGGATATTTGAGAGCATGGGCGTCTCTGATATGTTAAAATTGGGATGAAGGACGGGGACGACTAGAATGCTAGCAGATTCTAACTAAATTTACGTCAAAATTATGAGTAAATGTGAATTCCCATGAATTGTGGGCCAACGGGATCCACATACTAGCTTTACCAATAGAATGGATAAAATAAGCATGACGTATTGCCGGCAGTATTTGTTGTTCATTTGTTTCCAATGGGTTCCAAAATCGTGAGACCCATATGGAGCTTACAGTTGTTACGGTATGTTTTGTACTGTCTTATAAATATATTATAATGAAAGAGAGAATTGAAACTTTTGTTTAAGTTTCTTAAAGAGGAAAATTTAAAAACCAAATAGATCAAAGATAAGTAAAAAAAAAACTATGGAAATAAAGGAAAACATAATTACATCACCCTGTGCTTTCTATATGTAACAGATGTATTGTTTAGAACCTGAATTGTGAGTTTTAGATTCTTGTATATAAGCTATGCGTAGAAATGATGATATCACTTAACTCATGCATTTATCGTAATTTTTCTTCCATTGCTGCCACAGATTTAAGCTTACAAGTGTTATGGTTCTTAGGTAACTTCTTCGATTGATATAGGGATTATACTTTTAACACAACCCATTAATTTCGTCTTCCTTTTGTTTCTTTGTTTTAATTCTGCTATGGCTTCCACATGTCATTTGGAATATAATTTCTTCTCCAACAATATGTTCATGCTTTCAAATTACTTCCATTCATATTCTTGTAACCAATTATTCCCAATGCACCTCGTTGGTTCATTGTTTCAAGTTTAATGCTCATCTCGAACTATCTCGGACATTTCAATCACACCATCCGATCATCTTCCATATGGATCAGCATTGGACCATTTCACCTCTTCAACAAAACATTGTGGGAGGACACATCTTCCCTGTTCTCTCCGCCAGAGACGCCCGTGTTTCAGAGTAAATCCTTATTATGTATATCATTTGAGAAAATGGAGAAAGAAGAAACATTTAATGGCGTTAGAAAGTATATGATTCGTTGCCAATGCTAATCTACAGTTCATCTGCTAAAACAGATTACACATATAGTTATTTACACGTAAAAATATACTTAAGGAGAAAGCTCAGATTACATATATACATATGTAGTTGATTGACTTCTATTGATGATTACACTAGACATATACTTCTAACAGAGATAAATATAAGCTAATTCAAAATTAAACACTAGCGTATACTAAAGGATCACTTACCAAATGTTTTAAATTCGACCGGTAGATGTCAACTGTTGGATTAAATTTGGTGCCATCTAGAGACGAGGTCTATAACTTCTACTACCTTTGCAAAAAAAAAAAAAAAAAAAAAAAAGTCACTCTCATTGAAGAGTTATCGTGTTGAAGAGAGATTTAACATAGAAACATAAGTCACCGTTATCGGATAAGACTTTAACGATTGACTTCTTTAACACGCTCAGTAGAGAGAATTTTTGTAGCTATTTAGTGCAAAATTGGAAAACGATTAAAATATTCGCTTTCGTTTATAAGCTACCTTATGCACTAACGGACACAGTCATTAGTCACCGTTACCCATTAACATGCTAAGGGATGGACTCCCTTAATCAACTTGGACGAAATCATTGCCCTAGTTAACTCTTACTAAAAAAAAATCTGTGCAGGAATTAGTATGAGGTGTACTGAAAGTACTAATATAATACAATGAAAGTTCCATATTATTTATCCTCAATTAATATAAACAGAAAATAGAAAGTTACATTTCTTTCCTTTGTTTTTTTAAAATGATTTCTCTCTCTATCTTTTTTTATATATAAACTTGTCTTTTATAAACTACCATTAAACTTATTCACTGTTGCATTCTTATTGTTTTTGTCTGTCGTTTATAACAACGAAATACATTTTCGGGTTAGCTTCTGAAAACAACTTCAATACGGGCTTTTTAAATTTCCTATTTAACAGATTTATTTTTATACCATTGACCTTTCTTTCTTTACCTAATTACCAAATAAAATGAATACAGAAGTATTGCCCTTCCAATTATAAGATACAACAGTATATATACAGGGTGGCCTATTTTAATTTTTACACGAATATTTTTCGAAAGCGGTTGAACATAAATGAACCGAACATATGCTCAAGTAGGGAATGTCATGGAGCACATTCAATGGTGTTGTTGTGTTGCCGTATGACTTGTCTGAATCATTTGTGGGTACAAATCGCTGGTACTATAATGAATAAAAATAAAGTAAAGTTTACTTTCAAGGGTAACACTAATTCGTATTACAAAGTGTGGTTAGATGGGGAAAAAAGAATCTTCCGAAATGCGAAGCAAAGGTTTTAATAATAACACATTTTTGGAACTTGCAAACATTTTGAAGCCCTTCCTTCACTCCTGATAATTAAACGCAATGCGTGCAAGATGTTTGGGAGGCATTTGCATCAGTATGTACCATTTCGTTACTGAGGATAACAACTGAAATTACTGCTGAAAGTTATTCGGAATGTAACTGTGGACAACATCTCAGTGAACCTCATTTTCTATCACATGCAAGAAGACATAGAAGGAAAAGAATCGAACCAATATTGTGCAGACGACTGTTAAACAAAACCAACGTTTGTGGCCATTTTTCTAAAATTGCATTTTTGTCAATTTGGTTTCGCATTTTAGTTGATTCATTTTTGCATTAAGTCATTGACTGGAATCAGGGACGTACGCAGGGGGTGAGTCCTGGAGGTTCAGACTCGCTCCGAAATTTCGACTTGTGTGTAAATTTAGCCAAAATTTTAGGAATTTTAATATAAAATACCCTCATATTAAGTTTGGACCCCTCCCAAAATAAATTCCTGCCTACGCTACTGCCTGGAATCAAAATGGAAGGTACATTTTAACACGAATTTTATCTACTTTTTTCATTACAGAGGTATCTATCACTTAATAAAAAAAAACACATTTCAGAAAATGTTGTTGCGTAGGTTCAATTTGCAGAACCTAAGGTTCTCATTTGCAATTTCACCGTTCTTTTCCGCTTCACGCACCTACGAAGGAAGGTTGGAGCGATAATTTTCTACGAATTAGATTCCCTCCTTTGCATTATAGTACTTTCATTGCAATCATCTTTTTCTCTCTTGCAACATTTTCGAGCCGTGAAATGATAAATACCCTCTGTGGTTTCCTATTCGAATTTTGGTTCTGTTCATTTATCTATAACCGTTTTCATTCTATGGGCACTGGAGGTTTATCTGATACAAGTACTATGTCTTGATGGTCATTTTGAAAATAGTGATCCACATGAACAATCTTTTGCCACAGCGCTTTTAATTTTTAAAGATAAATCGAACGAGGTGCCACTTGTCCCATGTTTCAATTTAAAATGTTAAAGTTGGGCCCTGGGTCCCCATGAAGGGAGGCCCTGGAGGGCACTTCGACAACCCCATTCGAAGTCTCCATAGCATTTTCTGTTTGAGGTTTTGTTAGGTTCATTTACGTTCATTTACGTTCAACCGTTTTCGAGATATTTCCGTGTAAAGATTAAAATGGGCCACTATATATATATATATATATATATATATATATATATATATATATATATATATATATATATATATACATGAGGTGTCGCAATTAAATAACCACACTACCCACCTCCTGTCGCCCAGGATCGTTGGGGGAGGTAGCTAATAATGTGTTGTTGATCTTGAATGGCACAAGCGATTTTCAGAAGGTAGTGAGAGGGTTGAAGATGATGAACGACCCTGCCGCCCTTTGAGTTCAAGAACGGATGAAAATGTTCAAAAAATTAATGAACTTGTGCGGAACGACATACGTATGAGCATTCGAACGATCGCAGACATGACGAACATGAACAAAGAGATAGTAAGACAAATTTTGCATGACAATTTAAACATGACAAAAGTTTGTGCAAAAATTGTCTCGAAAAAGCTCTCTCAGGAACAAAGAGACATTAGAAAGACCATTTGCTGTGACGTCATGAAACGACTCAAAGCAGAACCAGACTTCCTAACATGTGTCATCACATGTAATGAAACATGGATTTTCCACTGTGACCCCGAGAGTAGGCGTCAATCTATGCACTGGAAGACTCCCACATCGCCAAGAATGAAAAAAAGCACGAATGAGCAAGTCGCAAGATGAGGCAACGCTCATCTTTTTTTCGATATCAGGAGGTGCCTCAGGGTCAAACGGTGGATCAGATCTACTACAAGGAAGTCCTAATCAAGCTGAAGGAATGAATAAGGAAGAAGAGACCGGATTTGTGAAAGAGTGATGCATGGATCCTCCACCAAGCCAATGCGCCTGCACATAAATCTCTTTCAGTAAAGGAGTTTTTAGCATCCAAGCTCTTACCTGTGCTCGACCATCCTTCGCATTTTCCAGACCTGGTTCTCTGTGATTTTAATCTATTTCCAAAAGTGAAAAGTGCATTGAAGGGAACACCTTTTCAGTCTGTGGAAGAGGTGAAACGAAAAACTACAGAGTTGTTGAACAGTGTGACATCTGATGACCTACAGCATTGCTTTGAACAATAGAAGGCACATATGGAGCTGTATATAGATAGGGGAGGGGAGTATATTGAAGGAGATAACAGTCAATTCTAACTTTCTTTGCAATATATCACATTTATGACACCAGTCTCGTTATTTAATTTAAAACACCTCGTACTTATATATATATATGATTTGTTTCATTAATGTAACCCAAAGGGCGATATCTTAACATCACTGCTGTCGGAGGATGGGTCATGAAGCTCCAGCAAGTTCTTCCAGCATGATAGCACCCCATCGCACTATAGTTTCTGTGTCCGAGAATATATCGATCAGCAGTTTCCTAAAGGATTAATTAATCGGTAAGTTTATGTTTTTTTAATGGTCAGCTAGGGTTCCCTGACCTGCTCCCACTTTACTATTACATGTAGGGCCATGTGAAGTCTGTTATGTATGCTGTAAAAGTTAGGGATATTAGACATATCATGGAATTAATTGTGGGCAAATGCTCAAACATTACAACTGATCACCTTCAGCAAGGTTTTGCGTTATTGTAAACTAAGAATGACACTCAACCGTGGTGGTCATAAGAGACTAACCTCTTTCGATGGTGATACAAAAAATTAAGCATCTTAATCTCACAAACGTTAAGGCTAGAAAGGTGCTATAAAATGCTACAAAGTGCTACAAAACTGATAAATCACATGCCATGATTCTCATTAAAGATAATTACCATACGTAAAATTAAACATTGCGACATGATTGTAGTGTTTCCTCAAACATTATTCATCATACCAATTCCTTCTGTATTTTGTTGCTTTGGTTATATTTTGCAGTATTTATTATTTATTAGTATTCTATTGAACCACACACACTCGCTGTCTTTATATATAATGTCATGCATGTGTGGTAGGTTGGCCTACTTTATAAGAACTTGGTGTTCTACCTTTTACTTTAGGTATGCAACTAAACTACAGGGGTAAGGTATACGTCAAAAAATTTAATTATCCTAAAAGAAAAACAACATACTTCAAAAACGCACTAAACATAAGAAAATAAACTAGTTCTTTTTTAAATTTTAACCGACTTCAACAAAAGCATTTATAATAATAATAATAATACTAATACTAATACTACTACTACTACTACTACTACTACTACTACTACTACTACTACTACTACTACTACTAATAATAATAATAATAATAATAATAATAATAATAATAATAATAATAATAATAATAACCTTCTTTAGGACTTTTTTTGTTTTCTGTTTTTAATGCTTTTGTTGAAGTAATTTCTTAAAAGATTTTAATACATCTCACTCTTATCTCATATTATTTCTTTCCGGGACTTATTTTACAAAGCAATAAATTCCTTTTATTTTAAGCCCTTCACATTATTTTTCGTAAATTATCAGATATTTTTTTCTAATTTTATAAAAACATTTTTTCTAAGAGTGCGTACTAATGTTTACACCTTACAATCATTTTTGATTCTGAAGTCATCAAATTTGCATATGAATATTTTTTTAAAGTAGGAAGCAATCTCTGGATTTCTGTTTTTCTTGTGATTTTATGAAATTATATGTAATGCAAAGTATACTTCACGTAGAATATTTAGACAATATACAATATATCGAAATATATCATAGCTGATCACAGAGTAAGGCCAGGAACTTTTGGTCGCGAAGTGGCCATTCACAAACAAACTTAATAATTTCGCATTTGGTACAGCTGTGCGAGAAAAACATTGTAGCAGAACAAACTCTCTGAAAGGACTACGAATGGAAACTTGAAATTTCGTTCTGTCATAGAATCAACAATTATCTCAGCAACAGTCCATTGAGAACTATCAACTGGAAAAAGTGAAATTAAATTAGAGAAAAACCGCAGTGAAACTTTTTGTACAGCTTAGCTAACGATCAAATTTTTAAACATTACATGTTATTCAAATAGCTTACATCTCATGACGCGTTATTACACAAACTGTCTCATGAATATCAATACCCGCCGAGTGTGTAAGCGGAATTAAATCAAAAGAATTACAATAGAAAAATTCAAGTAGAATTATGTAGTAACAAATAATTAACTTACTTATTTTTGTCAGTGTGTATTGGAACAGTATTTCTAACGTCCGTCGAGATAGGAACTTCAAGCCAAAGATGCTTTTGGTATTATCAATTCGTCTCCTTTCAATTCAGGGGTAGATTTGCTGCAGGAAATGGAAATAAAATAGAATCTCTTATTGGTTGATATTCTTATATGCTACATCAAATATTGCTCATTAGCCAGGATGTGGTGACGTTTCCTGTTGTTTTGCTCTTGATATCTTAGGCTGTATTTCTTCGAACGAGGTCATGTTGATTTTTTTGCATTAGAAGGCCTATAAATTTTAAATTCTCATTATAGTTAAGTTCATTTTCTTACAGTTTATTGAAATGTTAACGTTATTATTTTTTTTTTTGCATCAACGCTATATGAAATGTGGGCCTATAGTTCAAGACAGAATCAAAAACACCGTAATGCCTTCTCATAGGAAATCAAAACCGTGCTCTCGTCAATAAAGGGGCGCTCTCTACCAACCAAGTCAACGAGGAGGGCAATAACAGTTAAGAATAATGATATCATGGAATGGAAACCACCTTTATATAAACCCTTTTGAATTTAATAAAATGTAGATTTATAAAGAATATTATATTTCTTACAAAAAAGAAAGAAAAAGAGAAATAAGAAAGTTCAAGTATATTTTTTGGGTATTATACAGGAATGGCTAAATGTAACATGGATTGTTTCTGAAGCAAAAACAGCATTGCGAGAAAAGAACTATTCATTCCCGAAAACTGGTTCACCAGTGTCTATATTCATGTAATATGAAATTTTGAAATGAAGTGAAATCTTTCAGTTCAACGTCTCACGCTTATATCCTTTAGGTTGAAGGAAACGGATGATTAAAGCAAATGAATAATGATGGAATAATGGATAGAAAGAGATTGTGGGAGGAAACAGAAGTACCCCAAGGAAACTCACGCGCACAATGTTGTATACCACAAACCTACTTGGCAGATGAAAGCACGGACAGATGTAAAAACGTACGACTACAGACGAATAATTATCCATAAACTACTCATATTGAAACAAATGAAAGGGAGTGAAAGCTAGACATACGCAGTCTTTTAACAAGGTACGTTTTTCAGTACACTTACACACAAAAATCAGTCATGTGCTATGAAGAGATTGTAAGAGAATAAACTTGCTATATAAAATAGAATACCATCAATATTAACAAGACGAATATATTGAAGAGAATGATAGTTGGAATAATGCTTCATTATAATTTTAATGTTATTATTAAATATTAAGTTTTAAAAGCAATTTATTGACCTAACTTTAACATAATGATATTAAATGTAAAATCCTGTCACAACCATTCTCCACTTAAAAGGTTTACTTCTTTCATAAAAATTATAATTGATTCAAATTCTACAATATTATTGGTCTATATCGACAGAAATGCCTAAGCGTGTGACATACGTCAATGGGCTTCATCAGGCTGAACAAAATGACTGATGTGAGTGTAAGTCCTCCTGCACAATATTCAAGAACATCAAAAGAAACTGACGTTTCCAATCTTACTTTTCTTATCGTTTTCTTTTTATTTTCTTTCTTTCTTTCTTTCTTGATATCTGAAAACTGATACACTACAATAACTTCTCAGTCTATAAGGATGAAACTGATACTGAGGTATATTGTCATTAAGATTTCCATTATGACTCTAGCTTGGTAAAATTAGACAAAATGGTTAACGCAATATACCCAAAATATAAAATTAACACTTAAACTTTTTAAATAGTCTATTTGCTGTGCAAAGTTTAAACATATATCAGTGAGTAGATCACTTCGAAGTCAACAAAATGAGGTGTTTGAGAGAAAAATTTCTTTCGTAGTTTTCGATAAGCCGACGAAAAACTAATTCTTATGACATCGTGAAACACAACTTAAGGCTACAGCTTTTATACTTCAGATAATTTTTTTTTTTTTTTTTGTTAAGAAAGGTATGAAATATATAAGCTGAAGCCGTATTAAACTTCCATAATTTGTTCGACTAAAGCAAAATTTCCGAAATGTTTCCGAAACTGCGCAATATTTCCACAATATTTCCGAAATGTTTAATAACACTGGATATTAAAAAGAGTGATTAGATTTTATGTTTACTTAATGTGAATCAACGCTCATGTACGTCATTCTTGAATATATTCGCTTTTTCATTCAGAGAATATTAATTTGCAAAAAGTTCTTATGGCGGATGATGGGGAGACTCCATTTCTGTCATTTGATTCCTAGGTCTTAATCTAAGTATACCACAGCTTTCTGAAATTCTGTCAACCAACATTATATCCATTATTGTCAACTGTAGGCTAATCATCTCCTAATGTTGGTCCTATGTTGCAATTGGCCCCGATTTTGCCGAGCATTTGCCAAATAATTTAATTGCTAACACAACCCTTTACGAAAGAAGTAAAAGTTACGATTGGACGTGCAAAGTGAAAGATGTTGGATAAATGATGATAAATTTTTGGCATGCCAACATATAATTTAAACATCGCCTGGACAACGTAAGTTTCGGCTTCCATCTCCGTATATGATAATCCCTAACCATTAGCTTACCATTAACCAACGAAGGGTCTTCTATGTGTGCTGCTTTGGCGAACTTCGGAAATTACACTTCTTTGCATGTTGAATTAAGAAATGTCATCCTATACGATGGATTGAGGATATAATTTAAATATAATGTATTACACATTTCATGTGGACTATTAAACATAAAATCACAGTGTAAAAATATCACATTCAGTTTCAGAGAAATGGGAAACCTCTCCCAGAAAAGTTTAATAAAACAATTTAGGTATTATTATTTTCCCTTTTCAAACCGTACCATAAAATCCAGGATATTAATATTCTGGGTGTATTTTTTTATTATTAAAAATAACACGAATATTGTATTGTTTCGCATGTGTCTATCCAGAACATGAGAAAAGTGATGAATTTAACCATTATCAACATTTTTTTTTAATTTCTTGAACACTGACTTACAGATGTTTATTCAGTAGTGACATCTTGAAACCCAGAGCATTTAGACATTTTTTAAGCCATGTTTTGACACGAATCTAGTGATAAAGGTAGAAAAAATTGTTAGGTACTGTTCCGTCTCTGAAAACTTTTCTTCTTTTTGCTATCTATTACAATTTGTGTTCTATTGCAATACGTGATAAAACCTAAAATGATTAATTTAAACAACTTCCATTTAAATAAGGTATTAATGGAGAATACGGAACCTATTTTTAGGAAGCCGAATAAATCGCAGAAACTCGCCTTATCGCAGCATTTAATTCGAAAGTTTAAGTATATTTAAACCACTTTTTTCTTTAGTACAGTGTTGCGGGAGTAGCATTATGTTCATCTGAGGTCTTGATTGCCAAAACCAGAATATCGCTATCTATTACTGTTTTTGCTCTATGGTGCTAGACGTTAAAAAAGGAATTCGTTAACTTGAACTAATATGTGCGCTATCCAAAAATTTATGATTCAGAATCCTAAGTTACTCACGAAGCAATTTTTTTAGAGGGAATTTGGCTATAGGCATATAATTTGAAGTACCCTCCAACTACCTCTATAAAAAGTGTTGCGGAAGTGCCACAGGATTCTAAAGCTTGGATATTTGGATAGGCACATAGTAGTTCCTAAGTAAAGCCTTGACCTGCCTACGGTAGGTCCCAAGGTTTTGGAGCTATGGGTCTTTAAAGTTCTTTTTTCATGTTTTTGGCAGCCTATATCTCCGAAAGGAAGCATTTGTGCACCCAGGTTGGTCTATACTTTTCGTCCTATCTTGGTGTCAGGAATCACCTCTCAAACGTTGTCGGTGTTGTTTTGATACACCCTGTATATTGCATTCGTGTTGTATTTTCAGATTTATTATTAATACTTTTATTTAATCGAAATTGCTTATGATTTGCACTTGAATCACATTTTTTCGTACATTACATCTGTTAATTGAATTTAGTCTGATAATACGATTTTATGTTTTAACCTCCCTCTCTCCCGGTTGTAAAAATATAAGTGAATCACTGAACCGTTCAAATGAACCGATTCATTTTAGTGAACGAACTACTGAGCGGCAAATCTGAGAGGTGAATTGATTTGCACATCAGTAGTTGGAAGTCATATTGAACGCCTATGTCCATCTGTCGAAATGTATCAGGGCAAAAATTGGTAAGAGATATCGAGAAATAATTTTCTGTAATCGATTCAGTATCTTAAGACCAAGTTTGATCTCCTTCGTTAACCTTCTTTTAAAACTGGAAACGGTTTAAATTAACCATTTCCAGTTTCTTCATTTATCACTATAGAAAGAAAACAGTAACATAGGGAATAGCTCTTTGTTTGTAAACAATTCAGCATTTCAAGACAACATCTCAATAATTATTCGTAATACTCTTTACTAT
This sequence comes from Thermobia domestica, assembly GCF_964235325.1. Taxonomy (NCBI): domain Eukaryota; kingdom Metazoa; phylum Arthropoda; class Insecta; order Zygentoma; family Lepismatidae; genus Thermobia; species Thermobia domestica. The sequence goes on along the minus strand of NC_137458.1, from coordinate 263,903,912 downwards.
TAATTCCGGTTTCAATATTGATGTCTGTAGAGCAAAAATTGAAACAAGTATCAAGATGTAATTTTTGGAATCGATTCGGCGTCTCAAGAATAGACATAATCGTATCCGCTAACATTACTTTCAAACCGAAAGTGATTCAAGTTGACAATTACCAGTTTCAACACTTATCACCATAGATCAAGAATAGTAATAGGTAGTTACATGTGGTTTTCCGTAATCGATTCAAGTTCTTGAGAAAACATATTATTACAACCCGCAACAGTCTATCAAGACCATAAGTTTTTGAAATTTACTATTACTACTGGTTTCAATACTGAGTTCCTTAAGCAAAAACTGTAAGAGTAATCGAGATACGGTCTTTTCGAACCGATCCAGCTTTTCAAGAAAGAGTCCAACTTCTCCGTTCATAATTTGTTCGAACAAGAAATGGTTTAAATTGACCTTTTTGCTTTCAAGATTTATTGCCATAGAACAGAAACGTTGTAATTAAGTAGCGAAAAATTGTTTTCGGCAACTGAGAATATATATACAAGAATAGATGTACATATTAACGTGTGCTACAAATTTTAAACTGGAATGACTTAATATCTAAGAAATCTTCTTATGTTTGGGGGCAAAGCGTAGCTCATCTGAAGTTTGTAACACCGTGTATTAAGACAACTCAAGGCTGAATTTTACTAATCTTCTTAGGATGAGAAATGAAATAATACATTACATTTGGATATTTTCAACATCACACCAGAAGCTATCAGGACTTGAAATTGTTTTAATTATAAGAATCTACTAAATCGTAATGGCACAGAAACTTAATCTTTATGACTATCCAATATCGTAAATAGAAGTAATACTCACAGGTAGTTCAGTTTTGATGATCTCCAGTCGATGCCTTTTCACTATGAGGTCTTATTTCCAACTCTGTAGTCCACTCTCCGTACTCAACCAGCACAACCCCTTTCCGGGATTCAAATGCTTCCTGGATGTAGCGTAGAGCTTAGATCAAGTCTCCTTATGAAATCTCTTACTTTCCGTATAACTGTGGTGTGATGCCAAGTTATCTGTTTTTAGTTTCTTAAACAAATAATTTGAATATTGCTTCCTTGGTTTACAATAAACAAAATAAATTTACAAAATACATGTTAGGATTTTGGGTAATTTACAATATAATCATGAGCCGCGACATTTTGTCGAAACCGGACAGGATTGAATTTACTAGCACTTCCGTTTTGAATTCTTATATATGTAGAGCAAAAACTTTAAGATATCGAGAAGCTGTCTTTTGTAATCGATTTAGTGTCCCAAGAATCGGTACTTTCTCTTCCCTTAGCTCTCTATTCAAACCGGAACTGGTTCAAATAAACGACTTTTGGTTTCAATCTTTATCCCCTTAGACGAAAAAATATTATGGGATAGCTGCTAATGGCTATCAATTCAACATCCGAGAAACAGATTCTGTCTTTAATCTTATTACTCTGTTGCAGCCAGTAGTTATAGATGTAGTATTACAAGTTTAAGTATTGAATTCACATAGTTTAGAAGTATAGCGTAGTATCAAATGCTCACTTATTATTATTATTATTATTATTATTATTATTATTATTATTATTATTATTATTATTATTATTATTATTATTATTATTATTATTATTATTATTATTATTTAGTATGTATTTAAGCTGCTAGAGTTCAGCTCCTTGTTGGATTTCAAAGATTTTTATACGTAAAATAGTAAAATTTAGCATGTTGGTGATATTTAGTACCGAAAATAAGATATATTATGTGGTATTGGAAATTACTATATACAATTATATTAATATTATATTATATTGTATTAATATCTTATATTAATGTACAATACAATAGACAGAAAATACGATGAAAAACATTTAATTTATATATTATTTGTACATGAATATATGAAGTTTCATACATAGGAGTTGAGGCCGAATGCAGAGGTTTCGTTGGGGCTTATATTTGTGTCCGGATCTGTTGCTACACTGTATATGTTCTTCAAATCTATGACAATTTCTACCTCAAAAGAAGGAGATCTGAAGATATTACTTTTTGGGGCAGAATATATTTTCTATAATGTACAAAACAATCCGTAACTTGATAATACTGAGAAAGAAACTACTTTTAAGTAGTAATTTTAAAATGTTTTATTAGTTAATTGAAATAAAGAAAATTTTATTCGGAGATAAGTTTTTCTAAACTACTGAGAAAATTAGATAGAAAATGTAGTACTTGTAATGAGAAAATACTTCAGTAGCGGTAAAAGACCAGTACCAATAGTGAGTGGCAAGTTTCATCTGAGTGCTGTGCTTTGTGTAGACCTTTTTGTTGCACTCGCAACTTGCTTGGAATTTATTCAGATTATTATACGTTTGTGTTGTAACTTGGCCAGTATTTGCAACACAAACAATAATACCTTCGCTCAAATAAAAGTGATAATATGCATTGCTAAGATGAAGAGATTCCCGAAGAATGCCGCTGAAATGTCATCAGTAAATAGAAACTTTTGATATTCATGTTCTGTTTAGGGAAGAAGTTATTTCCTTTGTGTCTGTGTCTACTTTTAATGTTGCTTTTAGAATGTCGTATTAATTGAAAATATTCCGGAAATTCTCTACACGTAATAACTCTAGATGTAATACATTTAATAACGATTATTCATTCACATTTGAATAATCGTTTCGAGCTCAAACATAATAAAGTTACCAATTCTTGTTCTTCAGGCTTCCTTTACTTATTTTTTACATTCTTACTATGACATATTTAAACTTTAGTGCTTTGAATTTTACTACAGCACTTTTCAGTCTTGGGAAAGGCACTGATAATGTACTGGAAGATTATTATTATTATTATTATTATTATTATTATTATTATTATTATTATTATTATTATTATTATTATTATTATTATTATTATTATTATTATTATTATAATTTTATACTATGGTATGCAGAAATAATAAAAGCCTTGAAGAAAAACTGTGCCTGGTCCTTCTCTGTCTGTGTCTCACTATATATCAAAGCAGAAATGGTAAGAGACGGTGAGAAATGGTTTCCTGGTATGGGTTTAGCATCCCTGGAACTGGTTCAATCTACGTCTTTATTCTTCTGCCCGGTGGTAAAAATATGATATTTCCAATGACAATAGCAATTACTATAGGATGAACGATAAAGGATAACGAGAAATGATTTCTGAAATATAGATTTAGTATTCCAAGAACAATTACCAATCCTAACTTAACTTTCTACCTAACCTCAAGTGGTAGAGATTTTATTCAACTTTCTGTTTCAATATTGATCCCCATACCACGAAATCATTTATCGACAAGGTGGAAAGTTTCTTGACGCATACTTTCTGTTCTAAGGGTAGGTTCAGTTTCACCTTTAATCCCTCTATTAAAGCCATAGTCGCATATTGCCATGCTATCGCTAGGCATTATTTTTCTAAAGGAAAGCACAAACGTATGAAGTGAGCGGGATTTGAACTCCAGACCTTCTAGTTGGAAAGCTCATATATTTTATGTCCTTGATGTTACTGATAGTTTTGCTTTTTAATTTATTCAAGTCCTTTTAATATAATGCTACGTAATATAGAGAAATCATTACATTCTCGACGCAGTAACTTTTCACACTCCTTTTTAATTGTTTACTAGAGGAACTTTTTAAAAAAATATTTTAGACACATGGGAAAGAAAAACAAATCTCAATGAGAAGCTTGTGTAACCATTAGAGGACGTTGTTTTCTGATTAGGATTACGTCACTTTGAAAGGATCTTTATTCTTATATCTCACTTCCGGAATTCGGGTTGATACTACCTCCGGATGATGTCATATTGTAACTCTTCCGTTACACTTTCTGATGCACTTTTTCGTTGTTTTTATTGCTACAAAACGTTTCGTTAAAATAAAATAAGAAATTATTCAATAGCGTGTGATAAATAGGATGTACGCTCGTGCTAAAAAAAATGTACCTTGGTATGTACACTGTGCACTAAAATATGTCCACCAGCATTTTAGAGCATCTTTTGTTTCGGTAAAATATATTTGTTAATTACTTATTAATCCATTTTAAGTAGCCTTTAATATTTTACTCCTTTACGATTCTTCTATTTCTTTCCTTTACCTTTTTTTTTGAAACCTATTTTGTGCTCCTTAGACAAACGTTGAATACTCCAAGAGTATTATTCATTATAGATTGTTTAAGAGTGGTGCACACTATTCAGTATGACCGATCAGTGACTCAGTTCCACTAGGGGGGCCGCGGTGGCTCAGTAGTAGAGCGTTTACCTCTGATGCTTGGGGTTCCGGGCTCGAACCCTAGCCTCCGCCAAGTGAACTTTGTGGTGGACAAACACCGTGTCCGTGGGTTTCCTTGGGGTTCTCCCGTTTCCTCCCACTTTCTTCATTTCACCATTTCATTCATTACTCATCATCACCGTCTCCTTTAGCCTAACCGGCATAACCGTGGGACGTAAAACTCAAAGATTTCATTTCATTCTCATTTTCATTTCAGTTCCACTAGGCTGCAAAGGAAATTCCTATACTTGTGGATTGAAACCGTGGTATTACAAAGGAGATGAGTACTTATAGAATGCTGTAGTAGCCTTCCCCTTTCCCTTTTTCTGTTTACTCTCGAAGCAAAATATTAGCAACTTTTCTTAAATAACTCTTTTCTCGAATATCTAATGAATTAAAAATTATGGAGTGACTATAGAATAAACAATAGCTGCTTATGTAAGGAATAGTATTAAGCTAGCAATCCCAAATAGCTACATACGACACTGCTCACCTTTCATTGAGAAATGCACATAAAGAGCAAAAATTTTAGATAAATTAATACAATGTTCATTAACACTAACGTTAGAACACTTTCTTAATTAATTAGAATTAATAGTAATTAATGAATAAAATTATATAATGGAGAGTACCAATGGGGAATACACGTATGGAAGACTAGGCAAATAATTTGTAAATGTTTGTAATTGAACTTGAATGGTAGTTTAATTCAGAATAATTGTTTTAGTGTACAGCACTATACATAAAAAGTATACGCCATAAGCCACAGGCCAAGTGTTTATTTGATTTCCATGGTGGTATAGCGTATAATTGTGAATGCGGAATACGAATATAATCAATTTTTACTTCAATGACGATACAGTACACATAAATTGAATTAAAGTGTACCATGGGCCACTGAAAAGAATATTCAAATAAGGAAATCTTATGTAATGGAAATTCGGAAGACCTATACAGATAGAGTACACATATTCATAATTATGTTCTATTTAATGTGTATAGACAGATACAAGGAAAAATAAAGTAAACTAAACGTTTTTGCTTAAAAACTGAGCCTCGCTTATTGTAAAAGAAGAGCAGATAATTGTTATGCTGACCATAGATCAGTCAGGTATTAAAAAATTATAGTCCAAAAGCTGGCTGCATGTTTGAAGTAAATTCAGTGGATTGCATGTCATATTTCCTATAGCTAAATTAAGTCACAGTATATAATGCACGTAGAATGAAAATATTGTGGAATGAAAGGATAACCCTAAAAATACGCCCATTATATTTAAGATTAGGACGCCTAATAAATATTATGTAGTAATTGAATATGTTAACTCGTATCTAAATCATAGTATTTATGCTGAATTTTGTTTTAATATATGAAGTCGTGAGAAGAAATTTGAAAATCAGTTGAATAAATGTGAACAAATGAACTAACCGTCAGTATCTTTCAGAAAAAGATACCGAATATAGTAATGTTACATTGATGTGCATGGATGCCAGTCCATAAAAATGTATACACTTCATACATAAGAAGAGATGGTAACAATCAGAGATCTATTAAGGATTGTTTATAATGTCTTCTCTTACAGCAAACACGATTTAATTTTCTTTTCTTTCTTCTTGAGTTAGTCGATTCAATTATGTTATACGGAAAACAAGAATAAAACTCTTCCCTGCTCAGTGCATAGATGTGGAATTCATGAAGAGTAGGACAAAACATATTTCTCGTAAACATTATATGCGACCTCTTGTTTAGGTTGTAATGATTTTCATTTGAGAACACAAGTCCCTCTCGGGCTAACTGTAATGCTATTTCTAAAGAAAATGACTATTACGCTTATATAACACAATTGAAGAGATATACTTCTATGTAATTTATAATAGATATTTTATTGAATATAGGCCTAAATGCTCATTGAAATGTTTGGCTATCAAATTATGACTAAGGAAAAGAAATTGCATTAAAAAGGACATAGAATAAATGTCAATTGCATATTAAATTATTTAAAATGACTAAAGATTCATATTTGCTTATTTTTCTTAATTTCAATTAATTAGGCCTAAATTAACTTAAAAGTCAATTAGTGATTATAATATTAAATTTTAAAACTTCTTGTTAATAAACTTCAATGGTAATAAGTTGTGGAATTTACTATCTCGATTTGCCTCAATTCGTTAAAGAAAAATAACGAAAAAAAAAAACTGACAATTTAATTGATTTCAATGGCCAATCATTCTCAAATGTCGAAGGTTGTTTTAATGCTATATCTCAAAAAGAGTATTGAGATTTTAAAAACTATACCATTTAAAAGTACAGTATAACACTTATTTTTAGAGAGCGCGGAATAATCATTATTTTACTTTGCTTGTCTTGAAATTTTGACAAAGTCACACTACTTTCAGCAAATACAAAAATATACTTATTATGCATATATGAATATGAATGTATTCGCCTATGCTCTTGCATATGCTGAAATATTGCACATTTTATCTGACTATTAAGAACGGAAACATTTCAACTGCAAGGTCGCAGAAGTAGCATTGACCTTCTTATTCTGAGTCCTGATAACACTATCTGAATAACTAATGTCTATAGCTTCCTTAAAATGATGTATTAGTTATTATTTTCTTCAGCTAAAATAACTTACTGGGAATCCAACCTAGTTTTTGTTGACGAAACGATGTAGATGATGGTAAACGCAAAAAGATATATTGTATAATGTTTGTTTTCTTAAAAAGGAAAACACGATAAATACAAATACTTATGCTTGAATCAGTACAGTTACACCGAAATCTATATAATGTGTAAAAGAATTATTGAATAAACGGAAAATAATCCATGAATGTAATTTGGTCTACTTAAAATTCTGTCTTTTTAAAGGTAAATTATAGACTTTCAGTCAAGCGGCTACAGGATCATTGGTATTTATTGTAGGATCATGGTTCATACATTTTTTTCACAATGAAGCAACCTTTCAAATGGTACCATTCCCATTTCCCTTTACGTCCCTGAGGCGGGAAATTTTGAGAGAAATCAGGATTTTTCTGATTTTTTTTAAAATTCTGACCCCTCTGGCCCCTCTGTGTTTACGCAGAGATCTGAAAATCAACTGAAAAATACTAAGGGGTATACTAACTGTGCGTAGAAAATTTCAAGCTTTTACCTTGAAGAGTAAGGGCGGGAAAAATATTTATCACTAATCCCCACAATGACCCAGATTAGCGCAAAAGACCCTGATCTCAGGTAAAACATTTTCTGAGACATCCCCTTTTCCCCTAGGATCATAATTCGCACATCATTCTCTTCAGAATAGAACTGTCTTTCAAACGGTACTATTTACATGTCTCCATCATGTATCTGAGGCTGGAAAATCGCAAAGAAAAGAAATTTTTCGGTTAAAAATATACTTTTTTTTTTTACCTTTTTGCCCCTCTGGACCCCATGTGCTAACGCAGAGATCTGAAAAAATCTAATAAATACTACTCGGTAGAATGAATGTTTGTGCGAAATTTCAATCTTCTAGGTGCAAAAGTAAGCCTATCAAAAATAATAAAAATAGACCTTTCAAAAAATATAGTTTTTTGAAACGTTATGACGTCATCATCAGGCGTGAAACCATACGTAACCTATTCTACAATGCCTCTAGCCTTGACAAAAAACAAACGAAATAAAAAGCTTAATTGGTTGTTTTTTAATCGAATAATGAAGACACTACTTTCATACCGAAAAATAGGTACTAGAACTCCAAAGGGTTAATGTTGACCAATTGTGTTCCAACATAGATTGCGTGAGGGTCAAACTTATAGTATGATCTGATCTTTAAAAATATCTCTTGACCTACGTGATCTGTGTATTCCCAATTAGAAAAATGTAATTTCTAAATTGATTTGATGAATATCGTTAAATGATAAATAATCATCCGAAGTCCCTTACGAACTAAGTATTTTTATGTGAGGAAAATTAATAAATTACTAAAGAATTAATGAAAAGAAATAAAAGGTTGAAAAGAAATTCAATAAAAGTGGAAAACGTTGTGGAGAAAATATATGTTTACTTTTTTAATGAAGTCACTAACTATTATAATGTTAATGTTAATGATATCAGTAACGAGAGATAAAATATTGATTGTATTAGATAAAATTAATTTTTTAGATATGTTTTCAATAAATAGGTATTCCGTCTCTATGCAAAATATAAGGTGCCAGTAAAACTCTAATATTAGTACGATTGTTGGGATTAAAAGGATTTACCTCAATCCTACTAGTAATTGTATGTTCATTTAAACTAATATAATTAGTTGTTGTATGTTGATTGGAATAAAGAAGATTATGAAATTATTTTGTAAAAGATAAATTACTGTAAATGTTTGACAAGGATATGGAGAATAAGGAGGATATGGACATTAAAGGAGAGTATGTGGTCAGAGGGCACCGTTTTACATGAAAATGAAGTAAAAATTTTGGCTACGGATGGCAGTATTCATACTCTAGTTAATAATGATGAAAACCAAGACAATATTGATCTCCTGTCAATAGGCAGCTTATTATATATTTCAGATGATTCAGGAGATGAGTGCGAAGTTTGGTAGGCCGTATTGCGATCGTAAGTCTTAAAAATGTATCATTACATACAGACCAATAGCAATGAGACCTTTCAAATATGTTTAACTATTTATAGACCCCCACGTAAAATTACAATGCAGCGTGCCATAGTTAGAAATAATTCTAAACTTTTTACATAACATTCAATATTTCGGAAAATGTTTTGAAACATGTTCAATTAACTACTCGATATGTCAGCGTCATTTACTTTTGTCATTATATACTCCAATCATTATATTAGTTATGCATCATTTACTATGTCCCGAGGTATAACTCCACGTTTCCTTCCTGCAAATGTTTTATCAATTGTAGTTCAAGTAATGTATGATTTTCACGAACTTTCATATCTAACTTGATATATTAGTTTCAGTAGTAGTTGGAAATCTTCAATAGCTCTATTCCAATTAACAAATTCTTGTTCGCAATAAAATATAATATAATTAATCAATATAAAGGTAGTGAAAAGGCTAGCTAGAATATCTTGAATATCTAAATACTTACCTAATGCAAAATTGTCCATTTCTATATATGAAAAATTTGTAATAATTTCAATGTTGAAAAATGGATCTAAATCACATGTTCTGAACCCTTTTAAGGTGATCTTGGGAAGGAAACCATTTTATTTTAGAAATTGGAATATACTTGAATCATTTAGATATGTATTGTCTTATCTAAATGATTCAAGTATATTCCAATTTCTAAAATAAAATGGTCTCCTTCCCAAGATCACCTTAAAAGGGTTCCAAACATGTGATTTAGATCCATATATTGTCTTATATCTAAGAAAAACGAACTTTTTATTTAAAATTATTTTTTTTGTAAATTCAGGTGTTGATATTGGGAAGGAAACTTTTCTTTTAGAAATTTAAATATGTTTGAATCATGTATATGTTGTCAATTAAGATAAACAAACTTTTTTATAAAATTATTTTCTCTGTAAATTCAAGGGTTTCGCTTGGATTTTCTTTACTTCGTATAAGTTTGTTTTCTCCGTAACTAATCAAATGTTATTCATAAATTTTGGTACGTCGTCGGAGGATACATGATAGAATATTTTGGTAATAAATTTGACATTCAAGTGACAGTAATATCTCTGTAAGTAAAATGAGAAATTCAAAGGAACGGAAGAGAATGTATACTTCTGATATTTCTTTTGTTTTAATTAAACATATATAGGGACAACACTATATGCTCTTAATTGCCTGTTAAAAGCAAAACAAAAAAGGGATGTTTTATAGTTCTACTGTTGTTAATTTTCGCTCTGTAAATTTTTATTAGGAAAACAGTTATTTTATACATGAAGGATGTTGCGACTGGCGGCTATATTGAATTTTCACTCTTTGAAACACTTTTCCTTCGTGTTAACATCTTAAATCTGATTTGCAGATGCTTGAAGCCTCTGAAAAATACTACTTTCAATTAGTAATAAGGCTGCATAGGGGCTCATCTATTTATTTATTTGCTATCTTACTATAAGTTCAAGAAACTACAAAGCAGATATTTACAACTATTATGTTATAAAGTATTTTCTGAAATTATAACTATTATAATTGTTATTTATGATTTTTATTGATTGGTAATTCGTCAATAGGTCCTGAGTGCGTTGCAAGGGAATGTCAAACCAAATCGATCAATATGGTCACGTTTGAAACAGTTTCTGCAATGGTTTATTATTATTATTATTATTATTATTATTATTATTATTATTATTATTATTATTATTATTATTATTATTATTAATATTATTATTATTATTATTTAAGTATAAAAATTCATAAGCTTTAAGAACGTAACATGAAAAGTATATTTCGGTCAGAAGTACGGTTAAGCTCTAAATATTACATATATGAGAAATAGAGGCAGATTGAGATAAATAGAAATTAGAATGCCTGACCTCGGGCAAATATTATTCTGTTCCTTATTGAGGCGAGGTTTAACAGTTTAGTGAAATCAAATTCTCCAATGCGTAGTTTAAAATAATGACCTGTCTACTGTTGTGACTCAATGTATGAATTCGATTTCGCTTATTTTGTTTGGATGGTTGGAGTTTAGTATACCTTTCCACCACCGAGGCTACATGAGGTGCAGATCTGCACTTTTAGGTAGAATGCGAACTACCGCAATGGGTTCAAATTTCGAAATTATCTTGCGTTAATTGAACCCGTAACCAAGTCACTACACAAATGGGAGGCAGAGGTGGAGTAGGTCAGTAATTTGTAGGTCAACTGGATTAAGTACAGTTGATGATCTCTTGTGAACCTGGTCAACATACAACTTCTCCTTCCTACTAGATTACAAGTTGTGTTGCCAACTCATACGTTAAAAAATAGAATCGTAGCTGCGTGATAGGCCTATTCTAATATCAATATTTATTTCCACGAATACAACGATAATTATCACTCACATAAATTATACATCTAAAGCAAATTTCTCATAAACATGATTTCATTGATTTTGAATTTCAGCAGTTTTAAAACTATTAAACTTTATTAACACACATATGCACAAATTTTTATTGAACAATGTGCAAGGATCACTGACGCATGTAGAAATGCTTTCTGATTCGCAGGCGTTTTTCTCTGAAGACGGGCAAATGGTCAATAACACAATGTATGACTCTTAGCTGTGAAGAAGGGCGTTCTACTTTCACGAGAAATAGATGGAATCTTTTTTTTAAATTATTTATTTATCTGTATTTGTGTACTTCACATCCAGCAAAGATTCAACATTCAACGAACAATTAACAAAAAAAAAAAAAAAAAAAGCCGAACCGTTTTCTTATTACCAATGTCAATGATCATTCGGAGATCTCCAATTGAAGTGCCCTTTTGGAGCAGTATTCCACACTTTCCACAATTTTGCCAGTTCCCCACTTCACCCTAGTTAAGGGCTTGCATCGTATTACATTTTACAGAAATGTCTTATTGGATCACTATGTTGATATAAATTAGAAATAATTATTCTCAAAGGTAAACAGTGTAAAATTTATATTTCACAGAATATCAAAATATAATAGTTTACTAATAGAGATTATTAATATATTATCGACAATATATTCGACAGTATAAAAATCGACAATATAAAAACAAGATCACGATACTACCGAAAATAATATTTTTGAATAAACTAATCATGAAAGTTTCAAGGCTGCTCTCTAAGAATCTGATTTCAACAAAATGTCAAATACAAATTGATTATATGAACTTACATTGATTCTAAAGGTTCCTCAGTAAGATCCCTATTCGTTTGTCTTATTTTCTGTAAATAACTCAGCATGAAAAACAACATGGATGCTTTCAAAAATAGACAATTTAATACTATCAAAATACTATGAATGGTTTATTTGTTTTAAAAATATTTCATATAAAGTACAACAGAAAAATAACAGTAGGTGTCTGACTATAATAACCTCATCAAACTCAAATTCAAGCTTTAAACAAGGGTGCTTTTACTACTTCTGGTTTCAGTAGAAGAATGATGCTAAAATGAAATGTTTTTATTTGGATATTTGTGGAAGTTTAGCGTTCCTTTTCTGTACCGAGACCATACAAGAGGTGGACCTACATTTTAAAGTGGAATCCGAACCACCATAATATGTTCAATGTTTTCCCAACGGAAATTGGCTCTGAGACCATGTGCAGCAAACGAATACGCAGTAGCCGCTATATCAACAGGAAGGGCTTGAAATCTCTTGAAATTATGAATGTATGTATTAAGAATCGTATTAACACTTCTTATACTTAATGTATAGTATAGTTTGAAAGTCTTAACGATTGAAATAAAGTCAGTCTTTTGAGTCACGAAAAAAAAAATCGATTTTTCGTGTTTCGCTTTTCGAGAGAAAAATTACAGAGAAATGTTTTCCTAGAATTCTTTTATACCGTATAATATTCACGACCAAGTTTATTAATATTTAGAAAAGTGCCCATACTTTTTATATAACCGATCATCTCTATCTATTAGAAGCATTTTCAGACTCAGTAGAATAAGACGAGACCACACTGTCACTAATATTCTATATTTACTATATTTGCAATAATGTGATAGTTATATTTTATTAACATACATTCAACCTTCCTTATTATAATTATCTTAGCATAATATAATTGTAACCTATTATTAGTTATCTCCAAATTTGTAACATTTCAACTTAAAATGTAACACGTAGAGATGCAAAAAAAGCCGGCTTTTTTGAATCTATGTTTTTTTTTACATAAAAAGCCGGCTTTTTTGGGACAAAAACGAGAATTTTGGAAATTTTGGCTTTTTTCATTTTCATGATTTTTCTATCTAAATAGCTTTCTTATAGTATATTCTATACTTAGATAAGAATTCCATGACCTAAATGCCATATTTCGCTCTAAAATTCACCATCAAGATGGATGGAGCACATGTTTTACGAATTAAAGCTAACATGAAGAATGTAGTATTTGAGGGCAATTTTAGAGGCTATTTAACTTTATTTTAACTTTTGAGTTATCGATATTTTTTCTTCTCGATATCATTTCAGTTTGCCGTCTGTTTCATTTCTAAGAGCTTAGTACTCTAGCTTCTAAAGCAGAAGTTAAACTTACGTTTTTCTATATATCCGTCAAACCGTACGTTTTTCAATATATCCGTCTAACCGTACTTCCACATTTCTATTATACTGTAGCTGTGCAACGATTTAGCAATAATTTTCCGGATACAACCTTGAATACTAATTTACACAAATAATCAGTAGCGGATTTAGAAACGTACTTTGGGACGGGTTTCTCTGATTGTTTCATTTTCTAAAATCTCCTAATTTTATTTGGGAGGAGCTTGAAGTTTATGAGTACAGGCATAACTAATACTGTATTTCGTTTCGTTTATATATTTAGCGATAATCTTCCGGATACAACCTTGTAGATAATTTTATACTGAGAATCAGTGGCGGATTTAGAAAAGTATTTTGGGAGGGTTTTTTTCTTACTAATGTTTAGTTTTTCTAAACATTCGTAATTTTTATTTGACGGCAGCTTAAAGTTAATGAGTAAAGGCATAACTAATAGATATTTCGTTTGTTTTAGACATTCCGTAATTTTGGGGAACAGGCTTCAGTCCGAAAGACAGTCCCCCCTAACCCTCGCAAAACCGTCACTGCTGGTAATTAGTAATAATAACGATTTAAAAACAATAAGAAATGAAGTCAGCCAACTCACAGTACACGCACTATTTCTACTTCATAGATGGAATGAAGAAAAGTTTTGTCAGAATTGTCGAATGCTGAGTTGAATTCCGGACTTCTCGATAGAAGCGCAAAAGCTCCACTCAATCATGTTTGTTGTGCAGTTGTATTTATCTTAACTTAAATATATTCCGTACTCCTTTTTTTTGTGTGTGTTAGTGGGGTGGGGAGAGTTCCATAATGATATGAAGGGTGTGAGCCAAGAACATGGTAACTAACAAATTTTCAATTGTTGAGTTACGCAGCATCAGATAGGCAGCAACGCATACCGCTTCGTTTAATCCCTCATGTATAGACTTATGTGAAAAATCAGCTTTCCGACTTTCAAAATGTATTGTGCAGCAGAAAATTTCTAATTTCTTAAAATAGTAAAATTATGGGTTACCATGTTCTTATCTCACACCCTTCATCTTCAATCCCTCTTGTTAAAAATACAGAAAACTTGAGGACTGAATAAACCGTGATGGTGCTTATATAAAACTGTAGAATTTCAAGAATATACAAAACCAAAAGCTCTAGATGTGCAGCCTTTAAGTGTATCATATAAATCTAAGTATTTTTCTTATGTTTTATTTTAATTTTTTTTTGTTCCAAAAAGAGGGTATGGAATATTTTGAAGTAAAAATACTACATAGAATTTTGCTACTTATTTGAGTATTTTTTTTTTTAAAGGAAGTATTTACTTTTAGGGTTGGCTGGTTTACACCAGCTGTTTTTCTTCTTTTTTTAAAAATAAACAACTGGTTTAAACCGAAAAAAAATAAAAGGTACGAAAAATGCGAATCGTGTGAACTTCATGGTGACGTTTCCATACATCAAACCATCTGCATTAGTTTTATTTCCTTTTCACCTTTTAATCAAGGTGTCCCATGTTCAATTCTCGGTCGAACCACAACCCTTCTTTCATGCGTAAACAAAGTAGCGGTTCGGATGTCACTTTAAGCGAAAGTCTTCTCCTGGATAACCTCGGTATTACGTAAGGATGTTAAGCCTGAACATACGAAACGAAACTAAATTGTATATTTCTGCATGCCTGAATGCCTGTTGTTTTATAAAGAAGCCAAGGTTGCTTAAATATACTGATATAAATTGACAAAATTTATCGATTGCCTACGTAGCTTCCAACATTAGCTTGGATTGTATTTTCAATGATAATGTACGCACTAAATTTGTAATTTAATACCTCAGTTTTAGCGTACTGATTATGATACGTTGACCTTTAAATTTTACATGCAAAGCAATAACAGGATTTTTTCCGTTATTGTTTTACATTTAGAGTAATGACGGGATTTTCCCGATGTCTAGGGCGGGAGTTTCTCAATTTAAGAAATTTACTGACCGGACTTCTTTAAGCTTATGTGACCTCTTCCAGCATAACCCCGTTGTTGCATAATAACACCAAGGCGAAACAAACTTATTTCTGTCAATATGTAATATAAATACATAAAGCAATATATCTAAACCCAAAAAAAAACCTGGTTTAAACCAAAAAAGCCTAGTTTAATCATCCCCCCAAAAACGGGTTTTTGGCATTTTCAAAAACAACCATGGCTCTTGCCAACCCTGCTTACTTTTGTATGTAGGAGGTTAAAAAAAATCTTATTATATACATTGGTTAATCCTTTGGAATTCATAATGTAAATATGTTGAGAAGTAAAACTGTTTGAAATATCTTTTCGAAATTCATGGTTTATTTTCGAGGTTTTATATTATTATCGGCATCAACCACTAATTAAATGATTTTTTGTGTTGCAGAGAAGCGAAACAAAATCTGGTTTATCAATTTAAAGCAGAATTTTCAAAAAAGCCCAAAATTTCCCAAGCAAAAAAGCGAAGCAAAAAAAACCGAGTTTTTTTTTTCAAAAAAGCAGTTTTTTCCGAGCCCTTGCATCTCTAGTAACATGTGTGTAAATAAAATCGAAGACTCTGACATTACAACTTTAAATAATTTTGAAACGTCTTGCTTTACACACATATACATGAAACATTTTAAGCTTTTTAGAATCTAAGTTTCCGTAACCTTTAAATTTAGACACAATGTTACATGGAAAACTTTGTCAAAGAGTAACTATGGGTAAAAGAACAACCTAACATTTAATTGCGTATAAAATGACATAGTTGAAAACTCACAATAAGAAACGAGTAATAAAGTTAACTTAATACATATTACTGTAAATATTAGAAGTTAAAAAAAATATCAAGTCAACGCCAAATTTAATTCTAACCAATGTCAACTTCTACCAACTCTGTAATAGTTAGCCTACACTAACAGTCACTAGTGGAACTCAAACAAACTGAGCCACTACAAAATAACCAAGAAAATTCTGTAAAAAACGAACTAGTTTATAACCGCTACCAGGTTATAGAAGGATTTTTTGTGGACACTCTGTATATTTCGTAAAGACTGTGATTATTATTTTCGATTTATACTTTATTCTGCAACGCACATAAGTTCTTTCTTTGGTGGGAATTGCTTCTTTCCCACACAATTGGACAAAGAAGTCTTTCATCGTTTTTTCATATATATATTTAAAACATTGATTTTGCTGAGAACATTTCAGCTAGTGACTAACCATTTCAGTGTTTCTCCCTGACTCATTATATGCACAGTATATATTCTATAGTTAATGGGAACTGAATTAAGTGTTTTCTTTAATCGCTTATGGAAACATTACAATAGATTAGAGAAATACGGGCTGACCAGATGTCCCAGTAACCAAAGTGGCACCAACTGTGTTGTTTCGTAGCCCGTTATCTGTACTTTCTCACGCCAGTGTTATCGCCGTGTCTAGTGCATTATTGGCAGTTGACTAAAATTAACATAAATTGTTTTCCGTATTCTGTTTGTATGTGCATACAGGTGAGTAACTGAGTAATTTTTGAAATGAACTGCCAACACTATTCCGTTGACCATTGCAACCCGTAGCTTGAGCTTGGACGCTCGAGGAGTTTGACTCCAGGTCTGGAAGATGCAACCACGCATCTCGCGTTGAACTTCAAACATAAGTTGTGTTAAGGGGCACAAGCTATTTAGCCGGTGAAGGACGATTTCTTACGGCTAGCCCCAATCAGTGAAATCCCAGGTCCTCAGACCTTGTGCGTTTAAAAAGTTATATACGCGCCCACCAATATCAGTATCCCACTGGGCAGATCTTTTTTTCGAAGATTCACCTTTACGCTGCAGGACTGTTCAGCGTAACAACTGGATTCATCGTGGGACGATCCAGACAACTTTTCCCCAGTGCTAATCCCCCAAGTGTGTTAATGGTGTGAGCGAAGAATTTATAGTGATATCTGAATTATAATCATATATATATATAAAGGGCTATATTTCCCGTAAAGGGCAAAACGTAATTTCAGCGGCAAAATTTATTAGTGTCCAGTGTTGTATTCATTTCTCTTCGTTATTTTTTTTTCAAAATAGTGTTCTAATAAATAAGTATAGTGTCAATTAATCCAGTGTGTTTTCGTTGTTTGTATGCGTGAGGTTTGTGTGCGTTATGGTCTGGATGACCGTCTGATCGTCCGTGAGGTTTTCGAGACGAGACACCCGAACCTCTCGGCGCCTAATGCTCATCTCATTATTGAGACCGACGAGCTTTTTGGGAAACAGTTTGTAACCTTTCTTGGAGAGGTCTTCGTCGTCCTATCCAGGTAAGTTAAAGTATCAGGAGTATACTTATTGGTAATACCACGAGCAGAGGACAGCGAACAGATCAGAACTGAGGGCGGTTACAAATAAATAGCTGCCCGAACATGGACCACGACCTCTAGATGGTTACAAATAAATGACGCCCGAACTACCGACCCGAATCGAGACCGTTGGTGCTCGAATATACATATAAGATTAATATTTTAATATATCATTTCTCTTTCAGCTTAGTACCAGTAATCTGAAAAAAAAAAAAAAAAAAAACTTCTCTTTTAGGTGATTTTAATCATAGCTTGTGACATTATATTTTATTCTAATTGTATGTTTTTTCAAGTTTATTTTTGTCCAAGATGGCACAGGAAGTAGATATGATTACTAAGATAAGTTCACTTTTTAAAGAGAATATTGAAGATTTAAAAAAGGAAAATAAAGAGAACTTTGATAGATTAGAACAAAAAGTAGATAAAAATGAAGAGAATTTTGCTCATCTTAAAGAGAATCTTGTTAGATTAGAGAAAGATAGTAAAGAGTCCCGTGCTGAGAATAAAGAAAACCTAGCTAGATTAGAAAAAGAACTAAAGAGTGAGTTAGGTCAGAAGTTAGACGCCGTACAAAGGGAATGTCGCGAAAATAACCAAAGATTAGAACAAAGTATTAGGAATGTAGAGGCTGAAAGTAAACGAAGGAACGAAATCCTCGAACAAAAATACGATGGCATCACACTTAAGATTCATGACCAGCTTCACGAAGTCAGTCATAGTACTAAACAGGCAATCGAACTCGCCACACAGACCAGCGTCGAAGTTAGGCAACAGACTGAAGAAACATGCCATCGTGTAGAACAAATAGAAACAAAAGTTTGTAAAATTCAGAATCATTTAGGAGGCTTGCACGATTACACACAATCCCTCCAAGGGCAGTTGGAATCAGCCCGAGATGTGTGTCAGGCTAATAAGGAACGCTGCGTTAGTTTACATATAGACACAATCGATAAATTAGATGAGATGCATGACCGTATTGAGGAAATTTCTGAACGCGTAGAAAGGCAAGGTAAAGACATTAAAATGGTATATGAAGAGGCGAAACTGATAGACTACAATATGAAGGTAAAAAATGAATCTAACGCAGAATGTCGCGCCGAAATACGGGCAATAGATAAGAACATAAAAGAAATTAGACGTGATATGGTAGAGCTCGCCCAGAGAGTAGAAAGTACCGAAAATAGAGCGTCAGAATTTGAACCCCGAGTAGAAACAGATACTCCTAGACAAGTTAGGCATTATAGTGATTCGGCTTATTCGGAGTGTAAGAACACTAGTAGTAGTGATAGCACAAGTGATGATTCAGAAATCAAAGTTGTATGTGACCGAAGGCGCAAGCGCGACAAAAATGTTACTTTCACTAATCGCCAGAGAAAAAATACGAAATTAAAAGACGATGTCATGCTTAAGGAAATACAGTGTTTTCCTAAATTTCAGGGTGATCCTTCCAGTGAATCAATTCACAATTATTTACAAAAGCTAGAGCTTACAGCTCAATTAGCCAACCTTTCTGATAAAGCTCTGTTTAAACTCATTCCACATTTGTTGCAAGGAGTTTCATTAAGCTGGTACAATATCAGGAAAGACGACTTTACTAACTATGAGCAAATCAAACAAGCACTTATTGAAGCTTTCGCGGGAAAAGCTACAGTACAACATAGGCTATCAACCTGTAAGAGTACTAGGTTCGATCCCAAGGTACATAGTTCCGTACATGATTTTGCGCTAGATCAATTCAATAAACTTCGCGAATTGACACCGCAATTGCCTGAATTTCTCATACTTACCGATGTAATACAAACTTTGCCTAATAGATTTAAAACTGAACTCTTTCTTCATTCATGTAATAATATCAGGGAGTTTTTGGCCGCAATTCAAAAATTAGAAACTTTACAGGCTCAGCAAAGTCGTAGAGAAGAAAGATACAAGCAGGGTAATAATTATAATGGTAATCAAAATTTCGGTTTCCAAAGTAACCAACGAAATTTTTCGTATAATAAGAGTAATAATCAAAGGTACCAGGATCAGCGTGTAAATAATATGAGAATTGATAGGAATCAGAACCGAGGTCGTACGCGACGTGACCATAGTAGAAATAATAGGAACCGACCCTTGAGATCACGTGATCAGAGAAATAGTGAGGAACGGAACAGGAATCGCAACTCGCGCGATAATTCTAAGACTAGACCTGAACGAAAGAACAATAATTCTAGGGATCGGCGAAACAATAGTACCAATAATGAAAGGAGGAATAATAATAGTAGAAATAACAACAATAGGCAAAATCATAACAATAGGAACAACTCAAACCGGTCAAACCGACGTAATGAATGGAATTCTGGCCACTCGGAAAACAATTAAAAGGCGGTACTGAGGACCGGGTACCGGCCAATACATACTATCCCACTGTAGGTCCAACTAAGCATTTTCTGGTATCGCATACTCACATTTGTAGTGTAAATAATCCGGATTTAGCTAGAAGTGACTGTGAGTCGGACACAGACTGTCTAGACCATTATATTAATGCGCAACCCAACCCTATCTCTGCTAAACTTAAAGTTTTAGTTTGTAATACTGAAGTTGAATGTCTGGCGGATACAGGCTCCGATACATGCCTCATGTCTTTAGCGCTTTGGAAACGCATTAGCGCAGATGTGACGTCACCCAAACTCACCCCAGCTGATGATGTACTTTTAGTGGATTTCAGTGGGTCAACCAGAAGAAAAGTAAGAGGTTACACATTAGTCACTATTCAAATTGATAACATTTCTGTTTATGTAAAAGTTTATGTTACAGAATCTCTTAATCAAGATCTTATTTTAGGACTTGATGCACTTACTGCTTTGAGAAGCCAAATTAATCTTTCGGATGGTACGATTTCCATGGAATATAATAATTTGAAAACCATTATTAATCTTTTACCAGAAAATTTTGACTTTCAGGAAATCTCCGAAGATGAAGAGAGAGATACGATAGACAACAATTTTTCTATTTCAGCTGCCACTTTTGTAAAACAATGTGCTACAGACGAGCAGATTAGAGATGCTGTTAACCGCACTTTTAATTTAAATAACCGACAGAAAAAGCAATTATACTCTCTTTTGTCACAATATAGGGATATTTTTACGAATTATCCAGGTCTCTGTAAAGACTTCGTTTATGAGATGGAGGTGAAAACTGACAAGCCACTGGTACGTAAACAATATCCCATCCCTCATAAGTATCTCCAAGATGTACGAGATGAGATTCATAAGTTATTAGAATTAGGATTAATTTGTCATTCAAATTCTGTTCACAGCAATCCTATCCTTGTAGTTCCCAAGAAAAACGGGAAACCAAGAATATGTGTTGATCTTCGCTTGCCGAACCAGTTTGTGGAACTTCGTCAAACAAAATCTGAGGGCATACAGGACTTATTATTAAAAGTAAAATGTAAACCTTTCCTTAGCTCCCTGGATCTTGTAAGTAGCTATAATCAGGCCTTGCTTACTCCTAAGTCCCAGGAATATACAGCATTTAATTTCGAAGGCCAGCATTACCAATATCGAGTCACATGTTTTGGTTACAAAAATGGTAGCAGTGTTTTAAACAGTATGCTCCAAAAAGTATTGGGACCAGAGTTACATGCTAAAATATTACGATACATTGACGATTTGGCTTGCTTTACAGATAGTTTCGAAGAACATCTTGCATTGCTGAGACAAATCTTTGAAAAGTTTAGAGAACACAACCTTACTCTCAACATTGAAAAATGTTCGTTTTGCACTAATTCAATATCTTTTCTAGGTTTTTTGATCACTCCCGAAGGCATTAAAAAGGATCCAAAAACCATAGAAGCGGTTCGTAACTTACCCAGACCCACCAATATTAAATCTTTACAATCTGTAATTGGTCTCTTTAATTGGTCACGAAATTTTATTCCTCATTTCTCAGAAAAAATGCAACCTCTTTTTCAGCTTCTCAAAAAGGGAAAACGGTGGCAATGGCTTGAAGAACACGAACAATCTTTTCAACAAGTTAAAGACGATATTTGTAAAGATGTTCTCTTGTCGCACCCTGACTTGAATTTACCTTATTACTTAGAATCGGATGCATCCCGCTTGGGAGTCAGTGCAGTCCTATATCAGTACAGTGATGGACAGAAAAAGGTAATCCAGTTCGCTAGTCGGACTTTAACGCCTGCTGAGTCTCGCTATAGTGTGAGTGAGATCGAATGTCTTGCAATCGTATTTGCGGTCCGAAAATGGCGTCAATTGCTAATTGGTCACCATGTTATTTTTATTACAGATCATAAAAATCTCAGTTGGTTGGATAAGGCTAAGCCTTGGAACACTCGTCTTCTTAGATGGTCCCTGGAATTACAACAGCTGGAGTACGAAATACGTTTCCAGAAAGGTTCCGAGAACCTTTGTGCCGATGCGCTTTCACGTCTCTTCCCTTCCAAAGAATTACCAACCAAACGTGTTCATCTTTTACAGGCTATTCAAGACAAAATCAAAAATATTTCAGTTGAAGAGTTACAGAACGCACAAAAGGAAGATCCTGATTATCTCCCCATTATTTCTTTCTTAGCAGGCGAGAAGATAGAAGAGCTCCCAAGGAATTCACGCAATTGGGAAAAATTTTTCAAACTCGATAATGGTATTCTTTTGTACAGAGATTTTCATTTCCCAGACTCATATAAAATTTGCATTCCCAGGTCGTTAGTAAATAACGTTCTTACAGCTTACCATGACGATTTAGACCACCCGGGAGTAGACAGAACGCTTCGGATCATTTCAAAATCATTTTATTGGAGCAAAATGAGATCAGATGTGAAGAAACATTTAAAGGATTGTGTGAAATGTATGCAATTTAAATCCGATCACCACCCACCAGCTCGTTTCTTGTCTACTAATCCTTATTCAGAACCTAGAGCTTTATTAGCCCTTGATTTTTTAGGCCCATACCCATCAGGCAAAAATGGTGCGCGTTTCGCACTAGTTACTGTTGATGTGTTTACTCAATATTGTACAGCTTACCCCTTGAAGAACGCCACTGCTACTTCAGTCATCAAGTGTTTATTTGATATATACATGCTACATCTAGGTATCGTTCAGGCGGTGCTGACAGATAACGCTGCAGTGTTTCATAGCAAAAAGTTTCTATCTAAAATGCAAGAGTACAATATTAAAGTCCATCATACAACACCGTATCACCCAATGAGTAACATCACAGAACACTCTAATAAAATTCTTGTATCTACTCTTAGGTTATTATGTTGTCAGTCACATAATAAATGGGCCGAGAACCTGACGCAAGCAGTTCTATTACATAACTATTCCATCGTTGAAAGTCTTGGCGTTTCACCAGCAAGTTTGTATCTTAATATTCATTTTTCTCGTCCCATTTTTAAGCATTTTGGTTTACAGGTATCTGAAGATTTTGATAAGGAAGACGGGATTAGTTGGTCGAATAAATTACTTATGGCAGACCACCGACGAAAAGCCATCATTGAAAAAAGGAACGCACGATGGAACGATAGTCAACAACAGCGACGACGTTTAAAACAAGGAAGTTTGATTTTTCTCAAACAGCGCAACATCAGTAGTCTATTGAAAGGTGAAATATCAAAATTTTTTGATTTGTACCGAGGACCCCTTTTATGTGTTAAGGTCATTAATGACCGTGTTGTTGAACTTGTTGACCCTTCTTCAGGTGAATATTTAGGACTTCACTCGATAGACAGGACCAAGTTATGGGAACCTACCCCTGAAACCCGTGAAATTTGGATGGCCTTGGCACGTCGCCAACTACCAGAAGATCTTTTGTATGACCTTAATTTGTCACCTGTTAATGAAACTCAAGAACCAATCTCTTTTTCCCCTAGTGGAGAAGTCAACTTGTCAAAATCCGAAAACGACAAGTCCGATGAGAATAATTCAACTCCTTTACAGGTTAATAACTTATCAACCACCCGTTTGTTATCTCTTTATTTAGGAGATCCTTGGTTACATTATTACTTCAATTCCACATATTGGGAGCCTACGTGTATCCCATTAATCACACCTAACCTTACCGGTGGACTACAATTACGTAGAAGTTATACAGAGAGCAGGAATTAAAACAGATGTTAAGTGAGGTTAACTTCATTAAAAAAAAAAAAAAAAAAAAAAAAAAATACGTTGATACGAATTTTCTTTTAGGAAAGCAACGCATTTCTTTCAATTTTTCTTTTAACTGTTAGGTGATAGACATTCATTCATTTTCTTCTTTTTTGCTTTTAGTTGTGGATAAAACACCTGGACACGAAAAGAAGAACTACGCATTTCTCTTAAACTCATTTTTGCTTCCAGTTTTTAACTGTCCGGCAAAGAGTAGATACATGTTTTTCTTTCTTTTTCTTGTTTTGATAAGGCAGTCGCCAGACTGTAGAACCACTTGTGTTTATGGTTACGAATAACGGGTGATATACAGCTGATTAATTCTTTTCCTCTTTTTGTTTTTGCTCCGTGTAGCACTTCATACCTCAGTCAGCTGTGCATTTGTGTTGCAAACCTTATCACTGACTTACTATTAGTTTAATGTTATTAATTTTTTCTCGTTTTCCTTTCAGATGTTTGAATTTAGATCTTTTAGTAAATAATTAACGTATCCCATACGTAGGGGAATTGCATCTTAAAAGCAATTTGAAATCTTGGCGCGATTTCCGTACCCCCAGCTAGTGGGAAGATATTTTGTCCTTATATTTTTATTAAATGTTTTAAATTTTAAATCCCTTTTTAGGATCCTTTCCCACTTTCGAAATTCTCAAATATGTTACTACATGTTATTTACAATAAATATTTGATTTTCTTTAAAAAAAAAAAAAAAGAAGAATGTATCCAGATGTGCAGGATCAGAATATTTTAGTTGTTACTAATATATATGTGTATAGCTATATGTTTATAATTAAAATTTAGTATGTAATCACATACGTAGGGAGATTGCATTTATCCAAAAGCAATTTGAACTAGTGGCGCAGTTCCGTATTCCTAGCTAGTGGGAAGATATTTTGGCCTTATAACATAATTTTATTAAATGTTTTAAATTTTAAATCCCTTTTTAGGATCCCTTCCCACTTTCGAAATTCTTAAATATGTTATTACATGTTATTTAGAATTAATGTTTGATTTTCTTTTAGAATTTATTAAAAAAGGAATGTATCGAGATGCCAAGGATAAGAAAAATTTTAGTTGTTAATTACAGATACATTAGTGTATGTTTATAATTAAAATTTAGTACGTAATCTCATGCGTAGAATATGAAACTTTACATTTATAATCAATGTTAAATTTCTTTTCAGTGTTAATCTTAGATTTTCGTTTTCATTTTAATAGTAACCTGTAACTAGATATGTGTATTCTTAGTTTAAATTTTTTAGTATATTTATACGTCTAGTAATATTCTAGTGAATATTTTAATGTTTATGAATCGTAACTATATTGTGTACTTGTATGTTAAGGTGTTGTAATTATTTTTATTAAGTTTCAGAAAATTATATTTTAGTCACTGTATGTCCCAAAACTATTTGGAATTTTTTTTTAGTAAAATTGTTTTTGTTATGGAGTATTTCCTTCAGAAATCGACATGGCCCATTATTTATGAGGTTTCAGCCGTCTCAGAAATATTGATATAGATCCCGAAAAATAAACTTATTTTCTTTCCAACAGCATGAAGCCATAACGTTTTATGAAAAATTACTTTGTTAATTATTTCGTATGCTCGATGACTGAATTTTTTTGCGTTAATAAGACCATTTTGAATATTTGTAGCGAAGATGCCTAAGGAAGCTTGTTACAGCTGTTTTGTAGGGAATTTAATTGGATGTTTTAGATTGACCAGAAAGTTGTAATGTCGTTGACTATATTCTTGTTTGTATCTCATGTTTTTCTTTTAATAGGTCTCATGTATTTTGTCTTTTAGAGACATATTTTACGATGCTACGAGAGCATTTGTATTTTGTGTGTTTACACATTTTTTCCAGGTGGATGATGTACGTTATGTTCCAGGGAACATACGTGTATTTTACTGAATATTAGTGTTGATATTTCAGTTATGTATAGAAACATTTTGTAAGTGCCTATGGTTGCAGGCCGTTCCACGTTTCTAGTCTTGCCTCGCAGGTGTCGATGGCATATTTTGTGTGTAAGTACGTGTAGTATTACACATTTTTCCCACCTATGGTTTTGGTCAATTCATGGCGTAATGACCATTTATTTTCAGGAATGTTTGGACTAGTGAGTCAACTTCCTTGACTTAGACCTTCGAAAAACTTGGATCAATATTGGATAGTTTTCAACATTTTAATTAATAAATTTTTTGCAGATAATACCCATCTATTTTGGTAACCCTACAATGTTTACGTTTATGGAAGTGAACAACGACCATTATTCTAGGCCTAAGCTAATAATAACTTTGTTTCAGAATGAAACCATTTGTTGTATTGAGCATTACTGAATTAAAGTCTCGATTTTCACGACGAGCAGATGGCATTTGATCTTATGGCGTGCCAAATTTTCTTCATACATGTCAACGAAATCACGATCTTTTCTTTGATATGCAGAATCATGCTTATTTCTTGGAATTACTATGAACGTCAATTTTGACACTTAAGTTTATTTTTTTTTATTTTTGAAAAACGATTTTTCGTTTTCTTCTGCCAAACAACACGAGGCACAGTTAAAAAAAAAAAAAAGGGACATACAGGTGAAAATCTTATTTTGTTTATATATTGTCAGTTTATCATGTGTTTACATTTCCATTCATTTTACTTTTTCAATGATTTTCATATTTTTCAAATATATTAGAGTGATATCGAAACTTTAACAATAATTTTAATATTTTAGTACCTTTAACATGTTTTGTTATTTGCTTATTCATTCAGATTTTGATATTTTAAATACAGATATCAGTATATTTACTAATTTTTATTGAGATATTTGATAATTCTTCAAGTCGATGTTTTCATAAATAGTTATCGTGTGTGTATATTTATTTCATATTACACAAAATAAAGTGATCGAAACGGAACACTTAAACATTTTGCGAAAAGAATTTATTAGTGTTAAAAAAAAAAAGAGCATTTAAATAGCCCTATAACGTATTTACTTCATATTATATCAAATAAAGTGATCGAAACGGAACACTTAAACATTTTACGAAAAGTATTTGTAAAAAAAAAAAAAAAAAAAAAAAAGTAAGAATTTTAATAGCCCTATAAACGCTTTCTGCGAACTTAAAAAAAAAAAAAATATCATACAGGTGTTATAACCATACCTCGTTTCTCACACCAGTGTTTAAAAAAAAAAAAAAAAAAAAAAAAAAAAAAAAAATCCCCTTCACCCCTCATCAACTCATCGTTGGAGAACCATGGAGAATCACGGAGGATACTCAACACAGGAAGACAACACATGGTTTCAACATGTGAAGTAACGGAAGATAAGGAAACTCAACTGCACCAATTGTTCAAGAGGATCTTATTACTGTATGGAACATTTGGATTGGACATTGCTCATGCAGGAACCTCATCATGTTGTAGTGAGTGAACAAGATATTTAACTATTTTAAATAGCCCTTTTTCTAGGTGAAAAACCATTCATCGTTTATACACGTAAGTCTCACACCATATGACAGTGTTGCCAACTAACTTATTTTAAATTTTCAGGTGAAAAACCTAATTTTATTCGTACCTCGTCAGACGGCCAAGAGTTCTCAACCGGTCTACGTGTGCACTTGACAGGTCGTTCCACGTTTCAGACGCCATATATAACCGCTACCAGGTTATAGAAGGATTTTTTGTGGACACTCTGTATATTTCGTAAAGACTGTGATTATTATTTTCGATTTATACTTTATTCTGCAACGCACATAAGTTCTTTCTTTGGTGGGAATTGCTTCTTTCCCACACAATTGGACAAAGAAGTCTTTCATCGTTTTTTCATATATATATTTAAAACATTGATTTTGCTGAGAACATTTCAGCTAGTGACTAACCATTTCAGTGTTTCTCCCTGACTCATTATATGCACAGTATATATTCTATAGTTAATGGGAACTGAATTAAGTGTTTTCTTTAATCGCTTATGGAAACATTACAATAGATTAGAGAAATACGGGCTGACCAGATGTCCCAGTAACCAAAGTGGCACCAACTGTGTTGTTTCGTAGCCCGTTATCTGTACTTTCTCACGCCAGTGTTATCGCCGTGTCTAGTGCATTATTGGCAGTTGACTAAAATTAACATAAATTGTTTTCCGTATTCTGTTTGTATGTGCATACAGGTGAGTAACTGAGTAATTTTTGAAATGAACTGCCAACACTATTCCGTTGACCATTGCAACCCGTAGCTTGAGCTTGGACGCTCGAGGAGTTTGACTCCAGGTCTGGAAGATGCAACCACGCATCTCGCGTTGAACTTCAAACATAAGTTGTGTTAAGGGGCACAAGCTATTTAGCCGGTGAAGGACGATTTCTTACGGCTAGCCCCAATCAGTGAAATCCCAGGTCCTCAGACCTTGTGCGTTTAAAAAGTTATATACGCGCCCACCAATATCAGTATCCCACTGGGCAGATCTTTTTTTCGAAGATTCACCTTTACGCTGCAGGACTGTTCAGCGTAACAACTGGATTCATCGTGGGACGATCCAGACAACTTTTCCCCAGTGCTAATCCCCCAAGTGTGTTAATGGTGTGAGCGAAGAATTTATAGTGATATCTGAATTATAATCATATATATATATAAAGGGCTATATTTCCCGTAAAGGGCAAAACGTAATTTCAGCGGCAAAATTTATTAGTGTCCAGTGTTGTATTCATTTCTCTTCGTTATTTTTTTTTCAAAATAGTGTTCTAATAAATAAGTATAGTGTCAATTAATCCAGTGTGTTTTCGTTGTTTGTATGCGTGAGGTTTGTGTGCGTTATGGTCTGGATGACCGTCTGATCGTCCGTGAGGTTTTCGAGACGAGACACCCGAACCTCTCGGCGCCTAATGCTCATCTCATTATTGAGACCGACGAGCTTTTTGGGAAACAGTTTGTAACCTTTCTTGGAGAGGTCTTCGTCGTCCTATCCAGGTAAGTTAAAGTATCAGGAGTATACTTATTGGTAATACCACGAGCAGAGGACAGCGAACAGATCAGAACTGAGGGCGGTTACAAGTTAACTAATTAATTGTATGGCCTATGGAATCCTGAGGTTCACTACCTTGTTCAGAAAAGCTTTCCATTGATTTCTGTCTTTAACCAACTGGATCTAGTTTCTATTTTGTATTTTTATTTCTTAAATATTCATCTTAATATTGTCCTCCCATCTGCACCTACGGCTTCCTGGTCGTTTTGCGATAGGATTTCCAGTTAAAATCTTGAAAGTGTTCCTACGTTCTTCCATACTGACTACATGATTTGCCCATCTCAGCCTCCTTGACTTGATAACCCTAACAATATTTAGTAAACTGTATAAATTATGCAGTTTCTCGTTATGAAGTTTCCGCCATTTCCCATTTCCGTTATTCGCCACAGGACTTTATTTTCAAATATTTTTCTAACTACATCAGTTGTTAGTTGAACCAAACAACTTAGCTTAAACAATCAAAAAACTATATTCTAGTCTACAATAAATATACACGAGTCAGTGTTACTAGTATTCCTATATCCAACATATAATTTTGTACCGGTATTCAATCGACATCTGTATGAAGTCACATACATATATTTAACATACAAACAAAAAGCAAATTAAAGATATTAATTTTTAATCATTTCTCTATATATTACTAATTAATACAATGACCGATATTAAGAGAGTAATTAATACATCAGTTAGTGGTACAACCTCTCAAGTTAAAAAAAATAAATTCCAGGAAGTATTTTGTATAGGTCATACAAAACGTCGTATTGTGATGGATATGACTAGTGACGTACGGCACTGTAACGATCACGACATATAAAATCACTAATACTAATATTTGTTAATAATTTATTGCATTTTTATGTAATAATTAAAAAACAACGATAAATTAAATACAATATTTGAGATAAATATGGACGAAATGTCTTTCTTGGGTAGAGTTACCTAATTAAATAATGTATAATCAGTGCTGCATTTTCCTAGAAAGACTCTTATACATACAAGTAATGACTCGACATTATTTACCTTTGAAGAAAAACAATACTGTATCTCTCGATTATACACTAGGAGATAAGATCAGAATTGTTAACATTTACTTCACAAAGTCAGACTGAGACACGGTGGCTCAGTGGTAGAATGCGTACTTATGGTACGAGAGATCCATGGTTCGATTCCAATCCATATGAGTTTGTGGCAGACAACATCATGTTCGAGAGTTTTCTCAGAGTTATTCTGTTCTCTCCCACATTCACATTTCACCAAACCTCGCATAATTATTTACTTACATTAAATTATCTGTTCCCTTTAACTTAAATGGCACAATTGTAGGATGTTAAAAACTATTACATAATTTATTTTCGCTTATCACACCTTTAAATATCAAGTGAACCTTCGACATTGTTAATCGTGAGTTGAGGGTACAAACACAATGAATAATTGTTTTTAATATATTGTAAGGCATTGAAAAATTGTTACCTAACACTGTCAAAATTAAGATTCTATTACCTAAGGAACGTAAGTACCACCAACACTATAGGACATTTTTAAAAGAGCTGTGTGCTGATCTTATTTCTGCAATTTATTTAAAAAGTTGGAATATAGAACGTGTACAGTCCTTTGTAATCCTGACAGAGCTATGTCATTATTGTAGATATCTGCGTAGTTGTACTATTTCTGCTTATAGTACTTTAGAGATAACTTTTATTTATTAAATTTTCTTTCTTAAAAGCAAATTAGGATGAATAATTATGGAACAAATACTGAACAAATACTTGAATTAGGGAATGGGAGGAAACGGGATAATCCCCAGAAAACCCACAAAGACAATACTATCCACCACAAACTCACATACGTTCGAATCATTTTGAGCTTTTTGTGTTTTATACGTTCTTACGCAACAACAAGGTTATGAAGGACAAGACGCACAAAACATCACAACGGGGGCTTCAATACGGTGCAGTTGGCGGTGAGAAACTTACCATGTAAGATCAACATTCATAAGTTGTTTCCTATTACAGAATTTCGCTATTACAAGAGTTCTGCCTAACCACGTCAGCGATAACGGTTAGGCTCGAATAGAATCAGAAATTCTTAGCAGATGAGGTGAGGAATATCCCACACTATGCTGAGGGCGAATAAGAGTCAGAGAAACTATATTCATTATGAAGGTTCTGCATTTGGACTTTATGATCCTTTGATAAAACAATTTAAGAGCCAGACACACTAAAAATAATACAAAATTTAGTCTTTTTCTTTTGCTTGTTTATTCATAATTGAAAAGAGATAATGAAATGCAACTTACCACAATCATAGAAAATATTATTTTACAATAGAAAATATGAACCTGAATAATTTTTAGTTTTGCTATCCGTAGAAACTACAGTGTTGACAGAATAACAATTTCCATAAAATCTAAGTTAAGGCAGTGACTAGGAGAACAAGGTAAACTGCGTTTGATTACGTAACATGTTGTTTCGGTATTCTGTGAACTACTTTTTAAATAACATTTTTATTTAATTTTAATAATTGTATGTTAAAACTATTTTGTTTATTACAAACAAAATACAACTATTATTTAAAGCCATTTTAAGGTACACTAACGAATATTTGCTGTTTTTCTTGAGGGGTGATCGCTATTACCATGGATGAATTTAAACCAGTCCAATAAACTCCCATCCTTTTTTGATCATTTACCAGAAACCACATGAAAACCTGAAGCAACACTTGGAACTTGGAATACATCGATGTATAATGCATTCACTGATATTGTGACGAACAAGATGAATCCTTTTATCATGAGATGATATTAAAGATGGAAAAAAGACATGATACCTTCGTGGAACTGTAGGAAAACTATGTTAAAATTCATCCTAAAAGTTAACACACTTATGATCATTCTTTCATACATACGCTCACTATTTTCTGTTTGCCCGCTTTCATATATATATATATATATATATATATATATATATATATATATATATATATATATATATATATATATATATATATATATATATATATATATTAGGTATATGACTTTTTTCAAATTGAAAAGCCTGGGGTAGCAAACAATGAACATTTGGCTGCAAACCTCGAAAATGTATTTGATTTTGTTTAATTGTAAAAAAAGCTCCCGCACACCTACATTGATGCTTTTCTAGCATTAAAAGAAAATTCGCCTACTTACACAGTTTGCATTTGGCACTGAACATTAGTAAAATCGTTTTAAATTTGTGAATTACTGTTAATTAACTTGCTGTTGTAATACTTGCCACTTTTGCAAGTGTTATGAAGCTCTTGCATCACTTTCACAGCTCGCTCGCTCACTCGGCCACCATATTTGAGCGACGCACATCCAGCGCAGAACATTCTTTTACCCAGTGAGCGGAAAACCACTTTAAAGCTTTAGGACACTTTAGGTTGGAGACAGCAGCATGCAATTCATTGTACATGTCCTCTGTATAGTGCTGATTTGAAAACCATACCTTTGTCCATGTAGTTGCGATGAAGTCGCAAGTACGTTGTAGCTGATCTCTCCATTTTGGAAGGAGAAAAAAGGCAACCATGCATAGATTGCACGTGACTTCCATCTATCATTGTTGAGGAAGGTAGCTTCTGCCAGTTCAACTGAGGCCACTTGTTCTCCTTGCGGTAGAAATTATATCCTTCAAAAAGTTCAAATAGAAACCGGAAATCATTTCTCCATTCTGGGTTTTCACGTGGCGGTAACTTTCCTGTGCTAGAATAGTTTTCTTGTAAGTCCTCCTACACAGCTAAAACATCTCCAATGAATTGATAGTTGAAGCTGGATAACCGTGATTTTATTCGGAATACTGAATGCATCCAGTGGCGCAGAACCAGGTCAAGAATATGGTGCTGACATGCTATAAACTGATACTCATCGAGACCTATTGTTTAAAATGTCTCTGGAGTCTAACAATAACACCACTTTTGTGCCCTATATTCAATGCTGTGATGTCAGAAATGATCATTTTACTACTCCTCCATGCATTATATTCATCCAACAAGGCTTGCAGTAAGACATAGATGTCCTCGGCGGATCCGCTTTCACAAACCAAAATTCCAAGGCAAAGACTTCTTTCACAATTCTGCACTTGATAATCTTTTCTTCCTATTCTGGTCCCATCAAAATGCAAGCAGAATCCTGTTCACCGAAACTTTCTTTAAGCCACTTATTAATTGTTTCACCTTCCTTGATCACTCAACGCAAAATCCCCGATTCTGAAGGTGTGGGTTCATTTATTTCTTCGTCAGCCAAGTTCTGAAGAACTTTCGCTGCTTATTTTTGTCGATAGATACAGTTACGACACGAGTTTGGCTGCAGATTTTGTTACTTGATACTTACGTTTCATAGGGGGAGGCTCTTCTGAAAACTCAGAGTTACTGCTGTCCTTATCTTCTTCAGTATCACTGATACTCACATGTTGCACTTGGCTTGTACACGGACCAATTGAGCTACTTCGCCTTTTTGAAGGATGGATCGTTGATATGGAGGCAACTTTCTCTGTAGTGTATCCGACTCGGCCACCCCATTCAAGTTGTTTTCTATACAATTCTTTGTCTTCACTGCAAAGCCAGTTTCCCTTTTTTTGTAATATCGGAGACACTAGCGAGAGATTTTTCAAGTACTTCATTCCTCCTTTTTCTATATTTTACGAACAACTGTATCAGCTTGCCAACTTTTGCTGAAATTTGCTGCATAGTAACCAAAAGAAAATTCAGCTTCTCCCAAAGTCTACACAGTTCTTAAGAGATTATCTTTATTCTATCCGACTGTCCTTTCAGTTAATCGTACAACCCCAAATATCTACCAACTATGTCTCTGTTTGTAGGCATTTTACACATTTCACTCACGTCCGTTTTCATTTCTGGTATGCTGGGACGGCGTTTTCTACATGCCGTTAAATTCTGTGTTCACTTTTTTCCCAGCTGATTCAACTGCTGATTTTGATCTTTTGGTTTTGAATGACATTTTTTTAATCTAAAAATAGAAGAGATCTCAATTAGAAAGACAATTGAGGAAAGCACTGTTGCAAATACATATAAAAGCAAAGAATACTAAAGTTTTATCACCGGCAAATCAACCTACCTAAGCCCGTAACATCAATAAAACTGATTTGCGAAAGTGTTTAATGTGCATAATATAAATTAAAATTTGGAAAATAATTTGTATCTATGTTGCTTACTTATAACTTACAACAAAACACAATGTGTTATTTACATAGGAATCTTTGAATTTCTGCGTTCCTGATGGGTTGATTTGCAGACAAACATCTGTACATTTTGATTGTAAATATACGATAAGTAGATTACGTTACCACAATTTATATTATACCAATGTCTATTAATCCTTTCTTAGATGCCAAACTTCTTTTCATTATCACGTTTTGCGAATCAAAAATTCTTATCATATATCTTTTTTTCACTTAACTCGCATATGAAAATAGATTAGGTGCGGGACGTTTTTCCAACCCCGAACGAAAATAACACCAGAGAACTAACGTATAGGCAAAAGTTCACTAAATACAACATCAGGAAAATTAAAATTTTGGAAAAAGTTAAAAAGTCATATCCTTAATATATATATATATATATATATATATATATATATATATATATATATATATATATATATATATATATATATATATATATTGGATGGTGTAGAACCAACCACTTTCAGCTGATTTTGAGATATGGTATTTTCTGATTCTTGACCTGGCACACTATTTGTAATGGCAGAATGAATGCGTTGTGGCACTCGTAAAGTGGTGTACTGTCGTATTAAAAGAGTGAGGCTTACAGTAAAATTCATAAGAGTGGAAACTTTACCTCCACATTTTTCCGTTTTTCACTTCATGGCGTTTGGTTCACTCTGATTCTACACCACCTATATGATACCATATGTGTGAGTGTTTGTATACATTAGAGTAAACACAATCCAACAAGTGACAATTGCTCGAGAGCCCAATCCTCAGTCTCTTCTAGAAATCTTTCTTTCAAGGGATGTGGAGATTCACACTTTAAACTACTTTCTGAAATATTTGCTACGTTTGACTTCTCTTGAACTATTGTAACATCACTTTGGTGGAATCTCATTACATTAATTATATCACAGTCACAATGCACTGATTTGATATTCATATACAAGTGAACATTATATTCTGCTTCTTCAATTGCAGGTTCCAAATCTCCATCATTTAAAAGTATATATTCTATATTATTGTATCTGAGATCAATTTGTAGATCTTCTGACGAATACAGGAAATCAGTTGTTGTTAGCTTCTTTATGTTGTTACCTGATACATTAAGCAAACGAATTTCTTTCCATTGCCTCCACTTCGGATTTATCCTGGAGATGTTATTGTTTTGAATTTCAAAAGCTTCGTCAATTACGAGACCAGAATTTTTAAATGTGTCAATTTGGATTCGGTTATTTCCAAGATTAAAAATGTTTAAGTGAAAACGTACGATGAACCTAATATCGTCGATATAGTTGAACGACAAATCAATTATTTTAATATCTAGTGGAATGTGAAAATATGTTCCGTTAACATCCTGCTGACATCTATGAGACTTACGAGAAGTTCCTAAAGGAAATATAAGATAAGACAAATCTGGAACTTGCACAATGTGATTGTGACTTAAATCTAAATATCTTAAATTTTTCAAAGGAGCCAATGAATACTGAAGCAGGCAGAATATTGCGTTGTTCCGTAACTCAAGCTTTTGAAGTGAAATTAGGTTAATAAATATTGTGTCATCTATCGATGTGTAATTATTGTAGCTTAAGGTTAGAATACGAAGTTTTGGAAGATTAAATGTTGTTGGATGACCTTCTGAAAGTTTGTTGTGATCAAGATACAGGGTTTCAATACTTACAATATTTAACAAAAACTCGTCTGGAAGGTCGTAAATGAAATTTTCACCTAAATCAATCTCTTCTAAGTTATATGCACCTTCCAAGAATTCAGATGAAACATAATCAATTTCACAGTTTCTCATTGCTACCTTACGAAGCCATCCTATCCTAAGGAACTTTATACTATTCGTAATATTGGGAGCATAATTATACGAAATAGAAAGATGCTTTACATATCCTTCGAATGTCAGCTTGAAGAGTGATAAATTATTATTTGATATGTTAAAAGAATCAAGACCATATTTTAGAAACACAGATATCCAACTATCTTTGCTCAAAGATAATTCAGTAAAGCTGAGGTCTACAACATAGAGATCCTCTGGAACCCTTCCGGGAAATGTTCTAAGTGGATTATTATTTAAATATAATTCTCCTAGGTGTATGAGAGAATTGAAACTTTGACTTGGAATTGATTTTATTTCGTTGTGAGATAAATCTAAAACTATTAGTAGAGTTATTGTTTTAAACCAATTTGGATTAATCCTTTGTAGTTTGTTTTATGTAGATATAAACGTCTAAGTTCAGTAACGTCTTCAAATATAAATGGCGGTAAATCTTTAAGTTGGCTATGATGAATAATGTGTAAATAATATAAGGTGGTAAGGTTTCGTAACAAATCCTCCGGTATTTCTGATAGATCTGAATCCATAAGATATAATTCCGATGTTACTGTAGGAAAGACATTACTGTGAAGATTTTGAATATGCATATAAGATACGCTAATGTTGCAAATTTTAGAAAATTTAGTTTCGCAACTGAAGAGGTTAGAGAGTGAAATGTTACCAAAATCTAATGACTCATTATTACGAGCTTCTAGGTGCAATTCAAGATAATTATTTGATTCTAGAAAACAATTGGTAGAGTCACTGAGCTCTTCCATGAATTTACTATTTATAGTACAATTCTTAATTGTTATTATTGTTTTCATTCTACGTATATCTCTGATATCTTTGAACGACAGAAAAATGTTTCTAGGAATATCAAAATCAGAGTAAGTTAAACATATAAATGTGAATATCAGTTCCTCATCTTCCTTATACACAATAGCAGTAAAGTTATGACCACAGTTAATTTTGGAATAGGCTACGGAATGCACTAGAATACATTGTTGACCTTCTTTCTTCATATTCGCACTGGTGGTACGTGAAGCGATGGGAATTATACAGAGAAGAATGAGCGAAACGAAGGTATACAAAAAGTTCTTCATATTGACTCTCAAGTCCATGATTAGATTGATAGTCTAATTTAAAAGTTACTCCTACACGTCAATTATCTGCAAACTCTTTGAGAAGTTCTTATTATCTGAAATAAATAAAATAAGAATTAATTTACATGCTGTATAGAAATTTGCGTAATCATTTTAATGTATCTAAAACTATTTTAACTAAATAGTTACACATTTTCTTAATATTCAAATAATTAGATAATTAAATTCTTTGAACCACGCTACAAATCACGTGTAGAAGAAGAAGTAAGTATCTCTCTTAACCAAAATTCAGATGAAGGATATATACTTGTATTTATTACCTGGAAAAGTTTCTAAATTAAACTAGATCAATCTTGTCTTAGTATTATACGAAAATAGATATACTTAGATGCGTATATTATTAGGCAACTGTGTATGAAAGAATTTTCTTGCTTCGGTTTGCCAAGGATATAGCCTGTGTTACGTACTTTCTGTTATATATATATATATATATATATATATATATATATATATATATATAGATAGATAGATAGATAGATAGATAGATAGATACAAATATATATATTTGTAATCAACATCAACTAATTCTTGAGAAGTTCCATTAACCCTTTCACTGTGGAAGGCGACGGAAAAAAAATTCCCTAACCTGCGAATGTCGATTATAGTCGACGTGTTAAAATTTGTCTGTATCTTGGGTTTGTCGATTGTAGTCGCCAAAGGTTTTCTGTGTGATTTCTATTGTTTATCGAAAACAATAGAACACAAACAAAAATGAACGGTACAAGTTTGGCGACTACTCTCGACAAAGCCAAGATACGGACAAACAAATTTTAACACGTCGACTATAGTCGACATTCGCATGTTAAGGAAATTTGGTTCTGTCGACAAAAGTCGACTTCCTCTGTGAAAGGGTTAAAGGTTAACTCAATAATTAGTGATAAAAATAAAACGGTGAACATTCATGTGGAAAAATTCGAATAATCTATTTTCTGAGAAAAATATTTATTTGTTACCATTTATTTTCAAATTAGGACATCAATTTACTATTTTAAGGAGAGACAGTGGCATGGTGGTAGAGTGCTCATCTCTAGTGTTGATTCCTGGTTCTAGTGATGATTTCATCGATGACCCGGAAGGATACTCTCCCACGGAGCAAATCTCCGACCGTGCTCTATAAGTAGAGATGAGCATGGGTCGAGCATGTATTATTTTAAAAAAGCTCAGAACGCGTAAACTCAATAGCTAACCTTTCGAAAAGCTGCTTTAATTTTCATTTCACTTTAATCAATTGAAACTAATAATTGTATATCCTTGTATTTGATACTACTTCAGATATAATAATATGAATAATAATATTTAGGCATCTTTTCAGATATCAATTTCGTATAAAACTGTTGCTATAAACTGAACTTCATAAATTCTTTGAGTGCGGAATTGACAGTTTATAGTGATTTAGGATAGTTCTAGTTAAAGTCTTTTCGTTCCAACGAACGCAA
This sequence comes from Thermobia domestica, assembly GCF_964235325.1. Classification (NCBI taxonomy): domain Eukaryota; kingdom Metazoa; phylum Arthropoda; class Insecta; order Zygentoma; family Lepismatidae; genus Thermobia; species Thermobia domestica. Next base: position 263,865,317 of record NC_137458.1, on the reverse strand, counting down.
TAAGCCTACATAATAACTTCTGGACTATTTGCTTCCTCAACTATTGTAAGGTTTTAATGTGTTGTAGCGTATTATGAGTTATGGCAAAGGTTTTCAAACTGTGCTGCGCGCCTCCCTAGGGAGGCGCAGAAGGTTGTCGGAGAAGCCGTGAGGACTTAAAAAAATCCTACAAAAGAACATATTTATAATGCAACACGCATACTAAAGTGGACACCCTTCTTCTTTAATAATACATGGTGGACTATCTCATTAATTTTGCTGAATATTTAAATATGCCTGTTTTTATTATTTGAATTCCCTCTTTATTCATATTTTTCAATTTTCACACCACACACACACACACACACACACACACACACACACACACACATATATATATATATATATATATATATATATATATATATATATATATATATATATATATATATATGACTTATACAATTACAACGGCTAATAACATTAAAAAGTGTAATCAACGTGTACAATGTAGATCAAATGTGTTAATGAGATATTTCCATTAGAGATTAATAAATGAAACAGTTTATTATAGTGATAGTCTTTCTTTTAGGGATACATGCATTTATGTTGTTACTCATTTCATTTTTGACTGAGGAGGCGCGTTCAGATTTTGGTGGTTGAGGGGAGCCTCAACTGCAAAAAAATTGAAAGACCCTGAGTTATGGAAAATGTATACCGGTATTTAACTTTTTGTTGTATATCACACATTGTCACATTTTACATAGTATATTACAATAAATGAACCCCATTCATGCCACGTAGCCTAGCTCTAAAAATAAAAAAGGAAAGATAAAGAAGGACTATGTTTACATTCACTTCTATAGTTGGATAAGGAACTTTCAAAAAGTTGTAAACAATAAGTTGTAAAACTATAAGATATTTAGTCATGGTTTTGGTTTCCAACATAACAGAAATATGTATTGTCTTTGAGATATTGAACTTTCACTCATACAAAATTCAATTTTCGCATTTAAACGTTGAACTGTAAGATAAATGCTCTCCTCACTTTGTTCCAGTATTATAGATTGTTTAGAAGCCTGAGGACGTTACATATTTTCAAACGAAAGCTGGAAAAAAGATTTTAAAAGATGTTGCGGCAGGACCACAGATGTCCTTAAAGTGAGCTTTCTTATAAATGCATACATATTTTACTCATCTTTGAAAATTAATTGCATTCTCAAAAATACAATAAAATAGAAATAAAGTAAAATAAAATAAAAATTCGAGTTTCGTGATACTTTTTACAGGATCATTAAGTAGGTTCTATTTTAAGTAAATCTGAAGAAACTATTATGGTCGTATAATAATTCACGTACTATTGTCTCAAGTGAGTCGTGTAATTTCTAAACATTACTCTTAAAAGTCACTTCTGTCAATTTGTAGAGCCTGAGGCGAAAGTAAATTGCGAGGCTGATGATATGGATTCAAAGTCCATATCCAGCATGAATGAATTATTTTGTGTATACTTCGTCACTTTTTACAACAATTATAGTGGTATCCTCTTGTGAGTGCACTCTATGACATTAATAATATGTAATTGTAAAAATGACTTGCAGAATGATGGATCATCATATCTAAATATTTTGAATTCCAAGAATGATTAGAAATAATAAAATTGTTACTTTTCCTGAAGGGCCTTACTCTTTCCTTATACGGCGCCGGATCTGGAGTTCATTTCTAGATAACTAGTGAATGTGATACTCACTGAGGATAGAGAGCCCGAGTAGTTAGTAAGCCCTAGCCTGATGAGGTTAATGTGCGTGAGATTGAGCCGTCAACAATCTTACTGTGAATAGCGGGCCCAAATAGCAACTAGTGGGATCCTCATTGAGATTATCGAACGCCATCCCCAGTGAAGATTGCGAACATGAGCCCGAATAAGTCCCGACTGTACAATGATCATCTTTGGTTCTTCATATTTCTTCTTCTTCTTTTTAAAATTTTTGCTATCCGAGTCTGCAAGGTTTATAAACAGCACAAGTGGTAGAATGAAAAATTAGTATGTACTCGAATTGTCCATTGTGCAGGAATTATAGACATCTGACGGAACTTTCATTCGCGTCTTAACAATTTAGATTGTAATCGGAGTCTGAATACTAAACAATTATTTTTTCGCAAAAAAAAAAAAAAAAAACTATGAGATATTTGAAGCGCCTTGAGTTGAATTAAATGTAAAGGTGAATATGTACAGAACTGCTCAATGTGTTGTTTACTCATTACTATAAACTAGAAATACGACTTTGCTTTTTTCCTTTTCACTACAAATTCCAAAATGTTTGCATTTTTAGCTACATCAATCATGAATATTCAAAAGGGATGCAAAAACTTGTACTTGCAACCTCCTTCCTAATACTGGTACTGAACAAGAAAGGTAAGAACATTAAATCTACAATTTTGTTGTATAGAAAGCTGTTGTTTTCATATTTGTCTTAAACAATGATATGTACATCTGAAAAATATAATAATTCATCGAAAATAGGAAATGAAATTTTAATATAATTTTTAAATTTCGCAACGTTTCGAAAAGTGTAAAACGAATGGAGGCGTGACTGATAAGTATCAAAGCATCAACATTTTACAAGGCATAACATATTGTTGACCTCAAAGTCTGACAACTCAAAAACCAGAAAAATATATCTTCATAACTACCGTTATCTTATCTTGTGTCAGTGTCTTATTCTTATAACTTGTGATTTGCTGCACGTTAATCAGAATGTTATAAATTTCCTACATTATTATTTTTGAAAATTATATATTACCTCGTATATTTTGTCTTCTCTCCAAATTCAAATCGATACATAAATTCCGAGAAGAGTATGTATTTTCAAGTCGAAACAACATTTTCTGGAGACGAGTCGAGACAGTCTTAAATCTAGGTTTTCACAGCACTACTCCTTGTGAATCATCTGTGTATTGAAATTCCTACCCCCTCCCGGGCTTAAAAATTATTTGAAATCATTATTTCCTGGTTCTATCTCAGCTTGCATCAAGTAAGGTTTATGGCGGACAAAACCACGTGCGTGTATTTTCTCATGTGTTCCCCGTTTTCTCCACTGTCTTAATTCCATTATTTCATTCATTATCGTCACCGACTTCCTTAGCCTTGGAACAAATTCGTGAGATAAAGAAAAAGAAAGCTAAATTTTTTAACAACACAACTTTCTGACAAGGAAAGCAACTTATTATTATTATTATTATTATTATTATTATTATTATTTTAAAAATTCAAGAATAACAGTGATGTTTCATGGTATTCATATAAACTTTACACGTTTTAAATTAATAGTATTCCCGGAACACAAAGAAAGGTTTCAACGTAGAATTTCTAAAAAAGCATGTCTTCTTGAAGTGACTCAAAGATCTTGAAATTGATTGTTGGTTTTATTAACAGAATTCAACAAGATAGGTTCTCATTTTGATGTCTATGCTTGGACGTTTGTATGTTCGCGATTATCTCGAGAACGGTTGCTCATAATTCGATGCAGTTGTCACTAATCGAATAAGTTATACCCATAGAAGGTTTATACATATAAAAGAATTTTAAAAAGTGATAATTAATTAAATAATTTTTAAAAATAAAATAATTCCTTGAACATCCAATAAGAAAATCTTATCCTAAAATATGCTGCAACCAGAAATTCAATAGTGTAATGGGGCTTGCATAAAACTTACGGCTAAAAACTTTTCAGCCAACTTGTCTGAATGATTTAAACACTGGTGATGGTTGTTTACATGCCGGTTTTGCTCAAATATGCCAGAACATCATGAACTTTTCTGTGATTGGTCGCTCTTCTTGGAGACCGAAATTTCTAGAACGAAAACGACTGTTTTACTTACTATTGTGTCTGTTTCCTGTTTGAAGTCCGTAAATATCCGCAGCTTACTAAAAGCATATCTAAAGAGAGTTACGATGGTCACTGGGAAAAGCTTACGTCTACTTTCAAGAGTCGGACGTGTAATACCACGTCATGCGAGTTTGTGACGGACAACATTGAGAGAGAGAGAAGAGGGAGAGAAATTCATATATGGGGATAGAGAGGGATACATTCACGTATACCAGGTTAGAATTGGAAAAACAAAAGATCGGAGAGCGTCCATATTCTCATTAAAATTGTAATTTCCTGAAGCATAATAAGAAATATAGGTTCTCAGTAAAACCTGTGAGCTTTCCACCCACAGTTATCGTTTTAAGGTGAAGAACTTTTATTGAAGGAACAGATGATTTCGCAGGGAGAGAAATACCTTAACATATGAAGAATGAAGAAATAGAAAAATTCAGTTTTAGCTGGCGGGTTTCGAACCAACAACTTATCAGTTATAAGCCCACGACAATTTTTATTATAAAAATTGAAATATACCATTCGAAAGCAAATCGTTTGTACCGTTTGTACCGACAAATGTTTTGTTTGTACCCTGACAGTTTTCGAGAAACAGGGGATGACATTTGGGGGGACTATCCTGGCGCCAAGATAGCCCCCTGTATCACAGCACAAAAAATTGAAATACACCATTCGAAAGCAAATCGTTTGTACCGTTTGTACCAAAAGAAGTTTTGTTAGTACCCTGATAGTTTTCGAGAAAGAGTGGATGGCATTAGGGGGGCTATCTTGGCGCCAAGATAGCCCCGTCGTATCACAGCACAAAAAATGTTGAAATTCTCCATTCGAAAGCAAATCGTTTGTACCGCTTGTACCGAAAAAAGTTTTGTTTGTACCCTGATAGGTTTCGAGATACAGGGGCTATCGAGATAACATTTAAGGGGCTATCTTGTACGCAAGATAGGTTCCCTAATGTGTACTTTTTCCATGCCCATTAATAAGTATTATGTGTTTATTCACGTGAATTGTTGTGTATTTAGAATTCTGGTTGTGTATATCCAAATAGAAAAAAAAATCGGAAATAACTCAACGTTAGAATTGAATCGGCGAGTGGGAAAACATTGTGAGTCCAAAATAAGCTATTTTGAAGTAAAGGCAAAAATAACACTAAAGATGTACAACTACAAGTTGTAATGAAGAGCAGTGCAATTTGCAAGACCTCACACGTTATAACAAAATGCTATAATGGTGACTGTACATTTGTGGCATTAACAAACGAAAGTTCTTTTTTCAAATATCTCAAAATGCGTTTTGTGGACTAGTAGGTTTTTTCCATTCACCCATTGAATTAAATTTTCAATATTTCTGCCCTTTCCTGTAAGTAAATACGTATTATGCAGCAATGACCTACTTCCTTTCGTTTATTGTCTATGAAAGCGGCAAGCTTCTCGAGCCGTTAATGTGACAGGTACAGTATAAACAGTTAATTTCTTCGGTTGTTGTAAAGCTGAAACTTGGAAGGACGTAGTTTAGGTGAGCTAACATTTCATTTTTTATTTTTCTTTGTTTAAGATTTTTTATGTGAATCCAGTTTTTTTTCTAAATTTGTACACACTTTGTTATTCTTTTCACGGTATTTATTTACGGAAAAGGGCACAAATAGATAAAATTTAATTGAATCGATGAGTGGAAAAACACTACTAGTCCACAAAACGCATTTTGAGATATTTGAAGAAAGAACGTTCATTTGTTAATGCCACAAATGTACAGGCGACATTACAGAATTCTGCTATAACGTGCGAGGTCTTGAAAATTGTACTGCTCTTCATTACAGCTTGTAGTTCTACATCTTTAGTGTTATTTGCCTCAAAATGTCTTTTACCTTTAACTCAAAATGGCTTGTTTTGGACTCACAATGTTTTCCCACTCGCCGAATCAATTTTAACGTTGAGTTATTCCCAACAAGTTCTTTTTTTATTTGGATATATACAACCAGAGTTCTAAATACACAAATTCACAGGAATAAACACATAATACTTATTAATGGGCATGGAAAAAGTACACATTAGGGAACCTATCTTGCGTACAAGATAGCCCCTTAAATGTTATCTCGATAGCCCCTGTATCTCGAAACCTATCAGGGTACAAACAAAACTTTTTTCGGTACAAACGATTTGCTTTGGAATGGTGTATTTCAATTTTTTGTGCTGTGATACGGGGGGCTATCTTAGGCGCCAAGATAGCCCCCCCCAAATGACATCCCCTGTTTCTCGAAAACTATTAGGTTACAAACAAAACATTTTTCGGTACAAACGGTACAAACGATTTCCTTTCGCATGGTGTATTTCAATTTTTTGTGCTGTGATACGGGAGGGCTATCTTGGCGCCAAGATAGCCCCCCAAATGTCATCCCCTGTTTCTCGGAAACTATCACGGTACAAACAAAACATTTTTCGGTACAAACGGTACAAACGATTTACTTTCGAATGGTATATTTCAATTTTTTGTTCTGTGATACGGGGGGGCTATCTTGGCGCGAAGATAGCCCCCCAGTTGACCTCTCAAGTAACCCTATAAGATAAATGGTACAAACGAAAATATTTTCGGAACAAACGGTACAACCGTAGTACAAACGAATGACCTAGTTATTGTTTCAATTTTCTAAAGTGGGGGGGGGCTATCTTGCCATACGTCACCGATTGCTTCGACACCGGTGCATCGATTTTAACATTTATTCCTTCGTTTGGAAGAATATTTTTTCCTTGTAGTTTAATGAACACTTTATAAGGATCTAGCCGTAGTGTTAAAAAAGCTACAGGGTGTCCGTAAAGTTACGAAACCTTAATTGTGGAGCGTCAGAAATTTTGAATCATAAGTGTGATTGGAGTTAATTCCATCAAAAGAAGGTCTATTCTTGCGAAGATATTTAAGATTTGTGTCAAGGGGTGGGTGTTAGTCGTTTGTCCTCACAAATGCCAGAGAATACCAAAGTAGGAATCAATGGCTTTGAAACAACAATTGTATATTGACACAAAATATAGGCATCTTGTAGCCATGATAAAAGCGTGTCTAAGAGCACCTAATTTCTGGCATTAACACCTAATCTTTCAATACAAGCAATAACAGTCGGTGTCAACTCATGTGAATGTCTACCATTTACTCTACAGATAGACTGCTACACACAAACAAGAAACTTGCAAATCATTGAGGAAATGTAATAATAAATCTACGCCTGACTCCTGGCCTTGATTTCCTGAATTTCATAAGGATCTAACAATTATCTTTAGAGTTAGACTATGAGACTCTTCAACATTTGATAGTCTTAATATCGTGTATATCTTTACGTATAATTTTGTAATGCTGAGAGTGATTGCTATTATATATATATGGGGTGATTCATTGATGGAACCCAAACGGCGATATCTTAACTTAACATCACTGCTGTCACTCCACAAGTTTTTCCAGCGTGATAGCGCATTACCCCACTATAGTTCTTGTGTCTGAGAACATCTTTATGAGCATTTCCCTAATTGATTAATTGATCTTCGAGGTGCTGTATAATGCCCACCTCGTTCCTCTTACCTGGTCCTACTTTGCTATTACATGTAGGGCCATGTGAAGTCTGTTATGTATGCTGTAAAAATTAGGGATATTAAGCATAAAAGGGAATCAATTGTGGAATGAATTTTAACATTTCTTCCTTCGTTTGGAAGAATATTTTCTCTTTGTAGTTTAATGTACACTTTATAAGGATCTAGCCATAGTGTTAAAAAAGCTACAGGGTGTCCGTAAAGTTACGAAACCTTAATTATGGAGTGTCAGAAATTTTGAGTCATAAGTGTGATTGAAGTGAATTCCATCCAAAGAAGGTCTGTCCTTGCAAAGATGTTTACAATATAAACCGAGGAGAGGGTGTTTGTCGTTTGTCCTCACGAATGCCAGACACCTACCGGAGCAGGAATCAATAGTTTTGAGACAACAATGATACATTGACACAAAGCATGGTCAAACATTACTGCCCGTTACATTCCGTCATTGTAAACTAAGAATGACAATCGACCGTGATGGTCATATGTGACTAGCGTCTTTTGATGATGATACAAGAAATTAACCATCATAATCTCACAAAGAATAGCGTTAGATAGCGCTAGGTTCCCATTAAAGATAATTACCAATAATTAAACATTACGAGATGATTGAGATGTGTCCTCAAACATTATTCCTCATAACTATTCCTCTTCTACTTCGTTGCTTTGGTTATATTTTGCACTATTTATCATTTATTACTATTATTCCACACTATTGGACCACCCTATATATATATATAATGTCATACATGTTCCGTAGGCTGGCCTACTTTATATTATCTTAGTGTTCTACTTTTACTTTAGATATCTAATTAAACTACACGGGTAATGAAAACGTCAAAAAAAAATAATTAACCAAACAATAAGAAATTAAACTAATCATTTTTTCTTAAAGAAAGAAAACAATTTAAACGACTTCATGAAAAGCATTAATAATAATAATAATAATAATAATAATAATAATAATAATAATAATAATAATAATAATAATAATAATAATAATAATAATAAAGCGTTAAGAAGAAGAAAATAATTGTAAGAGTAAAAGCAGATCATCTATTAAAAATTCTTAAATTTGTGGTAAACCAAAGTTATTAGTGACTCATAGAATTATCATCTAAACTAATTGTATATTACATGTTAACTCGTTTCACTAATGCACAGACTTCAAATTTCTTGTGGATAATAGTAGTGAATTACTTTCTTCTTTCAAGCATTATGTTAGCGTTCCTTTTCTGCATCAATGCTATATTAGATGTGGGCCTTTAGTTCAAGACAGAAAAAATCCCACAGAAATGCGTTCAAATTGCAATGCCTTATCATTGGAAATCGAAACCGTGCTCTCGTCAATAATAATAATAATAATAATAATAATAATAATAATAATAATAATAATAATAATAATAATAATAACTTTTCTTAGAACTTTTATTATTTTTCCTTATTAGAACTTTTGTTCAAGTAGGTTCTTGAAAGATTTTAATGCATCTCACTCCTGTCTCATATTATTTCTTTCCAGGCCTTATTTTACAAAGCAATAAATTTCTTTTATTTTAAGCTCTCTAAATTATTTTTCGTAAATTTTCAGACATTTTTTTCTTAATTTATTATAAACAATTTTTTTCTAACAGCGGATGATACCGCTATTGTTTATAACTTACAATCATTTTTGATTCAAATTTATCATATGAATAATGCTTTTTTTTTTAAGGAAACAATCTCTCTATTTCTGTTTGTGTTGTGATTTTTCAAATTCTATATTATAAAGTATACTTTAGGGAAAATATTGATTCTCTTTCCCATTTATTTGGAATATTTGGATAATTTAATAAAACATTCTAGCAGAACAAACTCTCTGAACTAACTACGAATGGAAACTTGAAATTTCGTTCTGTTATAGAATCAACAAATTATCTCAGCAACAGTATATTGAGAAATATCAACTGAAAACAGAGAAATTAAATTAGACAAAACCGACAGGGAAACTTTTTGTAGAACTTAGCTAACGATCAAAGTTTTAAACATTACATCGGATTCAAATAGTTTAGACTTTATTACACCTTATTATACAAGCTCTCTGAAGAATGTCAATTCTCACCGGTGTGTAAGCGGAATTAACTAAGAAGGATTACAACGCAGAAATTTAAGTTTGAATTATGTAATAACAAATCATCAACTTACCTAATATTATAAGTGTGTATTGAAACAGTATTTCTAACGTCCGTAGAGGTAGGAACTTCAATCCGAAGAAGCTCTTGTTATTATCAATACGTTTCCTTTCAGCTAAAGGTTAGATGTGCTGCAGGATATGAAAATAAAATGAAATCTCTTATTGGTTGCTATTCTTATATGCTATATCCGATGTTCCTCAATAGCCAGGATGCGGTGAAGTTTCCTGTTGTGTTGCTCTTGATATGTAAGGTATATTAGTTATTGCCTATCTTATGCCTTATTTCTTTGGACAGTGTCACGTTGATTTTTTACATTATAAGGTATAAATTTTGAACTCTAATGCTAGTTAAGTTCATTTTCTTACTTTTTGTTGAAATGTTAGCGTTCCTTTTCCTCATCAACGCTATATCAGATGTGGGCTTTTAGTTCAAGACAGAAAAAAAAAACGCAATGCGTTCAAATTGCAATACCTTCTCATTGGAAATCGAAACCGTGCTCTCGTCAATAAAAGGGCGCTTTCTACCAACCACATTAACGAGGAGGGTAATAACAAGGGACACCCACAAACTTGATCAGGAGAAACCGGATGAAATTTGTACAGTTAACTAATTTCAGGTCGCTGAATCCAGTGGTGATAGTCGTTTCCATGCAAAACCAAGCAGTCAACCAGTGGAGGCGCCAGTTAGTGGAGTATGGGCAAATTTTCTAGACAAAGTATGAGAAGAAACGGGAAAATTGAAACGCAAAATGTAGTAAATATAATTTACAATTGAGTCTAAAATATGTAGAAGCTCGTGTGAATGCCTGGTGTTAATCACAGTGTTACCAACTCATTGAAATTTTTTTTGTGAAAGTGGTAATGGAAAAAAGTGTCACAATAATGCAATGTATTGTAATACATAAAGAACCCGACACATTATTCGGGAATGAGGCCTTGTCATGTTATAAAAAAGTGTTGCTAACTTCATAAGGTATAATGATGATGAAGTATAGTATTCTGTCCTAAGGCAGGTCTTTACCCGAAGGTCCCTGGGCAAGGTAAACCCATGATGGTTTGCCATTTCCTCCCATGGGATGATGATGACATCCTAGGATGGGACCTACGGTTTAGAGTGGGATCCGAACCACTTGCGCCCCCAGTGGGAATCGAACCCGGGACTCCTTGATTACCAGGCGATGAGCGTACCCACTTATCCATCGGGGACACTCAAAGTATGAAAGAGGTCGTACATTTAAGTTATAAACAAATAAAAAGTTAAGAAAAACTTTCAATCAAACAACATAAGCGGGAGTGAATCAGCTGGTACAGAAAGAAAGAGGGTTGTTACTCATATTCATGTAATATGCTGTGGCTGGGTATCTGACAGTGACAGTGTTATTTGGGAACTCTATCATAAAACTACATAGACGCGTGAGTGGTGTACTAGCAGATGGATCTCGTTCCGAGTAAAGTGTGGTTGCGTGCAATAGTGATAATAGTATAGAGTGGCACAATGATCATTCACTGTTACAATGGTGGTTTCCAAACAAAGATGCTACATTGAAGATAATTTCAGTCAAGACAACGAAATATTGTAAATCCCTTGACGTCTGGTTCTTTCGGCAATACAAGCTTTACTTCCGACGGATCGTTGATTTCGTACAGATCCAATGTGACAAACCTCAGGTGAATTTACACGATCATTATTTTATTATCAAGCTGCACTCTGTGATCTACAATCAACTTTCAGCACCGATCTACAAGCCAATGTTTCAATATGCCTGGCAAAGGGCAGTGTACGATACAGGATCAGTAGTATTGTCATTTGTTAATGTCATTAGTGTAGCATTTGATATAGGATTGTTACCATGCAGAGGTGATGCTGTCTGTGAATCAGTAGCAATGTTCAAATGTGCATACTGTACACTGTCTCTGTGGTTTGACCATTTCCTTGACAAACCACAATTGCATTTTCAGAATTAACTGGTTCTTGCACACTTGCAGGTCAACGTAGACGCGCAATGTATTTTTAAGTTCTTCAGTATTGTATAATTTTACTGGTATCACAGTCACCTCGATGGTCCCATGTTTATTTTGGTCCTTACAATAATGATGTCTTGTAGCGAAACATCGTTGTTATTCTTAATGTCCATACACAAAGATGGCGCATGTTATCAGATGCAGCGTATTACATGGATATCAGTATCACCACTCTTTCTTTATGTGCGTGCTGATTCATTCCCGCTTATCTTGTCTGATTGAAAATTTTCTTTTCTTTCTTTTAATTATTTGCTTATACTATACGTTTATTACCTGTTTTATACTTTAGGAAGTTAGCAACACTGTTTTATAACATGGCAATGCATCATTGCCGAATAATGTGTCAGATCCTTTATGTACTACAATACATTGCATTTTTGTGACACTTTCTTCCATTACCACTTTCACACTTAGTTTTGCATGGAAACAAGTATCTCCACTGTATTCAGTGACCTGAAATTAGTTACCTGTAGAAATTTCATCCGGTTTCCCCAGTTCAAGTTCACGGGTGTTCTTTGTAAGAGTTAAGAATAATGATATCATGAAATGGACACCTTTGTATAAACCTTTGTCAATTTAATAAAATGTAGATTTATAAAGAATATTATATTCCTTACAAAAAGGAAAGGAAAAGAGAAATAAGAAAGTTCAAGTATACTTTTTCGGTATTATACAGGAATGGTCAAATGTAACATGGATTGTTTCTGAACCAAAAACAGCATTGCAAGAAAAGAACTATTCAATCCCAAAAACTGGTTCACCAGTGTCTATATTCATGTAATATGAAATTTTGAAATGAAGTGAAATCTTTCAGTTCAACGTCTCACGCTTATATCCTTTAGGTTGAAGGAAACCGATGATTAAAGGAAATGAATAATGATGAAATAATTGGTGGAAAGAGATTGTGGGAGGAAACAGAGGTACCCCGAGGAAACTCACGGACACAATGTTGTATACCACAAACCTACTTGGCAAGAGATCAAAGCACGGACAAATGTAGAAATTTACTACTACAGACGAGTAACTATCCATAAACTACTCATATTGAAACAAATGAAAGGGAGTGAAAGCTAGACATAGCAGTCTTTTATGTTTTAGTACACTCATACATCAATATCACTCATATGCTCAGAAGAGATTGTAAGAGAATAAATTTACTATATAAAATAGAATACCATCAATGTTAACAAGACGGATATATTGAAGAGAATGATAGTTGGAATAATGCTTCGTTATAATTTTAATGTTATTATTAGCCTAAATGTTGTTTTAAAAGCAACTTATTGAACTAACTTTGAAATAATGATATTAAATGTGAAATCCTGTCACAACCGTTCTCCTCTTAAAATATTTCTTCTTTCGTTAAAATTATAATCAAATTCTACTATATTATTACTCTATAACGACAAAAATGCCTAAGGGTGTGACATAATTCGGTGGGCTTCATCAGGCTGAACAAAATGACTAATGTGAGTGTAAATCCTCCTGCACAATATTCAAGAAAATCGAAAAAGAACGACTTTTCCTATCTTACTTTTCTTACCTTTTTCTTTTTATTTGCTTCCTTTCCTTCTTGATATCTGGAAACTGATACACTACAATAACTTCTCAGTCTATAAGGATTACACTGTACAGTTACTTCGCAGTCTTTCATGATGAAACTGATACTGTACATGATAAAGTTCTTCTCGGGCAATCAGCCAGTGGAAACTGGTGGATAGGCCAACGTTTCGAGAGCTGTCATCGTTCTCATCATCAGGGCAATTATGTAGAGATCAGCGGATATAAGTAATATATACTCTGGACTGGCGAAAATGCTGGTTCCTGATTGGCTGAAAATGCTGTTCCTGATAGGCTGATTCAATCTGAAAACTGGAGCTGTGATTGGCTGGCTATGTTCCGTAGTCCGTGGTACTGATTGATTGAGGGTTATCTCGATGTTTGTGTGTCGTTTTCTTTGCTGTGGTACAGATGACCGGGTTCCACAGGGAGCTGAGTTGAAATCCAGTGTCTCTGGACACTCTGGATACTGTACAGTTACTTCGCAGTCTATAAGAATGAAACAGATACTGAGATATATTCTCAATAAGATTTCCATTATGACTCTAGCTCCATTAGACGAAAAAGTAATTCTTATGACATCGTGAAACACAACTTGAGACTACAGTTTTTATACTTCAGATGCAATGCTGTTTTTTTTTGTTTGTTTGTTAAGAAAGGTATAAAATATATAAGCTGTAGCCGTATTAAACTTTTATAATTTGTTCGACTAAAGCAAAATTTCCGAAACTATATCCCTGAATATTAAAAAGAATGATCAGAATTTATGTTTCTTAAGATAAAACAACGCTCGTGTGCGTCATTCTTGAATATATCCGCTTTTTTATTCAGAGAATATTAATTTGCAAAAAGTCGTCATGGCGGATGAAGGTCTATTTCTGTCATTTAATTCCTAAGTCTCAATCAGAGTATACCAGCACTTTCCGAAATTCTGTTAACCAACATTATATCCATTATTGTCAACTGTAGGCTAACTATCTGCTGATGTTATTCCTACGTTGCAATTGGCACCCCTTTGCAGAGCATTTGCTAAATAATTTAATTGCTAACACAGCTCTTTACGAAACAAGTAAAGTTACAATTGGACGTGTAAAGTGAAAGATGTTGGATAAGTGATGACAGATTGATGGCATGCCAAAATACAATATAAACATAGCCTGGACAACATAAGTTTCGGCTTCCATTTTCGTATTTGATAATCCCTAACCATTAGCCGACCATTAACCAACGAAGGATCTTCTATGTGTGCTGCTTTGGCGAACTTCGAAAATTACACTTCTTTGCATGTTGAATTAAGAAATTTCATCTTTTACGATGGATGGAGGATATAATTTAAATATAATGCGTTACACATTTCGTGTGGACTGATAAACATAAAATCACAGTGCAAAAATATCATATTCAGTTTCAGAGAAATAGGAAATCTGTCCCAGAATGAGTGAAATAAGAACAATTTAATTATTATTATTTTCCCTTTTCAAATCGTACCATAATATCCAGGATACTAGGATTCTGAGTGTTGTTTAATCTAAATAACACGAATATTGTATTTGTTCACACTGGTATGGGTGTGTGTACCCAAAACATGAAAAGAAATGATGATTTTAACCATTATTAATAATATTTTTTGAATTTCTTGAACACTGAATAACAGATGGTTACTCAGAAGTTACATCATGAAATAAAGAGCATTTACACACATTTTAAACTATGTTTTGACAAGAATCTAATGATTAAGGTAGAAAAGATTGTTAAATACTGTTTCGTCTCTGAAAACTTATTCTTTTGCTATCTATTACAAATTTTTGTTCTATAGCAATACTTGATGAAACCTAAAATGACTAATTTAAATATTTTCCCGTTCAAATAGAGAATTAATGGAGGAGACAAAACCTATTTTTAGGATGTGGAATCAATTGCAGAAACTCGCCTTTACATATACATTACCGTTTTTGCTCTTTTTAATTCAGTATTGAATCCGAAAGTTTAAGTATATTTAAACCACTTTCTTCTTCAGTACAGTGTTTTAGGATGTGGCATTATTTTCACCTGAGGTCTAGAATCGATTGCCAAAAACATCTGGCTATCTATTTCTGTTTTAGTTCTATGGTGACAGACGTTGAAGAAGGAATTCGTTAACTTGAACAAGTTCCAGTTTCAATGTAAGGTTATTAGAGGAGATAGATTCTACTCTTAAGATTCTAAAATAATAATAATAATAATAATAATAATAATAATAATAATAATAATAATAATAATAATAATAATAATAATAATAATAATAATAATAATAGATTTCCAAACTATACGAAGCATAAATGTCGGAACTCTTATAGAATGGCTATGTCCATCTGTCGACTTGTACCAGACTAAAAATTGTTAGAGATATCGAGAAACGATTTCCTGCAATCGATTCACTATCTTAAGAACAGGTTTGATCTTTGTTAAATTTCTACTTAAACTGGAAAAGGTTGAAATTGAGCATTTTCAGTCATAGACAGAAAACATAGGAAAAAACCTTTTTTTTTTAAATTTTGCAACCGAGTCCTCAATGATTATTCGTGATAATGATAATTTCCAATAAGCATAGTGTAAGAAATTGCAACATATCAGCGATCGTTATTCTCCTACATAACAGTATTTTATTATTATAATCATTGAGCCTCAATGATAATTTCCAATAAGCATAAAGTGTAAGAAATTGCAACATATCAGCGATCGTTATTCTCCTACATAACAGTATTTTATTAATATAATCATTGAGCCTCAATGATAATTTCCAATAAGCATAAAGTGTAAGAAATTGCAACATATCAGCGATCGTTATTCTCCTACATAACAGTATTTTATTAATATAATCATTGAGCCTCAATGATAATTTCCAATAAGCATAAAGTGTAAGAAATTGCAACATATCAGCGATCGTTATTCTCCTACGTAACAGTATTTTATTAATATAATCATTGAGCCTCAATGATAATTTCCAATAAGCATAAAGTGTAAGAAATTGCAACATATCAGCGATCGTTATTCTCCTACATAACAGTATTTTATTAATATAATCATTGAGCCAAGATATATATCTGAAATCTATTTGTGTCGCTTTAAAAATCCATTGTTGTTGCACGCAATAAGGAAATTCTAGTACATTTTTATTAAGAAACTTACAATAGTCTTTTGTGCATTATTCTGTTCTAATTAACTTAAAATAATATATAATTAATTAAATTATATAACTAGACATTTAGATAGGACATTCGCTTAGACTCTTCTTTTGTGCAAGGTCTTTTTATCCTTATTATCTCACAGTGTTTTCATACTGAACGGTCATGGCTGGTATTAAATACATTTGCCATCTTTTAATATATTATTATATATCGTTTAAAGAGTACTTTTGAAATTTGATTCATATAGAAAAATCAAGGTGCATTTTACCGGTCTTAAAGCAAGGTGACCAGACGTCCCGTTTTAGCCGGGACAGTTCCTTATTTTCAACTGTTGTTCCGTTTATTCTTATTCTCAAACGGGACGCCTAAATGTCCCGTTTTTAAGCAAACATGACCCAGGTGTCCCGTAATTATTATTCAAAATATAAATGATCAATGCTAATTCTACACTCTTCCGTACCAACACTCATTGTGAAGGTTCAGCCGTGCCTAGAATTTCTGAATATTCAAATGAGAATTGAGTGTTTTGTGATTCAAGTTGAAATTGAGTGGGAATTCTGAGTGTTCAAGTAGTTAAAATTATTGTTGGGTAGTACTTAAGTTAGAAACGCTGTGTTATCATTCTTACTTGTGTATTTTGTAAATTGAAAACACTGCTGAGTCCCAAAATGCAATGTGGAAGTCACTGCCCCCCGTCGCCGATTCGTATGCGTCCCGTTTTGAAAGTAAAAATTCTGGTCACTTGGTGGAAATAAAATTAAAACATTTGCTTAGGTAGTGAATAATCCATGGCCAAACAAACAAAATGGTGTACAAGGTGAAAATATAAACACAACCAGCAAGGTCAATGAATCAGCTTGCAGTACACCACAAGAGGACAGAAGTGCAGGTGATAGTGAGTGGCAGGTTGTTACTAAACGCCCAAAACGTAATATTCAAGCAAGACAGACAGAAACAAACCAAATGCGTAAGTCAGGTCTCCCTAACAGAAATCGTTCCAATTTATGAAAGGAAAAATGAACACTGATAAGCTGAAGGTCAATAAGAAACCCTCACGTGTGGCTGGTTTATTCGTAACACGGCTGGACCCAACTGTTTCTTGTAATTATATTAGTGAGTTCGTTAAAGATAATATAAATATTGAAGTTGGAAAGTGCGTAAAATTAAAGACCAAACATAACAGTTACTCTTCATTTTATGTAAGTGTACAAGAAAATGAGTTTGATACTGTATGTAATGCAAATATATGTCCAAATGGTGTATTGTTTACTAGGTTTATGGGCCGCCTAAAAACTTAAATGGTTGTGGGAGCACCAGAAAATAAATTGAACGAAAATGAAGAAAAGTCAGATAAATAAAATTGTCTTTCTTAATAGCTTAAACCAAAATATGAATACCTTGCACTTATTCTATCAAAATGTAAATGGTATAAATACAAACGAACGGTCTTTCACGGACGAAGTAAATTGTGCATATTACGATGTCTATTGTATCACAGAAACATGACTAAAGGAAACAAATGTACATTTTGTACAATTATCTAGTTAGTACAATATCATTAGGAGGAATAGGAACCTGCCATTAGAAAACAAATATAAGGGAGTGGGTGTGTGGTTTTAATAAACAATAAATATTCATACTCAATGATACAAATCCCCGACCACAGATTAGACGTAATAGTACTAAAAATTTTAATCCATGACAATAAGCCTCTTTTATTTTGTTTGCACTATTTTTCACCTACACTACCGTTAAGTAATTTTACAAACTACTGTTACTGGTTGAGTTCTTACTTGTTTACAACAAACAGTAATTTTATAATATTAGGTGATTTTAACGCTGGAGGAATCGACTGGGAAACTGGGACTGTAACAGCTAGCAATTTTTATGTTAACAAATAAACAGAAAAGGTAATAGACTTAAGTCACCTTCTTCAATTGAATCAGGTAAATAAGTCATACGATGTCATGAATAAGGATAAAGTACTAGACCTGTTGCTTACGAATATAGAAAATAGTGCAATAAATTTTAATGTTGAACCAATTACAAACATTGATAATTTTCATCCACCATTTGTCTACTCATGAAATATTATAAGAAATAATAACTTTAAAAAGAATACAAAACAGACCAGCTGATTTCTTCCAGGTTTATTACGGAATAAAGAATATAAAAGAAAGTAATGATCCTACCAACAATGTCGATAAAATGTCTCAAACCTTGTATGACAATATATATGAAGTTTTTGATTCTCACGTACCGAAGAAGCTGTATAATAATATTACAACAAATGGAGACCTGTGGATGACTAGAGATCTTAAATCATTGATAAATAAGGAAACAAAATATTTTGTAAATGCCAGACAATCAAATAATAGAATTTGGTATCAGAGGTACTCCGATTTAAGAAAGGGGGTGAGAAAGAAATATCTAGAGGCTAGAAAAATTTACTTCTTATCACTGAAGAACAGTATTTATAGAGACAGTCTGTACTTCTGGAGACCATTCAAAAAATCACACAACAAACAAATACAAAAGAGATGAAGTATAATAATACATCATTGTTAGAAATTACTGACATAACAGAATGTTTTAAAGTTGTATTTTATAATTCTTTAAATTTTGACTCCAACCAAAATAAAAAAAAATGTAAGGTTGCGAAACCGACAGAATAGAATGGTAATTATATGTTGATTTGTATTCCAACCATTACGCAAAAAGATGTAATTGAAATAATTAGTAAAATTAAGGGGAATATTACACCTGGACCTGATAACATTTCATATTATGTCATTCAAGGCTGTAGTAATGAAGTAGCGTCGTCAAATTTAGTAAACATACGCATCGTTGAAGACTGGAGTATTTCCTTCAAAATAAAAGCAATCATATGTAGTACCAAAATACAAACATGGTGATCAAAATGACGTTAAAATAGGCATATAAGTTTAGTAAGTGTTTCCGCTAAGATTTTTGAAATAATGTGCACGAACACTTATCGCATCATCGTTTCTATAAAGGTAGATCAATTGCAACAAATCTTATCCATTTTACTGATTTTACATACTTTGCACTAAAAAATAATTTACAGGTAGATGTTATATATATCGATATGTCAAAGGCCTTTGATTTCATTGATCACAAATTACTACTAAGTAAGTTATCAAACATTGGCCTATCATTGTCATATATTAGTTGGTTTGTAAGCTACTTATCAAATAGAACTTTTAAAGTAAAGATAGGGAATGTAACATCTAGTCAAGGTGAAATAGGAACGGTATATCTCAAGGATCTCCCCTGTGGCCATTTCTTTTTTCTCTATTTACCATTAAAAGTCGAATATTCAAAAATACTGTTATACGCAGATACCATAAAGCTTTGTAGAGTGGTTAATAACCAGTATGATAATTATCTGCTGGAGAAAGATTTAGATACAGTAAATCATTGATGTGAAAATAATTTATTAATGATCAACTCTGAGAAAACTAAACATATAATTTTCACTAATAAAACTCAATATTTTGTTAGACAATAGACAAAGTTGAACAAATTAAAAATCTCGGTATTTTGTATAACAGACAATTAAAATTCGGTAATCACACAATTGACATAGTACAATAAACAAGAAAAACAATAGGTTTTATATGTTATCAATGGTCTGATTTTATAAATGGTAGTTATTATGTGTATCTATATAAGACACTTGTTACATCCAAATTGGAATTTGGTTCAGTTGTCTGGAATAGTCTATCCAATATACTTGTTAACAAAATCGAAGCTGTACAGAAATGTTTGATAAGGCTAATGCGTTATAAAATGAAAAAGGATTATTACGCACATGAATATAGATATAGAATATTTTGGGGACTTCAAGCCCTATAGGAAAGGAGGAAAGTTACTGATCAATTATTTATTCAAATGGTGTTGGATAACAAACATAGTAGCGTATATTGCTTAGAAAACATAGGAATAAGAGTGCCAACTCATAGTGTTAGGAATCGATCGACATTGGTTGCATTAAATTCAAAACGTGATATACTAAGAAGGATGACAATGACTTACAATTAAAATGAATACATGTTAGGATAAATATCAGAGCATTTCTTACAAAAGTAAACTGTTTTAACGTTATGAGAAGGATTCTAGCTGCTTATCTTTCTTTATTGTTATTGTGTATTTTCAGTGTATTTTTATGTTATAATCTTTTATTCAAAGAACCAGTCTTTTATGTTAAAATATGACAATAAGTGACCAAGGTTTTTATATGTTGGATGTGTAATTTTAAGTAAGGTTGTTTCATTCTTTTAAATGTTAGTTAAATGAGACTTTAATTTGCATAATTCTTTTAACTGTATACTGTGAAATTGATTGTTTTAATTTTTTTGTTTTATACATCAGTTTGCACATTATAAATTTAATATATTAATCTTATGACAAAGGCGTTAACCTGCTTTAATAGTCATTTTATATTATACATTTTCTGGTCTGTTTAAAACTGTTATCTAATGGTTTAACACATTGCTGTATTTCTGCTTATGAGCTGTTCATAGCACGTAAAATAAAGTTATTATTATTATTATTATTATTATTATTATTATTATTGTTATTATTATTATTATTATTTAGTATGAATTTAAACCGCCAGAGTCCAGCTCGTTCTTGGATTTCGAAGTTTTTATACGTAAAATTAAAAAAAATTGCTTGTTTGGTGATATTTAGTACCAAAAATAAGATACACTATGCGGCATTTTAAATTACTATATACAATTCTGTTAATATTATATAATACCGTATTAATATCTTATACTAATATATAATACAATAGACAGAAAATACGATGAAATACATTTAATTTATATATCATTTACACATAAATATATGAATTTTCGTATATAAGAGTTGATACCAAATGCAGAGGTTTCGTTGCGGCCTATGCTTGTGTCTGGACTTGCTACACGGTATATGTTCTTCCAATTTGTGACAATTTCTACCTCAAAAGATGGAGATCTGAAGATGTTATATTTTTGGCAGAATATATTTTGTATAATGTACAAAATAATTCGAAACTGGATAATACTGAGAAAGAAACTACTTTTAAGTAGTAATTTTAAAATGTTTTATTAGTTAATTGAAATAAAGAAAATTTTACTTAGAAATAATTTATTTTTGAAACAACTGAGAAAATTCGGTAAAAAATATAATACTTGTAATGAGAAAGTAAGAAATAGTACAGTAGAGGTTAAAGAATAACAACAAAAGTGAATAATCATAGTGAGTGGCGAGTTAAGTCTTAGTACTGTGCTTTGTGCAGACTTGTTTTTTACAGTCACAACAACTCAGATCATTATACGTTTCTCTTGTAACTTGAGCGGTATTTGTAACACAGGAAATGATACCTTCACTCAAATAAAAGTGACGACATGCATTGCCAACGGGAAAAAAATTCCAGAAGAATATCGAAGACATATCATCACTACATATAAACGTTTGATGCAGGGGATGCAGGAAGTTAGAAAGGAAGGGACCCAACGAAATTACTAACGTAAGCCTTTACATCAAATAACAGCAATTGTAGGTAGGACCAGGGGCTAGTCCTCCTAAGACCCTTTTGACCCCTCTGGGCCAGCCATATCATATAAGGGGATGCAGGACGTAAGAAAGAAAGGGACACAACGAAATTACTAAGATTTTTCGTCAAATAACAGCAATTTTACATAGGACCAGAGGGGCCTAGTCCCCCTAAATTACGGAGACCTAGGCCCCCCTTGACCTGTCTGGCTATCGACCTATCTTGCGGGTATATTTTGCCATCAATGCTGGCATAATATATTGGACTGTCGCGTTGCCAGACCTTGAACAGTGTTGCCACACATATAAAAAAGTATGAGAACGCTTAGATATAACCTCCCCCCCCCGTGTTTCACCCAAACGCGAGCCAATCGGACCTTTGAAATTTTATTTTCGTATTCAGCACCTCCAAGTTTGTTAAGAGCGTGTGTTTTCATTTATGTAACAGAAGAAAAGTTAAAATTTGAAGAACAGTGTAGTATTACAAACTTATAAATTGTTTTAAATAGAGACATAATATAAATATATAAGTTTACTAACGAAAACTTTATAGTAGAAAAGGGTACTCTCCCTCATTTTTACTAGTAAGGGCTACCCACACCCTCACTCTCTCGTATTTTTTGGATTGCGAGGGTGAGAAAGGGAGTCGGCGAAAAAATGTTTTGAGCGCAAGGACAAGAAAATATTTATTTCGTAGGTTAGGGCTAGTGATATCGAAGGTGAGGATATATTTTAAGGGCGAAGGCAAGAAAAAATTTTGATAATTAGTAAGAGTGAGAGGGAGACAAAAGTTTGAGGTCAAGGGCGAGTTGGAGTGATAACGTATGAGATTGAGGATGAGGGCGATACTATATTTTCAGAACTTGGGTAGTCTAGCAAGGGTGAAGGCAAGAAAGAACTTTGAAGGCGATAATATATTTGAGGGCGTGAGTGAGAGCAATAGCGAGGGCGAGAATGTGTTTTGAGGGCTAGGACGAGAATATATTTTGAGGCCGATGGTGAGAATATATTGTGAGGAT
This sequence comes from Thermobia domestica, assembly GCF_964235325.1. Lineage (NCBI taxonomy): Eukaryota > Metazoa > Arthropoda > Insecta > Zygentoma > Lepismatidae > Thermobia > Thermobia domestica. The sequence goes on along the minus strand of NC_137458.1, from coordinate 263,842,388 downwards.
ATTGATGAGGGCTAAGAGAGAATAAATTTTAATGAAGTGAGCTAGTAAGCTCAAGGGGAGGGTGAAAACATATTTTGAGGCTGAGTGCGAGAACATACTTGTAGGGTGCGGGTGGGGACAAGGACACATTTTTTAGGGGAGATAAAATAGTATTTTGAGGGCGAGTGTGGTTCAGAGATATTGAGGCCGCATGCAAGTGAGAGCATCACTACATAAAGTATTATGATACTAAAATGGATTCGGAAGAGGACAGAATGGAATTTGGAACTTCCTAATTCTATAACCTATACCAAATTCTATAACCGAAATTTCATAATGTTGAGATGATAATTTTAGACATTTACGTACTCAGTGATGGAACTTGTCACGAACTTTGAGGCTGCTCATCTGAACTGACCCAGTGAACCTTTCAAAGCAGTGAAATGGATTGACTAGATTTACTCAGAAGAATATTGGGAGTCATCTTCGTAGACCAGAAGGGGACGCAAATTTTAACAACCCTACAATCATCTTTCTCTATTCTTAAAAAACATTTTATATTACTTTTGTCTCTTATTGTGTACCTGTGTATATTAAAGCATTGCACTGAAAGATAACTACACGGCTTATCAGAGAGCACATGCAAGAAAAATCACAAGAAGGAAAACAAATATGTTTCTGTTATGATGGTGTGTCAAAATTTCATCGAGTGAGCTTGTAGAATAATAGAGATGCCGCAGAGCTCAAATGACATTTTGTTTCCTTTTGAATACGTTGTGTTCTAACTCACTACATTTCTTTCAATACTCGAAGATAAATAAACATTATACTATATTTCAAATAGTCAAAACGTGATTTCATACATGGGAACCAGTCCTGAGGCAGGGGAGCACAGGCGTTCCTCTGAATTTTGCTTGGCATCTTGTTTGATAATATATGAAAAATTTGGAAAGTAATGTATATTATTATGTCTAGGGCTCTATCTGAATATCAGGGGTTATGTCTATCTCCTCTCCTGATGCATTCCATTTCAGAGCCTAAATATAATTGTAAATTTGTGATCTACTTTAGAGATACGACTCCGGGTCAAATTATAGACTCCATCCTTTTTCAGGAAAACCAAAGACACTCTGCACTCTCCATGGTGTAATATCCCACTTGCATTGTTAATGACCACTATGACTACATTCGATTTTGCAAAATCAGATATCTGAAGCATTTAACAGTCCAAATCTTTCAATTAAGTTGATAAGAATATGTCTATATTGCAATTTTTCTTTTTTACGTCAATACTATACGAAGTTCAAGGAACGCGTTCTTAAGAACCACGCATTAGTACATTTTCTCATTTCTTTTGACTTGACATTGGTAATATTCAACGAAGAATAAAAACGTGAATAACTCAGTGGTTAGATTTAAAATTTTCCTGTCCAATTCAAGAAACTAAAGTACATCTTACATGGTTCACCTAAGTTTATGGTTACCAAGAGCAGAAATGTGACTGGATGACACTGTTAGTTCTTTAACAATAATACATGCGTTAGTCCTGGAAAACTGGTTTCGATTCCTGGAGGGAGCTCATGTCGCTCATATCCCATGTGAAGAAGTAGGTTTATGTCTTATAGAGCGGATGTTAAACGAGACTCTAAAATTAAATCAAACAACCAATATTAACCACTTATACAATTTAACATTTAAAGTTGATACTTTCGTCTGAACTGTTTACGCTTGCACTCAAAATATAAATTCACAACCCTGGAAGGAAGGCAGAAACTTAATTTTCTTCATTTGTAAATCAATCTAAACAATTTGCTGTTGTATGGCAGATTTGAGTGAAACACACATAAAGTAAGACGATTGTAGTATGTTTGGATAAATAGCAATGCTCCATGGAGACATTGCTAATATCTACTTGTGCCATGTCTTGGTAATGGAGAATCAATCCTCTGAGTGAGTATATATCGGTCATGCTATATAGGGTTCTGAAGCTATTGGTAACTTAGTAAATTCCAAAATGCACTACGCAGCGTTATTCAAGGGGAATGCTTCAATTGTAATCTAAATGACATAGAATAATAATAATAAACGTGACAGAAACGTTTGTAGATTAAACGCATTTCTATATAAAATTAAGCAGATTAGCATATGAAGAACCACGTGTATAAAGATTTTACTTTCTGCAAGTAATCTGCATGTGATAGTAGAATATACAATAAGTAATGAAATAAAATGCCCAAATAAATAAATTATGAGTACTGCACACATATAGTAACGGTTTATGTATGAATTCTTATGCATTTTCACAATGAATAATATTATAGTACATATCGATGTTACTTGGCTTACGCAAAGCCCATCTACTCTAATGAACAAAATGTAATGTAGGGATGTTTGCTCTGTTCTGCTGATTTTAAATGTTGCTTTTATTTATGACATTGATAACTACAGGGTGAATTGTAAATTTTGAAGAGTTTTTTCCATATATAATTATTGATTATTAGGGTTGTGTTATTTCAATGAGTAGCTATAACTAAAATAACTCAGAGCGAACTAATACACACCGAAAGTCGTAAATGCACTAATGCTACCCTTATATGAATACAACATTATTAATTTTGTTTCTGATTCTTGAACTAAAAATAGTATAGACAGCTTAAATATGACTTCCTGTAATAATTGCAATACCCTCTAGCAAATATAGGTATCTTATTTTAGCCTTTCCAAATTCAGACTAACTTAGATGTTGATGAACGATCTGGCTCAATCATTACAAATCCTAACTTTTTGTAAATATTTTAGTAGATCCCTACAATCACTTTAAATAAATTCAAAAAATTTAAGAAACAACTTAAGGACAATAACATAAGGACAATTTTTCAGATTATGTTTTATTAATAACACAAACCATTTATTTACATTATATTTTATTTCTGCTACATATTTTCAAATAATTTTAATAATCTATTCAGATTATGTTTTAATTTATTTATTACAAAATACATTTATTTACATTACATTTTGTTTCTGCTACATTGGTTTTTACAAAAGTTCAATTATCTGCTTTAATAAATTTGAATTTACAAAGTCAAACGATTTCAATAAGCAACCAACTGTCAGGTTGAATTAAATCCAATTACGGTATATTCAACAAATAATTTCGACTGATATACAAAGAAATATTTATTTGCCTTTATTGCAAAAGACAATGCTGCGTTTAGTAATAATTACATTATTTTCGTAACACACAATCATTCTAAATACATATAATACAGTAGGGTCTTATTCTTACAGAAAATAAATAGATACATGCATTTACTGCCAGAACATTAAATTATTTTGGTTTTAGTTGCTTTTAGGAAGCTCTTAGATACATTACAAACTATTATACACACAGACAGACATACATATATAAACACTCATTTATATACAGTACTTGAAATTTTAAGAGAATATAGATAATGAGGCTTTAAAATAAGTCAACTCAGCGCCCAAAACTTAACTATACATATATTACCATCACAAAATTGTATCTAAAAGAATACAGAATAAAAGTTAAGTATTTACCTGTATATATCACATAGATAATCACAAAATATTTCACATTTTCAAAGAGGCACGGTGGCTCTATTATAGAATACTACCTCTAATGCGAGTAGTATATAGTTTGATCTCATGCCACTGAATATGAATTCGACAACCTCGTCTCAGTGTTGTTTTGTGTTTACTCCGACATTCGCATGCCCATCACTTTTAAAAGAATCAACTTTCACTAATTTATTCGTTTCCGTAGCCCAGCTTCTCCCAAATGTTGTACTGAGAAAACCTTGGGGCTCCACAAGTAATTCTCAATGACGCTTTGTGTTCCATTTAAGACCTTTTTAAAACTGTTAGTTGCTAAACTCAACCAAAGTGAGGAATATTAAATTACTGCTCAAAATCTAGCGAGAAAAACTACTTCAATCGCTGAAAATAAGTTCTATTATACTAGTTTAATTTTCTTGCTATCTCACCAGATGAAAGCAGTAGTCACTAGCCAGTGGATTAAGTATACTAGTCGTTGGCACTATTTCGACCTTTTATGCTTGTAAAGTACAACTATTGCTAGTAACATTTGCAGCTCATACGGATTCATATTGCATACAACTCAGACCCCACTTCAGCGTGGTGTTTCAATACTGGAACAAAATTTAGTTTGCTAAAACGTACCCTTTCGTGCCTTTAGTTTCAATGATGAAACATGACTTACTTTCAAGATCATTAATATAACAAACAAAAGGACTACACTGTGTATCATTCTCCATCTTAAAACAAAAATGAAAACGTTTTAACTAAATCAATGACCATAAAGAAGTAGACAAAAGTGGGCTGAAAGTGGATCAATATTACAAAATAGTGTTCATTAAGCGGCTTACGTAGCAGCCAGAAGAGAATGAATTAGTAGATAAGAATGAAGCTTTATGGTTGGAATTTATTTGAAGAGCAGAAAAGCTGCAAGTATGATATATATTATCCTATTCTTGTTTATTCCAGGTAAATAAAGGTAACCAAGAAAGTTATGTCGCTTTTCACCCACCACCTTCTAACATCGATATCTCACCTAACATGTACCTGGAGGATCAAAAATAGTACCCATCAGCATCCACGACCTTCTGCCAACGTTGTGAAAGGCCATGGATTTCATCGTGGTAGAACTTGGTGGACCGTGAACCGAAGAAAGTATGGAGTGAATTTTGTACCTCTACTAGGGATTTGAACTGGCGTCCTCTAAAGTGATTTTCCAAGGAGTGGAACAGGTGATAGTTGAACGGTGCAGTGTCAGGGGAGTAGGGCGGATGCAAGTGTTCCCCATCCAAGCGCAGAACGATGTCCCGGGTCTTCCCATCCATGTGGGGCTTCGAGTTGTCCTGTAAGCTGGCGACCCGTTTGCGATTCAGAAGTGTTGGCTCCAGAATTTTGAGTTTTTCCACAACACGACTCAACTACTGAGAGTAAACAGTTGCATTGATGCTCTGACCAGTTGGTAGAAATTCCCGATGCACGATGCCGCGAACAGTCCACCAAACACACAGCGCAACCTTCGTCTGGTCCAGTGCTGGTTTCGCCTGTTTTGGAATCGGTTCATGGGATGGGCTCATGGGATTCTGTGGAACTTCGTACAGGACCCATTTCTCATCATATGTCAACACCCTGTCCAGAAATGGCTCCTTCCTCAGACGAGACAGCAAAGAAATGCAGGTGTCTGCTCGCGTTGCCTTCTATCAAGGAGCCAAATCATAGGGAACCCCTCTACCAACTTATAGTGCTTCCCAAGTTGATGGAAGTTCTGCCGAATGGTTTCTCCATTCGCAGAATTGTAGTCCCAGTTCCTCACATATCTGGCTACTGTCCGCCTCAATTGCTGTCTGAAGATCTTCACTCTGTACATTTGTTGGAATTCCTGCACGTGGTGCGTCTTCGAGTGTCTGGTCACCATCCTTAAACTTGTTAAACCACCGCTGCACTATTCGAGTAGTCACGACACCCTCTCCAAAATCCTGGCATATCTTCTGCACCGCTGCATTGGCTTTTGACCCCAGTTTGAACTCGTACAGCATACACACCCTTATGACGCCATGTTCTCTCTGCCCTTACGTAATTTCACGATGTAAGTGAACTGTCACAACCAGGTAGTATGTTGAGTATACCCACACTAACAATTGATCTTCGCCTTATCTCCATTTGCATTCATCTCACGGTGTGAGGGCTAATTGAACACGGACCTCCACAAAAGTGACTGAACTTTCTTGTTTACCTTTATACTTATAAATCATTTATTCCAGATTGTATTATTCTTCCTAAGAGACATTTACCCTTAATGAGAAAGAAAATATTATTATAAAGGTAGACCTGGCAACTGTATATAAAACAATATCAAAGATGTATTACTAAAAACAATTTTAATCATGAAGGTGGTTATTTAACGACTAACATTTTATAAATCATTTATTCCAGATTGTATTATTCTTCCTAAGAGACATTTACCCTTAATGAGAAAGAAAATATTATTATAAAGGTAGACCTGGCAACTGTATATAAAACAATATCAAAGATGTATTACTAAAAACAATTTTAATCATGAAGGTGGTTATTTAACGACTAACATTTTATTAGTTCACCAGGGAGTGCGATCTAATTGATGTAGCGTTATGATGGTTTTAATATTTAACACAGTTTGGGTGATATAGATCCATTATATTGAATTACATAAATATTTTTATTGTTTCGATGCTGCTTCATGACAACGGACTTATTCAAAAGACAATATTTGTATAGATATTTTTTTCTCGAAAGCAAGTGTGGATGTGTAACAACCCTCGTTGTCCGACCAAAATTATCCTTTGTGAGTACATCGTTTTCTTTTTAAATTTGATTTTACAATTGATAGGATACATTTTTGACGAGATTTAGGATATCACAAGAAGTGTAACATAAAGGCTTCTGGAAATACTTCAATCGACATACAAACGTCATTAAAATCTTTACTAGATTGTATTACTTACTTAATCAATGCAGGAAGAATGTAATTTTAGTACAATAACTATGTTTCTTAATTATCATGTTTCTATTTGTTACAATGAAATCAGTCTTATTATATAATTGAAAGAACATGTATAAGGTAACATATTATTTCACAACTACATCACTTTTAATTGTATTGCTATCCATCTCCTATTTTTTAAATCTTTGTAACTGGTTGGGATACTAAATTGTTGGAAACGGTACTATGATTTTACTTTTATTGTAAACCACCCATCTGATGCGACGTGATATTTATCTAGGAACTATGTCATAAAATCTTTCGAAGAAAATACGACTCTAAATCTCTTCTGGCTGTGTTCCTACTTGTTAGAAATACGTTGTATCATGGATATAGTTTTCACGACATATTGTTGTGATAGTTGAAAAAAGCACTTTATGCTGACGTGGTAATACTACTAACCTGCTAGTATCGCAGAATATGTCGAATGATTTCTTCCTGTTGATGTTTTAAAGTTAAAAAATCTAATCTAATTTTATCCATTAGTTTAGAAGTTCTAAGATTGTTCCAAGATAAATTATCAACGATATACTTACTGCTTAAAAAAAAAACTATACGAGGGGAGACGTGGACAGTAACAATCTCAGGCATTTATCATCTGTAGACTATACAACAAAACATGGAGAATGTAAGTCTACTTACAAAGATTGGGAAAGGATCATATGAATCGGGAAAGTGCCAAGAGTGGTGGATATAATTTTGAAAATAGAAGCTTGGGAGTTGAAGTTAGTACGATATACTGTAAAAAGAAATTGATGTAATTGAAGTACAAAAGACAAGGAACGACCTGAGAAATGTCATAATACAAGGTGAGAAATTAAGAACTGAGTAGTAAGCTAAAGGAAAATTTCTCAAGATATATGTTTGTGAAAAGAAGTGCAGAAACCATCATTCAACACTGAATTGACAATGCTTGATGATAATACTTGTACATACAATATATATATACACAGAGGGTTGATTAATTCGTGTGTCAATTTCATTTGTTCACTGTGCAAAAGTGGTATGAGGTAAAGCCGTGCAATTTGGTGTAACTTTAGACGAAGGACATAACTTTTGTTTCGCTATAGAAGCATGTCACTTGTATTAAAGACTGAAGAGATATAGGTTCAAAGGTCAAATTTCCATTTTTCCTTATGGGACTGCAATGATAAATTGTGAACGAGCCTGAAAAAACGTAAATCGAAGCGATAACAAAGAAAAAGGCATATGGTATGATTCTATGTCACAAGCCGACCTAATATGCGTCAATTAAGTATCAAGGTCAGAGGTCACGGTCAGATCAAGGTCACAGGTCATCTTGAGAACCCATTTGATATGATGAGGTACGGACATTGTGTTGTTTTCAGTGTATATGGGTTCTCAAGATGACCTGTGACCTTGATCTGACCGTCACCTCTGACCTTAACACTTGATTGACGCATATTTAGTCGGCTTGCGACATAGAATCATACCATACAGCTTTTTCTTTGTTATCATTTTTATTTACCTTTTTTGCAGGCTCTTTTAGAATTTACCATTTCAGTCCAAAGTGAAAAGTCGAAATTTGACCAATGACCCTATATCTCTTCAACCTTTTGTACAAGTGACACGCTTCTATAGCAAAACAAAAGTTATATCCTTCGTCTAAAGTTATACCAAATTGCACGGCTTTACCTCATACCACTTTTGCACATTGAACAAATGAAATTGACACACGAATTAATCAGCCCTCTGTATATATATATATATATATATATATATATATATATATATATATATATATATATATATATATATATCGGGTGTTGCAAAATAATTGTTACAACTCTTGGAAGGTGACTCCTGCCACTGAGACAAGAAAAAAGTTCTATTAAACTTTCGGCTATCGGACATAGTTTCGGATCTACAAGATGCCGAATGCGTGGGAAAATGACTTTCGGACGCCATTAGTTCGGCAACTATCCAACGTAAAGAGGCGGGTAAAAAATTCAGTGAAGAAGTGATACCTGCTGTATTGAATTGGACATGTTTCACAATCCTACCATGCATGCGCAAGGGATTCCCCACAGGAAAGTAGGGAGTCCCGGATAATCTGCCAAATGAAAATTATTCTAAATGGATATGAATTTATAGGGTTTCTGCCAGGTAACAATAATTCGTTTGTATGAAGTTGATATCTGGAACAAATACAAAATGGCGGACATCTTAATGCCCGTTGTGTAGTTGCATAAACGCCAGGCTCGGATGGTGGCCAACAGTGACGTTCTGAGTATTAAGTGTACTCAAATGCTCTAGAAGAACGTCTGAAGTGTCGGTAGAGCACAACAGATTAAGCAGGGTGATTCACATGTGTCAAAATACGTAACGAAAAATGCCCAGAAATGCACTCATACTCAGTAAGCGTGAGCTCAAAGCGTTGGAAATGTAAAGATTAGCGTCAAGAACATGAGAGCCATTGCCAATTCACCAATGGTATTTCCTCAAAGCGATGCAATATGATGTGCACGGTTGCATATCAATAAGGATGCAACAACTGAGGCCAAGTAGAAATTGTGCAAGGGGACTCACAAAGAAACTGGGTAAACGAAATGAATATCACTAGTGGGATCGCATGATCGATATTGAAATGTGGCCAATGTATGTGTTGATATCGACATGTAGCTAGTGGACAAATGTCAACATGTCCCACTACTGCTGATTTGATGAAATAGCATTGGTGAATTGGCAATGGCTCTCATGTTCTTGACGCTAATCTTTACATTTCCAACGCCTTGAACTCACGCTTACTGAGTATGAGTGCATTTCTGGGCATTTTTCATTACGTGTTTCCACACATGTGAATCACCCTGCTTCATCTGTTGTGCTCTACCGACACTCCAGATGTCTTTCTAGAGCATCTGAGTACAAATTCGCTACACTTAATACCCAGAACGTCACTGTTGGCCAGCATCCGAGCCTGGCGATTATGCAACCGCACACAACGGGCATGAAGATGTCCGCCATTTTGTATTTGTTCCAGATACCTACTTAATACAAATGAATTATTGTTACCTGGTAGAAACCCTATAAATTCATATCCATTTAGTATAATTTTCATTTGGCAGATTATCCGGGACTCCCTACGTTCCTTTGGGGAATCCCTTGCACGTGCATGGTAGGATTGTGAAACATACAAAATTCAATACAGCAGGTATGACTTCTTCAGTGAATTTTTTACCCGCCCTCTTTACGTTGGATAGTTTCCGAACTATTGGAGTCCGAAAGTCATTTTCCCACGCTTTCGGCACCTTGTAGATCCGAAACTATGTCCGGTGGCCGAAAGTTCAAGAGAACTTTTTTTCTTGTCTCAGTGACAGGAGTCACCTCGCAAGAGTTGTAACACTTATTTTGCAACACCCGATATATGAATGTATGTATCACAGTGAACATAACCCTACAAGTAACAATTGTTCGAGAGTCCAATCCTCAGGTTCTTCTAGAAATTTTTCTTTTACAAGATGCGGTGATTCACACATTAAACTACTTTGTGAAATATTTGCCACGATTGATTTTTCGTGCACTATTGTTACATCGTTTTGATGAAATCTCATTGTGTTAATTATGTAACAATCGCAAAGCATTGACTCAGTATTCATATTCAACCGAACATTATATCTTCCTTCTTCTATTACAGGCTCCAAATCTGTATCGTTTAAAACTATTTCACGTATGTCATTATTCCTCAGATCTATTTCTAGTTCTTGTGAAGAATAAAGGAAATCAAATAGTGTTAGGTTTTCTATGTTATTATCTGATAGATTAAGCAAACGTATTTCTTTCCATTTCCTCCATTCAAGATCTATTTTAGAAATACTGTTCTTAGAAATATCAAAACTGTCGTTAATTACGACATTATTTACAATGTAAATGTCGTTGCTACTGACATTAATAATCTTTAATGAAATGGGACTTTTACTTGTAAAGATATGCTTTACCTTATCAAAAGATAAATTAATTATTTTAATATTTTTGGGAATGAAAAATGCGTGGACACATGAGTTGAAAACATAACATTTGTAATGTACAAATGCCTCTGTATAATCTTTCTCATCCCCAATATATACAGCTTGTACAACATGATTATGGCTTACGTCTAAATATTTTAAATATTTGGAAGAATCAAACGAAAGCTGCTCTATTCTGTTTATAGCATTGTTCTGTAACTTAAGCTCTTCAAGAAAATATAACTTTTTAAATAGTTTAACATATATAAAAGTATAATTATTGTAGTTTAAGTTTAGAATGCGAAGACGTCGAAGATTAAATCTAAATGGATGACGTTCTGAAAGTCTGTTGTGATCGAGCTGGAAGATTTCAAGACTTTTAACGTTTGAGATAAAATCATTTGGAAGGTCATGAATTAAATTTTCACCTAAATCTAGCTCTTTTAAATTTTTAGCATCTTTAAGGAATTCAGACGAAACAAATTCAATCCTACAGTTTCGCATTTCTATCTTCTCAAGCGAATCTATGTAATTAAACTTTATATTACTTGTAATATTTGGAGCATAATTGTGCGAAATGGAAAGGTGCCTAACTCTGCCTTCGAAAATCAGATTTGAGAGTGATAAATTATTATTTGATATGTCAATATATCTAAGATTATATTTCGAAAATACGAATATCCATTTACTTTCACTCAAAGATAACTGAGTAAAGCTTACATATACAATTGAGAGGTTCTCGAGCCCGCTAATTGAATTTACTGGGAGTATTCTAAGCGGGTTATTATTTAAACGCAATATTCTCAAATTTAAGAGAGAACTGAAACATTTATTTGGAACTATTTTTATTTCGTTATAAGATAAATCAAGTTCTTCTAGTTGATTCAATGTTTCGAACCAGTTTGGATCTATTCTTTGTAGATTGTTTCCAGTTAGTTTTAACCATATAAGTCCAGTAACTTCTTTCAATATAAATGGTGGTAAATATGTAAGTTTCTTATTACCATTAATCATTAACTCTCTCAATTTGGTAAGGTTACGAAACAAATCCTCCGGTAGTTCTGATAGATTTGAAGAGAAAATATACAAAGTATAAGTATTTATAGCAAAGATACCACTTTGAATATTGGTAACATGAGGAATCGATAGGCAAATTTTGCTTCTTGCAGAGAATTTAATGTCGCATTCAAAGACCTTAGAGAGAGTTATATTAGCGAAATCTAACGACGCATTATTACTAGCTGTCAGAAATAATTGGAATTCATTTGTCCCTTGTTGCAGACAATTGATTGATTTACTGAACTCTTCCATAAATTTACTGTTTATAGTACAGTTTTTAATTGCTATTGCTGTTCTCACTGTTTCTGTAGCTTTGATGTTTCTGAAAGGTAGAAAAATGTCCCTCGGAATATGAACATCAGAATCAGTTAAACATTCAAATACAAAATCCACGTTCTCATCTTTATACATTTTGGCTATAAAGTTGTTGACACAGGTAATTCTGGTTTGATCGACAGAATGCACGTGATCACATTCTACAGCTTTGTCCTTTGTAATTACAGCGGGTTTAGGTGACACAATGTTAATAATAGAAAACAAAAAAAGCCAAATCAAGATATTCAATAAAATCTTCATATTGACTCTTAAGTACGTAGCTTACTTGACAGTTTACCTTAACTAACTCAAATCAACACGTCAATATTTTCAAACTCACTGGAAAGTGTTCATGATCTGAAATAAATGAAAAATAAGAAATAATTTATATAATCTAGAGAAATTCGAATCATTAGTTGAATACGAAGAGAAACTAAACTACTTTATACAAATTGTTACATGTTTTAGTAATATTTGAAATAGAGAAAAGAATGATCTCTTGTACCAAGCAACAAATTCCATCTTAGAAAAGAAGAAGGATTTTCTAATTAAAGTTCAATCTATCTCGTATTACGTTTGAGGAAAGGAGCATGATGCATGTAGATTAATACCACAAACATATTGACATTTTCTTGGTTCCCGTTCGTTAAGAGTGCATTCATTCATATTAAATCTAAATTATAACTGCAATATAGGTACAAAGTTTCTTCAACGATAAAAATCTCTTTTGTAGTTTTATATCCACTGTTGCTAATATAGGAATTGCAAAAATAGAATATCACTTTTGGTGTACAGAGGAAGCTCATTATAGTAACATAACAAAGACATGAGCAAAAATCATGTGTCTAAACCAATAACATCAGTATATTTTTATACTCAATATATTATTCTAAAATAGCTAGCTATTGATTTGCTATAATTATCACTTCGTCAGTACTACATGTTCTCAGAGAAAAACTTCCAGCCCACGCTCACTCATTCATCAATCCCGAACCACCTGAGGACTCGAATTGTTAAAATCCATAAAATCCTTCCCCTCTAGTTCGGCAGGCGAAATGGATAATCTCCGTCCCTCAATCTTAAAAAATCTACTTATAAATCAAGACTTTGATTCAAATGAACGCTTAATCACATCCAATTGTGAATTTATGCACTTAATTATATCTGGGAAAGTGCCGACTATTTTACGACCAATTTTTTTGGAGCTTCATTTAGAGCACTGAAGAAGAAAAACGGTCTAATTCGCCCGATATCTGTTGGTAATGTTTGGAGACGCTTAGCAGTAAAATTATCTGCTTCAGGATACGAGATTCATTAATTAACATACTACCACCACACCACCTAAGGCATTCGTACATGCTGCCAGAATATACTACTCATCTCCCCATACTGAAGTGGAAGCATTTTTAAAAATTGACTTCCGCAATGCCTTTAATGAACTCAACCGAGACTCAATATTACAATCTGTTAAAATTAGCTTTCCAACTTACTATCCACATATCTACCAATGCTACTCCGAACCAAGCAATCTTTTCATAAATGATATCATAATTCACTCACAACGTGGAGTACAGTCAGGCGACCCACTTGGACCAGCACTGTTCGTCCTAAACATCCATCACATTATTAAGGATATGAACACAGATTTAAATATCTGGTACTTATATGACTGTACCATCGCTGGAAATATCGAAGTAGTACTACGCGCTTTCAATAAAATTCGTGTAGAAGCTTCATCTATTGGATTGTTTCTTAACTTTTCCAAATGTGAAGTGAGTTTTCTGAGCACCAGAGACGATGAAGTTCATGAACTCTATGAAAGATTTAACGAAGTAGCACCTGGTATCAAATTCTTATCACCTACCAATGCGTAAACTTTAGGCGCTGCCATCTCTACCGAATCAAGGAGCAACATTTTATTGGACAAGATATCAAAATTAGAATTAGCCTTTTCTCAATTATCAAAACTTTTTGCTCACTCCGCTTATTATTTACTACGAGCTTCACTCTCGCTTCCAAGATTACTATATTTTATTCGTTGCTACCCTTCTTGTCAGGATGATAAATTACTTGACAAATTCGACCACACTCTTAAAACAGGACTGGAATCCATTCTAAACTGTTCTTTGAAAGACAATTCATGGTTACAAGCTTCCTTACCAGTTGAGAATGGAGGCCTTGGGATTCGTCGAGCCATGGATATCGCCATACCTTCTTCCCTCGCATCATTCTATGGCTCACGAGAACTAATTGGATCTCTTCTTTAACAGAAGTTTGACTTAGACTCGATTCGAGATGTACAAGAATGCATCGATAAATGGAGTAGTCTGGTTGGAATGGACTCCCCACCTAACGACAAAAGGCATGTCCAGTCTGTTTGGAATGAACCTATAGACAAGCTTCGCTTATCTTCACTGCCATCATCAACTACTAACCCAGATGACAAAGCCAGGCTGTTAGCTGTCTCCTCCTTCAAAAACGGAGCTTGGCTTCAAGCCCTTCTTACACACTCGGCCTACAACTTTCTAATGAGAGCTTTCATATTGCTACAACTCAGCGCTTAGGTGCTAATATTTGTGAGCCTCACTACTGTCCTGCTTGCAACGCATATATTGATAATAAAGAATTACATGGTCTTTCATATAAAAAAGTGCGGGAAGACAATCTCGACATCATATTGTGAACATCATTTGTATAGTCCTCGTATTAGCGGGAGTTCCTTCAATAAAAGAACCATATGGTTGTTGCAGCTCTGATGATATGACCTTAGTACCGTGGAAAAACGGAAAACACTAGTCTGGGATTTCACATGTTCCGATACGTTTGTTCCTTCCAACATACCCCATTCTTCAATTATTCAATGGATATATATATATATATATATATATATATATATATATATATATATATATATATATATATATATATATATATATATATATACACATTTCATGTATACCGACTTGTTTTTGAATCATTTAGAAAATGTAATATAATTGTCGTTGTGTGCAACGGCTGATGATTTTGCACCCGAAAATGTTCCAGAGAAAACAGTCGTAGCAGATATGGTTTATTTCCCGTATTTTGATGCAATGCATCACATACTCTTCTCTGAGAATTCCCCTCTTCATTTAGCATTATATTTAAGTTGTATTCATATCCGATGGTACTACGACTACATAATGAGGGTTATTACTGTTAGTTTGGAGAAAATTTCCTGTAAAACGATTAATTATTAATGTTCATGAAAATATTGAATTTTCCTCTTTAATATAGTGAAAATGAGAAATTATGGCATCTCCAACCTTCGTAGTAAGTTTGTCATTACTTTACTTCTTTCATTCATGCTCTCTCTTCCATGAACACACCAAAAACATTCACACGTTCACCTGAAAGTTTTAATTATGAAGCATTCATGTAAACTAGCCATGTTTAAACAAAGAGATCAGATCAAAATAGGCATTAAGAAAAGGAAACAAGGAGGGAATAATACCGTGCATTTCTTCTGTGAAATGGCCATGGATAAGCAGTATATGTATTTACTCTACTTCTTCATTTTACTCTACTACTCTACTCTACTACCAACTCTATGGAAGACTGGAGTTTCTCCTTGCTTAGACCACGATTTTATTTATACATTGCTCCGAACAGAGGCATAAATTGCTATAAAAAACTATAGAAACACAAATATGAAAGAGTAATTAGACGAAATTGTGACTGAGTTAAGTTTCGCTAGAGGAGACATATTGTTGAAAAACATAAACAAATTCTTTCTACTTGTCTGGAACAAGGAGGAATTGCCACAAGAGTGGAAAAGATCAATCACTGATACAATGCACAAGGAAGGTAACAAAGCAGATCGTACTAATTATTTAGGCATTGCTCTTCTGTAAACACCTTATAAAACCCTCTGAACGTTATGTTAGCAAGATTCACCCCATAACTAATTTAAATTATTATTAAGATTGTTAGTGCAAATGTATAAGGAATCGATAAACTGCCACGAGGAATTGTCCATTCCATAAACATTCGAAAAGAAATGGAAATACAACACCCCAGTACATTATTTACTGAGTTTAGAAAAGCCTACAACTTGGGTAGGACGAAATCATTGTACATTTATAAACAATATTAAGTTGGATGTATGATAAATCATAGCAACATTCTTATAGAGTTCGGATTCCAGAAATAAGTAGTTGGAATAATTAAAATGTGTTTAAACCAATTCCAAAGAAATATCCGCGTAGGAAAATAATTGTCTATGAGATTTCCAGTTGAGAATGGCCTGGAACAAGTAGATATGTTATCACCATTATTATTTAACTTTGTTCTGAAGTGGGCTACGAGAAAAATCTAAGGTAGAAACCAAGACCTAGAGCTGAATAGTCTTCACCAGGTTATAGCGTATATTGATGATGTAAATCTGATAGAGGAAGATAGGTGAACAAAAATGCAGAGATTTTATTAAATGCTTGCAGAGATATGTGTTTAGAAGCAAACACAGAGATAATTAAATACATGAACATTCATCGTAATCGTAATGCTGCCAACAATGGTTATGTCAAAGAATTATATGAGTGGATCTAGTATCTTTCCTTGACATGTTGGGTCGATTAAACAGAAAATTACATGTCAATAAATATGATACAGATCTTACCTGGCAATCAACGATGGACCCTGAAATACTACTTCCGGGTTTAGTAGAATAATATTCACGACGATTTTTTTTATTATTGAAATGTTGAACTGATTACAAAGGAAACAGCTTCTCACTATATGTTATGGTCTTGATCTATGCTTCTAAACGTTGAAATTGGAAATGGTTCATTTCTACCATTCCCCGTTTCAATAAAGTGTCGACAGAGAAGATGAAACTTGTTATTTTGATAGATTTCAACAAACAGCTTCTCGATATATTCTATAGTTTTCACTTTATGCAAATCAATATTCAAACGAAAAATATTAGTATATTTCAACCAATTCAAGATTTGGTAGAGTATTATAGATGTTTATGTATGTTTTCTTCAGACGATGTTTTCTTTCTAAAACCCCTTCCTGGTAACTATTATCGTTCTATCAAACAGAACATCACAGAAATCAGAAGTTGTTGAAGTCTATCACTTCCGGTTTGAATATAGAGCTAACGGAGGAAATAAACTTAATCTTGGAACGCTGAATCGATTACAGAATCTGCTTTCAGATACATCTGACAGTTTTTGTTCTGATGACTTGACAGTCAGATGAACGGATGAACCCATTCTATAGGTCTTCCATTATTTATGCATATCATTCATTTGTAATTATTTTTGAGTACAGATTGTAATTAGGTTTATATTCTAAATTTCTAGACAATGTCGAAAAGATGTGTTTTATTTATACGTGTAACGACTGATATTCACTTAATTTGCTGCGTTTGAAGTGCATAGCTTTAATTTCAATGGAAATTTGCAAATTGATTACAAATAAGTATTATAAATATTATTTTAAAGCACAAGTTCATGAATGTAAATTACTATGTCTGGTCAAATAAATTTAATTTCCAATTATAAGTGTTTCCTAATGCTAGGAAGGGAGGCATGGTATGTTTCAGTAGGTGGACGCTTACGTCTGGTGCGTGAGGTCCTGGGTTTGATCCTCAAAAGTAAGTACGTTTGTGCTGGATAACATGGTCTCTGTGGGTTTTCTGTCGCTACTCCTAGATTCTCATTTCACCAATCCTTCCATTCATTTACTTGCTTTAATCATTACGTTTCTTGGCCTCATGGGCATAATAGTGGGACCTTAAACTGAAAGATTTCTTTTATTTCATGTACATAGTCCGAGTGTGTGTGTTTAGTATACAAGATATAAGATGAGGTTACGGTGAGAATAAATAAATATATATATATATATATATATATATATATATATATATATATATATATATATATATATATATATATATATATATATATATATCTTAACATTGAGAAGCAGTTAGAGAGCAGCGTCAATTAGGAGATGGCGGTGCTCTCTAACGAAATAAAATTACAATCCCATTTTTAAGTTTGATGTTTTGATCGAACACAATGTAACCATAAAGACGTCCGTTTGGGCTAAGAATCCAATATCAATCAAATTGAGATTGATGTGCTAACCACACATCTCTCAACTAAAATCTGTCTGGTAGATTATAGTTTTGGGTTGCCATAGCCAGGAACCCAGACGTATGATATAAACTTTACTATATCATGATTATTGGTAAATGAAATTCAACGTAATGATTTTAAGAATAGGTTATAAACTTGAAGCAAGCTGAAATCAAATCAGGTACCCAACCCTCCTATTTGAATTTTTGAAAACTGCAACAGAAACCAATGGATTTAAACTTTCCAATTGGAAGAGAAGATAAGGAACGAAACCCTTTCTTTACACGTTGGCTACACATTGAAAACATTTTCCCACTATCTCTTGCGAAAAAGAAGTGAAAAGAAATTTTAGCTTAACACCCAAAGAAACTAAGAGAGCCGATGATAATGATAGTGTATGAAATGTTGGGATGAAGAAAGTCGGAGGAAACGAAAACAGACTCAACATAGGATACTTGTCCACCACTTAGTTCACGCGATACTTGGTAGCATCGAAACAGAGACCCCACGCACTTAGAGGTGAGGACTCTACCACTTTTTATTATTTTTGAGTACAGTAATTGACAATTTAGATACAGAAGCAGTTCGGTTATAAACGCAGTACTCAGAGTAACTGCTCATCACTAATAAAGAATAATACAAATAATATTAAAATAATACAGCAATATGATTAGCAAATTGCTTTTGGTTACAAGCAGGGATGAATTCAGGGGGTAGGCCGGGGGGAATCTCCCCCCCCGAAGAAAATTGATTCCCCCCAGGAGAAACTCAAAAAATTTCAGTCACAAAATGTAGAAATTACTTCACCCAATTATTTGTTTTTCTTTCCGTGCACGTGCAGACGAAATCCGATCTCTCAATATACATATAAATGACGCAGACCCATTCTATATAAATATTAACCATGTAACATCTAAGATAGAATACCGAATAGTCAATAAAACTTGTATTTCTTAACGCTATGACCGAGTTTGGCAAAACAAGTAATTCTTAACTGTTGAAGAATGGTTTGTATTTTAGTAGGTACTATACTCTCGCCTTATATTATATATTAGTAGGTAGCACTAGCACCGATTGAGATAGGAAAGGAAAGATAGAAAAGATCTTTCGATCATTCCATATGATCTCTGATGTCAGCAGACTTCAGTTCTTGAAAATGTACAATTCTTGCATTATTTGAAATAGAACGACCTAATTCTTATTTTTCGCATTGGAAAAACAGATGTAAATGTGTTTTACGATTGTTAAAGTAAACACACCTTTCTTTAATTAAAAATAAGTCAGTTAAAAGGTTAAATTCAGAGGGCATCATTTAGAGGGATCAAGGAGGAACAGTTATCCCTCCTGGGTTAGAGATTTATATAGAATTTATCAATATAATAGTAGTATATAAGTGAAAGATTGCTATTGAAGGTGATGAAGATCCTGGTCAGTGCCGTGCCGTGCGGGAGGGACAAGCGGGGCGCCGGTCCCGGGCGCCGAAGTAAGGGGCGCAAAATTCGGGAAAGAGAAAGAAAAGAAGGAAAAAAGAGGATTGAAACATGTGCACATGTGGGCATGTGCACATATATAAAATGAAAGGAAAAAATTAATCAAAAGTGCTCAAAATTAAGGAAAAGCAGGGTTTACTTTTTAAAATTTTCTCACCTTTCGTGGCTGGTCTGTCGACCTCACTCATATATACGGGGGGTGCCGTCGTATACTCTCTCCCCAATGGCTGATTTTCCACGACACGGCACTAATCCTACTGAAGATTTCGTAAATTAAACTATTGCAGTGCAGAAACCAAGGATAATATGCTTGATTTAGAATCAGAAGTTTGAGAAAGAATAATAACATTTTGTTAAGATATTCCTATGTATGTTTTTTTAAGGACAAAAAATATTTGAGTTCATTTAAATCTTCTGCATTAGTAACAAACAATAACTACTGAATATAGGAAGTAATAACAAAAATAGCTACTGTAAATAGCAGTTAAAGTTTAGTCTAAAATATTTTTGCCAGTCTTTATTTAATGTTTTAGATAAAATTAAACGATTGTTTTTTTTAAATATAATCTCACATTGAATATTTATCAGCAATTAGTCTCAATATTAGGTAAGATGTGCATGTGAATTGAATTGCTAAATATGCTGCTTTCTTGCAAAAATACTGGAAAAAGAACCCCCCGAGAAATAGACATTCCCCCCGGGTGAAAATGTCTGAATTCAACACTGGTTACAAGGCGTGGAAATTTGCTTTCCATGAAACCTTAAATATGACATATAAATATCCATATGAAATTACGAATCTGAAGTCAATACATAAAATGTTGGCTTTGCTTAAAATACACTATTGTTTTTCATTTTAGGAAAAATTTAACAAATAAGTATATAATGATATCAGTGACATTTCCATGATATGAAAACAAATGATAAATTTTACTCAGAAGGGTGCTAAAAGGCTGTCATGTATTCTAAAAGTAGTACGAGCCCCACCTGAGACAAATTTTTGCCCATCGCACATTTGCTTATGCATTTTAGGGCCCCATACACCACAGCGTCATTGCGAATGAGTCAGAGGTAGTTTGACCCGATTATTGCGTCACCTATTGAAATTTTTGACTTATGCTTACTCAGGAGCCATGTACGCTGTTTATTTATTTATTTGTCACCTATAACAGGACTGTTGTCCCAATTACAATAGGCTTACATGAATTAAATTATATTCAAATACTTATATACATGTACAATAATAAGAATAAAAATAAAAATAAAAATAAAATAAAACTAAAAGAGAGGAAAAATAGAAAGAAAAACGAGTAAATAAAAATAAAATAAAATAAAAGAAAGAAAGGTATACGTTTGATTGGCATTGGTGTAAAGAAAAACAAAATAATGTTACATCTATAACGTAATAGAAAAAAAGAACTATGTATACAATGTTCGAATAATCATCTGACGCATTACTTGTCTGATATTTGTTTCAACAATTGCAAATATAAAGGATATAATAGAGAAAATTATACAATATATACAATATTTTAATAATCATCTGACACACCTCTTATCTAATGTTTGTTTTAATAATTTCAAATATAAAGTGTATGGCAAAGAAAGATCAATCTCTGGACTTTCCTTAGATACTTTATTATAATTTCGACAAATTCTAATTAGGGGGGAATTCATATGCATAGAAGTTCTAGATTTTACAGTATAAAATAGCGATCTAGTCCGTAAGTTCATTTTGGCAGTATTAAAACTTAACTTACTTATGCATTCATGATTATCTATAATGCCATTCACCAATTTAAATAAGAAAATCAATTGAGATATTTCTCTTCGTGTAGTTAATTGCGAATATTTAAAAATGTCTAATAATTTGCTGTAAGAAACTCTCATGTCATAGGAATTCACCCTGTACATTTTAAAATACAAATATCGTAAAAACTTCTTTTGTATTTTTTCAATATTTCTTTCCTGTTGTTTATAGTAAGGAGTCCATACTATTGACGCATACTCTAACTTGCTACGTACTAAGCTATTAAACAAAACCGTACAAGCTCTTATGTTAGTAAATTCATTTGTATTTCTAATTTAAAATCCTAAAGATTTGTATGCCTCATTAGTCATTTTATGTATATGTTGATTAAGGCATAGTTTAGAATCTATAAGGACGCCTAAATCATTTACATGTCTAACTCTTTGTATTATAATGCTATTCATAGAATAATTGGAATTAGATAGGGTTACCTTTCTCGAGAACGTTATTACCGAACATTTATTTATATTAAAAGGCAATTTATTGTCAATACTCCATCTGTAACAGCTATCTAAATCCATTTGTAACTTGATTACATCACCGTTGTTCTTTATTTCTTTATACAATTTCATGTAGTCTGCATACAACAAACATTTGGAGTATTTTATAACTCGAGGCAAATCATTGATAAACAACAGAAAAAGTAATGGTCCAAGATTTGAACCTTGTGGTACACCCGATAAGACTCTATACTGTGACGAACTTAACTGATTATATAATACATACTGTACGCGATGTTTAAGATACGATACCACTAATGTCAATAATTTATATGATAATCCAAAGGAAGATAATTTTCGTAGTAACATATCATGATTGAGTCTGTCGAAAGCTTTTGCAAAATCCGTATATATAGTATCAACCATAAAATTATTATTTATGGAATCTGAGATATTTTGGATAAATGTAATTAAGTTGGTCACAGTTGAACGTCCTGGATAAAATCCGTGTTGATATATGGATATGTATGATTTAACATGATTAAAAATTCTATTAAAAATTATGTGCTCAAATATTTTAGCCGGAGTTGATATAAGTGATATTGGCCTATAATTTTCAATTAAATTTGTATTACCTTTTTTCAGAATAGGACAAACTTTACTGACTTTCCACAATTTAGGAAATGTTGCCGTTTTCAATATTAAATTAAAAATATAATACAAAGGGGAAATTAAAATATCACCACAACCTTTGAACACATAGCTAGGAATAGAGTCTGGACCACTTGCCTTAGATGGCTTTAGTTTTTTGATGGATTCTTTAATTTCAAGTTCAGTTATAAAATCAATTGTTAAATTCTGAGAAACTTCCATAGTACTTATATCAGGAATAACGTAAGAAGAAGAATCTGAACTATACACACTTCGGAAATACAGCGCAAAACTGTCTGCAATATCTCTGTCAGAGTTCAACTTCTGATTATTGTAAAACACATTTATTTACAAAATTATTATTTTTCTTGGATTTAATAAAATTCCAAAAACATTTAGAATTCTTTTTTAGAGTATTTTCAGTTTGTAATATATAATTCTCGTACGCAGTGCTCAACATACGTTTCAGCTGTCTACGAAGTTCAATAAATTTATTATAGTTATACTCCGATTGAGTTTTGTGTTTTCTATAATAATACTTTTGCTTGAGAATAGTAATAATTTCATGGGTAAACCAACAAGGGTTTATCTTTTCTTTGTTACGTATCTATCAATAACACCATTAACTACTTCATAGAAAATATCCACGGCCTTATCAACGTTATTGGAGTTAGTTACTTCGTTCCAATTTTGTTTCTGTAATGATTTATGTAAATTGAAAAAGTCAGCTTTACTGTAATCATATACAATAATAGGACTTGGTTTAATAGTAAACTTTGAACTCTTAATATAAAGTTGACAGGTTAAAGAGGGATGATGATAATCTACAGGTAATAAAGGAAATATACACTTAGATACATTTAGACCTCCTTCAATGTTAGAAAGAACTAAATCCAAAGTTTTTCCATTACTATTTCTCACTCTATTAAATGATTGTAAATTAACCAATGACAAGAAGTTGGCCAACGAAACACAAACCAGACTACCTTGCAACAAGTCAAAATCAAAATCGGTAGTTTCTGGAATATTGAAATCACCGAAAATTAATAAGTTATTGTGCTGAATATCCTTAACCTGCTCGATTTTTGCAAAAAAATCTTGATATTTATCTACTTTTGTTTTCGGTGGAAAATAAACTACAATTATATAAAAAGATTTATGTGCTAATACCAATTTTATGAACAGTATTTCAATTCTTTCAATAGTTATTGGAATATTTTCAACAACAAAATCCTTGAGGACAGCAATCATAACGCCACCCCCATTCCTGTTGCAAATGAGTTAGAGGTGCCTTGGCCAAGCTAATGCGTTTGTATGACGTCATTGTATTAGAGGTTTTTGAACAGAGGTTAGTTTTCTTGTATGAGTATAAAATTACTAAAAACATGATCTTTGATCTTTTCTTGATGATTTATTACGTTATGAATTAGTACAGGATTTATGTTGCTTCTCAAATCGTTCTCTTTTATGGCATAAAATTTGGAGAGTTTCATCTCCTTTGATGAGATGTTATTACAATGTATTGTTATCGCGGATGTGAATGAATTAAAGGTATTTAGTGCGAGGTAATGTTTTCGTATGACGTCACTGAACTGGGATTTTCGGTTTGGGGGTTATGATGGCTTGTTTAGTTCCCCTTTATGGATATAAATTTATTGAAAACAAGGTCTTTGATCTCTTTCTTGTTGATCTATTACATTATGAATTAGTAGAACCCCAGTAATAGTATGAATTAGTATTAGTATTACTATGAAAATCAAAACCTTTGTAAGGAATACTTAACTTTTGGTTGTTTTAGTTTTCATTCATGGGACTTATGGGACTCAAAGCACGATATTCAATTGTCACAAGTGTGTCCAGGAAAGCATACATTTATTTGAGATGCATAAAAGAAAGGGAGGGGCTAGCTAGTACCTCTTAAATAACAACAATAATTTATATCGTATTCGTTTGTGGATTAAATAAAACTGTTGCAAAGTTTAAAAAGCTTTTTTGTGTATTGGCTTATAATAATGTGTTAAAAGAAAACGTCAGCTATATCGTGTTACATGTGCTTACGTATTCGTTGTCAGTATCGTTGATATTCTTTTGTTATTGCATATCGAACAAATATGGTGTTTAATGTCAAATAGTGTGTAAAGGTTTACTTTATAAAGATATATTCATTCTTTGAGAAGGAGGAAAGGGAGGGATAAGGTGATATCGGACCTAGTTAGCAGCTCTCGTTTTCTTTCGTGCATTAAAATATAAAAATGACGTCACAGTTATTTCTTACGATAAAACACGAACATATATGTGTAATGGTTTACTTTGAAAGAATACATTCATTCCTAGGAAGGTAAAAGAGGGAAGGGATGAGATGATTTCGAACCTAATTACTACCTTTCGTTTCCTTCGTGGATAAATAATAATGATGTCATATTTACTCTTTTCTTAAATCTAATTGGTTCATTGTAATAACTCTTCTAGTGAGATAACAATGAATACGAAACGGTTTGATTATTGGTTTCAGCGATTTAGAACTTTAGCGTTCCAGTCTTTAGTTAAATTAATAAAGGCTTGGCTGATGGATAGCTGTTCCGACAGCACTTGTTATATGCTTGTTATGGGTCGTTAAGGTTCATGAATAAAATGTTCTCAATATTGTGCAATATTTATAAGCTTGATTGGTTCTTGGAGGGCGCGGTGGCTCAATGGTGAAGAGTTCATCTCCGGTGCTTGGGGTCCCAGGTTCGATCTCAGCTCACACCCTGTGGACTATGTGGTGGACAAACATCGTGCTCTTGGGATTTTCGGGGTTTTTCCGTTTATTTCCACTTTCTTCATTCCACCATTTCATTCATTCCACCGCTCATCATCAGCGTCTCCTTTAGCCTAAACGGCATAACCGTAGGACGTAAGACTGAAAGATTTCATTTTATTTCTGATTGGTTCGTTTATTGTATTATTTGGATGAGTATAGGCTTTTACAGGGTAAGGGTACATGAACCGGGAATTTTATAGGGTGACTAAAATTTCATGATTGGTACCAACATTTTGTGGGTTAATTTTACAGTAACAAAGTCATGGTCTTCAGAACTAATTTTAGTATTTGACCACCTAAAATTGCTAAAGATATAATTTAGGAAGGTTTCTAATCTCATGTATTCTCTTTATTACGTTATAAGCATGCACTGTCTAGATTTAGTCTCCGAAGGTCATGAGATTGATTCTTAATGAGAGCATATATGACTTTGATAAGGAATTGACAAAGGAATTTTTAACGGTTAACCGTCAAACTATAACGATACTTGTATTTTTAACATCTTTATTATATCTTTATTTATATTTATGGGCAAAATGTGCTTTTAAAATATGCACAAGCTGTTCAAGAGAGGAAGAAGAAGAATATGAAAAGAAAAATAAAAGTAATTTCTTTTCTGTTGTTATGCGATGATATTTTGTTATGATAGTGATTTCGACGATGTGAGTTTAGTTGTCATAGCAGCGAAAAAAATTAAATAATATAATACCAGGATCCATCTCGTGAAAATCTATACGTACAATTTTTAAAGAGTGTAAATGTTTAACTTGTTTCGTACTACAATAAAAGGTAATATCATGATGCAGTGTGTAAAATGAATTAGATAAATCAGTAATTTTAGTATAAAAAATGTACAAACTGTGGACTTTACGTTATAAAACCTTATCCGGTTTTTAATTATTCGATTAAAAATAAACGGTTTTTAACTATTCGATTAACAAATAAACGGTTTTTAACTATTGGATTAAATTTTGAGTCTTCACTAATTTTCAGTTATTACAAAAGTTCCAGTGAAAAATTTGAAACTAACACTTATCGAACTCAAAAGTTTCAAATCAAAAATATTCAAACTGAAAGTTTTCGAATTAAAAGCATCAAACTAAACTTTTCGAACAAAAACTTGAAATCAAAATTTTCGAATTCAAATTTTCAAACCAAAGAACTGAAATTTTCGACTTAAAAATTTTCAAACTAAAATCTTTATAACAAATATTGAAGAACTAAAAGTATCCCAAACCAAAATTTTCCAAAAAAGAAGTGAAATAAAAATTTTCGAATTCAAGTTTTTCAAACCAAACAATTTCACACTCCTATTTTCGAACTAGAAATTTTAAATTAAAATTTTCAAAAAATGAACTCAAAATTTTCATACCAAAATAGTTCAAACCAAATTTTAGAACTGCAAAGTTGAAATTAAATTCTTCGAACAAAAAGGGAAAAATGAAATCAATATTTTTCAAATCAAAAAATTTCAAAGTGGTATTTTCGAGTTAAAAGTTTGAACCGGTTTTCGGAATAAAAAATTATAACTTGAACATTTCAAATCAATTTTTTAACCTAAAATTTCAAACCAAAATTTTTGAACTTAAAATTCAAAGTTTCGAACAAAAAATAATTCGAAATTTTGAAACAAACTGTTTCAAAAAAATTTTAAACAGAGATTTTAAAGTGACTACTTAATCAGATTACACCTTAGAAATAAACTGTTTTCAACAAACGAGCGTCTTCGACTACATTTATAATCTTAAAATTCAAAGTGTAAACTGAATTAATGGATTTCAAGCTCGAACTAGAAGTTAAAGGTAGGAGTTAACCAATTTTGTACGTAACTTTTCATCAATAACTATCATATATTCAAGTATTATAGTCATAAAACTATCCATTTCAGATGAGGAGAAAATTCCTGTAACTTTTTTTTTTTAATGGCAATGATCTGTTTGGTCATAACTCATTTTATAAGGCATATTCATAGCTGTTTATTGATTTAAAAACTTAAATTTTCTTGAAGAAATATTCGGGACTAAGCTTTTGAGACGGTGAACTGTTTGGAAAGCCATAGCCGGACCGAGACATTGATATTGCTTGAAATGAGTTTTAATCAAGCTTTATGTCACCAGATAGTCCTAACTTAG
This sequence comes from Thermobia domestica, assembly GCF_964235325.1. Taxonomy (NCBI): domain Eukaryota; kingdom Metazoa; phylum Arthropoda; class Insecta; order Zygentoma; family Lepismatidae; genus Thermobia; species Thermobia domestica. Next base: position 263,815,039 of record NC_137458.1, on the reverse strand, counting down.
GAATCGTTTTAGTGAACTGTAACCTTTTATTTGTTTAAATTCAACTTCTACGTGATGAGCTAGTTGGCCGGCCATAACCGGACAATTTTTTCTTATCACCATGAATGCACGCAAAGCATCTTAGAAGCATTTGGCTGGTCAAAGCCTCAACGCTATTTGATCAAGACGTGAAACGAAATCAATACCCGCTTTTGGTGCGAGCTGTCCCGCGTTCGATTCCGATGGGGCCACTCGGTCGGAAAAGTGTAACAGCTTTTTTAGGCCAGCCATCTTGAGTAAGGTTTTCCTGGGTTTCCCTCACTCACACCTGGCAAATGCCGGGATGGTATCTAACATAATGGTCTCAGGCCGATTCCGTCCTTTAAATATCCTTCCTTCCTTACCTTTCCTTCGATAGTATGCTCACAGAGTAACGTCATCCCTCATATACGTGACGAGCTAAATGGTCTTAGATGCCGACAGCCAGGAAATCTAATTCCTAATTCCGAATCTTTACCACAGAACAAACATAAACGGATATTCTCAAGACTTTTAAACGAACTCTGGACCATGTTAAGGGAAGAGTTCATACGAAAACATTAGCTCGGACCAAATAACTTTAATTGATTCACACCAGAAATAACGATATAAGGTAATAACATATCATCAAAGAGGATAAAACTCTTCAAATGTTATGCCATAAAAGGGAGTGATATGAAAAGCAAACACAAACTCTGTACTAATTCATAACGTAATAAATTATCAAGAAAGTGATCTAAGACCATGTTCAAAAACCTTAATTCAATGACCTCATACACACGCAATAGCCGGGCCAAGGTACCGCTGACTCATTCGCATTAACGTGCATAGCCCCTGAGTAAGCATAAGTCAAAAATTTCAATAGGTGACGCAATAATCGGGTCAAACTATCTCTGACTCATTCGCAGTAACGCTATGGTGCATGGGGCACCCAAAAATGGATAAGCAAAAGTGCGATGAACCAAAGTTTGTCTCAAGTAGGACCCTTACTACTCTGAATTTCCTCATAAATTTGTAGCTGATGCTCAAGTGTATCACGTTACCGCCACAATCACAAGTATAGTGCGAAACTGTTCAACAATAAACAGTGAGAAATATTCCAGGTGGACATAACCTGTTGAGTGTTTCGTGCGTTACTGACGATAATATAGTACGTAATATGGTAAAATTTGAAATTAGGCGCAAATGTAGGGTTTCTCATTCAAATGTAGGAAAAGTCAAAATAGATGGAAAATCTCACTCTAAGAGTAAAAAATAGGAGGCAAGGCTAAAATTAAATCAGTAAACCTAAACATATAGGAAATTTCTTGTACAAAAAAACTTGACATTTTCCAGAGATATATGGTTTGTTGTATCGTGGCGGACAGGTAAAGCGACTGTTTTGAAACAAATGCAGAGTATGAGAATCAAATCTGTCATATCTGAAGTTAGATGTAGATAAAAAAGTTACTTGTGAAATAAAAGGTTTAAGAACAACTCAAGTCACTAATATAAATTTACAACGATAATGTACATTTTGTATGTACTTTTTAAGTATTGTTAATACTTACGGGCAAAAGTTCTATTCTAAAGACAGGGAATTAAGAAGAAGAAGAAGAAGAAATATTTAAAAATAATTTAAATGTTTGTATCATATTGAGAATTTTTCTTAATTTCGTTGCTATGACGACTTGTTTATCTGTTTGACGTCGTTGTTACGGTAACTAAGAAAGATAGATAGAACGAAGAACCATCTTGTAAATACCGAATGTATAGTATTGTAATGTGACAAACACGATATATCTTGTCGGGTTGCGAAGAAGACAACAACTCATCAGAAGTCTATTCTGAAAGAGAGGTCACCATATCAAATATTGATGACGAAGAAAGAAGACCATGTTGCAGCAACCACACACACGTAAAACCTTGACATCTAAGGTATTTTAGTACTAATAATAATCGCGTGAAATTCAGTGAAATAAGACCATTAACTAAATTCAGCAGCAGATCTGAGGACTTCCCAGCGAGTACCTTTTTGAGAAATTTGAGGAAGAGTGTGAACTAATTGGAATAGAAAAGGTTAATTTCCTCAAACTCTTACCGCATATTTTGTTACCACCTTGTTCGGTATGGTACAAAGCAATCAGATGTAGTCTGCGTAATTATTCCGATTTTAAAAATGAGCTGTTAGTAAATTTTGAAAATAATTTTATGTTAACAAACTGGGATGCCCAAATTAGAAACCAACCTTTTGATCCTAAAGTAGACAAAAGCCTTACAGATTTTATAATGACTTGAAACACATCAATCAATATCAGCAGGAATCACGTATTATCGCATCAATAAGAATATTATTACAGCAAGTATTGGCAAGTATCTGGCTACAGCAAGTATTGATCTCTTCACAATGTATTAATTTTAATCACTTAATAATGATAGTTAAAAATTATGAAAGTCAGACTAGATTTCAAGGTAATAATAACATAAATCAAGCTAACTTTATTCCTGTTCAAAATATACATGTTAGAGAAGGTTGTAATCATAATACGAAAGTTAATGTTAGACTTTCTCGCAATGGCTATACGACCGAACCTAATTTCAGAAGAAATAGAAATAATAATTATACTGCTTTTAGGAATAATGTAAATAATCGAACTAATTTCTCACGAACTCCCAGATTTCGTAATAATTAAATAGGTGGCAGATTTTTTTAAAAATATCAACCAAGGAATTGGTGAAGTAAATAACATACAGGACTGTACTCAAGATTGTGCTACTCAATGCAACCTAATCCAATCTTTTGATAACATAACTTAAGCTAAAGTTATGGCGTTCGTCAAAACATATTCAATTAATTTTTGTTGTGTTTCACTTTGAATATTGTTATGATTTCATTGTAATTTTTACTTCATTCACATTCTATGCAATTATATCTATATATCGATCGAGATATTGTTTATTAAATTTATGTTAAATATTTTCGAATAAATGAAACATGTTACGTTGTATTTTAACTCACACTAATTTTATTGATAACGAGTATAAATAGCATTGAATTAAAGAATCTATTTATGACCTAAACTAGCCTTTAAATTTCCCACATTTTGAATATGTCTTTCTCATCAATAATTTTATAGAATTAAAATAAAATTGATTATTGAATAAATCTAAGACTGATATTGAGATAAAATGAAAATAATATATTGTTTTATGAACTGTAATATCTATATATGTTAGGGCTATTCAAAAAGTAAGATAACTATGTGTATGAAATGAATAACGGACTAAGATTCTTTCTTTAATTTTGATCAATTTAAAGACGTCCCATTGTTTGGGAGGCATTCATACAACGATAATGTATATTTTGTATGTATTTTTAAGTATTGTTAATATTTATGGGCAAAAGTGCTATTTGAAATGTACAAGCTATTAAGAAGAAGAAGAAGAAGAAATACATAAAAATATAATTTAAATATTTGTATCATATTAAGATATTTCTTAATTTCCCTGCTATGACCAGGGCCGGCCCTAAGCCGATTGGACCGATTGCTTCCAATCGGGCCCCACGCTATTGCCGTCTACACTACTGTCCAGTCTAATCTACTCTCCAGTGCCGTTTTAACAGCATATTTAGCGCCAGAGTAAATGTGTTGTAGTATCTATTACTAAATTTTGCTCCTAATACATGCCATTCTGCTCACGGGGCCCCCCGACAAAGTGGCTATGGTACCATTAAGACGGCTCTGCTACTCTCGGTTGTCAAATACACACAACAAGATATTGCAATACAGGTACACTCATGTCCAAAATTATTGTCGCATGTCTACAAATATGTTGTTGTAGCAATATAATTTGATAACGAATTCGCCCGGTATTTCTTATAATGTTAGTGTGTGTATCGGCAGACATGCATGTGGCAAATTTCATGTCAAAAGAGCAGTAAATAAGAACAATAAAACGAAAATAAAACTTTCTTGTCCATTTAGCAACATTTTGTTTTACGCACTCTAATTTTAGTATTTATCATTCTTTTCCTATGAAATTTACCACAAATATACATTTCTCGATTATACACATAGTATCAATATTAAAAGTACACTGCGAAATCATCATCATGTTATGTTCTTACAAGAAGAAAGTTATAGATATGCGACAATTATTTTCGACATTTTCCATGAACTCTCCCTAACAAGTAAATGAATAATTTGTATTAAGTTTCCGGGCATAAGTAAATATTTTTTGAATTTAATGCTGCAGTAGTTTATTTATTTTTATACGTTTACAACTTCTGTTGTAAAAATAGATAGTATGCCCAGGGAGTATTCTGCACATCTCCAACACCCCTAATACTCCACAAAATTTCCTTACACACACCCCTGGACATAAAATTATTGTTTTCTTTGAGTTTGTATAAAGATGTATATCATTATTCTGGCTGCAGACCTCTTTTGTTTTGAACACCCCACTGAGTAAAAGTTCCTGGTGTTCTTACTGGTTGTCATGTGATACTAACGTGAATACCGAGATATCAAATAAATCAGCCTCAGTTCAACTTCTTTGGATATCCTTTCACTTATTATAGCTATATTAAAAATACAAAACCAGAAGACAAATTTGCCCTCCCCTGCGAAAAATCCCGTGGATGTATTTTTTTTTTCAAATAAGGTCAAGAAAACAGAATGTATACTAGTGCGTACTGAATAGGTGCCTGCTTATGAAGGTTGTGTTCCAACTCGAATAATCTAATGGACAATATGTCATCCATCTTCCGTCAGTTCCTTAAGGTTTGTGATCGTCTCAACAATATTTCATTTTGTCTAAAGTCGATAACGATTTCGAGCTGGTTATATCTTTAATAAGTAACTATCTACGATGTTCTCACTAGCATAAATTAAGTTTTCATGACGAATTCTTTTCGAAAGATGAAGCTGTTAAAGAAATCTTTGAACGAACGAATTCATATCAATGTGCATTTCATTATGTTTTACAAATATAAACTTATGGAAACATATACTTCACCATTGTATTTCTCGTAAAATTCTAGCCCAATTTAATATTACATGACCACATTCTTATTTTAAAAAATCGAGCAAGATACAAGATGTCTACTTCCTCCCGGTGTCGGTAATGTGTTTTTGTTTTTCTACCCTTTACCCATTTTACAAATAAAATGAAATTTTCAAACATGAAACACATTGTTATGGCTTATTCTGATCAATCAGGTTTTTGGCCACTGCGGCCGTCTTTATGACCGGAAGCATTTTAAATTTTGCTTACGCTCGTTTCTTGATATTCCGCACTTCCCTGCCAAGCTTGACCAAGAAACTAAATTTGACATAGATAGGTTTACTTTTAACAGAAGAAAACTATGAAATACTGGTGCAGAACTTTCTTGAAAAATTGGGAGGTACAAGTGTGAAATATGTAGTTTAAAATCATTCACTGTCTGCATTTCCATTTGAGTTATTTCTCTGAAAAATTAGCTGCTATAATAATTGAACAGGGTGAGTGTTTTCACCAGAACATTTACAGATGAAAACACGTTATAAAGGGAAATGGGTATAACCACTAGACAGTAGGGAGAGCGATACACACACACACACACTCAATATATATATATTAGTTCTACGGAACTTGGTGCAAGTTATTTGTAAACCTGGGGCCCCGCAAAATGTTCCCAATCGGGCCCCGCGCCACCTAAGGCCGGCCCTGGCTATGACGCCTTGTTTATCTGTTCGATGTCGTTGTTACGGTAACCAAGAAAGATAGATAGAACGAAGAACCATCTTGTAAACACCGAATGTATAATATTTAATGTGACAAACACGATATATGTTAAAAGGTAATATATATTGAAAAGTGTAAGATTCATTATAATCTCGTGTACCTTATAAATATTCAATATATACATTTGGAATCAGGGGATGTAACGTAACAGAAGAATATATATAATTAACTATATAAATTCTGCCAAAGAGCATTGACTTACATCATGATGAAAGAAAAACGAAAGAAGTTTTGAAACGAAGAAATATATTGGAAGACTTTAAAAGCGCAGGCAAAGAAACCTAACGTAAACGCACTAAAGACGAATCACTTACTGTGTAGTGATCGTGGTTCAGTGGTCAAGGCGCTCGACGAGTAAGCCTGGAGATACTCGGATCGAATCCACGCCTGGCATGCATTTGTTTACTTTAGGATTTTTGGTGACGATTGATTGGGGGTGACACACGTTATATTACTTTCACATTTTGAATACTCGGATGTTTCAATATTTGAACTATTTAATCTACAGGAATAATAATAGTAGTAATAATAAACTAGTAATAATAATAATTATCTCGTAGAAGATTAAAGGTTACTAGATTTTTTTCGCCCAGGTCATACAATTACAAACAAGGACGTGACACTCGGCAAGAATATTTCTTTCTTTTTTTTTTAATATTGTCCTCTACAAGACCAATTTCTCATCTCGTTTCTGAAACAAATCAAACCAAATCGAGACTAGGATAAACATTTTACATTCAAAGCAGGACAAAGCTAACTCAAATTATCGTCTCCCTTTGGAGATGAGAATCGAGACGAGACGAAAAGTATCGTAAACATTTATCGTCTTATCTCGAGTTCCGAAATAGTGAATGTCTTCTTTAAGTAACAATTGCTCTCTTGCTCTCTAGAGTGAATCTTATACCCTATTTTGCTACTTTGTATTCCAAAGCTCATTGAAATATGGTCTGTGTAGGTATTTTTGTAGCGAATCTTTTATTCTTACCTCTGCGTACCCTAAAAGTTAATTTACTGTACGCTTTACTGTTCAGTAATATTCACTTATTTTTATTGCAGTTATTTTCTTTAAAACATACAGTAGAATACTTTCTATATGAAACTGTAGTGGAACGCTTCCGTTTAAAATTGGGTAATTGCTGAGGAGTGTATTGGAGGTACGGACCCACCTTTCCAAAATCCCAACTTTTCTATAAGTTTTGCCTAATTTAAGAGCAACTTCAAAAAATGTAATACCATAATAATAATAATAATAATAATAATAATAATAATAATAATAATAATAATAATAATAATAATAATAATAATAATAATAATAATAATTATTATTATTATTATTATTATTATTATTATTGAATATATGAGACCTCAATATTACGTCATATTTTACAGCAAATAAATATACGAAAGTTGATAGGAAAAAGAAAAAGATATTGATTTGGACCCTGTCTAGGATGAATTACATTAGAAGAGATACTCTGGAAGGATTAGTGTCGGGAAGAAAAAGAGGGGGAAATGTGTCATCTAATGGACAATATGAAAATCGATATATCGGATACCTTAACAGAAACTAGGTAGGATTTGTCTTTATCACGATACATAGTAAGGCCCTTTCTTTGGGTAAAAGAATTTGGATTATGTTTGCGTTGTATTGATATTTCAATAAAAAATACATACAAATGTAAAAAATAGTTCCTATTTACAAATTTTGGTTGAACGGATATATGGAACGTCTTGGAAATGGCGAATGAAAATGTTAATGTTATTTCTAGTAATAGTCGAAGAAGCTAGAAACAATTCTACAATGAAACAATAAAGTTTCAAACACATTTATGTCTCATGCTAGACACTAAGGAGGACCCTTATGTATTCATGAATTGTTTGCTAAGCACGTTACTTTCTGATACACTATGAATCAAGGTTGGAGACATGTCACCTCATGTTGTTAGTATTTCCCCTGTGAAGAAAGTCGTTTTAACTCTAACTTGTAAGACCGAGAGAAATTGAATATTTTTCATGTTATTATACATAAGAGGTATCACCATTCTAATGGATAGAAATTTCCTTATTTACCTCAGCGAGAATCGAACCCAGGACCCCTAAATTACGAAGCGAATGCTCACAACACTACCCTAAGACTGGTCTGTTAAGTAAGAGTTAAGAAACACTTGTGTATGTAGTAAATTGCACATGATCACGATCCCAAAATTTTTTAACGATGAAACACTCTGATTTCGGTCATGATAAAATACTGTAGTCCAGTGAATTGAAATTTAAATTTAAAAGAAGACTACAAACACGCAAGGATATTAGGAGAAAGTGGTCTTAAGAGTAATTCCAACCCTTAAATCGAACCTAGTGCCTCAGGCCACTTTCTTCTGATTCTGAATCTTTGTTACTTGTCTCAATTATACGAGTTTATACTTGTTTCACAGTTATTTCCAGTAACCTAGAACTACAGGGACACGAACACAAATACACCGAGGACCTTGAAAATTTATAGACTCTTCCAGCGGGAGCTGAACCCGGGAACCCGAACACTATCGGATGGGTGGAATAAATAGTTCATTTCCAAGACCCGTAAGATTGAGACGGACAACATCGTGCTCGTGAGTTTTCGAGCGACACTCCCGTTTCCTCCCACTTTCTCTTTACAACAATTGGTTCATCATAATTCACTTTCCTCAACTTTGGTCTTCCTGAGCCTAACAAACATAATCGTGAGATATTAAAGGCAGAGATTTTATTTCATTTTTTTAACTCATACCAATCCGAACCGAAAAAGTTATATTTTATATTGCTCATTAACTTGTTCTAAAAATGTATATATATAGAAAAATAAGCATGGGGAATTGTAAATAAATTCAAAAGTGAGACGCAGATTCATAACACTCTAGCCTAAGACGAATCCATTACACATCTTTCGGAACTTTTCCAATATATGTATGGATATTCTAAGAAAGTTGCAATATAGTGTCCGTTGTCAAAGAAAACTGAACCAAATTACGGTTCTATTTCTGAAATGAACGGACGCACTTTGTTTCAACCTTAATCCAAACGAAAGCCAGTTAACGGGCGTTTGGAACACGTCTAGTGCCTAGATTGTAGTTGACCTTACTACTGTCTTGTGAAATCAACTGCAACTCTGTAGTGTAAATTTGGGGGAAAAACCCTGTTCCATTTTTCCGCCCATATATATATATATATATATATATATATATATATATATATAGAGAGAGAGAGAGAGAGAGATAGCCAGTTCCATAATTCATATAATTTTCTACATCACTGGACGAAGGTGAACGTTTCACACTTTTAATGTGTATTTGACATTCTTATTGAAAAATGTTTGAATTTTTTTTAAAAATTTTAACACTGAATGAGAGGAAGTTATTCTTTAGCATATATAAATTTTAAAAATACTACTTAATTATTACATTATGTTTTGAAATTGTTTGTGAAAGTGAATAAAATTTACCAGCAAATTGTCAATACGGAACATTAACATTACAATAACTCATTCTTGCTTTTTTAAAAACATCAACAAATATGGCCGCAACCAAAGCACATTTTTGGCATACATAAGACAAGAACTGTGAATGTTTATTTATAAGGCGTGAGTATCTCCGTAATAAGTTTTCGCCTTCCTAATTATCAATGTTTGAGTGGACATAAAAGCTTTTAAAGTGTATCTGAAACTTGATTAGTAAATAAAGGAAACTGGAAAGCAATAAAAAATAAAAATAACATATATAATTCAACAAAACAGCAGTACAATAGTATTAATATTACATGAATTTAAGAAAAGACAGACGGAAATCAGACATTCCACAGTGAAAAAAAAACGTATTCAAGTCGTGGTAGTGTTTCACATGTGTTATGTACTGCTGAAAATATTAATGTGATTTTTTTTACATGTAACATTTTCAAGTCGATTCCAGTTTTTTACAATAATTATTAATCTAATTTGACGCGTGTTCTCCTTATGCCTGGTTAAAGTGTTCTATCTGAAGTAAAAATTTTCTTCAAGTTTATGGGAAGAAGGAAAGAAACTCAAAATACTGACAGCATTGCCTTTTTTTATGGCTATGCTTATACGTTGTAGTAAAAATTGATAGCTTCTCGGGTCTCCTGTTTTTGCTGTCAGACTTGCTCCTAGTTCCTTCAAAAAATCAATTGCTTCTTTGCTGAAGACACCTGTTGTTTCGGTAGCAAAGGCTATAAAATGATGGTCTTCTTTAAGTTTAGAGTATTTTGAGTGTTTGCGTGAACAAGCCGCTTCCCCTGCACTCCCTGCTTTTATACTTGTAGATTGTAGATAAGATGGAGCAAACGTATCCACACATGCGACACCCCTGACTAAATTTAGACCCTTTTTCCACGGAATCAATGTTATTCCGTCTGGCCGTTTACCATCGTTCCTGAACATTCCTGGAGGTTCTAATATACTCGGAAAGTCGATGCTTGCAAGAGTTCTTTTGATTATGTTGTTTAATTCGCTATGACGTGCAAATCTTCCCCCACTTTTGTTGCAGCTCAAAGCATGAAGACCTTTCGTGTCCATCTTATTGTTGCAGGTGCAAATAAATTCATGGCAGATATTCAGGCCTAAGCGCAAACCTATGCAGATTTTGAAAAAGTTGTCACCCAAGAATGTTCCTATGTTTATAGATGGGGTTGACTGTAGCCATGCTCCTGATTCCTTCTCTCTTAAAGCTTTGATGCGTGCACTTTCAATGCTGTTTTCAGCGACTATTTCGTTTTCGATTACCTCATTTACAATAATATGATCCCATTGTTTCTGTGACTCTTTTAAAACCGGGGTTTTTCCATTGTAAATACCTTTCCAAATTTCCAAAGCCTCTGCCAAGTGGCTTATTCCCACTTCGTCAACTGGATACTTTATAATTTTGGAAACAAGTGGCAACGCTCCGTGGCAAGAGGAAATGAAGGCAGGAAGGCATAGGTCTGAAGCCTTTCTTATGCCTAAACCACCGACTCGGATGGGAAGGCTAGCTTGAGTCCATTGTGTTTCGTAAAACTTTTATTAATTATTAAGATCTAAAATATTTTACGATGAAAATATGAAATTCTAGTTTGTTTCATACATTTAATTTCATATTAAATTCTAATTGCACCAGACATTGTTAAAATAGATCATGTTCCATTTAAATTTAGTTGTACACATTACCTTTCATAAATAGTAACTCAACTGACCGCTTGAGTTTCAAGTGGTATAACACTAAGATTGAAAAATAAACTAATGCTTATTTCAACTGTAAACATGGACACCTTTTCTGTTAGATGTATGAAAATAGTAAATTGTAAAATAATTAACTACATAGCTTTTGTTTTGGATGTCAACATAACCAATAAATAAATTGTTCTTGATATATTGAAATTGACATTTCACACATGCAAAGATATGATTTTAGAACTAGGACACTTGACATCCAAAGATACAAGTATATTTATGTTCATAACAAATTATAATTGAGCGTAGTAAAAGGAAATAGTTAAACTCAACTCCAAGTTCCAGTTTTTATATTAATCCCCATTTTAAAAAAATATAAATGTAGCAAGAAGCCACCTCTGTAGAGCCCAAATGTTAGTCCCAGTTTCTGTCTTGTTCCTGATTTTGTAACAGAATTGAAAAAAAATCTCTTCAAATTTCCGGTTTGAGTATATATACATATATATATATATATACATATACATATATATATATATATATATATATATATATATATATATATATATATATATATATATATGGCCAAAAACAAGAAAAACATAGAATAAAGAATGAAATATTTTTCTGCTATAGAAATAGATCGGGGCAAGTTCCGTTTATAGACTTTTCTAATTACTGAGATAAGAACTGTTAAATCTTGACATTTGTGATTAGTTATATTTTCCCTATAATTTAAAAGACTGTTCTAGTTTCACAGTGCAAAGTGAAACTTTATTACTGGTTTAATTATTATTATTATTATTATTATTATTATTATTATTATTATTAATAATAATAATAATATATTCTTTTAAGAAAGCTGAAGCTAAGATAATATTATCGTCAAAACCATAAAGCTGCAAGTGACAAGTACTTACTTTTTTACAAGATATTGTGAATGAGTATTGTACAGCTTCTTATTTGCATTGAAACTTCTGAGTCCGAAGTAACTTTAAGATTAATTCATTCCCTTGAATTAAGTGTCTGGACTTGTGATAAGAATCTGGAAGTAAATAGAAATCCCTTGTGTTAATATTTGTGCATCTTAATAGTAGAAATGTTGGCAAATAATGTTTATGTTAATTTTTTATTTTGATATAGATAAATATATGTTTATTTTTTATTTTTATATAGATAAATTTATTTTCATATAACGACGCAGAATACTTCATTTCTGAAGGTCATGCGTTATAACCCGTGGGCAACAACAACTCAAATTTCATGATATCCCACAGTCAAAAGAGATGAATGCAAATCTGAAACTTTAAGCATAACTTCTGTAAATCTTACCTTTCTTCATTTTGTCAATGTATTCAGGGTATTTCATAGTGATACTGTTATTTGCACAGTGTTAAGAAAATAAAATATTAATCACTCGAAGGGTAGGTTCTGTTAGCTTTTTATTTAGCCTTAATTAAACATTGTGTTATAATTACCCTATAGTGAGCAAAAACACAGACTTAACAAACCAACAATGCAAAGCATTTTAAGACACAAAAGAGGTTATTATATGTGAAAATTTACTGCATGGAAAAGCTTCACAATGACGAAGTGTGTGGAAAACTGGAGACTAAAGAGTGTCAATGGATATAGATAAATTAAAGGAATTGGATGAGGATTCAAAATTGGGAGGATAATATTGAAGATAATGAATGAAGTTAAAGAAGAACAGCTAAATTAATATAAAACAATAGCATATCAAGTGTGGCATAAAAGTAATACTACTAATAATAATGATATATAAAAACTAATAACTATGACAAACTAAGCTTGAGTAGTCACTCTCTGTGCCTGGCAATTGGGAATCTCAAATGTCTAGTTCCCAATGCTCAAAACGATTACTAGTTTTGTAGATTTTTTCTTGACCTGAAAGATGAGATGATACCTTTAATCTTTTCACTCTTATTGATACATCGATTCGTAGGAAGTCCAAGTGTCTAACAACGTATATTTATATAGCTCACTTGAAAATTCTAAATAAAATTTCATCTTTTATGACTTTGTCACTTATTTTCAATTATTTCTTGTTCTTTTAAATAAAATTTAACCTTTTAAATTATATACAAAGGAAATCTGGAACATTTTTTCCCTGAAGTTTGCACGTTAATCCTACTAAACTCTGTTTCATGAAAAGTTTTTTTTTGTTTCTTCTTTCTTTTTATATTTTTCCCCATTTGGTCAGTGGACAAATATGATAGCAAATTCAGAAAGATTAAATTGTCATTTCAAACATCTCGTAAGAATATAAATAGATAGCTCAGCATTCCCTTCTGTATTTTGAAATGTATTCAACATTTTTGTTCAACATTATTTAAACATTATTTAAAAAATATATATTGCCTGGAATGGCCCTTTAAAGTAAATGAAAATTACCAAACAAATTGTCATTATGGAACATTAATATTAAAACACTCAGTTTTCTTTCAAAATATCTGACAAACATGGACAATATCAAGAAATATTTGACATATATAAGGGTACAATTAGGGATATGTAGTTAAAAGCCGTGACTATAACCGTTTAAATTTTCGTCACCTTTGTTATTTATGTTTGGAGTTCACATAAATTACTTTCAAGTTTATCTGAAACTTGTTAACTAAAATATTTTTTCATGAAAACATAACATTGATAAATTTAATTTCACATTAAATAATAATTGGATCAATCATTGTTGAAAATGAGTATGTTCCGTTCAAAATTCACTGCATATATTACCATTTAACAAAAGCTGATCTAATTAACTGCTTAAATGCCAAGCGGTTTAGCATTAAGAATGAAAATATGAACTAATGATTTTATTCAATGCTAAACATGAACACATTTTTATAAGATTTTTGTAAGTAGTAAATTATAAAATAATAAACTACATAGTTTTGCTTTTGATTGTCAACATAACATATATATACATAAATTGTTCATGATATATAGAAATTAACACATGATAAAATTCAATTTTAGAATTAGGACACTTGACATTCAACAATAAAATTGTGTTGATGTTCATAACAAATTCTAATTGAGTGTAAAAACCGGAAATTGTAGAACTCCAAAGAAACTTTCAGGTTTTATATTGGTCCCTTTAAAGCAAAATTAGTTAAGATAGCATGAAACTGACTCCTTAGAACCCAAAGGATAGATCCATCTTGTGTGTTGCTCCTGCGTTTGAAACCGGAAGTGAAAAAAAAGTCATTTCTCATTCCTTGTTTCAGTATTTATGGTAAAATTGAAAGAATAGAATAAAGAATACATATTTTTCTGGTATATATATTGAAATGTATACCAGAAACTATATACGGTTAAGTTTCCATTTATACTCTTATCTATGACACCTAACCTGATTAATCTTAAAACTTATGGTTAGATTATTGTTGATCTATAGTTTGAGAATCTGCAGTAGTTTCACAATGTGGTTTCTATAATATTGGTTTCTATAATAATAATAATAATAATAATAATAATAATAATAATAATAAAAATAATAATAATAATAATAATAATAATAATTATTATTATTATTATTATTATTATTATTATTATTATTATTATTATTATTATCATTATTATTATTATTATTATTATTATTATTATCATTATTATTATTATTATTATTATTATTATTATTATTATTATTATGATTATTATTACACATACATCTAACATGTGAAAACTGTAGCTAAATGCCTACTGTAAACCTGCAATTAGCAAGAAAATATATTAGGTATTTACTAGTAACAAATGTGTGTACTTACTTCTAACTGGACGTATGAAAGAGTGCTGACAACTTCCAATTTTTCTTGCCTCCAAAATTTCTCACTCCAAAGTAACTTTAACATCAACTAGTTTCCACAAATTAAATAACTGGACTCATCATAGGGAAATCTGGAAATAACAATATATAAAGAGGCATTATTTGTATATCTTGAATAGAAACGAATGTGGTCAAGTTTTCTACTGTGTTGATTTCTCGACCTTGATACACTAAAGATTTTAGCTATTGTGTATTTTAAATCTTTAATCGTATATAATGTATTATAAGCATAATGTATTAATATGGTTCAATTCTTTTTCAATTAAGTTACTTTCTAATCTAGTACAGAATAGATCAGTTGTTGTTAATTCTATTTTACATGATCCAAAATAAAATAAGAACAGGCTTTGACATAAGTAATTTTCATACGTTTCCTTGTGGAGGCCAACGTTAGAACTCTAGATAGTTCCATCGAGTTTCCTCATTTTCTTTTCCACAATTTGCAGAATAATGATCTTTACTAGCGACAATTTAAAAATTGAAAAAATAGATAAATTGAATAGGAATAATTTGAGAATTTCAAATATATTTGATATTAGGATTGGCAGAAGATGTAATTAGGAGAAGAAGCTTGAAGATAATAAATAACATTAAAGAAAGTCAGTCATGGCCAATATACAGTAATAAGATCTCAAGTCTTGCATGGTGACATATGATACTGAATAACTAACTAATAATCGACTAATACAGAACCGATGAAGTAAATAAACATACGAGAATTACGAATTTATATACAGGGGAAAAGCAACAAATATGAATTATGAACTAGTGCTTGTATGTGATAGTGGAGTAGAATTATAGGTGAAAAGGGCGAGAAAACTCAAGGTGGAAAACCAAAATATGTGCCAACAATAATAGATATGGAAAATGAAAACGAATCAGAAAATGTCAAGATAAAGAAAGAACAATGAATTCATAAAGTCTGTTAGAAGACAAATAAGTTGAAAATAATAAATGAAATCAATTGTTATACAATTGTAAAAGGAAAGAACGAGAAAAGTTCGAATTAGGCAAAATAAATCCAGTCCCTGAATTGGGGCCCACAGTGGCTCAGTGGTAGAGCGTTCACCTCTGGCGCTTGGGGTCCCAGGTTCGATCCGAGCCCCTGCCAAGTAAATTTTGTGGTGGACAAACACCGTGGGCGTGGGTTTCTCGGGGTTCTCCCGTTTCCTCCCACATTCTTCATTCCACCATTTCATTCATTACTCATCATCACAGTCTCCTTTAGCCTAAGCGGCATAAGCGTGGGACGCAAAACTCAAAGATTTTTTTCAGTCTCTGAATTGACAACCTTCTCCGTCTAATATTCCTTTTGACATTTTTCTCTCCTTCATTTTTATATTTGTATTAACTAAAGAAATTATGTCTGAAATTAAATCAAATTAAAATCAAGTCTGGATTTTGCTACAGGTTCCAGACTAACAGAATTGCCTCAGCGTCAACTGGTAAGACAAAACTAGCAGAATAAGAGAGAGAGAGTAATGCAAAAGAATGTATCTTCAGTAAAGACAGTATATAAAAGAAAAAAAGAACAGAAGATTCTACCAATGGACCGCAAAGTAAGATGTCAAGCATGGGGACAGGCTAGGGCTAGGAGTAAATAAAAATATAATTATGACCAACTAAGCTAAATGAACACTTCAAGATTCCGGCTGGCAATTGGAAATCTCGAAACCCTCCAGTTCAAGGACTGAACACTTTGCGTTTTGTTTTATAAAGTAGATTTTTTCTCAGTGGCACCAGCGGAATGTTGAAATTGTACCTCTAACAGTTTGACTCCTACCGATGTAAACATGCATCGATTTCTACGAAGCTCAAGTTTCTATCGTATATTTAAATTACTTACTGTAAAATTGGAAATAAAATTTCATGTTTAAGGACTTTCATGATTTATTTCAACCTTTCAAGTAATTTTAAGTATACCTGAAACTCTATTGGTAAATACAATAATATAAAATAAAAATCAATACCGATATTACTAATGTAAGCTATGAATACCCAAAATATGTTATGCTAAAACACTGATAGCGCTTTCTAAACACATTACATCATACTTGTAATTCGTAATATTTTCTTATCCGTTTAATTGTATTTTATGATTTGGTATTTAGCCCTTCCTGCTGTAGCAGGTAGTTTTGGGTTCTATTCGTGATGGGAAACTGCTGTAACCAATAGTTAATTTCAGACTCCACCTCAAACTATAGGAGCACGTCGATGTTTGTCTTGGAGACTAAAAAAATAACAAAAAAAGGGGCCTTAAGTTTTACGGAACAAACGAATGAGCATTTCATATTACAATAAAATATTAAGTGGTGGTCTCAATTGCAATATGTGTGTATGTGTCCTCTATCCTAGAAATATGTGTTTTATGTTTTGGAAATGAATACCGCTTTCGGTAAAATAATCTGTGCTTACAATCTTATAAATCCATTTTGCAAAGAAAACTTTCTATAATGAATAGATTTAATAACATCAATAATAATAATAATCGATATTTACAAGATTAAAACGTCTTTTGAATGTGATATATATAAAAGCAGCTAATAAAACATGTTGTCAAGGAATTTTTAAATATTTTTTAAAATGTGCCTATTTTAAATTCTATACTTGTTATCGAAGTATTACATTTCATATTAAATTCCAATTATATGCACTTTCTGAATGTAATGAAAATGAAAAAGAATATGTTAATATTAGGTTACTCACAACACGAGAAATGCAAAAACTTCTTAGTGTTTCAAGGTGTTCGGTGACAATAGCAGACTGACTCAGGCTTTGAAATGAAATGAAATAAAAATTTATAATTAATCTCTCTCTCATTTATGCATACTACATGATAATTAATGACTTAAAGTCCAGTAGTCTGTTGTGGGTATGTGGTGATATTTTTATGGCAAACACTTTCGACATCAGAGACCCAGGTTAGTTTTCCAATTTGGTTTGGATACCACGTTAAGGAGTAGGTCCACGTGTATCTTCAATGTTAAATGGAATACTAAACTCCAAACATAGAAACCAGTCCATCAAGGCGTTACGTGTGAATCATGATAGATTTCTTTGCGAATAAATCCCTAAATTTATTCTTTCTTCAAGAGAATGATACTTCAAATAAAAAAAAATAATAAAAATGTGTGAACCAACAGAAATAATGCGTTTATAATTAGGTACCTAGACCACCCAACTCAAAGCCAAAGTTACCATAGTCGATCAAATATTATTATTATTATTATTATTATTATTATTATTATTATTATTATTATTATTATTATTATTATTATTATTAGTAGTAGTAGTAGTAGTAGTAGTAGTAGTAGTAGTAGTAGTAGTAATGGTAGTAGTAGTAATACGTTAAGTTGCGAAAGTGATTCAAGTATGTTATTACAACAGAAAATCTATGCCTGTATTTGTGGCATACACTGTAATTCAGTTAAGTTTGAGTAGAATGAGAAATATTTCCTTACCTCCTACTGAAGATTGGCACTGTTATTTTGATGTTGAGCTTTACAACCAAATCCTAAATGTGAATTGATCTTATTAAATTTGCTTATAAATAACTAGCCACATTTATCGTTGGAAGTGGGAAAACCTTAAGGATGTGGCGAAGTTTCCTCTTTGCTGTGATTTTCCATGACTATTTCCTATTTTGTTATAGAATATTTTTTGTTTGTGTACACTTTCCAATTTAATCCGGAAACTACACACTGGCGTCTGTAGGGCTTGACCCACATTTTAAACATATACAATGAATTAATTTTACTAGACTGATGCACGACATTGAATGCAAATTTAGTTCCCACTCTCTGCTTCCAAAATCGTAATTTATAATGCCTATAAATGATAAAGTCTTTTAAAATATAGTTCGTTTACTAGAAAATCAAAGTTCATTTGTCATTTGGGACATATTTCATATAAAAGGCCTCTATCTTAAACTTATTTCAGAGCTTATTAGGTTCATGGTCAAATATTGTGAATAACTCTTATATTTAACTTTCCCATATACCCAAACGTACCTTAAAACCCTAATGTCTATTTCTCTCACAACTTTGGATTTAATTTCCTCGTGCTCTACACTCTCCATAATTCCTGTAATGTTGCGATCGACATGTATGCTTAGATATGCCTATTACAATATAGTTCGGTTTGTTTGGAATCGAGTACAATGACAGATCTGTTTTTACGATTATTCTCTACTCGACAAATTCACTGGGTGCTCTAAAAAGAACTGCTTATTTATTAATCTTCATACATTAATATGTGTATTTCAGTCACTTAGTGTTACTAATCACTCATGATCTTTCACTTAGAAAATTTGCAGGATTAAATTAGCCTAAATTCGGTTGGTCATAACAGAGTTATTTTGTCAGTATACAGGTTTATCTATCTATCTTGATACGCCATTGTAACTTTAAACTAATGGTAAAAATGGTGAAATATTGTACCATGTAAATATCGGCAGGGAACATTGTTTTGAATTCTTTGTGATAGCTCAAGTTAAGATTATTGCTAACCCTATATACAGGGTTTTCATAAAGTATGGACGGATTTAATTCGCTTATAATTTACATAAAAATGCTCATATTGAAATCAAATAAAGTGCAAACGGTAGCGGAAGAATTAAATTTTTACCTGTAATCTGCACCAGCTCAGTTCATTCACCGCCACACCTCCAACTGGGCGCCATTTACGTCCACACATTCGCTTAGGCGGCGCTGGAATCCACTCACAACGTTCCGCCGTGTTTGATCCGAAATGCCAGCCGCAGACGCCCTGATTTTGTCCTTTAAGTTCTCCAAACCACTTGGCTTCTTTGCATAAACTTCCGTTTTCACATGACCCCAAAGCCAGAAGTCGCAGGGGGTAAGGTCGGGTGATCTTGGCGGCCAAGCGGTCGGGCCACCGCGGCCAATCCATCGGTTAGGGAATTTCTCGTCAAGAAACTGTCTCACCTTGATTGCATAGTGAGGGGTGCCTCGTCCTGTTGGAACACGATGTCGTTCTGGATTCCACGTGCCTCCAGTTCCGGAATGAGGTATTTCTGCAACATATCCAGGTACGAATTGAAAGAACAATGAAAACAACAATGGATGAAATTTGGTAAGAAACTGACCCTTGCTCTCCCTCTCCCTCTCTCAATGTGTTCAGAGTTGCCGCTTATCTAACAGTGTTGCCAACTGAAAATTTAATCCTTCCGCTACCGTTTGCACTTTATTTGATTTCATTATGAGCATTTTTATGAAAATTATAAGCAAATTAAATCCGTCCAGACTTTATGAAAACCCTGTAGAGTTCTATTTTCCACATAAAGCTAAGTCATGTTAATAAATACTTCAAATTTACATGTTTCACGAAAACGTGTAATTTTAAATTTTATTATTTAGTGTTGCAAACTAAGGGTGGTATAGTATTAGAAACATCCAAAGTTTGAAAGCCTTTACAAAAGTAATAATAGAAATGTAACAAAAGAGAAAACGCATATTCAAGATACTTTAGCGTCTACTACTATGATTGCTTTTCGATTTCGAGATTGATTTCGAAAATCTGCTAAGATAAATACCTAATTCAATTACATAAACAGTTTCCAATAGTCTGAAAAATCACAATGCTGTTTACAATTTGATGTCTCACATTGTTCTTGAGATATGCTAAAGCTATTTGCAACACAACTTAAAATTATGCAATTTTGGAGAACTCTTAATTACACATGGTGATAAGTATTCTTATAATGTCATCGTTCTAAACAGTTCATACAAATACGCTGGTCTAGTGACTATTCTGTGTCTTTGTGTATGTGGTCCCAGGCTTGACTTCCTATGGGAGAATATACAATTTTAATTTCACAGTTATCCACGAAACATATAATGACTAATCGCGGGTAGTAAAACTAAAATCTTTCATTTCACGAACTTCTACTAAATTTTCCATGGAGAAAATTTTATTCTAATGCTTCACATAATCACAATTCTTTTGGAGAATATCGATGTTGTCCGATATTTTTTCTCTCTAATTTTAACTTTGCATATCAATATAAATGTGTCAGTTTCTATCCTCACATTAGACTCTCTCACCCAATATCGCCCGCCACGAACCCATATGGCATGGTATAGAATCTCCGACTATTTGTAACAGCTGTAAGCATTCTACAAATGGGTAATTGCCTTTTTCTGTGGATTTGTTGTTAGTAGGTGTGTATATTTAGGCACCTCAATTACGAAACAGAAAAAAAATAGTAAAACAAGAACTAAAAATAGGCATATAGACAAACATAACATTCACCAAAAATACTCAAGAACCGTATAGCATTTGCATATAGTTACGGAGATAGAAAAGAAGTCAATCATTAACGAACACTCATTTCTTTCAGTACTTTGTAAGTAAATATCTCCAGGCGAATTTATCTCTGAATGGAAGCAGTATATTACGTCACAGCAAGAATGAAATTACGATGGCTGCTTTAGACAATTTGTATCTTTACCGAAATAAAATATTAAAATGTAGCCAGTTTAGTGGAAAGTTTTCTCATCTCCATGGTGTAACACCTTATGTCTGATTCTAAAAATTCCAACACCCTTATTAGTCCCAACTATCAGCTGCCAAATGATGTTAGGCCGGACCTGCTGCGACTGATATACCTTGCGATTTGCGATACTAACACTATGTCATGCACAAAATGCTAACTACATTTTGCACTACATGATATTATGTTGCGGTTTACACTAATGTAATGAACTATTCTCACGAAAGGCTTTTATCTATGATAAAAATAAATATTTCAATAATTTGATAGTTATTTATTACACATTTCTTCATACATATTTCGTAGAGAGACCCATTTTGTAAGGAGTTTGTCTTACTTTAGTTTACCTATCTATCTAAACTACTGGCTACCGGGAAAATCAAAATTAAAAAAAAACTTAGAAAAAATGTAACTGTCTTCAAAAAAGGCACTGAAAACCGGAAAATGAGAATTTCTTATGAGAAAAAAAACGGCTTCAAAACACACAAAAAGCATTTTCTAAAGAAATAAGAACCAATTTCAAAAAAGACAATAAAAGGTAAACAAATAATGAAAGGTATGAAATGTAGACGATAACAATAATAAAGGATTTTAAAGCTGAAAATACGTAAATTATTATTATCTACAAAATAATTTTAAAATCGTGCCAAGTCAACTCAAAAAATTAAAATTCAACTAATTTTATACCAGGGAATAATTTTGTTTCTCTTGGTTCGATTTCTGAAATTTGTTATAGATAATAGCAGTAAATTATTTTCTGCTTTCAAGAGCTTTATTATTATTATTATTATTATTATTATTATTATTATTATTATTATTATTATTATTATTATTATTATTATTATTATTATTATTATTATTATCTTTTGTTGTAGTGTCCTTATCACTTTTGCCTTTTAGTGTTTTGTGAAGTCGTTTCTTAGTTTTTCAATAGAAGTTCTTTTTCATGTTATGCCCTAGTTATTATTAGGTAATAGATTTATGTATTATTTTCGACACAAGATGCTATGTTTTCCAGATGATGATTTTTTTTTGTTTTGTTTCACAAATAAGAATTTGTCTTCTGTTACTTCCGAGAGAACTACAGTATTAATTTCATACCTGGTTGCTTTCCAATCAATCACACCATTAACATTGACGGGTAGTATAACTCAAGGCAAAGATGGTATTTAATCCACGCGTTTATTCAAATGTATTGTTTGAAGCAGTGTTTCTTTCAGAAACTATGTTCTTAGGGGGGGGGAGCACAGTTCGTATTCTAGAGACACCGCTGGTACTATTCTATTTATTATTATATTATAGACGTATTATTTTGGTCTTCTTCAGTGGGGGCACTCTCAGAGCTCCGGGGGGTAGTGCCCTCATAAAAACTTGAAGAATTACTGAAATTTTTTTTCCGAACCATGTGGACTGCTTGAATGCCGAATTGTAATTTTTATTTTTACTTTTCGATAGGAAAAGAATATGAAATGCAATATTTCAATTTAAGGTCTCAGGATTAGGTATATGTCCTTTAGACTAAGGGATTGAGAAGAGTAAGGCAAGTGAGTGGCAATTGAAAAATCGTTGGAATGTCAATGGTTGAGAATATGGGAGTACCCCGGAAAACCCATAGAAAGAATACTGTCCATGACAAACTTACTTGTCTGAAAACCGAACCAGGACTCCACGCCGCAGAAGAAAGCGCTGTACAACTGAGCCACTATGCTCTCGTTTTTATTAGGAAAGAACCTGGAAGTTCAAATTCGATCATCAAAATTCATAGTTATTTTATGGTTGCATGCAAAAACATAATTATGAAGTTTCTTTTCTAATACTGGTACTGAATAATATTCTTTTTATTGGATTTTCATAAGATGTTAAGTTCAGAGTTCTCTCCTGAGAATTTTCAGTTTTGGTAACATCGCTTGGTATTTAAGCAGTCTATACATAAGTTTGTGTGTATATATACATGTAATGTTCATAATGGACTTATATAAAATTTAATTTTAGCTACATTTCCACTTCGAAAAGAAGGTGATGTTGGCGATATTCAAATTTTCTTAATTTGTTTGTATTTCACGAATTAGACTGCTTGCCAGTGTATAAACGCAATCACGGAATAATCTAATTACTAGGTGAAAATAGAAGAAAACACACAGACGAATAAACTTTGAAATACAAAATCTTGTCAACGAATGCGATATGAGCATTTTAACATGTTACGCTCGATGAGCTAAAACGCTTTATAGTAATTTGAATTGTTTGATCCGCTTCGAACTTGTTTATAATTCATCATTGTAACGGTAATTAGCTACAAAACCAAAGCTAGCTACCTAATGTTAACAGTATATACCACAGAAACCGAAACAAAATATTTAGTGAGAAATAGTGGACTGGGAAATGGTAGATTGCTTGGAAAATCCAGTGACATAATTTTTGGGTAATTTACATAATGTCAATCTACAAAGTTGCTTATTATGAATATTTCCATATCTATTGAAACCCTCTAAACAATGTTCATATAAAGGAAGCTAATTCTGAATAAAAAATGATTATGGATTTGTTTCCTTTTCTTTTAATTCTGCATTTATCGTATAAATCAAAATTAAAATGGAATTCCCTTGTAAGCAGGATATATAGAAGTTTCCTGTATGTTGTGTTGTTAAGCTTGATAAATATTATACATATTAGATTTGCATACTTCGCATTTTTAAATCTCTTAGTATTGTGTGGTAATTTAAATGTTCGCATCCTAATAGCTATACGGGGGTAATATTCACAAAATATAAACTTTTATTAGAATTCATGCGCAATTATTAGAAACAGAAATGTTTTTTTAAATACTGTCTTCCTCACGATATTAAATATTTCTTACTAGGTGATATAGAGATCATAGACATAAGTCGAATAGTAGTTGTATAATAAAGAGGATATTCGGTAACTGTGACTGCTAATTTAATATAATATGGATTGATATTAAAGCAGAAAGTACATTATCAAACATACCTTCCTTTCCTCCGAAAACATAATTGACTGGTAGGATAGATTAGAATCCCATGTTAACATATATGTTCATGTCTTATACATCCTCGCTACTTAAAAAGACACTAACATCCAATCAATCAATCAAATTTTCTCTCAAAGTTTGTTCCGGTTTTTCTCAACCAAAACTGTTCATTGACATTAAATCCACTGGCGCCAAGATTCAGAAGAAATAAAACTCCCTCAGAGGATTGAATAAGAAACAATCATTTCTCCACCTGAAGTTAATGGACAGAATTTGTGGGTAAATATATGCTTTTCAATAGTTTAAGCTTGTTAATTTTGTATAATTTAAGAAGTGTTCTCAAATAAGATTCACTTCTTTCTTGGGATATCTAATAACTTTTTACATATTAATACACGTATCTTAGCTGAATTCAACCTACAACAAAGAGATTTTATTTTTCTCATAACTAAAATCACTATCCATCAAGTCTCTCAATATTAGATAAATAGTGTCATTGAAAGATCCTGTTCTTTAAATTTGCTCTTCGTAGTTTGCGTTTTGTAATGTAATGCATTTCAGGTAGATTGCGAATTCTATGTGTCTTATAAAGTCAAAATTTAAAAACCACCTGTACAAACATTATTTAAAGAATATGTTTGAGTTTTCGAATATTCCGTATAATTAGACCATGTATTATAATTAAACAATACTAACATATAGCTTAGAAATTAATCTAAGAAGGGAAAATTATCTTGATTTAATTACAAATGTATAAGAGAGTAATATAATGACAATAATTAGATTTTCCACATCGGGTCGATCGGATCACTCGAGTCAAGTTTTCGATTCGGACGCTTCTGTTTGGGTTGGGCTAGTTATGAGGCCGATAATGATGATAAAGATTACTAGAGAGAGATAAAAGAAGAAAAAGATGCAAAAGCAAGATAAGGAAACGTCAAGAAAGACGGAGAGAAAGAAAGGCGAGTATAAATATGAAAATTACTTATCATTACATTACTTCTCGAAAACCACACACTTGAAGATGTTCACCAACCCATATCTATTCATTCTGCTCAGTGATAATTATCAATTGATATATGCATCACTTATAGGCCTTTTGTTTTGACATTAAACGATGATGAAATAGTATAGAATTTCTATCAGTAGTGTCAACCAAAGGCCAAGTTTACAGAATAAAGTAGATCAATTCTCTTATATCAACAAATAGGTTCAATCAGATTTTATTTTCTGTGTATAGTATGTAATTATCCTTTTTTTTAAATATACTACGTAATTGCCACGTAATAACTTTTCATTTTAATATTTTCAGTAGACACTTAGAGTATGTAAGAAAAAAGTACGGAATACTGGGTATGATAGAGCTGGATCATGTAGTCACTATTTTTTCCCATAGTGAGTGGAATATGTACAAAGAGGAAACAATCTCGCAATTTCCTTGAACTATTCTTCAGCAATATTTACACAGAAAGAAAAAATTAGAAGGTTGTGAACCAGTTGTTCTTTGCCTACTAGCCGTTGTTTTTCTAAATCAGTGGTCGCTATTGAAAAGTCAATTGCTATTTAAGAATTACCGTTTGAAACATTCATCATTCCCGTCTGTAAACAACGCATATTTATTTTAGAACGTGGCAAGAAACTAAAAATGTTTAACAGGAACAGGTTAACCGGGAAATGGTTAACAGGAAGTTGCGGTTATGAGTAAATTTTCCTTTGGAAGCTGTATGATAATGTTCATTACATAAATGCAGTTACTAAGATTTTCCGTCTGATTGCAGTGAAGTTGTTCTTAGCCTTAACAACTTCGTTAATAGTATGTGCTCGGTTTCTTTCCAAAATATTGAAACTTGAAGAAAAAAAAAATCATTTGGCATTTTAGGTATATCGTAGAAAGAAGATATAGATTGAGTGATTTTGTAATCAAACTCACTGAATATCTGCTCTGTTTTTCAAAGCAATTATTAATACTGTAAAATTAACAAAAATAAACTTTATTTAGCAGTCATATTATTTAAAAAATTCAAACATAAATGAATACAAACAATTTCTGGAATTACTTTTCTATATTTTTTTTAATTATTTAACAGAGGCGGATGTAGAAGATAAAACTGAAGGGGCGGCAACTAGACTCTGAAAGGTACGAGTACATCATGAATTTACTATAAATTTTCAAAAATATATATACAATGGCTTCAATTATTTTTGTCACTCAAAAAACTAGACTCTTCCCGCCCCGTCCTAGATCCGCCACTGTTATTTAATACACGAAAAGTTTCAGGAAAGAATCAGTGATATAAAATAAATATGAAGTGAACGTCTACATTAACGAACCGAATCTAACAATGGGTTAGTTGACAACTACTGTATACCAAGCGTAATAAATAATGAAAGGGAGACATCTTCCATGGTGGATAGGACATGCCATCTGTATGGTAAAACGCGTGGGGTGAATAGAATTCTAGTGGAAAAATTAATGCAAATCTTATGTTTATGCTACACCAACTAACCACTATGAGGAGAGACAATTTTCATTATTTTCATTATTTTCTTAAAATAATTTTTAGCTACCAAATCGGGACAACAATTCATTTTTCTTCTCTTCGAGAATGTGAACCTAAAATTTGGCACTTTAGAATTCTAGACACAACGCCTGTATACCACATATTAAAGTAAGGCAAAATTGACCAACGTGTTAAATTTGATTTGAATCTATAAACGTGGTATCTATCTATCTATCTATCTATCTATCTATCTATCTATCTATCTATCTATCTATCTATATATATATATATATATATATATATACGAGGGCTATCCAGAAAGTAGATTACGTTTTGGAATAAAAAATCAACAAAGTATAGGAAACAAATTTTATTATATACAGATGAAAGCCACACACAAATACTACTTTTCGACATAGTCACCATTCAAATTAAGGCATTTATCGTAGCGATGTACGAGCTTGGAAATTCCTTCGTCGAAAAATTCGGCCGCCTGCGACTTCAACCACTTCGTTGCCTCTTCTTGCAGCTGTTCGTCGTCATCAAAACGCTGCATAGCCAGCCACTTCTTCATTGCTGGGAATAGGTGGAAACCTCAAAGAAAGTTCCGTTATTGTGAACTTTCGATTTTCACGGACTTTAACATCGACTTTTTCGACAAGTTCGGCAGTCACTTTGCTGGGTCTCCCACTTCGATCTTCGTCGTGAACATTGGTTCGGCCATTTTTAAATCTTATGACCCACTGTCGCACTCCACCTTCAGTGATAATGTTGTCCCCATACACTTCACACAGCTGCCGATAGATTTCTATCGGTTTACAGTTTTTTTGCTGTCAGAAACCTTATTACTGCACGCACCTCGCAGCTCGCGGGATTTTCAATTAACGCAGACATTTCAAACCGTCACAGTATCTTAACGGAGCACAGCACGAACCTCTCACTAGCACGGCTAGATGCCGACTGAGCTGCGCAACGCTCTGACCCCAAGATGGCCGCGCTAGCCCCGCCCCTAGCGGACACAGACGAAAACGTAATCTACTTTCTGGATAGCCCTCGTATATATATATATATATTTAAATATTACAAAAATATATAGCCTATAACTCGGAAACCAAAAGCCTGCCCAACATTGTATTTCATATGTTTGTACAGCATGTCAAAATTAACCAATATGCCAGTTTTGATTCAATTTCCATAAGCTCGGCTGAACGCTTTTGCTTTCGGTGTTGTGATATAAAATTTGACAAATCATAACTCCAGAACCAAAGATTTTAAGACTATAACATTCTGCATGCTAATATACGAGTTCAATCTCTACTACCATGCCAAGTTTGACTTAGATCGAATGAGTGTATTGTCTCTCTCTTTTTTTGTTTTATTTTTGAAAATGTGACCCGAAATTTAATGGCCTATAATGTGAAATATAGAAGCCTGCCTACAATTGCATATCATATGCTTATATAGCAGGTGAATATTTGGCACCATTTAAAGGTTTATCTAGTCGATGAATCTTGAGAGAAAAATGAAACAAATTAAAACAAATTTACATGGAGCTACAACTCATCTTCTGGTTAAGCTTAACCCATACCACAATATTATTAGCCATCAGTATCTGGAACTCAGACTCACTGTAGATATCCTGCTTCATTCTTACAGGTGAAACTAAGTGCAGATTTCCATTAGCAATATTAAAATTTTCGTCTAGAAACAAAAATCATCACTAATATTCTTCTATTCCGCGATGAATTAGAGGTGAGTTTAAGGCTAACGATGGTTTCAGTTCCAAGCCTCTTAATCTAATAAAATACACTTTCTTCGAATGTCTCCATTATTTGACAACATATGTATACATACTCCGATATATAGCATAGATTAAGTGTTCTAAGTCCATGTGGTTCTGATTTTATGTTAAGGTGTAGGTCCACGTCTCACATAGTCTCACTGCTGAACAGAATGTTGAACTAGAATAAACTATGCGAGATTTTGACGACGCTAAGTTTCAGCCTGTGATATTCTGGGTTTAAAATTTCGGCCTCGAGTTTTTGTACCCGAAAGAAAATCAATATTTCTAATTGACTTAATCAGTTTAAGAAATACGTTTATGACACCTTGAAGAAAAGTATATCGGATTGTATAAGTCAGAGAACAAAGAAGATATGATAGAGGAAATTAAAACCTAAGTAAAATTGTGGAAGAAACAGACCCTTTCGGAGAAGTAGCATAGGATCAACTGAGATCGAAACAAAAGATGGTAATCAATTCGAATTAAGAATGTGCCCAATAAAATCGCTCCCAGGAGCAATGAAATTGAAAACATCTATAACATTATTAAAATCAGAGCTCATAAGGCAACTAAATTTGATTTCCGCGAGATTTTTCATTACATAAAATGCAGTTATAGCATTCAGTGCATAGATATGGGAAACTTTAGAGTGTCAGGAAAGGGGAAATTTATATTTTATCATTAATTTAAATATATTTGACTTAGAGCTGTTACCCAGAAAGCTAATCAGTTTAGTGTGTACTTGAGATGTGGAACATAAAACGTATACAGGGTGTTTTAAAACAACACCGATAACGTTTGGGAGGTGATTCCTGACACCAAGATAAGACGAAAAGTATAGACCAACTTGGGTGCACAAATGCTTCCTTTCGGAGTTATAGGCTGCCGAAATCATGAAAAATTGGACTTTAAAGATCCATAGCTTCAAAACTGTGACCTAGTGTAGTCGGTTCAAGACTTCACTTAGGAAGTAATATGTGCCCTATCCAAAATTCCATGTTTCAAAATCCTGCGGTACTTCCGCAATAGTTGTTATACGGGAAGTTTGGCTAAGGGCATACAATTTGAAGCACTAACCAACTACCTATGTAAAAATTGTTGCGGAAGTACCGAAGGACTCTGAATCATAGATATTTGGAGGGGGCCCATATTATTTCTTAAGCTAAGTGTTAGATATCTTATGTTACATAAAGTGTGTGACTATTACTGTCACGTCCAGAATTAATCTAATACTAAAACACAATATCGTTATTTGACCTCTTTATTCTATATCTGAGCCGTTTCTATAATCTCGAGTCTTCACATCAATTGTATCTCAAAAAACTAAACATCATAGTCTTAATCTTCTTAATTAATTTTTATAATCTTCCATGACTCTTGTCTGAAACATCCATTTATCTTTCTGTTTTGACATGTTATGTTCTATCTTCAACTTCTCAACTGTATGTGTAACATTTAAAAGCACTTTGTGCCACTCTCAATATCCAACATTCTCCCACCTTTACAAAATCAAAGCTATAACAAAATAAATGAAACCATACATTTTTAATATTTACCTTCTCTCAACCAGAACTTGACTCACTGTACTTCCAATCCACGAACTTCTACCTTTTCTTCTGCTGATTCAATCTGGCTATCAAAAAATTAATCTGCGCTTGCATTGCATTTTGGTTATCTATAAGCTCTGAAATAATTTGCTTTCGATCTTGCATGTGTTCAGGCACTGAGATAGTCTTCGGCACTGTATAATCTCTATTCTCATCGACCTGCTTCGGCCAAGTACCACTCTTAGCATTCCCTCGTTCACTTCTTCCTCTTCTTCGGTGTCGTAGTCGTAGTTGTCTGACGTAGTCGTTTTGAAAAAATCTACGTTCCAAGAATGTCAACAATTTCAAAATTTCCACCCTTTAACATTGAAACAGATCGTCTACAATCCTACCGACTGCGCCAGTGTTAGATATCTTATGTTACACAAAGTGTGTGACTATTACTGTAACGTCCAGAATTAATCTAATACTAAAAACACAATATCATTTGACCTCTTTATTCTATATCTGAGCCGTTTCTATAATTCCGAGTCTTCACATCAATCGTATCTCAAAAAACTAAACATCATAATCTTAATCTTCTTAATTAACTTTTATAATCTTCCATAACTCTTGTCTGAAACATCCATTTATCTTTCTGTTATCACATGCTATATGCTATCTTCAACTTCTCAACAGTATGTGTAGCATTTAAAAGCACTATGTGCCACTCTCAATATCCAACTCAATGTCTTGACCCGACTTCGGTAGGTCACATTGGTTTGGAGCTATGGACTTTTAAAGTTCAATTTTTCATGATTTCGGCACCCTATATCTCCGAAAGGAAGCATTTGTGCACCCAAGTTGGTCTATAATTTTTGTCTTATCTTGGTGTTAGGAATCACCTCCCGAATGTTGTCGGTGTTGTTTTGAAACACTCTGTATATAAAATGAACGTATTCTTCGTGTTTGTTTGTCATTTATACAGGTCCACAGAGTTTAATTGGCAGAGTAGAAAGTGGTTTTATAAATGAGAACATAGCCTCTACAAGACAAACGGAAAAATGTGGTTTAAAATTTATGTATAAAACAGAATATCTGAATGGAATAATAATAATAATAATAATAATAATAATAATAATAATAATAATAATAATAATAATAATAATAATAATAATAATAATAACGATAATAATAGTAATTGCAGCTGACTTCAGAGGTCATTTCTTGTTATAGGATATCTGGTATTTAAGTTACTTTTAACTCCTATAAATTAGATTCAGAGAGCCAATGCATTTGTTTGTGAGTTGAAGTTTAGGTGCTTTCTCGGTAATGAGACAATATGAGACGCGGAACTACAGCTTTAGAAGGAATCGGAACCACCATAATATGTTCAAATTTTTAATACTATCCCACTAATAATCGAACCTGGAACCAGGAGCAACAAAAGCGAGAAAGTCAGAAACATTGGGTCTTTTTCTTTTCTTTTTTACACCTGTAATTCGACTTAAACACACAGTTGTTTCCGCGTTCTTTAAATTAGTTCTCATGTTGAATATTCTATAAAAGCAGCCAAAAGAGTTCTGTTGCTTTTTGTGGAGGTCTGTGTTTAATTGGCCTTCACACTACGAGTTGAATGCGAATGGAGATAAGGCGAAGGCCAGTTATTGCTCTGTGTATATTCAACATACTACCTGGTTATGGTATTTCAGTTACACGGTGAACTTGCGTAAGGACAGAGTGAACATTTGACCTCCACATGGTGCCATAAGGGCGTGTATCCTGTACAAGTTGAAACTGGTGTCAAACGCCTCAGCAGCGAGGCGGAACATGTGCCAGGTCTTTGGTGAGGGTGTAGTGACTACGGGACAGTGTAGTGTTAATTTAACCAGTTTAAGGACGGTAGCGAAACACTCGAAGACGCACCACGTACTGGAAGACCAACACATGTACAAAATGAAGATCTTCAAGCAGCAATTGAGGCGAACATTGGCCAGACTTGTGGCGAACTGGAACTACAATTCAGTGTGAGTGGAGAAACCATTTGGCAGCACCTCCATCAATTTGGAAAGCACTACAAGTTGCGTCGATTGGTCCTACATGCTTTGACTCCGGGCCAGAAGGCAACGCGATCTGACACCTATCTTTCTTTGCTGCCTTATTTGAGAAACGACCCATTTCTGGACAATGTGTTCACATGTGATGAGAAGTGGGTTCTACAAAGCTACACTTCGCCGTCATCATATATTAGCATCCCATGAACCGGTTCGAAAACAGCCGAAACCAGCACTGCATCAGAAGAAGGTCCTATTGTGTGTTTGGTGGACTGCTCGCGGCATCGTGCATCGGAAACTGCTTCCAGCTGCCCAGAGTATCAATGCAAGTGTGTACTGTCAACAGTTTAGTCGTGTTCAAGAGAAACTCAAAACTCTGGATCCAGAACTTCTGAATCACAAAGGTGTTATCCTGTTACAGGACAACACTAAGTCCCACGTCGCTAGGATGACCCAGAACACCATTCTACACTTTTGATGGGAAATACTATTGTACCCGCCATATTCCCCAGACATTGCACCGTCCGATTATCACCTTTTCCATTCCTTGGACAATCAGCTTAGAGGGCACCAGTTCAAATCTTTAGTAGAGGTGCAAAATGCTCTTGATACATTCTTCGCTTCACCGCGCATTAATTTCTACCGCAACAGAATCCATGACCTTTGTTGCGTGTGATAAGTTCTATCACACTTAATTCTGGATATAAAAAAAAAGAAAGAAAGAAAAGCCATGTTATCCTAGAGGTTATGTAAAATTTCCGAACACTCGGCATATGCAGCGCCTCTAGAGGAAAACTTTGGTACTACTGAGTTTCGAATGAGCTGCTGGTAACCTGAGCGGCCATTCGGAACGAAATGTAGAACTGGGCACATCGAAATTATACTGGTTCTATAACATATATTTAAATTTAATCGGAATACGGTAATTCTTCAATAGTTCAAGTGATTTAATATCCGAGTTGGCAAAAAGTGTTTAAGTTCTCATGAAGTTAATCAAGTGTTATATAATATTATAATTTATATAAATCTGTAATTGGTGTCTAATTGTGTGATTATTTGATGGAATTCAGAGGCAATATTGTGAAATACTCCTCCTGGCTGGTATTTAACAAGGCCTAATAGTGACTTTGTCTAATGGTGAGTGTTATACTTTTTCAATTTAAATACTAGTAATTTATTGAATTCATCACATTGTGAGATATATATTTAATTGTTCTCAAATCCATATGAATTAAAGGAGGAATTCAAAAAGGAATTAGTTATCAACGATTTATTATATTATTGTAGTAATCAAGTAGTGTCAGTTAATGTACCTTTCTGACCTACTTGAACACGTGTTGACTTGTATAAAAGGAGAATATACTCAAAGATATTTCATAATTGTTAATAATCTTCAATTGTTTCAATATTTAATCTGTATTTTTCGATACATTTTTGATAGTTCATTTTTTGTTTTTTTTTTCTAAATAAAATTAGAAAAGATAATTACTGATTTTCCGTTATAAAGTACCTGCTATTGAATTACCTATAAAACTGAATGAGACTAGTGCAGTTCGTAAGAGTATTATTAGTATATTTGAATTTAATGCTAAAATTTATTCAGATTCATAATCTTTAGCCATAGATTTGATAATACACGAGTTTATTTCTTTTGATAGAAAAAATAGGTCTAACAACTCTAACCCCTCAAATTCTTTATATAGTTGTCCTGGATCTTATATCCAGCGGCCCAGAACGGCGTACATCGAGGCACGTTACACCTTGCAGAACTTGCGAACTAACTCATGATGAAGGGTGAATAACCCTCCTTCAATTATAAAGAATAAGTTCTACTACAACTTTCATTTATATATACTATGAAACTAATATCAAATGAAACTAGTTACTTAAAAACTAATATCCAGAAATACATGTTTCAGAATCCTAAGGTACTTACGCAACAATTTTTACAGAGACAGTTTGGCTACGGGCATATAATTTGAACTACTCAAAAACTACCTCTATCAAAATTGCTGCGGAATTATCGCAGGATTCTGAAGTATGGATTTTTGGATAGGGCAGATATTAGTTCCTAAATAAAGCCTTGAGCTGACTACTGTAGATCCCATAGTATTGGAACTATGGGCTTTTAAAGTTCCTTTTTTTTTCATGTTTTCGGCAGCCTATAACTCCGAAAGAAAGCATTTGTCCACCCAGGATGGTCTATACTTTTCGTCTTATCTTGATGTCAGGAATCACCTCCCAAATGTTGTGAGTGTTGTTTTGAAAGACCCAGCATATATATATATATATGTATATATATATATATATATATATATATATATATATATATATATATATATATATATATATATTTAAAGAAATACGTCCGAAACAAAATTTCGTTAACTAAAATAATCTATATAATTACAACTTCCATGAAAAATCTATTTTCGTATCGTAAGTCATACATTTTTATGAGGATTCCCAATGTTATGACGAATATGAAATGAATCGATAATTATAGAGTTAATTCTACTTTAGATTTTCTTAAAAGCTTGTAGAGCTTTTAACTCTTCTGCGTGAGCTCCTTGTTCAATCCCAGGCCCAGTAAAGTTTGTGGTGGACAACATCGTGTCCATGGGTTTTTTGGGGGGTTTCCCGTTTTCTTCCACAATTTTATTCTACTATTTTTTCAGCCATCATTCATTTGCCTAGGTCCTCCGTCTCCTGTAGTCTAAAGCATGGGACGTTAAAACGTATGGCAAGATATCCCCCACTTTAATAAATTGAAACAATGACTAGGTCATTCGTTTATACTACGTTTGTACCGTTTGTACAGAAAATATTTTCGTTTGTACCATTTTCCTTATAGGGTTGCTTGAGAGATAAACGGGAAGGGGGGCTATCTTGGCGCCAAGATAGCCCTCATATCACAGCACAAAAAATTGAAAGACACCATTCGAAAGCAAATCATTTGTACCGTTTGTACCGAAAAAAGTTTCGTTTGTACCCTGATAGTTTTCGAGAAAGAGGAGGCGGCATTTGGGAGGCTATCTTGTACGCAAGATTGGCCCCATCATGTGTACTTTTTCCATGCCCATTAATAAGTATTATGTGTTTATTCATGTAAATTTATGTGTATTTAGAACTCTGGTTGTACATATCCAATTGAAAAAAGAACTTGTTGGGAATAATTCAACGTTAAAATTGAATCGGCGAGTGGGAAAACAGTGTGAGTCCAAAATAAGCCATTTTGAGGTAAAGGCAAAAATAACACTAAAGATGTTGAATACAAGTGGTAGTGAAGAGCAGTACAATTTGCAAGACCTCGCACGTTATAGCAGAATGCTATAATGTCGACTGTATATTTGTGGCATTAACAAACGTACGTTCTTTCTTCAAATATCTCAAAATGCGTTTTGTGGACTAGTGGCGTTTTCCACTCACCGATACAATTAAATTTTCTCTATTTCTATCCTTTTCGGTAAATAAATACCGTAAAAAGAATAAAAAAAAGTGTGTAGAAATTCAGAAAGAAACTGGATTTACAGAAATAATTTTAAACAAAGAAAATTTTTTAAAAAAATGAAATGTTTACTCACCTAAACTGCTTCCTTCCACATTTCAGCTTTACACCAACTGAAAAAATTAACTCTTTATATATGCCACATTAACGGCTCGAAAAGCTTGACGCTTTCATAGACAAGGGGCGCAGTGGCTCAGTGGTAGAGCGTTCACCTCCGCTGCTTAGGGTCCCGGGTTCGATTCCAGCTCACACCGTGTGGAGTTTGCTGTGATACTGGGGGGCTATCTTGGCGCCCCCCCTTCCCGTTTATCTCTCAAGTAACCCTATAAGGAAAATGGTACAAACGAAAATATTTTCGGTACAAACGATACAAACGTAGTACAAACGAATGACCTAGTCATTGTTTCAATTTTGTAAAGTTGGGGGGGGCTATCTTGCCATACGTATAATGTTTTATCTTCATTATTTTTTATATTAATTGACGAAGAGACAGATATATAAATATGTTTAATGATTAATAATACTACATGCTTCAACTATTACGTAATATTTTAATTTTTATGTACAGTGTAGGCATTACATTTCAGCAGATGTAGTGCGTGAGTTTTTGCATTCCTTGCATAATGTTACTATACAATCGTCCCAGTTTAATCAGAGAATTGTAATTTCTGAGTGCACCTACTTACTGGAGATATCTGAAGTGAGAACAAAGCGAATTTAGGCATTAATAACCCACAAAATCTGTCAGTATGTAAGCAATGTGTCTCTTAATTGGACGTGATTTCATTCATAGCTCAACAGAAAATAAAGAAGTGATTCAATAATACTTGAAGTAAGCAGTGTTTGGAAAAAGTATAGACAAAATTCAACTATTAAAATCGGTTATTATTTAATGTACAGGGTTATTCCAAAAGAAACAACAGATTTCAAATATTTATTTCTTCCAAACTACAAAAGATAGAAACATGATTCGAACGTTACTTGATTAAATAAAGTTTACAATTTAAACAGCCCGGACAGAAGTTCCAATCACTGCTGCATTGGCGTTGTTGTTTGTTGTTGTTTGTCTGTAGTGAAATGGCGGCATCACCACAGAAGAAGTCTTTTTGTGTGCTAAAATTGGCAAAACTTGAGACCATTGTTGCAGTTCAGCGAGCCTTTCGCCATCAACCTAATAAACAACCGCCGCATCATAAGCAAATTTACGAGTGGCATCGAAAATTCGTAGAAGATGGTTGCATCTGCAAAGGGAAAAGCACGGGACGTCCACGTACATCGAACGAGAATGTCGAGCGTATTCGTACACTTTACGAAAGGAGCCCAAAGAAACCCATATCACGAGCAAGCAAAGAACTTAACATTCCTCAACTAACGGTATGGCGAGTTCTAAAACATCGTCTGCACATGAAGCCATACAAACTGCAGTTATTGCAAGCATTGCATCCTGACGACCACAACAAAAGGTACGAATTTTGCCCTTACTATGTTAGATGGTATGGAAGAAGAAAATTTTGCTGAACGATTAATTTTTTCCGATGAATCTACTTTTCATCTTTCTGGTAAAGTTAATCGCCCTAACGTTAGAATTTGGGCAAGTGAAAATCCTGCGGCAGGTGTTCAACATGAAAGAGATTCAACAAAGATGAACGTGTTCTGTGCGATGTCTGTAACCAAAGTTTATGGGCCTTTCTTCTTCATGGAGAAAACTGTGACAGAATTAACCTATCTAAACATGCTTCAAAACTGGTTATTTCCCCAACTTGAAGATGATTCAGATGACTTCATCTTCATGCAAGATGGTGCCCCGCCTCATTTCTCTAACCACGTTCGACGTTACATGAATGACACCATTCCAGGACGTTGGATTAGAAGAGGAGGAGCAGAAGATCAACTTTATCGGCGGTGGCCTCCTAGGTCTCGAGATCTCACTCCGTGTGATTTTTATCTATGGGGTTACGTCAGAGACCGTGTTTTTATCGATCCCATGCCTGACACACTTGAAGGTGTACGACATCGAATTGTTGAAGCTGTGAATTCGATAACTAGAAACCAGCTGATTCGTGTGGGGGGGGGGCCGCGGTGGCTCAGTGGTAAAGCGTTCACCTCTGGTGCTTGGGGTCCCGTGTTCGATCCCAGCCCCCGCCAAGTGAACTTTGTGGTGGACAAACACCGTGTGCGTGGATTTTCTCGGGATTCTTCCGTTTCCTCCCACTTTCTTCATTCCACCATTTCATCCATTACTGATCATCACCGTCTCCTTTAGCCTAAACGGCATACCGTGGGACGTAAAACTCAAAGATTCCGTTCCATTCCATTCTCACTTATAGGTCCTAGCCCGTTTCCTTCCTTTTCTTTCCCCGGATAGTGTGCTCACTGAGGGACGTAATCTCTCATACGTGACGGGGTACATGGCCCTAGATGTCGAAAGACCAGAAATCTAAATCCTAAATCGTCTCCATTCCGTTTAGTTTATTTTCTTTATTTTTCTTAATGCCTGCACGTACTCCCTAAACTAAGTCCCTTCGCTGAATTAGCCAACTACTTGGTTAAATGAGTGAAAATTAACTAACTAGTCAAGTGTATTCAGTTGAAATAACTAAGAGCTCATTGTGCTATACAGGATGATAGCCATTTATCTTCATACGGCTTCGTAATTAAAGTAATAGACAAAAATCGTAAAAATTTTGTACAATGGAAATGTCGACAGGGAATCATGGTTTGGTATACATCGTGATAGAACAAGGTTAATAGTATTGCAAACCCAATATAAAGTTTTTACTTATTCAAATATTACAACGTCAGATATTAATTATTTCAAATTTGTATGTGAAAAGAAATCATACATATGTAATATAGTGCTGCAAACTAAGGACGTTACAGTATCACAGAAACCGAAAATCAGCCAAATTTTGGAAGATTCTACTTCAATAATAACGCAAGTATGACGGTCGGGTTAATGCACACCCGACGTTTCTTAATGTCGAATACTACAGTCATCAGTAGATTCATTCCGAACAAGTAGAAAGCTACAAGGAATTGAAAATTTGAGTTTTTGCAAAGAATTGTTTTGTAAAAAGTTAGTGTCAGATCGAAGTTGACACATGGTGTCTAATAAACATGAATGTCATAATAACGTTTACAGCAATTTGATATATCAAACCATCTGGGAAATATGAAAAATAGTTAAATTTGTTGTATTGCTTAATTGACGTATTTGTACGATTTGTTTTTCAAAAACAATTTTTTTATTTATTTTGCTTATGTAACATTACAATAGTTTTCCTTAGGTGTAATTATAATAAATTATGGGAATTACACAATTTTATCTTGTGCTGCAAATGTTGACAGTTTCTACCACATCTTCAGAACGGTCTAAAACATGAAATTCCTCTAAAAGGTATTGTGATATTTTGTGGAAGTGTTTATAAATGATGTATTTATATTAGAAAGTGTTTATAGATGATCTATTTATATTAGCAGTTTTTCCGAATAAACGGTTTTGAAAAATTCAAATTTTCAATTCCTTGTAAACTTGTTTATCGTTATTCGAAATTCGTCTTATCATGATCATTGTAGTAGACGATAAAACATTTTGAATGTGCTTTGCCCTCCGTCTGACACATTTCAGTTATTCCTGTTGAAGAAGCTTCCAAAATTTAGACGTTTGTGATACTGTAGCGTTCTTACATTGGAACACTCAATAACAAATTTAAGATTATAAGTTTTTGTTAAACATGTGGATTTGAAATGTTTATAAATATTAAGTAGTATGAGTATTATTTAAACAAGGATTAGCAACAATGTTAACCTTGTGTAATCTCATACAATGCAAAATAATGTCCCCCTGCCAATATTTCTATGGCACAAAATTTCAGTGGTTTTGTTCTTTCGATTAGGTTACAAAGACGTGTCAACATAAATGGTTCACCCTGTATATTGACAAAGTAACTCGGTTACTAGCAACAGAATTTTGGCTAATTTAATCCTGCAAATTTCGAAAGTAAAGATTATGGGAGTAATTAATAATACTATGCTACTGAAATATGTATGTATATTTATGTATGAAGATAATAACTAGGCAGCTGCTTCTAGAACAGCAGTGGGAATTTGTGGTGTAGAGGATAATCTCAATAGTAGATTTGTCAATGTGCTCGATTCCATATAACCCAACTCTATTGCAATAGTCATTATGTAAGCCGACACCCCGACCGCAACATTACAGTAATTATGGGGTGTTTAGAGCATGAGGAAATTGAGTTCAATTACCAAAGTTGTGAGAACAAGAGACATAAAGTTTGTATGGTACATTTCAGTTTATTTATTTCTTTTTAATATAAGTGTTATTTACAATACCTGGGCAAAAATCGTTTAAGCCGTTTGAAAAGATCTTAAGATATGGATATGAAATACTATGTGCAAAATGACAAAATAAAATAAAGTATAATATAATAAAATAAAGAAAAAAAGGAAATACTTGATTTCCTGTGTATTGAAGAAGTCATATTTGTAAAGATTTTATCACTTACAAACATTATGAAAAATGTCTTCGGATGTAGAGACTGAGAATGTTCTGTATCAGCCTGATAAAATTAATTACTTGTATATATTTAAATTATGGCCCGAATGCTACAGACTCTAGTGTGTTGTTAACGAATTAAATTGGACATTATACATAAAGAGGAAATAACAAAACTGTTAATGATGCTTTAAAATCGTGCAAAACAGGAAACTTCGCCACATCCTTAAGGTGTTTCCACTTCCTACGATAAGTGTGGCTATTTGTTTATAAGAAAATTCAATAAGACGAATTCTCATTTAGAAGTTGGTTGCTCCAGTCAACGTTAAAATAACACTGGAAATCTTCAGCACGAGGTAAGGAAATGCATCTCTAATACTTCATAGATTTAAGTGTATTACGGTAGTTTCCATAAGTAGAGGCATATGTTCTGTCTATTGTAATAACATACTTGTGGCACTTCCGCAACATAATGTACTACTACTACTACTACAACTACAATTAATAATAGTAATAATAATAATAATAATAATAATAATAATAATAATAATAATAATAATAATAATAATAATAATTATTATTATTATTATTATTATTATTATTATTATTATTATTATTATTATTATTATTATTATTATTATTATTACTATTATTATTATTATTATTATTATTATTATTATTATTATTATTATTATTATTATTATTATTATAGAATCTCGTCGACTAATAGCACACGTTCGTCTGATGTCAGGTGGTCTGCGTATCCAATTATAAACATATTATTTCTGTTGGTTCACAACTTTTCATTATTATTTTTTAATTGGAGTATTTTTCCAACAACATTTAGAATACTTGAATTTCCACTTTCACTCGTAAAGAAAACTATTATGCACTCTGCTGGACTGGATTTGTATGATTGGAGTTTAGCATGCCATTGAGCAGTGAGGCTATATGATACATGGACCTACGGCTTAACGTGCTATTCGAGCTACATGGGCACCTAACAAAAACCTAAACAGCGTTTCCCAAGTGGAAGGTAATTACGCTAACCACATAACCACGAGAAAACCCTACCACACAGGTGGACATCAAGTCATTACTTACCATGGTCTTCTTAAATGCGAGAGATTAATTAAAAATTTTACTACACTCTATTTCAAAGCCTAGAGTCAGTCTGCTTTTGTAATCGAATATCATAAAACACAAGTAGTTCCCGGATTTCTCGTTTGGTAAGTAAGAAAATATTAACATTTTCTCTTTCAATCGAACTGCATTCAAAAAGTGCATACAACTGGAATTTATTATGTCTAATTTTACAATAAATAAAAGTAAGTAACTCTATGGTCCGTGGAACCAGAAGGTTGAACGTCACGTTCACGAAACCTCTGCATTGACTTCCGTCCTTTGCCAACTGAATCCAGTTTCTACTTTGCATCTCTATTTCTACAAGATGCATCTAAATATTGTCTTTCTATCTCGGACTAGGTTTCCTAATCTACGTTTTCCGATTCTATTTTCAGTAACAACTTTGAAGGCGTTCCTACTTTCTTCCATTCTGGCTACATAGTTTGACTACCAGAAACTTTTACTCCTAATGACCTTACAAGTTTTGATCAATACAGTTGCTCGTTTTGAAAAGGAAATTTTCCAGTTTAATGTCATAAGATTATGTATGTCCATTAAGCTAGGAGAGACGGATGATTAAGACAAGTGAATGATGATGGAAGAATTGGTGCAATGGGAATGTAGGAGAAAATGGAAGTGACCTGAGAAAACTCAGGACCGATGTAGCAATCACAAATTTATTTGACCGAGGATCGAACCATAAACCTTACTCACCATAGATAAACGCTCTACCACTGAGCCACCATTTCCCTCCGAGTTCCTTGTTATGAAGTTTCCGCCGTTCTCTATTCCTATTCCTCTTGGATCCTAATATTCGTCTTAGAATTTTATTCTCAAATACTTTCAGCCTGCGTTCTTCTCTCACAGTTAGCGACCATGCATTGCAACCGTACAGTACAACAAACATGATTATCGTTTATATATATTAAGCTTCAAATTCCTCACAGAATTCGAGATGGGAAAATATTTTGAAATGAATAATAAATAACACGAGTCCCTTGCTTTAAAGTTTTAAATGATGAAATGAATTTTCCGTTTCAGAAAGATGTTTGGCATCCTTGATTTTTTGTTTTTGGATATTTTTTTTCCCAGAAATTATTTGATCGTTTTGATGCATATTTTCCTCCAATAAAAATGGAGCCACGATTCACCTTACCCGATTTCGCTCTGGCAGTCAACGTGTTTGATCCTAGATATTTGAAAATATTTGCATTGTCGAAAACTTTATTTGATATTTTGACGCATCCAGAATTTAAAATATTATGATTTCGGTGCACTTCCATGTACTTAGTTTCTCTGTATTTACATCTAAATCCATGTCCCTGCCAGCGTTTTATAGGACCTCTTCACTTCTTTCCATTGTTCTCCTATCATCCCTTTCCAGATTTACATCAGCATACACCATAACCTGGTGAATAACATTCAGCTCTAGATCCTCGTTGCTTCTTTGATTTTTCTTATAGTGCAATTGAGCAAAGTGAGATAATAACGGCAACAACACATCCAGTTGTTTCAGGCCACTCTCGACGCTAAACCTCGTGGGCAAC
Source organism: Thermobia domestica (assembly GCF_964235325.1). Taxonomy (NCBI): domain Eukaryota; kingdom Metazoa; phylum Arthropoda; class Insecta; order Zygentoma; family Lepismatidae; genus Thermobia; species Thermobia domestica. The sequence goes on along the minus strand of NC_137458.1, from coordinate 263,772,154 downwards.
TATTTTGCTACTCGGGCTTTATTTTGGGATTCATTTAAACACATCTTAATCTAACTAGCTTCTTCAGTATTCCAAATTCTGTAAGAATATTGTACAATGCTTCCCTTAAAAGGCAGAGTATATGGCATTTCTAAAATAGGTACATTTTGATAATAATTGAACATTCATTGCTAACATGTTTTGATAGTTGTGTTTGAATATAATAAAGATATACGGTCCTATTATCTTGTAAATATTGATAATTATTACTGATATTATTAAATCCTCTCATGATAGGTGTTTCTCTTTGTGTAATGGATTTGTAATAGGATTTTAAGCTCAGTTATTTCAATTGAGAGATCTATCAAAATCTATATAGTATAAATAATTTATTTTCCCTTTGGGGTCATAATGGCTCAGCTTGTGATAGCATTGGGGTATTCGTTTCTATCATATGAAACAAACATTTTTAAAATTGAGAGTATTATTCCAATTATACCACCGCCAATATTTTATTGTAATACCAAATGTTTACATATTTGTTTATTGAAATTTCGCGCTTCTTTTTGTCACTAAGACAGCATTACACGTAGTCCTATAGTTTAAGGTGGAGTTCGAAGTGAAGGATTTTTTTGGAATAGACTCCTATCGAGAATCGAATCCTAGAATACCTGCTGCAAGAGAGAGGGCTAAATACCAAATGATAAAATACAACTAAATGATTTAGAAAATATTTTGAATTGCAAGTATGGTGTAATGTGTTTCAAACAGCTATTATTTAATTTCAATATTTTCATCAAAACATATTAATAGTTTATATTGTATTGATTTTTATTTTATTTTATTTTATTTTATTTTATTTTATTTTATTTATCAATGAAGTTTCAAGTAGACATAAGAATTACCTGGCGGTTGTAAATAAGTCGCTAAATAATAAAACATTAAATTATATTTAGAATTTTATAGTAAGTGATGTAAATATACAGCGATGGACACTTACTTGTTACAAATCAATAAATATTTACATCGGTAACAAAGAGTTAAAGGTACTATCTCAACTGTTCTCTGGTACCCTACAAGATGAAACAAACAGTCATAATGTTTATTCCTGGAACTGTAAGATTTCTAGATTTCTAATTGCAAACCGCAATCTTTAACTACCAACTTAGCTTAGTTGAAGAAAAATATATTTTTATTTATTCCTAGCCCCTTCTCTCAGGTGTCCTGGTACTATGTATTTTCCTTTGCGACTTTTTAGCAGAATCTTCTGTTCCTTTTCTTTCTGTTACTGTCTTCACTGAAAGTAATTTCTTTCGTATTACTCTTTCTCCCTATCTTATTTTTGTTTCTTAAGATACCTAAGCAGTTGAGGCTGAGGAACTTCTTGGTACCTTGGTACTTGTCTGGTACCTGTAACAAAGTCCAGGCCTGATTTTAATTTTGTTTGATTTTGGAAATATAATTCACTTACCAGGGATGATTCCATACTGGGACCAAGTACCTGGAGAAAACCCATATATCGCCTGAAAGCTCTTGCCATTAGAGGTACCAAACCGTTTTCAAACGGGCATATGGGAATAGTGTGTTGGTGTTTGTGACCCTATGTATGGTATATTGGACAGAGGTAAATATGAATGTTACGATGCCCCTGAGCACATCATGTTTCTGTTTCTCTCACTACTAGAATTTGACTCGGGTAAAGGTTTGATAATATTACTTTGCACCCAAACGTAACCATTTCGTCAGTGTTGCCAACCACTTGTAAATACAACGTGGCAGATGGCTTCTGTACCACTCGATGTATATCCATGAAACACGGCATAAACACCATTTGTCACTAGAGGAAATATACTTCGTACTTATTTCTCTCCCAAGGACCCCAGTTTGTCAGTGTTGCCAACCAAGTATAAAATAAGAAATTGTAAAACAGGTTCCGTACGATGAGACGTTTACAAGCTGGGCAGAAACACCACAAGAACTATAGCAAAAAGATTTGAGTGTGGTCGTCTCCTAACCGTTCTAGGTTGTCAGTGTTTCCAAGAAGTGTAAACATCACAATGTTGAAAATGGCGTGAATGCCATTGAACGGATATGTGACAAAAGTGACAGAAGCAGCATTGAACAATGGAAAACATAATGTGAGTGTCCCCGTCTCCCAAGCACCTAAATGTGGTAGTGTTGCCAACCAATGCAAACATTCAAGATCTTCGCGTGAAATATTCAGCATTGACGGATATAATTAGAGTGTGACCCATACTAGGTTTGTAGTATTTTAGTGAAACCACAAACACCCATGTTGTCAGTGTTGTCCGCCAATGCGGCAGACTTCATGCGAAAATCTTGAATGGTCGCATTGGTTGGCAACACTGCCACACTCGGGTGCTTGGGAGACGGGGACACTCACATTATGTTTTCCATTGTCCAATGCTGCTTCTGTCACATTTGTCATATATTCCTTCAATGCCATTCACACCATTTTCAACATTCTGATGTTTACACATGTTGGCAAGACTGACAACCTTGAATGATTAGGAGACGGCCACACTCAACATCTTTTTGCTATAGTTCTTGTGATTTCTGCCAAGCTTGGTGTGTAAACGTCTAATCGTACGGAACCTGTTTTACAATTTCTTATTTTTACACTTGGCATCACTGAAAAACTGAGGTCCTTCAGAGAGGAATATGTACGAAGTATATTTTCTCTAGTGATGAATGGTGTTTATGCCATGTTTCATGGATATATATCGAGTAGTACAGAAAACATCTGTCACGTTGTATTTACAAGTGGTTGGCAACACTGACGAAATGGTTACGTTTCGGTGCAAAGTGATATTATCAAACCTTTACCCGAGTCACGTTCTAGCAGTGAGCCAAACAGGAACATAATGGCTCAGGGGCTTACATGTGATGCATCGTAACATTCATTTTTACTTCTGTCGAATATACAAGACATAGGGTCATAAATACCAACAAACTGGCCCGATATAGGGTCAATTTGCGGGTTTACTCGTGATTTGAAAACGGCTTCGTACTTCTCATGGCAAGAGCTTTCAGACGATATATAGGTTGTCCCCAGGTACTTGGTCTCGGTATGGTATCATCCCTAGTTAGTTGATACAAATTAAAAACGGAAGGAGGGGTTAGAGGGTTAAGGGGAATATTAGATAGGAAGATTGTCAGTTAAAGAAGTGGGCCAGCCTTCGCATTTGTGTAGCCATTTTCAATAGCCTTTTCTTCGTTCTTTTCTTTTAAAATTATATAACATATTTTTAATTTATGTTTTTCATATTTTCTTCCTGACCTTCTGGAAGTTTCTGTTTCTGCTTCATCTTCTCATTTGTTTTCTCATATTCTTCTTTTAAATTTTCTCATACGATTTCATCTTCCATCTCTATTACTACTTTGGTTTTGGTTTTTCACTTTCATTTTTGTATCCTTTTTCGCCTATACTTTTATTACACTGTCACATACACGCACTATTTCGTAACGTACATTTCTTTGTTATTCTCCTATGTATGATTTCGTAGTTCCTGTATATTTATTTATTTAATCGGGTTTTGTATTATTGGATTATTAATCAGTTATTCGTTTTCATATATCATCATCATCATCATCATCATCATCATAAAGCTTATGCAAGACTTGATATGTTATTGCTGTATATTGACTATGATTGTCTTTCTTTAACGCCATTCCTTATCTTCAATCTTCTGCCTCCTAAATATATCTTCTGTCATATCTAATATCAAATATGAGAGAAAATGCCAAACGATTCCCACCCATTCTCACTTTTTATTTATTTTTTAACATGTCTCTACTCACCATTTTTATTCTTCAAAGTGTGCTTATGTGATATTCTGTTCTTACTTTCATTCTGTTCTTGTTAAAAATAATTATGGATCATGTAGAAAGACCTATTACAACAACTGATCCATTCTGCTTTAGATTAGGAGACACCTTTATGGAATGGACAAGAGTTGAGCTTTCGTCCATTTTAATCCATTACGCTTATTTGTTAGAGGTGAAGTTTAACCATAGTGATGAAGATAGATTTCATTGTATATCTAAACATTACATTTTCATAAGTTATTTTGAATTTGTGTTCTTTGAAAATTATATTCTTTAACAAAAATTAGAATATTGAAAATTGCTTTTAATGTGCTGTACAAACCAATATAATATAAATTAATGTACACGATTAAAGATTTAAAATGTACACTAGCTAAAATATTTATGTACATCAAAGTCGAGATATCAACCCAGTTGAAAACTTCCCCACGTTCATTTAGTAAAGACATACAAGTATTAACTTTTTATTTATATTAGTTTCCAGATTATCTGTGATAAGTCCAGTTACTTAATTAGAGGAAACGAGTAGATGTTCAACTGAATTCGGAGTCAGAAGATTCAAGAAATTGGAAGTAGTCTTTCAGTATTGTTTCACAAGTCCAGTTACAAGTAAGTATACACCTTTGTCAGTAGGCAAATACCTAAAGTATTTTCTTGCATTGCTATAGTTTTAAGAACAGTAAGCTATTAGTTTCAGTTTTCTTAGACATGTGCCAAATTATTATTATTATTATTAAAACCAATAGCAAAGCTTCACTCCCCATTATGGAACTCTGAGTCTTGCAAACTGTACTGGAAATTTAATCTAACCACAGGGTGTTAAGATTTATCAGTTCGGTTCTCAGTAGTTAGATCAGGATACAAGTAGAAAACTATTATTTAGATTTCGATCTGTACCTATACTAGAAAAATATTTTTTTTTCTATATCCTATATTTTATTCTCTTTTACCATAAATACTGGAAACCAAAATTAGAAATGAGGTTCTCTTTTTACTTCCAGTTACAAAATCAGGAAAAAGACAGTGGCTGTATCTGTCCTTTAGGTTTTATAGAGAAGATTTCTTGCTATCTTTGTCAATTTTGCTTTATAGGGGTCAATATAAAAATTGGAAGATGCTGCTGAATTCAACCATTTCCGACTTTTGCACAGAATTAGAATTTTTATGAACATAAACGCAATTTTACCTTGAATGTCAAGTGTCCTAATTCTAAATTTGAATTTTTCCATGCGTGAAATATCAACTTCAATGTATCATCAACAATTTATATTTCTGCACTGTTGACACCAAAAATCAAAACTATGTAGTTTATTATTTTATAATTTATCATTTACAAAAATCTTAAAACAATGTGTCCCTGTTATAATGAATGAAAGCATTCGCTCATATGTCATTCTTTGAGTTAGATCATTAAGCAGCCAAATGGTCAGATGAGTCGGTTATTGTTAAAAGGGAAAATGTGCAATGTATTTAAAATTTAACATATCCCCTTTTAACAATGACTGATCCAAATAAAATTTAAAGTAAAATTAAACATATGAAACAAATTAGATTATGAGATTTTATCATAAAATACAGGATGTTTCAAAAGTCCTTTACCACCACTTTTAAAATCTGTACGGATGTATTTATATGGAAGTTGATGTCGGAAATATACAATAGCGCTAGGGTCAAACCATTCGAATAATAGTTCGAAGACGGCCACCATATTGAATGCCGCCATCTTCAATTTCGATTTTTCTTTATTTCAAAGGATAGGTGGGTCATGTGATACATGCCCTTAGGCTAGAATTTGATGAGGATTTAAAATATGAATTAAAATTTCATGTACCTTTATTTCGTGAAAAGTTATGGACAACGACACTTGATGTTTACCTGCTACACAATGTGCTCCTTACATGTTCCGTGCTGGACAATGCAGGTGTGCAGACGCCTCTCCAAATTGCTATTGAACACGGAGTAGAGTAGCTGGGAAATTTGCTCACAGGCAGTTATGACACGCTCTCAAGATGACGAAGATCACAAATTTTCACACATATGCACCATAGCTTAATGTGTTCTTAAAGGCAGAAATCCATTGAAGTGAGGTCTGGTGATCGGGCAGACCATTCAAATGCAGTGTAGCGACCCTTGGACATTATTCATCGCAGTACTGACGCACTCGAATGCCAAACTGGGGTGTAGCACTGTCTTGTTAAAAATAACTGGCAAATGACCCATTTTCCGACAGTAGACCTGCCAGTATCTGATCCTCTAACATGTCATTGTTCCACAATTAAAGTTTCATGAATGAAAAAAGGGCAGACAAGTCGTGTCTCCCATATACCCCTTTACACCATAACCTTCTCTGCATCAATCATTTTGTAGGGATCTGTCCATGCGGGGTCCTCAGGCGACCAATAGTACATGTTTTGCCTTTTCACCTCCCCATTTACGAGCAAATAGGCTTACTCGGAATGGAGTATTTCCATCGTGAAGTTTGGATTTAGCCGTAATTGCTCGATTACCCACTCGCAAAACTGCATGCGGCAATCTGGATCGTCCTTTGATAGATGTTGCAGCATTTGGACCTTATACGGATATCACCTGTGCCTGTAAATCAGCCAGTACACTGAACTGGGACTCACAACACATTGCATGGAGAGACGACGTGTGGCTCGCTGTGGTTCCGGTCGTTCACTACGCGGTCTGTCCTCGACCATATCTGTCTCTTCAAATTTGGTTAATAACTATGCCACTGGAACATGTGTCACAGGCTGACCTTGTGCATGACGGTGATTAAAATGGGCTGATACTGAACGGGCACTTCTCCGATCCATAGTTTGACGATTTGGTTGAATTCCTCAGTTGTTAACGGCATGTTTCACCACTTGCAAAAAGAGGAATAATCACATTGAGTTGTCCATAACATCTCACATAATAAATGTACATGAAATCTGATTTCAATTTTATATCCTGAGTAATTTCTAACCTAAAGACATGTGTCACATGACCCACATATCCTTTCAAATAAAAATATGGAAATTCAAAATGGCGGCCGTCCGCGAACCATCATCCAATAGATTTGCCCTGGCCCTATTGTATATTTCCGACATCAAGTTTAATATAAATAATCCATAAATACATCTTAAAAAGGGTGGTAAAAGACTTTTGAAACATCCTGTATTTTAGATATTAATAATTAATAATCATGTTAATTTTATTGATTTCTAGTTTACGTGATTTATTAAAGTAGTTTCCGATACTCTTGAAAGTTATTTATGAGAATTCAAACGTCAGTAACAAAGATATTCAAATTCAAACGGAAATAGTCACAGCTTCTTACTATTACCAAATATGCCTTGGTATTGACCATATTTGTCAGATTACGTAAAAGCAGAACAGAATGTTTAAATATTAACATTCCCTAATGACTATTTGTTGGTAACTTTCTTCATTTTGTCTAGCCATTTTCAACCAATATAGGCTATATATTCGTCAAATAGTATTGCTTTTTAAAGGAAATAATAAAAATGTTGAGTACATTTCAAAATAAAGAAATGAATGCTTAGCCATCTATTTGTAGCTTTACAAGATTGTTGAAAAAAAAAAAAAAAAAAGAAATAATCTTTCTCAATTTAAAGTAAGAAATAAGATTTACAAAAATTAAGCTTAAAGTTACTTCTTTTTATATTCTTCACTTGTGACTGTGGGTTATCATGAGGAAACCTAAAAGATTGTTGCCCAAGAATTACAATGGATGGAATTCACAGATGAAAGTATGAAAATTGTGCTCACGTGAAATCCTGTTCTTAAGTTATTTAGGAAAAATAATTATGAATCATGAATGAATATTAATAACAACTCTTGTAGTTCATTAGATTGATTCAAGAAATTTGAACCATCCTCTACCTTAGTACTTTTCTCGGCTATAGGAAGGTACATTCCCAATATCATTATTTGATTGGTTTTTAATTAGGTTGTTGGAAGAAAGCTTCCTCAACTATAGATCTTATTGCTAAACAGTAAAAGATGCAAAAAGGAAGAAAAACAGAAAAATTTTTATGCACTATGCTGTGTTGGCATTGTCACGCCATTAATGTTGTTTCCATATTTTCAATCTAATTTTCTTGGGCTATGACAGATAACGTTAAAATTAGTCCTTCCAACTGTTAGGCGGGGTATTGCTGGAGGTTGCCTTCCATCAGGACTTTTGTACACACTAATGTGCTTGTGTTTGTTTACTTTGCCTCTACAAAAACGTCAAAGTATGTTGTTTACTTTGCCTCTACTGGCAAAATCTTTCTAAAAAGAATTTTTGCGTTGAAACGAGAAACTACGCTTACAAAATTAATATCCAACTCTTATCTCACTTGATGGTATTCTATCACGAATTGACAAGAATTACAGGCATTTTCATGTAAAGTGCAGGAAGATGTTGCAGGTTGATACTGGGAGTCACATGCTTTACAAAATGCTCAATTGTCGTTGATGAAGAAATGTAGTATAACGTAAATGAAAGAAAACGAAAACTCGTTTCTTGAATACTTCGTTGGGTGTCTCTGTCTACTTATCCTTGTTTTTCCTAGTTTCATAGACAGTAGAATATTTCCAGTTCTCTAGTACTATTGTAATAGCATGTTTTTTGATGAAGATTTAATCTATTTCTATAACGACAAACTATTTGAAGTTTGCTTGTTGACTCTCATACAGACCTGTCTTCGGGGGGGGGGGGGGGGGGTATGTCCCCCCGGAGCAGACCAAAATAATACGTCTATAATATAATAATAAATAGAATAGTATCAGCAGTGCTCCCCGGAATACTAAGTGTGCCCTCCCCGGAACATTGTTTCTGAAAGAAACACTGCATACTTTAAAATTGTGTTTTACTTTTATATAAGCTAAGCTTTATATCTTAGCTTTATATTTATATCTTTAGCAAATAATAATGACATACTAGTTCTATAATTTTATTGTACATTCTAAATAAATATAATAAAATAGAAAAACGCGTTACTACTTTGATATTAAACTTCATAATTTGTCCAACGCCAGAATTTCTTGAACTCGACACAGACTGAGCCAGAGTTATTATTTTTTTTTTTAAATATAAATCTAAATACTTACATGATACTATTTAAATAATACTAGCATTTCGATTTTCGTTTCCTAAAAGTCATCGCTTTCTACACCAATATTTAATACAGGAATAGCATAAATGACTCATTTATTTTGAAAAGGCTATATTTTCGAAAGTGTTGCACGTACAATCAACGAATGATATATGGAAAGCACAACAACCTCACTGAGTTTATACACACTCTACAAATATTCACCAATATGTGCCCCTTTGGTAACACTACACACGTCCAGAAGACTCGACATCTTTTGTCTTGCTTTCTCTCCATTCTCGACACCCAATTGAAAAGATAATGGACTTCTTGATGCAATACAATACAAACTTAGTGAGTTTGTGGTTCCTTTCATATATCTTTCATATGTGTACGTGTAATATTTTTGAAAATACAATCTTTTTAAAAATGAATGAGTCTTTTATACGAACAGGTATTATTCTTATTATGTAATGTTAAGAAATAAATATAAATGAACATTGAAAATTACGCACATAATAATCCATAATATCTTGTGTAGCATATTTGTTATGAGTGTGCACATCGTAGTACGATGATGTTTATCCCTTATCTGCGTTCGTGAGAAGAGTATGCTCTACACCAATATTTATCAGAAATACGGAAATTATTTTAAATATATTTACAGTTCTCTGAATTAAACTTTTAGGATTAGATTTCCTCATTAACATAACTACGATATTTTATTTCTAATTCGCCGGGCTAAGAAAAACCCATTGTGCCTATCTGTTAGTTGCAAAACTTTACTATAACGAGGAGATATTGCTTTTCTATATATCTAGATCTATATTTTATTGTTTTTGCTAGTGATTGTTTTAGATTTCTGTTTGCTGATTTTTTTCTTTCCTTAACAACTATTAGAATATTTTTAAAAGTGTCTTGCAATGATTGAATCAATATAATATATTATAAAGATTTGAAATGGGCAATTACGTCAAAGGTAGCTACGAAAGTTCTGTCGCTTTTTCACCTACTACCTTCGAAATATTAATATGTCACCTAAAATTTATCTAGAAGATCAAAAATAGTCCCCATCAGTATCAAAAACCTCCTGCCAATGTTCTGGAAGACCGGCCGGGGTCGCTTAGTGATAGAGAGTTCACCTCTGGTGCATTGGCTCCCGGGTTCGATCACGACTCGCACCAAGTTAACTTTGTGGTGGACAAACACCGTGTGCGTGGTTTCCTTGGGGTTCTCCCGTTTCCGCCTACTTCATTAAACAATTTCATTCATTTCTCATTATCAACGTCTACTTTAGCCTAGCCGGCATAACCGTAGGACGTAAAACTCAAAGATTTCATTTCATTTCATATCTGGAAGGCCATGAATTCCATTGCGATAGAACTTGGTTGGTCGTGAAGTGCATTTTGCACCTCTACTAAGGATTTGAAATGGCGTCCTCTAAGGTGATTGTCCAAGAATGGAACAGGTGTAATCGGATGGTGCAATGTTGAAGAGTATGGTGGCTTCAATAGTATTTCCCATCCAAGACATAGAATGGTGTCCAGGTTCATCCTAGCAACACGGGGTTTAGCGCTGTCTTGTAACAAGAGAACCCCTTTGCGATTCAGAAGTTCTGGCCACAGAATTTCGAGTTTTTCTTGAACACGGCTGCTGACAGTTCACAGTTGCATTGATGCTCTGAAAAGCTGGATGCAGTTTCGATAAACGATTCCGCGACCAGTCCTCCAAACACACAGGATGACCTTCTTCTGGTGCAGTGCTGTTTTCGGCTGTTTTGGAACCGGTTCATGGAATGCTAACCAATGACGATGACACTATAGAGCTTCGTACAGGACCCACATCTCATCACACGTCAACACTCTGTCCAGATATGGTCGTTTCTCAGATAAGACAGCAAAGAAAGATAGGTGTCTGATCGCGTTGGCTTCTGCGCCGCAGTCAAATCATGTGGGACCCACTGACAGTTTCTCACATGTCTGGTCACTGTTCGCCTCAATTGCTGTCTGAAGATCTTCATTTTGTACATATGTTGGTCGTCCGGCACGTGGTGCGTCTTCGAGTGTTTCGTCACCATCCTTAAACTTGTTGAACTACCACTGAACTGTCCGCGTCATCATTACTCGCCTTACCGACCGTCTGGCATATTTTCCACCCCGCTGCAGAAGCATTTGACCCCAGTTTGAGCTCGTACAGCACACACGTCCTTATGACGCTCTGTGGAGGTCCCATGTTTACTCTGCCCTTGCTCAAGTTCACGGCATAACTGAACTTCCACAAGGAGGTAGTATGTTGGATATACCCACAACAACAACAACAACTAAGTTCACATGGTGTCTGGGTCAATTGAACACAGACCTTCACAAAAAGCGACATAACGTCTTGGTTACCTTTACAGAATATATATGTATATCAAAGTCAAGTAGTCAACATATAAGAAAATCTAAACAGGTTCTCTTCCATCAAGTTGTACAAGTATCACCAGAAAGGGTTTCTATTTACCTCCAGGTTTGAAATCAACAGGTAGAACTATTTACTTGAAGGAAACGAATTGATCTTAAAGTTCCTTTGAAGTCAGAAGTTGTAATCAAAATAAGAAGTCGTCCTTCAATGCTTATTCACAATGTCCTGTAAAAAGTAAGTGCAAACATTTGTCATTTTTTAAAGCTTACGGTCTTTGTCTAGCCTCTTGTAGGTTTATAGTTTTCAGGATAATTTTGTTTAGCTTCAGCTTTCTTAAATGAATATATTATTATTATTATTATTATTATTATTATTATTATTATTATTATTATTATTATTATTATTATTATTATTATTATTATTATTATTGAAACCAATAGTAAATTTTTAGTTCACACTGTGAAACTACAGTACAACCCCTCAAATCCGAACCCCGGAAATCCGAAAACCCGGCAAATCCGAACAGGTTCTCAGGAGAAAAATATTAACTACAGCTGGAAAATTAAAAAAAAATAGATTTAATCACACAAATTTAGTTTTTTTTAAGGTTTTGACCTAATTATATTCTTACAAGAAGACAGTTATAGATATGCGACAATCATTTTGGACATGAGTGTACACCCGCCAGTCAAGGTCACTGCCCTTTCGACCGCTGGGCCACCCTGTCTAACCTCAGTCGTTGTTTTACCGCCAATTCAGCGACGAAATAAGTACGTAATATTATTTCCCGGGTAATCCGAACCCCCCGAAATCCGAACAGGCTTCAGCCCCAATTAGTTCGGATTTGAGGGGTTGTACTGTACTACATTCTTTCATACTACAGTGGAAATAAATTCTAAACACAAGTGTCAAGATTTATCAATTCTTGTTTCAATAGTTAGAAAATGTATAAAAGGAAACTATTATTCAGATGCCGATCTATATCTATACCAGAAAAAGATATCCTTCTCTATTCTATATATTTCTCCTTTCTGCCACAGATATCAGATATCAGAAATGAGAGGGTTTTTTTCACTTCCGATTTCAAAAGAAAGATCAAGACAGAGACTAGACATATCCTTTGGGCTTTGTAGAGACAGTTTCTTGCTATCTTCGTCGCTTATCCTTTATAGGGGATCAATATTAAAACATGATATTGCGTTAGAAATAAAATATTTCAGGTTTTTGCACTTGATTAGAATTTGTTATGAACATAAGGAAAATTGTACCATTTTACGAAGCATAATTTATTATTTACAAGAATATAATAAAGAATATGTTCATACATAGGAGTGAATGAAATCTTTAATTCATTTTCCTTTCTTAGAGTTAGATCACTTCACATGCAAGGGATCAGGTGAATTGGGTATTGTTGAAAGGGGATATGAGCAATATATTTTAAATAGAACATATTCCCTTTTAACAATGACCGATCTAATTAAAATTTAATGTGAAATTAAATTTATGAAACAAATTAGAATATTTTCACCATAAAATATTTTAGATATTAATAAACAATACCAGTGTTATTTTTTTATTGATTTATAGTTTTCATGATTTACTGATTAAGTTTCTGATACGCGTGGAAAGTTATTTTCCCCTCTCATGCATTCATTCCAAAGAAGACGAAAACTTGTAACGGAGACCCTCGTGGCCTTCAAATCAGAGCCGTGCCGTGGAAAATCAGCGCCCTGGGCAAGAGTATACGACGACGCCCCCACTCATATATTCCAAGTAATTTTTCCTCTCTTTTTCCTTCTTCTCCCGAATTTTGCGAACCCTTGGGCGTCGACCCACTCCTCCCCCCAACATCACAGTACTGTTTCAAACAAACATTTATAGACCTAGTCTTATATGTCAAATATGCCTTGGTAATGACCACGTTTGTCAGCTTTCTAAAAAGCAAAACTAAGTGTATTTTAATACTAACTAAATGACAATTTGTTTGAAATTTTTCATCACTTTAACAAGCAGTTTCTAAATATATTATTTGTACAGTATTTTAAAAAATAATGTAAATGTTGAATATGTTACAAAATACGGAAAGGAAGGCTTGCTATATATTTATGTTCTACGGGATGGTTGAAATAACAGTTAATATATTCCTGTTTAAATTCGTTACCAAAGGAGGAAAAATTAGAAAAGAAAACAAAGAAAAGGGAACTTGAAATGAAACTGAGTTTAGTAGTGTTAATGTATAAAGATTTCTGAATACATTTTGTGCTAGATATCTTTTGTGTTTAAATTTGAAATGAGTTTTGTTTAAAAGGCTGAGAAAAGAGCCCAAATAAGTGTATAAAGTCATAAAACAAGAAATTTTATTTCGAATTTTGAAGTAAGCGATATAAATATACATCGTTGCACTTGAGCTTCGTGGGAATCGATGTATCAATAGGAGTCAAAGTGTTACGGTTTCATCTTATCATTCAGGTTGGAAACAATTCTACAACGTTACTCACTGTTTTCAGCTTTGGAAATTTGAGATATGTGGTTCCCAATCGCCAGTTGTAGGCAGTAAGTACTCACACTTCGATTATCATAGTGATGTTGTTTCATATCATCATCACCATTACCTTTACTCTTATGTTACACATGAAATGTTTATTCTTGTATATTGATTATGGTTGTTATTTTTTAACATCGCTTATTACCTTAAATCTTCTCTTCCATTTTTACTTTTTTTTATTTTTTGCCATATTTGATATGGAATGTAACATAAACTCTGAAATGATTTCTTTTATCTCTTTTGTCCCTCATTAGTCACCAATGTTTGCAAACAATTTCATCATTGAATACTCTTCCTATCCAGAACATTTTCATTTATGTCAACTTTTTAAGTGTCTTCAATTGCTTTCCAGTCTTGTTACGTTACATGCGTGTTCTGCAGGACATAGTGTAATTATAATACAATATTTAAGTAAGTCTAAATACAGTAGCTAAGTGAACCTGCTTTTCTTATGAGTATATTTTCTTAAGAACAGTGTACTAATAATAACATAATTATAAATTGCCCTCATTAACTTTTCCCTTTAAGCTACAAGGCATAAGTGAGAACGTTAAACTAAAGAGTTCATGACATTTTTACTCCTTCAATCGTGATATTGTAACTATGTTCGAAACATCAAGATACGTAACACGTTACCACCAATTGTATTTTTCGGAAGCAAAGTTGGTAAAATAAAGGTAATCTACTTTTTCCTCTCCCTCTATGAAATCTCTCTATGCCTCTTATATAATACAGTACAGGGAAAATAGTACTTCTGATAAAGAACATTTTGATATTTTGATATATATATATATATATATTGTTACACAGTTATGCCTCGAAGTCCTAAGCCGGACTCAAATTATGGGGCGAGACGCCCGCGCTTTTCAAATTGTGTGTGCAGCAAGCAAAAGAGAGAAAGGGAGAACGGAGTCAGGTGAGGCTCTGATTATATTAGCAATCTGATGCCTCATTGACACGAACCCACACGCATGTAATAGTGGTATGACCCTGGCTTTGATTTACTCAAATCACAGTGCCGGGTCGTGGATGCAAATTTAGTTAATACCACGCAAGCGATAAGTACATGAAAAACATTATGTATTTGGAGCTATGCGTGAAATAAAAATGTAAATGTAAATGTAAAATAGATACTTCAACCCCGGCGTGATGGGGGAAAACCATAAAAAAAGACTAGAAGTCTTAGCCACTATTGAGCATGCGCGTGAAGAAGCTTCTCCAAGCTCGTCGAGGCTCGTGACGTAGCTTTCGAGCGACGTCAGAACTGGCAAAAATGCGTGGGACGAAACCGCCTTTATAAGCAAGGCCTGTCGCCCAGCTCGGTTGATTCTCTTCCCAGCAGTCATCCAGTGTGTTTCGATCCTTTAACCCGGACGCTCGTCGTAAAATCAGGCATGTGATTATTTTTCTAAGTCCCCCCCCCCCCCCGATTCGGGATGAGCACCTTGAAATTGTTTAGTGATAAATATGAAGTTTATATCCAACACAAGACCAAATTCCCTCTTCAATAATTAACACTTTTCCTTTTGGGCCAATGCAGGTTGCGAGTACGGATTATCCAATTCACTATTTTCGATGAATCGCGACTTGGCATAAAAACCTTCTAGCACCCATTTGGTAATGAAGGGGTTGTGCCCATAAATGTGATATAGTAATAAGTTCAAGTTGTAATTCCAAGTAACCGATTTGTGAGATTCATCTGTATTCTCATTTTTATTTTTTTTATTCTTATAAATAAACCGTACAATGAAATGGTCTCTTTAATTTAGTCAAGATATCCCTCCCTATCTAGATTCAGCTCACAGTCTTCATATGTTACCTGGGTTTCAATTTCCAGTACAAGCTCTACCTCTGAAATACTAGTCTCCCCCCACTATTGAGAGTTTTAGTGCACTTTCTCATCATCTTCGAACCAGTGAGCCAAAGACGTTTCAATACTGAGGCTTAAAGGGAGTTAGACTCAGAACCAACTTTATCATACTGGGTGGAGAGTAGAGGAGTTATCTCAATTACGGTTTCAAAAAAGAAAGTGTATACCAATATAAATGTCAATCTCAAAAAAACACAACATAACAGTTTTATGGTGTTCGGTGTTCGCCGGGTAACGAACTGTGTGCTCTTGATTCTCTAAACAAATCTCTGGTGCTCGCTCACTTGATAGGGGAACCAAACAATCTCAGTTGCGTTTCAGGGCAAATCGCGAGTGATTTTTTTTTATCGAGGAGTTGTCAATATATAAAAGTGTAAAGTGTACGCGAAGTTTTTCTTTTGACTAGTCAAGTGGTGTATCTGTACTATGTAAAGTCAGTAAAGTTCAGTGGTGTACTTGGCCTAGGCGGTGTTCAGCTTATGACTCTGATATACAAGTATAATCTTTCTGCTCTAAATAGTGCGTTTTACAAGGAGTGAAGTAGTGACGAAAATTTTCTATTCTCAACTTCTCTCGCTTTAAGTTGTTATAAGTCAGCGGAATAGTTGCTAGGTTCCACAGAGCAAGACTCAGTTTACCTCACGACGTTTTCATGTGTAGTGATGGAAATGTAAAATCGGGACGCGAGTGTTAAGACAGAATTCAGCTTTTGTCTCATGTACTTGCAAAATCCTAAATCTGCTTATGCTTCTGCTAGCTTTGGTGGGATCACAGTCAGTTTTATCTCTGGTCAACAGAACCTCCCGTTTTACGGGATGAAAGTTCGACTCGTTTGTCAGGCGATAAGTGGCTAAAATCCCTACAACTTATTTGGGGAGGATCACAGGCAGTTTATCTCTAGACAGCAGAACCGCCCGTTTTACGGGATGAAAGTTCGACGGTCTGTCCGGCGATAAGTGTCTAAAATCCTTTCCCATGCAAGGCTTGGGGGTCACAGGTATCTTATTCTCTTGGTTCAACAGGGCCCCCCTGCACTAGGGGTGCATGTCCGACGGTTGCCTGGGAATAACTGCCTAAAACTCTCATTTATGCAAATGCAACAAACCCAAGATCAAAATGCAGGTACATGATCCAATGGTTGGATGTTCGTAGTCCCCCCCTGTGAAAAAAATAGTTTAAAAAATGAAGTTTAAAAAAAAGGGAAACAAGTTAAAGAATAGAAGTAAACAGTAAAATCATCATAAGTGAACAAATAAACATTTTCTTTTATAAACAGCTGTCTAGTCACTTTCCGTTTCCCGTTCTAAAAAGTAAAGCAAAATTTATAAAGAAAGGGAAGTTGAGTATTCATGTTCAAAGGAAGCTAAATAAAGATATCAAAATAATAATAAGTCTCATAATACGTAAAAATTTGACGTAGCATTTCCGAGGGAAGTAGCTATCAGTGATTAAATTCCTATTATATCAGAGGAAATAGGTTGATTACCCACTGCCCTGGTTTAAGAGGCCACTGACTTGGAAAATCAGAGTTATTCATCAAAAATGAGTTTCGCGCAGAAAATAAAAGAAAAGCTATTAGATTTAGGGCAATCTCATTGTCCTAAGACACCCACGGGCAAGCACCGTTATATTTTGGATCGGTGGAATAATTATTATTGTATTGAGTGCAATAAAGTAAAAGTACATGGGCATTCTCCTCCTCAATTTGGCCGTTGGAAAAAGAACCAATTGTGATAGTACCTAAAAAAGATGGCTCCCCACGTATATGTATAGATTTCAGAGGAATAATTAAAATTTTAAGGCCAAATTTTGTGCCAGTGCCACGCATAGATGAGATACTAGCTTTCTTAAATGGTACCAAATTCATAAATACTTTGAACATGCAAAATGGATACCATCAATTACTAATCTGTCCGTGCGATATAGAAAAGACTGCATTCATCTGCAGCCGGGGAAAATTCGAATTTTTGAGACTACCATTCGGCCTAACCACAGCCCCTAACCTTTTTCAAAACATGATGAATGTTATCTTTGGTAACGACATGTGGAAGTATGTTATCTGTTATTTAGACGATTTGGTTTGTCCTAGTCCTTCCTTCCCAGCTCTAATAGAGAAAACGAGAATTATTTTATCTCGACTTCGGGAGGCGAACCTAAAACTCAACCCTAAGAAATGTTACTTTGGTTACAAAGAAGCCTCGGTGCTTGGTCACATCGTCGATAGACGAGGAATTTGTGTAGATCCCGCAAAAACGGAAGCTATATCAAAGGTACCATCCCCCACTACAGTCAAAGAAATACGTAGTTTTATTGGACTTTGTTCATTTTACAGAGCTTTTGTTCAAGGATTTTCTACTATTGCAAAACCACTCATTTCATTGACTAAAAAGAATGCCAAATTCGAATTTGGAGAAACTGAAAAACAAGCATGGGATACCTTGAAATCTTGTCTTATATCTGCTCCAGTCCTTGCCCACTTTAACCCAAATCAGTTGAGTTGATTTGAGTTGATTTTAGTTTAGCGTCCCTTTCAGCAGCGAGGCTATATGAGACGTGGACCTACTGATTAACGTGGAATCCGAACCACATGAGCTCCCGCCACCCAAATCAGGACGCCATAGTCTATTCAGATGCCTGTCGAGACGGAATAGGTGGATATGTCGCACAAGTTAAAGAAGATAACAAAGGACACCCAATAGCTTATTTTTCTAAATCGTTGTCTCCAGCGGAGCTCAACTACTCCACGGTTGAGCTTGAAGCGTTAGGTGTTACTAAGACAATTTTGCATTTCCACTTTCCATTGGCAGATCGTCCCTTTATTGTTCGGACTGATGCTCACGGCATCTGTTACCTAAGAAATAATAAGATGCTAAATTCTCGATTTATGCGTTGGGCCATCCGTTTGCAACCTTATCAATTTACGATTGAACACGTAAAAGGCCGCTATAATGTGACCGCAGATTTTTTGTCAAGTTGTCCGCTGAAGGATGAGTTACCCTCCAAATTTGGTCAAGAAGAAGATTGTGCAGACCTGTGCAACCTAGTGTTATGTCCCAAAATAAATATAAGAGCAATGCAAAAAGAGGACGATAAAATTAGGGAACTAATACAAAAAAAGAAAAATAACCCTACTGATCGTGCTCTAAAACCCTATGTGGTAATTGACGATGTTCTATATCGAATCATAAACAAAGATAAGAAACTAGTGATACCGAAAAAGGCAATTCCCGACATCTTACAAGAAGCCCATTCATCTACGCTGTGTGGAGGCCATACGGGATTTTCTCGCACTTACTCTAAAGTGAACGAACGTTACTACTTTCCTAACATGGGGAAAATAGCTAAGGAGCACGTTCGCTCTTGTGACGAATGTCAGAGGGTAAACATCCCTCGAGAAAAGAAACAAGGTTTTCTTCACCCTTTACCTGTAAAAGAGGAATTATTTTCCCGTTGGAGTTTGGATATTTTTGGCCCGCTACATAGTAGCGCAGGCTATAGTTATATCTTGGTTATGATAAAATATCTTAGCCATTTCACAATATTAGTACCGCTGCGAAACATAAAAGCTCCGACAGTGGCTAGAGCGATGTCGGACGAGTTAATCACGCGTTTTGGCCTCCCAAAAGAGATATTGACGGATAGAGGAACGAATTTTCTCTCAGCGATAATGGCCGAACTAAATGACTTATTTGACATTAAACATGTTCGAACTGCAGCATTCAAACCATCAACAAACGGGCTATGTGAGCAATTTAACTCTGTAATTGCAAATTTTCTAACTAAGTACACGGCTAATCAGCCTACTAAGTGGGCGGAATATGTCCGCTTGTGTGCATATGCTTATAATGTATCAACCTCCCCAATTAGGAAATACTCCCCATACGAGATTGTCTTTGGTCAAAAGGCAAGATTCCCCTCTCAGTTGGACACCCAGTATCAATTCACGAAAATACAGGAACACCAGAAACAACTAAAGTTAATCCGTAGGTTAGCCCAGCAGGCTATGACACATGCACAGCAGCAGACTAAATTACGAGTTAATCGCACTAAACGACCTATTAAGCTAAAAGTTGGTAACTTAGTATTCTGTAGAAATTATCTACCAAAGAAGGATATTTCTCCTAAGTTCACACCCAAGTTTATGGGACCGTATTACTTAAGAAGTATTTCTGCCACAAATGCCTGTAAAATTGAATCAGTAGCAAACCCTAATCACACTCAGATCGTAACCATTGAAAGATTAAAGAAGTATTTCCCCCGAGACATCTCACGCGAGCTGGAAGTATCTAGCAATAGTAAGGGCGATGAATGTTAAGTGTAACGTATAGGTTGACCATGAGGCCTCGCCGCCTCAATTTAGACGAACTTATGAAAAAAAATTAAAGTATATTATTTAGTGAGTGTGTTAAATATCTCATATATCGTATAGCCCTCTAAAAAGTGGAGTACACGTATTCAAACCTGACCTCTGGCAGTATCTACAGAGCTATAAATAGAGCCTAAGGGTATACATTGTGAAATTGTGAAAAAAAACTGTTTAGTATACTCTTCAACAGTCAAAAACAAAAAGTTGATTCTCTTTTTACTTCCTGGGATCCATTCCCCTCTCCCCTCGATGCTGTAAAAGGCATTAGTAGGCCAACTATGGGTAATAAGCACTCATATTAGTCGGCGGCGCTAAAAACTGATCTGAGGATCAAATAAGTCATTTTTAGAATTAGGGCCCTACCATACCTATCAGACCAAGAATGTTAGACGCGTCACAGGAAAAGTTATGTCGAGTTAATACCTAAATGAATGTTTTGCCAACATATTGGGATGAATATTTTGTTTTTTGTTTTTTGTGTGAATGTGACCGGCCACGAATAAGTTACCCTTCTTCTTCTCCTATAAGACTCCCAATATGCTGACAAATACAGAGAACATATAAGGAAAACAGGTGTTGACATAGCTAAAAAGAGAAAATATTATTAGTGGTCACAAACATTTATATGTATACACAACTCCAAAAGTGGATTACCACCTGCAATTCTCGTTTTCCTGCAATAGCAGGCAACCCAAAAAGCTCGGCGGTTGGGTTGGTTCCGAATTCGAGAGGCGTTGGACCAAACCTCAATTTTGTTAAAAATAAATCAGTGTGGCAAACTGAAAAATAAGGAAATAAAACAAATTGTTAAGAATGACAATTTTATTATCGTGACGGAGTTGGATGATATCAAAAGTTACAAAACGATCTTAGTTAAGCAGCTCAAAAAAGATGAATGGCAAAAGACACATATCAGAAAAAAACATTTCTCTCCTTCTCCCGCAGAAAAAAAAGAATAAAGTTACATAAAGTAAAGGTTTAATATAAAAGCCTCACCCAAAATTTTGAAAATTGACACGCGAAAGCAAGAATAACTGAACCGAAGTGAATAAAACTGTACACAGATATTGCAGACGTAAAACGTGGGAATACAGGCTTCATATTTTCCTAAAAAAAAGGTAGGGTGGGGCACGGACCCCTCCAAAAACTTGATCACGAGATATAAAAAATGCTAGTAACAGTATGTCAGATGTGTGTAAAGGACATGAAGAATTGTAACGAAACTTTTTCTATGGACAAGTCGCAAAAATAAAGGAATACGAGTTTTTAATGTTCTGCGGAAAACAGTTTTAGGGGGCAAAAGCCCCCACGAAAAATTTTGAAAATTGACGCCCGAAAGGTAAGAAGAAGTGAACCGAACTGAATTAAATTCTGCACAGATATAAACATAAAATGAGGGAATACGGGTTTCTTATTTTCCTTTAAAAAACGGCTGGGTAGGGCACGGACCCCTCCAAACATTTGATCACGAAATACCAAAAGTGCTAGTAACAGTATGTGAGGTGTTTGTAAAGGAAATGAAGAATTGCAACGAATCAGTTTGTATGAAAAATAACCATAAAATAAATCAATACGAGTTTCTTATTTCCTGCGGAAAAACTGTTTTAGGGTCAAAAACTCCCATCCAAAATTTTGAAAGTTGACACCCGAAAGACAAGAAGAAATGAGCCGAAGTGAATGAAATTTGCACAAATACTGCAGACGTAAAGTGAGGATAAGGGTTTCATATTTTCCTAGAGAAAACAGTTGGGTGGGGCGCCGACCCCCCCCCAAACGTTTCATAACGAAAAATCAAAAATACTACTAATACTATGTGAGATGTGTGTAAACCAAATGAAGACTTTCA
The DNA here is from genome assembly GCF_964235325.1 of Thermobia domestica. Taxonomy (NCBI): domain Eukaryota; kingdom Metazoa; phylum Arthropoda; class Insecta; order Zygentoma; family Lepismatidae; genus Thermobia; species Thermobia domestica. The sequence goes on along the minus strand of NC_137458.1, from coordinate 263,750,206 downwards.
ACGAAATTTTTTGTATGGGAAATGCGCTGAAAACAAACAATACGGGTTTTTAATTTTTGCGGAAAAACGGTTTTATGGGGCAAAAGACCCCATCCCAAAATTTTGAAATTTGGCGCCAAAAGGGATGAAAAAGTGAACCGAAGTGAATAAAATTTTGCGCAAATATTGTAGACATAAAATGAGAGTTAACGGGTTTCGCATTTACATAAAAAAAACGGTTAAGTGTGGCACGGACTCTTCCGAATCTTTGATCACGAAATTTCATAAGCGCTAGTAATAATATGTCAGATGTCTGCAAAGGACATGAAGAATTGCAACGAAACATTGTGTATGGAGAATACGCAAAAAGAAAATGAATACTTGTTTCTTATTTTATGCGGAAAAATTATTTTGCGGGCAAAAGAACCCACCCCAAAATTTTGAAAGTTGACTCCCGAAAAGTAAGAAGAATTGAGCCGAAGTGAACGAAATTGTGCACAGATATTGTAGACATAAAATTAGGGATTACAGGGTTCGTATTTTCCTGGAGAAAAGGGAAGCGTGGGGCGCCGACCCCTCCAAACCTTTGATCACCAAATATCGAAAGTGCAAGTAACAGTATCTGAGATGTGTGTAAAGGACATGAAGAATTGCAACATATCTTTTTGTATGGACAATACGCAAAAAATAAAGGACTACGGGTTTTTTATTTTCTGCGGAAAGACTGTTTTATGGGGCAAAAGAAGCCACCCCAAAATTTTAAATTTGAAGTTGGAAAGGTCAGAACAAGTGAACCGAAGTGAGTGAAATATTGCACATATATTGAAGGCTTAAAACGAGGGAATACGGGTTTCGTATTTTCCTGGAAAAATGGCTTGGGTGAGACACGGACTCTTTCAAACATTTTGAACACGAAATATCAAAAGTACTAGTAACATTATTTGAGATGTATGTAAAGGACACGAAGAATTGCAACATAATTTTTTGTATGGACAATACGCAAAACAAAATAAATAAATAAAATAAATAAATAAATAAATAAAGGAATATGAGTTTCTAATGTTCTGCGGAAAAACGGTTTTAGGGGACAAAAGACCCTATCCAAAATTTTGAAGTTGACACCCAAAAGAAAAGAAGAAATGAGCCGAAGTGAATAAAATTTGCACAGACGTAAAATGAAGATATGGGTTTCGTATTTTCCTAGAGAAAACAGTCGGGTGGGGCGCCGACCCCTCCAGACGGTTGACAACGAAAAATCAAAAGTGCTACTAACAGTATGTCAGATGTGTTTATAGGACATGAAGAATTGCACCGAAACTTTTGTATGGACAATGCGCTGAAAACAAAGGAATACGGTTTTTTTATTTTTGCGGAAAAACGGTTTTATGGGGCAAAAGACCCCATCCCAAAATTTTGAAATTTGATGCCAAAAAGTAAAAAAAAAGTAAACGGAAGTGAATGAAATTTTGCACAAATATTGTAGACATAAAATGAGGGAATACGAGTTTCGTACTTACCTAAAAAAAACGGTTAGATGGGGCCCGAACTCTTCTGAACCTTTGATCACGAAATATCAAGAGTGCTATTAACAGATTGTCAGGTGTGTGTGAAGCCCACCAAGAATTCCAAAGAAACTTTCTGTATGGACAATACGCAAAAAATAAAGGAATACATTTTTTTTATTTTCTGCGGATAAACAGTTGTAGGGGGCAAAAGAACCCACCCAAAGTTTTGAAAGTTGATGCCCGAAAGGGAAGAAGAAGTGAGCCGAAGTGAATTAAATTGTGCACAGATATTGTAGACATAAAATGAGGGAATACGAGTTTCGTATTTTCCTGGTGAAAACGGAAGTGTGGGGCGCCGACCCCTCCAAAGCTTTGATCACGAAATATGAAAAGTGCTAGTATGTCAGATGTGTGTAAAGGACATGAAGAATTGCAACACAACTTTTTGTATGGACAATACGCAAAAAATAAAGGAATACAGGTTTTTTATTGTCTGCGGGAAAACGGTTTTAGGCGGCAAGAGAGACACCCAAAATTTTAAAAGTTGACGCCCGAAAGACGGCAAGAAGTGAACCAAATTGATTCAAATATTGCACAGATATTGTAGGTTTAAATTGAGGGCATACGGGTTTCGTATTTTCCTGAGAGAAACGGTTAGGGGGCAGGGACCCCTCCAAACCTTTGATCACGAAATATAAAAAATGCTGGTAACAGTATGTCATATATGTGTAAAGACCACGAAAAATTCCAACGAAACTTTTTGTATGGACAAATACGCAATAAAATAAAGGAATACTTTTTATTTTCTGCAGAAAAACAGTTTTAGGGGACAAAAGAACCCACACCAAAGTTTTGAAAGTTGACGCCCGAAAGGTAAGAAGAAATGAACCGAAGTGAATCAAATATTGCACAGATATTGTAGGTTTAAATTGAGGGCATACCGGTTTCGTATTTTCCTGAGAAAAACGGTTAAGGGACAGGGACCCCTCCAAACCTTTGATCAGGAAATATAAAAAATGCTGGTAACAGTACAGTACAGTGCAGTAAGTAAAGGCCACGAAGAATTCCAACGAAACTTTTAGTATGGACAAATACACAAAAAAATAAAGGAATACTTTTTCTTCTTTTCTGCGGGAAGACGGTTTTATGGGGCAAAAGAACCCACCCCAAACTTTTGAAAGTTGACTCCCGAAAGGTACATGTTGTCTCAAAGGTAGAGGGCATTCTTTATTGCTATTTTGAAGCAAAAAATTCTAAGTCCAGCTTCGGGTATCTTCGGGAAAAGGTAAACCAGGTTCGAACCTCGAAGCCAATCTTTGCAATCTGGAGAAATTTTGCAGATGTGATTTTCTTCTTTTAAATATAATAAGACTTGTTATTAATTGTATAAAAAAGCAACATTGATTGAAATACTTAATAATACAATATTTCGAAACTTTGTATTAATATCAGCACATGCTTGTTTGACATTTAGCTCTCCATATGTAATGAAACATTTAGATACGTAAAGGAATCTTTCCATATGTGAAATAATGCAGAAAATTAAGACATAGAACACAATTCTCGCCTGAGTACTAAAATAAAAGTCAAAATAGAACAAAAACAGCCTTTGCAGTGGATATGAATCAGAGCCCTGCACGGGCTGGGCGTGTCCTGTTCGGCCCGGACACAAATGCTATAGGGCCGAACCGGGCGCATGTATTTCCGGGCCAAGCCACGCCGGCCCGGGCACACAAATACGGGTTGGAAACTAATGTTGTCATTTTTTTTAAATGTCTTCCACTACCCCTGCCTTTGCCGTGTTCGTACGGTCTTACTGTCAGTCATGTTAATCGTAGTGTGTTTGGGAAACTGACTCTTTATTCAAGAATGCAAAGTACAGGGTGCAGCACTAAAACCGGCCCGTAAAGTGAACGCATAAAATGAAATGTAATGTATTGAATATGATTAACTACAACACATAAATGAAATGTAATGTATTGAATATGACTACTCACCTTCACAGCAGCCTTCACAGCAGGTGCTGAAAGTGTCCTCCGCCCACTTCAACACACATGTGAGCACGATTGAGGAGATTCATATATACCCTTGTCAGTTCTTGTGTTGTAATGCTATTGGTGACATCCTGGATCCTGGTCTTGAGTTCTTCAATTGTGTGTGGATTTGTTTCGTATACTCTTCCCTTTAACACTCCCTATAAGTAAAAGTCACACGTGGACAAGTCTGGTGACCGAGGAGGCCACAAGCCTTTGCTGATTGTCCTCTCTGGTGTAAACATCTCATGCACAAGGGACAATGATGCAGCTGATGTGTGGCATGTTGCACCGTCCTGCTGAAAGTAACATAACTGACGCTCCTCTTCGGTCAAGTGTGTATAAAACTCCTCCAGGATTCCCATATACGTCACTGTTCACTGTCGTCTCAAAGAATATGGGCCCAATAACGCGTGTGGCGGAAATGACACACCAAACACCAATCTTCTCATCATGCAAGGGTACCTGGTGGATTGCGTGTGGATTTTCTGTCGACCAATACCGGTTGTTTTGGGAATTTACGTACCCAGACAGGTGGAACCACGCCTCGTCACTCATGATGAGCATTAGTGGATCCAAGAAACCACTGGCAACATTGCTCAACAGCCATGAACAGAAATGCACCCTCTTCTGCAGGTCAGGCTCCTTCAGTTCTTGCACAACACTTTTAACTTCAGTCCCCTTAAAACACGTCTGCAACTTCTCTCACTCGCATGAACCTGTTGACTCAATCTCCTGGTTCACTTTCGAGGACTTCTTGTCATTATCTCCTCCACCTGCATCTTTAATTCAGGTGTGCAGACAGATGGTCGTCTGTTCCTGGGAGCATTTTGAACCGATCCTGTACGCCGCCATTTTTCAATCAATTCCTGAATGGTGCTTTTTGCTGGCACAGAACGTCCTGGAAATTTCTCCCGAAACAAATTCTTTGTTTTCACAAAAGATCCAGTGAGAATGAACCCTTCAACAATGGCAACACGCTCGGGTATCGAATACGGTATTATCACACACCGACACTCACACGGCTCAACACAACGAGGCCTTTTTCTCAACTGGTTTCGACAAGTTTCACTGGCTGCGGCTGCACGTGACTGCTGCAGGTCACGTAAGTCGACCCGACCTCGACACGCCATCTCTTGGTAGGAAGGTAGATTATTTAAGTGTTGCCAAAAACACAACATACCAGAATATTACGACGGGCCGGTTTTACGTGCCGCACCCTGTACTTTAATACTACTAATATTACTACTTCTATTACTACTACTTCTATTATTACTACTACTACCACAGTTAATACTACTATAACTGCTACGATTTCGCGTCAGAGTTGACATGTCTGGTGGTACAGAATTTACCTTCTAAGTTCAGTATTTTATAACAAGACGTTTCAAACAGGGTGAAATATCCCTATTTTCATTTCCCAACCATTTTTGACCATACATCGACTTTTGCGAGGTGAAAAAGGAAGGTACGACAGAAGAAAAACAAAATTATTGTAAAAGCATTATCATCAACATTTTGCATTCGAAAATACGAAATGTTTCTTAAAAAAACATAGCTTTAAAAGAAATATCTGCTAAAATGAAAGAACAAATCATGGCATTTTAGGCTTGTGCGTAACAGTAATAGACAAAATTAATAAATAAATATTACAATACTTTTGAGGGTCTAGATCATTTAGATTAGATATTGGTATTCCAAAGGTAAACAAATGAAATGTTTTTTTTACTTATGACTGAAAACGTAATTTTGAATTTTATATATATATATACATAGACTGTTCCATAATTCGTGTAATTTTCTACAGCACTGGGAGAAGATGAAGTTTTCACACCATTAACATAAAATTTGGCACTCTTATTAAGAAATATCTGAATTTTTCGAATTTGTAAAGGAAATAGGAGAAAATTGATGTTTACCGCCCCTTTTCGGGGTGTAAACACAAAAGTTCATTTTTCCTTATGGGAGATTCAATGTTAAATTTTAGAAGCAGTTTTCTCCAATAATTATTCGTAAAGATTTTGTGGCAAATGAGTTGTATTTGTTACGAAATGCAAAAACACCCATTCACATAGCAAGGGGCGTAAAAAGCTAGTGGGTGTTGTGTTACCAAATTCCCAAAATTTATTTTCGGAGCGCCAGTAAACGTCAGATTAATCACGAATGTCACAGAATAAATGCTCCAATGCTCCTTACGTGTAAGAGTGACTGATAATGGGGCTACAGCTCCCTTTCAAAAGTAAGAAAATCACCATAAATATAAGTAGTAGGGACATACGAGAAGAAATTTTTTTGTTAATTAATGTGAAACTTGGCGTCATTGTAGCAAAAGGATATGCATTTTTGAAATCTGGAATGCTATTTTGGTAACGCGCCGCCTTAGGGGGCACAGGGGACGAAGCATTAGATGATGTATCTTTATAAAAATTCGAAATTTTGTTCCGGAAATGTCAGTGAGCGTCAGATTTTTCACAAATGTCACAGAATTAATATTCTAATGTTCCTTGCATGTGCTAGTGACTTATATGGGGCTATAGCCCCTTTCAGAAATAAAAAAAATATTCATAAATATCCTTAGTATTGACATACGGGAAGAATGATTTTTTCTCAATTAATGTGCAACTCGGCGTCGGATTAGCAAAAAGTTATGCGTTTACCAAATCTGGAATATTATTTTGGTAATGTACCGGCTTAGGGGGCACAGGGGGTAAAGCATGAGCTATTGGATCTTTTTAAAGTTTCAAATTTTATTTTGGAAAATCCAGCGTGTGTCAGATTGATCGTAAATAATGCAAAATTAATATTCCGATGCTCTTTGCATGTGCCAGTGACTGATATTGAGCTACAGCCCCTTTTCAACAATTACATTAATAATTTGTAATAAATATCCTTAGGAGGAACATACGGAAGAAGCTATATTTTGTCAAATAATGTGAAATTAGGCCTTGTAATAGTAAAAATCTGGAATATTATTTTGGGAATAGGAGGCACAGGGCACGGAGGGTAATTTGGTACTTTTGGGGATCATAGGGAGGGGGCTGATATAAATTCCAAATTTTATTTTGGGAGTGCTCATGAGCGTCAAATTAGTTGCAAGATGCGCAGAATTAATACTCCGTAGTGCTTTTATGTGCCAGTGACTAATATGTTACTACAGCTATCTTTGAAAAGCATCATAAATTTAATATGATTATTCTTACGCAAAGACCTACTGGCAGAAGCATTTTTTTTTACAATGTGAAATTTGGCATTATTTTTTAGAAAATAAATGTTTGTGACAATAAGATAGTACCCATATGTGGATTTCTTTTAGGGGTGTGGACTCAGAATTTCTTTTGCCTAATGGGAGTGTGACATAGGTAAATTTGCATTTTTAGTTAGAAAATACAATAACACTCTTTCGCTTGTATCTTTGATGGTGCATGTGTCTTAATTTTATTACGTCCATTTCTCCTTATTGGGCAACATAAAACAAAGAATTGTCCAGAGCGTAGTCATCCAGATATGTTGGAGAAGGTGTTCACAGTGACTCTAGTAAATCGCATTAATTCGTTCATGTCTTGCTCGTTTACGAGAGCATGCCGAATAAAGTAAGTTCATTTTATCTGTCTTATACTTAGATTAATGAAATATTTAAGCAATTTAGTTAATGACAACGGAGCCAAAGAAAAGTGTTGTTTTTAGAAAGGGATAATATGTTTTCTTGGATTTATGGTATAGACTGACTTAACCTAATCCTTATCCCTCGCGAGACATTTCTTTTTACTATAACCATGTGTCCATAGTATACGATTTCCTGACGTGCTTACATGTGCAGTATACGAGTAGGCTAGTACGTGGAAAGTGGGATCATAAAGTTACTGTGGAAGAAGTAGGGAAAAGATACGCTTTTTCTATGAATAAAGAAAAGAATATTTTAATTTTTAAAATATTACTTCTCTTTTTGTTCGTGGTACCTGGGGCATTTTCCATTGTCATTTTGTGTTCTATTTCGAGCTGGTTTGCTTAAGTGTGCAAAAAATATGCTGGTAACTTTATGTATGATTTTATGCTATAAGAAGAGACCAATTTAGTTTTTAAAAACGCAAAATTCTTTGATTATATTCCAGTGATGCCAAAAAACGAAGCTATATTCTCAATCTGTTACACTGATAAACGATATTCATTAACACTAGATTCGAAATTTAAAAAAAAATTAAAACATTTTTCTACCATAATGACAAATTGCACATTAATTGTAAAGCACATTTACCTCCTTCCCGTACGTTTCTACTAAGGATATTTACCGTAAATTATGTGATTTTTGGAAGGGTGGCTGTAGCCCAATATCAGTCACTGGTACGTGCAAGGAGCATCGGAATATTAATTTTGTATTATTTGTGATCAATCTCACACACATTGGATTTTCCAAACTAAAATTTGAAACTTTAAAAAGATCCAATAACTTATGCTTCACCTCCTGTGCCCCCTAAGGCGGTAAATTACCAAAACAAATATTGCAGATTTGATAAATACATAACTCTTTGCTAACCCGACGCCGAGTTTCACATTAATTGAGAAAAATCATTCTTCTCGTATGTCTCTACTAGGGATATAAATGGTGTTTTTTTTATTTTTGAAAGGGGGCTATAGCCCCACATAAGTTACTGGAACATGCAAGGAGCATTAGAATATTAATTATGTGACATTTGTGAAAAATCTGACGCTCACTGGCATTTCCGGAACAAAATTTTGAATTTTTATAAAGATACATCATCTAATGCTTCGTCCCCTATGCCCCCAAAGGCGGTGCGTTACCAAAATAGCATTCCAGATTTCAAAAATGCATACTCTTTTGCTACAATGGCGCCAAATTTCACATTAATTAACAAAAAATTTCTTCTCGTATGTCCCTACTAAGGATATTTATGGTGATTTTCTTACTTTTGAAAGGGGACTGTAGCCTCATTATCAGTCACTATTACATGTAAGGAGCATTGGAGCATTTATTCTGTGACATTCGTGATTAATCTGACGTTTACTGGCACTCCGAAAATAAATTTTGAGATTTTAGTAACACATCACCAGCTTTTTACGCCCCTTGCCCCCCGAAAGGAGGGCTTCCCAAAATAATGTTTGAGACGGCTTTACTAGATTTGTGAATGAGTGTTTTTGCATTTCGTAACAAATACAACTCATTTGCCCCAAAATCTTTACGAATAATTATTGGAGAAAACTGCTTCCAAAATTTAACATTGAATCTCCCATAAGGAAAAATGAACGTTTGTGTTTACACCCCCAAAAGGGGGGCTAAACAGCAATTTTCTTCTATTTCCTTTAAAAATTCGAAAAATTCAGACATTTCTCAATAAGAGTGCCAAATTTTATATTAATGGTGTGAAAACTTCATCTTCTCCCAGTGCTGTAGAAAATTACACGAATTATGGAATAGTATATATATATATATATATATATATATATATATATATATATATATATATATATATATGTGTGTGTGTGTGTGTGTGTTATAGTATTTTGACTCAGTTTTCTGACCAACGTTACGTTACTTCTTAGGAATCTACAATTGCGTCACTTTTGAACAAAGAGAGTCTCGAACAAAGAGAGTCTTGAAACTTCGTAAAGGGACTATTTGCAAAACAGTATATGAAACATGTTTTATTTTTTGCGGAAAAACAGTGTTGGGGCCTAGGTCCCATCCGAAAAAAAAGAAAATATTACCGTAATAGCTCAGAAAGGAGTGGACCCAAGCAAATCAAATTGTGTGTAGATATTATATGTAAAATAAGGGATCTCGTGTTTCTCAAGTGTTCCTATCCGTTTTGCTTCAAATTTGGCATATCAATAGCAAACTGGAAATAAATCGACACGTGTTTCTCTTTATGCTGAAAAAACATTGTAAGGATTAAAGGTGCCTCCTGAAATACTACAAAATACGATATACTGTTTGTGTTTGCTGTTACTTGATCTGCCAAATTTGAAGAAATCGGCAGATGTGACACGGCACTTGTGAAACACGGAAGGCCATATTTTATATATCCAATATCTACATACAATTGCTTTTGCTTCGGTCCACTTCTCCCGCAACTCAACGCCTCGGTTCACTCACAAGTTTTTTTTTTTTTCTTTCAGGAAAATACGAAACACATATTCTCTCACCTTACCTCTACAATATTAGTGCACATTTCAATCACTTCGGTCCACTTCTTCTTGTCTTTTGGGTTCAAATTCCAAAATTGCAGACGTGGGCTTTTGCCAACCAAAACCGTTTTTAACCAAAATTTAAAAATGTATTCGTTTATTTTTTGCGTATTGTCCACACACGCAGTTTGATGCAATTCCTCATGTCCGTTACACACATCTAATATACTGTTACTAGATATTTTGATATTTCGTGATGAAGGGTTTGAAGGGGTCCGTGCCCCACCTAACAGTTTTTTCCAGGAAAATACGAAAACCGTATTCCCTAATTTTGTGTCTACAATATCTGTCCAAATTTCATTCACTTCAGTTCACTTCTTCTTACCTTTCGCACGTCAACTTTCAAAATTTTGGTTTTGGGTTCTTTTGCCCCTAAAACCGTCTTTCCGCAAAAAAAAAACATATTCCTTTATTTTTTGTCCATACAAAAAGTTTTGTTGCAATTCTTCATGACTTTTACACACATCTGACATATTGTTACTAGCATTTTTCATTATTTGTGATCAAAGGTTTGGAGGGATAGGTGCCCCACCCAACCGATTTCTCCAGGAAAATACGAAACCCATATTCACTCACTTTATGTCTACAATATCTGTGCACAATTTCGCTCCCTTCGGTTCACTTCTTTTTGCCTTTCGGGTGTCAACATTCAAAATTTTGTTTGGGAGGTTTTGCCCCCCAAAAACCGTTTTCCCGCAGAACATAAAAACCCCGTATTCATTTACTTTCTGCGTATTGTCCATACACAAAGTTATGTTGCAATTCTTCATGTCATTTACACACATCTGACATACTGTTACTATTACTTTTGATTTTTCGTGATAAAAGGTTCGGAGGGGTCTGTGCACAACCCTATTGTTTTTTCCAGGAAAGTACAAAACTCGTATTCTCATTTCACGTCTGCAATATCTGTGCACAATTTCATTCACTTCGGCTCACTTCTTCTTGCCTTTCGGACGTCAACTTTCAAAATTTCGGGTGGTAGCTTTTGCCCCTGAAACCGTTTTTCCACAGAACAAAAAAAGTATTCATTTTTTTGCGTATTGTTAATACACAAAGTTATGTTGGAATTCTTCATGTTCTTTGTACACATCTGACATACTGTTGATAGCATTTTTAATATTTCGTGATCACAGGTTTTGAGGTGTCCATGCAGCACCCAACCATTTTTTCCAGGAAAATAGGAAACCGTATTCCCTCATTCTACGTCTACAATATCTGTGTAGAAATTCATTCACTTCGGTTCATTTCTTTTTGCTTTTCGGGCGTCAATTTTCAAAATTTTGTGTGGGAGCATTTTCCCCTAATACCATTTTTCACCAGAACATAAAAAACGGTATTGCTTTATTTCTGGCGTATTATCCATACAAAAATTTCATTGCAATTCTTCATGTCCTTTATACACTTTCTACATACTGTTATTAGCATTTTAATTTTTGTTATCAAAGGTTTGGAGGGGGCCGTGCCCCACACGACCATTTTCTCCGGGAAAATATGAAAACCGTATCCTCATTTTTTGTCTACAATATATGTGCACATTTGCACTCACTTCGGTTCACTTCTTTTTGCCTTTCGAGCTCAACTTTCAAACGTTAGGTGGGAGCTTTTGCCCCTAAAACCGTTTTCCCGCAGAACTTAGAGAAACCTGTATTCGTTTACTTTTTGCGTATTGTCCATACACAAAGTTATGTTGCAATTCTTCATGTCCTTGACACTTATCTGACATACTAGCACTTTTGATATTTTGTGATAAAACGTTAGGGAGGGTCCATGCTCCACCCACCCCTTTTCTCCAGGAAAATAGCAAACTCATATTCCCTCATTTTATGTCTACAATATCCGTGCACAATTTGATTCACTTCGGTTCACTACTTTTTGCCTTTCCGGCGTCAACTTTCATAATTTTGTGTGAGAGCTTTTGCCCCTAAAACCATTTTGCCGCAGAAAAAACACTTCTACACTTTTTGCGTATTGCCCGTACATAAAGTTTCATTGGAATTCTTCATGTCATTTACACAAATCTGATATACTGTTACTAGCAATTTTGATATTTCCTGAGCAAATGCTCGGAGGGGTCCGTGCCCCACCTAACAGTTTTTTTTAGGAAATACGGAACTAGTATTCCCACATTTTATTTTCACAATATGTGTGCAAAATTTCTTTCACTTCGGTTCACTTCTTCTTGCTTTTCCGGCGTCATATTTCAAGCTTTTGTGGTGGGTTCTTTTGCCCCCTAAAACCGTTTTCCTGCAGAACATTAAAAAACGTATTATTTTATTTTCTGCGTATTGTTCATACATAAAGTTTCGTTGCAATTCTTTGTGTCCTTTACACACATTTGACATATTGTTACTAGAACTTTTATTTTTCGTGGTCAAATGTTTGTAGGGGTCCATGCCCCACGCGGCCGTTTTTTCCAAGGAAATACGTAACTCGTATCCTCATTTTACGTATGCAATATCTGTGAAAATTTTTATTCACTTCGGTTTACTTCTGCCTTTCAGGGGCCGCGGTGGCTCAGTGGTAGAGTTCACCTCTGGTGCTTGAGGTCCCGGGTTCGATCCCAGCCCCCGCCAAGTGAACTCTGTGGTGAACAATCACCGTGTGCGTGGGTTTTCTCGGGGTTCTCCGTTTCCTCACACGTTCTTCATTCCACCATTTCATTCATTACTAATCATCACCGTCTCCTTTAGTCTAACCGGCATAACCGTGGGACATAAAACTCAAAGATTTCATTTTTTTCTTCTGCCTTTCGGGCGTCAACTTCAAAAATTTTGGGTGGGAGATTTTCCCCTCTAAAACCGTTTTTTCACAGAAAATTTAAATAAATGTTTTCTTTTATTTTTTGCGTATTGTCCATTCACACAGTTTGATTAAATTCTTCATGTCCTCTACACACATCTGACATGCTGTTACCAGCACATTTGATTTTCCGTGATCAAAGGTTTGGAGGGGTCCGCGCCCCACCCAACCGTTTTTTCGAGGAAAATACAAAACTCGTATCCTCATGTTACGTTTGCAATATCTGCACTTAATTTCGTTCACTTCGGTTCACTTCTTGTTGCCTTTCGGACGTTAAGTTTCAAAATTTTGGGTGGGACCTTTTGCCCCTAAATCCGTTTTTCCGCAGAAAATTTAAAAAGCCCGTATTCCTTTAGTTTTTGCGTATTTTCAATACAAAAAGTTCCGTTGCAATTCTTCATGTCTTTTACACACTTCTCACATACTGTTATTAGCAGTTTTGATATTTCGTGATCAAAGGTTTGGAGGGGTCCGTGCCCCACCCAGCCGTTTTTTTTTCAGGAAAATACGAAACGCGGATTCCCCTTTTGTCTACAATATCTGTGCACAATTTCATTCACTTCGGTTCACTTCCTTTCGCATTTCGGGCATCAACTTTCAAAATTTTGGGTTTGAGCTTTTTCCCTTTAAAACCGTTTTTTCACAGAAAATTTAAATAAATGTTTTCTTTTATTTTTTGCGTATTGTCCATTCACACAGTTTGATTAAATTCTTCATGTCCTCTACACACATCTGACATGCTGTTACCAGCACATTTGATTTTCCGTGATCAAAGGTTTGGAGGGGTCCGCGCCCCACCCAACCGTTTTTTCGAGGAAAATACAAAACTCGTATCCTCATGTTACGTTTGCAATATCTGCACTTAATTTCGTTCACTTCGGTTCACTTCTTGTTGCCTTTCGGACGTTAAGTTTCAAAATTTTGGGTGGGACCTTTTGCCCCTAAATCCGTTTTTCCGCAGAAAATTTAAAAAGCCCGTATTCCTTTAGTTTTTGCGTATTTTCAATACAAAAAGTTCCGTTGCAATTCTTCATGTCTTTTACACACTTCTGACATACTGTTATTAGCAGTTTTGATATTTCGTGATCAAAGGTTTGGAGGGGTCCGTGCCCCACCCAGCCGTTTTTTTTTCAGGAAAATACGAAACTCGTATTCCCTCCTTTTACGTCTACAATATCTGTGCACAATTTCATTGACTTTGGTTCAGTTGTTCTTGCGTTTCGGGTGTCAACTTTCACAATATAGAGTGGAGCTTTTATATTAAAACTTACGTAACTTTATGTAACTTTTTCTTTATTATGAGATTTTTTTGGGGAGGTGAGGAGAGAAATGCTTTCCTCTGATATATGTTTCTTTCCATTCATCTTGTTTGAACTGCTTAAGTAAGATCATTTTGTAACTTTTGATGTCATCCATCTCCTTCACGATAATATTATTGTCATTTTTAACAATTTGTTTTATTCCCTTATTTGCAGTTTGCCACACTGATATATTTATTACAAAATTGAGGTTTGGTCCAGCGCCTTTCGAATTCGAAACCAACCCAACCGCCGAGCTTTTCGGGTTGCCTGCTATTGCAGGAAAACGAGAATTGCAGGTGGTAATGCACTTTTGGAGTCGTGTATACAAGTGTACCTTCTTGTATACTCAACTCCGACTTTAAGTATACGTCGTTGCAGCTGCAAACTCCTCATTCACATTATAGGAATCTATCCGTTGTCGACGCCTGATTATTTTATTTCTTTCTCTCAAGAAACTCACCGCTCTCCCTCTTCGTGTCTAGGAATGCATTAACCTGGAAAATAAAACAGAGTCAATATTGCTTGTTTTTGTTGCACAGCTACAAAACTTACTCCTACTTATGATAAACGCGTTAATGTTTACGTGTCGCTTTCTTTTGACCTGAGATGTCTACCTGTATCACAAAACAAAAAGGGAAGCTTGATTCTCCCCACCAAACATCTATATAGGCGTTTTTAATTATGCCCGTTGTTCCTTTCCAGGATATCATCTGACTCTTACAAATAACCATGGCCATGGCACAAGGGCATCCCGAAGAACATCACTTAACCCTTGGTAACGTTAATTCCATTGCTAAGGCTTATTTGCTTTCTGTTGCTGGGGTCACTCTGGACCCCATTCTATTTACTCCGTACGAGCTTTCTTTCCTGGTAACCAACGAAGCCCCCATGGACGGCCCTGTCGTCCATGCCATCGATAACTACCTTCTTGCTACTCCTTTTTCCTCTATATCAGATCTGTTCTACGCAAACCAGCTCCGTGTTGCTATACACGAAGCAACTACCCAGACCGCCTTCAATGCTGGTCACCATCACTTAGAAGACGTACTGGGGAGATTAATGACCCATGTCCCTTATGGGACGGTCATTTTTACGTTCGGAAAGGCCGCCACCGAGCTCCTCCAGGTCAAGCTCTCGAGGCGCCTATTCATGAACCTGGCGGTGGTGTGCCCTAATCCATGGCATCATTGGCTTGCCCATCCGGCGTTGGGACTTGATTTTTCCTGCCCGGTAGTGGCACACCATGGAATTGATCAAACCCGGTGTAGCCACAGCATCTTGGAGCGAATGTATAATCCCTATTTGAATTGGAATCTGCCCTCCCCTAATCCCAGTGACTGGGATCCGGATTCGGGAGCCTCTGATGCATAATCTTCCCCAGTCTCGCACCCGGAACCATTTGCACTCCAGATGGGTACAACCCCATTGTTTGATAACAAGTGTCATTTGGAGGCGGGGCGCCATTGCGGCCCCCACTCGCTATGCAGTCCCATTGGGTCAGAGCGTTCTTGTGACCGCCTTCAAGGTGGATCGATAAATGACCCAGAGATACCGTTAAACATGGACAAAGGATATTATCCAGGGATCTTGTCCATGGTGTGGTTGTCGTGCCCAACTGGTACTCCGATGGGGATGGCCAGCCTCCTTCTTCCCCTCCCCCTACTTCTGTCTTCTTTTCCTCTCTCCTCCTGCCTCATTTTTTTTGTATTAATGCTCTCCGCTTTGCCAGAGGCACTCATCTCTCTCTCGCCTGTCATGAGCTTATATTTACTGTCCCCCTTCGAGTGCTTCTGCACTCCCCTGCCTTGAGTACTCCACACGAGCCTTCCCCTTTGTTTGCTTTCGAGCTTCGTTCGCAATTATCCCTATCTTTATTTTATTTTTTTCCGCGTAGTTTGGGCGGGAAGAGTATTAATTAAATTAAAAAAAAACTGTAAAACAAAAAAATAAAAATCAAAACAAATAAAAATAAAATAAAATAAAAACCAAAAAATAAGGAGAAATACGCCTTCGTCTCTGTTATGCTTGCTGCTGCTGTGGACTTCGTATCCATATATATATGTGAAATTTTTTCTGCGACCATTGTATGTGAACACAAGTGACCTTATGCTGCTGTAAACTTGCCAATCTCTTAGCGATGGCCAACCTATTGGCAAACTACTGCAATGTACTAGTATACTGCGCATATTGTACATAATGCATTTACAATTATATATGTATCGATCATTCATTTTGTTTTTTAAAGAATGTAAATAGCTAACTATGTACTATACTTCGCTACCTTTAGTTAGTAAGATTACACTACCTTTAGTTATATTCATGTTGAATTTTGATCAAGTATTAACAGTGATGCTCATTCTAGAATAATGCTTTCAATTATAAGGACATTAATAATGTTTATTGAATTAATTGGTAGTATCATATTGTATCACTATTTCTTGTTCATTGTGGCAAGCTAAAACTTATGTATGACAACCTCTCGATCTCATTGCCAACATTCTAGTTGAATAGTTTATCAAGGATGGTAAATAGTTAAACTTGTTAGCTGATCTATTGCTAGTAAACCCATTAATGTTAATATACTTAGTGTTAAGATTACTATATGTAATTCGTAAGGACTTTGGGTGTAGATCGAGCCCCCCATTTTTTTTATGTCCTCCCATCATTGGGTAACGGGCTAGAACCCGCTTATTATAATACTAACTTGATTATATTACTACCGCCATGTAAAGTAACGGTTACAAAAATAACATCATTGTGGGCTATAGTAACTTTCCAGATGTTGTCCTACCACTACATCACTATACTCGTGTTGTCCAATCATCCCTGTGTAACTGCCTTAACACAAGTTAACAGCTTAGCTTGGTTCTATTAAAAGGCACATAACGCTGAAAGGTATTAAATCACGCTAACACTTGTACAGTATAATAATAATAATAATAATAATAATAATAATAATAATAATAATAATAATAATAATAATAATAATAATAATAATAATAATAATAATAATAATAGTAATAATAATAATAATAATAATAATAATAATAATAAAACACTGAAGGAAAATCATTACGTGTACATCATGTCGTAATAAGGTTCAATAATCGAATAATAGAGTCTTTCATAAAATCAGGAAACATATTAAGAACACTCGAGCTCTGTCAACTTGTTTTTAATGAATCTGGTATAATGTAACTTAATTTGAGTCAGAATAAAACTTATGATTATACCCAACAAAAGATTTAATAACTAGAAGTCATGAGACTTTCAAAATTTGTTGGCCCCTCCATAAGCGGCCCTGGTTATTAGATGAAAAACATCACATCACAACAGCGCACAGCGCACACGAACTTTAGGATATCAATATAAGAACTTGACGTTAATTATCAATTCAAGCGAAATACGTTAAATGTCAAAATAAACAAACAAAAGTAGTACTCTTTAAAACAAAAGTTAATCGAATATCCTTTTGTTTGATGCAAATTCTTAAAATGTCAGCGGATAGTTCCTCAAAACCCGCCTCTCATGCAGCGTTAAAACTAAAAAGAAATCACCTCTTATCAGATGACGGAAGTGAATCCAGCTGCTAACAAGGACTCAGGATGTTGTTGCGTGTAGCGTCAACATCGAAGAACACGCCAACATTTACAACGAGAAAATATAGACACAATTAAAAAAAAGCAGGGGAATGAAATTACAACAAAATAAATAATAATAATAATAATAATAATAATAATAATAATAATAATGTTGCCAAACAGATCATCATGATTGGAATACACCGTAGTCTCGGTTGAGCAATTGGTTCTTAACGACTTCTGGTTCGATCCCCCGATGAATTACTTCTTTTACCCTATATCTGAATTATCGTTTCGCATGAGCTCAAGTTTATAATCAAATTTGTTATGTGTAAGGTAGATTAGAAACAAATACTTTCAATAGAAACTTAGTTTACCACATATCATCCCTATCTACACTAGGGGTCCCGAGTTCGAGACCCGGAATGTTCCTGTCAAAATTAATATCGTTGTAAAAATGATCTCAATTTCCGGTGATTATTGGCATTTACGCAATTGTATCCAACTTTGAAAGGAAACAGATAAGTCGGAGATCTAATCCCGACTCACGCACTTTCTGTATGAGTGACACGCACAAAACATCGTTTTTGTTTTTTTTCTTAGGGAAACACTTACTAAATTCACAAGTAGTCGAAAACGCACTTCTTATAATCACTGTTAAACTGTAACCTTGGTCACTATCTTTCGTTGTGGCTTTCACTTAATTCAGTGATAATAAAATCGGTATGGGATATTCCCAGGATACGAACTTCGATTTCATTGCACACTAGGGTTCAGCACTAAACTATGTTAACACTCAATGGCTAAACGAATTGGTAACGTAAAGTGAAGTAATTGAAAATGTATGCTTCCAGAATAATTCATTAAAAATTCAGGGAGATAGTACTTACCCCGTAACAGGAGATCTCCCCACATTGTCTTTGGAAACGTAAGTCTTTCCTTCTTTTTCCTTTGCGTTCTTCGAGCAAAAGATGATACGTATACCCCAACAGGCTGAAAAATATAAACCACAAAGTTAAGAACTTATTTAAACTCGTTTGTTATCATACTTAATAATTAGCATAGTGTAGAAATTAGATAAATGAAATTATTAATTAAATCCAGTAACTTTTTAACTAACAAGTTCTTTAAATTTCGACTAATAAGTAGTCGCGACACTACGGACACACTCGAGTCCGCGGGTTCAATCTATAATACTATGTTAGTGTGTGAGAATTTTTCGTTTCAGAATTTTCCTTTCAGAAGCCTAATAGCAGAACCTGCCCAGGTGAGAGAAGTGAATGAACCTGCGCATTGGAAATAACTGAGTATTCAATTTCTTCTTCATTTTTTGTTAAAAGTTGTAGATTTTTAATCATTTAATTATCAATTTACTTCGAAAAAGAAATTTGACATTTTTCATTGTCATTCTTACTAAGCTACCTACAAAAGCATGCAAATATAATGAACAAATCATAATGTGCACAAGATAAGACTGCCTCCTCCTCTGAGGGCTTAATTTGTCAATAATTAACGTTATAAAGCTCAAAACCCTAAAATATTAATTCAAGAAATCTGTAACAATTGAAACAACATATCATCAAGGATCTAGTGAGACACTATACAAAAAAAAAAGAAAAGAAGAAATAAAAGAAAAGGAAATCAGCATACAAGTGTAGAAAACATGAACGTTAATTAAGAATTTCTCAAATGCTTGTTGTGCCCTACTGTGGGATAGGTCTTATCTTAAACACTATACATACACAAGTTGTAATAAGTAATAAAACTAGAAATGAAGTTCAATTATGAAATATTACATGTTTCAAATTTACATCAGTTTGCTTGAGATATTTTAAATTTTTAGTTCAATCAATTGACATAAATTTTGAAGATACTTCGGAATTAATTCTCCTAACTGGCATACTTGCAAAGGTATAAAGAAATTTAATTAAATCTTATTGAATCTAAACTCTGCTTAATAGTTCTATGGTTATTTAACTGAGTTATTTAAAAGTATTGCATCAACTTGTTAAGTTTTATCGTTGTTAAAAAATTCAATTAAAAAAGGTAGATACTGTTAACATTTCAAGGTATAAAATACCGTATATAACACATTTTTATACACATGCATAGCAATCCAAACGATTGACCACTCCTATCCTTCAATTTAGAAATAAATACAAATATACTTATCTAACAATGTTAAGATGCCCCTGGTCTGAAGCTGGCGTCTGCAACAGTATACTAGATGTGTTCTCTCAGTTGCGATGCAAAAAACCCCTTTTCCCCTCTCTCTCTCCGAACATTCGTCAGCTGAGCTGATAATTTACAAGCCACATATCATTATGCCAAGCTGTATAATTAGCTAACTTCCGCCACGCTGACTCAGTTCAAACTTCCTTTTAACACTCTATTCCTCAACCTGACTACATCTGAAAACAAAAGTATGTCAATAAGGCAATGTATGTCCTGACATTTTAATAACAAACAAGGTATTGTCCATCTTGTAAAGTACCTTGGATTTATTCACCATATGATTCATCACCCGTTAATCACTGCAGTAAATGAAAAGTATATTTTGATAATCCACTTTCCTCCATCATTATTATTCCACTCACGAAGAAACAAACCAAGTTAGGTAAATCAATCATCTTGTAAAGAACTTGTTCTACCACGGTGTTATCTTCAGCTTCGCACCATCACAGCTCAAACACAAGAGGCATCCTAGTAGTAATGTGTGGTCAGCGCACATACACTTATTTCCAGACTTCCGGTTAAATTTGTTCACGGTACAAAATTGATTCTTAATTTCATTGTGATATTAATATAGTCACATACATTATTTAAACAGGTATCTATGCCTAGACTCTGACGATGTGTGGTCAGCACACTCAGGACATCTGAATGAAAAATATTTTTCTTATTCGATTCTCACTTTCAGATAGCTTCATTATTGGTAACCTTCGAAGGTTCCATCGATCACCATACCTTTCCTAAACTGATGTGTGGTCAGCCCCATTAAAAAACATAATGAACAATTACAAGAAGGATACAGTGGACTTCCTATATAAACAAGTACTCTGCATAAGCCAAGGTTACTATGTAACGCATTAATGATAATGTAAGCTAATAGTCTCTTTGATTGCAGATCTCTATCCATTACCTTCCCAGTGTGATGCCTAGAGTAAGGCCCCCCGCCACAGTTCTGGTATCTGGAGGTACCCAAGGATCCAGATCACAGCCTGTCGGCCCCATCCAGGGCTAATCAAGAGGGACGATATGGAAATCGATTATTGTTATTGTTCGATCCATCACTGTTTACTAGTGGACAACAGTTATCTAAAATCTGAACTTCCATCCGGATACAGAACTTTCTCTGTGCCACAAAATTTATAAACTTCTGCAGTGACAAGGAAATCGCTTTTATCTACGGACAAACTCCCATTTACCTACATCAGTTCATTGCTTACAGGTGAAAAACTCTTCTCGTACCAGTACAAACAAAAAATTTGGACAAGTGATAATACTCAAAGTAAAAGGAATAAAAACTCTTTCAAATCAGCGTTGTGACAAATTATAAGAAGACTGTAACCAAACAAGCAACGTCAAGAGACTTTAAAACTTTCTCAATATATGAAATAACCCAATTTCTTTGTAATAACCACGGTATAATGTACCAAAACCATGGGAAGTTATTGTCTGAATATATAATTTAAATTCCTATTATTGAGTCAAATGTAAGCATAAGAATCGTTTCAGACAATCAAAAAAAAGCCTATATGTGAGTATGGTAATCGACTCTCCACATTTTCATTCCACTACGTTAAAGAACGTAATTTTTGGAACCTCTGTATATTTATCTTTTGGCAAAACCCAAAGCGAAAAAGAACAAAAAAGTATTTTATTAAATTATCCATTGCACATTGAATTTAATCATATCTGCATTCAATTGTTGCTCAACAACAGGATATATACATGTCACCATGTATTTCGTCTCTATGTAGAATTATTCTCCGAATAACTAAATCACTTACACTATGTGTTTAAGATTTAAAAACAGGAAAGTTCACCACAAACGGAAACCTATGGTTGTTATCAGTCAAGGTTAGTTGAATTGAAAGAAAGAACGGAACATACTTCCTTCGTTAAAAAAAAAATTCTCCAGCTCAACCATAGCTTATGTTGTTAACTTTTGTGTTTAAAATCTATCCTATAAAACAACAAGAACCACCAACATGATGGAACATGATGTAACTTTACTTCGTAAATTTCCTTTGTACCCACAAAGAAATCCCTCTCGATTTCGTTTTGTATTAAAAAAAAAGACAAAAAATTACGAATGCTAATACCAATATTACTGTTAATAATAATAAGAATAGGAATACTAACAATACTAACCTATAGACCCCCCAAACATCCCCCCTAATTATAAAAAAACTTTATACAGTCCCCTGCAAAACATGTACTCTAGTATGGTAAATGTAACTGCATCCCTGATTATTAAAATTCGTATCTGTTATTACCATACACCATTAGGGCATAAACTAACACACTAACCATAGGGTCAACCCTTCAACTATTCAGTCTTCCCCCTTGCTAACAGAACCTCCCATGGAAAAAAATCTAGAGTTGTTTTGTATTTAATCCCTAGGTGCGCTAAAATGCGCTAATCTGTTTGTAATGTCTGTATATTGCCAGTATACGTAAATGTCAATATGTCTAGCGTAATGCATACCACACAGGATGAGAGAAACCAAATCGAGGTCGCAATAGCAAACAGACTGAGTAGAAGTTTATAAAAACACATATACATACTGTGATCACTTGTATAGGACTGAGCTATACAGTAAGTTTGTAATATATTACCCTTATTGCTACCAATGTTAATAGTAATAGCTAATAATGTTAGTCGTATTCTTCAACAAAATTAGGATGAGTTTTAATATTAAATGTGTATAGACGCACTTGAAACATTTATTAAGCATTGTGTTTTAATCGCTAGTTGCTCATTATTCAAGTTATTTGACATACGCGATTTAAGCATTTAGGATGCAATCGCTTCTATATTACAAGAAATATATTACAGGATATGTAAGGTTGTACTCAAATACTTTCCAAGTTATATTTTCCTTATATGCCATAAATAGTCAATATTCATTTAATTCTTGTTTTATAGGAAAGTAAAGTATCGCCAATGCTTTCTTAATTATATGGATATATTGAAACAACATAATGAATTTTGTTCACAAATTGTAAGGCACAACCCCGCCAGATTTTACGAAATAAGGCAAAAACAATCGAGTATACTACTCTATATCATTGTATGTTTCCCATTTTTCTTATACTATAAACAAGGAAAACTGCTCTTGTAATTTTATCGTCCATCTCAGCCAAACTTTAAAGCGCTTCACGCTATTTTTTTTGAGTGTATTTAATGTTGATCTTTTTAACTTTTAGCTGAATCATATTAGCCTGAGACTATCACATTTAACACGTATGACTATAATTGTACTTAGTACAGTAAATATAATTGTACTTAGTAAATCAGTAAACTCACAAAATCTTAATTTTCTTTATGATACTAAAAGTTGTACTCGTAATTGGTTCAAAGTCATGCTTAATACTATGGTTAGGAATTGGTTAAAAAAAATCTACTATTTTGAGTTCACACGAAACCTCTTGACAGTTATAAGCTAGAAGGATACCATGATTGTAAGGTTTCATTCTACAAAGGTTCAGATCATAAAGCTTCGTACTAAACATGGTTCTTTAATCTATTATTTTGTTAGTGGAATTGTTGTAGCATTTAAACGTAGTATAGTTAAAACACATGAAATCTTACAATCCCGCTCTCTTGCAATTTATTCGTTCATAATCTCCAAAATTCTCAAGAAAGTTTGTTTTTAGTTTCTTAGCGCCTTACGTAAGGCCCGTTCTATATTAACCCTTTAAATCCCAGCAACTTGTTTTGGACAAACGTTTCTGTATTTGGATATAGATATCAGGAAGATAACTGAGGTTGGTTTTTTTTTTACTGAGGTTGGCGGATAACTGTTACAGTTATGTCTCGAAGTCCTAAGCCGGACTCAAATTATGGGGCGAGACGCCCGCGCTTTTCAAATTGTGTGTGCAGCAAGGAAAAGAGAGAAAGGGAGAACGGAGTCAGGTGAGGCTCTGATTATATTAGCAATCTGATGCCTCATTGACACCAACCCACACGCATGTAATAGTGGTATGACCCTGGCTTTGATTTACTCAAATCACAGTGCCGGGTCGTGGATGCAAATTTAGTTAATACCACGCAAGCAATAAGTACATGAAAAACATTATGTATTTGGAGCTATGCGTGAAATAAAAATGTAAATGTAAATGTAAAATAGATACTTCAACCCCGGCGTGATGGGGGAAAATCATAAAAAAAACTAGAAGTCTTAGCCACTATTAAGCATGCGCGTGAAGAAGCTTCTCCAAGCTCGTCGAGGCTCGTGACGTAGCTTTCGAGCGACGTCAGAACTGGCAAAAATGCGTGGGACAAAACCGCCTTTATAAGCAAGGCCTGTCGCCCAGCTCGGTTGATTCTCTTCCCAGCAGTCATCCAGTGTGTTTCAATCCTTTAACCCGGACGCTAGTCGTAAAATCAGGTATGTGATTATTTTTCTAAGCCGCTCCCCCCCCCCCCGATTCGGGACGAGCACCTTGAAATTGTTTAGTGATAAATATGAAGTTTATTTCCAACACAAGACCAAATTCCCTCTTCAAGAATTAACACTTTTCCTTTTGGGCCAATGCGGGTTGCGAGTACGGATTATCCAATTCACTATTTTCGATCAATCGCGACTTGGCATAAAAACCTTCTAGCACCCATTTGGTAATGAAGGGGTTGTGCCCATAAATGTGATATAGTAATAAGTTCAAGTTGTAATTCCAAGTAACCAATTTGTGAGATTCATCTGTATTCTCATTTTTATTTTTTTTATTCTTATAAATAAACCGTACAATGAAATGGTCTCTTTAATTTAGTCAAGCTATCCCTCCCTATCTAGATTCAGCTCACAGTCTTCATATGTTACCTGGGTTTCAATTTCCAGTACAAACTCTACCTCTGAAATACGAGTCTCCCCTCACTATTAAAACTTTTAGTGCACTTTCTCATCATCTTCGAACCAGTGAGCCAAAAACGTTTCAATACTGAGGCTTAAAGAGAGTTAGACTCAAAACCAACTTTATCATACTGGGTGGAAAGTAGAGGAGTAATCTCAATTACGGTTTCAAAAAAGAAAGTGTATACCAATATAAATGTCAATCTAAAAAAAACACAACATAACAATATATATATATATATGATGTGTGTGTGTGTGTAACTAATTTTGAAGTGGTTGCATTGTTATATGTTATTAATCTTCGAAGGAACATAATACATAAAGTACGAGAACAGAAATATTATGAAAATTACTACAGTTCATAATAAGTTACTTCAATGTTTTTAAAACTATACAAGGAACAAGATTTTCTCATTACGGGCTTATTTCAACATCCTTGGATGTGCACTTACACAATTCGTTTTCTCAAAAGTTCAAGCTTGTTAATCGAACTTCGCAATAACTTTAAGAGAACTCTTTAAAAGAGAGAATTAAGTAAAACACACACTGCAAAATAAATTATTGAAAGATATGATTCACGCACAACAGAAAGACTATTGTCTTCTAAAATAAATGTTTGGCCCGATATATATCTATGTAACGCAGTAATGTAAATCGCTTTCGATGTTAATAGTCAAATGACGAGCGATCATCTCATTGGTGACATAGCTTAGCTCGTCTCTGCAAATCTAGTTTTTAGCCCTCTGTCAATATACAAAGTCGGGAACGTTGTTCGGTTTTCAGCTTCATAAAGGTGGCTTTTGTTTCTGCAAGCATCTGAAATAAATGATATGAGGATACATATCAAAGCGATATGACACAAATCATAGTACAACTTGATGGCTGAGCGCCAAAGGGGCGTAACTGCTGTTTTAGTACTTTTGAGAAAATCGAGTTTAAAATGGTGGTAATTTTTATTTTCACAATATCTTTTCAACATATTGCCTCCTGAAAACGATATTTAAGTCACACTTCAAGCTTAATTCTGTCACAACCAAATTCAATTTATGGCACATATCCTCATGGCATTGAACTCAATACATCAAAATTTGGCAGTTATACCCGTTAGCTCTCAACTAACAAATTCAACTCATACAAGTTAGTAACTTAGAGGTAAGGGTATGGAACCATGAAGGCAAATGAAGAATTGTTTGTTTGCTGAAGTGTTGAAGCCCTGCTTTCACTCAAAATAGATACAAATCTTACCGGCCATTTGCCATAGGTTGGTGCTTTGTTTTTGCATGAAAAAATCCTCAATAAATTAACGAATTATGCAAATTTTATAGATTGTGTAAATTAATTGTCATTTTATTTATTTCAGATAATGAGAACTTGTCAGAGAATTTGAAGGTCATAATTAACATGTTGACGTTTCTGATGTTAATTAGTGTATGAATTACAGCATGGAGAACTCATTGAACACCTTCGTTTGCTTCATTTATTTCTGCATAATTACCAATGCGTCAAATTTCACCACTACGACTATTAAAAACGAAGATCAGCAATGTATTCTAGTGCATTCGGTCGATTACTCCAGAATTAACTGTGGTCACAACTTTATAGCCATTGCGTGGAAGAAATATGGGGATCTGATTTTTACATTTATATGTATAACTAAATCTGATTTTCATATTCCCAGAAACGTTTTCCTGTCGTTGAAAGATATTAGAAATATTGGTAGAAGAAAAACAATAATAAGAATTAAGAACTGCAATATAAATAGTAAATTTATCAAAGAGCTCAGTAACTCTACTAATTGTCTTCTAGAGTCAGAAAATCGTCTTGATTTGTACCTAGAATCTAGTAATAATGAGTCATTAGATTTTTTTAAATATAACACTCTCTAAGCTCTTTAGTTGTGAAACAAACTTTTCTGAAATTAGGAATATTAGTATATCATATGTCCATATTAGAAATGTTCACAGTGGTATCTTTCCTAAAATAACATCGGAATTATATCTTATGGGTTCAGATTTATCAGAAATACCGGAGGATTTCTTACGCAACCTTACCATCTTAGAATATTTACACATTATTAATAATAATCAACTTAAATATTTACCACCACATATATTTGAAGATGCTACTAGACTCAGAAGTTTATGCCTACGTAAAAACAAACTACAAAAGGATTAATCCAAATTGGTTCAAGACATTAACCCAGCTAACAGAATTGGATTTATCCCATAACGAAATAAAATCAATTCCAAGTCAAAGTTTCAGTTCTATTTTATACTTAAGTAAATTGTATTTAAATAATAATCCGCTTAGAATCTTTCCCGGGAATGCACTTAGAGATCGTCACTGTTGTCTCTCTGTTGTACATCTCAGCTTTACTCAATTATCTTTGAGCGACGATAGTTGGATATCTGTGTTTACAATATATCGTCTTGATTCTTTTAACATATCATATAATAATTTATCACTTTTCAATCTGATATTCGAAGATCATGTTATGGATCTTTCTATTTCGTATAATTATGCACCAAATATTACGAATAGTATAAAGTTCAATGACATAAGAAAGCTCCGTAGGATAGAAATGAGAAAGTGTGGAATTGAACATGTTTCATCTGAATTCTTGGAAGGTGCAAATGATTTAGAAGTGGTGAATTTGGGTGAAAATTTAATTTACGACCTTCCAGATGATTTTTTGTTAAACATTAGAAATATTGAAACTCTTTATCTTGATCACAACAGACTTTCAGAAGGTCATCCAAAATCATTTGATCTTCCAAAACTTCGTGTTCTAACCTTAAGCTACAATAATTACACTTGGATAGACAACAGAATATTTCTTACGCTAACTTCACTTCAAACCCTTGAGTTACGGAACAATGCAATATGCTATCTGCATGAGCACTCATTGGTTGTTTTGAAAACATTAAGATATTTGGACTTAAGTCATAATTACATTATGCAATTTCTACTTGTGACTTTTTATTGGCTCCCTGACTGGTTATTTGTTCATGAAACACCTGACAAGTTTCGTGGATGTCAGAAAACACCTAGTTTTAACATTCCGAAAGATGTTAAAAGAGTTGATTTGTCGTTTAATTTTATCAATGCTATTATGTTTTTCCTCCATCCTTCTTTAAATAGTCTTAATTTGGGAAACAATCAAATTGACCAATTCGAATGTTCTGCTCTTGTAACTAACGGCGATGGTGGCATTTTTAAAGATGCTTATCTCGTAATTGACGAAACGTTTGAAATTCCAAACAATAACATTTCCGAAATACATCCGGAGTGGAGGCAATGGAAATAAATTCGTTTGCTTAATGTGGCTGGCAACAAAATAAAGAAGCTCATAGCAATTGATTTTCTATATTCGTCACAAGATTTACAAATTGATCTCAGATATAATAATGTAGTATACATAATTTTAGATGATGTAGATTTGGAGTCTGCAGTTGAGGAAGCAGAACATAATGTTCAGTTGTATATGAATACCAAATCAATGCATTGTGATTGTAATATATAATTAATGTAATGAGATTCTATCATAGTGATGTTACAATAATTCATGAGAAATCCAACGTAGCAAATATTTCACAAAGTAGTTTAATGTGTGATTCCCCGCATTCCGTGAAAGAAAGACTTCTAGAAGAGACTGAAGATTGGACTCTCGAACAATTGTCACTTGTAGGGTTGTGTTTACTTTGATATACACAAACAATAGGCATACACATACTGTTCGTGTATATCATATCGTTCCTCCAGCTTCAATATGACCACACGATAGAAAGGTTGTTCCTGTTAGTCACGCAATTAACAATATTAATGAATACATCATAAATCGGAAAATATGATTCTGATAGTATCACTCTTTTATGTTTGTTATCAGAATGAAGGTTTCTGGGAATTCAGCTAGCACGTAGTTTTTCTTGTAAAAATGCGTTGTTTAGAATGTTCTACATTCTTTCCTTGGATACACAGTAGCGATGTTTGCTTCAACCCTATGCCAATCATCGTGGATTGGATCATACCCTATCTCAATAGTAAGTGTAATTTGTGGTCCCAGGCGTGGTTCAGTTGCTCTGCTTTGGTTGCAACATTTAAATGCTGACATCCATCGCTTCACTGTTGCATATGATGGCTCGCCTTTCCAGCCTTTGCAAGTGTTTTCTATCCATCCTTCCTCCGATAAACCATCAGAGAACAAATATCTAGAAATGGATGTAGATCCAGTCGTGTCTTATGTCGGCGGCGGCACGCCGTTAAGTAGCCTCATTTATCACTTATCACCCCAGTATGAGAAAAGAGGAAGATATTGTATGTCCAGGTTATATTTGTTGTGGAGAACAATAAAAGTATAAGGAATATTAAACATGCATCATAATTCAAACGTGTCATTCTTTCGTAGGTAAGCTCACTACTTGATAGCCCCTCCAGTGAACCATCTATGTTCAAAACCTTTGAAAATTTTAAACTAGTAGGTAAAAAGCGACAAAGATATTGAAAAGAGAAATTATTTAATAGAGTGGGTAGAAATGTTCGGAGCATAAACGTAGTTTTATTGACATTACGCAGTGTTTATAGAATACCCTAAATGTACAGCTCTCTGCTTGTTTTACGTTCGGGGCCAACGCAAAACAACTCATAGTTCATTAGGACGTGGCTGCACTGCGAGATATACCCACTCACTCACTGTAACTACTATCCATTTCATAAAGATAGGCCCCTGACTTCGCGGTGCTGCCCTGACGTTCACTCAAGACTTATATTGCATTGTCGTACCTCGTTAGAATTGTTAGAATGTTGTCTTTTCAACACTTAAGACACAAAATGTTCTTTGTACTGTGCAATAAGAGAAAAATAGAAGTCAATGAAAAAGTGCGTATTTTATAGTACTTTTTTGGTAAATCAATGTTTATAGGACTATATCTCAGAAACGAGAGCACTTAAAATAATTTCCTGTGTACGATATATAGATGCATTCATTAACTGTAAGTTGTGAAAATTTAATTACTCAACACGTAGTAATTTTCTTGTTATTCAGTAAAAAGTGAGACATCATTATCTCTGAATTATTGCGGTGTATTATCAATCTGAGAAAAACTTTTAAAAAGATCTTAAAGTAGCTTTTTCAACCAAACTGTTTCGATTTGTTTTAAAAGATAAATAATAACAAATATGACATTATGATTTTCTCTGCTCTGCTCCTTTCGCTATCGCAGGTTATTCGGAGTACCACGTTGCCACATTTTCCTGGCGCGTATACACTCTCAGCCAGACGGGTATTTAAACTTGTCACTCACACTGTCCAGCACTTTGCTAAGGTATTTTTAAAATTTTATATCTCCAAAGATTTTAAACTAATTTCTGATAAATTAACAGGGTATACAGTAAACGTACCTATTGTTTAAAATTAGAGGAACGAACTGAAGCACATTTGTTTAGATTTGCATGTGATGGTCCTCAAAAATTTGTTGCTTTTTGTCAGTTTTTTCACTTACTGTACGCAGTACAAAATAGATTTGCACCGAAACAAATACACTCACGAAGTTTATGATATGATATAATCTTAGTTGATATGTAATATTGAGTTTACACTTCACAGAAAATCTGTTTTCAGATCTAGGAGTCCATGTATTTCTCTTTAATGTTGTACATTTCGAAGCACTTCTCCACACAAAGTTCAACTTCATATATCAGACAATAAACACTAATATTTTATTAAAAACTTCTTTCACCGTATGGATGCTACGCACTTTGCATTTCCTTTGTCCTACTCTATTAGGATTTGCGGATATTAGGGGAACTTTGTATGGGTAATGGCCCCTTGTTACCAGTCTTCCACGGGTGGAGACTGGGATAGTCCCTGTAGTTCAGTGCCTGCTGAGTGCAGCGGTTTTTCTGCTACGTTCACATAAAAAGTTGGAAGTGCGATTTGTTTTCCGGCTTTCTTCTTGTGCAGTATGTGAGCACTGGCAATGATAAGTCAAACAGCAGAAAAAACATCTTCCATCATTTGATAGACATACTAATAGCTCTTACGTAGTTGATTTGGAAAAAAATCGCGTAAAGCTGGCTAAAAAGCACATGTGAATAATCAATGTAAAAGGTTTCTTCTTTTGAATTGAAGTAACACGATTTTACTTAGAAAACAAAGAGTTTTATTTCAGTAATTTTTCTTTTTCTCAATCTGCTGTTTTGCGTATTTATTCATTTCTTTTTCTACTATTTCCGGCGGGAGCTCATGTGGTTTGGATTCCACGTTAATCAGTAGGTCATGTCTCATATTGCCTCTGCTGAACGGGACGTTAAACTCAAAATCAACTCAACTTTTTAATTATAAAACTTTATCGGTAAAAATAGCTGAAACACTTTGTATGGGGAATACTCTGTAGATAGCCTAGCATTTAGATTAATTCCCGGGACACCATTAAACAGGAGTTTTGCATTTACTTGTGTTTTATCGCTCCAAACTACAACAGAATCTGTCTTCAAATAGGAACGACGCGATTCTTTTTCTTCTGTCAGGGCGCAACCTCAGGTTCACTGGAAACAGAGTTACTATCTTGTTCACTCCCGGATATTTCGCCACTGAGCACACAATAATCAATGTTATTACTATCTAACTCATAACCATCTGTGTCGGAGTCATTCATCTGTTCTGCAATTTCGTTATCACTCAAAAGTTTGCCACTTCTTTCTGTAATGCCGCCGCTCGTAGAAGGAATATTCATATTTTTTTTCAATAAAAAAGCACGAGAAATACGTAGGAAAAATATAAATGCACGTTCGCCCGTCTCACTCCAATGAGCACATATGATCTGAGTGTGTAAGTTTTTGACGCCTACGAACTGAAGGGAAGTGTTGAAAACGTAATTAATGCGACGTGATTAGACGCAGAAACATTCCTCGTTACCTACACATTGCATAGTTTTCTTTCGTCGAAATAAAACAAAGGACCCATTTTTCTCTATTACATTCAGCAGGGAAATTGAACACAGAACAACTTGGGTGAACATGTGATTGCCAAGCCTACAATTTCTTTTTTCCCCTTTAACATGTTCGTAAGCTGGTAAGTGTGTATACTGATAGATCTTGAGGTAGAAATGGAGCCATGGTTAATAAGTGTGCAGGAAGATAGCAGGAGCTATGATGAGTCAACAAGTGACGAAAGTAAATGAGATAAGTAGATTAAGAGATGAGTTTTTGGATGTGTTACTTTAACGTTTTATTTCGATTACATTGAGATACATACATGCATGGTTATTATTATTAAGATGTTGTGAAAGGTTATGAGATCTTAAATACTTTTTCCTATTACATTCTTATGAAGTAGACTTCACGCTCCAAGCTTTCTAAACGCGACAGCACAGCACAACACCGTTGCCACACTTCCATTTACTGTATGCTGTTTCTTGATATAAGCGCGGGAAATTTAAAGACTGGGCTGCCACATGGCTCTCCGCTTAACGCATAGAATATGTTCGAATAAACATTAAAAAAAAATAATTACTCTACCAACTAAACCCTTTTTCATTAAAAATTTCAAATATTCGGAATACTAGAGTTCCAAATGTTCGAACTGTGTTTTGTACGTATCTCTACCTACCACGGTAAAGGAGATCATAGCCTCATACATTTATTTTAATTACACAAAAAGTATCAAGTGATGAAAATGGAACTTTTCACAACTTACAGTTAATGAATGCATCTATATATCGTACACAGGAAATTATTTTGAGTGCTCTCGTTTTCGAGATATAGTCCTATAAACATTGATTTACAAAAAAAGTACTATAAAATACGCACTTTTTCATTAACTTCTATTTTTCTCTTATTACACAGTACAAAGAAAATTTTTGTGTCTTAAGTGTTGAAAAGACAACATTCCAACAATTCTAACGAGGTACGACAATGCAATATAAGTCTTGAGTGAACGTCAGGGCAGCACCGCGAAGTCAGGGGCCTATCTTTATGAAATGGATAGTAGATGTATCTCTGTCTATCAATACAACTTTTAGTTGTAATTTGTAGAGAGTTAAGTCCTTCTTCGATTCAAATTTGGGCATTCGTTGTCTCAGTTCTAATGTCGTCTTAATTATTGTTTCTCTATTTTTGAAACCATACTTTTTGGATACTGCTTCTGTCACTAATTTTATAGTTCGCTCGACGGTTGCATATGACAAGGAAACATCACTGCAGATTCGTCTACCATCGCGCAGGTTCGAATATTGTCCTCTATTTCTGCATTTGATAACGTACTAGTAATGGCAGGCTCCGTTACATCGGTCGCAAAACAATCGATCATTTCCTGGTAGTAGTCCGCTTCAAATCTTAACCGGGGAACAACAAATTCACAAATCTTTTTCGTGCTTTTCTATCTTTGCACGAGTTTCCTTTATCCTTCTCCAAGCTACGGCCCTTATTCCACTGCTGGGGTCAGAAATCATAGCTAGAAGGAAATTTTTGGGATGCTCAAAGAATCTATTTGTTTGAATGACAGTGTGGACTATTTTTCTTATATCCATGAGTAAAAACTTTAAAAAGCAGATTATATACAATAGATATCTGGCTCGTTCTGTGCATAAAAACTTTGACTCATTCCTAACCATATCGATGCGTAGACACGAACGACATATTCTGCTAGAAGTTTAAGATTGTTGCTTGAGTTGCGGGTGCTTGTTAAAAGTCGTAGTATTCTGCAAGCAAATGTTAGCAACTGTGGCTGCACTACCGGACTTGGTTTCTTATTGGCTAGATCTGAGGGGCATATTCCTGATGACACAGCATGGTATATTTCAAATAGATACTTCTGATCAGTAATGAGATCGGATGTTTTCTGCATCTCCATTACCGATGCTACTGTAATTGGTTGAAACTTCACAGCTTTTCTCTTTTCCCAGTCTCGTAACTGGGCACCTATGCGTCCCGAGAAGGTGTTTGGCCCTGTTGTTACATCAACCATGATATTCATAAGA
This sequence comes from Thermobia domestica, assembly GCF_964235325.1. Lineage (NCBI taxonomy): Eukaryota > Metazoa > Arthropoda > Insecta > Zygentoma > Lepismatidae > Thermobia > Thermobia domestica. Next base: position 263,716,750 of record NC_137458.1, on the reverse strand, counting down.
TGTTTTAACGGTAATTCGTTTAAATCCACAGGCAAACAAAGTGCTGAACTTCTTTATTTAAGGTTTTTTCGAGACACGCTACACCATTCATTTTTCCAGTATTTACTGCTGACCCGTAGCACCAACAGAAACCCATTGAGACATATTGACTTTACTATTTTCTAAAAACTTCACCATTGATTTGGCTACTTCACTTCCTTGTCCTGACTCAGTGGTAAAGTATTCTATATAACGTGATCCCAATTTCTCCAAAATGGTTACATGCTCTTCATAGTTTTCGTCTGGATAGTGTTTTTCACATTTCTTCTCCTGATACAATATTTTGTCCATTTGTCCCTCAAAATGTATGCTCTTAATCTTTCGTCCGTTAAGATTGTCTTCTCCTTGCAAAGATTTACCTAACTTCTTTTTTCTCTAGTAACTTTGCATTTGTCTATAACAGTACAGATCTCCGTAGTACGTTCTAACGTACACTGGTAACGTCACATTCTATTTTTCTTGTTGTTGCAGAGTGTTTGAATTTTCTTTATTTCAGGTTGTGTTAGGTTATACTTTATTTCTAAAAGTACTAAGTTGTGTTTAGTCTGTTATTATCCATGATTCGTTCATTATAGTTATTATTTTATATTGATACCATACGTGGTCTACGTAATTTTGATCTGCAGCATAGACTGGGTATGTGTATTCTCTACCTGCGCGGTAGGCTATGTAATTATGTCTAGAAACTAGTTAGGCATCGACTTAAATTAATTCAGTATTAATACGTAATATATGTTTTATGTTCGGTAAATATTATTGACCCGCGTATAATATATCTGCAGGACTTCGTTAGTGGAGAGAAACCTTATTAAGTAATTATTACATTGAAATTGAGAATTTAACATCGCTATTCATTGCAATAAAAAATGTGTATGACCCTTTTACTCTCAAATATAACCTATAATAATAACTGCAGATTCACGAACAAATTTTGCTATTATATGGAAATGTAAATACATATGTATAAATATTTTAGGCCTACCTTAAATGAAGTCGCACGAGAAATAGGTTGTTCTTTGCGTGCAACGTTAAATCAGTCAATTACTTTCATCGCTTTTCATATGTTTACATTAACACAAGTATTACGCTGCGCTTTTGTTTGCGAAGAGTACAAAGAAGCGTTACATGGTGGGAGTAATCGAGAATAATACATAAATTTGATATATACGTTGCAGATTTTAATTTAGGATTTATATATATAGATAATAGTAATATTGCAAATCTTTAACTTTCAGCGGGGAAAGATGTTTACTTTTATTATTATTCGTGATGTAAATTATCATGTAGAATTTGCGAATAGACATGCCGTGTGCTAAAAGAAGTGAAGAATTCATCCATTATAACAGAAAACCAAAGTGACGACGCGGGGTTCTTAAATTTCGAAATTTACTTATTAAATTATGTGATTAGGCGAACCTAGAAAAATTTTGTGTTTTGAAACAACCTTTGCTACGTTTAGATATGTAAATAGAACTCCGATCGAAATTTTATTAAACCCAATTGGCAAAATTTCGTCGTCACTATTGAAGGTTGGCTTCGTCCATCATGGTATCGGCGGAATGGACCACGAAATCGTGAGCAATATCAAGACGCGGCCAGGAATCACCCCGTAAAGAGGAGTGGAGTTTGGTGGTGTCAGGAGATTGCTACCGATGTGTAAATTGGTGCAACTCAGGTAAACCAAAACTTCTTTAAATTTATAGACAGTCAGGAACTCGCAGCTATTAGTAAAAACCAAGATGGCGACTTCCATGCTACCATCATCATAACAAGTTCTACCGAAGTAACTTTTGAGTAACATTGTTTTAGTATCTGTTTAATGTGTTGATAATGGTGAATACAACAATGTCGAGTTAATCTGTGTGCGGCTTCACACATCTTAAACATTCCGCAATTGTCTCTCCACTAATGTAGTCTCTCAGAAATTTTCGAGAACCATGATAGCGATCATAAATAATTTCTGTTGCTATGGTAACGATGCATAACGCCAAATGTTAGGTTTCTTACTATTCAAATAGTCTGAACCGTAGAGATAAGCAAATAAAATACAGAAAGAAAATCCAAGTACGGAACTTAATCATAATTTTTTTGTTTTGTATTCTATTAAGATCAGGTTGATGACATCTAATGACGAAATAATTACTTCACTTGTAGATGTACTTACGGCATCAGCTTGTTACACTTATTTATTTATGATAGACTGATCTGTTATGTTGAATTGATTTTTTTTTCTTTCTTGGCACTGCATTTAGGTTGAAACCTTGTTTTGTAATTCTCCCAACAAAAGATATGTGTCACTAATTAACTTTAAGGTGCTGTCTGGTAGATTTTTTTGTAGTGCATGCACGTTTCATTTGTATATAGTTCATGTTTTCCATTATGTCATCAATTTGGGTTTTGAGGCTGAGTTGAGAAATTCAACGTTATGGCCATATATAGAGTGATGCCTCATATCTGCCACTAATTTCTTCTATAATGAGTTTGAGGAAGAATATAAATTGTGGAACACAATAGAGGATAAATAATCGCTCATATAAACCCATATTTTTAATAAAGACAGCTTAATTGTTAATCGCATGTTCATGAGGAGTCATGAAATAAGGATCTTGTTGAAGAAGGAGAATTACAATGTACCATACTTTATTTTTACATTGCAATGTGCCATCTTTAGCTTACGTTTAGATGATTGTAGATCAGTCTAGAATAGCACCAAAGCTCGTTTCATGTGATACTACAATGAGGTACTTATGTAGACAAACAACATGAAATGCATAATTTTATTTTACTGTCAGAAGAATACAGATTTTTTTTTTTTTGAAATCGTATAAATATGTTGTTGAATATATACATTTCTTTTTCTCTTGTATGCTGTTACCTGAAAATAATAAACGAGATCGCTGATATAAAGTGGAAGTATCTAATTTAGCCTTATAAACAAATTAAATCAGATATTATGGTAGTCTAGCGTAAGCAAGTAATGCTTTATAAGTTTTTACGAGCGGATACTGTCTTAGGAAGGACTCTGGAAGACGAGTCAGAATGCGTTGAATATAAACCATAAAAATAGTTTTATAACCGTTTTTTTATGACATGAAAGTAAATTTTACAAAATTGTCTATATCATTCAGGATTTCGATTCGTTTTGAGATTTTACTCATTCCGGATTTATTTTGTTGTCTTTCTGTAATGAGAGAAATGACCGTTACAAAATTGGCTTAGCTCAGCCAGGATTCTATTTACTTTAGCGTTAAGACATTATGAATAAAAACGACCGTTACAACGTATGACCCATAGAGTTGCGACAATTATCTGTGTACTAAACTATAGGAAGTGGGAGTTTAATAATTTCTTCTTTATTCATAAGCGATAGGCATCATATCATTGGGAATACGTCCTTTCTAACTCACTATTTAGGCCTATACATTTAGGTTATTCTAAAACAGTTCGCAATGTCGGTGAGACTAAGTTTATGCTCCGAATATTTCTTGCCATGTGTTATAAGCAGCTAGAAGCCGCCACAATTGACGTTTCTTCAGAGTTGAGCTCGTTGCCGTCTTACCAAAATTTTAAATTTTCAAGGCGGTTGCAGCAGGGTAAAGGAGGTGGTCGGAAAAATCCCAACTTTTTTTGCAAAATCTCTGCCACGGGTAGCAACTTTTGCGCACTACTCATTTTCAAATTAAAAAAAAAAAATCAACCCACCAAATTGTTAAATATTCTCTGCAACACTGTCAGATTAGCATTGTTGCCCATCTAATAAAAGTTGTGTCTTCCTTTTCCAAACGTACATCATATTATTACGTACTTATTGAACAACAACCAACAATACTACGTTAATTAATCAGTGTTAGAAACTAAGGAAACTACAGTATCCCAAATATCCGAACTTTGGATTTCTGTACAATAGTAATAATGCAAATCAGACGAATGGGATAACTTATATATAAAGTACTTAAGTGTTGAAATTAAAGTACATTAGTGTAGGTCCATGAGTACGTTACAACGTTTTTTTTAGAGTAAATAGGCGCAAACTTACAAGAGATTGAAAAAAATGACACTTTTTCTCTTAGTTTTGAGAAAAAAAGTTTAGATAACTCTCAAGTCCAATCAATCACGAAGATGGTTCCCAATAGAAGTGAAGATAATAACACCATTTACAGCAATTTGAAGTGTAAGCCAAAGACGTTGATAAACCACATTGTACTGGTGTGCATACTTCATACACTTCAACAGAGTAATTAAGATCTTCAATAATTATTAACAGTAGGTATAACAGTAGAAAGTCATTAAATAAAAGTAAAGTGAAAATGAGAATTCAAGAAAGTTGTCAAATGATGTGATTTTCTACATCAATGTTTAACTTTCTACACTTATATCCAATAATTTGTATCTTGTTCATTTTCAATTTTTTCGATCATATCTCTCATTTTATAGCTCAACTGTTTCAGAAATATGTAAAACAGGTGTAGAGGTTGTTATACAGCTTAAAATTATCGTATTTGTGGGAAACTTTTAAATGAATAGTTTCTATCATTTAGTTGGTATAGTGCATTAATGCAACAGTTTTTGGTATTTGTAATTAAACCAAATTTTCGAAATTTTGTATTGTTCAGCAGTGTTGCAAACTTTACCAATGTTATAATACATCCCAAAATCGTTTGAGATACGAAGTTGCTATAAAAAAGCATTACGTTCATTACGTCCACTAAATATTATCTATACTATTGTTTCCCAACTTGTGGTCCATGTATCCATGAGAATCAGAATGGAATCTGCGAAAAAAATATTTCCATTAAACGTTATTATATTATGTTGTTCACACCTCAAATATTTGCAACATGCATTACCTAGGTTTCAGCAAATTGAGAATAGAATATAAAGATTAAAAGAAGAAATAATAAACTTACGAATGTCAGTTGAAAGAAGAATCAGCCATCACATTAGAGCCATTAGTGCTATAAAAACGTAAGTAATTATTTCAATTTTATGATGTGCAACAATATTTTTTTAAAATAATGTTTGATTTGAAAAGGGGCCACAGTGAATTAATAGTCACTAAAGAGGGACCGCGACATCACAAAGATTGAGAAACTCCGGTCTACATGATGAAATTTGGCATCCATCTAACCTTGTTCCAGTTTTCTCTAAATGCCTCATATTATGATCATAGCATTTGACACCAAAATACTTTAATGTCTATTGTCACATCATGTCATTGCTATTATTAATGCTATATATAGGGTAGTTTGTTATACTGTTGTGTCCTTAGTTTCTAAAACTGAAAAGCAAATGGTGTATTGTAAATTTTCATTTAACATGAATATTTGAAGAAGGCTATGTAATAACATGCCATAGTGTCAAATCAAAAACCGTTAACAACACCTTGAAGTTAGTAGCATTATGGAGTATTTCAAACAAAGTTTTTGAGTGTTTGTGGAGCTGGATGATTTCTAGATCTCGATACATTACGTACTGTATTACAAGAATTTTTAACATCCAGTATGGTGTTTCATATTAAAATATCATACTGTGTCAAATATTAAAGTCAGGTGTATCAGCATTTCGTACTTAATTTAAAAGATCCAAATTTATTATTAATAAGCTTTAGGTTTCAAAACATTTGCTGTCATATATAATGTTCATGTATAATTACTACTATTATTTTCTGTTAATATATTTAGGTGTTAATATTAATATTTATATGAAAATAATATATATTTTTGTATTTTAATATTTAAGTATTTAAAATTTAACCGCTTAACTTATAATCTTATTTCGTAAAAATCGTTCCAAATTTTATTTTTTATTGGTTATTTTTGTTGTACGTTGAAGGTAGAGGTACGCGGAAGCAAAAATTACTAAAACTGTATAAAATTTGGGTCCGAGTTTGGTACTTGAAAATCACCGATTTTAAAACCACGAGTATATTCGTTCGTAATAAAAGCAGATGTATCTTATTGTTAGTGTTACTTTTTTGAACACATTTTGTGTACATGAAACGACAACGAATCATTTAAAATGTTTTATTCAGTTTGTTCAATTTATTTGACTAAAAGCTGATCAAAATTGAGATTTAAATTTTCCCGCAAGAAATATCAAAATTCCGAATATGTGCGTTCCACAATAAACATTACCAAATTATACTAGCATTTTGAGGAAACGAAATAATAGGGGAAAAAGAGTACAGTATAAGTAGGTATTCCATTGAATCTGTTACGAAATTTGTATTCTTTTTGCAACAAATAACAATATTTCAAAGAGATATAACAGACAAATGATTTCTCGGTACAATGTAGATATGCTATTTCAGTTCCGACATTTAGTCAATAAGCATTGGCCTCCAATGCAAAATATTAGCCGAAAATAGTTAAATGAATTTGAACCAAGGGCGCCGAACCTTGTGGGGGGGAGCTCATGTGGGCCTCCTAGTGCATTTATGAATATACAATATTTGACATAATTTGAATGCAATTTGTCTTAACATCTTCATATATACACCTACTGCGTCTGAGTGCGCCCCCCAAATTTACAGGGAAATCGGTGTACTTGATCTTACCCACATCTAGTGCTGCCGTGTCGCGACAAAACGCTGTAACTTGAGTTACATTGTTTTGTCGCTATAAGCATTTTTGAATTTCCCACACCGATACTTATGTTCACCAGGCCCAGCATTGAGCTGAGTCAAATACTTTTGAAAATATACCAAAGAGAATTTCGATGTAAGTAGGAAATTAGCCGGTCTGTAGCGACTTTACGACTCTTTTTCTCAAAACTGCTCCGCCAAAGTTACAGCGTTTTGTCGCGACAGGGCAGAGTGGACACCCGTATACTCAGCTGCGTATGGGGAACGCAAGGAATCGCCGTTTAAATTTATATTCAGAATTTTTTTCTTTGGACGAATGTATTCATGATCATAATTTTAGCTTAAAAAAAGTAATAATTCGTGGTTTTAAGTTAAGCGGTTAATTAAGTATTTAAGTGAAAGAATTTGGTTTGAAAGAATTTGATTTTTAACATATATTGATTTAATTTAGAATTAAACTTTTAGTAATCCTGTTTGAATGAGTCGTGCTTTAGATGCTAACTAGTAATATGTCGATCTATCGAAATTTAAAATATCAATTTTGAATAAGTGTAAAATGAGTTGTAATAGTTGTGTATTTTTTTATGCGTTGACTTATTTGTGTTGTACATTGGATGGCAGTTATTATAATAGCAGTGATATTTAGATTCCCTAATACTTTCCTATTTAAAAGAAACTCTCTCTCTCTACTTATATATATATATATATATATATATATATATATATATATATATATATATATATATATATATATATATATATATATATATATATATATATATTATATAAAAGAGAACGCACAAATCCTTTGTTAGCTCATCACGCTAATACGGCTGAACCAATTTCTTTCATTTTTGGGGGGTTATTAGGATTTGGACCCTAGATGGTTTTTATCATATCACTTTAATTTTTAATTACCAGTGTCTTGAGATAATTGACCATTCAAGTGTCCATAACGTACAAATCCTTTGTTAGTTCATCATAGGTATAAAAATAAACGTATTTATATGCAACCCGCATGAGCGTGTCACTCGGCGGGTTAACATAAATGACAGGCGGTATAATGTTAACATTTACTGCAATTTGAAAGCGAAAAAGTAAAAATTATCTAAGTAACAAAGTTTATTGCGTTCCGGGGTGACCGCAGCGAAGCGGGGTGAACGCTGCTAGTATATATATATATATAAACACATTTAAATAGGAAAACAATTACAATTATGTTTATGTAACAAAATCCTTATATATTTGAAAGATAAGTGGAGGCTGAATGATTGTGAGTATATGGAGTAGTGTATACTAAAGTCGCAAATTGGAATTTAACGTAAAGTTTAAATAGATACTCTTAAACGATGTTATTACAATCATCAATTTAATTGCAGAATATATTGCACCTTTTGTTCTTTACTCGTCCTATATGCAAAAATCGTTCAAGATACAAGTACTTAAATGAGTCAACTGACTGTTAAATTGTAGCTATTAAATTTTCAAATTTGTTATAAAGAGATGGTTTTCTTCAAATTAAATACTTTCATTTACACCAATTTTATCTTTTTTAATAATGATCAGAAATTAATATTACCCGTAAATGTAGTGTCTCCTATATTATTATATTACACAAATAGTTTTGTTGTTTTCACAGAAAGTCTGGAATTCCATAAAGCATCCCTAATCGGTGGGATTGGGCTTCTCATTTACTGGGTAAGACCCATGTTACATTTGGCGACACGGAAGATTGCGACATGACTCTGAGTAGAAAGATAACATACTTAAATTGTTTATCTCATCAATTGTCAGTGGCGAAGATAATGATGCCGTGATGTAATGCCAGTTGTGGGAACTTTCTCTGATTTCTACTAACGTTTATGTTGACCGATTTAGCGGTGTTAAACATTGAAAAAATATAGGGTAAATTTTTGTACTTTACTAATGTTTTTGTGCACTTCTGGTCACAAAAAGTGGGATTGCCTCCCAGAGACTAAGACCAGGAATTTGAACCTAGATACTTATGTTCTTCGGATCTCCATACAAGGAAATATATTTTTCCTTCCATTTTGCTATAGAGCAATGTGCGTATTTTCTATTAGAAATAGACTGTCTGGGCATTATCTCCAAATAAATAATCAGGTGGAATGTGGAAAATAACCATATATGACCAAAGAAAATAAAAGTAAAAAATGGCATTCTGCTTGATACGAGATTAAAACATGTGTAAAGTACACCTTCAGGAGGCTAGTAACAGAAACAAACGTAAATACCTATCCTGGATGCTTTCGTGGTCTAGTGAATAATGTAATGGATTCGTGTGTTAAAGAATATCTTTAACTGAGTTCAAATCCTGGCTAGACGAGCTTTTTGAAATAAGGAATCTGCGTTTTATTGACAAAGAACATTCATGTTCGAATGAAAAAAAATATAAATATATATCACAGTTATGTAATATAGTAGATTTGAAATTGTATATTAAACAATATCAAAACTCCTCCTGTTGTGTCTAATGTTGATTCCGGCATGGGAGATCTATATTCGATTTCCGGCGAGAAGTCATGTATTCCACGTTAAATAACATGCCCATGTCTTATATAACCTCGGTGTTGAAAGGGACGCTAAACCCCAATACAGTACAATCTAATGTTTACTCTTGAACAGAAAGCAATACGGAAAGATGTTCATCCTAGAAATAGTTCTTTAGTAACTCGCACAAACATTGGGAGTCATTTCTGGAAGATTGGCGACCAATTGGCACTTTCTGAGTTTCAGAGCTGTTTTAACTCTAATCAATAGTACAATAATATACTAAGGAAAAACTTGAAACTATATTTGCAGGAACGTCTTCCAGCCCCAAAGCGAAATCTGAAATGACTACTGCGGGAAAAGATAATCATTGTGTAAGAAAATAAATTGTTGCTAAATTTTATAAATACTAACAAACGTGTCCTTTCTGCGTACAGGCAAATGTAATAAACCCAAAACCGGCATTTTGAATAATGTAGAAATTTTTCTCCTTTTTCTCCATCAAATATATATTTTTAAAATACTGACTCACGAAGTTTTAATAAATAGATTGCGTATCACAGAGCATACCTTCAACTTAAGCAAATTCCAATATTGAGTCCTGTCGAAATAAAGGATGAGAAATTTAAATTTTATAAATTTCGCCCTTTTCTTCCTTAGAGAAGAGTTTATGAAAATTATTACCTTACTTGTAATTAAGAGTTTATATACATAATTTTACACCTACGACTCGAATATGCTTAGATTCGTCGTTTTCTAAATAAAGAAAAGAAACTTTGGATATTATAGAAATGAATTACTTTCCATCCTTATGAGTGGAATTTTAAGAAAAACGAAAAACACATATTTCCTTATTTTTAATTAAAATTTATTTATAAAATTTCACACCTCCATGTTAAATGAATCATTATATTCGGCACTTTCAAAATAAACGAGACAAAAGGAAATCTGGAATAGAAATAATGCACTTAAAAGAGGATTTTTTTTTTAGAGAAACGCTTAACCATATTTCATTACTTTTAATTAAGATCCTATATGACAAATTTCATACTTCCAACTTAGGCGATTTTTTATATTCGGTATTTTATGAATAAAGAAAGAAACATTTTACTATTAGAGAAATGATACCTCCATTTTCACCTTAAAACCAAAGGTTAGAAAACGCTACACCCCTTATTTTTTTGTTTCCAATGAAGAGTATCTCGTTACGGAGATATTAAATTGCTTTCCTGCTAGCCTGATTTATCACCATGCGATTATTTTTCGTATGCGCTATCTGAAGGATATGGTCTACTTCCACCGACGTCAGACTATAACGGATCAACTGTGTATATTATTATTATTATTATTATTATTATTATTATTATTATTATTATTATTATTATTATTATTATTATTATTATAGACCATTTACAACAATTCTTTGCAAAATTCACTTCACTTATTCAGATATATAATTGCTAAATCCAACCAATTATTTAAAACGAACATCCTTTTACTTATTACTATTTCACAACTCTCGCACGTTTATCTCATAGTATAATTTACAATAACTATTTAAAAGATTCAGCACGGGAAATTACCTTGTTTATCCCAATGTATTTCTGTTAAAATAGAAAATGGCATGCATACCTAATTCTCATTTCTACAAATTCATGAACTTGCAAAATGTCAATTTCCATATGCTTAAGTATCTGATTTGGATGAAAGATACTCGCGCCTTTGAAATTGAGAATTAAGTTCGGAACTGAAATTACTAGTGAGAATTGGAGTAAATGCATACTATCCTCAGAAAAACGAATTAAGAAAAAAACATTTCCTTAAAAATTTACTCGATTTTAATGGTATATATCAGTTATAGACAAATTATTGTCCACAGGCCAAATGCAGCCCATTGAAGTGTTCTATCTGGTAGGCGACATGATTCCTAAACTGACCAATTGAAAGAAGAATATGCTTACTTCGAAAGCCTTGCATTACAATATTTAGCCTTACTTCTGTGAATGAGTGGATTACAGTTTAAACCTGATTAGAATAAAGTCGAAACATAAATAGGACATTGTATTATTTTTTAAAAAATATGATATTGTTGACTTTAATAAATTAGATTGGCCACCTACTTTCTTTTTACTCAGCCCTACCCCCAAAAAAGTTTGCTCATCACTGGTAAATAGCATGTGCTTTCATTCAGGTTTTCCAATGGATCTTACAGCTTGCAGTTTAAACGACTCAAACGTCAGACATGAATTCACCTCATAATTCAAGATGATATCTCATGTATTTTCATTAAAGGTTTTCCGATTTTCATGAAGTGTTGGTGTTTCCTTTGAGACTGAAGAATTGGTCCTGTTGCTTGAGGTTGAAAACAATCAGAGGCAAGAAGGTGGATCTTTTGTCAAATGTTTAATCATGGCTTTCCTAAAATTAACAAAAAATGGGAGGTTCCTGGTTTTGATCTCAGGCCTTGTAAGTTTATTTAGATAACATCATATCTGTGGGCTTCACGAGGTTCTTCTCTTTCCTCCCACATTATATTTCCACTATTTTTTCAAAAACATTTGTTTTTTTAATCTCTTTTGTGTACGAGTAAATTAATAGGATTTTCTTTGCTACGTAAACTTTAAAATCTCATTTAATATTCACTTTTCAACAGTTAGTTTTGTAGTGTGGATTTTCTTCAATCGAAGTTTTTTATTCGATAATCTGACATTCGATGTATTTGAATAATACGATAATTTTATTCGTATTATCCAAATACACATTTCAGTAACAACTGCGGCCTAACACAGTTAAGAAATTAAATTGGAAAAGTTTAGTGCGGCGGCCCTGTAATTGAATATTTTTTGGTAAACTCCCTAGCTTTTTGTGGTAAACTCAGGCTTTTCTTTTTCGAGCGTCAAAAGAGAGAAGAAAATATAGTGATTGTGAAAATAATATACCAAATTCAGATTTCAACGGATTTACATGTTTCATGGCGTCTACATACCAAAAATGTGACTTTTCGACACCCGTCCTTCCGGTCCGTCCGTTCGGCACACTTTTCTATGCACTCGCCTTGAGGCCATACCGTTCTACTTATCTACACCAAATTTTAAACTTAGGGTTTACATAGTATTCCTACAGGAGCTTTTTCACTTTTTTCCTACTACCTAAAATAAGTGTGGTTTACCAACAGCCGAAAATCGAAAAAAGCTATTTTCTCAAAAATGGTTTTAACAATTTTGTTTATTTTTCATTAATCAATATTTAATTAACAAACCTATATTGCAGTATGAGATATTTCTCTTAGAAAAATTTACGAGGGGTAGTTTATTCTTAGAGGTGACTTTTTCTCGACGATTTTCTCAGAAAATTCTCTGGCGAATTTTGTACACACTTCATAAATAAATTTTTAACCTAACAACATGGTATAAGTCAATTGACCTGAAAAATATATGAGTAGTAGTTTATTCTTGGAGTTGAATTTATTCCCAGTGAGTTTCTCAAACACGACCAGTTGGCAACCCTGTATCTCGACAACGAAGCTGAATTCGAAAACTGCAAGAGGACCATTTGTCTCCTTTTGATGTCACGAATCATCTCCCAAAGTTTGTGGACATCTTTCAGGTTCACCCTTAATAAAGCTTCTTTTCGAAAAGTCAACTATTAACTTTAGACATTGTTTATCTTTTTTAAATCACAAATGCCGTTATTAATTTTAATGCAGAGAACTACTTCTGAGAGAATAGATCTTGAAAAATAATTTTAAAACTTAGACTTTTGTTTTCTAGACATTCCAGACAAGACGAAACATTTTACAAGCTATCTCGTGTCCAAAACATTTTCCTCGTCTTATCTTGAATGTCACAAAGCGCGTCTCGTCTCTCTCTCGAGACATGTCTTATCTCGTGCGCATTCGTTAACACTTGGAAAGGATTATCTTTCTACTCAAAGCATAGTTTTTATAATGGTTGCATATTTATGATAATTGCTGTCAACATAAATTACAGTCCTTTCACTTGAATTAATTTTTATTATTATTATTGAAATTAAAATTAAATGCAATATCTAGTTTAACGTTAAACGATTATGCACCTACGCTAAGGGAGAATGATGATGAATGAAATGGTGAAATGAAGAAAGTGGGAGGAAAATGGAAAATCTCAAGAAAACACATACCCATGCACACGGTATTTGTCCACCTCAAATTTCACTTGGCGCAAAGTGAAATCGAGCCACGGACCTCATGCACCAAAGGTGAATGCTCTATTATTATTATTATTATTATTATTATTATTATTATTATTATTATTATTATTATTATTATTATTATTATTAATAATAATAATAATAATAATAATAACAGTAATAATTGTAGCGAGCTTAACGGGTTTCAACCGTCCGACTCAACCAACGTTTGGGTGCCTGTTCGTTCGTCTGCTCCATGACAACTTTTCATAAAAGACATTTCATTTTAATGAAACTAGTAAGTGCCTTCTTTTAGGTTTGAGAAGTAACTATTGCTTGGAATTTGAATCTGCAAAATATAAGAGGTAAAATTAACCAAATGGTGCAAGTTTCCACTCATGTATACAAAACAATTTTGCAACTACGTGAATTTTGTCCCATAAAGAAGCCGAAACCCCTACTTAGAAGAGCCCTCCGAGATTTGATCATTGTCCACACGGAGTGAAATTGTCATTTGAAGCCAAGACTTTAATATGAAGCCAAAAATTCAACTTTTACATCAATTTAAACTGACTGGGTTCCGGTTCACCCCACTATTGTGTAGTTTAGTTAAGTGGTAATTTGTGACAGCTTCACATCATCAAAAGAATGTTTCACTTCCCCTCCCCTCCCCCAGGAGTTCGTGCTTGATCCGCCACTGGAATCAATAGACACTTTTCCTATTCTTTTTGTCACCCTTGATTGTGTAGGGGCTCCCTCGTACAAATAAAGAAGCGGTAATATTACAATCAAGGGGCGCTATATATTAGGTATTTCTTTAGTTACCTACCCCTAGCCGCACAGGGCCATCTTTGGTAGAATAAAAAATATTACGTGATATTCCAATCATGAAAGGGGAGAAGATGCTGTAAATATATTTCTTATTCATTTTGTCTGTCCTGCTTATCAGAAATTACTTTCTGTTGGAAGGGTACTGAAATGAGAGAGGCAAAATACGTCGTACCCCCTAATACATGGCTGCTCAAAGATATCCTTACATTATGTAAGGATGGCATATTCAGGATTATTATTATTATTATTATTATTATTATTATTATTATTATTATTATTATTATTATTATTATTATTATTATTATTATTATTATTATTATTTGAATGTTTTTGGAGTACCGAAATTTTATGAGACGAACAATGGTATGTAGAGGTTTAAGATGGGTGGTCATAGGGGAGGAAAAACAAGGATTTTTCTCTGACTCTCTAACGTAAAGATTATGTACTGAAGGTAAGAAGCATCATGATTCTACAATAGGTTGCTTTTACGTAGAATATCAATTACTTGAGTTCTCCTCCTTCGGGCTACTTACCTTATGTAGTAAATTCAAAACAATTTCAATTCAATACAAATACATTGTAAAACTTTTCCGTAATTAAACATCTAGGGAAAATTAAACATTTAATAGGGACATCTGTTATCAAAATATTCAAACACGCAGATAGAAGACTATCTAGTGTGAAATATTGTGAAACTTTATAAAATTCTCCAAATTAGAATTAACATTTACTGGGAAACATTCGTTATGCGCCAGCGAGCATATGGACGCTAGTGCAAGTGCGACAACGGCATTTTTTCTTTTTTTGGTATCGTCATGAGTTTTACACATATGTTACAATTTGATTCTTTCCCACATAAAAAATAAATAAAATAACCATAGTGATAAAAATGACAACTGCACTTCCATGGGGATCGAACCCACTACCTTCAGCATACAGACCCGTTGCTTTAACTAACTCTTTTTAAATTTATTGTACTCAAGAATCAATTACATTCAAGTGGTTATGCTTTTGTCACAAAAAAGGAAGTTACGAGAACAATGAGTTGGCTATAAAATTTACAAATTGCTTATTACGTACATCCTTTGCTAATTTTGAGTATTCTTTTTGTAAATACTGTACATAGAAGGCTCCCCCTGCTTCTAAGTTGGAATTAAAAATATATTTGACGATCGTTCTATATATCAATTGACACTACGTTGTTTACTAATGGGATAAAAACGATAATCTGGCCTTAAAACTATGCTAATATTTATATTGTGTTCCGAGCTACGAGTAAGAATGGATAGAAAGTGACGTAACTGAGACCAGATTTTTGTGGATTCCAGACATGTCGTGATTCTATGAATCAACATATCTATATTGTTACATCTATTGCAAAGAGCATCAGGACTAAAACCATATTTGCTTCTCTTTTCTTTAGTATCAATAACGTCATGGACAATCATAAACCAGATAGATTTGCTGACAACACTCAAGGTCGAGTCATTGATATTGGCCCAAATATTGGACCAATTACACAAGCAATCATCTAACACAATTTTAGGTGGGACATATAATATATTCATTTTTAAAACATACAGCATTTTACTACGTAAAGTTTTAAAATCAAAAAGCTGAGACAGATATATATAATCACACAAAACAGTTTCCAAGTACTTACAGCTTTGAGGAAGGTCAGCCATACACAGGGGTAGACTCCTGTCTGTTCGTGCTAATACGTAAGTGAGCAGTTGTTGTGTTACACTATTAGCTTCGTCTGTGTACAAGGTAATTGAGCGAGTAACATACAAACTGGCAGCTTTTTCTTGCACATTGAACAGACTGATGCCACCGTGTGTACGTAAACAACACATTACATCATATTTAACACGAAAGACCTGATGTTTCCATAGAAACCAACCACATAAACTTTGAATTTGTTTTCCTATGAGTTGAGGCATTGGTAATACATTTGCCAAATACCAGGTTTTGCTTAATAGATAAATATTTATAAATTTAGCTCTAGAATATAAACATAGATTTCTGGATTGATTTACATAACCTGAATGACGCAGTGTGTTTACAATATTCGTATAGTTATGATCAATAGTGTGCATTATGTTTGAATAAAAGGTAATTCCTAAAAGTTTGATACTGTCGGCACGAGGGACAGTATCTATATCATTAAAATCAATACTATTGTTTATGTTTAACATATGTGATTTACAAACATTTAATCTAGCTCCAGATGCTACCTCATAGTCACGAACACATTCCATCATGAGAGAATAATCTAGTTTAGAAGAGACAAAAACTGTTACATCATCTGCATAACTAGCCACTTTTATAGCAGGGGTAATAATATTTAGACCAGTTAGGCGGTCATCCATAGCATGCAACAGGGGAGCAAGGCTAATAGCAAAACTCAACATTGAAAGGGGACCACCTTGTCTTATTGAACGTTTGATGGGAATGTTGTTGGATAGGTGACCGTTAACATTTAACTTCGTATGAGCGTCTTTATAAAAATATTTCATCCATGTAACAAATTGTTCATTAAAACCGAATTTTCTGAAAACAGACCATAAGTACGAGTGTTCAATATTATCAAATGCATTTTTAAAATCTAAATTTATAAGAGCCGCTTTAAGAGCGCAATCATTACAAATAGTAATACTATCTCGAATAGTAAATAAAGGGTGATAGATGGTTTTCTTTTTAACAGCCACATATTGCAAATTTTGTAATAACTTATCCATGTAGTCCTGTAGTCGGTTTTTAATACATCTACTAAAAATTTTGATATCTGTATTAAGAAAGGATATAGGTCTATAATGGCTAACATGAGATGGTTGAGAAGTTTTAGGGATAAAGACCGTGACGGCTGTATTAGGGCGCTTGATAGTCTCTGAAGCAAAAAAAAACATTCATTTACAATCAATGTTAGTGTATCGCCCATTATATCCCAAAATTTAACATATAAACGGCCAGAGATAGAGTCGGGGCCAGGAGATTTTCCTTTTTTTTGCAACATTCAAAGCTCTTTATACTTCATTTTTAGTAAACGGAGCACATAAAATTTGATTGTCTTCATCATTTAGCACTGCAGGCACACTGTCAAGTAATTTATTTTCGCAGCCGGTAGCAGCAGCGACCCCAAATATCTGGTAGTAATAACCACACAGGGTGTTACGAATATTGTCCTGAGTAGTTTGAATAGAACCTTGATCATCTGTGAATGACGTGATAAGTTTCCTCCGTCCACGTTTGGCTTCTGTTAACACATGTATAAGAGAGCATTGTTCTTCTTCCGAAAACCCTGGAACTTTACTACGTAACCTAATCCCTTCCATTTTCTGTTTATGGAATTGTAATAATTTTGCTTTGTATTTACGTACAGAGATACGGGCCGAGCGATTTGTCATCGCTTCCGTTTGTGCCTCTAATAGACATCTATAATAGAAATTATAAAGTTTTCGCCTATCAGCATACATTTCAGAGGAATACCACCCACAAAAGCTTCGGATTTTGTCCTTACAGTATTGATTCCACCACTCAACATATGTTTTAAACCACTTCTTTTGTTTAAGCCAATAAGCCCACTTTTGAGAAAAGAGCTGACAAAATGACTCATCATTGAGCAGACTTTCATTCATGTGATAATACCCCGTCCGCTAGCAATCTTCTGGTCATTAATTTTAATTTCCATTATTAAACAGAGATGATCAGTGAAACACGTGGGATATCGGTATACAGAAACAACCTGGGATTTGAAGTTAGCATTTACATAAATCCTGTCTATCCTTGAGCTCGAAGTTTTTGTAATAAATGTGCCCCCCATAAATCTGGGTGTTTGAAGTCCCACACATTTACCAAAGACAAATTCGTTACCAACTCATTTAAGGTAGGGCAATAATGGTAAGTTGGTTCTGTTGTGTGAGTTATACTTGAATTATGACCTCCGCCAAAGATAACATTATTTGGGCTACCAAAAAACGGCGCTACCTCATTTGCATAAAAATTATTCCGTTCTTTTCTATTATGACTTCCACTGGGCGCATAAACATTGATTAGAGTTATATTATTAACCTGACTTTTGATAATTCGACCATTAGGATGTAATTGCACATTTGTAAGCGGGATGCCTTCTTTAACCAAAATTGCAGTACCAAGGCTATTATATGTACAATTATTATATACATTATATGATGGATGTACGTTTACAATCTTTGGATCAACTTCTTGGAGAAAAGCTACATCTATTTCAGATTTAAGTAGAAAGTCATTGAGAGCTTCAAGTTTTACTGGCGATTGTATTCCGTTTATATTTATAGTTGCTAGTTTTAAGATAGTACACATAAATATTGTTATAGGAAGTTGTTTAATGTTAGCAACACACTTCATAAAACCATACCACTGTTTGGCTGCAAGCACTGTGTTTCTGAATGTTTAGGTAGGAGTAGAAACTGTAGGTGACTCACCTGAAGAAGGAACTGCGGTATCAGGTAGATATTCCGTACTCACTAATTTCGCTACAGACGACCGGGTGATCCTAGGTGATACTTCTAAGGGTCCCTGATCCGTCTTCTTAGGTTGTTTTTCTTGACCTATAGCCGTTCCTGCTTTCTTCCGTTTCTTGTCTTGGGAGGCTTCCTGGGAATTCCGGGCATCAGATCCTTTTTTCCCACTAGGACAACTCATAGGGGAGAATAGATTATCTTTTTCCTTGGACTGAACTGGGAAAATGGGACTTACAGAGGAAACTTCCGATACACTCTAGATTCTGATCACCATCAACAACACTAGTGGAGAAGGAAGCATTGTCTATCAAAAGTTTCTTTGTATCTTGTTCAATGACAACTTGATGGTCCCGTGGAAGATCTGACTCAGCCAGTGAAGAAGTACCATGTAAAGCTGTAGGGGCTGCAGATGAGGTCCTGTCCTGACTATCACTAATATCCTTGGAAGAGACATTTTCCGAAATTGCTCCGGAACATGGTCGGTTAGGAACACTGTCGTTTGGCACTATCGGAGTAGTGGTTAGAGAACGGCCCTGTATCACAGGGGTAGTAAGCTCAGTCATTAACTTTGGAAAGTCAACATCTGACGTTAAAGTAGGCAAATTAGCAGGTTTAACCACATTAATTTCATGGGGTGGCGAAACCCGAGAGCGTTCCTTATCACTTTCAGTATGTTATATGGTTGTTGTTGAAACAAAGGCCCGTTTTTGACGCTGAAAACATTGATCTTGTAAATGATCTCGAGATTGGCAGTAACAACAAGTACGGTCCTGACCGAAATAAGTTACTAGGAACTTCTGGTTACGAATGTCCAGGAAGGACGGTATAGGTTTAAAAAAATACATAGTCACGATCTTAGTCTAGATCTAACTTTATAAATATGAGTATCGTCATAAATTTCGTCTTTTATACTTTTACACTCTCCATAGATAGACAAGGCACGCGTGACATCATTATCACTATATTCCGTGGGAATAGCATGTATTCGCACATAGGTTAAAGGCCGATCAGCTAATTCTAATGTCACTGGGTATGTTCCATTATCATCTTGAAATTTAACACTATCACCATGATCTCTTAACAATTTGTCACACAACAAGTCAGACAACAACTTAATATACACACATTTACGATAAATATCCAACTCAACACTTAGTATTTGTTCTTCCTTTAACTTAAACGTATTTTGAATAAACTCATGGATTTTTATTGTGGACGGACGATTAGGAATCGCACGAAATCCTAATTTTAATGTATTGACACGTTTGATAGACATTTTATAATTCTAAATAAACTCACTAGTCACCACTAAACTGAAATATAATAGAATCAAGTCAGCGTAAATTCCAAGCAAAACACAAAGTACACTGGGCGCATTCAATGCCTCTCGCACGATACGACACTGGACGGACGACCAGCGAAAGACGTGTTACCTCATGGGCAGCTAACACGCGAGTCAAATTTTGTGAGACGAACAATGGTATGTAGAGGTTTAAGATGGGTGGTCATAGGGGAGGAAAAACAAGGATTCTTCTCTGACTCTCTAACGTAAAGATTATGTGCTGAAGGTAAGAAGCATCATGATTCTACAATAGGTTGCTTTTACGTAGAATATCAATTACTTGAGTTCTCCTCCTTCGGGCTACTTACCTTATGTAGTAAATTCAAAACAATTTCACTTCAATACAAATACATTGTAAAACTTTTCCGTAATTAAACATCTAGGGAAAATTAAACATTTAATAGGGACATCTGTTATCAAAATATCCAAACACGTAGATAGAAGACTATCTAGTGAGAAATATTGCGAAACTTTATAAAATTCTCCAAATTAGAATTAACATTTACTGGGAAACATTCGTTATGCGCCAGCGAGCATATGGTGAGCAGTGAGCACAGGGGAAATAATTACGAAACTGTTTGCAAACAAAATTAGGGACGCTAGTGCAAGTGCGACAACGGCATTTTTTCTTTTTTTGGTATCGTCATGAGTTTGACACATATGTTACAATTTGATTCTTTCCCACATAAAAAATAAATAAAAAAAAACATAGTGATAAAAATGACAACTGCACTTCCATGGGAATCGAACCCACTACCTTCAGCATACAGACCAGTTGCTTTAACTAACTGAGCTATTTGTTTACTTACCGGTACTGTGCCTATTCCGGTAAAGACGATATTTCATTACGATCGTGCTACCAATTCGCCCTTTTCCATAGATAATTTTTACTATTTGCTCTATCTTTACGTTAATACTTAGCACATATTCATATATTTGGAGTGTTTAGATAATGCACGTAATAAGACATATTAGAAATATTCGTTAAAAGTTTAGTATGTAGATTTAATCCACATTTCTCTCAATGACATAGATGTCGCTGCTTCGTGTTGAACTGCAGAATTCCCTCGCGTTCTTGAAAATTTTCCACTTTAGCAGAGTTGGTAATTCTCGAGATTTCTGTCGATTTAATGTTTTTTGCTTCTAATTTATTTATTTTAAGCTAATATCTAACACAAATATTAAAAACGGGTTTGTTATTAACCTGTCCTGCTGGGGAAACCTTCCGAAATTTCGAACATATAAAGAAAACGGATATATTTTCAAAAAAAATCAAAATAAAGAGACGCGTCATTTATTTTGCTCATAGTAGTACATTAAAAACACATTTAAAGTTATTATAATACAAATATCTGTAAAGAAAATGTTGAATATTAGTGTTTGAAAATTGCAGATTGTCTTTTTCGTAATAAACACTTTTAAAGATAAAAAGTAAGATTCGCCGTTATCTTTTTCTAGATATATACCTTTTGATATATTATTTCCTAAAAGAGTTTGATATTTGAAAGTCAGATCTTTTTTATGGGTCTTCAAATATGTCTTTCAAAAATCAGCTATGTTTAACATGAAACATTTTAAAATATACATTCTTAGAAATGTCAAATTTTCACTAAGCAATTCTTATTTGTGTACAAATAATTATTTAAAATTAGATAAAATTAAGAGTTGACTAATTATTGAGCAAACAGTTTTTACGCCATGAACTTCCACGCAGTATTAATCACTTTACACTGGTAATCATTGGTAATAAATGACATAAAATGGCACAGTGGTCTTCCAACACTTAGCAGGGCGAAATTTCAGGAGAGGGTTAAATTCATGGGTGTGTCGCGTGTAACTGTGCATACCATAATAAAATTATTTTATTCTTTTTTCTCATTGAATTGGAATAAATTCTAAAATTTGGTTATGTGTAATTCTTTAATTAATACACTAAAAACTCAATAAAGTGAGTACATGAGCATTGTGTCTGAAAAGAATGGGTAAGGTATAATTTCATTTATGCAAACTCATTTGAAAAGTTTTACGTTAATTACTTCTGCGCAGATCAATATGCGCATTTCTGACTACACCTTAAATATTAAACATCCCGGCTTTAGAAAGCTCCATCCTAAATACATTCTTAATTATGGATCTATATTTATTGTTATTTTTGTTATAATCACAAATATTGCCTGGCATAAGCAAAGGAAATCTCATAAAACGGCTATGTTCCTCTCTCTATGCACAGGTATCGGCTAAAAAGTTGTGAGAGAGAAGCCATTTTCTTTAATCGGTGTAATTTGGGAAGAAAATATTCCTTCTCCGGAGTTAATTCTCCACCAAAACCGGGAGTGGAAAATTCTATCATTGCTACTTTCAAAAGCTAAAAGAGGTTAGAAGAAACGTCTTTTTATGTTCAGAATTCCAATAAAAATGTCATCTTAGCTCTTCTTCTTCTGCTGATCTTAGCTCTTATTCATCTGGCTCTGCCAAATCTGCATCTGATAACTAATACACATTCCAGTTTCAATATTGTTTCATGTATTACAAAATTATAAAATATACCGATAAACAATTATTGATATAGAATGAGTACAACAGCTTTATTTAAAACTTTCCTTTATATGGGGAAGTGGTACAAGAATTTTGGACATAAGAACTTCACGTTGTTTTCTTGGTATATTAATAAAATCACTTGTAGTGGGGGAGTGCCCTTCCAAACTGACACACTTGATTCTGCGTCCTATGAACACGATCTATCTGTGATGTTTTTCTATTGCAGCCGGAAAATATCGCCTCCAGTTTCACCTTCAATATTGAATTCTCATAGTATGGAAGTCTAGTAGTTTCAAAATGGAAAATGAAATATTACTTTTATTATTATTATTATTATTATTATTATTAATAATAATAATAATAATAATAATAATAATAATAATAATAGTAGTAGTAGTAGTAATGGTTGTTATTGTAGGCTAGTAGAAGTAGTAGGATTAGTAGTAGTCAGTGTTCATCTATGCAAGGATTTGGGTGTCACCTTTCAAATTTATCATTCTTCCCTCCTAAATTTACCATTCATCCCACGAAAAGTATAATTTTCCCCCCAACATATACTGATTTAATCAGCAAATATACCCTTATCCCATCAAATTTCTCATTTTATGCTCTCTTTGTATCATTTTCAAATTAAAAATTACTCGCCCTTCCCACAAGTATTATCATGGACACAAACTTTACCATGAAACGAGTCCGTGATCATCCCTGGTACAGCAGCATTTACATCATCGACACTCTACAATCAGTACTAAATTATATTATGATTTGATTTAGAGTTTTCGTCTCTCTTTCAGCAGCAAAGTGGAATCCAACCCAGGACTCCCACCCCAAAGATTGATATTATGAGTGTGAACATTTCATAAACTCGTACATGTTTTACCTTTGCTTTCATTGGCCCCGATGTTAAAACCTGTTTTACTCTTAAATATAAGCAAACCTTAAACTGAAAACAATTTTAGAAAGCTATTCTTTGATATTCCTGAGGAATATCGCAAACATCGTAGTTCGGCAATTACCTGAAATGATGTCATCAACATGCTGGCCACGTGACCATGTCTAGTTATCCTGAAACGCTAATATCACATAGCAAAACTGAGATACAATTTTATTTTGGTCTCAAATTCAAGATAATGTACGGTTCAAATGATTTGAGTTAATATCTTTGCAATACGTTGCTGCCATATCTGTATATGGCGGGTAACGTGGCGGCTATTTTCTCTAAAACATTACTCCGTTTGGTTATACGTATTTCATAAAAGATTACAATTATACTATTCTATATGCGGAATACCAAAGTAAACATCATAAAGTAGAGGCAAATCTTTCTATTATACCAATATTATTTCTGTACTTTGAAAACTGTGAAAATCAGTCTATCTGGAGTACAGTATAGAATTTTTAAAATTTAGGCCAATCAACTCGCTTTGACGAAAAAAAAAGATCTGAATCAAAATTGTTCACTTCCAGTTACCTTTGCGGTACACGCTACATAATATAGTTTTTGGGGTTGAATATTTCCAGTGACTGCATACATGCAACCTACAGACGCCTATCAATCAACTCGTCTTGATTTATACATAAGTTGCATGTGTGCATTCGCTTAAAACACTCTACCCTTAGAACTAGACAAGGTACTATGCACCGGAAATGGGTGACCAGAAGTGATCTATCATAGCAGGTACCACTTTTTTTCGTCAGGACGAGTCGGTTCATATGTACTTTGAATGTGTATAATCGAAGGAATTTTCCCACTCCTCTAAAATGAATTATTTCCCCAAAATGCATTTTAAAGAAAATTCGTTGCCAGCTATTTCTCTAGGCTGTTTTGCCTAATCATTAACATGATTTTCACGGATGTAGCGTTTCTTATACGATTGACATTTTAACAATACTTGGAAGTAAGACATCCTTTGAATGTTAAAACGCCATCTCTGAATTTGAACTACAGAATGCACGAATGCTTACCACTATATCTTTTGGCGCAAGAGGGAACAGTGGACCACATTACCTTTGGTTTGCACGGAAATAAATAAAAAATAAAAGTTAATTTAAAATAACATTTCGATTTGCAAAGTAAAGAAGAATTTTATCTCCAGAGGAGAATATATAAAGTACTTAACACATTTTGAATTTAACATGAGATCTATATTTTGATATCAAACATTATATTTCATTGAGTGCAATTTCCTTTTTTGACCTTTTTCTGGTTGAATAAAATCTGTAAAGAATATTCTTTCTTTTGGTTTGTAGTTTGTAACAAATTTGAAATTTAGGAATAATGAACTATAAAGTATTGTAGTTTAAAAGATTGCCCCCTAAATGTTATGGCCCATATATTTAAAAGTAAATAATGCTATCCTGCAGTAATTACTGAAGTATTTATTTAAAAAATTCAAAAGAAATTATAAAACTATTTCAAACATTTCATCCAAGAAAATCACCCCAAAAGTAAAGTACTCTTTCGGATTTTTTTAAATGTTATCTTAATGTATAATAATAATAATAATAATAATAATAATAATAATAATAATAATAATAATAATAATAATAATAATACATTTTCTTAGGAAACATCAACCAAAATTGCAAGAAAACATTTGAGAAATTTGTAAAGAAAATTATCTTCAAGTGTCCCCTTGTAGATGTTTTCATAAGAAGCTTTTTATACAACGAATTTTAATAAACTATGAATTATGGGAAAAACATAGACTGGAGGAAGCTCACACTGTAAGTAAAGTGGGTTGTGTATTTTCTTCGTAAGCATTAACTTATTCTGTACTATAGTATGTTGGTTATGAAACAGTAGTTTGTAAAATTTGAACAATACCGCCCAAGTCGTTTCTGAGAACTTCATTCGAACGAACTTATCCCCAAAAAATAAACTATCCCTTGGATGATTGTTAATGACAAATAAATTATGCAAAATTGTTAGATTATTAATGAAATATA
Organism: Thermobia domestica; assembly: GCF_964235325.1. NCBI lineage: Eukaryota > Metazoa > Arthropoda > Insecta > Zygentoma > Lepismatidae > Thermobia > Thermobia domestica. The sequence continues at coordinate 263,691,288 of NC_137458.1, read as the reverse complement.
TATATATATATATATATGAAAAAGGAGAAAAACAGCGAGAGTGCGTTTTTGGAAGATCGTAAAGAAAGGAAATCTCAACCTCAAAAATAAACTAGCCGTTATGGATCTTTTATATCACATGAGCTATGCAATATTATGTTCTTAATTAATTATTTATTTGTGCAACATGAACAAAATCACCTGAATACGTTTTGAGAAAATTATCCGCAAACACTTACACACTCCCACCAGAGTAAACCACCTCTTGTGAATTCCTTTAGGATTAATGACTTTTCCATATTGTCAGGTTGTTAGTGAAATATTTTACTTATAAGCACGAACAAAATCAACTGAGTCGCTTTTAAGGTTGTCTGAAATGAATTAATTTCAAGAGTACACTACCCCGTAGTAACTGTATATACCAGAGTATAGGGTTCTTAATGCAAAATGAATGAATGAAATACAAATAAAACTGTTCGATCAATATCGGAGAAATTATTTTCTTATTTCCTCCGGTTAAGAAACTCCCTTATATTTGGGGTTAAGTAAATCTGGCCCCCTCCGTAGAGAATATTATAGTGTACTGAAGTTTAATTTTGTAGATTATTTATTACAGCTTTGGAAACTTCAAGATTGCTAATAAAACTCAAACTGACCAAATCAGTATATATATATATATACATTGGCGGATCCAGGATATGATCAAGGGAGGTGCTAAACCATAGTGTGCCGTTTTATCAAGTGTAAAGCAGAATTGAAGCCCATTTTATCCAGTGTAAACCTGAGCGTCAAGGGGGGGGGGGGCTATAACCCCTTAGCTCCCCTTGGATCCGCCCTTGTATATATATATATATATATATATATATATATATCAATCATAAGAAGTGTGCAAAAAGAGAAAGTGACTACGTTAATTTTAAAAAATATTTTTTAGAGCCAATTAAAAGTTTACGTTTTGTAAGGAGAAATTGGGTGTCTTGCATTCATATTGTGTACAAGCTGTCAAAATTGGATATTTCTCTCATAATGTCTCTGAGGAAGGCTATGATGCATAGCCGAAACTATAACACGAATATATAATCTTAAAATATATTTAATTTTTTTGGTTAGTTATTAGCAATCTTGAATTTTCCAAAGCTGCAATGAGTAATTTACAAGTTGAAGTATCTAAGATGCTGAAAAGGAGAATAGACAAGTGGAAGGACCGAAGGGGAAAGGAGATATCGAAGAGACAGCAGATAGTGTTCTTAAGGAAGTGTGTAGAGAAGAACATCACGCCGAAAGGACTTTGGATAATTAAGAAAGGATTGATGTATCAGTCAGTGAGATACAAACAGTTGATTAAGAAAGCAGAAAAGCAGCTCATGTGGGACACCATAAGAAGGAAAACTAAAGAAGAAGAAGACAGTGAGAACGGGACTGAAACAGAGAGAGCGAGAATTGAAGACAGGTTATCGATATTTGTGAGAGAAGAAGTAATGAGAGATCTGAACAAGTAGGAAAAGAAATTTGAAAAGAAGGAAAGATTGAAATAAAAAGGAAAGAAGCTTGGATGGACCGAGCAATAAAAAGTATGTGCAAATAGGGTAGTAGTAATAGAAAATGTAAAATTAACAGAGTAAGAAAATAAATGTTTGGAATTAGGCTACAAGTTTAAAGTAGAAGAAGAGAAGACAGAAGTAAAGAGGTAATATTCACAGTAGAACAAGCAGATATGGAAATAAAAGAATCAGAGCAGAGGAAAAGAATTAGAAGGAAAGCAGTAGCCATAGTAAAAAACATAAATAGAAAAACAAGAAACGTTAAGAAAGAAGACAAGGAAGGAGTAAGAAAGTTAAGGAGGAGAAAGGACATAGTGCTAGAACAGGTAGATTAAGGAGGGGCGACAGTTGTAATGGGCATGAAAAGGTACGAAAAGAAACTGGAAGGACTATGCGATGAAACTATTGGAGTATTGGGAGATAAAGATGTGATAGATGCTATAAGAATCAAAATATTTCAGGAGGGAGAAAAACAAGGTTTCAAGAAATTAATCAATAAAACAAGAAGAATACAGAATATGAAAGGTTTCAAAAAAGTACCTAAAAAGAAATTAAATTAAGACCTGTGATTGTAGGAACAACAATTTAGAACCATGGGAAGAAGAAATAAAACATATTTCAGAAGAGATAAGAGAAGAACAGGAGAGTAGCAGAGTGAAAAACACAGAGGAAGTTAAACGTGCCCTAGAACGAGTGGGAGACAGAAGATGTGCAATATTGTTCAGTGTTGATGTAAAGACAATGTTTCCAAGTATCAAGAGGGAGTACGTGTTAAAAACAAAAGAAAAAGAAATGGAAAATAAGATTAAAAAGAATGGAAAAAGGATAAAGTGTTGAAGGCCCTAAAGCCAATCTGGGAGAATAGTGTATGCATGATTGGTGAGAATAAAATATGAGCTAAGCATAGATTCGAGACTGAGTCCTTTACTAGCAGAGATTTTAATGAACAGATGGGAACAGAAAGTAAAAGTGGAAAAAGGACAAAATCTTATCATGTTTTGTAGATATGTAGATGATTGCCTTGGAATATGGAAAGGAACTAAGAGACAATTGAAGATTTTTTTTTAAACTCTCCGAGATTAAGCTAGAAATGGAGATTAAGCGAAGAAAAAGAGATTAAGCTAGAAATGGAGATAAAAGAAGAGAGGAAAATCAACTTCATGGACGTGACTATAGAGAAAATAGGAGGAAAATTCGAAACGAGATGGTACTGGGTGGAATGCCATTTAACTTGACTTTACACCTGCAAGTAACCAAAATTTGAGTCCAAAATTGTCAAACGTATTAGCCATATATTGTATGAATTTGCTTCTCAGCTTAATAGGGAATAACTGTTCATCGACTGTCCTTGGAATTTATAGTGCCCCATACAATTCTCAATGAAAAAAGTTCTAAATAGAATACGTCAAAGCAAACTTGTTCGCTTTAGCTTTGAAGATCTAATGCTCTTTTTATCAAATCAAAGATACTTCATCATTTCAATAATATATATTTTCCCATAATCTTTCTGTAAAACACTGAGCCATACTTTTTGTACCATAATTCCTTTACCTGCATATCTATAGCTGCGAGAAATATCAATATTGCTAGATATTATTCGAGTTCTGGAATTGATAACTAACTGCCAAGTTGAATCTTGGCGCTGTCCACGAGATTCAGTAACTGTGCATTTAAGAATGTTTCTCAACATTGTTTCGTCTATGAACAAGCGAAAGGTACTATGAAAATCACCATCTTCAATATGAAGTATCTCCATCCAAATATCAATCACCCTCTTCAAGACGACAAATCATGTTTCTCGCAAGGGATGTTGTGTAAGGCAGCACTACCACATTGCTCTCATTTACTTCTGGTATTTTGTGTATCTATTCTTTCACTTCCATGGGAAGAAGTAGTTTCAGACACTGTATTCTCACTACAACTGCTGTCTTCATAGAAGAAGTCTCCTTCTTATTCTATCATGGAGGACACAATCTAATCTTAACGAGCAGGTAATATTTCATCAGGTCTCATGTGCCTTTCTTAATTATTCTATCTACCTGCAAGAAAACCTTTATTTTTACAGAGAACACTATTACAGCGAGATACGAATATTCTTGAAGAAGAAAATCATTCAAAGCATCATACGTTTTCCCTTTAGAACAATGAAAACAGAAAGAGAGTATACATAAAATATTATAGTAAACTCCTGAGAAAATAATGTAAAATGTTTCAACATTTATCGTTTCCAATAGAGACATTATCATCTAGCTCACATCCTATAAAAGTACCTTCATCAGCAAGAAAATATTAAGTCAAGCAGTCATATTGACGGTCTGATGTTTGTATGGATATACAACAAACAATACATTTTATTTCAAGTAGACACGCACAGTTTGTGTGCCATATAAACTCTGTTTAAAATAATAGAAGTCATAAAGTTGGGTTGCGCAACTCAAATATATGAAATAAAAATATTTTAAGAGATACCGTCAAATTGACGTTTTGCTCCTTGCAGTGTTAAAATTTCGTGTAGATACTTTGAACGGTGTGCTTTTTAAGAAAATGAGCGTCATACGTCAGAAGGAACGCGCATGCGGACAAGCAAAAATCACTTTTACACTATGTAGAGGTTATCATACATGCGAATTCGGTTAAACCTTGAACTAGAATTATTTCACGATTTCTGCGCTCGAAAGTAAAAGATATGATTGAACATTATAAAAGGCCTTTGATACATTTTCATGCACGTAGAAGTGAGCATTGTAAACTTATTAATAGAATTGTACAAGATCTTAAAATATTAATGGCCTTTAAAAGAAAAAGATTCGTATCCCTGATGACACACTATGTATCTCACTAATAATAATCTTCTTAGAGCACTCCCTACATATTAAGCTAAAATGTTTACTTCGTTTCTTTCTCGCAGAAATACAATAGTTCCCTTCTGCCTTTTTTCAGTAAATAAAGTATAAACATTATAACAATTTAGATATACGAGGGGAAGTCAACTGAAAACCATAAAAGTAGAAATAAAAACCCGCATATGGCGCCAGTGAGCTGTAAGTTGGCATGCCGGTTTACGATATTATGCCGGATGTCTCCTAGGTGGCAGCAGCCGGCAGATGCACAAACACCGGCGCAACAACAGTTCCAAAATGGCAGCCCCACTAGCCACATGCACCAGCGAGGAGCAGCGTTCTGTGATTCGGTTTTTGCGAAGTGAAGGTGTGGAACCGATTGACATTTTTAGGTGAATGAAGGTTCAGTATGGAGATGCGCGTTTGTCACAGCCACAAATCTATGAATGGTGCCGGAAATTTGTAAATGGTGTTAAGTCTATGGCCGATGCTCCACGCCCCGGCCAGGCTCGGCGCGTAGTGACTCCAGAGACCATTGCAGCCGTTGAAGCCATCGTTTTGGAAAACCGCCGTGTGACAATAGACGAAATTGCAGCATGTGTACACATGAGTCATGGATCGGCACATCATATTGTGAATGATGTTCTCCAGTTCCATAAGGTGTCTGCAAGATGGGTGCCCCGACAACTGACGCCTGAACTGAAACAGCGATGGGTTGATGCGTGCGAAGACCTTTTGTGGCGTTCTGAACGGAACGGTAAAGCCTTCCTTCACGAATCGTCACTGGTGACGAAACATGGGTGCATTACCATCAGCCTGAAACAAAGCGAGCGAGCAAGGAGTGGCGACACTCCTCATCACCGAAACCCAAAAAGTTTCCTCGCTGCTCCTCGCTGGTTCATGTGGCTAGTGGGACTGCCATTTTGGAACTGTTGTTGCGCCGGTGTTTGTGCATCTGTCGGCTGCTGCCACCTAGGAGACATCCGGCATACTATCGTAAACAGGCATGCCAACTTACAGCTCACTAGCGCCATATGCGGATTTTTATTTCTACTTTTATGGTTTTCAGTTGACTTACCCTCGTATTTATTGGCAACATATAGCATTTCGTTCTCTAGTATGTTAAAGAAAAAAATATGTTTACAAACATAAAGCACCTGCAAGTTAAGTAGAACATAAACATCATGCTGAAGTATAAAATACATATCATCAAAAAGAATAAATATCAATAATTTATAGTCATACAATATGTATGGTGTATACAGATTCTTCCTAACCAAATTTAGAAGGGAAATATAAAATCGTTACTCAAAATATTAACAAAAGTAAATAATAAAGGAAGAATACATACAGTAACTATAAAAAAATGAAAAATAATAATATAAAGCATACACAATAGGGTAAACACATCATTCAAAATATAAATATACATCTCATGAATCACAATATTGTTGAAGTGTTTTACAAAATATTAAAGAGAAAATTAATTTTATAAAGAAAAAGTAGAGAATTTCTAGTAACATTAAATATAAATATTTCAAACTTATGTACTTCCAGTAAAAATAAGATTTACAAGACTCATCGGAAATAAAGGTCAAATATTTAATTTAAAACCGAGTAAAATACAAAATATTAAAGTGTGACTTTGGCCCTGTGTCGAGTTAAAGGGTAAGGGAAAAGAAGAAAGAAAACTATTTTAGCATCACTAGAATCTAAAGACATATTATACAAAATAACATCAATTTCTAGACAAAAAATACTTACAAGAAAAATACGAAAAATTATTTATTGATTTAAGAAAATTGAAAACATACCTTATTGACGTGCTTTTAAAGACAATGTAGTAATGAATAAAATGTATTTAATATCACAGTACCATTATAAACAGAATGGCAACAAGAGAAATATAATTTCTGTTTTTTTTTTTAAAAAAATAAGAAACTCTTATTAAAAGAAAATTTCATAAAACAAAATCACTCTGTAGAATCTTTTGAAAAATAAATAAGACAAAGAGAGAAAGCCTATCAGTCTGAAGTGTATAATTCATACCCTTCCTAACATCTAACAATCTCACCTCTCTTAACTGTCTGAAGTTCTATCTTAGCTAAGCTAAGAAAGCAGCCTGAACTGATTCCAAAAATTAATTATATATATATCCAGTTTTACTATTCCACATAACTGTACTAAATTTGAAATGTGGAGTTATGTTACCCATATAAACGATTATACAAGTGGTGATATTTTTAACATTTTAACAAAGCCATTTAAAACACCTAAATTATTTTCGTGTATTGATATTGCTACTGGAAGATATTTTTGAAAAAACAAGATGCTATTTAAGTTACTTCCAAATCTTTAACATACTTACAAAACTAAATATCTCGATAACATATTTGTGTATACGAAAGGATTTACTTATCCTTGGATAATTATTCCTTGAGTTTTATCGTTATTCAAAGCAATAAAGTTATTTTCAGACAATTTGACTGTAATATTTACATTATTTTCCAAAATATCTTCATCCTAAATGGATTCGATAACATAATAAGATTTTATATAAGCTGCATACAAAATATATTTGCATGTTCAATTCTCTGATATATTATTAATACACAATAAAACAATAAAGGACCAATATTAGAGCCTTGTTTCATCCCAGAAGTAATACTATGAGTGGAGTAACGACTATATTTATACCTTATTATCAATTTCCCATTCTTATTTCATGAAGTATTACCATATTGTTTAAATATGACCAGATGGGACTCATACAAATATTTTATATGGGTGTTCTCATGTAAGTACCTTGCCGGGGAGGGAGCAGGACAACAGCCCTGGGCGCCGAAATAAGGTGGTGCAAGATTCGGGAGGAGAAATAAAATCTATGTTTAAAATGGAAGGAACGGGTAATAAAAGGTGTTCAAAATTAATGAAAAGCAAGGTATATGTTTGAAAATGTTTTGGCGCTTGGGGGCTGGTCTACCGACTTCATTCATATGTACGAACGGAGGGTGCCGCCGTACGTTTGATATTTCTTATATTTCATTTTACTTGCTTCAAACAAGACAACTTGTGTAAAATTAAATAGTTTTCGAGACTAAATATTCCACTATATTATCAAACGTGCTGCAGTCAAAGCCACAAACTTGATCAGAACAATCAACCTGCAAAAGTTCGTTTAGTCTTCGCTGGATCTCAAGTGAATAATATGTCTTCAATAACTGAGTCTTAGTTAGTATTTAATCCGGCCGACGACTGACCGGAACTCATAATAAGTTACATAGTGGCTACAAAAAAAAGTTAGACTCGGACTCTGGCGTTTTGGAATAAATATACAAAACGAGTCTGACTCGGGTTTAGGATCGAAAGTGTTAATGATTAGCCAAGAAAAAAAAACCCTGACATGAACTTTACATATACCTCCGATATATCGTAAAGAGATAGGTACTTCAGTAATTGTAATTGTTAAGCTCTGATCTAACAACAAGGAACCTTGGGATAATTCGCACCCTAAAATCCTCAAAATGCTGATTTCAAGTGTCCCGAAAATGATGAAATAGTGTATGAGGAACGAAGGATGATCATCAATGTACAAGCAATATTGTGGGTAGCTTTACCTGGTACTTGGCATTGAGACATGCGCCACAAAATCCGAATCACGAGTATTGGATGGCAAATAATCTGAGAGTGCCGAAATATTTTCTCCAATGTCCTCAGTAATCAAATCTTGATTTGTTATTATTAAAGACCCAGTAATATAAAAGCCAATTTTCTTCGTTGTGTGTTTCCACCATGCAGTTCTTATTTCGCGAAAGAAGAGTGATGTCTACAAATTCGAAAACGTCTCATCCTTGGGTTGTTCAATGGCGTAATGTATATATTAGTGGCAGTTATTTGAGTGGAACTTTAATTGCATCTCAAGAGCTATAGAAAAAATAATTTCAAAATTCGGAGATATTAATCTCAATGATGTCAGTGCGATGACCTGTCGGTCAGTGGGCTTTACAGATACGTAGGAAGACTAAAACATAATGTCTACACTAGCTGTAAGTAGTGTTCCATATTCTTTTCTCGATAGTCTATACCGACAGTTATTTTCAAAGACAAGCAGCATTAAGTTTGTGACAAAATTGTATTTTTTATAATTATATTCCTCCTAATACATGAATCCATGACAGGACTCTAACAACAAATTAGTTATTTTAGTTAAGGTACGGATGAAAGAATAAAAAGATGTACAATCGGAATCATTGTGTCAACGGTGAGTTGATGGAAAAGATATTGCCAGACTATTTAAATCTTGTTGATATTATACAGGTCGATCCATTCTTCACCGTTAAATCAGCCGAAATAGGAAAGGAACTACGATGCATGTCCTGGTGAGTAGATAGGAATTGAAACTGGTTAACGGTATTTTGTCAAGACTAAATAATGCATGCAAAATCGTTCAGTTTTCTTCAGAGATGATTCACCCTTCAGAGAGTGAAGAAGCCTTAGAAGGCACTGTTGATGGTAACAATAAGAATCTTCTCGCGAGAAGGAAAAATAGTTAAGAGAGATATAATCTATATGCAATAAAAATATAAAATGAAATCTTTAACGTCCTACGATTATTGTCTTGTTGGAAAAGCACATAGAGGATCAATGAATGTAAATTGTTATGAAAGAAATAGTGGAATGAGTGAGTGGGATGAAATGGGAGAAGACCAAGAAAACCCACGGACATTATTTACATGGTCTAGTATCGAACTAGAGAACCCTCAGCCCAACGGGCGAACCTTTCACCATTAACCCTTCTAGGAGTTTTGGAAACTTTAGTTACCATGGTGTAGTATCGTGTTGTCTGCTTATTTAGGTTCTATAACAGGTATTTGATCCAGATTTCTTATTGATCAAGTCTACGATGGACAAAAGAACACCTCAGATGCGTTTTGGAACCGGATGGTCAACATAGCGGCGCCAAGTGGGGGACGAGGGGCGTAACATTTTTATTTTTTCTTAAGGCAAATTTAAATTTTTACGACTGTCGTTTTTACTTATTGTGTGTATTGTACTTATTTGGGTATTTCTCAAAAAGATTCCAGAGTGAATCCGGGGCCGGGCCCGAAGGGCGCAAGTGTTCCGACGGTGAGTGGTACCATTGGAAAGGGCTAGTTATACTAAACAAAATAACGTTTCAAGAATAACTCTAGGCCAAATGGTAATGACGCACTAAATTTATATATATATATATATATATATATATATATATATATATATATATATATATATATATTTGTGTGTGTGTGTGTAGAGAGAGAGAGAGAGAGAGAGAGAGACAAAATTCAGAATTTCAGGAATTTTTTCCCGCCTTAGGTAAAATCGTATTTTGAGAAAAAAAACTCAGATCACTACATTAACCCAGGACCTGGCCTGAAGGGCACAAAAATTTCGAATTTCTTTTCGAAAAATATCCTGTTTTTTTTTCGGTTTTCCAATTTCTGCTGTGTAATACGGACAAGTGAGTAATACCGTTGGAAAGTATTATCTATCCTGAAAAAACAAGAGGTATGCAGAATGATCCTATGATAAATAGTAAGGAAGTAGAAGATTTGCGTTAAAGTCTAAAATTTACCTCAAAAAGTGGAAATCCTAAACTGGTTATGCCGCCGTGACTCCAGATACTGAAATAAGAAATGAAAGGAACATATCAGTATGTCTATCCACAAGTATATCCAAATGTATGCCAATAGTGACGGGAAGAAGATTATGCATTGCACAAGTGCCAACTTAGAAGTAAGAATGTGGTTTACAAATGAATAAGACAAACGGGATGAAAAGAAGTAGGGTTTTTGAATGGATATAAGCAGGGGTAAAAGTGGGCCTGAAACTGTTGGGGGAGAGACGCATGATATCACTCCATCCCCATGCTTATCTTTCCCCGTTGTAACTTTTAAGGAAGTGGACGGACACCATACATGTTTTAGGAAGTTGGAGAACGACCACCTCACTCTGACTTTTGCCTTTGGATATGTTACTTCTTAGAAGATGAATGAAGAGAGAGAGAGAGAGAGAGAGAGAGAGAGAGAGAGAGGGGGGGGAAAACAATATTTACAGAGTATCGAGAATATTGGAAGCTTAGAAAAGTGGAAAAAATAGGGCCTAGAGGATCTTCACCAAATGCATATGTTTATTTGTAGTGTGATTCTATTTAGATAGATACAGTTTATTTGTATTTATTAAACAAATTCCCAGAAACAGTATAATTTTGTCATATACCATATTTGTCAGTTAACGATGTTGAAAGCTTATGGCTATGGATTTGTATAGGAAATTATTATTTTTCCTTTGATTACTGAATTCTAGATCAAGATCAGTAAAATGTGTGTGTTTTTATATGAATTACATTTCGAAACTTTTCTTTAATCGATATTGAATAATAGATTCAGAGATGGGACATGCAATTTATATCTTTCATGAATGTTCAGCTAGAAAACACTTTGAGGTAAAAAGCATTTAAGGCCTTCTAAGAAAAAGAGTTTAACAATTGTTATAAGTGAGTACTCAGTTATGTAAAGTAAATAATCATGTATTATTATATCTTAGTTATAGCAGAATAAAGCGCAAGAATCTTTGAGAAGATTTTCAATAAAATCTACCAATCTTTTATTACTGCAAGTAAAAATAATGGGTACTCTTAATGAGCTGGTACGGATTATAAACTTATTTATTTGTTGTATGTTATGTAAAAAATATATTGTTTAAGTAGGAGATTGTATAGGTTCCCAGAATATATCAATCTTCTTAGCAGTTTTCACAGCAGTCATGGGATCTCTTCACAGCATTGTCATGCAATAGTTCTTCTGTAATAAGTCACTTTACGTCTATCGCCCTTTCCATTTTGATAACATGAATTCCGGCTTTAACTTTAGATCTAAATGGTGTTAAAATTGAATTCATTGCCGCAAGATTTTTCCTTTTGTTGGTTGATTTCTTCCAATAATGATACGTAGTTCTACCAGTGCTAACTGTGATGCAAATACTACTTGAGAGGTTGCTGGCGCAAAATAGTTTAATTAAGGACATTGGTAAACCAAAACTGTTTTTTATATCTAGGTATATCCAAAAGTTGAAAATTATTTAGGATTACGATTTTAGGTTTCTGAGTGTTTGGCAACTATGATCAAGTTATCCCCTCACGGTTCACGAATGACATTCCTCGGCTAGCACAGTATCAGGGCAAAGGGAACGAAAAAATGGGAAGTTAGGAAGCGGCCTGTGACCTATGTGTTAGGTACCACTCCGCCGCTTGGCTAGTTGAAAACTCATGAAAACCTCATTTTGGATGGGTGACCTGAAAAACCTTTTTACAGTGTTTCGACCGCGTGGCCAAAAAGGGAATCGACCTCGGGACCGCTCGCAGCGCAGGCGAGTGAAAAGTTACTGATCGGGCTTCTTCATAGACGATAATTTAACCAGAAGTGTTAGAAATAAATTACTTCCGCCTTTAATGGTGATTACTAGAAAGCAAAATCGGTGCATTGCGAGAAGCAGTTTCTTGCAATAGATAAAAGTTCCAAGAATATATTTAATCTCCATTCTTAATTCTGTAGTAAAACAACGTGTGATAAAAATGCCCTCTCCATTCCAGTTTCGATATGCCCTACATAGACCAAAGCGAGAAGACATAGTGAGATGTGTTTTCTTTGGGGGAAGGAATCGGTTAATCGTTCTAACATCTAGGTTAAGGCAGCGACTAGAAATATGAACTAAGCGGTTATTGAAAGTTATGCAACTGAACGATCTGCAATAAGAAGGTCTGCAAAAATGAAGTCAAGGGTCTGCAATAAGAAAGTCTGCAAAAATGAACTCAACGGTATGCAAGAAGGTAATTACAAAATGGAGGTTTGTAGTTACAAATCTTATAAACGTAAAGGGCAACGTTATAACTTATAGGAGTAAATCTGTGTTTATATGCCTATGGAGAAAAGTGGTGTAACACCTGATCTATGCTTTGGAGCATAAAATAGCGAATACCGAAAGTGCGGAATAATAAAAAACAAAGGTGGAAAAATGGGCATTTACCTTGTTATTGGATAACCGAAACTAATAGCGAAAAGAGGGAGTAGGAACACATAACGACTTACGTGACAACGCTTATGTATTGCAACACACGACAATAGAAAATATCAATAATCTGAACGTTGTATGTCACAAAATCCGGAAACTGTCCTGAATCCATTTCAGATTCAGAATCCGGGAGCACAGATAAAAAAAAAAAAAAAAAACAGCAGTGTTTCGCACATTATTGTAAAACTGCTGCTTGGCAAGAGTAACAAATCGTAGCAGAGCCTCTGCATCCTTCTTCTCTGAATTCTTGATCCCAGATTTATCTGGTTTCTTGCGGAAGAACAGAATGGTTTCCAGTGATGGTGCCAGCACGGAATAAGCTTTTTCTCCTACATCACTATACATCTCCGAAACTGATACAGATCCATATGGGAGGCTTTCCTTCCCTCCCCACTTGCTCGATTTACTAGTAACTCCGGAAACCGGATTCGGGTTAAATATCCGAATTACAAATCATGACTTGATTTTCAAATCTGACATCTGAAATCCGGATTTCAATCTGAATCCGAAAATCCGCGATTCTAATTTTTCAAAACCCGAATATTCCAATATTTAAATTTTTGGCAACACTGAATTTCCATACTAGCATGAAAGAAAAAACCTAGACACTACATTTCACCCTGATTTTGCTGTATTTGTTTGCCAGAGTTCACGATTTATCTTTCTCTTTCATCCCTTCTGTTTCTTTCATTCTGATTCTACTGCTTCGATTTTGTCCATTTCGAAACAAAATGTTCAAGTATGCCTCCGTACCAGCGCTTTCACTTGAACCGACCCTTTAAATCAAAGCTACAGACACTTCGCGTCGCCTCGTCGCATATAACAGTGCTTGCTTCAGTAACCGCACACAGAGCGCCCTCTTTATCCGCAACAGGAAACGGCGACTCGATACAGATGAATTGTGTTTTTCTCACAACAGACTCTTGGAATATGCACTAGAGATGATAGAATAGAAAAGGAAAGTAAGTCCAACGCCTTCTTTATCTATGTTTTACCAGGAATCGAGGTAACTCGACTTACCTTGTTATTGCTAAGAGCCCTTTAATTGAGATTTATCATGTTTTGGTTCCTTGTTAACTACATTTTAAATAATATTTGTATTTATTTTGTACTGTTTATTACAAAATGAATATAAATATTATTTAAAAAGTAGTTAACGAGGAACAAAGACAACAGAGTACAACATAGTAAGCCATCAATTATTATTTTTCTAGTCGCTACCTTCATCTAGATTTTTGGGTAATTCATATTCTGGCTACAGTGTAACTTCTATAGGTAGCAAAACAGAAAATTCATCTAATTAATTCATTTGATTCATTATCAATTATTGTGGTAAGTTACATTTCATCATCTCTATTTACTTACGTCAAAAGAACTAAAGAAAAAGGGTTAACTTTCTTATTATTTTTATTAGTCTGGACCCTTAACCATCTATTCAAACCGGAAGTGGTAGAAATCAAATCTTTTCGGTTAAAATTTTTATCACCTTAGAATAAAAAATGTAATTGATACTGAAAAATGCTTTCTGTAATCAATTAAGCATCCTAAAATATATTACATCTCCACTCTGACATCTTTCTATTTAAACCGGAAGTGGTAAGTATCTATTACCTTTTCCTTTTTCAATTTCATTTGAGAAAATATCAAGTTGTAGAAGCCAAATTCCTTCACATGACAGTGTATTCTATTTTTATACATTGATTCGTTGACATATTGAAATTCTTTGATATATTGACATATTATACATTGATTCATTGACAACAGCAATACAAGAAATCCTAGACGTCCTCAAAATTAGAACTTAAACCAAGTCAAATTACCTTGAACGAAAAACAGCAATCATATGCAAACAAAAGTTAGTAGTTGAATCTAAGTTCAAATCAACTGTATGAAGAAACTGCTAATTCATACAGAGTAGGAAACAGAAGTTTCGCTCAAAGCACGTCTCCATTAAGTATCATAAAATCAAAAACCAATGCCGTAGCAGAGAAGACCACTCCCAAGACTTGCAAATTCACAAGGTTAAGAACAACTCTTATCTTCGCCATCAAATAATCCGCACAAACATTACTTAACATAACACCGCATCAACTTGTCAAGAGCTTCCGTACATAAACGCTGTACGTAGACAGTCGAACAATGGTCCCCTTTTATTAGTACTCGTGTTCTCTTAAGATATGGAAGTTGACAAAAGCATAATACATTCTGGCATCCTTATAAATTATAAACGTTTCAAACTCGAAGCATCTATAAGCAACCAGGAAACACACTTAGCAGCTGATTTCAATATTACAATAATAGAATAATGCATCTGCTCATACTCTCGTGCATGGTGTTACAGTAGTAGTACTCATATGAAGAGTTTTTACAAACATATAAAGACAAATATAAAGTTCAGTGTGTCAAATTGGAAAAGAAACCTGAATGTTGTCTTGCACTCACCAGGCCAAGAAAAATCTACTGGTACAACAGGAAACTGTACATAATCTATCTATCCCCACCCAAACAAAGAACATACATATCTATCTCAAAATGGCAAACGCACTCACCCAAATAAACAATATTCCTTAGACAATTATACACAATGACATGCAATAGGCGCATTGCTATCCAATTAAACACATTGCTATATAAGAAGCCACACAATGTATCTTTAGACATCCTCAGACATTCTTAAAACAAAATTTAATATTGTTACTACCTCGAGGCAATTGGAGACATTCACAGTTAGTACAAGAAGTATTGACACCGGAATAACGACATAATTTCTTTTCTTGCATTTTGATATTTTTAGTACCACTAAAAATTTGTTAATGAAGCGCAATATTTTTTTTCGTTTGCTTGTCATGTAGGACGAACAGTAACCTATTTTTGTGTACAGATACGTACTACCACTTTGTTTCCAGCAACCGTTACGTGTAATTCATGTACTCTTCTATCAGATTCTGTGTTTTTGTTTGAAGCATTGCATGATTGTGAGTTGATTACTATTTGAGTAGAATCCCGTACAGCGTGTGAAAGCCAGTTAAGATAGAACAAATAATTGACCTGTATAAAGTAGGAGTGAAAAATGACAAGCTCTACAAATGAGTGTGAATCTCTGTGATAGAAAGCGTTTGATTAAAAATTTTAAGGACGGAAGTGAGGACAAAATTATCATCCCAAACTTAAGGCAAAAAGTTAAAAAATGTATCCTAATGAGTATCGGATGCTGCCATTCGACAACTAATTAAGCAGCCTTAATTAAATGCTAGAACTGAAAGAAAAAATTATAGTTACTCGTACTTGCTATTAGAGGATGTTCGGGTAGGGTATACTATGGAATAGTCGGATAATATGGAATACCTTATTAGGTAGCTTGTGATGTGATGCTTCCAAGCGGAGAGCAAAGAAACTACTACCACACGTTTCCATGATACTCTACAGTCAGTCTCCCTGTGATTGTAACATTCGTTGTGTTGATAGACGTGAAAATATGATTTTGTAATCGTGGAAACTTTTAGAGGTAGATGTTTTACAATCTGTATTTTTCTGTTGAAATGTAATACGGCAATAATTCTTTGTTTACTATGCCCTTGATTACACAGACTCGGAGTTTTGATCAGCGCCATTATTCTATCCACTTCGAATGCGTTTAACAACACTTTAGTTTCCAAGATGGCGTGTATGGTGATGTGGAATGGTAGTATTCCATACCCGCAAGAAAAACATGGTATTGTGTGTTGCTCGACAAAAGCTTCCACTGAGATTGAATAATTAAACGTACATTTATATAATTGACTTTAAATATGAATAGTAGTCTACGTGATTGAATAAAGGACCAAAACGAGGAACGCTTTGACTATTACCGGATCTCCTTCATCAGAGAACGAGACTAACTCCACGTAGACTCCAAAGAATAACCCCGAAGATAATATTTAAGCACCCAAATCTGCTGGTGATCTTGCTGACTCCTGACACATGTCGATGTGGTGCTCTTGTCTCAAGAGGTACTTTTGACGTCAGAGATGAGTAGATAATTGGGAAAGGAGCTCTGTCGACTTTATTACATAAAATACACATTGACGTAATACATTACCTAACATGAATAAACACTTCCATGATTCAGCAATGAAAACACAAAACTACGGAAGAAAACATTAACCGAATTCCCAGTCATAAATGCATTTTATTAGCGAAGTCTTCCGAATGACTAGCGTTCTTGAAGCATACAAAACCGTTTTTGTAATTAATAAGAGGAATAGCTTCGCAACACTGATGAAAAGTCTTAGTGAAAATTATATTTCTGAGGCAGACAATAAATGAATATGTAGGAGGTCAACCTAAATCAAAAAAATAATAAATACTGGTCTCTTCACACATATATAAAACGAAAGCTAGTAGAAGATGTACTTGCTTCGGCGCGACGGTAGAAGAGAACAGGAACTGAACAAGCGTAATGCAGTTCGTTGGAATTCTGAATGTGCTTTAGGTTCTCTTAGTTACACTTATCAAAAATTTTGTTATATCATGATCAAATGTTTGGAGGAGTCTGTGCCACACTCAAGAGATTTTATATAAAAATACGAAAGTTGTATTCCCTGATTTTACGTCTACAATATCTGTTCACAATTACATTTGCTTCGGCTCACTTCTTGACACTATTTGGGCGGTAAATTTCAGAATTTTTATTTGGAAGCTTTCGCCCTAGAAAAGTTTTTCCGTGCAAAATAAAAAATCAATTATTCGCTTATTTTTTGCCTATTGTCCTACAACAGAGTTTCATTGCAATTCTGCATATGCTTTAGGAACTATTGAATTACACTTATTAGATATTTTGATATTTCGTGATCAAATGTTTCGAGGGGTCTCTGTGCCCGACATTGAATTTTTTTGCTTAATTGCTTAGAATAATTCATTTCAAATATCTACATATAAAATAAATCTGTCCTACGTTAATGTTTTGTGAAAATACCATTCAAAGAAATCTTATGTTAACCATATTTGTTTGGATTTTCACAAACTTCAGAAGTTTTAAAATAGGTAATGGTACAGAATTATTTTCTTCTGTAAGCGCTTTATATTATCTTCTGTTTTTTAGCATTTTCATTATTTTCTACATTACATTATATACATTATTTTAATGCTTTGTTGAAATCGGTTAATATTGTTTTTTTTTTCTGCTTCCTAGTTTGTTTTTAAAGTAAATTATTTATCCTTCAAGTTTATTTCTCCAGAGAGAAAAACGTAACATAGTACGAACAGAGTGTACCTTACACAATTTACCTAGATTACTTTGTGTAAATGCTATTGGGTACAAACATTAATGCTTCACTCCAACGCGGTCAGTTTTATTGCGGGGCCCTTTGGAATAATTTACAATTGTTCAATCTCAATCAGAGTACGTGCTTCTCATTAAAATTTCCAGAAATAATTTTGAAAGTGAGTTTTGCAAAACATGCAAAATATCTACATAAAGAATAACTACAATAATAAACAGAATAAAGAGTTGCATCCTATCGATATGATTCGAAGGCGAAGTGACAAGAGTATTGTTCTTGTTATAATCAAAATTTATATATGCATGGAGGATAACTATTTATAGTGTGTCGTCATTCGCAATAAGAGTTATGTCATATCTCTGCAATTCAGAAGACTAAGTAACAACAGAACGATTGCTATAAACAAAAATTGCTGCCCACTGTTAATTCATCCTATGCGACTTAGTTCAAAAGACATATTTTTATGGTTTAATAAAGAAAGAGAGAGAGATGAAGAAAGAGAGAATCTAAGTGAAAGTGAAAATATATACATGATACCTGTATACAATCCTCTTATAGTGATGAACATGTGTTTGATTTCAGAGTATGATATATCATCAGTGTTCGGAAGTGTATTAAGGTTATCCCTAAATACTTGTTCTTTTTTATTCTTTCTCCCACTTGATAACTCAGTATTTATTCTTCATTATTATTGGAGTTTTGATGCATCACCAGTGTTTGGATGTTTTCGAAAGATATACATAAATTTTTATTCTCATTTATACTTTCTCTCATTCAATAAATCAATATTTGTTGTTAATCATTTCTGAAGTTTAGAATACTAGTTTATCAGCTTGGTGACTAAAATGACTACTGTATGTACCATGTATGTTCATTTTTCATTAATGATCATCAAAACATGAACTTTCTCTGGTATTGTTATCGGAAAAACGGGATTTGCTATGTCCTCAATATTAATCTCTGGGACTGGATGTTTTATTCTTACGGGGCAGAGAATCTTAAAATCAAGTCTGTCTTCCCCTAAATTGAGTGAAGGTAGTTAAAGGGATGCAGTTAACCTCATTATATGGATTAGCCACAGTTGTTGTGTTCATTTTATCTTTGTTCTTGGAGTTAAATTTCCCTACACTCCCTTGTGCTTCTTATTGCTTTCTGAACCCACTCAGCGCCTGATATTTACATGTTTTACTCTATCTACACATGAGTTTCTCATATGACATAGCGTTCCTTGAAATTCCTCATATAATTCTTACCTAGCGATGTTAATACGAAGATTTGGGAGTCTAATGGACACTTTCTGCATTACCTCTTACTATTTAGGAATTGTTCATCCATTAGCATTCACACCCTAGTTAGTGATATGACGGTTAGTCGACTTGTATAAATTAATCTTTATCTGGGTATTTGCACGTTTCTTGCTTACAACATAGTAAGATAGTTTCTACCTATGATTCTTCCTATACTAAGTTATTTCTGCGTATGACCTTTTCGTCAAAGAAGGATGATCCTGCAAGGTCTCTGGGTGACATACAACAAACTCTGTAATTAGCCAGAATGATTAAATAGTCGTGAAACCCAGCAATCGTTATCATTCTCACAATCTAATGACCTATCGGAATTATCCTTATTCATAACACGAATCAGACTGGGAATGTATGCGGAATGCACAATCAAAATTCAATTGACAGATATTAGACTAATATCTGTCTATTTAGTATACAATTTGCCGTATAGTGAGCTTTCCCTGGATTTTTTTAAAGTAACATTATCTCTGAAGGTAATAAAATTTTAATGCTTTCTTCACTATTGCATTTCAAAAACTCTCTATCATTCACTATATAACGACTCTATAGAAAAGCGTCGTCAACCTGGTCCGTCTGGTAAAATATAAGTTACGAAGCGATAATAACTTTTCTTTATGCAAGAATCAACTCAGATATTCAAAGATCATTAGCCTCACCTTTATTGCTTGATATGTCTTAAATATTCCTTTTTAAAACCGTGAAATACATAAATTCACTTGACTAGGTCAACACATAACATGTACATAGCCACAACTATCCCATAATAATCTCTTACATATATTAAAAACATTCTTCTTTTCTGTTAATTTAAAATGAACATTCTACTAAGTATATTACATATTTATGAGCACTTTTTGCCCACGGTACAGGTAAATATTATACAAACTAAAGTATTTCGTTATAGAAAATGTCGCCCGACAAAGGGACTGAATATAAAAGTCATGAGTAGGCTTGGCTTTTATATTCAAGAACCACTGGTCTGATTAGATTAATGTTCGTACATTACATATGTTCTTTATATTTTGATCACACCTCGTATATATCTTCATTATTTTTTGGTTAACCCACATATATATATAAAATATTAGTTATTATCATTCACATAAATACATTTACAATAAATCTTTGATTTCATTAATATTTCTCTTTTATTACATTATTATTTATTCTTTATCATTAAAAACATCGTCGCTTAGAAATATAATTAACGAGGGTGAAACACAAATTATCAAGATTACTAGTTTCGATCATTATTACAAACGATGATGTGACAAATAATATTTATTCTTTTCGGGCGCATTGTATAACAAATAAGTTAGATGTTGCAATTGTAATGTATACATAGTAGCACTAAGATGTCATAAATAAAGAAGAATTTCATTCAAGGTAGTTATTGAATAATGGATTTTATAGAATGGATCTTATTCTTAACATAATCTTTGACAATTAAACACAAATCAATCTGATATAAAGTAATTTTTTTGCCTTTAACTAATTATAAATTGAATTATGATTCTTCACATTAATAAGAAAGAATAAAAATTAAACATAACCTACGTTTGAATAATCAAAATGGAAGTAAATAAATTTATTTTACAGAAACAAAAGACACCTTTTTGTTATTAAATAAACACATTTTTCATTATTATTGTTATTTTTCATTCTTATTTATTTGATCAAGAATGTTGGGTGCTACTAACTCTTTAACTAGATGCATTTCAAATATTTATAACCATCGTTTTCATTATTAATATTAACACAAACTTTAAAACGAAAATTCACAAGAATCTATAACCAACATGGGTTTAACCTAATTTCGTTAACGGTAATCATGTTACATTCGCACTGGCATATGAATCTAATAAAGTGCATTGTACCGCACAATCGTGGTTAGGTTCTACATTAGGTTGTACATGTCTTTCATCGTGATTTGAATTTGGATACGAAGTACCATCTCGTGAACAATGATTATGTCTATACATAGGATTGATAGCATCTCTAGGATTTCGACATGTATTTCTATTATTTTTGTGTCTACTTCGGTTGATTAGGTTAGGCGGATTCCTTACATAGCCTTGTCTATTTTGTTCATTTCGATTGCTAGAGTATACTCGTCTTAGGTTCGGTTCATTATTATTCACACTTCGGATATTCAAATTCCGAACAGGGACCAAATGATCTGAATTATTCTTATTTTTACCCATTCCTGATTGTGTTAGATTCATAGCATGGTATTGAGTTTCGTAGCATTGTACAAGCATTAATAAATGACTGAAACTCATACACTGTGTGGAAAATAAGATCTGCTGTAATTTAAATGGAAGCAAATTGCGAATCGATGCAATTATTCTTGATTCCGATTGCAAGGGATTAACAACCTTTAATTCATTATAGACATTTATAACAAACTCTACAATAGATTTGTGCAATCGAGGATTGAAATGTTGATTTCTAAGAGTGGCATCTCTGTTTGCCAGCAAAAAGTCATTTTCGTAATTCGCGATCAATGCCGCTTTAAATTCCTCATATGTACTAATGTGATCACGTATTGCCTTAAACCATAAGGAACAAGGTGGGAGTAATACATGGGGTATTAATTTCATGTATTGTGATCGGTCGATAGACATTATATTACATTCGTCTTGGAATTTCTCTAAGAAAGAACTAGCATTTTCATTGCACTTACCATTAAATTTACTCATGGCTTTGATTTCGCTCATCTTGACACTTAGCTTTACCTTTCTTTTCTCACTCCTTGTTCTTGTGGTGTGATTGTTCCGGTCCGTAGCGTGCTGTGTCATGATACCATTTATATTTCGTTCATCAGTGATCTTCGGACAATTTTCCTCTAATATAATATCCTCCTCAGATTCCGGCGAAGGCGTATTTATATCCGGTGATTGGGGAAACTCGAAGCGATCACTGCCCAGATTATTGCGATAAATGGTGTCTCTAGCCTGTAACGTTTTAATTTCTTCCTGCATAGTAGCCAACTGGATCTTTTGATGTTTAACGGAAGATTCTATTAACGTTAAATCCTTTTTTACAGCACAGATTTCATGATTTTGATGATCGTGCTTTTCTTGACACTCATCGGCTAACCTTTTTAACTTCTCTTCAAACTGCGAGGATATGTCGTTCATCACCTGGACGATTGTTTGTTTCGTATCGTCTGATTTCAGTTCTATCCGTTCTATTCGTTTACTTAATTCTTCATACTGCTTGCTAGCTTCATTAAATTTCAGTTCTATCTTCTTTTCCATGGTCTGGTTAGCTTCATAGAACTTCAGTTCTATCTTCTGTTCAATGGTCTGGTTAGCTTCATAGAACTTCTGTTCCATGGTCTTGTTAGCTTCGTTGAATTTCAATTCTATCTTCTATTCCATGGTCTGGTTAGCTTCATAGAACTTCTGTTCCATGTTTGTGTTAGATTCATTGAGCTTCTGTTCCATGGTTTGTTTTATCTCAGTCGTCATTTGCATAATTTGTCGCTGCACAGCTAACAAAAGTCGATCCTCAGATGACAAACTTGGTGTTGCACTAATTTCACCTGGATTACTGGTATTAGATTCCTGTTGCACTATTTCACTATCCATTTTTCTTTTGATGACCTTACCGCTTCGTAATACGGTTAAGTTCGTATTCATAAATGGTAATATCCAAGTAAATTCATCCCTACTTTCCTTCTTCGGGAACTGAATTTTCAAAAGGTCCCGGGTTTGGTAAACCAAATTTTTATAACGACTCTATAGAAAAGCGTCGTCAACCTGGTCCGTCTGGTAAAATATAAGTTACGAAGCGATAATAACTTTTCTTTATGCAAGAATCAACTCAGATATTCAAAGATCATTAGCCTCACCTTTATTGCTTGATATGTCTTAAATATTCCTTTTTAAAACCGTGAAATACATAAATTCACTTGACTAGGTCAACACATAACATGTACATAGCCACAACTATCCCATAATAATCTCTTACATATATTAAAAACATTCTTCTTTTCTGTTAATTTAAAATGAACATTCTACTAAGTATATTACATATTTATGAGCACTTTTTGCCCACGGTACAGGTAAATATTATACAAACTAAAGTATTTCGTTATAACTACAAAATGTTTTTCTGCTAATTTTAGATCGTCTTGTGACTATGAACGAATGTTAGGTATATCATCATGACCAGAGACTAAAGGTACGAATAATTAGGTAAAGCATCCACATTTCTCCCATGCAAATGCATGTGTGCACTCCTGTTCCATGAGAATAATGTTTATTTAGTTTTCAGCTCATGGTCTCCACTGGTTACATTGTCTACTGTAATATTGTGATTAGAAAGTATTAGAATGGTATGCTGTAAGGTTTCTCTGATGCTCTAAAGGTAACGTGCCGTGACAAGTTAAGCAAAGGTCCCCTCCTCTTAGTTGACAATATCCCACCCACAAAGTGTTGTAAACATGTATGTTGAAAAAATCTTGATTGTCAGTTAATTCCACATTCCACATATAATTCTGATTGCGTCGTTAGATTTCTTCTTGTTTCCAAAAAACGAACAGTCGCTGTAGTGAAGGTGTCTCTCTTCGAATAATGAGGTCATTTTTACTGTTTGCCACTGGTTTTCTAGTGAAGGAGACACTTTTGGAAAATTTGTCATTTGACACTAATCGGGTAGAAATGATTTTCATAGTATACAGAGGCAAAATTCAATGACTAACGGTATCCAACGTTTCGCTCAAAGTTGGCACTCGTATCCAACTTTTCGCTCGAAGTAGTCACATCTAACTTAAGTACCCATGTTTACTGACAGTAAATAAGCTGCATAAAAAGCTACTGTGTTGCCAATGCTACACTATAACCCGAGAAAGCTTCCTCCCATACTTACTACAAAGTGGGTATTAAATAATTTTCTAGTTTTTTGCGTCCTTTATAGACACTAAATCGAGATTATCAGGAAAATGATTCCATACGTATACCCAACGCGGAGAAATAGGGTGTCCCCTGTAGGGGACACTGGGCATTAGAAATACAATGGACATATACAGGGTGGTCGTGCATGAATGTCGGAAAATTCGGGAGATGAATCTACAGGTAAAAACAAGCAAAAAATGTCATATGAACATTGGGTGAATGCGGCTTCGTTTGGACGCTAGAAGCGTCTGAAATGTCACCCTCCGAGGCGGCAATTTGCAATATCTCAAGAACGGAGAGAAATACGAATGTCGGGTCAAAATATATCAAAGGAAACCTCATCCGAAGAATCCAATTATGCATAAGTAATGGCGAAACAGTGGCGGCGCTAGAGGGGGGCACAAAGAAAGTGAATGAAACATGGAGAAAAGTGAACAATTTACACTGAAAAATTGTAGGAGGGTATGTTATTTGGAACATGTAACAACAAATGTTAATGAACAAAGGCAACAACGGCTAGTCTGTAGGGACATTATGGGAGGCGGATTGTAGGAATACAGTATCTTTGTAATGGTGAGAAATAGGAATGTCGGGTCAAAAGATATCGAAGGAAATCCCATCCGAAGAATTCAATTATGTATAAGTGATGGCGAAACAGTGGCGGTGCCAGGGGGAGCACAAAGAAAGTGAGTGAAACGCAGAGAAAAGTTGAAATTGGTGAAAACACAACTATTTGAAAGCAATCAGGAAACAAGGAATACAACTCTAGCTGTACTGTATGATATATGTCCGATGACAGAGGGCGCATAGCTACAGTAGGTGGAACAAGGGGGCGTGCAGAGCGTCGCATAGTAGAGTTAGTTATAGGAGTAGTGAAAGCGTGGGTAACGAGAGCGTTCGCATCGAGGGTGCAGAGGACAGCTTACAGTTCATTCGTACTGAATGGAGCAATGATAGTAACAGCACAAGCGTTTTAGTGCTAAACTCTACAGGCAGGGCAGTGATCCATGTGTATGTGAATGTGGTTTACTTTGTGTCGTGTGAAACAGTGTTGATGTTGACAAGCGCGGGACGGACAAGTGCTATGTGTAATGCACCACAATGAATAGGGTAGTATACACTAACGCCGAAATGGCAGATATGCATTTGATGTACGGCTTAGCGGAAGGTAATGCAGAAGAAGCACGTAGGTTATATGCGGAACGCTACCCAGATCGACAAATTCCAGCACCGGGGATGTTTATTCGTATTCATCAGCGTCATTCCTTCCCAACACAGACATTTCGAGACGACGACACGTTCGAACACCCCCACTGAAGAGAGGGTACTCCAACATGTGACCTGGAACTCGAGTATTAGTACCCGACGAATAGCAAGGCAGGAACACGTTTCGCATCAAGTCGTGCTAAGCATCTTGCATAGTAATAATCTCAACCATACCACGTACAACGAACGCATGCGTTATACGATGGTGACTATGAAACCCGACGACGTTTTTGTCGTTGGTTATACCGCAACTGCCGTGTAACACCAGCCTTTCTAACACAGGTATTGTTCTCGGATGAGGCATTATTCATACGGGATGGCATCACAAATTTTCACAATGACCATCGATGGGAACTCAACAACCCGCATGCAATCGTAGAGACGAAGCATCAACAGCGTTTCCAATTGCATGTGTGGGCTGGTATTATTGGCGACAACGTTGTGGGACCACACTTCTTACCACAGCGATTGAACGCAATATCGTTTCTCCAGTTTCTGACTCAGAATCTACCTAATCTGCTTAAAGATGGGCCACTGAGGACAGGACAGTGTATGTGGTTTATGCACGATGGCGCCCCTGCCCACTCATGTCGCACCATTCGTGCATATCTGAACAAAACATTTCCACGCAGGTGGATAGGTCGTGGTGGAAGACAAGCATGGCCCCCACGTTCACCCGACCTGAATCCCCTAGATTTTTCCTTTGGGGTTACGTGAAGAGTCTCGTGTATACACGGCCCCTGCATGATGTTGAAGATCTTTGCCAGCGTGTATGTGCTGCATTTGCCACATTACGGCAAACGCCAGCAATATAGGCACCAGTCAGAGAATCCTTACGCCATCGTGTAACTGTCTGTCTCGAAGAACAAGGAAGACATATTGAACAGCTGCTATAGAATGGCATTATGTTGACCATGGTAAGTACAATACCTCTTGTTTTTACAGTACACTGGGTCTCATCTTACATACGTATTTTTTACGATCTGTACGTTTCATCACTAAGAGTGTTTAACAGTTTCTTTGCAGCTCCCATGCGCCGCCACTGTTCCGCAGTACGTGTGCATAATTGGATTCTTCGGATGCGATTTCCTTTTATATCTTTTCACCCGACATTTCTATTTCTCTCCGTTAAAATTATACTGTATTTCAACATTCCACCTCTCATAGTGTCCCTACAGCGCAGCCATTGTTGCATTTGTTCATTAACATTTGTTGCTGCATGTTCCATATAACATCCGCTCCTACAGTTTATCAGTGTAAATTGTTTACCTTTCTCCGCATTTCATTCACTTTCTTTATGCTTCCCCTGGCGTCGCCACTGTTTCGCCATCACTTATACCTAATTGGATTCTCCGGATGGGATTTCCTTTGATATCTTTTGACCCGACATTCCTATTTCTCACCATTACAAAGATACTGTATTCCTACAATCCGCCTCCCATAATGTCCCTACAGACTAGCCGTTGTTGCCTTTGTTCATTAACATTTGTTGTTGCATGTTCCAAATAACATCCCCTCCTACAATTTTTCAGTGTAAATGGTTCACTTTTCTTCATGCATCATTCACTTTCTTTGTGCCCCCTCTAGCGCCGCCACTGTTTCGCCATTACTTATACATAATTGGATTCTTCGGATGAGGTTTCCTTTGATATGTTTTGACCCGACACTCGTATTTCTCTCCGTTCTTGAGATATTGCAAATTGCCGCCTCGGAAGGTGACATTTCAGACGCCTCTAGCGTCCAAACGAAGCCGCATTCACCCAATGTTCATATGACATTTTTTGCTTGCTTTTATCTGTAGATTCATCTCCCGAATTTTCCGACATTCATGCACGACCACCCTGTATTGAAACGACTATTGACTTAAAAGATACATGTTTTATTGTAAATAAAATATAAATTAACACAAATATCACTTATATATACAATAACTATACAAAATGCAAAATATTAAATACGGATATTTTGGTTATAACATTTCAATACGCTGCCCAAAGCAAGGTAGAACAATAGCATTACAGAACGCAAATTACAATAGGTACCTTCAATATTTACTTTTGGCTGTGATAGTCATATCAACAACGAACGTGTAGCCCAATCTCATAGTTTTCGCACATGATTCTTTAGTGTTTGTGGCACAAACCACATCTCTTTTGTGCGCACTTCTGTTGTACATGGTCTTTAGGGTCAGAGTTGAGGGCAACGCCATTTGGAACTCGTTGATCTAATGGTGTACTACAAGTGACACTCTTCACAGGTGGTTTCCCACTAATACCGCAGTAAAATTGAACAATCATTCTACGAAATTGACAATAAGTGAGTTTTTAACCTTGGCCGTATTCTTTTAGCATTAGCCATGCATTATGAGAATGGCATCCACACCAAACGCGAAGAGAGGGAACCACCATTTTTTTCCTTGGAAAGCAATTCGCACTGAGTGTACATTTTCATCGAATCTGTCGACACCCGCTATATATTTATTGTATTTTTGAAGAAGTGATGGGCTGTCCACAGAGATTTTTGTTCTCCTTCCGGCAACAACAACAATCCTATCTACTTTCTGAATCGGCAGTACACTATGACAGTTAGACACTACACTCACAATATTATTATCATGCCATTTCACTAAAACTATATCACTTTTTGCTGCGGAAAAGAACGAACCTCTTTTCTCCTTCTTCAGAGCCTCTCTCTTTTGCAACGGTTATTTCTGGATACTGTTCTCTCGTACTGTACAAATGCCTCCATTTCCATGCGCTGACAAAATTTCAATAAGTGGCAATGTCAAAAAGTTATCGAAATAAAAATTATAAGCTCCAAGGCCTTGCGCTAACCTAGACTCCATATCCAAAACAAGACTTGGACCTAGACCAAGATCTCTTGATACGGTAGCTTGCTATGCTGAGCTCCCTGATAGGGCTCAAAAGCAATCAAATAACCTGTTCGTGTGGCAGGGACCACAGTTTATAGTCAAATCTTAGTGGATTTCTACAATTTTATGGAGCTTGAGGCTGAAAAGAAAATTAGCTTCACGTAAATTATCACACAAAGCACAACCTACTTACACATAGAAAACGTAATCAAACAGATTGGGCTAGGGAGATTTGATTAGGTTTGGTTTGTTATGTAAACTTCAACAATACAATGCAATTTTTATAATTGTTGTTTAATTTTTTACTTTACTTACAACAATCGTAGTAGTTTGATAAATTCATCTTGAAAACCTTTCTGTAGACAAGAAATGTTCTCCAAGGTCTTTTTCGTCTGAGAAAAACTGGACGTAAATCAAACTTAGTATATAATAAACAAAGTATCACGTATCTATTTTGTATACAGTGTCAGAAATCTACGACATAATATATTCAAACTATGTCCGTAAAATCGAAAATTATACAAAGAAACAGATTATGTACGTACAGTGCCCAGTGTCCCCTACAGGGGACACCTTTTTGTTTTTACAAAATTATAAGTACTTTTATTTATTTGTGACCAAACCTTATATTTTATATGTGAACATGAATGTTTTAAGATAATAATTCAAGAGTTTAAAAAAAATATAGTTACCTGTTTCCTTTCTTGGCAGCCATTTTCATGCAGTGAAGTGTACAAACAGCCACTCAGGCCGCAGAATGCGTAATTCTGTGCTTCATATCTCCGCCGGTTGGTGGATCTGAGATCCCACAGTAGTGCTAGGTGATCTTCAGACTAGATACTTTCCAAAACTCCAAACATAACCGAAATATTTCCTTCAGGTGAAAAATAATACACATTTAAACTGCTGTCCCCTGTAGGGGACACCGGTCTTTCCCGGGTATAAGTGAATTCCATATTCCTTTAGCTCTTCAGTGATATATTTTGTTGCGAACTAATGAGTTCAAAATAATTTTACTTTCATAGTACGAGTATTAAATATTGGAGAAAGATCATAACTTTTCTCCTGCTTTCTAGTGTTAAAGAACGGAGATTAAGTGTCTAAATTTAACATGAGATAATACCTGAGAATTTAGCAATGTAGGTAACAAGTGAAGTACAAGTTTGAAGCATGTCAAGTAATTCAGCAAATAAATATCCGATCAAGAATTTCAAATAGCCCAGAAAGCATATTGTGCCTATCAGTGCCGTTAGAAAGCTCTTACGCATTCAGATGCAAAAGAGCATTTGTCGTTTCATTGAATTAATGACTTTGAATTTTGAAGATGTATTTCATTGTGATGAATTTGGATTTCATTGAATTTTAAGATGTAATAGCTGAAGTTTATAACCCATAACAATGAACCCCCAGAAATTGATTTTTATATACGATACTCTATTCAGGGGGTTTACTCTCCTAGGGGTTTCCTGCCTATCACTAATAAATTCTAAGCAAAACAAGTCAGCTTATTACAACTTACTATTTAAATATATATATAGCTACGACATGTTGAAATATTGATTTCTGAGCTATCATGCGATTTTTAGATATGAAAAGAATTAGCTTACGGAACCCTGATGGATTCCAAAATTGTCTTCCTAGCTAGGATAGATCATTACGTTCATTTCACTCTCAAACTATAAAGGAAATCTAATATAAAACGAAACAGGCCGCGAAAATGTGATTTATATCTGAAAATATGTAGACATTTAGAGCTCAATTAGCTTCTATCACTAATAAATCACACCAGCTATTGCTAAATTAGCTTCTATCCCTAAGAAATTACAGCAGTCAAGTTAAAAATAGGTTCTTGAACAGAGTTCTAAATTATTTATAGTAGGTTAGTATTAAATATTGGACAATACTCCATATCATTGGGTCATCAGAAATATAATTCCGAATTCATCAAGTAGAAAAGATGACATTGTGTAATTGTCACAAGAAAAAGTAACCAACTTGTTGAGTTGAAGTTAAAGTTTTGGCATCGGAAACTAAGATTGAGCTGTTGCACTGCATAATACAGTTGAATAACGAATCTAAAACGTGCGAACTAGACCAACTTGTAATCAGAAGTAGACATGAGATAATTGCTTACCATACCGCCACTTCAATACAAACCGATTACATTTTTATGGATTAAGTAAACTGGCGAGTTGCAAGAAAAAATATATATGTTCAATCTGACAGATTTAGAAGAAATGATTAACGAAGAAATTGATCATGTAACACGAGGCTGGGAATCTTGTGTGCAACATGAGCACAAATTACAAGATCATTTTATGAAAGAAACAGGAAGTGACAGATTTTGGAACCCATAATAATAATAATAAGTCAAACAGTGACATAATATTGACTGACATAAATGATAATGATAGCGGTGATGAACACGACAAACCTTAAGCTTTTTCAATAGAATAAAGTAACAGGTAAGTTGCTATTTATACTTCTAGTACGCGTATTGCACAACATTCTATTTTCAATTTTCTGCCGGAAAAAATATTCTGACATAGGTAATAAGTTCATATTTAGATATCAGACCGAACTTGTATTTAGAGAAATGTATCGCTTGATAATTTCCGTTGTAACTTGCAGATTGTTCTGCAATACTAAAAGTTATTTCTTAGTCATAATTACGCCTTTCTTTGCCAAAGAAGGATCAGTGGCTGAAATTTGTTACATTGAAGAAGAATATAAAGTCGACATCAGATAATTGTGAACAATCGTTTTTTCCTGTTACAAAGTCTGATGTACAGCTTGTACGTTATTTACGAGATGTGTATCCAGGAAAAGATCTGTCGTTAATTGAAAATAGTTCCAGAGAAGAACACAAATTAAGGAAAAGAATTTATATCAATTTACAATAAACCTTGCGGAAGAACAAGGAAGCGAAAGTATCATGAAAGTTATTTGTCTCTTGTATTCATTGACACTAGTAACGGTTTGCTGAAGTGTGTTATATGTAGAAAACTGTTTCCCAACAGCTCCTGATATGTTTCTGCTATATTACGTCGCCATTTTCAGTCATATCATCAAAGTCATCAAGACATTCCAATTGAATGTTCTCAACTTTAGTGCAGGGAATTGTTAAAAGCCCAAGAATTATTTCTACAACTGTCTCAAACTGAAAATGAAAATGCCGCGGAAGCCTCCTATTTGCTCTGTTACGCTGTATAGAGCTGCACGGGCGTAAGAGGAGATAAAGTATTCAGACCATGTGCTATGTCATGAATAACTGCATGCTAAACGATAAAACATTTAAAGTCACTTCACTCCTACTTTCAAACGACACTGTATCTCGTCGAATAAAAGATTTAGCAGAAAATATGAAAGTGAACAGATTTCGTGGCTGGATCGCTCTGAGTTCGCTTTATAAATGGATGAGTCTACATATGTAGAATAACTTGCACTCTCCGTGAACCAGCAGCATGCCAGGATGAACTTCATCTTGACGAAGACCTTCTTTTTGAACAATTAACAAGTGCAGCAGGAGAGGAAATATTCAGCGTTCTAAATATATTTTAACTGAAGATAACATAGCGTGGAGAAAAAGGGTTGATGTTTATACCAGTGGGGAGAGAGCAATGAATTCGAAACCTGCTGGTACTTTATCGCGAATAAAGGATGATTCTACAAGTTGTACTATAAGTCACTACCTTCTTCATCGTCATGTGCTTGCTGTATAGAAAATGCCACTTCATCTTAAAACGTTTTCAACGATTCCGTGTAGATAATAAATTTCATTAAACCAAGGGCACCCTCTATTTTTAAAGATTTTTGGTGGTTATTGCGTGGGAAGGCATTAGTTCGACTCTTTGAACTGAAGACTGAGTGAGTGACTTTTTTCGCAGACCACAAATTTGATTGGAAGATCGTATGTATACTAAGTACTGGGACTCAAGGCACGGCTATTTGTCAGATTTTTTTGAAAATACAAATGACACTATTTAGGGAATACAAAGGGAAAAAAATATTACAATATTCTCACTCATACCAAAATATTAGCATTCAGTGGCATGTTTTCCTGAACTTTAAGGATAGAAATTTCAAATGTTTTGTCAATTTTGTTCCTGTTTAAATCTTTTTCCTGATCAAGTTTCAGATGAGATGTAAGTGATATTCCAACATCGTGATGTGCGTGCGTCTATTGCGAAGTATGTACCAAGAGAACTAAACGCAAACTTGCAAGAGCTTTCCTGTTTGAAGAATACATTTGTAATTTCAGAAAAATCTCCCAATTGGATGACGCAGCTGTAAGAGAATGATATTGATATTATCTTACTCTACATTACAAAGTACTTTTCAGACACATCCATTAGCAAAATTTTGGTGCAGTAATAAGGAAGAGTATCCTGAATTATCTGCGAAGGCTAGCCGGATTTTTCTTCCATTTGTTAGCAATTACTTTGTGAACAGCGATTTTCCTTGTATGCATCCTCCGCAATCGCCGGTACAAAACAAGGTACCGCAATCGACTTAATGCTGATCTTGACATGAAACTTCTACAATTTTCGATCAAGACGAATATAAAATAACTTTTCAGGGTGAGAAAATAGAAAGAAGAAGGTATGTTCTTGATAAACTTGTTCAGATGACAAATAAATTATTTTACTAGCGTTTTACCAATATTAATATTATTATCTTTTGTTATAGCACAAAAACAGAACGATACATGTCCTTGAACATCATTTTACTTGACAGGACCCCCACCACGTCAAATAAAGATTACTCCTACTTTACACTGCTCCCATTTGATAAATACTATATTATTAGCAACGTTGCTCATTACTCTTTTCTATACCAATATTTCCTGTAAACATGATCAAGGATTTTCTGTTCCCTTGCCGTACGTAAGTCTGACTAGCCTCTAGCTGTAGCCTCTAGGTGTATACATTCAGAGACGGATAGACGGCAAACATTCAGAAAGATTTATTTTCCTTTTGTCTTGAGAGCCCTTATAAATGTTTAGATCTGTCCCAACATTAAATTCGACACTTTGCATTAACAAATAAATAAATAAATTAGGGATGAAAATTAACAACCAGCCCCCTACAAATCAAATACTACCTCTCTCGGAATAGTTTAATCATTCCCAGGATAGACAGTATGAACTGTTTTCTATGAATTACTCCATAGATGAGATGACAAAAATAAGTGAGTTTTAGATGAAAATGTAAGTTAGACTAAATGCACATGACGCTGCGTATAAAAAATTGAAAACGTATGGAGGTCGTAAAGTACCTCAGGAACTTCCCTTAATCCTCGGTAATTCCATACTGCCTACAAATAATTTCTACAGTTTACAAGGAAATATATGAAATACTCAACCACATTCCTTCCTCGAATAATGATATTTACTACATTTTCAGTCAATATTCCTGCCTCCACTACGCAATCGTTTCTCCTATCTAATTTACTGAAAGTTCACAGAAATGGTTTAATGTTTTTAATAAATACCAGTACCTGGAAGCGGTTTGGAAAGCTGAATTACAGAGAACGTTCGAAGTGAATGAATGAATTTGAAACAACCGCGAATGAAATACTAATCTCCCAGGAATAATTGTAATCACTCCTATTAGAGAGGAAACGAAATAATCTCAATGCATTATTCTTAGTTTTATATGAAATTGTTAAACAATTTTAGACGAAAAATCAAATAAGTTGAAATACTTTATATCTATCTCCGAAAATTAACCTTTACACTCTGCGCGTTATTGAAAAATTTTCCGATAAATTATGTTTTCAATTCTTTTTTTTTTTACAATACGCCTACTATTTCTGAGGGTTACAGTTTTTTTTAAAATAGTATATTCAATTATATAGCTCACAGCCACAGCTATTCTGTAGATAGACAGAGAGACTACCTAGATTCTCTCTGTCAATATGTCTATATTTGCGATGATACACACTAGATGATACCAGTAGCAGGTAAGCATAATGGCATCTCAAACTTTAATGTGCGACACAAGTCAGTTTTAGAAAAGAAAATATCACAACTGTATTATGTTATGAGTTCCAGAAAATAAAGGAATTCGGAGATGAATTATTTAGATATATACTAAAAATTAATTGAAAGGAAGTTACCACCAGAACTTGTATTTCTTGTTCGTTCATTAGTTTTTAAAATTATTGATTAGTTACAGAATAAGTACAGTAACACACATGAAATTTGAATCTCAGAACAGTCGTGATGGGAAGTAGAGTGGAATGAATCGCATGGGTACCAATTCCCATCTCATAGATAGGGTGTCCTAATTAAAAAAATAAATAATAATAGTAACAAACTAAAATAATTTTAACATCGTATATATTTACGGTAATTAGGAAAGTAATTTAATTTCTTTTCTGCGAAGGTGTTTTTGCATGGAGGTTTTTCGTGAATCTAGTGTGTGTCCCATGAAGTTATCTCCCCCTCCGCCGGACGCTAATTTAGTGCGTGATTCAACTAAGTATAGACAAATGTTGTGGTAGCTTGTCACCTCAACAATAATAGAACGAAGTGTGAATATCAAGCTCTGTCATCGTACGCGGAGGACTGCAACATTTGATATTGAAAAATATTTATACGTCAATGGTAACCTTTAAGTTTGCAAAGATCGTACTTTTTAATTAATTGTGTACTAACATAGTAGTAAAAATTAGGTATTTTTATATCGTTGGATCATCTTGCCCACACCCTGGCAAAATCTGCAGTTTATGCAAACCTTAAACATTCAAATTGTGATTTTCTCCTACCACGAATCGAACCTAAGACCAAAGGTACTCATGGTAGACGTCAAGTATCAAAAAGAGTTTGATTTCACCTTGAAAACAGGCTGAAATGTGGAGCAACTATCGAATGCATATTCCAGATCTAAACTCAAACCGAACAGAAAGGATTATATTGACAAAATTTCAGTTTCTGGCTTCTTACAATCTAGCATTCAGGAGTCATTTCGGAAGAAATATTCAAAATGAATTTATAAAACTCACCCAACGGAAATGCAAGGAATTAATAATAGTTTAATTTATTTAATGAAGCACTACTCCATTATACCATTTATAGATTATGCATGAGATATTGATTAATTATATTAAGCAGATATATATTAC
The DNA here is from genome assembly GCF_964235325.1 of Thermobia domestica. Classification (NCBI taxonomy): domain Eukaryota; kingdom Metazoa; phylum Arthropoda; class Insecta; order Zygentoma; family Lepismatidae; genus Thermobia; species Thermobia domestica. The sequence goes on along the minus strand of NC_137458.1, from coordinate 263,656,084 downwards.
AATTGTATAGAGTAACAGCACAAATACGTAATGATATTAATTTACATTTGTTTGATCACATTTTAACTGGCGATATTCTGTCTCTGAAATATTGGTTTTGATATTGTTACATGCAATTGACAATGGGCATCGTGGTATATTTAAAATGGGCCGCCTGTGGTTTCACCGGAAGGGCTAAGGCCGTCTGTGGTTTCACATAATAATTAACAGGATTTTCCAAAAACGGCGTATGGCGATCTCAAATATACATTCATTCTATTTTAAATTTAAGGTTAGTACACGTGGTACTATACAACTATTATGACTGTTTAGGGTAATTCAGGGGAAAGTGAACATTGTATACATGAAAGTGAAAAATCTTACACAGAAAGGATAATACGGCTGATTGACAATTATATATGAATAAAACATCTTTCTGCATTCTGAAATTACAAATTTGCTTCATATCTTGTTCCAAGTAACGTGCACAGAAAGAAATGAATCGTAGAGGTTAAACTATTCACTTCACCCCACACGTGGATGTGAAGTGAATATACATGTGGGTGTAAGTGGTGAGAAGAATTTTCCTCAATATAATGTAAATTACAAATTATAAACTGCTATATATACTGAATATATATAGCTAACGAAGAGCACGTACGTGATGTAAAGTTGCATAAGCTATTATTGTAGAAATCCTTAAGGAGCAAATATGCATACTAATTCGAGATCGCGTCCAAAGTACCGTCTCAGAGGCATTGAGTTATCTGATCTTACAAGAAAGAGCACAGTATTTGAGTTCCCAATAAATATTTTACCCAAGTTTCTCTTATACGATACTAGTTTGGAGGACAGACGAAATTGTTAGATGTAGAAAGGTTCTTTGTTAGAAGAACCTAAGCATAAGCTTATACAGAGTAAAGGATGCGTATGGTACACAAACACATCAAAGAAAAAGGCCTGGTTCGTGCAATAATAATAATAAAAAATATTCTGGAACTCTTTGCTAGCAAAGCGAAACAGACGCAAGTCTGTTTCGTGCAGAAAACTAAAAAAGAAAGAATATTGAAAGACTGCACAAACAAAAAGTTAAACAGTAATCAATGCGATGCTAGTTGAATGTTTATGGTATCAATAGCAACATACACATACACCAAGTAAAAATCCTGCTTCGTGCAGAAAAAAAGATTTTGGAAAACGTTGCTAACAGATTAAGGTGGATCACTACCCGGAAGTCAGTATATGCATTAGTTCATTGTCTTAACCAACGCGTAAAGAAATGGCACATATTATAAGTATTACACTATAAAATAGAGTTATGCGTCAGCTACAACATGAGATACTCTTTTCTGTGCTTATGTATTCTGTTACCTAAAATAGTAACATATAACAGAAAAACTTCATCAGTTTTAAGATGAGTACACAAGATGGCGCTTGCTGTTAGATTTTGCTACTCCTGTGCTCAGTTTTATGAAATTTTTACTTACAAGCATAAATTATTTTACAAGTAGTTGTCTCATTGCGGAATATGGATATTATATTACCGTTTTTCGTGTTATGGTTTACATTTTATTCAAATATGATTTTGTGTTTACGGAAATAGTTTTAGCGGCTGAATCTCATGCTTACGCAGGACGCCATAATGCTTCGTTGCCAAACTTACATGTGTACTGTTGCAGTCACACTAGTAGGGCTTTTCCTTCTTAGCGTTTGAAGTCCAGAGGCGAAACATGTGAATTGTGACAAAAGTATTATAGTTATTAATAATAAAAGTGGAAAATGGGGAAACGGAAGGAATCATGCATATATATAAGAAAAATCAAACTCTAAGTAAAAGATCGAAGAGCCAAAGGAAGCAAAGAGAAAGAGAGAGTAATTTGAACAAACAGATAAGCACTTTTCAATTTTTATCTGTTTGTTTCCACGTAATACAAAAATAATAATACAAAGATAGTTTATTTTGACGATCATTTTGAACGTTAAATATGTAGCCTAATATGTGTTCTTTCTTTTTCTTCATTCTTTCCTTTCTATCTTTCTTTCTTTTTTTTCTGAAACTTTATTTGCTTAGGTAAAATATTATATCTTCTTGAAAATAATCTATATATGTTTTTCAGCTTTTATACATACACGAATAGTTGCCTGAACCCGTTAGTGGAAAATAGTAATTAATTCCACTTGCTAGGTAAGGTCGTGGAGTGTTACTCTGACATCATATTGATACTATGTTCAGTCGACTCCTTTTTACATATGAAATAATTAGGCAACCGGAAAAATCCTCGATCGCAAGCTTGTTCGAATTATGAGCGTTAAAATTTCAAAATTGAACAGATTTTGAAAAAAACATTGAAGAAAACATTCTTTTTTAGATAGACGCTTCATTTTTTGGTACTGGGGTGCTTTTTTGGGTTCTCGACGGAATGGTGAGGTCAAAACGTACGCATTTTGCAAGATAAGGGAACTTATTCAGGAAGGGTTGAAGGGTAATGGCGTCTTACAACTTGCAAATTGTATTCTGTTTGGCACACCAGATAAATAGGTTAATAAAATTTATTTGAAGCCAACTGTATTGTCATTCAAATGTCACTTTCCCGTGTGTCCACCTAATCAATGACATTTGTCTCCGAGAACGCTTAGCCGCGGAACTAACTTCAACGGGACTTCCAACCCAGCCAGCCTCTGTGGATTGTGGAAAAAATGAAATATTTCAGTTTAAAATCCGATGATTATACCCTTTAGGCTAAGGAAGACGATGATTAAGGAAGTAAATGATGATGGAAGAATTGATAGAATGAGAAGAAGGGAGGAAACAGGAGTACCCCGAGAAAATCCATGGACATGATGGTATTCATTGTGGAAGACTGTGTTTCAATATCTCATCACTAGCCATTTTTTAAAAATCTTCAACGGATTTTAATGGCGATTGTTTGAAAATAGTGGCCAAACTTGAGACAATATTTTACGGTATTTCGAGAGAAATTTAACCAAAAACAAACAATCGGCTAGAGATGATGTATGCAAACAGCGGTTTTCTCGAGAATAAAAGTCACCTGGTTCACAAATTTGAGCGTACATCCCCCCGCTAACCACTTTTTTCTTCTTTAAATTTTCCGGTATATTTTCTCGTTGAATACCTTAAAATATTTCCTGGAGTTTGACCAATATTTCCCCGTAATCCACATTCCAATTGCTGAAAACTAAGCACATAGCTAGCGATAGTGTATTCGAACACCGTATTCTGCGATGCATAAGCATAGGCCGACAGGATTCGGAGTACCGCGGCAGGGTAAGCCTGTCTGGCGCTGCTCGAGCTGTTTGGACCTAGCTACAGAAGGGGAAGAACCAGGCCAGTAGTCAGTTCAAAAATGCAGGGGAGCGGTAGAAGTTAGGGGGACCGATCCAGCCATGAAAATGAAATGAAATCTGAGTTTTACGTCCCACGTTTATGCCGGTTAGGCTAAAGGAGACGGTGACGATGAGTAATGAATGAAATGGTGGAATGAAGAATGTGGAAGGAAACGGGAGAACCCCGAGAAAACCCACGCACACGGTGTCTGTCCACCACAAAGTTCACTTGGCGGGGGCTGGGATCGAACCCGGGACCCCAAGCACCAGAGGTGAACGCTCTACAGTAGTATAGGTGTCTGTACGGACCACTTTTTTTTGGACCACTTTTTCAATGATCAAGTTCAAATTTTACGCGTCTGTACGGACCACTGTCTTTGGAGAACATAAACCACACATAACATAAGAAGACAGAACATAATGACCTTTATGATATATAACCATAAAGGACTTAAATCTAACTAAAACTAAACCTAAATCTAAAACTTAAACCTAATAACCATAAGGTAAAGTATTGATGATATTATCTTTTTCCTTTAAAACAACTCTTTTGTCGTAATCCATTTGAAACTCTTTAGTCACAGGTTTGTTAACTAATTTTTTTGTTCTCTTGTCTCTTGTTATTTGATTATAATTAAGAGTTATGTTCGCTAGTTTTTTGTTAACAACCTTCTTTATGTTTTCACCATTAAGATTCAAAGAGTTCTCATAATTAAGAGTAAATCCTTTAATTTTCATCACAGTTTTGTTTTTATCTGTTTTGTAGTAATATCTCTTTGGACCAGTTGAATACCACTCAGTAATATAAACATTTTTTCCTAACTCATCTGTCCACTCACCAAGGTTACTACCAGTCTTTACTTCTATACCATTAACAATATAAACAATAGAATCAGTATCGTAATACGCTACATCTTCACCTAACTTATCCAACATGTCATAAAGTCTTAACCTCGCATGTGCTGTTGTAAAAGTTGCAATGTGAATATTAGTGGAATAAGAATTGTTAACATATACGTCTTTGTATTTATATGAAACTTGAACCATCTCGTCGCTGATAAACAAACATTCAGATATTTCTAATTTGTCATCTAAAAGTAACTCGTACCATCTTCTAACATCTGTAATGTATTCAGTTTGAGTTAAGTTTTGTCTTTGGCCAAACTTTCCCCATAACGAATTTAAACAAATTTTTGCAACTGCTCTCTTACCAGGATTTGCCATTATTTGATCAGGATTTAAATCAATATTCAGTGTGTCTTTAATAGTTTTAATATAATCATCTTTTGTTTGAAAGTCATCTTCCCATGGTGATGTTTCTAATTTGATTTTCATGAAGTCTTTAATGTAACCTCTAAAGAGTTTGTTACTTGTTTTGGGAAAATGTTGAATCTCGTAAATTTCAATTAACTCATAACCTTTCTCTAAAGCTTTATCTAACTCTATAGTTGTCCAAGTACCTGTTATCATTCTTTGTTCGTCACTGTGTGTACACGTCTTAGTTTGATTTATCATACATTGATTACATAAGGGAAACACCAACTTATTAATATTGTTATCTTTAACTGGTAATACAGGATGATACAATTGTTTTGGCGGAAGAACTTTACAAAGTATGTAACCAAAGTACTCTTTACACTTGTATTTTTCAGGAGAGATAGACTTTAATGTTGTTGAGAGGCCAATAGGAAATTGATCATAAAACAAAATAGTTGGATACAAGCTGCACACATCGATATATTTCATCTTCTTATTAGTAACTTTTAATTTTGAAGCATTGGTTCTACCACCAAAGAATGCATCTCTGAACTTTAGTTTCTCAATAAGACTAGTTTTTTGAATTAACTGTTTGGCTCTTTTATCTTTTAACCAATCACACTCCCACATCTCTATAAAATTATAACCAGCTTCTTTTATTTGTTGAGATCTTCTTCTTCTTTTCTCATATAGATCTTCCATTGTTTCGTGATTGACATTGTTGATAGTATACTTCTCAAAACATTTGTTGCAACCATGCCAGAAACAACCGTGATATTGATACACTGTCTTTGTTTTATAATCGTAACCATCAACTTTAGATCCACATATCGTTACTTCTCCATTGTTTAATGCGTGTTTAATATTATTGTTCTTAAAAGAATTTAACCATGCAATAGACTGTTTAGAGTATTTTTCTTTCTTTTCTTCTTTAATAATACCAATTGTGTTTTCTTGTATGTATTTTGATCTATAAATGCCCATACACACACTTGCAATTGTTAAGTATTGAAATGGATCAATGTTTGCTATTTCTAAAAACTGATTTCTTAGTTCTAAACAACCTCTTCTTAAAATATCTACATCCGAATCACAATACTCTCTTAACTCTTTTTTAAAGTCAAACACATAATTTTCTTCTCTTCTTTCTTGATGCCACTTAAGAAACGCTTCTCTTTGATCTTTTTTCATGGTACTAATCCCATAGTATTTTGCGTTAGGTATTGGCCCAATATAGTTTTGATTTTCAGGCTTATTATACAAATGTGGAAAATAACCTTTCTTTAATTCTTTTAGACCAAATGTCTTAGGAAAACTCGATAATGGTTGTGCTACAAAGTTAATACTATCAATAATTTTTATGTTTGCTTTTGGAATTTCAAGTAACATTAGCTTAGAGCCGTTATATATAGTGTAAGGTTTCAAAGCATTCTTAATGCAGTACTGAAGAACAAAGTACGAATCATAAGCTTTGGCATTATGCGCAATACAAGTGTAACCACTATGTTCTTTTGAAACTAACCACTTACAAAAATCGTCATTTGTTTCAAAGTAATATTTGCTACCTTTAAAGTCATGAGCAACTACATAATTAGCTTTATGAATTCCTGTGTCTTGTTGTGCTTCGTAATCAAACCATATATACTTTTCTGTGTAATTACAACTGTTCATTTGTTTAATACTCGACTTTAGAAAGTTCTTAATTATATACTTAAAGTCATCTACTGTTAACTTGTTGTTGTTCCATGCATCATATATCTTTTGAAGTTTCCTCCACTTAGACATGGTTTCGTACATGTTTTTTTCTTTAACAATTTTCTTACCACGATCTTCGATACCATGAGTCTTGTATAGCATAATAAACAAATCTGTAACAGTTAATTCTTTTTTAGCATTACACACACATTCATCATGACAATAACCTTTCTGGCGTTTGTATTGCATGTAACATTTGTGAACGTTTTCTTTAGCTACACAATTACAGTTGATACAGTAGTAATATCCACACTTGTGTTTCTTATATCTTAATAAAATTTTATTACAGCCTTTACACTTATAAACTTCTTTACAAACAACTGAATGGTTATCTTTACATGTTTGGTTATAACAAAATCGATTACAAGCTTCACAATAAATGTTATCAATCTCTTCTTCTTGATGTTTAGGTTGCTTACACATATTACAAATTGGTATAATTCGTATACATGATTTGTGTTTTTCTTTATAATCGTATGCTGTATCACACTTTTCACAATAATAAACACTTCCAATAAAAGCTTGCATGCTGTTAATTGCGTCAAAATGATTTCCACTTTTATATAAATAAATATTCACCTCTTTGTCTTGCCCTTAGTAAATAATAGCGTTCATGTTTTCAGCACATACAACTTTAATTTGAATGTTTAATAGTTCTTCACATTGTTTAATATCGTCTAATGTAAAACCGTCTTCACAGTAGCTCGTTAAACGATTACAAAGTCTCTCAGTTAATTTTGTCTGTATTTTTCTTCCACGTCTTATATCTTTAATGTTTTGTGGTGTTAGCTCTTGATCAAGTATTACGTTTGTTTTATACGTTAAGGCTGAAATGATTGCACATGGACAACACAAATTGTCATTGTTATTGATTTTGGTAATACATCTTTTAGCTTTTTTGTCTTCTGCAAGGTTTAATAATCGTCTGTTTGTTTTACTTCCTCTAGGCATGTTAATGATTTGAATATTAAATGTTGTTTCTTCAATATTGATTGTTTCGTCAGATGTTACAATTCTTTGCACTTGTGTTAATACATTTCTAGCATTTAGTTCAGTTGTTATTGGTGTTGATATTGCTTTAGTCCAAAATCCATCGTTGTGCACAACAACTCTTATTCTGTCATTCTTTTTAAAATTGGAAGCTTGTTTAGCTTGGTCAATCATATCGTCTACTGCTGTGTGTAATCTTTGTATTGTTTCAGTAAGTATTTCACCTGTTATATTTGTCAGTTTTATTTTGTAATCTGTTGTATAGGATTTAAATTTTTCATTGTATGTCGGCTCATTAACATTTAAGATCTCGTAATATTTTTTATTTGTAAATAAATCATCATCAAATGGAAATAACTTTTTCAAATGCTTTCGCTTTAACTTTGGTGTATTTTGTGCTATTTCGCTTTCAGAGAATACTTCTTGTTTAAATGGGAATATATTCCTAATCTGTCTCCTGCTTTGTTCATCGTCATGTTGTTTAAGAAGGTCTATCAGTTCTGCTTTTCTTAATCGGGAATATCTTCTGATTCCCCTCTCTTTACATTGGCGTCTTAACTCTACTACAGTAAATCTATTATAATTACTCATCTTATTTATTATATAGAAAATCTTCGTTAGTACTCTTCACCGGGTTATTTCAGATCATTTTCATTTTTTCTAACACATCGTTTAAACATCTGCACGCGTCTGCCATTGCCTACATATGTTTCCTCGTTGTGTTAGTCTAGAACTTTCATGGGATTAACCCATCAAAGTCACATATACACATTTAAAACTGAATCATTTTTGTAAGCTTACTCATCATCATCATCATCATCATCATCATCATAATCATCACTACCATATTTATATTCATCATCACTACTCAAATCAGATGTTTTTTGCTGCATTACTAATAACTCTTTTTCCTTTAACAGTATTTGCTTCTCTAGTAGTGCTGCTAAAAGTTTAAGATCTTCATGAATAAGGCTAAGTCTATCATGTAATAAATCAAATTCTTTCTCCATATTTATTATATACAAAACCAACAAAAATGAAATAAATTTTAAAAATCTAAGAATAAAAAACAAACATGACTAGTGCTAAGGAAATATTGTCTTACAAACCTATATTTGATTGTGTATGTAAATATTTAGATATTGGTGGTTATAATGATGAAGACAAAATAAACTTTAGCATCTCAATAGGTATGTTAGATCATCTGTTCAAGAAAGCCACTAAAGAAAACTACTCATTTCTTACACAAAACATTTTCTATGCGAACGTTATGAACTTGTCTGATGAGATATTAGATTCACTGACTGATGAACAATGGTTATCTATAGGCTATGATGATTATGAGGAGGAATATAACTATGATCACATTACAGAAGACTTTATACGCAAATATCTGCATAAAGTTAATTTGAGCGAAATATGTTTATGGAAAAATTTGTCGGTAGAGTTTATAAGAGAATTAGCTGATAAAGTTGATTGGGAGATTATTTCAGGAAGCCAAGACTTATCAGAAGACTTTATAAGAGAATTTGCAGATAGAGTTGATTGGAAAGAAGTATCGTATAATCAAAAGCTATCTGAAGAATTTATTAGTGAGTTTATAGATAAAGTTAATTTTGATGCTATATATTATGGAAACAAACTCTCTGAGACCTTTATACGAGAACATGCAGATAAAGTTTCTTGGAGGTGCTTATCTGAAAATCAACAATTATCAGAAAACCTTATAAAAGATTACGCTGACAAAGTAGATTGGGAAGCAATTTCATTGTTTCAAAATTTAACAGAAGGATTTATTGCAGAGTTCAAAGACAGAGTTCATTGGCATAACATTTCAATTTATCAAGACCTCTCTGTAGATTTTATATATATATTTAGACATTACGTAGATTGGAGAGCCATAATAAGAAAATATCATAATAATCCTGATTTAGGTAGTATGCTGTATTTAGCGTTCGATGTTGCAACAGATGGTTTGTTTAACGCTTGAAATTGTACTTTGATGGTTTAAACCATAAAAGCAATAGTATATTTAGTTTCTCGTATTTTTTTTATACTTAAATGTCTCTTAACTGAATAAACCTGTCAACAAGATCTATATCACTTAAATCTGTGTTCATATGCGAACCGTGCCAAGTTATTCTATCATCATATCTTTCTTTAGCTCTATTGTATAAGTTGATAGAGTTTGGATCGTCGATGTTAAGCACAATACTCATACTTGGATACTTAAGTTTGAGTTGTTTAATCCTACTTTCGTAATTGTATGTTTGTACTCTTCCAACCCAATACTTATATCGTTCTATTCTTTCTTTTTGATCTCGTTCTTCTTCGTCATAATAAAGGAGTACATTTTCAAGTTGTTCTTTAGTAAGGTTTTTCTTGATAATGAATAGCCTATGTATCTTTCCTGGATCTTCTGTATATGGTGCTGCAACTGTTGTAAGATAATCAACTTTGCTTTCTAGTTCTTGATTGTACAATCGCAATTGCTCCATTTGTTGTTCTATCTCTTCTACTCTTGATTGTAACTCTTCTTGGTCTTCTTGAATCTGCTTAAAGTCTTTTGTGAAGTAGTCTTCTATAATGTTACTACATTTATAGTAAAAATCGAGCGACAACCATGAAGATATTTCTAGAAGTATTCTTTTGTAAACATATGTTCCTGAAATTAATAAGTTACTTTTATTCGTACCTTTTGGTTCTATGTAATATGACGATTTTTGACGGAGCACATCTGCTCCAGCTAATTTTTTATCATAATATTCAAGTAGTTTTGTACTTCTTACTAATCTTAGCCAATCTTTAAATGATTTTCCACCACTCTGACACAACTTGGTAGCATTGAAGTATCCCGTACTCTTATCTATAATCAACTTGAAATCACCGAAGATACCATACCAATAGTTATCTTTGATCTGTTCGTAGCAAATATCGTTTAAACTAGGAAAACTATCCATAGTACTCATATTTATTATATAGAAAATCTTTATTTTTAACTTCATTTTCGTTACCTGTTAATTTGACTTCATATGATGCCTGTTTGAAACCCTCGGAATTCCGATGATTAATCCCAGCCACTTCGAAGTTTGTTGTGTTGTTAATTTTCGATAATTTCCACAGGTGGAATACTGGAAATATGTGTTATGGAGGGTAACTTTTCGTTACCCCCTTATCTCGTTCAAACTATCCTTTTATGGAATAACCATAAAAGACAAACATCTATATTTACACTACAACATTACTCTTATCTATCCAACTATTATGTGAATCATCAAACCCTAGCCATTTGACATATACTTTATCACCTTTCTTTCTCAACACCTTTTCTACCAAGTATTCATCCTTATGTTTCGTCTTTAATAGTTCTGGTTCGTAAAATCTACCTTGCACATCCTTTTCTTCTAAATCTTTAATTCTATATGTAGGCGGATTAGATGGAATAACTTCACTAATAACAAATACTTCTGTTGACCAATTAGGTGTATATCCTTTCTCAAATAACCCTTTCGACTTACTTATACGAACATGATCACCTAACTTGTATTTGGGCTTAACACGCTTATATTCTTTTTGATACACTTTCTCCAATATTGTTTGCTCATTCTTGTTGTTAACTTCTATAGGTTTTAAACCAATTGTTCTATGAATTTGATGATTATACTCTTTAACTAGTGTTGGTAATATCTCTATCCATTTGTAATTCCCTTGTGTCGTGAACCTTTTCCACATGTTCTGCTTAAGTGTTCGATTAAATCTCTCAATAACAGAAGCTTTCTTACCACTATAGGTTGAGTAGTGATTAATCTTATTTTCATCCATTAACTTCTTAAACTCTTTATTGTAAAACTCTTTACCTTGATCTGTTTGTAAGTTACTAGGTTTTTTCGTTCTTAATATGGATTCGAATGCTTCTGTAACATTCTTCCCACTCTTATCTTTAACAGGAACAGCAAACGCATATTTCGAGAACACATCTATAATCGTTAGCAAATACTTATAACCTTTATTGATTTTGGAAACACCTTTTAAAACTCCACTATCCATTTCTACAAGATCAGCTTGCCAAAGATCATCGATACCTTTTATAACTACACTTAATCTGTCAAAGTTTTTTCTAGATGGTTTGTGAATTTCTTCTATAATGTCTTCTCTAACACCTTTACCTTCTTCTAGTCAATCAGGCTTTTTAACGAATTGGGTTTTAGTAACACCACATACAGAACAAATCTTAGATATCTTCCATTCTTTGTTTGTTCAATTCGAATAGTATCTTTCTTCGTATCTGTCACTTTCTTACACTTAACACAATACATCCTGTTTATTATATAGAAAATCAATAACTATCGCTGTTTAATATTATGCTTTCAACATTCTCACCATCATCATCACTATCTTCGTCTTCTCTTTCTACATGCATAAGAAGCAATAGTAATTTACCATGTTTCAGATCAGAACCTTTAGATGGTCTAACTGCTAAATTATCATTTGTATTAAAGTCCAATGGAAAAGTTTCAACTAGAGAATCATTTAAATATATATCTATATAATACGTATTGTAAGATGACGCTATATGCATTATCCTACCTTTATAAAGAAATTTGTATGTGATAGATTATGTATTAACCTTTATTTTACGGCTTGTCAGTACACTGCCAGAATAGTAAATCCGTTCTTTCCCGCGTGTCACTGTACTGACACAGGCGAAAGGTTTACTTTGACCCACGAGCACACCGGTTGAAAACCAACGTTTTTCGTTCCTTTCACTATGGACTATCTCTTCATACAATAAGGCACATCATTAAAAAAAATATATGTGTGCTCACGGGTCAAAGTAAACCTTTCGCCTGTGTCAGTACAGTGACACGCGGTAAAGAACGGATTTACTATTTTGGCAGTGTAGTGACAGCCGTAAAGTAAAGGTTAAAAAGAATGGAGTTTCAACATTTTCTGATATCAATCGACTATGAAGCTCTATAACATAATTCCGTTTGGTGAAGTTAAGCTCTTCTTTCAACATAGCAATAGCTTTTCTCACAACTGTATTATCTAACTCTGATGTCATTTTAACATTACCAAAGATATCCATATTTATTATATAGCAAACGTCTTTAGGAAAGCTCTCTTTCTATGTACATTACAACAAACAATAATTGTCCTTCTTCCATAGCAGAATTTTTATTTGGTTTAATCGTAATTATATCGTTCTTCTTAAAGTCAAAAGGTATCTCGTTAATCAAAGTATCACCCATATATATATCTAGAAAGTATTTATCCAAACTTAACTCCATGTGCATTATTTTCCCATTATAGAGAAATTTGTAACCGTTAGAGAGATTAAATATTCTAAAGATTGGCTCCTTAACGTTTTTAGCTCTTAATCGATATAGTAGAGGCATGGTTTCTTTCTGCATAACCAATTTAGTAGTATCCATCCTAATCTTTTGAAAATCTTCTTTCTTGACGTATGTGTCTTGTAACGTTTCTAATGCATCTTCAAATCGTTTTCTATCGTTCTCTAATTGAACTTCTATTGATCTAAGTTGACTCACGCTAACAATATAATTTAAGTTCTCCAACAATTTTAATTTTTCTTCACTAATATCAACATCACCTTTTCTGTCTTTAACATTACCAAATATATCTATACTCATTTATTATACAGAAAATGCCCATCCTAATTTTTCAAAACATTTCTTTAACATCTCTATTTGTCTAGGTGAGTATTTAAAATCAATATCAACATGAACATCGTGCTTTTTCAATAGATTGTACAATACACATTTCAAGTTAATAAACAATACTCTTTTCGGATACAGCTCCCTAAAGACCTCGTGTAAGTTTTCGAAGTCGTTTATAAGTGTTTCCTCCATATGTTGTAATTTTAATGGTTTTTGATCGGTAAGGTGATAGTGTATTAAATAGACATCATCATAATATTTTGTGTATTTGTTTTTCTTTAGTACTTCTAGAACATCTTTTGTTGATATTAAATGTTTTGGCATAACTCCAAATTTATCATTTAACACCTTGAACACCTCTTCGGGAATAATTCTATCATGTAAAGCTTGCAAACGAGATAGCTGTAACTTAAATCTTTTTATAGTATCGTACCATGGGTTTCTTACGTAAGCAGCTTTCGTTTCTTCACAAGTACTGTAAACCCAACCACTCTCTACAGAACAATCATCGCAAATGTAACTACTCATACCTTTTGTTAATGACTTACTACCACAATTACTGCACTCTAATGGTCTAGAGCTATAATTTGACAACAAGTCCTTTAAGGTAATTATTGGGCGTAACTTTTCCAACTCTTCTTCCGTGTACAAAAATTTAGGCATTAGCATTTTCCATAAATCAATAACTGTATATACGTTGTTTCTATCTTTTAAGTCTATCTTGCTAACATACTCAAAGTACTGATAAAAATTATAACTATTTAGTGCATCTAGTTCATCCTCATGCTTCTCAAAATAATCTAAAAATCTATTGTGTATAGCTTCCATATTTATCTTAAAGAGAAACTTTTATGGATACAAACCATAAAAGCACTTAAACCTACCGAGGGCTACGATAAAGCCCAAACTCATTGATGAAGATTGTATATGGATGTGTTTTTGGTAAGGGCGGTGAATTGCCGCCCTTATCTTCTGAAATTTTTTTCTTATCTTCTTTTGATGTTTTGTTTTGTGTCATGATGGTGTATTTTGCAATCGGAAAATCTTCCGTTCGGGAGTTTGTTTGTGTTTGTATAGCTGTATAAATATTGCATTGTCGTAAAGTCGACCGAGGAAAAATTTACCAAACACCTTAATCATTCTCTTACTTCGTTTAATTTCTTGCCAATGTTTTAGTTCCTTTCCGCCATCTTTACAAAGTTTACTTGCGTTCATGAACCCGTTGCGGTAGTCGTCGCTCTTAATCATGATAACGACAAAACTTTTATGGATACAAACCATAAAAGCACTTAAACTTAATCATTTTTAATCATATACATAACATCACTAAAAGAATACCCTTGATTTAGAAGATTTAAAACCTTAACACAAAGATGACCACATATAACTGAGTTAAAGTCTTGTATTCGTTCGTCATTGTAAAGTAAGTTTTCGATACCAAGATATTGTACCAGTTGTTTAGGAGGAACAATACCATAAGAATCGAACACGTACTTTATGTTGTTATCTTTCCAATAGCATATCCAATGAGTACCAATGTTTTCTGATTTATCAAGGTTAACTACACCACACTCATGTACATGGGTTTTTTGTGGAAGTTCATCACTCATAAATACACCTCTAAATCGTTTTATCTTTAATTCTTTAGCCAACCTCTCTATATCGAAGTTGGTCAATGGTTTTAGTTTTTTGACTTCTTTGGTTTACCTGCCCCCTGCTTTTCTTCCATAACCATATTGTGTCTTTTTTGTTCTTCAAGTTCTTGTTTATTCTTCTTAGCATCAAGTACAGTTTTAGTTATCGCTGCTGCACCACCTGCTAATGAGCCAACTGCTCCTAAAGCTGCTAGAATGGCTGGAATTGTAAAGATAAAACCGCCAATATGCTCTTTCTTAATCTTTTTCATTTGTGCAGTAGTTAAAGTTAAATCCATTCCTTTACCTTCTTTAATTTTCTTAGATTTATCGTTAAGTTGTTTCTTTGTTAATACATGATCAATATTTAGATCCTTTAGTTCGTCATAAGGAACACTAAACATACAACCTTTAATAGAACACATCTTCCTATTTATTTAAGAGAAAATCTTGGTTTGTAAAAGTACAGTTGTTGTTGCTCCACCAAAATCAATTAAGGAATCATTCTCATCTGTTATCCTTATCTCAAAGTTGTCAACCTTGTCTTTGGATATAGGGAAAAATAATGGATAAGTAGGCTCGTAAATGATACTATGTTTGAACTCGGCATCTGTTTTAAATGCTGCTATGATCCCTGTTTCTCTATGTGTGTATTCTGTATCTTTTACAAACATGCCATCTGCTATATTGCAATGAACATTAATTGTATCGAATGGGTGAAACTTTGGCAACTTACTTCCAATATGTGTTTTGTTCTTTTCTAAAACTTCAAAAACATTAAACCCGAGGACAGTACCTATACTCCCAATTGTAACATCATTACTATCAGTTTCAATTTTAACTCTATTTCTTAAATGATCTTCTGATAATGTTATGTTGATGGATTGAGATTTTAAATACTCATTAAGTGTTTTCAAATTGTATTGCCCTTCTGGTATAAAAACTTGTCTATCACCATATGAGAAACTGTTTTTTTCTGTTGTTATGTTTGGAGTTAGATATGTACTGTAAAACCCAACTAGTCATATGCTTAAGTAGTTGTTACTGTTGTCTAATTCGTAATGGAGTTTCTTCTTTAAAACAGAAGTATCACTCGTTAACTTGAATACCTTAGCCATTTATTATATAATAAATGAACGAGTTTGATTTACCTAGAGATATTCCAAGAGAGAAAGTAATCAAGTTAATAGAAGATGTCATTCAGAAGTTAGAATACAGTTTAAAGAAGAAAAAGAGAAAACTACGAATTGTTAAATATGCATACTACACTTTGATCGCGTTGTCGGTTATACTTTCTGCAACAACTGGGTTTATTAATATTTTTATACCTGTAACAATTTACTCGATATTAACAACGTCTCTTGCAACTGGAAGTGCTATTATAACAGGTTTGTCTTCTAAGCTAAACATAAGCAGAAGAAAAGACGAATATAAAACCATTGTCACTTGTATTAACACATTTAAAGAACAGTTAGAGATGATAATAACACTAAATGGTGAAATGGATAGCGAATATATAAGAGATACGTTGCTTAAGATCCGAGAACAACTTAAAGATATAAGATCATAAAACGTGCCCCTGCTGTATTCGGAGGTCCACCTTTGTAAAGATGGCGGAAAGATTACAAGATGCGAAGGAAACAGTTGAAACGTTTACAAGACTTTCAGGCCCTTCACATGTGAATGGCCAAGGATTAGAGTTCTTTTACAAATCAAAAGGTACAAACAAGCTTGGGAGCTCCGATCGGTGCTACCAAAAATATACACGTTGAAGACCTGGAAACAAACCAAGGAGGTGTCCAGAATACGGACACCCTTCCAAATGAACAACCTCACACAACTTTCATCAACGAACCGGGTCTAGTACTATGAGCAGAAAATTAATCATCGGATTTTTAAAGGTGAGCAAAACGCTCACCCCCTGATTTTCTCTATAATAAATGAGTAAGAAAACTATTAATTGGGATGTAAAAGAGATGATAAAAGAAACAACAGCTAAGAAAAGAAATGGATAGCTTATACCTGATGATGTTCGTTGTCTTATCGTGGGTCCGTCGGCGTCTGGTAAAACGTTTTTGCTATTTAACTTCTTATTACAGCCAGGTTGGTTAAACAATAATTACTTCTACATATATTCTAAAAGCATGAATCAACCAAAGTATGAGCAGTTAAAAGATCGATTTGAAAAGGCAGAACTAAAGTTTAAGAAGCAAATAGCGACGTTCTTAAGCGGTAATGATTCTATTGTACCTATTGATGAATGTGAAAAATACTCTGTTATTGTGTTTGACGATTACATTTTGGAGAATCAAGATACTGTTAGAAATTACTTTACAAGAGGTAGGCATAGACATTTAGACTGTTTCTATCTCGCACAAACATATTCAAAAGTACCTAAACAGCTTATAAGAGATAACGTCAGCTTCCTATGTATATTCAGACAAGATGATACTAATCTTAAACATGTGTATAATGAGTTTGTTGGGGGAGATATGTCTTATGATAAATTTAAAGAGATATGCTCAAAATGTTGGCAAGAAGATTATGGTTTCATAGTAATTGATATGACAAGGAAGGTAAACAATGGTAAGTATAGGAACAAGATAAAACACTTCTTGAACGTTTGATGTTTATTGTCGTTTGACGTTTATTGACGTTTATTGACGTTCTTTGACGTTTATTGACGTTCTTTGGCGTTTATTGACGTTCGTTTGCTATACAATAAATGGATGAGAAAGAAATTGATAAGAATATTAAGTTGAAGGAGTTCTTGATAAAGGGCTTCAAATCTTGGAAGAAAGAAAGAGCAGGTATATACGATAAATTTAAAACACAAGAGCAGCCTGTAATTGATGCTATTCAAAACTTAGGAAGTGAGATCAAAGAAGTAGCAGAACAAAATAAAAATCTAATAACTGAACTTGTTCCAGTTGCACATAAGACGGCTTCAATAGATCCCAGTCTACTAGAAACACCTAAAAAGATAACTTATGATAGTTCTCCAAGTAGTAGTGATACACCTATAACGGGAGAAATAAAACAAATGAGGAAACAAATTAAGACAAAGTGGAAGGAGTAGAACCTTTAACAACAGCACAGTCATTTGGTAAGATTGCAACGAAATATTATAGTAAAAGAAATGATACTGTGTTTGGAATAAGAACTGTAGAAGAAGATGGAAAAATAATAAACAAGATAGGAAATTTGGAAGTTAAAGTGAATGGCGATGATTTGATAATTAATGGTAAAACTTATAAAGGAACAGAAGGTCTATGGGAATTGTAAACGACGAATACTAATAAATCCATTGAAGATTATGATGATGATGATTTTGAACAGTACAAAGAAATAATAATAGAATCAGATGCTGCCTTCCAAAAATATAATCGAGATAAAAAGGTAGCATCTAGTAGAGGTTCAAAGTACATTAATATTATCAAGCCTATTTGGGATAATTATATTAAACCAACTTTACCCCCAACTCCTAAAAAGAACACGACACCTAAAAGGACTGGTGAAGGAATTAAACAATATACCGAGATACCTAAAGAATATGTATGGATGGATGACGTGAGAAAGCTTATAGATAGCTAATTGTCATAGATGGAGAAGAAAAGGCTGGCAATAATAACTTTTACAATGAGAAAGTAGGTATAGTGAGTATGATTAATAATAAGCTTTCACAGTTTATTCCTAATGATCCAAAAGGTATAGGTTATTTGATTAAGATCTTAAATACATTACCACCACGATTCTGGAATGATGAGAAGCTTGGGAAAGGATTAGTAAATGATTTGATTAATAAACTCCCATTTGAATTACATATTCCAGGTTTTAGATTTTGCGGGCCTGGGACTAAACTTCAAGAAAGGTTAGAGAGAGGTGATGAAGGTATTAACCCATTTGATGAGGCTTGTAAAGAACACGATATATACTACAGAGACAATAAAGATACAGAGTCGAGACATATTGCAGATAAGGAACTGGAAACTAAAGCATGGAAAAGAGCATTTAGTAGTGATGCGCCAATTGGTGAACGATTAGCTGCTTTTGGGGTTGGTACTGCTATGAATGCTAAGGTTAAGTTGGGATGGGGATTATAAGAGCGGTGAATTGGCGCTCTTAACTTCTGAAAAATTTTTAGCCCCTCTGTATTCGGAGGTCCAAAATGTTTAGTATTTTCTCGCATCTAAAAGTACAAATCCATCAGACCTCTTTAATTGTTATTATGTATGATTCTTTTATGGGTATATCCCATCAAAGCGTTGTTTCAAGATTTTCTTTATAATAAATGGATAGTGTTGAGAGTTATGAGTTACAGAGTTTTAAAGCTAACACAAGAACATTTAATAATTTGAATGAAGCTAACAAAGATATTGAGTTTGATTTCGACGTGGGCGATGGGTTCGTACATCTACACAAAGCAGATTGTCATATGACTTTTGAAGTTGTTGGTGCATCAGTTGGAGGAACATTTGACGCAAACGATACTATAAAACTTGCAGATAACTTCTTCCCATTCTTCTTTTATCAAATTGAGGTTAGAAGACATGGAGTTGTTATAGATAAGATTGAGCTACCTGGAATAACATCTACAGCTTTCGGAACATTAAAGCCAGAAGTTGAATATTTAAAACAAGCAGGATTTGAAACAGATGATAAACTTGGTCTAAGAAAGGACTTTAGCGTTTTGTATCCATTAAGATTAATTCCAGGCTTCTTAAGTGATTATAAAGAGGTTATGTGGAAAGGTGGATTGAGAATAACATTTACAAAGGCTAACAACAATAACGATGTTTTGTGCAAATGGACTGGATAGGGAGCAGCTCCTCATGATGGAAAAATAACAATAAAAAGTATGGAGATAAGAATGCCTATTGTTGAATACGAATCTAATTATGAAAACAAGTTAAAGTTGAACATTCTTAAAGAACCAAAAATCATGTTTTCATTCCATACTTATCAATGTGTTCAGAAGACTGTTGTAGGTTCTTTCTTGGAGGTTGATGTTACTACTCAATTTAATTCTAGACAATTTGATATGCCTGATTTCGTAGTTGTAATGTTCCAAACTGATAGAAATGGCAAACAAACAGCAGATGCAAGTAAGTTTGATCATTGTAAGGTAAAGAATATCTATCTTAAGAATGGGAGGAATGAGGTATTTCCAAAAGAATCAAGAAACTTAGATATTGCTAACAAGGATTACTTTAAGATGTACGAAGATTATACTGCATTTAAGAGAATAACATGTGGCAACACCGAAATGTACTATGACCCTAAAGAGTTTATAGATAACAGGCCAATGTATGTGATTAATTGTAGTAAGAGGAAGAATGTATCGGTAAATGAGAGAACAAACATAAAGATTGTTGTAGACTTTGCAGAAGCTGTGGCTGGTGATACTATATGTTATGCGATTTTAATTGGGCGAAAGAACTTTACATATGATCCCAAGAATGAAAAAGTAGTAGAAGAGTTTTAGTTAGTTAGCAAAATCAACGGGCATAAGGGTATCGAAAAGATACCCTCAAACTGTTTTCATTAACGATTGTTTTATGGAAGGTTTTCCATCAAACGAAATTGATAAAAAATGATTAAATATTTTCTGGTGAAGATAAAAATTGAAGAGTGACCGTTGATTTTCTATATAATAAATACGATGGCAAAACACGTTGATTTTTTAAACAAGCTTGGAAGTCTTGAACAAAAAGAGATTATTGGATTAAGAGTATTAGAATTAAATACAGAATATAAGATTGTGAAAATGGAAAAGATTAAAACTAAGTTTGGGAAGAGCATATTAGCTGAGTGTGAGAAGTTCAAGGTTTTTCCTCCACCTAGATTTACAAAACACTTGACAGATAAAATGATTGATGAAATCGCTAAAGATGGAATAAAAATCAAATACACTAAAATATGTTGTCAGAAGTAAAAAATGGAGTGTTTAGAAATGGATCCCCAAAAGAAGTTCATTCTTACTAATAACTTCAATGTAATTGTGAAAAATGTGCAAACCGAAGTTCAAGTAGTTTTTGATATTAACGGTTGTCTATTCAGCTTGAATTACGATCAGTGGACAGAGTTTAAGAAGTCATTGTTTCCTATAGAGAACGAAGTTAACAGAAGATTCCATTATCAGTATCCGAACTTGTAATTTTAAGTATTTTCTAAGTGTTTTATGGTAATAAAGCCATAAAACTGAGATCTTTGGATATACACAATGCATAAGGAGAAGCAGTACTTTTGAATGTCATTCGAATTTTAAATATCCATACATAAATTAGAGATTTATTTGAGTTTTTTGTAATTATATCCTCAGAGTTATGCAATTTATAAGACATTCAATAGATAGGAAATTTATTTTTCTATTGATTGCCGTTTGAGTTTTGAAAATCGGTTAATAAACAACGGAGATATAACAAATTCGGAATAGTACCCTTAGAGGTATGCAACCCACAATACATTCAGAAGATGGCAAATTTATTTCTCTGTCGAATGTCGTTTGAATTTTGAAAATCGGTTAATTAGGAGCTGAGATATTAAATAATAACCTTATTTGGGGGTGTAACTGCAAGTGTTGCCAACTCATTTTTAACAATTATCATATTTATTAGTAATGGGGTGAATTCATCCCAATATGTTTTAAAGCGATATCTTGAAAAATTAAAATCCTGGAACGTTCCGAAAAAATAGATTGAATTGGATACACTGCATGGTAAAAAGCCATCTAGTGAGAACATCATGTGAGTTGTGAATTTCTTTCTTTTATTTGAGGAAATCATGTTGAGCTATATGTAAGTCATTCTCTCTCTTGCTGGAGATGGAAGGATATATGACGTAGTCCCATCTCGCGGGATTTCGTCATAGTTATTGCGTAGTCCCATCTCGCGGGATTACGTCATAACAGCGCCATCTGGTGTCTACTGGCTGTGTGGGATGGTAGTATGCATGCATGCTCCAGGCAATTTTTATATATATCACTGAGCAAGTTGCGTGTTAGTATGTAATTGAATTGCTGCTCGTGTTGTGATGTTCCAATGTTAGTACTGGAATCGTTCAAATGAATCAGTGACAGATCACCTGTTCCGAAGTAGATATAGTATTTGTATGTATTCCTTCTCATTGAGTTTTTAAAGCTAATTATTAACGGATTTTCATGATTCAAGTGTCAAATGAAAGCTTATAAACTGGAGATTAAGATGCAATAAATATATTTTGTGTAGGATTCCACTGTAAGTTTTTAGATGTAAGTTTAGGTGTAAAATTCTTTTATGGTTATATATCATAAAGGTCATTATGTTCTGTCTTCTTATGTTCTGTGTGGTTTATGTTCTCCAAAGACAGTGGTCCGTACAGACGCGTAAAATTTGAACTTGATCATTGAAAAAGTGGTCCAAAAAAAAGTGGTCCGTACAGACGCCTATACTACTCTGTACCACTGAGCCACTGCGGCCCCTCCGATCCAGCCATATAGTTCATCACCATATAGTTCATTTGCAAGCTTATCGTGAAAATTTTAGGGGAGCAGTAAAAAATTTAGGGGGAGCCCGGCTCCCTAGACCCCTAGGGGATACGGACATGCGAAGACCACAACTATATAGATCATCACAAATTTAATTATGAATATCACGTCGTTCTTCATTGAATTTTACACGCCTGGCAAAGCGTTTCCAAGACAAATGTGATTGTTCAATTTGAAGGTGGCCACACAGGAAAGTCATATGTGAGTAACAATATAGTCGAATAGGGGTATCAAATTCATTTTATTAGCCTATTGGCCCCAGGGATAAAAGTGAAGGAGAATGCGGAAACGCCGTACCCCCACTTCGAAAAAAATTAAGGCGTCCCGTCAGGTACGAAAAAACTATAATGGGTATAGATAGGCAAGGGAAGACGAAGCGTCATGCCGCTACCTACCCTCCCCCCACCTTCTCAGATACGCTTTTACTACTGGTTTGCCCAGTATGCCAAATGGGAGGCAATTTGCAAGGTGTAAGACGCCATTACCCTTCACACCATTCCAAATAATTGCCCTTATCGTGCAAAATGCATACCGGTACTTTTTGATCTTACTACTGTGTTGGGTATCAAAACTGAAGTGTCTATCTCAAGAAATGGTACTTCAAACTTTCTGCAAAATCTGTTCAATTTTGAATTTTTAGCACTCATAATTCGAACACGCTTGCGATAGAGGATTTCTCCAGTTGTCTAATTGTTTCATATGTAAAAAGGTGTCGACTGAGCATAATATCGAAACGAAGTCAGAGTAATATCCGGCGACCTTCTCTAGTTCGTATTGAAAAATTCATAAAACCGTAAAGCTTGATTTTTTTCCTATAATGAAAAGAAAGTATTCAGACCCTACAGCTTCACTTGAGAAACGCAACCACTCATGTAGAAATGCAAATTCTTTTTCTACTCCGGAGCTGCAGTGACTCCGTGGTAGAGCATATAGAACATGTAGAGCATATAGTGACATCTTGCATGCGAGGTCACTGGTTCGATCCCAGCTTAGCCAGTTGAGCTTATTGATGGACACACGCCATGTGTGTGTGTAGATTTTCTCAGAGTTTCTCTTTGTGCTCCTACTTTCTCATTCTACCATTTAATTCATTCTTATCATCACCGTCTCGTTTAGCCTATATGGCATAACCGAGAGACATGAATGTTTTTTTTTCTGTAACGTCCTATCATTGTGCTTTGAAGGAAATATAGAAGGTGATGATGACAACGAATGAAATGGTTGAATGAAAGAAAGGGAGAAAACTCCACTTATGGTTTGTTTACCACAAAGCTCACTTGGCGCCAAAAACTTGATCCAGCCAAAAACCTGACCCACCAGAAGTGAGTAATCTATGTCTAGCTCTTATTGATCCAATATTCTGACGAATATTGTCCGTGAATTCCGAATTCTAAGTGATACGTTTACCGCTTGCGGTTTCAACGTAAGAATAAGGAGCGGAGATGGAACCCATGCTTGGGACGCTGAATCTATATCAACAAATAATTTCTTGTTATCGCTTACCGTAAATGTAAATTGAAAGTGTGATAAGGGACAATCAGAGTGACTGGATGAAGTAGCTACACCCATTCGCATAAGTCACTGTTCAATCTGTAACATTATCCACGCTGTGCTCAGATTTTGGAATGTGTGTGCCAGGATGGTATCACGCCAGTTGATAGACGTACTGAAGCAGCAATGTGTTGATGTGTCACGAGATTTTGCCACGCTGTAAACGAGAAGGTAATGACTTTCAGAAGAGATTCGTTGCTGGGTATGAAACATGGGTGCACTATTACATTCCGGAAGTAAGAAAGCGATCATGCAATGGCAGTATCCATTATTGGACACAACCATCTACAAGGAAGTTTGTACTTTCTTCTGGGACCAAAAGGGTGACATTTTGGAGCGTTACAGCATAGGGAACGCATAGTTAATAATATCTTGTATTCCTATCTCCAAAAACATCCTAAACTTTCTATACGAAGTAACACGGATTTCTGAAAACAAATTTCCTCTATAACATAACAATACTCGGCCTCATACTACAGCCTGTGCAATGGCTGCGATCATTGAAAATCTTCATTTCATCCTCCTTTCGTATCGAATCTCGCCTCAGTGGTGAAAGGCACTAAAGATAAAGAAGTTGCAATCTGATGAAGAGGTGTAACAAATGGTGTATGACTAATTGCGTATCCAATTTATGTAATGATTTTGTATTAGTATAGGCATTCTTAATCTGCATCATAAAGACATCTAGTTTCAGAGATACGCATAACGTTTCATGAGTTAAAAAATCACTTTTGATCAAAGAGTATAATTAATTCCTTTTTTTAAAGCAGGCAGTATGGAGTAAAATGGAAATAAAAGATCTCATTTCTCTTGGTTGTAAATCATGTATAAAATGCGACCGTGTCTAAACACTCTTCTACGCGTAACTCATGTGGCAACACCGCATGTGTCGCAATGCGCTCTGCCATCTAGTGAGAAAGTTTTACCCTAAAATAGACTAGCGATCCAGCTTAATACGTGTTCATAATAGAGCACTGTTTGATGACGAGAGAAAAAGCTGAAGCTGGAGACACATGGTTCACAGGGAACACTTTCCACACGCGAATACTTTTTTGGGCAAATGCTCCTACACATGCTCATTTTACCACAACTGACACTTTGGGCTCTGGATCCAGTATAGAATTGATTGGTACTGAGTGCGTGAAGAAATTCCTGACAAAAGCTTCTTTGGTCATACGTAGAATCTCTAGAAGCGACCGGTGAAGCCATAACACGATTTGACCTACAACGTACGTCCACACGTGGTGCCTTAGTTAGGATCTCATCATCGTTCTTGCGATTGATCTGATTGACAGTTTGTGCAGGAATTTTGTTTTTCGAAAACCACAATATTTTAGCGAAGTGATTGTCGATGCTTGTATTCATAGCTCCATCATCCTTAGCTGACGGATCTTCAGTACTGTCGTGTTCTTCCTTACTGCTGGCAATGAACCATACTTCTTTGATGGCCAATGTATTCATGGGGAAAATACCAGTGGGCCAGACGCAGCATTTCCTATAGAAGCTTATTATCGTCAAGCTACGTTCAGGAGGTGCCAAACTGGATGTAAGTGATACACTGACAGGAATGATTAAAAACTCACTGATTGCAAACCTTTCTCTAATATATAGTTAAAGGCTTAGAAACGCCTTATCAAGAGACTGTATCTCATGTGTTGTATGACTACTGAGACATATCTGTGTAATGTTGTTATCGAAGCAAAATTTCAGGATATGGCGATCCATCAACAACTAGACAGGTTCCCGATGCTTAAATGTGGCAAAATTTTTAAGCCACAACAAAATACATCTACATTAACATAACCAAATCATGTCATTCGTACTTGCGAACCCACGAGTAAAGCATAAACAAAGTTTAACCGCATCCTCACACCTTTGAATATACACATGGTGGTATGAGCATGCCTGCTGCATTTCAAAAAGCGACAGCGGTAACGTCATTAACCCGTTCCTTACACATATCGGAAAGCACGTCATGCTGTCATTTCTTAGCAATTATACTTCCTGGGGACTCATTGTTGAGTGGCAAACCAATTTTGTCAATATTAGAAATTATGTTCCCCTTATTTTCCAATCCTAACTTTGTGATCGTATTTTCCAATGAGTTGAAAAGGTCCCCAACTGCTTCGTGTGTTACTCCTGACACACTTGCCTGAGGAATACCTAGAGGTGTGACAGATAGTTGAGCATGCCGCTTCAAAAATCCGTTGAGTCAATCGTAACCAACAATCGTAGTTAACTGATAGAATGGATGATGGGTTTTCAACTACTCTGCAAAAGGAAATAACCATCGTCGCACATATTCTGGAGTTAATGTAAACCCTCTTCTTGCCACTAGTTGTAATATGTAGGATAAGGTGGGTTCTTGATCTATTGTGAACACGAGTGGGCCACAAAGAGGCAATGGAACTGTTCCTTCTTTTCGGACTTCTACTCGTCTTCTCAGTGTAGAATGTGGAAAACGAAACATTTTGCTACTTTCGTAAACAGAATGGCAGGCAAGTACGAATGTAATGCCAGCATTCATATTCTCCTCCTCCAACATGAAGTGACGACAATCTGCTTTTCGTTTACAGTGACGGGGATATGCAAGTTAGATAAACAAAACAAGTGTAATCTACAAAATGACCATGTGGTCACAAGTCAAGTATAGTCACTGACAAATAGGTTGCGTTTAGGCAATGGCGGATTTCTGACTCACGCCTTTGACATTGACGATTATATACAAGCATACCACAGGCTCAGATGGTACAATATCCCCGTATAAGAATCTTGGCATTAGACACAGCTCTCTTTTTTCCCCGGTGGATGAGTGGTTACGTACGTCGTCTTGTAATCAAGGGGCACTGGTAGAGCTACAAGTGGTTCGGATCCCACATTAAACTGCAGGTCGCGCATTCTCAGGACGTCATCCTCGCCCCATGGTAGGTAATAACAAACCAACATGGGTTCACATAGAACAGGGGCCAAACACCTGCATTACACATCACACACACACACACAAATATATATATATATATATATATATATATATATATATATATATATTTGGTCTAGGAATTAATTCGTGCGGTTGGTACGCACACATTGAAGCTGTAGTACAAACACAAAATACATAAATACCTTAAGAAAAATATTGTCCATCGCTAGCCACCACTTTCGCCCATCTGTCAGGCAATGTACGGATTCCGTGGCGAAAGAAGTCCTCATCCTTGGAAGCGATCCAGTCAGAGACCCATGTTTCGATATCTTCTGAAGAAGTAAACCGCTGTCCAATCAAATCGTTGTTCATGCAATCGAACAAGTAGTAGTCCGAAGGAGCAACGTCTGGTGAATACGGCGGGTGGGGTAAAACTTCCCATCCGACATTTTCTAAATAGGTTTTGACCGGTTTTGCGACATGTGGGCGAGCGTTATCATGTTGAACAATAAGTTTATCATATCTGTTCTCCCATTCTGGTCGTGTTCTGGCCAGAGCTTGCTTCAAACGCATCAATTGTCGTCGATAACGTTCTCCATTCATAGTTTCACCCGGTTGCAGCAGCTCATAGTACACCACACCTTTCATATCCCACCATATGCACAGCATAACCTTTGCACAGTGAATATCTCGTTTTAGTTGTGATGGACCTGGTTCACCTGGTTTCATCCAGGCCTTTTTTCGTTTAGGGTTTTCGTAATGGATCCACTTCTCATCACCCGTAATAATTCGATGCAGAAACCCTTTTCTGCTCTGTCGTTGAAGCAGCAATTCGCAAATGTTTTTTCGTCTTTCAACGTCTCTGTCTTTCAATTCATGTGGAACCCAATGTGACATCTTTTGAATCATTCCCATGGCTTTCAAGCGTTTGGAGACTGTTATTTGATCAACGCCTAATGCTGCTGCAAGTTGTTCCTGCGTTTGACACGAATCCTGCTCGAGCAATGCTGTCAATTCTTCGTCTTGAAATTTTTTTGGCTGTCCAGCTCGCTCTTTGTCTGACAAGCCGAAATCACCACTTCTAAACCGTGCAAACCACTTCTGACACGTTCGCTCAGCTAGAGCATGGTTACCATACACTTCCACCAAAATACGATGACTTTCAGTCGCACTTTTCTGCATGTTAAAGTAATGCAGCAGGACACCCCGCAAAAACACTTTATCAGGCACAAATTGCGCCATGTTCACTTCACTACAAACTGGTGTTGTTGACGCTTCAATCCACTGCCCTATACTACGAACGATACGCGATGACAGGGGTTTGCAACACATGTGTGGATACACGGAACTGTGGGACGCTCCGTTCGTTGCGCCATCTCTTGTCCACCCGCACGAATTAATTCCTAGACCAAATATATATATATATATATATATATATATATATATATATATATATATATATATATATATATATATATATATATATATATAATATGGAATAATTAACAAAACTATTCACATCACCCTGAATTATGTTAATTTGACCCAACCACATCGTATTTTTTCAAAACGTGTTTTGTAGTTTTATGTTCTATATATAAATTTGCTGTCGAAATCGATTTTTGAGAAAACTGAAAACCGGTTTTTGAAAAAACTGAAATTTCATAAAACTGAAATGTCGGTTTTGAAAACCGCTTTTGCGGTTTTGGTTTCAAATGTCACAAAAATTCAACAGCACTAATATCAAATAATGACGAGAAAACAGCAAACAATCTTTCCCCACTCCGACTCACAGTTGACAGATGGAGGGAAATTTCCCTCGGCGTAATTAAAACATGCTCAAAATTTGCAGAGGGAAAACAAGGTATTTTTTCTTAAAATGTCTTAAAGTGTAGCGAAATTATTGGTGAGTATACTTTTACAATTGGCAGAATAAAAGAAATTATTTGCAATTTCTCACAAAGAGGCACGGCTATCATTATTAGGAAGTAAAAAGACACAAAGTAAAATATGATCGGTGTTTCCTTCACGTATAAACTATTGCAGGTGTATGATACTTGCGATAAGAAAGACCGAGTGAACACAGGCAAAACCAACGTCCGTGAACTTGGCCCCCCACTTTCAGCACTAACGATTAAATTGGTATCAATCGTTAGTGCTTCTTAGTGCACCAACCCCTAACGTTAGTGCTGAAGTAGTGTAGGAGCTGCAAGTAAAAAACCTTTGGTGGGCCAAGTTCACGCTGCCCCCCACTTCAAGCACTAACGAAATAACTAGTGCAATTCGTTAGTGCATCGTTAGTGCTTCCCAGTGCACCAACCCGTGATGTTAGTGCTCATTAGTGTAGGCTCTAGAGCCAAAACAATGCTACACACTAGCCCCCCACTTCAAGCAATAAAGAAAGTAATAGTGTCGTTCATTAGTGCATCGTTAGTGCTTCTAGAAAATACTAAATGTTTCGTTAGTGCTTCACTATTAGTGTAGATATAGCCAATTATAAGTCACGAAACTCCCATAAGAAATGCATGGGGAATTTTTCATTGCGTCAAATTACCGCCAAATTTAAAAACACTATTGACCTCTTCTAGTGCAATCGTTAGTGCATCGTTAGTGCTTCCTACTGCAAAAACCGCTAACGTTAGTGCTTCATTTATGTAGGAGTTATAAACAAAAAAAACATTTGGGGGGGCAAGTTCACGCTGCACCCCACTTCAAGCATTAACGATAAAATTAGTGCCATTCGTTAGTGCATCGTTAGTGCTTCTAAAAACATTATTAGTTTCGTTAGTGTTTTAATATTACTGTGGTTATGGCTAATTACATGTCACGAAACTCCCATAAGAAATGCATGGGAAATTTTTCATTGCGTTAAATTACCGCCAAATTCAAAAGCACTAATGATCGCTTTTAGTGCAATCGTTAGTGCACCATTATTGCTTCTTAGTGCACCAACCCTAACGTTAGTGTTTCATTGGTGTAGGAACTACAAGTGAAAAACCCTTTGGGGCTAGCGTGTACTTGGCCCCCCACACTTTGAGCACTAACGAAAAGATTAGTGCTATTCGTTAGTATATCGTTAATGCTTCCAGAAAATACTAATAGTTTCGTTAGTGCTTTAATATTACTGTGGTTATGGCTAATTACATGTCACGAAACTCCCATAAGAAATGCATGGGAAATTTTTCATTGCGTTAAATTTCCGCCAAATTCAAAAGCACTAATGATCGCTTTTAGTGCAATCGTTAGTGCACCATTATTGCTTCTTAGTGCACCAACCCTAACGTTAGTGTTTCATTGGTGTAGGAACTACAAGTGAAAAACCCTTTGGGGCTAGCATGAACTTGGTACCCCCACTTTGAGCACTAACGAAAAGATTAGTGCCATTCGTTAGTATATCGTTAATGCTTCCAGAAAATACTAAAAGTTTCGTTAGTGCTTCATTATTAGTGTAGATATAGCCAATTGTATGTCACGAAACTCCCATAAGAAATGCATGGGGAATTTTTCATTGCGTTAAATTACCGTCAAATTCAAAAACACTAATGACTTCTTGTAGTGCAATCGTTAGTGTATCGTCAGTGCTTCTTAGTGCACCAACCCTAACGTTAGTGCTTCATTAGTGTAGGAACTACAAGTAAAAAAACGTTTGTGCCTAGCATGAATTTGGCCCCCCAATTTGAGCATTAACGAAAAGATTAGTGCCATTCGTTACTGCATCGTTAGTGCTTGTGAAAAATACTAATAGTTTCGTTAGTGCTTCACTATTACTGTAGATATAGCCAATTAAAAGTCATGAAACTCCAATAAGAAAAAACATAGAGATTTTTTCATTAGGTCAAATTCTCACGAAATTCAAATGCAGTAGTGATCTCTTCTAGTGGCATCGTTAGTGTTTCGTTATTGCTTGCTAGTGCACCAAGACCGAACATTAATGCTTCTCATCGTCATTGTTTTATTGGCTAGCGTATAGTTAGCTTCCCCTAAGTTTTCGGTTAGTACAGCGTTAATACTCCAAAAAGCTCTAACGTTAATGCTACCTTAGCTCTAACGTTAATGCTATCTTAGCTCTAACGTTAGTGAAATTGTAGTTTGGGAATTATTAATGAATAACTCGGACGAGACTGAATTTAAAAGTATCGAAAAACACTAATTTTCTCAAAAAGGTAGGACAAACGCTAAAGGATAGTGCATCCTTATCGCTTCAAAAAGTAATAATTACTAATGTTAGTGCTATCATATTCTTGAACTTATTAATGAAAACTCAACCCGGTTTAACTTTAGGTTTTTCAACTTAAAAAGTTTTACACTAATTGTAACACAGAAGTGGGACAAACACAAGCGCTTACTGCATAGCTAGAGCTATAAAACATTAAGCATTGTCGTTAGTGCTTTCATGAATAATCCGGATAGGATTGAATTTAAATTTTCGAACTTAACACTAATTGTCCCACAAAAGTAAGATAACCACCGAAGATTAATGACTGTTAGTGCTCCATGAAACACTAATCACTGAACGTTAGTGCCGTCACAGTTTAGGAGTTTTGCCAAATAACTCGAGCTGGGCTAACTTCAGGTTTTTCAATTTTTACACAATTATTGTAAAATTCGATAAATGTTAATTGAGTTCCGTCCAAGTTGTTCACTGATAACATCTAAACTATAATAGCACTATCGTCAGTGCTTAGTATTTTTGAAGCACTAAAAAAGCACGATCCTTTACCGATTATCCTACCTTTTGATTGACAATTATTGTAAAATTCCACAAATTTGAATTTAGGCTCGTGCGTATTATTCGTTAACAACACTTAAATTAAACACTAGCATTATTGCTTATTCAGCGGAGAACTAAACGCTGGTTTTGTCCATTTCTGTCAGACAATTAGCGTAAAATTGTACAAAATTTAAAGATCTAAAGAACCCCCCCCCCCCGAGTTATTCATTTTTAACCCCTAAACTACGATAGCAGTAACATTAATGCTTAGCCTCTTTCGGACCACTAACGATGCACTAATCTTTGACGTTTATTCAACCTTTGTGGAACAATTATTGTAAAATTCGCTAAAATTAAATTTAGCACACAGTGAGTTATTAACTTATAACTCTTAAACTATAATAGCACTAACCTTAATGCTTCGTGTTTCGACTTCTGACTTCTCTCTCACCTTTGTAACACAATAATTGTAGAATTAGAAAAGTTTCAACTTAGTCTTGCAAATAATATTCACTAATATAGAGTTGAATCAAAGTACTAACGTTAGAGTTTAGTGTACTAATGGGTACTAACGATGCACTAACCATGTCAAACTTTTTTTTTTTTTTTGGTATTTGAGAAGCGTGTGGGGCTAAATTTAGACACGTAGCATTCTCCATTTTGTAAAATTATTCCACCAAATTTAAAAGCACTAATAACCATATATTAGTGTGATGGTTACTATTACGTTCGGGAATTTAACGCAATGAAAAATACCCCATGCATGTCTTATGGGACTTCGTGACTTATAATTGGCTATATCCACACTAATAGTGAAGGACTAACGGAACTATTAGTATTTTCCAGAAGCAATAACGATGCACTAACGAATGGTATTAATGTTTTCGTTAGTGCTCAAACTGGGGGCCAAGTTCACGCTAGGCCCAAAGGGTTTTTTACTTGTAGTTCCTACACTAATGAAGCACTAACGTTAGAGTTGGTACACTAAAAAGCACTAACGATGCACTAAGGATTGCACTAAAAGAGATCATTAAAGCTTTTCAATTTGGCGGTAATTTAACGCAATGAAAAATTCCCCATGCATTTCTTATGGGAGTTTCGTGACTTACAATTGGCTATATCTACTTTAAGAATGAAGAACTAACGAAACTATTAGTATTTTCTGGAAACACTAACGATATACAAAAGAATAGCACTAATCTTTTCGTTAGTGCTCAAAGTGGGGGCCAAGTTCACGCTAGGCCCAACGGGTTTTTCACTTGTAGTTCCTACACCAATGAAGCACTAACGTTAGGGTTGGTGCACTAAGAAGCACTAACGATACACTAACGATTGCACTAAAAGAGATCATAAGTGCTTTTGAATTTGGCGGTAATTTAACGCAATGAAAAATTCCCCATGCATTACTTATGGGAGTTTCGTGACTTACATTTGGCTATATCTACACTTATAGTGAAGCACTAACGAAACTATTAGTATTTTCTGGAAGCACTAACGATACACTAACGAATGGTACTAATCATTTCGTTAGTGCTCAAAGTGGGGGGCCAAGTTCACGCAAGGCTCAAAGTATTTTTTACTTATAGTTCCTGTATTAATGAAGCACCAACGTTAGGGTTGGTACACTAAGAAGCACTAATTATGCATTAAGGATTGCACTAAAATAGATCATTAGTGATTTTGTATTCGGCGGTAAGTCGACGCAATGAAAAATTCCCCATGCATTTCTTATGGAAGTTTCGTGACATTGTAATTAGCCATAACCACAGTAATATTAAAGCACTAACGAAGCTATAAGTGTTTTCTAGAAGCACTAACGATGCACTAACGAATGGTAATAATTTTATCGTTAATGGTTGAAGTGGGGGGGTAGCGTGAACTTGGCTTCCCCAAATGTTTTTTTATTTATAACTCCTACACAAATGAAGCACTAACGTTAGCGGTTTTTGCAGTAAGAAGCACTAACAATGCACTAACGATTGCACTAGAAGAGGTCAATAGTGCTTTTGAATTTGGCGGTAATTTGACGAAACGAAAAATTCCCCATGCATTTCTTATGGGAGTTTCGTGACTTATAATTGGCTACATATACACTAATAGTGATGCACTAACGAAACATTTAGTATTTTCTAGAAGCACTAACGATGCACTAACGAACGACACTATTCCTTTCCTTATTGCTTGAAGTGGGGGGGGCAAGCGTGTAGCATTGTTTTGGCTCTAGAGCATACACTAATGAAGCACCAACGTCACGGATTGGTGCACTAGGAAGCACTAACGATGCACTAACGAATTAAACTAGTTATTTCGTTAGTGCTTGAAGTGGGGGTCAGTGTGAACTTGCCCCCCCCAAAGTTTTTTTTACTTGTAGCTCCTACACTAATTAGTCACTAACGTTAGGTGTTGGTGCACTAAGATGCACTAACGATGCACTAACGACTGACACTAATTTTATCGTTAGTGCTCAAAGTGGGGGGCCAAGTTCACGGACGTGCAAATCAAACATTCACATTTATCGGGGTGGCAAATCAACAATAAAATTGTATATTGCGATCGAGATTTTCTTTCTTCCTTTTCTTTTATTTTTTTTAAGAAAGATAGGTGGTGCGTTTTTGTTAACAAAAGAAAGAGTGACAGTAGTATTTTTTAAAATCAACGGGAAAGAGTAATAGTAATATAAAAGATCTCAGTCTAAGTTTATGAGATTTTCAAATTGAAATTCATGAGTTGCATGTGTAGTGATCTTACATAGGGATATACATTATTTTGTATTAAGCTTAGTGTTGCCATATTACCCTACTTTAGCGGGTACCACCCGATTTTCAGGTTCTATATTAGTCTTAGACATACCGGTATCTTAATCACGAAAAACCACCCGCTTTTTGGGATTGGAGAAAAATCTAAGACGACTTAGTTAAGTAAAGTGTTGGTATATTCAACGTAAACCGCAACATCTCTGACAATCTCAATCGCAATTGAGTTAAATTTGGACTCGCGCTCAGGCTCAGGCTGTGGCCTATCGGAGCAGAGCGCGTGTGTAGGGCGATTTTCTAATAAAATATCTGCTCTAATGCACAATGGTTTTCTTTGTGTAGTTCATGTGTTTTTAATGTAATGTAGTGAGGTTTTATACGGATGAATGTTCGTTTGTAGATGTGACAAACATACTTGAATTATTCATGCTTTCATAAGCTACAAGAATGTCGAACGACAACTTCAAGTATAACTTTAAAGACTCTAATTGAAGCTAATTTACGTTTGTTAGCCAGGGCAGAACTCAGTTTGAAGCAAAATGTACAATCTGCAAAACTGTGTCGTTTGAAAAGTAGGATGCAGGGAAGCAAACTGGACCTCACCGGTTTTTTATATATTTTGTAAATTAGATCCGAGGAACACGAATCTGAAGAAATTTTGACATTCCGAATTTGGGAACAAGAGATATTCGACAAAAAAGTGACCACGGAAGCAAACTGGACCCCACCTTATTTTTTGTATATTTTGTAAACTAGACAACGAGGAACACGAATCTGAAGGAGTATTGACATTCCGACTTCCGGAACTCGATATATTAAAACTTAAAATTTAATATAGACGCTATGTATCTATATGAGAAAACACAATATTCTCTATACGAAACATATTATGTCCTGTAAGATATATAAAAGTAACCAAGAAAGTTATGTTCCTTTTTGGGAGGTGTGTGTTCAATTGGCTCTCACATCTTGAGTTGAATGCGAATGGAGATAAGGCGAAGTTCAGTTGCTGGTGTGGGTATATCCAACATTCTACCTGGTTGTGGCAGTTCAGTTACAACGTGAACTTGTGTAAGGACATAGTAAATATGGAACCTCCACAGAGCGTCATAAGGGCGTATATGCTGTTCGAGTTCAAACTTGAGTCGAACGCCACTGCAGCGGGGCAGAATATATCTCAGGCCTTTCGTGAGGGTGTCACGATTACGCAGACAGTGCAAGGGTGGTTTAGTAAGTTTAAGGACGGTGACGCAACACTCACGAAGGACGCACCACACATGCCGAAAGACCAACATTTGTACAAAATGAAGATCTTCAGGTAGCAATTGAGCCGAACAGTGGACAGACATGTGAGGAATTATGGCTAACATTCAATGTGAGTGGACAAACCATGCGGCAGCACCTCCATCAACTTGGGAAGCACTACAAGTTGGGTCTATGGGTCCCACATGATTTATGTCCGGGCCAGAAGTCTACGCGAGCAGACACCTGTGTTTCTTTGCTGTCTCGTCTGAGGAAGAAGTCATTTCTGGATAGGATTTTGACATGTGATGAGAAGTGGGTCGGAAATGAAGCTCCATGGCGACGTCATCATTGGTTAAAATCCCATAAACCGGTTCCAAAATAGCTAAATCAGCAATGCAGCAGAAAGTCTGACCACGCAACATACGTTGTGTGGTTCGTGGACTGCTCGCGACATCGTGCATCGGGAACTGCTACCGGCTGGTCAGAGCAGAACATCAATGCAACAGTCTGCTGTCACCAGTTGAGCAGTGTTCAAGGAAATCTCAAAACCCTGGAGTCAACACTTCTCAATCGCTAACGGGCTCCCCCGTTACGAGACAATGCTATGCCTTACATGGATAGAATTACCCGGAACCCTATCCAACGCCTTTCATGGGAAACACTATTGCATCCGCAATACTTCCCGGGACATTGCACCGTCCGATTATCACCTTATCCATTCCTTGGACACTCACCTTAGAGGACTCCAGTTCAACTCCGTAGTACAGGTGCAAAATGCACTTGATACCATCTTTGCTTCAGGGCTAACCAAGTTTTACTGCGAAGGAATCCATGCCAATTCCGAACGCAGGCAGAAGGTCGTTGATACTGATGGGTACTCTTTTGATCTTCCAGGTACGTCTTAGGTAACATATCGATGCTCTAAGTTGATAGGTCAAAAAGAGACAGAACTTCCTTCGTTACCTTTATACATACTATATAAAATTACTGTATAAGTTCTAGTATCTCGAGTTCGGGAGGTCGGAATGTCAAATTTCCTTAAGATTATTGCTCATTTTGGTCCAGTTTAAAAAATATATATATATATATAATTCAAATGGGGTCCTTTTTTGCTTCCGTGCTCACTTTATGTTCGAATATCTCGAGTTACGAAATTCGGAGTATCAAAATTCCTTCAAATTCGTGTTCCTTGTGGTCTATCTAAAAAAAATATAAAAAATCAGGTGGCATTCACTTGGCTTCCATGGTAACTTTATGTTCAAATATCTCGAGTTCCAACATTCGGAATATCAAAATTCCTTCAAATCCATGTTCCTCGTGGTCTAACTTACAACGTATATGAAAATCAGGTGGCATCAAGTTTGCTTCCCTGCAGTCGAAGAGTACGTTGGAAGTGTCATCAAAGAAATAACTAATAAAAGTGCAAACGATCCCAGGTCAGTATTTGTAACACACAAGTTCACATCAGAATTTACGGTTTAGAACCACTAATCTTTCTGATTTTAAAATAGGCAACCCTAATTTACCTCTGTCTTGTACAACCATCGAACTATCCCTTTCGCACAGTGGTGCACATATTACCGTAATAGTCTTGGAGCAAATAAAAAAAGTTAAAACACACATATAAATCAATGCATTTGTCTTGATTGATAGACGCTTTCAGAATTGTTAAAAGGTGTAATTAAAAAACTGAAAACATTGTTTCTTCATTGAAAAGGACAAACATGGTTTCCCTTATAAAACCGCAAACACGGTTTCGGGCGGCTTTCTCTTTCGAAAAGAGGTTTTGCGGTTTCGGTTTTTATAACCGCTTTTGCGGTTTCGATTTTTAAAACCGCATCTGCAGTTTTCGGTTTTTAGAAAACCGGTTTTCTCAAAAACCGAAAACTGAAAATGACACAAAAAATCGACAGCGCTAATATATATTGAGGCATATCTATATGCATGCGTAATATCCTAATGCTTGTGGAAGTATTGAGTGCAACTCGATTACTTCAGGAAAGAAGTGCCCTAGTTGCTTAAAGTTCCATATTACAATGGCAACAAAAAGGCTACAAATCTACTCACCTTTCCTGCTGTCCGTGCTAGCTACATTCAATAGTTTGCTTCTCTAATTTGTTCACTACCTTTCATCGTCAGCCTCAGGCAGTGGCGTATTTACGATTTTGTTTCGGGGGGGCTTCGCTAATTTTCGGGGGGGCTCTGCCTGAAAATGTGAAAATTCTGCAAGTTATTTAATATACTTTACTAGAGTAAGTAAGATTTCGGGGGGGGGCTTAAGCCCGGGACCCCCCCTAAATACGCGACTGGCCTCAGGCACAATGCTGCACACACTGGGCTTCGCAAGATCAGTGCGGATCATGCTTCATTGCCACGTATTATTAACCTTAACAGTATTCACTTCACCCTTCTGGTCTCTTTCCCCAGAATTACTCTACGTATATACACTCGTATACATTTCATTACATATCTGATTAATATAATCATCCGGAATATTATGTACTATTATACCGTTTACTTTGTAAGTTCTACAATTTTTGGATAAAAATTTTCGTAAGTAACTGAAACTTCTTAATTTGAATGACAGAATGCAGTCACATTTACCACTACATACTTTGTCGCAGGAGATGTTGTTTGTTATGATCACTGGTTAGTGTGGAAATACATTAAAAGTAAAACTTGATTTTGATTAAAAGTTTAGCTTCTTAGTTAAACTAAAATTTTAGCTATGAATTTTATAATCACCAAACATTCTGAACACATCTTGGGCTATTATAAGACGTATAGCTTGATCCTCGGCTATTTTTCTAATTATCTAAAATGATTGTTGCTTACTCCAGAGAAATGGAAATTGGATCTATTTCGAAGATAGTCAAATAAAACAAGAGAAAGAAACTAAACATGCTCTTAATATGTAGTACTATTCAGCGTTGCCAGATCTAGCATAATGATGCTAGATCTAGCATTATTTGTATGTCTTTAGCATCTAGCATCTTGCTTTTAGCATCCTGCCCAAATCTAGCATAATTTCAGCAAGTTTATCAAAAAGCCGCAAAACCTGGAGTTGAGAAAGAAGTTGGTCATGGGAAGAAAAAGAACGGCAGAAATGTATCCTCTTCCATCGATTCATATAGTCGGTAAACCATACACAGTCTTATTTTCCGAAGTAAGTTAGAAACGGCTTTTGTGTGTGTGTGTGTGTGTGTGTGTGGCTCCACCCAGGGTTTTCTAATTCTTTAACTGCGAGGCATGGGCGGAGCTATGGGGGTCATTCTCCCCTCAATTTTTTGACAACTTTGCCATCTTTATTTCTGACTTCATTACCATCTTTATTCCTGAAATTAAAGGTCCGAGACCGATCAAAAATCTGCCCCCCCCCCCCAGGCAGACAATTCCCAACTCCGCTTATGCTGCGAGGTAATTTTCTTTCAAAATATGTAAACAAACACTTTGCATTCATTTATACGATATATACGCCATTGAGTCTGGCAACGACTGCACTAGTTTGGTTGAGTTAAAGCTTTGGTGCGTGAAGTATTGAGTTCTATCCACGCATTCTTGCGCTCTGCTTATTTTAAGTTACGTTATCGTATCTCAGCTTCGTTTTTTTTTAACTCCTGAATTAGTAATTATGAGGATCTAGCATAATTTGACCGAATCTAGCATAATTTCGATCAGGTTTTGGAATAATTCCGAGCTGTGAGTCTGGCAACGCTGGTACTATTAGCGAGTTATTACAAAAAGTTCCAGGGAATCAAGGAAAGTTTTGATTTTGGACATTGGTTGCAAAATCTTTGAATGCACATACGTTTGCATAGAATAGAGGTAAAATTTTATCTGTTTATCAAACTCAAAGGTATCAATACAGACAATTTAGTTTGCTCACACCGGTCATATTTTTATACATGTATTAACAGGAAATGGAGATAATGTTAATTTTGTGCATGTTGTAATCTTTAATTGTAAATATCACAGTAATTATAAGATACTATTACACATGTTCACAGTGTGATTATACATACTAACACTGACCCTGACCGTAAGATCTGCAGACATTTTAAACTGGTCTAGATTTCTCTTCAGATTGAAGTAAGACAAGTGACAAGAAAACTTGAGACGACATCTAGCAAGCCAGGCATAAATTAACCAATTTGAAATTCAAAATGTCGTCCACTTGAAAATGTCATGTCTTATCAAAACTTGAATGCCTCATCTTATAATGAAATTAGAAAATTACATCAGATGACAAATAGAAGAAAATGGATACTTGAAGTAAGAAACGTTGGTAATGTTCATTCATGATATCGTTGGTAAGTTTCGTACATAACACTACAATTTACAGACATAGCGATCATTTTCATATTCAAATATCCTCCGGACATTATTATTATTTCATGGGAAACAACGACTATACTGTAGCAGATAACGTAAACAACCACAAAATGAATTTGACACAGGATCTCTAAAGACTCACAATGATACGAATATGATTTAGTTTTTCTTAAGTTTGACGGAATAAGTGAAGGTTTAGTGGTTCAGGGTGGATGAACTAAGTTGTAAATAAATTTTCGTCAGAAAATGCACACGAATAACATAAAGACATGCATGGCTATTCATCATGTGGAACACTTTGCTCTTGGAATAGATGGTTTTACTTAGCTCTTCCAAATAGCTACCTGTCACAATGCCTCTGACAGAACAAAAAATGATATAAATCAGTAGCTCAGGCGATCGTAATGGTTATTACTTTATTGGACCAATTCTTCTCAGAGTTAAGGATATGCAACGATCACAACCGAAGGAACACCCGCCATGCTCGGCCTTCTAAAATGATTTCGATGTAGCTCGTCCATAACTATAATAGAAAGAAGGAAATGTAAGATTACATAAATCACAAAGGCCCTCCAGACATGGTGTACCACAGAGAGATACACCCAAAGCTGTATCGTCACAGGTTGGAATGGAACTGCAACCTATTTACTTTAGTGAGAGACGAAGGGAGACAATTATGGTAATACCATTCTTCTCCTTAACCAAAACTAACTAACTAACTACCAAACATGTATCTAACTAATCAGCAAATATGAAATGTTAATATAACATAAAATTGGGTGATATTTTAACTAATTTATTTGTTACTTAGAAGTAGTAAAGTCTGTTACAAGACACTTTATTATTTTATTGGCACGTGATGACATATCGACATGACTGTCCACTTCGAGTGAAGTCCGTAAATCTGCCCGTTTATCCGATCAGGTGATTTCGTGCACGAATCACACCCATTCCGATACGAAACGTATTATTCAACGATTAGCAAACATTTTACGAAGCGTAAATCACTTCCTTGAAGTTTCTCTTCGGAACATTGTTTAATTTGAGCAGAAATGTTATAGTTCACCTACTAACTACGTCCACGCAAAAGTTAGTGCACCAATTTTTGTAATCTCGTCACTTACTTGTCTTCAGACCTTTCTCCAAAGTTATATCCTTTGATCCACTGCGTCATCACTTGAAAGAAAAGATCTTCTTCTTTCCTAAAATATCGAAGTTTTAAACACTTTTGGGAAAAAAACATTTTATATTACTCAGTAATATGCAATACCACGCCATTTATAGCACACTATACAAGCAAATAGAAATCACAAGAAAATTAAATGTTGTAATTGCAGCAAAAAAGCAGTATAACAACTGTAGCAATTCGATTTCAAGAACCAATTCTAGTGTGTAGGAGACACCTTGATTCTTCCTCCCTGATTTCTTGTAGTTGTCCACTTCCAGATCCATCTTTCACCAACAGAAACACATTAGGGAGGAGCTTCACTCTTCTCCTATTTTTCTTCTAATCTTCTCGTTTCTTTTTCCTCTAATCTTCTCCTTTCTTCTCTTCTAATCTTTAGTCACAACACTATCTGAAAGGAAGCTAATTGGAAACAGAACATTAACATGGAACCTCTCGTCCAAAGACGTTAAAGGAAAGCACCAAATGCTTAGAAAGTCACCATTTCAGAAGGTGATGAAATCTGTACGAAAAGCAGACCAGTTACATGGTGTGTCGTATTTTCTAATTTCGGAGTAAATTGGAAAAGAAGGTTGATCATTCCCGCGGAGTTCGGTGCAACGACACACACCAAAACAAACATCTCCTGCAATCTGCAATTCATTTCCTAAAATAAATTATCTACATATTATGTGGTTTGTTCTCAACTCATTCCAGTTAATAACTTAATTTCGTCGAAAGTGGCGCTTACCATTATGTTCACCTGAGCCGATCAAATATCATAAAACAAAGAAGATGAAGTATCATACAGGAGAGAGGGTTGATGATCAGAGGCTGATACAAATCCATATTATAATATTTTTTATTCGGTTTTTTCCACTCTTCTGTGTTCAGGAAGCAAGTGGAAATAGTAGGTTACATGGGCGAAAAATCACAGAATCTAGAGGTTAAACAGTTCCTGTGATGTTCTTTAGAATTACTTTACTCATAGCGTCCGTTTCTATTAAGGTTTGATGTTCGTTCCAGCGTGTATCCCAACAGTTAGGATTGTACAGTTACTCGAGCATCTTTGACACTTTAATTGTGGGAGACCTGATCTGATAACATATCTCTGAACAACTTCGAGATTGAGGAAGATAATACTGTCTTAGGGTTGATGCCACCACTTGCTAACAATGATTTACACTGTTGTGCCACGTACAGAACAAATAGTACAATACAGTATGACAATAAATTATAGACGCAATCACTGCTTGGCCAATACAAGCTTGACTAGCTCTGACAGTTTTAGAGGTAGAAAAATGTTTTTGAGCTCGTTGTGAAGCGACAAATAACAATTACATCAGAACATGCTTCGTACGTTAATTCGTATGTTTCAAATCTAAGCATAATTAAACATAAAGTACAAATTGAGAATATGTATTCGTTTCACTTTAAGACCCCTATTTGAAAATGGCGATAGTGAATTACAAGTGATTACTATGAACAACAGAATCTGACACATTCCCTGTCAAATGAAGCGAAGCACGAATTAAGTTTCTATCTTGAAATGTAAAGGATGTTTTAAAATTCAAAGAATAAATTATGTCAGTCGCCCTATTGATAACGTCACAAGTTGGTTTCTCCAAGCGGGACGTTTTAGAATATTTCGCAGGTTATGTACGATAACGTTC
Organism: Thermobia domestica; assembly: GCF_964235325.1. NCBI lineage: Eukaryota > Metazoa > Arthropoda > Insecta > Zygentoma > Lepismatidae > Thermobia > Thermobia domestica. Next base: position 263,613,568 of record NC_137458.1, on the reverse strand, counting down.
TGGGCATCTCGTCCAATTTTTTTAGCGTGTTAGTGTGAACCATCGGGTTTGAAACGTATGGCAAGATAGCCCCCCCACTTTAGAAAATTGAAACAATGACTAGGCCATTCGTTTGTACTACGTTTGTACCGTTTGTACCGAAAATATTTTCGTTTGTACCATTTTCCTTACAGGGTTACTTGAGAGGTCGACTGGGGGGGCTATCTTGGCGCCAAGATAGCCCCCCCGTATCACAGCACAAAAAATTGGAATACACCATTCGAAAGCAAATCGTTTGTACCGTTTGTACCGAAAAAAGTTTTGTTTGTACCCTGATAGTATTCGAGAAACAGGGAATGATATTTGGGGGGGCTATCTTGGCGCCAAGATAGCCCCCCCGTATCACAGCACAAAAAATTGGAATACACCATTCTTAAGCAAATCGTTTGTACCGTTTGTACCGAAAAAAGTTTTGTTTGTACCCTGATAGTTTTCGAGAAACAGGGGATGATATTTGGGGGGGCTATCTTGGCGCCAAGATAGACCCCCCCGTATCACAGCACAAAAAATTGGAATACACCATTCGAAAGCAAATCGTTTGTACCGTTTGTACCGAAAAAAGTTTTGTTTGTACCCTGATAGTATTCGAGAAACAGGGGATTACATTTGGGGGGGCTATCTTGGCGCCAAGATAGCCCCCCGGTATCACAGCACAAAATTTTGGAATACACCATTCGAAAGCAAATCGTTTGTACCGTTTCTACCGAAAAAAGTTTTGTTTGTATCCTGATAGTTTTCGAGAAACAGGGGATGATATTTGGGGGGGCTATCTTGGCGCCAAGATAGCCCCCCGGTATCACAGTACAAAAATTTGGAATACACCATTCGGAAGCAAATCGTTTGTACCGTTTGTACCGAAAAAAGTTTTGTTTGTACCCTGATAGTTTTCGAGAAACAGGGGATGACATTTGGGGGGGCTATCTTGGCGCCAAGATAGCCCACCGGTATCACAGCACAAAAATTTGGAATACACCATTCGAAAGCAAATCGTTTGTACCGTTTGTACCGAAAAAAGTTTTGTTTGTACCCTGATAGTATTCGAGAAACAGGGAATGATATTTGGGGGGGCTATCTTGGCGCCAAGATAGCCCCCCCGTATCACAGCACAAAATTTTGGAATACACCATTCGAAAGCAAATCGTTTGTACCGTTTCTACCGAAAAAAGTTTTGTTTGTATCCTGATAGTTTTCGAGAAACAGGGGATGATATTTGGGGGGCTATCTTGGCGCCAAGATAGCCCCCCGGGATTACAGTACAAAAATTTGGAATACACCATTCGAAAGCAAATCGTTTGTACCGTTTGTACCGAAAAAAAGTTTTGTTTGTACCCTGATAGTTTTCGAGAAACAGGGGATGACATTTGGGGGGGCTATCTTGGCGCCAAGATAGCCCACCGGTATCACAGCACAAAAATTTGGAATACACCATTCGAAAGCAAATCGTTTTTTCCCGTTTGTACCGAAAAAAGTTTTGTTTGTACCCTGATAGTTTTCGAGAAACAGGGGATGACATTTGGGGGGCTATCTTGGCGCCAAGATAGCCCCCCCGTATCACAGCACAAAAATTTGAAATACACCATTTTAAAGCAAATCGTTTGTACCGTTTGTACCGAAAAAAGTTTTGTTTGTACCCTGATAGTTTTCGAGAAACAGGGGATGATATTTGGGGGGCTATCTTGGCGCCAAGATAGACCCCCCCGTATCACAGCACAAAAAATTGGAATACACCATTCGAAAGCAAATCGTTTGTACCGTTTGTACCGAAAAAAGTTTTGTTTGTACCCTGATAGTATTCGAGAAACAGGGAATTACATTTGGGGGCTATCTTGTACGCAAGATAGGCCCCCTAATGTGTACTTTTTCCATGTCCATTAGTAAGTATTGTATGATTATCCATTTGAATTTATGTGTATTTAGAATTCTGGTTGTGCCTAAAAAATAAAAAAAAAAAGAATTTTTCAGTAATAACTCAACGTTAGAGTGGGAAAACAGTGTGAGTCCAAAATAAACCATTTTGAAGTAAAGGCAAAAATAACACTAAAGATGGAGAACTACAAGTTGTAATGAAGAGCAGTGCAATTTGAAAGATCTTGCACGTTATAACAGAATGCTATAATGTCGACTGTACATTTGTGGCATTAACAATAGAAAGTTATTTTTTCAAATATCTCAAAATGCGTTTTCTGAACTAGTAGTGATTTTCCACTCACCGATTCAATTAAATTTTCTCTATTTCTGCCCTTTTCCTTAAGTAAATACGTATTATTCAGCAATGGCCTATTCGCTTTCGTCTATTGTCCACGAAAGCGGCAAACTTCTCGAGCCGTTAATGTGACAGATATAAACAGCTAATTTTTTTCAGTTGGTGTAAAGCTGAAACGTGAAAGGACGCAGTTAGGTGAGCAAACATTCATCTTTTAGTTTTCTTTGTTTAAGATTATTTCTCTAAATCCAGTATCTTTCTGAATTTGTACACACTTTGTTGTTATTTTTACGGTATTTATTTGAGGAAAAGGGCACAAATAGAGAAAATTTAATTGAATCGTTGAGCGGAAAAATACCACTAGTCCACAAAACACATTTTGAGATATTTGAAGAAAGAACTTTCGTTTGTTAATGCCACAAATGTACAATCGACATTATAGCATTCTGCTATAACGTGCGAGGTCTTCCAAATTGTACTGCTCTTCATTACAACTTGTAGTTCTACATCTTTCGTGTTATTTTCCCCTTTAACTCAAAATGGCTTATTTTGAACTCACACTGTTTTCATACTCGCCGATTCAATTTTAACGTTGCGTTATTCCCAATAAGTCCTTTTTTTTATTTGGATATGTACAACAAGAATTCTAAATACACATAAATTCACATGATTAGACACATAATACTTATTAATGGGCATGGAAAAAGTACATATTAGGGGGCCTATCTTGGCGCAAAGATAGCCCCCCCAAATATCATTCCCTGTTTCTCGAAAACTATCAGGGTACAAACAAAACTTTTTTTTTCGGTAGAAACGGTACAAGCGATTTGCTTTCGAATGGTGTATTCCAATTTTTTGTGCTGTGATACGGGGGGGCTATCTTGGCGCCAAGATAGCCCCCCCAAATATCATTCCCTGTTTCTCGAAAACTATCAGGGTACAAACAAAACTTTTTTCGGTACAAACGGTTCAAACGATTTTCTTTCGAATGGTGTATTCCAATTTTTATGCTGTGATACGGGGGGGGGATCTTGGCGCCAAGATAGCCCCCCAAATATCATTCCCTGTTTCTCGAAAACTATCAGGGTACAAACAAAACTTTTTTCGGTACAAACGGTACAAACGATTAGCTTTCGAATGGTGTATTCCAATTTTTTGTCCTGTGATACGGGGGGGCTATCTTGGCGCCAAGTTAGGCCCCCGCCCAAAATATCATCCCCTGTTTCTCGAAAACTATCAGGGTACAAACAAAACTTTTTTCGGTACAAACGGTACAAACGATTAGCTTTCGAATGGTGTATTCCAATTTTTTGTGCTGTGATACGGGGGGGCTATCTTGGCGCCTAGTTAGGCCCCCGCCCAAAATATCATCCCCTGTTTCTCGAAAACTATCAGGGTACAAACAAAACTTTTTTCGGTACAAACGGTTCAAACGATTTTCTTTCGAATGGTGTATTCCAATTTTTTGTGCTGTGATACGGGGGGGGGGTATCTTGGCGCCAAGATAGCCCCCCAAATATCATTCCCTGTTTCTCGAAAACTATCAGGGTACAAACAAAACTTTTTTCGGTACAAACGGTACAAACGATTAGCTTTCGAATGGTGTATTCCAATTTTTTGTCCTGTGATACGGGGGGGCTATCTTGGCGCCAAGTTAGGCCCCCGCCCAAAATATCATCCCCTGTTTCTCGAAAACTATCAGGGTACAAACAAAACTTTTTTCGGTACAAACGGTACAAACGATTAGCTTTCGAATGGTGTATTCCAATTTTTTGTGCTGTGATACGGGGGGGCTATCTTGGCGCCAAGGTAGGCCCCCGCCCAAAATATCATCCCCTGTTTCTCGAAAACTATCAGGGTACAAACAAAACTTTTTTCGGTACAAACGGTACAAACGATTAGCTTTCGAATGGTGTATTCCAATTTTTTGTGCTGTGATACGGGGGGGCTATCTTGGCGCCAAGATAGCCCCCCAAATATAATTCCCTGTTTCTCGAAAACTATCAGGGTACAAACAAAACTTTTTTCGGTACAAACGGTACAAACGATTAGCTTTCGAATGGTGTATTCCAATTTTTTGAGCTGTGATACGGGGGGGCTATCTTGGCGCCAAGATAGCCCCCCCAAATATCATTCCCTGTTTCTCGAAAACTATCAGGGTACAAACAAAACTTTTTTCGGTACAAACGGTTCAAACGATTTTCTTTCGAATGGTGTATTCCATTTTTTTGTGCTGTGATACGGGGGGGGTTTCTTGGCGCCAAGATAGCCCCCCAAATATCATTCCCTGTTTCTCGAAAACTATCAGGGTACAAACAAAACTTTTTTCGGTAGAAACGGTACAAACGATTAGCTTTCGAATGGTGTATTCCAATTTTTTGTCCTGTGATACGGGGGGCTATCTTGGCGCCAAGTTAGGCCCCCGCCCAAAATATCATCCCCTGTTTCTCGAAAACTATCAGGGTACAAACAAAACTTTTTTCGGTACAAACGGTACAAACGATTAGCTTTCGAATGGTGTATTCCAATTTTTTGTGCTGTGATACGGGGGGGCTATCTTGGCGCCAAGTTAGGCCCCCGCCCAAAATATCATCCCCTGTTTCTCGAAAACTATCAGGGTACAAACAAAACTATTTTCGGTACAAACGGTACAAACGATTAGCTTTCGAATGGTGTATTCCAATTTTTTGTGCTGTGATACGGGGGGGCTATCTTGGCGCCAAGATAGCCCCCCAAATATAATTCTCTGTTTCTCGAAAACTATCAGGGTACAAACAAAACTTTTTTCGGTACAAACGGTACAAACGATTTGCTTTCGAATGGTGTATTCCAATTTTTTGTCCTGTGATACGGGGGGGCTATCTTGGCGCCAAGATAGCCCCCCAGTTGACCTCTCAAGTAACCCTATAAGGAAAATGGTACAAACGAAAATATTTTCGGTACAAACGGTACAAACGCAGTACAAACAAATGACCTAGTCATTGTTTCAATTTTCTAAAGTTGGGGGGCTATCTTGCCATACGTGGGTTTGAACTATTCTTTGTCTAATTGGATCAGAAATTGGTCTAATTGGTCTAATTGGTCTAGAAAGGATCATCTCTCAAGAGACCAAAGGAACGAATTTATTCTCGTGGAGGTAGTAAGAAATAATTATATACCAGTCGCAATGTTGTGATCAATAACGAAATCATTGTTATATACAACCTAATTTGATGAGATGTATGGTGCTTCAGTTGAATAAAAATTGGACTAAAGTGAATTTGTTCTTTGATACACAGTACTGTATTTTAAGATATATTTTGGTACGCATTAAGTGTGGAAAGACGTTGTTGACAATATGTGATGTCTTCAAGACTGAGCATTCGAACTAAACATTATTTAACTAACTTACAGTCGTATTAATACTTTAGTTAAGTCTGGTTCACTGAGGTCATTCCTGATGCTGTGTAAGTCCACGTGTCATCTCCATTTGCACTCTTGAGAGGAAAGGTGACATGTAAAAGAATCGAGAATGACAATATTAGTTTTCAGCCCGTAGCTTTCGAAATCACTAACTTGATTGGTGACACTATTATTGCTGTTTAAGTTCAAGTTTAGTCTCTACTGCGAGTAAAACAAAATAGCATCACAAATAAAAAAATCATGAAAGATATCACTTTCCAATTCATAGGTTTTGGAGTCGCTGAGATGAATAGTGGCATTGCGGATGAATAGTGGACTTGGTTAACTCCAAGTTTAGCTCCCACTAGGTCATCTGAGGGAGAAGTGAGTGACATTTAAAAATAATCGAAAACCACATATCTTCGTGTCAGATTCATAGCATTTGGTGTCGCTAATTAGTTAGGTTACATCCTAATTACATTTAAGGCAAAGGTTAGGAAAAGAAGTGCTTTTCAGCTGGCTTGGGAATTTAGAAGGCAAAGTCGAAGGCCTTGTTTGTATATACAGAATACATATGAATGTAGTTTTCAGCGTTACTAGCGGCCGCGTCAACTTCAACCGAACTTGATAAATGCATGACATACAGTCTGGAAATATATGATAAATGTATGGCCTACAATCTGAAAAAAATTGAAATTACTCGGACACCCCGCAGGTTGAGAGTTAGAATGGGAATATTTAAAAGTAGAGATGCAAAAAAGCCGGCTTTTTTGAATCGATTGTTTTTTGCACATAAAAAGCCGGCTTTTTTGGAAAAAAACGAGAATTTTGGAAATTTTGGCTTTTTTCATTTTCATGATTTTTCTATCTAAATAGCTTTCTTATAGTATATTCTATACTTAAATAAGAATTCCATGACCTGAATGCCATATTTCGCTCTAAAATTCACCATCAAGATGGATGCAGCACATGTTTTACGAATTAAAGCTAACATGAAGAATGTAGTATTTGAGGGCAATTTTAGAGGCTATTTAACTTTATTTTAACTTTTGAGTTATCGATATTTTTTCTTCTCGATATCATTTCAGTTTGTCGTCTGTTTCATTTCTAAGAGCTTAGTACTCTAGCTTCTAACGCAGAAGTTAAACTTACGTTTTTCTATATATCCGTCAAAGCGTACGTTTTTCAATATATCCGTCTAACCTTACTTCCACATTTCTGTTATACTGTAGCTGTGCAACGATTTAGTAATAATTATCCGGATACAACCTTGAATACTAATTTATACAAATAATCAGTAGCGGATTTAGAAACGTACTTTGGGACGGGTTTCTCTGATTGTTTCATTTTCTAAAATCTTCTAATTTTATTTGGGAGGAGCTTGAAGTTTATGAGTACAGGCATAACTAATACTGTATTTCGTATCGTTTATATATTTAGCGATAATCTTCCGGATACAACCTTGAAGATCATTTTATACTGAGAATCAGTGGCGGATTTAGAAAAGTATTTTGGGAGGGTTTTTTCGTACTAATGTTTAGTTTTTCTAAACATTCGTAATTTTTATTTGACGGCAGCTTAAAGTTTATGAGTAAAGGCATAACTAATAGATATTTCGTTTGTTTTAGACATTCCGTAATTTTGGGGAACAGGCTTCAGTCCGAAAGACCGCCCCCCCTAACCCTCGCAAAACCGTTACTGCTGGTAATTAGTAATAATAACGATTTAAAAACAATAAGGAATGAAGTCAGCCAACTCACAGTACGCGCACTATTTCTACTTCATAGATGGAATGAAGAAAAGTTTTGTCAGAATGGTCGAATGCTGAGTTGAATTCCGGACTTCTCGATAGAAGCGCAAAAGCTCCAGTCAATCATGTTTGTTGTGCAGTTGTATTTATCTTAACTTAAATATATTCCTTAGTCCTTTCTTTGTGTGTATTGGTGGGGTACGGAGAGTTCCATAATGATATGAAGGGTGTGAGCCAAGAACATGGCAACTAACAAATTTTCAATTGCTGAGGTACGCAGCATGAGATAGGCAGCAACGCATACCGCTTCGTTTAATCCCTCATGTATAGACGTATGTGAAAAATCAGCTTTCCGACTTTCAAAATGGATTGTGCAGCAGAAAATTTCTAATTTCTTAAAATAGTAAAATTATGGGTTACCATGTTCTTATGTTCAATCCCTCTTGTTAAAAATACAGAAAACTTAAGGACTGAATAAACCGTGATGGTGCTTATATAAAACTGTAGAATTTCAAGAATATACAAAACCAAAAGCTCTAGGTGTGCAGCCTTTAAGTGTATCATATAAATCTAAGTATTTTTCTTATGTTTTATTATAATTTTATTTTGTTCCAAAAAGAGGGTATGGAATATTTTGAAGTAAAAATACTACATAGAATTTTGCTACTTATTTGAGTATTTTTTAAAAGAAGTATTTACTTTTAGAGTTGGCTGGTTTACACCAGCTGTTTTTCTTCTTTTTTTTAATAAACAACTGGTTTAAACCGAAAAAAATACAAGGTACGAAAAATGCGAATCGTGTGAACTTCATGGTGACGTTTCCATACATCAAACCATCTGCATTAGTTTTATTTCCTTTTCACCTTTTAATCAAGGTGTCCCATGTTCAATTCTCGGTCGAACCACAACCCTTCTTTCATGCGTAAACAAAGTAGCGGTTCGGATGTCACTTTAAGCGAAAGTCTTCTCCTTGATAACCTCGGTATTACGTAAGGATGTTAAGCCTGAACATACGAAACGAAACTAAATTGTATATTTCTGCATGCCTGAATGCCTGTTGGTTTATAAAGAAGCCAAGGTTGCTTAAATATACTGATATAAATTGACAAAATTTATCGATTCGATTGCCTACGTAGCTTCCAACTTTAGATTGGATTGTACTTCCAATGATATGTACGCACTAAATTTGTAATTTAATACCTCAGTTTAGCGTACTGATTATGATACGTTGACCTTTAAATTTTACATGCAAAGCAATAACAGGATTTTTTCCGTTATTGTTTTACATTTAGGGTAATGACGGGATTTTCCCGGTGGCTAGGGCGGGAGTTTCTCAATTTAAGATATTTACTGACCGGACTTCTTTAAGCTTTTGTGACCTCTTCCAGCATAACCCCGTTGTTGCATAATAACACCAAGGTGAAACAAACTTATTTCTGTCAATATGTAATATAAATACATAAAGCAAAATATCTAAATCCAAACAAACCTGGTTTAAACCAAAAAAGCCTAGTTTAAACTCCCCCCAAAAAACGGGTTTTTGGCATTTTCAAAAACAACCATGGCTCTTGCCAACCCTGCTTACTTTTGTATGTAGGAGGTTAAAAAAAGAATTATTATATACATTGGTTAATCCTTTGGAATTTATAATGTAAATATGTTGAGAAATAAAACTGTTTGAAATATCTTTTCGAAATTCATGGTTTATTTTCGAGGTTTTATATTATTATCGACATCAACCACTAATTAAATGACTTTTTGTGTTGTAGAGAAGCGAAAAAAAATCTGGTTTATCAATTTAAAGCGGAATTTTCAAAAAAGCCCAAAATTTCCCAAGCAAAAAAGCGAAGCAGAAAAAACCGAGTTTTTTCCCAAAAAAGCCGGTTTTTTCCGAGCCCTTGCATCTTTATTTAAAAGTAATCCAAAATACCGGTATAAGTGTACAATCCAAGGTTTCCTGGGTCACTCGAATTAACAGTTACGCTTCAAATATCATTTAAGTGTAGCTCAGCTCCATCATGATGGGAGTGGGAACGAGTTAAAATTAAAATGTTTAAAATAACTGATACTGGTGTCGAATTCATAGTTTTCAGTGATCGGAAAAATAGCTCATCAGTTTGTAATGACTTTTAGAACAGAGTTAGTACTCACTTGAATCAGTTTTCTAAAAATTTATCAGTTTGATTAAAGAGTGCATTCTACGTTGTTGGGGGTTTCAAATTTTATGACAAAAGTAGTGTACTACATTTCCAGGGGTAGCAAATTCAAAAAAATTCCATAAAATTATTCTCCCTCTGCGAAGAATGGACATTTACGGTATTATACTACTTACATACAGGAATTCATATAGTTTATAGAGTGTAAATAATTTCGTTAAGCACAGACATCGATTTATTCACTGGAACAATTGTTAGAGAATAAGATATTGATTTCATAACCTACTTTTAAAATCAATCTGTACATATAAAGCTACGTACTGCTATTCTAGATTTAAGATCCTGAATATCGAACTCAAGACTTCTTCGTCCCAGCTGCAGAATGTTAATCACCTAGTCGCTTTATGTTTCCTTTATCTGCTCATCAAGGCTGAGGTACTTTTTGATAGTACACACCATGTCGAAAAAAATTTAAAAGTTTAAATAATCGCTTGACTTCATTTGAAGCCCATTTTTCTTATAATATTGATAGTAGAAGGTAGGAATGGTCATTCAATTTTTCATGCGACTTACGACCAATCCATTGAATCTGAGTCTGTATACTCGTACACGACGTTTTCTCGCCCCCTCCGTATCCTGCCAACGAATCTACAGCATTCTTCCTTCCAGTATCAGAGCAGAGTTCACATGTGATTCGATACCGTGGCATTTAATACCTTCAATATATAAAAGAAAAATATAACAAAAATTATCACATAAAAGGAGTTTGCAATTGAAACAAATAACGAAAGCATTTCCATCACATCGACCACCAAGTTCATTTCTATCTGTGAAAATAAACTGACATTTCATTGGCTATTTTCTGATTTCTGTTTTAGAATATATATTTTATACTGTTATGGTTTGGAGACAGTTTCTCATGTACAAATCTTACATTTCAATATTAAGCAGTGGCGGCTCGTGCTTTGAATTTTAGGTGGTGCACAATACAGGGTGGCCGAAAAGTAGGTATACACCCCTGCATTGATCAAGTATAACATTCTGGTGTATGGGTTTATTTGCTCCGGCTCTTCTGAGCTTAAGATATAAGTAAAAATACATTAAGAACAAATAATAAAGAAACTAAGTCTATCTGATGGATAACAATAAGAAATGATATAAAATGCAATGAGCTGATCAGTACGGTACTGTATACCTACTTTTGGACCACTCATGACCTCGTATTTTTTATTATTATTAATATTATAAATAATAGTAATAGAGCACAGGCTATAGGTACTAGTGGCGATTCATGACCCAAAGATTTAGTAATGAGAAAAGTACTAAGTATTTCTCAATTAATAAATAGAAAATTTAGTGTAAAGAAAATAAAAATATTTACCCTACTTGTAGAGAAAATCCATTCTTCTTTCTTTGCTTCTGGCAAACTTTTCAACAACTTTGTTATTGAAGTCCTTGATTCCCATAATAAAGTCTCTTTCAATTGGTAGCATTGCAAGAGCAGATAACCGTTCCTGAGACATCGAATTTCTCAGAAATGTTTTCACACATTTCAACGTGCTAAATCAACGTTCTGCTTCTGATGTTGTCATTGGAATTGTAACGATAATTTTTAGAAGCTTTTCACATTCACTAAACGTTGATGACAAATTATTTTCGCAAATGAAATCTAATAAACAGAGAGCACCAGACATTGCTCTGAACTCTTGCGTACCATAAATTACACCAAGTTCCGTTCGAAGTTTTTTTCAGATCTAAGCAAGGATACGCGTCACATGTCGCTTGCAACTGTTCGTGAGGGAAATGTGTGTTGTACTTCAAAAAGTTGTTGGAGGTAACCAGAGAGGCTGCAGTAAGGTGTCCACTGAAGCTAAATCTGTTTTTCGCCTGGCAAACAATAACATCACACACCTCTTTCGCTTCTCTTTTCCACGCGGAAATGTATTTTCTCCTTCTCTCAGGTGGTTCACTTTCAACGTCACCAATATTCTCTCGGACTTCCAATATCTTTCGCTCAAAAGACTGAAGAATCTCTCTGACGTAAACAGCATCAATGTCTCGTTTCTGCAATTGATTGTATAAGATGTCGACGTGAGGCATTATGGAATGAAAAAATGACAGCCAAAATTTGAAACTTTCCCTTTGTAAAGTTTCAATATGACGGGATGCTTGGTCGATGGTACTATTATTCAAGTCTGTATTTTGGATTGTTTCGAAGCACCTAATCAGCTCTTCTCTATATTCATAAACAGTGTTCACACTCCGCAAATTAAAATTCCATCTCGTTGGAACAGATCGTGGCAACCGCTTTCTTACTATGTCGTCCAATATAGATGTCCGCTGTGGAGAATTTGAAAAGAAAGTACAAATACCCTGTAGATTTGCAAAGAAAATCTTGACGTTTCGATTAGTCGACGCTGCATTTAACATAATCAAATTGAGTTGATGAGCATGACAGTGAACGTAAGCAGCACTTGGATAATCTTTTTTCACAATAGCCTGTACACCACCAGAAGAACCACTCATTACTGCAGCACCGTCGTATGTTTGTGATATCAACTTCTCTTTATTGTTTATCACGTGGAGACCAACTTCTTCAATAATACAAGAAGTCAAAGTTTGAGCGTCGTGTTTAGAGGGAGTGACGAAGTTCCAAAATCGTTCCACTGGTTTGCCATTGACAATGTACCTGTAGACAATCACCATTTGAAATACGTTAGCTACGTCACTTGTTTCATCTGCTATGACAGATAAAAATTCCGCCTCTCTTATTTCCTGAGCGATTTCTTCATGGCATACTTCAAGCATGCAGTGGAGAAGCTCATTTTGTATAATTTTTGAGGTACCCTTAAAAACTGTTGCGCTTTCTAAATGACTTTTGAGAGCGCTGTCAAGTTCAGCACTAAAATTAATTAATCCACGAAATACGCCTGGATTTGAAGAAGAGTCTGTTTCATCGTGTCCTCTTAAAGCCAGTTCGAAGGCGCCACAAAACCGAATGCAATTAATAATTATATTGAGCACTTACTTGTTTTGTGTCACCTTTTGATTGTGGTTCTGAATGGACAGCCTATAACCAGCATCCAGTTGAGCAGCAATATTCACATTTCCCAACACAGTTAGATTAAGAACGTGTTTTATATGGGCTGACGAATTTTCATGTTTTTTTTTTATTTTGTCGTGCAGATGCTGGATATCTACAACACCTTTTGTGTTCCACGCATCTTCCCCTGCCCCGAACAACAAACACGGAAAACAAAACAAAGCATTTTTAATTTCACATCCACATAACCACTTATGCTGTTCGTACAAATTTGGATTAAACTTCCTTGTAAATGTTCGTTTCGCACTTCTTATTACTTGTGTTATATTGAGAGTCGGAATCGGCCTTCCGATGTTTTTCACAAGTAGCTTTGCTTCTAAACTTCTTTTTTAAAACGGCTCATTTAACAGAGACGTTACAGAATTCATTGTCACTTCACGGATATAAGGGACAGACATAATTATGCAATCACAGCAACCATGTTCCAATGAACAACAAAGACCGGTACACGCACGCACACACAACACTACGAACAGATTCGACAATTCGATCTCACTAGCAGCTTCGTAAACATACTCCCGTCCGACTCTAAATAAAATATTTTTTTTCCAGTGTGATTTATTTTGCGTTAAAAGAAACCATCGAAATACTCCCCCTCAAAGACCTTTTAGTAAGAGAGGTGTTAGCCCTTACTTAAGCAGTCAAAGGTGTGGGTGCTAGTAGGCGGAAGGGGAAAGTAAAGAATGACAAGGGTTTCGTTCCGTATGTTCTACATTGTTTCTGCGAGGACATTGGTTAGTTGAGGGCTTGCAGTCCGCTTTAAAATCTCATCCCCTCCTCCAATTAATGCTCTTTTTTTGCTCTCCAAAAAGGAAAATATTCTGTCTATGCTGCCAAATTTCTATTCATTCAGATACAAGTGTATTAAATATTGACACCCTCAATCTGTCTTCACTCTACACGAGGTCGCCTTTACTGTCTTCGTAGCTGCCTTTATCTTACTTGGTTGACAGAACCAATAGTTATGAGCACTTGGCAATCTCGCATTTAGGCAAGGCACAAGTTTTTCTTTTTTTTTTCCTCTATGCGACTTGGAGGAGCGGACTATTCCCCTTCAGGCGAGAACCGTGTCAACCAATATTGCAGGGGGAGGGATGGTGGAGAATTTCCCGTTCCAAAGCGTTTTGTTTTGGAAAAGTTGTGTTTGTTGGTAGAATTGCTTGCAAACGATCTGCAAACATAGTAGATCCTTATGAGGCACTATAAGAATCCTTGCACCTCGCAACCCCCGCAGTAGCCATGCTGGGGAGCTTGTCAAACTTGCAAGCAGAAAGCTATTAGCCAACCCCATTTGAAACGCACTTCTTTAAGGAAAGATTATGTTGTCAATAAAACGAAAAGTGATTTAGCACAAATAAACATTGAAAATATTGGAAGGAGGTTTGTACAAACATGCAAACATTAAGAGAAACCGCCGCTGATATTAAGTATTAACGTTCATTGTCTAGCTTAGTGCTGGGCAAGTATCTTTGAAGAGAGTAAAAGAAAACCAGAAAAATCTTTGGGTGTGCCAATAAAATTTATTATAAACATTAATGGTACGTTTCTCTACTAGTAGTTGTACATCGGATTGGAATACATTAGTTTTCAGAAGCGAGTTAGTTGCTTATCTTTCAGCGTGTTGCTACAAAAAATCATAGAAAAGCAATGCAAAGAAAGAAGTTGTTTAGCATTATGTCAGCGATACCCAAGTAAGGTAGGCTTTCCAACTGTCTTTCCGTTATGGCAGAGCAAATCTCATCCATAGTTGAAGTTGAGTCGAAGTAATAAATATGCTTAGGAAACTCGACATTTCTCTCTACGTTATTTAGCTTATCATCAACTGATACCAATTAACTGCGAATAATACACCATGTTGCTAGTAATTGGCCATAGAACTGACAACAAAGAAATCACGTTGACTGATATTGTATTGCATAAGTAAATAAAACTCCATGGGGCTTTTGAAGTGCAAAATTTCATCATACTTATTGGAAAAGGGACAGTGGAACACCCTTTTCTACTCCTGTATGCTTTCTAATGAATTATTTGAAAGGTGTTTCAAGCCAAAGGCCAGTAGAAGTAGAAATGTAAACAATAAGTGGATAACAACAATTACGTTGTTTTCAAAGAGAATTACTTAAATTATTTATATGTATAGTTCAGAGTCATTTAACAGAAGTATATCAACGATATTATTATACGTAATGGGATCAATAAGTTTGTGTTCTCGTATGGAAAGTGCTGTGCTGTATGTATACAATGTGCTCATGTCTTAAAATACGTATATGTAATTTGTATGGGACTAGATGCAAGAGATTTGGAGGTATGAAATCGAGAATGAGTAAAACTGTCGTACTATTCTCATGGCTTTTAAGAAATAACAGAGAGTTGATTTGGAATGAGCAGTGTTGGCCCTCTGTGTATTAAATAAGAACAATGTTTGCGATCGTCTTGTGACTATGAACAAATGTTGGGTATATCATCATGACCCAGAGATTACAGTGATGAATATTTAGGGAAAGCATTGACACCCCTCCCATCCAAAAGGCACGTATAAAGTATCCTTCCTAGAAAGTAATGTTTGTTTTCAGATTTCGGATAATAGTCCTCACTGATTAATTTGTCTATGCTAATAACGTACCTAGAATGTATTGCAATGATGTGCTTTAAACCTTTCTTGATGATCTGAAGCTAAAGTTCCATGTCATGAGGGTTCTTCTTGCCCCCCCCCCCAAAAAAAATAGAGCAGTCGTTGAAAAGAAGACGTTTCACTTTAAATGCAAAGGTCATTTTTAAGTGCTAGCACCTGATTTATAGCTAGTCAAAGAGAAACTTCGTAGCAAGCATAGTCGTGGAATTGGAGAGACGGATTGGAAAACTCATTACCTGACACTAATCGAGTGTACTTGAAGAATGCGTATATTTGTTTGTACGGTGGAAAGGAAAAGCAAATCGAATAATTAAGCAAATCATATGCAACTAATCGTTTCAAGTTACCGATGCTCATGTGTTGTTAGTAAGTATGATGCGCAAAAAAGAAACTATGTTGCCAATGTTGCTCTATAATGACATCCGTGTTGCTTTCCATCTTCAATGATATATTTTGTTTCAAACTAATGAGTTGAAAAAAATTTCTTTTCCATATTATGATTATTAATTGTTTTAGAAAGAATCAAAAATTTTGTCCTGCTTTCTAGTGTTAAAGAATAGAAATTAGTTGTCTAATTTTAATGCAGGCTTTAATACCTGCTAATTTAACAATGTACGTAACAAGTGAAATAGAAGTTTAAAACACGTGAGGTAATTCAGCAAATAAATATCAGATTAACCCTAGATTACAAATGGGTTTTGTACCGAACCTAGACCTACATATATTTAAAAGACCTGGTCATTCGTCGCAGTTCCCATATACTGAAGTGTCCTATCGTACAGACAACATACAAAATAGATAAATAATAGAAGATATAATTTTAAACTATTGAAGTGCTTACCTCATGATTTTCCATTTTTTAGATGCATTCTTCACATATATTTTGCTTGCCACTCAATATAGTATATAACTTGCTTGCCACTGTACAATATTCACAAAATTATCCATCAGTTAAAGAACACAAAATTATACATCAGTTTAATAATATAATTATGGACACATTTGTCAATTAAGTTGGAAGCACTATTTAATGGAAAATTTACGAGTTTGGAACACAGTCGATTTTTTAAAAATTCACTACGAAAGCACGGTACGCATAAATTATTTTATTGTAGATTCTGTTTTGGTATGCAAAAACGCCCTTGAATCCCTCTGAATATTTTCGAAGATGAAATTAATATCTGGAACACATCTATACTATTTAATTGCTACACTTTCAACACTTTTCTTGATAATGGCTTTGTACGAATATCGCGCTTCGAAAGTCTCTGGAATGAATTTATATTTTGACAATAATTACTGATGTACGGTAGCAGAAATTTATTTAAAATAACACTACACAACTTCTTCACGTGATTTTCATCCGCAGTAGGGTTCCTGCAGATCATGCTGGGATTCTTACACAAGCTGCGTTCAAATAGAGTTCTAAGTTTGAGGAGAGGTTTCTGCTGCTTATAAACGTGAGGAATTGCTACTGTAGCCGCTCGATCTAATGCAGGCACTACTTTCAAGAACTCTGGAGTGGGAAATAAATATCCACCATGATCTAAGTTTTCCAGAAGCTGTAGAATGGGAAGACCAGAACTTGTCGACACGAACATAGATTTGCAATCTTCGCAATTGATATTGTCTTTCACTGTCCTTATAAGATAGCAAGCAATAACGGCTAATGTTGCTGACTGTAATTTCGGTTGTAAGTCAACATTGCTGTTTTTAAGTAACTTCAACTGAGGTTGAAGTAAAGCATGAAGGTCCTTCTCTTCATTGTCCGTGTGGGAGGTTTCAAGTTTACGCTTTCTTGTGTAATTAAAGAGAGTGGTATCTACTCTTTCCTGTTGGGGGCCGGTAAAATTGCGCTCTGAGAGGAAGCAATAACTCCGGTAGCCAGAATTTTTTGCATAGCTTGAACAACCACAACAGCATTTGTTTGATCATTGCTTCCCCCAAATCTTCTTACAGAACTGAACAAAATTTCAATCTGATCGCTTGAAAATTTTCTGGTAAGAACAAAATAAAATCCACAACTTAAAAGGTATCTCATGCAAAGAACTGTAGAAGTTGTTGTCAGTACTATGGCATCATGTGTAGCTTTACTGAGTAGTTGCGTCTTACGGAAATACATGCGTTTTTCCACTCATTTAAGTATAAGTCTCTTTCGAGCCACTTGAGCCTAGAATCGCTGACTTCGAAAAAGTGCATTGATGTTTCATCGCGCGAATAAACATGGTACGTCGTGTTCTTCACATTGTGCATCTTAAACCATCTTCCCATTGTTTCTAAGAATGTTTGGAAACCTTCTATGCCGAATAATTCCCCATGATCCTTCAGGACTTTAAGAGACGCTGTTATCTCTTCTGAAAAAATCTGCGTAGCTCTTTTGACATTCATTTTTTCAAATGTGCTCGGATTTAGGTGTTTTTCTGATAAAAATCTAACAGGTTTTCACACTTCTTTCTTCTGAATTTCGTAAAGCATCCTGAGATACTTTCGAGTAATTTCTTGTCCTTTGTTAGTTAGAGTTCTTTTGGAATCAAGAAAAAGGTTCCTAACATTTTTTATTATATGACAGTAGTCATAGAATAGAAATAATGGTCGTTGGGGTCACAAGGATGATGGATTTGTGCTTTAAAGTCACCTTTACACATTTCTGCATACATTTTAACATTAGTGGAATGATTATCGGTAACAATTCTAATTACTTTAAATCCAGAATTTTCTATGCTTGTAATAACTCTCAGAGTAAGCTCATGAAGTTGTGTCAAAGTTACATTGTTGGTAAAAAATATTGAAAGGGGAGTGCGAAATGAGTTCCTAGAACTTGGAATACGAAACACGTTAAGTGAGTCGCAACATTAGCTTCTTGCCCACTATTGTTTTCAAGCCCATCCATCTCAACTGTACCAATAACTGAGTCACTTGATCTTACGTATTGTACTTGGGGTCGAATTGTCATGTCATCAATTATTAAGGATCCTAACGTCTCTTCATCTCGAGCAGACTGACGCAGATCAGAGAGTCTCTCCGAACCTAGAGACATTGTATGCTCTTTAGTGCAAGTTCCTATGTATCGCTGAAGAGTAGATCTACTGGGAATAGAAAGTAGGGGTATGTCGCGAACAAAGTCATAAGCAGACGGAGACCTACTTTGCCACAGGACACAGGATCTAATAACAACCTCACTCCACTTATGTTTAATTTGCCCGAATGCTTGAAGCTGTTCTTTGAGAAAGATTGCTTTAATATCTCCCTCCTCTGCTGCCGATTCTAATGCCGAAACATTTACCATTTCAGGTTTATTTGACAGTTCACTGCATGATTTTTTTTGCTGTTTTTACGTGGCTTTTAAAACTTTAATTCTACCTTTTAACCTGTGATTAGCACGTTTCAATGAAAGAATTTGTCTGGTTTTCAAGGCAAGGACCAATGATCGGTTATGAACTAACGTCCGCTGGTAATTTCTACCTGGTTTCGTTAATTCAATGGAATTTTCAATGCTTATGTCGTTCTCATGGGAAGTGGCACAATTAGATTTAATTTTCTTTTTTTTTTTTCACATGAACATTTTGAAGAGAAGTCACTCCGTTTCTTTTTAAAGGTCTTGTCGGGGATTTACGAGTATCTTGCATATAACTGGATAATTTTGAAATAGGGATGTAACACTACCTGTTTTTAGGATTCTCCTCTTACAGTCACTTCTATAATCTTCCTATCGAAAATGTCTGCTACAAACTACACTACGATCGGATGGCTGCCAATGTCCTTTGTCAACCGTATCTCTGGAAACAGCTTTCAACCATTTTTCTCTTAAACTTAAGTCACACGGAAATTCGTGAAATGAAACATCTTTGTCTTTCTCCTTTGTACTGTTGCTCCGCGGAACACAACAATAAACCATTTCAGTTTTATACAGAAAGCAATAACACAACTCAAAAAACTTCCCCACATGCACTATGGATAAACGCCTTCTTTCACTTTCCACAAGCACTATCATGCATGCCTGAACAGTAGCGCCACGGCAAACAGAGGAACTACTAAAAGCCGGACAGGTTTAAATGTTGAGTGACCAGGTCTTTTAAATATATGTAGGTCTAGAACGAACGTTATTACAAAGGCTTAATCTGACGGACTACATTGGGTAAAAAGGAGAAAGAGGAATAGTTACAGTGAAAACTTATACTTGCAGAAATAAGTAGCCTAAATTCAATAAAGAAAGAAAAGGTGTGGGTGAACATGAACTGTGTATAAGGTGTGACAGATGTTCTAAACATAGTAGATTATAAACATATTCTGTCCTATGAATTTTTTACCATAGGTAGATATAGCTGGAGTCCTTAGCACTAGGTATTCTAAGATACATCTAAATGATCTGACACGCTCTCCAAATATGGCCATAGGGCAGCAACCAGAGAAATGTATTGCCATACGTTTGAATCTTGGAGAGCAGAAAACACAAATTTTCCTTCCTTGCCGTTGGGGTGGTCTTTGAACTAAATTTTCTAAAGAACAATTTTCTTCCGAATCTATAAACTTACGTCAAAGAATACAAAATTCCAGACTAGTGAAATTTACTTAATTAGAATTGAAATATGGGTCGGCATCGGTATCGTCTTGTTTTCGTGAATTTCAGGGTTTTCATCGCCCGGGCAAGGTTCACTTGCTCTATCCTCAAAATCAGGATATCTCTAAATATTTCAAAATTTGATCTTTCTCAAGGTCTATTTTATTTGCCAACAATTGAGAACGAAACTTCACACACTAAAACCAAAGATTGTATATATAATGCTTACATTCTAAAAAATAGTACCCGATGTAACGTTAATCAACAATACAAACATTATCTACATAAACACAAAGGCGTAGTCTGTCAGACGACACGAATTAAAATTATTCAAAAAGCAAGCACAGATGAGCTCAACAATTGGTGTTCTACACTGTCTATGCACACAATGAAGGTACACGGAATATGAAGAGCGGGGAGTGGGATTAAGGTGAGATTTCAGCATTTGTCGCGTAGTCTGCCAGACGACGCGTTTGTACTCTATGGTAAAAAGGCTTAAGATTCCTGGAAAGCATATTATGCCTTTCAGTGATGTAACAAATATCCTAGGAGCTTCTATGAAAAAGTTAGGACTATTAGTGGAGACCTAAAGTTAATGACTTATTTCGAAGATGTGATAGCTGTTGCTTGTTTCCTTTGTCAGTTTGGTCTGAGGTTGATATATATATTATGGTAGTCTGGTTTGTTCTGGTCGCTTATAGCTTAGCTCACGAATCTCTGCAGCTATTGATGCTGACGAAGAATTAGAATAGCGGAAGAGATTCGTGAGCTAAGCTCTATCTACTCTCCTCGGGATCATCTGCTCTACAATGGGTAACGCCATTAAAATAATACAACTCAGCTTATTAGAATTTACTATTTAAGCATATAGTTTTGATAAAGTCATATTAGTGATTTGTTCCGATGTTGTTTCAGTAATTCTTTTGATACTATACTGTCTCCAGCTTTCACATAGAAAAGAGTGACCCAAAGTTTATACGGTAATAGACCTTTACTGGGTCTAATCATCTACGAAGTCGTTTTCTCGTTTTTCGGCGTGCTAAAGTAATGGCTGGGGAGAGGCAAAATGTGCATAAAAGGAGAAGATAAATTCCAAGGACGACAGAAATTAATGTCAAATTCATAGTTTGTGGAGATGAATAGTAACACTCCGGAAGTAACACTGTTTCAGTTGACATTAGCCCCGATCGTCATGGGGGTATGAGGGCCTGAAAAATAATGTTCTAAATGGCTTATATTACTGTAGAATCCATAGAGTTCATGACAGCTGATTGGTGAAAGTCCATATCCCATGTGCGTCCAAGTTTAGGGAAGAAAGCACGTGGCAGCTAGTCTGGGAATAAACAGTGAAAATCCTCAATTTGCTGTTCTTTTTTATTTTGCTCATATTGAAAGAGACCATGCCAACACGGCATTACAATTATTATGTTTATTTATTTATTTATTACATATTGAAAGGGGCTACGCCGTTGCACCTATCAGATTGAAGACCAACTATTATGTTTGCCCTTGTCCAAAGTTGAGGTCAAATGTCTTCGGGACTGTAACAAATTAGCTTAATGATTCTTAAAATTATGAATTCAAAATCACTATCATTCGTTTGCAAAAGCGCTACGTGTTTTAACGTTCTTCTGACTCGCCATGACGGTGCAGACGTAAAGTGGACTTTAATGGCTTCGGATATTAATATTTAACTCAATAATGCAGAAAACTACGAATTCGAGAGTTATATAAGACCACACAAGTATTGATCACCTCCTTTAATGCTTACATTTTGATGCCCTGTATTTCCTCCTCCGTGCCGAAATCCGATAAAATGGCTTTGTAGACGATTAGACCTGGTGACGTTATACTAGTGAACACAATTTCGGGGTTCTAGATAGTAGTTTTTATGCAAAAAAAAACTTATAGATACGAACACACATTATTCTATTATTATTAAAATTACTTATTTTTCACCTTCAAACATAACATATTACACGAGCCATATCCTCAACGTGCGAGGAACAGGTAGGTGAATGAACTTTCTATAAAAATCAAAAAATGAAGGAGGAAAGATGACGCAAATATTTAATATCATTAATGGATGTTAAAGGAAACAGGTTCATTGACGTTTATAGTTTTAAATACCATCGATAAATCAGGCTATAAAAGTTTGTTTAATACAGTTGAGAATGTGCGTAATGTGTCATTGGTTGCTACTATTAATTGAGCAGAGCAGCATAAGCCGGAAGTGATGCTTTAAAAGTCGTCAATATCTTCTTGATATTAGTACGAAAGTATAATTATGATATTATCGATTAATCTGGTTGTGTTAGTACCATGGTTATTGATGAAAACACAGGTATTAAGGAGCAAAATGTTCTAAAATTGGACATAAGCCAATTGAATGAAATTACATTGCAGGGTGGTAGCGAAATTTCCGTATAAAATCAATAAGAAATATTTTTGTGCTAGCTCAAAACTTATGTTGCGCGATTATCACGGCATGATATTTCTATGGAGCTAAAATTAGTATTTATCCAGTCTTCCCGATCTGAGGAAAGTGGATGTGAAGATTGTAAAGCTCTAGAGGGAGACATGTAAGCTAAACGTATATCTTCAAGAAAACGGAGCAGGTTTTTTCTTTCTTACATAACTGACTAAAATATCCAATCCAATCCTAATAAGAATTGTTAATTTTATACTACTGAAATAGAATGTTTCTTTATTTATGTGCCATATATACGCTAATTGTAAGCAAAATAATACAACTTATTAGCATTCCGTTGGAATACCTTTGCGTTCAGATGTCTAATAGGTCATGAATTTGAGTTATGCAGGTTTTGAATGCTAGCAAGTATAGCTCGTGATTCCCAGCGCGGAGGCTTAAGAGTTTTTCATTAGAGATAAACCTGGGTCTAAAAAAATACCTTTCATGAAGTAGCGCAGAGGTACGGTAGTATTTCTTGTACAAAGCAGCCCACAGGTAAGGTAGTATTTCCTGGTCAGTACAGCACAACAATAAATAAGGAAAATCTTGGTCAATGCAGCCCAATCGTAAAGTTAGGGGAGTCTCTCTAGCCCAGAACAGCTTAAATAGATAGGTATGATGTGATCAGTTGGTGCCTGATCTCTTCTGTCTCGATGTGCCTCGTTCTATAGCCAGACCTTTTAGGGATTAAAGTGTCCTCCTAAGATTTATTCAAAAATGGCAACCGTCGGCTGCTTGGTGGTTTTTGTGCTTTAGCACGTTGTGTTGCTTGTTAATATGAGAGGATGTTACAAAATTAGAATCCACTCAGTTCCGTGAAGAGAATGTAGGAGAAAATCTGCTTAAACATCCAAGAAACGGGACAAATGGGGCCAATTATGCCCAGGTCTGAGGATAGTTAGTGCAAGGACAAGTGTTGGGCATGATCCTGATGCTCCTCGAACGACGCCGTAGGTGTTCTGGTTTTATGAATGGACTCATTATCATTTTGTAATGTAGCTTTATTGCACTGAAACAACATTTCAACCATGGGATGAACATGGTTGCCTAAAATTGCGACATAATTACAGCACTGAAAAGAGTCAGCATAAGATAAAATTTACGCCCACAACTTCCAAAGAGTTTTTCGGTCGAGCGCAGACTGAAGATCATACTCTTGTTTGGACAACTGTCAAAAATAAACACGGCTTGTGATTTGAAAGAAGGTCAATACTCGTTCTACTATAACATACGTTTCTATTCATCAGTGCTCCATATAGCGTGTTTGCAGCACCTTTAGCGAAGATTTCAATTCGGTCTTCTCTTTACCTAAAAAGGCATTTAACCAGGAGGCAAACAACAGATAGTACCCATTTCTAGCTATTCGCTTCTAACGGCAATTCCGATGAAAATTTCATCTAAAAAATGGTCCTAAAAGTTAGAAATATGAATTATGTAATAAAAATTCTTATTTAAAGTAAGTGAACATATGACCCAGCAAATCAGTAAATTCCACATTTAACAACAGAAGACGGCAGTTCCTATTTTCTTTCTGAATAATTATATGAAAATGCCTCAAGGTTATCGGTCTTAATTTCACAGGAAAAGATGGGTGAATCGCTTGATATGAATTTTTGAAAACAGTAAACACTTGAACAGACCTAGTTTGTTTTTAATTGTATCTCTTTGATTGATATGCACATTAAAATTAGAACAAGAATTTAAATTTATGCCAAGAATAATGCCATAATTGTATTCTTGTGTGTGAAGAACGGAATCGAAGGCGAGGTGCGAGTCCTTAACTCAAGCAAATATAGACTCTAGGAGCGGAGACCCCAGAAGTCTATTTTGTACTGTAACGAAGCTTGTGCCTTTGATTTTTTGACACTTTTCTTAGTATAAAGTAAGATAAAAAAATACTGATTAATATTAGTCAAACTATCATGTGACACGGTTCTAGTTGCTGGAAAAAACTTCGTAAGAAAAATACCTCTAAATATGTAGGCTTCAATCTCCCTAAAAAAGACTCGCAAATCTACCCGAATCAGTAGTATTCGTAATATACCAATTATAAGATACAGTTTGAAATAAAAGAAAATATTCAATCTGAACTTTATTACAAAAATTTAAATACTTTTTAAAAATGTAACAAACCAACAATAATAATAATTTTGAACTATATGAATAATTTAGATAATATAAAGCTTTAAATACGTTTAAATTCAATTGAACAAGAAGATTATACTGATAGAAAATAGTAGTTAAATACACTAAATTACTTTTTTGTTTTTTATAATTCAATATAAGAACAATCTGATCCCTCTTAACAATTTCAAAGGTTGCCTAAAATCAACCAGAATAGAAAGTCGCAAAAACGTAATCAATTCACCACGACTTTAACTACAAATCCAAATATCACGAAAATTTAAATACTAATAAACGCTAGAAGCAAACAAGTATTAATAAATCGACGCCGAAGTACTATTTCTAATAAGAAAGAATCTCGAAAAATAGAAAAAGTAAATGACTAAATGGAACGCTAAATATAACTTTTTTTTTTTAAAAAAAAGAAAGTTTTTGAAATCAACTTTATTAGAATTTTCTTACCAAGATCTAAAATTTAGTAATCTAATAATCTATCAAATCTAGCTACTTGAGTTAGTAGGAAAAATTATTAGCAGAATTAATAAACCAGGGTTTATAGGAATTAAGGTTCTAATATCTACACTCGGGTTTATACTCACCAGTTTAAAACTGCTCTATTCCACCTTTGGTATAGTCTGTCAAAATTCTCCTCTACTAGCCTCAACCCTTCCAAATTAGTTTGGTTAATCATACGACACTTGGCTGAAAATTCAATATAACTAGCGAACTCAGAACCAAAGTACGGACGCAAAGGCAAATGGTTGCTTTAAATTCTTCGTATTCTACCGATCACATACTTCCGTTAAAACTGATCAGACGTATTCCACAAGGTACTCCCAGACGGACATTCCACGCAGCAACTGACTGGCTCCCGGCTTTCGCTCACGAGCGAGGCAGCTGCCCACGCGCAAACGAGCAGACATAATGTCATAATTTTTAACCTTGAAAATGTCACAAACAAACTCGCTTCTATATCCTTCGTTCATCTTGACATTACATAAGATTTTACCTTTTCTTTTTTATATAAAAAAATTAGGAATAACTATACAATCAGAAGTTATACATTTTTTCTTTCTTTCTTTCATTTTCTTGATATTAGTCCATATTCCGATTCACTTCAAAACACCAGGATTTACAGGATGTTCCAAAAATTTAAAGCCAGCTCCAACTCAATGTAGCTGAGCATGCTACATTTCTCCCCCTCCGAAGAAAAAAAATTCCGAGAAGGATATTTTTTATGGCCACCAGGAATCCTCCAAATTAATATCTCAGCTGGAAAAAACTCATAAAAATGTATAACAAAAACAGGCATTAATAAAATGAAACACTCTCGTTTACATATAAACACTTCACATTACATTTAATATTACTACAAATATAAACCATTCACAAATTTAATTTGTAAATTTAAATTCTTTCATTATATAATATTACAGATTTTAAAATTCTTTCCAAAAATTTAATTTTTAATCTCATTAAAATTTCAAAACATTTAGATCATGATCTATTTTACAAATTAAAATGTATATTCCACACATTAAAAATTTTATACCAAACATACAAATTATATCAAATCACAACAAATTAAAATATTTTATTTAACTAAGACATCTTACTCCTTTTATATTTATTCTTACCCTTACTGTCATTCATTTTCCAGAAAGCAATGAGAAAAAACCTTCTGATTGAACTTTTCGAAACCGTAATTAAACATTTCTTCTAGGGAAAAACTTCTTAACATCCGACACATGAACTCGCTTATATGAGTCTCGAGAGTCATCATCATCAGATATCAATATGGTAATAGGGGTCAAAAACCTCCGAATAATAAAAGGTCCATCCTATTTAAAACTCAATGATTTTGTTACCTTATCGACAAGAGAGGACTTAACATGAGATTTTATTAATACTTGGTCGTTAACAGAAACCACAACTGGACCTCTAATTTTAGATAATAAAGATTTCCTCTTTAACCATGCCTTTTCCATATTCTCAAGAGCATTGTGCCACAAATCAGCATTGTTATGCGTGAGCAATTCTTGGTCACAAATCTAGCATTTCAATTCTAATGGGGTGTTCAAGGGACGTCCAAAATATAATTCGTATGGAATCGATTTGAGTCCTGAATGTTCGCATATATTCAATGTATACTGTAACACAGGTACAAAATTAGACCACTGTTGC
This sequence comes from Thermobia domestica, assembly GCF_964235325.1. Taxonomy (NCBI): domain Eukaryota; kingdom Metazoa; phylum Arthropoda; class Insecta; order Zygentoma; family Lepismatidae; genus Thermobia; species Thermobia domestica. Next base: position 263,586,965 of record NC_137458.1, on the reverse strand, counting down.
TGTTTTTCCGCACAATAAGCTCTTAATGACGATTTCAAAATTTTTATGAATCTTTCAGCTAAGTTAGCCTCAGCATGGTATGGACTGATCCTAATATGTTCTATTCCTAGTCCAAATAAAAAAAGATCTAAAATGGGCAGACACAAAGACTGGTGCATTATCAGTAGTCAAGGATTCCGGAATTCCTAGCCTACTAAAAACATCCATTAACCTATTACAGATAACAGTAGAATTCAAAGTTCTTAATTTTTCGAGAAAAATAAATCTCGAAGCATTATCCACCCCAATTAATATAAACTTAAAGGAATTAGAGGTCGGCAAAGGCCCTATAATATCGACCATTACATTCTGTCCAACTCTTATTGAAAATTTCGAAATTAATGGACCCATTTTCTTTTTATTATTTTCTTTAACTAGTTGACAGGTTTTACAAGTTCTAACATAGTCCTTAACGTCATTTACTACTGAGTCCCACGTGTAGCGTCGCATTATTTTCTTTAAAGTACGAAAAGACCCGGTATGACCACCTGTCAATTCATGATCGTGAAAGAACTCAATCACTAATTTGTGCAAATTCTTCGGAATTACTATTTTAAAAGGAAGGTTTAAGGCTTTACTCTTTTTCATTAATATGCCATTATTTAAAACATAATTTCGAATGTTCTCACCATATTCCAACCTTTCTATAATATTTCTCAACTCAGGATCTTGTTTTTGTAACTCCGGTAAGGGCACTTTCACCATAGGCAATTGCCAAGAATTTGCCATTTTTAAATTCTTTTTCATTTTAGCCATACCCACAGGTCCGTCCACTTGAACAAATTCAAATGGATCATACATCCGTGTCAGGAAATCTGCAACTACGTTATTTTGGGACCTAACATGTTGGATAGTAAATGAGAATTGACATAAAGTCTCCACTAAAGGACCATATTTTAACAATCTCTTAGAATTACCCAAAATCCAGGATAACGCCTTATTGTCTGTAAAGACCACAAACTCATTAATCAAATAATGGCGGAACCTATAAATTGCTTAAACGAGACTGATGAACTCGATCTCATAAATGCTCCTGTGTCGGTCAGCTTCCGTCAATTTTTTACTAAAGTACGATACAGGAATAAGATTATTATTCTCATCCATTTGACTTAAGCAAGCTCCAATCGCTTTTCCTCCCCCGTCAACATGGATGAAAAACTTTTTGGACAGATCAGGAGTCCTTAATATAACATTATCTAATAATTCTTGCTTTAATTTATTTAAAGTTTTCTGATGTTCGATGGTCCATTCGAATTTTCTTTTTGTTGATTTTAACTCGCTTAATGGACCCATCAACTCCTGAAGATCACTACAAAATCGAGCATAATACGAAAACAGTCCACAATTATTTTGTACTCCGCGCCTATTTCTAGGTGGAGGGATTTTCTTTATAGCTTCGACCCTTGATGGATCAATTTCGATAGTATCACCATCAGTTACAAATCCTAAATATTTTATCATTTTATAAAAGAAAGCACTCTTGTCAAGGGAAACTGTAATTCCATATTTTCTCAATCTTTCGAGGACCATTTTCAAAACTTCTTTATGTGATTCTAAATCAGAAGTACATATTAAAATGTCATCAAAATAAGTTTTTACGCCTAGATCCTTCAAGTCACCAAGAATTTTATCAATTACCCTCGCTAAAATACAACTTCCAGTCTTTATACCGACTGGTACCCTCGTATATTGAAAGCTACCACTTGGGGTAACAATTGTAGTTATTTCGCGTGATCCCTTTTCCAGTTGCAACTGGAAATATGCTTTGGTAAGATCCAGGCTCGTAAAGAATTTCTTTCCAGCTAAACTCGTCAAACACTCTTCTAAATTAGGCGCAGGATAAACGTTATCCTTAATCAACGAATTCGCCTTACAGAAGTTACCTACAATACGGTGAGAACCATTCTTATTTCGTACTAAGAAGCAACTACCTCCATAATCCGAATGATCTAACTCTGTCAAAATACCCTGAGACACAAGGTCATCCATACAATCATAAAAAAAATTGTTTCTTTGTTTTTAAAATCGGAAATGGATGCTCCTTAAATGGTTTTTGTTCCTTTAAATAAAGTTTAGCTTCAAAGCCTTGACAACATCCTATTTTTTCTGTTATAACATCAGAAAATTCATTACGAAGACCATCAATGAATTCTAAAATATCTTTATCTTTATATTGAAAATCCGAACCCGTATCTCTCAATATATCCTTAGAATTGTCTTTTGAAAACGATTCCGTTTGCATAATTCATAGAATTTATTAGATTGCTCTAAATCCATATCTGAAGCTGCTGAATCACTATCACAGAAGTTCATATGAACCGCTGCAACACAGTCTTCCTTTCCTCCTACACATCGTTCCACTGATTTATGTTCAAGTTCAGAATAGCTAGAATTGTCAATCACCACTCGACGATGTTTCATTTTTTCCTTCAATTCTTTTTCTTCTTCACATCAACCTCTATTGTATCTCCCTTTCCATTGATGGGTGCAGATCCAAAACTTTTATTCATATCTCCTTGATGCATAGATGTGGAAGGAAACGATCTCAGATTCGCATCTCCATCAGATCCTTTTTCCAAAAACTGTAGATAATCGGGTCTACGTTGTCTATTTCTCAACTCATGTGAAAAACCATTATTCTGAGCTGACCCAGATAAATTCACACAATTAGAATCCACAGAGTGTCCAATTAAAGTCTCTTTTTGTTCGGGTTGATTCAATCCAAAAACACGATGAATTTCTTCAAGTTGTGCTGAAGTAGGCATTTCTAACAGTTGACTCTCAATGGTTGACAATTCTATATCACATTGGACCCCAACATCCAATGATCCTCTGCCATGATGAACTGTCTGATTCCTTTCCAAATTCCCATAAGATCTTGATTGGCCAACTGAGTACCCCGACCTAAGTCCATTTCTTAGTGACGAATCATCTCAAAAAAACAACGAAGTCGATTTCTTAGGTTTAAGTTCATTCCAACCTGCACTTCCTCCATGATGGTCAACACGATCAACTGACTTAAATCCTGAAGTCAAATTCCGAATGGATAATGTATCGTCTCTAAAATACAGGATAACTGATTTGCGATTATTACGCAAATTCAATCTTCCACGAACAAAGTCCACACTCGAAGAGGTACTTTTCAAAAATGGAGTTCCCAGAAGGCAATCACACGGCAAATCATTAACTACTAGAAAACTAACTCGCTCGAACCAACCAGAAAAATTTAGAGTGAGCTTAATCTCCTTACTGGATTCATAAAATGATCCCAAAGGTGCACGAATTACAATCGGAGTGGTTTCCTCAAGATAATGCACGACCTCACAACGTTCAACAACCGATAAAGTAAGTAAATTATAAGACTACCCGCTATCCAAACAAGCACGAACTAACTCATTATTAACGCGAACATTAACAAAGGTAGCTACTGTTCCGTCTAATTGCAAAGGTACAACATTCTGTTTTTCCGAACCCGTATTAGAATTCATTGATCGTCGTAAATTTTTTGATTGACTTTTACCAAAATCACATGATTCAACTTTTCCTCTATTAACATTCAATTCTTTAGAACAATATTCTCTATCATTTTTATTTACCAAAGCAATTGAAGTACTCGATAACTTATTTCCGATTCTTTTATTATATTCAACCTGATCTCGAAAGATTTTTGAAAATTCTAAAGAAATTCTTCTAAGTTCTTCTAAATTTCTTGGAATAGAAAGACCAAACATCTTAAATCTCACCGCAGGATTCATGCCATCAAGCATAATACGCATCAATTGTTCTTCATCACCGTAACAATCCAAGATCAAAGCAGCATAATAAATATCATTAATATATTGATCAACAGTTTCAGTTAACCTTTGCTTCCTAAATAGCCTTTCAGACATTAAAGCATGCCTAACTGAATTTGTGATAAATTTCTCAAAAATTAAATTCTTGAAACGCGGCCAAGAAATATTGAAATAAATAGCTCTCTGAATTTCCTCCAGAAATTCTCCTTCACTTTTAGATAAGAAGGTACTATAAATAGCATTCAATGGGAAGCTAGTACTTTCAATGATTTGCTCTAAGTTGATCAACAAATCAAAAATAATATAGTTATTTTTTCCATCAATTTTCCTAAAATTCTTAAATTTCTGATATAACAATTCAACAATTTTTTGAAAAATAAATTGATCGCAATAATTGCCAGAAAACACATTGGAAGCGGTTTAGGATTTAATTCCCCTAAATGCTCTTTTCTTTTTGAACTGCCCTCACACATCTGTTGATTACTTTTATTTATTAATACAGGATTTCCTCTACTAAACAGATTAACAGGCGTAGAATTTTTTATTGCTGAAACTCTTCTATAATACTGCCCTAAACGGTGATATTTGTCAAATCCCTTACTCTGGCCCACAGGTTGAGAACTCTCAGATGGTAAGTTAAATTATACCTGTCTATTAGCAATATTACTAACGCTCGAACAAACTTTTTCCAAAGGATTTAAATTACTAACACATCCTAACGGGGCATTACTATCAACATACTCAACTGAGGGAGCTTGACCAAATTCTGGCTCATTCAAAAACAAATTTCTTCTAGAATGAAAACTATTTCTTTCCAATGACTTATTAACAATTGAAGGAGGTTGTGCTAAACAACTAAAATCTCTACTAAAAGGATTCTCTAAACTGGAACTATTTGGCCTACAAAACATATCACGCTGACTTCTGTCTCCTCCTACATTTTCACTCAGGCTATTCAGAATTTCTCTATTTTCTCTTGAATTAAAGTATAACAATGAATCTCTAATCGGTGGCGTTAAATTCATTGTCGATCTGTCAAAGATACTATCGTTAAAACCAATTTGATCAATGGTATTCCAATCAAAACTTGAATCTACCTCGGACATGTTTATGCTTACGTACTCCTCCGACATTTTCATTCCATATAAATTACAAAAAATAACTAACAAAATACAAAATATAGAAAAAGTATTAAACATATAATATTAACAAAGCAAACTACAACTAAATCTAATCAAACTACGAGATACCACAGAAACTATCCCAAGGGTTCTAGAAATACCCAATTCAATCGGATTTTGTTTGCTCGCTCTCTGGAATTTTCTCTCTTTTCGCATGTATAACTTTAATATACCAGTCGTTAATCTTATAATTAAGAATCAATTCCAAAAAATGAAAAAATATTTGCCTTACAAATTTCAAGGATAGATGCCTCATCAAACAAGAGGTGAGTTGCTGCGTGGAACCTGTAACGAACCTTGTGCCGTTGATTGTTTGACACCTTTATTAGTATAAAGTAACATAAAAAATACTGATTAATATTAGTCAAACTATCATGTGACACGGTTCTAGTTGCTGGAAAAAACTTCGTAAGAAAAATACCTCTAAATATGTAGGCTTCAATCTCCCTAAAAAGACTCGCAAATCTATCCGAATCAGTAGTATTCGTAATATACCAATTATAAGATACAGTTTGAAATAAAAGAAAATATTCAATCTGAACTTTATTACAAAAATTTAAATACTTTTTAAAAATGTAAGAAACCAACAATAATAATAATTTTGAACTATATGAATAATTTAAATAATATAAAGCTTTAAATACGTTTAAATTCAATTGAACAAGAAGATTATACTGATAGAAAATAGTAGTTAAATACACTAAATAACTTTTTTGTTTTTTATAATTCAATATAAGAACAATTTGATCCCTCTTAACAATTTCAAAGGTTGCCTAAAATCAACCAGAATAGAAAGTCGCAAAAACGAATTTATAACGACTCTATAGAAAAGCGTAGTCAACCTGGTCCGTCTTGTAATATATAAGTTACGAAGCGATAATTACTTTTCTTTATGCAAGAATCAACTCAGATATTCAAAGATCATTAGTCTCACCTTTATTGCTTGATATGTCTTAAATATTCCTTTTTAAAACCGTGAAATACATAAATTCACTTGACTAGGTCAACACATAACATGTACATAGCCACAACTATCCCATAATAATCTCTTACATATATTAAAAACATTCTTCTTTTCTGTTAATTTAAAATGAACATTCTACTAAGTATATTACATATTTATGAGCACTTTTTGCCCACGGTACAGGTAAATATTATACAAACTAAAGTATTTCGTTATAGAAAATGTCGCCCGACAAAGGGACTGAATATAAAAGTCAAGAGTAGGCTTGGCTTTTATATTCAAGAACCATTGGTCTGATTAGATTAATGTTCGTACATTACATATGTTCTTTGTATTTTGATCACACCTCGTATATATCTTCATTACTTTTTGGTTAACCCTCATATATATATAAAATATTAGTTATTATCATTCACATAAATACATTTACAATAAATCTTTGATTTCATTAATATTTCTCTTTTATTACATTATTATTTATTCTTTATCATTAAAAACATCGTCGCTTAGAAATATAATTAACGAGGGTGAAACACAAATTATCAAGATTACTAGTTTCGATCATTATTACAAACGATGATGTGACAAATAATATTTGTTCTTTTCGGGCGCATTGTATAACAAATAAGTTAGATGTTGCAATTGTAATGTATACATAGTAGCACTAAGATGTCCAAAATAAAGAAGAATTTCACTCAAGGTAGTCATTGAATAATTGATTTTATAGAATGGATCTTATTCTTAACATAATCTTTGATAATTAAACACAAATCAATCTGATATAAAATAATTTTTGCCTTTAACTAATTATAAATTGAATTATGATTCTTCACATTAATAAGAAAGAATAAAAATTAAACATAACCTACGTTTGAATAATCAAATGGAAGTAAATAAATTTATTTTACAGAAACAAAAGACACCTTTTTGTTATTAAATAAACACATTTTTCATTATTATTGTTATTTTTCATTCTTATTTATTTGATCAAGAATGTTGGGTGCTACTAACTCTTTAACTAGATGCATCCATTTTTCCTTTGTATACGGAGTAGGCTTCCAAACCTTTAACTCATCTATATTGCGAAGTCCACGAATAGTTATTCACAGAAACGTTATAGGAAAGATCATTTTCATAATTAGCATGAACCTGTAAATTGGAAGATAAATGTTCATAGAAATTATCGCTTAAATTTTTAGATAAATGCTCATGAGAATCTACAGCTGACATGGGTTTAACCCCTACCATATCAGCCGCAATTAGTTTAAATTCATACTCGAGTAGGGTTCCAATAGGGTACACTGTACAGCACAATCATTATTATATCCTGTATTATTGTTTTGTACAGAAATTACTTCAATACCTGGATCTTGATGTGAAGTGCCATCTCTTATCCTTCCATTACTTCTATCCACGTAGTTCGCTGCGTTTGTGGAATTTCTCCATACATTTCGTCTATTTTTAAACCTATTTTGACTATATGGTCTAACATAGGAATTATTACGATTAATTAGGTTAGGCGGATTCCCTACATAACCTTGTCTATTTTGTTCATTTTGATTGCTAGAGTATACTCGTCTTAGGTTCGGTTCAGTATTATTCACACTTCGGATATTCAAATTCCGAACAGGAACCAAATGATCTGAATTATTCTTATTTTTACCCATTCCTGGTTGTGTTAGATTCATAGCATGATATTGAGTTTCGTAGCATTGTACAAGCATTAATAAATGACTGAAACTCATACACTGAGTGGAAAATAAGATCTGCTGTAATTTAAATGGAAGCAAATTGCGAATCGATGCAATTATTCTTGATTCCGATTGCAAGGGATTAACAACCTTTAATTCATTATAGACATTTACAACAAACTCTACAATAGATTTGTGCAATCGAGGATTGAAATGTTGATTTCTAAGAGTGGCATCTCTGTTTGCCAGCAAAAAGTCATTTTCGTAATTCGCGATCAATGCCGCTTTAAATTCCTCATATGTACTAATGTGATCACGTATTGCCTTAAACCATAAGGAACAAGGTGGGAGTAATACATGGGGTATTAATTTCATGTATTGTGATCGGTCGATAGACATTATATTGCATTCGTCTTGGAATTTCTCTAAGAAAGAACTAGCATTTTCATTGCACTTACCACTAAATTTACTCATGGCTTTGATTTCGCTCATCTTGACACTTAACTTTACCTTTCTTTTCTCACTCCTTGTTCTTGTGGTGTGATTGTTCCGGTCCGTAGCGTGCTGTGTCATGATACCATTTATATTTCGTTCATCAGTGATCTTCGGACAATTTTCCTCTAATATAATATCCTCCTCAGATTCCGGCGAAGGCGTATTTATATCGGTGATTGGGGAAACTCGAAGCGATCACTGCCCAGATTATTGCGATAAATGTTATCTCTAGCCTGTAACGTTTTAATTTCTTCCTGCATAGTAGCCAACTGGATCTTTTGATGTTTAACGGAAGATTCTATTAACGTTAAATCCTTTTTTACAGCACAGATTTCATGATTTTGATGATCGTGCTTTTCTTGACACTCATCGGCTAACCTTTTTAACTTCTCTTCAAACTGCGAGGATATGTCGTTCATCACCTGGACGATTGTTTGTTTCGTATCGTCTGATTTCAGTTCTATCCGTTCTATTCGTTTACTTAATTCTTCATACTGCTTGCTAGCTTCGTTGAATTTCAATTCTATCTTCTGTTCCATGGTCTGGTTAGCTTCATAGAACTTCTGTTCCATGTTTGTGTTAGATTCATTGAGCTTCTGTTCCATGGTTTGTTTTATCTCAGTCGTCATTTGCATAATTTGTCGCTGCACAGCTAACAAAAGTCGATCCTCAGATGACAAACTTGGTGTTGCACTAATTTCACCTGGATTACTGGTATTTGATTCCTGTTGCACAATTTCACTATCCATTATTCTTTTGATGACCTTACCGCTTCGTAATACGGTTAAGTTTGTATTCCTAAATGGTAATATCAAAGTAAATTCAGCCCTACTTTCCTTCTTCGGGAACTGAATTTTCAAAAGTCCCGGGTTTGGTAAACCAAATTTTTATAACGACTCTATAGAAAAGCGTCGTCAACCTGGTCCGTCTTGTAATATATAAGTTACGAAGCGATAATTACTTTTCTTTATGCAAGAATCCACTCAGATATTCAAAGATCATTAGTCTCACCTTTATTGCTTGATATGTCTTAAATATTCCTTTTTAAAACCGTGAAATACATAAATTCACTTGACTAGGTCAACACATAACATGTACATAGCCACAACTATCCCATAATAATCTCTTACATATATTAAAAACATTCTTCTTTTCTGTTAATTTAAAATGAACATTCTACTAAGTATATTACATATTTATGAGCACTTTTTGCCCACGGTACAGGTAAATATTATACAAACTAAAGTATTTCGTTATAAATTCAATTCACCACGACTTTAACTACAAATCCAAATATCACGAAAATTTAAATACTAATAAACGCTAGAAGCAAACAAGTATTAATAAATCGACGCCGAAGTACTATTTCTAATAAGAAAGAATCTCGAAAAATAGAAAAAGTAAATGACTAAATGGAACGCTAAATATAACTTTTTTTTTTTAAAAAAAAAGAAAGTTTTTGAAATCAACGTTATTAGAATTTTCTTACCAAGATCTAAAATTTAGTAATCTAATAATTTATCAAATCTAGCTACTTGAGTTAGTAGGAAAAATTATTAGCAGAATTAATAAACCAGGGTTTATAGGAATTAAGGTTCTAATATCTACACTCGGGTTTATACTCACCAGTTTAAAACTGCTCTATTCCACCTTTGGTATAGTCTGTCAAAATTCTCCTCTACTAGCCTCAACCCTTCCAAATTAGTTTGGTTAATCATACGACACTTGGCTGAAAATTCAATATAACTAGCGAACTCAGAACCAAAGTACGGACGCAAAGGCAAATGGTTGCTTTAAATTCTTCGTATTCTACCGATCACATACTTCCGTTAAAACTGATCAGACGTATTCCACAAGGTACTCCCAGACGGACATTCCACGCAGCAACTGACTGGCTCCCGGCTTTCGCTCACGAGCGAGGCAGCTGCCCACGCGCAAACGAGCAGACATAACGTCATAATTTTTAACCTTGAAAATGTCACAAACAAACTCGCTTCTATATCCTTCGTTCATCTTGACATTACATAAGATTTTACCTTTTCTTTTTTTATATACAAAAATTAGGAATAACTATACAATCAGAAGTTATACATTTTTTCTTTCTTTCTTTCATTTTCTTGATATTAGTCCATATTCCGATTCACTTCAAAACACCAGGATATACAGGATGTTCCAAAAATTTAAAGGCAGCTCCAACTCAATGTAGCTGAGCATGCTACAGTACATAAAGTCAGTAGGTAGGATAATTTAGAGTTGTGTTTGAAGAGTGTCAATTAAGGAGGGTATTGGTGAATAATTCGCATTATTTACAATGTGAATAGGATTTTTAAATCATTTTTTTACAGTTTGTAATTAAAGTAGGTATAGATGTAGTGACAGATTTAGAGAATATATATATATATATATATATATATATATATATATATATATATATATATATATATATATATATATATATATATTCATCCTCACGGCATTGTCAAGGCTCTATATTTGTATTTTACATTTAAAGTGGCAACCGGGTGTCTCTGACTGAAGTATTCGGTAGCCCGATCATCACCCCTGTTCTTCGCGCGCAGAGTCATTCGAAGAACTGAAAACGTACTCTGTACACAAACAGATTATGATTGTGAACTCGGAAAGCCTGGTACTTGTGCTTGTCAAGGTCAAAAAGTGGGAGAAAAATTGATGGTTAGAATGTAAAGAGGGTTCAACAGTGATTGATACTTGTAAGAAGCATATTCATTTGTAGTTCGTGCACATTCCGCCTGTAGCGCTACTGTGGCACAACGTATATGGTAACTGTATAACTCTTGTACACCGCTAGTAGGTCTATTCGCGTTAGTGACGACCGAAACTATGTTGTCAGCTCTGACTGCGATAAGGCCCTGCTGTGCTGCTTTTGCTTTTCTTTTTTGTCCTTTGTCATTTGTGAGACGCCAAGCATGTTGTTTTTGCTTGTTGCACGCGCTGAATGAGTTCCTGCGGAGCGAAGTATTTAAGAAGTTAACTACATATTTTTGTTTTGCGATAAAAATATGATAAGTACTTTGAATTATAATACGGTTTTAAATTCGTTAACTGTTGAAAAAAATACGAAAATAAAGCTGTACTTGTAAATGTATATTAGTCGAGGACGTAGCTACTGACAGTGTTGCAGGTACGTAGCCAGGGTTTCGTGAAGGGGGGGGGGTCCGTGACATGAAATACTGTGGTCATCATAAGAGGGGCTCGATCACTCTAAACTATTTTACTGGAACATATATTGGTTCATTTAGCCAACATTTCGTAACGGTGAGGGGGAGTGACATGAAATTCTGAAGACCCAGTACCTCGATCAATCTAACTATTTTACTATCAAAATATATTGGTTTGTTAGGACAATAAAATGATTATATGTTGGCAAGTATTTTAATAACAAACTATGAAGAAATTTCGAGCAAAATAATAGAAAAAGTATTGGAAAAGATTTTGCAATATTTACGTTCTTCTCCTGTTTATTCAAATATAACAATTTTCCTTTCGTTATGACCTCAATTATTATAAAAAAGTACATACTGAATACTGTCTTGTAAACTATCTTCTAATATAAATAAAATAAAGAGTTTGTTTGTGTGTTTGTCTGTCTGTGTGCGGCCTGGGGGCCAGACGAGTGGACCGAGAGTTACCAAATTTTGGTCAGGGCCCAGGCCCCAGATCAAGACGCAGCGATTTTTTTAAATTTCGAAGCAGTGGGGTCTCAGGGGTCTTTTACCGGAACCGACTTGGGAACCAGACAAATTGACCGAGCGTTACCAAATTTTAGTCACGAATACCTTGGTCAAGGCTCCAGACCAGAGTAAACGTTTTTTTCGAAATTCGTACCAGTGGGTCTCAGGGGAGCGTTTACCGGGACATGTAAAAGTAGTAGAAAATGACCGATATTTTACTATTTATTTATTTAACAATCACCAGATACAGCTCAGAGGCCATTTTGCATTGAATATCCAACAACATTAACAATGGAAAGGATTTGGGAAGGTATCGCCCAGGGCCAGTTAAGTAGGTGCCATCCCTGCATTTGCCTGGTAGGACTGAGGGAAACCCTGGAAAACTTCAGTCAGGATGGTAGGCAGCGAGATTCAAAGCCACGACCTCCCGAATGCGAAGCCAACGCTCTACCACTTGAGCTATTAATGTCGAATTCTTATTTTCGCGGTCGCTGAAATCAATGGTGAAACTCCAGTCGCATTAACTTCCAAATTCACGCTATTCGGCTCCGGGCCGGGGATCACCGGAGGGGGGTGAGATACCAAGACATATAAAAGTAATCCAAAATGACCGATATTAGTGTCAAATCCATAGTTTTCGCGGTCGCTGAAATCAATGGTGACACTTCCATTAGCGATGACTTGCAAGTATGCGGGCCGGGAGTCAGCGGGGGGTGGACACCGAGGCATGTAAAACATATCCCAAAATGACCGATATTAGTATTAAATCCATAGTTTTCGCGGTCGCTGAGATCAATGGTGATACTCCCACAGTCGTTGACTTCCAAATACAGCCCCTGTGCGAAGCATGTGTATATTCAACTAGTTTTACAATATATGCGTTTCTTTCTCTGTTGAATCAAATGCTAGCAGAACTTTCTTTCAACAGAACTTTTTGTTTTTATTATTCCTCGACTACTGTCGGTTCCAAATGACAGGTTAAAGGAGCAACAGAAAATTGTCCTTGAAATGACATATTTGATACTGCAAGGATGCGATGACGAAAATTTGTGATTAAAAATGTCCACGCTGTTACACAACGGCACTTACGTTTTCGAAAGCTTGAAATCTCCCTGACTAGTAGCAGGAATTCTGAGAATTCCGTAACTTTTCTTGATTTTTCAAATTCTCTGACTCTTCCAGAATACCTCGCTTACCTCGCCACCATATTGCAAGTAATACAAATCTCCTCATAAGAAAGAGTAAGCAAAAGCTTCCTGTAGTTTCCTTTTTAATTTTTAACGCTGATCCTTCTTTTTGTCATTTCATTTTGTTTTTTCCTTCCTATTTTTTTTTTTTTTTCATTTCTGGTCTCGAAGGGGAGTCCGGACCCTCCTGGCTACGTGCCTGAGTATTGATTACAGATTTTCTCGTGGAAGAATTTAATTACACTATAGGTGAAAAGCAGTACTGCAAAAATACATGTAATGCCAAAATCCCTATTAATGCAATCAAACTAGACACTTCTACTCCAGCTCTCCGAACATCCCTTAGCCCATCGAAAATATATACCTCTAATAATACGTTTAAATCTAGTACCGCACAGAAGGCGCAACCTTCTCACGGTTGCTGGCTAATCGCCAGCATTGGGAAAAAAATACATGTAATTCATATTGAGCACGATAGGAGACAATGTTCATTTCAGATTTTCCAGTGCGGGGGGATTGAATAAACGATGGGTGAATACAGTACTGTAAAAATTCTGGTAACTCAGATTGAGCACGCTCGGGAAATGCCCTAGAGGGAATTTCGAAGCTCTAGGACCAAGAGCCACCTCTATAATCATCGTTGACTGACATTTCAATAATGTGTTTTATGGTCTTATGTCCGTGTTCCCATCCTTTCCCTCCCCCTCCAACTGGATACTTGATACTTTTTCTATTCCAAAGTTTTGTGCTAGATTTCTGCCGAAACCTTGAGTTTTGAACTCTCATCGGTTTCGAGTTAGTTAATTATTTCAGTTTAGAATTCCATTTCTCCATCGAGATTATATGAGACGTAGACTCAAAGATTATGATGAAACTCAAACACAGTAATCGTCCAAATTTTGTAAGAGACTCCCACTGGGAATCGAACGTGCAACTACGTGCACGAAAGGCGCGCGTGCTAGCTACTAGAACACCGGAAATGGCGTCACCATTTTTTAGTCTCTTCAAAATTAAGTTGTATTGACATCTTACAAGTTGTATGTACTTGCATTATAAGAAACAAACATAAATTAAAATTATAAGAAAATCTTTATAAACGTTTAAGAATATGTCGAAAAGGCCAGAAATTTCTCAATCTCTTTCCCTCCCATGTCGTGGTGCTATTTAAAAGTATACTTTAAAAATAATAATAATAATAAAAAACTCTACAGTCGCACCTACATTATTGGATGGCAAATAGTCTAGTTTTTCTTAATGCATAAGTTTACATTAATTAAATTCAAAAGTTGCATTCTAACTTCTTTTTAAACTGTATGAAAAGTACCACTATTCGTCTTAGCACTAATGAGAACTATGGATTCAACACGAATATCGATCATTACAATTATTTTAAAATGTCAGCTCTCCCATCCCCACGCCTTGGGATGCTAGGGGTTCTTTACCCTCCCGCGTATTTCTTTCCAGATTGTAAGACATATCAAGTTTAGTTGGAATTAAATAAAGTGTTACATAAATATGTAGGAAAAAATGTTTTAAAATTAATGGAGGTGACTCTTGAACTGGAAGTGGCAGAGATCAACGATTTCTGGTTTAAGATTGATCACTGTAGAGCAAAAGACGTTAGTAGAAAACTAGAAGTTGTATCTGAAAATCGATTAAGCGTCCTAAGAATGCATATTATCTCTGTTCTTAACCTACAAGTAAAACAGGAAGTGGTAGCGATTAACTATTTCCTGTTTTTAACGTTGATTGCTATGGAAGAAAAACTGTAATAGATAACAAAACGCTGTTTTCCATAATCGATTAACCATCCGTTCTCATCTCCATCCTTAACCCTATACTAAAACCGGAGGTGGTAGACATCAACCCTTTCCGGTTTTAACGTTGATCACTGCAGAGCAGAAACCGTAACCCGGTTTTCTACAATCGACTAAGAATACACTTCATCTTCATCTTTTACCCTCTACTAAAACTGGAACTGGTAGATATCAACCTCTATACGGAAGTAGGTAGCAAGACGCAGTTTTCTGCAATCAATTAAGCACCCTAAGAATATAATTGTGTCACCAATCCAATCCCTCTACTAACACTGGGAGTGGTATAAATCTACTATCACTTCCTATTTCATTATTAATTAAGAAAATATTGTGTGAGCCTCCTTAGTGTCTTCATCAGAGTTTATTCAATACGAGCCTTCGTCTTGTTGAAGGCTTTGCCCTCAGACTCACAAATTTGTTCGGTCTAACGCTTTGCATCTCAAACCTGCAATCATCAGTGTTTGCTAGGCTTACGGTCTCGCACCTCACATACCTGCAAGTATACTGAATTTCAGTTGAAATACCTGCGTGCTTTGCTCCCAGGCCACCGTGTTTGTTCGGCCTATGGTCTTGCACCAGGGACGGCGCCAGGAACGCTTGATGGGGTGGGCGGAAAGAGGCGGACCTAGTTGCTGGGTGGGCGGACAAAGAAAATGAAAACTGGGCAATGTAGACATTTTTTGACAATAATTAAATTTCAATTTTTATACTCTTTAGTTAGCTAAGGCTCAGACCGAAATAGGGGAGAAACGAGGATGTGGAACATCTGTGTTGGCCTTATAGAAGGTGCCATTCCAGCATTCACCTGGTAAGACTGAAGAAATGCAGGACTTAGGATGGGCTGCGGGAGTTCGTGGCAATATGCTCGACCTACCGAATTCCGCGTGGCACACACACTACCTCTACTTTCAGCTTTTTAAATAATAATAACGGTGTGTTCTGTGTAGTCGAAGAAGTTCAAGACTGCTTTAACTCCTCTCCCTCCAAGAATGCACATGAATGCATAGAAATAAAAGAAGGTTCAAACAACGCAGACTAACAGATAATACTCTACTTTTCGTTAATAACATAAAATACACAATAAGTAGGTAAAGTAAAACAAGGATAAAATAGGCTGCTGCAAACATTTTTATCTTTGAAGTATTTATTACAAGAAAGCAAGAGGCAAAAAATATAAATGAGTAACTTCAGAAGCAATGCTGTCGTCTTCGCTCTCTCCAACATCTAGTTCATTTTCACTTTCCTCGAAATCGAACACTTCAAATTGCGAATCCTGGTTGTCACATGTATTTGTATTTTTTGTCTTTTTCCCCATTGAAGAAGAAGGATTATCACTAACATCAACGGATTGATAATCGCGCTTCTTTGAACACGAGAAAGACACCGAGTCTGAGAAGAAATCGCTAAATTTTTTCGACATATTAGCTGAACAAGCACCGACCGCCAAGACTTCTGAACGCAACAGAGATCAACTCAACAATGCTATAATAAGGGTTTTTACAAATCTGTTTAATGCCACACGGGTAAGACATGTGGTACATTGCTGTAAATAATTGCAAGTTGGAACCCTCTTATAAGAAGCTATCGCGCCAACACAAAGCAAGGGCGCCGATTTCTCTGTAAATTTGGGGGGGGGCATTCAGATGCAGAAGGCATGCATGAGGATTTTAAGACAAATTGAATTCAAATTATGCCAAATATTGTATATTCATAAATAAAATGCGGGGGCGCACATGGGCTTTGGGGGAGCCCGGGCCCCCTTGGGTCCCCAGGATCGGCGCCCTTGACACAAAGCACTACTGTCCTCCCTCTCTTTCTCAAAATGAGACAATAGATAATACTGGCCAGCTCTGTCCATTATTTAGTTGGCTTTTTAGAAAGCACTTTTTTTTTCAGTGCAGCACATACAAACACTGGCGTTTCAATAGCACGATTGTGCGTGTGTGTTAAACATCAATTCATTAATCACGACTTTTGGCATCCATTATATTACTACAAGTATCTGTCTTAAAATCATTGTCCATTGCAGAGTTAAACAGAGTCATAGAACCTATTACATTACAATCGAAAGTAATACCTATTGCTTGTGAAGTACAGGATGTCACCTTCAGTGCCGGATTTGCGTATAAGCTAAACAAGCTATAGCTCTCTTGGGGGCCCCAAAAATTTTAAAGAAAAAGTGGCTGTAATGTCATTTCCAAATAACAAGAAAAAGCAAATAAGATAAAACGCACATACAACAACGGTGTTCTGTACTGTTATGTTTTAAGCTCTCATGAAGCAAGTAATAGGGCCCTGTTTTCCAACGCGCCTGCAATGGGATTTCTGTTGCCCAGTCCCGCTTATAATGGAACCCTCGTTTCCCAGCTCCGCTTGTAATGGGGATTTTGTTTCAGAGCCCCATTTGTAATCGGGACCCTGTTTTCCAGCCATTACACTTAGCTACTTTAATAAGACTTCACAGCATAAGTGATACAGTATCTTGTATGCGGATAGAACTCTAGTGCTACCCTTTCTTGTACTATTTGGAATTCGACAAGAAATTGAGTCTGGTAACAGTGGATGCTTAAGAAGAAGGCATAAAACGACAAGCTCGCGAAATAATAGTAAAATATAAAGGAATTACAGCCCTAAGCGGCAATAATCTTTACATCGCGAAATTATAGCTATTTTATTTCGCTGTACGTAAGTATGAAAAGTAGTTTGCAGAATTATTTTCATAACTTTCAGAACTTGGCACTGATTTTCATAGTGATCTATAGAGTTGAGTTGATTTTGAGTTTAACGTCCCTTTCAGCAGCGAGGCTACATGAGACGGGACCTACTGATTAACGTGGAATCCAAACCACATGAGCTCCCACCGGGAATCGAACCCGGGTCTCCCACGCCAAAGGTGCGTACGCTAACCGCTTAGCCACGGAGGAGCTCATATAGTGATCTATAAAGTGCGATAATGGATCACTAAAGGCAGGGGCGGATCCAGGTGCGGAGAGGTCTACGATCCCAGTTTTTTGAGTGACAAAAATAATTGAAGCCATTACTTACATATTTTTGAAAGTTTAGAGTAAACTCACGATATATGTATCATAATCTGGGTTTTAGTTGCCCCTTCTCCAGTTTAAACCTTCTAAGTTCGCCTCTGGTTCCAGCGAATTTGTGTCGTATTACACCTTGAGTAATCTTCGAGGGTTGCATTCCATTTTGAGTTACTCCAGTAACCTGACCTGGAAAAAGCTCACACGATTAGTTGAGCTTCAGGCAGTAATTACCAACCCTGGATGATATTTAGACTGTATTTACTTACACGGATCCCTGGAAACGTTTCAAACTTTACCAAAGCGAATAGAAACAACTTGAAATGAGAAATGATGCGGTCTCCACATATTGTAGAAGCATGGCGTGGAGCGTGGATCATAGTTGGTGCAAAAAGATCGGCAAGGGACTTTATTGGTACCAAATTAAACTACCGCTAATTTTACAAATTTTACAGTTTTTCTGTAATGTATTCAAAACAGTAAGTTAAGTTAACGAAATATACACGAAAACGTATTTACTTAATAGATATGTATTAGGTCCATAAATTACCATATAGCATATATTCAAACAGAAAAGGCGAAATTTTGTCGCTGAAAAAGAATGCTAGAAATAAATTGGCCCCATTATCTTCAATAGCTTAGGGCCCCATCAAACCGAAATCCGGCACTGGTCACCTTTATTCTTCTTCTTCTGTTGCAGGGGTGTCATTTCAGACTTCGCTTGAGGGGGCAAGAACACCAACAACTTCACAGTTTGCACTAGTATATTAGTAGACAATCGATAAAGTATATGTATTCCTCAAAATCTTGCGGGGGGCAATTGCCCCCTCCTGTCCCCCTTTAATGATACCCCTGTTCTGTTGGGGTGGGCGGATGGGTGGGCGAGGCCATCCATCGGGTGGGCGGTTGCCCACCCCCGCCCACCCTTAGCGCCGTCCCTGCCTTGCTCTTTATATATCAGGAAGCATACCAATTTCAGTTCAAATACCACGTTTCATTTCTTCAACTTTACGGGATCCCGAGATATAAACATCTTAGTATAATAATAATTGTAATATCCACCTTTATTCTCTTCCAAACCCTTTTCTTTCTTTTTAGGTCATAATCAAAAACGCTGAAATATGTATCTAATTATTGGATTACAGAGTAAGATTTATAATAATATTGTACAGTTAGTACTTTGGTCCATCCCGTCCGTTACTCCGCACGAAACTCTTGAACGAAACTGAATTTGACTTCTGTTTTTTGCAATTGATAGCTAAAGTAATTATCTCGAAAGAGTTCGTTAGTAGAGGATCATAAACCAGGAGGTTATGGATCAGAAACCAGGAGTGGTAGAAATCAACCATTTTTGCTTTTAACGTTGACCCTGTAAACCAAAAAGGGTAATAGATACCAAGAAATGGTTTCCGGCAGTCGATTTAGCATCCAAAGAATACCTTTCAACTCCATCCTTAATACTGTATTGAAATAGAAAGTGGCAGAAATAAACAAGTTCCCGCTTTAACGTTGAATGGGGAAAAACTGTAATATATAGAGAGAAGCAGTTTTGGGAAATCGACTAAAAGATTCCAAGAACACCTTTCATTTCTATCCTTAACACTTTGATAAAACTAGAAGCGGTAGAAATCAACAATTTTCGGTTTACTTTTCATTACTGTGGAGCAAAAGCTGTAATAGATAGCGAGAAGCTGTTTTCGACAATTGACGGAGCATCCCAAGAATACATTTAGTCTTTTCATAACACTCTAATAAAATCAGAAATGACAGGGTGTCTACTAAAATTCCAAAATGAAATTTCATGACCTTTTCTTTAACAAACCATTAAATTTAGTAACATTCTCAAAAGCGAATTTCAGTGCGACTTGGGCCAATTTTCACGCACGTGATAAAAGCGTGCTTTACTTGTGATTTGGTAGCGTCTAAAACTATATGCGTTTTTGGTGGTGAATTTTGACACTTTATAGAACAACATTTACAAGTAGGCTATGTACTTATATTTGTACAGATAAAATAAATCGTGAACCAAAAGCAAAATTTCTTGACTTTCATGACCATTTTCTGATTTCGTGACTTTCTTTAATCCTTTTCGTGACCGATAGACACCCTGGTAATCCAGTATGACTTCCAGGTTCAATGTAATATACATAGAACATGACCTATAAGAGACAGCGAGAAGAGTTTTTTTTTTTTAATGAGTTAGCGTTCTTAAAATAGGTAGCGTTCTTAAAATACCATCTCTTCTTTTACCCTGTAATCAAATATAATTATTAGAAATCAACCACTTCCGGTTTTAACGTTCATCGTTGTACAGTCTTGTTCAAGAAATCTTGACCACTCACCCTGCTATGAAAGATGATATTCTTGCAACCGCAAAAGGAAATTACAATGCTGTGGCTCTAAATAAACTTCTTAATCGACCAAACAAAATTCACATTTACTTGATTTAATTCTAACTATAGGTAAGACCACAGGCCTTTTCAAAGAGAGATGAATGGCAAAGTTTTCTTGAACAAGACTATATGACAAACGGCAATAGATAGGCACGGTTTTTGTATTCGATTAAGCGCCCGTAGAATATATTCCATCTCCACTATAATCACTAGTAAATAACACTAAGTGGTAGATATCTACTACAACTTCTGGTTTCAATTTTAATTGATAAATATTGGGTGGTCCTGTTTACTGTCTTTAAGTGATTTTGTTTTAAATGAGAAGTCCTAAAGCCAAATTTCATGTTTGTAACTTTCAGAGATTCTGAGATACCGATATGCTATTATATGAGTAATAATTCCTATTCTCACCTTTTCCTTCTCCTTTATTACTAAGATATAAAAGAAATGGTGAAACATGTGTTAAATTATTTTAAATTGGAAATCCAAATACCAAATTTTAAGTTCACAGTCCTATACGTTTCGGAGATGAGGGTATCTTATTAAAATAACTCTCACCACAATTCCTCCTCTTTTCGTGAATTTTCAAAAATTTTTCTTACTGGCACCCCACGTCACAAATCCTATGTAGGTGTAAATTCAAAGTTTCTAGGTAGTCCTTAGAGCAGTGGCTCCTAATCTATGGGTGCGAGTCTCTGACAGAACTGAATTTAAAATTACAAATAGTACGAATGTTGTAAAAAACATTAAATGAAATATTTAAACACGAAATAACTATTCTGTAAGAACTGTGGTTTCATTGACAAAACTGGTAAAATATAATATTTCACTGCACTACAATGCTATGCAGGAATCTTGCTGGAAATAAATATAAATTTGTGGGAATATGGCTATTATTATTTACTATTATTATATGCAAACCCGTTCTTCGTACGGGTAGAATAGGTTTATGGGAAACATTTGAAAGTTATATTTGATCACTCTTTCCCCATTACGTAACTTGTTTGAACAAAAGTGAAATAAAACCCCTAGCTCGACCATGTTCAAAAATGTGTTTTATACGATGCAGTATTTATTCTTTGCAAGAAATCTAAATTCTCTTTTGCTTTTACGATTCTTTTATTTCGAAGTGAGTTGATAAAATAGAAATGTCCTACATGCTAAATATGTTTAAAAATTCATTTCAGACGTTTCAAACACTTTGACACACTGTAACCTCTTTTGGAAGCAGGAATTCTTTTGGTTTCAGAATTTTCGAAAACGCTGGGGCATGTCCACATGATGACCTCGTTAAGTAAAAAGTTATATACCTAGTTTCATCTCCTTGGCTTGGAAGATATTTAATTTTCGCCGTATATATTAACTCCTCAACCCTCTTAGGATACGAATTTTAATGAAACTGACATGGTTAAGAAATGGCTTTAGCCAAGTGCTAACTATGTTCTAAAATTCTCAATCATTTTTCATGAGATGAGACGGAAGTGGAATTTCCTAGAACGCTGGGTTGCGTGTCTACTTGGTTTTTATATTAAATTTCATCTTCATACATGAGAGATTTGAAAGATACTGTATTTTTAGCAAATATTTTAGACCTTGACCCCTCCCCTTAGGATACGCATTTCAGTGAAAACGATATGATGAAACCATACTCTAGAGTAGTTCTAAATATGTTCAGTAATTCTCCTCGAACATTCTATGATGATGAGACAGCAAACGCCGATTTGAATGTCGAGAAATAAGTAAATTAATTCCTCCCTCCTTCTGCTTAAAATGAGAATTTTGAAAACTCTGAAATACGTATTCCATTCTTTTTAGTTCAGAGTTGGTTTACGAAATTTCACATTACGAATTTAAACGAATTTCACATTTCATGATATTTTCTGAATAAATAGTGGTAAATGTTATTATTATAGAAATCGTCTCTTTTCTCCATCTTTAAGAGGGGAATTTCCGGAAACATACGTTCAATTATTTATAGTTAAGAAATCAAAGCCAAATTTCACACCTCAAACGTAAGCAAATGCAGAAATTTTAATAGGTAGACACTATCCTCCATTCTCATCTTAGGACAGAATTTTCGGAAAACCTAAATATGTATTGGTTCGTTTCTAATTGAGTTTAATTTTGAAATTTCACGTCTCCAATGTAAAGAATTCTTACATTTATCAAGAGGGTATTATGATGGCAGTAGAAAATAAGAATGGGAAGGTAGTCAGCGAGAGAAATGAGGTCATAGGAAGGTGGAAAGAATAAGTTGAAGACTTATATGAGAGTAGGAATAGCCGTGTAGCCTAAATGCTGAAGTAGAAAATGAAGTAGGCGAGGATGATAAAATATTTAGTATTCTTAGGGATGAGTTTGAAAAGGCTATATCCGAGATTAGAAATGGAAAGGCAACTGGAATAGATAACATACCAATCGAATTCATTAAAAATATAGAAGACAAGGGAAATAAAGAATTGTTCGGATTATGCAATGAAATATATGAAACAGGAGAATGGCCAAAAGACTTTCTGAAAACGATCATGATACCGATGGCTAAGAAATTGAACCCAAAGAGATGTGAGGATTATAGAACTATTAGTCTCATATCTCATGCAGCTAAAATTCTGCTCCGAATACTGAACAGAAGGTTATATGAAAGAACGAATAAAGAAGTTGAGGAGGAGCAGTTCGGGTTCAGAAGAGGCAGGGCACAAGAGATGCAATTGGATTATTAAGGGCGATCGGTGAAAGATTTATAGAAAAATGGAAAGAGGTGTATGTTATATTTATTGATCTAGAAAAGGCTTTTGACCGACGGAATTGGGAATTGTTGTTGGGAGTTCTAACGAAGATAGGGTTGGAATGGAAAGATAGAAGACTAATAAGAAACTTATACATGAACCAACAAGTAAGTGTTAGGATAGGGGAAGAACTGACGGAAGAGAGTGCAATTGGAAGGGGAGTTTGACAAAGAATCTGCCTCTCGCCAACACTATTTAATGTCTATCTAGAAGAGATAGTGAAAAAGAGTTTACATGATGATGATGGCATTTCGGTAGGAGGTAGAATGATTAAATGCATAAGATTTGCAAACGATATGGCGCTTGTTGTAGAATCTGAAAAGAAAATCAATAAAATGTTACAAAAATGAGAAAGGGATTTGAAGAATATGGGATGAAAATAAATGCTAGAAAGACAAAAGCCATGGTGATTGGAACGAAGGGGTCTGTGTCAAATATAAAAGTAGGAGGGGAGAAAATAGAGCAAGTGAATAGTTTTCGATACCTGGGTAGTATTCTTAGTAATGACATGAAGTGTGAACGTGAAATAAAAGCAAGGATAGGAATGGAGAAAGAAGCCTTTAGGAGGAAGAAAAGTCTGTTTTGTGGGAACTTGAATAAAGAGTTGAGAAAAAGACTCATAAAATGCTTCGTGTGGAGTGTTCTACTGTTTGGGGCGGAAACGTGGACATTACGTAAACGTGACGAAAATCGACTGGAAGCCGTCGAAATGTGGGTGTGGAGAAGAATGGAAAGAATTAGTTGGGTAGAGCGGAAAACGAATGAGAGAGTGTTAGAAATGGTGGGTGAGAAAAGAACACTTTTAGATATTATTACGAAGAGGAAGAGAAACTGGTTGGGACATTGCCTAAGAAGAGATTGTATCATGAGGGACGTTCTAGAGGGTATTATGGCGGGAAAGAGAGGGAGGGGGCGAAGGAGACTACAATTAATGGATTATATAAAAACAGAAGGATCATACGCGAAGACGAAGAGGTTAGCGGAGGATCGTGGAGCATGGAAGCTTCTCAGCTGCGGCAAGTGACCTGCCAATAAAGGCAGAATACCTATGATGATGACATTTATCATTTTCTAAAAATAAATGAAATAAAATACAGTTGAAAAATTAATGTTATACGAATTACTCCTTTCTTGTTTAGGTGCGGAATTTTCAGAAACTGTAAGAAACATGTTCAGTTATTTTTAATGGTTAGTTTATATGCCTAGTTTCATCTTCCTTACCTCAGGGATTAGCAAGATACACTATCTATTTACGCCTCTAAGGATACATATTTCCAAAAATCCTTCTTTATCCCTTGCTTTCGTCGAA
Organism: Thermobia domestica; assembly: GCF_964235325.1. Classification (NCBI taxonomy): domain Eukaryota; kingdom Metazoa; phylum Arthropoda; class Insecta; order Zygentoma; family Lepismatidae; genus Thermobia; species Thermobia domestica. The sequence continues at coordinate 263,562,564 of NC_137458.1, read as the reverse complement.
AAGAGTATTCTTGCTAATTATAGCATTATGGCTTGGTCGATAATGAGTAACTCACTTATGCTGTCTTATATACAGTATAGGTTATTATTATTGTTATTATTTTTGTTGCTATTACTGATGATTTGAGAATACAATGCTGCAAATAAAATTGCAGAAACGGTCAAAGACATCGCGAATGATGTAGGCGTGAAGTGTGTAGGGTTTAAGAATGTGGGCGCTTGTTAAAAATGTTGGAACAATTGCCCTAGAAGATCCCAAAACTTTAATTTAGAAAACACAGCGTCTTGTATCATTTCCTACTTTATAACACTACAACGAATACTCTATAAGAACATTGTACTTCTGTTAAATTACCTCGCTGAACAGTACTGAAATGATCACCGAAGGCTAACATGAAATGGAGGATTCACACAACTAGATCCGCTTTTTCTTGAGTTAACTAAACGTTAAGTATAATACCGAAGTAGCATTATAGATAAAGTGAGACTGTAGAAAAAATGAACCTTTCCTCTAACAGTTAAAAGAATAACAGAACATAGACGCGATAATAATAATAATAATAATAATAATAATAATAATAATAATAATAATAATAATAATGATAATAATAATAATAATAATAATAATAATAATAATAATAATAATAATAATAATAATAATAATAATAATAATAATAATTCAATTTCTTAAAAATAGTATTCAAAAATAGATAGAGGAAACTGCAGTCTGGTAATAATTATAAGGAACAAGATTAAAACGTATTAGCTTTTCTCAACCCACTGAGGAAGAGAAAAGTTGAAAGTAAGAGATGAAAGGTAAGAAGGGAATAGTAAGAAGAAGAATGCAGTTGGTCGATGATTTGAAAAATGGTATCAAATATTGAGAATAAAAAGAGGAAGCTGAAGACCGAGAAAGGTGAAAGAAGAATTTCCAGACCAGAACCTAAGAAAACACACAGTCACACTTACATCTCCCATTAGTCCCAGTACCTGCCAGCAGGTAGAATACTCAATAATAATAATAATAATAATAATAATAATAATAATAATAATAATAATAATAATAATAATAATAATAATAATAATAATAATAATAATAGACCACGATAGCTGCTGCGACTAAGTTACTGCGCACGATAGCTCTTGAAAAAAGCAAATTTTTATTTTATTTATTTATTTATTTATTTATTTATTTTTAGCAAACTATGGGTAGAGTAATTATTTCGGAGGAGCTAGTTAATTGAAGTGATCCATAAACCGAAAGTGGTAGAAATCAACCTTTTCCAAGTTTTAACAAAAACGGTTTTCGGCAATCGATTAAGCGTTTCAACAATATTTTTCATCTCCTTTCGTTACCAACCGAAAGTGGTAGAAATAAAGCATTTCCGGTTTTACGTTGAACACTATAAAGCAAAATCGATAAATAGTTACGAGCGGTTTTCTGTAATGGCAAATCCTTCAGATTGGATCTGACAAGAGTTTACCGAGAAATAAATTACCACGCGCAAATCAAGCCCAAAACTTGGCCAAACTCGACCAGCAAATGTAGAGATCTTAATTAGGTTGAGGGCTGCCCACCACCGAATTTTGTTCGGATTCGGCCAATAGTTATCAAGAAAATGCTGCTGGCTAATTAAGTAGTTATCGAGAAATAAGGTATGAAATGCAACCCGCGTCCACCGTTCTTGGCCGTGTTTGACCACAGAATATGCCAGTACTTATTCCTTAGGGAATGGGCTAGTAGCTCACAAAATTTAGTGAACATCCGGCTAGTATTAAATTTAAAAATAAACTCTAGTAAAAACCGTAAAGAGGATGACGTAATATGTTCTCTATTAATATGGATACCGGAATTTGTATCGTATTTCTTTCACTTCTGGTATTAATACAGAGATTACTGTCGAAATGGAATACACTCATGCGGTACTTAATGAATTACATAAAATCCCTTCTAGCTCTCCAATCTATAACACTCAATTTATAACCGGAAGTGATTGATATATGCCACTTCTGCTTTTAGTATAAAGGTTAGAGTCGAGATAGAACATATTCTTGGGACACTAAATGATTATAGAAAACCGCTTCTCCTTATCTGTTATCTTTTCTAATCTATTGCGATCAACACTAAAACCGGAAGTAGTTGGATTTTGCTACTTCCGGTTTGGAGTTTAAGAGAGATAATAACTTACCTGTTCCACAACGTTAAATTGATTCCATAAAACTGCTTCTCCCTATATCTTATAGTTTATGCTCTATGTAAATTAAATTGAAACCGGAAGTTATAGGTGATTTCTACACTTCCTTTTTACTAGGGTGTTAAGTACAAAGTTGAAAGTTACTCCTGGAACGCTTTATAGATTGCCGAAAACTGCTTCTTACTATCTATTATCGTTTTCGCTCTATAGTGATCAACGTTGAAACAGGAAATGGCTCAATTCTGTTACTTTCAGAATTTACTAGCTTGTTAAATGTGAAGAAGGTTATCCTTGAAAAGTTTAATTGATTGCCAGAAACATCTTCTCGTTATCTATTATCGTTTTTGCTCTATAGTAATGAGTGTTAAAACCGGAAATAGCTCATTTCTACCATTTCCAGTTCTACTAGAATGTTAAGAATAAGAATAGAGATTCCCTTGAAACGTATAATCGATTGCCCAGAACCGCTTTTCGCTATCCACTATAGTTTTTGTTTTCTATTGATCAACGTTAAAACCTGAAATAAATCATTTCTACCATTTTGTTTGTCGAATCACCTCTATTAATGAACTCTCTCGATAAAATCACACTATCTACTTCTTGAAATTAATAATAATAATAATAATAATAATAATAATAATAATAATAATAATAATAATAATAATAATAATAATAATAATAATAATAATAATAGAAAATTCGCATCCTTTCAAATGTTATCTTTCGAAGTAACGGACGTATGTACTGTATGTACGTACGTACTAACATTACGATATTACAAGTTCCACTACGTGATCCTAATAATAATAAAATCTTAAAGAGGATCATGTTATATTTTGTGTAGTGGTTTGGGAACCAGAAGCTCTAGTATATTTAGTTCACTTCCGATTTGAGTAAAGGGATCACTGCCTTGATGGAATATACTCTTGGAGCACTTAATGAATTACCAAAAAAAGCCTTCTCGCTATCCATTCTATAACGCTCAATGTTATAACCGGAAGCGATTGATTTCTACCACTTCAAGTTTTAGTAGAAAGATTAGAGTCGAGATAGAACATATTCTTAGGACACTTAATTGATTACAGAAAACAGCTTATCGCTAGTTAGTTTCTAATCTATAGCAATCAACACTAAAACCGGAAGTAGTTGGATTTTGCTACTTCCGGTTCGATTAGAAGTTTAATAGAGATTATACCTGTTCCTACAACGCTAAATTAGTTCCCAAAAACAGTTTCTATAACTTATAATTTTTGCACTATATAGATTAAATTGAAACCGGAAGTTATAGGTAATTTCTGCCACATCTTTTTCACTAAGGTGTTAATTATGAAGAAGAAGGTTATTCTTGAAACTATTTATCGATTGCCGAAAACTGCCTCTTACTATCTATTACCCTTTTCTCTCTATAGTGATCAACGTTAAAACCGGAAATGGTTCATTTGTACCAGTTCATGTTTTACTAGAGTGCTAAGGGTGAAGTAGATTAATCTTGAAACGCTTTTTCGATTGTCCATTCTCGATGGCTCATTCGTACCTCTTCCGGTTTTATTAGACTATTAAGAATGAAGATGAGAGTTGGCTATGAAACGTGTGATCGATTGCCAAGAACCGCTTTTCCCTATCTATTACCGTTTTTGTTATATAATTATCAACAATCAAACCGGAAATGACATATTTCTACCACTTCCGGTTGGTGAATCTTCTCTATTAAAGAACTCCCTCAAGATAATCATTGTATCTTTCTATTGCAAAAACAATTTTAAAATTCGCATCCGTCCAAATGTCATTGTACGGAGTAACGGACGGACATATGTACAAACATTATGATGTTACAAGTTTCACTACGTAACCCTAATAGTAAAAACAGTAAAGATTTACGTAATATTTTCTCAATTGATTTGGAAATCAGAAGTTGTAGTATATTTTTCTTCACTTCCTAGTTGAGTAGAGTGATTACTGTCAAGATGGAATACACTCTTGAGCACTTAATAAATTTTCCATTCTATTCCCTTTTCGCTATATATTCTATAACAATCAATGCGTAGACTGGAAGTGATTGGTTTCTGTCACTTCCGGTTTGAGTTGAAAAATTAAAGTCGAATTAGAAAATTCTTGGAACACTTAATATATTGATTACTGAAAACCGCTTCTCGCTATTTATTACGGTTTCTAATCTATTGTGATCAACACTAAAACCGGAAGTAGTTGGGTTTTGCCACTCCCGGTTTATTTAGAAGTTTAAGAGAGGAAACGATACTTATTCCCACAACGCTAAACTGATTTCCCAAAACAGCTTCTCCCTATCTCCCTATGTAGATTAATTTGAAGTCGGAAATTATAGTTAATTTCTACTGCTTCCGCTTTTACTAGGATGTTAATGATGAAGATGAAAGTTATCCTTGACACGCTTTATCGATTGCCGAAAATTGCTTCTTGCTATCTTTTACCGTTTTTGCTCTATAGTGATCAACAACAAAACCGGAATTGACTCATTTATACCCCTTCCGGTTTTACTATAGTGTTGAGAATGAATATGGGAGTTGTCCTTGAAACGTTTAATCCATTGCCGAAAACCGTTTGTCGCTATCTATTACAGTATGTGCTCTACAGTGATCAACGTTGAAACCGGAAATGGCTCATTTGCACCACTTTCTGTTGACTAAATAATCTTCGTTAACAAACTTCCTCGAGATAATTACTCTATTTATCTATTTCAAAAAACAGAATTAAAAAATTCGCATTCGTTCAAAAGTTATCGTGCGGAATGTTGCGGTAAGTTCCACTAAGTGATCGTAATAAATAATTCATACCCCCGACCCCGCCACACACACACACACTAACTTATGTACACACGAAAGTATATCTGGTAGTTCCCATATGCCTATGCCGGTAGCTGGAAACAGAAAGAGAGAGAGAATCTTATTACACCTTTACACAGAATGAGCAATTACTCAGAACATCAATTAAAAAAAGAAAAAAAGAATAGTTGTTAATGAAACTTTCAAAGATTGGTACCACTGCTGCAACCTACACATGCAATTCTTCCATAATGATTGATTCGTAAGATGATGTATATGGGTTTCTTAATGACAGTGTAATAAAATGCCTTCAAATTGAAAACAAAATAAAAAGTTAAATTTCTCTCTCAAATTTTATAAAATCGAAGTCGATGGTCATTATGGGAACAGTCTACAATAACAATATATGCAAACAAATATTAATATTTTCCAAGCTTTCCACTGGATGCCAGAAAGCTTCGTATCATATTTGATGTCACAAGCATAAGCAGATGTAAATATATATATATATATATATATATATATATATATATATATATATATATATATATATATATATATATGTGTGTGTGTGTGTGTGTGTGTGTGTGTGTATATAAATTATTGTGATGGGTCTAAATGAATTTAACCGAAAACCGGCCCTATTTCTCCGAGAAATATCTTTCTCAAAAAGGCGACAATCCCTTTAAAAACGTGACGTCCAGTCACTCTAAATGTACAAATCTTTTATAATCCTCGGTAACTTAGAAACGCCTCCCTTCGCAGGAATTTTTCATCAAAAAATATTCTCTTTTTTGAAGAAATATCTTTTTCATGGGGCAGCGGTTGCTCCCCTTAGACTCCTGGGCGTTCCATTTAGACTCATGGGGCCCATGATCTGTTCACAGGTCCCGAAAATATCATACTGAACGTGTTAGTTTTTCAGAGATTTCCTGTCATTTCTTGGTTTCATCATCCCAGTGTATCATTCATTTGTTCATCACCGTTTTCCTGAACATCGGTGCATAAACGTGGGATGTTAAAGAAAAAATAAAGTTGATTGCTGCTGGGTAAATTAAATCTATACGAAAATTATCCCTAAAAACCACATAAGCAAATAAGAAATCTAAATAACTACAGATGATTGCTTTAACGTCAACTATTTTAACTGTGTCAATACAATACTCCAAAAGTGTAACTTACTGCAATTTCAATACCGCAAGTAGATAATAAGTGCTAGACGAACTTAAGACGTTGGAGCTATGAACCCAATACACGCATGTAAAATATGAAGCAGTAATGGTAACTGTTAATTTAGCCGAAATATCAAACACGTAGCTCCGTGATATTTGTGACTATGTGATTGAACCATTTACCTAGATATAATAGTATTTTTCTATTTATATACCGGTACTTTTATCCGTTTAAACTTTTACTTGTTCTGTGCTGAATGTAATTTGTGATGACTGAAAATCTTACTTGTAAGTAACTCATTCACGAATTATAGAAACAACATAGCCTATATCTGTTGAGCAGAACTTTCAAAATCTTGCTTATAAATATTTTTACTAATACACTTAAAAAGGGAAAGAAAAAAAGAAAGAAAAAAAGCTCTGTAACATATGTGATGCGTGGAATAAGTCGTGAGTGGGAACCCTTCACCCCTGGTGAGGATATTCGTGAAGCTATCAGCTTATGTCTAATTATATTGGAATATATTATCCATTTCTTAATTTAGAACATACTAGGTTCGATCGAAATGAGAAAACTCTTTATCGGACTTCTGAAGAAAATAAAATAAAATAAATAAACACATGACCGTGTTTATTATATATGGAATTCCCAGTCACGACCCAATTTTCAGTTTTATTAAAAAATAGAAGTAAAGAAGAGAAGAGAAAATTGGGATAAAAGAGAAGAAAAATAGGGAAAGTAAGATGATGAAAAAAAGGCACTGTTACTGGATAATTTTGAGAAATATGGTAAAGGAAAGTGAATAATTATGAAATTGGGATCATTTCCAATAGCTATTGGGTGAATATTTGGTATTAAGATGATCAAAGGTAGACACATGTTAACTCATACCTCTCGGACCTAGATCCATTTAACCCCAACTACCGAATTATCCCAATCTAGCTCTGAGATAGATGAGAAAGTTTAATTTAACAGTATATTCAATATTTCCGAAAGTTCTCGACTAATATCCAACATTTGAAAGATAAATGATGAAGTTGATGGCATTCTAGAATCGACCACAGAAAAAAAATCAGAGCAACACACATTTGTCGAAGATACTGACTCTCCAAGTTCTCCCATGATGATCGTTCGTTCAGGTAACTTCGGTCCTTTTTGCTTCCTTTATAGAGCCAACTTAAATTAAGTTAGTATTGACATTCAACGACTTTAATTACCAACTACCATTAACTATAGTAAGTCACACATATGTGTTAAAAGAATTGGTGCACTTAATACTAAGCCTACATCTCACTCACACACACATTCATGCAGGACAATGTATACTTCAGGTTGTATTTAGTTGAATTAAACTAACCTAACTACATTTCTATAGACATTTGTTACATTTCAAGAAAAGAAAAAAAACTTAGTTTGACATAACAGGAAAAATTTGGCACATGAATCAAAAAAAATATTAATAATGATGCATAGGCATGCACAGAAATCTGTTACTTTTAACAATATCAAATAACATATTTCTCTTGTAGAGATATTAAAAAATTGGATTACATTAAAAAAATCGACAAAACGAAAGACGAAGAGAGAAGGAAAAAAAATCAAAGTTATACATTAAACATATTTCAGGTTCAGTACAATGAATACATATCATGGTGAAAAAGAAAAGAAAAAAAACTGGTTAATTAATCTTAAAAAAAACCACTTTGGTAGCATTTTATTGAGTCTCTGTCCCAATAGGAGAAATTTCGACAATTTTATGAGTCATTGTTCTCACGTCGATAGTAGCTACCTTTTCAACTCTCTTTATTCACTGTGATTGGTGTCCATGAGAGTATTTAATCGTTTGTCTTAACGACAGATAAAAAAATTAGTTTCTTCATATTATATATAAAATTCTCATTTCGTCACTTGACGCACTTGGTATAAAATTTCAAAGTTAATTCAGATTAAAGAAAGATTATTGAACATTGGGACAGACAGACATTGGGAACATATTTCCATAATACTATATGATATTTCGATGGAATTAGGTCTTTGGACCTATCTAGGTCCCGTATTCACATTACTAAATTATTAACCAAAACCAGTTCAAATTAAAATAACTTAATTTCTATTTCTAGTATAGATCGTGGGGTCAAGAGATTCTAGTCACTGAACTGACGAACGACAAATAGTTAGGTTTCCGATCGTAGGGGAAGGATTTGTTTCATAGTTTACTGATAGAAGGATTTGTTGGCGGGGCGCACTGTTTCGTAGTTTACTGATTTCACTATGATCTCGCAAAATAACTTTGGATAAGGATTAGGGTTTTGTTTTCTTACGACCTGCTACTTGTTCCATACAACATTTGAAATAGTATTAAAAAATTGAATAGTTACAAACATTACTAACAAATCGATAAGGTGTCATTAATTATAAATTACGCGGTAATACTTTACATTACAAATAATTGGTCAATGTCGGGTGTCAAAAATCTATGGCAACCTAAAACAACCAAGGTAGATACCGAGCCCATGCTAAATATATTCATTAATATATTCCATATAACTACTTATTATATTCATTATTACTTAGAAATCAATAATTATATTATCGTCGATAAATATATTTCATACACATACATACATATTCATATTCATGTCAATATTCACTAAAAATTCACATTTCTCTCTTTGGCTCACATGACCCTGACAAAACACATTTTTCCCAAATAGGTTGCAAACTTTACAAGAAATCCCGACAAAATAAAATTTTCATTTGTATCCGCGTATAGAATGATATTTAATAAGTTGACATAAGAGGTGGAAATACAACAAAATAGAGCAGGCACGTAACTTTTCAAACTATGTAAGTATATATATATATATATATATATATATATATATATATATATATATATATATATATATATATATATATATATATATATACAGAGAAAGAAAAAATCAAGGTTATGGGATTTTCGGAAAGACAAAGGCTTTAGGGAAATCCCACCACCACCGTATCCGGTCAACGCCATTGCAGATCCTGGAATCCACCGGAAGGTTGGAGTAGAGTCTTAATTTGGAATTTCAAAAAGAAAAAAAAACTATCCGACCCCTTAGAAACTAAGAAAGTCCAGAATAGTAATGAAACTAGAGTAATAGCTAAGATATCCCTAATTAGTGATTTGCCAAAATAAAAAAATTAAATAAACTAATTTTTGGATCGGTGATTTCAATGACCAAACATCACCGATGGCTACCCTGCACAGATATGCCAAAGTCTGGGACGTCGTTAATTTACATCAACTAATTAAACTGAGAAAAGAAACGAAAATGCTTAAGAGGGTCATGTGTCGACGTTCGGGTACGCGATGGGCATAAATATTAATTTAGTAGCGGTTGATTTAATCGGATAGTCCGAACTGAGCTGTATGAACACTGCCAGCAAATAAGGTAAGCAACGAAAAAAAATCTCGGAAAGTCAATGAATGTTACAGGTACAAATGACCAAACCTGTACTTTTCGATGATCACAGGATATAGCAGTTATTTTTCTTAATTATCATTTCTGTCAACCTTTTAAAAGTAATTCCCACATGATGCTACCCTATCTGTTGAAAGGCTTAATATCCGGGGCTGTTAATATGAGGTCCTTAAATGCGAAGTAACACACAATTCCCAACTACACTTTACTATCCAAATAGCAAACTCGGTTAGATGAATGTACTGGTGTAGAAGTCAAAACGAGAGAGATTTTCAGTAAAACATATTCATATTCTCAACATATAATATACACTAGGCCTATCCATTTAAATATAGGTGTCATATCATCTTGTTCACTTCACATTATAATCGTATTATTATTATATCGTTACATTTAATTATTATCTACTCATTTCCACACGAAGTAATATTTTACAGACACCCTATTTTATACATTTTACACGCAGGCCATACACATATTTATATTACGCACTAATAAATATATAATTAATCACAATCTGTCGCGCTTAAACTACTACACGATAACATTCATCGAACCACGGACTCTTTGTTTCAAAGCACCCAAATTATATTTACTTCGCAGTAAAAAAAATCATACATGTATTCACTGAAAGTTAAGTTGTCAACAATGATTTTATTTCTGATTTGCTGATAAAACTAAAGCAACAATGGAATTTTTCTACAGCCACGGGAAAAGAGAATTTAATACTACATTTTGAAACAAACAGTAACATCATGTGGGCTATTAAGAAAACAGGCGTTCTTGATTTCAGTGGATATTTCGATTGCTAGTTGACCTAGCAAGCTATAATTTTCAGAACTACGAGATCTCATGCTATTTCATCAAAACGTGCACTCATTTGAACCGAAAACCATGTCCACGGGATGTAATTTAGAAATAAGGGGCCAAAACCAAACAAAATAAATCACTAACTCATGCGATGACGTAATGTCAACAAACGACTGATTACAGAAAACGAACGCGATGGCGCTGTAGTGGAGACATAATTTTCCGTGTACTCAAATATATACTTGCACTTATGAATCAGAAATCTAATATTTACTCTCGTTTAGTGTGCTTTGAGGTAGACAAATGGTATTAAACTAACGCATGTGAACTACACTGTCCTAACAGAAAAAATCACACACTCGCACAGAACTACTAATTACACACACCACTATAAATACTACACATAAAAACTACTAAACAAGCACCATTTAATTACATGCGTATTGAGGAAAAATACTCCCTTGTTGCGATAGAGAGTTGGCTCTATTAAACTTTAGGGGGCAAAATGAGAAGAGTTAACCCTAGGTCCAATTGACTTGGCCAATTACTTAAAACATATTTACTAGAGATTGATGCCCTGGGGGCACCTTAACGAGGTTTATTGAGGGACCCTTCCCCTGAAAGGGGAAAATGCCCTAAAACAAACAATAACTAACCCATCCCCCGCTAGAAATGGTTCAATTTGGAAAGAGAAATAGGAGCCCTTTTGTTAAATTAAGCTGCCATTCTACTGATTAACATTACAACTATCAAACCTACTACGTACATGCACTTACTGAAAATAAAAAAAATCACATCTATCAGATACACGAATGAAATGCACAAAACCAGGTCGTATTTCCCCTAATCCCTAACTGAATCTATGGTTTGAAAGAAGAGGAGGGTAAAATCACACTTCCACTATATTTGTTCTAAAATGATAACATCATGGCCTCATGTAAACAGAAATCCGGAATTTGATATTTCTCCTTAGTTTTGCAGTTCTTTCAACTAAAGTATAGGTTTACAGGCTCCTATATAATCATATGGCGTTTATTATAAAATGTAATCTAACGTTTACCTTGTTTTTCAGTCGAAAAGTCAGTTTCTTTCCAACAGAATTTCGATGGTCAATTTCACAGGTTTTGCTTCCAAATGTGTCCTCGATTATTATGATAACATTGCGCCGAAAACGACAAGGATTGGCAAATTCCACCAATCAGGGTGGAGTCCTGCAGCCGCGGAAATTACAAAGCGAATAGAAATTTGGCAAATCCAGATATAACCGGATCTGAAAGTGACTATGGACTAGTGAGAGGGGATGAGGGAAAATTTAGGTACCTGGCCAAAATCTACATTGGTCTGAAATTAAGAAAATTTACATCCAATGACGGAACTATGTTTCGGTATGACGTCAGAATGGTAAACCTTATAACTATTCAACTTGTATATGCGAAAATGGGATTTACAATTAATCAAAATATAAATAAATATATTATTCAGTTAAAATATGATTACTAATGAGACCTTTCGATTCATTACATTTAATTTGAAGTAAAGAGTATAAATAAATTGTGTAATTAAACCGAAATCGAATAAAAAAATTCACTAGGTACAGAGTGAGTAAAAAAAAGTTGTCATTACTTTCAACTGTAATGGTACATTACACACTGGCCAAGATCAATTTAGTTACAAAAAGGAAACTACTGATTCCAATTAATTTCAGGATGCTGAATTCGAAATTGATAGTTTTTTTCCTGCATTAGCTCGTATTTTGGTGTTAAAGTGATTGCGAACTTTACTATTTTGTACGGACCGCTTCAGTTTTCACGATTATGCGGTAGAGCAAATGTATAAAGCGCCGTTGTTGCGTGGTTCGGTTTTACTCTTACGCATTGCAATAAATAATCTCTCAAGAGCACAAGTTGCCGTGATAATCGAACTTTTTACTTCTGTAACTTCAGTTTTACTGTACCGTATTTTCGGAACTGTATTTTCCTGTGTTTTCAGTATCTTTCAGTGATTTTTATTGAAGAAGAAGAAATACACCCCGAATTTCTAGGGAATCCTCGAAATGAGAGAGAGAGAAAGAGCCTAAAGTATATCGTCTTTCAATTGTTGCAGATTATCATGCTTTTTTGTCCATTTAAATATAGATTAAGGAGTTACTACTTCTTGGAATGGTTCAATTTTTGTTGTAAAATTATTGATTTGTGCAGTAAGATATGAATATAACCCAATGAAACTTTTGAGAATCCGTTTCGTAGTTTTTCTTTAATTTCTTATTTTCCAAGCTATTTTAGTGATATTTTAATAAATTCTTCACTGACGAGGTATCCTTATACGTGAAGCTCTTGGTAACCTATGTGTGACTTCTTGGGAGATGCACGAAAATCGTGTTTCCTAAGCCACTTGAATAGTAATTCTAAATCCTGTAATGATATCATCTGCAAAACTAGTAAACCTATTGGGTAAGCCGTCCAAAATCATCCTCGTTGCGATGCTGAGATTTTGACTTGAGATACGAATGGCATTGTAATCTCTAATTTCTATTTGCTCTTCCTCATGGTTCGGATGATGTTGGATGTCGGTCCCCTTGCCAAAAGGCTTTCTTACATTTTTTTACGTTTAAAACAAGTGGATACTCCACGTCCCCGTTTTCTTCATATGAAGGATTTGATATACTAATATTTGACCCTCAGCAGGTGTGGCCTATTTACTAATCTGGGAGTGTCCCTGTTTTTTGTTTCCTTTATTACAGTATTAACTTCTTCTTCCTATATGCTTGTTGGTTTATATAGATTGATTGGGCTATCACTAATGATAAGTCCGCCATGTTATTGGCCAAGGTAGATAGTTCATGTTGATGAAGATTCAGCTTGTGGTGGGAATTGTTCTTCGGTTCTTGACTCGTGTTATGGTATTCTGACTGATAGGTGTAAAATTATAGTTGGGAAACAGGTACTTAACTGTGCATTGGATAAATGGCAGGTTGCATCTATATAGGATATGTAAGATGGTATGGTTGTTGAGTTGGATATTTTATCTTTGATTCATTTGCTAATATGTATGATGGGTTCCGTAGGTTAGGTATAATGTTTTGGCAGTGTAGTGTGTGCAGTCTGTGATAACTCTGCGTGATCTCTTTTTTCGTAAAAGATCATTGGCGGCGTCTAAGGTGTTCAGCTTTGTTTCTAAAGCGTCTACTGGTACAAATGTTTATAAAGCGATTTTGTTAAGAAAATATCTTTCTAATCCTAAAGATAGGTGGTGTATCTTGTGTTTTTGTTACGCTTCTGATATTAATTGTCTAATTACACCAAGTTTAGGCATAAAATACTAATGTATGGGTTCATTAGTTTCCTGGTGGACTTGGAATATTACTTGTTCCGCCTTGTATAATGAAATATTTAGCCTGCTTAATTCAACTTATTTAGATTTTAAATTTTCATAGGATAATGTTTTGAATTGGACTCTGGTTTTTAAGTTGTATCACTAAGTCTAACGCCGTATCCTGTAAGTATATTGTTAAAATTTCCTTCCTTTTTGCTGGTGAGCATGACTGCATGGTTGCCATGTGATCGAATAACATGAAAAATCTGTCTGGTCCTTGTGCACGTGTCCTGAATATTTCATAAGGTGAGGCATGCTAAAAGACATACTTGATGCACCTTCTGTCATATTAAAGTTTGTATTGTTATTTCCTCCTTACTTATATGTCTGGTTATCAGACCTCGTTTCCCGCCGAAAATCACACTCACGATTATTTTAAATGAGAGATAATGAAACTTAAATGAAGTTTGAGACTGACCTGATTAGGTTTGTGCCTGATAAAAAGTTATTAAAAGGTGCGTCCCGTACAAAACTCCCGAAGACTATCACCATGAAATGATTTTATGGATACAGTCTAAATAACGGTCCGGGCGAGTCATTTCCCCTTCAAAAATTTATTACAAAAATTTTAGTAAGTACAATGTCTTTGATTTACAAAGAATAAATAATGTCCTTTCTTCTTATTTATTAGATGAAGGAAATTAGTGTTTTGCACGGTCCCACTTCTCTCAAAGCAATCTCAAAGGCACCTGGAAGCTGTCTTGAAGGAAAACCCCTTCAGCCCATTGTAGCTACGTAAGGTTTTGTTTGTGGTGAGGATCCCTAGTTCAATGTGACCTCGGTTTAAGGTAAATGTGTACCAGTAGTCAAATATGAGCATAAAGTTTATACTGTAACCATGTGGAAGTCATACGCTAGAAGAATCAAAATATACCCATTCATTGAATTGTACACTCATGTCCAAAATGATTGTCGCATATCTACAATTGTCTTCTTGTAAGAATACAATTTGATAATGATTTTGCAGGGTACTTTTAATAGTGATACTATTTGTATAGTTGGGAAATGTATATTTGTGATAAATTTCATAGGAAAAGAATTATAAATACGAAAATTAGAATGAGTAAAACAAAATGTTGCTAAATGAACAAGAAAATTTTATTTTCGTTTTATTGTTCTTATTTACTGCTCTTTCGACATGAAACTTGCCACATACATGTCTTAGCCGATTATACACATAATAACATTATAAGAAATACCGAGCGAATTCGATATCAAATTATATTCCTACAAACAACATATTTATAGACATGCGACAATATTTTTGGACATGAGTGTACCTTCAGCCATGGTTCATTTGGATAGCTCAGGTTTCGTCCATAGTCACAATATTTTCAAAGAATCTTCACATCCCTCTGTTAGCAGTTCGTCACTTGCAGTGGAAGTGAATGTCCATGTATATGTCACACCTCAATGACTTGATGCGGTATCCATGGAGCAATTATGTGGAACCCAATAATGTTATGCAGAATTTGTTGGATTGCATGCTGACACACTCCCACCTCCGTGGATAACTCACACTCAATCATTCGGCGACCTGCACTGAAAACGAATACATGAAACTGAATTGTGTATTTATGTGTTTTGTCTTGTCCAACGGGGGCAATGTTGAACGGCATCCCTATCTTTAAAACACTTTCATCAATCGCGCCACAATACGATACAGATATCTGCTTCACCACACATTTCACGAAATTCCTTAAAACATTGTTGTGCACCACTACACCCACGTGCCACTTCAATCTTGATCCTAGCATCTTGTTCGTCTTTACGAAACGTTTTTGTGGAACTTCCACTTTCCTCATTTGCTTAACGACATTGCTGCGTTTGACTGGCATACGACCACTATCATTTACCACACTTCCTCGTTTAACATCCCTCTTTTTTGCTAACATCTGATGGAAGAACAGTGTTGTCATTAATTGTGATCATACCTATTCGTGATAATGAATGTTGATAAGAAGAAGTTTTACAAATATAGCTTTTTTGCGCCATGATTTTCGACTATCTTTACTACTTGGGTTAACATCATTAAATGTAAACCATAGGATGTGATACCAATTTCTGACAGCACGTGCTCTAATAAATGCATGATTTTGATTTTTTCCTCTATCTTTGTTTATAAATAAATTATTGATCAAAGTTTGTTTCATGGTAGTTCCTTTCTTGATTTTAGAAGGGATGGACTGGAGACACCATAACTGCGGAGAAAATATGAAACCAAGCTTGTATGTGTGGTAAGGGGAAACAGACAGAAATGGTATGGTAATATGGACATAGGGTACTATGGAAATTTATCTATTAAGAAAAAGACGTAATTTTCCGTTACACTTTTATTATAATTAAATATTTAAACATTTCTATTTGGAACTGAATGGGTTTGTTATTTTAGAAACTACGATTGTACAATAATTAATAAAAGTTAATTGCTAGTCGGGCACTTTTCATTAAGAGCGGATATTTTAAGGAATATATAATTAATTAGTTTTTTCTTTTCTAAATTATAGACAAATACACATTGGCGGAAGAAGATGCGTTTAACAACAACCAGAAACTTATAGGATTCAGCCCATTTTTGGTACAGAAGAAGGCAATGGTAGATGGGGATGTACTCGATATGAAATCCTGTTACATACAACCATATAACAGCACTGATATATGCACTTATTACTGCCTTAAATTAGTGCGTTATACTTGTTATTAGCTTGTTTAAGTGCAGATATTTATTTATATCTATTGTCTAAAAATTATAACTAATATTAGTAGCAGACAGGGAAAAATTTTATTGATCTTTGTACTTATAGTTGTATGAGGATTCCATCGTAAATTTATAAACTTAGTTTCAGTTTAACATGCGAGTGTCGTAGATAAGGGGTAGATTGTTATATCTGATCTTAACATTTTGTTTGAAAAATTCAATATATATATATATATATATATATATATATATATATATATATATATATATTACTCAGTACAAAAATGCGTTCAAATTAATGGAAATGTTTCGTTCTATAAGAAATACCCCGTACGCACACAACATTGTAGAAAGGAATTGATGGTGAAATTAGTCCTATATTAATTACATAGTCAGCTATTTTTGAAGCAACTTCTATGCAAGTCGATAGGGAATTGAAATAATTATTTCAAATTTCTACTTTTCTGAAATCGAAATTGACTGCGTTTAAGCCTTTTCTCTTTTTCCAAGTACCGTCGCTAAATTTGATCATGGTAACTTTTGATGCTTTCTTTCTGATTCATAAATTATCCTGTTCCTCCGACATAAATTCATCTTATTATATATGAAATGAAATTACCAATCATATTTGGTAATATACTTCATTGCTATCTCAGAGAATTATATCACGCAAATGTTTCTGTGCAAAGTATTTTTCTGAAGATGAAATGAATGTTCATTTTTTAACACTTTATGCAAAAAAAACTTGAAAAAAAAACAGTGGTTCATTTCTGGGGAGACTAATATTTTCCAAAGTTCCGTTTGTGATGGACCTGTTTAATCCATTAGAGTATTTTGCGTGATTTTGTCTGTGTGCGCACATTTTTCTCATATTAACCCTGCAACCCTCGCGCGGGGTAAATATGACCCCAGAGGGATATTTTTCGTTTGGCTCTCCTAGACAGTTGGCAATTCTGATCCGGCCACCCTGCTAGCTGTCTGTTGTATTGTCTACTTCAAGGCCAACAATTAGTTAGTTGTTTACTGCAACATTTTTCGTACACAAAAAATACGTTTAATATAAAGTGGGGTCACTGTGATCCCACGCGAGGGTTGTTGATACCTAACATCGCGCGAGTGGTGCAGGGTTAACAAAATTTAAATGTTATTAATTATTATTAATGTTGAATTTGATCAATCATATCAATCTAATCTTTAAAATAAAAGATGACATGAAATGTATCTGCACAATTGTAATGTTGGCAAAATTGATAGTGAAATTAATTTCTATTTTTATTCTTTTTCTTTACATGACAGTTGAAGTTTGTTCCTTTTTTTTTAAAATGAATATAGTTTCGGCATATGAAGAAATAGGTGGTTGAAGTGTGATATACACATAAGTTTCCTTCTAAAGTGGTAATTTTTATATATTGTTTCTGGACGTAATATACATTAATTAATGCCCTGCTAAATTTAAACGTCCGGAATCCGTAAGGAGTCCGTGAATGGAATATATTCCTTTCCTCGTATTCGTATATTTGATACGTACCATATCAGGAACTTGCTGTTTAATCCTAAATTAGGTTAAACAAATGGCGATAGCTGTCACAGTTTTAATATTGATACTCAGGGGATGATTGAGTTGTACAATGCGTTGGCTCTATATTAATGTAATTGCATGTCTAGTGTGCTTCATGCTGTTAGAGGAAATCATCTATGATATATCCTGCATCAAAGATGATTAATTATAATAGATATAAATGTTTGATGAAGTGAATAAATAAATAAATAAATAAAGATTTGTAATAACATAGTTAGATAATTATATATTGAATACATAAATGGTGATTCTCCTTAGGCTCTTGATGCCTAATGACTAATGTAAACATGAGTTGTAAGTCACGCATTTTCCTAAGTGTATCTTAATTTCCTCACCTATTATAGAATCATATGTCGCATCAGAAACTGCACATGCCCCTTAACTTAATTGGAGCTAAATAAAAAGTGAACCGTTGTATCGTAAGACGGTGAAGTATTTTATTTTCATCTTTAGTAGATTTGCAACCATAAGTACTCCTGATATGTTATAATGTCTTGTGTTTTCTTCTTCTGGTGTGGTTTTCCTGCGTGGTGCAACGTATCTGCAGTCCACAGTCCAATGCTTGCAGCTGATGAAAGTAATCATTTTGTGATCTGGCATATCATCAGCCAACAAATATAAGCAATCCAGAAAGAGTAGCATTACACGTTAAAACGTCACTTTGTACAACGACAGGAGGGTTGTGTTTTTTATATGTGCGAAGGCAATAAATACTTTCAATGGGTGGTCAGTCGAAAGACGTGATTGGCTTCGTTCACCAACAACGAGATTATGCTCGTCTATTCGGAAGGGTGAAAGGAAAGGAAAGCTGTTACTCAATTTTTATTCGAGGTAGACAAAGGTTTTGTTGAAGTCGAGGCAAAAACTCGAAAACTTAGTTTGCCGGGCAAGCTGTTGTGGGCGGAATGTGAAATCTTGCGTTCATGTAAAATGTCGCAAAGCAAATTGACAACTTTTTTTACACTTAAACGAATAGTTATTGAAGATGAAGAAGAGAATAGAAGTGATGTGAAAAAAGATGTGTAACGAGTGCGAATGCAAATATTATTGAAAATCTGCAAAATGCTGGGGTTAGCGCTCTTGGTTCACAAGCTGGTTCACAAGCTGCAAGCGACATTTCATGTTTCGTGAATAGGAAATTAAGTGATGAAGAGAAAATTCAGGCGCTTAAGAATGTGTGGGTTCCGTGTAAAGATTACAAGTTTCATCTTTTGGGGAAATTTAAGGAGAGAAAATCTAGATTTAGACATCAGTGGCTGGAGTTATTTAATTGGTTAGCCTACTCAGAAGTGCATCAAGGAGCATACTGTAAGTACTGTGTGATATTTTCACATTTGGGAGGATGTGGTGGGCAACCTTTGAGGCAACTTGTCAAAATAAAGATTGATAATTGGAAAAAAAGCAAAAAGAAACATTCAGGGAACATACAAACACTAAATACCATATAGATAGTGTGGGGAAGAGAGAACATTTTTTCAAGGTAATGAAGAATAATTCGGGGAATGTAACTGAAGTCCTTGACAGGGACAGGACTAAGAAAGTAGAAAAACCCACAAAGGTCTCGCACCTATTGTAGATGCTATTATTTTGTGTGGAAGGGAAGAAATTGCTTTACGGAGACATCGTGATCATGGCAAATTAGATATCAGTGAAACAAGCGATTATACTAAAATGGAAAACTTCGCGCCATTTTAAAATACCGAGCACAGAGAGACAATAATTTTCGAGAAATTTTTAGAGGTACCAGGAGAAAGAAATAAATACACAAGTCCAACAATTCAGAATGAAATTATTGAGTTCTGTAATCAACTCATATTGAAGAAAGTTGTTTCGCGAGTCAATACTGCGAAATGCTTTTCGTTATTGGCTGATGAAACAACGGATATCACAGATATAGAGCAGTTGGGTCTTTGTGCAAGGTATGTTGAAAATGAATGTGTACGAGAAGATTTTCTCTAATTCGTTAAAGTTGAATCACATACAGGAAACGACTTAGCGGAAATAATTTTGACAAGTTTAAAAGACTTCGGCATAGATTGTGAATATTTGCTAGGACAAGGATATGACGGTGCCGCAAATATGTCCGGCCAATATAAGGGTGTTCATGTATATGTGGTTGGCAGTTTATGTACATTGCGCAGCTCATTCTTTAATTTAGCGGTTACAAAAAGTAATGAAATTTTACCAATAAAAACCTGTTTAGGAGTAGTGGAGAAAATGTAGGAATTTTTCAGTTCACCAAAGACAAAATCTATTTTAAACAAAATGATAGAGAAGGCAGATACCAACAAATGCAACATCATTGAAACGACTTAGTGTTGTCAGGTGGACAGGAAAATTCGAAGCAGTTCACGATTTCGTAGAATTGATTGAATTTGTATTTGAGGCATTGGAGCAGATATCTACGTGGAGTGATTCTACAGGTACAGACGCAAGGCTCGTCGTTAACTCTCTAGGCTTCGAGTTTCTGCTGTCCTTATACACAATTGATTTCATTTTTAGCTCTGGCTTGCCGTTATGCAAATTTTTGCAGTCAGAAAACATCGATCCTGCGGAAGCCGTAAGTAACGCACAAGACATTGTGGAAGAATTTGATAGAATCAGAGGAGATTCTGAGAAGGTGTTCAAAACAATATACAATAAGGCGCAGAAAGTAGCTGAAAGTTTGGGTGTAGAGGAGAAAATGTGTAGGGTTTCTATGCTTCAGACAAACAGATCAAACTATAAAACAAATTGAGTTGAAGATTTTTTTTAGAGTGAATATGTTTATTGTTTTCTTGGATCACTTTTCAAATCAGTTAAAGGAACGATTCTTACAAAACGAGAACATTTTCAGAGCCTTTATGTGCCTATTCGGTAGTGACGACATAGAAATTGAGTGCTAGAAGTTCAAAGATCTGGCTGCATTTTAATCTCCTTTTGTAGCTAGAGATTCATATGGGGAACTGAGGCTCTGGAATACTAGAATGGCAAATGTAGAATGTAATCCCCGTAGTGCCATTGAAGCACTGGAAAAATGTGACAGCAGGAGCTTTCCTAACATACGTAAGCTACTGCAGATCTTATGTACTCTACCTGTGTCTACTTTCACCCCGGAAAGAACCTTTTCAACTGTCAAGTGCCTGAAAACCTACGTAAGAAATTCCACGTCTCAGTCAAGGCTAAACGGACTAACAGCTCTTTCCCTTCATCATGACACACCACTGTCAAGTGCTGAAGTGATAGATTAACTAGCAAATAAAAAGAGTCGTCTCGAGTTTGTTTTGTGATGCGATATTCTGTGTAACTGTGATTACATTTTTTCTAAGCAATTATGCGAATTTATGAATATATCACATATACATTATAAACGTTTGATAGACAGTACAAATAAAAACAAAGATTTCAAAGTCGTAAATTTAAGGTTTACAAGACGATTAAATAATTTGATATTTTGTCGTTTACATGGAATCGGGACATTTGAGGAGCGAGAGCTGAAATACTGCAGAGACAAGCCCACTAGATTTAAATACAGGTATATATGTTTGTATTTTTGGGCTCAAATTTAATATTAATATGTAATAGCAAGAGTTAATTACCTTTTTGTTTTAGGAAACTTTGAATTGTTTATGTCTGTCTATAGATATACACGTAGGAAGAAACTTCATTTATTGATCAATATTTCTCCCATAAAATCAGCTATGGAGTTGTTAATTCATTCATAATTGTTAATTAGTTATAATATATGTGTGTGGACCCTTCCTCAGTTTCCTGACATATCCCCCCTTCTCGAAATACTATCTACGCCACTGAACGTGATAGTCAGTTAATGTAAGCATACAGATTTCGTTCATTACATTTCAGAACAGCTTCCGCAAGTCTACGATTCTCTTTATACAGCTCTGCACAATATCAATTACAATTTTAATCATTCAGTTTTCTGATATTTTCTGAAAGGTATTCATTTCACTTCCTTTCACTTAATTTACAAAAGATATATTTTTTCTTGCTGTGCATCTAATACAATGAAATTAGAATAGAATTGAAAACTTAGTCTTTGAGAATGGAAAACATATCGACCACGATATATTCCACTAATTGTAGATGGAAATTTATAGGTCGTCTGTAGTACATAAATTAACGTGCGTGTTTCTCCCATGAGATTTTTCAGACAGAATGAAGTCAACTAGATCTAATCGCGTAAGAAGGTGTTTCCTTCTATTTTTAAAGAGGGGATTCGTATAAGATGAAAAGGGTGTTGAGAGAGAGTATCTCAGAAACCTTCAAATGGGAAAACCCACACTATTGTGCTATGTTTCAGGTGCCGTATTGTTGAATGTATGCCAAGAACGAACAGTTCTGCGATTGTTAAATAATATCTTAGGAAGCTTTTAGGGTTAATTTTCACCTTCGCAGTATTTTGAGAAATGAGGAGCATGCCACGACTCATGAGCATGTGAACATCAACATTCACTACCTGTAAAAGATTTCTTGACATCAAAGTTGCGTAGCCTAGAAAGTCAGAAAACTATTGTCCTGTCAACTCCTCAGTTAGGTCATTGTTTTGTACGGTTATCAGGTGCTTCCGTTGCCATATTGGCTGCATATTGATCGTAATGTGAATTTAACACACTCCAAATTGATTAATAATGTGTTTTCCCAAGTAAAATTATTGTCTCGTTTCGTGCCATTCCTACACGGAATCAGAATATAACCGTCTCCTTGCTTGATGTGTATTAATCATACACAAGCAATATTACTTCAGGTTTTCTCACCCGAAGTTGTCTATCTCCTTTTAGAAGTTCCGTCAAACTTTCAGTTGCTTCTTGAACTCCATAAATGTAAGTTAACTTATTGGAAATCGAACACGCATCCAAAATTCCTGAACTAATAAATTTAGATTCATGTTAATATACACAAGACCAAGAATGAGAAAATGATTACATGTTAACAAAGGATGAATAGAATAAAATGCATTGTTCTGCAACATGACGGATGAACTGAACAGGACTCATACAATACAATACTCACAGTTATACGTATTTTGTAGTAGACCCTCAGATTCCATCATCGAAGGAAAAACCGACTAAAGTTAACAAATAATAAAACACAGAATGATTCCAATTGAATTGTTGTGATACATTATAGTGAAATACGCACCATTACGTTAAGAAATTCCGAGCAACGTAAAAACTAATATACGCTTGCAAATTGCAGAAAAACATTGTCCTTCATTGATTTTTTGAGCACATTTTTCTCAGAATTGTTCAACAAAAATTTCACGAAATTCACACTTTACGGTTTCGATCTCCTCCAACTCGTGAACCAAACCCTTGTACACTAGAATTTTCTGCAAGCAAGAGTATGGATAGGTGTATCAACTTGGCAAGTTCTAGTGAGATCGAATGGTTGGGTTGAGTTGATTTTTGAGTTTAACGTCCCGTTGGCAGCGATGCAGAAATAAGTTGGGACCAATATAGTGTTGTTCAGAAACAAGAAAGTAAGACAAATGCTCACTAGTTTAATTACTTATTTTTGGAGTTGTAATACAAAAGCCAGAATAAACCTCTGAAAGTAAAGTGTCATATTAACAGTCAAATGAATGAATAATTGATTTAAAGAATATTTACCGTAATGAAACATGGTACGTTTCAATTAAGTTATTATGAAAATAAGAATTGTTATCAGTAATATGAAGGGAGATGAAAGGGAAATGAAAAAAAAAATGAATAATACATACATGTGGTAAAAAGAAGTGCCTGGTAGTACCTGAAATTTTGGGAGCTCGACGAAACATCTAAAAAGATAAGAAATAGTCAATATCAGTTAACTGATAAATAATAACAAACTAAATCTAGAACACATATATAATTCACTACACTAAAACTAAATACTGCAAAATACAACACTAGAGAAATAGGTACTTGCAGATAATAACTAAAATAACAGTCACTTACCTAATGTCTAGCGCAAAACGTTATAATATATAGAAGGATTCTCTGCATGAAATATATGCTGACTCGAATTATTAACATTAATCTTTAATATTATTAATTCTAGTGTACAGTATTTTATAAGATTAGAAGATACTTTATTTCGAAATTCTTGATGTACTATTCAGGATTACAATACAACGTTTTCAAAATATATTTCACTGTTTACGATATTATTCCCACAATTGTTGGAATAAGCCCTTGTTTCTTAGCAGCTGTTAAATTCAATACGGAAGCGACAATAATCAATAAGTCGTGTTTGTCCATATTGCCTTTATGTACTCCTATGCCTACTAGGAAGTACGAAATTAAATTTTCTCTTCTCCTGTGGCGAGGCGCTGGAGTGGCAACTACAGCATTTTCACTGAGTTAAAGATTCAGTTGTCGCGTGTTTTTCATGCGTTAGAGAGCTGTCCACTACTACAACTTGCTGCTCAAAATCAACATTAAGTCGAATTGCCTCGCTGATGCTTGTGGTGAGCTGGGACCAGAAAGTGATTGGAGGGTTGCCGGTGAGTCGTCCGAGCTGTTCTGTCGACCGCCAATACAGATACAGCTTCGTATAGAGGAGAGCAGTGCACGCAACAATTATTAGTTCATCTTTTCTCATAAAATTATCCTTTATTTGGAGCAAGCTACCTGCATAACTTACGAGAATAAGTAAAAAAATAACCCCAATTTTCACATAACTTTTCTTGCCTTGGTCATATGGTCCTCTGCCCTTGTTTATTTTATTGTTATGCTGTTTTGACCATGATGAACGTTTGATCCTAATTCCTCCGTTTATCTTCCATTTGTTGTACATAGATCATGACCCTTCCTTTAGAAGTTTGCACCAAAGAAGAACAAGAAACAGTGATTCGGTTTTTGTGGTCTGATGGTGAATCGGGGGACGCAATTCATCAGACTTTCGGCACAATACTGGAAAAGTGTCTTCAAGCAACGTAGTGTCTAGGAATTGATTGAAAAATTTAAAAGAATGGTCAAACAAGTCTTACGAAGGAGGAACGAGGACCATCTGCGGCTAAAAATGATAGCAACATTGACCATGCACCTGACATTGTTCTGTTAGAGAGATGAGTGAGTATTTATGATATTTTACATCGTCCGGAAAGTAGCCATGGTACCTGATACACCTTCCGACCATAAAAATCGGATCTCTCTTCTTGTTCCTCTTTGATGCCAACTTCGAATTTAGGGGCCATGATCTATATGCAACAAAACGAAGACAAATAGAGAAATTAGAAGTAAACTTTCATACTATGACCACAACAGTATAACAATAAAATGAATGAAAACAGAGATCGGAATGAACAATGAAAAAATATCAAAATTGCGGACACGTTCTGACTTATCCTCGTACATTACATTTATAAAAAGTTACAATAACTATAGAACCTGCAAAATAACTTCTCTTATCTTCGAGGGACCTCGCATTACTTGGATCTTATTTAATTAGAATGCTGTAAGTAGTAACTATTACTATTAAAAACCATTGTTTTACTGACTTAGGACTTTATTTTGTATCTGTGACAAACAATGTTCGAAGTGGAGAAAAGCAGAGGCGGTATGTTTTATTTCGATTTTGACTCGACATACCTTCTATCTAAATGTTAAAATGCATTGAGGGTATATTGCCCAAAATATTGCACTTCTATTCATATAATGACTAAATCCACTGGAGAGTTTTTCTATACTTATAAAGGAAGGAACATGTAAAGACTTTAATCCCCTGCCAATAACTCTAAAAAAATAAAAATCACCTTAAGTTTTCTTAGAGAGAATTCAACACGAAAATGCTCAAAAACCAAATTCTTACATTAAAAATTTTCTGTAGGGAAACTGTCGGAACCCCACTTCACTGAGGGCCAACCCCTAACTCCACTCATGCTCAAAACACAAAATGTATGTGCATTAAGGCAAGAAGACACACACGTATATAAGAAAGAGTTCAATATGGCACATCAAAATATAAACTGGATGAACTATTTTGAGGACGCCTCATTTTAAAAACAAAATGTTGTCAACTTTGAAATTATTTCGACATAAAAAATAAGATCTTGCGTGTAAAGCTATTCGTAAATTACTGAGCATAAATGTGGGTTTATTAAAGATATGTAGCATCTGTTTTCCAGTGATGGTATGTCTTGATCACTGAAAAATCAGAGGCGGTATGTCTTCATCATGGAAAAACCAGAGCTGGTATGGCATAAAAACGCATACCGTCTCAGTTCGACCACTGGTGACAAAGGTAGTTTTATTATCTTCTCTTCGAGCCACTACATACTGTTTTATACATAGTTCATGAAACAATTCCCTAGTATCACATGTCAGTGGTACACACCTCCATTCCTTACATGAGGGAAGTTTCTTCGGTGACCATTCCTCCATACATGGTGATTAAGGTCCACCTTCGGTTCACATAATTTCTTAAACTCAATTATTTCTTGAAGTGTAAAAGGACATACAAAGAATTTCTATCTACCGAAAATCTCTTCTTTAAATCTATGTCTTAATATCTAGAATACTAAATGGCATATTTTTCAAAACTAGAAGTCCTTGGTACTATGTTAACTAAATGGTCTATAGCTAATTCAAGAAGTACAAAATGTATTAAATCTTCTATCGCAGATTTTGTAATTATTACAGTCCAAGTGCATTATTCAATACTAATCGTTGATGATAAATACGTAGAAATTCTGGTGGAAGCTCTTAAGACGAAAGCAATTTCTCATCAAATTTTATCTTGAAGCATACATTTTAATGATGCCTAAATGTAGGCTGGAGTTCCGACTAAGCTTTATTCTTTATGTTTTAAACCGGATGGGAGCTATTGCCAACATTCTTTAGCCAAGCAATTCCACCATTTTCATATAGCAAAAATGTGCAGCAATCTCAGCTACAGAAGAGATAACAATACATACAATATGTTAATGATCAAGTTAATATGTCCAAATTGGCAATATTGACATAAGCATTAATCTTGAGTAGGTTTGTTTTGTTTAAGTACTACATTATTTTTATAGTATCATATAAATCAGACTGATAACGACTTGTAATGACTTCGAAATTAATGTTATTATTCCATCTACTATCTTACTATTGATTATTTAAACTGTGTAGGTCTATCTGTAGAAAATAGACAATAAATTCTATGACGTAGTATCCATTGATATCCTGTTATGAGCAACAGCAATTTCCCTATTGAAATTAACCAATTTCAATAAGTAAAATACATTGGGTGGAAGATAATTGGTTGTGAGATTCAATACTTGGAAACTTACTTTTATTCTGTCGTTCTTGGGATGATAATTGTCAGTGGATTTGCATTCAATATTCATCTTTTTAATTGAGGATATGCAATATTTCTAGATCTTAATTTATATCCCAAAGTACAAGAGAATCGGTCCCAACTCACCCTAGTAATAGTACGTTTAAACTGCGTTCTAGCAAACACTTGATAGATGATTTTATGATATGGTTCATTTCCATATACATACATGTCGGGATAGCAATTTGAGTATTTCCTTAAAACGTTATTCAATGATCAATTATATTCATGTTTAGCATTATTTGATCGTGCATGCTGTAATATTTCTTCGTGTTCTTCTTTGTTTAATTGTATCATACGTTTTAATAGAGTTTTTGAATTGACAAATATTCAATTTGTGTAATATCGTGTAGTAAAGATATCCGAGCCACGATTGGTATGCATCAAAGAAAAACAGCATTCTGTCATCCTCATTTTCTTGTCTTAATGTGTACCAGGAACGGAAAGTCATAGAAGACTTTCGGCACAATACGGAGGCAATGTGTTGTGACAGTGAAGTGTTTTCCAATAGATTGAACTGTTCCGAAGTGATAGAACGAGCGGAAAAAGCAAGGTGCCTAGCTACAGCAGTAACTGATGACATTATTGAACGAGTCCGTGTTTTGATTCTGAATAATAGACAAGTAATGTTTATGAAGTGCAAAATCATGTGCAGATTATTCAATGTTCTGTATATGACATTATGGATAAGGGGCTTAATTTTCACAAAGTGTGTTAAAGTGGGTTCCGAAAAACACTAGATGAAGTGCACATGCGAAACCATCTGAGAAACTGGCAGCACATATTCTATCGTTATGCTAACAAAGGCGAAGCGTGCCTTAGGCGAAACTTCACTGGAAATAAAACATGAACTTCATGGCTTTGAACTAGAAAGCAAACACCAGAGCACAGGATAGAAGCAACTGGGATATCCCATCAAAAAGTAACTCAAGAGTGAATCTTCTGCAGGGAAAGCGACGCTCCATTGTTTTTGGATTCACAAGGTTCAATCCTGAAACATTAAATGGAAAGGGGCCAACAATAAACGGTAAGAGTTACAGTGGTATATACAGTGATATATATATACACTGCTCCACAAAACTTAAGCAACCCGAGAGAACGTGGTATAAGTGACGTGTGGGGCCCATTCAACACTGGTTAGTGGCATGCACATACACAGAGACACACAGGCAAGTCGAGCACCCACTCTATCGCATAAGCAGCATCGTTGCAAGCGCGGTGAACAACTTATGCCATGAGCCGTACACCACAGCCCAGTAGTGTCCGAGGCTCCAAGCATTGAGTTAGTGGTTCTTGTGTGGGGTACACACCTTGCAATGGCTGGTAGACGACATTTGAGTGACTTTGACCGCGGGCAAACAATTGGGCGGTGGAATTCGGCCGATCGTAAGTGGAAGTGGCGCAGGAATTCAACGTAAACAAAAGTGTTGTGTCGAGGCTGTGCAATCGCTTTCGAAATGGAGGTGAAGTCAGTAGACGTCATGGAGGAGGCCGTCCGAAGAAGACGTCGGCCGTCGAGGACCGATTTCTCACAATTTCTGTCAAACGTAACCGTCAAGCTTCATGATCTCACCTGGCCAATGAGTTGTTTCAGGCTACAGGACAATGCGTGAGTCGTAAAACTGTTCGTCGGCGACTCAATAGAGCAGGACTGTATGCAAAAAGACCTGCGCTGTGTGTGCCATGAAACTGGATCACAAACGTGCGCGTTACACATGGTGTCAGGAACATGTTGTATGGGGGAACACCAGTGGGCGCGTGTCATGTTCTCCAATGAGTCAAGATTCAGCCTGTCGTCAGATTCGGATCGGACTTTAGTGTGGAGAGAGCCAGGAGCACGCTATCATCCAAACTTCATTGCTAAACGGCCCACCTATGGCGGTGGTTCCATTATGGTGTGGGGTGGAATTATGCTGGACGGGAAAACGGACCTCCATATTGTGCAACATGGCACTTTGACAGTACAACGGTACCTGGATGAAATTCTCAATACACATGTGTGCAATTTCCGCGGAGCATTTGACCCAGACTTCCTGTTCATGGATGACAATGCCCACCCACACCGTGCACATCGTGTGTCCGAGTATCTGGAGAGCGAAGGCATTACGCGTATTGCATGGCCTGCATATTCGCCGGACTTGAATCTCATCGAGCATGTGTCGGATGCTCTTGGGCGGCGAATAGCGCAGCGCAGTTCACCAGCACACACTCTCCCTGACCTGCAAACAGCTCTCCTCGAGGAGTGGCGCCATCTGCCGCAAGACTTGATCAACACTCTGATTTGCAGCATGGAGGCCAGATGTCGTGCCTGTATAGCTGTTCGTGGTGGTTACATGCCATATTGACTGCCTATGCCCTCGCACAACCCAGCTTCACCTGTTGAGTTATCGTAGTGCTGAACTTTTTGGTCATCCTGTACATCCTAACTGTATTGTTCGTCTTCACTTGTGTTGCATTGTGCATCTGGACCGTCTGTCTGTTCATTATATTTGGTGCAGCGATCGTGTCGTTTTATTTTCTGCCACTTCCTTCGAGTTGCTTAAGTTTTGTGGAGCAGTGTATATATATATATATATATATATATATATATATATATATATATATATATATATATTAGTCAGAAAGTAGAAGCCACCAATTCCTAAACGCGGAACTCTAGTTTCGGGAGGCGCTTTTTTCTTGATTGACAATGCGCGTCCACATACCGCCACCCACACTGACAAAATTCTTCATGCGCTGTCTTCAGGTATTGGAGGTATTGGAGCATTGGAGGCTTTGGAGGAGGTTCTTCAGGCATTGGAGCATCCTTCATATTGTCCTGTGAATACAAATATTGTGCTCTTGTGAATAGAAATAATGCAAGAACTTACTGATTTATCGTTGTATATCATTTGGCAAAATCCAATGTATGCTAAAGTTTAGAGTATCTAACAAGCTCCTGATCTTAATGAGATAAAATCTGGTGTATAAACTTCTCAATAAAAACGAATGTAAAGCTGCTTCAGTATTTTTAGAAATTCAGATTCTACAGGAATGCAGCAAAGTGAATCCTGATTTACCTCAGTATATTCAACTAGTAACGAAGATTTTTGTCTCATCAATATGGGAAATTAAGAGAAGCGTTTGAAATATTTTCTTTCTTTAGTATAATGGGCACTTTGCTCTACGAATGTTTAGTAACGGAATATAGTTTCTTAAAATAATATCTTAGTAACAGTGGCGTATACAGGAACTTATTTCCCGTAGGTACAAAGATTTTCGGGTGTTCCAAATTCATTATGACAATAGGTTATATTAAAATTTGTAAACTCATTCCTAAAATTGGACTGAAGTTAGAGCCAAATATGCATTTCAGGGTATCTAAACACGCAGAACCTACTCCCTGTGTAGGTACAGCGGGGGACACTTCTAAATGGTACACCTTAGCCGTAAATCTCCATATGGCTGTACCATTTAGAAGTGTCCCCCGCTGTACCTGCGTAGGGAGAAGAACGGTTCTATATTGCAACAAATAATAGGGTATTACAGTGGCATCTTACCGTAGGAAGAGTCAGTGTATGGACTCTCCTAATTGAAAACAAGTGGTCGTATGCCCTTACGTTTTAAGATATATCATTTTTAATATGTAAGGGGTTAATTTCTCTATTCGCCTTAATGTGGAAAACTGACACGGACGTTGTCTCATCATCACGGGGAAAAGGCTGAACTGTTTGAAAGAAGTTTTCTAACGCAGCATTTGGCTCCAACTGTTTTTTTTTCTTTTTTTATCGCCATGCATTCAATAAATTCCGGATATTAAGGGGAAATGAAAGTACCATAAAAGTTTACGCCAAATATAGAGCATCTCACGGATCTCTCATTTTAGAAAGATGAAGCTCATCATATAAATAACCCATTTACAAAATGTGTGACAATGTGCTTAACTGTTTCGACAAATTACCTGGGTATGACGAATGGAGGATATGATATCATAGATAGATGGCGAACAACTACGTTGCTTCTGTATGACTTTCACGTGATACAAGTTATTTTTTTTTTCATGTCACCGTTCGGAATATGGAGATGATATTTAGACCAAACTTTCCAATAACCATACGCATTTTCAAGGACATTAGAGTTGCGCACTTTCAGTCGTTCACGCTCTAAGGGAGCCCAACTTGCAAACACGAATTTTTCATAGAAAATAACGATTTTTTAAAATGTATTCTTTCTTTGTACGTCATACAGACATTGATACATATGATCTGCCTATTTTATTCTGAAGACAATGCCGAGCTAATCATGAAACACGGATGAATGCTATTGCACAAGTAACTATTAAAAAAAAAAAAGGATCAAAATTGCTTCGAAGCCCCCGTACTCCAAAAGATTCTGTATATACAAGGGTGCAGGTGGAGCCCGGTTCTCAGTGTTCACCTACCTTTATTTTCCTTTGGTCACTGAACCTTAGTTTCTTCATTTCTTCAGCGTTCGTGTGTGATGTATGCCAATAAAGCCAAACCGAGAGGGGATATGTTCACCCTGAGTATCCTTCGTCTCTTGTTTTTGCTTCTTTTATTCCAGTTTTTGTTTCGATTTTTATAGCTGTTATGATTGTTATTTTTTATAGTATTTTTTATTAATCATATTATTTTAGGTTGGGGCCACAGTTATTCTAGTTTCTCACAGGCTGTGCTCAAGGGCGCCAATCTTGGGGAGCCGGGGGGTTTGGGCCCCACAAAGCTCATATGGGCCCCCTTTTGTATTTATGAATATAGAATATTTGGCTTAATTTGAGTGCAATTTGTCTTAAAATTCTCATATATATACCTGCTGCATCTGAATCCCCCCCGCAAATTTACAGAGAAATAGGCGCCCTTGGCTGTGCTTCCTCCTCTGTTACTTGTTGAGTGTTTTTTTTTTTTTTGCTTTCTTTTGCCTTTGTGTTTTCGCCGTCTTCTTTTTAATATCCCGTTTTCATTTTTCCTTTCTTCATATAATATTTATTACTCCTGTCTTTTGGTGCTGGTTGTGCATTCTTTTTTGTAAGGGTCTTCTTTTGGTTGGTTTGTGTTTTGTCTCAATTTGTGGTTTTCAATTTGGTGTTAGGTCATGTGGCTCTATTCTACTTTTTCTTTTTTCTTTGCATGGTTGATTTAGTTTTTTTCTTTCTCTGTCCTCTATGATTTTTTGTTTTCTGGGGTCTTCTTTTGGTTCTAGTTTTAATAGTTTCTTTCCTTACCTTTTTCATTTTTCCATTTCTCTTATGTCACTTTTGCTTTCCCTTTCCTTCTTATTGTCCTTTTTTGTCTTCTTTTTTCTTTTTCGTTTGTATTTTCCTCTATTTCCATTTCTATTTTTCTTTCTCTTTTCTTCTTTCTCCGTTTTCTTGTTTTCTGTTCTTGGTGTGTTAGTCTCTCTGTTATCTTGTGTGTTTTTGTGTGTGGTTATTCGTTTCTTATTGTTTCCTTTTTTGAAATGAAAATGAAATGAAATCTTTATGTTTTACGTCTCGCGGTTATGCCGGTTAGTCTAAAGGAGACTGTGATGATGAGAAATGAATGAAACGGTGGAATGAAGAAAGTGGGAGGAAACGGGAGAGCCCCGAGAAAACCCACGAGCATGGTGTTTGTTCACCACAAAGTCCACACGGCGCAAGCTGGGATCGAACCAGAGAACCCAAGCACCGGAAGTGAACGCTCTATATTTCCTTTTTCATTGGTTTGTTATATGTTGCTTTTGTGAGGTGTTGTTTGAGGTTTCTGAATCCCAGTATGCTATCATTGGGGTTCCTTGGTGCATCTTTTGCGACCAGTCTTGTGTTTTGTATTCCATTTTCCCTCTTTCCCAGAATTCTATCATAATGATTTTTAGTTTTTTTTTATAGTTTAGGTGGTAAAATAGTGGGCGTACTAGTCTCTGTCCGTCCCCCGTGTTTTTCTTTTGTTCTTTTCTTCTGTTTATCAAGTTCTCTATCTTTGTTCTGACAGGTGCTTCTTGTAGTCTCTTGTTATAAAGGTTCTGCCTAGTAATTTTAATATGCTTTTCAGTCTTTTTTTTCAATAATTCTTGTTAGTCGTAGTCCTTGGCTTGTTATTATTGAGTTTTTCAGGAAATCAAACCCCGAATCCCTCAGTCCGTAGTCAGCCACGTTCACCACTAGACCAGCGGGGCGGTCATATAATGACGATCACAGTGAGAGCTTCGGCTTTCTTCTTCCAAACCGCCTGGTATACAGGAACCTTGTCCCAACCCCTCTGGTCACCGTGGGAACAGTAGACCAAGCCCTCCCTCCGGGGAGAGGCCTCATCCTATAGTGAACCGAATATGACTGTGGTTTATTTATTATTATCTATTTGTGCTATGAACGTCTTCTCATGAAACATTGCAACATAGCAATACCAACAAAAAAACACAATAGTTTGATATTTTCACAATAGCATGCAAATTGTTTGCAATTTTTTTTTGTTAAAATGATTGAAATTGTTATGAATATTTTGTTACGATGTAAGACATATACTCTTACTACTACTACTACTACTACTACTACTACTACTACTACTACTACTACTAATAATAATAATAATAATAATAATAATAATAATAATAATAATAATAATAATAATAGTCTTACCTATTTTACGACGCTTGTTTGCTGAAGTATGGTTTTCGGTTCTTATCTATTCCTCTTCCCATATTACATCCAAAATCAGCATATTCTTTGTTATTCGGGAGGTAGTCACTTATGTCATCGAAATTTGCAAGTATTTTATCCAGTGCCATCAGTTTCTTGCTCATAATGAGTGTTTGAAATAGCACATCAGTCCGAAAATAATGAAATTCTCCTAATCAACAGACTCTCTAAAGTATCACTAACTCCAACTAAACTGACAAAATTGCTGAGAAGCTGGTCTCGAACACGAGGTGAAATAGGAGAGTATTTTGAGAAAGAATGGTCGCAAGATAAAGACGCTAGCCAGCAGTGTTGCTACAATGGAACAAAATATCACTGAGAAAAGAGTTTTGTCAAAATTGACCCACGTCGCCGTTCTAGTATAATTGCTTGGTATTTCAAAAGGCAATGTGTGGATAAGAGTGATACTTAGTACAAATATTTTTTCAACAGAACGATTAAAAGTCACAAAAATTCGATCCGATTCGTAAGAAAATAGAAAAGTTGTTAAAACGTAAAGTTCGAAATGGGCCAAAAGTGACCCAGCCGCCGTTCTAGTGTTAAAAAAACGACAGTCCAAAAATGTGGTGTCAATGGGGCTTTTGGAAGGATGAAACTTAACTTTCCGGAGAAGATTGTGGAGACGTTTAGACAGTTACGTTAGTTCTTAAGAGCAGGTGGTGTGGTTGGCCGTATTTCCTACTTCAATGCAGTATCTCGTTGCATTCATTTGATAGTTGAATTATAATCCAATGAAGGTAACGTGATATTATGATCTGCACATGTACACTACAATTATTTAGGTTCATTGCAAATTGTATCTATCTATCTATCTATCTATCTATCTATCTATCTATCTATCTATCTATCTATCTATCTATCTATCTGTATGTATGTTTATCTATATTTATTTATTTATTTATTTATTTATTTATGTTTTCTTTAGGAGCTATAGGCTGCCAAAACATGAAAAAATGAACTTTAAAGGTACATAGCTCTAAAACTATGGGACCTACTGTACTCGGGTCGAGACTTCACTTAGGAACCAATGTGTGTCCTATCCAAATGCCCATGTATACGAATCCTGCGGTACTTCCGCCACAATGTTTATAGAGGTAATTTGAAAGTACTTCAAATTATATGCCCGTAAAAACTACCTCTATAAAAAATGCTTCTTGAGTGCCTTGTATTCTGAACCATGTATTTCTGGTTAGGGTGCATACTAGTTCCACAGAGAAGTCTTGATCCGACAACTTCAGGTCCCATATTTGTGTCCTACGGACCTTCAAAGTTCAATTTTTTTCATGTTTTCGGCAGCCTTTAACTCCGAAAGGAAGATTTTTGCACTCAGGATTGTCTATGCATTTTGTTTTATCTTGGAGTTAAGAATCACCTCCCAAACGTTGTCGGTGTTGTTTTCAAACACCTTATATATATACAGAGTGGATACAGAGAGTAGATTAGTTCGTCTGCGAATATCATTTGTTCACCTTGCAAAAGTTGTAGGAGGTAAAGCCGTGGAATTTGGTGTAACTTTAGACGAAGGACATACGTTTTGTTTCGCCATAGAAGAATCTAATTTGCACTAAATATGGAAGAGATATAGGGTCAAAGGTCAAATTTCGATTTTTCTTTCCTTATGGGACGTCAATGGTAAATTCTGAAAGAGGCTGGAAAGAACATAAATCGAAGTGATAACAAAGAAAAAGCTGTATGGTATGATAGATCGACAAAATATGCGTCAATCAAATGTCAAGGTCAGAGGTCACGGTCAGATCAAGGTGACAGGTCACCTTGAAAACCCATTTGAATACACTGAAAACAACGCAATGTCAGAATCAAATCATGATAAACATCAAAATAAAGCAGCGGAACAAGCAAGGAACACTCAATAGTCTTATGATGTCAAAGGTCACAGGCAAATACTAGGTCAAGATCACATAAGTCAAATAGTCGGTGGGAAAACAACAATTGTTATAATAAGAGAACATGTTGAAGGACGAAAAAAAAACAGTTGAACAATCAAGGAACAATCTCTACTACTTTACACTGAGATCAACGGGCACAGGAAAATACAAGAGCAAATACCAACAACAAAAATTAAATTTATTTCTAAACAGAACGTGAGCACAATGTGGGTGTGCTTGACACTGCATTGTTTATGTTTTCGGAAGTGCACTATGTTTATCTAGCATGAGCGACAAATATCCTTCTTGAGGATTTATTGTCACTTGGCTAAACAGTATTTCATTTATTCTACATGTCCGCCACCCTGGCCCCAGCACAGGTTGATCCTGTGAATCAACTGCTTATGAACACTTTTTCAAGCATGGTAGGAGTGATGTAATCATCATTATGTTCGATTTCTTGCCTTAGTTGTTCAACAAATGTGAGTCTGTTTCTATACCGACCTGTCTCAAAAGCCCCAAAGAAGAATGTCACAAGTCGTGACTTCTTGGTGGCCATTGTACTTCACTTATCATAGAGATCACACCCTGTCCAAACCGTTCACTCAGAACAGCCAGAGTTGCATTCGTACGATGCGCTGGAGCGCCATCTTGCTAATACAAAATTTCATCATTCTCAGTCATGTTCAGACGATTCAACTCAGGGAAAAGAAACTGACGTAATGTAAGATAAGATTCTGATAAGATACGCGGTGTCACATTTGCGTCGAAAAAAAGGGGCCAAGGATTTGCATTGCTGTGATACCCATCCATACCATTACACCAGGATGGTCAATGGATTGTTCACTGCGAACAAGTGGTTGAGAATGAGCCAAATATCGAGCATGAGAAAACGAAATGGAAGTATTAACAAAAGAATTTGCTTCATCTCTCACAAGTATTTGGAATAAGAACCTGGGCTTTTCGTCCAACTTATCAATGAACCAATTACAAAAGAGCACACGCTTACCGACCGTAGTCTTCTCGCAGTTCCTGAACTTTCCAAATTTTGTACGGTTTTAATTCCATTCTCCTTACCAGTTTACTTAAGCCTGACATTTTAAGATCAACTGCAAGACTACGACGGGCCAGAGACTTTTGAGGGGATCGAAGAATAGATACAGCTGCTTCCCTTTTCATCCTTGGAGTCGTTACTGTTACGGGTCTACTAGCCCTCTTCCTCGTCAATGGCTGCTTTGTATAGAAGCAGATACTGCGAAACTGTCTGGGTGTTCCTTATGACAACGTTCCACTCTGCGTGAGATCTTCGTCGTATAACTGAAGCAGATTTACCACACTGAATACACCACGTCACTAAATCCGCTCGTTGTGCTGCCGACAAAGAAATCATTGCGAAGACGCACCTTGTCAGAGTTACGACCAAACCTACTAATAAACCGATACACTTGGAGTGTAGACACAAAATGTGTATCTCGTGTTTTGTCCTTATTCGACTTTAAGGCTCTAACTTAAATATTAACATGAGTGGCGGCTCTAAGCCTATGCACAAATGGTGTTCTCTACCAGCCGCTCAGGCAGCCACGCCTAATATTGTCAAGATCCCCTGTGGTGCGATCCTGCTTGTAGCTCTTTCATCACACTTGAAACTTTACCATACGCCAAACGGATATGCTGGACTTAAGTGTTCAACTATTTTTTTCGTCCTTAAACATGCCCTCTTATTATAACAACTGCTGTTTTCCCAGCGACTATTTGATTTTTATGTTTGACTTTTGACCTTGTATTTGCCTGTGACCTTTGACACCATTCGACTATTGAGTGCTCTCTGCTTGTTCCGCTGCTTCATTTTATTTGTTTAACACGTTTTGATACGGATATTGCGTTGTTTAAGTATATTCAAATGGTTTATCAAGGTGACCTGTGACCTTGATCTGACCGTCACTTCTGACCTTGACACTCGATTGACGCATATTGTGTCGGTTTGAAACGTAGAATCATAACAGACAGCATTTTATTTGTTATCACTTTGATTTAAGTTTTTTTCAGGCTCTTTCAGAATTTACCATTGACGTCCTATAAGGAAAAAAATCGAAATTTGACCTTTGACCCTATATCTCTTCAATATTTAGTACAGGTGACGTTTCTATGGAGAAACAAAACGTATTTCCTTCCACCAAAGTAACACCAAATTGCACGGCTTTACCCCCATATTGCTTTTGCCAAGTGACCAAATGAAATTGACACACGAATTAATCAACCAACTCTCTCTCTCTCTCTGTATATATATATATATATATGGGGCCGGATCCAGCATTCTCTGAGGGAGAGTCCACCAATAACTACCAGTACACTTGAATTACATTTGATTTTTTTAAATGCCTTTAGGCATCTGTGATGTGAATGCGGAATTCCTATCGAAATGCTGTTCCCGATCAATTATTTTCCTTCAATCTTCAGAACATCGACTTAGACTACTGATTTTGCAAAACTCACTGCTAGCTTTTCACTTAGGGTGGTGTATATTTACAACGATGGAGGGTAGTGTATATTTACATACATAACTATATATATGTCTGATTTGTTCTCCTTGCAGTATATCACGATTGCACTTACGAGACAAGACTCTATTTTGAGCTGGTCCTTTTACCTTACAGTTAGATTTATGTTTTTTCCTCGCCCAATATTTCTAATGTTGAGATGGAATCAAAATTTTTCATGTAATTCTGCATAACGGGAGGTAATCAACCCTGCTCACTGAGAAGGAATTCTGTGAAACAGGAGAAAGTCATGTTTATGCTATAAGGATTATATTTTTTTAACTTTACATTTCAGCTCCAAAGAAGTAAGCCACCATATATAAAATGGGTAGAAACAAATGTTTCCACTTCAAAAATTCTCCTTATTTAACACATAGACACACAAAAATTACAAGAGGAAAGTGTGCATTATTATATGCAAGAATATCTAACTTCCAAATTGCCTCCCATTTGGAGCACCAATAGTTATTCTTATCACGTCTATTTGTAACCCCTATTCGACTTTATTGTCATTCAAATAACACTTCCTTGTGTGGCCACCTTTAAATTAAACAATGATATCTCTCTGAGAAACGCATTACCAGGTGTGGGAAATTCAAGGACATCGAGGTATTCAAACTGCAAAGGAAAGTAAGAATGTTTGTTTCGCTCTTTCACAGACCTACCATCGATATGTCACCTAAGACGTATTTGGAAGTTAAAAAATAGTGCCCATCAGCATCGACAACCATCTGCCAACATTATGGAAGGCTATGGATTCCATCAGAGTAGAACTTGATATACTGTGAAGCGAAGAAGGAATCAAGTGCATTTCGCACCTTTACTAGCGATTTGAACTGGCGTCCACTAAGATGATCCAGGCAATGAAACAGGTGATATTCGGACGACTTTATGTCCGCCTAGTATGGCGGATGCAACATGTTTCCCATTCAAGGCGTAGAAATATGTACCGGGTCATCCTCGCCACGTGGACCTTAGCGTTGTCCTGTAACAGGAGGATCATTTGCGATTCAGAAGTGATACCACCACAGTATTAAGTTTTTCTTGAATATGACTCAACATGACAGTGCAGCTGCATTGATGCTCTGGCCAGCTGGTAGCCTTTCCCGTTGCACCATGCCGCAAGCAGTCCACCAAACATACAGGAAAAACGTCTGGTGCAATGCTGATTTCGGCAGTTTTGGAACCGGTTCATGGGACGCTATAAAATGATGATGGCGTCGTGGAGCTTCGAACAGCAAACACTTCACATCACATGTTAATCCTCTCCTCAGACATGGTTGCATCCTCAGACGAGACAGTAAATAAACACATGTGTCTGCTAGCGTTGCCTACTGGCCCGGACTCAAAACATCGATCACGCTTGTAGTGTTTTCCAAGTTGATGGAGGTGATGCCGAATGGTTTCTCCACTCACACTGAATTATAGTCCCAGTTTGAAAGAGTTTACTAATATATATTATTTTCGTACTTCCCAGATAGCAATTTAAACTTGCAGCAAGGTTGCGGCAAACTCGCCTTTGCAGGTCAATGGGCTTGTCGCAAGCTGTACTATGCAAGCTAATTTGCTTGCTGCAAGCTTGAGACAAGCTAGTTAGTTATATCAGGGCAAGGCTTAAGGCAAGCTTGTTTTACAAGCTAAACACAAGTCAAATTATCCCAAACGCAAGCCAAGTATAAGCGCAGCTAATCAATGCCAAGCCTTATTAAGCTTATTGCAAGCGAAAGATACTCTAAACAAGCCATATGCAAGCTTGTGGGAAGAGAATTTAGATAAACGAGTAAGAAATCCGTATATATCGATCGTCTGACTAAATCCATTCTACAATCCTTCAGCACATCAAAAATATCTATGGCATTAATATTAACTCACTTTTCCAATTATTGAATCAAATGCATAGCCGTGAAGGAACCCACGACACCGATCTGCTTTTATATCTATCAAACATCAAAATAATCATAACAGTTTTGTTGTGATACGCAACGTTTTTTTTTTGCTAGCGCAAGCTAGCCCCACCCAAGTGTTAGGCCCTCGACTTGGGAAGAGGTATTATAGGAAATTTGGGAGGGTGTATTACT
Source organism: Thermobia domestica (assembly GCF_964235325.1). NCBI lineage: Eukaryota > Metazoa > Arthropoda > Insecta > Zygentoma > Lepismatidae > Thermobia > Thermobia domestica. Next base: position 263,521,996 of record NC_137458.1, on the reverse strand, counting down.
ATGGTTGGGATAAGTGTTCATTATTTATTTATTTGTTTATTTATTTATTTATTAAATTATCATTGATTTTAACATATTTAGGATTTTATGATCTTTAGATCATAAACATATGGTTGGGTAGTGATGCCAATGGGGTATGAAAGCATGAAGAGGTGCCTGCACATCACAACACATAGGTAGTGTTAAAGAGACGAGTGAGGTTATCTTCTCGCCCCGGGGCAACACGGGGCATTGATGTAAGATATCGGGATCCCTGTTAGTACACTAGGATTACTGTCTGTGCTTGATATGATGGAAAGATGAAAAGTGAATGAAAATTAATTTCAAAGGCATCTAGAAGAGGAATATCGGGATGATCTGGAGGAACTGTGAAACGATACAGAGTAAAGAGCAAAGTAAGAGGGGTGGGGCGTAAAGGTGTGAGAGTAACGAAGTCTGCTGTAGTGTGAACGGTGTCCATAAGTAGCGGATGATTGGTAGTCAGGCGTTGAGTGTTAACTTTCAGTCGGAGCGATTCTATGTGTGCAAGGAGAGTAGGAAACGTAATACGGCTATATAGGTCGGCAGTGGGACTGGGAAAGGTATACAATAGGCGATTCGGAAGGCATGACGTTCAATAATTTGGAGCTTTGTATAGAAGAAAGGGGCAGCATTTATCCAGGCTGTGTAACCGTATATCAGTACGGGTCGTAGAAATACTTTATAGGTTGTAAGAACTGTATGAAGTTTGAGGCTCCAGGTTGTGCCAGTCAAGCGACGAAGTAAACTAAGCCTATTGTATGCTTTAGTCAGAATAGATTGTAAGTGAGGTCTCCATGTGAGGTGTGTATCCAACAGAAGCCCAAGATATTTTGCTGTTTAGAAGGATGAATCAGTGTGCCTAGAACTTGTATATTCAGCAGGGTTGGGTTGCAGTGAACTCGAGTACGTTTGCCAGGAGGAATAAAAACAACTGCTTGGGTTTTGTTAGCGTTAATCTTAAGCCGCCATTTGATACACAAAGAAGAGAACAAATCTATAGCTTCCTGAAGATTTCTGTTTATTTGTTGAATAGTTTTACCAAGTGCCAGAAATGCTGTGTCATCCGCATATTGAAAAATACTGATGCTGCGTGGGAAAGGAGGGAGATCTGTTACAAAAAGAAGATAAAGTAGAGGGGACAATGCAGATCCTTGCGGGACTCCGGCATTATTAATAGAGATATAATTTATGCGTCCGGTGATAAAGTTGAATATTAGACGAATGTAGGTAAGAGGTAGATGATACTTATTCAGTTTGTAAACCAGACCGCCATGCCAGACAGTGTCAAAAGCTTTTTCAAGGTCAAAGAGTACAAGACAAGAAGGCTTTGTGGAGTGGAATTGATTGGAGATATGATAGACGAGTCGAAGTAGCTGGTCATTTATGCTGAACTGAGGGCGAAAACCGGCCAGATAAAGCGGTAAAAGGCGGTGGTTGGTACAGTACATGTGAAGGCGATTTACTAGAATTCGTTCGAATATTTTACTGATCGTGCTGGTTAATTGAATAGGGCGATATGACGAAACAAGGTTTGCGGGTTTTTGAGGTTTTAGAAACATTAGAGTTTTTGACATTTTCCATGTAATAGGGAAGAGACCTGTGCGAAGAATAAATGTAAAAAGTATGGCCAGTAAATGGAGGGCGGTAAGATATATTATCCATGCCAGGTGCACTATTTCTTTTTCGCTTTGTAACAGATAAGATGTTATCGATGGTTATAGGGCCTGTGAGTTCGTGATTTTCGGCTAAGGAGTGGTCTAGTGCAGGTTGCAGATGAGGAGAGTGGAAGTTGATGCGATCTACGGGATGTCCCCGTGGGTAAGGTGGTGGGGAAGGAGGAGTGAATATATCTTGTACATAGTCAGCAAACGCATTAGTTTTGTCAGTATCTGTTAGAAGCGGCTGATTATTATGAATAAGAGGATATGTCGTGATCGAACGTTTTCCAGTGAGTTGGTTGAATCGCTTCCAGTAGTGTGTCGGATGTGATATTTCAGACCACTGCCGGTGTTTATAAGCTATTATGTAATTTCTGACGACACGTTGTATGTAACGGTGATGAAGTAATGAGTCTTTATTACCTGTACGTTCGTAGTCTCGGTAGAATTGACGAGATCTGCGAATAAATGGAAGATAATGAGGTGGCAGTTTTGGACGAAAGGGATTCGAAGTAGTTGTTGGAATGTAGGTATTGGATGCCTGGTTTATCGTCTCAGTTATGAGGTTGAGAGATTCGTACATGGAGTCTCATGAGGTGGGTTCTTGAAGATTTGAGAGTTTGTCCGTAATGAAAGTGCGGTATCCGATCCAATCTGCCTTGTTCTAGTTAAGTGATGGACGCATTAAAGTTTGCGGTTTGAAGGATGTTGATGGCGATGATTGATAGATCGGTAAATGATCACTGCCGATTGGGTCAAGCATTTCGATGGTACAGGAAGATAGCAGATTAGTAGACGTTATAACAACATCAGGAGTGGTTTGTGAGGATGGTCGTGTGGGCTTTGGCAGTTGATGAAGAGTCCCAGTGATGTGAGTTGTAAGAAAATTGATAAAATCTTGCCGTTGTTGAACTGCTCTACTATGGATATTAATGTCAGCCATAATTACGTAATATTTGAAGTTGTTTGAGATATACTGAAAGAAGTCTGTTGGGATAACATGACCAGGTCGAACGTAAATTGTTGGAAGAGTGATATACAGTTTGTTGAAGTAAAGCGTGAGTATGAGATATTCTGGTAGATTGAACTGTGGAAGGTGAAAGTGACGACTGGGTATAGAGGGGGGAAATCCTACAGCAACTCCACCATTTGCACGCCGAGCTGGCATAGTGTTTTCTTTACGGATGATGGTATAACCAGATAGTTTGCATGTAGCTCGGGGTGTCAGATGCGCCTCATTGAGAAGAAAAGCTGAAGTTCGTTGTTCCTGCAAGAGCAATGACAAGAGTGGTTTGTGCTGAATTATAGAGCTGATGTTTACAAATATAAAAGTAAGCGCCATGATGATAGAAAAGGAGTAATCAGGGGCTGCTAAATATGCGATTCGAACTGGCATTGATCGCTGGAAGTGTGACGTCACGCGGAAGAGAGGAAATCGCGTCTTCTGCTTTTAGCATATACTTTTTGTAAACTCCGAGCATATTCTAACTTCATTTGATTGTTGAAATTACATAGGGACAAAAATATTACTAATTCTAACACTACAAATACGCAGGGTAAATTGCTATATTATAATAAATGTATATTAATGTTATCATCCATTCATTGTTATTGTTTTATGAATACTGATAGGCAATGTTAATGATAATTCTAATTGCAGCCCTCAGAAGCCACAGAACCCGGAACGCATTGATTGTTTTTCCTTCCACTGTGTTTCTTCATTGTTTGGGCTTATTATTATTATTATTATTATTATTATTATTATTATTATTATTATTATTATTATTAATATTATTATTATTATTATTATTATTATTATTATTATTATTATTATTATTATTATTATTAGGTTGAGATTGCTCAAATAAATGTTCTTGTTCCTACACCTGTTTCTACTATATTTTGGGTTTAGTTCGCGAAAATGTGCCCGAATAAAATTCGTAAGCGCGAGTGCTAGGAGGCTAATAACTGCAAGTCTCATTAAATGATCTGAGCCAGAACCTGTCTAAGCACGACCCTGAATGAAGGATGAGAGCCCAAGCAAAAATGAGTAGAAGCCCTACTAACGCCAGTGAGCTCAGTCCAACTGAGTGTTGAAGTCTGAGCCCAAGTAAGCGCTTGCCCGAAAGAGATCAGAGAGCACGAGCTCCAAGGAATATAGTTAGTGCAAGCCTCATTGAAAGATATGAGCCCGGGGCCAAATAAGCACGAGCTTCAACGAGAATAATGAGCACGAGCCCACTAAAGGTAATGAGCCCGAGCCCACATTAGTGAAAACCGCGCTGGTATCAGTGAGCTCGAGTTAAATTGATGGTAGTGAGATCGAGCCCAGCTGACGGAAGTGAGCCAACACAAGTGAGCACGAGTCCAATCCAGATTAGTGTGCCCGAATCCAAGCAAGTACGTGACCGAAGGAGACTAGTGAGCGCGAGTTCTAAGGAGCCTAGTGAGTTCGAACCTCATTAAAGAATGCAAGTCCTAGACCAAGAAAGCGCAAGCCTCAACGAGAATAAATAGCGCGAACCCCACTGAAAATACGGAACCCGAGCCCACATTAATACACACTGGTGTCAGTGAGTTTGAGCCCCATTGATGAGTGAGCTCGAGCCCAGTTGACGGAAGATAGCACGCGCGAGTGAGCAAGAGTCTAATTAAGATTAGTGACCCGAACCTAAGTAATCGCGTGCTCGCTCGAAGTAGATTAAAGTACACGATCTCCAAGGACCCTAGTGAGAGTGAGCCTCACTGAAAGATGTGAGACCGAGACCGAGTAAACGCGAGCCTCATTGAAAGATAAGAGCCCGAGCTTGAATAAGAGGGAGCCTTAACGAGAATAGTGAACGCTTTCCCCACTAAAAGTAATAAACTCATTCCAAGCCCCACTGACGTCATTGAGCACGAGGTCATTAATGGTAGTGAACCATACTCTAGTTCAGATTAGTAAGCCCGAGCTTTATTCAGTGTAGTGAGCCCAAACCCAATAAACATGTACCCCAATGAAAATGAAATTAAAATTAAAATTAAAATTAAATGAAATCTTTAAGTTTTACGTCCCACGATTATGCCGGTTAGGCTAAAGGAGACGTGATTATGAGAAATGAATGAAATGGTGGAATGAAGAAAGTAGGAGGAAACGGGAGAACCCCGAGAAACTCACGAGCACGGTGTTTGTCCACCACAAAGTCCACACTGCGCGAGCTGGGATCGAACCAGGGACCCCAAGCACCGGAGGTGAAGTCTCTACTACTGAGCGCGAGCTCCCAGCAGTCTAGTGAGTGTGATCAGGGCCGAATTTAGGAGGGTACACCGGTGCACGTGCACCCCTTCGTTGTAAATATACACTATCTAAAATGAGAAGCTAGCAGTGAAAATAGCAACACTTTCCGAAACTTTCTGCCATTATTTTTCCGTTTGGAGCTTAAGAAAAAGCAGAGCTTTGCAAAAGCAATACATTAAGTCGATTTTCTGAAGGTTGAAGCAAAACAATATAACATTTGTCAAGAAGAGCAGAAAACATGCCGACCTTTTTAACCTAACCTTCTTTAAAATAACCGCACCCTCCCCCGTTCTATATATCAGCGTTGTCAAGAGTAAAGAATATTGTCACATGTCATTTTGAAGAGTTTTAGTGTGATTGGTTAGTTTGGTAATTATTGATGCACCCCGCTCAGAAAATTCTGGATATCACCCTGAGTGTGATCCTTATTGGAGGATGAGTCCTAGCCCAAGTGGGCACGAGCCTCAACGGAAATAAGAACGCAAGCCCCATTAAAGGTAACGAACACGAATCCATAAGCTGCACAGGTAACCATTGCGAATGTTAAAGCAAATATTTAAATAAGAATAAATGCAATGAACACTACATGTTGGGATACGGAAAACCTAGTTTTGAGCGAGCACTACTGGCGGAAAAGAGAGCAGCCAATCAGGTTTATCTCGATTATTTTTTGGCTTCACAGAGTTATGGGACAAAATGGGCAAATCCTCTTTTCTAACAATTTTGCTCGTCCCACAGGATCTGCATCCATGACTCTAGTTATTTAAATTTCTTTCAAGTTCTTCAACTTCATATGTTTGAAAAATAAATTATTTTCTCTTAACCTTTTACTTCTGTTCGTTCTTAACAATTCCATGCCAATTCGATATATGCAGAGAAGAAATTGCATGAGGGCGGAACTTTTTTTCTTACAGGTAGCTTATGAAGTTCGTGTTGTAAGTCTGTCTCATAATCACGTCGCGCAAGAATTCTGGGTAATTTTTACTCTCAATAGCAGAAAATATGCTACCTGTAATACTCCATATACATTGAGGAGTAATGAATAGGTTTAGTCTTCGGTTTCCAACGGATTGACATGGAATTATACTTTATTTCCGCTATATATTGGTTATTCCGCGAATTTGTTTCTTACTAATATCCAATATCTTCCTGTATTAGCCGCAAGTACATGAAATTTCTACAATTTTATATAACAACGCAGGAAAATGTTTATACTTTCAACATAACATTCCGATAAAGTTTTTAATGTAAGTTAAACTTTAAGTTTATATTAAAATATCTGCAACACATTGTACTCTTAAGCGAAATAAGTAGGCACAAAACTGCCGCCATCTATGTTTACATTTATGATTTATACATAAATATGCCTCATAGTTTCCGAAATATGAGGAAATAAAGAGCGACATTATAAGTACGTTGGACTAGAGTGCCAGACGGCACAATTTAAAAAGTAATTAAGTTTCGTCCTTATTCAAAGTGAATGCTAAAAATACGCTAACAATCTGAACAGTACCTTGTCACCGAAAGTTAAGAGGTCAGCGTCACGTGGTTTTTGGGAACAACTGAAAATCGAACGCGCGCTGGCTTTTTACTTCAATTTTAAAGAAAAGAGTCGGCAAGTGAAGCTTGGGTTGCCCTCACTAAAGCTTGCGCTAAGCAAAAATAAGCTTTCGTGTATAGCGAAAGCGAAATAAAATCAAATAAAAGCGACAATGAAGCTTGCGGCAAGTAAGCATGGTGTCTGGGTTTATACGTAATTCAAATCTCAAGGTTCTCCTGCGCGGAAACACCATCTAAAATGTAACGTATATAGGAACTCCCGTTTAAATGTAACGATTATAACCTATTATTTGTCACGCTACCTTCAAGCCCATAGTTCGTGTGAATTGCAAATAATGTCAACACGATCAAATTACATAAAATCAAGCACGCCACTTTGTATCACTATTACCTTTATTCTTCAAAACTCCATTAATTATGCTTTTCTTTTTGGTTGTCATAGCAACGTTTTATACAATCAACTATTTGCTGTAATGGTATCTAAAGTGTAACGATTATACACCTAAAATCAACATATATCTTTAGCTACTAAGATTAAATCTTATTTCCTTATATTTCGAATCAACAACATAAAAATTCGTTTTTTCTTCTTCTTCTTCTTCTACAGTACAGATTGTGTACTTTTAAGCACCGTTGCACAAAACCAAGATATAAAAATAGAAGAAATTCATAAAATAGATATACAATCTCGTTCCTGACGAGGAATATGTTACAATTTAAGAAATAATCCTGGGCCGTTACCTATCTTTACACATAACGCAGACAGCAATTTAAACTTGCTGCAAAGTTGCGGCAAACTTGCCTTTGGAGGCCAATTACCTTGCCGTAAGTTGTATTATGCAAGCCTATTTGCTTGTTTAAAGCTTTGGCAAGCTTGTTTGGCAAGTGACGCGCAAGTCAAATTATCTCAATCACAAGCCAAGTAGCTCTTAAATATCAAGCGTTATTAAGCTTATTGAAAGCGAAGGAAACGCCAAAAAAAGCCATATGCAATCTTTTACTAAGCGACTATAAATAAAACATAAATGTCGATCGTCTGATTAAATCCATGGGTACATCAGAAACACCTACGCCATATAAATGTTCTCTCACCTTTCCAATTAATGAAGCAAATACACAGCCCTATAAACATCCACTACTTCCATATACTTCTACAAGACATAAAAATAATCATAACGGTTTTCTTATGATGAACAACGCGACGTTGCTTCTTGTCAATATTTAATATCTTCCTATATTAGCCGCGAGTACTTGAACTTTCTACCTTTTCATATAACAACTCAGTAAAAGGTTTATACTTTACACAACATTCAGATAAAGTTTATACTGTAAATTAAAATTTAAATTTTTAGTAAAATATGTGCAGCAGACATAGAAATGGTTAGATAACCAGACGACACAACTTAAAAAATAATTAAGTTTTGTCCTTTATTCGAGGTGAATGCTAAAACGACGCTAACAAAGTGAACACTACCTTGTCGCCGAAACTTAAGTGGTCAGTTTCACGTGGTTCTTGAGAGCAACTGAAAATCGAACACGCGCTGGCTTTTTACTTCAATTTAAAGAAAAGCGTCTCGCAAGTGAAGCTTGGGTTGCCTTCAGTATACCTTGTGCTAAGCAAAAATATGTTTTTGTGTATAAGTGATGGTAAAATAAAATCAAATAAAAGCGACAGGTAAGCTTGCGGCAAGCAAGCATGTCTGGTAAGGTTACATTATTTCCCGAATAGCCCTCAAATATATTATTATACAAATATGTATTAATTTCATTTTATCTCATTCTTATATTCATTTAACAACTAATTCCATTTTAATTCTATAAACTTACCAACAAAGATTACTTATTCAAAAGCGATTAACTTATTTGATTATATATTTTTTTAAATTCAATATTATGGTAGCTCACTGACGAATCAACTCAGGATATGTTGATATACACTCGTGCTCATAAATTAAGGATAATGAGGATACATGGTAAAACAACGCTCTGCTGGGCGGTTTTCGGTTGGAAATCACCTCGGGGTATGACCATGCGGTGCATTTGACCATTCGGTGCGGTGCATGCGGTGCGGTCGTCGCACGGTGGCGCTGGCAGCAGTCCAAATACGTGTTGGTGCATGTCAAAGTACGGTGCAGCGTGTAAGTGTGCAGATGTTGTCAGACGTGCTAATGGTGACTGCGTGTTGAAACTGACTGAAAGAACACATATTGATGACGTTATGAGGGGTAGAATAATAGGGCGACTGGAGGCTGGTCATACACAGCAGGTCGTAGCTCGGGCCCTCCGTGTACCACAAAGTGTGATCTCAAGATTATGGCAACGATTCCAGCAGACAGGAAACGTGTCCAGGAGCTACAGTACGGGACGTCCACAGTGTACAACACCACAAGAAGACCGATATCTCACCATCAGTGCCCGCAGACGGCCACGGAGTACAGCAGGTAGCCCTGCTCAGGACCTTGCCACAGCCACTGGAACGGTTGTCTTCCGATAAACAGTCTACAGACGACTGAACAGACATGGTTTATTCGCCCGGAGACCTGCAAGGTGCATTCCACTGACCCCTGTTCACACGAGAGCCCGTAAAGCCTGGTGTCAAGAACACAGTACATGGTCAATGGATCAGTGGTCCCAGGTTCTGTTCACGGACGAGTCCAGGTATAGTCTGAACAGTGACTCTCGCCGGCTTATCATCTGGCGTGAACCAGAAACCAGATACCAACCCCATAATGTCCTTGAAAGGGACCTGTATGGAGGTAGTGGTTTGATGGTGTGGGGTGGGATTATGATTGGTTCACGTACACCTCTGCATGTCTTTAACAGAGGAACTGTAACAGGTCAGGTCTATCGGGACGTCATTCTGCATCAGTATGTTCGCCTTTCCAGGGGTGCAGTGGGTCCCACCTTCCTCCTGATGCATGATAACGCACGGCCCCACCGAGCTGCCATCGTGGAGGAGTACCGTGAAACAGAAGATATCAGGCGAATGGAGTGTCCTGCCTGTTCTCCAGACCTAAACCCCATCGAGCATGTCTGGGATGTTCTCGCTCGACGTATCGCTGCACGTCTTCAAACCCCTAGGAGACTTCAGGAAATCCGACAGGCACTGGTGCAACAATGGGAGGCTGTACCCCAGTAGCTGCTCGACCACCTGATCCAGAGTATGGCAACCTGTTGTGCGGCCTGTGCACGTGTGCATGGTGATCATATACCATGTTGATGTCGGGGTACATGCGCAGGAAACAGTGGCATTGTGTAGCACTCGTGTTTCTCAACTTATCACCGATACCGTGGATACCGTGGATATCACCAATACCGTGGTACCGATATGTTTCGTTTGTTCGTATGTTGTGTTCACTATGTGCCTATGCTATTAGCGCCAGTTTTGTGTAGTGCCACGTTATGTAGTACTACAATCTGCAATTATCCTTAATTTTTGAGCATGAGTGTACTATATAACTTATTCCTTCTATTTGGGCAAAAATACAATACTAATAAACAATATTTGTATCAATGCATAGATGTAAATTGCATAGAATTCAGAAGTACGAATTACAAAGAAATTATAACAATACACTAAATGAAATAAAAACGACTTAATTAATGTCCTATTTAGGATTAACACAAATAAAGAAATTGTTATAATAAGAACTATCAAAATTTATATAGATTAGAAAATATAATATAATACGTTTTATTTATTGGAACCTATTTATCAAAACTTTTTAGAACCTACACTCGTATTCATACAATTTGTTTTCTTTCTGGAATCCATTGTTTTTTTTTCTTTAAAGAATTAAAGTAAGAGTTACAAATGAAATGATTGCGGTATTTAAAGTGAAATAAAACAAAAATCAATTCAATATGTTTTATCGGACTTTACAACATTAGCTTAAGTTGCGTTACCAGAGAATTCTTTTAATCTACATTGCACGCCACAATCTCGTATACAGTCCTGCCTATTATGCACTTCAACGGCATTCCTGTTTCTATTTTAATAATCTCTGCCACCTTTGAATATTTTATGAGATCCATTTCGTAGAAAATTAAAATTATTATTCGCTTGATTCCTAAACGTATTACGATTATTGTTCTTGTTTCTCCTAAAATTAGATTCAGTTCTACTGCCAGTAAACTTACGTTCAGTTCTATTCTCGTTGCCATGGAATCTATTATTGGATTCACTCGAGGAGACGGCTCTACCAAAAACAAAATTTATAGGTAAAATACGACATCAAACACTTTTCGTAAATGAAGAGGAGTGTGAATATAAGTAATTTCAGTCAGTGGATATCATATTGAAATCTATTTTGAGTGGTAGTAAACGTATTCGAAGTGTAATTATTTACTGACGCGGAAGGTGGAAGAATAAAAGAAAGCGAAGGTGGAAATAAACAGTGGGAATGTTGTGTTTGTGTTACCAATGGACGTTTGCGATGGATATAATGCTAATGTACGGTTCTATAGTATTACAAATAATTGTGCGATAAAGAGCGTAATATTATTGAAACGTAAAATAAACTGTGCAAAGTGTGGAAAAGAAGTAAAAATTCAGAAGAAAGGCATTAGATGCACTTTTTTCTGTCGTAAAGGTAAGAAAGGAAGACAGTGTAACACACGTGTATCAGCTCCGAAAGATATTATTTTTAAAGGATCTAAGTTAACTGTAGAGAAAATATTGGCATTTCTAATGCATAGGTACATTTTGCCATATCCAACATATGAAATAGTAGAAATTGAACTGGATATAACCTCATCAACTGTTAGTGACTGGAGCTCGTATTGTAGGGAAGCGTGTGTGGAATGGGCATTTCTCAGGTATGTATTTTTCCACTATTTTCGTGTATGCGTATGCCCCCCGTCGCTAACGCGCATGAACCCTACGGGCCTCGATCCGCTCGGGCCCTCCTGCTGCACTCCTTTCCTGACTCGGTTAGCATTTGTGCTTTTAGTGGCCACCTAGCAAAAGTTGGTTCGTGGTTTATGCATTAGCTCCTCATTTAATGCATGCTCTGCAAGAAGAAACCTGAAAATGCAATAAATGTGTGAAAATTTGGTAGAGCCGTCTGCTCGAGTAATGCCCTATTATTATTTCTAGCATTAAAATTACCTTCTTCCCTGGCATTAATGTTGCGAACAGGTATATAAACTAACTTGATTATGATTAGAATTAGCTTGATTACAATTACTACTAGCTTGCAATATAGATTGGCTTTCAACATTTTGCACTATCATAATAAGGTAATTGAAATTAACACATTGTACATAAATCAACATTTGTTGTAATTTAAAAGGTAATAAGATTATAAACGATGCTATTACCCTTCATTCCTGTTCATATAGATTAATTAATTTCAATTCATTATATATGGATATTGCAAAGTCAGTAAGACTCTTATCTAATTTTGGATTGTAATGTCTATTTCGAACTAAGACATCTCTATTGGCTAACATGAAAACATTTTCGAAATTAGAAAGTAAAGTATTTTTAAAATCTAAATAATTACGAAAATTGCTTCGGATTGCTTTGAACCATACGGAAAACGGCGGTAAACGTGCGACAGCATTTTCAATAATTTAGATTTATCTATTCCTATTAAATCACACTCTTTCTAGAATTTTTCTAGTAGAGTGCTGGCCGGGATGTTATCTTATCTTCCACCAAATTTTGTTAGGGATCTGATTTCACTAAATCGAATAGGGTTATTTTTATTATTATGCTTTCAATGTTTGGAATTATTGTGAATGTTTTTTTTTTTCGGTGGTGAGATGAGTGATTTCGTCTTCCATTTCTCTCCATGCTAGTTTCACTATCTTCCTTTTCTGAATATCCTTCAGTTGAATTACTATCCTCCACTATTCTTCTGGATTCATATGATGTGGGTTCAACGTTGACATACGGAACTCGATCACCATTTGCAGTATTAAGCTTCTCTTTGATCGTGTTGACTTCTTGCAATTCCCGGATCTGACTATAATGCTTGTTAATTAAAGTTACTACCACATCTACCGAACTTTGCACATTAGTAACCGATGTAAAATCTGTTCCATCTTATAATCGGTTTGTTCCAATTTTGAATGTGTTTCACGGTGTATTCGTTCCAATTTACTGTCCACTTTAGTGTATATTTGCGTACTTATTTTTTCAAACTTAACATCCATTTAGGTGTCCATTTAATTAGTTATTTGCTCAAACTTAACATTTATGGATTGAGTTATTTGATGGGATTTCCAGCTTGGTATCCATAGTTTGTTGTTGCTGTGTTATTTGCTGGCCAAGATGCCTTATAAGATCAGCCACGTTCGTTGATGAGTTTATACCGGATAACGTTATATCACCACCTTGATGTATATTTTCGTTTCCAGAAACATTCATTTTGATGTTTCTGTAGATTCTTCTCTTACTTTTGAGTAAAATATACAGCGTGTTGAAGGCTATGTTGATATTACTTTACTGAACTTCAAAACTAATCTCAAGGTAATCCCGGGCGGAAACACCATCTAAAATCTAACAGTTTACTAATACATATTATTTTCTTATTTTGTACGTAATTCAAATCTCAAGGTTCTCCTGCGCGGAAAACACCATCTAAAATGTAACATATATAGGAACTCTCATTTAAATGTAACGATTATAACCTATTATTAATCACGTTACATTCCAGCCCACAGTTAGTCTGGAATTTTAAATAATGTCTACACGATCAAATTACATAAAATCTGGCACGACATTCTGTATCATTATTACCTGTATTCCCCAAAACTCCATTAATTATACATTTCTTTTTCGGTTGTCATAGCTACGTTTTAAACAAACAAGTATTTGCTGTTATGGTATCTAAAGTGTAACGATTATACACATAAAATCAACATATATCTGTAGCTACTAAGATTAGATATTATTTCTTTATATTTAGAACTAACAACAAAAGAAATTATTTTCTTCTTGTTCTTGTAAACGACAGATTGTGTACTTTTAACCCGTTTTCTCCAGTATTGAAACAATTGGAACAATTTTAGGGATGACGCAAAAACCGGCTGAGCTGACGACATTGTGTCGCGATTAGTTAGGAACGCGTCAACTGCATTCACAAGGAATGGCATGAATAGCTGATGTACAGTACTTGTTTCCTGCTCTACTAGCTTTTGCACCTCGCGGTGATGATGTCATTCTTAAAGAAATTTTTACATACGCCATGGAGGAAAGAAAGTAACAAAAATTGTTTTTATTTTTATAATTTAATCTGTTTATTGCCTCAGATACCTTGATTAATAGTTGTTTCAAGTCATATTAAAGAGATATAACGAAAGTAATAATTATAACTTGACAGTGTAACCTATATTACAATGTTCCAATAATGGAATACCAAGAACGAATGGGTCCATTATTTTCATTACTGTAAAATTTCATATCTGTCTCACAACTTGGAATGTATATTACTTTTTTAGTCAAATATAAATAATTTTTACTTTCCGTACGATTTCTCTGTTTATATTTATTTTGTTTCCAATGTACAGTGGCGCAAACACTCATATCATTCTAAAATTATCAAAAATAGCTCATAGTATTATTTGGTTATAATTCCCTACTATTTGCACTATATACGTATTATAAATTATTTTGTGAAAAGGTATGTTGTATGTATCATCCTACAGTGCACTAGTTACTATCAGCACTGTTTCGTGCACTGTGCCCGGGGTTAAATTCCCTTTGAAATAGGATTGAATATTCTACAGAGGTGCCTGATGGATTTATTTTTCTTAGTTTAATAAAAAACACTTCCCTTCAACAGCAAACTTATATGAGATTAGACCTAGAGCTTAACATGGGATTTGAATCACACGTACTCTCACCTGGAATCTAAATTGGGTCTCTTGCACCAAATGCGAAAATGAAGTTTTCGAGTTTTACGTCCCACGTTTATGCCGGATAGGCTAAACGAGGCGGTGATGATAAAACTTAATGAAATGGTAGAATGAAGAATGTGGGAGGAAACGGGAGACCCCCAGGAAACCCACGCTCACGGTTTCTGCCTATCACAAAGTTCACTTGGCACACCAATGGCTAGAGCGTTAAAAATTAATTCATAAGAGATTATTATTATTATTATTATTATTATTATTATTATTATTATTATTATTATTATAACAAAGTATTATTTGTGTGACAATTCATTTTTGTTTGTACCTCTTTGGTATCTCGTACAATTCCAGCCATTTGTTGTACGAGATGTAAAAGACTTAAAGACACTGGCTTGGGAGAATATGTTGTAATGCAGTTGGCTAATTGCGTTCTTAAAGATATGTATTTCAAGATATATGCGGATATATTATTTTCATCACTTTAATTAGTAAGTGAGTTAGCAGAATTGGTTTTGGTCTCACTGGAACCATTATAAAGAACCTAATATCGCATTGCCCACTTGAAGATCCACAGGAACTAAAGAAAGAAGGTAGTGGGGCATTTGATTTCAAAACCGACGCAGCTAGCAAATGCATAGTGGTGGAATAGAATGACAATCGGTAGTTCATTTGGTAACGACATGCGATGATGTGGAGACTGTTGCTTCTGCAAAGATATGGATTGGTAAAGAGAAGAAGAAATTACCAGTTTTACAACCTAGTACTGTTTCAAAGTAGAACAAATTAATGGGAAGTTTGGATAGGATGGATGAAAACACTGAAAGTTACAGACTTCCAATCAGATCCAGAGACTGGTTGTGATCTGTTTTTGCGTTCTCTAATGATACCTCTTTCAACAACGTTTGGC
Organism: Thermobia domestica; assembly: GCF_964235325.1. Classification (NCBI taxonomy): domain Eukaryota; kingdom Metazoa; phylum Arthropoda; class Insecta; order Zygentoma; family Lepismatidae; genus Thermobia; species Thermobia domestica. The sequence continues at coordinate 263,506,710 of NC_137458.1, read as the reverse complement.
AACTCTGCAGGAAAAAGGAAACAAACCCATCTTTAGATTATTTCGACATCACAAGAAGAATAGTCCAAAGACAGCCTCCATTAATGTTCTTTTTTATTTTATGGAAAATTCTACATCAGAACTTAGTTGCTACACATCAACCTAGATGTTACATAGAAAGCTAGGCATCAAGTATAGAACTTTGTTCAACTGAATATTATCTATCGAATAATATTCTGCGTATATAGGGTCTCCTATTAATGCGTACAAAAAACGTAAGGGCAGATAGCTGATGTCAAACCAACAAAAGGTCGTCTTCGACTTTGGTCAAAAGTCCATAATTTCGGAGATATAGGGTGTCGAAAGCGTGGGAAAATGAACTTTAGAGATCTATATCTTCACTATTCTGAACGATAGAGCAAAGGTGGTATGGTCAAGTCAAAGACGTCCAATGTGCTCTATCCAAAAAATGTTTATGTCGTAATCGTGACACCCGTGCGCAAGGGCTTCCCCAAAGGAAGTGGGAAATCTTCGTCAACTCTCTTGAGAAAGAGAAGTCTACATTAGCATGATTCGAAGGCTATATAAACAGCAAACATTAAATTTTTGTCGGCAATGTGATATCTTCAGCGAATTAAACATGGCGTGGAGACACGAATGAAAAGAGGGTGCAGTAACAAAAAATAGGGAATATTAGAAACTACTAAAAAAACATGCACCGTAGTAAATAAAAAATGAAAAAAAATGTATCTTGTATGTGGCAAAATAAACTAAATATAAAGGGATACACTATATCTGCATTGTACTCACTATAAGGAGGTACTATTTGCCAAATTGCTGTTCCATTTTCCAATATCCGCCTTAGCCGTTCCTGTGTACTCCTGGTATGTTCTCAATATGTCCCCCAACTCGCTTACACACATGGGCACGACGCAACAATGACTGACGAACATTATCGAGTACTGCGGGTGTATCACGAATCGACTGAAAAGTAGCTAGAATACGTTGTTTCAGATGATCTATATCATGAATTTCCCTTGCGCAAACTACTTCCTTAACATGTCCCCACAAATAAAAAAAATAGGATTAAATCTGAAGAACGATCAAACCATGCATATCGACCACCCCTTCCTATCCATCTGTTTGGAAATGCAACATCAAAATGTTCGCGAACTTGCCTCTGAAAATTACGAGGAGTCCCATCGTTCATGAACCACAGGGAGCGTCTTATTTCCAGAAGTAAATGCGCTTGAAGGTGTAAAAGTTCCTGCTGTAGAAAGTTGAGATACAGCTCGCCAGTTAAACGACCTGGGAAGAAATATGGCCCTAAACGTTGGTTTTTGACTATGTTTGAACACACGTTTACGCTAAATTATCTCAGGTGGGAGCTTACGACAATTTGATGCGGATTTTCCTTGGCCCAGAAATGACGATTGCCTAGGTGTACGATGCCATCACTCGTAAAGCCAGCTTCATCTACGATGCCATTAGAAAAGAATGAAGGATGGAGTCATTGGGTTGCACGTGCACTTCCTTAGTACCCACCGACAAAATCTTCGTCCTGGGGAATAGCCTCTCATATTGAGAGCACGTTCACGTTGTAAGTGCCATGGATATAACAGCTGTTCACGAAACAAACACCAAATCATATTGTGGAATACGCCTTCTGTTGTAGCTGCTTGACGCGTGCTGATTTTTGGCTGTCGTGCTACTTGGTTAGGAATTCTTTCCTCGTCAACAGGTCCAAGCACTTCACGTGGTCTTCCACGATCCGCGTTTCCACTCAAGCTACTTCTTTCTCTGAGACGTCTATCAATGAGAACAAATGTACGATCATTTGGATCCCGATGGTTTGGGAAGGTCTGACTGAATAAGCGCTGTGCTACCAAGGAGCTACCTTCAGTATGTCCATAAATTAGGTGTATATAGGCTAGCTCACTAAAAGAGTACTCATTCATCTTGTAGCACTGAATACGTCACTAATCTTTCGTACGAATCACAAAATTTAAATAGTACACCACTCACACAACGAAAACCACATCACTGCACGGAAATCGGGACAAAACGTTACTTATTATAGGAGCACATGATTCAGTTAGTGTTAGGCACATTTTGTGTTTCGTGTCGGTAAGGATAACCAATTTCACTAATATCTTACAGAAATACAGAGCTTCTGTTTTAGGCGTGTGTAGCAACAGTATACGGCGATTGAAATCTCTTTCTTTGAGAACAAATTCTGCCACCTCGATGTTCTTGTAAGTTGCACGTCACATTTTAACTACTTGCGTACTTGAATCAGACAAAGGTGAAAAGAGGTCTAAAACACTACCCCAATTAAACATAACTACACATTTGTCAGTCTCCGTGTGGTTGAGTATTAGTTTGTGTGATTAGAAGGTTTATGTCACTAGACTTCCAATCACAGAGCCCCGTATTCGAATCTTGGCTTGAGCAGAAGCTCTCTCTGTGTGTATCAGGTAGTGTGTAATAGTAGTAAGCAAAAAGAAGCTGTGATTATTATTATTATTTTAATATTATTATTATTATTATTATTATTATTATTATTATTATTATTATTATTATTATTATTATTATTATTATTATTATTATTATTATTATTATTATTATTTCAAAATTCCGTTAGTGTCGTTGCCTTTCCCAGCAAACTTTTTTTCAGTACCACCTATAAGAACATTCCAGGCAAATGAGTGTTTTAGGAAAGGTGTTCTCATAGCAATGCTTGGTTTCTTTGTTTTTATTTCTTCGAACGAAATCAATTGGTATTTCAGCGCCACTATCTTCTTGGTTACCTGGACGATTTCTCTCTCTGCATACGGAGAAAGCAAGCTTAATTTTTATTTACATCTACCCATTAGATACATAAAACACAATTTAATGTTATTTTGTTTCATCTCAACATTGTACAAATTGCATGCAGATTAGTATGCACTTTCCTTATATGCATGTTCTTTTTAGTAGTTTCTCATATTCCCTATGTTTTTGGTTACAGCACCCTCTTTTCGCTCATGTTCACACGACAACCCATATTGGAGGTACACACACACACTGTGCTGATGCTATTAACCACGAATGCCCCGCCTCTTTCATTTATGGCAACTAAAGCATATGTTTTTACCTTTTACTGATCTTGCAGACATGCAACCCCACTTATCTAATTAAAAAATTACCGCGCAATGTTTAATTTATTGAAGATATCACATTGCCGACAACGAATTACTGTTTGCTGTTTTTATAGTCTTCGAAACACGTTAATGTAGACATCACTTTCCGAAGAGAATTGTCGAGGTTTCGCCACTTCCTTTGGGGAATCCCTTGCACATGGATTTCACGATTACGGCATAAGCATTTTTGGATAGAGCGCATTTGATGTCTTTGACTTGACCATACAGTCTTTGCTCTATCGTTTAGGATAGTGAAAATATAGATTCCTAAAATTCATTTTCCCACGCTTTCGGCACCCTATATCTCCGAAACTATGGACATTTGGCCAAAGTTGAAGGGAACTTTTTTCTTGGTTTGACGTCAGATATCTACCCTTAAATTTTTTGTATGAGACCGGAGAAAGAGGACACAGGTAGACCAAATTTCAATCTAGAATGGCGTATTTTTTTCCTAATCGTACCAACCGTTTGAATTTAAGTGTCGTAGGGTGCCCTACATAAAATGAAATTTAAAAAAAAATAGCATTTCCACTCCAGCAGGCAGCACGAACGGAAGGGAGTGAAACACAAAATGACAAAGTGAACAAGCACCTTGAGAAATAATACTTGAAATACATTTCCCAAAAGTGTTTTATATAATTGCTGTTGTGAAGACCAAAAGGAACCCAAAATAGAACCGACAATAACCTGTTGAAAAGACGTTACTTTTCCTTTAACACATGGTACCCTGACAGTGTGAAGCTTAAGGGTTTGGTGTGATTAAAAAAAAAAAAAAAAAACATAATTTATATTGAAAACCTATTTCTAAGATTTTTCCCCTTCCATTTTTCTTATCTTACTCACGATTGAGTTTCAAATGACCCAAATTTTAAATACATCTTTATGTGCTATTTGCCTGGATATTATAGTCAAATAAAATATACAGTCTGTTACAAAATAACTGCACCACCAAAGGAAAATCGATACATTTTGCGAATTGTTATATATATTATGACAGATATTAATTGCAACAGTTTCAAATTGCTTCTCATACATCGTTTGGTGTTTTATCTACTACATATATAGAGACAAAAGATTCAAATACAATATATTACAGAATTATAAGCTACAAATAGCAATTATTACAAAAAGTGTGAACATTTTTGTTTACATGCACTTTGTATGAATACATGTTACCATGCCATTAATGAACAAGAAATGGATGCGAGTGTTCTTGAACAGTACTGTTAAGTATGTAAAAGCCATAACTGTGTATATACGCCATTCAGTACTTTGTATGTTTTCCATGTGACGCTTTCAGTGCTGCCAAACTAATTGACATGCTGTGCACGAGAGAGTGGCACAAAGATTCGTCCAACTCATGGAACCAAACTTACACCATAGCTTCAATAAGCTCCTTCCTTGTTTGGAAGTACTTGCCTGAAAGTTTGCGGGGCATGATATACCATACATTTTTCAATAGGATTCATGTCTGGAGCTTTAGATCGCCACCACAACCTTTGGATATGCATGTCTCAAAAGCACTTCTTAGCCACAGCACCTCTGTGACACGGCGCATTATCATTTTGAAATATGAAGTAATCTAAATTTTTGCTTGAGAAAGGATCCCTTGCTGTTCTAGAAGCTTACGATTTAAAATGTCAGTGTAATACTGTGCATTAACTGATCTGTTGCAAATTTCTAGTCTTCCGACATCTTTCGACGTGAAACAGCCCCACACCATTACACTATCACCAAACTTCTCTGTCGGTGATATACAGTCGCTATTAAGTTCTTCACCCTTTATCATCCATTTCCGCCACTGCCATTTCCAAGTACCCTAAACTTTTTTCATCGGAGAAAATTACATGTTTCATTTTTCAACATCCCACGCTTCGTACATGGCGAGAAAGTGTTTCCTGGCTCGTACGTGATTTGTGTTAACGATCAGCTTCTTTCTAGGTGTTTTCTTCCAATTTCCTTGTTCCTTTAGCCAACTAACAACTGTTACGTAGCTCACACTAATACCAGTATCATCGGACACAGTTTGAGCAATTTGTCGTGAAGATGCTGCTCTGCTAGTCAGAGCTAGGGCCTTAATTTTTCTGTCTATCCGAGAGCTTGTTTTTCGCCTTCGGCTACATTTGTCTCGCAAAGAAGACTTATTATACATTATTTGCTTTTTAATAACACTATCAACCTCTGTATGATGCAGTTCAAGTTGTTTTGCAATTTGACGTTGCGAAATGCAACGATAGTACAACGCCAGTAAATTCCCTTGTTTACGAGGGGATGTGTCGTTCAGTATTTTACCCATTTCTGGTTCGTAATCACATTAACTATTGAGGATCAATCACAAAGCACTAAATATCATATATAGATCATAAACAACAACACACAAGCACAAAAGGTTACATATAAAACAAAATTTCATCAACAACGATCAGTGGATCACCATTCACTTGTGCATTCTTGAGGCAGCTATTTGCATAGTGAATGCGCTGCCACCTGTTGAGCAAAGATCAAACAAAATCTATGAGTAGCAATAAACAAAAACGTATCAAAATGCAATGGCGAACAATTGTATGACACGTTAAGCCCCTTTAGAGATAAAATTAATTTACGATTTTCTAAGGGAAATTAAAACCTTGAAATTTTAGCAAGTGGTGCAGTCATTTTGTAAAAGACTGTAGAGAAGGATACTTATTCTTAGTCTTGGATATATATCCTATTAATCATATCGTACGCTGTTATCTTATTGGTTTCACAATGATATAAATTTGACAAGTTCGGCATTCTTTATCTTTTTTCGTACTTCTAAGTAATGTGGCTATTGTGAACATCACTAACCAAGTTTACAAGATCGTTTACTCGGCTTTATCCAAAACTGTGGGTGAGGATTTAAACCAACCTATTTCATTTTGTTCATTTCAAACAAACCCGTTGATTTACAATTGCATGTCTGATTTTTCTACTTTTTTTTTTTTTTTTTTTTTTTTTACAAAGAAGCTAATACAACAATTTCTGAATTCTCTTTAGTCAACTTAAAACGCAAAAAACGAAATTCTGCTACCGATAATAATATATAATTTATTGTATTCATCCAATATTATGAAGCAAATTGAAAGCAAACTGATTAAGGACAAAGCGGACTTTGCTGTTGAATGGTATAGTACGTTATTTCATGCACTGACCACACATAAGGCTTACGAGTATATATTACTTGAACGTTGCATATTTGCGGACACACCAAGAAATTGTAATTTTTAGGATAATTAAAAAGATGCTTGATTAACTGAAACAGAGCACTAGATGGGACCAACAACTATTGAACTAATTAGTTAATTATTTGTAACCGTTTATTCAAGTTTATGTAAACTTGTTATACATGAAATAATCTTTTATATATTTTTTCAAATGATTGCAGAAAGTGGTACAAAATATGGAAAATTGAAGTGTTATAACTCTGTAGATGTGTCTTGCGCAGGTTACTTCAAAAAATAATTCTTCATATTAATTTTCATAAATTTGTTTCCCAGTTAAGTTACCAAGTTGACGCACCAATTATGTAATCTTTTGCACTGGATGTTGAAGGAATCTTTGTTAGGATTCCTATGCACCCACATTAATCATTACATGAATTTCAATAAACATGGTAAAGTCTACTAGTTTTCCATCACAGTTAACAATCTCTTTATATGTTAATGTAGTACCAACAGCTTCTCTCTCTAGTCACATGTGTAGATAAACTACATTACAAATATTTCGTGTCACATAAATAAACAAAGGCAATTACAATCCCTGATATTATAATTTAGATTAATGTATTTTATGTGTTTTTTTATAAATCTATTAGTACTTTTTCTTTACTTTCATACAATATTTAGCCGAGAAAATATAAGGAAGAAGGTATAATAAAAGGAAGTGCTAAAACAGTGATTCGCTTGAAATTTTACTTTGCACATAGCCTTCGCAGAACAAACAGCATATATACCTGTATTATTGTATGCATAACTTTCTCAGTACTTCTGTTAAGTTCGGAATTACCTCCAGTCTAATAAGCTTTAACTGTAAATATATCTTCTGAGAGCCTACAATATATATAGGAAGTTCGGGTATTATGGAATACCATTTTTGTTTCACTTGTAACTTAGTTAAGAATTGCACATTGAAACAAATAGGAAAACAATTATATGCCTTACATATTTGGCTTTATTTATGCGTATCTTGATAAAGAAGTTTCGGTACAGGGGTGGGCAAATCTTATAATTTGTAAATAAACCACTTTGGAGGGTAATATGGAATAGTCGGGTAATATGGAATATCAAATTCCATATAGAAAAGAAATGAGTTTTCTGTTGAACATACAATGAACACAATGACAAAATATGAAAATTCTGAATGGCAAACCATAACTGAATGTGATTACTTGCAAAAGTCATAAATATAAAACTCTTCTTCAGCATCGGTACAGTTATTGTGTGCTTACATTAAATATGATGAACACTGGACCCAAGCTCACCTCTTGTATCATCACAGAATTTACTGTAATAAAAAGTACACTTAGCATTGTTGTAACCATATATGTATATTTACTTGCCCAATACCGATAGATATTTTGTAATCGGAATACCATATGGAATACGGAATATCATGCTTTTCTTGTGGGTATTCCATATTGCCGTCCATGCCAACTTGGAGACGAAAGAGCTGTTAAATGCATTCGAAGGCGTATAGGATAATGGCGCTTACCAAACTACCACTCTGTATATCCAACGTTATACTAAACAAAGAATCGTTGTTCTCTTACATTTCAACAGGAAAATACAGGTTGTAAAACACTTACCTGTAAAAGTTTTCAGGAATAAGAAATCAGATTTTCACATCTACCAACACAACCAATGTCACAATCACGAGGAGACTGACTGTAGAGCACCATGGGGACGTGAGGTAGTAGTTTCATTCCTCTCAGTTTGGAAGCAACACATTACAGGTGAGATAATGAGGTATTCCATATTATCCGACTATTCAATAATACCCGAACTTCTTCTATATATATATATAGGTGGTCCTTATTCTCACATGTTTGAAATTTCAACCTTTGATCCTTTCATATGGTTTCCTACTACAAAAAAATTTCTGTGAAATTTGAATCAAATTGATTAATATTTAGAGGTGGCTCAAGCGATTTGAACTTTATTCCATAGTCTGCCGCAGAGCATAATGCAAGTAAATACGACATGCTATCGCGCTATTATAATTATTCATTCTATCATTTGTAAATTAATGATAAATAATAATATTAACAATATATTATAATAAATTAATAAATTTATAGAAATGTAAATTTATAAATACGGTGATATATATCCTTATCTATAGGGCACCTCTGCTTGTCTGTGTGTGCGCGCAAAAGTAACACCACAGTAAATTAATACATATCCCTTTCCGGATCCGGGGTTTTTGGGCTATTTTTTAGACTTTCAGTCAAGCAGCTACTGCATCGTCAATATTTATTTTATGATCATAGTTCATACCTCATTCTCTTCAGAATGGATCTGGCTTTGAAATGGTACCACTTGCATGTCCATACCATATACCAGGAGAGGGAAAAGTGATGTCAAAGGGAACATTTTGAGGGGAAAATTTTCACACTTTGGGTCCCTCTGGAACGGCCCTGTGTGAACGTAGAGATCTCAAAAAATTCTGGTATATAGTACTTGGTATACTAAATACGTGTGCCAGACTTCAAGTATCTATCTTGAATACTAATGGCGGGAGAAATTTTATCAAGAATCCCTACAATGCCCTAAATTACCGTAAAACACCATGATCTCAGGTAAAAAATTTCCTGAGGCATCCCTAATTACCTTAGGGTCATGTTTCGACCATCATTCTCTTCAGAATAGAACTGCCTGTCAGGCGGTATGACTCACGTATCTCCATCATGTATCTTAGGCGGGAAAATCCCGAAAAAAGGGATTTTTGGGTCTAAATATTCTTTTTTTTCAATTTTAGCCCCTCTGGATCCCCTGTTTTAACGCATAGATCTGAAAAAAAATTTGATAAATACTACTGGGTAGGCTGAATGTTTATGCACAATTCCAATTTTCCAAGTGCAAAAGTAAGCCCGCCAAAAAAATATATACCGACAATGTCCCATATTCCCGTATACAGAAGGAAATTTTTAAACATTCTCTGAGACATCCCTAATTACCCTAGTATCATGGTTTGCACATCATTCTATTTAGAATAGAACTGCCTTTCAGGCGGTACCAACACTTGTCTCCTTCATGTATCTAAGGCGGGAAAATCCCGTGAAAGGGATTTTTTGGTAAAATTTCTCTTTTTCAACGTTTAGCCCCTCTGTACCCCCTGTTTTAACACAGAAGTACGAAAATAATCTGCTAAATACTCCTCGGTGGACTGAATGTTTTCACAATTTCAATCTTTTAGGTACAAAAATAAGCCCGCAAAAAATAATACCGAAAATGTCCAAAATTCCCCTATACAGAAGTATATTTTGATAAAAATTCCCTGACACTTCACTAATTACCCTAGGGTCTTGTGTCGCACACCATTCTCTTCAAAATAGAACTGCATTTCAGGCGGTACCATTCACTTGTATCTATCATGTATCTAAGGCGGGAAAATCGCGAAGAAAGTGATTTTTGGTCAAAGTATCCCTTTTTTCAACTTTTTACCCCATTGGATCCCCCCTGTTTTAACGCAGAAATCTGAAAAAAAATCTGGTAAATACTATTCGGTGTACTGAATGTTTGTGCAAAATTTCAATCTTCTACGTGCAAAAATAAGCCCGCTAAAAATAATGAACATAGACCGGCCCCGCAATATTAAAAGAAAATATATATTTTAGAATTATGACATCATCACCTGCTATGTCTCGACGCAGGAAGCTGTGAAACCATACGTACGGTCTTCTACAATGCCTCTGGACTTGAAAAACAAAACAAACCCGGATGAAAAAGCTCAAATAGGAGAGTTATAACGCAATGTACCATGAAACAGCCGTATGGTACAACTTGTACCATAAGTACCCCAAAGGGATATAACCTAAAAACTTTACGACTTACATTGTAACGGTACTGGGTTCTGTCTCTTGCTCGGGCAATATGGTTATAATAATAATATGTAGGATATTTTAAATATGTCTGTTGAACTGTTGGTTCGGAATCAGTAATTCAGTTCCCGTTCCTAGTGAACACATATCCTATTACCCGCGTTCAATTCCACTTTCTTCTCACAAGCTGATCAGGACTTTATTCAATATTACCGCATTGGTATACGAATCAAGACCATGAATCATTCAATGACGAGACTCTTCCATTGCGCGAACATGCTATGAATTTTCATGTGAATAACTGTACGAAATACCGGTGTGATTTTCGAACAGTTGTTCACATTAAAGTACAAACATTGCAAGATTAGGGTGCATGCAACTTATAACTAATAATGCACTGTGAGAACACTTTCATTAAACAACTGTAATTTCGTTTAACATATATATTTCTCAGACTGTCATGATGACATTTCTTTTCGCTACCCTTATAGTAGTTGCATCAATTTTACATTACTAAATATTGTTGAATAGATACATTAATGTAACTTGTCACTTCCAACACCTCTATATTTATTAATTGTAGTTTATTTAGCCAATATTTGATTTTGATCACGAAACAGACGGGATCACGTACGCGCGAATACGTTCATCGACACGAATATTCACGTAAATCGGATATACTTCACATTTTTACACCGTGCAGTTCTTGTTAAATCTTGTGAATAATTTTAGATTAAGGTTTTGTACCTTGTCTCACAATTTAGCCGATGTCAAATCAAGAAAAAAAGTCGTCTTCAACTTTGACCAAAAGTCCATAGTTTCGGAGATATAGTGTGCCGAAAGCGTGCGAAAATGAACTTTAGAGATCTATATCTTCACTATCCTAAAAGATAGAGCAAAGGCTCAAGTCAAAGACATCGAGCGTGCTCTATCCAAAACTGCTTATGCCGGAATCGTGAAACCCGTGCGCAAGGGATTACCAAAGGAAGTAGGGAATCCTCGTCAATTCTCTTGAGAAAGAGAGGTCTACATTATCGTGGTTCGAATAAGACCATGAATCATTCAATGACGAGACCCTTCCATAGCGAGACACTCCCCTCCCATAATTTTCTGAAAGAAACGATCCGAACATCTGCAACCAAGACAGTTGATCGAGTTGAAGACTTCTGGACTCGTTCTATTATCACTGTCAAACACCGTCAAGATTCAATAAAGAAACTTGAGCATCTTTTCTTACAGTGGATAGGACTTAAGAAAAATAAGGTTTGTCGGATGCAGACTCAAGAAACTAAGGCAGCCACATTTGCACCATTGATTGCGATATTGCACAACAACTACCATAGATCCGATGAATGATGAATAATACAAGATGTTTCCACAATTTCAGCGTCAGAAGGGACGTACTTGTCCTATTGACGGGGTCGACAAAGTGCTACTTGGAGAAGAGTAGTATGTAAAGAAAGAAGAGTCACTAAACAGGAGAAAGTAGTGATCCAACTTTAAGAAGATACGTTATTCGAGAAAGCAATGTTAGCGAGCAGCAGCAGCGAAGAAGAAGAAGAAGAAGAAGAAGGTCCGCCGAAAGCTCCAGGCTCCAGTACACTAGTTGTCGTTTCACTTCAAAAGTGTTATATCATCTCAGCTGGCTGCAATGCTCGAAAGACACCGACTTAGTGACAGATGTGCCATGACGATTCTCTTCAAGGCTTCCAAGGTCTGTGGGCAAGATCATCGTGTGCAAGCCATTAACATATCAGCCTTTCATCATCAGCGTCAACAATACATGTAATAGACTACTACTTACCATAAATTTCTGGAAACTACAAAGTTATCCTTTGTGATTGAAAAGGCTACCGCCCACTCTGTGTACAGTACCGTGTTAGAATGTGGAATGGAAAACTTGATCCGTGCCATGTGTTTCATACTATCTGTTCCAACACTGGCCGTTCATCAGAAGCTTGTATTATTTTTGAACTGCTACAAGACCATAGTCTTCTACACATCGAATATCGAAATCACATTCTGGAACTTACATTGTTGTCTGCCTTTGGAGCATGCTTGGGACCAACATGTTCACCAGACATCCTCTTGTTCAAACGTTGCAAGGAACAATGGCCCTCCATTGACCGGTGAATTTTGAGGATGTCATCTCTGACGATTTTGCAGCAGCAGAAATTAGTGATGTCCAGGACGAAGTAATTTATTTCTGTAACACCAACTGCAGAATCGTCAACCGCGAGATGATTCTCAGGAACTGCTCTCGTTGATGCCAATCTTCATGGGAAGTTCACCACCTGGTGCATCAACTCAGGTCAAGTTCCGAGTTCGTGGGCCAATGCGTCAAGATCGCTGGATGGCAAAGACAATCTACAGTCTTAAGGTTTGGTTGTTCCATTCCTAACTTAAGCTGACACAGACATAGTTGCAGGGATTATGAGAGAGTAACATATTTTTCCCGAAGATGTATGTTAAGATCTGGTTTTAGGCACCCTAGATTTCTATGACAGGTAAAAATGATTTTCAGCTCCTTAAGGAGCTTTGTGATTATCCTCAACTTGAGATTGGTGAAGCAACGTCACACAAAATGATACGACATCTCTGGTATCTGTCAAAAGTTTCGATCTTTCAAAGTCTCTTTGATCCAGAGTTAGAGTTTAACACAAAGCGAGGTGCGGTGTAATCTTTAGCTGGGATACAAGGAGATGGTTTATCAATCCGAGCAGAGGTGGACTTGGCTATGGTAGCAAGTAAGACATGTCGATTTTGTGACAACAAGAAACAGAGATATATTTGCTCTTCTTGACATCCCAGATGGTTTCCTAAGTGAAGACCTTGATGTATGGAATGATAGGGATGATTTTATGCCTCCTAAGGCAATTATTTTCTAAATGGCAAACACAAATAATCGTGCAGAGTGTGGTGTCGTGAGCGTGTGAGCGTGCAGACTATCCTGGACACTTCCGATATTGCTCCAAAGGATCCAATGTTCACTGCTATCAAAGCTCATCTTTGCCTACTTTGGACCAATTATAAATTCAGAGCATATCTCAAAATTCGGTTGATGGCATGCCTGGGAATTTCACTCTGTATGGAATACTCTGTACACCTATTGAACATTAATGAAATATGTATTTTTGGATTGCGTATGCATGACTTCCTTTACGCTGATAAGGACCACCATCCACAATTTCTCCAATTCGAAATAGGGCCTGTTGAAATTTGGCTTTTTCGCGATTTTGGACAGCCCTACCTCTGAAACTATGCACTTAGGTTCATATGAATTTTTTTTATCTCATTTTGATGTAAGGAATCACCTCTTAAATTTTATCGATAAAGTTCATTAACACCCTATATATATATACACGGGGTGGTCATGCATCAATAACGGAAAATTTGGAAGGTGAGTCTACAAATAAAATTAGGTGACTGTGGCTTCGTTTGAACGCTAGAAGTATCTGAAATGTCACCTTCCGAGGCGGCAATTTGGAGTATCGCATGAAAGGAGAGAAATACAAATTTTATGTCAAAAGATATCAAAGGAAACTTATCCGAAGAATCCAATTATGCATAACTGATGGCGAAAGAGTGACGGCGCTAGAGGGAGCAAAAACGAAGTGAATAAAACGTGGAGGAAAGTGAAGAATTTGCACTGAAAAATTGTAGGAGGGGATGATACATGGAACATGTAGCAACAAACGTTAATGAACCAAGGCAGCAATGGCTATGCTGTAGTAACACTATGCTAGTCAGAATGTAGGGATACAATATATTTGTAATGGAGAGAAATAGGAATATCGGGTCAAAAGACAGCAAAGAATCCCCATTTGATGAATTCAATTATGAATAACTGATGGCGAAACAGTGGCGGTCCCAGCGGCCACAAAGAAAGTGAACGAAACGCGGAGAAAAGTGAAAAATTTACACTCACAAACTATAGGAGGGTATGTTACATGAAACATGCTGCAACAAATGTTAATGAACAAAGACAACAACGGCTACGCTGTAGAAACACTATGAGAGTAGGAATGTAGGAATACAGTATCTGTGTAACGCAGAGAGATAGGAATGTCGAATAAGAAGATATTAAAGGAACCTCATCCGAAGAATCCAATTGTTTATAAGTGATGGTGAAGCAGTGGCGGTGCAAGGAGGCACAAAGAAAGTGAATGGTACGCGGATATTTTAATTCAATTCATTCGCTCAGCCGCGTTAGTGTCAGCCGGTGCCTTTAGCATTTAAAAGCGGCGAAGTATTATCATTGCGAATGATTTCTCTTTTGGGTTTATTTATTTCATAATTTTGACAAAGGAAAGCGAAGGGAAAACGACGTGAAATCAAAGGAAGGGATTAGACAATAACAAAAGTCGACAAAAAAACGAACAAAAAAGAAACAAAAATAACTAAATTTAACATTTGAAATGCCTGTAACTTTTGAACACATGAAGATATCAACAAACCAATTTCACCATTGTGCTTGTCTTTAAATTGTAGCCTAAAATAATGTGTCACATGACCATATTCCCTTTTAAAAATGTTGACGTGAATTCAAAATGGCGGTTTTTAAGATGGCCGTCATTTTAGTCACCATCACAATCCGTCTTCCCCCTCGACCTACTACGTTACTACATGGTTGGTGTTCACTATTTTCCAAGAACACGGATTTTACAATATGTGGTAAGGGACTTTAGTCCACCCTGTATATATATGTCTACGTATTTGAAAATCGTAAAGAGTTATTGCCTCGCCAGTGTCCTATTTTTAACAAAGGGGAATTCACTAATACTCGATTCTGAACAAAAAAAGGCTGACGGGCTGTTTACACATTACCCATGCTCTACGCTACAAGTATCGTTCAAGCTATAATACTATTGCTAAGTAACAGCATCAGATGGTATTCCTATCAATTGATTCGGAGAGACGCAATCAGTTAGGTAAGGGCAGCAATTGCATAAATAGGTAACCAACAAGTACAAAACAGACATTGTGAAGTCGTATTGAAAATTTGAGAACGTCTTTGGAGTGAAAACATGGTGGAACTAAGAAATGAACAACTAACACGAATATGCATTGCTTGGTTCAGATATTAGTTCGAAACGAAAGAAACGTTGATGGGTACGGACAACAGAAAATCACGAAGACCTTGCACAGCCATAAGTGAAACGTCATGTGCTCAGGCGTTACATGCATTCGACACGGATAGCATGTATGTCCCACAGTTGTAATTTGTGTTGAAATAATACGACCTCTAAGGAAGAATTCAGATTCGTGAATGTTTTCTTAAAGACGTGGAAGAGAAATATTAATTTTGTTTGTAAAACGATATGACAGTACGAGAGAGTTTAAAGTAGATTCACAGGCTGTTCAAGAAAGAAGAAGAATATGAAAAGAAAAATAGGTCTTTTCTTTTGTTACACGATTATATTTTGTTGTGATAGGGATTCGACGATATGAGTTTAGTTCTCATAGCAACGAAAAATAAATAATGCATAACAAAGGATACATTTGTTAAATCTACATGCACGATTTTTAAAGAGTGTAAATGATTAACTTGTTTCGTACTATAATAAAAGGTAATATCTTGATGCAGTGTGTAAAATGGTTTTTGATAAATCAGTAGGCTTAGTTATATAAAAATATGAACTGTGGGCGTTGTTATATTAGGTAAACCCGAAATAATTCCTGATGGGCTGCTGCACTGTGAGATGGCAAAGATTTTAACTGAATTTCAATTGTGATTGAATATTTCTCAATAACTTTCATGAATGCTCGAAAAAGCAGCTTATCTAAGGTAAAAACTGACCTTTCAGCACTATACAAAGTAAGAAGAAGCAACTCATCAGGAGCAGTGAGGAGTCAGGAATCGCATTCTCATCGTTGAAAAAGCCAACTTCTTTATGTAGGTCTTTGTAATTATATACCAAACGGTATATTTTTTACTTCCTTGGCGGTAAGGAGCTGATGATGTATCGCACCTATGACAGCATATGAAAATGTGTCTTCATGTTTTCAAGATTTTCTTGTCCTTTTCTTGAACTGGAGATTTTCGAAGGGACTTTTTGCCTGCCAGGTTCAATGAATGTAACTTCTAAAAAGATAACCAAGAAAGTTCTATCGCTTCTTCACCCAGCACCTTCGTACATTGATATATTACCAAAGACTTACCTGGCAGATCAAAAATAGTCCCCACCAGCATCTATGATATTCTGTTATCGTTCTGGAAGGCCATGGATTCCATCGCAATAGAACGTGGTGGGCCGTGAAGCGAAGATTGTATCAAGTGCATGTTGCACTAGAGATTTCAACTGGCGTCTTCTAAGGTGGTTGTCCAACGAATGGAACAGGTGATAATGGGAGGTTGCAATGTCCGAGGAGTGTGGCGGATGATTCCCATAGTGTTTCCCATCCAAACGGTAGAATGAAGTCTTGGGTTTTCCTAGCCACATTGGGCTTAGCGTTGTTTTGTAACAGGAGGACCCCTTTACGATTCAGAAGTGCTCGCTCCCGAGTTTTAAGTTTTTTTTTTGAACGGCTCAACTGCTGATAGTACACAATTGTGTTGATGCTCTAATCAGTGGTGGCAGTTCCGTATGCACGATGCTACGAACAGTCCACTAAAAATACACTAGGGCATTCTTCTGGTGTAGTGTTGATTTCGGCTGTATTGGAATCGGTTCATAGGATGCTAACCAATGATGACAGCACAGTGGAGCTTCGTACAGGACTCACTTCTCATCACATATCAACACCCTATCCAGAAATGGCTCTTTACCCAGACGAAACAGCAATATTAAACAACAAGTGTGTACTCGCGTTGCCTTCTGGCCCGGAGTAAAATCACCTGCGATTTATCGATCCCACTAGTAGTGCTTCCGAAGTTGATGGAGGTGCTGCCCAATGGTTTCTCCACTCACACTGAATTGTAGTCCTAGTTCCTCACACGTTTGGCTACTGTTCGCCTCAATTACTGTATGAGGAAAATCATATTGTACATGTGTTGGTCTTCCCGCACGCGGTGCGTCTTCGAGTGTTTCCTCACCGTCTTTTAACTTATTAAACCATCACTGCACTGCCCACGTAGTCAAGACACCCTCAACAAAGGCATGTCTTCCGACCCGCTGCAGCGGCATTTGAACCCAGTTTCAACTCGTACAGCGTACACGCCTTTAAGACGCTCTGTGGAGGTCCGATGTTCACTCTGTCCTAACGCAAGTTCACGGTGTAACAGAACAGTCACAACTAGGTAATATGTTGGATATACCCACACTCACAACTGATCTACACCTTATTTCCATTCGCATTCAACTCACGATGTGAGGGTCAATTGAACACAGAAATCCACAAAAAGTGACTTTCTTAGTTTTTTATTTATATTTCCTCATTTGCTAATGAGGCCAAAAGTACAAGCATGTCAATATCTTAAGTATGGCAAAATAACGCCCCGACTTTAGAAAATTGAAACGATAACTGGGTCATTCGTTTGTACTACGTTTGTACCGTTTGTACCGAGAAAATTTTCGTTTGTAACATTTTCGTTATATGGTTCCTTGAGAGGTCAACTTGGGGGGCTATCTTGACGCCAAGATAGACCCCTCCGAATGTCATACCCTCTTTCTCGAAAATTATCAGGGCAAAAAACAAAACCTTTTTTGGTTACGAACAGTAAAAATGATTTTTTTCGAATGGTGTATTTTAATTTTTAGGATTAATATTAACAGACGAAAATCATATTCATGAAGAAATTAAATGTCGACTAAAAGAGGGAATTCGTGTTACTATTCGGTTCAAAATCTCTTGTCGTCGCGAATTCTGTCGAAGAATTTGAAGCTTAAAATATATAAAAGGATAATCATGCCTGTTGTTCTGTATGGTTGCGAAACATGGTCACTTACTCTGAGGGAAGAACATAGACTGAAAGTATTTGAGAACAAGATCCTGAGAAGAATATTCGGACCCAAGAGGATCGAGAATGGGGAATGGCGGAAACTTCATAACGAGGAACTACATAGTTTATACGGTTTACCCAACATTGTTAGGGTCGTCAAGTCTAGGAGGCTTAGGTCGGCAGGCCATGTAGCTAGAATGGAAGAAAGTAGAAACGCTTTCAAAGTCTTGACTGGAAGACCCATAGGAAAACGACCATTAGGAAGACCTAGGCGCAGATGGGAGGATAATATTAAGATGGATCTCGCAGAGATAGGAATACAAAGTAGAAACTGGATGCAATTAGCTAAGGATAGAAGTCAGTGGAGAGCTTTTGTGAACGCGGCACTGAACCTCCGGGTTCCATAGGCCATAGAGTTAGTTAGTTAGTTAGTTAGTGCTGTGATACGGGGGGCTATCTTGATGCCAAGATAGTCCCGCCCCAGTTGACCTCTCAAATAACCCTATAAGGAAAATTGTACAAACGAAAATATTTTCGGTACAAACGGTACAAACGTAGTACAAGCGAATGCTCCAGTCATGGTTTCAATTTTCTAAAGTCGGGTGCTATCTTACCAGACGTCAATATCTTCCTCAATAATTGATACTGGATGTGGCTGTTTGAGAGAGCGTTCTGTCACTGTACGCACAGCCTGGGTATATGCATATCCAGAGGCTTGAAGAACACTGGTGCCAGCAGCCGTGAGATGATTACAAAGTATTTCAATAAATTTTGATTTGTTCTTCAGATTCGCAAGGAACTTCTCTTGAGATGTGACAACTGACGTTAAAGAAGTAAGCATAACACTTGGGGAATGTAGCTTGAAAGCACGCCTTATTCGCTCATACGTAGTCATTTAGTAGTACTTATTTTTTATTCCGATTCTATCACTATGATTTCAATGAAACTTAGATGTTATATTATGTGCATTATGATGTATTTAATGTAAGTTTACTTCCTACTCTCAGAGGACGAAATTGTCAACTGATTAATAAAGTGTGTATCAGAAGAAGGGAAAGTTTGGAGATTTTAAAAAATATCTACGTTACTTTCCCCATGTGTGTAATAAACTGGTACCTGTCTATAAAGGTAGTTCTTTGTATATTCGAATGAACTAAAAGTAACATCAATAGTACATTTACAACATCCGTTATAGCTATTAAAGTGAGAACCAGTTATTACCTTTCAAATAACGGTTTGGCGGCCATTTTCCAATGTGGCGGCCAAACATAGCACCGGATATTTCAAGACTTTTAGTATGTTTTTGTATACACCTTCTCAAAAGTATGTGCAAAGTTTTAGATTGTTATGATTTTTTGGGGGTAATATACAGTGTGTTTGAAAAAGAACTCCCTAGTTTTAATGTTTCCTAGAATCTGTACAAAGTGACAAACATTATTCTAGTTTGTGGTGTTAGATTCATCAACTCTCCAAGTTTAGCTCCCCTGCAGTTGGCCGGTCTGCTTAACCTTTAGACGGCACCAATGCTGTCTTTCTGTTTCCTCAGTACAATCCAGGCAGGCGTGCAGTGCAGAGCAACTCAGCAACAATGTGTACTCCACAATAGAAAGCGCAGTGTTATTTGGCTTGTGAAAACTGAGTCAGTTATAACAGTGCAACGAATTTTTAGACGTCAGTATGGTGGTGAACCACCTACAGCAAAAACTATCCGTCATTGCCTAAAGTCTTTTTAGGAAACAGGTAGTGTTTTAAAAGCAAAATCACCAGGTAGACCGAGAACTTCTGAACATGTTGTTGATCAGTTCCGTATTTCTTGTGTTCGGAGCCAGAAGAAGTCATTGGCCAGACGTAGTCTACAATTAGGAGTACCGGGTGATTTTGTGCATAAAAGACTTAAGTTGCGCGCCTACAAATTGCAACTGTTACCATGAAATTAACGCTACTAATAAAATCGAAAGGTATGAGTTTGCTGCTGACTTTCTACAAAGAATTGATGATGATGTAAATTTTTTAAAAAAGGATTCTCTTTGCTGATGAGGCTACATTTCATGTCAGTGGAACAGTTAATCATCATAACTGCAGAATTTGGGGACAGAGCATCCACATGAAGTTATTCACCATCAACGTGACTCTCCCAATTTTATAGACTGGTGCGGTTTGATGGAAGATCGTGTGATTGGTCCTTCCATTTTTGTAGAAAAAACAATAAACGGGGACGTTTACTATGACTTGCTCACAGAGTACGGCTTTCCCCAAATGAACGATATTGAGGCGGAAAAGGGCCTCGTGTTTTCCCAACAAGATGGCGCCCCACCTCATTACCGTAACCATGTGCGTGCGGATCTTGACACTCGCTTTCCAGGAAGGTGAATAGGCAGAGCTGGCCCAATACCTTGGCCACAACGAAGCCCAGACTTAATACCACTGGACTTTTGGTGCCACATAAAAAAATGTTGTGTACAGTGAGAAGATTATGGACATCAATCATTTACAGGAAAGAATCGTCGCTGCGATCGGCACAGTTACACCTGAAATGTTTGTAAATACGTGACGAGAAGTGGAATATCGTCTCGACGTATGCAGGGTCACAAATGGATCCCACGTTGAAGTCTACCATCATTAAACAAAACTTGAAGGAATTCTCTTTCATGATATGTACTCATTGATGTAAGTTTTTATTCATTTCAAAAAGTAAGCATAATACTTTACTCTCACCCTTGTAATTTTGTTCAGATCAATGAGACCTATAGATTGGAATCTGTCCCTTTTTTTTGATAATTTTTCGTTTTCGTATAATTTTCATTTGCCTAGAAACAAAAATATTTATTAGGTGTCGCGCGCAATCGTACATTATCTTGCTCTTTTATACTAATATTAGTGTTGATCCGTAGCAAAACATAAAGTATACAGATACCAAAATATGATATGGCGTTTCAAAGTTTCTTCTTATGTTATTTTCACACATATATTTTACAAAACTTTATATGAGGATAATAAAACTCAAAGTTATATGTTTAATCCTTTCTTATTTCACATCTGTAGTCCATTGGGTAATCAGTTTTCTTTGATTGGTCAGTTTCGGATTTGAACTATTAGACCTAGATGGAGATGGAAACTTAGAGGAATGCAGCTTTGATAAATTTATGTAAACATTTTTAATTTTAAAAGTCATTTTAATCATAGCATTAAGTGTACACAGTTTCATATAAAACAACTAGGACAAAATACGTTGTATAGCATAGAATAATATTATAATTGCAGCCAACTAAAATCTGAATGTGGGATAGATTAATTAGTAGTAATCTAGTTATTTCAGCTCAAACAAATAAACATATGCCATTACGTACAAATGAATGACTATATTAGATTTTACAGCCTGAGTAATCGTTTAAAATCTCTTGACCTTTCTGTTATTTCGCAACCAATAATACTGACTAATTTACAATAACATTCTGAACTAATTCAGTGTTAAGGGGCGTTCAATTTTCCACTAGACTTTGCCCAAAAAGTGCTTTCAGTTTTGATTTATTGATCTTCAAATTAGAAAAAAAGCGTTCGGGGTTGTTGGAAGACTCATAACTTATTTGAACATACAACATAAATTACTATAAGTGCTTTCACTTAAAATCAGTTCATACAATTGTATACACACAGCGTATACAACTTTGTTAACAACAACAACGATTTATATGATAAAGATATTCCGTTATATTTTCACCCCATTCGTCTTCGTTTCAAAAATCAACTTGGAACTGAACGACATCGAAATCACTAGTAGAAGCATCTCTCAGATTCTTGAAGTAATCTTTGTAATGTGTCGCAAATTGTTTAAATTTGTGTGATAGGGTTCTTTACACACGCGTGCATTTTCCGCAAATGTTTTCAGGTTTCCATCTGGTAATCCACTTTTGTATATTTCTTCAAATCTCTTAGATCCAACATTACAAATTTCTAAAATTAAATATTCACTTGGAGTAAACTTCTCCTCTTCACTTCTTAGAACTATGTTGCAAATTCTTTAGAAAGTTCCTACTTCGAAGTTAGTCCCCTGGCTTTTTTCTTGCAAAGACGAATCTTCATCAGAGTAGTTTTCCTCAAAAAGCGCTTTTATCTCTGATTCCTTTTCGTTGCAAAATCAACATCCACTCTTAGAGGAATTTCGTTTTCTTCAAATTTTCTGTTATGGCTATGCGAAGACATTTTAACACTTTCAAACAGATGGAAAAATTTCTCTCTGAGTGACTTCAAACCTGTTAGTAGTCTGGAAAATTTTCCATGCATTTAAGTAGTAAATGTTCTTGGATTGTAGATAATTCGAAGTTAGTGTTTTAAGTTCAGATAGCTCTATATGAAGAGCTACTATCAGTTAAGTTTCTAATTTCAACAATTTGTCTCGGAAAGTACTTCCTCTGGTTGTATTTCCATCAAAGTCAATGGATATACTTATTTCCTACAGTACACTGATTATTAAACCATAGCTATTGATAACATAAATAGAATCTTCGTTCTTACATAACGCGGCTAAAAGAGGCTTATGTTTCGTCCACCACTGCGTTACTCCAACCTTCTAAATCCTATTAACTTTTACGTCACCCATATATTTTTATTCATTTGTTTCTTTCATCCCAACCGACATTCGCAAATTTGAACCACGAATGTACGTTCGTGTACACTAAAGTAATCCAAATATATTTTCTGACTTTTGACAGCACAGTGCTGCATCACTGACCGCAAGGTTAAGAACCTATGCCATGCAACGCTGTAGAACCTATGCACCTTGAGTATACAACGCTGTAGGATTTTAATGCTTCAGTAAGGTTTGCAAACCATAATCTTTGTCCTTCGTAGTAGCTGACTCGTCAAATGAACATCAAAGAGGCTGGCCAATAAATAGTTCAATATTGCTGAGGTCTTGTTTTACAATTTCCTGCATGTCTTTTTATTTGGTCGTTGAAGATTCATAAGCTTAACTAAACTTTCATAAACAAAAATATATGTAAAACTATGCCCAGTTGATATAGAATTGACACATCTTGAGTGGAATCCGATAACAAACTATAAATTCGAGCAGAGAGAACTTCCCCATTGAGAATGGATTTCTGAAAATGATTTCCTAGTATCACTATTAGCTTAGCAACAAAAGATTTTGAGAGAAATGTAATTAAGGAACTGCGTCCTAAAGAGTGGTCCTTGGCTTTCTTCTTCATTTTTTTCGTTTTCGACTATGTTTTATGGACACTTCAAAATGCTTCTTTAACAATGGTTCATATTCAGCTACTAACAGTAATACCTCTAATGTTTCATGTTTTGCACTTCTGTCACAAAGGCAGTAGGCCATTTCAATTTCACAACGATAGGCAATACTCTTATGCCGATGAACAAAACAATAACAATTATTCGTTGAACAACCTGACGTCTTCTTCTGTTTCCTTCTTGTGGACAGTTGCTAACTTGGAATTCAGAAGCGTACTGGAGCACAGTGGTTCGAATAGCGAAAAAAGTCGACAAAAGCCTTTTTGCGAAATGCAAGTTCCTGACACAAGAGAATTGTAACAGTCATCTTCGAGAATCAGTTCATGAGAATGACATGATATTGACTGAATTATCTCTTAGTGTCGGTAACTGCATACGTCCCAAAATGGCGGAAGTTTCGTTGCAGGACATTAGCAAATGTGTGAGTTAAGTTTGGGAAACTTTCTTCCAACCAACCATGAGAAAGAAAGATCATATTGTAATTATTATACACTGGGTAGAGTATTATGTACTCCCATGCGCAAAAAAAATTGCGCGTATACTGTAACTCAAGATTTTTCGCATTTCTTTCATTTTCCTTACGTTTATGGGTAAAATTCAGTTATTAGTATGTGGAGATAATACAAAGCAATCCATCTAAGGAGATATTTCCAAAAAAATATAATAAAATAATAAAAATATAAGCAAAACAAAATTATGGTTGGCTTTGTGTATACTGGCAACGATGATTTCTAGGGATTTTTTCAGTAGCAGATCACAATTGTGGAGGAAATTCAGTAGGGGAGTCGAGAAGTTGGATCAAGGAACTGGATAATGGACTAAAATGTTGCATTTATTGGTTAAAACCTAGTGTGTAGATTGCCTGCCAAATATAAATTAGCTTCTGTAACTAAGATGTCGTACGAAAATATAGAATTAAACAGAAAAACTCTTATCTTAAGGTTCGAAGCGATACGGACCATGGTTATGAAGATTATTTCTTTTAAGAAAAGAGTCAACACAACGTAGCCTCCGTGGTTCGGTGGATAGAGTGGCGGAGTCGTAGTTATTTTATTATTTTGACACCACATCGAATCCCATCCCATCCCATTTTTTTACAAAACATTATAGGAAGTGTATAATTTTGATGTTAATAAGAACCGAAACAATATAATAAGGAAATAATTTATTGGTAGTATCCTTTAATCGACGTATTTATTCAGTATTAGAATACGTGTACTATTGGAAACAGTTATTGTTTTCAGTTTATAGTCTTGTATGTTACTTCCCGTTCTTGAACAGCAGACAACTCACTTCGGGTTTGTGTGTCAGGAAGAACATACGCGGCCTTGACAGTCTGTGCAGTCTTACCCCTTGTTACATCGACCTGATGTTAAATGATCGTTTATGTGTGTGTGTGTGTGCTTGTTTTTCTGCTTTTTAGAGTAGCCTATTGACTTCCTCTATCTTTTTTTTTCATATTCACAAGTGCAAGAATGCTTTCGTTGAACGTAACTAAATTATACAGATCTATGTATGCGGAACACGAATATTTCCAAATATAGAATGAATATGAACGATAATCATACCATATTTCTACATTATATAGTAGCGTGAAAAACTGATATTAAAATGATATAACAAACAGGCATAAGCTTTTTTTCTAGCATGGCAACACATTAAACGTAACTCATTAAATTTTGGGAATTACAAATTATCACCTTACGTGTCGTTTTATTCCTATTCTTTTTCACGTTCAAGCGACGAAAGAAGAAATTGTAGTATTAGTGATAAAAATCGAATTCGAGATTTCAATGAATTCAAGTTTCACGCCCCCACATATCGAAAAAGTGATTTTGATGTCTGTCCATCTGTTCGTTTGTTGGTTCGTCATGCTTTTACATGCATTCAAATAGAGACCATACTGTTCGACGTATCTGGACCTAAGTCTAGACATGAAGTTTTTATAACACTTCATCGTTTCGAATTCTATATTCTCCGACACCTAAAAATAAGGGTAATTTACTGAAGGATGAAAATTTAAAATAATTAAATTGTTTCAAAAATAGCTGTAAAGATTTTGCTTTTTTTTTTTTTTACAAATATAGTTTGAATTATTGCTCTGAAAAAAATACATAAGTTGTAATTTACTATATGGGATGCGTTTTTTCGAGCAATTTTCTCACTCACATTTCATAAATAATTGAATCATTAATAACCTAACAATATGGCACAACTCGTTCGTCCTGTAAACATTCAGAAGAGGTAGTTTACTCTTCTCCGACGATTTTCCTATTAACGCCTGACAGAATTTTGTTCATATTTCATAAATAAATGTCACATAAATAACCTAACGATATGGTATAATTCCATCATCCTAAAAAGCTAGAAGTGGTATATTACTTTTCGGGGCAATTTTTACCCTACGATTTTGTCGAGAAAGACTCTGGCAATTTTGTTCGTATTTCATAAATAGCATAACTCGTTTGTCCTGAAAAGATATACAAGGGATATTTTATTCTTGGGGATGACTTTTTTGACGATTTCTCAGAAAGTACTCAGACGCTTTTGCTCATAGTTCACATACAATTATTTCCTTAATAATTCTAATATATGGCATAAGTTATTTCTAACAGAAATATGACCAATGGGTACTTTACTTTGTAATGCCCCGCGTTCTGCGAGGACATTACAAAAGTTAAATATTGTTTAATTTATTGACGAACAGGGTCTAATTCTGCACCATAAAATTTCAACATACAAAAAAGAGAAAGTAAATAAAAATTGATGTTATAAATTATTCTTTTGTTAAATAAACAAACTAAAAAAGGATAGAATTTGTTAAAAGCTATTAAGAAAAGTACTAGTTGTTTCAAATAGTAAATTGTGCAACTGGAAAAGTTTGGTTGCGATTTGAAGTGAAACGTAAAATTACCTCAAATTATACCTAAAGTTTATTTGTAATCTTATCTAAGTGAGATGGAAATTGTAAAAATGAGGTGCTAATAGTTGAACCCACTCCGGGTTCTCACTAATAAAATCAGATGTCTTGTAATATGATCTAAATTCTGGTTGGTACTTTATCTAAATTTAAGTAAATGATGACCCATTATCTGTCTCAAAATTAGCAGATGGTATTGCAAGTCTCACCAACTTTTCTACGTAAGATGTTGCTGATAAGATTAATAATGGTGGTGAAGATGTGAAGTCGGCTAGAAGATACACAGGTTTCTTATGTAGTGCCATCTTGGGAATCTTGTGTTGAAGCTGTCTTATAATTGATTGAGGTGAAGCTTGAGGTATGTTTGTTTATGTGTAAAAAAAAAAAGAATCGAGAAACATGAAAAATATTTATGTTATGAAGATTGTTAAAAAAAGTAATGAATGTTGTATGATAATAATAAATAATAATTATATAGATATACAATAATGAAACAATGGGAATAATGATAAAAGTATATGAAAGCAAATATAATGTATAAGCAATAATGTTAACTAAGCGACATACTAATCAGCACTATTCCCTAATAATTACAAGATGAGCATTACAAACTGTCAACAACCAATTTTTATATATACCATTACAATCGAAACTAAACCGCTCAGTTAGAATTGTTTCAGACTAGCGACATATATCTATTTACCTATAAATTTAATACCACCATTAGTAAAATAAGAATTACTGAGAAACATCTTACTTATCGTATTACTTTTGTTGATCTGTACATTACTGGAATTTTTGTTTATGGGCAAGTCAAAGATAGTCAGAAAAGAGAAAATAAAATAAGTATTGTGTACAGATAATGTGAAATGTTATTTATGTGAATATTTATGTTTTGTACATATGTATGTCCTTATTTACGAATTTTGTTTTAGGTCCAATCTATAATATTATAATATGTTGTATTCCGGTAATTGTTTTGATAATGTCATTAACATATGTTCTTTCTGAATGCAACTATGGCATATATTCGATTCCTTGGGGTACAGGCTCCCAACATTCCGAATTTGGATGCGTTAGTGTTGCTTGGAGCTATGCTCTAAGCTGGCGACTCGGGCCATTCAAAGTCGCCTAGCATGGTTTTCTTTAAATTCTGCGTTGGACGACTTTAATCCAAAAAATCTATTTCCGTTGCGCATTAACATCAGAAGACAAGGCATTACAAATTTGGCGACATCCAGCATCAGGATCTATGAAGTTGAATCTCCATTGCTTCGATATAAGAAGGTCGATATACTAACTTGTTGAGCATGAATCTTGGCAGGCATTTACCAGAAGGCGCCAGAGGTAAATTCTTCCAAGGGGAATCATGGAAGGTCGAAAGTAATCTGTATCTTGTGTTGAGAGATTCGACTGCAGAATGTTTGGAGTCTTAGATCTGGGGAATTGATGTGTCTAAATTTGTTTTAGTTATATTTTTGGAAACAAGTAAGATTTGAAATTTAGTAGACATCGGATTCAAATGTTAGTGGGAACCCAAATGGGTTAATTGATGAAATAAAAGAATGTCAGGTATTGTGAATAAGAGAAAGGGCTCTGTCAATGATAGTGATGAACAATGTGAATTGGTAAACAATCCAAACGAGAGAAATTTGAATGAGGAAGAAACAGAAACGTCAATGAAGAGTAGTGTTAAATCGAATTTAAGAATAGAAGATAAATTAGATTTAGTTTTGAGAGAACTGTTCCAATTGAGAGGTGACGTTCACAATTTTACAGCATCTGCACAAGCTTTGAGAGAAGAACACGCCGAGACTCTGAAAGAACTTAGAGAAATTACAAACCAATCGATCGTGAGGTTAAAGGAGAAAATCCTAAAGAATCTCCAGGAAAACGAGAAATAGATATTCTAAAATATGGTGGGATTGACATCGGGAAAGCTAATAAAGTTGAAGAAATACAAACCGGAATAAAAGAAACGGAAGTCAAAGAAAACGAAATTGAAGGTCGTGAGAAAGAAGATAAGAAAGAAATTAAAGAAGACGAAATCGAAGAATGTGGTAAAGAAGATGAAACAGAAAATTGTCATGAATCCACATCTGTGACTGAAAATGAATTTGAAATAAACAAAACATGTCAAATACTAGGAAAGCAATGTGTAGTGCAAGAAAATATCGTGTCAAATAAAGAAGTGGAACAGAGAGATCGCTACACTGGAACTGCAGAAATGAAATGTACAGATGTCTTCCCCAAACTTCAACTAAGGAGAAATACTATGATTCGGTTGGGTTGGAAGAGAAAAAGAAAGAAATATAAGGTGAAACTGCCAAATGCAAGGCATTCCAATCGTGGAAGACGACAGAGCTCAAAAAGAAAACAACACTGTTTACACTGGAAAGAAGTGAGGAAGAAATGTATAAGAAAGATGACTGATGGAAGAAAAACCACATGGAGACGACAATCGAATAATGAAATTGTAGATATCCAGAAATGTTGGAAAGAAGTAAAAGAGAAACGTATGGATGAGCATATGAATCTTCCCAAACGGATGGAAGGTCGACTCACGACAAAAGCTCTAAAGAAGTATCAAGACCATCGGAAAACTACAAGAAAGAAACAAAACTGGATGATCATGAAATCAATGGGACGCATATATCTGCAGTTTGTTAGAAGCAAGAAATGCAAAAAGAAAATGCTAAACAAGAAGAAGGAACCCTTTAGAGACACAGGATAAAGATAATTGGAAACTCTTATATTTGAACTTATATTGTAATATATTTATTGTTAGAGTTTCATCTGATTTTGGAGTTTTTCATCGTTACTATTGAGAATTTTGTTAATCGAACCACCAATTGATTATTAAAGTTATTTATTGGCTATTACCATGTTAGAAATTAGTAAAACAACAAATTTTAAGTTTTGAAAATAATTATGTAAATTCAGGAAAAATTAATTGGACCTTATATAGTCACGAAAGTCAACAGAAATTGTGCGTTGTAAAATGTTAATATTTAGGTTAAGTTATATTCAAAATTTTATCTTACGATAAAATTTTTAAGGCTCCACCGGTAAACTGTAATGCCCCGCGTTCTGCGAGGACATTACAAAAGTTAAATATTGTTTAATTTATTGACGAACAGGGTCTAATTCTGCACCATAAAATTTCAACATACAAAAAAGAGAAAGTAAATAAAAATTGATGTTATAAATTATTCTTTTGTTAAATAAACAAACTAAAAAAGGATAGAATTTGTTAAAAACTATTAAGAAAAGTACTAGTTGTTTCAAATAGTAAATTGTGCAACTGGAAAAGTTTGGTTGCGATTTGAAGTGAAACGTAAAATTACCTCAAATTATACCTAAAGTTTATTTGTAATCTTATCTAAGTGAGATGGAAATTGTAAAAATGAGGTGCTAATAGTTGAACCCACTCCGGGTTCTCACTAATAAAATCAGATGTCTTGTAATATGATCTAAATTCTGGTTGGTACTTTATCTAAATTTAAGTAAATGATGACCCATTATCTGTCTCAAAATTAGCAGATGGTATTGCAAGTCTCACCAACTTTTCTACGTAAGATGTTGCTGATAAGATTAATAATGGTGGTGAAGATGTGAAGTCGGCTAGAAGATACACAGGTTTCTTATGTAGTGCCATCTTGGGAATCTTGTGTTGAAGCTGTCTTATAATTGATTGAGGTGAAGCTTGAGGTATGTTTGTTTATGTGTAAAAAAAAAAGAATCGAGAAACATGAAAAATATTTATGTTATGAAGATTGTTAAAAAAAGTAATGAATGTTGTATGATAATAATAAATAATAATTATATAGATATACAATAATGAAACAATGGGAATAATGATAAAAGTATATGAAAGCAAATATAATGTATAAGCAATAATGTTAACTAAGCGACATACTAATCAGCACTATTCCCTAATAATTACAAGATGAGCATTACAAACTGTCAACAACCAATTTTTATATATACCATTACAATCGAAACTAAACCGCTCAGTTAGAATTGTTTCAGACTAGCGACATATATCTATTTACCTATAAATTTAATACCACCATTAGTGAAATAAGAATTACTGAGAAACATCTTACTTATCGTATTACTTTTGTTGATCTGTACATTACTGGAATTTTTGTTTATGGGCAAGTCAAAGATAGTCAGAAAAGAGAAAATAAAATAAGTATTGTGTACAGATAATGTGAAATGTTATTTATGTGAATATTTATGTTTTGTACATATGTATGTCCTTATTTACGAATTTTGTTTTAGGTCCAATCTATAATATTATAATATGTTGTATTCCGGTAATTGTTTTGATAATGTCATTAACATATGTTCTTTCTGAATGCAACTATGGCATATATTCGATTCCTTGGGGTACAGGCTCCCAACATTCCGAATTTGGATGCGTTAGTGTTGCTTGGAGCTATGCTCTAAGCTGGCGACTCGGGCCATTCAAAGTCGCCTAGCATGGTTTTCTTTAAATTCTGCGTTGGACGACTTTAATCCAAAAAATCTATTTCCGTTGCGCATTAACATCAGAAGACAAGGCATTACAACTTTTGGACATAAGTTGCTTCGAAGAAAGTTTTCCAAAAACACATTATTTTTTCCGCATTTCCCAAATAAATGTTTCAGTAATAGCTGCAGCCTAACACGAGTCAGTTTAAGAAATTCGAGCGAGAAAGTTCAGTGCGTTTCATCCGTATCCATTCTTAAATATATTTTTAAATGTTACACCTAATCACAATTTTCCTAACAAATTCGAAACTTCTATTTAAATGCGCCTTGTTGTTGCCAAATGGTTCAAGTCCATTGGTTCTGGATTTGATTCCCGGTGAGAGCTAGTGTATTTTTATCCAACGTTAAGGTATAGGTAATAAGTAAGTGCAAAGAGAAAAGTGTTGAAACAAGCCTAACCAACCTAATAAATAATACAAAGAAATAATACAATATTACGAAATTATAGAAGAAACGTTGTTAATATTAGATATTTGCGTGTGAGATTGTCCAACCGATGACTATCAACTCCAAAGGTAAGAAAGTGAAACATCCAATACCAGGTTAATCAGTGGTCTCTAGGTAAAGCTATCCTACTAGGAAGTGAGTGAGATACCAAAAAATGTTGTAATCGCTGAGAGACATGTTAGGAGAATACATTGGGTGAGAGACTTTAACTCATGAATAGTCTGCACCTTCATTGGTGTATTGAAGTGCGTAGGTGGTGTGTGTTTAGCACATTGGGTCCTTTGTTGTTTGTCCCAGCTTTCTAGACCGGATGCAGTTATTCCCGGTAGAAAATACAAGAAAATATACATTTCTATTACTATTAAAGTAAATAATTACACTCATTCCCTCAATGTGATACTTGTTTGTTTAACTGTATACAGAGAGCTGATCCGTGGAAGAATCGTACATAATAATAAATAAAATATACTCGACAAATATTCTTGTAAATAATAGGTAAAAGTTTGCGTCACACTGTTCATTTTGCTGGGCACGCCAGTGTGCCACGTTATCCGGTTGTGGCACAGTGAAATATAGGGTATGGCTTTCTAATTTTTCCCAACTATTTTAACTGCTTCAATTGAAATGAATTTATAATAATAAGAGAGTGAAGTTAGTCTTCTTACCCTTCGATTGAGAAATAATGTCCGCTAGAATTGTATATATAAAAAATAATAATACTCAGAATTTTATAGAGTAGTTTGTTTTATTCGAAATGACATACTTCCTGCAACTGTTTGGGTTGGAATTATTTGAAATCAAATCTTTAAGTTTTACGACCCACGGTTATACCGGCTAGGCCAAAGGACACGGTGATGATGAGAAATGAATGCAATGGTGGAATGAAAAAAGTGGGAGAAAACGGGAGAACCCCGAGAAAACCCATGCACATGGTGTTTCTCCACCACAAAATTCACTTGGTGCGAGCTGGGTCCGAACCAAGGATCCCATGCACCAAAGGTGAACGCTTTATCACTGAGCCACCGCGGCCCCTCTGAAATTATTTATAGGAGAGAGTGACTACTTTTATGAAAACTTGATATCGAACACATTTGTTTAAAAATATTGCTTAATATTCAGGAAAACCTAAGTCAATAATAATAAAATAATAATAATAATAATAACTATTATTATTATTATTATTATTATTATTATTATTATTATTATTATTATTATTATTATTATTATTATGTTAAATTAAAAACTCTCTGGACCTAGTGCATTGGCACAATTCCACGAAATAAAAAGAATGTGTTTACTTCTCATGTAAGTGTAGAATGACTTAATCCCTGTTGCTTTCAATATAAAAAGAAAGTGTCCAACTGTCAAATGGTATGCTACATAAAATGCCCTATGCAACACAATGTAGTATAGAGTCATCATTCCAGGTTGTCTAAAGAACACTTTCGTTTTAGCAGCAAAGGAAGAAAATAGAAAATACTGAGTTTTAACCTAGTAGAAAGTTTGCAGATTTAAGGAAAAATGCACAGAGTTGTTTGATATAACATGTAGTTCGGATTAATGGAGTAAGACACCGTAAATATTTTATTGTTTGAAATATACTGGGAGTGACCAAGCCATTACATATGAAAATATCGAAATAGATACGTTAATGGTGTTAGTTGCAAACTTTTTAAAAATGAAAAAATTAAGGAAATCTCTAAAACTCTGATATCACAGATCCAAATTGACTGACTTTTAAGTAAAACTGCTAAATCTGAGTAAAGCAAAAAATAAAAAATAAAAAAAATTAATGACCTGTGTTACAGTTTCAGACATATCATTCTCATATCAAAACTACGATAGAAGTAAATTATAAATAAAGGTGAATTCACAGTTCTGGAATACCAACAAATGATTTTGCTAGATGTAACTTTTCGGAAAACTTTTTTATAAGGCTTTAGATTTATTATTATTTTTTGTTTGTTTATTAGCTTCCCCATGCCGTAAACGTCGCTAACTCCTAGTGGCCCACTTGCCGGTAAATGGCGATCGTCGATATAGCGACGCGTCGAAGGATTGCCGCTAGCGTGCCACTAGTGGCAGGGATTCGTCGAGTCGAAGCAGATATCTAGAATCGGGGGTATTGAAGTTACCACCACGTAAGAACGAGGACTTCATTTTGGTCCGCGCTTGTTTGATTTGTCACGGAGAATCGAAAAGGGACCAACATGAACTATCGCCAGTCATGTGCATGCGGTTATTATTATATATTATTTTTCCCTGACGAATTGTTATTATAAGGACAACACTTGAGCTCCGGGGGTCAAGAGTAACTCCTGCCTTTACATCATGAAGTGAAAAATCTTGAGGTGGGTGCGTATAATTGTATGATTTTAGTTGGCAACTGTCGCCGATCACTAGCAAGTGAATATGGGAGAACTATGAAAAAAGTAAATAGACGCTTGCCATTTTGTTATAAAATTACATGACGAGTGCATTTGATTTGATTCCGAACAGTTGTCTTCAAATATACACGGTTAAAGGAGCACTCTGATTAGAAATATTAGAAAGACTTCAACGATTTATCACTCTACAAGCTGTGTCTTCATAATCGCCTCCGTTACGAATTCGGAAGAACACGCAATTAGTAACCCTAAGGTTGATGGTTCACGCCCAGCTCAGGGCACTTTCGTTTTATTTTTTTAAATGTTTTTATACTCATCTTGATGCAAAGAAATTACGCATATAGGCAATTTAACGTATTTTAGGGGAATAATTTTGTGGTTCGTTGGCGTTCCGTCGCTTCTCTGCCGGTGGTGGAATAATTTTCAAAACGGAAGTGGGACCAATTTTTGGCTGCGGGACCGCCAATTTTTGGGGACATGTCACTAGTTGCCTATCGGTGGTCCACCGACGCTTACGGCGTGGGATTGTCCCCTCACGAGTGAGGCAGATTGTAATCGACCAAGAGTGTTTTGGAAAAATGGGAAACATCTTCCGACTTCGACTTCTGAATAATACGTTTAAGATCAAGTCAAATCAAGGCTGCGCCACGGGAAGGTAGAACAAGTGAGGCAATCGTTCCAAGCACTACGCTCGACAGCTTCCGTCTCATTCAAGACTTAGACTCTTCAGGAAAAGTAACAAGTTTATTACTTGTAATTTATTCTTTGAGTCAAAGTATTTTGCAATAAACCATCGTTTTGTAAGATATTTTTACGATTGTATACTATTAATTTCGAAAATTGTACTCATAACATAATTTCCCATCATGGATTTGAAAAAGTCAAAGTTGGAACAAAGAAAGATCTCCGATCCACATGTCTCTTCATGTTTGATATGGAAGTCTCATCTTCATTATTGACCCTTAATTTATTTTAGTCCTAGGGAACGCGAATCGACGGAATGGCTCTAAGTAAAAACATTCATTTAGATGGTTAAGTAATCAGGAAATTCCTGCTGTTATTTCACGAAACACAGCAGATCTTGAGGAAAAAAAAAACAATTTTGCTTACCACGGGGAGGGAGTAAATCATCTGCTTACGTTTGCTTAACTAGGAAGAAGGCAAGGGCGCCGATCCTGGGGGGCCGGGCCCGCTCAAAGCTCATGTAGGCCTCATTTGTATTTATGAATATACAATATTTGGCATAATTTGAGTGTAATTTGTCTTAAAATCCTCATATATATATCTTCTGCATTTGAATGCCACCCCTCCCCAAATTTACAGAGAAATTGGCGTCCTTGGAAGATCTAGTGAAATGAATAAAAATGTGATAGCGTAATACTTGAACAACTCTATCTAATGGAGGAAAGTAAATTAGTATTCAACGCTTCTTTCAGTTTTAAGCATTTCAAAGATTCTCGTAATTTAGTAGCGTCCGCATTTTTGAAGTACGGGGACTTTATCTATACCTTAACGTGGGAATCGGTTTCGAACAATGCACTTAAGCCGCTTTGCCATAAGAGGCACAAGGGGTTTTCTTTCGATTTCCTTAGGAATATTGCGAATGGTATAACTTTTAAAACTATGTTTAAAAAAGAATACACATCGACATAATAAGATGATAATCTGACACCTAGGAAATATACTGAATTGTTTTTAATTTCTTCTCACGCTACCAAAACAGTACTTATGCTTTTTTATTCCAGCCTTTTAATATAAGCATTTCAGACTATTGTCTGTTCTAGGACGATACAATTCTAGTTCATGTATATGCTAGCTTGGGAAATACAGTAGAGTTTCGCTTATCCGACATAAACAGGCAGGCAGAACGCTGGATAATATGGATGTGTTAAGAGAAGACCTATTAAAAGTAAAACTTATGATATAATTTTACATATTATGCATCTAATAATAATGTTTTATAACAAATAACTGCACTGCACTGAATCAGGGACGTATCCAGCGTGAGGGCCTGAGAGCTGTCTCTCTCCAAAACTCAAGCACTTTTTAATAAACTTGTCTTTACCCTTTTGAGGTTCTTTTATATCAATTTACTAGTAGTCAGTGTCCAAACTTTGGGCAATGTGCTGTTGTCTTGTTATAATTCTAAGAACATACCATAATGCCATTATACCAGGTGCAGTGGCGTATTTAGGGGGGTGGCTTCCGGGCTTAAGCCCCTCACGAAATCTTACTTAGTATAGTAAAGTAAATGAAATATCTTGCAGAATTTTCACATTTCCAGGCAAAGCTCCCCCCCGAAAGCTAGCAAAGCCCCTCCCCGAAAGTTAGCAAAGCCCCTCCCGAAACAAAATCGTAAATATGCCACTGACCAGGTGGAATTAAAGAACAGTTTTAAATAGGATTAACATTTCGTTTCCGTTCTGTTTTTAACTTTAATATATTAGAACGATACACTCCATGTCTTCTTGCTATTTTTGTTATGTGATATACGTAGCAGACAGTTTTCTTTAGTTACATTTCTCTCGAAAATATGTTTCATTTTGTTTGCGCTATAATGCAGTTTCCAAAATAAACCGGTTTATAAATGAAAAGTAGGAAAAAGTTTAAGAGAAGTACAGAACTGTTGCATTATTATTATTATTATTATTATTATTATTATTATTATTATTATTATTATTGATATTTAAAAACATTAGAATTACGTGCTTACGAGGATTCGTGTTGGGCCCCCTCCGAATAGAAAACCTGGATACGTGTCTGCACTGAATGATAGACGTATGAGTCAAGGTGTAGACGGGCGCGCTAGGCGATAGACTCCACAGCATGAAAAAAAATAGATTAAGACCACAACTTGCATATCTTCTTGCCGATTGGTGCTATTTGCAATGATATATCGGATCATACGGTATGTGGAACAAAGGATGGTCGGATTAGCGAGACTATGGTGTATTGGTGTTTCACGCACCTAAACCCATAAAATGTTTGTATAAACAATTATCTTTCACTCCCTAGCTAAATTTGTGGGTATGATACAAACCTTGCCTCATAAAGTATAGTCTTATAAAGAAAAAAATATTTTTTTTTAGCTAAAACCTAAAGAAAAGCCAACTTCAATTTTTTTTTTAAATAATGGCAAACTAGTCCACTTCATCACGATAAATCACGTTTGATACTAAGATGTCTTTTTCTGTCCGTATATATTCTTCACACTTCGTTGGAGACAAAATTGTTTTTTCCCCAAGAAAACAGGATGAGAGAAACTATACAACAGCATGAACAGAAAACAATAGCTATTAACAATAGTTCTCTAATCCTGGATAAATACGTCATTACAGCAAAATATCAGTAAGTTGTCCTTATTATATTGCTTCGGTTTTTATTAACATCAAAATTATAATGTTTTGTAAAAAAAAAATGGGATGGGATGGGATGGGATTCGATGTGGTGTCAAAATAATAAAATAACTACGACTCTGCCACTCTATCCACCGAACCACGGAGGCTACTTTGTGTTGGTTCTTTTTTTTTAAAGAAATAATCTTCATAACCATGGTCCGTATCGCTTCGAACCTTAAGATAAGAGTTTTTCTGTTTAATTCTATATTTTCCTGCGACATCTTAGTTACAGAAGCTAATTTGTATTTTGCAGGCAATCTACACACTAGGTTTTAACCAATAAATGCAACATTTTAGTCCATTATCCAGTTCCTTGATTCAACTTCCTTGTGATCTGCTACTGAAAAAATCCCTAGAAATCATCGTTGCCAGTATACACAAAACCGAGCATAATTTTGTTTTTTGCTTATATTTTTATTATTTTATTATATTTTTTGGAAATATCTCCTTAGATGGATTGCTTTCTATTATCTCCACATACTAATAACTGAATTTTACCCATAAACGTAAGGAAAATGGAATAAATGCGAAAAATCTTGAGTTACAGTATACGCGCAATTTTTTTGCGCATGGGAGTACGTGTCACAATTAGATTGAGCAATATGTATTGTATAGTAGTAGTAATAATAAATACACATATTAGTAATCATGTGGGGGGCCGCGGTGGCTCAGTGGTAGAGCGTTCACCTCTGGCGCATGGGGTCCCGGATTCGATTCCAGCCCCCGCCAAGTGAACTTTGTGGTGGACAAATACCGTGCGCGTGGGTTTTCTCGGCGTTCTCCCGTTTCCTCCCACTTTCTTCATTCCACCATTTCATTCATTACTCATCATCACCGCCTCCTTTAGCCTGACCGGCATAACCGTGGGACTTAAAACTCAAAGGTTTTTTAGTAATCATGTGTACTGGAGTACTACAGACTACTTGTAGAGTTGTTTTTCAAAAATGGATACACATGCATACCACGAAATTTAAACATGGATAAATTCGATAATTGTCAATATGCTGTGTAAGTTTAATTGTGTACTTAGGTCTATTACAGGAAATATGAGGTTGGAATCATGCCACTGAAGGTGGCTGGCTGAGGTGGCGAGACGAGCAGGAGCTAAGTACGTAAAACAATTGTATTTATTTCACAGTGGAAGCACACGGGGTGAGATAGAAACGACAGAGCCACACGATTTATCCCATTTGAAGTTCTAACATTCCATCCTCCATGTACACATTCGATTTTTTTTAGTGCATCTTTCGTATCTTTTATAGATTAGATTTTCAAAAATGGAAAGCAAGTGCGACAGATGAAACCAGTTAAATGTTCGAAAGCAGGAAACGAATTATCCAAGAGAAGTTCAGAAATATATCTCTGGAGTTATTGAAGTTATTAGAAAATGGTTTTCACTAAAATAATCTTAGAATTTGTAGCATTTAAAACATTGTAGTAACGAACTTCCCAAGTGGGGTTACGCATATCAATTTCATCATCAAAGGGAAAAAAGAAGCAAAATAATGTCAAAATTTGGATTTTTTTGTGAAAAGGCCCACCTAATATGAACCTCAAATTTTCAAAATAAGTAGCTCAGATGCTTCTCTTTAATATATAAAAGAATTAGGAGGGTGTTTTTTGTATATTCAAGAAAAACAAATTATGACACAATGTAAGTTGAGGGTGGATATAGGCACTTTTTGCACAAAACCCCACAAATTTCCAATGACTGTTTCCAGTTTTCCTCGCTGAAAATGTTTATAATTTTCAAGGCTGAGGTGATTTAATAAATAAATGTGTCAGAAATTTGAAACTCCAAGTACCATTGCTGAAAGAACTCAGAGTATGTTATTAGTTCCAAAATCATGGATTTCAAATCCAAAAAAGTTTGAAACATTTCACACAACTAAGCATCTTGTTCGTAAAGTCCAGAATATCAGAAGGAAGTATACAGTTACATAGAGTTTCATCTTATGCTTTGCACGTTATTCTTTTGAAGTAGTTAACGATGTTCTTCTTCAGATTAAACACGTTATCTACGTTAGAGATGGACCAGCAGCCCGACATAAATAAGTATATAGCAAGCTTTGTCAACTTATGCTCCATGAGTGATTTTGGACTCACTTGTGAGAGGAACTATTTTTCCACAAGCCACGAAAAAAGTGTTTGCGATGGCATAGGTGAGATGCTGAAATGTCTAGCTAGATATGCTAGTTTTTAGTAGGCACTGATAACCGGATTGTTACTGTTGCCGATTTCATTCGAATTTTGTCAAACTATAACCAACGTCAAACTTTTTTTGTGACGGGTCCAATTTTTCAAAAGAGACTTTAAAAGCCATCACGTTACAAGAGACGCGTGAAAATCAACATTATAAACACATCAGTCTGTCAGAACTTGAAGTCAGGCGTGTATCTTCTTCAAAGACAACATTCACTCTAAATACTTGAACAGAATTCTTTCCTATGAGCAATTTATTGCGTGCATTTCTGAAAAGAAATGTTACATTGGAAAAATAGTTGAAAATTCACAGGAACATCGTGAATAATGTGAATTTTCTTCATCCCCAAGGACCCAAGAAAATGTTGATTTGGCCAAAAACACCTGACACATACGAAAACTGCATCATTAATATTGGAGTACCAAGTATTAAACTGGAACTGGCAGAAATTACAGCATTTCTGAAGAAGAAATTCAAACTATTGAGAATAGCTTCTCTGAAATTGGTGATAAGTGATCTTAGATTCAATATTTCAAATTGCTTAAAATCAACCAAAGATTTAAATGATTTTTTTTTGTGTATTATATGGTGAAAGTTCACTAGTATTCAGTGCTTCTTTTGTCAAATCAAACACAGAAAATTCATTAAAAATAACTTACATTTTTTAAATATTTTTTTTCTAAGATCTACATTTTGATCTCAGAATTTTTTCCTCATATCTCATCTATCTTCTGAAATTCACTAAAGTCTGAAAGAAATGACCCTTGAAGTTTATATGCAGTCGATCTTGAAGATTGATATTATTGGACTGTTCAACAAGAAAATTATCTATTAGTCTATATACATGCATTTTTTATAACTATCCTAGAAAATACCAACAAAATTGCATAAAACTCATTTCAGGAATTTACTGTTTTTCAGAGGATCCCTGTGGATTTCTTTAGGAGTAATGACTTAACTCATATTGTCAGGATATTAGTGAAATATTTATTTATAAGCATGGACAAGATCACCTGAGTCGTTTTTGTTAAAATTGTATGAAATGAACTTATCTGAAGGTGTTGTACCTTGACACACTATGTTCTCCCTAATGATAATATTGTTATAGTGCTCCCTAAACACCATACTAAAATTTATATTTGTTTTTTTCTTCTCGCAAAAATGGGATACTTCGCTTTTTCCTTTTTTTAATAAGGTACAAACATTATAAAAATTTATTTATATTTATTGGGAAGAAATAGAATTCCTTTCTCAAGTGTGCTAAAGGGGAGAAATTGTATTTAGAACCGTAAGGCGCCTGGAAGTATAATAGAATATAAAAATAATGCTGAAGTATAAAATGTATATCATCATAACGAACATATTATTAGGATTTATCCTTATACGAGGGTCACAACGAAAGTTTTGAGATACGCATTGTTGTGGCACAGTATTTCAATTCCAACAATTGCGTTCGGTAGTGGTATCCAGAGCGAAGAAGCGAAGCAAGTTTCAACTCGCCTCGCTTATCGGCGTGGCCGTATCGCCTTCACTTGTTTATTGATGTGAGCAGTATTCGGCTGTCTAGAATGAAGCTCGAAAGGGAGCATTTTCGGGAGATGATCCTTTACGATTTCAAAAGTGGTCTGAACGAGACACAAAGCCTTGGGGTATTCGGGGACCTTGCTCCTTCCCCTGCTACAATTTCTCGGTGGTTTGGTGAATTCAGAAGAGGCCGGACATCGCTTAAAGAGGAAGAGGGAGCTGGACGTCTGGCAAGAGCTGTGTCAGATGAAAACATTGCCGCTGTGGAACAAATGATTAGAGAAAATCCACGAACAACTTTCAAGGACATTGAATCTACAGTGAACATTTTATCGCCAGCAGTAACAAAAATTCTTCATGATCATCTTCGGCTCAGGAAGGTTTCATCTCGCTGGGTGCCTCACGCTTCGACTGAACAGCTAAAGCGCATGCGTGTGGAATGGTGTGAAGAAATGCTTGCAAGGTTGGATGGAGGCAATTCTCGAGGCGTCTTTGACATTCTTACTGCTGATGAGACTTGGATCCATCAATTTGACTCTGAAAATAAACGCCAGTCTACAGTTTGGATGTTTCCAGACGAAAATCAACCCACGAAAGTGAAGCGATCGCGAAGTGTGGGGAAGAACATGGTCGCAACTTTCTTCTCCAAATCTGGCCATGTTACAACTGTTCTACTTGAAGAACAAAGGACTGTTACTGCTCACTGGTACACCACTGTTTCCCTAATAAAAGTGTTCCAGAAGCTTCGGAAAGGGCGTCCAATGACTGGGTTGCGTAGGATCCTGCTTCATCTTGATAACGCGTCCACACACACGGTCAACATGACAATTCAGTGTTTAGAATCTACGGAAGTCAAACGTATGACTAATCCGCCGTATAGCCCTGACCTGGCTCCGTGTGATTTTTTCTGTTCCCCAGGATCAACGATCGTATGCGTGGGAAGAGATTTTGCAGCCCTCAAGAAGCTGTAGTGGCTTACGAGCATGAACTTCGAACATTTGAAGAAAAAGACTGGCAACACTGATTCCAAAAGTGGTTTTCAAGGATGCAAAAGTGTGTACAGTGTAATGGTGTCTACTTTGAGAAAATGTAAAATTGACTTTAAGTATGTAAGTTATTTCACATTTCAAACGTTTCGTAGTAACCCTCGTACAATATAAATAATGTATAGAGATTCTTGGAAACAATTGAAACAACATTTATAATGGAAATCTAAAATCATCATACATAATATTGATAAATATAT
Organism: Thermobia domestica; assembly: GCF_964235325.1. Classification (NCBI taxonomy): domain Eukaryota; kingdom Metazoa; phylum Arthropoda; class Insecta; order Zygentoma; family Lepismatidae; genus Thermobia; species Thermobia domestica. The sequence goes on along the minus strand of NC_137458.1, from coordinate 263,464,690 downwards.
TACAAAACATGTAAAATTCAATTATAAAACTAAAATAACTATTATTTCTTACAAATTAAAATGTATAACATGAAACACATGCTAGTAGGATAAAATCGTACATTATATAAAATCTTATAAAATATAAAAATACACCTCATATTGGTATATTTTATTCTCATAATACCATAGTGTATTCTCAATATCGTTGAAGTGCTTTACAAAATATTAAAGAAAAAATGTTAAAGAATAACATATAATTTCTAGTATAAATTGAAAATAATTATTTCAAACATATCATGTAAAACTAAATTCATAAGACATAAGCTTACAATGTCTAATATTTCATTAAAACCGAATAAAGTACGAAAAACAAATAAGTTCTTTGGTCCTAAGTTTGAATAAAAAGAAAGAAAAAAAATGATCCTAGCATCACCAAAAGCTTAGTGCATATTATATAAAAGACACTAATTTTAAGACAAAAAATACTTACAATAAGAAATATTTTCAATTATTTAAAATGAAAATACTTAACACGCAACTTACCGCAGTTCTTTGGATCCAAACCTAATAGAGAAAAAAGCGTATTAGTTATCAGAACACCATTATAAATAGAGGATGCAAAAGAAATATTGGTAACAAAGGGAACAAAATTTCTAATGTATTAAATAAGCAATTCTTTTTAAAATATTTTTTTAATGAAAATAAATCCTTTTGCTTGGAAACATTATTCCTTGAGCCTTATGGTTATTCAAAGGAAGGAAATACTTTTCAGATAATTTGACTATAATATTTACATTATTTTCCAAAATAGCTTCATCCTAAATGAATTCGAGAACATTGAAATTTTTTGTGTCAGCTGTGTATAAAATATAATCACATGTAAAATTATTCTATCAATAAATAAATAACGCAATAACTATTAGTAAAGGAAAGACTATCTTTATACCTTATGGTCCATGTCCATTTTTACTTTATGAAGTATTTTCAAATTATCTAAATATGACCAATTAGTAATAAAGGTTGCTAATTATAGCTCTTCAATTTATGTATTAGTAAATAATGGGCAATTTGTTAAATGACTTGGGGTTCGAAATATATTTCTACTTGATCATCTGTATGAATCACTGCAAATGATTTATACATTAAACTAATAAAAATAATCGTTACAGATTCACAGTTTATGATCCAATGTTGGTTTATTAAAATTCTTCCTTTCTATTATTTTAAATATAATTGTAAATAATTTTCTCGAAAATTTTGGGAATAAAATTCATTATAAAAATGGGTATTAAATCCTTGATACAGCCTCCCTTATGGGATATGCATGATACTGCTATACTCTTTTATGAATCCCGGTAAACATTAATGTAAAATCTTCTGTTAAAAATGCTAAGCTAAAACAATTACATTTATTTCCGCTGTTTCTTTAACAATATACCATCATCAGTTCCATATACTGATTAAGTTCTAGGAGGTTTAAGAGCTTCTAATACATGCTCAATTGTAATTTCAGGATGCTTACTTTTCAGAATATAGTAAATACTGATTGATCATTAAATGGATTAGTCGAAAAAACCTCAGAAACTGTAGAGAAACACTCTGCAAATTGTTCAACCAATATTCCACTATCAGTCAATGTCACATTATCTTTTAAATACTAGTAGCTTCATTGTTTTCTGTATCCTTAACATAACTTCAGCATTACTCAGCATAACTCATGTGAAGTTAAATTGATTTCTATTTATTTTATATATAGATGTGTTCATCCTTATTCAATAGGTTTTAATGGTTCTACAATTGCGAACAACTATATAATCTCTAACACTTCGAGTAACTTTATAGTTTTTACCAGTTTCATTCTTCATTCTTATTATACAAGTAATAACTCCGGAATACCATTAAGAATATCTCGACTTCTATGGCCTATATATGGGTGCACTATTCTCCATATCAAACACAATAACTTTCTTGTGTTTACGAGCAACTTTAATAATATGTTGCAATAATAAGCATCTGTAATTTTTGAGTACAGGGATATAGAGGTACCTTCAGTAAATAAATTGCACTCAGTAGTCTCATACAAATTGAGAGCGTTGGATAGAAAAACTTTTGGTTACAGTTCAGTAATGTTCTATTTCAAGCACCACCATACAATCATCATGTTATTACACAGAACAGATGCATTTTTTATAACCAAATCTAAGAGCGAAACTATTGAGTCCACACAAATATTCATGATATTTAGAAATATCAATAATAACCCAAACTTGACCTTAGAATAATAGTCCATCCCAGGTAAAGATTATTTACTTAACCAGTCTATATTACATATATTAGAGTCTCCGAAAATTAGTGCATCATTTTCCAAAAGATTATTTACCAAGAAAATACTAATATAATTATCAAAGTTTTCAGAAGAAAATACTGGATGAAAATATACAAACATGAGAGAAAAAGATTTTTGGTAGTTTTATACTAGAGCTCGATTCGGACATATTCACTGACTTTCTGTATACCATATCTTCAACACTTGAAAATTGTTTATAATTAATATCAGATTTACTCGTTTACTTGGTTTACTATAATACCAATCTACTCTGAAACAAGTATAAATTTAAGTAAAGTTATTCTGATCATTATGAATTTCAAATAACCAGGTTTCTGTTACTGCCAATACATCATAATGAAAACAAGAAATTTAAAAAAAGAAAAACTCATTGGTTTTGTACGCAATTTACGAACTCGCCACGTATTTTAGCATGAGAATCAGTATTTTTAGAAGTTTCAACTTGATTTCGAAATTTACTAAAATGAGGTCCAATAAGGAGACCTCTGGGTTAGTCTTGTGAGTCATTTATAAAGGAATATCTGGCTCATTGACTTCAAAATGAAATGAAGAATAGAGGTAGTATTTTGTCTTCAGTTTAGTGGAAATTACGTCCTTCACATTTAATTGCTGTACAATCAACTTCTTCAGTCCTAATTGACGAGAGCAACCTCATTACAAAAACTGCTATATTTATTGATGTAGAAACTAAATTAGAGTTACCTAAACCATAGCCAGTTGTAATGTTTCTTAGTTTTTTCTTTGGATTAGAACTTTCTTGCACTGTTTTAGTTGGATGATTTAGCATTTGTTTACTATTTCTCGTTATCACCTTAGACCAGTTGTGAGAAGACTAACCTAATTGTTCATATATATTAAGTACCAACTAATATTGAGTACAGATTTCTGTCATCTATATCCGAGACAATACCAGCAACTGATACGGCAATAATATCTCAAGAGCCCTACGATTGTTGATATACTCCTAAATTAACAGTTGATTTAATTCAGAATTCTTTCTTCAAAGCAATAAGTTGTTCCTTCACTACATAGAATTAATGTAATACCTATGCTCATGCACATACCGAATGCTAAATTTATCATGAAAGCCAAAAACTCAGTTTCAAAAACTCGACGGTTGCGTTCAAAAAATAAGTCATATCTTTCTTCAAGTGCCACCATCACTAACTATATAGTAGGAGAGAGTGACTGCATCCTGGAACTTGAACTGTTAAATTGTCAAGATCCCCTTTTTCTCTCTTGAAGCAGAATTTGATTGTTACTTTAATTATCTATGTGTGAAAAAAGTACTGCTTAAGTGAACGACGGATTCACTGATGAACACTCAGGTCGAACCGCTTATAGTAGAAAGTTTAACTTTTTGCCAGTGTGAAGGATTCGTGATGTAAGGTATCAATAATTAAGGATTTTTCAAAATTCAACTTGAAATAGGCTCAAGTGTGGGTGGGCAATTATTATAGTAAAATGTCCATATCTCTGAAGGGTAGGGATAGAAATTGTTATATGAACTTCCTTTTAAAATAATTAGACACAAGTTGTTTTTTTTTATCATTTTTATATTTCCCCTAAAAGAGATGGAAAAAAGACAGAAAGAAAAAGGTTAGTGATACAAATGTCTGAAGGAGATGGTCATATCTCGAAATCCTTTAAAGTTAAAGATATGAAATTTGGTAGTTAGGCTTTACATTGAAGATTATTAAAGACACCTTTCAGCGGCTTGTTTCGTATGTTTCCTTTGGAAATTAGAAAATGGAGATGAAGATTTCAATTGTTATAGTAGGATGGCAAAATCTCGCAATCCCTGAATGCTAGGGATATAAATCTCGTAGTGTTAGGGATAAAACATCTTCGTATATGAACTCTTTAGTCAAAACAAGTGCGCATGTGACGCATCGTTTCCAGAAATTCCGCATTTAACTAGAGAAGAGGGATATTTATACATAGTTTTTTTCTCAATATGTAAAAATGACATCTATGATGTCAGTTTCACTATCAAAGCAAGAAAGAGATGAACCATTTGAATGAATTTTTGAATACAGTTAACACTTAGATCGAGAATTTTTACTGTTTCTTTTTGATTGAAATGTGTATTCTAATGAGAAAAATAATTTGAATTTATGTAAAGAATACCATAATCGTCTTCTTGTGTGTGTACAATAGAGGCAAAGGTTAAAACATAAGGTACGAGGCCTGGCATCAAGCGAATTTAGAGTCTAGGAGCAAAGTATCGAGAAGGCTAGTTTGTATATAAATTCAGTCAGTAGAATATTGTAGAGTTGAGGTTCAAGAGGGTTGATTAGGGAAAGTATTGGTGAATAATTCACAAAATTTTCAATGGGAATAAGACTTTTAAAACATATTTTGTACTTTGTAACTGAAGTAGCTATACATGGGTTGACCGAATTTTTAATTTTTTAAATACTCGTTAAACTGCTATAATCGATAATTATAATTTGCCTACGTGTATTCACATCAGTCAAGACGAAATCTCTGTTTTTTTTTTAAAAAAATAACCAGACATTAATTTATTTAACCTTCGTGTAATTTTTATTTGTACATTAATCTAAGATTGAATAGGAATCGGTATTAAATGCACTAACTGCCACTTAATTGTTATATTGTTTCCATGACTGAATTTCTTGCAGATGGTTTTGGTTTTTTTTCTTTTCAAAACCTGTATTAGCCCATTTAAGAAATATGTTTGTGATCACATTACGTAACTTTGAGCCAAAAACTGCTTTGGTTTAAAATTAAAAAAAAAAAGATTTGATTGCAATGCGAATTAGAATTATAGGTATTATTTCCGTAACAACCACATAACCAAATGATGAATGTGAATAGCTAGAAATGATCGATTTATACTTAACTATTGTAGCTATGTCAGTAGAATGTTTCCCTAGTTTAAATTAGTGCAATTTCGACGTGTTTAATCGATTACTAATGTATAACTATACTAACTTGAAACGAGTTCATTTTAACCATGGACACATGTAACATATGAATTACCATTGGTAACAGCTAATTTAATCAAAATGCAATTGGACTAGCTCGTGATATTTGCGACTAAGTAAGTTCAACCATTAAAAACGGGGTTTCACTGTTTATTTACTTAATCTGTTTAAAGTTAGGTTTTTACGTGTTATTACTATTTGTATTTTGTGATTATTAAAACTATGGTTTGTGCGTAACTCTTACACTAATTATAGGAACAAAATAATAGACATCTCTTGAGCATAGTTTTCATACTCCTCCTCAGAAATAGGCTACTTTCCCTAATGCCTATCTTGTTTTCGGTAGATAGGGTTGTAGTGCTATTTAAATATATTTTGTATATTGACTGGCGTACACAAGAGAAGGTTCGCGGAGTTTTAATCCTCTTTGAACAAGAAATCATGAAAAAATAATAATATACTATATTAAGACATATACATGCTATATATAGGTTGTACAAAAGTCAAGCATATTCTGAAGGAATACAAGGCTTACTGCTTGAACCTCCCTGTTTGGTTAAATTCTTGGTACACCGCTAAGAATGTGCATAGAATTTTATATTACATTTGTTCAGAAAAGATAACTTCAAAACTGAACAAAAAACGAAAGGGGAGAACTAGAGTTTCATTCACGCTACCTGTTGTTAGATGCGGAGATTATGTATTAGCTCCGGCTAACATTGACAGAGGAAAAACACATCTACGATTGAATATCTGTAGAAATATCATAAAGTTTTAAATGTATGTAGATAGAGCTTTCATAGTGCCGTAGTGCATGAGCTTTCGGTTCACTTTTGTGGCATGATTAGGGCCACCAGAGTTTTAAACTGAAAAGACAGGAACACGCTATGAAAATTTACATGTTCCTAATAATGCAGTGGCTTCTTCCTGAAATATCACTACTAATGAAATAATAGACCAACACTCACCAAAAGTGAGTAACAGAGGGAAGATTACTCTTATTACTTAACCCTGCTACTACCGGAATTTTTTCGTTACACTGAATACCGTTAGGGTCTCTCTTGACCCTATTTCATTTATTGAAAACCTCTACCTTTTTTGTTTAAAAAAGCATTAATTTCCCACTGTCATATTATATCGTGTCGATTATACCTGTACATTATGTTTTTAACTAAGATTTTTCTTGTCATATAATATGGTCAATGTGTTTATATATTGGTAATATATGTGCAATTATACAAATTGAGGACAATTATGCACATAAGGAAAATTAACAATTAGGATGATAATTAGTATTATAGCTTACGTTTCCAGTCTGGTACCGTATTTAAGACACAATTCGAATCTAAAACAGTTCTCTATATATTTGTTTACATGTGAAGTTAGGTTTGTTTGATCAGTAAATGTTAGTTTCCAAGAAACTTTAACACAAAATCATAAACGAACTTGCACAAAATCATACTGTCATTTTTATTTCTCACATTTGGCGCAAACAATAGCTGAGTGTTGATTATACACTTATGTCTTGCATTTCTTGTATATATCTTGAATGACAGGCCGCTCACAGAAATGACAATGAATACGTTTTGTTCCTTCACTGGTTTCTGAAGATAACTACAGGATCTCTGCACGGCAAAGTCGGTTTTATGTAGTTAGAAACTTCGATAGTTTAGAAGCGAAATATTCTCCTTCTGCAATTATTTCTGCTGTTCCATTCAGGATTGAATGAGAGCCAAATGATAACGCAGTAAGCGCATGAAGGTACTGACGAAAAGCTCGGCATCCTCGAGGCTACGCTAATTGTTCATCGATGGTAATGTTACCACCTGCTACACAGAGAAAAATCCGTTCTCCGGAAAGCGGTATTTTGTAGAAATATACGGAATCTTCTTGCTTACTATAGTAATCAGTACCGAGCATACGTTATCCGTATGCTACATAGGCACTGCCCTTAGATGTTACATAATGCCGTTGCAGGATGTCTGACATCTAACAGTTTTCCGTATATCAGGCGCATATATTTATGTTACCTCCGTCAGCTATATGTTATATACGTCCATTCGTATGTGAGATCCTGACCTCCTACATTGTTTCATACGGAAAGTACGTATAGATGGAACACTTATACAGAAAGTATTATAAAACATGCGTTTCCAGTTATACGTCTGCTGTACGGTAAGTCCAAAAACTACAGGAATTACGCATGTAGCCTATCATTTTAAGTACGCCACCTACATTTTTCTCAGTGCATATATGCATCCTGTAACGTACTTACCCGTGCATCGAAACGGTATGTAATTGGAGAAAATTTGTCAGGAATACGATTTTCGCGTCGTTGTTCAGCGTCATTGAAACGCAGACATCGAGGTTTCTGTGTAAATCTCTTCCTGGACATTGATTTGTTGGAAATAGGTCAGCCATCTTCTTTTTTTGACAAATGTGTAATACCTTCATTGTGTGCTTTGCACACTCCTACCAGTATAAAAAGTCCTATAAAACATTGAAGTTCACCTTTATCAATATACGCCTATTTATTTCCTATGTAATAGAGCCTTTCTTGTTTGTCCATTTCAAAACAGTTTCAAGAATATTGGGTATCATAAAACGTTCGAAAGCAGATTGAACCGTACCCAGTACCCTGATGCCATGCCGTGTAGGCCCGGTTTTCACTCTTGATAATATTGAAAGAAGAAAACTTACCCTGAAGCTTCTTGTCGATTCTTTGATCTGAAAAGAAAATGAAGATTCATAAGATAAAAGAAAGGGAAAATGAATAAAAAAAATATTGCAATAATATAAGATGAATAACTTAAATCATGATCAAAATCAGAACAAGGATTGAAATATGTTTATCATCGTAGTTGATCGCGCTCATTAGAAACTATTTTAGTGGATAATTCAGAAACACAACACTGAATAATATTCCGCTGTGGCTCTCGTTCACCACTGATGCGTGAGATGCCTGGTTCGATACCAACTCGCGCCAAGTGGACTTTGTAGTGTACAAGCACCATGTGCTTGTGTTTGCTTGGGATTCACCCGTTTCCTCCTACTTTCTTCTTTTAGCCACTTCATTTATTCCCACCATCTCGGTTACATTTTGACTACCCGGAATAATGGCGGACTATTTTTCCAATTATATTTTTTAAAACATTGAATAAGGATGAGAAAAAGAAAAATGAAAAGTGCACCCATATTATCGAATAAGGGAACAGTCCTGAAATTTATCTACCCTCCTACCCAAAAATTCTTTTAATGAGAATACCAATTTCCAAGACCATTCAGACGCTAAATAGTCATTTTTGTTTCATTTGACTACTGCTACTACTACTACTACTACTACTACTACTGCTGCTGCTGCTACTACTATTACTACCTATAATAATAATAATAATAATAATAATAATAATAATAATAATAATAATAATAATAATAATAATAATAGTAGTAGTAGTAGTAGTAGTAGTGGTGGTGGTGGTGGTTTTTCTTGTTGTTCTAATTTAAACGAAAATATAATTTCAATTATATGATCCAGAACAATAGATTACAATACAAGCATTGGTTTCATAAATGATATTATATATATATATATATAATATCATCGGGGACAGACAAAAAGACAAAAAACACTTCATACACATGTTTGGCCCTCCACTGTGCAAAGCGTATTGCGGTTGCCGATCGTTTTTTGTTTTCAACGTGTCATGTAGACCTTGATCTTCCGTCAGCAGTAACCCGTTCACATGTGAATGTTGTGGTGTGAAAGTGGTGCGATAAAGTGGGCGACCTGACAGATTTCCAAAGAGGCATGATCATTGGTGCCCGTCTAGTTGGAGCTTCAGTGGCAACAGAGGAGAACATTGTGGGGGTATCGAAAGGCACTGTATGCAATGTCACGAGGGCATACACAATTCATGGACAAACCATGTCTGCAAAGCACAACAGTGGTCGAAAAACAATCCTGTCAGATAGGGACCGGAGGGCATTAAAACGGATTATAGCAGCTAAAAAGAAGACCACTGCAATGAAAATTACGCCTCAACTCAATTCCGGACTACAGAATCCGGTTTCGTCGAAAACAGTGCTAGGGTAAGTTCATAAAGTGAAAATTCATGGCAGGGCAGCTATCCCCAAACCCCTGGTCACAGCAGTAAATGCGAAGTGGCATATCCAGTGTTGCAAGGACCACAAGGTGTGGACTCATGAGCAGTGGAAACACATAATGTGGTCCGATGAATCGACCTTCATCTTGTTTCCAACAATCGGTCGTGTTTTCGTATGGAGAACACCGTCGCAGGCCTATGATACAGACTGTCTGCTCCCAAATGTAAAGCATGGTGGTGGTTCTGTTACAATATGGGCAATGCTATCGTGGTTTTCCGCAGGCCCCATCATAGCTCTGCATAGAGTGATGCATGCTAAGGCGTTCATGGCCCAAATAGTGTTCTCTGATGGTGATGGCATCTACCAAGATGATTTGGCACCCTGTCACGCTATAAAAACGGTGAAATCATAGTTTGAGGAGCATGGCCAGGAGCTATCACACCTCCCCTGGGTCCCACAATCACCAGATCTAAACATCATTGAGTCATTGTGGTCTGAGTTAGAAAGGCGTGTTCGGTCTCATTGCCCTCCACCAGAATCCCTTAAGGAACTGCAGCATGTTTTTGGAGGAACAATGGTACAAACTTTCACACAACACGATTCCATTACACGTCGGATCGAATCTGTTTTGGATGCAAAAGGAAGCCCCACACCATTCTGGGTATGATTTTCACAGTTTCGCAAACGTTTTAGATTTTTTCTCCAACTCCTATATATATTAGGGTGCATCAAACCCCCACTGTTCACAAAGTGACTTGTCCGTGGGCTAGAAATATTCCATTTGAGGTATAATACAGCCTAGCATTTTTAAAGTACAAATTAAAGTATGTTTAGGGGGTCCATCAGAGGCATAAACTTATATGAAAATGGATAGTTATCTGAAAAGTTGGTCAACAGATGGCGAAACGTAGCTTGTATCGTGAATTTCGAATAAAAAAAACATAAGGGTAAGATATTATTCTCTTAAATCTGCACAATTAAGGTTTTAAAATCTAAAATCTTCTTTTATATACTGTTCACTTTTACGCAAAATTCTAGGTCTGTGTCAGTTTGAGGATGGACGAAAGATCAATCGGACAAGGTGAGAAGCTGCAGAGCTTGTTTTGTCATTATTTTTTAGCAAATATTCAGAACGAAAAGCGTGTGAGAAAATAATTTTATTACGAGACGATAATGCTAAGGTACGGGCTATACCTAAAAGTCGTCCGTCCAGTTCAGCCACTCTATCAAAAATTCAGGAAATGGAGAAACGATTAAACAATACATTTCAGTTATGGCCTGCCAACGTGAATAGTCTTATTAAGAATGAAGAGCATAAACGTTTTCTGGAATCTATGAAAACCGATCGTTCAGCGACATTCGGATCATACTACAGAGTGCCGGCTGCATCCGCTGATGGAACTGATCTGCCTGGGATTGAAAATGACAGCGAGAAGGAGAGGAACCAACCAGGAGTGAACTAGACTATATTGTAGTATCTGTAAAACCTTCTGTCACCAATTCAGCAGCACGCTCCAATAATCATCGTTTAGTGCGTACTGGAAGAAGTGTTTCTGACTCACATGATATTATCCAACAACCAAACATCGTAGTTTTAGCAATTCGCTTGCAAATTACCCCTGCACAAGAGGCTATTTATACAAAGCGTTGATAAAGGAAGCAGGTGGAGATACATCAAAAGTCACTACGTCGTAGTCCAGTGTAGATAGGACCCGACGAAAGGTTACTCAACAGATACCAGGATCTTTAATGGAAAACTGGACTCCTCCAGGGCTTGGCATCTAATACTGGAATTCAAAGTTAATATCATCTTTGCCCAATAACTACGTGAAAGAAAAACGTTTTACAGTCGTCGTGGGGAACAAGAATGAACTAAAGCTACTGGGCACACACCTTTACAAACCTGTGATTAGTGTGAATACTGTGGTCATTATTGCGAAATTTACAGTGAATCTGTTGAAGTCATGGCACTGTGAAGACAACATAGTAAACATGAAATTTGACACTATGGCCATGTTACTGCTGCTTGCGTGGTGTTACAGAAAAACTGAATCTCTCTCTTCTGTGGTCAATTTATCGACATCATATAGGTGACATTATAGTAGGAAAAGTGTTTAAAGACTTGAATATTGAAATCACTAAGTCACCTGATATTTTACTTTTCACAAAATTTCGTGAGCACTATGACGAATTACCTCATATCAGTGAACACCATTTGTCACGATTTCATCCAACTCCGTTTACCAAAAGTGAACAAAGTGTATTTAAAAGTTTACAAAATGTTTTTTTAAGAATTTCCCAATATAAGTTAAAACGAAATGAAAATAGTTCAGTGCAACACACAGTTTTGAGAAATGACTACCTCGAGTTCATTGAACTCTGCACCACATTCCTCGACGGAGAAAAATCTTGGACTTCAGTTACTTTCAAACGACCGGTGCTGTTCACAGAGCGAGATGGATGGCTAAATTGTTCTATGCCATTAAAATGTGTTTATTGGAGAAACATAATTCAGACATTACCTTACGATGCCATCATTTCTTAACGACAGTTTACAAAGCTTAGAGACTGTCATATTTTTACCGATGTGTACAGTATGTGGTCGGTGACATGCACTCTGCAGTAGATGCTCCATGGAACGATTTGAAGCTCTATCAAAATCTACTGATGTACAAGAACATAAACCCATTAATTTCTAAGAGTGAGATACGTGCATTTCAACAGCATTTGTGGTATTTAACATCAGAGATGTTTTTTTGAGTCTTTTCAGCAGCGCGCTGCCCTACGAACAGAAATGTCATCTTGCCAGCAGACTCTTAACTGTGAAACCTGCTACTGCCCAGTTAAATCCAAATCAACGTTCCGGAACACGATTTGAAAAATCTCGGTTTGCTGAACAAATTTCTAATACTACATCTCTAACCGACTTTATTTGACCAGGTTCCTGGTTTACATTTCACACCCTGAAACTCGAAGATGACTTCCTCGGTGACGAAGTTGCAGGCTGGCCAGAAAATCCTTTGTTTCAAAACTCACTTCTCAATATTAATGCCGTGAATGTTATCAACCACTGGAATTAAGCTGACTACGGATTTTCGTTCTTCAGCAAAACAAGATGAACGTTTCCAAAACATTCTGCAAGTGGTTGAACAGAATGGGAAAGATAGTAAAAGTTTGCGCAAACGACCTTGAAAAGACTAGAAGTCACATGTTAGTTGTGAAATATCTTTGTGAGACAGATTAGATTACGTTACGGTAAATGAAACATAATTTTTAAAATATATTGTTAAAATGAGAAAATTTGTGTAATCCTTTCAATAAATGATTTTACTTATCAAATTTGAATTTCAATTTTTTAATACACTGTAAGTCATTGGCACTTTAATATAATGGGGCCGCGGTGGGTTAGTGGTAGAGCGTTTCCGTCTGGTGCTTGGGGTTCGAGCCTATCCCCCGCCAAGTGAACTATGTGGTAGACAAACACCATGTGCGTGGGTTTCCTCGGGGTTCCCCTCATTTCGTCCCACTTTCTTCATTCCACCATTCATTCATTACTCACCGTCTCCTTTAGCCTAACCGGCATAACCAAGGGACGTAAAACTCATAGATTTCTTTTCATGTTTTTATTTTAATATATTTTTAGAAATGAGAGAATTTGAGTAATCCTTACAAAAAGATTTTATGTATCAAACTCGCATTTTAGTTATTTGAATACTTTTTGGCACTTCTGTTATGTTTAAGCTGCTGGTGGACCCCCTAAACGTTCGTAAATTTTGCTAATATTTTGCACGAATTATTATCTCACGAAATGGAACAAAACTAACCTAGGGACAAGAATCCCCGGCTATTTTTTCAAAATTGTGGGGGGTTTGATGCACCCTAATATATATATATATATATATATATATATATATATATATATATATATATATATATATATATATATAATTCATTTAAAATTGTTTTTGGGAATATCTGGAAAACTACAAATCCAATTTTGAAAAAGTTGTAGTAAAAGTTGTTCGTCTCAAAGGGGGACATCCAATGATACCACACTCCATCCCCAACCCCCACCCCCGGGGGCGGGAGGAGGTCAACTTTGAAATCTTAAATAGGAACCACCATTTTTTTTTTGCATATTCCGATTTTCTATGTAAAGACACATAAATTTTGTGTTAAAAAAAATTTCGTTGCGTAATAGATAGCGCAGTGATCTTCAAAAAATCAAAATGGGTAAAAACTGTTAGGGATGGTCCGATTCATTGTTTATGAACTCGAGTTTCGAATCGAATCGAGTTTGATAAATAGCTCACTCATTCAGCTTGTTTTAACTCGTTTTGAAATGATGACCTGATGAGACTGCAAAGTGAAAGTCATGTAAAATGTAAGCAGTAATGTGGAATACTTTTTGTGCTGCTCACGAGAGGGGACACTGGTCGCCTCTAGTCTTGTCTCGATAACAAGACGACAAGGAATTTTTATAACGACCTTAGTTCGCCTCGGCTCAACTGAGCCGATGTCTCGACCCAGCTTGCTTGAGGTAAGCCATCTGCTCGGTTGGGATAAGCCATTTCCTCTGTTTTGTTGAATTGAGTCTAGAGCTCGAGCAGGGTCGGTTTGGTGAACTGTTAGCTCGGCTTATTGTTCGGTTCGGCTCGTTAGTGAATGGGATGTGAGCCGAGCTGTTTGAGTGGTTTATAGGCCATAGCCCGGGCCGAGCAGTTTTGAACTTGTTTAGCCGGCGCCTTATAACTTCTAATTTTTTTGGCTCGAGCCGGAATACTTCCTCCTCTGGATCTCAAACCCGAAATTCTTGCCTCCTAATCTTCACGACTACTGAGGTCGGAAGACAACTAGTTTCTAGTATTGAGAAACACCCGCTTATGTTTCATATTTATACACGGTGCTGTAATAATAATAATAATAATAATAATAATAATAATAATAATAATAATAATAATAATAATAATAATAATAATAATAATAATAATAATAATAATAATATGCAGTAGTATCATGTAAATAATTATATTGTCTATGTAGGATACTTGAAGAGAGTACTTGAAACTACACACAGGATTTGGATCGTTTTGTGTCGACTCGACTCGAAACTCGACCCAAATTCGAGTTGAATTGGAGGGAATTTTTCTAGTCGAGCTCAAATATGTTTGTTTCGAGTCGAGCTCAAAGAAATCTATTTCTAGTCGAGTCGAGTTTCACAGAAAACTCGCTCGAACTTGCCCATCCCTAAAAGCCGTTGACAAGTGATAAGAAAATGTTCGAAATTGCGACTATTTTCTGTGATACATTCTTTATCATTCAAATTACAGTCTATGAATCAAGGACTGCGATCGTGCGTCGCAATCCATGGTCAGACTCTCGCTGTACATGTAACACTTGCAATGTGTGTTGCAGAAAACGGGCACCATTTCGAACATTTGTTTCAGTAAACAATGGAAATGTGTGAGAAGCAAGGAGACTCTCCTAAAACAAGCACAACAATGGTGAGAGGCAAGAGGACTCGCCTAGAAACAAGCACCTCCATGGTCAGGGTCCATGACATTTTGGGGCGAGACGTTTAAGTGCGGCCGCTTGGGCGCGAAATGTTTGGACACAAAACCTTTTATACAAATAGGTTTCTTACCTACATCTACTGTATTTCATAACTAGAATCCGAAAGTTTAGGCACTAAAATATGAAAATAGGCACTGGGATTTCAAAAAAACTTCCCCAACAATTTTGCAAAAACTAAAAATAACATCTTGAACACAACAAAGTTCCTGCACGTCATGAACAACTTATCTGTACCAGTAATAATAATAATAATAATAATAATAATAATAATAATAATAATAATAATAATAATAATAATAATAATAAATACATAAAAATTGCAGCAGATTCTCGACTATCCGCATCTCTATTCTCTGTTTCACATAAGCTGATAGGAAAAAGAAGAAGTTTTTTCCCCCACCACGCTCAAGTACAAGTGAATGTTGGTGTTGCCTCTTCCACCATCAGCTCCCGCGCACTAGGAGGTATAGAGTGTATCTAAATACGTCTAAATAATAATTTGCAATTTTCATAATAACATTGCGTATTTTAAACCAATTACATTTACCTGTATTCGTAAGGTAAGTAACATATGTGTTATTATAATGGAACTTTTATTGAAGAGTTGTATTGTTTGTTTTCCTTCTTTTTTGGCAGTTGGGGTTGTGACATAATGTTGGAATGGCAAGGGATGGCAGGGTTGGTAATTGAATTGGTATTTCCTGCATTGATACAATAATTTCACAATATAAAATCTGAAACCAAGTACAATTTGTATGAGTAAATTATCAGTGCGTTAACATGATAACAATAGAACCTGAAATAAATAAATAAATAAATAAATAAATAAATAAATAATAATAATAATAATAATAATAATAATAATAATAATAATAATAATAATAATAATAATAATAATAATAATAATACACTCGCCCAAAGCACTTCAACTCAGGCGAATGCCCTGATTTCTATTGATTATTTTTCAATGAAATCATTTTCCTACGTTTTTCTCCTCGTACGTGCACCTGATCTGATGGTGGCAAAGTACGGTATCTTTTTATTTGTTTCTTTGTTTGTTGTTTATTAATACGCGGCGTTAAATTTAGAGTAAAGCATCATACATACAAGATTAATCAACTTTGAAGTCTTTCGAGTTTATTAATGGAAAAAACATTGATATGGTTGACTTAGAAAAACAATTCCAGATTCATTGAAGCCTGACACGAAGTAGTAACTACAGATGCCACGTAATTTGAATAGGCCCATGTCTGAGTCTGCCGTTTGCAAGCAAAATTATAATTATTGGAGCTTAACCATCATAGAGAATTGGACGACCCTAAAGTTCCCTAAAACTTTTCGCCTTGTGCGGTTGCAAACCTTTCCCAGCCCTTTCGTCGGCCTTGAGTCTAGTCAATTGATAATAGAGGAAATTGACTTTTGAATTGTTGCTTGACTATTTTAATAAAAACGGAGTTGTCAATAGTGCTGACGAACGTTGTGGGGGTAGGGAGAGTAACAAAAGTTTGGAAATGAAATGAAATCTTTTGAGTTTTACATATCGCTGTTATGCTGGGTAGGCAAAAGAAGACTGTGATGACGAGAATGAATGAAACAATGGAAAGAAGAAAGTAGGAGGAAACGGGAGAACTCCGAGAAAATCTGCGAAAACAGTGCTTGTCCACCACAAAACCCACTTGGCATGAGCTACGATCGAACCACAGCCTCATGCACCAGAGGTGAACACTCTACCACTGAGCCACTACGGCTCCAACAAAAGTTTGGAGTTCTCACAGAACACTTGTCTGGAGGTCAATGCAATTAATGGGTACTTAATTGCATTGACTTCAAATCCTCTATAAAATCAACATATATAAATACACACGGAAGGACAAATAATACTGAGTAAAAGGCATTAGTATCAGTTGTTCTTCTCCAGAGGCTCTGTATTCATATTTTGGTCACTCTCGTCAGAGTCGTCACTGTTGTCTCCAAGGTTAACGATTTTTTGCTGTAACTTCGACAGTTATCCTGTCAAGTTCCCAGTATTTCGTTTCTTCCATCTCCACTACATGTTGCACACAATCTTTCCACTTTTCACCTGTTACCATTTCTAACCCTTCCTCCAAAAGATTCTTCACTTCACTAAGAGTAAAACGTTTATTGTTTCGTGCCACATGTTACTCGACTTCAAATTAGTTCAATTGGATTAAGTGTACCGTAGTAGGGGGGGTATTCTGAGAACTTCCGTACCTGAAGAGGCCGCCATTTTGTCCCCTTTATATTTGCAGTATTCACTTTTGACTGAAAGCGGTATAAGACTAATTAACTCAGTTTTAACGAACGAGTCCTCATAAGAAATGCTTTTATTTGGCAGCCATCCTTTTACTTTATTTTTTGTCCAAGACATAATGGGAAACCGGTCTACCTTTACACTGTGATAATATGCGTTATCCATGACTATAACGCAGTTCGGTTCTAGATGTGAAAGTGTGTTCTGAAACCAAGGTAACATTTTACCTTTACCGGTAGAGTTCTTAAGTCCGGTGGAGAGTCCAGAAAGAAAGGCTTGTTAACTAGAATTCACAGTTTCATCTACCATTACCCTTGACACAGTATGAGAAGCATTTACCCATGTCTAATCAAGATAGTAGTTTTACCTACCCTCTGCTCTCTACTTCTTAATTAAACGGAGATATTTTCTCCTCCATAAATCTATGCCATCCCTATCAACTACAACAGACCTTTTATTGCGCGTTACATAAGTGAATTTCATTATTTTCAACAATCTATTCAGAGTTGTGTGAGAAAAGCAGGGCAGGTCCTCATCGGTATTTACAGCTACCAGAATTTTATTTATGTTGGCAATTCATTACGCAAAAATGATGTACCTTTGATCGAATTGCCAATTTCGTGAAGTCATAGCTTTCCCAGAAGGAAATACTTGTACGCGTATTTTGGGGACTTTGAAATTTATTTTTATTAATTTTAGATTCCCTCCTAATTCTATAACCAGTTGCCTTTCCTACACTTGCCTGTTTCCCAGTCATGTCGGCTAATTCTTAATCAGTTAAATTAGGGTGTTGTTCTCTTAAAGCATGGAATACATTCAAAATGCAATGCATCTCACCACTTCGTAACGCTTTCCCGGGCACATGCTTTATCACAGAGCTACTGCAAGCATCATGAATTGTCGCTTCACAAAGCACTAAATACGCAATTATTTACAAATTATTTACAATTTATCCAATAAGCAAAACGCATAATTTTCCGCTTCACTTTTATTACAAGTAAATATTTTAACATTTCCATTTGGAACTGAATTAGAAACTAAACGTACACAATCATTTATAAATGTTAATTGCTAGTCAGACATATTTTATTAACAATGCATTTTTATGAAAATATTTAATAAGTGTATCGTTTTACATTATATCCAAAACCTCAATGACGGAAGTAAGTTTAAGAACACCCAGAAAGCTCAATTATCCAGTCCAAAGTTTGTACAGAGGAAGGCGTTGGTAGATTGCGGTGCACCCAACATGAACTTCTATTAGTCGTACCCAAATAATGCCACTGATATATAGGGCTATACACTTATCATTAATGTTTTGATTAAGGAAGTTATACGTATTGTTCGTTTAAATTTAAATACTTACCTATAACTACTTTTTAAATATTAGAACTAATATAAGTATAGAACTAGGAATCAGAAATAATGTTTAATGAATTTTTCAAGTACAATTGTGTGTACCCATACAGTGTTAAGTAATTATTGCGTCTGTATTTCTCATTAACATTCAGCAATGTTACCATGCATAAATTTTACCCCTTCAGAAGTCGCGCCCCTGTTTCATAACTGAGAGAACTAAACTTAAATGAAAAATAACTATTCAACCTACTTTTTTATATTACTTTAACCATATTTTTTAGTGCTTTCGAAGTTTATTAGATACTTTCGTTTGCATTCATACCAGAAAAATGAAAAAAAAAAAGCAGTAATTACAGTTTCCAATAACATGTGAAGAATATTATCCGTATTATCTATCATTTGTAGTATGGTGTACAGAAATGAATACAGTACTTATGAAACGTTTCTACGTGAATATAATTATATTAATTTTCGTTATTATATATATATATATATATATATATATATATATATATATATATATATTATATCATATATATATTCGTTATATTAATTTATATTAATTTTCGTTAGCATGCTGAACACGTGAATGACCAATATTATCACTAATAATGAGTACAATTCAGAATACACGCACTTAAAATTGATTTGTTTATTTGGAAAGAAAGTCCATAGTATGATAATTCCTTTTTACTATTAACTCAAAAACCAAACAACAAGTAAAAGGAAATGATGAGTCACGGTGGCTCCCTCGCAAGTATTTATCTCTGGCAAGTGGGGTCCCAGGTTCGATCCGCGCTCCTGGCAATAGGGCTTTGTGATGTGGAAATACTGTGTGCATGGTTTTTTCCGAGTTTTCCCGTTTCCTTACACTTCCGTAATTCCACCATTATCACTAGTCTCATCATCATCATCTTCCTAAGTCTCGGTTCATAATTGTAACATGTTAAACTCAGAAAAATAAATAAATAATAGAAAGTGATAGCAAGTACAAAAACAGTTAGTAGTGAATATATGCACTACATATTGGTCACAACATCTTAAATCTGGTTTTATTTCACTAGTTGTCAGTTTCAATTTTAGAATCAAGATTTTCATACTTTATACTCGTTGACAATGATGATTTTAGGCGTTGGCATGGAGGATAAAAGTCCTCAGGAGCAGTGAAATTTACCCGATACATGTTTACGATCGGATTGGAAGTGGGTTTTCAGTAGTTTTGTAGTGCTACTTTTAACCCTAGTTTATTCAAAGGCACTACCTGAGTAAATATTTTGAAATTACAATTGTACGTTGAGATTGTGTGCTTTTTACATACATCGTTCTTACTCTGATAACAATTTGTCTTCGATTTCCCGTTGATCTACCAGTCACAATGTAACCACTTTCCGGGAGCATTTCTGTCGTTTGTGGGTGGTGGAGGTGTTAATTTCTGAATAATAATAATACTAGTAATACTACTACTACTACTACTACTACTACTACTACTACTACTACTACTACTACTACTACTACTACTACTACTACTACTACTAATAATAATAATAATAATAATAATAATAATAATAATAATAATAATAAATCATTGAAATAGGCCCCACACCTCTATAACTTGCAGAAAAAACAGAATTTTATTCTCTTGAAGCAGCATATTTCCTGCATAATTTTTTTTTTCAACGCTATCTAGCTGGTTTCTGTTCTCTTTCCTTCTTTGCCTCCCATGTATTATGTTCATTCACCACTCACAAATACCACTCAATATACAAAGAAGGCAGTAACACACGAAAATAAACGATCAAAGTTACGTAACATTGTTACAGAACAGTGTAATTTTTATGTAATGCGAGAGGTCGCGCATGCTCGAAAAGACCAATTGGTGAACAAAAGCTTTCTTACGAGGAATTTATTAGAACTAAATGAAAACAATAAATTTATATATGTAGGTAAGGATAAGGAGAGGAGGATAAGGAGGAGGAGGAGGAGGAGAGGTAGATGAGCGCAGTGATTTGTAATCCATGCAAGATATTTTTTTTTTTAGCACTGTCCTTAAGAACGTGACGCGACTTCTGAACGGTTACATTTAATATCAATTTTCACAATATCAACTGTACAATTTTGGTTATGCAGTAGTGAAAACTCCGATTTATAATTTAATTTTCATCTGGTAGTTTTGAAGTTAATTTTGATTCTACCTGTAGTTTTTGTTCCGATATTATTTCTTTAAAAAAAATTAATCAATTATTTCTTCATAGTCTTAATTTTTAATTTTAATTTAAAAAAGAATAGTTTTACATTATTGATCTAATGCAACGAAATCAGAATATAATTAGATATACTCTTTCAGAACGGAGAAAATATAATATACCATTCACATACAGTACAATTCCACTAAGTGGTATTTCCTAAGTCCTCGCTAATATATAAAACAATGTGTGTGTGTCTGCTAAACGCCTCTCATCAATTTTTCAGATAGAACGTAATCACTTAGAGCCACTAAATTTCGTACTCGGTATACATCTTCACCAGACGTAATAGCGTAAAAATACACTTTCTGCAATACTTAGACTGAATAGGAATTTGAGAAAGGGTCATACCATCAGAAGGTTCAAATATTATAGAAAATAGTTTAAAAACCCATCAAATTTGACAACCCGCACTATTCTACTCTATTGCCGGTTGCATATTATTCACTTTGGTCGCGGTGGCTTAGTGGTAGAGCGTTCATCTCTGGTGCTTGGGGTCCTGGGTTCATTCCTAGCCCCCGCCAAGTGAACTTTGTGGTGGGCAAACACCGTGTGCTTGGGTTTTCTCGGGGTCTCCCGTTTACTCCCACTTTCTTCATTCCACTATTTCATTCATTACTCATCATTACCTTCTCCTTTAGCCTAACCGGCATAACCGTGGGACGTAAATCTCAAAGATTTCATTTCATTTTTGTGCACTTTGTAAGAATATAGGAAACTTGTGCCAGTATTATACAGTTACCAAAATAAATTTTTAGCATTATTGTTCTTTTCAATTTTGCAACTTAAAAGAAAACTGTCGAGAAGTAAGCCGCGACTGATCAGCACCTGAAGAACAACATATCACAATATGAAAAACACTGTTGATATCCAAGTTGTACAGTCCAAAAGAGCTGAAAACTATTGTATCTTAAACTGTCCATTCAGATACTTATCTTGTCCGAATGTCCAGTGATTTTGTCGTAAGTTGTGGTATTTGCTGACTGCTAAACACAGTGTAAACTTCCCATACGTTTCATCCTTTAATACCTTATTGTATTTAATATAATTATTATCTTGTCTCGTGCCATCTCCATTGAGAATCAAAAGACGGCTGTTTCCTTTCTTGATGTGTGGTCAGTCATCATATGTAGATTTTATCAATATTATTTCAGGTTTTCTCGAACTAAGTTGGTTATTTCTTAATAGAAGTTCCACCAATCCCTTAACTGTTGCCTTATTGGATATCGAAGAAATCGTCGAAAAATATATACACGTTAGTATACATTACCTAGTATATACATGATGGCTAAACTGAACAGGATTCGTAAAATAAAATACGATTATATACTTTAAAAATAATATTACACAAAGTGATTCAATTTTAAGTGGTGTAATTTCATATGATGACGAATATGCACCGTTATGTTGACATGTTGCGGGGTAGTTAAGAACTAACGTGAGCTTCCTAATTGCAGAGGAAACTTTTTCTTTATTGCTTTTTGGAGTAAATCGAAACATGTTTCTTTCGAAAACTTCACGAAGTCTGTATTTCATTTCGACAAAGAAACACTGACCAAAGCTTAAAACACACTTTATTTTAAATTATAATAACGGTTTCGGATATGTAACATATTCTTCTTCAGACAATATCGAAAATAAATGAAAATACAGAAAATATATATAGTCATTGTTATGACCAATCACGGTTAAGGAGAGGAATCACGGAATTAATTGGGATAAGACCGAAGTATTGGACATGGAGAAAAGAATGATAATAAGGAAGTGGAAAGAAGTAGAGTAGATAAAGAAGGTAGGAAGAGATAAACTGATGAACTGGACAGGAGGCTTACTTATTAATGAATTATGGCAAGGAAGTTTGGATAGCATAGACAAGAAGAAAATAAAAAGGCCCTTATAAGAAACAAAAAAGGCGGAACATGATTAGTTGGAAAGTGAACAAGAAGACTTACGAGATTGGCTAAAGGCCTCAGCAAATAGGAGAAAATAAAAGTATAACAATAACTATATAAATGTCTGTTAAAAGAATTTAAATGTTTTGATAACAATGACTATATATATGACTGTTAAAGAATTTAGACTTTGTCATAACAATGACTATATATATTTTGTGCATTTTCATTTATTTTCGATATTGTCTGAAGAAGGATATACTGTATTAGATATCCGAAACCTTTATTATAATTTAAAATAAAATGTGTTTTGAGCTTTGGTCAAAATAATCAATCCAAAGCCATGGAAAGTCTTACTGTATTTCATGTTTGATGGCTCAAAAATGTAGAAGCAAAAGAATTTTCACTATAATATTTCACAAGCTTGAGCAATGTATCATCATTGTCCATCATGGCCAGGTTCTATCGAGATCACATGAGTTCGGGTAATATTTAATGTAGCCTACAACAGAACTGATCAACAGAAGGGGAATCAATGAAGAAAAGAAAATATATAAATGACGAAGCAGAAGATATGTGTAGTGAGCATTGCCACCCGTGACCGGGAGCAGTTCCCTCGTTAATATTAACAAGAGTATTCAGTTTTTGGAAATACATGTCAAAAGATACTAATTTGCTCCTACGTACTACACACTGTGTATGGTACTTGCTATATTTAGATGAAATACTGATGTATAGTAGTATAACTTATTTACTATGGCACTATATGCGTAATAAATTCTTTAAATTAAGTATTATGTTCACGCATGCACTGACCCACTAGGAGAAGTTCTTCAGGCATGTCTAGCATTGTGCAACCTTATAACGTAATCATTTGTTCACAAACCTCGCCTGACGTCGCTTTGCCTGTCTGCCTGTTTTTTTTTTTTTTTTTTTTTTTAACTGCAATTTCATTCCCAGTCGAAACTGGGCGGGCCACAGAAGCTAACGCCTTCTCCGGGGCCAGGAACTGCCTGTTTGAATTCTTCAATCTAAAATAACTACAATATTGATAATTTCTCTCTGAAACTTCATCCCGCTCTAAATTTTATGTATCTTTATGACACATTAGATATGTGTTTAGAACAAAAAATGTTCGGAACAAATATTTTTACATTGCATTTCTTATATATGTTGAATATAAATAGCACGAGATACCATTTTCTGCTTCAAAACTTAATTTCTTGTTTAAACAGCCCTCTTCTGTCCCTTATTGTGAGTTCAAAATGACACGGATTTAGTTACTAGAAGGTCATGTTATTGCTTCAAGCCTTTATACACGCAGAAGTCCCATAAAGTCCTGATGGAAATGTAGAGAGCCCTCTACACTGGTCTACTGGACAGAGCTCGCACCCACCTTTGGTGAAAAGGATTCCGATGAGAGAACTTTGAGGTTTGAACACACTATATTGATTACGAATCCACCTTAAACAGTAGTTTCACATTTCATACCGCCTAGGTGGTTTCAAGTGATGTTAAATTTCTACCAACCAACAAATCAAGAGCTGCACCACGTAGCTGCAAACTATCAAAATGATAATCAGAACAAGTAGGGTCTGTTTAACATTACATTCTTAAAGCTATCTTGTTTGAAATAGATATACCTAGGTAATTATATTTCAAGACACAAGGACATTTGAAAAAAAATGCTATGTAATTATTGACTAAACAAAACATAGGTACTTTGATTATGGGGTATACAAATATCCATACGGCAATTCCTACATCAACAAAGATTGCTACGAAAGTTCTGGGCCTAGCTGAGAAATACATGACTACTAGACGTATCTATAATTATTATTTATACCTCTTAGGTCATCATGCGTACTTTTGTTTTAATTTTAGGGTAACATATTTTAAGTGCGTGAAGAAAGGATATTTTTTCTTAAACTTTGCAACTGAACATTAGAACACATGGCAATTATTGACAGTTTACTTTAATAAGAAATTTGGGCTTCGAAAGCAAAGCTTAAAGTGTAGGAGGCTGCTTTGGAACTTGATTCCGGCACATCAGAGTCCAATGGGAAGTTAGTCACATTTCTCCCTTTGCGATATATGGACATTTCTTTTAGTTCATCATTGTTATTATTATTATTATTATTATTTGATTTAACTATCAAACTACCATTAACATGGGGTATGAAAGTAAAGTTGGAACTATCTTTTTTTATTGACTCACATCGTTTTTTTGCCTTCTAGCAAATTGGTATAGTAACCCTTCGAGCTATTTTCTGAAGTCACTTTAAACACTGCACAAATGTATTTATCAAATCCTTATTTCCGCTTCAATGCTGATTTCAAATTGCAATGTTCTGTCACAGCAAGGTAAAGGTCTGATTCTGTAGACGTTTCATTAAAGAGTACCTATACGGATAACATAATACTTGGTTCATTAAAACTTAATATTCTATCCAAGGCCTTGAGCGATACCACCGAATTTGGAAACTACGTTTTTTTTCACCCAGCTCTCTTTTGGTACTCACATAGATTGGGCTCAGCACGCCTTTCCTCCAGACGATTTGTCGCTTGTGAAATGCAATTCGAGGATGTAGCTTTTGCATTCGACAACGTGCACTGAATATTATCTACTAAATCTTCAACGCCAGGAATTTAAGAAATTTCTTTGTGACTGTTCATATTAGTTACTTGTGGATCATTGGCTTGAGCATTTTGTTCTCTCGACCGACCAATAAAAAACTTAACTATCCTATATGAAAATATGTGTACAAGAAACACAACCATCTTATACTCCATCTTATATTATTTTCTTTCCTAATAATGATCCTCACATTTCTGAAGGCTAGCACCTTATTAAAGAGTTAGGCCCTCTTTTAGGGAATTGAATATTTAGAGAATGAGCTAATGGATGCAGGAATGATTATAGGTAAAAGCAAATTTCATCTTTATTTATTGAAACCTATAAACAGAACACATGACTTAAGACTGTTTCAACCTTAATACAAAGGTTTCGAATATTCGCAGATTATATATAAAGATTTAATATACAATATACGAATAATATATAACATATATACATATTAGAAATGCAGTAGTCAATTCAATAGTGGTGTTAAATTTAAAAGTAGCAGTTGATGGTGTAATGATAGAGTCACTACTCAGAGGCAGATGCATATAATTTAGACACAAGCCCTGAAAAGTAATATATATTCATTTGAGAATGGAGTCGAGGGATGAGAGAGGTGCTAAACACACCATGGTACACTATAAGAGACTACAAATGAGAGTATCATCTTGTCTAGGAGCATCGCTAGGTTATGATGTGGATAGGTAGAGCTCATAACAGTCATAGAGGAGAATCATTGTGCAGTACAAGATGGAGTAATGAGTGAGTGATAAAAGTGAGGATGGAAATAATCCAGATTGATTAAGGCGGAGGGATTCGGATGAAGTGTGTACACTCGGTGTGAATAATGGTGTCAAGGGTGATAAGAAGAAAACGTGGTATGAACTACTTAATATCTTACAGCATCGGGAAGAAGTGAATGATGATCTTTTTAGCGTTTGGTAAGATAAGTAAGTGTGAGATTTTCTATATGGTACTGAAGTGTTGTAAATGCGATAAGACCGTAAAGGTGTTGCGTAGAACTGAACAATTTAATTCTGTGAGCAATTTGAAAGGCACGACGTTCTAGTAATAAGAGTTTGTTTTGGAAACTAGTTGGGGCAGATAACCAAGTTGTATATCAATGTGTAAGAGTTGGGCGGAGAAAGGCTTTGGAGGCAATGAGAACAGTGGCATGTTTTAAACCTGAAATAATAGCTGTTAAAAAATGCTTTAGTAAATTTAAGCGATTGCATGGTTTAGCAGCAACAAGCGTTAATGCAAGGTGCTGTTTCCAAGTTAGATACCGATAGAATGTTGCACCTAGATATATTGCCATCTTAATGGGTAGTAAGGGAAACTGCTTAACTCGAACGAATAATCGATTGTTATTACGGCGAAGTCTAATTCATTTTTTGGACGGTACAAAGATGATGCCATGATATGAAGATAACACTTCGTGCATCATATACAGAACGTATCTATGGTTGTCTGCAAAAGCATACTGATGTGTACCATGGTATTGTCAACTGCATGAATGACAGTATGAGTTGAGTTGATTTTAGTTTAGCGTCCCTTTCAGCAGCGAGGCTATATGAGACGTGGACCTACTGATTAACGTGGAATCCGAACCACATGAGCTCCCACCGGGAATCGAGCCCGGGTCTCCCACGCCAAAGGCAATGTCAGTATGAAATCGTAGTAGAATATATATATATACTCAGGCTGAAAGTAAATTAATACCGATGCCTACATTTATAAGTCCTTGGTTCGATCCCTGGACGCCTCTGATCATTAGGGAGCCATTTTTCGAGTCTTCGTCCCAGTGATGGAACGAGATTTTACAACAGTAAGTCCAGGATGATTGCATCATTCAACGATTCCCGCAGATCATGCCCGGTTCCTAACCCCAACCACAACAGCCTTGCACGGAATTACCCGTGGGTTTAGAACGTGTAATGTCTCTCCCTCCGGTTGTCGCCCGATGACTCCGATAAACGCACTCAACCTTACCGTCTACCGTCCAGATTCGGGAGGCTGTATCTGTTAAAAGATCTAAAATGCAATGTTGAAAACAGGTGAAAATATTATCTATTCCCATGTACTTCACATAGCGAACGTCGTGCACTTACATAACAATTGCCATGCTTTCTGGAAATATAAAGAAATTGGCATGTACCTTTACCGCTTAATAATTATTAAAGTTAAACATACCTGATCTATTACATGAGATACTTGTACAACTTTCGCCCCAATAATGTAATTAACTCGTAGGATATACCTACGAATATTTAAATTTGTTCAATGTCTCAGGCCTGGTTTACATGTGAACATCTCGAAGCAAAAGTCTGTCCCTTTCTTGAAATCCACTTAATTTCCTAATATTAAATGTTCGTACCTCTTCTTATGCCAAGGCAGTGAGATGTCAACGTCGTATCTAAATCTCAACAAGAATATTTCACATTCAATTCAATGTACAACAAGCTGTAAAATAATTTCGTCTGAGGACAGTTTATTCGTGTCAACCATCCATCTTGGTCTACTGCGCCGATGTCCTTTGTCTGCCAAAAGGTATCTTGTTCTCACCTGTTTTTTGATCACGAGACAGGCCGTGGTAAAATTTTACTTTGAGATTAATTGGTTATGTAATACTAAAATACATCAAAACATTAATTGTCAATTTTGCAAACTGCTCGTAAAATATCACGTATAATTTCAGCTTTCGTGCTGATTTAATATTGAACAACTCTTTGGGAACAAGGTTAATAATTCAAATTATTTTGATTTTTCTTATTTGCAACGTCACTAATCTACCATCACTTATGCACAATTTTTACGAACATTTCACACTTCTCTGTTCTCTTTTCTTCCTTTTCTTCTACTGCTGTTTCATTTGGTACTACCAGGTGGTTGCATAATAGAAGAAAGGCGCATAGTGGACTAAAGAATTTGGATTATCTCCCCTACTCAGCACCAATCGCAAAATTTGCGTTTGAGTGGAAAATGAAATTAGGCGTAAATTTGGAGCAGTCACACATTTATTCCCATCTAAAGATGAGCTGGACACTGAAGATAAAACCTTCTCTTGGGCCATGAACCTTTATTTATTTATGGTTTCATTGAAGATGGGTAACAGGATTGATTGATTTTAGCTGTTTACATACAAAATTAGCAAATACAAAAATATACAACAATACAAAAAACAAGAAAAATCCTTCCTTCAAAAAGCAATGAAGAACTGAAGTATTGTACTCATGAATGTTAAAATGTCTTTTCGACCCCACGGTTATAGTTCAGAGAAGTTCTTAAGGATGGTTCATTTGCTGAGCAGATCTGGTGTGGCTTTCATTTTTATGTTGTAGATGCGGATAGTGTGTGTGCTATCTTGACCAGGTTTAAATCCTTTACACGTTGAAGAAGTTCTTTAATATTTTGGGTGATGTCTTCAGAAGACAAATTATCAACAGCAGTAGAAGAAATGTGAGAGGGAACACGAAGGACGCCGTTCTCCAACTTCCAAAGAAAGCTATGCTTCCACACTTCATACAAAAATACAATGGGGATAGACGCAAAACACGGCGTCCCTCTACATTCTGCGTCCCCCTACCTTTTCAGGTCCACTTTTCCTACTGATCAGGAGACGTCTTCGGTGCTGAAGCTGCGATAGTGTGTGTTATTGTAGGCATAGGTTTTGAAGTGAATGAAGCAGTGGTATCTTAGAGGTGCTGAATGTGATATTGTGCTTACTAGTGTTGTTTCCCTTTTTGCTTGTAGAATTTATTGTATTCACCTACACCAGGAATAATTCGCAGGTTGAACATATTACAGTTGACACAGTTCGTTAGTGCGTTTATGGCCTTCTTTTCGTATTGATGCAGAAATTTCAACATGCTTGCGAATTTCTAAATCTTTGGCATTTGGAGCATTGCAAGTAATGTTTTTCTAAGTGGTTATATATGAACTTTCATGTGTAGCAATAAGTCTTCCTTTAAGATTCTGCTGGCTTGTAGAGTTTTCTTCTATGTAATCAAGAATAGTGAGATGGTGACACCATTACAGTTGACACAGTTCGCTAGTGCGTTTATGACCTTCTTTTCTTATTGATGCAGAAATTTCAACATGCTTGCGAATTTCTAAATCTTTGGCATTTGGAGCATTGCAAGTAATGTTTTTTTTTAAGTGGTTATATATGAACTTTCATGTGTAGCAATAATTCCTCCTTTAAGATTCTGCTGGCTTGTAGAGTTTTCTTCTATGTAATCAAGAATAGTGAGATGGTGACTTCCTCTTTCCCGCTTTCACGATTCTTTATTCGTATTTGTGGTACGGAAAATATTTGGTAATTCTTCTCCTAGAGTGCTGTTGTAATGTCTTCAATGGTTTTACCAGCGAAAGGTGGGGAATATATGCCTTCATGGTCTCACTTTTCTTGATTTAGGTGGGATATAGTAGTTGGTGAGAACAAATGTTTTGCAAGACTCTATCCTGAAGCTCGCACTTAATTTTTGTGAGTCCTTTCATGGATAGTAAAACAGAGCCGTAGCTAGGGGGTCCAGTAAGGCGGTCACCCTTGCCGTTGGTAGCAAGAGATTGCCGAACATGCAAGAAGAAAGGAAAAGACCTTTTGGAAATGAGTAACAATACGGCGCTACGAAAAGATATTGTGTCCTATTAAATCAGTATTGTAGTCGGTTTGCAAATAAATAGATGTGGTAAAACTGTTCTTGCTCGCTTCGCTCGCATACTAAACCTTCCAATAAGACTCACAATATGTTTTTACTTATTACGTAAAGGAAGTTATTATACATGATTTGTTAATGACAATGTGACATACAAGGTGCCGAGTAATCACTTATAGTGCAAAAGCGTTTTCAAAATCAGAAACAGTAAAAGCCTGAAATACGTGTTCAGTGTTTTCATGGTGATGAGTCTGTTTAGTTAATCATGCTTTTCTACCTAATGAAATTAACAGAACGGTGAGAACGAAGATATGGAAATGAAAGGTGTGAAGAGACACAATCTGTTATTTCACGCGGGAATATTAAAAATGAAGGTTAGCAAGGACAATAATAACATTTTCGAACTTGAAGCAATTGTGGAATATGCGCTTAAGGGGTCAGAACTTAACCCTACAAATATCGTCTTTTCCAAAGACTGATTACTAGCAGTGATTTTTAATTCAATTGACATATTCCATTCTTCGAACTGTCTCGAAGTGAACCTGTATACAACCAAAGGTAGTTTTGTCAAATTTAAAAGAAAGTCCAAAATAAGCCTCTTGAAAACAGTTCTTATTAGAAAAGAATACACTATGATCGGTTTTGGCTGTTGCAACATTCTCTGAAGAAGCTGATAAAAATGTCTATACCATAACAAACGTTGCTTCACTTATATGTAAAAAAATGTAAGATGAATGTAGGAGGCGCCGAATTGTATTTCGCCCCGGGCGCTGTAATATGTAGCTATGTCTATGTAGTAAAGTGTCTTATTTGTAGCAATATTTATTTATTAATTGTAAATTATAATTATAGAACTATAATTATTCTATAATTATAGAACTAGGTAGGAGTAGAATCATACGTATACTCATCAAAGAGAGCGTTCATTCTTTGAATTCGGTCATACTTATTAAGTTCAATATTTGGAGACACTTTTTTTTTTTTTTTTTTTTTTTTTACTGTTCACCCGTCAAAGGGGTACACCCTTTCTTGGGAAAGAGAGGAGGGCAAAATTTACGGGAGAAAGGATAGCTATGGATGGTCTATGGGTAGTGTGGGATCAAAGGGGTATTATTTATTAATCTTTATTAAGCATCAATTGTGTCTAGCAATTTCTACATAGAAGATTTCTTTGCATTTCAGGATTTTTTAATTAATCTTTATTAAGCATCAATTGGTCTGCATCAATCCCAAGGTGTAGATAGATCTGCATTCCAGGATCATCGTTTGCTGAAAGAAATATTGACATATACATACATACACATAAAAAGAAGCGAAAGTGACGAAGATGATACAGATGAAATAAATGAAACGATAACAAATATATATATATATATATATATAAATTATAGTAGTTAAGTGTAGGCAATGGGCATGTATTGGGTTTATATGAAATGAAGTGCAGTAGACGAGACAACACTTAGAAGCTGTTAAAGTAACAAATGAGAGTTATCTTCTGTCTCGGGGCAACTCGAGACCAATGAGTGACAAGTGGAGGCCCTGGTTAGTAAGGAAGGATATCACAAGTGCAAAGATGGATAAACGTAGTGAGAATAATGATGTGGATGATATATGTCATATTGTAGTTTGTGAGGGTCATTGGCAGGGAGAGTCTGAGAGTACAAGGTCAGAAGATGTTGAAGAGGAGTATATATATATTTTGGAGGAACGTCATGAGCCATGTCAAGATGGATAGTATCAAAAAATACAGGATTATCGGAGCTCATGCGCTTGGTGATGTAGGTAGTGCGTAGAGACTCTATATGCTGTAGAATAGGAGGAAAGGTGATACGGTGGTAGAGTGGAGCCGTAGGGAAAGGCAGGCGAATACGAAATGCAAGACGGATAGCGTGCCTTTCGATAATCTGGAGGCGTTCATAGAAGGAGGCTGGTGCTGATATCCACGCAGTGTGTCCATGAGTTAGAAGAGGGCGTAAGAATACTTTGTATGTGGTAAGAATGGTATGAGAGTGCAATCCCCAAGATGTGCCAACTAATTTGCGAATAAGGTTGAGTCTCCGTGTACTTTGTAATTGAAGTTTCCGCTCGTGTGGTTTCCATTGAAGTTTGCGGTCATAGACTACTCCTAGATAAGTAACCTGCTTCGAGGAAGGTATGGTAGTACCATCAATGGTAAGGTCGAGGCGATTGGGGTTTCGTCTAATACGTGAGCGTCTTTGTGGAGACTGAAAGACTATTGCTTGCGTTTTGTCAGAATTTACAGTCAGTTTCCAACGAGTGCACCAGTCAAGAAAGGAATTTATAGCAGGCTGTAAAGTACGATTGATATGCTGTACAGTAGTGCCCAAGCATAGAAACGCCGTGTCATCAGCAAACTGAAAAACTTTTACGTTTGGTGGCAAAGGAGGCATATCTGCTATGTACAGAAGGAATAACAGAGGTGATAGAACGGAGCCCTGAGGTACACCAGAGTGTAGAAAGATTGGATATGATAGAGCGCTATTGACAGTAATGTAGGCAAGCCTAGAGGTAAGAAATGAGAGGATGAGCCGTATGTAGCACATTGGAAGGCGGAAACGGTGAAGTTTATACAGAAGCCCCATATGCCATACCTTATCGAAGGCTTTTTCTAAGTCAAAGAGTAAGAGACATGAGGGCCGAGATGAATTGTAATGATTGCTAATAGTAGTGGTAAGCCGAAGAAGTTGATCTGAGAGGCTGATGGCAGGTCTGAAGCCGGCTTGGTGAACTGGCAATAGGCTATAGGTAGTGAGATGGGTATGAAGGCGGTTAACAAGAATTTTTTCGAAGATCTTACTAAAGCACGAAGTAAGTTGAATAGGACGATAGGACGAGAGAGCCTGAGGGGGTTTATTGGGCTTAGAAAATAAGAGTATTTTAGAGACTTTCCATTGAGGAGGGTAAAAGCCGGTACGAAGAATGAAATTATAAACGGAAGCAAGGAAAGTATTGAAGGAAGGAGGTGTAGCTTTGATGAGGCGATATGTGACTTTGTCGAAACCAGGTGCAGTATTTCGTTTAGAGTGGAGTACAGTGTCAATGTCGGAAGAAATGATTGGCTGAGTGAGAGGTTGTGCAGGATCAATGGTATGATTGTAATGAGGGCGTAGTTGCGGTCGAGTAGGATCTGTTAGGCGTTCGATATGCCGGTAAAGCTGAGTGGCAAAATGATGAGGAGGAGGCGTAAATATATCCTGAAAATAGTTAGCGAAGGCGTATGCCTTCTCGACATCTGTTTGAAGGGCATGACCTTGTTCGACAATGTTGTAAGTAGTGCGAGCCTTAGTGCCAGTAAGTTGATGGAATTTCTGCCAATAAACGGAAGGTTTAGATGTTTCTGCAAGTCTATTGCACGTATGGGCCCAGCGTCGACGTTTATAGGCTGCTAGATAGTTTCGTACCATTCTGTTCCACCGACGATGCTGCCGCAGAGCTTCAGGATTTTGAGTGTGTAAGTAGTCTCGAAACGCCTGTCGAGATGCAGTAATAATGGAATGATATTGAGGTGGCACTGGAGGTTTATGAGGGTATATGCTTTTTAGGGGGATATTGGCCTCTGCTGCGTGTGTAATGATATTTGAAAGAGTATCAACGACGTGGAGAAGGTCAACGTCCGTGTTGGGAGGAGAAACTCCTCTTAGGGCCTGCTCGATATCGGATTGGTACGATTGCCAATTAGCTCTCTCATAATCATAATAGTGAAGGGGCTCTCGAGAAATTTTTGGTGGTGCCGCACAAGGAACATCGAGTAGAATCGGTGCATGGTCGCTACCAAAAGGAGGCAGAATTCGTATGTTGGATACAGTAAGACTAGATGATGCTATGACAATATCCGGTGATGTCTGACTAATTGGGCGTGTTGGAGAAGGAAGATCTAAGATTTCTGCCGCAGTGGATTGATTAATAAAATCTATGAAGCGTTGTTTTTCGCCCAGCGATCGACTATGGAGATTGATATCAGCCATGATAAGGTAGTGACGAAAGTTGTTGTCTATATACTGAAAAAAGTTGTGTGGTATTCTTTGACCTGGTCGGACATAAATAGTGCAGAATGTGATGGTTCTATTGCGTAAGTAGATTGTAATAACATTATGTTCAGGAAGTTGCATGTGAGGAGGAAGAACATGTGTGCGGATAGGCAGATGGTTATAAGTGCCAATGGCAGTGCCGCCATGTGCTCGAGCTATATGCCGTGGACAGTCAAACCGAGTGAACTGATATCCGGAGAGTTTGACTTGATGAAGTGGGGTAAGAAAAGTATCATTTAGAGCAAAAGCATGAACTTTTTCCTCACGGAGGAGCTGTTCAAGCATAAGCTTGTGGGTGTTGAGTGAGCGGATGTTTAAGAAGAAAAAGGTATATGCCATAATGTAATAGATCGAAGCCATATTAGACAGAGGTTTCAAGTGATGAGATATGGAAGTGGACTGTGTTTCCGGAATATGTGGCATGGAGCTGAAGATTGAAAAGAAGTTTTGCAGCAGCTGTAACTTGTGATAAAATGTGAGTGCGCAAGAAGGGATGAATATTTTGAAGTACAACTGTTGTGAAGCGCAGAAGATCTTCCACCGTGAGAGGTGTACGCAAAGAATTGTTCGGAAGAGTTGAGGAATCTATTGTACGAATGGGAACTGTAAGTTCTGGTTTTTCAGGTTGTGGTGCTGGTCTGGCGCGGCACTTGTAACTATAGGTAGGATGATCACCAGAACAGGTAAGGCAGTGTGGAGCTTGGTTGTGATTGCTGCAAGATGATGTGGAATGTGGTCCGGAACAATAGCCACACTTTGGAGTATTTGGACACTGAGATGTTGGGTGCTGGTTGTAGGTTTGACAGCGCTCACACCTGATGGGCAGAGGAGGGGGTGAGCGAGATGGTTCTACCCTGTAGCGGCGACGATAGATGTAAGCACCATGCTGTAACAGATCGTCTATTGTGTCCTTAGAATCTGTTAGAAGACGAATCATGTACGTTGGTCCGGTATTGTTTTTAATACGGAGGCACTTCTTAAAAGAGTATTCCTCAAGGCGTAACTCTGCTTCTATTTCTTCCTCGGTGTATTCTGGCGGAACACCTCGAATTACAACTGAGAGCATTGGTGCTCGGCGTGGTGGAGGTTGCGTCTTTTTGGTACTACTAGACAGCGATTGGAGCTTTGCATTTGGGCCGAATATCTCGTAGGAAGCTTTATTGCGCAAAGTAGTGCCAAAATGAGGATCAAAAGATTTTATGATTACCCCATTTTTGGTCCGGACAATTTCCTGGATATTCGCCCGTGGAAGATATTTGACTATTTGAAGATAGATATGCTTTTCTGTTTTGAATCTGGTGTCAAATCCAGTAAGTAAGAAGTTATACAACTGAGAACGACCGGTGGAGTGTCTAGTATCTGTACCAGAAGCAGTATCAGACGCGGTGCTGGGGCCAGGATGTGAGTTGGATAGATCGGTATTAGAAGGATGGACAACGTCCATAGCACCAGTATCCATTAATAATGCTTCAGCCCATGTAGATGGAAGAGGTGAGCGAGAGCGGTTACTGTCATTGTCTGAAGGATGACGTGCGCTTTGCGTGCGAGGACGTTTAGGCGAATTTGCAGGTGTAGAAGCTGCAGAGTCTCCTCGCGGAGGTTTGGGATCACTCCCCTTAGCCGGTTGCGAGTGCCCTCGGGGCATAGCAACCCTCACGCTCTTGTGTACAGCCGACTAGGTAAAGGTAATAGGTAGAAAGCACCCCGTTTGGATAGGTGCTTAGGTGGCCAAACACAGCAATACAGAAAGCTAGCAGCGTAGTCGTTGTCCTAGCTCAGGCCCGTCTACGTTGCGTCGATTCTTTCTCGCTATGAAGGCAGGAAACCCGAAAAATTCGGAGGAGCAAGGTATTTACAAAAAACAGCTGTTTGACGTGTGGTACGTCACAGCTGATATGAAGATCTCCTTGGAGACACTATAGATGATAAGTATAAATATCTGAGAAAAATAACACAACATGGAAGTATTAAAGAATTACTGTTTAGGTAACATTATTTTGTTCCAAGTAATTCTTTTACACTCATTTGCTAGCATATTGTAAATATTGTATATTCCGTGATTCAAAAATGTGTGTTTTTGTGAAGTTTTAAAAGACCTGTGTATTTAAATTTGAAGGTTAACTTTTATGCGCTAACCTAAGTTTCTTCAATTAAACTATATAACAAAAGCTATTTATAATATAATTAGTACACGCAAATTAGGGCTGGAGACGGAAAAAAATATTAGAAAGCAAATTTTCATTTTAACACATTTTATGCACTCCCCTGATACTTCACAGAAATGTCCTAAAAAATCCCACGTGGACAACCGCCTGAAATGACGTCATCAATATGGCGGCAACGCAACTACGACTACTTATGCTTATGCAGTAATATCTCATCACAGAACTGAGATACTAACTTCGTTCTGGTGCCAAATTAAAGATAAGGCAATGTATAAGTGATTTCAGCTAATATCGTTCTTACGTGTTGCCGCCGTTTCTAAATAAAGCGGGTATTATATTAAAAATTAATTTTCTTCGTTTCCTTTTATTTGTTTTAAAGCAGATTACTAAGAAACTATCAGATATACGGAAAAACACATCGAAGTAAACGTTATAGATTGGAGTGTCATCTTTCTAAAGATACCAATATTATTTCTGTATCTTAATTAAGCAAACTCACACACGTAGCCAAGGGGGGTCCAGGGGGTCCGGACGCCCCCCTTCGAGACCAGAAATGAAAAAAATTAAGGAAGGATGAAACAAAATGAGATGAAAAAAGAAGGATCAGCATTAAAAATAAAAAAAAAGAACTACAGGAAGCTTTTGGTTACTCTTTCTTATCAGGAGATTTGTATTTCTTGCAATACATGGTGGTGAGGTGAGCAAAATATCCTGGAAGAGTGAGGGAATTTGAAATTTCTAGAAAAGTTATAGAATTCTTAAAATTTCTGCTACTAGTCAGGAAGACTTCAAGCTTCCGAAAGCATAGTGCCGTTGAGTAACAGTGTGGACATTTTCGTCATAATTTTTCGTCATCGCATCCTTGCAGAATCAAACATGTTGTTTCAAAAACAATTTTCTACTGCTCTTTTAACCTGTCATTTCGAACCGACAGTAGTTGACGGAATAATAAAAACAAAAATATATATGGAAAAGGAGTTCTATTAGCATTTGATTCAACAGAAAAAGGAACGCAGATATTGTAAAGTATTTTACAAGACATTATTGAGTATGTACTTTTTATAATAGTACATATTCACTGTTATAAAAAGTACATACTCAATAATGTCTTGTAAAATAATAGGTACTTTTCATAATAGTTGAGATAATAATAAAAGGAAAATTGTTATATTTGAATGAACAAAGAAAGGAACATAAATATTGTAAAATATTTTTCAATAGGCGCTACTTTTTTTTATTCTTTTATTACTCGACATTTCTTCATAGTATATTAATAACGTTATACTTACCAACATATCCTCATTTTATTGTCCTAACAAACCAATATATGTTGATAGTAAAATAGTTTCCATTGATCAAGCTCCTGAGCCTTCAGAATTTCATATCACGCCCCTCCCCGCCCCTTACGAAATCCTGGCTAAACGAACCAATATATGTTCCAGTAAAATATTTAGAATGATCGAGTCCCTGATGTGATAATCACAGTATTTCATGCCACAGACCCCCCTTCTCGAAATCCTGGCTACATGCCTGGCAAATACTCCATTTTCTGTAGGGCAAGGTGTTGAATTTTTATCACTTAGATTACGCTAAACATGTGTGAATATTTTTACAATTAAAGGCGGAAAAACGGTGGAAAACAAACTTTTAACACATTTTCTTTAAACCGCTACGACTTCTGAGAGAATCGTCAAAAATAGCACAGGAGTAATCACCTGAAATGACGTCATCAATATGGTGAACATGCGAATACATTCATTTATGCTTATACGAAATATCTCATGACAGAATTGAGATATGAACGTCGTTCTGGTGCCAAGTTCAAGTTACATGATACAGTCAATATCTTTTTTTTTTTTTTACGTTTCCACCATTTGAAGGTATGCCGGGTATTATATTAAAAATTAATTTACTCCGTTTCATTTTATTTGTTTCAAATCAGATTTTAAAACTACCAGATACGTTCATAAGAAATAGTTTTAGAATTTTAATGTAACATTGATATAGCTAATTACTTTAGTTTGTAATGGAAAAAGTCTGCACTTTACATTATGATATTATCAAACAAAATTAGTATTTAAAATAGTAAATATTCAATATTTTTCTGTTTTAAAATAAGACATATTTAAAAGTTTGTTTAACAACATAACACATATATGTAATCAAAATTTAAAAACCCTTTATTGCATTACAAATTACATAACCTAGCTGTCTACAATTTCCTTTTAATTGTTTCATTCATTAATGTTTCAAAATCGTTTAGAAGATTGTTTCTAAGTTTCTTCAAGATCATTACAAATATAATCGTCGTCTTCTATTGAATTTAATACTAGTTGGTTTGGGATGATTCTCCCGCACATTCTCCACACATGAATGCAGAGTGCAGCTCTCCTTTTCGGCACATACAGTTTTTAGAACATCAGGATCGAGTGGTCTACTATATCCACATTTACGTATACGCGTGGAGGGCTAGCCCGCGGCCGTTCGGTCTATTTGATGGACAGGCTCCACCAAACAAGGTGTTAAGTTTGTAGCAAGAGGTGAGAAACTGTTGTAGCAAGAGGTGAAAACTTGTCTGTGTAGTAGTCTGTAGTTTTAGTAGAGAATAAAGGAGGCAAACATGTAACAGGTTTTAGAGGAAGATTAAACGGGTAGTTTAATTCTGTTCCTAACATTTTGGTGACCTCGACGTGATAGAAACTTGCAAGAAAGTACAAATTATTGTCTCAGTAATTTTGTGTGAATACAAAGAAAGAAAATATGGAATCCTTGGTACAAAAACGAAAAATAGTACGGGCATCTTTCACCCGTGCACACAATGCCTTGTTAGTAGTGCTCAAAGAAGAAACTGTTTCAGAAAAATCTGTAAGGACAAAGTTCGCTACGTTAGAAAGATTATCTGGTGAACTAGAAGAGTTAACCGGGAAAGTGACTGAATTGATTTTGCAAGATTCTGCGAAAACAGAGTAGGACTTTGAACAGGAATTCGGTAAGGCAGAAGAGTATAGAGAAAAGATGGACGCCGCTCGTATCGAGGTTGAAATGTTTTTTAGTGCACGTGCAGTGTCAAAGAAAGGTAGTGAAGTGTCAGTGGTGTCTTCGCCTACTTCAAGAAGGAAGTTGAAGCTGCTAAAAATTGAACTAATAAAATACGGAGGTGAAGTTAAAAACTGGTTGAGTTTCTGGAGCCAGTTTAAAAGAATTCATGAGGATAGAGAGATGGAAGAAGAAGACAAGTTCCAGTACTTGATCCAAGCCACGGTACAAGGATCCAGAGCTCGTGAAATAGTGGATAGTTTCCCGCCTACAGCAGAGAATCATTTTAAGGTTATTGAATGTTTGAAAAATAGGTTTGGTAGGGAAGCGTTATTAATAGAATTTTACGTGAGGGAACTGCTTGGATTAGTTATTAAAAACGCTACAAGTACAAAGTGCAAGGTTGATACGTCACAGTTGTATGATAAACTTCAATCGTACTTGAGAGCACTAGAATCCATAGGAATGACTACTGATAAGTATGCTGCGATGTTATTTCCATTGGTTGAATCGTGCATACTAGAGGACATTTTAAGAGTGTGGTTGAGAAATGCTAGTGTCACAATAAGTAGCGAGGATGGGCAAGAAAGAACATATGGTGACAAGTTAAACCAGTTGTTGGCGTTCTTGAGAGCGGAAGTTGAAGGTGAGGAAAGAATTTCACTTGCAAAAACGGGATTCAAGTTAATGGAAGCTTCCAATAAGAGGGAGAAAAAGAAGAGAGAGGAGGAGCACGTTATGACCGCGAGTGAATTGTTTGTGGGTGAAAGACATAAAAATTCTGTTAGTTGTATTTTTTGTGATAAGCATCATGAAAGTAAGGAATGTTTTCATGCTTCAAAGCTTTCTTTGAACAAGAAGCAAGAACTCGTAAAAAAGAAAAAAGCGTGTTTTGTTTGCTTAAAAGTTGGGCATTTTTCAAAGGCGTGCAAAGCAAAAGTGCAGTGTGTTATTTGTAAACAAAAACATTGGGTGATTATGTGCGCAGAGTTACCGTCCGAACGTAAGGGTACTAGCGAATCGGAAAAGGAGGAAGAGAAACCTAAAGCTACCCTATCTAATCAGTGTTGCACACAAGATGTTGTGTTACAAACTTTACCGGTATTGTTGGAAGCTAACGGTAAAAGGCGCATTGTAAGGGCACTCATTGATTCAGGTTCTCAGCGGTCCTACATTTTGTCTAGTACTGCTAAAGAGATGTGTTACACACCAGTGAAAACTGAACAAGTAATACATGCGTTATTTGGAGGTGGTTCTTCGAAGAAAACAGAACATAAATGTTACAATATAATGTTGAAAAGTAAGGTAGGTAATGGTGCAGTTGAAATACAGATTTTGGATCAAACTGTTATTTGTTATCCCATACCAAAACTAAAACCAGGTTCTTGGCTTGAAGAGTTGAAGGCAAATAATATAATTGTCTCAGATATTGGTGTCGGTTCTCCAAAAATCGAAATATTGCTAGGTGCTGATGTTATGGGTAAACTTTATACCGGAACTTTGCATCACTTAGATTGTGGTCTAACTGCTATTCAAACTGTGCTAGGTTGGGTAGTAGTCGGAAAATTGGTCGAGCATATGAGTGAAAGTGTTCATTCTATGGTGACTCTTACTCTTTTGAATCAAAATACACGTTTAGCAGATTTGTGGAATTTAGAATTTCTGACCCCTGTGAGACCTTGAGAAAAGGTGAAATAGACGCAGCGGTTTTAGATCATTTTGAGAAAACTGTAACTGTTAACGAAGAGGGAAGATATGAGACTTGTTTACCTTGGTTAGATGGCAACAGTGATATTCCCAATAACCGAGATCTATCGGAGAAGCGACTAAGAAAAGCAACTGAGAAATTAA
Organism: Thermobia domestica; assembly: GCF_964235325.1. NCBI lineage: Eukaryota > Metazoa > Arthropoda > Insecta > Zygentoma > Lepismatidae > Thermobia > Thermobia domestica. Next base: position 263,423,584 of record NC_137458.1, on the reverse strand, counting down.
TAGCGGATGGAAAGTTTGATGAGTATAGCGCAATTTTCGAAGACTGGAAAAATGAGGGAATTACAGAAGAAGTTCCAGAAGAAGAGTTAGGTAATCGAGGGCATTATTTACCTCATCGGGGAGTCTTTAAAGTAAATTCCACGACAAATGTTAGACCTGTTTTTGACGCTTCTTGTAAAGAAAAGGGATCTCGTTCCTTAAATGATTGTCTAGCAAAGGGGCCTAACATGTTGGAACTTATTCCTGCCATTCTCATGAATTTCAGAAAGAAAAGAATAGGTGTTGTTTCGGACATAAGAAGAGCTTTTTTACAAATCTCTATTAATCCAGCAGATCGCGATTACTTACGTTTTTTGTGGTGGCAAGATTATAATGAACAGGTGATTAAAGTGTTTCGACACCGCAGGGTGGTTTTTGGAGTTAACTGTAGTCCCTTTCTTTTGCATGCTGTGATAGACCACCACTTGAAACAATACAATTATCCTTATAGTAGTATAGCTGAAAAGCTTAAAACTTCCATGTATGTTGATAATTGTGTAACATCCGTTGATTCTGAAAATGAATTGAAAGAGTTTATTGAACAAGCAACGAATATTATGGCTGAAGGAAAATTTGAGTTAAGAGGGTGGGAGCATACTACCTTGTGTAAGGAAGAACAGAAATGTGTACCAGTATCTGTTCTAGGTTTATTGTGGGACAAGCAAGATGATGTTTTATTTTGTGACATAAACTTAAGTGAGAAACCTCCTGAACGACTAACGAGAAGAGTTGTTTTGTCCTTTGCGCAACGAGTGTTTGATCCCATTGGTTTCAGTTGTCCTGTTACTCTTTTTCCAAAACTTTGGTTACAGGAAACGTGGAAAGAAAAGTTGAGTTGGGATACTGAATTAACGGAAGAAACAAGCAAACAGTTTTTTAAATGGTTAGAAAAACTTACTTTGTTAAGGACTGTGAAAATACCTAGGTGTGTTTCGTTTGTAGGCATAGAATCTTCTAGTTTACACATATTCTGTGATTCATCTAAAATGTCCTATGCTGCAGTAGTGTTTTTGAGAACCGAGGTTAATGGCACTGTTTCTGTACAATTATTGCGAGCTAAATCGAGAATCGCACCACTGAAGGGCATCACTATACCTAGATTAGAATTACTGGCATGTTTTATAGGAGCTCGTTTAGCGAATTTTGTGAAAACATCAATGGGTTTTGAAAAGATCAAAGAATATTTTTGGACGGATTCATCTACAGCTTTGTGTTGGATACAGAGTGAAGGACCATGGGCAACATTTGTTAATAATAGAGTGAAGGAAATACGCAATTTAACAAATGTAGAAGATTGGCGTCATATTTCAGGGCAGCATAACCCGGCTGATCTGCCTTCCCGAGGATGTTCAGTTAGTAAACTTTTAGAATCGCAATGGTGGGAGGGTCTCCAGTGGCTCAAGCAAGAAGAAACAGATTGGCCTCGATCTACTGTCATGACAAATAAAGAAGAAGTAAGTGCTGAAAGAAAAAGGGGATTGGTGATGAGCATGTACGTTGAGAGTAAAGTAGATCCGTGGTACTGTACATATTTTTCGAAGTATTCAAAGATAGTAAGAATGGTTGCTTGGATTATTCGATTTTGTCACAATGCAAAGAAATCAAACAAACGAGTTTGCGGAGAGCTGACAGCTATTGAGCTTAATTCAGCAGAACGAATTTTAATCAGGAACGTACAAGACGAAAGTTTTTCAAGTGACAGGAAGTCCGAATTGAAGTCTCTTGATATTTTCCAGGATAAGGAAGGTATTTACCGAGTAAAGACGAAGCTAATAGAACGTCAGGATGAAGAAGATTTTAAGTTCCCTATGACTCTACCTAGTAAACATAAATTGGTGGAATTGCTGGTTTTTGAGCAACATGCCAGTGTGAATCATGCTGGTGTAAGTGTAGTATTGACTTCTCTCAGAGAAAGATTTTGGATTCTCAAAGGTAGAAGAACGGTAAAAAGGATCCTTGCTCAATGTGTTAGATGTAAACGACTTGAGACAAAAGGGATTCTGTGCATTCCCGCTCCGCTACCTGAAGAGCGAATACGAGATGCTTCTCCATTTGAAGTGACCGGTGTTGATTTAAGTGGCCCTCTTATTTTGTAAGATGGTACAAAAGCTTGGATTATCCTATTTACGTGTGCTGTGATAAGAGCTGTTCACCTTGAACTCACCACATCTTTGTCCACTAAGAGTTTCCTGCTTGGATTTAGAAGGTTCATTGCTCGGCGAGGACGTCCGAAAATTGTGTTTAGTGACAATGGAACAAATTTCGTAGGCGCAAGCAATTTTTTCAATGAAGTGGATTGGAATGAAATACAAAGAGAAGCCTCAGTAAGAAGAATCGAATGGAAATTCAATCCGCCTACAGCTGCATGGTGGGGTGGTTTCTGGGAGAGACTTATACAGATTGTCAAAAGGCTTCTAAGGAGAGTATTGGGACGTGCATCTCTACAGTATGACGAGTTACTGACCATTGTATGTGATTGTGAGGCGACCGTAAATTCAAGACCTCTGACTTATGTTCCTGATGATCCACATGATCCCATCTTTATTACACCTGCAATGTTCTTGCAAGATATTTCCAATGTAGGTGTACCAGATTTAGATAATCTGGATCAATTCTTTTTTGACAAGAAATTTCGACATCAACAGAATTTGAGAGATACTTTAAGGAAACGCTTCCGGAGTGAATATTTAAGCCAATTAATACAACGGCCTGGGAAGACAGATACTTCTCAAAACATCAAGAAAGATGATGTAGTTCTGTTGGAACTAGACGATAAGAAGAGAGTGGCTTGGCCCTTGGCTAGAGTCATTGATGTGTATCCTGGTAGAGACGGACTGTGCAGAGTTGTTCATTTGAAAACTTTATCAGGTGAGATGATTCGACCCATTCAACGGGTGTTTCCTTTGGAAGTAACTTCTGGTGAGGAATTACCTGTAGAGAAAGTTAAAAGGATCTCAAGTGTACCTAAAGTTGAAAAGACTGTAACCACAAGGAGGGGTAGGCAAGTGAAATTCCCTAAGAAATTTTTAGATTGAGACTGTACCTTATGTAATGTATATTTTTTGTTTGATTAATGTATTAATCAAAGGTGGGAGGATGTTAAGTTTGTAGCAAGAGGTGAGAAACTGTTGTAGCAAGACGTCAAAACTTGTCTGTGTAGTAGTCTATGGTTTTAATAGAGAATAAAGGAGGCAAAAATGTAACAGGTTTTAGAGGAAGATTAAACGGGTAGTTTAATTCTGTTCCTAACACAAGGCATTGTGCCCGAAATTCCTCGTCCCACGCTTAGTCCTCATGCACGTAGTGCACAGTCAAGATCTATTCCCCGACCATGACACCTTGGCGTGTAACCCCTATTCTTTTAGGGAGTTGGATACGTCCACTGCGCAACGCAAGTTTTGCTGGTAAAAAAATGGTAGCGAGCCAGTCCTTCCATGCTCTGCTGGCATGGTACCCGTGCATTTCAGAGTAAGCTCATCTCCCGCAAATACTCACCGTTACTCCGATTCCTGGGATTGGCCCCCATGAGCTACCGAATCCCATTGTATGATCGCAGCCCGGCAGAGTCTAACCAAATCCGGGAGCCCCAGGTAATCGCGAGGGGGCTAGTTCAATCTAGGGCTCTGCCTACCTCTGTCGTTCAACTGGCAACCACATTCGCCTGTAGAGGTACCACACACACGTCGAGATACTCCCATATTTCATCCCGGATCCAATGGTACGTGTTAAGTCACCATTTGAGTTTGGTGCCAGCCTACATCCTACAAAGTTACCAACCTTTCACTGGAATCAGAAACCGTTATCCAGATATCTTGGATAGGCACTTTTCCCCAGTCGAAGTTCAGTCCCCTGTAGGCACTAATCTAACATTCCCCTTGAGGTAGGATCGTCCAAGCAATACGGGGCTTCCTCTAATTACGGCAGTGGTACACTGTACATTACTAGAACCAATGACTGTTGTAGACCGTGTGTTCAACACAGACATTGTCATTTGGAAGCCGTGTCTTTCCTCGTAGGGTAGCCCAAGAAATACGTGACTACCTATCTTTTCCATGTCTAGGTACCATGTACACGTCGTAGAAAAACTACATTCTGAACCCAATGGTATGTGTAGGCGACCATTGAGAGGGATCAGCACATCCTTCCTCGGTAGGGTCGTTACGAATCTTCTTGTAATTACATTGGAGCTACATCGTACATTACCAGACCCAGTGGCTGACGTAAACTGTCTACCTTTAAAGACAATGACCATTTCGGAGCGGTCGTAGACCCTGCACCCAGTAAGGTAAAAAAAAAAACTGGGATGAACGGTCCCAGTTCTTCAGCGCCCTTAAGGTACAAGTGTCCATTAGGATACTAGGTATCCCATCCCGGACCCCAGAACACGTACGAAACGCTCTTTGAGGGCAGTACCTACATCATTCTTGCGGTAGGGCATTGGACCCGTCCCCCTGGGCAAAGCAACTACTCACTCTTTGATACGTGCTGGAGTACCACGTAGCCTTATTTCCTGGAGTCAAGGGCACGGTTTAGTTGCCCATTTCGGAGGACAGCCGAAAACTTCACCTCTGCCGTTAGGGGGGCAGCAGAAGCTACCTACCTCACTGAGAAAGTGATGATGTTACACGTAGTCTCCCGGAAGAAATGGCACGAGTTTGTTGGTCATTTTGGAGGATAGAGTAAGCCTCGCCTCCTCCGGTTGGTTATAGTCGAGCTTGTTAGAAAGTCTATGAGGAATAGCTGCTCGGGGTGCTGAACATTCAAAATAGTTACTTGATTCCAAGCACCACTCAAACCTATCTCCCCCTCAAAGCAACCAGCCCACCACAAGATATGCGGTAACAGGTGTATAATGAAGGGGTCATTCCCCCTTTCTCAGTACGGGTTTGGTGGCGCCGTGTAGCGTAGACGCTAACGCTCTCGCCTTTCGTGCAAGCGGTCCCGGGTTCGATTCCCGGGGGGCACACGGTCGAATAAGTGCAACACGCTTTTTCAGGTCAGCCACCCTCAATGAGGCTTTCCTGGGTTTTCCTCATTTATACCAGGCAAATGCTGGAGTGGTACCTAACTTAGAGGTCCCAGACCGCTTTCTTCCTTCCCCAATCCTTTCTTCCTTCCCCCTATTGTGTGATCTCCGATGGACGTCATCCCTCAAATCGTGAAGGGCTAAATGCCCTGAGATGCCCAAAGCCCAGAAATCTAGATCCCAAATCCTAGCACGGGTTGGGACCGGCCACAGTGGGGTTTGGACGGCGCGTGTACAAAGTGAACCGACAACAATGGATTGCATATTGTCTTTCAATATTTGTGAATATTCAATCATATTTATTTACTCATCGACTTAAATTATCTCTAGAGCACACTCAACCCTATTATAATAGAAAGATGCATGTTTAAATTTACGTAGAAGATTTTCATCGCCATCGTTTGGCTGCCATATTGATGATGTCATGTTATGCCACTGTCCATTTCTATTTTTGGCAAGTTTTTATGGAGTTACAGACGCACAAAAGAATTATTCAAATGCAAATTAGCTTCCAAAAAGTTTTTCGTCTTTAAAAGTATTTGCATATGTTTCACGTAATCTAAATGCTAAAGAAAATACCCGATATGTTTAAAAATTGCGGTAACACATAGAAACGATATTAACAGAAATCATTTGAATCGTGTAACTTTAACTTGGCACCAGAACGACGTTCTTATCTCAGTTCTGTGATGAGATATTTCGTATAAGCATAAATGAATGTATTCGCATTTTCGCCATATTGATAACGTTATTTCAGGTGATTGCTCATGTGCTATTTTTGACGATTCTCTCAGAGGTCGTTGCGGTTTAAAGGAAATGTGTTAAAAGATTGTTTTCTAAACGTTTTCCACCTTTAATTGTAAAAATATTCTCACATGTTTAATCTAAGAGCTAAAAATTCAACATCTTGCGCTACAGAAAATGGAGTGGTTCGCTTAATTTTTAAGATACAGAAATAATATTGGTTTATCTTTAGAAAGATGAGACTTCACTCTATAACGTTTACTGTGATGTGTTTTTCCGTATATCTGATAGTTTCTTAGTAATCTGCTTTAAAAAAAATAAAATAAAACTGAGAAAATTAATTTTTAATATAATACCCGTCATGTTTAAATACGGCGGCAACACGTAAGAACGATATTAGCTGAAATCACTGATACAATTCCTTATCTTTAATTTGGTACCAGAACAAATTTGTATCTCTGCTCTGTGATGAGATATTACCACATAAACATAAGTAGTCGTAGTTGCGTGGCCGCCATACTGATAACGTTATTTCACGCGATGCCTACGTGGGATTTTTTAGGACTTTTCTGTGGAGTATCAGGGGTGTCCATAGAATGTGTGGAAATGAAAATTTACTTTCTAATATTTTTTTCCCACTTCGAGCAATTTTTGGCTTAATTTTCCTATGCTAAATGTTAATCACATTACCTATACAGTAACAAACCTGCATATTATGGACTATTGACTTAAAAATTAGAGAAAAATGCCACTGGTCTAAGCATAGATCCAAATGTGGTTCTAAGAATGATAGTGATGCAGTATTTTGTTTATTACTATGATCGTTCTCCACAAGAATATGTTTTCTACGTTCAGTGTAATGTAGTGAGATTCGAAAGGAGAGGTAAAAAATAAAACATAGCATTTATTTTTAAAAACTTCAGTCAGTCAAACCACCTTGTAAGTAGCATTTATTTTTAAAAACTTCAGTCAGTCAAACCACACTTGTAAGTATCAGTGAATAATGTTGAGATTAGGTTAAAAGTTCTTCTTATTTAAACCTTGTCTGTATGGTTCAGAAAATATATGCCAATGCATATGCAGGGCCTACAAAGTACTACTGTGTGTAATTACTGATATTCTGGTATGCTAATGACATGATTGTTTAACAGTTTTGAGAAAAAATATTTATATAAAACGCATGAATTACAAATCATTTTACTGTGTCCTTTACAAATGCTTTTGCCACACTTGTAGTATTCCAATGCACTCACTCTGTGACTACTGTATGGGCAAGATTCACATCTTTTTGCATTTGTCCTGCTTTTTCTCAATTGCTGATATTTTCAGTTCCACATATCTTCAAATCATCAATGTTTGCTAGAGGTAAGTTTGATATTTGTGATCTTAGAATCATCTTAGGATTCATTAAATTTTCTACCAGTTTCTGCAATATGAGACGATTATCTTTCTTGTTTCCACAGTAGTTTGAATTTTGCATGCTGAAAACAGTGTGACTGTTTATTGTTGCCACATCCATTATATTTGACCAGAAGGCAAAGGGACACCTTCTAGTGTGTCTTTTGCATGTATAGTCTCAAACTTCTTGACCCATAACATCAACTCCGCATTTACTTTTGACGTAACAGTTTATAATCACTTTCTCTCTTTTGGCTATTTTCATCAACTGCCTTGCCGTGATATATGGTGCTTATCCAAATTACCGCCTCCTTTTCTTTTTCACTTAGCTGAACATAGTGACATTTTGCTTGAATGCAACATTGATGAACTTAGTTCTCCATGAGATTAGACTCTCATTTCAATTGAAATGTTGTGTTTCTTTTGCCTCAGTGTTGCCATAATCGCAAGTCATTATTGTAGCACATACTCGCCCAGAACAACAATATCAAAGAAATTATCCGTAGTAATATTTCGTGAACACAAGAAACGGTTTTGCAGAAGTCTTTGTTTACATTTATTCGCAGATTTTTTCAACTGGTTTCTTTTGGTTTTCTTCCTGTGTATACAAAACCATCAACGGCACATGATGACCATTCTCCGCATAACAAAATATTTTTCTTACGTACTTTGTAGATTTTCTTGGCATGTATTGAATTAACCTAAACCTACCTCGAAGGGGCACTTGCTGTTCATCTACAGTAAGTCCTTCACTCGGAACAATCACTTTCTTAGAGTTTCCCAGAAATATTTCCCACTCAAAATTAATAGGTACCTGTTTATGATTTTCAAGACGGATTTGCCTAGTACATTTATCGTCAAATCGTAAGGCTTCCTTTATGTCTTGAAACCGTTTGATATACATAGTAGCTTTGAACATTGGTTGGATTTCTTAGAGACGGACAATTCTCTGTTTGGCACATCAGTACTTTTTTCCTACACCTGCTAGTAACAAAATGCCAAGAAAAGCATCCATTTTGTCCATACTATCATTTTTCAACATTTTTTAGTTTGAATGTGGCTACCCATCCTCCCTCGAGTTTTATATAGTGAAAATTTCATTCATGATTTCCTTTGAAATGAAACAGTCAAACGCATCTTTTGGACTTCTTTTCACTTCCTTTGAAACTCCAGGAAAAATACTTCATTTTATTGTTTACTGGTTTTTTCCTTGCTCCAAATTGTGTCGTGTCGACCAAAAAGTGTATCGGAATCACTATTAGATGAATCATGATTAGTTTCATTTTCACTAGAGCTTTTAGAGCCTGATGACGTACCGAAATATTAATCACTTACACTTTCTTGATTAACTGTATTATTGGATTCCTCATCTTCAGATTTCTCATTACTATTGTTCAACAATACATTATCATCAGGGCACTCATTTACAAAACGGACAAAATCTTCACCACACAGTCTCTTCGTAGTTGACCTTACAGTAGACGTAGATGTCATTTTGCGCTGAAACTGAGAACCAACACAAATTGTATACCAATGTAACATGGCACTACAGATTGCACCTAGTCACATAATAAAAGCAACACTGAAAGGTACACATTGTATAGAACCTTATTGTAACAATTATGTTGCTGTCATAGTTCGAACAAAGGAAATAAGTTAGCAGAAAAATTCTAAAGAAATGACTGATAGATTATGTAAAAAAAAATCTTATATGGTAAGAACGCCTAATATGAGGATATGTACCTAAATTGAGACCCTTACCTATTTTGTAAAGCAAGAGTTGCAATCTAACTGAACCGAGCTAAAACAAAAGGAAATAGCCCATTACAGCAACGGAAGTCATGTGAACTCGTTATGTGGAGAGTTGTTAGTATAGTGGAGGCTGGAAGAAATTGCGCTCCTACAGAGTTTTCTTAACATGCATACAACAGACGCTGAAAATGGAGAAGGTAAATTGATCTTCACTCTATCTTTACTTTCTTTTATACAACTGAATATGCGTATTGCTACATGTAATGAGTTACCGAATTTCTTGCACTTATATTTCAGATGGCGTTTCTCATTTTGTTTATCGGTCGAATGTCTTATTATGACACTCTTAACGGGTTCAGCATATGACACAGGTCTCATAATGTGACCCGTATTATAATATCGGGTCTTATATTAGGAGCTCATTTGTATTGACATTTCTTTATTTAGAAAGTAGTCTTTTAGACATACTCCTGTACATAGAGCCAGTGATTTCGTTGGTATTTTACTGTCATTTTTTTCTCATTTTTTACATTTGAGCATTAAAAGAAGTGATCAAAAATCGTTTCAATTTATGCGCACACAAAGTGTAAAATTTTAGAGTGCGTATATTGTAAAATTGAAGAATGTGAGTTACACTGAAAGTATAACGTTTTATCTGTGTGTGTCATCACAGGATTTGGCTTGACAGTGTTGAATAGTGACTTAATATAAGAACTCTTTTAATATTACACAAAAAGCAGGGGTCTCTTATTAGGTACTCCTCATGAAAATGGGAGTGTAGCAACTTTTGTCACATTTTTTATATAATTTTTATTGTAATATTTTTATGTATTCCAATATTTAGTATCGTAAATTAGACATTCCAGAGAATATATTAAAATAACGACAATGTGTTTGTGATATAATTAACCAGTATAAAGCATCTTAACTTTAGGGTCTCATATTTGGGGTTCTTACCCTTTACAAACCATTGGTAACGTTTGCATACTTCACTGCCATCTACTAGGTATAAAATAAGCAACTATAAATAAGACTAATTACAAATAAGCACAATAATAAGAAAATGAAGTAGTAAAAGTAAATAACATTTCATTTAGAATCAATTTTATTTACAAAAATGTGTCAAATAATTCGCACATCATTACTATTTCATTAGGGCCTCTTAGGCCCTGCATATACATTTAAGGGGTTACTAAAATAAATCAAATTTTACTGATTTACAGATAGCGCAAAATATTGAAATGCTACTAATGAATGCATAAAAGAATGTTAAAAGAATACACAAATAACAAGCCTTATTGATTGAATAAATCTGCAAAACCTCTGATAATAAAATTCCACAGGGTCTGAGAGGCCCTGCATATGCATACAAGGGTTAAGTTTGATCCTTTGGTTTCCTCACCTCAACCCCATATTACCGTTCCCTCTTTTGGATTTCAAAATGATGAAGAAACCTGGCATAGATAGACGAACTATATTTCTAAATTAATAAACTTATTAAGTATATCAAGTCCTTTGTTTTGGTCTTTCACTTGGAAAACACGACTAGCTTTTGGGAGGATTGGCTCATGTGTGTCCACTTGCAGCTACAGGTATCCTCAGGACATGTCGTTGTAACGTAGGTTACTAATATAAAACTAAATTTTTTTTTCAGCAAAGAAAAAAAAACTACCACCTGAAATATGTCTTTCCTCCTCCGCTTGCCCCCCCAACAAAGAATTAAAGAGGTTACGTTATTGATCTAATTTCTTCATTTTACCTAACAAGAAGATTATGTTCTTCTCCTTTATAGTGCATTTTATAAATTCATAGTTCTTAACATATTTTTTAAAAAAGTTGTTTAGGATTATTATTTTAGACCTTTATTCAATATCATGTCATCAATTCTTTATACATTGGCTTTGAAAGAACGGAACGACACTTATCTAAGGTCCGTAACATTTTCCTTAAAAGCACAACATAAAGATTTTAACCCAGAACTAAACCACTCTGCCCCTTATGCAGTTAGTGATTAATTAACTGACGTTGTTTACACATTGACGTAATTCTAGAATTTTTTAAAAAATATACTTTATTCTAGACTGCTAATCGTGGTATAAATTTCTGAAGTATTCATTAAGGTATCATAAGGTTTTGTTATAAGAACATAGTTACCCCATATATGGTCGATCTTATTAGAATGTAAGGTGAGTTTACACTGGACTAAGGAGTCGTTGACTTCCAAACAGGAACCAGATGAGACAGGTTTCTTTCACCGCCTCTCAGGAGTCTGTCGTCGATCTCTCCCCCCTTGTGGATACACATCTTATACTATCGTATGAGATTAGTTGCATCCCAGAGTAAAATAACTACAGAGGGGAAAAACACGTAAAAACGTAATATATTCATCGGGTTCATGTGCTTTAATAAACGTTCAGTTATTGATAATATAACGGTACGTAAAAATAAGAGAATAATGGTTGATTTGTCTCTAACAAAGACACAGACAGAAAAGTAACCTATTAGATGCATTATAGGAAAATGCTCTTGATCTAGAAACAAAATATTTCATTCAGATTAAAAAGTAAATTGCAAAATCCAAATTTCTACTTTTATCAAAAATCCATCATTCAAGAGTATGTACTCTTTCTCTGAAAGAAAAGAAAATATCGAAATCTTGTAGAAATAATGTTTTGTTTATAAGTATATCTAGTAAACAGAAAGGTCAGTAGGTTACTCTTCACAGTTAGTCTTTTGTAATGGAAAGTGTCGCATTTCACATACACATACAATTACATAGAAATTTCAAGATACATTTTAATAAATTGGGGAACAATGCAAAATCTACAGTAAATTTCTAATTAACACAGTAAGACATAAAATAAGAAACTAAATGCAATACTCGAAAAATCATTTTAAATTATTTTAAGATAAAATGTTCAAACCAGATGAACTACAGCGATTCTATTGTTTCCTTCTTTCTTTTTGATTTAATACACTTTCCAATATCTACAAAGTGAAACCAACAACAAGTAAATATATATGATCGATCTACAAATGAAGTTTTTCTGCATTATTAATTATTTTTATATATTATTAGCTATAAATGCCTGTTACTGTTGTTTCTTAATTCAAAATCTTGATACTGGAAGCCTTGCCGATATGGAACATCATCTGGTTTGCGTCCATTGCATACAATTGTAGGATGTCACTCCGATAGATCGGTGTGAGAATGGATTCTTAGAAATATCTTGCATTCACCTTGACGTTTTTGTTAACTTTGCATATTATGAACTTTTCCTCTAATCCGAACCTCGTAACAACCATAAACCTACGCGGGAAACCTTCCTTGCATTGACGAATAACGTTGCAGTGCCCCTTGGTGTCCATTTAACGTTATACGATCGCCAGAACATGGCCACTAATGTAAGTGAATATTGACTAACGAAATGTTGATTTATAAAATATAAGAAAAATCGCTAGAGGTATTTTCGAAACAAAGAAAATAATTAAGTGTTCTTCATTTCAGTAAAGTAACCCTATTTTAAGTAAGAGCAGATGAGTTAAAAAACTAGAAGTTCTTATTAACCTTAAAATCTACTCCGGACCCATTGAACTGTACTGCATCTAGGTATATATACATACTACATGGATGATCAGGTTGTGAAGTCCAGAAATTCTTTTCTGTATTCACGGTGCATCATGAAAATGTAAATCGGTTGAAATACCCAATTCCAAATTTTTCATGAACATCTTTCCTACGAAAAGTGAACAACAATAATAATAATAAAATGAAGCAAGGAATTTGATTTATAATGTTATTAATACTGGCCCATAGCCATAATACTAAAACAAAGTGAGTGAGATCATTTTAAGGTGACTAGATTTAGTATAACTTACAGTTATATATATATTTAAAATGTTTCTTGTAAATAGAACACAACAGGTGTGCAGCTATTTTTATAGTGTTGAGCAGCATACAGTATACCCAATAGTTGCACTTCGTAAAACCTCCTATAATAGTAAATTATATGCTCAAAGCATTGTCTTAGATTTACATCAAGTCCTTCAAGTATATATATATTCAAAACTTCTTATTCGGATATTATTATACAAAGTTCACATGCCCATTATATACATAACATTGGTACGCTGTGTTATCTCATGAAAAGGTTTATAACATCATGACCGGAGTTTTTTTCCGGTTCGTTACATTTATAGAAAATTTTGCTTAGTAATGTTGTTCAACTTTCATAAAGTGGACACTTTCTAATATATAGGATCAATATTAACAAAACAGAACCATTTTAACGAAGAAATTAAATGTAAATTAAAACAGAGAATTTTTGTTATTATCCACTTCAAAATCTCTTGTCGTCGCAATTCTGCACGATAATCATGCATGCTGTTCTATTTTGATTGCAAAACATGGTCGTTTATTTAGAAGGAGGAATATAGACTGTAAATATTTGAGATCAAGGTCCTGCGACGAATACTCGGACCAAAGAGGAACAGGAATGGTGAAAAGCGGAAATTTCGCAACGAAAAACTACATAATTTATGCGGTTCACCAATCATTTTTAGGATCATCAAGTGTAAGAGGCTCAGGTGGACAGGTCATGTAGCCAGGATGGAAGAAAGTAGGAATGCCTTCAGAATCTTAACTGGAAGACCAATCGGAAAACGACCATTTGGAAGAGCTTTGTGCAGATGGGAGAACAATGTTAACATTGGTCTCACAGAAATAAGAATACAAAGTAGAAACTGGGTCCAGTTGGCAACGGATAGAAGTCAGTGAAGAGCTTTTGTGAACGCAGCACTGAACCTCTGGGTTTCATCTATGCCATTATGTCTAAGTTTCTTCCTACAACACAAAAGAAAATAACTCTTCTTTCTTCTAAAGAATGCAATAAGTAATTTGATAGTCTTGCAGCACATTTTTATAGCTATTATATATTCATATATATTTGTATACTAAATAACGTACACATTTAATTGAAATTAAATTGATTCTAGAGGTGTAGATATTTTGTGTAGTGGGGTTCTAGATCATAGATGTGCATTCTAGCTTAGAACGTTCATACGCACAGACATTACAGCACAGTAGTTTTCTTAAACTCACTTTCAAGTCGCATTACAACCCGAGATTACTGACTCATTTGCAATTTGACACAGATGAGTACATAACATGAGATTTTGGTCTTATTGACACACTAAACTTAGTTATATGGCCAACGTATTGAACTTGTATATTATTTATATGACAATCACCTTACAAATCTTTTTTCTTTTGAAAGAGTATTACACGTACTTCTCGGTATTTACCAGTAGTTGTTTTTTTTATTTTGCATCAGTTGAGAAGAACATTAATTGAATAATGTCATTTTACAAAATTATGCAATATCTCTCTGATGCCATGATACGGTAAAATTTTAAGTTATTTATATTGTAAAGGAATCAATGTGTCTTTGCTTCGATTCACAAAGACTGTTATTAATAATGCATTGAGTTATGCAGACAATGATGTTGGTGACAGGTTTCTATTAATTTTATTTGTGTTTTGTGGAGTTTCTGTGTAGAGTGCTTGCGTCCTGAACTGTCAACAGTCAACTGGTTGTTGTTTTGCTACTTCAGCAATTTATGAATGTTATGTATTTATTGTAATAAAGTTACGAGAGACACCTTCCTGACTCCTCCCAACACCTACAACCACACCTCCTATGACGTCTGGGACTCGCTTTCGATATCAACCAGAATAGTCACCGAGCCTGGGGGCCCTCCTTAAATAGCCCCGGTTACTTCCGTCTCGAGGAGTAGCGATATAGATTTGAAGCCGGGAGTAACGGTGCGGAGTGGAAGCTAATCTCGGACTTCTCCTACGATCTGGCGGATGCCCGCGATATCCCGCCAATAGTCCAGGACCAGATCCATAGCAAGATACCAGGAGACCAGAGAGGGAACAACGCACGCCCGGACGTCATGAAGGTACACCTTCCCTAACCGATAAACCTAACCCTAACCCTGTCTCTCTTCTTTCATAGAATTTCTTCGTTATTAACTCTAATATCCTAATGATCTTCTACTTCAAAGGACAGCCGTCCGAATCCAGTGCCTATGAACTGAGCTAAATTCCCCACTTTAGTTCTTCTGACGGCTTGTGTGTAGGTGGAGTTTCCTTTCATTTTTCCTCCCCCACACACCCTTTATATGGTGGAGATGTGGCTTTTTACTCTTTCTTTTTATCCCTGCTAGTGTCCTACTTGGTGGAGAATTGTTTTTACCCTGACAGTTCTATCTCTGCATGTTTTTAGGTCAATCTTCTAATAGTGCATGTTTTTCTTGTTTTCTTTTCTGGCCAATAGCTGTTGTTGGAGCAGGCATTTCAGTGCCGAGTCTAGACTGGTTTTCTTGCGGGAGTGTAGCACACGCACCCCGATCGAGACCAGTTATTGGGCGTATCTCCGCAACAGACGGATGGTTTCACCAGAGTGGAGGCCAATAAGCTCTCTTGTCTATTGGGTCTTTCGCATTTCACTACTTTTGCAGTGAGGCATTTTTGCCGAGTCTGTGCGAGGTTTATTGCGGAGGTATGGACGTACCCCGAGCAGAACCTTGCTAAGGGCGTAGCACTGTACGAGGAGGGTTTCACCCTATTGTGAATGCTCTTTTGGTGTGCGTCTTACTTTCGAGCAAAAAGTACTACTTTAGCGTCGAGGCCTTTTGGTCGAGTCCGCACACGGAGGTCATTGCGTTCAGATGGAACTTCTGACCGATCTGACTTCCTCGTTTAGGGGCGTAGTGGCGCTAGAGTCCGAGAGGTTCTCCTCAATTGGAAAATAGCTCACCTATGTATCCTCTTATTTTTTGCATGACACTTGGGTCCTGGCGAGATGTCTTTTTCTCCTAACTCTCTCCGAAGTATAGTGCGTTTCTTATTTTTTGTGTATATTAGCGTATTCTCGGTATTATTTTATTATTTTTAAGTTAATTATTGAGTTATAGTATTAATGTGATGTGTAGTTGTGTGCCCAAATTTTTAGAGA
This sequence comes from Thermobia domestica, assembly GCF_964235325.1. Classification (NCBI taxonomy): domain Eukaryota; kingdom Metazoa; phylum Arthropoda; class Insecta; order Zygentoma; family Lepismatidae; genus Thermobia; species Thermobia domestica. Next base: position 263,407,603 of record NC_137458.1, on the reverse strand, counting down.
TTTTTGTCTATGTTGCATTACTTACATGAGGAGTTAGGTGTGCCTACAGAAGAAATCTTAGACCACAGCGATACTGTATATTTTGAGCCTGCCGCGTGTTCTTCCCCTAAGTCCGCTAAGGTTACGCGCCAATATTTGTATAACTTACGTAGGCAGTTACGTTTATCCGATACCTTCTCTGAGATTTCTGGGTCCTCTTCCATTTCTTTAAGTCCTAAAGTATCAGATATGGCATCTGCAGCGAATAATGCAGGAGGCGAAGGTCCCGTCCAATATATGAATTCGATTATTAGACCTGAGCCGTTTTATGCTCGTTTCGGGGAGGATGTGGACAGATTTTTGAGGAAATACGAAACTGTGGCCGAAGTCAACGGCTGGACAGGAGCCCGTAAGAAGTTAATTTTAGGGTCATTACTGAAAGGAGGTGCTGAAAATTGGTATTCAGCAATCGAGTCAAAACCCGAATTTGCGCAGTGGAATTATGACCAGTTTAAAGAACGAATCCGTCAAACCTTTAAAGATCATGCGCTTCCCCACTTTACTGTTGCGCAGATGAGGGCTCGAGAGCAAGGTACGGATGAGAGCGTGATGGACTACGTTTACTCAAAACAGGATCTCATTCTTAGATCAGATCCTACAGCCTCAGAAAAAGCACAAATACAGTACATTATCGAAGGTCTTCAACCTGAATATTTTCGTGCTGTTATTAAAAAAGAATATGAAAATCTCGCTGCACTCGTCGATGAGTTAATATTAGAGGAAAAAGCACGATTGCTGACAAAGAGGAAGGAATTGGATCAGTTCATTAAAAAGAACTCAGTGCTTTTACAGTCTGCCTTGGTCAGCAATAAGCCGGCAGACAGCCTTCCTTATGTAACAGCTGCTGACGCAGCATATAGACAGGAAACAGCTGTTAGAGCTGCTGACTCGCCACGAGAGCAAACGCAGCAGAGTAATGACGTCAATGGCCGTTTGCTTGAATTACAGCAACAATTATCTAAGTTAACGTTGCAAATATCCGCTTTTTCTGATGGCAGTAAAAACAAAAACAATGACAATGGCTCACGCAATAGAAGAAATAACAATAGACGAAACTTTCCACGTAATAACAGGCAACAAAACAATGATAATGGTGCCAATAGTTTTCATGTGCCCCAAACCGATCCTAACCGGTCCGAATCAAATACAGGGTCGTCCCAAAACAACGACTCCTCAAAAAAGGGACCTATTATCTGTTTTCGATGCAAAGGCCCTAATCATATCGCTAGATATTGCAGGGCGACTTTAAACTAACTGCTAGGGTAGCAAATTGGACCACTGCTACCCATTCTCTCCGAATTACGGTCCCTCTTTTCACCCAGAATGAGTTGCCTCATATCAGTGTTATTATGGGAGGAGTCCAGACTGAATTTATGCTCGACAGTGGCAGCCAGGTCAGTTGCGTCGGTTCGAATTTAGTACCAGAAAGTGCTAGGAGATATCGCATTAATACTCGTTTACGAGATGTTACTGGCAAGTTTATACAGGTTTCTGAGTTGGCGATTCTCCAGTTTGATATTAATGGGAGACGTTTCTCTCATGTGTTTCGAGTTATTCCACACTTTGACTATGGTCCCTTGCTTGGAGCTGACTTTTTGAATATTCATAGAGCCTTAATTGATTATGATAGTAATACCTTTACTCTTTCTTACTTTGGTCGTTTACCGTCTCGTTCATTGCCGAGGCGAAATTTAGAGGTGCATTTATCCAAAGTCCTTACAAGTAAAGTTGCTAGCTGTTCTACTCCTGTTTTTCGAGTTTTTGAAAATACTGTGTTGCCACCGCGGTCACATACTTTGGTCCGTCTCCGAAATTCGCTTGATATCACCGGAAAAAAGTTGTTATTGTCCCCGTCTCAGCGAATTGAAGAGTTATTGGGAATTTTTATCCCACGAGTTTTAGTAAATGGTGAGACACCAGTCGTTTATGTGACCAACCCCACCACCACCCCAGTGAAGTTACGCATGGGAACAGTTCTTGGTCTGGCAGAGGACTTTGAGGAGGTGCCTGTTGATTCGGATGAAGTTGTGGCAAACACCACGGAGGAATACACCCCACCACCAGAGCAGTTAGCCGCATCACAGAAGATGTGTGATCCCACCCGAGTGGACGTCAATCAAGACCTCGCCCCGGAGGACAAGGAAAAATTTTACGATCTTATCCGCTCCTTCGCGGATGTCTTCTCTTGGTCGGACACAGACGTGGGCGTCGCTAGAGGCTTTGAACATGAAATTAGGCTATCTGATGAGACCCCAGTGAACAAGGCTCCGTATTCAGTACCTTACCACCTTCGAGATGTCGTCAAAAAACAGTTGGATCTTCTCCTACGTCAGAATGTAATCTCGGCAGAGACTTCCCCATGGAATCACCCTATTATTTTGGTCAGAAAACGCTCTGGAGACTTCAGATTCGTTTCGGACCTCAGATTTTTAAACCTGCAATCGATGCCCTGTAATTATCCGACGCCACCGATGGAGGACATCTTAGGACGCATGGCGGGAAAGCTTTTTTACACGAGTTCGGACATGAAAGCCGGGTTCTTCCAAATTAAGCTTACTAAGAAGAGTAGGGAGTGCACAGGATTCTCAATTCCAGGCTTCGGATCCTATGTATACAACTGCTTACCGATGGGACACATTTCCAGTGCCGCAGCGTTGAATAGGTTGGTGAAATTAACGCTTGCTGGAGTTCCTTCATCAAACATCATGTATTATGTGGACGACTTTTATGTAGTTTCCAGTAGTGTGGCTGAAATGCTCGACTTATGCAAGATTCTGTTTGAACGACTTCGTTCCAGAGGTTTAAAGTTGTCCCCCGAGAAGACCAAAATCGCTCACCACTCTTTGGTCGTACTTGGCCACAAGCTTGGGAGTTTTGGGATGTCCGTTTCCGATAAGATGTTGGACACCATTAGAGATTACAAGAGGCCACGGACGAAGAAACAAGTCAAGAGTTTTCTTGGAGTTTGCTCCTTTTTGCGGCGTTATGTCAAGGATTTTGCGATTATCGCGGATCCTCTTCAGAAGTTGATGAAGAAGGATGTTGATTTTACCTGGGGTAAATCCCAGCAGGATTCCTTTGAAGCGCTGAAGACCGCCATCTTGGAAGCTCCCACCTTATTGGCCTATAAACCCGAACGTGACTTGCACATATACACGGATGCTTCGATCCGAGGTTTGGCTGCCGTCGCAAAACAACCCGTATCCGAAGATCCCGAATCTGAACTGGTGCCTATTGCATTCGCATCCCGTGCAGTGGGGCCTGCTGAGAAGAATCTTTCTGTTTACCATCTAGAACTCCTAGCTCTGCTATATGCCTTGCGTTCTTTCCGCTATTTTGTTTTGGGAAGACATTTTTTCCTTCACACGGACTCCAAAGCCATAACATATTTAAAGAATAGCAAGAACTTAACTGGAAAACTAGCTCGTTGGCTCACGGAAATTGAAGCTTACCATTTTACTATATCTCACGTCGCCGCAGCCAGCAATGTAGAGGCTGATGCTTTCAGCCGTTTTGTTAACCACAAGCGTGATATTACCGATGAGGACGCAAGTGCGGCGGATCCCCGGATATTTTTCATTGAAGATAACGATGTTATTGATCTCAGAAAAGCTCAACGAGAAGATCAATACTTTAGCAAGATTATCGCCTACTTGGAGGATGCTCCTGACAAGGATCCTGCTTTCGAGCGAAGAGCGTCACACTTTACCATGAGGAACTCTACCCTATACAAAGTCAACTCCACGCCTCTTGGAAAAGTTCATTTAGTCGCTGTGCCACTGTCCTTGAGAGACCGAGTTTTTGAGAAGTGCCATGCTGAAAAACTCGCAGCAAACCACGCTGGATTTTCCAAAGCGTATAATTTGCTATTAAAGTCTGTATACTTTTTGGACATGAAGAAATTTGTCTATCGGAAGTGCAAGGAATGTATTGTTTGTCAAGTGTTGAAGAAGAGGAGTGGCAAGCCTCTAGGAAATCTACAGACCCATCCCAGCGTTCCACCCTTCTATAGGATATATATAGATTTTTCCGGGAAATACCCCAGCAACAACATCCTTAAACACAGTTATTTGGTTGTTTGTGTCGACGAGGGAACTCGATTCTGTATAGCTGCTTCTTTGCCCGATACATCAGCTGCTTCTGTATCTCAATTTTTGTACGAGCAAGTTATTTTGAAATATGGTCTTTTTTCTGAATTGGCATGCGACCGTGGCTCAGCTTTTACGAGTCAAGTCTTCAAGGAACTGTGTAATATCTTTGATATCCAATTACACTTTGCAGATGTGGCAGGACACTATTCTTTAGGTCAGGTGGAAGTCGCCATAAGACATATTGAACAGCAACTGAAACTTGCATTGGACAAAGATAACCAGTCCAATTGGATTGAACTTTTACCACAGATTGTTTTTTCCTATAACGTCACATGTAATTTGAGTATGCAGATTTCTCCATTTGAGTGCCTCCATGGTTTTTCTCCTAAACTGTTACATTCTGCCATGTTGGACACACAGTGTCAATTTTCAGATAACCAAGATCGATTAGAACGTTTAAGATATATACGGGAAAGAGCCCATGATAACTTGTATACAAGATTTCTGATTTCCGCTAAATCGTACAACAAAAAGAAGAAACAGCAAACTTTTAAGAAAGGCGATCTGGTTTGGATTTTTGATTCAACCGTTAAGAAAGGTAACTGTAAAGCTTTCTCAGGGAAATACTTTGGTCCAGGTATAATTCAAGGAAGCAAACATGACAACAGTTACTATGTAAAGTTTCGGACAGGACATGGGCAAATTAAGATTGATTCTTTCGCTGTTGACCGTTTAAAAAAGTATTACCCACCAGGAAAAGATGCTGAAAAGGATGTTCAGAAGCTAGATGCCTCTTCCCCTACTGTCTTAGGTGAAGGTGCCAAGGATCCCGAGTTACCAGCTGTTAATGGTGATTTCGCCCAGTTCTTAGTTGAAGAACCAAATTTGGACAGAGATGATGCTGTTCCTGATTGTATGTTTATCAGGGATATAGTTTCTATGGTGGACCTACCGACTTGGTACGACATGGCTTCTCCCACCTCAACCTTAAAAGATAGAATGTGCCCAAAGTTTTCAGCCAACCACGAGATCAACAAGAAAATAGCCCTATATTTTGGAAGTATTACTTCGCTCTCCGGAGACTGTATAGTGAACAGTACGAACACGTCATTGGAGCCACGTGGAGGTGTTGACCGAGCGATCCACCAGGCTGCTGGACCAGACTTACTTCAGGACTGCGAGAAGATTAGTCAGCTAAAAGTTGGAGATGTTTGCGTCACTGATGCCTATAACCTCCCTGCCTCCTACGTCATACATGTCAGCGCTCCACCAGACAAGAACCCAAGGAAACTACAAGCGTGCTATGAAAAAGCCTTAAGTCTCGCATTGAAAAGTGGTTTTAGATCCATAGCCTTTCCAAACATTGCGACTGGGATTTTCTTTTTTCCCAAGGAAGAAGCATGCCGTATTGCTTTGGATTGCATACGGAAGTTTTTGGAAGAGAATTTGGATTTGGTGGACATGGTTGTGTTCTGTCAATTTGACAAAGAAAATCAACGAACGTACGAGCGATTGATGCATGTATACTTTCCACAATAGACCTGAAAGAGAACACATATTTTAATTATATTGGATTAGTTTGTTACTGGCCTACCAGGGAACTATAATCTAGATTAGTACGTGTATGTTATGGACGGACTATGTATAGTCGTCCTGCTGTATGTGTCAGAAGCAAAGAAAAAAATAACATGCAAGTTACCACCACCATTCGTGCAACCGAAGAAATCCCTCTAGAATTCTTTTTTTCTCCCTTGTCTTTTCTTATTTTTTTTCACTGACAATAATTTGAGATGACGTACCTGGAAATAGAGAAGTTTTGACTTATAGTAAAGGTTGATAAATGGGTTAACAATAATAGTAACAAGTATAATCTATTCAATACAGTGGTTCTGAAATGAGTTTTCCTTTTCTCTCATTTCAGATGTATTGGGTATTAGTTGTCTTTCCTCTACAAGTTATCTGTATTTCTTCTGAGTGGGATATAGACTTCCGCAAGCAAGCTACCTTGGATAAATTAGGAATCGCCATTTCTCATGCAGGATACGCTGTGCACACAACGGACACTGTCTATACTACCTTACGTATACATTTGGACCTTCATCTTTCAAATTTAAACATTACTTCATGTGAGAACAAAGTAAATCCTTTTAATGATGTAGTTACCATGGAACGAGATTTTTATGCTAAGTTACAAGCTGTTATACCATGTGCATTTCAGTATTCGAATAGTTCTTTACACTGTATGCATCAACACCGTCCTACTCGTTCCATAGTTTCATGGCTCTTAGGAATATCCTCTTTTGGATTTTCTTCCTACAATTTTGTTGAGACTCAACGAATAAAGCAATCCCTTAGTATTTTACAAGACCACGATGATTATTTGAAATCCGAACTTCAGAACATTAAGAAAGCATTTAATAATGAAGTGAAAATAGTACGTGGCGTGGTTCTGGCTGTCAAGCATGCCGTACTCCAAATTCAAAACGAGACTTCGAACCTTTTTTGTGATGTGATTACCCATGAAAGACGATTGTGGATTATGCAAAATTATTATGAATCCCGACGTAAGGTTGCCGAGATGTTAACTGATATTCTACAAAATCAACTAACCTATCGTATTTTAAATTCTGTTCAGATACTTTCTCTAGTTAAGAGCCATGCTATTCTAAAGGATACTCTTTTCCCACATGATATTGGTCTATTCTATACGGTATCTTCAGTTTTTCTTATAAACTTCAATTTTGATTCCTGGAACATTGATCTCATGTTAAAGACACCTGTAGTTACTCCTGATAAAATTTCCCAGCGTTTTATGATTCACAACCTAGGTATTTTAATGACAAACAAGATTGTCAGGTATTCGTTGCCTAAAGAGGCCTACTTGTCAGATAATCATTTTGTAGAAATTGACAATCAACAGTGTGTTTGGAAGAAATTTTTATACTTTTGCGAAACCTCAGGTTTAAGCGCCAATAATCGATCAAAATGTCTTACGGACATATATTTTAATCAGAATTTAACCTTTTGCAACCTAGAAATTGTTCCTTCTGATGCAAAATTTGTTCATTTATATACGCCAGCTGGCTTACTTTTTTCTTCGTTAGTACCAGGTCATATAACTTCTAGAACTTCCCATAATATTTTACATACTACCCCTATTAAATATGGAATTAACCTGACTCAATTTATAGTATATGACAATTTTGAAACTGTGCTTATTCAAAATATGGTTTTACCCACTCGGAAAACGATAAATATGGAACATGAATATATGAACATTGATTTAAATTTTTCTCTCCCTCATCTAAATTTTTCTGCGTCTATCAAAACCCTTACTGAGTTAGATATGGAATTACAGAAATTGAAAATTAACCATACTGAGTTTGTTGTTAAGCGATTTAATAACTTATATACTACTTATTTTATTGTGATCCCAATGTTAGTCGTAATTTTGAGTTTGGCAACGTTCATTCAGTGTTTCTTAATATGTAATTTGAGACGTCAAGTCCGTTCTGCACAACCCAGGGAATCTTAAGTTTTTTTTCCCTTTTTTTTTTTTGTATAAGCAGAATCGTTATATGCATTATTTTGTGTCTATGTTTGTTTGGATCTATGACTCATGGTTGTTGGAATCGGAATTTGCTTCTGTTGTTTGGTTCCTGTTTTATCATAGTGTTCCCGGGATGATTTTGTTTTACAGGACCATACAGTGTTGTTTGTGTCGTGACAGATTGATTTGTCAGGTTATTGACGTTTTAGTTTATCTGTCCTTGGTGTCTGAAGTCAAATTCCACCTTATGTTAAATGAGTCAAGTTAGTGGTTTTTTTTTTCAACACAAAAAGGGAAGAAGGGAGTTTTGTGAAGTTTATTTTCCGTGATGTGTCCATTTTGCGGACAAGAGAAATATTTGAGTTTTGTGGAGTAATTCTCCTTTGTGTTGAAGTGTTGCAATACCCTTTTTTTACGATACCTTATTTGAGTGGGCACGTTCTGCCCAGCTATTTTTGGATAATAGCAGTCTTGAAAGATGCATATTTTACCCTAGAATTTCTGCTTTTGATTTAGCCCTGAAGATTTAGGAGGTACTAGATTTAGCCACTAAGCGATACAAAATATCAGTTTTCATGCTTATTTAGACATTTGTTTTTTTTAGATACTTCTGGCTTTTTGCTCCTGTTTTTTAACAGTGAGAGCGGAAGAAACCTTCTCATTCCGTGACACCGCCTGGGTTGTTGTCCACGTGCTCGAGATATCTTTATTATCTATTGGAATTCTCTTACTTTATAAACTATACAAGCGGCATTCTAATGACCGATTCCGTCAAAATACTAGTGATAAGCAATGTCTACCCTTATCTACAGTGACATCTGTTTCGGAATCTCGCCCCGTGATCAACAACACACGAGATTCTACAAAAACTCATTTCTTACGTAATTATCTCACTTATTTGTAGTTTTGCCGCTAGTTGCCTACCAATTTTTTTTGGATAGAATTTGGATAGAATCCAATTTTTTTTGGATTTGGTTACGTTTCATCAATTTAAGTAAACTTCTACTGGGATCACAATTATTTTGATTCTGAGTATACCTACCACCCTCAACAATGAAACCTAGCGTACGTACATTTCAAACATACAATTGGTTTATTACATTAATTTTTCTTTCTTCGGTCCCCCTTTTGTGCCCCCGACCCCCCCCATGTTACTGGAATAATCATAATATTTTTTTTTTAGCCGAGTGCTAGGCGGCATAACCTGGCCCCGTTCCTGTTTTTGAGAAGATTAGCTGAAACAGGAAATGGTTTCAGCCTTATGATTATTCTGGTCCCACCCTCATACACCCTCCCTCCCTCCAAGATTGCCTTGTGTTGATTCTGTGTTGTATGGTATTATTTGGTCGTTGGGCACCAATTACAAGTCATATTAATGCTTAATTTTTGTTTCCTTTTTAATTTTGTCTTGTTCTTCCTCTACTTCTCTTCCCCCGTACGTTTACTTTTCGTTTTTCTACCGTACTAAGATTAGCCTTGCACTTACGTTCCAGCTACTTAAATTTTCTATTTTTCTTACCGCAACTACATTTTTGTAACCCTTTTCTTACTTTTCCTCCCACATTCTCATTCTACTCAGTCTCAGTTCTCTCTAGTCAATTCTATGCTATTTTAATTTCATACCTAAAACCTGTTTCTTTCTCCCTCCCATGCCTTCATTAAGCAGCAAATGAAGAAGAGGTTGCCGTCCATCGTAGACCTTCAAGAGGCCACCGCCCCCCCCCCCAGGAATGCTACATCGAGTACATATGGATTGATTGTGGATCACTGTTTTACTTTTCCAGCAAGATGCAGCGTTTTTTTTTTTTAAATAAAAGCTTCGGATGGACCGTTACGAGGATAGCGTCTTCTGACGCCATATTGGATTTTCATCTGAAACTCATCTGTGTGCCTGTGTTTTCTACCCGTAATCTTCTATTATTCACCTTTTTTCCTCCCTTTTACCTTTGGAGATTATAACTCTATTTTCTATATCACACAATTCTGCCGTGAAACCCTGTCACACTTCAGTAGTTACATGACCCCTCCCTTCCCTCCTTAATTCACATTGTTTTTTTCCCTCCCCGTTCTAACCCATAGCTTATTTTCTCAACCCTTTTCATAACTACTTTACCTTATTTATTCTACCTAGAGTTCCTCTTCGATACTCATCAGTTGAACTTTTTTTTCTTGAATACGAACTAATACAAATAATTATAATACCCGTCTTCGTTCCATTACACTGCATCATTCGACGATATGTGCTTCGTATCTGTTCAGACTACAGCGCCGTCCTAGTGGAAGCTTTTTGATCTACGGCCAGCCAGGCCATCTTCATTCTTGGAAGTGCTATCGTCAAAGACTACTGACCGATATGTTTTCAAGGGCTCCGAGTCAGCAAATTTTTCTTAAGGTCTTACGTGGTTATAAACAATTCCACGTGCTTTTGTGTTTACATGGACATGTGCTTCAATGAACACTTCTTTATACGTCAAGTGAACGTTTATTGTATTTACAAATATATATGGATATGTGTGCTTTTGTCCTTTTTTTTTTAACACAAAAGACAAAGAAAGAAAAGTGCAGTAATATGAAGAAGACTGGAACTTCTAACCTAAATATCGAATTATTAACATTTATTTTGTTTTCTGTGTTGTTTTCATTTTATTTTGGTGTTTTTTTTCTTCGGTGATAAGTATATATACACATGATTATCAATTTAGTGGTGCATATTATTCAATGAACGATGATATAAAATAAACTTGTTTTTTTTTTTTATATATATCTTCAGTTCCAGACGGGGGAGTGTAAAGGAATCAATGTGTCTTTGCTTCGATTCACAAAGACTGTTATTAATAATGCATTGAGTTATGCAGACAATGATGTTGGTGACAGGTTTCTATTAATTTTATTTGTGTTTTGTGGAGTTTCTGTGTAGAGTGCTTGCGTCCTGAACTGTCAACAGTCAACTGGTTGTTGTTTTGCTACTTCAGCAATTTATGAATGTTATGTATTTATTGTAATAAAGTTACGAGAGACACCTTCCTGACTCCTCCCAACACCTACAACCACACCTCCTATGACGTCTGGGACTCGCTTTCGATATCAACCAGAATAGTCACCGAGCCTGGGGGCCCTCCTTAAATAGCCCCGGTTACTTCCGTCTCGAGGAGTAGCGATATAGATTTGAAGCCGGGAGTAACGGTGCGGAGTGGAAGCTAATCTCGGACTTCTCCTACGATCTGGCGGATGCCCGCGATATCCCGCCAATAGTCCAGGACCAGATCCATAGCAAGATACCAGGAGACCAGAGAGGGAACAACGCACGCCCGGACGTCATGAAGGTACACCTTCCCTAACCGATAAACCTAACCCTAACCCTGTCTCTCTTCTTTCATAGAATTTCTTCGTTATTAACTCTAATATCCTAATGATCTTCTACTTCAAAGGACAGCCGTCCGAATCCAGTGCCTATGAACTGAGCTAAATTCCCCACTTTAGTTCTTCTGACGGCTTGTGTGTAGGTGGAGTTTCCTTTCATTTTTCCTCCCCCACACACCCTTTATATGGTGGAGATGTGGCTTTTTACTCTTTCTTTTTATCCCTGCTAGTGTCCTACTTGGTGGAGAATTGTTTTTACCCTGACAGTTCTATCTCTGCATGTTTTTAGGTCAATCTTCTAATAGTGCATGTTTTTCTTGTTTTCTTTTCTGGCCAATAGCTGTTGTTGGAGCAGGCATTTCAGTGCCGAGTCTAGACTGGTTTTCTTGCGGGAGTGTAGCACACGCACCCCGATCGAGACCAGTTATTGGGCGTATCTCCGCAACAGACGGATGGTTTCACCAGAGTGGAGGCCAATAAGCTCTCTTGTCTATTGGGTCTTTCGCATTTCACTACTTTTGCAGTGAGGCATTTTTGCCGAGTCTGTGCGAGGTTTATTGCGGAGGTATGGACGTACCCCGAGCAGAACCTTGCTAAGGGCGTAGCACTGTACGAGGAGGGTTTCACCCTATTGTGAATGCTCTTTTGGTGTGCGTCTTACTTTCGAGCAAAAAGTACTACTTTAGCGTCGAGGCCTTTTGGTCGAGTCCGCACACGGAGGTCATTGCGTTCAGATGGAACTTCTGACCGATCTGACTTCCTCGTTTAGGGGCGTAGTGGCGCTAGAGTCCGAGAGGTTCTCCTCAATTGGAAAATAGCTCACCTATGTATCCTCTTATTTTTTGCATGACACTTGGGTCCTGGCGAGATGTCTTTTTCTCCTAACTCTCTCCGAAGTATAGTGCGTTTCTTATTTTTTGTGTATATTAGCGTATTCTCGGTATTATTTTATTATTTTTAAGTTAATTATTGAGTTATAGTATTAATGTGATGTGTAGTTGTGTGCCCAAATTTTTAGAGATTTTTGTCTATGTTGCGTTACTTACATGAGGAGTTAGGTGTGCCTACAGAAGAAATCTTAGACCACAGCGATACTGTATATTTTGAGCCTGCCGCGTGTTCTTCCCCTAAGTCCGCTAAGGTTACGCGCCAATATTTGTATAACTTACGTAGGCAGTTACGTTTATCCGATACCTTCTCTGAGATTTCTGGGTCCTCTTCCATTTCTTTAAGTCCTAAAGTATCAGATATGGCATCTGCAGCGAATAATGCAGGAGGCGAAGGTCCCGTCCAATATATGAATTCGATTATTAGACCTGAGCCGTTTTATGCTCGTTTCGGGGAGGATGTGGACAGATTTTTGAGGAAATACGAAACTGTGGCCGAAGTCAACGGCTGGACAGGAGCCCGTAAGAAGTTAATTTTAGGGTCATTACTGAAAGGAGGTGCTGAAAATTGGTATTCAGCAATCGAGTCAAAACCCGAATTTGCGCAGTGGAATTATGACCAGTTTAAAGAACGAATCCGTCAAACCTTTAAAGATCATGCGCTTCCCCACTTTACTGTTGCGCAGATGAGGGCTCGAGAGCAAGGTACGGATGAGAGCGTGATGGACTACGTTTACTCAAAACAGGATCTCATTCTTAGATCAGATCCTACAGCCTCAGAAAAAGCACAAATACAGTACATTATCGAAGGTCTTCAACCTGAATATTTTCGTGCTGTTATTAAAAAAGAATATGAAAATCTCGCTGCACTCGTCGATGAGTTAATATTAGAGGAAAAAGCACGATTGCTGACAAAGAGGAAGGAATTGGATCAGTTCATTAAAAAGAACTCAGTGCTTTTACAGTCTGCCTTGGTCAGCAATAAGCCGGCAGACAGCCTTCCTTATGTAACAGCTGCTGACGCAGCATATAGACAGGAAACAGCTGTTAGAGCTGCTGACTCGCCACGAGAGCAAACGCAGCAGAGTAATGACGTCAATGGCCGTTTGCTTGAATTACAGCAACAATTATCTAAGTTAACGTTGCAAATATCCGCTTTTTCTGATGGCAGTAAAAACAAAAACAATGACAATGGCTCACGCAATAGAAGAAATAACAATAGACGAAACTTTCCACGTAATAACAGGCAACAAAACAATGATAATGGTGCCAATAGTTTTCATGTGCCCCAAACCGATCCTAACCGGTCCGAATCAAATACAGGGTCGTCCCAAAACAACGACTCCTCAAAAAAGGGACCTATTATCTGTTTTCGATGCAAAGGCCCTAATCATATCGCTAGATATTGCAGGGCGACTTTAAACTAACTGCTAGGGTAGCAAATTGGACCACTGCTACCCATTCTCTCCGAATTACGGTCCCTCTTTTCACCCAGAATGAGTTGCCTCATATCAGTGTTATTATGGGAGGAGTCCAGACTGAATTTATGCTCGACAGTGGCAGCCAGGTCAGTTGCGTCGGTTCGAATTTAGTACCAGAAAGTGCTAGGAGATATCGCATCAATACTCGTTTACGAGATGTTACTGGCAAGTTTATACAGGTTTCTGAGTTGGCGATTCTCCAGTTTGATATTAATGGGAGACGTTTCTCTCATGTGTTTCGAGTTATTCCACACTTTGACTATGGTCCCTTGCTTGGAGCTGACTTTTTGAATATTCATAGAGCCTTAATTGATTATGATAGTAATACCTTTACTCTTTCTTACTTTGGTCGTTTACCGTCTCGTTCATTGCCGAGGCGAAATTTAGAGGTGCATTTATCCAAAGTCCTTACAAGTAAAGTTGCTAGCTGTTCTACTCCTGTTTTTCGAGTTTTTGAAAATACTGTGTTGCCACCGCGGTCACATACTTTGGTCCGTCTCCGAAATTCGCTTGATATCACCGGAAAAAAGTTGTTATTGTCCCCGTCTCAGCGAATTGAAGAGTTATTGGGAATTTTTATCCCACGAGTTTTAGTAAATGGTGAGACACCAGTCGTTTATGTGACCAACCCCACCACCACCCCAGTGAAGTTACGCATGGGAACAGTTCTTGGTCTGGCAGAGGACTTTGAGGAGGTGCCTGTTGATTCGGATGAAGTTGTGGCAAACACCACGGAGGAATACACCCCACCACCAGAGCAGTTAGCCGCATCACAGAAGATGTGTGATCCCACCCGAGTGGACGTCAATCAAGACCTCGCCCCGGAGGACAAGGAAAAATTTTACGATCTTATCCGCTCCTTCGCGGATGTCTTCTCTTGGTCGGACACAGACGTGGGCGTCGCTAGAGGCTTTGAACATGAAATTAGGCTATCTGATGAGACCCCAGTGAACAAGGCTCCGTATTCAGTACCTTACCACCTTCGAGATGTCGTCAAAAAACAGTTGGATCTTCTCCTACGTCAGAATGTAATCTCGGCAGAGACTTCCCCATGGAATCACCCTATTATTTTGGTCAGAAAACGCTCTGGAGACTTCAGATTCGTTTCGGACCTCAGATTTTTAAACCTGCAATCGATGCCCTGTAATTATCCGACGCCACCGATGGAGGACATCTTAGGACGCATGGCGGGAAAGCTTTTTTACACGAGTTCGGACATGAAAGCCGGGTTCTTCCAAATTAAGCTTACTAAGAAGAGTAGGGAGTGCACAGGATTCTCAATTCCAGGCTTCGGATCCTATGTATACAACTGCTTACCGATGGGACACATTTCCAGTGCCGCAGCGTTGAATAGGTTGGTGAAATTAACGCTTGCTGGAGTTCCTTCATCAAACATCATGTATTATGTGGACGACTTTTATGTAGTTTCCAGTAGTGTGGCTGAAATGCTCGACTTATGCAAGATTCTGTTTGAACGACTTCGTTCCAGAGGTTTAAAGTTGTCCCCCGAGAAGACCAAAATCGCTCACCACTCTTTGGTCGTACTTGGCCACAAGCTTGGGAGTTTTGGGATGTCCGTTTCCGATAAGATGTTGGACACCATTAGAGATTACAAGAGGCCACGGACGAAGAAACAAGTCAAGAGTTTTCTTGGAGTTTGCTCCTTTTTGCGGCGTTATGTCAAGGATTTTGCGATTATCGCGGATCCTCTTCAGAAGTTGATGAAGAAGGATGTTGATTTTACCTGGGGTAAATCCCAGCAGGATTCCTTTGAAGCGCTGAAGACCGCCATCTTGGAAGCTCCCACCTTATTGGCCTATAAACCCGAACGTGACTTGCACATATACACGGATGCTTCGATCCGAGGTTTGGCTGCCGTCGCAAAACAACCCGTATCCGAAGATCCCGAATCTGAACTGGTGCCTATTGCATTCGCATCCCGTGCAGTGGGGCCTGCTGAGAAGAATCTTTCTGTTTACCATCTAGAACTCCTAGCTCTGCTATATGCCTTGCGTTCTTTCCGCTATTTTGTTTTGGGAAGACATTTTTTCCTTCACACGGACTCCAAAGCCATAACATATTTAAAGAATAGCAAGAACTTAACTGGAAAACTAGCTCGTTGGCTCACGGAAATTGAAGCTTACCATTTTACTATATCTCACGTCGCCGCAGCCAGCAATGTAGAGGCTGATGCTTTCAGCCGTTTTGTTAACCACAAGCGTGATATTACCGATGAGGACGCAAGTGCGGCGGATCCCCGGATATTTTTCATTGAAGATAACGATGTTATTGATCTCAGAAAAGCTCAACGAGAAGATCAATACTTTAGCAAGATTATCGCCTACTTGGAGGATGCTCCTGACAAGGATCCTGCTTTCGAGCGAAGAGCGTCACACTTTACCATGAGGAACTCTACCCTATACAAAGTCAACTCCACGCCTCTTGGAAAAGTTCATTTAGTCGCTGTGCCACTGTCCTTGAGAGACCGAGTTTTTGAGAAGTGCCATGCTGAAAAACTCGCAGCAAACCACGCTGGATTTTCCAAAGCGTATAATTTGCTATTAAAGTCTGTATACTTTTTGGACATGAAGAAATTTGTCTATCGGAAGTGCAAGGAATGTATTGTTTGTCAAGTGTTGAAGAAGAGGAGTGGCAAGCCTCTAGGAAATCTACAGACCCATCCCAGCGTTCCACCCTTCTATAGGATATATATAGATTTTTCCGGGAAATACCCCAGCAACAACATCCTTAAACACAGTTATTTGGTTGTTTGTGTCGACGAGGGAACTCGATTCTGTATAGCTGCTTCTTTGCCCGATACATCAGCTGCTTCTGTATCTCAATTTTTGTACGAGCAAGTTATTTTGAAATATGGTCTTTTTTCTGAATTGGCATGCGACCGTGGCTCAGCTTTTACGAGTCAAGTCTTCAAGGAACTGTGTAATATCTTTGATATCCAATTACACTTTGCAGATGTGGCAGGACACTATTCTTTAGGTCAGGTGGAAGTCGCCATAAGACATATTGAACAGCAACTGAAACTTGCATTGGACAAAGATAACCAGTCCAATTGGATTGAACTTTTACCACAGATTGTTTTTTCCTATAACGTCACATGTAATTTGAGTATGCAGATTTCTCCATTTGAGTGCCTCCATGGTTTTTCTCCTAAACTGTTACATTCTGCCATGTTGGACACACAGTGTCAATTTTCAGATAACCAAGATCGATTAGAACGTTTAAGATATATACGGGAAAGAGCCCATGATAACTTGTATACAAGATTTCTGATTTCCGCTAAATCGTACAACAAAAAGAAGAAACAGCAAACTTTTAAGAAAGGCGATCTGGTTTGGATTTTTGATTCAACCGTTAAGAAAGGTAACTGTAAAGCTTTCTCAGGGAAATACTTTGGTCCAGGTATAATTCAAGGAAGCAAACATGACAACAGTTACTATGTAAAGTTTCGGACAGGACATGGGCAAATTAAGATTGATTCTTTCGCTGTTGACCGTTTAAAAAAGTATTACCCACCAGGAAAAGATGCTGAAAAGGATGTTCAGAAGCTAGATGCCTCTTCCCCTACTGTCTTAGGTGAAGGTGCCAAGGATCCCGAGTTACCAGCTGTTAATGGTGATTTCGCCCAGTTCTTAGTTGAAGAACCAAATTTGGACAGAGATGATGCTGTTCCTGATTGTATGTTTATCAGGGATATAGTTTCTATGGTGGACCTACCGACTTGGTACGACATGGCTTCTCCCACCTCAACCTTAAAAGATAGAATGTGCCCAAAGTTTTCAGCCAACCACGAGATCAACAAGAAAATAGCCCTATATTTTGGAAGTATTACTTCGCTCTCCGGAGACTGTATAGTGAACAGTACGAACACGTCATTGGAGCCACGTGGAGGTGTTGACCGAGCGATCCACCAGGCTGCTGGACCAGACTTACTTCAGGACTGCGAGAAGATTAGTCAGCTAAAAGTTGGAGATGTTTGCGTCACTGATGCCTATAACCTCCCTGCCTCCTACGTCATACATGTCAGCGCTCCACCAGACAAGAACCCAAGGAAACTACAAGCGTGCTATGAAAAAGCCTTAAGTCTCGCATTGAAAAGTGGTTTTAGATCCATAGCCTTTCCAAACATTGCGACTGGGATTTTCTTTTTTCCCAAGGAAGAAGCATGCCGTATTGCTTTGGATTGCATACGGAAGTTTTTGGAAGAGAATTTGGATTTGGTGGACATGGTTGTGTTCTGTCAATTTGACAAAGAAAATCAACGAACGTACGAGCGATTGATGCATGTATACTTTCCACAATAGACCTGAAAGAGAACACATATTTTAATTATATTGGATTAGTTTGTTACTGGCCTACCAGGGAACTATAATCTAGATTAGTACGTGTATGTTATGGACGGACTATGTATAGTCGTCCTGCTGTATGTGTCAGAAGCAAAGAAAAAAATAACATGCAAGTTACCACCACCATTCGTGCAACCGAAGAAATCCCTCTAGAATTCTTTTTTTCTCCCTTGTCTTTTCTTATTTTTTTTCACTGACAATAATTTGAGATGACGTACCTGGAAATAGAGAAGTTTTGACTTATAGTAAAGGTTGATAAATGGGTTAACAATAATAGTAACAAGTATAATCTATTCAATACAGTGGTTCTGAAATGAGTTTTCCTTTTCTCTCATTTCAGATGTATTGGGTATTAGTTGTCTTTCCTCTACAAGTTATCTGTATTTCTTCTGAGTGGGATATAGACTTCCGCAAGCAAGCTACCTTGGATAAATTAGGAATCGCCATTTCTCATGCAGGATACGCTGTGCACACAACGGACACTGTCTATACTACCTTACGTATACATTTGGACCTTCATCTTTCAAATTTAAACATTACTTCATGTGAGAACAAAGTAAATCCTTTTAATGATGTAGTTACCATGGAACGAGATTTTTATGCTAAGTTACAAGCTGTTATACCATGTGCATTTCAGTATTCGAATAGTTCTTTACACTGTATGCATCAACACCGTCCTACTCGTTCCATAGTTTCATGGCTCTTAGGAATATCCTCTTTTGGATTTTCTTCCTACAATTTTGTTGAGACTCAACGAATAAAGCAATCCCTTAGTATTTTACAAGACCACGATGATTATTTGAAATCCGAACTTCAGAACATTAAGAAAGCATTTAATAATGAAGTGAAAATAGTACGTGGCGTGGTTCTGGCTGTCAAGCATGCCGTACTCCAAATTCAAAACGAGACTTCGAACCTTTTTTGTGATGTGATTACCCATGAAAGACGATTGTGGATTATGCAAAATTATTATGAATCCCGACGTAAGGTTGCCGAGATGTTAACTGATATTCTACAAAATCAACTAACCTATCGTATTTTAAATTCTGTTCAGATACTTTCTCTAGTTAAGAGCCATGCTATTCTAAAGGATACTCTTTTCCCACATGATATTGGTCTATTCTATACGGTATCTTCAGTTTTTCTTATAAACTTCAATTTTGATTCCTGGAACATTGATCTCATGTTAAAGACACCTGTAGTTACTCCTGATAAAATTTCCCAGCGTTTTATGATTCACAACCTAGGTATTTTAATGACAAACAAGATTGTCAGGTATTCGTTGCCTAAAGAGGCCTACTTGTCAGATAATCATTTTGTAGAAATTGACAATCAACAGTGTGTTTGGAAGAAATTTTTATACTTTTGCGAAACCTCAGGTTTAAGCGCCAATAATCGATCAAAATGTCTTACGGACATATATTTTAATCAGAATTTAACCTTTTGCAACCTAGAAATTGTTCCTTCTGATGCAAAATTTGTTCATTTATATACGCCAGCTGGCTTACTTTTTTCTTCGTTAGTACCAGGTCATATAACTTCTAGAACTTCCCATAATATTTTACATACTACCCCTATTAAATATGGAATTAACCTGACTCAATTTATAGTATATGACAATTTTGAAACTGTGCTTATTCAAAATATGGTTTTACCCACTCGGAAAACGATAAATATGGAACATGAATATATGAACATTGATTTAAATTTTTCTCTCCCTCATCTAAATTTTTCTGCGTCTATCAAAACCCTTACTGAGTTAGATATGGAATTACAGAAATTGAAAATTAACCATACTGAGTTTGTTGTTAAGCGATTTAATAACTTACATACTACTTATTTTATTGTGATCCCAATGTTAGTCGTAATTTTGAGTTTGGCAACGTTCATTCAGTGTTTCTTAATATGTAATTTGAGACGTCAAGTCCGTTCTGCACAACCCAGGGAATCTTAAGTTTTTTTTCCCTTTTTTTTTTTGTATAAGCAGAATCGTTATATGCATTATTTTGTGTCTATGTTTGTTTGGATCTATGACTCATGGTTGTTGGAATCGGAATTTGCTTCTGTTGTTTGGTTCCTGTTTTATCATAGTGTTCCCGGGATGATTTTGTTTTACAGGACCATACAGTGTTGTTTGTGTCGTGACAGATTGATTTGTCAGGTTATTGACGTTTTAGTTTATCTGTCCTTGGTGTCTGAAGTCAAATTCCACCTTATGTTAAATGAGTCAAGTTAGTGTTTTTTTTTTCAACACAAAAAGGGAAGAAGGGAGTTTTGTGAAGTTTATTTTCCGTGATGTGTCCATTTTTCGGACAAGAGAAATATTTGAGTTTTGTGGAGTAATTCTCCTTTGTGTTGAAGTGTTGCAATACCCTTTTTTTACGATACCTTATTTGAGTGGGCACGTTCTGCCCAGCTATTTTTGGATAATAGCAGTCTTGAAAGATGCATATTTTACCCTAGAATTTCTGCTTTTGATTTAGCCCTGAAGATTTAGGAGGTACTAGATTTAGCCACTAAGCGATACAAAATATCAGTTTTCATGCTTATTTAGACATTTGTTTTTTTTAGATACTTCTGGCTTTTTGCTCCTGTTTTTTAACAGTGAGAGCGGAAGAAACCTTCTCATTCCGTGACACCGCCTGGGTTGTTGTCCACGTGCTCGAGATATCTTTATTATCTATTGGAATTCTCTTACTTTATAAACTATACAAGCGGCATTCTAATGACCGATTCCGTCAAAATACTAGTGATAAGCAATGTCTACCCTTATCTACAGTGACATCTGTTTCGGAATCTCGCCCCGTGATCAACAACACACGAGATTCTACAAAAACTCATTTCTTACGTAATTATCTCACTTATTTGTAGTTTTGCCGCTAGTTGCCTACCAATTTTTTTTGGATAGAATTTGGATAGAATCCAATTTTTTTTGGATTTGGTTACGTTTCATCAATTTAAGTAAACTTCTACTGGGATCACAATTATTTTGATTCTGAGTATACCTACCACCCTCAACAATGAAACCTAGCGTACGTACATTTCAAACATACAATTGGTTTATTACATTAATTTTTCTTTCTTCGGTCCCCCTTTTGTGCCCCCGACCCCCCCCCCCCATGTTACTGGAATAATCATAATATTTTTTTTTTAGCCGAGTGCTAGGCGGCATAACCTGGCCCCGTTCCTGTTTTTGAGAAGATTAGCTGAAACAGGAAATGGTTTCAGCCTTATGATTATTCTGGTCCCACCCTCATACACCCTCCCTCCCTCCAAGATTGCCTTGTGTTGATTCTGTGTTGTATGGTATTATTTGGTCGTTGGGCACCAATTACAAGTCATATTAATGCTTAATTTTTGTTTCCTTTTTAATTTTGTCTTGTTCTTCCTCTACTTCTCTTCCCCCGTACGTTTACTTTTCGTTTTTCTACCGTACTAAGATTAGCCTTGCACTTACGTTCCAGCTACTTAAATTTTCTATTTTTCTTACCGCAACTACATTTTTGTAACCCTTTTCTTACTTTTCCTCCCACATTCTCATTCTACTCAGTCTCAGTTCTCTCTAGTCAATTCTATGCTATTTTAATTTCATACCTAAAACCTGTTTCTTTCTCCCTCCCATGCCTTCATTAAGCAGCAAATGAAGAAGAGGTTGCCGTCCATCGTAGACCTTCAAGAGGCCACCGCCCCCCCCCCCAGGAATGCTACATCGAGTACATATGGATTGATTGTGGATCACTGTTTTACTTTTCCAGCAAGATGCAGCGTTTTTTTTTTAAATAAAAGCTTCGGATGGACCGTTACGAGGATAGCGTCTTCTGACGCCATATTGGATTTTCATCTGAAACTCATCTGTGTGCCTGTGTTTTCTACCCGTAATCTTCTATTATTCACCTTTTTTCCTCCCTTTTACCTTTGGAGATTATAACTCTATTTTCTATATCACACAATTCTGCCGTGAAACCCTGTCACACTTCAGTAGTTACATGACCCCTCCCTTCCCTCCTTAATTCACATTGTTTTTTTCCCTCCCCGTTCTAACCCATAGCTTATTTTCTCAACCCTTTTCATAACTACTTTACCTTATTTATTCTACCTAGAGTTCCTCTTCGATACTCATCAGTTGAACTTTTTTTTCTTGAATACGAACTAATACAAATAATTATAATACCCGTCTTCGTTCCATTACACTGCATCATTCGACGATATGTGCTTCGTATCTGTTCAGACTACAGCGCCGTCCTAGTGGAAGCTTTTTGATCTACGGCCAGCCAGGCCATCTTCATTCTTGGAAGTGCTATCGTCAAAGACTACTGACCGATATGTTTTCAAGGGCTCCGAGTCAGCAAATTTTTCTTAAGGTCTTACGTGGTTATAAACAATTCCACGTGCTTTTGTGTTTACATGGACATGTGCTTCAATGAACACTTCTTTATACGTCAAGTGAACGTTTATTGTATTTACAAATATATATGGATATGTGTGCTTTTGTCCTTTTTTTTTAACACAAAAGACAAAGAAAGAAAAGTGCAGTAATATGAAGAAGACTGGAACTTCTAACCTAAATATCGAATTATTAACATTTATTTTGTTTTCTGTGTTGTTTTCATTTTATTTTGGTGTTTTTTTTCTTCGGTGATAAGTATATATACACATGATTATCAATTTAGTGGTGCATATTATTCAATGAACGATGATATAAAATAAACTTGTTTTTTTTTTATATATATCTTCAGTTCCAGACGGGGGAGTGTAAAGGAATCAATGTGTCTTTGCTTCGATTCACAAAGACTGTTATTAATAATGCATTGAGTTATGCAGACAATGATGTTGGTGACAGGTTTCTATTAATTTTATTTGTGTTTTGTGGAGTTTCTGTGTAGAGTGCTTGCGTCCTGAACTGTCAACAGTCAACTGGTTGTTGTTTTGCTACTTCAGCAATTTATGAATGTTATGTATTTATTGTAATAAAGTTACGAGAGACACCTTCCTGACTCCTCCCAACACCTACAACCACACCTCCTATGACGTCTGGGACTCGCTTTCGATATCAACCAGAATAGTCACCGAGCCTGGGGGCCCTCCTTAAATAGCCCCGGTTACTTCCGTCTCGAGGAGTAGCGATATAGATTTGAAGCCGGGAGTAACGGTGCGGAGTGGAAGCTAATCTCGGACTTCTCCTACGATCTGGCGGATGCCCGCGATATCCCGCCAATAGTCCAGGACCAGATCCATAGCAAGATACCAGGAGACCAGAGAGGGAACAACGCACGCCCGGACGTCATGAAGGTACACCTTCCCTAACCGATAAACCTAACCCTAACCCTGTCTCTCTTCTTTCATAGAATTTCTTCGTTATTAACTCTAATATCCTAATGATCTTCTACTTCAAAGGACAGCCGTCCGAATCCAGTGCCTATGAACTGAGCTAAATTCCCCACTTTAGTTCTTCTGACGGCTTGTGTGTAGGTGGAGTTTCCTTTCATTTTTCCTCCCCCACACACCCTTTATAATATGTAACAGCTTTTGCGACTTTATTACATAAGGTAAATCATTTATATATTACAAACAGATCAAAGATAGTAAATCTGAACTCTGTAGGAAATCTGAACGAACTACAAACTCAGAAGTAGGACATTAGAATTAGAAAAATTGCGTACAGTAGTGGAAAATTTAAATTTATAACTTTACTAATAAGGATATAATGATTTATGACTCCAAACGCTTTACCGAAGAGCTCTCTCGTGGCTATATGGTTAGGTTAAGCGCCTTGGGCGGAGAACACTCAAATTTGAATCCCGACGGAAACTCGTGATTCGGATCCAAAGGTAAGTAGTAGGTCTTCCGCTTACATAATATTGCCGCTGAATGTGGCGGTAAACTACAAAACAAAACTTAACATTACAAAAGCCGGTACAAATTTTCTACTTTAGTTTTATTATCAATTACTTTTGCTAGTGAGTGAGTAGACTCAGTAAGACTAGTTACTGTTGATTGTCTGGGCAGAAAACTCGGTAATGACTTATCAAGCACCGACTGTAGAGGATCGTAAGTGATTAAGAGCAAATTTTGATGATGATATATGGTGTTTTTCTTTCTCGGAACCTGGAGAGATGTGAAGCCTGAGTCTCCATCCATCTCTTCTTTCACTGCGACATGTATAAATGTAAGCGTTTTAGAGTCAACAAGATGTGCTTAACGTTCAAGATCATTTCAGACTTGTTCCAAATGTCGTGAAGGGTTTCATCTTTCTTCGTTGATGCTCTTTACTCTTTTTTATCTTAATTATTTTAGGTATGAAATAAGGTATTTCTAATCGATTTTCTTATATGATATACGTTTATCAAATATATCATTCATCATTCCATAGAAAGCATGAACACCTTTATCACCCATAGAACTGCTAGTAACGTTTCACGATTAGTGGACGACATTTCCTTATATAACTGTTAAAATTAGTCCTGTGGAAGTTACAGTTTGATTTAATATGCACACTTCCAGTATGAATTCTTTTCCTGTAATTAAAGTCAATAAATAAAGCGGTGGATGAGGATCCTGAGACACCAAATCGCACTGTAATGTCATTGGCATTTGCAGGGACTAGATCTAACGTTCTGCCAAGTTCACTTTTAATATTATGTGTTAATTTATTTTGTATAGATTCTTGAATATGTAAAATTCCCGACAATCATTTCTAGAACTAAGAAACTAATGACTCTGGTTATATGCGACTGATTCCAATCGCATATTAGAAGAATATTGTTTTCCGGTTTCAAAAACCTTCACGAATAGCAAGTATTATCTCTTAAAGTATATGTAAGACCCACAAATAGAGAGATATATTATGTGAACTTATTTTTATGCATGTATTTGCAAACCAGGAAGGACCAAATATTTCTGGGCAGGCTCAGGATTGTCACAGGAGTGGGTCAGTTTCCTGGCTAACACTTAGCTACGGGTCTGTAATATTAACATTGTAAAAACATTGGGAATAAAATACAGTATTAGAATTATTTTCACTAAAATTTTACCTTGTGTGTCTATTTGCCATTCTGAACCTACACTCCAAACGAAAACGTAACGATAAATTACGATGAGATAGTTCCATCCAAACTATAATCGTGGAGGTTTTTGGTGCAGTGTTTGGATCAGTTATCTAATGAAATGATTAGAAATTCTCCAACTAATTATATATATATAATTATATAACCATGCTTTCAGAAGAAACTTAATATTTGGGAAGACAACAAACGTTTTCATAATATAGAATATATTTTTACTGTTATAGTTATACTTGGATATACTGCGTTGCATTACTTTCTGCAACATATGTGGTAGTTATAAGGCTTTATACCGGACGTCGCAAATAGATAGTAGCCCTAAGTGAATTTCGATATCACCTTCAACAAGAACTACATTTTCCAGTTGGTTATTGAAGCCTGGTTTTTTTAAAAAATAACATAACTGAATTTTGCTGAATGGTTGTAAACGTAAGAGAATTACTAATAGAAATCTATTAATTATATATTGAAATTCGGATGACAGAAAATTGTTAGAGCTTATACAGTATTTCTTGTTCGTTCATTACGTTCTGAAACTTTTCTGAATTGGTACGTTTTCCAATTTGATTATGATTAATTAATTTTTTGTTCGTGAGCCGTGAATATAAGAAACTTCGAAGAGCAAGGTATTGACATTTATCATACGTTCGTGAAGTCATTTTATGGTAACAGAGGTGTCACCACAAATTAGAATATGCAGACTGCAAACTTAGCAACAAAAAAAAAAAGGAAAAACTGGAGACTTGCTGACAGTATCGCCTCTATCACACGATGACGGAAATAAACAGTCTATCTGACGTCACCTACGTGGAAATTTCGAAAGTAACCACAGAGTAGGTTATTTGTTCTTATTATTTTTCTTCCGTTTTGTTATACAATTGTAATATTGGATAGTAGTATACTCCTTTCAAAAAAGTTTCTGAACAACAACACAGACGCAATACTTTGTAATTGCAGCTTGCAAGGAAAATCGTGAGATAATTTTATTTTTGATATTTAGTATACACTCTTTCAATTATAAAAACAAATTTAATAATTAAATATGAAATAGATTTTTCACATTTGTCAAATAATGTACATAGAATTACGTGTATACTGATACAAGTTTGGATAAGAACATGTCAGATCATTTTCCGGAAGGAATATCTATATTTTTGTTACAAACTATTACTCTTTCGCTCGTTAAGTTACGTTTGGAGAACAGTTTTTCTGTTGACGTACCTCGCGGAACTTAGATATTTTGAAAGTGAACTTTTTTAATATAAAAGAAGCTGAGAAGGAACGTCCAGTCCAGAGACAGTACAAGAAAAGTGAACACTAGCTTATCTGATATTTCTGCACTACATCTAGCACTGAGATGCAAAGCAGACGAAAACAATCTGCCGGTTACTATGACAACCCATGACGTCAAGTTCCAAGACCAATGTCTGCGCCATCCATACACGGCGACACAGATCCGAGAACGTTAATTGGTTCTTCCGCTGTGCAGACGATCCAAACTGATTTCAATAGCACATATACGAAGTTGTTCGTCTGTATGTATTCCAGTCTGTGGGTATCACGATGCGGTTCTGTGTGACTTTGGGGTAGGATCTTACATCATATGAAAAAGTATGCAAAGTTGGATAACTGACAATACAAGATTGCTGCACATCTTGCAAATAAAAACAGAAATAAAACACTCAACTCCTCAACAAGAGTGTATTATTCATAAAAATGAATACTTTACATATCACGTTTCGATCTTCCAACCAAGAAAACTGGCTAAAAATAGTTCATAACGCTTGATGTCATATTAACTTTGTTGAATCTCTGGCTGCAGTTTATATTAAGATTTGTTTCTTATTACACGTCACGGGAATTATTGAATATTTTTAAAAAGTGATATTTAATTATTATTTTTTTTCAAATAGTTTATATATAAGATCCTTTCTTGGAAATTGTTTATTCGAATATTGAGAATTCAACGAAATACGATCAACGGTTCTCGATAAAATCATAACGCACCTCCACTAGAAGAGTTGAGATGATTTTGAGTGTAACGTCGCATTCAGCAGCGAGGCTCTATGAGGTGTGGTCCTACTGATTAACATGGTATCCGAAACACATGTGCTCCCGCTGGGAATCGAACCCGGGAGGGTTACATCTCGGAATTCAATGTTTTAGGAAAACGTTGTTTGAAATTTCAGGAAACTTAAGATCTTTCTGCTGGCTAGATGTACAAGTAACCGATGATTATATAGCTGGAAGGGGACTTTCTAAACATCAAAGATCATGCGCTAACAGGACATACCTCAGTATAATAACTTTATTACTTTTAAAAAATAATAATCTTAGACATAACACTTAGTGAATAGAACTTTTCATATAACTGCTGATATAACATACAAAATATAATGAAATTTTCACTAAACTTTCACATTCTTGATGGCTCCCTCATCCACTTCCGCTCCTATTCTCTCTCTCTCTCTCTCTCTCTCTCAACGTCTAAGGTATAACTGGGTAAAAGGTGGTAATGTGCAAATATGGTATTAAAAATAGAGTAGGTGAATTACAAAGAACAATGAAGATTGAGTATAACGTTTGTTATAAGTATATTCAAAAATATTTTCGTTAACAAGATCCTTGTTGAAATGAAAACCTAACATGAATCAATATACTTTATTACAGACTAAATTAAGTACTTTTTATGAGATAGCAGTACAAAAGATATAGTGTTACGTTTTCAATTCTAAGGAACATGGATTTATTTTATAAATTACAATACTATTCAGCCTCTATTTGATTACAATAGTAGAATAATGAGGTAAATCTCTTAAAAATAATTCTTCAGTGTAATGCATTTCACTAAAAGCACACAATTCAGTATAACTGAACGTGTAACCTTAATGAAATAAAACCACAATATTAAAGTGTGATAATTTGAAACAGATTATAGAAATAATTATTGAGTGTAATACAGTTCAATAAAAGGATATACAATCTAGTATCAGTGAGGTATAACCTTAATGAATCATAACCACAACATTAAAGAGCACAAAAGTCTGAAACAGATAATTACAAAATTTACAAAATCCAAGCAGTATTGTTTATAATTGATTTTATTTTGTAATGTTTAAAGACGAATAAAAATTAAAAAAAACTTTTAAACTTGTGGTGTATCGGTGCAATTAATTAAAGATATTAGATCTTCCTTCTTATGTGCAGGAATGCTTGGTGGTGTTTTGAACGCTGCTTTTATTCCCCATATGTTGAAACTCTCAATCCCAGAAGAGGGAGCTGGAGTCGCAGAAACCAGTGGTCGAAGTGAGATGGTATGCGGTAGTATGCCATCCCGCCTCTGATTTTTCACTGATGAAGACAAACCACCTCTAGATTTTCAGTGATCAAGACATACTGTCACTGGAGAGTAGGTCCTAATTATACCATTAATAAATCCTTTAATAAATATACACTGTAATTGACGAATAGCTTTGCACGTAATTAGATGTTATTTCTTATGTAGAAGTAACTTCTAAGTTGACAGCACCGACATTTTTGTTATCTTTCTCCTACCTTTTGTTTTTAAAATGAGGTGTCTTCTAAAAAGTTAATCTGGTGTATATTTTGATGTGCTATATTGAATTGTTTCTTTCTTATGTATGTGTGTGTGTCGCCTTTTGGGGTTTGGAACACTCAGCGGACAGGGATGAATTCAGGGGGTAGCCCGGGGGGAAATTCCCCCCAAAGAAAATTCATTCCCCCCCCCCCGGAGAAACTCCCAAACTTTCAGTCACAAAATGTAGAAATTACTTCACCCAATTATTCCTTTTTTCTTTCCGTGCACGTGCAGACGAAATCCGATCTCTCAATATACATATAAATGAAGCAGACTCATTCTACGGTGTATATAAATATTAAACATGCAACATCTAAGGTAGAATACCAAATAGTCAATAAAACCTGTATTTCT
This sequence comes from Thermobia domestica, assembly GCF_964235325.1. Classification (NCBI taxonomy): domain Eukaryota; kingdom Metazoa; phylum Arthropoda; class Insecta; order Zygentoma; family Lepismatidae; genus Thermobia; species Thermobia domestica. The sequence continues at coordinate 263,378,818 of NC_137458.1, read as the reverse complement.
TAACGCTATGACCGAGTTTGGTAGAACATGAAATTGTCAACTGTTGAAGAAATGTTTGTATTTTAGTAGGTACTATACTCTCGCCCTATATTATACATATATTAGTAGGTAGCACTAGCACAGATTGAGATAGGAAAGGAAAAATAGGGAAGATCTTTTGATCATTCTATATGATTTCTGATGTCAGCAGACTTCATTTCTTGAAAATTTACAGCTCTCGCATTATTTGAAATAGAGCGCCTAAATCCCATTTCTCACATCGGAAGTAACAGACGTAAATGTGTTTTACGATTGTTAAAGTAAACACACCTTTCTTTAAGAGTTTTCATCCCGGCGAAATTAAAATACCGCTAATTTTACAGTAATTATGTGATATCTTCAAATAGATAAAAGATAATTGAAATATGGAACAAGAGCGCCCTAGACAATATTATTTTGCGTGAGGTACCTTTATCACAAGTCACCTAGTGGCTTTCCGTTTTCAGCTGTTTAGAAACGCGAAAATAAATGCCGATTTTCAAAATGGCTCGAAATCGAAAGCAGATAAGTGAGTCGTGATAACGGTTTCTCATGTAAATTAATATTGTCTAGGGCGCTCTTGTTCCACATTTCCATTATCTTTTATCTATTTGAGGATATCACATAATTACTGTAAAATTAGCGGTATTTTAATATCGCCGGGATGAAGACTCTTAAGTAAAAATAAGTCAGTTAAAGGGTGAGTTTCAGAGGGTGTCATTTAGAGGGATCGGGGAAGAACAGTTATCACTACAGGGTTAGAGATATATATAGAATTTATCAATATAATAGTAGTATATAAGTGAAAGATTACTATTGAAGGTGACGAAGGAGGGGCAAGCGAGGCGACGGCTCCGGGCACCGAAGTAAAGGGCGCATGATTCGGCAGGGAAAAAGATAAGAAAAGAAGGAAAGAAAAAAGAGAGGAATGAAACACATGTGCACATGTATAAAATAAAAGGAAAAAAACTAATAAAAAGTGCTCAAAATCAAGGAAAAGCAGGGTTTACTTTTTAAAATTTTCTCATCTTTCGCAGCTGGTCTGTCGACCTCACTCATATGTACGGAGGTGCCGTCGTATAGTTTCGCCCCAAGCGTTGATTTTTCACGACACGGCACTAATCCTACTTAAGATTTCGTAAATTAAACTATTGATGTGTGTGCAGTGAAGAAACCAAGGCTAATATACTTGATTTAGAATCAGAAGTGTGAGAAAAATGATTCCTTTTTGTTAAGATATTCCTATGTACGTTTGTTTTAGGACAAAAAATATTTGAGTTAATTTAAATCTTTTTAAAAACTTCTACATTAGTAACAAACAGTAACTATTGAATATAGAAAAAAAATAACCAAAATAGCTACTGTAAATAGCAGTTAAAGTTTAGTCTAAAAATATTTTTGCCAGTCTTTATTTAATATTTTAGATAAAATTAAAGGATTCTTTTTAAAAATTATAAACTCACATTGAATATTTACAGCAATTAGTCTTAATATTAGCTAAGATGTGCATGTGAATGGAATTGTTGAATATGCTGCTTTCTGGCAAAAATACAGAAAAACAACTCCCCCCCGAGGAGTTCATATTCCCCCGGGTGAAAATGTCTGAATTCAACACTGTCAGCGGAGTAAGGGTTCCGAGAGTTTTCTCGCAGAAAATTCTTAATATAAAAACTTAGTTTTTTTTGAGCATTTTCGTGTGTAATTTTTTATAACACAACATAAGAGGATTTTTTTTTCAGAAAGTTGTTGCCGGGGGCCAAAGTCTCGCCATGTTTCTCCTCTCCTATAATTACAGAGAAGGTCTCTAATAGTTTTGAGTCATAATGCGAATAGAAATGCAATCTTTTAGGCTACATACGTTCACTGTATTTACAACGACTCACCAAAGGAAGTCGTTAACCCTGGTTCAGTTATATCTTTAGTGGCAATAATCGTTTTCACCTTAAAATATCTTCTGAAGTTATATTCACTAATATGCTCACCTTTTCTACTGAAATTATAAGTCCATAATGAATATTAAAAAATTTATTCTTTGATTCCCTTTTAACGTATATTCACACAAACTGTCTTGCAATCAAACATGTTAACTGAGTATCTATAAACAACGACATAGCAACCAACTAGACAATAATGTATATTTCTTATATATTAAAAAATTCTTCTTTTTATTATTTTTAATTAACATTATAACAGGTATAGTGCTTGTGTAAAAGCACTTTCTGCCCGAGATAATTGTAATTATGAGCCGATACAAAGTACCTCGTTATATAAAATGTCGCCCGATAAAAGGACTAAATATAAAAGTTACAAGGGAGCGACTTTTATATTTAAGAACCACTGGTCCGTTTATAATTAATGACATAAGGATAGTGCTATTCTTTACATTTTGATCGCCCCTCATATATCACTTTATTCAATTACTTTATATAAATACATCTATACTAAAACATTCATTCCATTATCATTTATCTTTGACAACCAAGTTTCAACACAAATCAATATAATATAAATAACCTTTGTGTTTAATCAATTATGAATCGACTTATAATTCTTCACATTAACAAGACAGAATTAAAATCATTTGGAAATTATCATTTGTTAATGAGAATTAAAGAAAATTAAATTAAGTAAAAATCAAAAATTAAATGTAACCTATGATCGGACGAGCAAAAAGAAGAAAATAAATTTGTTTTTTTACAAACAGAAGTCCCTTTTTTTTAGTCTCCTTCATTCTTATTTATTTGAGCAAGAATGTCAGGTGCAACTAACTTTTTTACTAGACGCATCCATTTTTCTCTTGTATACTGGGTAGGTCTCCAAACCTTCAACTCATCTATATTACGAAGTCCAATTGACGTACCCGTTTTGGCGTTCAACAATTCAAAAACTTTAGGGTTTATTTCCTTGAAACATTACTAAGGACCTGAGAAAATGTCATAAAATTTATAAATCTTCTTTAACAACGCATTACTTTGTGGGTGTTGTTTAACAAAAACTAAGTCATTGCTCTTGATTCGATATTTTCCTTCTTGTAAAGACTCTAATTGAGAATTACGCTTCAAAAATTTGTTGTGTCTTCGAATTTTTACCATATTCACTAAACTTGAAGAATCTACGATTGCCGAATCTTCTAACTTGACATTAAAATGTTGTTCCACAGGGAAAATCAAATCAGAACCGTTATGTACATTAGCAGGAGACACGCCCAATGTGTCTGATATCGAATGATTCAAAAGGTACGTGATTTGATTAACATGCTTAATCCATTCGGCATGTTTATCTTTACAAAAGTGTCGAAACAACATACCAAAATTACGATGCACATTTTCTACAATAGAGCTGCTAGGATGGTACGGAGTTAGGAAATGAATTTTAATGTTAGCCTTGTTCATTGCTCTAATGAACACATCACTTTTGAACTGTGAACCATTATCACATAATATGTGTTCGACAGGACCACAATGTGGAATATATACGTTCAAAATTGTATTTATGATGGCAGCGGAAGTTGCTCTACGCAGAGGGTAAGCTACTACATAGCATGAAAAAATATCCATAGTGGTAAGTAAATAAGTTTCTCCTGTAGCTGCTCGTGGTAACGGTCCATACAGATCGATAGATAAGAACGAATGTGGTCTCTCTGGAGTTATTGATAGCATAGGTTTTTGTACAGCCTGGTAGTTATGTTTTATTCGCATACATTCAATACAGTCCTTGATATGATTTTTGATTTGGACTCTCATTCCTCTCCAATAAAAAGATTTATTAATCAAGGCACATACTTTCACATAACCAAAATGACCGAAATCGTCATGATAGGCTTTTAATATGCGGATTGTCAACGTAGGTGGAATGCAAATTTTGTTTCTAGACTTGAATTTAAAATCTTTAATAAGTAGGATTCCGTTGGATAATTTAAATCTGGAATTCCATTGTTTGGGGCAATTACACTCCGCACTGCATGAAGACAAATGTTTCATGATTTGGTTGTATTCATGATGATTCAGTTAATGTTCTCTTAGATCTTCCATTGAAATGGTGGCTATTTTATCCTGTAAGACCTTAAATTCGTTGATGGACAAGATATGTTGTTCTTCTCCAGGAAACAGACGTGATAAAGTATCTACGGGTCCATTATCTACTCCTTTAATGTGTTGTACTTCAAAGTCATAAGACTGAAGCTCCAACGACCAACGAAGTAGTCTGTTATTATATCCCTGTATACTGTTAAGGTATCGTAATGAATTATGGTCGGTAAGTACTATGAAATGGCATCCACTGAGATATGGAGCAAATTTTTGTACTGCAAAACGTACGGCCAATAATTCGATTTCTGTAGTGGTGTATCCTTTCTCAGCTTTCTTTAAAGTACGGCTAGCACAATGAATAACGGCCGGTTCCTTGATGGTTGGATTAGGTTGCCAGAGTACCGCAGAGATTCCAAGTTGAGAACCGTCACACTGGACATAGAAAGGAACATCATATCGAGGATGATTCAAATGGATGTTTCGCTTTACACTCTCCTTCAACTTATTAAAACTATGTTCTTGAATCGGACCCCATTGCCATGGTACTCCCTTCTTTATAATCATAAATAAAGGTTGGGCTATCTCAGCAAATCGTGGGATGGCTTTGCGAAACCAATTGAAGAGTCCTAATATTTGCCGTGTCTGTTTCACATTCAACGGTGCAGGCAAATCCTCTATTGCTTGTACTTTAGATTGACTGAACTGTAAACCAGATGCATCAATTTGGTAGCCAAGGAATTCTATAGAATTTTGTAAAAATTTGGATTTCTGTATGTTGATAGTAAGACCCGAACTTTCCAATCTATCTAAAACTATATTTAAGTATTTTAAGTATTCATGCGGATTTTTTCCCATTATCAAAATTTCGTCAGCGTAGGTAATCACGTTGCTGCGCAAGTCTTGATCTAAGACTTTATTTAAGCAGGAAGCTAACGCCGCACTACCATTGATAAGCCCAAAGACTACACGGTTGTACTCATACAAATGACCTTCAAAACTGAATGCCGTGTAAGGTTTCGAATCTTCATGTAATTCGACCTGATTATAAGCCAGTACTAAATCTAAATTTCCGAATACTACATTCCCCTGTAAAGAGGCTAATATTTCTTCCACTGGAGGATACCTCACTTGTTCCAAGTCAATATGACAATTCGTACGTCTCAAATCCAAAACTACACGTAGAGAACCATTTTTCTTAGGAACTACATGTAACGGATTAAGGTGAATGCTTCGTGAATGCCTAATGATCCCATCTCTTAACATGTCTGCAATTTGTTGACGTACATTTTCCCTGTATCGGTAAGGAATTATATATGGCTTAGTCACAATAGGTTTGTCTGTCTTAACCTTAAAAGAATAGACAAAATCCTTACAACATCCAGGACGTTGTGAAAAGACATTTTTATGTTTGTATAAGATATCCTTAAAATGAGTTTTTACTGTATCATCCATAAAATCGAGGCTACTTTCAAGTGATTTAACACACTCAGAAAACAATACATCATCTTTTGAATCCATTAAATTTTGCGTGACTTGTGTTAATGAATCATTTAATTGATCACTTTCTGAACTTACAGAAACATTATTCAATACATTAGGAACATTATTATATTGACAAGCAATATCATCAGATTTGGGAAGAAGTTTCTGAACTATTTCTTGAGGTATGCCGGGTATAGTTAAAGTTTGATTTCTGAAATCAAGCATGACACGTAATTGAGACAATAAATCTAAACCAATGATGAGTTTTTCATTCAATTCTTTTATCACTAAAATAGGAATAGATATTTCAAAATTTTGGATAGCTATTGTAACACGAGTAATTACAGCTACTCTCTTTTTATGTTTACCGGTAAATCCACTATAATGAGATTCTCTGCCTTTTGTAACTTAGAATTTGAATAATCACTGGTAATTGCTTTCCATGACGAATATGATAGTAAAGATGCATTTGCGCCTGTATCCAATAAAGCTTCTGTACTTAACCCATTTATTTTGACAGGTATTCTAGCAGTACTATATGATTTTAAAAATACAAAGTTTTCTTCAACACCAAAACCATCATTGACATTATCATCTTTAAACCAACAACGATTTACTACAGGCATAAATTGATACTGACATCTATTGACTGCTATTTCCGAATCATTATTTACAAATACATCATGTAAAGGGTTGTTTTCATTATTAACATTACCACATAAATTTGAAGAGAAATGTTCATAAGAATCAATACATAAATTTGAAGATGAATATTCATAAGAATCTATAGCTGATATGGGTTTAACCCCTACCACATCAGCTGCAGTCAGTTTAAATTTATACTCGTATATGGTTCTAATAAAGTACATTGTACCGCACAATCATGATTATGTCCCGCATTATTATTCTGTACAGGAATTGTGTCATTATTTTGATTTTGATACGAAGTGCCATCTCTTGAACTATGGTTACGTCTATCAATGTAGTTTACAGTATTTCTAGAATTTCGCCATGTATTTCGTCTGTTTTTGAATCTACTTTGGTTAAATGGTCTGACATAATTATTGTCACGATTAGTTACGTTAGGTGTGTTCCCATCATATCTTGGCCTATTCTGATTGTTCTGATTGTTTAAATTTACTCGATTTAGGTTATGTTCCGTACGGTATCGTCTACATTACGGATATTTAGATTCCGGACTGGTACTGATCTAAAGTTATCTGAATTGTTTTTAATTTTGCCTATTCCCGCTTGATGATTCTGTGCCTGGTATTGAGTTTCATAACATTGAACAAGCATCAATAGATGATTAAAACTCATGCATTGCGTAGAAAACAGGATTTGTTGTAATTTAAACGGTAGTAGATTTCGAATAGATGCGATCACTCTAGGTTCAGATTGTAGTGGATTTACGATTTTTAATTCATTATACGTATTCACAACAAAATCAACAACAGATTTGTGCAAGCGAGGATTAAAAGGTTGATTTCTAATCGTAGCGTCTCTGTTTGCAAGTAGAAAGTCATTCTCATAATTTGCAATCAACGCTGCCTTGAATTCCTCATATGTGTTGACGTGTTCCCGTACCGCTTTAAACCATAAAGAACACGGTGGAAGTAATAAATGAGGGATTAGTTTCATATATTGAGATTTATCTATACACATTATACTGCATTCGTCCTGAAATTTTTCTAGGAAAGAAGTAGCATTTTCATTACATCTACCACTAAACTTACTCATAGCACGTATTTCGCTCATTTTTACACTTAACTTTACATTTCTTTCACCATTTCGTGTTCGTGTTGAGTGAAAATTTCTACCTACTGCGTTATGTGTGGTTCCACCATCTCTTTTCCGCCCATTTGTATTCCTTGGTTGAATTCTTTCCAAAATAATATCCTCATCGGATGGGTTACTTGAAGAAGAGATAACGCAAGGTCCACGTCGATCTACTGCGGGTGAATGCGAGGTCATTTCTTGTGAATGAGGGAACTCCAAACGATCATTAACCATGTTGTTGTTGTATGCGTTGTCTTTAATCTGTAATGTCCTAATTTCCTCCTGTAAGGTAGATATCAATTGTGTATTTGCACGTATTTGGTTAGAATTATCTGTCACCTGAATCTTTTGCTGACGAACAGAAGATTCGATTACTTCAAAATCTTTTTTTACAATATTAACTTCTTGGATTACATGATTGTAATTATCCTTGCAATCTTCAGATAATCTTTTTAACTTCTCGTCGAATTGTAACGTGATGTCTGTCACAGCTTGTATTACAGATTGTTTCGCTTCTTCGGACTTTCGATCTATTTGTTCTAACTGCCTACCCAATTCTTCATACTCTCTTTCTAATCGTCCATTCACTTCTTCATACCGTCTACTCAATTCTTCAGATTTTTGCTGTACTGTTTGCTTTACTTCTTCGGACATCTGGGCTAAATTTTGTTTCATAATTTCTAAATCATCCTTTCGGCTTTGTTCCTGTCGCTGCAATGCTAGTAGAATTCTGTCTTCTAATGTCAACATTCCGGGTGCAATAGGAGCTATATTCTGCTCGTTGTTAGCACTGTCAACAGTTTCATTCTCTACTGTCTCATCAATCATGATTTTTCTTGTGATTACTCTGCCACTTCTAAGAATAGTTGAGTTCGTATTCATGAACCTTCTTACTAAGGTAAATTCACCCTTACTTTAGACTTCGGGATATGAATTTACAAGAATCCCGGGTGAGGTAAACCAAAAATTTTACAACGACTCACCAAAGGAAGTCGTTAACCCTGGTTCAGTTATATCTTTAGTGGCAATAATCGTTTTCACCTTAAAATATCTTCTGAAGTTATATTCACTAATATGCTCACCTTTTCTACTGAAATTACAAGTCCATAATGAATATTAAATAATTTATTCTTTGATTCCCTTTTAACGTATATTCACACAAACTGTCTTGCAATCAAACATGTTAACTGAGTATCTATAAACAACGACATAGCAACCAACTAGACAATAATGTATATTTCTTATATATTAAAAATTCTTCTTTTTATTATTTTTAATTAACATTATAACAGGTATAGTGCTTGTGTAAAAGCACTTTCTGCCCGAGATATATGTAATTATGAGCCGATACAAAGTATCTCGTCATATATTTCAGCATGTAGATAGGCCGGTATGTCGAGTGAACATAGTAATAAAACATATCACCTTTGCCTTTTTTCCACTTCGAACACTGGCAGAAACAATATGCTTTCGGGTGGTTCTTTCTTCATGATTCGTACGTCGATAAACACTTCTTCGAAATCAGATGCATCATAGGATGTACTGTAGTAAAACTTCAATGGGTTATCCCTTTCAACTTTGAAGATTCTGATGTCGTTGAAACTGAAGCATTCAAATTAACTTTTCACGTTGAAATTATTGCCTACTGCATCAGCTGGATCCCTGCAATTCAAAAAATCTTCATGAGAGTACTCAACTACATTGACATACGGCTTATTTTTGTTGGCGCTTCTTATTATCTGATAATATTGAAAAGGAACATAAATTGCACTAGCCTTACATGATCTTTTAATTTCCTTTCCTATCATAGAGTGGACAGTGTTACCCTCGTTTTGCGTTTGACCTTTAACAAGATATGTGATGCTATTTACATTAGACCCTATCTAGTTTGGAAACAGCATACATGTACATCACAAACAAGTACTTATTTTTCTGTTGTTCTCCACAATTGTCAGAATAAAATATAAAGTCTACTTTATTTGGAGACTTTTAAGTAATATTTGTCATGTACATGTATACACAAGTTAAAATCTCAATGGAACATCTTTCCCTCTCCCTCATGCCACACAATACAAACAGTTTCTTTACTCTTGGCATCATAAATGGTGAAGTTGTATGTCGATATTTTTGACTTATAATAAAACGGTGATACGTCACCGTCAGATATTGGCAGAGCTGCTTGCAAGTCAAAGCAACAGACGATGACTCCAGCTGATTCCACTCTCTTATCGTTACTTCTCTGCTCTACACAGATATTTTTCTTTTAGATGAATGTCATATTTTAATCTGAGTTCTGTGTCAACACAATTAGCGGATTTGACATTGAAATACTCTAAACACAACTCGCACAAGTCTTTTTTGGGAACAGAAAGGCTTAGGTTAAATTGGAATTGAACTTTTTTTTTTTCAAACAGTTATTGGGTCCCGTACTGTTTTCCTTCTTTCTCACACATTTCGACATAATTACGGTAAATACCTAAAATAGTTTTTTCTCAATCAATATATTCTCTATTACTTTGTGATCTCAAGTAGTGACTCTCAACTCTAGGGATTGAGTTAATGTGTTTCCTCATATCTTCTTTTATTTTGTCGGGTATTTTCCGATGGTGATCATGCTTCCCTCTTAACTCTTGCTTAATAACGCCATCTTCTGATTTTTTCTTCATTTCTGTGCTAACAACTCTGTGATTTATATCTAATGTAGACCTAAAGAAGTGTTTGCATACACTTTTTTCCATCCCCTTTCAAGAAAGAGGACGTCACATTTAAAATTCTTTATTTGCTGTAGATCCTGTTCCTGTCTTTACCTGTGTGGTACATCTTTCAATAAATTATGTTTAACGATTAATGTATCCCATTCTCCAAAAATCTTAGAATATATCTTTCTCCGATAAGCTTCATCCATTTTCGTTGAACAATCAAGTTTACAATTCTGACAAGCTGCTTTTAATGATCTGGCTGCGACTTCCTTATGTGTGGTCCTTGATATATATTTTGACCAGCATTTCTAAGTTGTTTTACAACATTTTCTTTTCATTATGAAGGATGTATCTTTCGTTTCCTTCCTCGCTTTTTGGTATCTGAAAACCAGAGTCATAGTTGCTGTTTGACTCCGTCGGCACATGATATAAGCGAGATAGTAGAGCAGAAATGTTTTTAATTTCTTGCGATCGCCGTTTTCTTGAAGGTGGCTGTTTTCTATAGTGTCCATAATAGTCGGAAGATGAACTAGTAAGATCTTCTGAAAGCGCGTCTTGGTCCTTACGTAGGTCATCACTGTCCAAAATATAATTGAGCCACTATTGTTGGTCTAGATGAGAACGTTTTTCAAGAGCATGTGTTCCTGGAAGTTGTGCAGAACTGTCACACTCAGGGTAAAACTTGTTTCGCAAATTCTAATAGTTTGACAATCTATCAATTGGAGAAAGAGTCGTGTTTAAAAGGCGTCTGTTTCCAACACTCTCCTTCGACAAGGGGCCGCGGTGGCTCAGTAGTAGAGCGTTCCCTCTGGTGCTAGGGGTCTCGGGTTCAAACCCTGCTCCCGCCAAGTGAACTTTGTGGTGGACAAACACCGTGTGCGTGGGTTTTCTCGGGGTTCTCCCGTTTCCTCCCACTTTCTTCATTTCATTCATTACTCATTATCACCGTCTCCTTTAGCCTAACCGGCATAACCGTGGGACGTAAAACTCAAAATTTCATTTCATTTTCTCCTTCGACAAATCTTAAACCCGTCGTTTCAGTTCTTTCATTCTGTTCTAGATTTTCTTTACAATCATCTCCAGAATCACTTTCGTTCTTGTGTGCATTGGATAACCCATTATACACCATGTACACTATACGTCGTCCGCGCTCCATTTACTGAAAAGATATAAAAAAAATAAAATCGTAAGATTCTAATATTGATTACTATAACTTTACATTAAATTACCAATGTTACGTAGTATACCGGTACAATATGAACCTGAAACTCCTGGAAATGAATAGAAAAAAATGAAAATGAAATGTACACAGGAACTGGGATTATTTTGTTTCAAATTGAAACTACAATTTTGCATTTTAATAACCAAGGTGATATTTATCAAAAAAACAAACTATAATAATGGGTTGAGAAAAAAATACGTATATTTGCTATTCTGATAATTTCTTAACACCATTGTGCCCGGTGGAGACAGTGATTCGGATCCTATAAATGAAATGACACTTAAATTCACAGAGAAACTCTAATTGAGGCGTGCTTTTGAAGCTTGAATTGGTAGACGTCACAATGTATTAGCGTAATGTCACTCGTAAAGTTATTATTGGCTTTAGTTCTTCATAGTACACTCCAGTCTAGAGTCATATGTGCTCCTCCCACAGCTCCTGCGGCTGTTTATTTGGGTTTCTGCCTTTATTGATTCTTTATAAAAGGGAACACGAAGGTTTAATTCTCCATAATATCCATGGCTAAAATTCCGTCCACTTTCGTCGTTGCATGAGTAAACAGAAGGCAGTTATAACAGTTAGAACGAAATACTTTGGATAGATTATTAATTACCTGTACCTTGGGCAGAAAGTGCTCATACATGTGCACTATACTTAATAGAATGTTAATTGAATATTAACAAAAGAAGAATGTTTTTAATATCTGTAAGAGATATTGAGAGTGTTATGTAGCCGTTAGGCTATGTGATCTGTGTTATGTAGTTAGTTGCTATGTAATTGTTTATGGATACCTAATCATCATGTCTGTGTGCATGACAGTTTGAATGAAAATACATAAAAGTGTATCAACTAATAAACAATTTGATACCGTTCATCGACTTTATAATTCTGATAGAAAAGGTGAGAATAATAGTATATATAATTATTAAAGATATTTTTGCATGCAAACAATTGCTACCACTCGAGATTTATATATCAACGATCGAACCAGGTTGACGACTACCCTTGGTGAGTCGTTATACAGTACAACGAATTTTTAGATGTCAGTATGGTGGTGAACCACCTACAGCAAAAACTATCCGTCGTTGTGCAAAGTCTTTCAAAGAAACCGGTAGTGTTTTAAAAGCAAAATCACCAGAAGACCGAGAACTTCTGAAGATGTTGTTGAACAGTTCCGTGTTTCTTGTGTTCGGAACCCGAAGAAGTCATTGGCCAGACGTAGTTTACAATTAGGAGTGGCTAAAGGTACTGTGTATGATGTTGTGCGAAAAAAACAAACTAAAGTTTCCCGCCTATAAATTGTAACTGTTACATGAAATTAAACCTACCGATAAAATCAAACCTACCGAGTTTGCTGCTGACTTTCTACACAGAATTGATGATGATGTCAATTTTTTTTTTAAATATTATCTTTTCTGATGAGGCTACATTTCATGTCAGTGGAACACTTAATCGTCATAACTCCAGAATTTGGAGGGCAGAGCATCCACATGAAGTTATTCAGCATCAACGTGACTCTCCCAAACTTAATGTCTGGTGTGGTTTGATGGAAGATCGTGTGATTAGTCCTTTCATTTTAGTAAAATAAACAATAAACGGGAACGTTTACTATGACTTGCTCACAGAGCCCAAATGGATGATATTGAGGCGGAAAAGAGGCTTGTGTTTTTCCAACAACATTGCGCCCCACCTCATTACAGTACTATGTGCGTGCGGTTCTTGACACTCGCTTTCCAGGAAGGTGGATAGGCAGAGCTGGTCCAATACCTTGGCCACAACGAAGTCCAGACATAACACCAGTGGACTTTTTCTTTGGGGCCACATAAAAATGATGTGTACAGTAAAAATATCATAGACATCAAATATTTACGGGAAAGAATCGTCGCGGCGATGGGGACAGTTACACCCGAAATGTTTGTGATTACGTGACGAGAAGTGGAATATCATCTCGACGTGTGCATGGCCACAAATGGATTCCACGTTGAAGTGTAAGAACATTAACAAACCGAGAAGGAATTATCTTTCACGATAAGTACTCAATGATGTAAGTTTTTATTCATTTCCCAATTAAATTTGTACTTAAAACTAGGAAGATATTTTTCAAACACCGTGTATAAGAAAACTAATTGGACAAAGGGAAATTTAGGGATTTTTAAAATAAGATCCCTCCGTTAATTCCCGCATGTGAAGTAAACTTGTGAGTGTATTACCTGCTGTGTAAGCGTGGTCGTTTGTTATTCGAACGAAGTGAAAACAACATCAATAGTGCAAATACAAGATGAGTTACAGCTATTAAAGAGAGAATCAGTTATCTTGAAAAACAACCATTTTGGCGACCATTTTCCACTATGACGACCAAACCCATCAATGTATATTTCGGGACTTCTATTATGTTGTTATGTACACTTTGTCAGAAGTATGTGCAAAATTTCAGCTTGTTATGATTTTGTTTCTGGGTTACACTTTTTTTTGTGTCTAATTTGACTGGACTAAGATGGTAGCTTAAAGTTTGAAAATATGAAGTTCTGAAATGGAATCTGAAGAAAACAGACAATAATACAAGCACATTGTTACTTGACACCGTATTTTTCTTACTTAAACAGTAAGTAATGAACAATATGTTGCAGCAAAAAAAAAAAAAAAAAGGTATAAATTATTGTTGGCAACGATTTACATATTTTTAGTGCAATACATTTTTTCATTTGATTTTCTCGGAAACTACCAACCAGATTTTACCATGATAACGTCTCGATTATAATAAGAGTTTGAGCGTTATTTTATTTACTAAATAGTATTTATGCAGGTACGCTGTCATCATGAAAATGTCATAATGAAAACTATGAGATGGCATCTAATTTGGCGGCATAGTATTCCATCATCAATTCAGAATTTCCTTGGGGATCGAGTAAGACCCCCTGATATAAGTAGAGTTTCACGGTTTCATTGCCAAATTATTATCTTATTTAAGAAAATTTATATGATTCTCAAACTGATAGGGGAGAAATTATTCGCCATGCCCTTGCACAAACAACGCTTGTGTAGATAATGTGTCATATATGCCTAAACTTACAAAAGTTTATTTTTTTCTACTTTCTCAAAAAGTAAGCATTAGACTTTTCTCTCACCCTTGTAATTTTGTTCAGATCAATGAGCGCTATCGATTGGAATCTGTCCCTTTTTTTGAGAATTTTTTCTTTTTCGTATAATTTTAATTTGCCAAGAAGACAAAGATAGTTATTAGGTGTCGCGCCCAATCGTACATTATCTTCTTCTTTTATACTGGTATTAGTGTTGATCCGTAGTTAAACATAAAGTATACAAATACCAAAATATGATATGGCGTTTCAAAGTTTCTTCTTATGTTATTCTCACACATATATTTTATAAAACTTTATGTGAGAATAACAACAACTCATAGTAATCTGATTAATCATTTCTTATTTCAAATCTGTAGCCCATTGGATATTTGAGTTTTCTTTGGTAATTTAGTCGGCACTTTAGGACTTAAGCTGTTAGACCTAGATGGAGATGGAAGCTTAGAGGAGTGCAGCATTGATAAATTTATGTAAACATTTTTACTTTTAAAAGTCATTTTAATCACAGTATTAAGTGTACACAGTTTCATAGAAAACAACTAGGACAAAATACAGTGAATGTTGCATAGCACAGAATAATATTATAATTGCAGCCAACTAAAATGTGAATGTGGAATAGATAAATTAGTGGTAGTCTAGCTATTTCAGCTCACACAAATCAATAAATAGCATTACGTACAAATGTATGACTATATTAGATTTTACAGCCTCAGTAATCGTTTAAGATCTCTTGAGCTTTCTGTTATTTCGTAACCAATAACTGAGTAATCTACAGGAACATTCTGAACTAATTCAGTGTTAAGGGGCGTTAAATTTTGCAGTAGAATTTGCCCCAAAACTGATCTCAATTTTGATTTAATGATCTTCAAATTAGAAAATAAGTGTTCGGGGTTGTTCAAAGACTCATACCATATGTGAACATACAATATAAATTACTATAAGTGCTTTCACTTAGAATCAGTTCATACAATTGTATACACACAGTGTATACAACTTTGTTAACAACAACTACGATTTTTATGGTAAAGATATTTCGTTTTACTTTCACCCCATTCGTATTCGTTTGAACAATCAACTTGGCACTGAACCACATCGAAATCACTAGTAGAAGCATCTCTCAGATTCTTGAAGTTATCTTTGTAATGGATCGCAAATTGTTTAAATTTGCGTTACAGGGTTCTTTACACTCGCCTGCATTTTCCGCAAATGCTTTCAGGGCTCCGTCTGGTAATCCTATTTTGTACATTTCTTCAAATCTCTTTGGATCCAACATTACAAAATCTTTAATTAAATGTTCACTTGGAATAAACTTCTCCTCTTCAATTGTTAGAACTATGTCACAAATTCTGAAGGTTTCTACTTGGAACTTCTTCCACTGGCTTTTTTCTTGCAAAGACAAGTCTTCATCAGAATAGTTTTCATCAAAAAGCGCTTTTGTCCCCGATTCCTTTCCGTTGCAAAATCAGCATCCTCTCTTAGACGAATTTCGTTAACAGATGGAAATATTTCTCTCTGAGTGACTTCAAACCTGTTACTAGTTTGGACAATTTTCCATGCCTTTAAGTAGTCCATATTCTTGGATTGTAGATAATTCGAATTTAGTGTTGTAAGCTCAGATAGCTCTGTATGAAGTGCTTCTGAAATGAAAAGAAATCTTTGAGTTTTACGTCCCACGGTTATGCCGGTTAGGCTAAAGGAGACGGTGATGATGAATAATGAATGAAATGGTGAAATGAAAAGTGGGAGGAAACGGGAGAACCCCGAGAAAACCCACGCACACGGTGTTTGTCCACCACAAAGTTCACTTGGCGAATCCGAGAACTCAAGCACCAGAGGTGAACGCTCTACAACTGAGCTACCGCGGCCCTGAAGAGCTTCTATCAGTTGAGTTTCTAATTTCAACAATTTGTCTCGGAAAATACTTGATCTCGTTGTATTTCCATTAAAGTCACTGGATATACTTATCCCCTGCAGAACACTTATTATTAAATCATACCTATTGATAACATAAGTAGAATCTTCGTTCTTAAATAACGCGGCTAAAAGAGGCTTATGTTTCGTCCACCATTGTGTTACTCCAACCTTCTAAATCCTATTAATTTTGGCGCCACCTATATATTTCTATTCATTTGTTTTTTTCATCCAACCGACATTCGCAAATGTGAACCACGAAAGAAAGTTCGTGTACACTAAAGTAATCCAAATACATTTTCTGTCTTTTGACAACACAGTGCTGCATAACTGACAACAAGGTTAAGAACCTATGCCATGTAATGAGTATACAACACTATATGATTTTAATGCTTCAGTAAGATTAGCAAACGATAATCTTTGTCCTTCATACTAGCTGACTCATCAAATGAACATCAAGTAGGCTGGTCAATAAATAGCTCAATATTGCTGAGGTATTGTTTTATAATTGCCAGCATGTCTTTTTCTCTGGTCTTCGAAGATTAATAAGATTAACTAAACTTTCACAAGCAAATATATATATATATATATATATATATATATATATATATATATATATATATATATATATATATATATATATATATATAGGAGAAGGTCTAAATACGGGCTACCATTTTTATTTTTCGAATATCAATAAGATGTTCTAAGGTATGTACGAAATAACAAGTCCAAATATGTTGAGAGATGTTAACTTCATAACAGAGTTACAAATATAGTTGAAAATTCCAAGACTAACAATAATACATACAGTTTTCTGAGAGAGGCCATAATGTTAAGTTTTGAAAGTATGGTCTAAATATGGGCTACCTTTGAAATTTGCTACAAAGATACTAAGAAAAATGACTGATGGTACAAAATAAGGTGAAAGAATAATGTAGAGGTGATGACTGTCTATTTACAAAAATCACAGATAGCTAGTCTTCCTTTTCCGCACCAGCAAATTCGTTATGTGCCCACATTGAACACATGATACATGTAACCCATAGTTCCCCTTGTGTATCTTCAGAGAATTTCCAATCGCAGAATATACAATTTGCATCTTCGTCATCAGGCTACCCACTTGGATGCGCTACGCCAACGGATCCGGGAGGACTTCTTTCATTAACTGACTACTGATATTCGTTCGCGGAAATATTACCATGGGAGGCACAAATTGTCCAGCGACGTTCATACAGACAATAATTGTGATTGTTGCACCTTTCTCTGTAGAAGTTAGATCTGCTATTTGTCTTTTACCTTTCCTTCCAATTACAGACGGGAATTTGCTTTGGACAATTGTTGGGCCATTCATCATAAGCATCTTTGAGCAAACGAAAAAACTGCTGAATTGCTGCGAAAAACTCCTTGTTGAAACCAAAAGCGCGAGCAAAAGACGTTCCACATGGTTTACGAAGCGCAATAACCTTTTTGTGCCGACGAAGGAAAAGATCAAACCATGATTTTCCAGCCTCTGTGTCCCTAAATGGATGTTGAAGACCATTTCGTTATGCTAGTTGATACGCCATACGTTGCAAGTCGCTTCTGGTGTATGCAAAGAAATTTTGCTCCATGAGGAGTAGATATTCTACCAATTGCTTTTCAAGCTCGTCCCCTAATATAGGTTTTCTTCCAAGTTTTGTCGTTGCCGCTTCAATGGGAGTTAGATTGTTTCTTCCTTAACGTTTGCAGAGTTTTAAGTGGCATATTAAAAATCTTTTCTGGTTTCAGCGTCCCCATGCGGTTTTTTTCTTACGGCGCAAATAGCACTGACCATGTCCACATCTTGCTTCAACATCTTTCTCTTTCCTTTTGGAATGTACTTGGGTTTCGATCTTGGCATGTTGAAACAAAAGACATAGTTTGAGAATTTTACAATGATGGTCCAAATATTTGCTACTAGCTTATATTTAGACCTAGCAAGGTAGCCTGTATTTAGACCATTCATAGATTCTGCTTTGTCACGTAACAGTACTCATACACAATATTATTTACCTTTTATTTTCTACTAACTACAAGTGCTATCCCTGCATAATACAACTTACCTGTTACAATTTTTCAAACTGCGTTTTCTTATGGTCAAAAATAATACAAAACACATACTTGATAAAACTTTCCCAGGATTGCACACAGACAAAACACACAAGTTGATCAACCAGACCCAACTGTTCGTCGCCAACTGAATCACGCTACCACCTTCGTCCTTGAATAATGCTTTCACACATTTATCCCTAGCTTTAATAGTAGTAGACAAGCATACAGAAGTCTAGAACGTCACCTAGCCCATATTTAGACCACAGCCCGTATTTAGACCTGTTGCCCCGTATGCATTGTAAAACTATACGCAGTTGATCTAGAATTGACACATTTTGAGTGGAATCCGATTACAAACTATAAATTCGAGCAGAGAGATCTTCCCCATTAAGAAAGGTGTTCTCAAAATGATTTCCTAGTGTAACTATTAGCTTAGGAACAAAAGATTTTGAAAGAGAAGTAATTAAGGAACTGCGTCCTAAAAAGTGGTCCTTGGCTTTCTTTTTCATTTTTTCGTTTTCGAATATGTTTTATAGACACTTCAACATGCTTCTTTAACAACGGTTCATGTTCAGCTATTAACGGTACTAACTCTAAGATTTCATGTTTTGCACAAAGCTAGTAGGCCCTTTCCATTTCGCAACAATAGGCAATACTCTTATGCCGTTGAACAAAATAATAACAATTATTCGCTGAACAACCTGGCGTCTTCTTCTGTTCCCTTCTTGTGGACAGTTGCTAACTTGGGATTCAGAAGCGTACCAGTCGCAAAGTGGTTCGAAGGTAACACTTCCGCAACCGGGGCCTTCATTGTGAAATTCAATATTCAAAATGGCGCCCGCGCGCAAGTAACAAACTATATTTGAACTGAAATATCTTCTCACAGAAACAAGTTAGAAACTTCGCTTTGTACAAAATTAAAGATAATTGATAGTAGAAGTAAGAAAACTGGATATATTGTTTACATGTTGCCGCCATATTTGAAAATAACGGTTATTTGGGCCAAAAATTAGTTTTTCTCGTTTCTCTTTTTTTATCATTTCATAACAAATAACTATGAAGTTATTAAAAATATGAAAACGCAGTCCAAACTAATTAAAGGAGCATAATCTTAGCTTTCTATCGTTACCAATATCTTTAGTAGATCTTGAAAAATGACGGAGCTATTTAAATTTAAGTGGCGCAGGGTGTAGTGTTTTTTGGACTGTTTAATAAATTACCGGAAAAATATTCACAACGCGCAAAACTTCCAAAGCTATTACTTTTCAACAAATTAAAATAGTCCATTCATTTTATCGATAAATTAAAGGTAATAGGTTGCTGTGTGGTAGGAAATGAAATAATAATGTTATTGCATTTGTCAAATATTAGTTTATATGATATGTAGCTAATGTTGCAGACTCTAATGTGGACAGAGGAATAATAAAAATCCATAGCTGGCACTAATATCCTAGACAATGACTATATAACCTGTTTGGCATCTCCCTATCCCGAAACACCTCTTCCTCGGCATCCGTATTAGGCGTAAATGCCTGCATCATTTGCCAGAATCGTGACAAATCTTCAGATAAAACAATGTCGTCTTTCGGAGGGAGAGATGTTATAGCTGCGGCTGAAATTCGCAAGGATGGTTTTCTGAAAAGACTTAAGGATCTTCAGCGAAGTGCAACATTTGTGTATCATCGCATTCTATATGTCATATTCAAACAAGAATGTGTTGTTACGGAAGAAAAAGAAACGAGAACGTAGTGAAACTGAGGAGCTCCATCAACGTTCAATAAAATCTCAATCTGAGCCAATGGCAAAGAAAATGAGAGTAGATATTTCAGTTCGACAATCCCCATCTTCAAACAAGAAAGCAAGAAATGTTTTATGTGTAGTATGTGGGAAAGAGAAACACAACGGAATTAAACAAAAGTACAGTATATGTTAATCAAATCGTGCAACTACATTTTTATTCGCAATCATGTTCTTTAAGGATGACGGATTTACGAGAACTTCTGACTTGGAGGATGAATTGCCTGTATTTTTCGGTGCAGATGTCTATTATCATAAGGCCTGTCTTGAGCACTATCTTCTGAAGTTCAATAAATATTCTCAGAAGTCAGATAACACAACTACCAAGTCTAAGAAAACTAATAAAAGTGCAGACAAACTGAGATCGATTAACATACTTACGAGTGCAGCGAAAGAAGTACGAACGGCTCTCCTTCACACAAATTTCGGTATTGAAGGAGAATTTGGGGATAGTCAGCAACTTCATAAGTCTTGGCCAACAACTAGAATTCCTCAACCTCTTTTGGATTTCCTAGCGGAAGTACTACAAGTGGTCAAGCTGAACATCATATTTGGGGCGCAAGCGAAGATCTACATATAACTGACGAAGACAGTGAAAATGATCTTGAAGAATTTTCCGACCAACAAAATCTAAATTTTCAGAATCTATTGAAGTCAATCTTCCAGACTTTATTCTATAATATATATCGTAGTAGGAAAGCAACCCTCATGCATATGATGGTGGCACATTCAATTCATGAGAAATACAAAATCAGACAACTGATCTCAACTATGAATAAATTAAGTGTGTCAGTTGGCTATTAAGATATAATCCAAGCACGAAGCAACCTTGCACAATGTACACTAAAAACCTGTTTCTCCACCTTGTCTTTTTCAAGCCACTCTCAGGGTGATAGTTTCACGGTAAGAGCTATGGACAATTTCGACCGTGAAGACGCTACTCTGTCAGGATTCCGTGATATCCACGATAAAGTCATGGTGCTTTTCCGGAAAGTGCCAACAAAATTCCCACCGAAACCGAAATTGTCGAAGTTGGTATTAGCAAGACCTCCAGTCCAAGATCTTCGATTCTTGCTTCCATCTCAGCAATTTAAGAAATAAGAAAGAAAGGTACAACCTATATCGATTCAAAACACGCTGATAGTTTCTCCCGAACTGTATGATTTGGACATCGATAATCTGCGTCAGAAAGAGTTTACTTAAGACATAATGCATGCTGCATACGAGCTAGAAACTAAAGAATCCACTCTAATGCGGGGTACTGTGAATGCGATAATAACGGATTTAGATGTTTCCAAGAAACAAGTTGGCTTTCTTCCAGTACTGCCGTGTCCAGTAACGGAATATAATAGTGTATACACAGCAATAAAAAAACTTCCAGAGCCAAATTATACACTTAAACCAATCTTCAATGCCTGTAGTATGTGACGAAGGGGTGTATCACATTGCTGCCGAAACTCAACATAGGAGCGATGAATTTTCAAACATTGTCCTCATGCTTGGATCATTCCACATGACCTTCTTGTCTGCACAGGAAAGTACATTTCTGGTAGTGGTTTGGAGTATCTTTTCATAGACATTTTTTGGGTCCAAAGTAACTTTGAGTATTCTAAACGGAACTATCTACGTTAGGGCATGTTTATGATTACAGATGTGTTTATGCTAAAGGGAAGGCTTTCCTGAAAGAAGAAGGTGAATATTATACGTCTGTCATCCAGCAGTTTGTTGACACTATGACTGTTATGAAATAAAGACAAGCTTAACGTGCTCTTACCAGTTCATGGAGTTGCTCATTAATTCAGATGAAATATCGAAGCTTTGCAGAAATTTTCAGAGAAACTCAGCTCAATCTCAGAGCAGGGCCGCTGCCTTGAAGAGTTTTTACATCTTTTATTTCTGTTGAAAAGCCTTATAAGAGCTGAACAAGAAGGATACTGGCCACTGCGTCTGTATATTGTACAGCAGTTGCTTCCAGTATTCGTGGCATTCAATGGAATCAATATCCTGTGATGCGCATCCCTCTATCTTGAACAAATTAGAAATTTGGAGACAACACCCGGAAATAAATGCTCAGTTCATGAATGGCCACTTCGTAGTCAGAAGAACGAACAATGTATTTATCACAGTTGGTGCTGATATGATACTTGAACAGATTGTAAATAGATCGAAGAAATCATCGGAAGGAATTATGGGTCAGACGCGCAGAAAGTATTATATTACGGAGTGGGAACTGTCGTACCACGAAGTTCTTTCGACATGCCAAATCTTCAGTCAGATTCTTGGTATATAACAAACACACCATGAGTTTCTTGGTAATGTACTTGATGAAGTTCTTAACTCTGTTAACAGAACGGATGAATTTTATGGAGCGCAGGGAAATTCCGTACAAAGTTCACAGTCCTGTGAAGTTGTACCATTTCACGTCGCATAAAGTTGTACCACATTCTAATGCAGAAGAAATCCTGAATTATCTGACACGTAGCCATGAAGCTTATGTGGCATTCCGAAACGAGCGATTTTTGTACAAAACAACTCCGTTTTCGAAGACCATTCACAGACGAAAACTTCCACTGTTTCGTCAAGCAAATAAAGTAGTCTACTTTGTCTACTTTGCAAAAGTTGTTGGGACCGTCTGAGTACGTTTTCGAAGGACATTCATCAATGAATACAGCAATTATTGCTGATGTTATGATTTAACTTCGTAAAACTCGAGTAAAAGGTTTAGCTGATTTGCTGATCTCTTTGATGTATTTTTCAGGAGCTTCAGCAATGTTTAAACACGCACCCATAGGGATTTTATGTGACTATCTAATCACATCGGTCAAAAATGTGGAAAGACAGCAAAGGGTAACCGCCTCACTTATACTACTAACTAATGTCATGTACACATTCCTACCGGTGCAAATGGAAAGATTTTGGGATTTCTTGGAATACAAAATTGAAATTCAAGGTGTCTTAAAAGACTATCTTAGCACAAAAGCAAAGTTTATCGTCTTTGAAATGTATTCCAGTGAATTACTGCTTGAAAATGGTGAAACTCCTGCTATATCTCACTGTCTCTTCAATTGTTCTAAAAATTACATGAGTGTTTCATGTTGGGTGTCAGTAATTTTACATTATGCTGTGAAAAGAAATATATAAATATTCTCTAAGGCACAGCTAAAGTCATATATTCGTAAAAATTTGAAACTGTAGAAAACCTTAGTTAAACATTAGTAGCTCTCACAAGCACACATGATATTACCATCAAATTAAAGTAAATTATCATGACATCAAAGTCTGCAAAATAAAACAATATAATAATTACATTAGCTACATGTTATATGAGCAAACATATTAATAATAATATTTGACAAATGCAGTAACATTATTATTTCGTTTCCTACCACACAGCAACCTATTACCTTTAATTTATCGGTAAAATGAATGGACTATTTTAATTTGTTGGAAAGTAATAGCTTCGGAAGTTTTGTGCGTAGTGAATATTTTTCCGGTAATTTATTAAACAGTCCAAAAAACACTACACCCTGCGCCACTTAAATTTAAATAGCTCCGTCATTTTTTAAGATCTAGTAAAGATATTGGTAATGATAGAAAGCTAAGATTATGCTCCTTTAATTAGTTTGGACTGCGTTTTCATATTGTTAATAACTTCATAGTTATTTGTCGTGAAATGAAAAAAGCGAAACGAGAAAAACTAATTTTTGGCGCAAATAACCGTTATTTTCAAATATGGCGGCAATATGTAAACAATATATCCAATTTTCTTACTTCTATTATCAATTATCTTTAATTTGGTACAAAAACGAAGTTTCTAACTTGTTTCTGTGAGAAGATATTTCAGTTCAAATATAATTTGTTACTTGCGCGCGGGCGCCATTTTGAATATTTAATTTCACAATGAAGGCCCCGGTTGCGGAAGTGTTACCTTCGATTTTTTTTCATTAATCGAAGTGCTATATCACTCAATTTATAAGAGAAAGCAGATAAAAAATATGTTTGGGCAGTCTATTCATGCTCAAAGACATTAAACAAAGCAACGTAGGGTGAAGCAAATTAAACACATTTATAATGCAATTTTCCTTTTAAAGTAAAAATATTTTTCCGTTGATGAATTTTTAATAAAATTGTATATGGAGTTTGGTGACACTCGCTGTCCATTTACCTTAAACTTTTTTTTTTTGCAATAACTAAGATTATTTTTAGCGGTGTATTAAATTGGCAAGTTACATACTGTTTAATGCGAAAATGTTAACGCAATCAGATAAGAATTTCTCATTGACAACATGTGGTAATTTGAGTTCTTTTTGAGATAAACACTTTTTCAGAATTTACCAAAATTTGCACATCTGCATTACATATAATATTTCAAATTGGAATATAAATAAATATTGTTGTATTAATATAAAATCCTTCAATATAAAATACAAAAACTCTGTCGCTCTAGCAAAATTTTAACGTTAAATTTACAAACTTTATGTTTTGTTACAATGCAGACAATACAATGTTCTAGTCAATGTTGGTTGATGTTGGCGATCTACTATACGCATTTTTTTTTTTTTTTAGATGTTTCAGTATCTCTTTTAAAATTTAATTTCATTTTATTCTCTTTCTTTTGATTTTGACATTATGCTCGAGATTTTGCTCCAAGGTAAACACGTTTTCTCATAAGATGACCATTAGAAGCAAAAGAGAGTTGATGTGAAATATATATATATTAGTCTTTATTTCTATGTTGCCAAGCCAATGATAGTGTTCTGCAATGACATGCAAGGTAAATGGAAAAACATGGAGTTTTTGTTTGCTTTAAATAATATTAAAATTAATTTGTATGTGTGTAATATTTGAAAATCATTTCCGACGTTCAAACTTGGTTCTTTTCTACAGTCTCTATCTTCGCGGAAAGAGAAAGTGTGTTTACGAAGTTTTCCTCTCCCAAATACGTCACTGATCTTCACTTTCAGATTTTTCGTACAATTTTTTTAGTTCTAAATAATAATTATACGATTTACGCGGGTGCATTATTTCCTTTACTTTACAATAACCTGCAAGACATGGAAAGATCTCATGCTACATAGTAAGCCGAGATCCGGAAAATAAATGAATTCTTCAAAAAATTATAGGCTATTTGTTTGCTCCTTTTCATTTGAAATCAAGCTTACATATTTTAACTGAAGAGCTACCTTTTTGTTTTCTGGTTTTGCGGATATGATGCACATCATTTGGTATGCTTGTAGTGTTCTTTTAAAATTACAGTTACAAACTTAATCTTCATTTTCACAATTTTTAGGTATTTTTTATGTTTTAAGGGCATTTTATATGCACATATCTATACCTTTTACGTTATGAAAATCTGCCCAAACTAATCACTTTCTAACACGTAGGCCTATTAAAAGAAATAAGGTCGGACAGAGGCCCTCCAACATTTAGCAAGGCAAAATTTCATAATAGGAAAAAATCATGGGCATATCTGCGGACCGCCCCTAGCATACCCTATTGAAATTATTTGATTGTTTTCATTTTCTTTTTTATCAATTATCATGAATTCTAAATAAAGGTTATCTGTAATTCTTTAGTTACTACACCAAAAATCTTACAAAATTAGAACGTGATAATTTTTATCGTAAGAGGGTGGGTAGGGTTTAGTTACATTTGTGCACACTCATTTACATTTGCACACAGGAATATGAAAAGTTCTAACTACACATATGGATAAGTTTTAAACAACTCAACAATATAAACCTTCAAGCAAAGTACAATCATGGTTGTGAATCTATATTTATTATTATTATTATTATTATTATTATTATTATTATTATTATTATTATTATTATTATTATTATTATTATTATTATTATTCTCAAAAATAACCTTGGTATAAGTATGGGAAGTCTTATAGGACGAATTTGTCATAAGTATGGGAAATCTTATAGAACGGCTTCGTTATAAGTATAGAAAGTATTATAGAACAAGAATGTCATAGATATGATAAGTCTTATGGATGTATGTCATAAGTATAGAAAATCCTATAAAACGGTTAAGCCATAAGTATGAGAAGTCTTCTTGAACGTCTATGTCACAAGTATGAAAAGTCTTATAGAAATGCTATGTCATAAGTATGGAAAGTCTTAGTAGAACGGCTAATACGTCTTAGTATCCACAGGTATCAGAACGAAAACTGTAAAAGCTAGCGAGATGCGTTTTTCCTGAATCAATACAGTGTTCGAAGGCAGCATTATATCCTTAGTTTTATCTGTCCCTAAAACCAGGAATGGAAAATTATACATCTTCCAGTTTCAATATTAATCACTATAGAGAGAATAATTTTATGGAAAAAAAGGGACGATTTCTGATGTTTAGAATTCCAAGGAACAACAAACGTCTTTTCATTGGATCAAAAGATCGAATATATTTCAGTCAAAAATTTTATTGCAGTCCTTATATCTGGAGAACTACATATAGTGTAGCCAAACCAAAACTAGAAATTTAGTCAGAATGATGTGCTCATTCCGTAAAAAACACAATGCTACATTTAGGGACCGTTCTAAACTTTTTTGGCCCCTGATCCACAAAATTCAATATATTTCATACAATCAAACATTTTCTTGTATGCCCCATATTTTGAGAACTAAATATAGTGTAGCCAAACGAAAACTAACAGTTTACTCAGCATGAGGTACTTATTCCGTAAAAGAAATTGAAAAGCTTGATTTAGGGACTATGCGGATTTTTTGAGGAACCTGCTCCAAAACATTCAATGTACTTCATTCAATCAAACATTCTCTTCTACGCCTTATATCTGGAGAACTACATATAGTGTACCCAAACTGAAAGTATCCCTCAACTCAGTATGATGTGTTTATTCCGGAAGAAATACAATAACTCGATTTAGGGACAGTTAAAAATTTTTTATTGGCCCTGATCCACAAAATTCTATACATTTCATACAATCAAACATTTTCTTTTACCCCCAAATTTGAGAACTACATATAGTGTAGCCACACAAAAACTAACAATTTACTTACGAGGAAGGTTCATAAACCGTGAGAGTTGAATTTTGGTGAAAATTTGTGACAAGATTCAGTTCGAGTTGCTAAGTAATGTAGTAATAGTCACTCGATGCGCAAATGCTTCGTTGAGCTGCTACACCGACGCCATCTTGAAATCCAGTAGGCAATGTCCAAGAATACCATTTTCACACAAAAAAATGAAAAAGCTTTTAATAGATTTGACTTCAGTATTCTAAACCAAGGTAGAGCATCTATATGTGGGAGCACTTCCAGTGCATGATCGCCATTTTGAAAGGCGCCATATTGAATCGCGGTCAAATATGATAAATGGCAAGGGGGTCATGTGGGGTATCAAATAGCACTGGAATTTACTCCTGAATCCATTTCCGTAATCAAAGTTTACATATCTGTTTTCACTTCAGAGTTAAGAGCTCTCTCGCTCACAGGAAC
The DNA here is from genome assembly GCF_964235325.1 of Thermobia domestica. NCBI lineage: Eukaryota > Metazoa > Arthropoda > Insecta > Zygentoma > Lepismatidae > Thermobia > Thermobia domestica. Next base: position 263,351,254 of record NC_137458.1, on the reverse strand, counting down.
ATATAAAAACTGTGTAAGTAAACTTTGTGTTATGAAATGCAGTCGTGCGAACACTTGCAGTATTTTAACTAATGCAGTAGCAGTCACTTGATATACAATAGCCACTATACCAATCAGATATTGATTCTAGTGAGAGAAATTGATGATTAAATTAAAATTCCTGTAGTGAAAAATGGAATAGGAGCATAATACAAGTTATACCTATTTCAAAGTGCGATGGAATAGACTGCTCGTCGATGAAACACCTGCCTAATAGTACTGACGAGCAGAGAATACCAAAGGGATTGTTCTGATATATATTAGAAAAATGACATAAACTGGTGAATATTAGTTGAACGACCAAAATGGTTCGGATTCCACTATAATCAGTAGGTCCACGTCTCCTTTAGCGTAGCAGGCATGTGTGGGACGTTGCACTGAATCAAACCAAAAATCTATTTTAGGCAATTTTACGTGGTCCGTTATAGTCTGTTAAGTTTTCTTCTCCAATCTTGAAACCTTAGGCAAAGACCATCATTGTTGCAGAATATTGCATTCTTTTCCAATACTCATACTTGACAACCTATAATATACTGTGCATATTCCGAAGTTAAAATACTTTAATGTATTTATTGCCAGTTTGTCTAAATACAATCGATTTATTGCTGACGCATTGAACAATGAAGGGGATTTAAATTATCAGTTCACAGCCGATTCTTAGAATATAGAATCGGAAACTTAGAATTCACTTTTCTTGTGCCTGTTCTGCTATTAGTAATAAGAGAATGCGTGCACACCTGTTAAGAATAGATGACAATAAAGATTATTACAAGATTCAATACCATGTTGCAATCCATAAAACAAGCCTCTTTCCTGCTTTTTCCTTCAATAATAAATAATTAAATATCTGCAACTTTCCACCTTTAACGATAAAACACTTGCTTATAATAAGGGCAAGACTAGTTTTCATATCAAAACTGTGATAAAAAACTAATTGTAGCAAGTGTTCACTTGTTCGGTGTACAAGTTATAAGGCAGATTTTCATAGTGAAAATACATTCTGTTGTGTATCGTCAATTTTGTGCGCCAGTCCTAAAGGCATGCTTACATATGTATGGCTGAAATGTTGGTACGTCACAGGAGCAATAGTTGGTTCATTAACAAATGTTCTGGAGCAGTACCGGATTTACGTATAAGCTAAACAAACTATAGCTTAGGGCCCCATAGTCTTGGGGGCCCAAAAAATTCAAGGAAAAAAATGAATGTACATTATCAAAATATCATCATCATCATCATCATAGGTATTCTGCCTTTATTGGCAGGTCACTTGCCGCAGCTGAGAAGCTTCCATGCTCCACGGTCCTCCGCTAACCTTTTCGTCTTCGCGTATGATCTTTCTGTTTTAATATCATCCATTAATTGTAGTCTCTTTCGCCCCCTCCCTCTCTTTCCTACCACCATACCCTTTAGGACGTCCCTCATTTATCAAAATATAAGAAAACAATAAATAAAGTAACATCTACATATAGCAACAGTGCTTCGTTTGTGTAGGCCCCTATGATGTAAGTAATGGAGCCCCTTCTGCTAGTCTGCTTCGTAAAATATCACTGGTTTCTTCATTTCTGTATATAGGGTCCTACGTTCATCTGGACACATAAAGGGCCCCATTATCTTCAGTCGCTTAGGGCCCCACCAAATCTAAATCCAGCTCTGTTCTGGAGACTAGTAGGAAATAGTGTCTGTGGTCATGTAGATTCTGACGAAAGTGCATTTATTAAGTGTTTGTACTGCTCCACGGTACTCTGTGCTAATCACTTCGTTCTGGATCTCCATCATCACAACTAAAGAACAAAATGTTAGTAAGTTAATATTTTCTTATGTGCATCAGTTTATATTATTTTTCTAATAATTTTCTAATAACTTCAAGACATATTCTTGTAAAGTCATATGTGTCGTTGCACCTAACATATATTACAGCATTTAAATGTTATGCATAATCATAACACACATAAACTCATATATGTAGAACACTTTGAAATAGGTATAAATTGTATTATGCTGCTATTCCATTTTTAACTACAGGAATTTTAATTTAATCATCGATTTCTCTCACTAGAATCAATATCTGATTGGTATAGTGGCTATTGTAGATCAAGTGACTACTACTGCATTAGTTAAAATACTGCAAGTGTTCGCACGACTGCATTTCATAACACAAATTTTACTTGCACAGTTTTTATATGTTCCTGTGAGCGAGAGAGCTCTTAGCTCTGAAGTGAAAACAGATATGTAACTTTGGTTACGGAAATGGATTCAGAAGTAAATTCCAGTGCTATTTGATACCCCACATGACCCCCTTGCCATTTATCATATTTGACCGCGATTCAATATGGCGCCTTTCAAAATGGCGATCATGCACTGGAAGTACTCCCACGTATAGATGCTCTACCTTGGTTTACAATACTGAAGTCAAATCTATTAAAAGCTTTTTCTTTTTTTCGCCAAAATGGTATTCTTGGACATTGCCTACTGGATTTCAAGATGGCGTCGGTGTAGCAGCTCAAAGAAGCATTTGCGCATCGAGTGACTATTACTGCGTTACGTAGCAACTCAAACTTAATCTTGTCACAAATTTTTATCAAAATTCAACTTTCACGGTTTATGGACCTTCCTCGTTAGTATAATGTGCTTATTCCGTAAAAAAAAAAAAAAACAAAAAAAACAAAAAAAAAAAAAACGAAAACTCGATTTAGAGACCGTTCAAAAATTTTGTGTCCCTTTTTCACAAAATTGATTATATTTCATACAAAAGCATTTTCTCGTACGCACCATATTTTGAGAACTACATATAGTTTAGCCAAACAAAAAGAAACACTTTACTCAGCATGATGTGCTTATTCCGTAAAAGAAATTCGAAAGCTTGATTTAGGGACCATGCAGAAATTGTGTGGCCCCTGATCCAAAAAATCTAATGTATTTCATTCATTGTAACATTTTCTTGTACGCCTTATATCTGGAGAACTATATATAGTTTAGCCAAACTCAAACTATCACCCAACTCAGTATGATGTTCTTATTCTGGAAGAAATACGAAAAGTCGATTTAATATATATTCCAAAATTTTATGGCTCCTGATCCAACGAATCACATATATTTAATTTAATCGCTAATGTTCATCTACGCCTTATGTCTCGATAACTGCATATAGTGTAGTCATACCTAAACCAACCCTTAACTCAGTGTGATGTGTTTATTTCGTAAACGAAACGAAAACTCGATAAATTTTGTGGCCTCTGACCCAAAATATAATTTTTGGTGCAGGATCGCAATCTTTTGATCCATTTTTAGAACATTCCTAATATGCTTGTATTAGTATAAAATTATTAGTTTTTTTTAAAAAAAATGAAGTATAGATTTCCTTAGAACTCGATGGAGCTTCGTGTATTTCCAAAATAACACACCTGAAACAGCGTTCGAGAAAAATGCTCTTACTTTCACTTTATTCCTTTATTGTAGCAAGAGGTTATCTATTAGTTCTGCTTTCAGTATTAAATTTATGTAATATGAAAGTCTACCGCAGTTTCAAACTGGTAAACGAAACATTATTACTACGTGTATTACTATTGCTTATTATTATAATAGTAGTAGTAGTAGTAGTGTTTCTTTTAGCTTTTACATTGTAAAATATTTAGCAAGGAATACATTTTCCGTATTGAAAGGAAACTTATCAATTTGAAGTACAGAATGCACCCATGTTTGCTATTACATATTTTGAAGCAAAAGAGATCAGTGAATGAAGTTGCACCTATTTTGCATGGAAATAAATTAAATATAACATTTGAGTTGGAGTAACATTTTAGTTTCTAAAGTAAGGAGAACTTTGTTTGCACACAGAAAATTCATTAAAAATTAGTTATATATTTTATATTTTTTCTAAAATCTACATTTTGATCTGAAGCTCACTAAAATCTGAAAAAATGGCCCTTGTTGAAGTTTATATGCAGTCAATTTTGAAGATTAATAATAATGGACTGTTCAACAAATAAATTATCTATTATTCTATATACATGCATTTTTTATAACTATCATTAAAACATTTACCTAGAAAATACCATGAAAATTGCATAAAACTCATTTCAGGAATTTATTGTTTTTGAGAGGACCCTTGTGGATTTCTTTAGGATAAATGACTTACTCATATTGTCAGGGTATTAGTGAAATATTTATTTATAATCATGAACAAGATCATCTCAGTCGTTTTTGTTAAAATTATATGAAACGAACTTATCTGAAGCTGTTGTACCTTGACACACTATGTTCTCCCTAATGATAAACTTGTTATAATGCTCCCTGGACACCATGCTAAAATGTATATGTATTTTTTTCTCGCAAAATTGGATACTTAGCTTTTGCCTTCCTTTCAACAAATAAGGTACAAACATTATAAAAATTTATTTATATTTATTGGCAAGAAATAAAATTCCATTCTCAAGTGTGCCAAAGGAGAGAAATTGTATTTAGAATCGTAAGGCACCTAGAAGTATAATAAAATATAAAAATGGTGAATCCTACTATAACAAATGAAATCGTCATCCCAATTTCTTCCTTTCTAAAGGAAACATACGAAACAGACCGCTGGAAGGTGTCTTTAATAATTTTAAATGTAAAGCCTACATACCTAATTTCATATCTTTAAAGGATTTCGGGATATCATCATCTTCTTCAGACATTTGTAACACCAACCTATTTCTTTCTGTCTCTTTTCCTTTGCTTTTAGGGGAAATATAAAAATGATAAAAAGACATGTATCTAAATATTTTAAAAGGAAGGCCATATAGAATTCCATATCCCTACTCTTCAGAGATATGGACATTTTACTATGATAATTGCCAACCCTCACTTGCGCCCATTTCCAATTGAATTTTCAAAAATCCTTAATTATTGACGTCTTTCATCACAAATCCTACACACTGGCATAAAGATAGAACTTCTACTATAAGCGGTTCGACCTGAGTGTTCATCAGTGAGTCCGTCGTTTACTTAAGCAGCACTTCTTTCACACATAAATAATTAAAGTAACAATCAAATTCTGCTTCAAGAGAGAAAGAAAAGATCTTGACAATTTAAGTTCCAGGATGCAGTCACCCTCTCCTACTATATGAGTTAGTGATGGTGGTACTTGAAGAAAAATATGAATTATTTTTTGAACGCAACAGTCAAGTTTTTGATAACTGAATTTTTGGCTTTCATGATAAATGTAGCATTCGGTATGTGCATGAACATAGCTATTACGTGAATTTGGTGTAGTGAAGGAAGAACGTATTGCTTTGAAGAAGGAATTCTGAATTAAATTAAGTGTTAATTTCGGAGTATGTCAACAATCGTAGGACTCTTAACTTCAAATATTATTGCCGAATCAATTGCTGGTATTGTTTCGGATATAGATGACAGAAATCAGTACCCAATATTAGTTGGTACATAATATATGTGAACAATTAGCTTAATCTTCTCACAATTGGTCTAAGACAATAACGAGAAATAGTAAATTAATGCTAAAACAGTACACGAAAGATCTAATCCAAAGAAAAAAAACTAAGAAAAATTACAACTGGCTATGGTTTAGGTAACTCTAATTTAGTTTCTATATCAAGAATATAAAATTGTTAGTAAGGAGGCTCAGCTCGCCAATTAGGACTGAAGAAGTTGATTGTACACCAATTAAATATGAAGGACGTAATTTCCATTAAACTGAAGACAAAATACTACTTCTATTCTTCATTTCATTTTGAAGTCAATGAACCAGATTTTCCTTTATAAATGACTAACAAGACTAAACCTGAAGTCTCCTTATTGCACCTAATTTTGGTAAATTTCGAAATCAAGTTGAAACTTCTAAAAATACTGATTCTCATGCTAAAATACGTGGCGAGTTCGTGAAATGCGTGCAAAACCAATGAGTTTTTTTTTATTTCTTGTTTTCATTATGATGTATTGGCAGTAACAGAAACATGGTTATTTGAAATTCATAATGACCAGAATAACTTTACTTAAATTTATACTTGTTTCAGAGTAAATTAGTATTATAGTGAAGAAACTAGTAAACCAAGTGAACGAGTAAATCTGATATTTATTACAAACAATTTTCAAGTGTTGAAGATATTGTCTAGAGAAAGTCAGTGAATGTGTCCGAATCGAGCTCTAGTAAAAAACTACCAAAATCTTTCTATCTTGAGTGTATATTTTCATCCAGTATTTTCCACTGAAAACTTTGAGATTTATATTAGTATTTTCTTGGTAAATAATCTTTTGGAAATTGATGCACTAATTTTCGGAGACTTCAATATATGTAATATAGACTGGTTAAGTAAATAATCTTTATCTGGGATGGTCTATTATTCTAAGGTCAAGTTTGGGTTATTATTGATATTTTTAAATAGCATAATTACGTGTGGACTCAATAGTTTGGCACTTAGATTTGGTTATAAAAAATGCATCTGGTCTGTGTAATAACATGATGATTGTATGGTGGTGCATGAAATAGAACATTACTGAACTGTAACCAAAGGTTTTCTATCCAACGCACTCAATTTATATGAGACTACTGAGTGCAATTTATTTACTGAAGGTATCTCTATATCCCTGTACTAAAAAATTACAAATGCTTATTATTGCATATTATTAAAGTTACTCGTAAACACAAGAAAGATATTGTGTTTGATATGGAGAATAGTGCACCCAAATATAGGCCATAGAATTCGAGATATTCTTAATGGTATTCCGGAGTTATTACTTTATATAATAAGAATGAAGAATGAAGCTGATATAAATATAAACATACTCAAAGTGTTGGAGATTATATATAGTTTTTGGCAAATTGTAGAACCCCTAAAACCTATTGAATAAGTATGAACACATCTATGTATTAGATAAATAGAAATCAATTTAACTTCACATGAGAAATGCTGAAGTTATGTTAACCCCTTCAGTGTGGGTAGCTAGTTAACTCGTGTCTTCAAAACACACCTGCTGTGCTTATGGCGTATATATACGCTTTCATTTTGCTTTGGCTATTTTGTATTGCGTATGGCTAATATACTTGCTCATAGTATGGGTACTGTTATCCCGACAATATTTAGCGAGTTTGCGCTAGGCTGGTTTCAATTGTTGCTTAATTAAAAGAAGAGGAAAAAGAAAGAAATTAAAATATAGTTTGTGCTTCGTCAAATACAGTTTTTATTGTATGTTTTGTTTGAGAGCAGGCAGCACAGTAATGGCATCAAAACGATATTTCAACGATGCTGACATCGAGGAAGAGTTATTAATTAGTTATTCTGATTTAAGAGATTTTGAAACAGATTTAGAGTCAACAGGTTTGGGGTCGGAGGAAAGTGATGATGCGCTTTTAGTGATAATGACAAACAACTTACACTTTTTACGGCGGTTCGCATCTGAAAATTACGCACTGAAGGGGTTAAGGATATGGAAAACAATGAAGCTACTAGTATTTTAAAAGATAATGTGACGCTGACTGATGATGGAATATTGGTTGAACAGTTTGCAGAGTGTTTCTTCACAGTTTCTGAGGTTTCTTCGACTAATCCATTTAATGATAAATCAGTATTTACTATATTTCGGAAAAGTAGGTATCCTGAAATTACAATTGAGTATGTATTAGAAGCTCTTAAATCTCCTAGAACTTAATCAGTATGTGGAACTGATGATTGTGTATTGTTAAAAAAACAGCTGACATAAATGTAACAGTTTTAGCTTAGAATTTTTAACAGAAAAGTTTACATTAATGTTTACCGGGATTCATAAAAAGTGTAGCAGTATCACCAATGTCACATAAGGGAGGCAGTATCAAGGATTTACCATGCATTTTTATAATGAATTTTATTCCCAAAATTTTCGAGAAAATTATCTGCAAACATATTTAAAATGACGGAAAGGAAGAATTGTTATAAACCAAAATTGGATTATAAACTGTGTATCTGTAACGATTATTTTTATTAGTCTAATGTATAAATCTTTGCAGCGATTCATACAGGTGATCAAGTAGATATATGTTCCAAACCCGAAGTCATTTAATAATTTGAAAATCATTTACTAATACATAAATTGAAGAGATATATAATTAGAAACCTTTTTTACTATTTGGTCATATTTAAATAATTTCATAATACTTCATAAAGTAATAATAGACATGGATTATAAGATATAAAGATAGTCTTTCCATCACTAATAGTTATTGCATTTATTATGTGTTCATCTGATAAATTTAGATGTGGTTATATTTTATACACAGCTGACACAAAAACTTTCAATGTTATAGAATACATTCTGAATGAAGCTATTTTGGAAAATAATGTAAATATTATAGTGAAATTGTCTTAAAAGTATTTTCCTCCCTTGAATAACCATAAGGCTCAAAGAATAATGTTTCCAAGCAAAAGGATTTATTTTCATTAAAACAAAACCTTTTAATAAGAGTTTCATATTTAAAACATTAAAAATGTTGTTCCTTTTTTACCAATAATTTTTTTACATGCTCTATTTATAATGGTGTTGTGACACCAAATACGCTTTATTCTCTATTAGCTTTGTTTCGAAAGAACTGCGTTAAGTCGCGAGTTAAGTATTTACATTTAAATAGTTGAAAATATTTTTTCTCGTAAGTATTTTTTTGTCTTAAATTAGTATCTTTTACATAATATGCACTAAGCTTTTGGTGATGCTAGGATCATTTTCTTCTTTCTTTTTCTTAAAACTTAGGACCAAAGAACTTATTTGTTATTTGCACTTTATTCGGTTTTAATGAAATATTAGACATTTGTAAGCTTAGGTCTTGTGAATTTAGTTTTACTTGCTATGTTTGAATTTTTTTCCAATTTTTATTAGAAATTATATGTTATTCTTTAACAATTTTTTCTTTAATATTTTGTAAAGCACTTCAACAATATTGAGAATATACTATTATGAGAATAAAATATACTAATATGAGGTGTATGTTTATATTTTATAAGATTTTATAGAATGTACGATTTTATCCTACTAGCATATGTTTCATGTTATACCTTTTAATTTGTAAGAAATAATAGTTATTTTGTTTTGGTAATTGAATTTTATGATTGATTTGTAATATATTTATCAATATCATGTATGAATATTTTAGATTTTTATTATAAATGTAGTAGCAATTGTTACCAAGAATCTGTATACATTATTTATATTGTAAACGATAAATTATAATAATATCTTCGTTATGATGATATGCATTTTATACTTCAGCACCATTTTTATATTTAATTATACTTCTAGGTGCCTTACGATTCTAAATACAATTTCTCTCCTTTGGCACACTTGAGAATGGAATTTTATTTCTTGCCAATAAATATAAATAAATTTTTATAATGTTTGTACCTTATTTGTTGAAAGGAAGGCAAAAGCTAAGTATCCAATTTTGCGAGAAAAAAATACATATACATTTTAGCATGGTGTCCAGGGAGCATTATAACAAGTTTATCATTAGGGAGAACATAGTGTGTCAAGGTACAACAGCTTCAGATAAGTTCGTTTCATATAATTTTAACAAAAACGACTCAGATGATCTTGTTCATGATTATAAATAAATATTTCACTAATACCCTGACAATATGAGTAAGTCATTTATCCTAAAGAAATCCACAAGGGTCCTCTCAAAAACAATAAATTCCTGAAATGAGTTTTATGCAATTTTCATGGTATTTTCTAGGTAAATGTTTTAATGATAGTTATAAAAAATGCATGTATATAGAATAATAGATAATTTATTTGTTGAACAGTCCATTATTATTAATCTTCAAAATTGACTGCATATAAACTTCAACAAGGGCCATTTTTTCAGATTTTAGTGAGCTTCAGATCAAAATGTAGATTTTAGAAAAAATATAAAATATATAACTAATTTTTAATGAATTTTCTGTGTGCAAACAAAGTTCTCCTTACTTTAGAAACTAAAATGTTACTCCAACTCAAATGTTATATTTAATTTATTTCCATGCAAAATAGGTGCAACTTCATTCACTGATCTCTTTTGCTTCAAAATATGTAATAGCAAACATGGGTGCATTCTGTACTTCAAATTGATAAGTTTCCTTTCAATACGGAAAATGTATTCCTTGCTAAATATTTTACAATGTAAAAGCTAAAAGAAACACTACTACTACTACTACTATTATAATAATAAGCAATAGTAATACACGTAGTAATAATGTTTCGTTTACCAGTTTGAAACTGCGGTAGACTTTCATATTACATAAATTTAATACTGAAAGCAGAACTAATAGATAACCTCTTGCTACAATAAAGGAATAAAGTGAAAGTAAGAGCATTTTTCTCGAACGCTGTTTCAGGTGTGTTATTTTGGAAATACACGAAGCTCCATCGAGTTCTAAGGAAATCTATACTTCATTTTTTTTTAAAAAAAACTAATAATTTTATACTAATACAAGCATATTAGGAATGTTCTAAAAATGGATCAAAAGATTGCGATCCTGCACCAAAAATTATATTTTGGGTCAGAGGCCACAAAATTTATCGAGTTTTCGTTTCGTTTACGAAATAAACACATCACACTGAGTTAAGGGTTGGTTTAAGTATGACTACACTATATGCAGTTATCGAGACATAAGGCGTAGATGAACATTAGCGATTAAATTAAATATATGTGATTCTTTGGATCAGGAGCCATAAAATTTTGGAATATATATTAAATCGACTTTTCGTATTTCTTCCAGAATAAGCACATCATACTGAGTTGGGTGATAGTTTGAGTTTGGCTAAACTATATATAGTTCTCCAGATATAAGGCGTACAAGAAAATGTTACAATGAATGAAATACATTAGATTTTTTGGATCAGGGGCCACACAATTTCTGCATGGTCCCTAAATCAAGCTTTCGAATTTCTTTTACGGAATAAGCACATCATGCTGAGTAAAGTGTTTCTTTTTGTTTGGCTAAACTATATGTAGTTCTCAAAATATGGTGCGTACGAGAAAATGCTTTTGTATGAAATATAATCAATTTTGTGAAAAAGGGACACAAAATTTTTGAACGGTCTCTAAATCGAGTTTTCGTTTTTTTTTTTTTAACGGAATAAGCACATTATACTAACGAGGAAGGTCCATAAACCGTGAAAGTTGAATTTTGATAAAAATTTGTGACAAGATTAAGTTTGAGTTGCTACGTAACGCAGTAATAGTCACTCGATGCGCAAATGCTTCTTTGAGCTGCTACACCGACGCCATCTTGAAATCCAGTAGGCAATGTCCAAGAATACCATTTTGGCGAAAAAAAGAAAAAGCTTTTAATAGATTTGACTTCAGTATTGTAAACCAAGGTAGAGCATCTATACGTGGGAGTACTTCCAGTGCATGATCGCCATTTTGAAGAATGTTGATGGCACCTTTGTTGAAGAAGATGATGATGTGATACATCCTGTGATAGCACGAAGGCACCCTGTGAAAGATGTCCTTCAGTGACTGTAGCGCAGCTTACAGCCGTTAATCAACAAGCGGAAATTTAACTTCCAATAAGGCAAAAAATCCCGTCGTGAAAATTCGGTGTTGCAGAGCGCAATTCGCTAAGATTCCTTGAATGTTATACACTTGAAGTCAGTAAATAATCTTATTGTAAACACTATATATATATATTCCAGACGACGATTATTATTAAAGATATTTGAAAATTCAGAAAGATTACTAATTCCAATGAGTAAACAATTTATTTAACAAATTTAGAAAAAAATATCACTCAGTAACAATAATTTTAATGACTTTAACAGCAACAAACTTGAGAACAAACTTGAATAATAAAATGACTAGCAAGTTCTGATAATTACGGTCTGATAATTAATATTCAATTGACTAATTACACAGTTTCATCAGAGCTATTACACAGGCTTACAGAAAAAAAAATTTCTTGGTGCCTAAAATTTTAGAGCTGATTTTAACTATGTGTGGGGCGCTGAATCCAATAATGTAAGCAGTTTTTTTCTATCAGCTCTACTTTGGTAGATACAGGCTACTGTACCAGTAGTGTTATTTACGTTACAATGTATGTGGAAGAAATATTACAATCCAAAATAAATATGTAAATTATAAATGATGTAACCACTATTTCTGCATGCTTCTTGCAGTAGTATACAAAATAAGCAAAAGAAATACAAATATTCTCGTAATAACAAGTTTGAATATGATCTTATAAACTCTGCAACTCAAATAAATCCTACTGTGCTCTATAGAGATTTCTATTTGGAAGAACGGCGCTCTTTTCTCATTAGTGCTGCTATCTGTCGGTACTAAACGGAAACTAGTCATATAGTAGTTCCAGGAACGTCCACTAGATTGCATTGGTATTCTACTTGGCTAGTGGATCGTAGTTGTTGTCTTGCAGGTGGAGTGACATGTTGGAACATGTGAGTTTTTTTCTGAAATCATAACTTGTATCGCGTATACTAAGGCTTTATATTTAACATCCGTGTTAGTGGCCTGAACATAAAATGAGTTCAAGTCGAAGAAGTTGTGTTAACCATCTTGATGTGTTTTGCTACATATGTGGTGAGTACACATTTAAAGACAATAGAAAACATATCAGTGACTTTGTAAAAAAAAGCATATCATGCATATTTTGGTGTACGCCTAGGGGACCAAGATAAAACGTGGGCTCCACATATTGTGTGTAAAATGTGTATTGAACACTTGCGACAGTGGACAACTGGAAAAAGAAAAAGTCTTAAGTTTGGTGTTCCAATGGTTTGGAGGGAACCCACAAACCATGTTGATGACTGTTATTTCTGCCTGGTAAATGTTACGGGTATGAATAGAAATAACCGGAACAAGTGGACATATCCTGATCTGCCTTCAGCAAGACGTCCAGTTGTTCATTCCGATGAAATACCAATCCCAACGTTTCACCACTTGCCAGAGCTTTGTGAGACTGAAAACGAACGTAGTGAACATTCTTGTGACATGGATGATGGAAGTGACAGTGATTATGAGGGAATGTCAACAATTCCTCAACAGTTTAATCAAGATGAGCTAAATGATCTAGTTAGGGACCTTAATCTTTCAAAAGAATCGTCTGAATTACTTGCTTCCAGATTGAAGGAGAAAAACGTACTAGAACAAGGAACTAAAATCACATTCTACCGAACAAGGGAAAAGGAGTTTTTACCATTTTTCACTGAAGACACAAATCTCGTATTCTGTCACGATGTTAGAGGTCTCCTAGAACACATGGGTCTTCCAGAATACAATCCAGATGATTGGCGCCTGTTTATTGATAGCTTCAAGCTAAGTTTAAAATGCGTCCTTCTACACAATGGCAATAAATATGGCTCAATTCCAATCGCTCATTCAACACGACTGAAAGAAGAATATGAAGCAATTGCTTTGGTTATGGAAAAAATTAAATATCAGGACCATCAGTGGGTGATTCGTGTGGATTTAAAGATGGTGAACTTTCTTCTTGGACAGCAAAGTGGCTACACAAAATATCCTTGTTTTCTATGTCTGTGGGATAGCAGAGACAAAGCAAACCATTGGTCAAAAAAAGAGTGGCCGCAGAGAGACGACATGGTTGTTGGTAAGAAAAATATTATTAACATGCCTATTGTTGAGTGTGACAAAATCATTTTGCCACCTCTACATCTCAAGCTCGGTTTGATGAAGCAGTTTGTAAAGGCGCTAAATAAGGACGGGCCGTGCTTTGCTTACATGGGAAACAAGCTACCTCAGATCAGCACAGAAAAATTAAAAGCTGGAATATTTGATGGTCCCCAAATAAGACAACTCATGAAAGATCCGGCTTTCGTGGAGTCCATGAATGAGACTGAACGTAGAGCTTGGACCTCATTTGTAGAAGTTATCAAGAATTTCCTTGGCAATAATAAAGCTGATAACTATGTTGAGCTAGTGAACCAGATGCTTAATGCATTCCAAAAACTTGGATGTAATATGAGTATCAAAATTCATTACCTGCACAGCCATTTGGACCGTTTCCCAGACAACGTAGGCAGTCTGAGTGAAGAACAAGGTGAAAGATTTCACCAAGATATTAAAACAATGGAGGACCGCTACCAAGGAAGATGGGATGCCCATATGATGGCAGATTACTGCTGGAACCTAAAAAGAGACTGTGCAAAGAAACATTAAAGGATGTCACGAAAACGAAGCTTCCGAAGTGTTGAATAGATCGTTTTGAACAAATTATTTGATTTTTTATTCATAAAAACTATTATAAAATGTAGTTACAGAGTTATTATGTACTTGATGTTTGTGTTTATATGGTTTTCATTATTTTCAAAGTGTTCCAAATAACAGATTTAAATGTCATAGTTTTCTTTTCACTTACAGTAAAACAGCACCTATGCAATTTTCAACGTTGTAGCAGGTCAGTCTTGCAATTCCTATATCTCAAAAACTAAAGCTGTTAGGGGAAAACTAACGCCATATTTGGATTCAGCGTCCCAATTCTACTTCAAATCAGCTAAGAAACACCCGGCACCAAAACCACTGTAAGCCAGTGTTATACACAAAATTCTTTCAAAAAATAGGATTTTACTCAATATTTAATTTAGTTGAATACCTGCAAATGGAGTACTGTTCTTCCTATATCAGTACAAAACAAAATTCTTCGGTCAAATTCCCGTAAATCACGCAATGATCAAAGTTCCCAAAAAACAAATGGCAAATTAAATCGTTAGTCGAATTCGTTTACAAAGGCTAATGATCCTACTCGAGGTGGATTCAATTACTTACGAAAATATAAAATGTATTTAAATAGCAAAACGAAATTTAACCAGTCAAAAATCTAATGAAAGAATGACTAACAATTTAACCTAAAATTCTCGGCTGCCTAAGTCGATCCTATGGACAAAATTAATTAACAAGTAGAAATTGAAGGCAAATAAAAACGAAACCAACAAACCCAAGAGAATTACGAAACAGGTACTTACCAAAGAAACAGCTGGGCTAAACACCTTCACCACTCATCAAACCTTAGCTCAAAGGATTCGATCCAGATTTCAATCAAAAGACAAATTCTCAGAGAAATACTTCAATGGCAAAAGCAATTTCCATCAAACTCCCATATCCTCGGAAACCTCAAGTCTCGTAGATTAAAAAAAGAACGAAAAAAACGATTACACGGACTGTAGACAATAAGGAACTTCAGTACTCCATTTTCTCTATTTGATCTTAACGGTTTCAATCCAATGCTTCAACTCAGGGCAGCAACAGCGAGCAGGCAGAAACGAAAACACGAAGGCACCCTGTGTCATACGTCACGCGGCTCGCGGCTACGTGCCCAGAGGAGAAGACCTTGACTTTACACTCAATGCTCTTTAACACACAAAAGTGGAAAAAAAGAACAAAACATTTTTGTTGAACACAGGTTTCCAATGAAAAAGTAATCAACCCTACATTTTTATTCTTTTCTTTTCTTCCTGAATTTCTTTCTTTTTAATAAAGTCCTTTTAATTATACTTTTTCAACACGCCTTTTAATCATCTTTCTTTTTATTAATTTATTATCCAATTCCAGTTGTTCTTCAAAATCCTCTAGTCCTCTGGATATCTCGACAGAGAACACTGATGGAAACGCATTTCAGTGGCGGCTCGGAAGCTGTACCGCCACATGACTCTGGTTTCCTTTGGATGTTGCCAATGTGGAAGTATTTCTGTTCAATTTTGTTTTCGGCCTTACAAAGTACACTATTGTCTGGAATTGTTCGAGGAATTAAGATGGCCAATAAGTCAGAGTCAGTTCGTACTACTACAGCAACAAAAGTGTTTTATTTACTTAGATTAATTGCTGTGCTGACAATCAGAGCATCTGCATCTCCTTCAGCTTCGTACACTGTAATGCTTGAAGAGTTAAAGTGGGTTTTGAAGAAATAAATCAAACGTCTTTTATTTTCAGAGTTCAGTAAAAAGGGTGCTTGCTCAGTAGTTACTTTAGTATTTTCATCAAATGCGATTGTAGAGACATCTTTGACATTGCTCTTCTCTGTCGTTCAACATTTTTGGTGTTATTGCCTGCTGCATAGCCATCAAACACTGCAGCTCTGCATGGTGAAATGTGTTTCTGTATATATCGTACATATTTTTCAGAAGTATTTGCATATGTGTTAATATCGGACAAACAACCGCATGAAGTAAGAAACCACCGTCTACAACGTAACTCAATTCTGATAGAGTTTTCATACAGGGTTCTATAGGTCCTACAATGTCCACAAGTTCAGGTTTTCTAGTTTTTCTAATTGAAATTTCATCAAACAAAGAGGGAGGATAAGGTGCTAGTTCATATTTAAAAAAAAATCATGCATCTATTCATATGATTGCAATACCGCAGCAATTCGGCTGAACAACTAAAGTGAGTTGATGCTAACAGCTTCCTTCCTAATATTAGTTGTATTGCTTGTCGCAGACACACAACCTTCTCTTTTCTTTTTAGAACTACGCTACCAAATGTTTTACCTATCATTTGAGATAGTGATTTTGACCCTATCTCTTTCGCCCTATCACAGTTAACTTTCTTACCAGTTACTAAGCCAGTTGCAATGTTGACTAGAAGGTCTTTTTGATAGGACTGTTCAAACGGGTTGTGAAGACTAAGCCAATCAGAAAGTTTTCTGATGTCTTGATCATCTGTCTCCTGACCGAAAGGTCTAGTTTCTACATGCTGTTCAGACACTGACGACCATTTTTCACAGAAATTTTCTAAGGCTTCACTCACTTCCATTGAAATTGGAAAAGATAAGACCGGCCAGCCAATATCCCGCCCGGTCCGAGATAACATATTTGAATCACCTTTCTTACTTCTAGTTACATTTTCAACAAAAAAATTTAATAATTGTGGATCCTCGGGAGTAACTTTTTCCAATGAAGGAATTGCTTCTTTCTAGGTAGACGCGATACGAATGCATTGTTGATGCTTCTATTTTTAGACAGGATCTGCTTTTCTTTTCTTGTTTGCTTTATTCTTCGAGATAAGAAGGCAGGCGTTGCTGTTTACTTTCATACCACTATGAACCACATTAGCTTAAAATTTATGTATGTTTAGAATATAATAATATATAGACTACCAGCTGTTACGCCAATGATGTTAAGGGTGAGTCTATTATATATATATATATATATATATATATATATATATATATATATATATATATATATATATACTTTATTTCTGCTACCAAAAAGAAAAAAGGAGATTTAAAAGAACACAGTATGGACAATTGGGTGACAAGAAAGCAGCTCTGTCCACCTACATTTTCAAAAACGTTGAATTTCTCGACTAATTGTATTCCGATTTGGATGATTCTTTTTTTTAAAACAAAGTTAATTAAATGTTCAATCTAAACTATTCCGAGCATTGTTTGCGAATTCCTAACGGTTTTGGAGATTTTCTACAACCAATCCAAGAACAGGACTTTCAAAATGTATCACTTTATACTTTAATGAACAATGGTGGCTTTGTGTCAAACTTTACGAGAAAAAAGTATTAAGAAAAGTTATAGATTAGAGCTTCTAGAACAAAAGTGCTTTTACAGAATTGGAATATCTTAAATAGTCTCAGAGTTACAAGCTAAAATCGGGAGACATGCGCATTCCAGATGACCGCCATCTTTGGCCGCCATTCCGAGGATGAAGCGCACACGGGATTTTAGGGGACTTTTGATATTTAATTTAAGATCACATGAAAAACAAATCCTGAAATTTTCAGCTTTTTCTAAATTATTTCAGCTCGCGGTCCTTTATTTACTGGGCTATTAGACTGAATAGGAATTTGAGAAAGGGTCATACCATCAGAAGGTTCAAATATTATAGAAAATAGTTTAAAAACCCATCAAATTTGACAACCCGCACTATTCTACTCTATTGCTGGTTGCATACTATTCACTTTGGTCGCGGTGGCTCAGTGGTGGAGCGTTCACCTCTGGTACTTGGGGTCCTGGGTTCATTCCTAGCCCCCGCCAAGTGAACTTTGTGGTGGGCAAACACCGTGTGCATGGGTTTTCTCGGGGTTCTCCCGTTTCCTCCCACTTTCTTCATTCCACGGTTTCATTCATTACTCATCATTACCTTCTCCTTTAGTCTAACCGGCATAACCTTGGGACGTAAAACTCAAAGATTTCTTTTCATTTTAGTTCACTTTGTGAGACTATAGGAAACTTGTGGCAGTATTAAACAGTTACCAAAATAAATTTTTAGCATTATTGTCCTTTTCAATTATGCAACTTAAGAAAAAAACTGTCGAGAAGTAAGCCGCGACTGATCAGCACCTGAAGAACAACATATTAAAATATGAAAAATACTCTTGATACCCAAGTTGTACAGTCCAAAACAGCTGAAAATTATTGTATCTTAAGCTGTCCATTCAGATACTTATCTTGTCCGAATGTCCAGTGATTTCGTCGTAAGGTGTGGTATTTGCTGCAAGCTAAACACAGTGTAAACTTCCCATACGTTTCATCTTTTAATACCTTATTTTATTTAATATAATTATTATCTTGTCTCGTGCCATCTCCATTCAAAATCAGAAGACGGCTGCTTCCTTTCTTGATGTGTGGTCAGTCATCATATGTAGATTTTATCAATATTATTTCAGGTTTCCTATTTCTTAATAGAAGTTCCACCAATCCCTTAACTGTTGCCTTATTGGATATCGAAGAAATCGTCGAAAAATATATACACGTTACCAGGGGCGGATCCAGGGGGCGGGGCGATCGGGGCGATCCCGCCCAGAAGAGGAAACTTTCTTACTTTATATATATAAATAAAATCTATCCCAGAGTTTGGACCCTTAAAAGTTCCATTATGATAATCCACCGCCCCCCCCCCCAGAAGTCGGTCCTGGATCCGCCCCTCCACGTTAGTATACATTATCTAGTACATGATGGCTAAACTGAACAGGATTCGTAAAATAAAATACGTATATATATATATATATATATATATATATATATATATATATATATATATATATATATATATATATATATATATATATATATATATATATATATTGCTTGAACACTCACTTTGCATCGCTGAAGGAAAAATTTACTAAACTTTAGAAATAATAATACACAAAATGTTTCAATTTTAAGTGGTGTAATTTCGTATGATGATGAAATATGCACCGTTATGTTGACATGTTGCGGGTTAGTTAAGAACTAACGTGAGCTTCCTAATTGCAGAGGAAACTTTTTCTTTATTGGGTTTTGGAGTAAATTGAAACATGTTTCTTTCGAAAACGTCACGAAGTCTGTATTTCATTTTGACAAAAGAAACACTGGCCAAAGCTTAAAACACACTTTATTTCAAATTATAATAACGGCTTCGGATATCTAACATTTCCTTCTTCAGACAATATCGAAAATACATGAAAATACAGAAAATATATATAGTCATTGTTATGACCAATCACGGTTAAGGAGACGAATCACGAAATTAATTGGGATAAGACGGAAGTATTGGAGATGGAGAAAAGAATGATAATAAGGAAGTGGAAAGAAGCAGAATGGATAAAGAAGGTAGGAAAAGATAAACTGATGAACTGGGCAGGAGGTTTAATTATTAATGAATTATGGCAAGGAATTTTGGATAGCATAGAGAAGAAGAAAATAAGAAAGGCCCTGATAAGAAACAAGAAAGGCGGAAAGTGATTAGTTGGAAAGTGAACAAGAAGACTTACGGGATTGGCTGAAGCCTCAGCAAATAGGAGAAAATAAAAGTACAACAAAAACTGTATTAATGTCTGTTAAAAGAATTTAAATGTTTTGATAACAATGACTATATATAAGACTGTTAAAGAATTTAGACTTTGTCATAACAATGACTACCGGTATATATATTTTATGTATTTTCATTTATTTTCCATATTGTCTAAAGAAGGATATGTTAGATATCCGAAATCTTTATTATAATTTAAAATAAAGTGTCTTTTGAGCTTTGGTCAGTGTTTGTTTTGTCAAAAGAATCAATCCAAAGCCATGGATAGTCTTACTGTATTTCATGTTTGATCGCTCACAACTGTAGAAGCAAAAGAATTTTCACTATAATATTTCACAAGCTTGAGCAATGTATCATTATTGTCCGTCATCATGGCGGATTCTATCGAGATCACATGAGTTCGGATAATATTTAATGTAGCCTAGTTGACTCTTCAACGGAGGGGAATCAATGGAGAACAGAAAATATGTAAATGACGAAGCAGAAGATGTGTGGTGAGCATTGCCACCCGTGGCCAGGAGCAGTTCCCTCGTTAATATTACAAGAGTATTCAGTTTTTGGAAATACATGTCAAAACATACTAATTTTCTCCTACGTACTACACACTGTTTATTGTACTTCCTATATTTAGATGAAATACTGATGTATAGTAGTATAACTTATTTACTATGGTACTATATGCTTAATAAATTGTTTTAATTATGTATTATGTCCACGCATGCACTGACCCACTAGGAAACGTTCTTCACGCGTGTCTAGCATTGTGCAACCTTATAACGTAATCGTTTGTTTATAAACCTTGCCTCACGTCGCTTTGCCTGTTTGCCTGTTTGAGTTCTTGAATCTAAAATAACTACAATATTGATAATTTCTCTCTGCAACTTCATCCCGCTTTAAATTTTATGTATCTTTATGACACATTAGATATGCGTTTAGAACAAAAATTGTTTGGAACAAATATTTTTACATTGCATTTCTGATATATTTTGCACATAAATAGCACGAAATACCATTTTCAGCTTCAAAACTTGATATCTTGTTTAAACTGCCCTCTTCTGTCCCTTATTCTGAGTTCAAAATGAAACATTTAGTTTCTAGAAAGTCATGTTTTTGCTTCAAGGCTTTATACACGCAGAAGTCCGTAAAGTCCTGATGGAAATGTAGAGAGCCCTGAACACTGGTCTAGTGAACAGAGCGCGCACCCACTTTTGGTGAAAAGGATTCCGATGAGAGAACTTTGAGTTTTGAACACACTATAGTGATTCCGAATCCACCTTAAACAGTAGTTTCACATTTCATACCGCCTAGGTGGTTTCAAGTGACGTTAAATTTCTAGCAACCAACAAATCAAGAGCTCCGCCACGTAGCTGCAAAGTATCAAAATGATAATCAGAAGAAGTAGGGTCTGTTTAACATTACATTCTTAAAGCTATCTTGTTTGAAATATATATACCTAGGTAATTATATTTCAAGACACAAGGACATTTGAAAAAAATGCTATGTAATTATTGACTAAACAAAACATAGGTACTTTGATTATGGGGTATACAAATATCCATACGGCAATTCCTACATCAATAAAGATTGCTACGAAAGTTATGAGCCTAGCTGAGAAATACATGACTACTAGACGTATCTATAACTATTACTGATACATCTTAGGTTATAATGCGTACTTTTGTTTTAATTTTAGGGTAACATATTTTAAGTGCGTGAAGAAAGGATATTTTTCTTAAACTTTGCAACTGAACATTAGAATACATGGCAATTATTGACAGTTTACTTTAATAAGAAATTTGGGCTTCGAAAACAAAGCTTAAAGTGTGGCAGGCTCCATTGGAACTTCGTTCCGGCACATCAGTGTCCTATGGGAAGTCAGTTGCATTTCTCCCTTTGCAACATATGGACATTTCTTTTAGTTCATTATTGTTATTATTAATAATACTAATAATAATATTTTTGGTTTAACTATGAAACTGCCATTAACGTAGGGTATGAAAGCAAAGTTGGAACTTCCACTTTTTATTGACTCACATCATTTTTTGCCTTCCAGGAAAATGGTGTAGTAACCCTTCCAGCTATTTTCTGAAGTCACTTTAAGCATTGCACAAGTATATTTATCAAACCCTTATTTCCGCTTTAATGCTGATTTCAAATTGCAATATCCTGTCACACCAAGGTAAAGGTCTGATTCTGTAGATGATTCATTAAAGAGTGCCTATAAGAATAACATAATACTTGGTTCATTAAAACTTAATATTCTATCCAAGACCTTGAGTGATACCACCAAATTTGCAAACTACGTTTTTTTCACCCAGCTCTCTTTTGGCACTCACATAGATTGCGCTTAACAGACCTTTCCTCCAGACGATCCGTCGCTTGTGAAATGCAATACGATGTTGTACCTTTTAGATTTGACAACGTGCACTGAATATTATCTACTGACTCTTCAAGGCCAGGAATTTAACAAATTTCATTGTGACTGTTCATATTGGTTACTTGCGGATTATTGGCTTGAGCATTTTGTTCTCTTGACCGACCAATAACAAACTTAACTATCCTATATCAAAAGGTGTGTACAAGAAACACAACCATCTTAAACTCATATTATTTTCTTTCCTAATTATGATCCTCACATTTCTGAAGGCTAGCATCCTATTAGAGACTTAGGCTCTCTTTTAGGGAAGGGCATATTTAGAGAATGAGCTAATGGATGCAGGAATGATTATCTATGAAGAAATAGGTGCAAATTTCATCTTTATTTATTGAGTCCTATAAACAGAATACACGAATTAAGACTGTTTCAACCTTAATAAAAAAGTTTCGAATATTCGCAGATTATATATAAAGATTTAATATATAATATACGAATAATATTTCTGGACCTATTCGTTCTATAAGTAGCAGAACATTTAATATTTTGTGATGGCTTCAAAGTAGTAGTAAATAAACGCTTAATAAACTGCGAATAATATATAACATATACATATTGAAAAATGCAGTAGTCAATTCAATAGAGGTGTTAACTTTAAAAGAAGCAGTTGATGGTTTAATGATAGAGTTACTACTCAGAGGCAGATGCTTATAATTTAGACACAACACCGGAGAAATAATATATATTCGTTTGAGAAAGTAGTCGAGAGATAAGATGAGGTGCAAAACACAACACGGTACACTATAAGAGACTACAAATGAGAGTATCATCTTGTCTAGAACATCTCTAGGTTATGATACAGATAGGTAGATCTCAAAATAGTCACAGAGGAGAATCACTGTGCAGTATAAGATGGAATAATGAGTTAGTGATAAAAGTGAGTACGGAAATCATTCAGATTGTTGAAGGCGGAGTGATTCGGATTAAGTATGTAAACTACAGTGTGAATAATAATGTTAATGGTGATAAGAGGAAAACGTGGTATGAACTACTAAACATCTTATAGCATCTAGAAGAAGAGAATGATGATCTTGATTATGTTTGGTAAGATAAGTTTGAGATTTTGTATATGGTACTGAAGTGTTGGAAATGAGATAAGACCGTAAAGGTGTTGGGTAGGACTTTGTAATTTAATTCTGTGAGCAATTCGGAAGGCACGACCTTCTAGTAATAAGAGCTTTTGTTGGAAACTAGTTCGGGCAGATAACCAAGTTGTATATGAATGTGTAAGATTTAGGCGGAGAAAGGCTTTGTAGGTAGTGAGAACAGTGGAATGTTTTAAACCTGAAATAATACCAGTTAAAAACGCTTTAGTAAGTTTAAGCAATTGCATGCTTTAGCGGTTGTTAATGCAAGGTGCCGCTTCCAAGTTACATACCGATAGAATGTTACTCATCGATATATTGCCATCTCAATGGGTAGTATGGGAACCTGGTCAATCTGAACGAATAATCGATTGCTATTACGGCGAAGTCTAATTCCTTTTTTGGACGATACAAAGATGATGCCATGATATGAAGATGACACTTCGTGCATCATAGACAGAGCTTATCTATGGCTATCTGCAAAAGCAAATTGCTGTGTAACATGGTATTGTCAAGTGCATGAGAGGCAGTACGAATCGTAGTGAAATATATATATATATATATATATATATATATATATATATATATATATATATATATATATATATATATATATATATATATTATAGCTGGAAGTAAATTAATACCGATACCTAAATTTATAAGTTCTTGGTTCGAGGCCTGGACAACCTTTATCATTAGGGAGCTATTTTTCGAGTCTTCGCCCCAGTGAGGGAACGACATTTTACGACAGCACGCTTTCCTTGCGTCCCGGATGATTACATCATTCAGCGACTTCTGCAACCATGCCCGGTTTCTATCCCCAACAAATACAGTCTTGCACTAAATTACCTGTGGGTTCAGAACGTGTAATGCCTCTGCCTCCGGTACTCGCCAAATGACTCCGATAAAATCGCTCAACCTTACCGTCTATGGTCCAGATTCGGGAGGCTGCATCTATTAGAAGATCTAAAATGCAGTGTTGAGAACACGTGAAAATATCATCTACTCCCATATACTTATCACAGCGAACGTCTTCCACTTATATTACAGTTATTATGCTTTCTGGAAATATAACAGAAAATTGCATGTATCTTTAGTGCCTATTTATTATTAAATGTAAACTTACTTGATCTATTACATGAGATACTT
Source organism: Thermobia domestica (assembly GCF_964235325.1). Classification (NCBI taxonomy): domain Eukaryota; kingdom Metazoa; phylum Arthropoda; class Insecta; order Zygentoma; family Lepismatidae; genus Thermobia; species Thermobia domestica. Next base: position 263,326,825 of record NC_137458.1, on the reverse strand, counting down.
GTACAACGTTCGCCCCAATAATATAATTAAAACTAAATATATAATTAGGATAGACATACGAATATTTAAATATGTTCAATGTCTCAGGCCTGTTCTACACATGAGCATGTTCGATCTCGAAGCAAAAGTCCGTCCCTTTCTTGAAATCCACTTAATCTCCTAATATTAAATGTTCTTACCTCCTCTTCTGCAAAAGAAGTGAGATGTCAACGTCATATCAACATCTGAACAAGAATATTTCACATTCAATTTAATGTACAAGCTGTAGAATAATTTCGCCTGAGCACATCGTGTCAACCATCCATCTTGGTCTTCTGCGCCGATGTCCTTTGCTTGCCAAAAGGTATCTTGTTCTCACCTGTTTTTTGATCACGAGACAGGGGACGGTAAAATTTTACATTGAGAATAATTGGTTATGTAATACTAGAAATACATTAAAACATTGTCAATTATGCAAACTGCTCGTAAAATATCAGCGTTTGTGCTGAGTTAATATTGAACAACTCTTTGGGAACAAGATTAATAATTCAAATTATTTTGTTATTTTCTTATTTGTAACGTCATGTTTCTAGACTCACTTAGGCACAATTTTTACGAACATTTCACACTTCTCTGTTCTCTTTTATTCCTTTTCTTCCACTACTGTTTCATTTGGTACTACCAGGAGGTTGCATAATCGAAGAATGGCGAACACATAGTGAACAAACGAATTTGGATTATCTCCACTATTGAGCACCAATCGCAAAATTTGCGTTTCAGTGGAAAATAAAATTAGGTGAAAATTTGGAGCAGTCACACATTTATTCCCATTTAAATATGAGCTGGACTCTGAAGATAAAACCTTCGCTTGGGCCATGAACCTTTATTTATTTGTGGTTTCATTGAAGATGGGTTACAGGATTCATTGATTTTAACTGTTTACATACAAAATTTGTAAATACAAAAATATACAACAATACAAAAAAAAATGCTTCCTTCAGAGAAGTTCTTAAGGATGGTTCATTTGCTGAGCAGATCTGGTGTGGCTTTCATTTTTATCTTGTAGATGCGGATAGTGTGTGTGCTATTTTGATCAGGTTTAAATCCTTGACAAATTGAAGAAGTTCTTTAATATTTTGGATGATGTCTTCATAAGACAAATTATCACCAGGAAAAGAGGAAAAGTGAGAGGGAACACGAAGGACACCGTTGTCCAACTTTCAAAGAAAGCTATGCCTCCACACTTCATACAAAAAATAAAATTGGGATAGACGCAAAACACGGCGTTCCTCTACATAAGGGGTCCCCCTACCTTTTCAGGTCCACTTTTCCCACTGATCAGAAGACGACTTCGGTGCTGAAGCTGCGTGTTATTGTAGGCATAGGTCTTGAAGTGGATGAAGTAGTGGTATCTTAGAGGTGCCGAATGTGAGATTGTGTTTGCTAGTGTTGTTTCCCTTTTTGCTTGTAGAATTTATTGTATTCACGGACACCAGTAATAATTCGCAGGTTGAGCACCATTACAGTAAACACTGCTCCCTATCCTTCTTTTCTCATTGATATGTCGGATGACAGGAGGCGCACTTATGGCATGGATGCAGAAATTTCAACATTTCACGATTCTTTATTCGTGTTTGTGGAACAGATAATATTGGGTAATTCTTCTCCTTGAGTGCTGTTGTAATGTCTTCAATAGTTTTATCATCGAAAGGTGCGGAAAAATGCATTGATGATTTCACTTTTCTTGATTTCGGTGGTATATAGTAGTTGGTGAGAACAAATGTTTTGCAAGACTCTGTAATTATCTTGAAGCTCGCACTTAATTTTTGTGTGTCCTTTCATGGATAGTATAACAGAGCCGTAGCTTGGTGGTCGAGTAAGACGGTGGCCCTAGCTGCTGATAGCAAGAGGTTGCCGAACGTACAAGAAGAAGGGAAAATAAGTTTTGGAAATGATTAACTATACTGCGGTACGAAAAGACATTGCGTCCTATTAAATCAGTATTCTAGTCGATTTGCAAATAAATAGATGCGGTGAAACTTTTCTTGCTCGCTTCCCTCGCATACCAAACCTTCGAATAAGACTCACAACATGTTTTTACTTATTACTTAAAGGAAGTTATTATACATAATTTGTTAATGACGATGTGACATACAAGGTGCCGAGTAATCACTTATTGTGCATCAGCGTTTTCAAAATCAGAAACAGTAAAAGTCTGAAATACGTGTTCGGTGTTTTCATGGTGATGAGTGTGCTTAGGTAATCGTGCTTTTCTACCCAATCAAATTAATCACGACGGTGAGAAAAAAGGTATGGGAATGAAAAGTGTGAAGAGACACAAGCTGTTATTTTACGCGGGAATATTAAAAATGAAGGTTAGGAAGGATAATAATATCATTTTCGAACTGGAAGCAATTGTAGAATATGGGCTTGAGGGGTCAGAACTTAACCAAACAAATTTCGTCTTTTCCAAATACTGATTACTAGTAGTGATTTATAATCCAATTGACATATTCCATTTCCATAGCTGTTCTAGAAGTGGACCTGTATACAATCAAAGGTAGTGTTGTCAAGTTGAACAGAAAGTCCAAAATAAGTATCTTGAAAAAAGTTCTTATTAGTAAAAGAATACACTATGATCGCTTTTGGCTCTTACAACATTCTGTACAAGAAGCTGATAAAATTCAGTATATTATAATAACAAACATTTCTTCTCTTATATGTAAAAAAATGTAAGATGAATATAGGAGGCGCCGAATTGTACTTCGCCCTGGGCACTGTAATATAGCTATGTCTGTTTAGTAAGGTGACTTATTTGCTGCAATATTTAGTTATTAATTGTAAATTGTAGAACTAGAAAGGAGTAGAATCATATAGTCTACGTATACCCACGTTTTGATCACGTCTGAGAGAGTGTTCATTCTCTCTGGCTTCTTATTTATCTTAAGTTCAATATTTGGGGACACTTTAGATCATCGGTATAAATACCTGTATGGGATATTATAACATGAGAATCTTAAAGAATTACTGTTTAGGGAACATTATTTTGTTCAAATTAAGAATTTTTGCATTAATTCTCTAGCTTATTGTGAATACTATATATTGCATGATTCAAAAATGTGTTTTCTTTTAACGTTTTATAAGACCTGTGTATTTGAATTTCAAGTTCAATTTTTATGCACCATCTAAGTTTCTTCAATTAATCTATTTAACAGAAGCGAGAAGCTTTTTATAATATGTTAATCACTTTACCTATATAGTAAGAAACCTGCATAGTATGGACTATCGACATAAAAATGAGAGACAAATGTCAAAGGACTTAGCATAGATCCAAATGTGGTTCTAAGAATGGTTGTGATATGCAGTATTCTGTTTATTACTACGATCGTTCTCGACAAGAATATGTTTTATATGTTCAGTGTAACGTAGTGAGATTCGAAAGGAGAGCTAAAGAAAATATATGTTGATTTAATTACGAATATGATTTCCTAGCTAAAAAAGACAGATTTTATAAAAATCTTCAGTCAGTCAAATCACACTTGTAAATATCAGTGATTGTTGTTGAGATTAGGTTAAAAGTTCTTATTTAAACCTTGTCTGCATGGTTCAGAAAATATATGCTAAGGCATATGCAGGTCCTTCGAGGTACTACTGCGTGCAATTACTGATATTCTTGTATGCAATTCACACCATTGTTTAACAATTTTGAGAAAAAGAATATTTATACAAAACGCATGAATTACAAATCAGTTTACCGTGTCCTTTACAAATGTTTTTGCCACACTTGCAGTATGCCAATGCACTGTTTCTGTGACTACTGTATGGGAAAGATTCACATCTTTTTTCCCATTTGTCCCGCTTTTTCTCACTTACTGATAGTTTCCAGATCCACATATGTTCAAAACACCAATATCAGCTAAAGGCAAGTTTAGTATTTGTGATCTCAGAATCATCTGAGGTTTCATTAAATTTTCTACAACTTTCTGTAATATATGACGATTGTCTTTCTTGTTTCCATAGTAAAATGGATTCTGCGTGCTGAAAACAATGTGAGTGTTTATTGCCACCTCATCCCATCATATTTGACCAGAAAACAAATAGTGTGTTCTAGTGTGTCTTTGGCTTGTATAGTCTCAACAACCTTCTTGTACCATAACATCAACTCCGCATTTACTTTTGACGTAACAGTTTATAATCATTTTCTCTCTTTAGGCTATTTTCATCAAATGCCTTATCGTGATACATGGTGATTATCCAAATTACTGCCTTCTTTTTCTTTGGCACTAGCTGACCATAGTGACATTTTGCTTGAGTTCAAACATTGATGAACCTATTTCTCTATGAGATGAGACTCTCATTTCAAATGGAATGTCATGTTTGTTTTGCCTCAGCATTCCCATAATCGCAAGTCATTGTAGTAGCATATACTCAACCAGATCAACACTATCAAAGAAATTATCCGTAGTAATATTTCGTGAAGACAAGAAACGGTTTTGCAGAAGTCTTTGTTTACATTTATTCACAGATTTTTTTCAACTGGATCCTTGTGGTTTTCTTTCTGTGTATACAAAACCATCAATGTCGTATGATGATCGAGCACCGCATAACCAAAATATTTTTCTACGTACTTTGAAGGTTTTCTTGTCATGTATTGAATTAACCTAAACCTACCTTGAAGTGGCACTTGCTGTTCATCTAGAGTAAGTTCCTCATTGGGAACAATCACTTTTCTACAGTTTCGCAGAAACATTTTCCACTCAATATTAATAGGTACCTGTTTATGATTTTCAAGACGGATTTGCCTTGTACATTTATCGTCAAACCGTAAGGCTTCCTTTATGTCTTGAACATTTAATATACATAATAGATTTGAAAATTGGTTTGAATTCATAGAGAGGGACAATTCCCTCTTTGGCACATGAGTACTTTTCTCTACTCCTGTTAGTAACAAAATGGCAAGAAAAGCATTAATTTCGTCCAAACTATCATTTTCCCACTCTTTTCGTTTCAATGTGGCTACCCATCTTTCCTCGAGTTTTATATAGTGAAAAATATCATTCATGATTTACTTTGAAATGAAACAGTCAAACTCATCTTTTGAATGTATTGTTTCCACTTCCTTTAAAACGCCCGAAAAAAAACCTTCATTTTATTGTTTGCTGGATTTTTCTTGCTCCAAATTGTGTCGTGTCAACAAAAAAAGTGTATCGGAATCAGCATTAGATGAATTATGATTAGCTTACTTTTCACTAGAGCTTTCAGAGCCTGATGGCGCATCGAAATATTCATCACTTACACTTTCTTGATAAACTGCATTATTGGATTCCTTATCTTCAGATTTCTCACTACCATTGTTCAACAGTATATTATCAACAAGGCACTCATTTACAACCTTCACACAGTCTCTTCGTAGTTGATCTTACACTAGACGTAAATGCCAGTTTGCGCTGAAACTGAGAACCAACACAAATTGTATACCATTGTAAGCTGGTACCACAGATTGCACCTAGTCACAAAATAAAAGCAACAGTGGAAGATACACATTATATAGAGCCTTATTGTAACAATTCTGTTGCTGTAACGGATGGAACAAAGCAAATAAGTTAGCAGAAAAATTGTAAATAAATGGATTATAGATGATATAAAAATCTTATAGGGTAAGAACCCCTAATATGAGGATAGGCACCTAAATTGATACCCCTACCTATGTTTTGAAGCAAGAGCTGCAATCTATCGGAAGCGAGCTAAAACTAAAGGAAATAGAACATTACAGAACCGGAAGTCACGTGAACTCGTTATGTAGAGAGTTGTTAGTATAGTAGAGGCTGGAAGAAATTGCGACCCTACAGAGTTTTCTTAACGTGCACACGTTCGGAGCTGGAAATGGAGATGGTAAATTCATATTCATTATATCTGTACTTTCTTGTATACCAGTGAATATGTGTATTGCAATATGTAACGATTACCGACTTCTTTCCACGTATATTTGAGACGGCGTTAGTCATTTGTTTATTATTATGAGACTCTTAACGGATTCAGTATATGAGTCAGGCCTCATAATTTGACCCGCATAATAATATTGGGTCTCATATTGGAACCTCATTTGTATCGACATTTCTGTATTTAGAAAGTAGTCTCTTAGACTTAGTCCTGTACATAGAGCCAGTGATTTTGTTAGCATTGTACTGTCATTTCTTCTCATTTGGTACATATTTGAACATTGAAAGAAGTGATCAAAGATCGTTTCAATTTATGCACACAAAAAGTGTAAAATTTTACAGTGCGTATATTCTAGAATTGAAGAAAGTGAGTTACATTGAAAGTGTAACATTTTAAATTTTTGTGCCATTAAAGGATTTGGCATAAAGACAGTGTTGAATGGTGGATTAAGAAAATAACTTTTTTAAGAGTACACAAAAAGCCGGTGTCTCTTATTACGTACCCCTCATGGAAATGGGAGTGTAGCAACTTTGGTCACATTTTTCAATATAATTTTTTATTGTTATATTTTTATGTATTCCAATACATTGTATCAGAAATTAAAATAACGACAATGTTTGTTTATGATATAATTGACAAGTATAAAGCATCTTAACTTTTAGGGTTTCATATGTGGAGTTCTTAACATATACAAACGATAACAGTTCATAGTTCTTAACGGTAACAGTTTGTATATGTATTGCACTGGCATCTGCCGGGTATAAAATCAGCAACTATAAATAATAATTACAAATAAGCACAATAATAATAAAATGAAGTAGTAAAACTAAATAAGATTTCATTTAGAATTAATTTTATTTACAAAAGTTTGTCAAATAATTCGAATGTGTCATTACTATTTCATTAGGGCCTCCCAGATCCTGCATATGCATTTAAGGGGTTACTAAAACGAAACAAATTTTACTGATTTACAGAAAAAATACACGAATAACAAGACTTATTGATGGAATAAATCTGCAAAACCTTTGAAAATAAAATTTCACAGGGCTTGAGAGGCCCTGCATATGCAACAATGGTAGGGTTTGGTCCTTTGGTTTTCTCACCTCAACCCCGTGTTACCCTTCCCTCTTTTGGGTCTCAAAATGATGAGAGAAACCAGCACAGATAGACGAACTATACTTCTAAATTAATAAACTTATAACTTATATCAAGTGCTTTGTTTTGATCTTTTACTTGGGAAACGCGACTACTTTCGGGAGGATTGGCTCCCGTGTGTCCCCTTGTAGCTACAAGTATCCTCAGGACATGTCGTTGTAACGTAGGTTCCGTAATATAAAACTAAAATTGTTTCAGTAAAGAAAAAAACTACCACCTGAAATATGTCTCTTCTCCTCCGCTTGCCCCTCTCCAAATAATTAAATGTGGCTACGTCACTGATCTAACTTTTTCATTTTACCCACCAAGAAGATTATGTTCTCCTCCCTTATAGTGCATTTTATAAATTCATAGTTCTTAACATATTTTTTAAAAAGTTTTTTAGGGTTACCATTTTAAGTCTTTATTCAATACTATGTCATCAATTCTTTATACATTGGCTTTGAAAGAACGAAATGACACTTATCTAAGACAATAGTCCCTAACATTTTCCTTAAAAGCACAACATAAAGATTGTAAACCGGAACTAAAGCACTCTGCCCCTTAGACAATTAGTGATTAATTAACTGACGTTGTTTACACATTGACGTAAAGCTAGAATTTTTTAAAAAATATACTTTATTCTAGACTGTTAATTATGATACAAATTTCTGAAGTATTCATTCAGGTATCATAAGGCTTTGTTATAAGAACATAGTTTACTCCATATATGGTCGTTCTTTGGAGAATGTAAGGTGAGTTTACACTCGACTAAGGAGTCGTTGACTTCCAATCAGCATAGGCACGAGTGCTGCAGAAACCCGATGAGAGAGATTTTTTCACCGCCTCTCAGGTGTCTGTCGTCGATCTCTAACCCTTGTGGATACACATCTTATACTATCGTATGAGATCAGATGCATCCCAGATTAAAACAACTCCAGAGGGAAAAAAACACGTAAAAACGTAATATATTCATCGGGTTAATGTGTTTTCATAGACGTTCAGTTATTGATAATACGGCGGTACGTAAAAGTAAGATAATAATGGTTGATTTGATTCTAACAAAGGCACAGACATAAAAGTAACATATTAGATGCATTATAGGAAAATGCTGTTGATCTAGAAATAAAATATTTCATTCAGATTAAAAAGTAAATTACAAAATCGAAATTTCTACTTTTATCAAATATCCATCATTCAAGAGTATGTACTCTTTCTCTGAAAGAAAAAAAATACATCAATATATCGAAATCTTGTATAAATAATGTTTTGCGTATAAGTATATCTAGTAAAGAGAAAGGTCAGAAGGTTACTCTTCACAGTTAGTCTTTTGTAATGGAAAGTGTCACATTTCACATACATATACAGTTACATAGAAATTTCAAGATAATTTCTAATAAATTGGGGAACAATTCAAAATGTACAGTAACTTTCTAATTAACACAGTAAGACATAAAATAAGAAACTAAATGCAATACTCGAGAAATTATTTTAAATTATTTCAAAATAAAATATACAAACCTGATGAAATACATTAATTCTATTGTTTCCTATTTTGATTTCATACACTTTCCACATTTTCTACAAAGTGAAACCAACTACAAGTAAATACACATGATCGATCTACAAATGAACTTTTTCTGCATTATTAATCATTTTTTATATATTATTAGCTATAAGTGCCTGTTACTGGAAGACTTGCCGATATGGAACATCAGTTGGTTTGCGTCTATTGCATACAATTATAGGATGTCACTCCGATAGATAGGTGTGAGAATCGATTCTTAGAAGTATCTTGCATTCATCTTGACGTTTCTGCTCACTTTGCGTATTAGCAACTTATCCTCTAACCCGAACCTCGTAACAGCCATAAACCTACGCGGGAAACCTTCCTTGCATTGATAAATAACGTTGCTGCGACCCTTGGTATCCATTTCACGGTATGTGATCGCCTGAACATGACCACTAATGTAAGAGAAATATTGATTAACAAAATGTTGATTTACAAAATATAAGAAAAATCGGTAGAGGTATTTTCGAAACAGAAAATAATTAAATTTTCTTCATTCCAGTAAAGTAACATTATTTTAGGTAAGAGCAGATGAGTTAAAAAACTAGAAGTTGTTATCAACCTTAAAATCTACCCCGGACCCATTGAACTGTACTGCATCTAGGTATATATACACACTACATGTACGATCAGGTTGCGAATTCCAGAAATCTTTTTCTGTATTCACGGTTCATAATGAAAATGTAAATCGGTTGAAATATACAATTCCAAGATTTTCACGAACAACTTTCCTACGAAAAGTAAACAACAACAACAATAATAAAATGAAGCAAGGATTTTTATTTATAATATTATTAATACTGGCCCATAGCCATAATACTAAAACAAAGTGAGTGAGATCATTCTAAGGGGACTTACAGTTATATATATATATATATATATATATATATATATATATATATATATAATGTTTATTGTAAATTGAACACAACAGGTATGCAGCTATTTTTATTGTGTTGAGCACCATACAATACACCAAAGAGTTGCACCTCGTAAAACCTCCTATAATAGTAAATTATACGCGTACAGCGTTATCTTAGATTTACATCATGTCCTACAAGTATATATATATATTCAGAACTTCTTATTCAGATATTATTATACAAAGTTCACATGACCATTAAATATGTAACATTGGTACGCTGTGATACCTCATGAAAAGGTTATAACCTCAAGAGTTTTTTTTTCCGGTTCGTTACATGATAGAAGATTTTGCTTAATAATGTTGTTCAACTTTGATAAAGTGGACACTTTCTAATATCTAGGACCGACATTAACAAAAGAAAACTATATTAAAGAAGAAATTAAATGTCAATTAAAACAGAGAATTCGTGTTATTAACCATTTCAAAATCTCTTGTCGTCGCAAATTCTGTCGAAGAATTTAAAGATTAGAATATATACAACGATAATCATGCATGCTACTTTCTTTTCATTGCGAAACATGGTCGCTTATTTTGAGGGAAGAATATAGGCTGTAAATATTTGAGACCATGGTCCTGCGACGAATACTCGGACCCAAGAGGAACGAGAATGTTGAATAGCGGAAATTTCGCAACGAGGAACTGCATAATTTATGCGGTTTACCAATCATTGTTAGGGTCATCAAGTGTAAGAGGCTCAGGTGGGCAGGTCATGTAGCCGGAAAACAAATCGGAAAACGACCATTTGGAACACCAAGGTGCAGATGGGAGGACAATATTAACATGGGTATCGCAGAAATAAGAATACAAAGTAGAAAATCTTTGAAATGAAATCTTTAAGTTTTACGTGTCACGGCAGTGTTAAATTCAGACATTTTCACTCGGGAGGAATGTGAACTCCTCGGGGGGAAGGGTTGTTTTTCTGCATTTTAGCAAGAAATCAGCATATTTAACAATTCCATTACATGCACATCTTACCTAATATTGAGACTAATTGCTGATAAATATTCAATGTGAGATTATAATTAAAAAACAATCGTTTAATTTTATCTAAAACATTAAATGAAGACTGGTAAAAATATTTTAGACTAAACTTTAACTGCTATTTACAGTAGCTATTTTTGTCATTATTTCCTATGTTCAGTAGTTACTGTTTGTTACCAGTGTAGAAGTTTTCAAAAAATTTAAATTAATGCAAATATTTTTTGTCCAAAAATAAACATACATAGGAATATATCATTCTTTCTCACACTTCTGATTCTAAATCAAGCATATTAGCCTTGGTTTCTTCATTGCATACACATCAATAGTTTAGTTTACGAAATCTTCAGTAGGACTGTCTTCAGTAGGATTTTCCACGACTTTGTGCCGTGTCGTGGAAAATCAGCACTTGGGGCGAGAGTATACGACGGTAGCCCCGTATGTGTGAGTGAGATCGACAGACCAGCCGCCAAAGGTGAGAAAATTTTAAAAAGTAAACCCTGCTTTTCCTTGATTTTGAGCACTTTTTATTACTTCTTTTTCCTTTCATTTTATATACGTGCACATGCCCACACGTGCATATGTGTTTCACTCCTCTCTTTTTTTCTTTCCTTCTTTTATTTTCTTTTTCCTTCTCGAATTTTGCACCCCTTACTTCGGCGCTCTGGGCCGTTCCCCTCCCCCATTGCACGGCACTGAGCAGGATCTTCATCACCTTTAGTAGCAATCTTTCACTTATATACTACTATTATATTGATAAATTCTATATAAATCTCTAACGCAGGAGGGATAACTGTTCCTCCCTGATCCACCTGAATCTCACCCTTTAACTCACTTATTTTTAGTTAAAGAAAGGTGTGTTTACTTTAACAATCGTAAAACACATTTACGTCTGTTACGTCCGATGTGAGAAATGGAATGTAGGCGCTCTATTTCAAATAATGCAAGAACTGTAGATTTTCAAGAACTGAATGAAGTCTGCTGACATCAGAGATCAAAGCCCTATCTTTCCTTTCCTATCTCAATCTGTGCTAGTGCTACCTACAGTACTAATATATAATATAGAGCGAGAGTATAGTACCTACTAAAATACAAACCTTTCTTCAACAGTTAACAATTTCATGTTCTGCCAAACTCGGTCATAGCGTTAAGAAATATAGGTTTTATTGACTATTTTGGTATTCTATCTTAGGTGCTAATTGTTTAATATTTAAATAGAATGGGTCTGCGTCATTTATATGTATATTGAGAGATCGGATTTCGTCTGCACGTGCACGGAAAGAAAAACAAATAATTGGGTGAAGTAATTTCTACATTTTGTGACTGAAATTTTGGAAGTTTCTCCGGGGGGGGGGAGGAGATGAATTTTCTTCGGTGGTGAGATTTCCTGGGGCTACCCCCTGAATTCATCTGTGTGCCACGGTTATGCCAGTTAGGCTAAAGGAGACGGTGATAATGAGAAATGAGTGAAATGGTGGAATGATGAAAGTGGGAGGAAACGAGAGAACCCCGAGAAAACCCACGAGCACGGTGTTTATCCACCACAAAGTCTACACGGCGCGAACTGGGATCGAATCAGGGACCCCAAGCACCGGAGGTGAACGCTCTACCACTGAGCCACCGCATCCCCCCAATACAAAGTAGAAACTGGATCCAGTTGGCTAAGGATAGAAGTCAGTGAAGAGCTTCTGTGAACGCAGCATGAAACCTCTGGGTTTCATAGATTATAAAGTTAGATAGTTTAATGTTGTTGAATCTATGTCATTATGTCTAAGTTTCTTCGAACAACACAAAAGAAAATAACTCTTTTTTCTTCAAAAGAAGGCAATAAGTAATTTGATAATTTTGCAGCACATTTTTATTTCTATTATATCTTCATATCCGTGTAACGTGGGTTCCTGTCACCACGGCATGGCGCGTCCTCAGGTTGCGGATCGAGGAGAAGGCCTCTAGATATAGAGGTTAGCTGCGAATATACTGAATAAGCAGTCGCGGACAGACGACTAGGAGTGGTCCTCCAGCTTGGGGGTTTGGGTAAGGCTAACACCCTCATCCTGTAAAAAAAGGTACTTGTTCAGAAACATTCACAAAAGCCTCGGACAAGGACTGATAACTTGGCACGACATCAGCAAAAGAAAATGGACATGAGATTTGGAACATGAAATATTAGAAGTCTTTATAGGGCAGGCGCGTTAAAATCTGTAACGAGTGAGTTAGAGAAATACAGGATGGACTTAGTAGGAGTTCAGGAAGTTAGGTGGGAAGGAAATGGATCTGAGAATTCCGGGAATTTTACGTTCTTTTACGGGGAAGGAAATAAAAATCACCAGTTAGGAACAGGGTTTTTCGTTCACAAACGAATATTACCAGCAATTAAACGGGTTGAATTTGTTACTGACAGACTTTCTTTTATTACTCTTAAGGGACGGTGGTGTGATATTATTGTTTTAAATGTACATGCCCCAACTGAAGATAAGGGTGACGATATAAAAGATAGTTTTTACGAAGAAGTGGAACGGATATTTGACCAACTCCCGCGATACCATATGAAGACTCTATTAGGGGATTTCAATGCGAAGGTAGGACGAGAGGATATTTTCAAACCGATTATAGGGAACGAAAGTTTGCATAAGGAAAGTAATGACAACGGTGTTAGACTCGTGAACTTTGCAACATCCAAAAACCTAATCGTGAAGAGTACAAAATTCCCACATCGCGACGTCCATAAATACACTTGGACATCACCAGACGGAAAAACACATAATCAAATTGATCACGTTTTAGTAGATAGAAGAAGACAATCTAGCATAATTGACGTCCGGTCGTTTAGAGGGGCTGATTGTGACACTGATCACTACCTGGTAGCAGCGATAATACGGGAGAGACTATCGTTGAATAAATGTAATACTCAATGTCCGAAAACGGAGAGATTTACTTTAAAGAAATTAGAAGAGAGCCAGGTAAGAGAGGAATACCAGATTGAAGTTTCGAATAGATTCTCGGTTTTAGAAGACTCGGAGTGCACTAGTGTTGAGGATACTTGGATTGAAATTAGAGATAGCATTAAAAGTTTAGCAATAGAAAAATTGGGACACGCGGAAATACGTAGGAACAAACCATGGTTCGACCAAGAATGCATTAAACTAGTAGAGAAGAGAAAACAGGCAAAATTACGGTGGCTACAAAATCCGAACGAAATAACTACACAAAATTTCGCAGATATCAGGCGGGAAACTTCCAAAACTTTTAGAACAAAGAAACGGGATTTTTTGAAAGCTAAAGTTAAGGAACTTGAAGATAATAGTAAAAATAAAAACATCCGGGACATGTATAAGGGGATCAGCGAATTTAAGAAAGGCTATCAACCTCGTGCTTATATATTAAAGAAATCTGACGGAACAGTTCTCACTGATACGGATAGCCTCTTAAATAGATGGAAAGATTTCTTTGACGATTTGCTGAACACGCAGCCAAAAACTAATGTGCGTGGAGAAAAGGAGATACACACCGCAGAACCGTATATTGCAGAACCCAATCGAATAGAAGTGGAAGCCGCTATAAAGAAATTAAAGAAACACAAATCTCCGGGGGTAGATGAAATTCCGGCAGAGTTAATTTTGGCTGGAGGCGAAAAATTGTGTAACAAGATACACAAACTCATTCTCTTTATCTGGAACAAGTAAGAATTGCCACAAGAGTGGAAAGAGTCAATCATTCTTCCAATTCACATGAAAGGCGACAAATCTGACTTTAATAATTATCGAGGCATTCCTCTTCTGTCAACATCCTATAAAATCCTTTCAAATATTCTGTTAGCAAGAATGACCCCATACGCAGATGAAATTATTGGAGATTATCAGTGCGGATTTAGACGAAATCGATCAACTATCGACCAAATATTTACCATTCGCCAAATACTCGAAAAGAAGTGGGAATACAATACCCCGGTACATCAACTATTTATTGATTTTAGAAAGGCTTACGACTCGGTTAGGAGAGAAACATTATACAACGTTCTTACAGAACTTGGAATACCGAGAAAGCTAATTAGATTAATTAAGATATGTTTAAGTGAATCCCAAAGTAAAGTCCGGGTAGGAAAATTTTTGTCCACGAGCTTCCACGTCGAAAATGGCCTGAAACAAGGAGATGCGTTGTCGCCATTATTATTTAACTTTGTGCTGGAATACGCCATAAGGAAAATCGAAGATAGCAACCAGGGCCTAGAGTTGAACGGCATTCACCAGGTTATGGCATATGCTGATGATGTAAATTTAATAGGGGATGATAGGAGAACAGTAGAAATAAATGCAGAGATATTATTAAACGCTTGCCGGGACATGGGTTTAGAAGTAAATGCAGTGAAAACTAAATACATGGAAGTGCGTCGGGAGCGTAATACGGCAAATTGTGGAGGCGTTAAAATATTAAATAATACTTTTGATAAAGTGGATACTTTCAAATATTTAGGATCAATATTAACAGACGAAAATCATATTCACGAAGAAATTAAATGTCGACTAAAAGCAGGGAATTCGTGTTACTATTCGGTTCAAAATCTCTTGTCGTCGCGAATTCTGTCGATGAATTTGAAGCTTAAAATATATAAAACGCTAATCATGCCTGTTGTTCTGTATGGTTGCGAAACATGGTCGCTTACTCTGAGGGAAGAACATAGACTGAAAGTATTTGAGAACAGGATCCTGAGAAGAATATTCGGACCCAAGGGGAACGAGAATAGGGAATGGCGGAAGCTTCATAACGAGGAACTACATAGTTTATACGGTTTACCCAACATTGTTAGGGTCGTCAAGTCTAGGAGTCTTAGGTGGGCAGGTCATGTAGCTAGAATGGAAGAAAGTAGAAACGCTTTCAAACGTCTTGACTGGTAGACCCATAGGAAAACGACCATTAGGAAGACCTAGGCGGAGATGGGAGGATAATATTAAGATGGATCTCGCAGAGATAGGAATACAAAGTAGAAACTGGATCCAATTAGCTAAGGATAGAAGTCAGTGGAGAGCTTTTGTGAACGCGGCACTGAACCTCCGGGTTCCATAGGCCATAGAGTTAGTTAGTTAGTTATATCTTCATATATCCTTGTATATTGAATAAAGTACACATTTAATTGAAATTCAATTGATTCTAGAGGTGTAGACATTTTGTGTAGTGGGGTTCTAGATCATAAATGTGCATTCTAGCTTAGAACGTTCATACGCATAGAAATTAAAGCACAGTAGTTTTCTTAAACTCACTTTTAAAGTCTCACTACACTCGAGATTACTGACTCACATGCAATCTGAGACAGATGAGTATCTAACAAGAGATTTTGTTCTTATTGACACACCAAAAATAGTTATATGGCCAACGTTTTGAAGTTATGTATTATTTATATGAAAATCACTTTACATTTTTTCCGAAAGGGTCTTACACGCCCTTCTCCGTGTTTACTAGTAGTTGTTTTTTCTATTTAGCATTAAGTGAAAAGAGCATTAATTGTCATTGACTGCTAGATAATGTCATTTTACAAAATTATGCAGTCTCCTTCTGATGCCATGATACGGTAAAAATTTTAAGTTATTTATATGTAACAGCTTTTGCGACTTTATTACATAAGGTAAACCATTTATATATTACAAACAGAGCAAAAATAATAAATTTGAAGTCTGTAAGAAATCTGAATGAACTACAAACTCAGAAGTGGGATATTGGAATTAGAAAATTACGTGCAGTAGTGAAAAATTTAAATTTACAACTTTACTAATAAGGATATTATGATTTATTACTTCAAACGCTTTACCGAAGAGCTCCCTCGTTTCTATATGGTTAGCTTAAGCACCTTGGGCGGACGACACCCAAGTTCGATTCCCGACGGAAACTCGTGAATCGGATCCTAACCTAAGTTGTAGGTCTACCGCTGTATGTGGCGCTAAACTACAAAGCAAAACTTAGCGTTACAAAAGCCTGTACATATTGTCTACTTTAGTTTTATTACAATTACTTTTGCTAGTGAGTGAGTAGACTCACTATGACTAGTTACTCTTGATTGTCTGAGTAGAAAACTGGATAATGACTTATCAAGCATCGACTGTAGTGTATCGTAAGTGATTAGGAGCAATCTTTGATGTTGATCAATGGTGTTTTTCTTTCTCGGACCCTGGAGAGATGTGAAGCCTGAATCTTTTGATACCATCTATCACATCTTTCACTGCGACATGAATAAATGTAAGCATTTTAGAGTCAACAAGATGTGGTAAATACTCAAGATCATTTCAGACTTGTTCTACAAGTCG
The DNA here is from genome assembly GCF_964235325.1 of Thermobia domestica. Taxonomy (NCBI): domain Eukaryota; kingdom Metazoa; phylum Arthropoda; class Insecta; order Zygentoma; family Lepismatidae; genus Thermobia; species Thermobia domestica. Next base: position 263,310,006 of record NC_137458.1, on the reverse strand, counting down.
TGAAGGGTTGCATCTTTCTTCGTTGATGTTTCTTACTCTTTATTATGTTAATTATTTTATATATGAAATATTTATTTCTGATTGATTTTCTTATATGATATACATTTATCAAAAATATCATTCATTATTATGTAGAAACCATGAACACGTTCCTCATCCATAGAGCTGCTAATAACGTAGAACTGCTCAGAACGTTTCGCGATTAGTAGACGACATTTCCTTATATAACTGTTTATATAACTGGCTCTATGGAAATTACAGTCTGATTTAATATGCTTACGTCCAGCACGGATTTTTTTCCTGTAATGAAACTCAATAAATAAAGCTGAGGATGAAGATCCTGAGACACCAAGTCGCACATCAATTTGATTGGCATTTCCAAGGACTAGATCTAACGTTCTGCCAAATTCACTTTTAATATTATATGGTAATTTATTTTGTATAGCTTCTTGAATATGTAAAATTCCCGACAATCATTTCTAGAACTAAGAAACTCTAATGACTCTGGTTATATGCGACTGATTCCAATCGCATATTAGAAGAATATTATTGTTCGGTTTCAAAAAGCTTCACGAATAGCAAGTATTAGCTCTTAAAGTATATGCAAGATGCACAAATAGGGAGATATATTATGTGACCTTATTTTTATGCATGTATTTGCAAACCAGGAAGGACTAAATATTTCAGGGCAGGCTCAGGATTGTCACAGGAGTGGGTCAATTCCCTGGCTAACACCTAGCTACGGGCCTGTAATGTTAACATTGTAAAAAAATCATTGGGAATAAAATACAATATTACAATTATTGTCACTAAAATTTTACCTTGTGTGTCTATTTGCCGTTCTGAACTTACACTCGAAACGAAAGCGTAACGATTAAGTACAATGAGATAGTTCCTCCCAAATTATAATCGTGGAGGTTTTTGGTGCAGTTTTTGGATCAGTTATCTAATGAAATGATTAGAAATTATCCAACTAATTATATATACAACCATGCTTTCAGAAGAAACTTAATATTTGGGAAGACAACAAGCGTTTTCAAAATATAGAATGTATTTGCACTGTCATAGTTATACTTGAATATACTACGTTGCATTACTTTCTGCAACATATTTGATAGTTATAAGGCTTTATACCGGATGTCGCAAATAGATAGTAGCCATAAGTGAATTTCGATCTCACCTTCAATAAGCACTACATTTCCCAGTTAGTTATTGAAGCCTGGTTTAAAAAAAAGACTAACAGAACTGACTTTTGCTGAAAGTTTGTAAACGTAAGAGAATTCCTAATAGAAATCTATTAATTACATATTGAAATACGGACGGCAGAAAATTGTTGGAGCTTATACAGTATTTGTTGTTCGTTCGTTACGTTTTGCAACTTTTCTGAATTGGAACGTTTTCCAGTTTGATTATGATTAATTAATTTTTTGTTCTTGAGCCGTGAATATAAGAGACAATTCGAAGAGCAAGGTATTGAAATTTTTCATACGTTCGTGAAGTCATTTTATGTAAAACAGAGGTGTCACCACAAATTAGAATATACAGACTGCAAACACAGCAAAAAAAAAAAAAAAAAAAAGAGACTTGGCGACAGTAGCGCCTCCTAACACACAATGACGGAAATAAACAGTCGATCTGACTTCACCTACGTGGAAATGTCGAAAGTAACCACAGACTAGATTATTTTTTTTTCTTATTATTTTTCTTCCGTTTTGATATACAATTGTAATATTGGATAGTAGTATACTCCTTTCAAAAAGTTTCTGAACAACAATACAGGTGCAATATTTTGTAATTGCAGCTTGCAAGAAAAAACATGGGATACTTTTATTTTTGATATTTAGTATACAATCTTTCAGCTATAAAACAAATTTAATAATTAAATCTGAAATATACTTTTCAGATTTGTCAATTAATGTACATTGAATTACGTGTATACTGATACATGTTTGGATAAGAACATGTCAGATCATTTCCCAGAAGGAATATCTATATCTTTAATACAAACTATTACTCTTTCGATCGTTAAGTTACATTTGGAGAATGTTTTTTTCTGTTGACGTACCTCGCGGAACTTTGATATTTTGAAAGTGAACTCTTTGAAAAGGAAGGAAAGACTATTAATATAAAAAAAGCTGGAAAGGAACGTCCAATCCAGAGACAGTATAAGAAAAAGTGAAGATTAGCTTATCTGATCTTTCTGCACTACATCTAACACTGAGATGGGAAGCAAACGAAAACAATCTGCCGGTTACTATGACAACCCATGACGTCAAGTTCCAAGACCCATGTCGGCGCCATCCATACACGGCGACACAGATCCGGCCCACCGAGAACGTTGACTGGTTCTTCCGCTGTGCAGACGATTCAAATTGATTTCAATAGCCCATATACGAAGTTGTTCGTCTGTATGTATTCTAGTCTGTAGGTGTCACGATGCTGTTCTGGGTAGTATCTTACATCATATGAAAGAGTATGCAAAGCTGGATAACTGACAACACAACTTTGCTGCACGTCTTGCAAATAAAAACAGAAATAAAGCACTCAATTCCTCAACAAGACTGTATTATTCATAAAAATGAATACTTTACATATTACGTTTCGATTTTCTAACCAAGAAAACTGACTAAAAATAGTTCATACCGCTTGATGTCATATTATCTTTGTTGAATCTCTGGTTGGAATATATATTAAGATTTTGTTCTTATTAGACGTCACGGGTATTATTGGATGTTTTAGAAAAGTGATATTTAAATATCATCTTTTCAAATAGTTTATATATAAGGACCTTTCTTAGAAATTGTTTATTAGATTATTGAAAACTTCATCGAAATACGATCAACGGTTCTCGATACAATCATACAGCACCCCCACTAGAAGAGTTGAGTTGAATTTGAGTGTAACGTCCCATTCAGTAGCGAGGCTATAAGAGATGGTATCCGATTAACGTGGTATCCAAAGCACATGTGCTCCCGCCGGGAATCGAACCCGGGAGCGTTACATCTCCAAATTCAATGTTTTTGGAAAACGGCGTTTGAGTTTTCAGGAAATTTAAGATCTTTCTGCCGGATAGATGTACAAGTAATCGATGATTATATAGCTAGAAGGGGACTTTCTAAACATGCGCTAACAAAGATTATGCGCTAACAGGACATACCTCACAAGTAAACCTTACGTTTGGGTGAATCGAGTTGCTGACTCAGACACATATGAGAAAGTAGTACTAAATGTGGTCAGTATTTCAGTGAAGTTGTAGGTGCGAAGCTCCAGAGGTTTAGGAGATACAGCTACCAGAACATCACATGGAAGTACAGAATAGTCTTCATACAGTTGGAGGTAAAATCCCTGTAAGACCTCTTGTAACGACAAAAGGTGAATAACAAATATATGGGGTAATATTAGGACTAGGGGGAAGTCATATAGTAAGGGTATATCTGACAGCGGCCATCTTAAAATCCGCCATTTTGAATTAAGGTTAAGTTTTTAAAATAGGAATAGGGCCATGTGATACATGATTTAAGGCGCAAATTTAATCAGAAGAACAATGGTGACGTTAATTTTGATTTACGCGCAATTGGTAAAAAGTTACAGGGAAATTAAATATTGTTGCAGCATATGTATTAGTCCTTTACCCCATCTTGTAAATTTTGTGTTAATGATAATAATTAAATAAAAAGCAGGTGGATAAATATTAGGTGTATGGTAAGAGTTGCTTTGATGGCGGCCATGTTCAAATCCGCCATTTTGAATCAGACAGAAGTTTTAAACAAAACGCATAACATTGACACCTTATTAATAGCAAATTTTACCATAAATCCAACGGTATAACCATTTTTGCTTTATCATTAACCAGCACAAAACTAAATGGGAATAGAGTAATGCAATAGATGACTTCGGGCCAGAAGTTAATCAGAAATACAATGGTGACGTTACAATGTTAGTTGTTGTGCAAGTCATGCACTATTTTCTGAACAACATATTGATTGTACTAATTGAGGACTTTGTCTGGAAGAAAGACCCAAGTTCAATTATGACTCAATTCCACTTTGGTCATTTTTCCTTAAATTAGCAACTTGTTTATGCGATAACAAATGCTGGTTAATGATAAAGCAAAAATGGTTATACCGTTGGATTTATGGTAAAATTTGCTATTAATAAGGTGTCACTGTTATGCGTTTTGCTTAAAACTTTTGTGTGATTCAAAATGGCGGATTTGAACATGGCCGCCATCAAAGCAACTCTTACCATACACCTAATATTTATCCACCTGCTTTTTATTTAATTATTATCATTAACACAAAATTTACAAGATGGGATAAAGGACTAATACATATGCTGCAACAATATTTAATTTCCCTGTAACTTTTTACCAATTGCGCGTAAATCAAAATTAACGTCACCAATGTTCTTCTGATTAAATTTGCGCCTTAAATCATGTATAACATGACCCTATTCCTATTTTAAAAACTTAACCTTAATTCAAAATGGCGGATTTCAAGATGGCCGCCGTCAGGTATACCCTTACTATATGACTTCCCCCTAGTCCTAATATTACCCCATATATTTGTTATTCACCTTTTGTGGTTACAAGAGGTCTTACAGGGATTTTACCTCCAACTGTATGAAGACTATTCTGTACTTCCATGTGATGTTCTGGTAGCTGTATCTGCTAAACCCCTGGAGCTTCGCACCTACAACTTCACTGAAATACTGACCACATTTAGTACTACTTTCTCATATGTGTCTCATTCAGCAACTCGATTCACCCAAACGTAAGGTTTACTTGTCAGTATAATAACTTTATTACTTTTAAAAAATAATAATCTTAGACGTAACACTATCCGAATAGAACTTTTCATATAACTGCTGATATAACACACAAATTATAATGAAATTTTCATTAAACTTTCACATTCTTGATGGCTTCCTCATCCACTTCCGCTCCTATTCTCTCTCTCTCTCTCAACGTCTAAGGTATAATTGGGTAAAAGGTGATGATGTGCAAATATGGTATTAAAAGTAGAGTAGGTGAATTACAAAGAACATTGAAGATTGAGTATAATATTTGTTATAAGTATCTTCAAAAATATTTTCGTTAAAAAGACCCTTGTTGAAATGAAACCTAACATGAATCAATATACTTTATTAGAGACACAATTAAGTACTTTGTATGAGATAGCAGTAAAAAAAAGATATAATATTAAGTTTTCAATTCTAAGGAACAGGGATTTATTATATAATTAACAATACTATTAAGCTTCTATTTGATTACAATAGTAGAATAATGAGGTAATTCTGTTAAAAATAATGCTTCAGTGTAATGCATTTCAATAATAGCACACAATTCAGAATAACTGAACGTGTAACTTTAATGAAATATTACCACAATATTAAAGTGTGATAATTTGAAACAGATTGTAGAAATAATTATTGAGTGCAATACAGTTCAATAAAAGGATATACAATTTGGTATCACTGAGGCGTAACCATAATGAATCATAACGACAACATTAAAGAGTACAAAAGTTTGAAATAGATAATTAAAACATTTACAAAATCCGAGCAGTATTGTTTAGAATTGAGTTTATTTTGTAATGTTCAAAGACGCATAACAATTAAAAAACACTTCTAAACTTGTAGTATAGCGGTGCGTTTCACCAGAGATATTAGATCTTCATTCTTCCGTGCAGGAATGCTTGGTGGTGTTTTGAACGCTGGTTGTATTCCCCATATGTTGATACTCTCGATCCCAGAAGAGGAAGCTGGAGTCGCAGAAACCAGTAGTCGAATTGAGATGGTATGCGGTGGTATGCCATCCCGCCTCTGATTTTTCCCTGATGAAGACATACCGCCTCTGAGTTTTCAGTGATCAAGACATACCGTCACTGCAAAGTAGGTGCTAATTATACCATTAATAAATCCTTTAATAAATATACACAGTAATTGACGAATAGCTTTGCACGTAATAAGATGCCATTTCTTATGTAGAAGTAACTTCTTAGTTGACAGCACCGACATTTTTGTTATCTTTTTTCTACCTTTTGTTTTTAAAACGAGGGGTCTTCTAAAAAGTTTATCTCGTGTATATTTAGATGTGAAATATTGAATCGTTTCTTTCTTATGTATGTGTATGTGTCGTCGTTTCTTAATGCTTATAAATTTCGCATTTTGGGCATGGGCAGATCCTCTGGGGTTTGGAACACTCAGCGGAAGTTCCGAGAGTTTTCTCGCAGAAACTTCTTAATATAAAAACTTAGTTTTTTGAGTATTTTTGTGTGTAATTTTTTTTATAATACAACGTAAGAGGATTTTTTTCCGAAAGTTGTTGCCGGGGGGTTAAAGTCTCGCCATGTCCCTCCTCCCCTGTAATTGCAGAGAAGCTCTCTAATGATTTCCAGTCATAATATGAATAGAAATGCAATCTTTTATGCTACATACCTTCACTGTATTTCAACATGAAGTTAGGCCGGTATATCGAGTGAAAATCGTAATAAAACAAACCACCTCTGACTTTTTTCTACTTCTAACCCCGGCAGAAACAATATGCTTTCGGGTGGTTCTTGATTCATGAGTCGTACGTTTAGATTGATCAATAAACACTTCTTCGAAATCAGATGCATCATAGGATGTACTGTAGTAAAACTTCAATGGGTTATCCTTTTCAACTTTGACAATTCTGATGTCGTTGAAACTGAAGCATTCAAATTTACTATTCACGTTGAAATTAGTGCCTACTGCATCAGCTGGATCACTGAAATTCACAAAATCTTCATGAGCGTACTGAACTAAATTGGCATACGGCTTATTTTTCTTGGCGCTTCTTATTTGATAATATTGGGAAGGAGCATACATTGCACTAGCCTTACATGATCTTTTAATTTCCTTTCTTATCATAGAATGGACAGCGTTACCCTCATTTTACGTGTGACCTTTAACAAGATCTGTGATGCTATTTACACTAAACCCTATCTAGTTTGTAAACAACATATATGTACATCGCAAACAAGTACTTATTTTTCTGTTGTTCTCCACAATTGTCAGAATTAAATATAAAGTATACTTTATTTGGAGACTTTTGAATAAATTTTGTCATGTACATATATATACAAGTTAAAATCTCAATGGAACTCTTTTTCCTTCTCTCTCATGCCACACATTACAAAAAGTTTCCTTACTATTGACATCATTAATGATGAAGTTGTATTTTGATAGTTTTGAGTAATAATAAAACACTGATACGTCACCGTTAGGCATTGGCAGAGCTTCTTTCAAGTCGTAGCATCAGACGATGACTCCAGGCGATTCCACCCTCTTATCAGCTTCTTTCTTTCCTCTACACACATCTTTCTCTTTTAGACGAATGTTATATTTTAATATGAGTTCTGTCTTTTATTTTGTTGGATAGTTTCCGATGGCGATCATGCTTCCCTTTTAAATCTTGCTCAATAACACCATCTTATGATTTCTTCTTTATTACTCTGCTAACAATTCTGTGTTTTATATCTAACGTCGACATAAAGAAGTGTTTGCATACTTTTTTTTTCTTCCCCTTTGAAGAAAGACTACGCCACATTAAAAACTCTTTTAGTTTCTGTAGTTCCTGTTCCTCACTTTATTGTGTGGCACTTCTTTCAGTAAATTCTTTTTGACGTATATGTCTCCCATTTCCCCAAAATCTGAGAATATATCTTTCTCCGATAAGCTTCATCCATTTTCGTTGAACAGGCAAACCTACAATTCTGAGAGTCTGCTTTTAATGATCTGGCTGCGACTTCCTTATGTGTAGTCCTTGATACATATTTTTGACCAGCATTTCTAAGTTGTTTTACAACATTTTCTTTCCATAGTGAAGGGTATGCCTTTCGTTTCCTTCCTCGTTTTTTGGTATCTGAAAACCAGAGTCATATGTGTTGTTTGACTCCGTCGCACATGATATAAGGTGGCTGCTTTCTTGTTTTTTTGAAGGTGGCTGCTTTCTATAGTTTTCATAATAATCGGAAGATGAACTACTAAGATCTTCTGAAAGCACGTTTTTCTAGATGAGAACGTTTTTCAAGAGCATGTGTTCCTGGAAGTTGCGCAGAACTGTCACATTCAGAGTAAAACTTGTTTCGCTAATTCTTAACAGTTTGACAATCAATCAATTGGAGAAAAGAGTCGTGTTCAAAAGGCATCGGTTTCCAACACTCTCCTTCGACAAATCTTAAACCCGTCGTTTCAATTCTTTCATTCTGTTCTAGTCACTAACGTGCGCAGGACATTGGGAATGTGGGTGCCAGATCTAAGGTACCACCATATGGAATGCCGTCCTCGCCACCGTTACCTCCTTAGAAAAGATAACGTCATTGCACCTGACACACATGCAGATGGGAAATAACTAAAAACGTAATCTCTTCTCAGTTTGTAATAATTCTACATAAAAAAGTTAGTCTAATGGGGATGCCAAGGCACCCATGGCACCCACGTTGCGCACGCCTATGGTTCTAGTGTTTCTTTACAATCATCTCCAGAATCACTTTCATTCTTGTGGACATTAAATAACTCATTATGCACCATTTGCACTATACGTCGTCCGCGCTCCATTTTCTGAAAAGATATAAAAAAAATAACATCGTAAAATTCTAACGTTGATTATTATTATTTTACATTAAATTACCATTGTCACGTAGTATACCGGTACAATGTGAACCTGAAATGAATAGAGAAAGTTGAAAATGAAATGGAATCTCCACACAGGAACTGAGAATAGGGGAAACTATACAGTCGTGGGCACCTTAAGGCATTTTTTTTTAGTAATTAATTTGTAACTTTTATACGTTTGGCCATATGTATCTAATATTCGTTAAATAATATTGTTACAGTATGGGCTTTAAAATAAATATGATATCGGACTGAAATGTAACGTTAGGTACCTGTAATATATTTTTTTAAAAAAGTACTACAACTTTTATACTGATGGGCCCTACAGAGACAGAGTTGGGCACTTTTGATTACAGTTATGGGCACATGTGCAGAAATTTCTAAAATTATTTAATATTGTCAAGATACATTACTTTGTTACATAAATGCATAATACAGAATCTCGTTTTGATGTTTTGTAGTTTTATAGTAATAATTTTAATAAAAAATTAAGAACTTATGAAATTAGGCACTCTGTTTGCCTAATCGCTGTCACTTTCAGTTTCGTCTAAGATCTGCAAACACTGGATACAATAACATACATTATCATCGTAGGTTTCTCCACAGCAAGAAGGCAAGCTTTATGAAAAGCCTGTCCACAGCATTTGCAGTTCATTCCTGGTAAATGAGGTCCTACACTCTCACCACACTGGTTACACAATCCAGAAAGTGAAAAAAGTACGGTTTTCTAATTGTATCGTACTATTTTCCAACACCCTCACTTTCAATATGTTTGAATCTTCTTTGGATGCTAAAGAAGAATGAACTCCTTCAATTCTGTTCTCTTGCAGTTCGCCAAAAAGCACTCGTTTAGCCAGAGGGGCAGAAGGTAATTTCTCCACATCAGCTCCAGTTATACCCGTACGTTCAGAAGAAATAGATTAACACTAGGAGTATCTTCGTGTCTTTTTTCTACTTTCCCAGCTGGACCTGACTGTTTAAATTCTCTTTTCCTCTTTCTCTCCTCTTTCTCCCTCTCTTGTTTTTCTTTTGTATTACTTTTCTCTCTGTGCAGCTCTTTCCATTTATCTGATGTTATTACAAATGGGAATCTTTGAACATTGCGACCTTTCCGCTTTGGCGCTTCTGGCCATACCAAACAGTCCTTAAAAAGCGACATATTTACCCCGGTCAGTAGTTCTGTTTTGCTCTTCTGGTGTCACCTCAACTTGTAGAGAAGTGCTTGCTTCCTCAAGTTGTTCTGCTAAAGCACTTTCAGTCTGTTGTAATATTGGTGAGTTTGAAGCTTCATCTGACGGCAACTCATCATTTCTGTGGATTTTTATGAGCGTTTCATCTTTAGAAAATTCTTCAAATATCTTACAGAGAAGGCGAAAATCTTCACAATTTTCTTCATGATCATTTGCAGCTTTAAACTGTTTTATTTGGTTACACTTCTCGGGCCCAAGTAAATCACAAAACTTCTCATAAGTCAAATCACGAAAACTTGATTGCATTTAAATTGTATTTAAATAATCTTGGAAATAATTCAGTCCTCACTCAGCGCCGCAAACTAACTTGGGCAGCTACCTGGGTGAAAACGCTGTGATTAGTTTCTTTAAAGCCGGTATTAACAGCAGTGCCAAATGTGCTGAGTAATCACATCCGAGGCATCAATGCAAAAATCACCGATAGACACTGGCCATTCAGCTTAAAAAGCAACTAGGCCTATTTCATACTCCATAACTTCACGTGTAAGTACTGTACATGGCCACAACGTAAGTCACTGGCGTTTCTCCTAGCGCGAGGACTGTAGCTATATTTTAAATGTAATCATATGTGATAAATATGAATACGCCTTGTTATTAATTTTCAAGGAAAAAACTGTACACTTAGCAATATGAAAAAAGAGGCTTCGGACTTCCAACGCACACTGATGTTTATGCAGCGCTTCCCTTCTTGTTCTTGTTTGGGATCATGATCTAGGTCTAACTGACTCGAAACATCGAAACCTTCCTTTCATATTGGTAAGAGTGCAGATTTCCTCCTTTTCCCTAAAATTAAATGTAATCAGATACATGAGAAACTTAAATCTACTTACGTAACCTGATTATAATGGGCCCGTAGTTATACACTCCCTTGTACATTTTTTTCCAGAAAGGGGTATCTATAAAATAAGCCTAGTTCTATTGTTATGCTTAATCACGGCCGCCTTTATTGTTATACAGGCCAGTCTTGAAATGACAACTGCGCTTGTTTGCCTTCCACAGACTATCCACCCAGCACAGCCGGCTGCCCAAATTCTCCGCATTAATGTCTAGGGAAAGGGAGAATCCTCGCAAAATGGTAGAGAAATAGTGTATGGACTGGCAACTGTTGAATATGGATAGTCTGTGGCAGGCCGATTTGCGCAGTTGCCACATTCAAGGTTCTGGCTTGTATAACAAAGGAAGCCGTGGCTTAATCCAATATAAACATATAGTGATGGGCATAGTGAGTTTACAGTAATGGGCACTGGTCCCATCACTGTTAAATAACCTTTAAATTTCATGAAATTTTCGAGCAAGAAACACAACAGCCTGAAATGAACTTTAGGCTTAAAATAACGACAAAAAATTCATATAGTAAAATATAGTTATGGGCACTAGGTGCCCATTACTGTCATGTTCCATTAAATTAAAATACAGTGGTGAGCACCTCATGATTTGAGAGCAAAACTCATTTAGACTTACATCTCATTAGCATGAAGTGCTCTTATCATTTAATAATCACTCAAAACACAAAATTTTAATTTCCAATTGATTTATAATGAAACAAAACCTTAATCAGTACACCTATCTGATTAAAAGAATTCTTTAGAAATGAACAACAACCATCACAACGTTTCACATCGCGCACCTTTCTACACCCCGCCACACACAAGAAAGATGAAAGACAATTGACAAACTGTGAACCTAAAGAAGAAAGACGTACCAACATTTGAAAATCGTCAATAGCTCGCTACAGGCGCTCAGACTCTTATTATTTGAAAATAACACAGGGCTGCAAATTGAAAAAAAGTTCATGTTGTTTTTTGATTAATAGGTGAACTTAATTCTTTGTTCCTAGCTGATTATGAATAATGAATTCATTTTTCCCTGTCACGTAAGGTTTTCTTACAAATCAATGTCAAAATTTGGGCCTTCTTCCGTATTCAATACTGCTTTATTATACCTTATTTCTTATCTTCTACCAGACTAAAGAGCTTATTATGCTAAATAACTGAGCACGTTTTGTTTAATGTGAATGCAGACAGACAAAGAAAACGATATAAGATTCTCTACACATACAGATTACTACATATATACATATAATATGGAAATATATACATAAATATATACGTTTTAAAATGGAAATCAACACAGTCATATAACACTTATTTTTTTACATCTTTTTAGCACGCTTTCTCCTATAAGCTTTCCTAATTTTATTGTGATTTTCTTCTGAAGTTTATCTGTGCAATGTCCAACAGTAGTCAGCCATCATGCTAATACTCCAAAGTCCCTGATACCTTTTCTCCATATCCCTCATGTCTTGGTGGAACCGTTCGCCTTGTTCCTCACTTAATTCTCCGAGATTTGGTGGAAAGTAATCAAGATGAGAATGCAAAAAATGCAACTTGAGATTCATGTTGCAACCCAGTTCTTGAAATTTAACTAACATATTCTCAACAACTTCTTTGTAATCAGCACTTTTGTGGTTCCCCAGGAAGTTCACCGCCACGCTTTTAAATGCTATCCAAGCATCCCTTTCAGCATTAGTCATTGTTGCCTCGAAGTTTTTATCCTTCATTAACTTCCTAATGTCTGGGCCAACGAAGACACCTTCTTTCACTTTGGCGCATGAAAGTGAAGGAAATTTGTTGCATATGAACTTGAAACATTTGCCTTCCCTGTCGAGTGCCTTAACAAATTGTTTCATCAATCCTAATTTTATGTGAAGGGGAGGAAGTATAACTTTCTCAGGACTGACTAAATTTTGTTGAATGATGTTTTTTGATCCTGCGTTCAGTGTTTTCCGTAATGGCCACTGTTTTCTTTCCCAGTGGTCATTTCGAGCCCTACTATCCCACTCGCAGATGTAACATGGCATTTTTGTATACCCACCTTGCTGCCCAAGTACAATGCCCAAAATCTTCAAATCTCCACACACCACCCAACCATGTACCTCGTATTTAATTTTATTAAGAATAAATTGCACATTGTCATATGTTTCTTTCAGTGGCACAGAATGAGTAATAGGAACTGAGGGGAACTTATTTCCATTATGTAACAGAACAAATTTTAAACTTGTTTTATACGAGTCAATGAATAACCTCCAATCACTAGAAAGGCAAGGGAAATTTAACTTGGTCAACAAACCAGACACATCACAACAAAACACGACAGAACCTTCTTTTGAGAAATACTGCACAAATTCTTTTTCCCGGTGTCTGTACCAGGAAAATGTTGTTCCACAGGCCAGCAAGTTATTTTCATTAAGTCTGGAACCAAGAAGTTCAGCAGATTCTTTAGACAGGTTTAGGTCTCTAACTAGATCATTGAGCTGGCGTTGAGTGAGTGGTATAGGGTAACGAGATCCGCTAGGGGGGTTGTAAACGTCATCTTCTATTTCACTATTTTCCACTGAATCACTGTACGAACTAGGATCACTTACAAACTCAAGACTTGATGGAGGTGTCGGAACAGGCAAGTCTAGGCCGTGCAGCACAGGTCTCATTGCAGAGGGAATATTGGGATACACTATCTTTGTCTTCTTTCGAGTATTGCGTCCTACAATTTCACAGGAACAGAAGTAGCAATCGTCGCTGTGGTTTTTAGGTTCTCTCCACACCATTGGTATTGCGAATGGCATAGATGACCGCTTTCCATTGCTCCAGTTCCGTAACGATTCCACACAAGGTCTACACACATTGTGTGGAGCCCACGATTTATCTTGATCTCCAAGTTTCATATGGAAGTATGCGAAATACGCTCTTTTTACAAAATCTGTAATTTTCTGTCTCTGTTTGCGTGGAACAAATTCACCACAGATGTAGCAAAATAAATCTGGTCTATTCTTACAACCACGAGAAGCCATGGCAACACAGTATTCACCGAACTACAAAACAAAACTAGCCTTTTTTAAAAGATTAACTAGCCTAAGAGATTAACATTTCATACCATTGAAGCACATCTAAGATTTGCGATAATTAAATATGAAATTAATTTGAAATGAGATAACAAGGTTTGAAATAGAAATATTTTAAATATTAATGTAGACAACATTGTAGTTAATTTAATTAAATTAAACTTCCTTACGTTTAAAACATATTCATCTTTATTACCGCCTGGATAATTTCATCACGCAGTGGTGACATCTAGTGTCAATCAGTTGAATTACGCTTAAACATGCATACCGCAATCAACCTATATAAATCGCGAATTGTAAGAAATCCTTACGTGATATGAGAAACCTAGTGGCAGTTTCGGTGTCAGCATGTTCAAATACATATAAAACACCCAAAATTATAAAAACAACAGAACCTATGCGGCCCTGTGTAATTGGTATAGGTGCCCATCACTATCAGAGTGCCCACGACTGTATAGTTTCCCCTATTTTGTTTCAAATTAAAACTACAATTTTGCATTTTAATAATCAAGGTGATATTTACTAAAAAACAAACTATAATAACGGACTGTGAAAAAAATACGTGTATTTGCAATTCTGATAACTTCTTAACACCATTGTGCGCGGTGGAGAATGATTAGGATCCTATAAATGAAATGACACTTAAATTCACAGAGAAACTTGAATTTAGGCGTGCTTTTGAAGCTGGAATTGGTAGACGTCACAATACGTTAGCGTAATGTCACTCATAGTACACTCCACTCTAGAGTCATATTTGCTCCTCCCACAGCACCTCTGCCGTGTCGTGACAAAACGCTGTAACTTTGGCGAAGAAGTTTTGCGAAAATGAGCCTTAAAGTTTTCATCCGAAAATGTGATCTGTATCGTGTAGAACCAGTGTAACTAGGCAATAATGGTCAACCAATCAATGTTCACCAAATTTAATCACACAACATGCATTTACGTAACATTACATGTAACCACATGTTTCCAAAGTCAAGATACACTGGTTCTACACGATACAGATCACATTTTCGGATTAAAACTTTAAGGCTCATTTTCGCAAAACTTCTTCGCCAAAGTTACAGCGTTTTGTCACGACACGGCAGACCTGCGGCTGTTTATCTAGGCTTCTGCCTTTATTAATATTTTATAAAAGGAAACAGGAAAGTTTAATTTTCTCCATAATATCTATGGTTCAAATTCCCTACAACGTCGCGGTTGCAGCAGTAAACAGAAGACAGTAACCCAATACTGGGAACAATCCCACTTCTGTGAGTTAGAAAATGAAAATGAAAACACACAATAATGGTATTTGTGTAAAAAAAAATCAAGGAAATAATTATTCGTGAGTCTCAGCGGAAGTTTTGATACTCTTATACCGTTCTGATATTAAATTGATTTTTTAAAGAATATTTAGGAAAAACAACGGAAACAACGTACCTTGCTAAATCGAAAATAGTATGTACGATGAATTAAAAAAAAGAAATCTTTGAATTTTACGTCCCACCGTTATGCCGGTTAGGCTAAAGGAGACGGTGATGCTGAGAAATGAATGAAATGGTGGAAAGAAGAAAGTGGTAGAAACGGGAGGACCCCGAGAAAAACCGCGAGTACGGTGTTTGTCCACTACAAAGCCCACACGGCGCGAGCTGGGATAGAATCAAGGACCCCAAGGACCGGACGTGAACGCTCTATCACTGAGCCACCGCGCCCCACCTACGATAAATTTAAAGTGACATCTTTCAAGCGGGCAGATATCCAGCCCAAAAATTTATGGGAAGCGGTTGAAGTTAGGGGGTCGATCCAATCACATTATACTCCATCACCATATTATAGTTCATTTGCAAGCCTACCGTGTAACTTTTAGGGGTGCAGCCAAATTTTAGGGGAGAGGCCCCCTAGCCCCCCGTGGATAAGGTCCTGCTTTCAAGATGCAATATTATTTCCTCGTGTTATAATGCTAACTGATGTAACTGTAAAGTAGGTATATTATTAGAATCATCAATATTCTTATAAAAGATGGCTGTTACATAACGTTAGATTACAACAAGAAGAGTAAGATGGAAAATAAATACTGATTTCAAGAAGTCGAATATAAGTATATATATATATATATATATATATATATATATATATATATATATATATATATATATATATATATAACATTGTTCTGCAAAATGCAATCCATTAAACAATTAATAATATAAGAGGAGTATAGTTGTATCTGCATATCTAACAGTCATCTGTTAAAGAGGATTCTAAAATTAACTTACCTTCAGCCGAGTACAGTTCCAACTGAGATGTAATTTTCATCAGCAATGTTCACCCTTCGGAAGCTTGCTCACCACTGAAGTATAGGATGATGTAAGTCTACTAGCAGCGTTGCCAGACGCATAGCTCGGAATTATTCCAAAACCTGATCGAAATTATGCTAGATTCGGTCAAATTATACTAGATCCTCATAATTACTAATTCATTAGTTTTAAAAGAAAAAAACGAAGTTGAAATACGATAATGTAATTTAAAATATGCAGAGCGCAAGAATGCGTGGATAGAACTCAATACTTCACGCACCAAACCTTTAACTCAACTAAACTAGTGCAGTCGTTGCCAGACTCAATGGCGTATATATAGTGTAAATGAATGCAAAGTGTTTGTTTACATATTTTGAAAGAAAATTACCTCGCAGCATAAGCGGAGTTGAGAATTATCTGCTCTGGGGGGGGGTAGAGTTTTGGACCTTTCATTTCAGGAATAAAGATGGTCATGAAGTCAGAAATAAATATGGTGAAGTTGTCAAAATGTTGGGATGGGGAGAATGTCCCCCATTGCTCCGCCCATGCCTCGCACTTAGAGGATTAGAAAACCCTGGGAGGAGCCACAAAAAAAAAAAAAAACCCAAAGCCGTTTCTAATTTACTTAGGAAAATGAGACTGCCTGTATGGTTTACCGACTGTATGAATCAATGGGAGAGGATACATTTCTGCCGTTCTTTTTCTTCCCACGACCAACTACTTTCTCATCTCCAGGTTTTGCGGCTTTTTGATAAAACTTGGTGAAATTATGCTAGATTTGGGCAGGATGCTAAAAGCAAGATGCTAGACGCTATAGACATGCAAATTATGCTAGATCTAGCATCATTAAGCTAGATTTGGCAACGCTGACTACTAGGCAGTCGTAGCCTGTCATTCGCCCAAAACGGATGACAGTTATTAGCTTTCCCAAGCGGAAACTAGACGAAATAACATTATAAATTTTATACAAGTGATAGAGCACATTTTTTGGTGCTAGATTATAGATTTATCTCAAATTCGCCAGTTTCGGAGATGTAACACTCTTCTAGTGCGGATGCGACACAACTATACGCACATACACTAATCCATAAAATAAACTCTTTTAGTTCCACGTCTCACGTTTGCTGACAAGGCTAAAGGTGACGGGGGTGACGAGTAATGAATTAGATAGTAGAATAAATAAAGGGGGAGGAAACAGGAAAATCCCGAGAAAGCCCACTCACGCGATGTTTGTCCACCAAAAAACTCACTTATACAACATACAAATAGAACTGAGAGCCACCTTTTCTAAAAGTAGTTTGAAGAAAGTGTTTTAAGATATTCGAATTTTAACGAGGAGATAAGCTTACATCTAAATCAGTGACCGCCAAACCGCCGATCACGAGCCTCTAGCAGCTGGTGGGGACATTTTTTGTAGATCACGTTAACACATCATTTAACCTTTATCTGAGAGCGTGGTAAATTTTATACCGTTAATAGGACATACTACAGGACAAGATATATTTTTACTAGTTAACGATCTTATCAACTCTGAAATTTTTCCTAAGTAAGTTTGTGGTTTTAACAATTGATGGAGCTCCTGCAGTGTAGGCCGAGAAAGGGATTCATAACATTACCTTGTGTTGTAAAGACAACAGCCAAAAGTTTATAAGCAATATAAGAAATGTAAGATTTTTTTTCTAAAAATGATTGGTAGTTCTTTTGGGTGGCAGGTCACCCTTGTGCCATATTCTACTGCGGTATGAGAAATTCAGAAAACAAAGTGGGGGCCAAGTTCATGCAGCCCCTCACAATGCCTAGGATCAATTTAATTGGTTCATCTGAAATACTTTTGTTTTTACCGGATTGTACCGTAATTTATTTTGTTTTTTCTCTCTTGGATTATTAAAAATAACAGATCACAATGGGGCATAGCTCAAGGAGGCCCTCAAATGGGGAGTTAATACGCCGGGTACACGTGACTTTTGTATGTCATATGAACGTACTTGGTTAGTACCAGATTTTACCACAATGAGTTTTAGTTTAACTATAATAGTTTTTGACAAAATAAGAAAAGAAAATCGGGGGCCTGCGTGTATCTGGTCCCCACCTCCCGGTACAAAAGATTTAATCGGCTCATTTGAAAGATTTTCGTTTGTACAGAATTTTACTGTGTTTGTTTCGTTTGTACAGTCTTGGATTATGAGAAAATAACGAAACAAAATGGGTCCAGGTCAAGTACGCCCTCAAATCAAGACTTAATACTCTGGGTAAATACGGTTTTCGTATATCATATGAAAGTACTGAGATTACCAGATTGTTCCACAATGAGTTTTAGTTTAACCAGAATGGATTAGGATAAATAAAGAAAACAGAATTGGCGGGCTCTGTGAACCTTCACCCCACGTTATACAAACGACCTAATCGACTCATTTGAAACATTTTTGTTTGTACCGAATTGTACCGTAGCTTTTTTCGTAGATTATGAGAAATTAACGGAACAAACTTTGAGCCTAATTCAAGAAGGCACTCAAATCAGGTTTTATAACAGAGGATACATGTTACTTTCAAAAAATTTGAATTTCTCCTGGTGGATCAACTTGACCCGATATGCGGAAATTTGTTTGTACCGAGAGGTGTGGGGGCTAGGTTCACAAGGGTTGGTAAGTCACAGTGGGATTTTAAAATGATATGGTAGCTACAAAGTTTCATAAATGTCGCAACCACTGATCAAAACTAATTTTTGCACTGCTCTTGTTACGAAAATAAAACTCCGTAAAATGATTACAGGAGTTCAATCAACTATGTCTATTATCGAATTCTATTTCTTAAATATTTTTTAGGATAAATATGCCCTGATATTTTAAGGATGTTTCTTTACGCAAACTAATTCAATATTTTAGAAGCCACAAGAATGGTTATTGTTTTCAAAATGCTTTTTCTGAGATATCTCCTGATTGAGAAAGAGCAAAGAAATCTCCGACAAATTATACGTAACAAATATATGGTTTCAAATAAGAAAAATATAGAAAAGAATACTAGATGTCAGTAACTGTTATATTAGATGGTCCACTGCGTTGTGTCTGTGGAGATAATATTCTGCAGTAGTTTATTAAGAGTAACACAAAAATATTTGTACAAATTTTCTTGGCTTTGTCTATATTAAAACACTAGCATATTTTACAAAGTATCAAATAGGCAAAATATAATAACTCGCTACTCAATTAGTTTCTAAAGATGCTTTTAAAATCGTTCCGATGGCTAAATGATGCAGAAATTATAAATGAGCGGTAGAGAAAACGATTTCGCGTAGAGGCAGAGAGTTAATGAGAAATCATAGTATTGGATATTATATAGTGGAAGTTTCGACATCGTACAGAGATATTTTAAAATGTCGTTAGAACACAAAAGAATTAAAATTAGTCTTTCTTATTTCTTAGGCTAATAGTCATCGTTTTCCCCTTTTTTATTTAATATTTACATTTAGAATCAGTAATGTTTTTCCTGCATTTAAGCAACGTAAGTATTGGATCACCGACACCATTGCTCCAAGGGCTACAATGCTAATTACTCAAGCATTAGACAACATACTGAAGAGCTCATGTTTGTCATCTAGCACACTATTCCTTTTTAAAAGCATTCAGCAAAGCCAATACTCCGAGATAGTACACAGCCACCTCAACTATAAAATTGAAATTACATCTAACTTTATGCCTGACTTCTACCGAACACTATATTTTACAGTTGACGCCGATAAAGTTTGTCTATGTAGGTGGTTTGAATTGGAGCTTGGCGTCCCTTTCAGCACTGTGGCTATATGGACGTGCACCTGCAATGGATTCCGAACCACTAAAGCTCCCACCAGGAATTTGGTGTTATGCTGTACAGACTACATATCCATTATGAGTGATTGTATATACACAATAGTATCTTCTCATTTTTTATTCTACCCTGGGGACGAATCTACACCATAATTTCACCGTCAGATAATGTCAAATCATTTTTCGAGAAGAGCATAATTTTTATTGAAACACTTCGTTGACATCCTGTGTTATGCTGTCAATATAACCAGAACGCAGCACATATATCTTATAAAAAACGTTAACGCACATTATATTACCTAAAAAATGTGGGAAAGCTTTAAATTAAGAGAAATGAAGAAAGCAAATTGAATAATTTTCTGTTGGTGAAAGCATATTGCAGTTTTGCAGTTTTCTTTTTATCGTATATGTTTTCATAATAATGTTGTAAATTATTTACTTTCAAGTATAGGCTTAGCAAAAAATAATGTATAAGAATTATAACTTGCATCTCCTTACAAACACAAATTTATATCACATTACCAAAACACTGCGGCACGTGACAGGTACATGTAATCCCATGTGGATTTAATGCATACACGAACGTCGTTTGAGGAGAACATTGGATCAATTCTTCCCTCCTTAGTTTAAGAAGTACTTCTTTTTAATAAATTGTATACTAATCAAAATCGTGAAACTCAATCTCTCCCTTTACATTGGCAACACTTGAAATTACACTACTGAACACACAATATAAATATACTCTAATTCATACACACTTATCGCAGGATTCTGAAATACGTATTTTTGGATAGGGCACATATTAATTCCTGAGTGAAGTCTTGACTCGACTACGGTAGGTCCCATAGTTTCGGAGCTATGGACCATTAAAGTTCATTTTTTTACGTTTTCGGCAACCTGTAACTTCTAAAGGAAGCATTTGTGGACCTAGGTTGGTCTATACTTTTTGTCTTATTTTAATTTCAGGAATCAGTTCCCAAACGTTGTCGGTGTTATTTTGAAACACCCTGTATATTTGTAGCCTCGAATGTTTCAACAAGGAAAGACAAAGGTTTGCGTGACCATCTAATTAATGGTTACAGAGTCTACACAACGTTGGTATAAGTCTAATCTATTGGGATGTTGCTATCGTCGTCCAAACCATTCAGTTCAGACTGCTTCACATTTACGTCTTCAAGTATCTCATTTCTACGTAAGTGATTCGCTCCAACACGCTTCATTGCTCGGTTATCTAACCTTTGTACGAGCGGTGCATCTTTCCCGGTTTCCTGTTCAGATAAATCGAAACCAGAAATCTCACCTTTCTCCAACATGTCTAAAATTTTCTCCGCGGATAGAGATTGTGTGCTTACAGATGGTTTATCCATGATGTTAATCCGTCTACACTCAAACTTAGTGCACCTTACATTTTATAAGTAAATTGCAGCGGCGTAGCGTAAAGGAACGCCGGTACGCCCGGCATCCCCTGTTAATAAGAAAAATTATATAAATTGTTTGCTTGTAATTATCACAATTATTTCCACTGCAATCTTCTGGATGCGCTCTCTCGCCGTCACGCCTTACTGTGACAAGCGGAACCTACGCATGCGCGTCACTCAAATGCACATTTTCTGTTTCTCCTCCTGTCGTATGCTATGTTCCTTGGGCTTCCAAGCTTACTGCAAGCATCGGGATTTTCGTCTGCTTCCTGTTGAATGCGCATGCCCAACTACTTGCTTCTCCTCATCCTTTGCAACCCTACAGTTTGCTTTAGTTATACGCTGGCGTGTTCAAGTATTTCCAACTCTATATATTTTGAACTAAGCTATAGTTTATGTGCAGAATGTACGAGCGCCAACATGGAGGAGATAGAACAAAACAGAAATGGTTAGTTCAATGCCATTTTGAAGCATGTCGGTTATGTAAATAATAGTATAAAAATAGTTGTGCTTTCATCGTAATTAAATGCATCGTAGTTGTAATCGTAATTAAAGGCAAACTATTAATCTTCATCAGAAACACATAATATGTCCATTAGCGTGGCCAGAAACTCATTGAGGGAGCTCATGCACACAAGCATAAATATAAAACATTCTGTAGAATCACTATCACCGACCTGGCAGGCCAAGAGAGCCAGCACTCACCCCCCTTCGCAAAGATTGCTTGGGCCCTTCAGTCACTGGCACATATCCCTGGGAGATGAGGGCGACATGTCCCGTCCAATCTTGGAATAGGGGACTGTTCCCCCCCCCAATAATCCGATTTGAAATTGTGATTATTTGTATCCGACTGCCACAAAGGTAAGTGAGATGAAATTGAAGTCCCTTGACTTGTTTCATTTTTTTAAAAAAAGAGTCGTATTCTTTAATATTTCATTGCCATTAATTATTGTTAGTCTATTTTCAACTATTTGTTTAATTCCTGTAACGATTCCTATAATGCAATTGTGATCATAATTTTGCTCAAATAAGATTATTGTTGCGCCATACATAGTTGATTTTCTTTCATAGTTTTGGGGAAGTCATTATTTATATTATTACAAAACAAGTATCCTAAAATTTTAATGTGTATTATTATGATGCGTAAGTAGAAACGTATCAATTATAAATATGCATGTATTCAGATTTCAGAATGTGTTCACGGCACTGATTTGTAATATATACCACAATTTCATCTACATCGCCTGGTATATAATATACAACAGGTTCATCTCAGAAATCAGATTCATCTACCGTAATATGAGTCTCATCTCTCCTCCCCCCAGAATAAGCCTCAAATATGCCCTCCTCCCAATGTTGAAGACAACTCTGCTCCCCTGATTTTCCACAGCATTGTTTTTCAACTTCATAAATATTTTGAACATCGCTTTAAAAAAAATGGTCTTACCCGTCCCCCGAATGTTGAAGACAGACTATATTTCCCCTCGGAATAGCTTTGTATTGCTGATTGCAAACAGTGTTGTATCGCTCAAGTGACTGAGTTTGGCATACCCATTTCGGAATATCACGCTACGCTACTGGTAAATTGTGGTCTGCAGTCCTTGATACAAGTCCAATTGAAATTAAAAGAAGTCAATTCTTTACGCATAAAAGATATACGGATTGAGTTTTCATTGATAGCACACCTGTTCATTACGATCCTGTTGGACGCAATTGTGTACATTGTATTTCAACAAGAAATGAAGTTATAATGAGTTGCATGACATCTTTGTAATTTCACCACAAAAGATAACATATATTCAGAAAAACATTTAATCACTTCAAAATGTTGTTTCAGAGACGTAACACTTGAAATTATTGTAATAAAGTTCCATGAGACAGTGCCTGTTGACCGACCAACAACACCTCAGACTATTTCCAATATCTTTATCATATACTGCTTACTAGAGCATAGCAGCTGCTTGTATAACACCAAAGCAAAGCAATGCACATGTAAACAATCAGTCTGCGTGCCCACAATAATGGTTTAAGTAGACTTAATGCAATGGAAATTTAATGTACACAATTGTGACCGCCAGGTCTGAATGGGTTAATCTGCGTTTTGAGCAGGCCCGTATTCACGGCAGAGTCTAAGGACGAAGGGCCTCCTCTAAAAGTTTGTTGGCTAAACTAATATTTTCACGGTAGGGTCGCAAATGAACCATAATGTGGTGGTGAACTAAGAATATGGTTGCATCGGGTCTCCCCCTAACTTCTTCCGGCCCCCCTACATTTTTGGGTTGGCTACGGTCCTGTTTTAGAGAAGCATTTCTCTGTCTTTTAATGCACTGTTAAGTTGCCTATATATTGATAGTATCTGCAACATTAGAGTTGTAATAAAACATAACTTTAATTTGCACCTTCTTCATTAAAGCTTTGGAGATATTCCACAATATTAATAAGATAAAACTAAAACAAGAACCAAATATACATTAATATACTTGTGTAACAGTTTCGACATTGTAACATAGCCGGATAGGGTGTCTGAACAATTGAATGTTACATTACCTAAAGTGTTACAGAAGTACTCGTATTAATATATACATATGGTACTTTGGTCGTTTGGTTTTATTTATGCTGTAGAATTCTGATGTGGAATACTTTCCTAAGAGTCCCATAGCTTCAATAGATAACCCACTAACTACGTGACTTTATTCAATTAAAAAACTCCAGAACAAACCTTATGACTTTAAAATTCTCTTAAATAGTTTTCAATGTTTACAAGTGTTCAGTACATCGTTAATCCATCAACCTCTTAAGCTTCCGACTTTCACTTTTTTGTAAGTCTGAATGTTTCCTAAAACCCCTGTACGTAACTTTGGTAATTCAATATGCTCTTACACATTAGAATCACCTAACGATTATGGATTATTACAATATGAAGATGATGATTATAAATGTTTTTGAAATCCTTCTTGTAGTAGTTTTTCAACATCTCCTTTACATCCTGCCATCATACTTGCATAAACATAACACTGACAAATTATTTCTTCTTCTTCAAATCCCGCTGCGGAAAGAGTTTCAGAGACTTTTTCTTGTTTGCCTTTACAAGATGAATCCGATAATTTCACCACTGATAACACAAGCTTTGGGGCAAAGAAAGTGTGAAATGAAATGAAATGAAATCTCTAAGTTTTACGTCCCACGGTTATGCCGGTTAGGATAAAGGTGGTGGTGATGATGAGAGATGAGTGAAACGGTGGAATGAAGAAAGTGGGAGGAAACGGGAGAACCCCGAGAAAACCCACGAGCACGGCGTTTGTCCACTACAAAGTCTACACGACGCGAGCTGGGATCGAACCATGGACCCCAAGCACCGGAAGTGAACGCCCTACCACTGAGCCACTGCGCCCCCCACAATGAAACTGTGATCCACTTTAATCACATTTTATTCTTATTTTATCAAACATCATCTCTGTCAACACATTTGTTCTTTCGTATTACAGTTTAGATGACGTATTACGGTTTAGATGCAGAGTTTTGAATAGACTTCAGTTTCGGATCTTTTTTCATTGTGTACTTGAACAGTTCTGTAACATATCTAGTAGAACTTAAATCATAATGATTTATTTTTTATAGATCTTACAGTCCAAATTCTCAAAGTCCACGATATTGTAGCTTGTGTAGTGGGAGAATCTGCACTACTTTTATCTGCAGAACAAATGACAACTTCAATTGGTCAACCTGGGAGCGAACGGTGAGAAGAAAGTTTTGAAAGCCCAAAACAGCATATGTTAAAAAAATCGAAGAAATAAATAAAATAAAATAAATACAATTAAGTTACTGTTTATGTGAATAACTGAAGTCCTCCGTCATTGTTCGATTCCTTGATGGCCATTGAATATTGAAGTACAATATTACACAAGAAGAAAAAACTTCTATCACGCATGAGATTTGAAGTCAATCTGACAAACTGCAAGATGAATTCAAATCACAGAGAAAGATAAGATGTCACATATTATTTAGTGGTACCAGAACCGAATACCAAATTTGAAAGTGAGATTAACGCATCAAGTGAAAAAAAAAACAATATAACCAAAGGAAGACAAGAATGAGAAAATACATATTTTTGGTTATATTCAAGTAGAATACAGTACAAATTGTAAGTTGAGGTTACGCATGACTATAAAAATGGCCAGATCCAAGGTGGTCTAAGGCTCGGTGACCATCCAGCCGCATATCCACCACTGCTGCAAAAACCCGATGACAGAGAGAAAACTGAGAAATCTTTCACCACCTCTTAGAACCCGACCTTGGTTAATATACGCCCTATGTTCCCTTATAGAAACAGTTACATCCCTGAATAAAACTGCCAATTAGATCGAAAATCATGTGCAAAGATAGCTAGTTTCAGCGGGTTTACGTATTTCCACAAAACGTCAGAGCTCTTGATCGTATGACGGTATGTGAAATTAAAGTAGTAAAGTTTGATTCTTGCAAGGACTCAAAGAGAAAAGTAAGCTAATTGAAAATTATGAAAAAATGCATTCAGATTATGAAATGAATACAAGAAATTTGATTCAGATTAAAAACAAATTACAACATTTTAATTTCCACTTTATCAAAGCTCCATCACTCTAGCGAATCTATTTATTTGCTGAAAAAAACATCAAAATACCGATATCTTATAGAAATACTAACCTTGTATATAAGTATATTTAGTAAACTGAAAAGTCACAAAGTTACTAGTTTTAGTTCATCTTCTGTAATGGCCAGTGCAACATTTCAGATGCAAGTACAATTACATAAATATTACAGGACTAGTTTTTTTTTTTTTTTGAAAATTAAAGAGCAATGTGAAATTTACAGTAACACTCAATTTACAGTAACTCAATACAACAAGACATAAAATAGGAGATGAAATACAAAACTTACCAAGTAACTTTTTATTGTTACCAAACCTAAACTTTGGTTATAAGATCACGCTTTTCCATGTTGATACTTTGCTCTTTACTATTCATGCAACATTATTTTATTACATTAGTATAAATTCCGCTTCTGCATTGCACAGAGTATTCAATTTTGTCACATTTCGCTTGCTTGATTTTATGCATTTTAGCATTTTATTTACGTTTTCTGTAAAGAGAGATGTTATCTGGTTTCTGGTTTCTCCGTTCTTTGTCTTTGATCTATCTTTTTGCAGAAAAGTTAATTTGAGAAACTCTCTTAGACCAAAAATGATATTGAATTTTTCAATGTAAAAATTATTATGAAGAAGGAGAACAACTACATGGGAAACATAAGAAGTAAAACATGCAGCTGTACGGAAAGAAACTAAAATATGAAACAAATTTTTACATGAAACGAAAGGACATCTTTCAGTTTAAAGCCAACCTTTACCCTACGAGAGATGAATGATTAAGGCAAGTGAATGATGATGGAACAATTAGTGGAATGAGAAGGTTGGAGAAAAGATGAGTACCCGAGGAAATCCATGGACATGGTGTTGTCCACTACAAACTTATTTAGCAAGGAATCGAACCAGGGACCCCACGCGCCAGATGTAAGCTCTCTATCACTCAGCCACTATGGTCCCCACAACTTGTTATCAATAGGAAGGCGCATCCAGAAAGTAAGTCTCCCAAGCGTCCCACGGCAAGGAAACGGTATGTTGCACGAAGCGACTACGTGTACGTGAGAGAGTAAGGTCCTATCATGGCACTTGCACTAGCGGAACTTCCCCAGTGCTCTCAGTAGCGTCGTGGCAGTGTCTGAAGATGGACGTTCCTATTCCAGCTCCTTCTGTATGTGAAGTGCGAGCAGTGATAAAGTTTTTGAATGCACAAGGCATACCACCCATTGAAATCCGTCATTAGCTGTGCCAGGTCCATTGGTCTAAGGGCACGAGCAAGCAGTTCCTGCAGTTTTTCCTCTCCTTACTGCACACCACTGTCACGGAGTACCTGTTGATCAAGAAGTTTTGTGTTGAAGCAACTGGACCTAGAGCACAGAGCGAAGAGGAAGGGTCAGGATTGACATTTTGGCAACGATACAGCTGAAGATGGATTTCAATCGGTGCTGTGCCCTGTGCATTCAAAAACTTTATTACTGCACGCACTTCACACGCGGCGAGAGCTGGAAAAGGAACACCAAACTTCAATCACTGCCACGACGCTACTGAGAGAATTAGGGAAGTGCTGCTGGCGCATGAGCCATGTTAGAACCTTACTCTCTCACGTACAACGTCAATGAAGGTTGGTTTATATTTAATTTAAATTGTATTAAATCTAAAGGTGTGGATATTTTGTGCAGAGGAAATCTAGATTATCGATGTGGATTCTAGTTTGGAACGTACGCATAGAATTTTAAGCGCATTAGTCTTCTTGAATTCACTTTCAAGTCTCATTACAACCAGATATTACTGACTGACTCATTTACAGTACGATTTAGATTAGTATCGAACAGGAGATATGATCTTATTGGCACACCAAAATCAGTTGAGACCGACTCTATACGGTTGAATGTTATTTATATTATATTCACGTCCCAGGTGTTTATTTTTTCTTGAAATGATATTAGACGACACTTCTAAGAATTTAACGGTAGTTGTTTACTTTGCATCAAATAGAAAGTGCATTAACGAAATTTGGCAAAATGATGTTTTCTTCCTCAAAAGCTATGACACGGTAAAAGTTATCTGCATACAACATCTTTTGTGACTTTGAGATAAACAATTAATATGTAACACAAACCCGGAAACATCCTAAGTTTAAACTCTGCGGAAAATCGAAATGAACTGCAAATTCCCAAGTAGGACATTTGTGTAGCGCACAAGATGTTTGCATTCACGGATGTGTTACATAGAAATTTACATACAATTTCTAAGAAAATGGAATTTACAAATTTCCTAATAAGAATATTATGATTTATGACTACAAACGC
The DNA here is from genome assembly GCF_964235325.1 of Thermobia domestica. Lineage (NCBI taxonomy): Eukaryota > Metazoa > Arthropoda > Insecta > Zygentoma > Lepismatidae > Thermobia > Thermobia domestica. The sequence goes on along the minus strand of NC_137458.1, from coordinate 263,281,800 downwards.
TTTGCTGAGGAGCTTCTTCATGGCAATATGGTTAGCGTAGGCATTGGCGCGAGAGACGCAAGTTCGATTCCAGGCTGCAGATCGTATGGGTCATATCCCACGTTTAACTGTAGGTCCAACAATCACCATAGCCCTCTCCGAACTAAGCTTTACAATAGTCTGTACTTATTATATCGACTTAATTTTTATTAGAAGTTTATGTTACTAGTGAGTGAGTAAACTCAGTCAGATGAATTCCTGTTGATTATCTGGTTAGAATATCATTTTATTAATATTTTTTTTATAATTAAGTAAACATGTGTATTTTTCCCACTAATAATTTCAAATATCATAGCGGTTACAGTGATTTGCTAATTCCTACTGTTCTGTAACTTTCTAACTATATTCACATTATTTCTGCTATCCTCGGAAATGGGAGCAAATATAAGCAACTTCCTCCGTAGTTGAAAAGTAAGAATGGCCAAATGACTTATTAAGCATCGCCTGTAATGAAGGTTTAATGATTACGAAACAATCTTGATGATGATATAAGGTGAAGTTTTGTCTAGTCCAAGAGAGATTTGAAACCTCAAACGTTTGATAGCATCTGTAACCTCTTCCACTTTAACATAAATTAATTAAAACTGATTAAATCTTTCACAGTTAACATTATGTTATAAACGTTCAAGATCAAATCACATTTTTAAACAAGAAATGAAGGGTTGCATAGGTACTTTGGTAAATTGGGGCAACGGCTCCAAGTTTATTCCGGTGCTCGAACTATTCCAGGTTTTTTTTTTTTTTTTTTTTTTTTGTGAGAAGTTTCAGCAAAAAGGAAAGGTTGAAAAGAACAAAAAAGGAAAAGAATGGAATGATGTATTTTAGTTTAACGTAATCCGTTTTACCGTTTAGGCTACTTAATAAAATACAAGTAAAGAACAAGAGGGGGAGAACGTAGTCGTGTGTGTTCACTGGCTATAAGCAAAATCTAATCGAACTTCGAAACATTTTCGTCAAAAACTTTTCTTATGAGTAAGTTGCACCGGGCTGCAAATGAAAACAATCTAAAAGTTGTTTTCGTATTAATCGGTGAATTTAATATTTCTTGACTAGCTGATTCTGAAAATGATGTCCGTTTTCTCCCATCAGATTAGGTTTTTCCGCAAATTGACTTTGAAAATCCAACCCAGTACCAGAAAATGTACATGTATATATAATATATAAGAACAGAAATACGAAGGAACTATGCAGATGTCTGTACTAAAATATTTATAAATTTATACGTAAATCTGAATGAATATAAATACATTCATCTATAACAAGTTTATTCTTATATAGATGCAATCCTGCATCTGATGAGTATGTAAAACAAATAAATACTTTTCAACTGTCTTTCAAACACTTTTTTCTGTAAGTTTTGGTGAGTTCCTTATGCTTTTCTTCCTTTCTTTTTTATGTAATACTCCGCCATCATACTAACACTCCTCCTATACTGGTATTTATGCTCCATATCTCCATATCCAAGTAAAATCCCTCACTTACTTTTCACTTACTTGAACAAGATTTTCTGGAATGTAATCCAGATATCGATGCAAGACCTGTATTTTAATACTCATGTCGCACCCAAGTTCTTGAAATTTTAACAACATAGTTTCCACAATGCACTTATAATCTGCATCTTTGTAGTTACCGAGAAAATTCTGCTACACTTTTGAATGCCACCCAGGCATCTCTCTGAGCTGGATTCATTGTTGTTTTGAAAGTTCTCTTTTCCATACGTTTTAGTATATCGAGACCAATTAATATGCCTTCTTTCACCTTTCCATAGAAAACGGATGGAAATGTATTTTATAGAAACTCGAAACATTGTCCCTGTTTGCCAGATGCTTTCACAAATTGTTTAATGAGTTCCTACTTAATGTCAAGATGTGGAAGTAATATTTTGTCCTAACGAACTAAACGTTCCTGTGCAATATTTTTAGATCCTGGATTCTAAAATACCTATAATGGCCATTCCCTTTTTACCAAATGCTCACTTCTTGTCCTACTATCCCATTCGCAAATGAAACATGGCATCTTCGTATATTCAGATTGCTGTCCTAGCAAAATGCCCAAAATCTTGAAATCACCACACACTTCCCACTTATGTTAGTGATATTTAATTTTCTTTAGAATTAATTTCATTATTTCTTTCATTGAAATCGAATAGGCAATAGGCACAGATGGGTACTTAGTTTCATTGTCTAAAAGAACACATTTCAAACTTATTCTGTTAGAATCAAGAAACAGTCTCCAGCTGGTAGAAAAAGAGGAAAATTTAACTAATTAACCAGATCCAACACATCACAAGAGTACATGAGAGATTCTTGTACAAAGTAGGGTGAAATTGTCTTTCTCCGTCTCTAGGGGGCAAATGACGTTCCAGATACCAGAAGGTCCCTTTTCTGAAGTATAGCACTAAGAACTTCTGCAGACTCCTTAGACAGATTTAAGTCTCGAATCAAATCATTAAGATCATTTTGTGAAAAAAGTACGCTGAAATGAACCACTAGGCAGTTCAAGGTTGTCATCTTCTATATCGCTTTCCTGGCTTGGCGAACTCGAATTACTAACACACTCTAACAGTGATGAAGGTTTTGGGATAGAAATGTCTGGACCATGGTCGATTTATAGCTGATTGAATATTTGGATAAACTATAATCTTCTTATTTCGTGCAACAGTTTAACAGCATTAGAAGTAACAATCGTCAATTTTATTCTTCAGTTCCTACAAACAATACCAATTCCAAAGGGCATAGAAACCAGTTTTCCTTATTCCGGTTTCTGAAAGATTCAACAAAAGAACGGCACACTTCATGCGGAGGCCATAGCTTCGGTTGATCACCAAGTTTTATATGAAAGTAAACGTAATATGATTTTTAAACAAATTCCGAAGAATATTGCCGTTCTCTCTTTGGAACAAATTCACCGCAAATATACCAAAACACATTCGAACTATATTTATAACCACGAAGTGCTATTTATCTATACAAGAATGTATCTATACAAGAACAATGTGTTCCAGGAAGACGAATGTTTGCCATCGCCTGTTGTTCGTTATACTTCTAATGATACTACTCCGAGAGGAAGAAACGACATCAGCCAGCCGAAGGAATGTAATGTAGTGCTACCAAAGGAGTCCATTATAATTTCAACATTCTGTAAGTGACACTTCTTGTCCTAATATTTGTACAGTAAACCAAGATAAACATTCAACGAGCAAGCAAAATCAGGGTGCCCAACCATGTATTACAAGCACCAGCAACAATGATCTTTATGCTCCCAATTCTGACAATTGTAGTGTAACCAAAATTATGTCACTGGACATGGTGAGGCCTCTTCCCAAGTAAATACTTCACAAGAAAAATGTTATTCTTAGGAATAACAGATGCACCTATAAGAAAGAATTAGCAAAAATCAGGAGAAACACAAACTTTTTAGCACTATCAAAGAAGAAACTATTCACTAAATTAAAGAAACTACCTCCAAATATGTAATTGAAGAAATACAAGAAATGTGACTTTAGTTCTAGTTCGGAAGACGATTTTTTGTGATACATATTTCAACAACAAAACCTCGGGAAAAATGGGTTAAATGTATCTTATGCCACATTCGGGCTCAAGAAATGTGCACTGATGAAACAATCCTTTCGTATGCCAAAACTGCAATTCCGACGATGATTATGGATACAGTTTTTACGTAATTGCACTAGAAATAATTTAATTACATGTTGTATTTAGTGTTATGAATTATTATTGTTAGAAGTACATTTTCTGTATTACTCTGAAAATAATTTTGATCTGCTTCACGATTTTTGGAAACCGTGTAGAATTCAAATTATATGATAGCCAATTACATTTTATAAAGGCTCAAGTAAAACATGGAATAATGTATTCCCTATTTTTAATCAACCCCACACTGTGTTTCAACTTACCACGTAAACAGAGTTGTTTCCAATATTCGCAGACACGAAAAAGTCGTGTGTTACTCCGTAATGTGAACCCATGAAAGAATGACACTGTACGTAATACGAGGGGATATTTAAAAGTTATTCACAAAGGTTTATATTTGTGAATTTCAGATAAATATTGCTAAAGTTATGTGCGCAAATGTGAAACGTGTTGCAACCAGTTCCAGTCTTCCCTTTTGACTAATTTTAATCATGAAAATTCCAGTTTTAATGATGGGTTATTTGCAATCTGCAGCTATTTATTTAATTTAGGGGCATGGAAGTCGATATAAAATGTTTAAAAAATACAAGGTTACTACGTTAACGTTTTCCGAAATTTCGTCTTAAAGGGGGAGATAGAGCAATTTCTGTAATATTCAACTTTCAATTTTATTTATTTATTTTTCAGAGAGTGTTCATTATGAAATTTCAAGTAAGAAACTACATAACCGACATAAAATAAAGTGGTACTTCCGGTTGACGTGGAAAGCTGAAATTTGGCATGATTGTACTTAGGTAGTTTTCCGGGGCTAACTTACAAGAAAATTGCCAAAAGTGAATATTTTTAATTCTTAATGGGTGTAAAGGAGGAATGAAAAACTTTCCCATGTTACTTAAATGGACCTTTTTAGGTGCTTGAAATTCGAATACAAACTTGAAGTTCGGTATGCGTGTATGTGTTCATTAGCATTAGCTAAGCAAGTCACTGTAAATGAAAATTTCCAATATTTGAGGGGTTTTATGGGTAACTGAAAATCTCTATATGTTATTTATATGGGACATCGTTTACACCCCAAACTTACTGGACACTTCCTTTAGGGCTACAATTAATAAATTTTGATATAATTGTAAATTTTCTAGATCAACCGACAGGAAAATTTCCAAAATTGAATACTTTTAATTGTTAAGATGTTTACAGAGGCGATGAAAAACTTTCCCATGTTATTTAGATGGACTATTTTTACCTATAATCTCATATTTTAGATACTTGGAATTTGAGTAGAAACTTGAAATTCGTTATGCTTTACGTTTTCGTTAGAGTTACTGAAGTGAATAACCGAAAACAAAATTTTCCAAGTGTAGATGGTTTTATGGGGAACTAAAAAATCTTTCCCATGCTAATCGTGTGTCAAATCTTTCTACACCCCCAGAATGTTTATACACTCCCGGCAGGATTAGAATGATGAAATTGGTCATGATTATTAGGGTGGATCGAAAAAAAAACTCTTTTTTTCGAAATCGATAACGGCTCACACCGGAAAAGTTGTCCAACCATAACAGTAGTTCACTGAATTTTTTTTTTCATATTTTTCGGACGATGTCTTGCGGTGACGTAATCTGTTTAAAGTTTTGGAAAAATCAACATAGGCAACATGCATTGCACAGTATGTAGACCATATGTTTAATCATCCAATAAAGTTCGGAAGTAGTATATTTCTCTACGTGATCGTTTTTCAATTTTATGTTCTTTAATAACATTAGTAATATGTATAGTTCCTTGCTTGTTTTGACAACAAAATGAATTTATTAACAAACCTGCGTAAAGAATAGGAATGACAAATGGAACCCTGATTCCATTGTTGCTCGAATCAGGGCAAAGGGACAGTTAGTGTTTGTTTCTGGTAGTGGAAGAGTTCGTGTTGAATGAATGACATGACCGAGGGGGATTGGGTTGCTGGGAAGGGCTGTGCTTTGCTTTAGTGCAGTTTTGCTTGCGATACGATTAACGTGTTGACTTTTGAGTGTTGAGAGAGCGGGTGTTCTTTGAGGTTAAAGTGTGTGTTTCGCGTGTGCGCTGTTAGTATTCTGTTTTGTTGACTGTTGTTTTGTGTTTTATAACTATAGTTTTTTTTAACTAACAAGTATATTGCTTAACAATTTAGAAGGACAACGACCTAATAAGAAGTAAGGAGCCTTCAACGAGTGAGTGGTTGCAAGTGCTACAGTGCCACCGCCCTTTTAAGATTATCGATTCCCTTCATTAGGAATCGGAAAAAGCCTCCTGTGAGGACTTCCCGTCAGCGTGTGAATAGTGGTATGTTTAGTACGCCCTCGGAATTAAACGAAATTCACTTGCCGACGTGTGGTGAGGTCATACATTTTGTAAACTTGGTGAAACTATATTTGCCTTCTGAGAACAATGGCCGTGACTTGCCGTTAAGTGAAGTATTGCCAACAATCGCATATTTGGGTGATAGACAACTCGAAAGTATCATCCCCTCCCGTCATACCGAAGAAATGTGTTGTAACAAAACTCGTGAGGTACTGCAAAAAGTGTCGCTGTGTTTCCAAATCATTAAAAGGGAAAAATAAGAAAACAGTGCAGAACTTCCCAATGCAGATCTGAATGATTAGGTGTGGAATAAAGAACTACGAGTCCCAACTCGGGAAGAAGCATTCCTTCAAGACCAACGAACACTGCGAAAAATGATAATAGGCGGCCTAAATGCTAAGAGTACAAAGTCACTGCAAGCAGCCGGTCAATGAAGAGAAAAGATTGAATAAAGTTCGACTTTGATGACAACTGATTAGACTTCGAAGGCAAAGATTGGATTGGGAGTACCTACGACTTCTGATGATACATCGGAGGAGTCCCATACCGTTACGTTGCAGTCTGAGTTTGAACTACCTGCCTATATTCGTAGGCAGCAGACCACACAAACCAGGATTCGTCTTTCAAAATCATATTCTGAGGCTTAGAGAACAGATGTTTCTGGCAGGCAAGCTGGTCTCATTGCTTCAGCTGCGCTTATCTCAGGAGTTATCTCAAAAGAATCTCCCGCAGCCCATTATAGATAGATCGAGAATTAGGAGAGAAAAATAGAAACAGAGCTTTGAAGTATAATAGGATGAAGATATCTCTGATCACGCTGTTTGAGGCCTGTACTTAGATGGTTGAAAGGACAAGACAAGAAAAAGGGGAACAAATTCTATTGCCGTGAAGTAAAAGAGTACGACGTCACCATTATTGCTTACCTGGGTCACATGACACCACCATCAGGTTCCGGACTTGACACCGAAACAGCTATACTCGACTTTCTGGAGGCGAAATAAGCGGACTTGTCAACAACTAGAACCTAGAACTTATCACTGTAGTTTTCGTTGTCACCGTCTGCATTGCTTTATGATCATCCTATCATCATCGTCATCGTCACCATCATCACAGTTATCACTAACGCGATCTTGTCCATGTCCTACTTCAACTTCCTGAGATGCTGCACATTTAATAAGAGATTTTCTAAATAACTTCCTGAAATGAGGGGGAACGAGTTTTTGTTTTTGTTTCGGAAATGAGATTGACTTGAAACGATAGGATCTGACCTGATCGAATGCTCCCTTTTCGAGAAGTTTTTCTTGCATGAGCTACCCTATGTACTATAATGTACTTTTGTGTTACTTCTTGAGCTTCCTCGGAGAGCATTCCGATAGCCAAGATGGCTGCATCAATAATACTTTCTCCATGAATTAGAATTTTATGAACAGAAATCGACATGAAAAACCATGGATATAGACTAAGATCAGTTTGGTAGTTTCTAATGTGAATGCATCAAATTTTTCTACATTAATTTTAAAACCATATGATATAGTTTGCAATATAATACCAAATCGCCGAATCAGTTCTTCATTAACTCCTCTAATCTCAGCGGATTGCGATGGATTTTGGAAGAAACGCAGTGCTATGTTTCCATCATTAGAATTTCCTACTCCTCCAGGTTTAGGTTTACCTACAATTAATCCCGTTTTCGTTCGGAACTTAAATAATTTGTTTCTTGCGTGCAGAGATCAACCTGCCATTTGTAAATGTCCAACCGATAAGCTATGTGAATTACGCATTGGAAAAATCGGATTGAAGCATGTAAGAGGGAAATTCCAAATCCATATCTGACACTATCAATTTTGTTCGTAATTCAATATTGTTCATATTCTTGGGAGTAGATCCACATATATAACACGTTTGAGAGGAAGTTTCTGTAACAGAGTTGCATATCTTCCCATTCACCATTGTGAACACAAGTTCAGGGATAACTTTTACTTCCTTCTCCTGAACCAGTACGTTAGTAGTCTTTAAATTATGTATTTGCGTTTCCATTAAACGTATCTTCTTTCTCGACAGTTCAGTTGTCTCTTTTTAGTTCAACAATTTAATGGATCGACAAAATCTAGGCGATGATGGTATGGTATTCTGTCACAAGATTGCTTTTTCAACCTCCCCATCCTATGCTGAATACAGCTGTAAGGGAACAAAGGAAATACCAAAAATATCTGAGTCACTATATATATTGTTCGATTCATCTTCTGAACTTTCTGCTTATATACACACTATGAAAACTGTTTCCACTATGACAACTTTCTGCTTACATACACACTATGACTGTGATACGCTGTTTAATAACATCTTCCTGTAAAGTCACGATGCGCTCAATAGTCTGATCTATAATTGCTTGTAAATGAACTTCATCTGACATGCCAATTACTCAATATACTCTTCACTACAATAGCACTTTAATTTTTCTTCCCGCACCACATTATACGAAGGATATGTTGAGTTTCAGATCGGTATACTGTCTTTTATATAAATTTGTATCCACAATAAGTGCCACGGCTTCCTCTGGAGAATAAGTTTCTGGATACAGTTTTGGCGAATGATAAGCCTGCTTGTATGTTGTTGCTCTCATAGGTGTCGTTTGAGTGATTTCTCCTAATACAACTGCCACATCTCCTTTTCCAGCAACTCTCAATGACCCTTGGGTAGCTACCACAAGCTCTTGCTCAGAATGATTTGTAACAAGTGGCTTTCAAGGGTTTTCTTCGACTTCATTTCCGAATCTTCGAAGGGTTTGCTAGGTCTGCCTAATTTGCTAGTCAAAGGCCTATGCTCTTGGCTTCGAGAGATCGTTTCGAAAGAAGTAACCACTTTATCAGAGAATTTAATGTTTTTCCAACCAATCATTATATTTGGATGAAAATCTATCTGTCATTCTATTACACAGCTTCTAACGCTTCTCAAAATCACCTTTGAAGGCACTTAAAGTCACTTTCACACTACGAAGAACATTCGCAGAAACAGGCTCGTAGTCAGGGGGCAAGGGCGGGCTCAGCCCCCCATTTTTTGCAGCCCCATACTAAAATCATAATTCGAATTAACGGGGAATGCCGGGGAATTTCCCCTTCGGTAAAAATTTATGTAAGGCTCATATCACAGAAGTAACATAACATCCCTGTCTGGGATAAATTTTGGCCTTCTACATTTACAGAAACAATACATAAGCATCCCCCTCTCGTTCGAAAGTTTAATTCGATCACTGACTGAAATGTTGGAAGAAATTGTATTTCCAAATATACTATAGAATGCTAAATTAAAATCTACTTTTATTATCCTCATTTAAAGTATTGGCCTATTTTGCGCTACGCTTCTTTGAATTGCTAATATTTCTTTGAGCGTCAGACTTTTTTTAATGCTTCATGCGCAAACGACCCTTGCTGCAGGAGAAAAATAATTTATGGTTCTTCTATCGGCAAACATGCATTTGTGTTCAGAAACAACATACTTTTACCTTAATCTGCGGACGAAGAGTTTACTTCTTCCTGTCCTATTTGGAATTTGCAGCTGTAAATATCCTTTTGCTGTGAGTCCATGGGCGCCCGCAGGATTTTTTCCAAGAATGGCAACACACACACACACACACACACGCATATATATATATATATATATATATATATATATATATATATATATATATATATATATATATATATATATATATATAATATCGAGAGACAGAGATCTCACTATTTCACACACAATTACCGTAGCCTAGCCGGCACATAACCATAGGATGTAAAACATAGAGATCTCTCACACAATCCCCTTAAGAGACGTGTGCTCATAATCCTTCATGTCAAACTGACCAATTATTTTAGCACAAGGTATAACTTCACTAACTATTCAGTAAATATATAAAAAGAATCATCAGATTAGATATTAGGGTAAGATTGACAAGAAAAAAAGACACAATGGAAATAATTATAATCTACTAAACTTACATTTCAGTTACTGGTGTTCGTCGAACTGAAATTGAAGCCGACGAAGAACCTCCTTAGCGAATCTCGTAATTGCTTGCTCTATGAACACAATCTTGCTTTCAAGCACACGTTTTCGATGGACAGTTAATATACACAGTCCACTGAGGCTTTTCTCCTCCATTCTTGAGTGCAACGAAGTTGTTACTCTCATTAAAGTACTAAATGAAGGTTCTACTGTGCAAGTAGTCGCTGGAAGCGAAATAAATTTTTCTGATACAGTCCCAACAGCGAGCGACCAGGCTTGGTAACTGTGTGTAGTTGGTGAAAGCAATTGGTGGCATCTTAGTGATGATTTTCAAACATATCAAAAATAACTTCAATGTGTTCTTGGACCTTGGAAAGATCTATTGTGTATTCCTGTAGAACATTTGTAGTTGGCTCTACAATATCACTGTATTTGGCCATGATGTGCATTGATATTACGAATGTACCAAATAACGCTGAAGAATGCAAGTAATGAGCACACTGTTGCGAGCGAGCTTCTGTTTCCACCAGAAGAGAGCTGTTTCAAGCAGTTCACTATTTCTGAGAAGTTTTCCGTATATATTCTGATGCTTTTGTTCTGATGCCTTGAAGCCGTTACTTCAGGTGAGGAATTCCATCTTTGTTGGGGCATTTTTTCAAAAGAAGTTGTCCATTAACTTCACGGCGCCACGAAATTTCCTGGATTTCATCCTCCAGGGGCGGAAAGCTCCCACCACTACCACCAATTTCAGATTCCTTTTAAATTTTCTTTGAAGATAGATCGCAACAGAGAAACAAGAACGTTGCGTTGATTCAATCAATTTGTGAACAAATAAAAAAAATATAACAAAATATCATATACACGCAACATTGGCTTATAACCGTTTCTTTCCCAGCAAAGATAAGAACAACTCTGAAACAATAGTATGCAACTGTGGTCTCATTGTTGAAGCATTTTTTCCTCCTTTAATTTTCCATGAGTGATCAATTAAAAAAAACAATTAAACTTGGGACTTGTTGTATTGTTAAGCAACAAAGAGAAACTACTCTCGATCTTGTTTTATTTCTCTTCAATATAAAGATCATGTGATTAGATCATAAAAGCACGATTCAACTGCCCCTCACTAAAACGCGTGATGTTTGAAGAAATATAAAGTTTCATATCTAAGGACATGTAAATAATAATACAGGTAAGATGTTTATTTTCATTTTTCCAATATGCATATATTTGTTTATTCCACATGTACTTCAAAATATTAATTTAAAATTTTGTCACCTTTCTATGTACAATCTCTTTGAAGATAGTATTAAATCTCAAGACTCTCTAGATGTTTTCGTTTCACAAATATTTTTCAGTCGATCAAAAATTAGACAAACGTATTTCCTGTACTAATTCTTTGTAAATTTTAATGATTGGTTCGTTCGGCCAACTACTTTTTAAAAAAATATTTTTTGTTTGCTTGAAGATTAGAAAACGGAAGAAATATTTTGTTGCCATAACAAATAAATAATAAGGAAACATATAGTCTTCTAGCTTTCAAGTACAGTTGTACTAACGCTATAGGGAAAAATTCCTTCACGCCGTAGTATTAGTTTTAAGAGCATAAGAAATTATTCATCATCACACACAGAGATAAACATTATATATATTGGAAGGTGGCTATGGGCCTGGGCAGAAAGGCTTTCCATTCCGTATTTGATCGTAATATAATTATAAAGTGCTTCGTTTGATGCTTTACAACGAGCATGTTCGGCTCTCTACACTTATCTTTGAAAACTAAGATAAATATAAAAATCGGGCAAGAATGGGCAGTAGATCACAACTCTCTTTCGAAATACATATATCAAACTACACCATGGCGAAAAATCTAGCTACAGATATGGACGTACATTTTTAAATGTCAATTTGAATTTCCAATAGCATTCTTAACTACGTAATTACTTGCACTCTCTAGAGATACTTCTACAGGAAAGCAAAATAAACAAATCAAACAAAACTTAAGGCAAACATTAAGTACAGATACATATCTTTACTCATAGCTTAATTGGCAAGATTCCTTGCCTTTTTACATCTATAATTAAATTATAAACTTTATGTTCCTACCACCCCAATTAAGCACGTTACAAAGCAGATAATGAACTATCAAATTTGACGTGCTGCGACCACCACTATAGGCTGTTATCTGTGTTAATTGATATGCAGCAAGAAACTTTGGTTATCACTTAACACAACTGTACTGTTCGAATGTAGATTAGACATTGTTGTCAAAACTACTTTTTTCCAGTCAGATTCTGCTTCTGGCATACAGTGCAACTTTTGCAGCAGGCTGCGATGGAAGTGCAAGCAATACAGTTATATACATCGGTAGCCTTGTCAGTATCGAGAAACGACTTCGAAGGGAAATTCAGTGCCTAGTATGTCTTTCCCATTCTAACGAGCTTTCACTGCACCACTTGTTTCAATATTTGGATGGAGAAGGCATGCCACTGGTCCAAGGGCTTACTCAGATCCAATAGGCCAGACACTTAACTTGTAGTGAGCTCTGGGTTATTTTAAGGCATTTTATGGTTAACATAAGCAAAGAACTGCACATATTGGTGATGCCAGTACAGCACATATAGTTGAAGAACGATCACGTAGAGAAATACGCTACTTCCGAGCCGTATTGGAAGATAAAAAAGACTGTCTACATTATGTGTAATGCGTGTTACCTATGTTGACATTTCCAAAACTTTACGCCAATTGTGGCAACGGAAAAGATCGTCCGAAAAATGTGAAAGTAAGTTCAGTGAACTACTGTTATGGGTCGGCAACTTTTCCCGTGTGAGCAGTTATCGAGTTTGAAAAAAAAATTTTTTTTTGATCCACCCTAATGATTATAGTCTTTGGGGACTAACCTATAGCAAAATTGCCAAAAGTGAATATTTTTAGTTTCTAAGGTGCCTAAAGGGGGTGAAGTAATTCCCATGTTATTTGAATGAGTGTTTTCTTGGGATAAAAAAAAACTATTGTCTTTTAGATAGTTGAAATGCGAAGAAAACTTGAAATTTGATAAATTGTGAATTTAAGAGGTGCGTGGTCGTAGGCCGAGTAAACGCGGGAGCCACGGTGCAAACCTCCCAGCTGGGCCTAACTCAGGAGGTGTAATTAAGAGTAAATGCACGAAATTCAGTCTTTATGTAGAGGCTAGGCTAGTTACGTATATAAAGTCATATTTCAAAGTAAGGAATGTATTTTTCAAAGCTTTTCTTTTAAATTCTCGTCCCACAGTAGGAAAAGACAGTAATCTCAACAAATTTTATTTTCTAAAATACACATTTCTGGCTTTATATTCGCTAATCCATTGTTTCTAACGTGAGCAAATTGATATTTCACCACAATTTAATAGATAGAATTGAGATTGTGAATATTTCACCACAATCAAATAAATAGAAGTGAAAAACAAGGTTTTCTCTTAATGTATTATACTTGTATAAATGAAGATGCCGCATTACGTTTTATTAGTGATATCTTGCATTAGCTGAGACTGAACGGATGATATGATAATCTATTTCATTATTTTATTCTTAGCATAAGAATCTTGTTTAGCAAAAAAATCTTTCTTGTAGAGTAAGTGGTTTATTTCTAATTATCAAAATACCCACGCTGGCATTGAAATTTTATTTAAAATGGTACATTAACATAGTCTCAATTTTATTACCTAAAGTAAAAATATGAAACGAAATAAACTGCTTTTCCACAATCCAGATGTATCATTGAAATTAGTTTGTATACCTTATATAACATGTATTATGTACAGAGTTAGCATTATAATTAATAAATCAAACTAAGTACCGTAGTATTACGCACGATTGCAATAAATATCTTTGTAAGTTTCAGGAATTTCTCAGCAGATGTTTCCCGTCAACCTCTTACTGCACTGAAAACAAATACTTCTTGTTAATATACTATTTAATTATAAACAATATTAAATTAGTAAATATTTTACATACTTTCATAAACTGTAAATACGATAAATTTTGATAAACTGATGGTAAATTTGTTGTTTCGTCTGGGAAACAAGACAAGAGGTGCATTTTCAATTCAAGACAACACAAGATGGATAACAACTCTTTCTCTCGGTTTATAGGCGAGAGAATTTCCTCGATTCTCGCCAGCCATATTAGTTCATCCAAGTTTTAGATATCAAACACTGTTTTACTGTTACATCATTGATAGTGAAAGAGCATATACATCGAGAAAATGATCGTGCAAAATTAGGAGCATTTTTCAACGTTTAGTAATACGCAAGACATTACACAATGTACTCTCGTAAACATAGTATAAATGCTGCATTATACTCTTTATGGACTCTTCATGACTCAGATTAATTCTGATAATTTCTAGATGAAATTAAGTAAAAAGAAGTAAGGTATACATTTTGTACATAAATTTAAAAAAAATGAAGCAAGAAGAATTTGGAGATTTGGTCGACAAGAATCGAGATGAGATCAGAAATAATTTGTCGAGAATCGAAGTGAGACGAAACTTTAAAAATTATTTGCAAAACGAGACATGGATAACATTTTTCTCGTCTCGTCTCGCCTCAATTCATGTCATACAATTCTATTTGTTCTTTTTCCCTTCTGAACGTAAAACATAATTCAATAAGTAACTGTTTAAATTTATGAATTTTTACGTTTTTATTTTTCCTGTTTTCGGATTCAAAGATCCAATATACTTCAATTACAAATTTTCCTGTACGCCTTATATCTGGGGAACTATAACATTGTAGCCGTACAAACCAAATCTGTCACTTAACACAGTATGATGAGGTTAACTCAGTAGAAAATACAACAATAGATTTAAGGGCAATTCAAAAACTTTGTGGCCTCTGATCCAAGACCTAATTATTGACCAAGATAGCAATCTCTTGATGCGTTTTTATGATCATTCCTACAATTCTTGGCCAAGATCGCAATGCTTTGATCCAGTTTTCATCATTCCCAAAATTCTTGTATGTTTATGACTTTACAACGCTCTTATTCCTTTCCTTATATCCCCATTAGAAATATAAATATAGGTCTATTAGGGATATGTTATCAAAAAAAAAAAAAAAAACGCCACTACTAAAAAGCTCGCGCAATCGCCTGAACGAAATAAAACGCAATTTCCAAGTAGTGTGTGCATTACTGTTACAGTTATCCTAGGTTCTCTTTTGAATCGTGTACACCACTGTTAGAAGCATTTTCGTCAATGGTAGGAAAAATCAAACAACATTAGACACTATTGTTGGATGTTACTTTACTATGTATATCTTTCGTAGTACAGTAACATATATAATTTCATAGTGCATAGTAAATAGTACAGTACTTTCATATTACGAAACTTTTATAGTACTAAAATAAGTAAGGAATCATTTTCCAGTAGAACAGGCGTGTAGCCAGAAATTTTTGCCTAGAGAGGTCCATGTATTGTTAGGGGTATTATGCTACAAGCCACCACGTGTATGTAGTATTGAAAGGGTGTTATTGTGCACACGAAAAGACGAAAACTACTTAAAAATATCTCCAACTATATTTTTTAAAAAAATATAACACTAGATTGTTTTCATAAGGGAAACAGAACAGATTACGTGTAAGTACACATTTTCATGCTGCATCGATAATTTTTCCTGTTAAACAAGGTAGTTTTATTCAGAAAGTATACAAATTTATATTGAATTAGAAAGCTTTTGGGGGGATAATCTACATCTGATAGACCCTGTCCAGTTGGCGCGTTCCTGCAGCATAATAAAAGTATCAACTGCGTCAGATGAGCGATGAAAAACATGTTCTTAACGCGATAAAAATTTCATCACAATATTTTTGTCGAAAACTGCGAATGCGAATTTACTCTCACTCGTTATTTTATTCAGGTCAATGTGACCTATCCATGGAAATGTCATCCCTCTGGGTGATATTTATGCTAGATAAAAATTAAAAGTTCTAACAGGTTATCAAATTGTTGTGCTAATTCTGAGTAACCATGCTGTATATTGTCATCTTGCTTGCGTCACAATAAGAAGTTTCCTTAGCTTATCCTTCATTGTGAATTTTAAATTAATTCTTTTGTGTGATTAGAGTACAATATTAATTTTTGTGATTACTAAAAAAACTTTGTCTCAATTTTCTCAAACCCTACGCATGAAAATAAACACTCCCCACATTATTGTGTTTGTCTCAATGAGTTGTATTGAGTTTATCTCTATGAGTTTGCAGAGACACACGTAATTTTTAAGACACGTTTTTTGTTGAACGCTTATAATATTATATAGGAATTGTATTAAGTTATTATACATAAAATATGTTAAAGTAGAATACACTGAAATAAATGTCAACGTAAACAGGACGTGAGATAAGAAACATATATTTAATCCATGATTCAGTTGAAAAAGATTATTTACCGGAAGTCACCTTATGAATTTTTCAGTCTCAATATTGGCAAATGTGGGATTTCAACATTGAGTAACAAGTATTTTCCAGTACGGCGTTGCGGTCCAACTAAACCACTGAATTTAATTACATAGGTTTCTAAGTCTTTCTACCTTCAAGCAGTCTGCTAACAGTCGAAAGATATTAAATGGCACATATCGGTAAGAAGACTGATAAATTTCAAACGACCATACATGAATATTGTTACTGTGAATTGATAATTTGATTGTATTTAGCAACGACTTCACTGGTAACTTGGGTCCCTATTTTCGTTCCAGATGATTAGAGTCTGTCTCACGAGGAAACCTAGGTGTTGATAAGAGAACGATGTTCTTGAAACTTTACATATAGAGAATCTCATGATACTCAAAGTGTATCTAAGGATATTCAAGCAGATGGAGGCTATGCACCGCTATGAGTGTTATAAAAAGAAAAACAATGTAAAAAGGAAAATATAGCGAAATGTACCTGTGGCACTACTTCGTTTGTGTTAGAGACAACACGTAATTGTTGAGGATGGGCTGATATAAAGTGTTCAATCTTCATAATAATGCCATGGTTCATATAATGGATTGTATGTATTTACAAATGCAGTAAACAAATATTACCAAATTATATTGTAGCTACAGGTAGTTGTTCTTTGCAAAAATGAAATTCTTACTTTTCTATTGGAAATCACCCATTTCAATTGGTTTTGCTTGGTGCGAAAATGGCACCTAGTTGTTCTCCGAATCTGTGTAGATCGGTTATTGGACCGACAGTGAAATACTATGTGTTCGTAAATTAAAATAATATGTCGGGAGGAAAACGTATAATATCGAATGAGTGACACGAGTAAGTCTCGGTGTGAAAAAATAATCTCTTTTACAATGATGCCTTTGGCAACGTTGCGTATCATCCTCAAGACAACATTTGGCAGGCCTCATAGCCATTACTGAAGACAGAGCAAAGACATCCATACTTTGGAACAAAAGATCTTATGGTTGGACTTAAAACAATAACTACCGTAAGACAGGGTTACTTTGCAATTCAGGGGTAACTTTGCGTGCGTCTGTAGGGATTTCAGTGAAGGAGCCTGTGTGTCTAGATGAGAATAATGGAAAATAGCATATTCTATACATAAACAATGTACTTGTAAAGGTTAGACCATTTGTCATAGCACCTATCGTGATTTCGCATTTCAAACCTTACATCTGTAAACATGGTACACGTTCTCTACATTGAACAGAAATTCTTCGCAGGTGGAAATCAACATGTTACACAGTCGTCTTTCAAACACAATCACTCATATTAACTGTAGTGTAACACTTGTCATTGTTTGACACTAGTAACCTTACACCTACCCGGCTGGAGCTTATGTGATTCGTTCCCACGTTAAGCTGTAGGTCCACGTCTTATACATCCTCGCTACTGAAAGAGGCGCTAAACTGAAAAATCAAATCAAATCAAAATATGCTTTAACTTGTAAAAGATAAAAGACTGCTTTTACTACATTGTGCAGAAACCCTCGGCCAGTGCAAATTAATATCTTAGATACCGGTACTCCTTTTCAATATATACTCAGTCATTTTAACCTGGAATTTACAGTTTTAATGACGGGGTAACTGCACTGTGCACCAATTCGTTTAAGTTACCCTTTAAAAATACAAGCTTAAAGGGACGAACGAACGCAGTTTCTATCAAATTGAACCTTCCATTTTATTATTTTTTTCCGATAATGTTCATTGTGAAACTTCACTTCGGAAACAGTCTTGAAATTACAGTATATAAATTCTTAATTAAAAAGAAGGAATATATCATCCAGAGTTTCTTTATTTTATCTTTTTTTAAAATAAAGTATTTCCTATGGTGGGAAAAGAGTATAATCTCAACAAAACTCGCAATTCTAGTTTCATATTCAATTTCTGCCCTGCAAAGAATGGGTAATTCTACAATATACAAAGCAATAGAGACGAGAAGAAAGTGCTTTTGTTAACTTATTATACTGGTGTATAAAGAATGACGCATTATGCTTTATTACTGATATCTGACATTAGCTGACAACGAACAGAAACTAAACTAATCTGTTCCACATTTTATTCTAAACTTAAAATGTTTAATTAAATAAATCTATTATATCTTTCTTATAGCGTAAGTAGCTTTTTTTCAATTGTAAATATATATGTACTCTAGTGTTCAGAGTTTATTTAAACTAGTACTTAAATATTGTCTCACTTGTATTTCTTAAAATATCGGTATGTCATGGAATTCAGCTTTACCATAGTCCAAGATCACCTTCGAGAATTATTTTATATACATTTCATTGAGCAGTGGCGAAGCTTACTATGAGGCCCTGAGGCCGGGCCTACCCTGTTTTCTATCGTATATTTTCTTTATTTTTGGTTTCTTATAAAATAAAGTCAACACTTCAGAAGTTTGTTTTTTTCGGTAACAAGATAGTAGGTTGGAAACACTCGGAGTCCCTTCCGTCTGAGCCTCACCAGCTCGCTAGGCAAGTTTACGGGCTATTCTGCTAAGAGAGCAAAGCTATTATCTTCGGGAATTGCATGTATTGTTGGGAAGTGGCAAAGGCTCGCCTCTGGGGGTTTAGTTTTAACGTTGGAGGCATCTTTCAAAGGTAATATGTTATAAAATGATTTCCTTAACACAGAGTAAGAAGTGTCTGTGTAGCATTATGTATTTCTATTAGAGATAGCTTGCTTAATTTATGTATGTACTCTCAGGATTTATTCAGAGCAGCTTTTGTTTTCCTACGATACGGCCTGGCCCATAATAACATGTAGAATATATAAGTCTGATTCATTAAGCATAGTATAAATTAACCAAACGCTACCGTACTTAATAGAATAATTATCAATATTTGTATGTAATTCTAGTTTAGTTTTCCATTTCATAGAATCAGTGGGGTAATTACGAATTTGTTTCGGTAGGGAGGTTTGCTTGTTTCGGAAGGAGCTTTGAAAATTTTAGTCCTGGAAATGTGAAACTTCAGTAATATATATAAAACAATAAAAAATTGCGATAAAATTTCGGTGAGTGCTTAAGCCCGGAAGCTACCCCGTTAATTATGCCGCCCCATTGAATACAATATTAAATATCCTGCTTTGATTCACATAAAGTTTCTTATGAGCATTACATTTCTATTGAAATTATTATCGTGTGATGCATTAATTAAATGCAGTATTGTACTTGTACTTACTTTAAAGTGAAAGATGTATGTAGTGGCATATGGAAATGCGAAAATTCTACAAGCTTTTACATTTACTTTAATATAGTAAATAAATTTTCGTGGGGTTTAAGCCCAGAGACTTCCCCGAAATACGCTACTGGGTGCAAGTAACAAACGCTTATCAAAGAAATTTGACAGCTGACTGCAAGAATATGCTTTCTTTTTCTACCCCTCCAATTTTAAATATGTAGGAAATGAAAACAGCAACTGAGGAGGAAATTCCCCTGAATCCCGCGGCAAATCCCAGACAGGAGAAAGTATGAACGGTTCTTCAAAATATTTGTAGTGGAGTAAAGGGGAACATTCCATTAATATTCTCATTGTTTTAGTGTACCTTATTTTAATGATTATACAGTACAAATCCCTGAGTTGACCCACATACAAAACATTTGATCTGTCGTAAAGAGATGTTAAAAATAGATGTTAAAAAGAGATGTACACTTCGGCAATTTCAAAGTTAGAATATGCCAAAAAAAGGAAACATGGCACAATTTGCTCACAAGTATCCTCTAAAAATAGACTGTAAGTGTTTTGAAAAGATGAACGGCTGTGCGCTGAATTACACACAAAGAAGTGTGTAGCTTTACTTGTTCTTTGAAACTGAGCTATATGCCAAAATTTCCTAATCACGAGTGTTAGATGACGAATCATCGGAAGCTGTCGAATAATTTCCTCAAATATCCTCAACAATGAAATCTTGTTCACCATTGTGTGTATGTTCATCATGGTGTTATTATCTCGCGAACAAAGTTATGTGAATAAATTCGAAATTTCTTCCCCCTTGGATTGTTCAATGCAGCAAATTCTATATTGGTGGTGTTGTCAGGAAACTGTTTGAATGGGTCTTTAATTGCACCTCAAGACTTTAAACAGATATGGAGAAAGATATTTGAAAATTTCGGATTTATCAATCTTAATGTTCTCAATATTCTGACCTATCTGTCAGTGGCATGTATAGATATTTAGGAACACGAAAAATAATTTCTATAGGTTTTCTGACCAAAAACAAAATACATTTTGGATGTAAGACAATTGTGTTTTTAATTATAATGAAGGAATAGAACATAATTACAATACTGATGAAGAAAAAGAACATAAGCAATGGCATCATAATGTTAGCTGTGAGATGTTGGGGAAGATATTAGTAGAGCCAGCCAAGTTAAATCTAGCCGATATTATACACGTCAATTTATTATCCATTATCAAATGAGCCCAAAACTCGAAGAAGCTACAATACATATCCTGGTGAGTAGACATGGAGGATACGGATTGGAACTGGATAAAGGTATATTGTTAACCGATTCTGATGAAATAGTAAATGCAGAATCATTCAGTTTGGTTCAGACATGATTCGCCCTTCAGACAGGGAAGAATCCTTAGTAAATACTGTTGTTGGAAATAATATGAGCTTCTCGTGAAAAGCAAAATTATTTAAGAGACATACAACCTAGACGTAGCAAAAATATAAAATGAAATATTTGATTTAATGTCCCACGGTTATGACCTTCTTGGCAATAATGTATGGATGATTAATAGAAGTAAATGATTATGAAGGAACTGGTGGAATTAGTATGTGGGAAGAATCGGGAGAAGCCCCAGAAAAATCATGATTACTACAATATATTCACATTGACTAGAATCGAACCAGAGACCCTCGCTCCAACAGTGAACCCTTCCCATAGAGCTATTGTGACCCTAGACAATCAAAAAACAAATGAAAAAAGCTTAACAGTAAGTCGAGTCCGAAGAGAGGAAGATCAAAAGTGATAAGAAGTTTATGCATTAGACAAAAGTCGACTTGCAAGTAAGAAATTGGATTGCAAACGAATAAGACAACAAATATTAATATTATTTCGTTTTCCTTTAAAACCGATTTGAAGTTCAAGACCACAAATATGTATCTTGATTTTTTCAATAAGAACTAAATTTCAAATTTTTTTCTTTACTCGATATAGAATAATAGGTAAAGAGATGGCAGTTGTATTTAGTGCTTGTCATACTTGTCCAGCAAGGAAATGCTGCTAAATATTCAGGATTAAAGAACTTGTATGAAGAAGAATCTAAACGAGTCTTTTAAGTAGGTACAACATTATCTAACATAAGTAATTATGTATTATTTTGCGTTAAGTGGAGCAGAGTAAAGCCCAAAAATCAAGTTTAGCTTTTCTGATAAAATCGTACCAGTCCATTTTTTGCTGTGTAAAATAATAATGGATAGTTGTAATGTGCTGGAAGCCACTATAGTTTTATTATTTGCTGTAGACATATATTATGTTAATAAATATTGTTAAGTAGGAGATGGTAGAGATCCATGCAAATGAATGATCGCTAAGGTGTTACAATTTCCAAGACAAAGCTTATTAGCAGCTTTTTAAAGGATCTTCTTTACAATTGTTTTCCTGTAATATGTTATTTCTGAATATCGTTCATATTTTGTTAAAAGGAACTGTTTTTTTAGAATAGATTTAGAACTTTAGCTGTACTTAAATACAGTTAAAAATTTAATTTATAGCTTTAAGATTGATGCTATTCTTGCTTGTATTCTCCCAACCATGTATTCTCCCAACATAAGGTGGTTGCATGGCCATGTCGCCTGGAGCGCTGTCATGGCTGTGACGTCATCTGGTTTGCAAGAGACAACGGGAAACGGCGCGGCTTTAAGTGACAAGTGGAAATTCTTTGTTACTTTGTTCTTTTAAATGATATCGAGAATGCCTAACTGTACAGTGTATGGCTGTAGTAATTATTACAGAAAAACTAATGGAACTAATATAAAATACTTTAGATTTCCTCAAAAAGAGGGTGAATGTCCCCAGAAATGGATTTTAGCTTGCAAGCGACAGAACAAAATAAAAGTAAAATACGGTAAGTTTTACGTAAAAGTAATAAATAAATGCAATGTTAAATGAAATTATAAAAAGCGATTTCATTATGTAGTTTCTTTTTAGTATTAATAGTATGTAATAATAGTATATAAGGCTATAGTAGCTTGTGTTGATTCTGCATACAAAAATCCAATAGTACGATTTAAAAAGACGAACTTTGAGGCAAGACCCGGATTCGAAATCATGAGGGAGGGGAACCGACAGAGGTGATCATTTCTATCATCATTTACTTCTACATAAGATATTGAGACAACATTTTCCCCACAGAGGCAGGCATGCAACTCGAGAAGGGAGTCACGATGATCTAGGAGGCTTACTTCCCTCGAGTTATGCAAATGGAGAGCATTGAACGCGTTAAAGTAGTTCAGGGCCCATTTCATTCTGGAGGTCTGCATTCCCTGTAGCCTCGGTGCTAAAACGGGACGTTGCACTTCAA
Organism: Thermobia domestica; assembly: GCF_964235325.1. NCBI lineage: Eukaryota > Metazoa > Arthropoda > Insecta > Zygentoma > Lepismatidae > Thermobia > Thermobia domestica. The sequence goes on along the minus strand of NC_137458.1, from coordinate 263,258,782 downwards.
ATTAACTAACTAATGGAAGGTTCGTAATAACGATTAACGGTTACAAAGATATATAACAATGTATTAGATCAAGATAATAAAGTATCCACCTACCATGTCAGGGGGACATTGCCGGGACATTTTTACACTCAGATTTTGAAATGTTTGTTCATTTTAATCATAACTTTGGATAATTTACTTTGAATACATATTTAGGGGTTCCCTCCAGAATTACAAAATTAAGAACGACTGCAGTAAATTTAAAAATATGTAGATTCTCAACCAATCAAGGAAGCACGGTGACTCAGTGGCAGAAGGTTCTGGTGCAACGGGTACTGGTCCGCTTCTCGGACAAGTGAGTTTCTGGTGGACAACATCATGTCCGTGAGTTTCTCGGGGTACTCCCGCATTCTCATTCCACCAAATTCCACATAATCATTCACTTGCATTTATCTTTTGTCTTCTTTAGTCCACGGGACAGAAAGGAGAAAACTAATCAAGAAAATTATGTAATTTTATGGTTTGTATGTTTTCTAGTCTAGCTGTAACACCCCTACATCGTCTGCACCTATGCCTAGTACTTTGTTTCTTGCTTGAAATAGTCATGTTGTAATTTCTTTGTTTGAGGTGTTTTGTATATACATATGTATTTCTATATATTTTAGAACACAATTGTATATGTAATGTTTTATTTCATATAAATGTTTAATAATACAGTTTGTTATGGCGTAAATTTTGACACTAATATTCAGAGAACTGTCAGTTTCACCAAACCTTTTGTTCAGATAAAAATTCTATAAATAAGCGATCAGCGATTTCAAATTAGATGATTTTTTATAAATCAAAAATAAAAAAACGATGTTTAAAATACTAAGTACGTGCTTCCCCGCTCAATAAAGTGTTTAACCTTCCCTTAAAAACCCGGCAAAACTTACATGGGAGCAACCTCTTTAAAAAAAACTGTCCAAGCATAACGAAAATATACGTACGTGCATTTCTGTTTACGAAAATCATGAATTCTCCCTTGAGATATTCTCAAAATTTATATGGGGTCATCAGTAAAGAATTCTCTTTCAAGCAAATTAATAATAATAGTAAATCAAAACCGATCAATATGTTACGAAAATATACTTGAGCATACATAAATATATAATAATGAAATGCATTAACGACACACTGTGTTATAGATTATTCAGGCTTATACATACTCGAGTGTATTACTTCAGATGTTTGAAAAAGAAAAGAAAGAAAAAAAGCAGAAAATGTAGTGAGTAATATTAGCTTGCTCAAGCTTCCAAGTTGTTTAATATGAACTGATATTGCTGTTTCTTTTGCTATTGTAAATATCTTCCTTTGAATTCACTTAGCTTAAGCATTGATTACATTACGTTTATATAATTATTGTTTGTACTAAAATTTTTACTTCGTTGAAGATCACTATAAAAAAAAAGAGAAGTTTGCGTGTAAGATACCAGCGAGCAAGCGCTTGTTAAAAGTTCATCTGACTCTCGCTGGCCACGTCTGAGACCAAGATGACGTCATGCGCCAGAGCGACAAGAATGTAGCACTGCATTGCATCCACCTTGTAGTCTTTCCACCATGCTCCCAACGATGATACACGTATACCAATAGGAGACATAATACTAACTATGACGATGGTACATCTTCCAATCTTGCTGCCTCAAAATCTTTTGTTTCTTTTTCTGTCAAAACCATGTTTTATAACTCGCTACATTTGCAAGAAGATATCGCAAACCCGATAGAAGAGTGATACAACTCAAAAATGGAAATTTTGAGTTATCATCGCATAAAGCATTTCCGCATAAAGTAACTAAACAAATTAATATCTAGACGGCAGATATACCAGTATTCCAGGAAACTATTTTGATAGAATAAAAAACTTTAAAAATCATTCTTCTTGAAGTGAGTATTTTTGACTAGTAGCAGTCTTCCACCCTGTTTACGGTATGTACCTTGTCTGTACGTCTAGGAAACAAATGATATCTCAGAAACTACTTGATGGCTCTCCACCAAATGTGGTCCCAATGTTGACAGTCAAACGATAGGATTCGAGTTTCTTAATGAAGCCCTTACTTAAAACTGTGAATTAAATCAATCATTTCAGATTTTAACGTTGATCACGGCAATGCAAAAGCGAGATGCGGTTTCCTTTAATAGATAAACGTCCCAAGTATACATTTCATGTTTATTTTTAATTCTGTACTAAAATAGGAAGTGGTAAAAATGTATACCTTCCAGTTTCATATGACTTATATAGACGAACAATGAAAGCAAATAGCGAAAGAGCTTTTCTTGTGGAAATTGCTCCATTAATTGATCCTAACAATAGGTATTATTTTCTCTCTTAACCCTTTATTCACCCCGGAAGAGGTAGAAATAAACTATTTTCATTTCGAAGTAGGTGACTTTAGAATTAATATCATGATAAGTAGCTAAGAGTATTTCTGTGAATTCCATTAAGTACCCCAAAAATATATTCCATCTCTACTCTACTCTGTTATAAAAACCGGAAGTTGCAGAAATCAACCACATCCTGCTTTACCGTTGATCGTTATAAAGTAAAATTTGTATTATATTCAAAAAAGATGTTTTCTGCAATTAATTGAACATTATAAAAGTGTGTTCCATCAGCCACTTCCGGTTTTAACGTTAATCACTGTAGTGCAAATCTATAGTAGATAGTAGGAAGCCATTTTCTACAATGGATTAGTTATCCTAAGATTACATTCTATAATCATCCTTAACTCTCAACTGAAACCGAAAGTGATAAGAATTCACTATACAGAGCAAAAACTATAAGAGGTAGCGAAATACGGTTCTTGCAAATTGGTTTAGAGTTCTAAGAATAAACACGATCTTCTTTTTTTACCTCCTGTTAGAGCCTTAACCCATTATCAGTCATTGTCCCTTTTTTGGGACGGTTTATTTTACTATTTTTTGAAAGTGTTTGGAAAGATATTCTTCCAATATTTCATTTCCTCTCATTTGTTCACAGTCTCTTCTGCATGATACAGAATTCACCTATTAAATTCCCTGTTTTTGGTCGACTTTATATCTCAAACAGTTATGAATAAACACATTTTATGACATTAACAACGGTACAAGTGTTTGGCTGGTAATGGGTTAAGTGGCAGAACTTAATTACTTTTAATTTTAACGTTGATCATAAGAATAAAAAGGTGTAATTGATAGCAAGAAGTGGTTTCAGAAGTCAACTAATCCTTCCAATAATATATTCCAACTCTACTCTGATGTTTCTACTAAAACAGAAAGGGACACAAAAAATCACCCACTTCTCTTTTTACATGTCTACTGTAGAGTAGAAACGGTAATACATAGCGAGAAGTTGTTTATACACCGGAAGTGGTAAAATACTACAACTTCCGGTTTCAATTTTTATTGAGAGAATATCAGGTTGACCAATCAAAAGTCCTTCACATGACAATGCTTCTTATTTTTATACATACCGGTATTTGTATAACCCACACTATTAATACGTCAAATTGAGATTTAAGATACCATTCCCTGCTTACTGTACAGTGCACACAACAAAAACGGGAATTCAAGAGTTCTGAATATAATGCCAAGCTACGTAGCTATGCCAGCGCAAAATAAATAGGTATAATCTATTAGAAACAGTGGGTAGGATGCTCGGTGTCATGCATTACATCTCCCTTACTTTTGTAGGTTTATTATTTACTTTTTACCCTTTATTCAATACTTTCTAATTAATTCTGTAGATTGAGTTCGAAAGAATGAAATTTACTTCCGGAAATCAATAATTCCTAATGTTTTCGTTAAAGACACACTACAAACATATCAAAGCAGTACTAAGCCTCTCTGGCATTTATTGAATTAATGCTTAATTAAATGATGTTAATACGTATTTACTGAATCTAAACATATCTATAACATTTTAGTTACAGTAAAACCAATAATATTATGCTAGAATTTTTAAGGTATAGATTATGTTGAGATAATTATGGTAGTATAAGTTGAAGTATGCTCTACCGTTTTCAAAACTATAGTGCATTTGTACTAAATATACGTTTGTTCTTTGCAAATATAAGTTTAGTTACGCTGTACTATAAAAGGAGGCGGATTCAAAGTGGGCAAGATGTTCTTGCCCACTTCTTCCCAGTGACTTATGCATCAGTACTGCTGCACCCAGTGAGAGAAAGAAACCCGAGAATCTTTCACAGCCCATCACCCTCCCCAAGAGTCCGTCCTGGATCCCTCCCTGGAAAATATACAAAATATTCTGTCCCATACACAAAATTATATCTATGAGTAAAACAATAACGACAGTCAATATTTTGTGAGAATACATGTATAATATTTTTCATCGACTTTTCACACATGTACAAAACTTAAGTAGTAAAGTTTGATTGCAACTAAGACACAAACAAAGAGAAAAAGGATATAATAGAAAGATTAAGAGAAAATGTGCGTGATCTGGAAACAAGACATTTGCTTCAGATTAAGAAATATATTAGAAAATGTAAATTTCTTATTTATCAAGTATGTACTCTTTCTCTGAAAGGAAAAATAACTTCAAAATATCGAAACAGTGAAGAAATAATATATTTCATGTAAGTGCATTTATTAAATTAGAAAGTCACCAGGTAAACAATGTCAGTTAATTTTTTGTAATGACCCGCGGAAATTTTAGATACACGCGTATTTATGTATTTATAATTTTAACCCCTGTTTTAGAGGTTGAAATTTAGAGTGCTTTTTATAACTGTTCCTTAATTATTGAGCCATCAAAACACACCAATTAGCTTTTATACACTTGGTTTAATAATTATATAAGAGATGCGTACAGATTACTTACAGCACACTTTTTCAAGATGTCTGTTTCATTTAACTGAATTATTTTATTTTATTATATGTTGTTATGACAACGACCTCGAGATTAAATTACATAACAACATTTGAATATCTTTATATATTATTATTATAACCATACTATTTCTTTTTCTTTCTCTACTTCTAATACGAGAATCAGCCTAGTACATATTTAAAATACGTCATGGCCCAAACATACAAGCAAATAATAATTTACAAGTGAAATAACAAGTAAAAATATACAACATACTGTTGTATATTATGGCGCTCGACGGACTTCAAATATTCAATAAAAAGAAGAACTTTGGACCGTTAACCTTTATCCTCTTTTTAAGTGCCGCTCGTATATATAATATCCCTCATAACATAGTATACACGTATTTCTTCATTTTACAAAAAATATTAATTATAATTATATTCCTTTATAATTAACTCCATAGTGGACGATTACATGGCACGTTACAAAAAATACGGTCAATATCTTAATTCAAGTCCATTATAGGCCATAAAGGGGTTAAGTCATTAACTGGGCATAATAAATGAAGATGTTAATATACATGAATAAATGAAAATGTTATTATACATGCATTCTAGGCAATTGTAATCAGAGAAAGTCAAAATTCTTTGGAAAACACATAAATTTGATTTTCGTTACTGGTAAGTCTTCCATGAAATATGACATCAATTTTACAAAAGTTCCATTACTTTCTTACGTTTCCATTAAAAATATCCTTTATTATTCTTTAACATTTATATTATTTGCATAAAAGTCAAATAGAACAAGAACACAAAGGCAAGAATTGCTTAAATATAAACTCCTTAGAGAGAACATATCAATTTTAATATATTCTTGCATTGCTTTCAAATATACTCTATAACATGAAACACGAATAATGCGATCGATATTGCGTTTTGCAATCATATGAAAACGCACGAATAGTATGAAATACGAATATCGAATAAAACACATAACATTAAGACATATGTTGACATAGATTGAATAATTACTCTTATAAACATGAACTCAAAGATTAAATAACATAAAGTAAAATACATTAAACCAACTCACATATCCATAAAATATTTCGGTTTTCTCTTTTGAATACTAAGTTTCCCCTGTTAAGTTTTCTTTACATTAGCTTTCGTCATAACTTCAGGAGGAACTAAAGTTTTGACTAAATCCATCCACCGTTTTCTAGTATTTTCGGTAGGCTGTCATAACTTAATTTCATCAATATTTCGTAATCCTAAAATTTTCCCAATTCGTATATTCATAAGTTCAAATACTTTAGGATTAATTTGTTTCGTACATAAATAAGGTAAAGCAAACAAATGGCAAAATTTATAAATCCTTTTCGATGATGCATCACCCTGAGGATGTAGTCTTACGAATACCAAATCATTAGGCTGAATTTTAATTTTACCCAATTGTTGTTCTTCAACTATAAATTTTCGGGATTTGAATATCTGCATTCTACGAAAATGTATCATACTCACAAATGTGAATAATCAGTTTCATTGTTTCCATTAATTTGAACTCCAAAATGTTGTTCAATCGGTGCGACATAATCTGTCCCATTATGGGTATTGGCAGGCGCAACTCCTAAAGTATCAGACACCGAATAATTTAGAAAATATGTAATTTCAGTTACATATTTGATCCAATCACTATGTTTATTACGACAGCAATGTCGGAATAACATCCCAATATTTCGATGTATATTTTCAACAACTGAACTGCTGGGAATGTATTTTAGTGCCAGCATTATTCATGGCACGCATAAACACATCACTACGAAATTGACCCCCATTATCACATAATATATGTTCGATAGGACACAATGTGGGATGTAAACTTTCAATATACGGTTAACTATCGCTGATGAAATCGCTTTACGTAAAGGATACGCTACTATATATCTTGTAAAAATGACCAATACAGTAAGCAGAAGAGATTCGTCAGTGGGAGCTCTAGAAAGTGGTCCATATACATCTACAGAAATGAACGAATGTGGACGTTCAGGTATTATGGACAACATAGGTTTATATATAGATCGATAATTATGCTTGATCTTCATATATTCTTCAAATCATTAATATAATTCTTGATTTGAGATCTAAGCGATTTCCAGTAAAAGATTTTTAAAAAGACAAAGTCTTCTTCAGGGGTATCTACATTTACTTCAATATCATCGTCAAACCTCCAAAACCAATTAACAATTGGTAGGTATTGATAAACGGCATTTGTATCTAAAGTTTTTAAATGTTTCATAATCAGAAAATTAATTGGAAACGTTCAACGCTGACGTGCGTTTAACACCTTCCACATCAGCACAATTTAGTTTAAATTAGGCTGAGTCATAACTTCTGTTAAATTACATTGTATTCCACAATCTTTAGTATTTTCCTGGCGATTATGGGCCGTTACAAAATTCGGATTTCTATGCGTGCAGTTACTACCATCTGTAAATCGATTTTGTGCGAACAGGCGAGGATTGTTGATCCCATTGAAATTCCGATTACTATTTCTAAAATTCCTGTTTCCATTTCTATGATTAGGTTGCGTCTGATTACCGGTAACATTGTGACTATTTATTCTTCTATTAAAACGAAGTATTTTCTGGTTGTACATTTAAGTTGCGAACAGGAGGATACTGTATATGATTACGAAGAGAATTACCTTGACCTCTATCCTGCCCTCTATTACCATTTTGTACTGCAGATTGACTCTCATAATTTTGAATAAGCACAATCAAATGATTGAAATTGATACATTGTGCAGACATTAATAACTGTTGTAACCTAAAAGGTAATAGAATTCGAATAGAAGCAATAATTCGGGATTCCGGATGACTTGGATTTAATGACCTTAATTCATTATAGGTAGAAACCACAAATTCAGTAATGCTTGTATGGAACTTAGGATTAAATGGTTTCGTTCTCAATAAGGCGTCCCTTATTTGCAATCATAAAATCATTCTCATAGTTGGACAATAAGGCATTCTTAAAGTGATAATAGTTATGTAGACTACTCGTAATGGCCTTAAACCATGTCAAACAAGGTGGCAATAGTATATATGGTAACAACTTTAAAAATTGAGACTAATCTACGCCCATTAGTTCGCATTCATCCTCAAAATTTTTCAAGAAACCCTCACGCTGGTATGTCTTTCGGTACACCACTAAATTTACTAAGTGCTTTTACTTCACTAAACCGTAATGATTTACCTGTATTGGCCTTCAAATACCTGTGGTGATTACGTTTCTGCCTGGATGATTGCCTCGTTCTCCTTTCTCCTTGGTACTATCTTCATTACAGCTTGAAGATTCATCACATTCAAACGTTGCGCTGGGATGGCGTGTAGATTTCCAACTGATGGATGTATGGTGTGCAGTATTCGTGTCCTCACCATTTCGCACTGCACTCTCGTAAATACACTTTTCTTTAATGAAGTTCACTTCATCCTGTAATTGCTTAATTTGATTGGCATGTTCATTTACCACTGTTTCTATAATATCTATGAAGTCCTGAACCTCAGTGCATCTCTCTACTATCTATTCCATATCTTCATCATAGCGTCCAAATTTGGCTGCAATTTTCTGCTTCACCTGATTTAACTGTTCTTGTATTTGGTCGCATTTGCAGTAGTTACGTTGCTGCAATTGCTCCAGCTTTTCGTCAAAATGGTGTGCTTGTAGATTCATTTTTTGCTCTAAATTCTGTGCTTGTGGATTCATTTTTTGGTCTAACTGTTCAAACTGTTGAGCTTGATCCCGAGCTTGATCCTTAATTTGTTGTGATATTTCCCTTAAAATATCAATTATGTTCTCTGAAGAATTTATTACAGTAGGAATACTTTGATTATCAGTTGCTTCACTATCTGTAGCACTCATAATATTCCTGTTTATTATTTTGCCACTTCTCAAAATAGTGAAATTGACGTTGGGTTCAATGTTGATCGTTTTTACTATACTTCTAAACGATACAACTTTTCTCTCACTCTCGGCGTTTCGGCACCAATTTATAACGATTCCTTAATTATTGAGCCATTAAAACACACCGATTACCTTTTATACACTTGGTTTAATAATTATATAAGAGATGGGTACAGATTACTTACAACACACTTTTTCAAGATGTCTGTTTCATTTAACTGAATAATTCTATTTTATTATATGTTGTCATGACGACGACCTCGAGATTAGATTACATAACAACATTTGAATATCTTTATATATTAACATTATAACTATATTATTTCTTTTTCTTCTTCTAATAACAGAATCAGCCTAGTACATATTTAAAATACATCATGGCCCAAACGTACGAGCAAATAATAATTTACAAGTGAAATAAGTAAAAATATACAACATACTGTTGTACTTTATCAACAAAGGCTTGATGTGGCTTGATACAAAATTAATATGCTTTAAAATCCATACTAGCTTTAACCAGGTATCAAACCATGATTTCCCACGCCCAAAATGTTGGACAATATGTGAATAAATGTGCACTTGAAATCTATTTAAACTCAGGAGCAGAAATAGGTTACGCATTTATCTAAAAATATAAGATATGAGCATATAAAAGTGTACAAGTTTTAAGAGTAAATCAAAATTTTGGTAATACTATTATGTTGAGGCATGTAGGTATAAATTTCAATGCACTGATTCTGCTAAATGTTTCGATTTGGCACTTCTTCCTTTTCCCGGTAGGAATTATTGATGCTGATGGCAAATCTTTTGAAACACGCTTTTGTCTCACTTTTTCTGAATGTTCCTTTGCCCACTTGAGAAGACAGACGTTTTCAATTTTCTCTCTACTAATATGAATATTTGTAATACACTTGTATAAGATATGAGAGATTATTGCGGCCAAACCAAGTATGATATAAAAGAGCTATACCGGCCATTTTCTTCTAACAGCCCTGACAGAATGTTTACTATACATCTGGTCTACAATATCTACAAACATTTTCTGCTGGTTGTAAAACAAAACTTTCAGTTTTCTTATTTTCGTGACCACTCATTGTATGTACGTTATTGTGAAGGGTGCTCAATATCAATACTCTTTTTTTTTGCGTTGATATGTGGTTAGTATGATATCGTCCACTGCTTTTAGTAATCAGTGGTATGCAAATCTTTGTTATGGAAACGTACGGAAGCTGGAACTTTTCTCCTGTTGCTTCAGATAGTACCAAGCAAATTTATTCTGTTAATTTTTATTTCTCTTGCAAGATGTAAAGACTTAAAAATGTTGTCTCAAGTTGATGCATTGAAAATGTTGTCTCAAGTTATATGCAATCCCGAGTGTATGAAGTGTTTCAATACATGTAAAACTACATGTTTAGCAAGAGGGATGTTCGTTGGCCTCTTTTTATCTTTTCCTAGATACGTAAAACTATTTATTATACATATTTGTTCTTCACTTCAACCAGCATCCCAAATTTGTCGCCATATTTATCCGGCTTGCTACCCATGAACTGAATAAATGGACCACGAGATTTCATTGGAAAGAGCCGCTCACCAATAATAAATAAGTATGGAGATTGTAGCACCTTCGGGAATTTTCAATAACTGATGCCAAATAATAGAATATAAATAAAACATGTTAGTTTTAGGTATTTCGCTTCTCAGAGATTTGAGGTAAACGTTATAAATCTCATTATTTCTTCAAACTTGTTTCCGTGCATAATATTCCGAAGGAAGCTGCAGCCAAAGCTTTCTAGAACACAGACACTTTGCACTTAAAGCATCTTCAACCTCATTGCTAAATACAAGACAATAATTGCAACAAACTCATCGAGAGAAACTGACCATTTAGGATCATCTAAAACTCGACGGGCCTCAACTTCTGTACACTTCTTTTTTTTATTTCGCAGTAGAGTATCGGTTAAAATTACTCTGAGTGCACCTGCACAAGCATCATTCATATTACGCGTAACGAGTGATGTGGAATCCAGTTTGATACAAATTATATTATGGTTTTGTAATCTTCCGGAAGTCTTGTTCTTTACATCTACTACCGTCCACACATTCTGATCTGTAGTTCACTAGGCCTACCAGGAATTTCAATAGAATTCCCTTGGTCAGATTATTAACTTGAATCACTATTACTAGAATCAGAATCAGTATATTTGACTTCTTTGTCATCACTACTTAAAAAATCTTATTTTTCAAGGTCTGTAACGTCTTCCTTTTCAACCCAGCTGTTACTGTCTTCATCACCCGAAGCACTATCGTCAATATCATGTAGCTGTACTAGAAACTCTGCTGCTGTAATTCGTTTACTACCTGAAGACACCATCATTCTCAAACAGCGAAACACGTTCTTCAAAATAACCACCACAAATGCATGGTTGTTCACAGTTGTCTCGGGGCTATCAATAATACATCTTGACCAAAGTATAAATACGAATCAAAAAGTGTAAAATAAGTAGCAAGTGAACTTTGTGGTGGACAAACAATGTCTGGGTTGATTTTCTCGGTGTTCACCCGTTTCATCCCACTTTGTTCATTCTACCATTAAATTCATTTCCCAACATCAGTGTCTTCTTTAGGCTAGCTGGTATAACTTTGAGACGTAAAACTAAAATATTTCGTTTTCATTTTCAAAGTAAACAGGTAGGTGTCAAAATGACCCCCGTGGTAGTTCTAGATAAATCACTATTTTTAAAGAAAACAAAAAAAATTGAAATATGGTATTCGGGATATAAACACACTGGTTAGAGAGAAGAAAAGTGGTGCGATATGTTTTGCATGTTTTAATTAATGTTCAAATTAAAGGATGATGAATGACGGTGAGAGGTCAAAATGGTAGTTCGTGTGTTAACGCAGTGAGATTCAAAATTAGAAGATGAAATGCAAAACTTATTAAGTAATTTTTAATAATTTTAACATAAAAAGAAAAAAATATACATTGTAGTTTGATTGATTTAATTTCGATATGTAGGATGGGCTATTTTGCCGTTACTTTTTCGTTTTCTTAATTAACGCTTTTAAATTTCTATGAAATAAAATTAACTCATTATTTATTATAAGCATATTACGTATATCATAAGAAAAATTACATGATCGAACTGCAGGAAATACATCTCTTTGTTTTCGGGTCTTAATTCACAACCTGGACCAAAAGGAGCAAATACCCGTCGCTGACAACTCTTATTCAAGAAAAAAAAAACTATTAAAAGAATGGACAAAAGTAATTATTCCACTTCCTAGCAGTGTTTCTTCCAGATCTGTTTTTTGGGGGGCACTGCCACCGGAGCTGTGATAGTACCCCCGGAGCAGACCAAAATAATACGTTTATAATATAATAAATAGAAAAATATTAGCAGAGTCAACCAGAACACTAAGTGTGCCCCAGGAATATTAATTCTGAAAGAACCACTCTTTGCCAGTATGTAGTCTTTATTGTTATATAAGCCCGCCCAACAACGACGTACAGGAAATTGCATAGACACAAGGCGCAATCAGTCACAATGAAAAACGTGCCTAAGTCTTCGTATACAATTTTACGGTTACTTCCTGTTTCGCAGAATGCGTTATCAGTGTATAACACAGCCAAGATTACCCATTCCTTTCTTTGTAGAATCGCATGAAAAGTTTTGGTAGCACCTCAATTATTAGAAATATTTGATGAAAGGGACGAAGTACCAACATAAATCTAAGGAGATGAGACTCACAATAGAACCTTATCGCACAAATCCAATCGTGATTTACTGCAACAAAAAAAAAAAAAAAAAAAAAAAAACACACAAAACACTGACATAAAAAATATCATTTGCTTTGAACAATAATGACGTGAATCTTCATAAAATGTTCAGAGGTGCGATTCTATATATCACCTTGTTTTCTTTGGACTGTAATTTCAACTTGAGATAGTGCATTAAAGTATGGAATAAGGCTAACCTCACTGCACCTAAATGTACTCTTAGGAACCCTAGTACGACATTCTAAATGTCTCCACAATATTCTCCGCAAAGTTAAATTGGCTGCTTTTAGCAGCCGCATTATAGAACTGTTCTTGTTTCAAAGTAGAATGAATCTGTATATATTGGGATGATTTATATGTACTTCTATTTAACTTGAAATTCTAAACTTTGGCATGGTTCGTGTTTTTTTCGGTGTTGTTAGCAAGTATTTCACATTGCCCTTAAACATTAATAAAAATATAATCAGTATAACATAAGGAGCCAAATAATAATAGTAAACCTTCATATATTGCTGTATTTACGGGTGGAAGGCTGTATTCAGTGAGTCAGCGTAGGTGTTCGCCAAATAGTCTAGGAAATTCTGTGCATCCCCAATGTCAGCTGCATCGCCTTGTATATATGGACATGCATCAGGAATGTCTTCAGGAAATGCATCTGCTCTCCTAACCTATTTTCTCATATCCACCTTGTAAATTGAAGCCAACCCAATATGTTATACTTTTGTGCATATAGGTTGGGTAAAATGAAACAAACAAATGCATAATATCGCTTGCTGGGATGTTTCTTTTGTAACATTTATTGCGGCTTGTTTAAAATCAGTCGTAAATCCTTGCAAACGAAACTGAAGCAACAATGTTCAACTTGTTTCTTGATTTACTAAAGCATGCATGCGTACACTGACTGAATATAGTAGGTATTCTTATGTAAGTTAATAGGTAAATCATGTTATTATTTAATACTAATACGTCATACAAAATATATATAACATATAGAATAATATCAGTAGGGTGTCATCATGCACACCTATGAAGAAAACTACAACAACAAATCATAAAAATATAGCGCAACGGATGAGGTATAAAGGATAGGCCATTAGGGCCCCCCCGCGGAACTAGCACAAGTGGTCTTGTCTAAAAAGGAAAATGATGCAGTCGGATTGCGCGAAACCATGCGGCACGGACATGTCATTCACACAGTGCGGAAGAAGCACAAGTGATAGGGTCTGTAAAAGAAACACAAAGCGGTCGGAACTGACAACACCAATCGGACAGGGACATGCAACAAATACGGACACAGACACACGGAGCGAGCTCATGTTGTCGGGTCTATACAGAAAAAACAAGGCGGCCGGGGAGAGCAGGACCAATCGGACACAGACATGCCATAAACACGGACACTCACACGTGGAACAAGTCCAAAGGTCGGATGTATAAAGAAAAACGCGGCGTGGAAAAACAAAGATGGCGTCGGAGGTAAGGCCTCACATACGTTATAAAATAAATACAGAAAATCTCAGCTGATAAAGAAGCAAACAGAGCTTTCTGTGGACTGGTAAAATAGACAGATCTTTTTGACGGAAAATAAACAAACAAATTCAAGGGTTGATAAAAATTTATTGTATTTTTTGGAAATCAAAATGCAGGTGAATTATGGGTAAAATCATGGCATTAGCGTTCCAAACCAAGTAAAGAAAGCCCCTCTATGGGCATAAAGGGTACCGTAATTATCTATTTATCTCTATAATTATCCCAAGGGATAAACAAGTTTTCCAGAGAATATGGAAGAATACTACTGAAGATGAATTGTAATAAGCAGAAGGGGAGTGGAAAAACTGGCTGAAATACTTTCCTTGTAATGTACATAACTTTGGATATAGACGTCGATAAATTTTAAATGTTCCATCGATCACTCTCTTTTCATTCTTTTTACTTTGCAGAAATTCCATTTTACTTTATAATCCAGCCACCTTGATCTTCTTAATAGTTTATGAAATAATTTGTCTGTTATTTACTATTTATTATGTGATTACAATAGTACGATTTAATCAATTTCACAAAACATGTAATACAAATACCGGCGTACTTCTTTTAGAGTACAGACTTTCCACAAACATACTTAAAAATATCTCATTCTGCGAGACAGGAGCACGCACGTTGGGTTATTTTTCTTTTTGAAACATGGCAATGCGGGACGAGAAATGCCAGTTTGAAGCCCTTTCTTCGAAAAAGGAACACACACACTTCGACCTCTCAAAAACTTCTCACATTGTACAGTAATTTTAAGAAACGGTGTACCACATAATCAGATACAGATTTTCTCACTTTTCATTCTTTTATGATATTATACTTTTCAAAATTTTATTAACGTTTTCTTTACATTTGGAGTATCTGGTTTCTCAGTCGTTAGTTTTTGATCGTATCTTTGCAGAAAAAATAATTTCAGAAAATGTCACGGATTATAAAAAACAATGTATACAATGTAGGATTCAAAAGAATTGAGCCTCCGTTCAAACAGACAGATCTATTGAGCTGATTGGTACAAGTCAAATAGTCTTCAAAATAGGCACCTTCTGCATCAATTCACTTCTGTAGGCAGCTTTTCCATGACTCAAAGGCTTCCGCGAAGGCCTATTCCAGGATTACTGCAAGGGCTGCCTTGAAATTTGCTTTAATGTCCTCGATGGAGTCGAAACGTTTTCCTTTAGCGCTGATTTTCACCGCGGAAACAAGAAGTCAGGAGGCGACAAGTCCGGACTGTAGGGATGCCGGGGTACCACTGCGACGTTGCCTCGGACTAGGTAGTCGGTGATGATGAAGGCGGTGTGGCTGGAGGTGTTATCGTGGTGAACCTTCCAGGTCTCCTTGATGTCCCTGCGCTTGCGCGCGACGTTTCTTTTCAGCCTTTTCCAGACTTCCTGGTATTGTCCGTTCACTCTAGGATGGAAAATTGTTTACAAACAACAATTGTAGTGCGAGCGTAAAAAACCTTGCTTCTCACCCCTACATGGTTAATTCATGGTTGCCAGGCACATGAATCGCCGAACCGAATGTATCTATTTCTGCACAGTCATGGACCAAGTGCTATTACTACATAAATTGCTGCTTTTGAGATGAATGAGATATTAACGTTATGACAAATCGAGTTAGTATGTAATACAAGCTTACATATAATGCACACTCAATTTTGTACAAGTGTTCTTGTTCGAAAGTGTGCGAAAACCTTGTACGCTTGGCAAAATTGGAAGATGGCAGTTTGTGTTGTAAACAATAAACAGAGAAAACGAAGACCGTTAGGTTCGCTGGACAGAATTGTTTTCATGATAAGGCGACAAAAACATATTGTACTGATTGTAAACAAGGGCTGGGAATTTCGATGCGAGTATAAGTGGAAATATTCTCGCCACATATTGCCTGTTGGTGAAGGTTTGCAATGTTGCAAACTGCTAAGTCTAGAATTTCATACTAATTGAACGAGCTTTGAGAAGGATTAGTATGATGCAATAATTATAAATACTAACAACCATAGACTTAATGTATTAGGAAACAAACCTTGCTGCTGTAAGAAGAATATAATACACATTGAATTACGTGTTCAAAGTACATTATAAAGCAAATTTTAACATTTAAACATTTTAAAGCTGTACACATTTGCCCTGTTTGGGTGCCCTTACCAGACACTGTGCAACACAAAAAAAGGCATTAAAATAGGTAGATCGAGCGTGGGTATGAACCCGGCTCTAGCCGGTATTCCTTATTAAGGTTTTCCTCAGTCCCAAGTGGTGAATGCCTAGATGGTAGCTTCTGTAAGGTAGGGGGCGGATCCAGGACGGACTCCTGGGGGCGGTGGGTTTTAATACTGCTACTTAGCGCTAATTTTAAGAGCTCCAAACTCTGGGATTGGGTTTTATTTAAATATATAAAATGAGTAAGTTTCCTTTCCTGGGGGTGCAATCGCCACGATCGCCCCCTGGATCCGCCACTGCTGTAAGGCCAGAATTGGGCCAAACACCGAGGCCCCAGAATTGGCGGGAAATATATTCCTTCAGAATATTATGTTGCCAACACTTCCACATATATTATGGTGGTGGGTTCCGATATCCCTTTTTCGTTTATATGTGCTTAAATTCATTATGAAGTAAATGTAGAAGTGTTTCTTTCATTCTCTTTCTTCCTTTCTTCTCATCTTTCTCATCCTCGCTCTCCTTTCCCCGCCTTCTTAAAATTTGAATACTATCCTCCTGTAAGATTGTTTCTCTCCACGGCCCAAGGTTTAAAGAGACCAACCTGATATAGTTAACTATTAGCAGAAATGTACCAATAAATTCACATTAGAGACAGCGCCGTAACTTAGATTTTTTCTGGGAGGCACGCATTAATACGAGTATTTGGGCCTCCTAGAAAAAGTTGTTTATCTCATTCTTGGGCCCCGTCTTTCTATCTTTGTCTCACTATTTATGCGCCCCGGATCCTGTGGGCTCTCCCTCACGGCAAGGTCTGCGGGGCCGTTACTTACAGCCCTGGGCCCGTTCCATACATGACAAATTAACTAAGGCGACAATATTGACAAATCTTAAACCATGCGAATAAATGTTATTTTTAATGCCCCTAATAATATACGTTTCTTACTGAAGTGGGTCTACGGCTCACTTTTGATTTATATAAGTTTTGTGCGCTGCTTTATGTAATATAGGGAAACTGTTTGATGTATCATTTATAATTTCATGTACGTATCCTATCTGGATTTGAAAACTTTTGTCTCCAAAGGGGCCCCTTCGAACGGCGGGGAACCTCCCTGTGGGGCAGTTGCCCATCCCCTGCTCCACACAAGTTACGGTCCTGATTAGAGAAAAAGTAAACTCTTTCGAAATTTACGCAACTTGCAAATATCAAACCCTACTAGTGCTATAGTTGATGAGTTTGTGCCACTGTTACCAGTGCTATAAGGGGAAAGTAAGGGAAGGACTGCTAAGATTCGGTGGCCAGGTTTTGTGTCAAAACACAGCGCCAAGCTACAGTAAACGGACAATAGTAAACAGCGTTCAGGGTCTGTCTGGGCGGGACAAACCCATAGTGGCTCATAGTGGACGATCCGCATCACTCCGGAAAAGGCGATGAGCATGGTCTTCGTCTTTGATTTGCTCATCCGCGCTTTCTTGGGACGGGGTGAGTTTGAGGTGTGCCACTCAGCGCTTTGCCGTTTTGTTTCTTGGATCATACTGAGAAGTTGAAGTTTAGTCGCTGGTTATCACTTTTTCGAGAAAGGCAGGATCGCTTTCGCACAATTGCAACAGTTCTTCCAATCGGAGCACTCGGCTCCGTTTCTGTTATTCTGTCAAAACTCTGGATACAAGTTTCGCGCAGACTTTCCGCATGTGCAAGTCCTCGGTAGAATGCGTTGCACCGTTGTCTCCGATACGTTCAGAGCTTCTGCTACTTGGTAAAGACTGAAACGCTTGTCCGTGTTCATAAGCTCACGCACTCGCTGCACATTCACGTCAGTACGGGCTGCCGATGGGCGTGTAGACCTCGTCCCGCCCCTCACAAAAAACCTTGTCCCACTTTTAGACTTGAGAGTAGGACAGACACTCGGTCCCAAATGCCTATTGAACCATAGCAAACGTTTCGGAAGAGACTGGCCTAACCGGAAGCACAATTTGAGCGCGTAGCGTTGATCTAACGAGCTTTCCATATCGCCGGTTCAAGCACCACCGTATAGGGGCTATTGTTAAGGCCTATCTATCGCTCCGACAGGTCGGAAAATACTGACCGGCGTTTCGCTGTGAAGCCAACTGACCTGGTGACACTCCCCACGACCGTCGCGACAAGCAGAGCGCGCTGCAGGGTCGCACGCGTCAGTATAAAGTGAGGCTCATTACTTATGAATCCTACCCTGTAAAAAGTAGCATGAGAAAAAGATCCATAACTTAGGAAAATATAAGGAATAGAACATACAGCTGGTGGAGAAAGACCGATACCATTATATCATGCTACTACAGAAAGGATATATGGTGGAGGACAAGAGGAATACAACAGCTGGTCAGGATCACCATACTGGAAATTATCCAGAAGGAATAGACCTGCCGGTCCTCTGCAAACAGTAAGTTTGCAGGGGCATCAGGTGTTTATATGTTTCCCTGATGAATTTCATGACAACTCATCAGCGTTCGGAATTCCGAGAAATGTGTTCCAATATCTCCACCTACAGCCGTGACAGATTACACTATTTCTTGGTTGAGACGAGGGGAACTGGGTAAATGTTATATTCTCAGATGAGTCACCTGAGAAGACTTGCAGGTGAGCTGGTCTCAGATGAGTGATACTGGCAATCAAATGGTATGGAAAGAAAGAGAAACACTGTATCATTCACTGAACATCTCTAAATAGGACAGGTATAGTGGCACTGGTGTTATGGTATGAGCAGGCATAATAAAATGGATGACCACCAGTGCACACATTTGCAGGCGCATCCGTAATAGGAGAACGGTATTGTAATGAGATCCTGACAGAATATGTTCCTATTTTCGTGGTGAAATAGGGCCAGAGTTCGTTTCCATGGTGGACAACCCACGTCCACACAGAACTGCCCAAGTTGAAGAGACTTTAGACCCTAAGAATATCTATTGCATGGACTGGCCACCGAATTCTCCTGAGAGATAATTCCATTAAGCATGCTTATGGCGCCCTTGGACGACGAGTCGCACAAAGATATCCAACACTTTTGACGCTTCAGGACTTCAATACTACTCTAAAAGAAGAATGGGACAACATTCCCTTGGAACTCGTGAACGGGAAGCTAACAAATATACAGTATAAGTTGGTGTCCGAGGTAGTCATATATCTTATCATTTGCTCCGAACTTCTCTCTATTTATGACATCTGATATTTCATGTCACTACTTCATAACGTTCTTCATATGTGTCTTTAGTTTTCACGTCCTGTTCGTTTTCATGATGACAAATATCTGCCATATTTTGCCAATAAAGCTTGCATACTATATGCCTCATGTATTGGTCACTTATTGCACCCTCACAATGTTTCAAAACATCAAGACTGAAAATTTATATCATCCCTAACAATTCTTAATACTGTAATATATATGACACCAAAAACGACAATAAGATTGGAACTTAAGTATGGGAGAAATGCGACAAAAGCATTGTTTTGTGATAAGACTGCTAAACTGAACCGGATAAATACGACAAAAAACACGCAGTCATACATATTTGATTGTAGATCCTTAGGTACAATCGGTGAAGGAAAATTTTACTAACATTTACAAATAATAAAGAATAAAGTGATTCCATATGAATTGATGTGATATTAGAATGAATTATGCAACGTTATGTTGACACTTTACGAGCCAGTTAGGAAGTAATATAAAAGAGAAAAGTTGTTCTTCATTAACGTTTGAAGCAAAACTGAAAAAATATTTTGCGAACTTTTCCCAATTTCTATACATCGAGCTTGATGGCCCATAGCTCTGGAGACAAGCGCCTGTACACTATAGTGTTTCACAAGCTTATACAAGGTAGGTATCTAACACCACACCAAGTTCTATCGAAATCGGATGAGTTCGGTTAATATTATTTGTAGCCTACCTTAATAGTTAATGGCGTGAAAATTAGTGAAGAAAAAATACATATGGGGTTAAGTGGAAAATATGCGGTGAGCATGGCCAACTGTAGAAGAAGACAATATCCCTCCTGTAGATTTTGGAAGAGTGTTCAGTTCTGGCCAATATATGTCAAAACACACTAATTTTTGATTTTACATACTTCAGTACTCACACATTTATATGAAATACTACTGTAGAGTACTATCGTTTATTTATTATAGTATTAGGCTCGTAATTAATCATTTTCTTACATGTAAGATGCGCATGCCTGCATCAAAATGTGTGGGTATTCGCAATTGTGCTTGGGAGTTCTAAAGACTCATAGGGAATAATATAGTTTAAAGACTGATATTTTACTAAATTTATGTACTATTTTAGGACATTGAAAGTTATTTAAATCAAAAATGGTTTCAAACAAAAATTTGGTTTGTTCTTTTCTGTAACTTTCACTCTTTATTGACTAGAATCATTCAGTGCCTTCCAGCAAATTAGTGTGGTAAATATTATAGTTATTCCCTGAAGTTATTTTAAGTAGTGCACGAGAAGGAATGTATTTCTTGATTTGTAGAATTTGAGTTAATTTCTAGAATGCTCTGACTTTGAGTTTCATAGTATATACAATTCTAAAAGTGAACTAGAGCTTCGCTTCCTCCAATACAGGTATCACATTAGCTCATTAACGATGGAAGGAAAGTGATGGGATTTCTGGTTTCGAAACTGTCAGAAGAAGTAATGTGACATACAAATATAACACATGTATAAATGTTTTCCAGTTTCAATTGACTTTCTTAACCACCTCCACAAACTATCGTATACGATACATACTATATGTTATCGTATCCGATACATATATTAAGCTCAAGGGAAGACAATTCCTCCTCGAACCCCAAATGATGCCCTTGGTTACTATAAATTAAGTGCTATTTCTTCTTATCTTATGCTACTGTAAATACATACAAAACTGAATTTAGGAGGGGAAGATATACTGGTAATCAATAAGAGTCGTTTAAAAAGGGGCGACGGCGTCCACTGCCCCCTGGATCCGCTAGTAGGGTGAACTAAAATTCCCGGAAGAACTAAAGCATTCTTATTGCAGAATTTCTAAATACTTAAATTAATATTCCTTTCCCCATTGGGAGATCTTGTGCTTGGGATAACTCATTAAAGTGTATGTCCATATCTCATATAGCTTCGCAGATAAAGGAAACGCTAACCTCAAATCAAATCAAAACAAGTTAATATTCTTTGAGATATGTGATCGAGATAAACTGGTTTAAATATGGAAGGTAAAATTGCTAAGCTATACTTATAAATATAATACATCAGTAACTCACGTTTCGGTAGTTCTGTCATCTGGAGGCCAGATTTAGTAACGTTTAATTCGTACTTCATGCAACAGATGGAACAAGAAGTATGATTATTTTAACCTCTACTTAAATTGTTTTCTCACTAAAAGTTACAACTTCAGCATCATAAGTACAGTATCCCAAAGCTTTCTATTGAACTTCGGAATCATTTATGTTCGGAATTTTAATACCATTCATCTCGTGGTGAATTTTACACTTTCCCAACAGTGGAGTCATTTGAGGTGGGTAGGGTATTTTTAATATTTTTTTAAAACTAAAAAAGTAAAACTCTAATGTTCATAGACAATTGCCCCCCACTATTCCTTGGAAAATTTGCAATGATGTTTCTGTTCCCGAAATATAAGATAATTTCCTGAATATAAAGTCTCTACAAATTTCAAACTTTACGGTGATCCTTGAGTGCTAGAGGGAAGGTTGTTGCGAGCAATCATTATAGAAAAGAAAAATAGTTAAGCAAACAAATCTTTCATTTTTTACGCTCCACATGTATATCCTGTTGAACAGAGAGGCGAATGAAGTAAATGAATATGAAAAAAAAAAAAACTGATCGAACGAAAACGAGGGGGAAACAGGAGAATCGGAAGAAAACTCTCAGACTCAAGTGATGTCTACCAGAAACATACCTGACGTAGGATTGAACCAGGGATCTGTCTCCGTAAACGTGATAGTTGTACCGCTGAGCGAAGCGCCGTGTCCCGAAAGGGAAATCTGTTACTACGAGTACATTACAATAAAATTCGCATTTTTTAACACTTCAAAACATATATATCATACAGTAAGGCAAATCGTGTTATACATTGTCAGCATGAAGGCAAAGCAAGATGCAAACGAATCTACTTTATATTATTGTATTTAACTTACTTTAGAGTAATGAAACTAGTTTAATAAAGATACTTTCACACTACAAAGTAACTATTTCACTGGAAGCATGGAAGGAAAATAATGTAGATATTTTCCCTTTTGACCCTACATACTGAATCTAAAATTCAGTGGAAATATATGATAGATTATTATGAAACCACTGTAACTAATAAGATATGATCTAAACATAAAGTAATAGACGATGTTGGATTTACGTATAAGCTAAACAATCCATAACTTTGTGTCCCACACTCTTGCGTGCCCAAACAATAAAGGCAGAAATCTAGGTGTATATTTCTGAAACATAAGATCAAATTAAAACAAAATCTACATAGAGTAAAAGTGTTTTTATTGTGCAGGCGCTTATGATTTAAATAATAGTGTCTCTTCTTTATTCTGCTCCCAAAATTACACATTAACAAAGGACAGTTTGAAAAATAAAGAGCTCCTTTATCTTTAATAACTGAAGACCTTAACGAACCTAATACAGAATTGTACAAAAAAATAGAGATGTGCAGTAGCTAGTGGTATAGGACTCACTTTGGGTCTGCGGAGTTGTTATTTCATTGCACTTCATTTTATTTAGACTTTATATATATAATACATATTGCATGAATTCGTGCGTAGGAATAAGACTCTTCATGACATAAAAATACATAAACATGTAAAGTTGCGACATTTACATACCCATTATATTAAAATAGTAGGCTACATCTACGGCCAAAGAAAAAACGCAAAAAATATAAATATTTAATACTATCTGAATTCAAATTCATTTACGCAATTAGGTATTCAGTCACAGAATAAAATAGTGCTGTAATCAACTCCCTGCAAGTCAGCTTTGTGGTAGACAATTCTGACACTCTCCATTATTCTCACACTTTCTTTTATCATTTTATTTATTACCACCATCGCCTCCTTTAGAGTTCTCTCAAGATTCTATGGTCAGTGTTAGCGTCTTGTTCGCTGGTCCTCATGCCATTCAGATCCCATGTTTACCTATAGGTACACGCCCAATATAACCTCACTGCTGAAAGTGACGGTGAACAGAAATCCAATCTAAAATTATTATTCTTTAGTCTACAGAAAATAAACTGGGAGGTAAATATGGGATACTTTTTAATTAAAAATAAAGCGTGGTAGTTTAAACTATTTCGACCATCTTGTTTCAATTCTTCAAGTATTCAACGTGATACCACTTGCACCATGGAAAACATCTAAGCGACATGAGTATTTCTCCTAATCACTCTGCAAGGTATAACGATCTATTAAATTATTGCAATTACTACGCTTCTGTTGTCAGTCATGTTGTTGGAAAGTGTAGAGTATTGAAGAAATTCTTTCAAAAGGCACCCTTTACCGTCCCAACTGAAAATGAAGAATTGCCTTTTGCTGATGAGTCGACATTCCGAGCTATGCCAAATGTTTAGTGTTTCATTGCCTAATTACCAGAATGCCTGCTTTAAGGCCCAAAAATAGATCTCAAATATCAGTATCCGTCAAGCTAACAAGGAAAGGACATGAGCATATTATCCGGACATCCGAGTCAATGCTAGTCCATTCGATAAACATAAAAAAGTTGTGTTCATGCAAGGAAAAGTTAGGTGCAATGGACAACGGGGTAAGTAACTCGGGCCGATTAACCCTGCCAGTATAAAGAAAATAGTAGACTCGCAGTGAAATAGCTATAGCATCAACACTGTTCATTGGAAAGTCATGGTTCATAGTCCATTCAATTCATCATGAAATATGTTTCCCAGAGGTACTATGTTGTAGGGAACATAATGCATTTGAACGAGGAAAATTAAAAAAATGTCGGAAAAATTCCTTCCATATATCCCTAGCATCAACTTTGTACTCCTCTGGAGTGGCCACGGGTAAAATCACACAATCCAAATATATCTCTAAAAATACTATAATTAGGAAATGAATGTATCAAGTTTCGTATAGATAGACGAAATAGATATGAGGGAACGTTTGTATAACAATACACATTTCTCTTTTAGGTCTGTTCCGTGTATCAACTCAAAATTTGGTACATTCATATTCTGACATCCGTAGTAATTTTAGAGATAGATACATTTGATTGTCTGCTTTATTGAATCTTCTAAGGGTTTATCTTACAGCATATTTGCTCTTAAGTTTTAAAAGCATCGAAAATAATTAACTAACCCTGAGCTACGTCTAGACAACCCAGCAATATGGTAAATAGAACTGAATATATCTGGGAAAAGATAAAGGAAATAATAAGAAGCAACAATTTGTAAGATGGGTAAAGTTTAATGTTCTTTTTTAATGAAATCTCCCTAGATCCAGAATCCTGTGACCAATGTGTACGTCGTGGTTCGGATTAATCTTTTAGTCTCATACCTTGCCCTTTTCTCCTTTTATTTTCCAACTATTTTACGACGACCATGGTCACTGCCCATGCCTACAGCTTCGCCATGTGGTGGCTGGAATCACAACAGACGAAAATGCAGACAACGTAAATATATTTGCTAGGCTACGAGTATGATGGAATTAAACATTGACTTTACAACAAATGATAAAATCACATTTAAATAGTAAAAGTATAATATTACTTAATAAATATAAACATTACATGCATTTGAACTCAAAATATAATTATATTCAACAATTTTTCACTAAGTATCGATATTAAGGTGGCGTGGCTTAAGAATAAAACAACTCACGTATTCTTCGGTCAGCCCGCAGAGTAGTTCCGCCGATGTCCTGGGTTCAATTACAGATGCAGTTTCCTTAAACGATATTTCAAGCCGGTGCTACAAATACAGTCTCTAGTCCATAGTTCCAAACGAATCGTGCTCCAGGTTCTTGTTTATTGTAACGAATAATGAGCTTGACTTGCTCTTCACATCAAGAATATTTCACAGATGAAACTATTGTACACTTGCACCCAAGGAAAACACTTTTGAGAATAAACTGTTCGTCACATATTCAGCTAATTACTTATATTTGTCCTATGGAGGGATAACTCATATGCTCAGCAGCAAGATGCGCGATATGTAACTTCAGGCAGCATGGACGCTGCTCTCGTGTAGGTACTGGCTGCCTCTCCTAGCACAGGCAGCGAGAAGGTAGAGTACACTGAAGCTTTTCCTAGTTAGCAGCTTCGTATGAATGCTTGAGACGGGATTTTCCCGTTTATGACGTATAATGCTGAATTCAAGCTCTTTGGCTGAAGAGATGTAGATGGTTTGAATTAACAAATCAGAAGTAGTCAATGACAAAACAGAGGTGTTATTGCAAGTTTCCCGTTTTTTTCGGACTCAAGAAAGCGTTCACAAAGGGAGTCATTGTCTCTGCATCGTATGTCCATATTTGGCCACAAAATCTGACTGAGGCTTACCAACACAAACGAAGAGGCATACCAAAGCGATGAGAGAAGAGTTTCTAGAATGTTTGTAAGTATACGAGGGTTGGTTAATAAAGTTCAAATTGAATCTATTTTTCCCAATGTTCCTTTAAATCTAAAAATGAGCTTTAGGCCGGTGACATCCTATTGGGGAATGAACGGTGACCAAACAAATTGATCCAATTTGTGAAGAGAACCCTGGCCGTCGAAGGGTTAATGGTCCTTACTGAAATGGTATTAAAAGGTCACTATATTATGGAGCACCCTGTATATGAATCAAACATCACTGGGGATTCACTATGGAAACTCGGTGTATTGGGACTGCACTGTACATATAACCTGCACTGTACATATAACACTTCACTCGGTAACTGTGAGGTTGTTCACCCTATATGACTATAAGCTACCTTTGTTAAAGCCACCTATTATGTTCGTAAAACCACCACCGTTAAGCCACTTTTATGCCACCATTAACAAGATGTTCATCATTATTTCCTTTATTTGTATTTTCAGTTTATAGTTTCTTTTATTTATTTGTTTATTTCCAATAACCGGATTCTCACCATAATTAAATGTACTTTTGTTTACTTTGCAATCATCTTTTGCTAAACACATGATATACTCAAACATGTTAAACCAAATAAATGTATGAATGAACATTGACACAAAAATACTTAACTACTAGACAATTTCAACAATATGTATACCGATTTCGGAAATGTAGCCTAACAACGGAATGAACGATAATATCGGAATTCCTAACACGTGTATTGTTTGGTGTAATGTAATGTGTATATATGCACCTTTTTTTACAACAAACTTAATCAATACTTAAATTTTCTTAATCAAAATTTTTATAATATTCAACTACTAAATGCAAACACATAATATCAAAAGGATACCCATATTCAATAATATTCGTATTCATTCACATAAAAACATTAATGAAACACAATAATATTCAAAACAAACATTTCGTAAGACAATTGTAACATTAATCTCATACTAATTATCCAAAATACTATATTTTTAATTTACTAAATATCAAAAATACTAAAAGAATTCAAAATCAAATATACTATCAAGGTTGAATAATCATATTGCTCAAACAACAAACAAAAGCTCTATTAGATTGCTTCAAATGAATTTAGAATCAAATGTCAACTCACATTTTTTTTAATTATCAACTTTACTCAGAACAAACGTAAACTTTTATTTTTATCAAATTACCAATTGCAACAGGTATGTAGGCATCATCCTTAATGCACGGATTTTAGTAATATTAGCGAATTCACGACATTTGGGTGACACAGTTATTACTTTACTTTCATTTTCCACAGACATCTTATTGACAATGGCAAAATCAAATCTACCAACACATTGACGGACATTAATCGCAAACACATGTGACAAGAGGGATATACAATCTACCTCTAAAAGCATTAACCATTTAGAACAGACTTTCCCTACTCATCTAGGAACAAGCTAGGTGTTCGGGAAGTAACAAGGAGTATCCATCTCCGAATGTGAACCGCCCTCTAGTGGCCTTTGGTTTCACGTTAAAATTCGCATACATAATAACAATAAATCCATATAAGTATGGATTTGGCATCCCGCCTTTGGCATCTCGAAAATAGCCCTAACTCATTCGTAATGCTCAATTGCCATTAGGTTGAACTAAAACGTATATAGCCCAATAATATTTCATACGCACTGATTCTGTTCGCTTGATTACTCCCGTCAATATCAACGTGCCAAATATATTTAAGCCTGATTCCCTCAACATACCATAAGCAATGGAATCTATCAGTTACTAAATTGTACAACGAATCAATTTCTTTTCATTTTTTTCAAATTCTCAAGTTCAATCTAAATTTCGTCACATTATATTATCACTGTGTGAATTTATTAACAAGTACTAATTTAAAACAATATTTTCTCCTTTCCAACTTTCGAAAATAATCGGATGAAAATAATCGGATAAACAACAAAGTAATTGGTTAATATATGATCATTCTATTCAAATTAATCGCGTAGCGAAAGCTTCAACTAATACTTTCCTCCTATTGACATGAATAAAGACTCTAATAAAGTGAATTAAACCATTTTTTTCACCTGTATGAATTATTTGACACAAAATGAAACAAAATTAGGTATTCTTTCCCTTTTATGAGTCGTTGGGCAATAGATAGACTTGTAAAGATTATGAAAACAAAACATTTTTTTAAATATACGAACATAATATGTAAACGTAATACGATATATGAACAAAATTCAAATTCTGATTATATTATCTCACTAAATATGCAAAATTTATTCATAAAACTGATAAAGTTCAGAAGTAAGCAAAAATCTGCATATATGGTATTCTAGCATTCTTACATATTATATCATTATATGCAAAATAGTTGAAATGTTTATCTATACGTTTACGCTACATAACCTAACTAATAAACTATCAAACATTTTAATATACATGAATGAGTTAAACGGCAATTAAGCCTTACGTAGCGCCATTCTGCGCCTCATTGATTGACAGCACAGGTTGCAAGACGTCAATTAAACAAAAATAAAGGTTAATGAATTGGTCCCGAAGACCAAAGGGCACTGAATTACAATCTCCCATAGCTAAAGTGTACGGGATCGCTGAACTCCCCGACGATTTGAATAAATCGCTTCTGCACTAAAACCTTGTTCCTCCCAGCTGAACGCTTCACGCATTACAGCTATGACACAATCGGGTAAATTTTCCCAACCCCGATTGGGCTGTCAGCATCTAGACCTAAAGAAGGTGTTTTAAAAATAAACATGTGAAGAGGACAATACGAATACCCTGGGGGGAGACATTCGAACTACAACCCTGCATTTGAATTTCGTCTCATAAATTATTGAAATTATTTCAGGCCTGCTCATACCTACAAAATTAGTAGGGTTACAAACACACAATTTCCTAAAGAGCACTGGCCAATACAAAAAATGTGCGGCCTTCTGGCAAAAATGCACTTGTCAGTATCGGGAGTATCGTCGCATCCGGGATTAAGTCACAATCGGGAATATATTCGCAATCGAAAATGACAATTATTCCAGAAAATTACAGATTTGCAAATGCGTAAGGGAACGCTAATAGGCTTCAAGCACAAAACGTATCACGCTTAACTTTCATTTCAATTAATGAAAGCATGAAAAAGAGAACTGTAACAACCTTGATGAAACAAGAAAACAAGGTCAATATTAAAAGTCTGACAATGGCGATGATCAATAGGTCAAAAATTATACACGTGTTTATGTTCAATTAAGAACCAACAGTCTCTAGTCATACAAAAAAGATTGAAAAGAAATGAAACTGGAAGATTTTCACATCCTGAATTAATTATTACATCCGAAAAATGTCATTTATAATTGGGATGTCATATTCGTGCTTTCATTAACTCTACCTTTAATAAGTATTATTCACATTTTTCAATTCCAAAGATAGACTCATTTCAAAATTTAAAACAATATTTATCGACTTTTATCCAAAATTAAACCAATAATGTTAATGAATTCAAAACTAGTAATAAATTTAATTATCCAATTTTCCATAGTGTTTATACCATATCTATATTTTATATGCTTTCCATTCTAAAACTCAAATTTACGATAGGTAATGTTACCTAATCAAAAAAAAATACATTTTGTTTATCGATACCAACTTGTATCGGTTATTGTTGGATGTACTGTGTTGACAGGATACTATAACGAAACTTACAAACTTAAATCATAACCATATTTTCTAACAATATTTCATGCATCTCTTATTATCTTATCTTATCAACACAGTACAGCCAAAAGAAAAGAAGAGAAAAAAATTGTTTACTTGGATCCAAACAAATGCAATTTCATTATTTCCTTTCAGTCAATTAAAGATAACTTTCTGATAAAAATATAAAATTTTAAGCGTCAATTACATATCTTGTTTTTAAAGAAATATATCAAAGGTCAAAAGCCAAAATATAATTTTGAAGTGTGTGTGTCTAATAACCAAAATCACACACTAGCTGAGGCCCAATCGGACGCTACCCCGATTTCGTCACTTTAATTTGGAAATAAAATAGTGACGCTTCTAAGGGTTGGATTGTTTTTAAATCTTTTAACTCTTCTTAACTCGTAATACGGTTATTTCTAAATTCAATTAAATTCGAAATTTCATTAACATCATAACAAATGCCCGTTGACTTTGTATAACGAACACCATATGTGAATTGATTTACAAACAGATTCATTAAGTTCAACATTATTTTCAATTATTTTCAAAATCATACTAAGTAATATTAAATTTTCAATGTTCCAACGCCTAACTAGTCTGATATTATGAATTCAATATACTTTTACACATGCTTAATAACAAAGTCAAATGAAAAGATTCATTAACTGAGAAACACCTTTTTTTCAAAATCCAAATTTCATAATTAATTGTGATATTCATCAGTATTTCTCTAATTGAATTTTCAAATATCTCTAATTGCCTAACATTTCTCTAAATGCCTAATGGTATGGGGACAGCTAAACGTTTATATAAACATAAAGGTGAATGAATAAAAACTCGAAAGAAAATGGAATGGTAAAATTTTATTAATGACGTTTGGTTCCCAATACTGGAAGCATCTGAAAAGGACTCAAACATACAAAACATAAACATCCTAACAAGAATTTGATACAGAAGTTCCGTATCCAAAACGGGATAACCATAGTTTTCAAAAGGTGGTGGGGTATTGTTAAAATTTCAAAATCCGAACTCGCGATCTAAGTTGATTACCTACTTAAAATTTCCAGTGCTGTCCTCCCTCTGCTTTTCACATTCCTCTTTCATCTCCGAATACTGTAAAGAAACAATAAAACATGACATTTAAATGAACGTATCTGATTATAACTGAATATTTGTGGTTCCTTTGAACGGGCGCGTCGGTGGTGGTAGGCACACACTTGAAGCTGAAAAACAAATTCCTAACTTTCGAAATTCGGCGGGGAATAATCAAATAAATGGATAACAATCTTTATTTTCATTCTCTATAAAAGCTTAAAAGTCTTTTTCGATGTTTAATTTCTCGTCTCTTTCGGGATTAAGTCCAAATTCGGGCAAAGTTCACGCTTTGGTTACGCTAAAACTTTCATTTTCCACCGATGCCAATTACACTTGTATGTCTTTAATTTCATACGCTTACGTGTACTTTTCCAGTTAGTTTTTCTGATTTGCAGGGCTTTTTTCCTTCTTATAACGTGTTTACCAAACTTACACGCAATGACGCGTCTTCGTTTACGACGCTAAAATTTACGATGCATCACGATGTATTGCATAAATTGCTCTTCGCGCTTGCGTTTCTTAAAATTCCTCTGAGTCGATGTCTTCACGACTTGCATGTTTGGTTCAAAATAAGCTCGCCTACGGCTTGACTTTGGTTGATATTTAGTTTGTCTACGATTGCGTTTAATTTGTTTTGGGTTACGCTGAATAGAGTACTTTTCATTTATTCTAAACTCACTGTCTAGCATATGTCCGGCATTCGTTTCCTTGGATTGCGCGTATCTTCTAGGATTAGGTCTACGAATATTATTGTCACCAAGAGCGATCAGCTGTTTCGCTTTCCGTCTACTTGCACGATCGAGTTTTTCCTTTTTACACATTCGCGGTGACGGACTACTAGTTCTAAAATTTGCATACGCGAAAAAATCAAATTTACTACGCTCATGACCCACTTGTCTATCGCTATCTTTACGTCTATGAATCTTGATCTTGGTAGCTATGCGTCGTGACATCCTTCTATTTCGAGCTAATACGCTAGAAAAAATCGGTGGACCATTTCGAACTACCTTGCCTTTCCTTTGTGTCTTATTCTTACATTTTAACTTCTTCGCTATTGTATGCTTATTTTTCGGCCTACATTCTTGTCTGGCTACGGGTAATAATCCTGGCCAGTTAATAACACAAGAGCTATTGACTACATAAAACACAATTCTCTTTGCGGGCTTACATTTCAAACTCTTCACTTGAAGTCGTTGACCTATGCCACTATGCTCAAAGTCGATACGGATAGAATCGAATCGCAATAGAAAGACGTAACTCATACTAAACGACATGTACGGTACTACAGACGCATATGTAGTTGTGAAATCGCGCAGAATAATTTGCTCGCGATACAAATATAACAGCATTAAATTCTCAATATAGCACAAAAATAACAATTCAAATCTCAAGCCTTCCCTGGCTTCTCCGAGAAAAGGGGTACGCGCTACCACTACGCTACCATTCATTTCTTTCAATTCGTTGGCGTCCTTCGCCGGCGCTGCAACTACATTTAAAACATGTCTGTCTATGGATACTCGCATCAGGTCGTGTTTAATTACTGTCTCTGTAATGCCTACTACTTTTCTCCGGACACTAACATCCTCTTGGTTTGCTGTACATGTATTTACCATCAACTTTCCTTCAAGCATTTTACACGACCCATCAAGTTCCTGTTCGAACTTACAAAACAATTCATCCGCCACTGCGCAAAGTTGTTTACCAAAATCATAGTCAATAGTCTCACTAACGTTGCTTTTCCTGACCACTATTTTCGGTATAAAACAAACAAGTATCTTCAAATACAACATGATCATCGCGTACTTCAATATTCTCTTCCGTAACCTGGGCTTGTACGCACTCGAGGGTTTTTTCGGTTTCTAATGCGCCTTGCACTTCCTTGCGGTTAGGTCGTACCGCCTGCATGCATTCACAAAGCTCAACGAGGTTTTTGTTACATTCCGCTATACTGTTTTTAAACTCGACAGTTTCTAAATCAACCTGATTGGTCACATTAATTAGTCGAAAGTGTACCTCAGTTAACGAGTTATTCATTACTGCAATTTTGTTCCTCAAATCATCGAATTTCCGATCAAATCTACTATCAAATATCATCATATCAGTTGCTGATCCTGTTATGGCCTGCTGGAGTTTTTTGTACTGATCTATTTATTCGTTCACTATTATTTTCTAATTTTTGCTCTAATTTCTTAAACTGTTTCTCTAATTGTTCTGTTAACATCGCTTGAAATTGTTCTAAAATATTCGCTTCCATATTTGCTTAAATTGCGAGTAACTAAATCACAATATAAAACAGGCAAAAATAAACACTTTACTTCGATGACAAAATGCACCTTTCTAAAACTATTTCATCATTTCAGTTACACAAAATTTTTACTTTATTTTAAAATTTCATTTTGCAGAGTATTTCGATAAAAAGTTAACGTAAACATAAACGAATTACTATCCCATCATCATTATATAAAAGGTGCATATATGAATACGTGTGTGTGTATTTGTGTTTTCAGCTATGATCAGCTGTTTGTTGTTTATTCGTTTGCGCGTACTCTAAAAAATTATGGAAGAAAAATTCGCGAACAAATAAAATATGTTTATAATTTCTTACGAATATCTATGTTAATTCTGAGATAATTAAATTTACTTTCTATTTTCAAACCCTACAGTCCAGTGAAATTACATACATATCGATATGTGTTGAATTTAACTTCACATTTAAAATGACAAGCACCGACACTTGTAAAACTTGTGATTCGATGCTACACATAGAACCTAGACCACCTGAATATCATATACATATTCATAAAGCCGAAGCAGCCTACCAATCTTTGAGAAATGCAAATATATTAACAGCAGCAACATAGTTGCTGCTATGGATCTGAATCAAACATTTCCTACACCGATGATAAGCACGCGAACTGTTTTCTATTTGCGGCAGTTGTGGATATATTGTTTCGGGTTCCATTTCTGTCATGCTGATTCTTCTGTTATGTGTGTCTGGTCAAAATCTGTTGATTCTCGTAACAGTGATGAAATTGCAAGCTTTATTCTTCGAGTGATGATGCACCTACCAGAGAGAGATATTCGCAACAGACGTACTAGTGTACAGTGATTCGAGCGTTGGGCAAAATTAATATTCGGTCATTATGGAACTCTGTATTTGTTAGATGTCACCGACCTCCAGACAATAGAACCTAGTTTTGGTTCTTGGTCATATATTCCTTCCCTGCGATGTTGATTTCTGTATCATAGAGAGAACGAAGAGGAAAACAATCTGTGTACACCCCCGCACAAGTCACTCTGATAAAGACAGAGCTTAAAAAGAAGCCATTTTAAGTCATCGAAATGACAACCGGAGTCATGAAGGTTGTGTCAGCGTTGCGGTATGTTATGATATTTAGCAAGAAAACAGAAGATGGAAAAGTCTTCAATATGAGAGCAACGACTGGCATGAAATTTATGAAAGGCAGCCAACTAGTCCAGGTGAAATATACATACTCCACGTGTGAGCCTTTGAGTACTCTACGTTTGCAGCAAAGAAGAGGACTACCGCGCTCTCTGCAAGATATGCTTTTCCTCAAGGAAGACCTATTCAGAGTCGTAAGTACGACAATCTAATGAGCATGTTAAACTACATTCCACCAATTCACCACGAATATTACAGATATCTTAATATCACCACGAATATTACAGATACCAAATGCAATAATGGTGACAGGAACTATGTACGGGGTAGAGGATATTGACAGTAGCGATCTCGAGTGTCAGTGTGAAGTGTCTCTTTAGGGACGTGAGTACTGTGCCCTGGATAATGGTTTATTGTGCAGTATAATGCGTATGATACCCGTCTGCAGTGTTGTGTTTATAGTGTGTACGGTTCTAGAATATTATTGTGCTGCCGTACAAAGGAAATATTTTTGTTCTCTAAAACATGTTATTTGCGTGGCTACACGAACTTGTGTGGATTTCTTTCTCACTGAGTAGAGTACGTAAACGTTATTTGCAGAGACGAACATGGTCTACTCTGTTGTGTTATTCTGTAAGTTACTCTACATATTCGCGTATTGGAACTTTCATTTTGATCCGTTAATATAGAAAGCTCCTATTGGTTTGGAAACCATGATCATGTGCATATCTTATGTTTATTTTTTCTTAAAGATGCATGATGATTTTTTCTGAAACATATCAGACCTTCCTCTAATATATGTGGTTATAATTATGTACCTTTTCTCCATAGTAAAACTTTTTGTCACTTGCAACACAAAACTTTCTGTTTCTCGAAAACATTAAAATGTGGGATACGCCCCTTTTCCACTAAGCCCCTCAATTGTCAACCATTGAGCGTCAACTGTTAGAAATTCCTACTTCTGCTCAACTTGAAGAAATTCATCGTGTTTTTGGATTGAATCAACCCGAACAAAAAGAGACTTTAATTGGACACTCTGTGGTTTCTAATTGTATGAATTTATCTGGGTCAGCTCAGAATAATGGTTTTTCACATGAGTTGAGAAATAGACAACGTAGACCCGATTATCTACAGTTTTTGGAAAAAGGATCTGATGAAGATGTGAATCTGAGATCGTTTCCTTCCACATCTTTGCATCAAGGAGATATGGAGCTTTGGATCTGCACCTATTAATGGAAAGAGAGATACAATAGAGGTTGATGTGAAGAAGAAAAACAGGAAAAAAAGAAACATCGTCGAGTGGTGATTGAAAATTCTAGCTATTCTGAACTTGAACAGAAATCAGTGGAACGATGTGTGGGAGGAAAGGAAGACTGTGTTGCAGCGGTTCATATGAACTTTTATGATAGTGATTCAGCAGCTTCAGATATGGATTTAGAGCAATCTAATAAATTCTATGAATTAGTAAAAAAATAAAAAAACAATTAATAGATCCTGAAGATAAATTGCAAACGGAGTCGTTTTCAAAAGACAATTGTAAGGATATATTGAGAGATTCGGGTTCGAATTTTCAATATAAAGATAAAGATATTTTAGAATTCATTGATGGTCTTTGTAATGAATTTTCTGATGTTATAACAGAACAAATAGGATGTTGTCATGGCTTTGAAGCTAAACTTTATTTAAAAGAACAAAAACCATTTAAGAACAAAATCCATTTCCGATTCCTAAAAACAAACAAAAAATTATGATTGTATCGATGACCTTGTGTCTCAGGGTATTTTGACAGAGGTAGATGATTCGGATTATGGAAGTAGTTGCTTCTTAGTACGAAATAAGAATGGTTCTCATCGTGTTGTAGGTAACTTCTGTAAGGAGAATTCCTTGATTAAGGATGACGTATATCCTGCGCCTAATTTAGAAGAGTGTTTGAAGAGTTTAGCGGGAAAGAAACTCTTTACGAACCTGGACCTTACCAAAGTATATTTCCAGTTGCAACTGGAAAAGGGATCACGCGAAATAACTACAATTGTTACCCCACGTGGCAGCTTTCAGTATATGAGGGTACCAGTCGGTATAAAGACTGGAAGTTGTATTTTAGTTAGGGTAATTGATAAAATTCTTGGTGACTTTAAGGATCTAGGCGTAAAAACTTATTTTGATGACATTTTAATATGTGCTTCTAATGTAGAATCACATAAAGAAGTTTTGAAAATGGTCCTCGAAAGATTGAGAAAATATGGAATTACTGTTTCCCCTGAGAAGAATGCTTTCTTTTATAAAAAGATAAAATACTGAATTTGTAACTGATGGTGATACTATCGAAATTGATCCATCAGGGGTTGAAGCTATAAAGAAAATCCCTCCACCTAGAAATAGGCGCGGAGTACAAAACATTTGTGGACTCTTTTCGTATTATGCTCGATTTTGTAGTGGTTTTCAGGAGTTGATGGGTCCATTAAGCGAGTTAAAATCCACAAAAACAAAATTCGAATGGACCATCGAACATCAGAAAACTTTAAATAAATTAAAGCAAGAATTATTAGATATTGTTATATTAAGGACTCCTGATCTGTCCAAAAAGTTTTTCATCCATGTTGACGGGGGAGGAAAAGCGATTGGAGCTTGTTTAAGTCAAATGGATGAGAATAATAATTTTATTCCTGTATCGTTCTTTAGTAAAAAATTGACGGAAGCTGACCGATACAGGAGCATTTATGAGATCGAGTTCATCAGTCTCGTTAAAGCAATTTATGGTTCCGCCATTATTTGATTAATGAGTTTGTGGTCTTTTCAGACAATAAGGCGTTATCCTGGATTTTGGGTAATTCTAAGAGATTGTTAAAATATGGTCCTTTAGTGGAGACTTTATGTCAATTCTCATTTACTATCCAACATGTTAGGTCCCAAAATAACGTAGTTGCAGATTTCCTGACACGGATGTATGATCCATTAGAATTTGTTCAAGTGGACGGACCTGTGGGTATGGCTATAATGAAAAATAATTTAAAAATGGCAAATTCTTGGCAACTGCCTATGGTGAAAGAGCCCTTACCGGAATTACAAAAAGAAGATCCTGACTTGAGAAATATTATAGAAAGGTTGGAATATGGTGAGAACTTTCGAAATTATGTTTTAAATAATGGCATATTAATGAAAAAGAGTAAAGCCTTAAACCTTCCTTTTAAAATAGTAATTCCGAAGAATTTGCACAAATTAGTGATTGAGTTCTTTCCCGATCATGAATTGAGAGGTGGTCATACCGGGACTTTTCGTACTTTAAAGAAAATAATGCGACGTTGCACATGGGACTCAGTAGTAAATGACGTTAAGGACTATGTTAGAACTTGTAAAACCTGTGAACTAGTTAAAGAAAATAAAAAGAAAATGGGTCCATTAATTTCGAAATCTGTAATAGGTTAATGGATGTTTTTAGTAGGCTAGTAATTCCGGAATCATTGACTACTGATAATGCATCAGTCTTTGTGTCTGCCCATTTTAGATCTTTTTTATTTGGACTAGGAATAGAACATATTAGGATCAGTCCATACCATGCTGAGGCTAATTTAGCTGAAAAATTCATAAAAATTTTGAAATCGTCATTAAGAGCTTATTGTGCGGAAAAACAGCAACAGTGGTCTAATTTTGTACCTGTGCTACAGTATACATTGAATATATGCGAACATTCAGGACTCAGATCGATTCCATACGAATTATATTTTGGACGTCCCTTGAATACCCCATTAGAATTGAAATGGAAGATTTGTGACCACGAATTGTTCACGCATAAGAATGCTGAGTTGTGGCACAATGCTCTTGAGAATATGGAAAAGGCATGGTTAAAGAGGAAATCTTTATTATCTAAAATTAGAGGTCCAGTTATGGTTTCTGTTAACGACCAAGTATTAATAAAATCTCATGTTAAGTCCTCTCTCTTGTTGATAAGGTAACAAAATCATTGAGTTTTAAGTGGGATGGACCTTTTATTATTCGGAGGTTTTTGTCTCCTAATACCCTATTGATATCTGATGCTGATGATTCTCGAGACTCATATAAGCGAGTTCATGTGTCGGATGTTAAGAAGTTTTTCCCTACAAGAAATGTTTAATTACGGTTTAGAAAAATTCAATCAGAAGGTTTTTTCTCATCGCTTTCTGGAAAATGAATGACAGTAAGGGTAAGAACAAATGTAAAAGGAGTAAGATGTCTTAGTTAAATAAAATATTTTAATTTGTTGTGATTTGATATAATTTGTGTTTGGTAAAAAATTTTTAATGTGTGGAATATAAATTTTAATTTGTAAAATAGATCATGATCTAAATGGTTTGAAATTTTAATGAGATTAAAAAATTAAAATTTTGGAAAGAATTTTGAAATCTGAAATATTATATAATGAAAGAACTTAAATTTTCAAATTAAATTTCTGAATGGTTTATATTTGTAGTAATATTAAATGTAATGTGAAGTGTTTAAATGTAATTGTACAAGAGTGTTTCATTTTATTAATGCTTGTTTTTGTTATACATTTTTTATGAGTTTTTCCAGCTGAGATATTAATTTGGAGGATTCCTGGTGGCCATACAAAAAAATATCCTTCTCGGAATTTTTTTTCTTCGGAGGGGGAGAAATGTAGCATGCTCAGCTACATTGAGTTGGAGCTGCCTTTAAATTTTGGAACATCCTGTATATTCTGGTGTTTTGAAGTGAATCGGAATATGGAATAATATGAAGAAAATGAAAGAAAGAAAGAAAAATGTATAACTTCTGATTGTATAGTTATTCCTAATTTTTGTATATATAAAAAGATAAGGTAAAACCTTATGTAATGTGAAGATGAACGAAGGTCATAGAAGCGAGCTTGTTTGTGGCAATTTCAAGGTTAAAATCATGACGTTATGTCTGCTCGTTTGCGCGTGGGCAGCTGCCTCGCTCGTGAGCGAAAGCCGTGAGCCAGTCAGTTGCTGCGTGGAATGTCCGTCTGGGAGTACCTTGTGGAATACATCTGATCGCTTTTGACGGAAGTGGATCGGTAGAATACGAAGAATTTTAAAAACAACC
The DNA here is from genome assembly GCF_964235325.1 of Thermobia domestica. Lineage (NCBI taxonomy): Eukaryota > Metazoa > Arthropoda > Insecta > Zygentoma > Lepismatidae > Thermobia > Thermobia domestica. The sequence goes on along the minus strand of NC_137458.1, from coordinate 263,219,697 downwards.
GTTTGGCTTTGCGTTCGTACTTTGGTTCTGCGTTCGCTAGTTATATTGAATTTTCAGCCAAGTGTCGTATGATTAACAAAACTAATTTGGAAGGGTGGAGGCTAGTAGAGGAGAATTTTGACAGACTATACTAGAGGGATAATGGAGCAGTATTGAATTGGTGAGTATAAACCTGAATGTAGATATTAGAACCTTAATTCCTATAAACCCTGTTTTATTAATTCTGTTAATAATTTTTCCTACTACCTCAAGTAGCTAGATTTGATAGATTATTAGATTACTAGATTTTAGATCTTGGTAAGAAAATTCTAATAACGTTGATTTCGGAAACTTTTTTTTTAAAGTTATATTTAGCTTCCCATTTAGTCATTTACTTTTTCTATTTTTCGAGATTTTCTCTTAATAGAAATAGTACTTCGGCGTCGAATTATTTCTACTTGTTTGCTTCGCGCATTTATTAGTATTTAAATTTTCGTGATATTTAGATTGATAGTTAAAGTCGTGGACCCTTGATTTAGTTTTTGCGATTCTCTATTCTGGCTTGTTTTAGGCAACCTTGGAAATTGTTAAGAGGGATCAGATTGTTCTTATATTGAATTATAAAACAAAAAGTAATTTATTGTATTTGACTACTATTTTTCAATCCATATAAACTTCTAGTTCAATTGTTTTTAAAGGTATTTAAAGCTTTATACTAGTTAAATTATTCATAGAGTTCAAATTATTAGTATTATTAGATTGTTACTTTTTTAAAATAATATTTAATTTTTTTGTAATAAAGTTCAGATTGAATATTTTCTTTCATTTCAAACTGTATCTTATAATTGGTATATTACGAATACTACTGCATCAAGTAAATTTGCGAGTCTTTTTAGGGAGATTGAAGCCTACATATTTAGAGGTATTTTTCTCACGAGGTTTTTTCCAGCAACTAGAACCGTGTCATATGATAGTTTGACTAATATTAATCAGTATTTGTTTTATCTTGCTTTATACTAAGGAAAGTGTCAAACAATCAACGGCATAAGGTTCGTTACAAGTTGGATTTGACTTGAGAACAAATATTCAGTATAATTATAATTGAAGATATCTTTAGAATTCAACTTTCTGAGTTACAATTTGGTTAGCTTACGCATTTGAACTCAAATAATTATCAGAATAACTATTGCTCTATTTCGAATATTTTAGTATTTAAGTGTTATTCAGCCGGTGTATATATGTTCTTCTAACAAAAAAGCACATATACACCCTTGCATTTTTCTTGAATAAAGTTATAATAATTGAAATTTTTGGTTTTTCTTTAGCATATGTGGGATCTTTTCCCAGATTTATATTTGTCTTTTTTAGATATATTGGATCATATATTTTTGGTTGTTCACGAAGCGAGACGAGATTGATCTGGTGCACAAGTCCCATCTACCAGGCAGTGAAATTGGACCGACAATTTTATCAATACTATTAATATTATGTTTTTTTAAATTTCCTTTTTTTTAAATAAGACTCGCGGTTTAGATTCGATTTGATTTGCCTAGGCGGAGGTGGACTTTAAGAACCCTAGAGTTAGAATATAAACAAATTATGGAATGCGAATTCAGAGATAAAGTCGTAAACCAAAGGAGAAAGATTTGATGACAGCAAGGAAGGAATTTAAAAAGAAAGATAATAATGTACGGTTCATATATTCACTGCGTTAGAAGTACGTATATACCCTAAATATGGTTTTTTTACATTGCAATTTCCAAGACCCAAAAATCTGATTTCCACACCTTTTTTGTACAGGGTTGGCACGAAGTTTCGTCACCCCTCCTTGAAGTATTAAATATTTAAAACATGCAAACTACCTTTATAAATGTACATACTACGAGTATTGATTTAGTTTTTTATGTAATAGAAGTCTGTAGCTTCAATGTTTGTCTAGCAAATCAGTATAGCTCCATCGTGCTCCGAACACAAAATAATACATCGCCAAGTTCAGTGGTACAAACTTCTCAAAAGAACTAATGGAGTCATCTGTCTGAAAACAAACCTCATAGCTTGTTTCAATTCATCAAGCGTAGCATCGCGTTGTGCTGAAACAATATTCTTGATATATCCCCAAAGCGAAATCTCATATTACTATCAAGTCGGTCCCGCTACTTTTGAACGAAGAAAAATAAGAAATGTCAATCGTTTGAGCTACACTATTGCTGGTTAGTGCTTAAATTTCAGCAATTGTGCTATCAAAATAACAAAGTTATGAACAATTTAAATTTCATGGCCAACTTGATGCGAAGTTGGCCCACTTTTTTTTTTAATTGAGATAGAATTAATTTCCTAATGCCAAACATTCGTGCTACGTTAGTGATGGTTAGTGCCCAAATTTCACCGTTAGCTCTGTTCAAATAACACCGCTGTAACGAAATTATTTAGGGTCAGTTGGACCTAATATTTCCCTAATTAAAATCAAATTTATTTTCGAATGCCATACATTTCTTGGTTACGTTAGTGCTGGTAGTGCCAAAATTCGGGTTTTAGTGCTGTTCAAATAACCCCGTTATAACAAAATAAGTTAGCGTCCAGTTGGCTCCACTTTTCTCTAATTAAAATAAAATTGATTTTCTAGTGCCAAACATTTGTAGGCTACGTTAGTGCTGGTATTGTCCAAACTCGAGTGTTAGTGCTTTTCAAATAACGCCGTTATAACTAAATTAATTAGCTTCAAATTTGCTCCGATTTCTTCCTAATTGAGATACAATTGATTTTCTAATGAAAAATGTTTGTGCTACGTTAGTGCTGTTCAAATAGGGCCGTCATAACGAAGTTAATTAGCGCCAAGCTGGCCTCGTTTCCTTCCTTAATTGGGATAGAATTGATTTTCTAATACCAAACGCTTGTGCTACGTTAGTGCTGTTCAAATAACCCCATTACAACGAAATTAATTAGCTTCCAATTGGCTCCAACTATTTTCCCTAATTAGATACAATTGATTTTGTAATGAAAAACGTTCGTGCTGCGTTAGCGCTGTTGAAATAAGGAAGTCACAACGAAATTAGGTAGCGACAAGCTGGCCCCTCTTGTTCTTTTAATTTGCTTATAACGGCGTTATTTGAACAACACTAAGGCTCCAATTTGTTCTCTAACAAGCATTAACGTAGCACAAACCATTGCTATTAGAAAAATCAATTTTATGTCAATTAATAACAAAAGCGAAGGCAATTTGACTCTAATCAATTTTATGTAAAGGTATTATTTGAACACACTAACGCTCAAATTTGGGATCTATCCAGCACTAACGTAGCACAAACGTTTGGAATTAGAAAGTCAATTCTACTAATACAGTAAAAAGCGAGGCCAATTTGTTGCTAATAAATTTGTTATAACGTCCTTATTTGAACAACAATAACGGTCAAATTTAGACACTAACCAGCTCTAACGCAGCACAAACCTCTGGCATTAGAAAGTCAGTTCTATCTCAATGAGGAAAAAGAAAAATGAAATGAAATCTTTGAGTTTTACGTCCACGGTTATGCCGGTTAGGCTAAGGGAGACGGTGATTATGAGAAATGAAGGAAATGGTGGAATGAAGAAAGTGGGAGGAAACGGGAGGACCCTGAGAAAACCCACGGTGTTTGTCCACTACAAAGTTCACTTGGCGGGGACTGGGATGGAACCCGGGACCCCAAGCACCAGAGGTGAACGCTCTACCAAAGAGCTACCGCGGCCCCTACAATGAGGGAAAAGAGCGGAGACAACTTGATTCTAATTAATTTTGTTATGATTATGTTATTTGAACAGCAGTATCGCTCGAATTTGGGCACTAACCAACACTGACGTAGCACAAGCGTTTGGCATTAGAAAGTCAATTATATCTCAATTATGAAAAAAGCGGGGCCAACTTGATATGAAGTTAGCCTCCAATCTTAAAATGTTCATAACTTTGTTATTTTGATAGCACAAAAGCTGAAATTTGGGAACTGGCAAGCACTAACGTATCACAATCGAATGGCATTATTTATTGTTCTCCGTCGAAAAGTGGTGACGCCAACTTGATACTAATAAATCTCAAAGGTCGTTAAAGATGGCCAGTCAAGCGGAGCGGTAAATTAAGAAGATTCTTGGAACCATCGCATTGAGATATTCTCGAGATTAAGTGGCAAAAATGAGAAGACACTTCGTTTTGGAAAGAGCAAAGTATCTCCTTTGTCCCTACAGGTTTCCAGAAATGGAATGGATCGGTTTCTTAGAAGATATTGATGTTGGTTAACAGGCCCACCAAAAATTTTGGATATATTATATGCACTTGTGCATCGGAAGTATGTACATCGCAATTGCGCATTCTATCGCTCTTTTTATTCACTTTGAAAAAAGCTTTCCGAGTATTGCTGGCAATGTGCACCTTCTTAAACAATATTACATCATAAGTGAACAAATGCTAATATGAGGAAACGCTCAACTCTTACCTCTTGAAACTAATATAAGTATAATACTTCTAATTTAATTTTGAAACTTGGTATTTCATTAACTTGTGTGCATTTTGGAGGAATTAGATGTAAGTTTTGAGCACACATTGCTGGAAAGAATATTTTCTCTTTTGTATTTTAACTAACCTTTGAATATAAATAATGAAAGATGTTTTTCTCTTTTTCAAAAATATAATTTGCTTTTTGCACAGACCTCTTCTGTCCTGCTTTGTAAGTTCAAAATAGCATCATTAAATTTAGTCATTATAAAGTCCGAAGTTCTTTTCAAAGTTTAATACACAGAAAAATACAATTGAATTTAAAGACCTGACGGAAATGAAGAGAAACCTCACCGCTAATCTAGTGAAGAGCGCGCGCACCTTTCAGAAAAGGGGTCCCGATGGGAGAGCCTCGAAGTTTGAACGCACTACGGTGTTTCCGATTTCTTAAACTGTAGTTCTACATTTCTACGAAAGTTCTAAGCCTAGCTGAGACATTGTAGCGAGAAGTATAAAAGTGTAACCTCAGAAGATACCATACGAAATTTAGTGTTAGCATTATGGTACAGTATTTTAAGATGTATAATCGGGTTATTTTTTCTGAAATTTTCTTACTGAACGTTGGCACACAATTATTGGTAGATTACTTTAATATGAAACTCAGGCTATAGTAGTAAAGCTTAAAGTGTGGCAGGACGTAATGGAATTTCGTTTCCGCACATCATTTACATTTCTCTTTTAGCAACATATGGACATCTTGCAGTTCATATTTTTATTATCACATTTTGGGTTTAACTATAAGACCACTATTAATATGGAATATGAAAACTAAATTAGAACTTCTGATAATAGTTTGAAAAAGAAATTCATTCAACTCTCAGAAGTACTGTAGTAGCATACAAATATAATACTGATAAATATATACATGATTTCCGGTTTCATTTGATTTTCTTAAACTCGTGCATAAACTCATTATCGTACCTCCGTTTTCTTTAAACAATGCTTTAGGATAGAATATGCGTATGTGATTATTTAAATTATATTTGTATTATGTACATGTAAATGAACATTATAAATGTTGTGAGAGAAAGTAACAGTGACCGGTAAATAAAATAAGTGAATGTTGACAAGATTGAGTCATTCTTGCATCTCGACTTCAGTCTATTTTCTTTTTTCTTTTTTTTAATGTATAGACTACATCCGAAAGATTGTTCCGACAAAAAGGGACTCTTCGAACTAAATCGGAACGTCTAATAGCCTTATGCTAATACTCACATTTCCTGACTTTTATAGGTAAAGGAAAACAGTAGAGTGAGGAATGTTTTACCAAATGGAGAATCTGGAGAATACAAATGTTATTGAACGCGTCCGTAAGAAGCATTTGACACTGGAAAATGTTCATACCAACATGGTTACTATTAGCAACTTTTTATGTTGAGAACGTGGGAAGGGTCAGATTATCCTCTAAGCAGATTTTCACATATTTCATAGGCATATTATTATTATTATAATTCAAATGCCTGTATATATATCTTAAGTCTCGGGAGATTATTTACCCTCCAGGAGCACCATAATAAAACATTTGTCTTCTACATTAAGTGATATTTCTTCTTATGCTACTGTAAATACATAAAAACAATTTATGAAGAGAGAACAACTGGTGTATTCATAAGAGTCCTTTGGAATGTGTGGTAACCATCACTGCATTACCTGGATCCGTCTGTGAGTGGAACCAGCAATAAAATTCCATTTCCATAATACTTAAAAGGAGCTAGTATTTCTGAGAATTTTTATTCCAGAATTTCAGTTCTGTTTTGTTTATACTAATCATATTCCACACAAAATAAAATTCCTGATGCCCGGTGGGAGTTCATCTGGTTCAGATTCCACGTTAAGTGCTAGCTCCAAGTATCATATAGAATCGTTGTTGGAAGGGACCATAATGTCAAATTAAATTAAATTAAATTAATGTTCTTTGGGATTTGTGATTGAGTTTATCTATTTTAACGATGGGCGGTAAATCAACTTAGATTTACGTTCTGTTATACGTCCGTAACTTGGGGACTCTTTACATCTGTCATCTAGCGGCCAGGTTTCATAATATATAGTTTGCACTTCGTACACACTGCACTGCACTGCACTTTGTTGCGCCACTGCAAGTATGATTATTTCAGCATTAACTTGAATTCTTTTCTCACTATACGTATGGTACTGTACCAACTTCAGAATCAGAAGTATCTCGAAACTTTGGATTCATTCCTTCTTGGAATAAAAATAACATTAACCCAGTATTGATTGTCACGCTTTTCTAACATTGTGGTCGTTTGGGAAGAGCAAGTGGCACTGCCCCGCTGAATTTGAGAAAAGTTTTTAATAAATTGTAGACCAATACACTAACAGAAAAATATGAACTCTGATGTTCCGTTGCAATCTCCTCCCCTTGACCCAGAGAAACCTTAAATGACAATACAGCTTCCTAAATATAATATAATGTCCAAAGCTATAAAACTTCTGCAAATTTCACGTTTTGCGTCGTTCCTTGAGTCCTAGAGGAGAGATTGTTGCGAGCTATCGCCATGAATAAATAATTAAAAAATAAACTTAAATCTTTCAGATGCTACGATCGAAATTTTACTCTATAGTACGCGAGAGGCAAATGATTTATGATAGTGAATCATTTTGAAAGAAACTAATAGAATGAAAACGCGGGAGGAAATGGGGAATTCTAAGGAATCTGACAGACACGAAGTTGTTACCAAAACATTACTTGGCTTTGAGTTAAACCAGGTATTCTGCGGAGCAGATGTGTGTTGTACTACTGAGATAGCCACTGAATCCCGAAAGGAAAAATTTCCATAACTATTGCATTGAAATTCAAACACCTTTTAACACTTCAAAACATAGATATTATATAGGAAGGCATATCATATGATAATTATTTACGAAAAAAACATACACTGTTCATCATGTGCTGTCAACATGAAGGAAAAACGCTTAACAATATGCGCACGGTTCTACCGCATATTATTATACTTCAGAATAATATAATCGGTTGTAGGAAGACATTTCCATACTACAAAGACACAATTTCACGGGAGGCATGGAAAGAAAAAAATAAGTTTCCCCCTTTTGACCGTACTTACTGAATCTAAATTCCAATTAAAATACATGAGAGATAATAATCAAACCACTAGAGCAAATGAAATATCATAAAAATGAAAACGAATAACCAGTGTTGCACTTACATATAAGTTAAACATCCTATGGCTTATTGTCCCATACCCTTGGGGGGCCCTCAAAAAATTGAAAGAAGAAAGCTAGATTTTCATTTATAAGACATAAGATACCTATCCTTCGGGGTCCCTCAAAAAATTGAAGGAAAAAAGCTAGATGTTCATTTATAACATATATGATAAAATAAAAATAAAAATTCTGTAAGTAATGGAGTCCTTTCTTGTAGCCTGCTTCAGAAAATATCACATTGACAAAGGACGATTGGTCAAATAATGAGCCCCATTACCTTTAGTAATATAGGGCCTCAACAAACATAAATCAAGATCTTGGAATACCTTTTGTACTGATGACCTAAATGAGAGTTATATATAAAATATTAGAGGTTTGCGGTGAAACAGTGCTAGAGACCTCACGTCTGGTGAGTGCAGTCCCTAGTTCCATACCACCTCGAGGCAAATGGGCCTCGTTAGACAATTGTATCGTTCTCCTGTATTAACTGACTTTCTTTGTTTCCCCATTTTACTCATTATCGGCATCATCACCTTTTCCATTAGAGCTTTCTTCTCATTATATGGCAGCACATGCGTGTTCGATGCGGAAGCCAATTTCGTTCGCATCTTGCTTTAAGCTATAGATACACGTCTAGTATGGCTTTGCTGTTGATAGGGACACTTAACTCTAATCTAATACAAAAGTCTTGCGATTTAGTCTACAGGGTGTAATCGAGGGAGGTAAACCGAAATATTTCACTTTTAAGTAAAAAAAGAAGAAGAAGAAGCTATATTTTAGTAAGAAAACGTACTTTAAACTAGTCTATTTCAGGTAAGTCACAAGTGTTCCAGACATTATTTCAGTTCTGTAATTATTCAAAATGACCACCACTTGTAGTATGGGTTATATCAATGATATATCATAATTCCTCCTAAGAGTATTGTAGGTTATTACATTTAAATTGACTGCAGGTGTAATATGCTTCCATTTTCAGTAAATTGTAAAAACTAACGTCGAGTATTGATGGAGTAACCCGTTTGGAAGCTCCTTCTCTGAAAGTGTCAATTGAAGGAAGTTCCAACTTCCTTCAATTAATCAATTGTAAAACAACATTGTGATGCATTATCAATTATTAATCCCCAGACCAAAATATAACAGGTCGTTAAGTTTGAGCTTCGAGATTGCCAATTAAGCGGAAGGACAAGGAAAGTAAACAGTGGCCAGTCCAGGATCATTAAAAACATCTCATTCAGATACTCTCGATTTAAAACGGCAAAATGAGGAGGCACTCCATCTTGCTGAAACTTCTCTCTCGACTCTGCTGGATTTCGAAAATGAAATGAACCTGCTACTGAACGCATCTAGATATCAATGTTGGTTAAGAGGTCCATCAAAAAATTACAGCAGGCTTGCGAAATGTAACTTTTTTCTCCGGCAGAAGCTTGAAGATGTGATTTAAACAAATTTAGGCCTGCTGAAGTAAAATATCGAAATCGTTTTTGAACATCACGTACAATTCTTTTGCTATTTGCAATCGAAATTTCTGTATGGTTGTAATTTCGGTACAAAACAATATAATAGACAATATGTGTAATTTGAATGAGATATGATCAAATTGCAACGAATATACAAAACACTACCTTACGTAACAGGTTATTTTGTGAAAGATATAAACCTCACCATAAGAACACTATATGTTTTCATATCACATACAGTTTGCTACTACATGGAATCACTTTTTTATACTGTTTCAATTTCAACACAAAGTTCACCACAATAGACAATATCTACAACATGAATAGAACACGATCAAATTGGTTGGAATATACAAAAATCGCACTACTTAATGTAAAATGTTCATCGCTTCAATGAATTAACCTCACTACAAGAACACTATTTTTTACTGCGCTTTTGTGAATGAACGCTGTGTTGATTGAGTTTGTGTTCTTAAGTAGGGATATCTCGCACTAGACACCAACAATGATCTGACGTCATGGAGACGTCCCATCGCCACTGTAGTCTTCGTTCCATTTCGTTTATGTCTTGATGAAACCGCTCGCTATCTTCATCGCTGAATGATCCTAAATTTGCAAGAAAATAGTCCAGATTACTGTGCAAGAAACGTAATTTTAAGCTCATGTGACAACCACATTTTTGGAAGTCGTTGACCATGTGTTCGGCAAGCTGTTGGTAGTTGTCATCTCTAGCATTACCTAGGAATTTGCAGGAAACACTCTTGAATGATTCCCATGCCTGAAGCTGTGTTTCATTCATCACCGTAGCGAATGTAGGATGCTTCATAAGCTTCGGAATTTGCAGGCCGCCAAAAGCTCCTTTCTTAATTTTTGATATCCGACAATCCTAGAAATTTCTGACAGATGTACCGAAATAACGGACTACTTCTATCCAAACTCTTAACGCAGTGCTTCATAATTTCCAATTGTATATGTATAGGGTGCAATAACATATTTTGAGAATCAATTAGTGGACGATTTCCAATGTTCTTTTGCTCTTGACACGAACTGTTTCCTCTTGGGCCACTCAGAAACAAACCAGTGTCTATCCTTATCTCGAGAGTCTCACTCACACAGAAAACACCAGAACTTTGTGTAACGTGCTTGCTGTCCCAATATGAGAAAGTACATTTTTAAATCACAGCACAATAACCATCTGTGTACATTGTATTTCTGTTTGTGCAAAACCATAGATAAATTGTGATAGTTTCCACGAAGAGATGTTGAATGAGCGACTGACACTGAAACAAGTTTATTTCCATAGTGCAGAAGAACACCTTTGAGATTTCCTTTACTCGAGTCAATAAATAGGCGAAAGTACTTTGCTTGGTAAACTATTCCAAGTCGACGAATCAAGTCAGGAATATCATAGCAAAACACATATGCTTCTTCCTGAACAAAAACCTGCTTGAATTCTTCCTCCCGATTTCTGTAATAATATGAATTTGGCCCAGGAAGTAAAATATTTCTCTCTTTTATTATTGATCCTAAATGTTCACTCTTCGTCCCGATTTCTTTAACAATATGAATTTGGCCTACGAAGTAAAAGATTTCTCTCCTAAAAGTTCACACTTTTATCAAACTGTCAATTTTCATCCGGATTTTGTTGGTTTTGTTTTAGAATTGAGATGAGAGAATTCCTCTTCTCATGGCCAACATTAAACAAAACCGAAATATGTTTTTGCCAAATGTGACGTTTCTGCTTGTAATGTTATGACCTAAGCAATAGTAAGTTTCCAATTTTTAATTTTCTACGAGAATATTATTATTATTATTATTATTATTATTATTATTATTATTATTATTACAAATATTATTCTTAAAGATTATATAATTCAAATATTGAAACATACGAGTATTCAAATATCTGAATATATTGAAACGTGTGTCATTGCCAATCAATCTCCAACAAAATTATAAAGTAAAACAATATTGCCCGACTTGGATTCGATCGAAGAACCACCAGATTACTGGTCGAGTGTCTTGACCACTGAACACGAAGCACTACGCGGTAGTTGATTCGTGTTTAATTTGGTTACGTTAAGTTTCTTTGCTTCCGCTTGCAATATTGTATGTTATTTTTCTTCGTTTCAAGACTTTTTCGTATATCTTTTATGATGATATAAGAGAATAATCTTAGTCAAAGTTTATATTATTGACGAGTCGTTCTTAAACCTTTCGTTCAACTGTTTGTTTCTTGTCTACATCAAACTACAGATATGAGAGATTTAATTTTCATACTCTGCATTTGTTTGAAAGCAGCCTTCATTACCTGATCAATACATTTCGAAACATCATACATACGATTCTCGTGCACATGATATTTGTACCGGAGAAAGTAACTCTCTTAAGATGTTTACAAACTATGCACATTACCACTAATATCACTCACATAATATCACCTTCGTTATTCAGCATATCGGAATCCAAATGCTGCAAAACAATATGGAACTTATTTGAAGTTCATTAAAGTATCATTTATGCACCTCAATAAAATAGGTTACGAAAGAAAATTTGACACTGTCACTATCAGTCTCTTCGTTTCCCCCATCACCATCTTCGTTAACTGCAAGTTTGAAGTGAGCCTCGCGGTTTTCTTCTGTGTAGCATGACCTCTTGAATTCAAAATCGAACTGAGCGTAGAAAAGTTTCTCTCTACAGAAGCTGGAGGAAGTATGTAAGGTGTACTGTTCGTTATGAAAGCAAACAAATTATTCCTGTGGACATCAAATAATATCTACTGTATCAAGTACTACATCTACTGCGACATCAGCATTGCAATGTTTAACAATTTTAGTTTTGACAAGAGAGTATTTTTAATTCGCAACACCTAATGGAATTACAAGAACATACACCAAGTTACGATTCGTTAAATCTTCAGTTTCATCAACAACTTTATAAACTGAATTTCCCCTCATAATTTGATCTAGTTTCCTGAAAATTTTCTTCCACATACTAGACAAAATATTTTCTCAAATTGGTTTCAATGGAAGCTGGTTTTACCTGTTTTATAGACGTAACAGATGCTATCTACTGGCGAAATTATTCATTTCTGAACACATGAAATGGAATATTTGAAGAAGTAAGTGCATGCTTTCACTATTTTTTAAAATATTATTCTTATAATCTTCCATACGCTGTCATACTTGAAGTATAGTACTGGTACCTATGCAGCTAGGGCTTGAAATTAAATAATGTCCTTTGTCTGTCTCTCTGCTTCCGAGACCTATGTTTAAAACTTTGCACATATTTTTGTACAATGGATTTCTTTTTGAAATTAATACTCTCCAAACACAAGGTATTCAAAAGTGTTTCCTTTTCAGCAACGGAGTATTCTGTAGGAATTCCCAACCCTTTGTATTACGCTTACACACCTTCTTGGCGATACGAGGTTACTAAATTAGAATACACTTCTCTGATTCAGGGTGCTTACTGACTAAAAGATCTTTAAACGTTGCTCCAACTTTTACTCACAGAACTGCGCACTTACACTTAGAAGAATACTATTGTTTATTCATTGTTGGCGGAAAATTTCTTCTATTTTTCTTTTCTTTTCTCCATTTGAAAGGATTACATTGAAAAGTTTACAGATAAAAAATATTATGATACAGTATGTTGAACTTGCAGTTACAGAATTTTGCAAGAATTGTTTCTATATTTTAAATTATACTTTATTTTCTGAAATTATGCATTTAAAATAAGTTTCTTCTGCACCCTTAGACAACAGCAACCTTTTTCAAGGTACCAACCATGTGTATATTATATTATTTACTTCGCGAAAGTCGCGTAGAACATTCAAATATTTAAAACGAAGATGGCTGGTCGGTTGATTCGAAGCCAAGACCTTTCGTTTACGAAGCAAGAATAACTGTTGAGCAAGACCGACATATAAAGAGTCATGACGTCTAACACAGTGTTAAATAATTTGAGGTAAGCTGCCAAAATTAACTCATATCCTTCGGTTGTATAGAACCCGCCTTAACTTTGTTCAAATTACGGTTGCATATATATTAGGATATTATGTTCTGATTAGGCGTTGCCGGATTATTCAATATTTATAAAATTAATTAATTAATTATTGTTTTTAAAAATAATATTTTTATGTGTAAGAAATTTTCTTGGGAATTGTTTATTCAATTAGAGAGAACCACATCAAAATATGATCAACTCTTCTCCATAGAATCGCTGAGATCTCTAAATACATACGGTACACGAATACAGGTCAAACTGAGAAGCCCCATTTTTTAAGTCGAAGAAAGAAGTATTTCAAGATTTTCGAATATTAGCATGCATACCAAACTATGGAGTACCGTATTTTTCTTTGAAACTAAAACTGCGAATAAAGATTGCAGAAGTTCAATCAACCATGTTACTGAACATCATAGAACCTATTCTATTACTTAAGTACGTTTACTGTATAATCTAATAAATTAAACTTACGCATAATGATTGAATATTATACCAGGCACAGATTGAGAAATCACTGACAAATTTCATCTAATTGGAAGTTAGAAGCAGTTTCAAATATCTAATATTTAGCAGAACATATTATTTATAGATGACGACAATTGTCATACTAGATGTCCGATTTTGCTTCATTTGGGGAAATATTAATTTGTAGTATTCTATAAACAGAAATGTAAAAATATTTCTTCTGATTTCCCTTTTTTTATCTATATGAACACTGTGTAAAACTTTATATTATATTTTATAGGCATAGTAAGAACTCGTAAATGTTTTGTTTCAATTTTTTTTTAAAAAAAATTCATATTACTGTGTTGTGCAGAAATTGTAAATGGTCTAAGATTGAGTGTGAAAGGTGATAGGAAATCATAGTATTCGATATTATACTACATAAAGGAAGTTTAAATACTTGTTGTTTAAAAATGTAGTTAAATACAAAATAATTTTTAAACAACGAAACGGTATTGAGTACAAAAAAGTAAAAATAAATATTTTCAAAATCAATCTTCGTTATTTCCTATGCTAATAGCCATCTTCTGTTTGGTCCTATTTGAAATACGAAACTACGTAATGTGTTTTCTACTGTTTAGCAATATGAGTAGTCACCTACTTCCTAGTTTCATAGGAAAGAAAATGTTAATCACTCAGGCACGAGGCACCACAGTGAAGATCTCCTTTCTCATCTAGCACGCAATTGATTTTTTAAAAAGCATTTATCAAAGAGCTTTAGCAAAGCTCGAGATATTACACAGCCACATGAACTAAACTTTAAAGAATATGTAACTATCTGTCGACTTCTACCAAAGACTATATTTCATAGTTGAAGCGGATAAAGGTTGTCTCTGTAAGTGGTTTGACCTGAAGCTTGGCGTCCCTTTAAGCACCAAGGCTATATGGGAAGTGCATCTGAAATGGAATCCAATTCACAGGAGCTCCCAGCAGGAATTTATGTTATGCTAAACAGACTCCATTATGAGTGAGTATATATATATATTCTCATCTTTTCTACAATGGGTACGGATCAAAACCATAATTTCCCCGTCTGATAATGTCAAATCAGAGTCTGAGAATATCATAATTTATATAATTATGAAACCCTTCATTGACATCCTGTGTTATGTTTTCAATATAAACGGAAATTCAGTAAGTTAAGATACACTATATTAACTAAAAATGTGAGAAAGCTATAACATTAAGAAAAATTAAGAAAGCAAATCAATCAAAATTTCTGTTTGCGAATATATCTGCTGTTTTGCGCTTTTTTTCTTAACGTATATTCTTTCAAAACAATGTAGATTATGTACTCTCAGGTACAGGCTTCACCAAAAATCCATGTACAAGGGAATATAACTTGCCTCTTCTTACAGACATAATTTTATATCACATTTCACATTACCAAAACACAGCGGAATATGCGAGGCCCGTCTAATCTCAATATGCAATTAATATATACAGGAACGTCATTTAAGGATTAACTTACATTGGATCCAAGCCGGTAGCCAGCCCGACAGTGAATGGGGGCCCGGCCGAAGATGGGGTGCTCGATCCAAAAATATTATAGTTAATCACCATATTATAGTTCATTTACAAGCCTACCGTGAAAATTTTAGTTGGCCCTGCAAAAATTTATAGTGAGCTCAGGACAACATTCTTCTGTTGCAGTGTTGGTTTCGGCTGTTGTGGAACCGGTTCATGGGATGCCATCCAATGATGACGGCGCCGTGGAGCTTTGTACAGGACCCACTTCTCATCACATGTCAACACCCTGTTCAGAAATGGCTCCTTCATCAGATAGGACAACAAAGAAACACAGGTGTCTGCTCAGGTTGCCTTCGGCCCGGAGTCAAATAATGTGAGACCCATTGACCCAATTTGTAGTTCATCCTAAAATTTATGGTGATACTGCCGAATGCTTTCTCCACTCACGCTGAATTGTAGTCTCAGTTCTCACATGTCTGGCCACTGTTCGCCTCAATTATTGCCTGAAGATTAGGGGTGTTCCGGATTCCGGAATTCCGGAATACTTCGGAATGAAAATCTTAATCCCGGAATCGGAATTAAAATTTAGTTATTCCGGAATTCCGAAATCTCGGAATTCCGTAATTTCGGAATCTCGGAATTCCGTAATTTCGGAATCTCGGAATTCCGTAATCTCGGAATTTCGGAATCCAGGAAGTTCATTCCGAAATTTCGAAATCTCTAAATTCCAGAATTTCGGAATTCCGAAAGTTCACCTCGAAATATCGGAATTCAGGAATCTCGGAATTCCGGAACTTCAGTCAGAAATTTCGGAATTTCCAAAACTCGGAATTCCGGAATCTCGAAACTTCAGCTAGAAATTTACGAATTCCAGAATATGAAGACTTCGGTTCAGCACTTCTGAATCTTTGAAATTCGAAATTCCCAATAACGGTACTTCGAACTAGCATATCGGAATCTCGGAATGCTGAAATGTCAGCATCTGAAATTTTCAAGTAACATGATTATGAGATAGACATCAACACTCAGACAATGTAATGATGAAACTTACTCTTTTTTACTCATTGTCATTGGCGGCAATACTCCGTCTTTCTGCAGAACGAAAAGAGCTGAGCAGAAGGACTCATTGAACAAAGTGTAAAGAACCATTTACTGGTTCTTGTCTTGTTCTAATGTTCTACCCAAGGGCAGGCTCTAACATGTTTATACATCGTTGCTAGCGGGGTCACTAGTGCAATACGGATAGAGTATCGACCAGTTTCTTTCCTGCGTGGCTTCAAAATGAGATATAGAAAATGAAAAACTTAGAAACAGGGTGAAGCCATAGATTGCGAGTTTCGTATTCATTACCTATATATTTACTTGCACACTTGAGCCGATATTCCTCTGCTATTATATCACCCTCGTACTCCTTAATGTTTAGAAGCCAGGTTCTGGATACGTAGCTGAAATGCTCGTTGTGCGCACGAAGAGATTTTAGAAGGGCATACGATTCGGTTAGGAGAGAAACATTATACAAGCTAATTAGATTAATTAAGATATGTTTAAATGAATCACAAAGTAAAGTCCGGGTAGGAAAATTTTTTGTCTACGAGCTTTCACGTCGAAAATGGCCTGAAACAAGGAGATGCGTTGTCGCCATTATTATTTAACTTTGTTCTGGAATACGCTATAAGGAAAATCAAAGATAGCAACCAGGGCCTACAGTTGAACAGTATTCACCAGGTTATGGCATATGCTGATGATGTAAATTTAATAGAGGATGATAGGAGAACAATAGAAAGAAATGCAGAGATCTTATTAAACGCTTACAGGGACATGGATTTAGAAGTAATTTCAGAGAAAACTAAATACATGGAAGTGTGTCGGGTCCGTAATACGGAAAATTGTGGATGCGTTAAAATATTAAATAATACTTTTGATAAAGGGGATAGTTTCAAATATCTAGGATCAATATTAACAGAGGAAAATCATATTCACGAAGAAATTAAATGTCGACTAAAAGCAGGGAATTCGTGTTACTATTCGGTTCAAAATCTCTTGTCGTCGCGAATTCTGTCGAGGAATTTGAAGCTTAAAATATATATATATCGATAATCATGCCTGTTGTTCTATATGGTTGAGAAACATGGTCGTTTACACTGAGGGAAGAACATAGACTGAAAGTATTTGAGAACAAGATCGTGAGACGAATATTCGGACCCAAGAGGAACGGGAATGGGGAATGGCAGAAACTTCATAACGAGGAACTACATAATTTATACGATCTACCCAACATTGTTAGGGTCGTCAAGTCTAGGAGGCTTAGGTGGGCAGGTCATGTAGCTAGAAGACCAATCGGAAAACGACCATTAGGAAGACCTAAGCGCAGATGGGAGGACATTATTAAGGTGGATCTCGCAGAGATTGGAATGTAAAGTAGAAACTGGATGCAGTTAGCTAAGGATAGAAGTCAGTGGAGAGCTTTTGTGAACACGGCATTGAACCTTCGGGTTCCATAGGCCATAGAGTTAGTTAGTTAGTTTAGTCATATGTGTACAAAGTTTGGTTGAAATTCCTTCAGGTGTTCCAGAATTATGTTGGAACAAACATACATCCATTTTTATAAGACAAAGCATCTAGCTCTTCTCCCTCATAGTTTTCTTAGTTTTTAATTTCTTGTATTAGGGAAACAACTTTTCAACGAAAACATGTGGTTCGGAGCTCACATACGTAGTCGGTCCCGTAACTAGCTGATAGCAAATAGTTTTTCATAACGTAGGTTTTGCATAATGCTGTACCATAATTATGCAATTTTTGTAAATAGCATGGCACAAAAATTAATTCAATTATACCATGATACCTTTTTTAATACACAAAATGAAAACTTTCCTTAATGTCAAATGTATTTTGCGTTAATATAAAGAAGAAATAAAAATATGATAGATCTGAAATTGGAAATACAATGTAATATATTTGTAATAACTGTATTTAATATTTGTAAAAGCAGTGGAAAAATATACAATCAATCTAGATTTCAACATAAAGTAATAATGAAATGCCATATCAATAGAATGTTAATCCTCTCAAATTTCTTTAATTTAAAGGAACCCTATAATTTTAGTTTCTACCGTAATTTTTTCTATCAGAGCTTTACATAATAGCGGATTCTTACTCATAAGTTAGGCTACCTGTTCATAAGATCAATAAAATAAACAAACAAAAAAATATTATTATGTTTAAAGATGTTGGTTAATGCAATATAAATTTCGTATAAATTTTCATGGATTAGAATATACATTATTACAATTAATTTACAAAAACTAAAAAATACACATTACCTCAAATCCAATACTATCATTGTACATTTTAATACTTTTCTGAACACGGTACTCGCGGTTATAGAACAACCTTTATATCGTCGGACTCTGATGTATAAAATCAGTTCTTCGATCCCGACTCGTGAGAGGATAGTTATTTTCGCGACAATTTTCAAAAGAATAAATGTTTTAGAAATTAGAAATAATATCCTATATATTTGATGGATGCCATTAAACCTGATTGTATGTGTAAATTATTTCTACTACAAAATGTTACTTTTGAAAATTCTTTTATCCTTTCATAGCGTTTTCAGTCTGGTTAGTTTTACTAGGACATATGTAAAAGACAGAATGGAAATGTACGTTAACTACAAATTAAAATAAAAAGTACTTATCATGATGAAACATAAGGAAATGTTATACAAATAACATAACAACAATATATATTACGCATATTTAATACGTAACACTAGAAAACTAAGAAAATGTTATGCTGTTCAAACAACATTTGAAATACGAAATATTATGAAACTTAAGAAATATATTAATTGAAATATTATATTGAAATAATGTATTAACATTATGAAATCTAAGGAAATGTTATTTGAATAATATACAGATACATCTATGCAGTGATAATGACACTGGTAACTATGCCCTTCTCAATAGCATAAATTTACCGTACCTTTGAAAATAAGAAAAAACAGATACAGAGACCGACAGAAGTATTGGAATAATATTATTAATACTTTATTTACATTGTATGAATTATAAACAAAATACATCATATTTGCTTAGTAGTGTTGAATTTGTAAACATATAAACGTTACCATTATCTGTCTCCGAAACTATATTTAAAATATCATAATGCATGTATTTAGCACACAATATATAGAGTCTACTATATTTTTCCTGCGGTCTCACTTATAGGACGACATAACGTCTCCAAACTCGTAGACACATGACTGAATGCATGTTTTATGCCCCCACCACACAGTCGTTGATTTCATACTGTGCCTCGCAACAGCAGCTCGCAATTGTAGTGTAGAGCTAAGCATTCACAAGTGACATGGGGTGTAAAGGCAAGGAGACAACAGTCGAAGAAAGAAATGTAATTAATCTGTACAAACAACACAAACCCCTCTCCGAAATTGATAGTACAGTCAGCAGAAGCAAAATCATGGTGTTCTCCATCATTCAGCGCTTCAAACAGACTAATAGTGTTGTGAATAAGCCGAGATACGCCGCTCCTTCTAAACTTACTACTAGAGACAGGAGCCAAACAAGCAGAATCCGGCATCTGAGATTAGAGGAAGCCTTGAACAATATTCTGGCACTGTGATGCACACTGGAACAGCTGGACGGGTTTTACATAGTGCCGGTTACAATGCCAGTTTTCCTACGAGGAAACCATATGTCAATTGTGTGAATCAGAAAAATAGTCTAAAATTTGTTAACCTGTATAGGGGAAGCCAACAGAATTCTGGGATCACTTTCTCTGGTCGGATAAAAACAAATTCTGCTTATACAAGGGTGATCGACGTGTTACAGTGTGGAGGCTATCAAATACAGGTAAGAACATGGTAGCTACAGTGAAACATGGAGGCAACAGTGTGATGGTACGGGGATGTATGGCTTCATCAGGCGTTGGGAACTGGTGCTCATAGATGGAATCATGGAAAAGTTTGAATACAAGAGAATTCTTGAAAACAATCTTAAGAGGAGTGCACAGAAGCTAGAATTGGGAAATGATTATTACTTCCATCAGGACAATGATCCAAAGTATACTGCGGAAATTATGAGGCTTTGGATGGTGTATAACACTCCTCACACTTTGAAGATACCGACCAAATCACCAGATTTAAATCCTACAGATAACATCTGGAACGAACTCGAAGATCGTGTTAGGAAACATCACATTAGAAGTAAGGACCATCTGAAAAAAACTTCTTCAGAGTGGACAAATATGAACTCTGTAGTCAGCACAAAAAAGTACAGTAATGTTAAAAAAATTATCGTAGTAATCCATAGAAAGGGGAACATAACTAATTACTAGCTGTTCTCTGTTGAATGCTGATATCCTGATGTAAACAAACTATTTTCATCCTTTCTGATAGTGGAAATAAGTATCCGATGCTTTTCATGAGTTTATATAATTAGAAGACTCAAATTTATTTTGTAGCAGTTGTATTTTTGTCTACTTTCTTTGCATACCTATACAAATGATAAATCTAGTAAACATGTTTATGTTAGAATAATTATGTCGGACTCTGTACTTCGTGTTGATTTATGAATACCCTGTTATATACTAAGCCAGAGATGTGGAACAATGAGAAAATTTAGCTTATATTCAATAGTATTTTAAAATGTTTTTGGGACAATAGCTTTATTCATGGACAGAAATATTAACTGTCCAGCATGCTCAGCGGTAAGATTATTTGTATACACAAACATTTTATCGCTAATTTTGTTAATCTTGAAAGATGGTGGGAATGATTATTCCACCAAAGTAGTGGCTCTTCCTCCAAATCTGCATCCCTAAGGCTTAGGTACAGGTTCAATTATTCTATTTGACTGCCTTCTTTATCCCGTCACCAAATGTCCTTCGTTTTAGGCAACTGTCTAATCTTTTAGTACCAACACTCCCTCGATTATCTTTTTCAGGATTTCCTGCTGGAATAAGTCTCAACTTATACAGTACTCTACCTTTTGTTATCTCAATGTTTTTACCCAAATTATCTTCTTTAAACCTGAAATCTAAGAAAGCACAAATTTTCTAAAGAATTCTGCTTCTTTCATCCTTCTCGAATCGCGATTTCAGAAGAGACAAAATTTCCATTTTTATGCTTCTTTCATCTTCTTTGAGTGCTGCTTCTAATATCTATTCACTATCTCCCTCTTCAGTCAAAGAGTCATAGAATGAAAGATGTGTTTCCTGCGTACTTGCTTCATCTTGTTCTGATATATCGTCTATCAGTTGTTTCTGCTGACATACTGTCACAAAGGATTTGTAAGGACGATAATAGTTAATGATTCTAATTAATAATCATAGTTAATAATTCTGTTTCTTCGTTCTAAAGGATAAGATTTATATATATTGTTTGAAACAGAACTTTTGCTATTTCTTCTTGGCCTGTTAAAACTACCAGCATCAAAAGGAGAGTAAACAATCATCTTGTTGGCGTGCAAGACGGAAGTATTTTACGCAGAAGGCCTAATGCATCTTACTCTTCTTGCAGCGCATGTCTCATTTTCCTGCGTTGACTCATAATTTGTCTGTTTCGGAAGGTCCCTGTAGCTCAAGGGCTTTGTTTACTCTAATATTCAAAGTATGGCTGAAACAACTCAAATGTTGGAAATCGCTCAAGTCAGCAATGGCCTTTACAATATTGGCACTACTGTTGTTACACAACGAACATTTTCAGTTGGTATTTCCCATATATCTATACTAAAATATAAAGCCTCTAATAGATTTGATTTCGGAAAATCGGAATTCCGGAACTTCATCGCAAATATCGGAAGTTTGGAATTCAGGATTCTTGGAACACGATCCGAAATTTCGGAAGATCGGAATTCCGGAATCTCGAAACAAGATCTGCAATTTTGGAAGATCGGAATTCCGGAATCCAGAACACGATACTAAATTTCGGAAGGTCGGAATTCCGGAATTTTAAAACTCCATCGGAAATTTCTAATAATCGGAATTTCGAGATTTCGAAAATTCCGGAATTCCTAGATTCCGAAAATTCCGAGATTCCGAAAATTCCGGAATTCCGAGATTCCGAAAATTCCGGAATTCCAAGATTCCGAAAATTCCGAAAAACGGAATTCCAAAAAATTCCGGAATTGTCGACATTCCCAATTCCGTAATTGAAATCTCAATTCCGAACACCCCTACTGAAGATCTTCATTTTGGACATGTGTTGGTCTTCCGGTACATAGTACGTCTTCGAGTGTTTAGTTACCGTTTGTTAAGCTACAGCTGCACTGTCTATGTAGTGACGATACCCACACCAACGGCCTGGTATACCTTCCGCCCCGCTGCAGCGGCGTTTGACCGCAGTTTGATTTCATATAGCATTCACGCCCATATGACCCTGTGTGGAGTTCCTCTGTTCACTCTATCCTTACGAAAGAGGTTACGTTTTTTCTGAACTGCTACAACGAAGTAGTATGTTGGATATCAAACACCAACAACTGGCCTTCATCTTATCGCCATTTGCATTCAACTAACGGTGTGAGGATCAATTTAAAAGAAACTTCCACAAAAATCGAAAGAACTTTTTTTTACCTTTGTACATTCCCGAACTTGCATATTTCACACGGTTAATACGTTAAATCATTTTGAGATTAAGTATGTGTTTCAATCGAATTATGATAACAATTGAACAGTAGTTACAGCAAACCTTGAATTGCAAAATAGTGAATACAATGCTCAGATACTGAGACATATGAGAGCAAAGTAAATTTGTATCGCTATATTTCCTTAAAACCATTTGGTCCCATGCTTGAAGTGATATTTTAAATAGTGCTCAATACATTGTATTATTCCCATTCAGTGACGACGCCAGAAGGGAACAAGGATGTCAGTGCCCTTCAATGGCATTGTCAGCCCTCTGATGCTCCCCCGCCCCACGAGAAGGTATTTACTCAGGATTATGTTTCTAGGAGCAGGTTCCTCGTGGCGAGAATGCTAAATATCTGTTTATGATATAATTATTTTAATTATACATGTAAGTTCTTCATACAGGGAAAATAGGGTTTTGGAAAGTACTTGAATTCTCGTCCTCCTTAGAATAGTTATTTCAATTGAAATGTAATGATAAAACACATGCACGCATACAGACACACAAACACACACACACACACACATATATATATATATATATATATATATATATATATATATATATATATATATATATAGGTTGGACAAAAAAATTTAAAATGTTTGTCAAAGTGTGGAAAACATACCTAGTATGGTATGGGTCCTCCTTTTGCGTCCAAAACAGCTTGGACCCCACGTGGAATGGACGTATACACTCCGGAATCGTCGTGTATGAAAGTTTTTACCATTGTTCCTCCAAAACATGCTCCAGTTTCTTAAGGGATGCTGGTGGAGGGTAATGAGACCGAACACGACTTTCTAATTCAGACCACAATGGCTCAATGATGTTCAGATATGGTGATTGTGGGAACAAGGGGAGGTGTGATAGCTCCTGGTCATGCTCCTCAAACTATGATTTCACCGTTTTTGCAGCGTGACAGGGTGCCAAATCATCATGGTAGATGCCATCAACATCAGGAAATAATATTTGGGCCATGGGTAGAACCTGGTCCCCCATAATGGCCTCATACACCTTAGCATTCATCATTCCATGCAGGGCTATGATAGGACCTGCAAAAGCCACGATATCACTGCCCATACTGTAATAGTCCCACTCCCATGCATTACAGTTGGGAGCAGGCAGTCTGTATCATAGGCCTGCGACGATGTCCTTCATACGTAAACACGACCTGTTGTTGGAAACAAGGTGAAGCCGATTCATCGGACCACATTACGTGTTTCCACTGCTCATGAGTCCAGGTTTCGTGGTCCTTGCACCACTGGATACGCATCTTCGCATTTACTGCTGTGACCAGGGGTTTGGCGATAGCTACCCTGCCATGATTTTTCATTTTATGAAGTTCCTGTCGCACTGGTTACTATGAAACCGGAAGTGTGTTCAGAAGTAATTTTCATTGCAGTAATCTTATTTTTAGCTGCTACAATCCTTTTTAATGCCCTCCGCTCACTATCTGACAGGATTGTCTTTCGACCACTGTTGTGCTTCGCAGACGTCGTTTGCCCTTGATTTCTGTATGCCATCATGACATTGGACACAGTGCCTTTCGATACCCCTACAATGTTCGCCACTCTTGCCAATTAGTGTTGTAAAGAAACGTTTTTTTCTGTGAAGTTTTTTTCAATAAAAAACATTGTTCTTTTTCATGTTTTTTTTTCAAATGTCTGCTTTTTTTCTGCCAACTATTATTTATTGATTTATGTTGCAGACTATTGAAATAATCAACAGAACTTGAGTCGAAGCCCCCGTAACTTACAAATCCTTTGTTTAACTTTGTACCTATACAACCAAAATTGTGTAATTATTCCTTTCGGACCCAGGTCATTTTTGGCGTTTTCCTATATTTTCCGTTAGTGACTTATTGCTCAAAAACCATTCATTCGATTGATATGGTTAAGGCCTTGTTTTTTTAGAAAATGGATGTGGCTATTTTTAGGTGTAAGTTGTATTGCAGTGTTGCTAACGGGTGGGAAATTATTGAGGGAAATGTAGGGATGAAAATTTACAAAAAAAATCCCAAACCGAATTTCAAAATTTTTTTGTACCTAGCACCACTGCTGCTATATGGGTTCAAGTCATCTAAAAAAATATTTGGTGTGTTGACAAGGTATAGTGAAATCTTGAAGTCGTTGGCTTCCATTCAAAGAGGGAAAGAAAAAAATTCTCTATCATCATACACATGGAATTTTTATCCGTTTTACGCCTCAGAAGCAAAAATCAACAGATATGCCGGGACTACAGCTTCTCTAATTATCCTATTGGAACTTTTATGATGCGCTGCGTAGCCCAAAGAGGAAGGTTTCAGGTAGTGGTACGTTTGTTTCAAAGTAGCCAGTAAGAGGGTAATTATAGAGGGGGAAAGGAAATTTTTCGATTTTTTTTACCTAAAATCGGAAATTAATTGTTTTGGATAGAAATGCCATCAGACTGACAAAAACTGTCCAAAAGTAAACCTTAGTGCTCCAAGAATATATTCTACAAGTATCATGGCGATATTTAACAAAGTAAACATGGAATTAAAAAATATCTCAATCTACCCAGAAATTCACCATTTTCTTACCATTTCCAGAAGATGGTTTATTGTAAACCTCAACTGTACTTCCCCTAATTATTCTAGAGAAAGTTTTTATGGTGTGCTGTGTAGGCTAAGGACGAGGCTTTTAGACACTGGTAGTTTGTTTGAGTGTAGCCAACAAGAGAGAAAAAATAGAAACAAAAAAGGGATTTTTTAAAAGAAAATTTGGCCCCTAAAATCTGAAATTAGAATTTTCTGTATATGGCAACACTACTATGACTCTCTCTCTCTCTCTCTCTCTCACACACACACACACACACACACAAACTATCTTAAAATAAGGTTTGGTATCCCTATAATATATCCTACAAGTATTGTGACGATGTCCAATAAAGTAAGCATGTCAATAAAAAATATATCATTCTACCTTTAAAAAATCAGTTATCTTTCCAATTAGAGAGCAAGGTCTACTGTAAACCTCAACTGTACTTCCCCAAATTATCCTATTGAAGCTTTCTATAGTGTGCTGTGTAGAGCAAAGACGATACTTCCAGATACTGGTACGTTTGTTCCGATATAGCCAACAAGAGGGAAATATTAGAGACGAAACAGACAATTTTCCCAAAATTTACCCCTAAAATCTGGAATTAAAATTTTCTGTAGCTGACAACACTACTACCAGACAGACGCAAACTATCTTAAATTAAACAATAGTATACCACTAATATATCCTACAAATATTACTGCGATATTTAAAGAACAAAGCTTCTAATTATCAAAAATATATTACGGTAAACATAAAAGTAGGGGAAAACTAGAAAAACCAAGTGTTAGAGCCTAAATACGAATTTTTCGTGCGCCCCCTAATTACCCCATTGTAATGATCTGTTCTTCCGTTTGTTAAGTAAGGACAAATGTTCGATTGGCGTAAGCTGACTTGCACTCGGACGTATAGGTACGGGTTTATAAACAAAAATTTCGAATTTTTGCCCAAATTTAGGAAAGTTTTAATTTCCCTAATTTGCAACACTGCACACAGGCCCGTCCAATTGATTTGAACAGTTAAGTACCCATCCGAGATATCTACCTGACAAGTCTTAAGGAAGTCTTTCTACAACGAAGGAAGCTACCGGGGAAAAAAGAAGTAAAGGAAATTCGAAATTTGAAAATTCTCGAATTTTTGACTGGGCTGAAATTTGAGAAGGAAATTCGACACCAGAAGAAAAAGAAATTAATATGATAAACTGTGGTCCGACCATATTTGGCGAGAATAATATCCCGATATCTTAAATTAGTGTCCACACAGAAGCGGATTAAAAAAGTGACATACCCGTGTGTACCGTCTTAGTCACCTGGGCCACCAAGTGTACATTTGATTACATTTTTTTGACTAGAAACCCTTGTTGTTGTTGTAGTTATAGTCTCAACTAATAATAATATTGTCGTTGTAAACAATGACTTTATAAGGAAAATTTTCTCTCTTTTTTACATCTTAGTTCCAACATTGTTGGTGAGAAATGCAGGGTGTTTCAAAATGAATTTCGGGGTTTTAAGTCTTTGTAGTACTTATTACATTTTACGTACAATTATAAGCAATCCATCAAGTAAAAGAGCACCTCAAACAGCATTTGCTAAAAGTGTTCGATGTGAGATTCATTCGTCACATGGTACACATCTAGTAGATAGTGGAGAAAGGCCCATAAACCTTCCGCCATATGGCACAAAACACATTTAATTTAGGGGAGTCTCGTTTCAACTGTACCATCTCCTGAGGATTTGCTGACGGCCAGATGCAAACATTATGAGTGTTCACATTAGCTCTTAGGTGAAATGTCAATTATCACTGAAGACGACAGGATCCAGAAAATCTTCATTGTTATGCAGCAATATTTAACTTGCGAAATTGGCACGTAAACCGTAGTTGGTAGGCTTTAGACGTGTAGCAACTGCAGACAATAAGGACGTAATTGCAAGCGTCTCCTTACTATTCTTCACACAGGCGGTTGCACTGTACAGATTCAGTTTTTATTAAAATATAAACAGCTTTCTGCTCTCTAGTCTCCATTTTTACCACTTGCTCTTTCTAACGGAGACAGAAGAAACGATGCATGTACATGCGTGCGTGCAAAACTGTTTGAGTTGATCTTTCATTTAATATAATATTTATAATTGTAAGTTAATTGTAATAGATATTACAAAGTTTCAAAACTCTAATATTAATTTTGAAACACCCTGCATTACTTCAAATTGTGTCATCCTATATTCATGTCTTGTATATACATATCATCAGGACCGGCCCTAGCCAATTTGTCGCCTCGTGCAATGGCATAATTTGCCACCTCTCACTTTCTCCAGAAACAACAAATCTTACAAGTCATGATTATAAGTATGCTTTTCCAGTATGAACAAGGAGGGGAAAGAAGAAAAATGCACTCGCACTCAGAAAGGCTTAAATACTTACTAAAAATGCAATCCCGTTGTGTCTGGTTTTTTCTTTAAATATAATCTATTATGTTAGTGAAAGATAAAGCAAACACACCTGCAGAGGAAAGATGGTAATCTTTTTTATAGAATTCAATATCGAGCTTCTATCTCAATGTATCATTTTGCAATTCCAGTGCAACTAGCTCTTTTATCTTTATTTCTTGATTTTTCTTCTACATCTGTTAACATTTCTTTAAAAACTTGTTTTTATCTTCAATGATAAGGAACTTGTTTCTGACAAAAACAAGATTACAGTAGTTGTCATATCAAACTCTGATAACTTACTAAATGGAAAAGATATTCGCTACTATTCGAGAATTGAATTCTTGCATTTAACAACAATCAAGTAATTTGTGATCTGATTTATTCGACCATTTGCCTTAACATTGTCCATGTGACCTTAAACTAATGCAACCTAAACATAATTTATGAATGTAGTATTCTAATGGGTTAGCTTAGTAAATGTAACTACCATCGTCATGAAGTCTGTTTCCAACAAGAAATATTTAATTTAAATATTATTCTTATGACAGATTTTGCCGAATCCTCCAAACTTGATGCTCCATGCAAATGCACGTGTTGCATGTATGGTAGAGCCGGCTCTGCATATCATATATATCAACTAGACAAATAATTCATATATGATATTTAGAAAACTACTATTTGCCAAATTAGTATTAGTTCTTACCTTTAGACAAGTTATTTGAATTTTATACTATTCGTGACATTATTTTCGTACTTATTAAAGGCCTGCTTTCACGAAAAAACAAAATTTCATTTCTACTTTTATTTCTAAGTTGATATTGATGAACACTGCTGAAACCCGAATTGTTAATAGGTATGGTATTCATGTGAATGGTAAAATATTTGTAGTGTATCAGTACCTAGCGTTTAATTTATGTTGCATTTTACAGTGATTACACCTACATAAAAATATTTCATACTTAAATAGACGTAAGATGCATTACAAATGACTATTTGAAAAAAAAACGAGAGACAATGTTTTTTTTTCTAAAAAATAACGTACATTTCTGAAAAAAATTCGAACGTTTTTTTTATTTACAACATCATTGCTAATGAAGTTCTAAACAGACGGGAACCAACGATCATGTCAGGTTGCCCACCACTTTCACACCACGACACTCACAGGTTATCTTGGTACTGCTGACGGAAGAGGAAGGTCCACATGACACATTGAAAACAAAAAATGATCGGCAACCGCAACACGTGTTGTACAGTGGAGGACCAAACTTAAGTATCCTGTATGAAGTGTTTTTGGATTTTTTGTCTACCACTATATATGAAAATCTGTTCCACACAGATACACCTGATGTGAACCAATGAGCTCTCGTATGCTCGCACCGGGAGCTAACAAGATTTCAAGAAATTTTTATAGGTCATGATGTTTTATCTCGTGAAAAAATTGGAATTTTAGGTACGATTAAAAAAATATTATGAGTCTTTCCTCCCATTCTCCCATGCCTGGCTTCGAGTAAGCATCAATTCGAGTAGAAACAAATGTAGTAAATATGAATATGAACAAAAGCACGAGAGGTACAAAAAGTGCAGCCAAGTTCGTCAGCCTAAAAAAGTGTTGAGATGAGAATGGATGTGCCAAGTTCCTTACCACTGCATCTGAAACGAACACTGGAACTTGGCGCGAGGTGTCTAACATATTCGAATACATTAAGATGTCTGTTCCTAGTTTCACGGTCGGGACATTTCAGCCTAAGGCTAATGGTGACCCCCAAATCCAGCACGCTCACAAACACCATCCCTAAGGCTAGTCAACATCATTTACCTTGACACTTCGTGGAGGAATATAAGTTTTCCTTGTCTGGGTTCCGAGCCACTAATCTTACTGTGCTATACTGTATATGTGCTTTAGTGCTTTAGCGAAATTGATATTCCTAAGGTTGGTGGTAGTCCCAAACCTACCGCTCCCATCACCACTATCACTAAGGTTCCTTAACATAATTTTCCTTGACACCTAGTGCCAAAGTTCCAGTGTTCGTTTCAGATGCAGTGGAAAAGGAACTTGGCTCATCCATCCTGATCACAACACTTTTTGAGGCTGACTAACTTGGCTGCAATTTTGCACCCCTAGTGTTTTTGTTCATATTTCACTTCTTTTTGTAGTTCACCATCTCAATATCATATATTGGGTTTCTCAATTGTGACAAATTGCTGGATTTAAATTTAAAATTGTACATTTTTAAAGGAGTCATAATGTGTCACATACAACATTAGTTCCCAAGGGCTCTCCCACCGGAAATCGAACGCAAGACCCTATAGGGGAGACGCCCGATATCACACCGCGTTCTAAATCGCACTACCCCTAGTTTGAAAAGATCCGTTGTACTAACATGCCATCCGGTATTTAAATTAAATACGTAAGCATACTCCTATAATTGCACAGTAAAGTGACGACGTTCAGTAAGTTATGTGTGTGTTCAGTTGCAGTGCAATAAAATTGGAGTATTCCTTACTAATTTTCGGGGTATTTCACAATAGAATAGGAATTGAGGTAAAGGGATTTGCTTATGTTTCAATAAATAGTAATATACAAAATACCATTAATATTATAGTAACAATCTCAGATTATGCTTTTTTAAATTTGTGAGGTATGTAAAAAAATCATTATTTAAAAAGAATGGTATAGTTTCCCAAATCGCAATACTACCGTCTATCCGAAATCGCCCTAGTGCAGTTTTGACTCCCGTGGTGTAATTATTTTTCCTGGATTCTTTCTCGGTAAAATTCACATAATATGGGTACACGCCAATATGGAAATGGTCTCCGGAATCTATGAATCGTGCTTTGAAAGTGTATAGGGAAAATAAAGTGAACTTAAATGTAATAGAAAATAAATATTATATTCTAAAGAAAACATTTTTGCGACACTACCGCGGTGAGGTGTCATGTGGAACCGGAACCAAGCTACTAAAAAGGGTTCATGAAACCATTACGCTGCACAGTCCAATAAAAGGAAAAAAAGTATGCCTACCAACAAACAACAACAGAGAACAAAAGCTTTCCCGTCCAGTCCTTACAAAAAACATCTTGAAGAACGGCAATGGCAATCAAGAGTATCCTAACATGTGAAGAGACTTAATCTTTCTAAACCATTAGCTAGGTCTGTATGTGCTTCAGGAAACTTTAACACGAAAAAGTATATTCGAAAAGTAGATACATCCAAATCACGATGCTCCGAACTACATATTCGTAGTGATTCAAATGTGGGTATTGAACAAGATTAGTTTTGCATCTTTTGTCAACAAAATGTAGTCGATGTAGATATGGTACAACGCGTTTTGTGTAAAGTTTGGATACATGAGTCTTGTGTGGTGTTTCAGGAGATGAACATACATTCCAATGTACACATAACGTGTAGCTGTCCATGTTTTCCATAAAGAAAGATACGTTTAAATTTCATAGGATTGTTAGCAACATTGCTCATGGATTATTGCTTATTGAATCAAAATATTGATGTTTTCTCCTTTAAACTGTGTTCAGGTCTTGTATTCATTTGTAATTTTCTTTAATGATATATTCTTCCATGTATTAATAACACTCAGATAACAGAATGTGATATATCATAGAAATAATAATTTATTTTAATTAAATGTTGCATTTCTACTTAATAAACTTATTTCTAAGGTGTTATTTCTGTGCTCGCTTATTTACATTGCAGTGTTTTTCTCTTTAAAAATGTATTATTTCTCATCTTAATAAAACATGAATAAATATGAAATTCAATGGAAATGATAATTTGTTTTTCCCACACAATTTACTGCAAAATTTTCATGTGTTCAGATGGCGCTAAGATTTTGACTGCACATAGTGCGATTTAGGAAACCTGTTGCGTAAATCGCACAAGTCGAAGGCTTCTAAAATATCGTCATTTTTATCAATAATGATAAGATATCGTTATGAAATCACTGTGAAAGAATCGGAAACTATAAATTTCAATAAGATCAAAAATCATTTTAAATTGCTTCAAAACTTTCTAATTAAAGCAGCCCTTTATGTGAAATGTGATGCGATTTTGGCTACTCTTCTTACAAAAAATGCACACATGTTAGCCACTAGAACATCGGGGATGATTTATTTTATTAAATATCTGTCAGAGAGTTATGTCCAAACGAGATTCTAATTCATTTACCCGAACTACAAAATCACGATCGCTAATATCTCAGTTTTCATTGCCTAAATACGAAGAGTCTCAACAGGGTCAAAAACCCTCGACGCTGAATCCTGGTATTTCAATATACTTAGTTGTTCTCTACCATTCCACATTGTGAAATTACATGACGCTTATGTTGCGCAGTTTCGTACTGCCTAGGGTTTTCCTTTCAATGATATACACCTGCCACATAGCTTGTAATCTTAATTATATTGGCCACCAACATATCCTAAATTCATATAAAGCTACAGGAACTGACATAAATTAAAGGGGTGCTTCCGGCTGACGTTGAAAGTTGAAATGCTGAAGGGCGATGAACAATTTTCCCATGTTGTTTAAATGGGTATTTTTTTAAACATATAATATCACGTTCTAGGAACTTGGAATTGGAATTTAAAAAATGAAATTCGTTAGGATTATACGTTTTTATTAGTATTATCTAAGTAAATCAGTAAAAGTAAACAATTCCAAATTTAGAGTGTTTTTATGGGGAGCTGAAAAATCTTTCCCATGTTATTTATATGGGATGTCTTCCACACAGCAAAATGTCTAAGCACTACCGGCAGGATTAGAATGATGAAATTTAGCACGATTTTAGCATTTGGGACTAACGTACAGGAAAATTTCTGAAAGTGAATATTTTTAAATTATAAGGAGTTTAAAGAGAGATGAAGAAATCCCCATGTTATTTAAATAGGCGTTTTCCTGGGATGCAAAATCTTATCTTTTAGATAGTTGAAATAGGAAAACGGACTTGAAATTCAGTAGAATTGTGATCTTAAGAGGTGTAAGGAAGTAGGGCGAGCAAAAGCTGGGGTGTAGGGGAGAACCCCAGGTGGGCATAATCAACAAAACATGAATAGCAAAGCAACGAAATTCACTGTTGATGAAGAGGCTGATACGTAAGAAATACACACACTTTTCACGGATAGAGACCCGAAACATAAAAAAAAAAAATACAAAACGAACGTGGTAACCATAATCTAACTCGTGGTACCAATATATTTGCGAAATTGGTTACATTTTGTTGCTAGTCTCACATAAATGCGAACAATTGGATTTCTCATTTCTTCGGAAACTTCATTAATTCTAAATATTCTCATCTCTACATTTTCTTACTTATCAAATTAATTTCAATATCTATTTAATTTTAATGACTGCAATAAAGGAAAAACTTTCAACGAATAAAGAAAAAATATATTGGATTTCCTAGTCTGGGTTTCCAACTACGAGATTCACGGCAATATGTACATGTCTTATCTCACGTTTCTAAAAGTTAACTGATTCACAGAACGAGCCTCAATAACTTGCTTAACTACTTACTACTAGTTTTTACTTATTTTACTCGCACACTGAGAAAAATGTATATGGCGTACGTAAAAACGTAGGTTACGTGTGTAAACCTGTAGTTTTGGGACTTAACGTACACTAAACATATAACTGAAAAAGTATATTTTAAATATACTTTCCGGATAAGTGTTCCGAATAAACGTATTTTCCGCACGACCGAAAGAACTGTATGTAGGCGGTCAGCATCTCACATATAGATGGCCGTATGTAACTTATAGCTGATGTACGTAATGTAAGGAAGAATGTTAGATGTCAGGCATCGTGCAACGACATTGTGAAACACCTAAGCGGGCAGTACGTATGTAGCATATGGATAACGTATGTTAAGTATTAATTTTTTCGTACTAAACATAAGGATCTCGTATATTTGTAAACTATACCGCTGTCCGGATTTTTCTCACTGACCTTAGCAGGGACATGGACACAGAACCATCGAGGAGAGTTAAGATTTCAAAGGTTCTTCCACCGGGAATCGAGCCCGGGAACCCATAAACCAAAGAAGCACGTAATAGCCAATAGACCAGCGAGGAGGGCACCAACTCGACCACTAGGACGATTGACAACATTATCACTATACACATGATCTGTTGAATAACGGAATAGCCCCCGATTTCTGAGTGTAAGGACAGTCTTTTTGCCAATGAAAAATTTTCCATACCAAATTTCACAAATATCATTCTCAATCCGTTATAGGGTACCTTCAAGGAGAGTTACACATCTTTTTCTCATTAAGAAGTACCTAATGCCTATAGACAGTTTTGCGCGCATAAAAATTCCCATAGTACATTCCTTAAATTTAGAACATTTTACTTACACAAGTCATTACGTAAGGTAAGTACCATTATGCAGAGTTTCAAATCTCTATCTCATTTGGAGGCATCTAATTAATGATGTGTGAGTAAGGATAGTTTTTCGCCCATAGAAAATTCCATAGCACATTCCTTAAATTTCGGCCATGTTTCATATTCAAGCCATTATATGTGGAGACATGCACATCTTTATCTCATTGGGAACTACGTAATGGTTACGGACAATTTTTCGCCTATGAGAAATTTCCCATAGCACATTCGTCAATTTCGGACTTTTTCCATAATCAGGTCATTATAAGATACCCTTATGCAGAGTGTCACCTCTTACCTCATTAGGAAGTACGAAATCCCTGTGATAAGTGACTAAGTGAACCGATTTCTGCTTGACTAAGGACAGTTTTCACTCATAACATTTTTCCTTAGGACTTCCTTAAATTTCGGATGTTTCCATACTCACATCATTATAAGGCACCATTATACAGAGATTCATGCCTGTATCACATTGGGAACTGTCTAATCTATGCTATGAGTGAATAAGGCAGTGAGTAAACCGATTTCTGATTGGATAAAGAAGGACATTTTTCACCCATAAAAATTCCTTTAGCACATTACTTAAATGTCAGCCGTTTTCCATACTCCAGTCATTATAAGGTACCAATATGCAAACTTTTTCGTCAATATTTCATAAACAAGTACTTAATTAATATGACGAGTGAATGAATGAACCGATTTCTGCTTAGCTAAAACAAGTTTTCACCCATAAAAATTCCCATAGCACATTTCGGGTTTTTTCATACTCAACTCATTATAATATACATTTGTGCAAAGTTTCAAGTCTCTATCTCATTGAGGAGTACCTAATCAAGTCAGGAGAAAAGTTAAATCCATCGAATAATTTTAACACTAGAAGGACCGGACGTGTCAAAATGACCCATCACCATATTTTAATATTCTACTGTAAACGTATTTGAAGTGAATAATATTTTGTGATTTTTTTAAATTCTACTGGCCTTCACCAATGCTAAAATTCAGAGCATAGTGGGTTCACGAACTAAGGCAAATTTTATAGTTATACCTAATATACTCGCAATGGGTCATTTTGACCCATGTTAAATTCCATATATTTTTACGGTATATTTCAATTTAAATATTTGGTAGGAATAAACACACAGCAATATATTTTATGCCATTGTGTTTTACAACTGTGTTACACATAACTAGACGTATCTTATTTTTACTGAAGTTTTTGATGTGTCTGACAGATGGCGCGCAAGAATAAAATACATGTTACTACCAAGTGGAATACGTAATGCTACCTCTAGATATTATTCGTTAACGTAATCGATAAAAAATCTTCTTTCACTACGTCTGTTATTTTTATTCCATATTTATTCATTTTCAATCCTTATCCTATCATAGGGTGTCACGGCTTTCCAACAATCTAACGGTCTCTCCTATGGCAGATCAAACTGCTTCTGGACCAAAGGTGGATTAACGGCACGGAGGTCTTCCTCCGGTATTAGTCACTTCGTCCGCTTCGAGCACGAAAGTGGTCAAGCGGAAGGATACTGGCAATCGGCAGCGAACCATATCCAGCAGCTCTACAGCTTCAATTGTCTCCACCCGGTCTAGATCTCCACGTACCACACAACTATATGTACTTTATGTAGTGTCAGATTTGTACTTCTAGAAAAACGCTACCTCAGAGCGATATGTCACATAACCCTCTTCCTATTTGAAAGTTTTGACCTGAATCCAAGATCTCGGAGTCCAAGATGGCCGCGATGAAAGTGCTTTACAAGATTAGGTTGATCTCTTTCTGTAGTTCCATTATCCAAGATATCTTTTCATTTTCTTAAGCCGTTTCTAAATTACAAGAGTTTATTCCAAATTTTTCCTATATACTATGTATTGTAGTCGGATTCAAAACTTTAGGTTGCTTGAGGCACCATTTAATATTATTCTATGAAGCTAATTTTTCTCCTGGCTTAATTTAGTCCAATATGGATCCATTTTAAGAGGGTTGCCCAAAGAAATTCGGAAATCAAAAATGAAGGAGCACCCTAATATATATTTTAGCCGAAATATCCGATCTTCGTACGGGGATAATAGGTTTCTAGAAAATCTTTGAATCTCCTTCTGCATTACGATACGTAGTTCAATTAAATTACAATGTTCAAAATAAAGAAAACACTCACCTTTCGGCATAAAGTTTGAAACGTCCCAAAACTAAGAATACGCTATTTAAATACATCGGAATGATTTTAAAAAGCTTGAGATGTGTACAAACTGTATTTGAAATGTCTTTTCAAATGGATCAGACGGTTTGCAGGTCCCGAAACTATGAATTCGGCATTAATCTCAGTCATTTTTACCGATTACTTTTAATCATTTCCTACCTTCTGACGATGGGACTGAACTCAGACATAAATGGCATTCAATAATTGTTGTTTTCAGTTACAGTCTTAAGTAACTGTTACTTTCAGTGAGCCGTAAAACTAATATTGATTGTTGGGGATTATTTTTACATGTCATCCCTTCCAACTCCCAAACCTTGGTGTGTCTTATTCTTACAGTTTTTTGTTGTGATTTTAATCCGTATGTCTACGATGTATTTGTTTGAAACTGTTCCAGGCGTATACGAATGGCAATAAAATATACATCCATACACATACATTAAATATAATACATATTTATGTACGAACCACGCCCTCAGCACTGCCTCTGAAAATTCCGTATCCAGCTGACATATCCTTTCTTTCCTAAACTTGGGCTCAAATGTCATCGGGCTGTCAGCTAAGAGTTTAATGATACGAAAAGTATGGATTTGATGCTAATCTCGATCGTTTTCTACATTTTCTTTTTCACCTCTTTTAAGCCGTAATGACGATGAGAGCTGAAATTCCATGGTATCTTAAGTGTGACTATTCACCTCAGCAACACCAACAACTATGTGTTCGATACTAATATCGGCGGTTTTCGATATTAACGTGCTACCACCTTTTCACCCCACAAGTGTGTTAATGGAAGGTAGTGATTAATGTGGACTTAAACGATATCATGAGTGTTAGTATTCATCCGAGAGACCCCGAAAACTATGAATTATAAAATAACATAGGTCAATTTTAATTATATTTATATGTTTCCCACTTTCCATGTTCCATAGAGAAAGGGAGCGTCTTACGCTCACTAGAATATGAGCTTGAATTGAAAATAAATCGGAACTGTCACCAATCAACTTAGTTAGAATTCCATTCATTCAATACTAATATCTGTTGTTTTTGGTTATTTTAAGTGTCACTAATTTTAAGTTTCACTAATTCTTCCTACAGATGCTAATGGGGGCCTAACGTCACTTAAATGACATCAGGGGAGTCATTATTAATATCAGCGACTTTATAAAATGTGCGTTCGACAATAATATCGGTCGTTTAATTATCTTGGGATGATTAATTGATTACAGAAACCGCTTTCTGATATCAATTACGAGTTTTATTCAATTGTGATCAACGTTCAATCTGGAAGTGATTGATATCAGTCACGTCTGGCTTTAATAGGAGCGTAAGAATGAAGATGATATCTATCCATTGAACGCCTAATCATTTTTAAGCTGGATCACCACCCGGAAGTCAGTACATATTCTAGCGCATTCCCTTAATTTTTGCCCAATGAAACGTTACATAGTATAATTATTGTACTATAAGATAGACGCGTTTGAGCTACAATATAAGACACTGATTCATTTGGTTATGTCTTCTGACATCGAAACAAGTAACAAATAAAAGAAAATATTTGATTCGCTTTACAATGAGCACACAAGATGGCAATTGCTGTTAGATCTTACTAGAATTATTCAGTTTTATGGAATGTTAATTTGTATGTATAAAATATTTTAAAGTAACCATCTTATTACGATATAGATATATTGTTTGACCGTTTTTCGTGTTATATTTCAAATTTTATTTAAATATTAATTTACATTTAAGAAAATAGATTTTGAGGAGAAACTTTCGCAGAACGCCATAATGTGTGTTGCCAATTTTTTATATATAATTCCTGGATTCTAGCATTGCAGTTCGAGAAGCGAAACTTAGCTGTGAATTGCGGTAAGGGGCGAACACTGATTTCTCCAGTAAGTATCCAAGCAGAACTTCATGATTAATTCCTTTATTATTTGGCACCAGTAAACACTCGACACTAACTGGCAACCAGTGTTGCCCAACCCCCCTCATGTCCATGACGCACCCCCTCAATTGTCTATCCGTAGGTGTTCTTCCATGAAAAAAAATCTTTTCGATTTATTTGTACACTCCCTCAAACATATTTATATAGATTTTAACCACCCCAAATATTTCAATGACGCAGGTTGCGTCATATCCCCCCTTTTTGGGCACCCCTGTTTTCAACACTGCACTATTCAAGCAGTGTTTAGCATAGCACCGAGGACACCTAGTGATCCGCCTTAAAGGTATCTCACTTTCACTTAATGGTTTAGTTGTATTTAGACAAATATTGAAACAAGATGTAATGGGTTTCTATTGCTTTCGGTTTTAGTAGGGAGTTAGGGATGAATATGAAATGTAATGTTTGGGTGATGGAAAAACCCTCATTGGAGAAAACACTTATAACGTTTAACGTTAAATCTGGAAATCGTTCATTTTGTACCAAGTTCAATTTGATAGAGTTTAATAGAAAGAGAGAGCAAAGTAGGAGTATCATTTAAAATTGGTAATAAATGACGTACGCACAATCCTTTTTACGACTTTCACGGATCTCAAGCGATTACATTATTGCTGTAACAATAACAGATTATTACTTGCGTTAGATAACTGGGCACTTACGTATTACATTTATTTATACTCTTTTTTCATGCAAGGCCTTTTAATTCTTAATATCTCACAGCATGTCTTCCTTAAGCAGGCATGAGCGATATAAAACATATGTATCTTGTTTTAATCTATGATTCTATATCGGTTTAAGTAAAATTTCGAAATTTAATTCATATATATATATAAGCAAGATACATTTACCGGCCTTGAAGATGAAATCAGTATTCAAAGAAAAAAAATGCTAGACAAATCCATGGACATAATCTTTCAACATCGTTAATTGTAACTTCTCCTGTGTTCCTAAATACAAACAAACTAGAAACATTTCATGTTTACTTTTCTTATAAATGTCACATTGGTAAAGATCCTCTGTTTTCCTATCTCTCTTTGTTTGCAATATTCTCGTGCTCTGTAAAAATTATGTTTTCTCTCTCTCTCTCTCTCTCTTCATTCATTTTCTATTAAATAACTTATTGCCATTCCGAAACTATACATCGTTTCGTCCATTTTTGTTGTCTTACTTGATTGCAATCCACTTTTTTACTTCCAAGTTGACTCTTGTCTGATGTATAATCTTCTTGTCATTATGAACTTACTCTTTTCGGGATACTCATACAGCTTACTAAGTTCCTTCAGTTTCATCGTTCATTATGGAGTCACTGTTGCTTAGTGGTGAAAGGTCACCCGTCGGAGCGAGGAGTCTCTCGTTCGATCCTACCATATGCATTTATGGTAAACAACATCGTGCCCATGGGTTTTCTTAGGCTTTTACTGCTTCATTCCACACTCTCATTCCATAAGTTCTTTTATAATCATCTACAACGATAACGTCGTATGTTTCATTTTGTTTTATTATCAATCTGTGCCTATTTTAATGAAATGAATCAGAGGCGAGTTATGTGAGCAATATGATGTATAAGGAAAAGAAAGATATATTGAGATTTCGAATTATTATTTAGGTAATCAGTAACAAAAATAAGTGTGTGTTGATGTTTCTATAGCAACGTCGTAAATTATATACATATACGAAGACATATTAACGAGTAAGGAAGTGAATGTATGAAGGAACAAATATTTGTATTGTATATGTAGAAAAGTCGATTATGTGCACTTACAAGTGATCAAATATTAAACGACAGTTAAGAAAGTGATACAAGGCGTGTAAATTATTATGAAGATTAACTTTTAAGATAAAACGAACCAGTGACCCCTTACACATTTACTTTCATTAATCATCCGTATACATTTGCGAAAAGGGTATAAGCGTGGGGCATTAAATCAAATATTTAGTATATTTTATTGAGTATAGGTTGTACGTCTCTTCATGAGAAGCGTCGTATTGTTTCCATCAACAGAGCAAACTACAGCATCTTCCCTGTCTGAAGTTCGAATCATCTCTGAAGAAACTGAATGATTCTGCATTCATTATTTCGTCGAAATTAATTGATAATATACGTTTATCCGGTTCCAGCATCCATTCTCCATATCTACTCACCAGAATATATATCGTGGCTTCTTAGAGTTTTAGGCTGATTTAACAATGAAGATTTGATCAACTTCTTGTGTTCAATATCGGCAAGATTAAAATTGTCTGAAAATATCTTCTTCATCATCTCACCGCTGACTCTATGATTCCAACCATGCATTTTATTCTGTTACATTGGTCTTCCAGACTTGAGTATTGGATGAGCAATCTCGACCTCACCTTCGTCCTTATAATTTTTAACCAAACTGTGTTTTACACAGTTTCATACTCAATTATGGACAGATATATCTTCTTTGATAAGTGCTGCTTCATACAGTTTAAATATCTGCACAATCTTACGTGTCTCTCCGACTTTTTACGGGATCCTAGTCAAAAAATAATCAGCTCACAACACTCTCAGTGCTGCGAAATAAAGCACAGCAATTTATAGAAGAGTAGACGCATCACACACGACAAATGCTAAAATCAAGATGGTGGCACAATTGTTCACAAAGAAGGTAAGAATTCGTTCTATATGGTAAGTAGTGCTCTCAAACGGGTCAGGTCAACTCGGGTCGGGCCAGTCGGGTTGTCGGTCAGGCTACTCGGGTCGGGTCAGTCGGGTCAGCTCGGGTCGGGTTGTCGGATCGGGTCAATCGGGTCAGCTCGGGTGGGTTGTCGGGTCGAGTTATTCGGGTCGGATTGTCGGGCCGGGTCAATCGGGTCAGCTCGGATCGGGTTGTCGGGTCGGGTCAGCTCGGGTCGGGTTGCTGGGTCGGGTCAGTCGGATCAGTTCACTTTGGTCAACTGAGTTTAGGTTGAGTTTAAACTCGGCTGGAGTCGAAAGCTGCTGTTTAACACTAGCTGCCTAATTAAAAATTGCAATTTTCAATTGATTTTATAGAAACCATAAATCTATTTTGAACACTTGCAGCTAGTGCTTTTATGGTAAATGCTTATTTTTTGTACTTGTGTGTAGTTTAATTTTTAAATGTGGAAGATTGATTTTGCCAATCGATTGTAATATTAATATTTACGCCAATATGGAGTCTGGATTTAGAACAAAACTAGAAGTTGTTTAAGCAACACCAAAAGAGATATTGGATATGGACGACCAAGCCCAAGCAGGGCCGCGGTGGCTCAGTGGTAGAGAATTCATCTCTGGTGCATGGTGTCCAGTAGCGTAGCTAGAGTTTTTTTAGTGGGGCCAATGAAGGGCCCAAGAGGATTTTCAGGGGACCATCTCCAGTATCTATCTATCTATCTATCTATCTATGGATTTAGTACCTCAAACAACTACGATTCATTAATGCAATTGATTTCTAATATAAGTAAATAGTCATTTAATCATGGCGTTTAAAATATGAGTAGCTGGTTGATTTAAGTGGAAGCAAACACACTTTTACAGGTAAAGAAAATAACTTATAGGTTCATGCCTCTACTTGAAGAGGATCTTTCTATTCGTGTGAGCAACAGCAAACATATCCACAAATTGTTAAAGATCTAACGATTTAGCAATTTTCTTCTCAATATAAAGTAACACTAAGTTTTTCAACATATTATGAGTCATTGAATTGCGTATACAAGTCTTTAATCTTTTCAAAGAAGAGAATGACCTTTCACATGTAGCACTAGAAACTGATATAATCACAGAGATGATACCTAGCTTGTAGGTTTCTAGGAATGCGTTTTTGTCGACACAAAGAAGACCAACGAAATTCGTTAAGGAATCAGCTTTGGTTTTCTTCTCGTCTTCATACAACTTACTTGTTAGAGCAACCCACATTATGCTTTATTTCTTGTTTAATTATGCTTTTATTAAATTATGCTTTATTGTTAATTTCAATGATTATTTTACATTTATCGTGTATAATGTATAATATTTATTATACATTAAATATTCTAAATATCTTGATCTACTTATTGATATTTTTTGCAACTAGTTTCTCTCATATTTAATGAACTTTCTATTTAATTCATTGTAAAGAGATGTGCTTTGCTCGAATATTTTTTTTCTATCATTTGTGTGCGCATTACAGGTACATATATACAGAAAGGGAAAATAAAAGATGCCACCAAAAAGTACAAAAAATGCTTA
The DNA here is from genome assembly GCF_964235325.1 of Thermobia domestica. Classification (NCBI taxonomy): domain Eukaryota; kingdom Metazoa; phylum Arthropoda; class Insecta; order Zygentoma; family Lepismatidae; genus Thermobia; species Thermobia domestica. Next base: position 263,177,196 of record NC_137458.1, on the reverse strand, counting down.
AGTTCAAAAATTCAACATAACAATATATAGTATAGAGTTCTTGCATACTATTTATTGTTGGAGGAAAAATCTCTTCTTTTACTTTTTTTCTTTTCTCCACATCAAAGGATTAAACCGAAAAGTTTATAGACATGAAACTAAGCTTTTCATTGTTGCATTGTTATGTCCTCAATGATTTTGCATTGTTCGGTTTTAAAAAATATTAACACAGTATGTTAAACTTTCAGTTAAAGAGAATTTTCCAAGAATTGTGCTATATATTTTAAAATATGCTTTATTTTCTAAAATTATGCTTTTAAAACTAGTTTCTTCTGGACCCTTAGACAATCACAATCATGTTCAAGGTACCAACCATATATATAAATTGCTGTTATGCTTTATATGCTTTTTATGCTTTTGGGTTGCTCTATTAATTGTGTTTGGGAGAATTTTGAGTTCTCACTTTAATGTTTGCAGATCACTCCATTATGCTGGGTTATAGGCTCGACAATGTTGTAATTTAAAAAAGTTTTTACTTTTTGGATGTGGAGTGGTGATTGATGTGATGATTTTGCAACGTGATACAAAGCGGTTTTAAATATCAGGGATTGTCTATCAATAGTAGGGAGAAAAATGTCTCTTGATAGATATATTATCTGTAGAAAATTCGTTTTCTGCATCCAATGAAGGAAAAGATTCATCCAAAATGAATTTGTGATATTTCGATGGCGGATGTCTAGTTCGTTTCCACGAGGAACCCCTATATTCTATTTGTTTCCGGCTCTGGAATTCGAGACCATTTTCTTTGCACATCTCCAAACATTCTTGTTAAATTTGTTCCAATATTGTTCGTTGAGACTCATATTTACCAGACCTCATCTTGGACAGCGTTTGAACTAGTGTATCTACAAGGATCAAACCTTCTGACATGTCTGCATCTACTTGAGATAATGCGAAACTCAAAGTTATAGCATGACACTAGTAATCTTAATTTTAGCACCGCGAAAACATTCCCTCGTGTACAGATCACACTAATTTTCCGGATGGAATGGTGGAGGTAAATAAACATCAGAAGTTCCAGATTTGTTTTAATACCGCATGATAATATAATGTGTTGAAAACAGATTTTATGAAAAAAAATGAATAAATGGATATGATAATTTGTAAAAAAAAAAAAAGTGATAGTGCTTAAGTGTATTATAAGAAAAAGACTTGAAAAGTCATTTAATTTGAAATAAAGATTGATAACATTTGGTAATATAATGGGGATTCAGGCTGGCAGAATGGGAGAGTGAAAACGGAGGCAATAGGGACATTTTTTTTTTTTTTTTTTTTTTTGAAGCCATGTGCAAAGAGATTAACCTTGGACTTCGGGTGAGAGGTTACCATATACTCATGTGAGTTTCAATTGCTACCACTTGTAAAAGTTAGCTAAGAAAGACAGTTTGAGCATAGTTTTAGTTTCCTAGCGTAATTAGTTTCTGTGACAAGTAACTCGTATATGCAAATAGCATCGTTAATATCATCTTGTATGTTAGAATTGTCTTTGTGTAAATAAAATTGTAATTAAGCATTTCGAGGTAAAACAGGTTCTTTTACTTAACTTCTACAAAGAAAAGATTAGAACATACCTCTTATGCACAGATACGACAGCGTGGGATACTATCGGTTAATAAATAATATACTCTAAAGTCATCTACCATTAGTAACTAAATATAATTGATTAATCATTTTTATTAATCAATAAATAGTTGTTTGGTAGATAAACTCATAATAATAATAATAATAATAATAATAATAATAATAATAATAATAATAATAATAATAAAATAATAATAATAATAATAATAATAATAATAATAATAATAATAATACCAAATTATTTAATGGATGCTATGCATTTGTTCTAGTGGTTGTTCTAGTGTAGCTAGTGGTTAACGTGTAAGACTTCGGTACACGTGGTCCGGGTTTAATTCCCAATGTGAGTGCATTTTGGCGTTCACCCAGTGTCGTGACTATAGTGCTCTCAAACGAGTCTTGTCGGGTCAAGTCGGGTCTGGTTGTCGGGTCGGGTTAGTCGGGTCAGCTCGGGTCGGGTTGTCGGGTCGGGTCAGTCGGGTTGTCGGGTCAGGCTACTCGGGTCGGGTCAATCGGGTCAGCTCGGGTCGGGTTGTCGGGTCGGGTCAATCGGGTCACCTCGGGTCGGGTTATCCGGTCAGGTTAATCAGATCGGATCACGGTTCGGGTCAGTCGAGTCGGGTCGGGTCATCGGGTGTGGTCAGTCAATTCGGGTCACGGGTCGGGTCGAGTCATCGGGTGTGGTCAGTCAATTCGGGTCACGGGTCGGGTCGGTCTTCAACCCGACCCGACCCATTGAGAGCATTAATGGTAAGTGAACGATAAGAATTATTGCGTTTCCCTAACGAAATTAGAGTGGAGAATGGAGATGTCAAACAAACAAACAAAAAAATCATATCGTTATTCCGATGTCAAAATTGTCCGTGCTGTCTGTAAAAAGTCTCCTGTAGTCTCAAGATAGTAACAATATTGGGTAGTGCTTTAATTTTTTATTAATTTCATGGCATTTACCACATTTTAAAAGACATTTTCTTTTGTTGACTAGAGCGTCTTTTGAAAGACACAGTATTGTTTCTGTTTACTAAGTTGTATAAATTGTCACATTGTGAGTAAACTGAAATCTAGTGTTTCTTATGGTACCTCTTAATAATAATAATAAAAAAAACAAATGAAATTTTTCAGTTTTACGTCCCACAGTATACCGGCTAGGCAAAAGGAGATAATGCCAAATGGGGGGAATTATGGAATTAAAAAACTGGGAGGAGACGGGAGAACCAAGAGAACCACACACACACAATGATTTTCCACCACAAATATTTACTTGGCGCGACCTGGGATCGAACCACAGACCCACGCACCAGAGTTAAAACCCTCTATCCCTGAGCCACCGCGGCCCCCTAGACCTCTCTATGTTTCGTAGTACTGACACGAGGAGAATTGTCGGATAGTCATATACGTAATAATTTGTTGGGAAACGAGAAAAAAATATTTTTTCTTGTGAGTCGATAAAGAAATTCATCCTGACAAATTAGCGTTATTGCCTACAACTTAAAATGAGGTTCATGATGCAAATACTGATACTCAAATAACAGCAGCAATAGTTTTCCTTTTCGAGTAATAGGTCAAGAAATTTGACTGCAGCATCTCTCGCCCCTTTGGAAGGACGTGCAAGTGTATCAAATGTAAGTTGACAAAAACTAATCTTACAAATTATTCGAGCAGGAAAATCGATGGTGAAACAAGTGGTGCATTGGAAATAATTTGTAAGTGGTCAATCATGGAAGGAAATGTAAAACATCACAGTACAAGGAAAACTGTTAAATAATGAGGAACTTATAAATATATATATATATATATATATATATATATATATATATATATATATATATATATATATATATATGGGAATGGGTAACTTGATCCCAACTGGAGTATAGAAATCAGGGAACAAAGAAATTAGACAGCTACTGAATAAAAAAAAAGTCACCCAAACATTCAGTGGTGTCACTAGGTGCAATTGTTTTCCGTATGTCGTTGAAGCTTTATATTTTGATGAATACTTAGGCAACACAGATCAGATAACAAACTGTTCGTAATTTATGAAGTGTTTGAAGGTAAAACTCTCTTATGCCTGCAGATAATGTGACTGTGGACGAGTAGCTTATTGCTTTTCTTAGACATTGCCACTTTTGACAAAGACACATATTCGTACAGCAAGTTGGGAAAGTGCGGCATAAAGTTCTGGATAAAACTTTCTGATGTTTAATTTCTTCGAGGAACCGGCTGCGTTCATGCGAGAGCTGTAAGCAGACGACTCACCCAAATAAATCCATTTCTGCTGGAAAGTAATATTCTTTCGATACTGATCTTAGTGCTTTTAGACAGAGAGGAAATTTTTCATAAGTTACACAAGCAGAATAATTCATGTATAATAGGATACATATGCCAGATTATCTATATAATATAATTAATTTAGATATCTCAATGCCCATGATGGGCTATACTCACAAGTAAATTGAGATATGAACAGTGAAATACAAGACATGCATTATTGATCTAATACTATGAAATGGAATGGAATTTTTAGCATCACACGATTTTGTTCTGAAAGCTAAAGGAAACGGATGATGTGTGAAGAAAATGAATGGTGAAAACTGAGGAATGAAGTGGAAGGAAATGTAAAACACTTAGAAACCAACGGACACAAATTGGAATCGATCTTACTTTGAAACCAGAGATAAGCGCTCTATCATTGAGTTACCATATCCCAATTACAATAGGGAAAGTCGCGTAAGATTCCGACGTCAATTGGTTGGTTGTTGGATTGATTTGGAGTTTACTTTTCTGTTTAGAAACGACGTTATCTAAGTCATGAATCTACACGTGGGATCCCAATTCCCATCTGTATAAGTTCTCTCCGAAAATCGAGAGAATTCATTAAATAATCAAGAATCAGATCTCATATAAAACACTAAACAAAACTGTTGATTCAAATTGTTGCGACACAAAATGTTTAATCCACCTGTGTTCGGTGGGGGCACTCAGTCGAAAATCTGTAACAGACTTATCAGGTCTGGCGTCTTGAGTGAGGTTTCCCCTGAGTTTTCCTCATTCACGCGAGGCAAATGCCGAGACCTAACATATAGGGCCCAGGCCGCTCCTTTCCTTTCTTCGTTCCATCTTCTCAGATTATATACTCGCCAAGAGACTTCATCTCTCATATGTGACGAGTTTAAGGCCGCCAATGCACAGAAATATTTATAATAAATAAATAAATAAATAAATAATCCACTGTGTAGCTATCCTTAGCGTTTGGCAGAAAGGTTAACTGCTACACCATCTTGCTGGAGAAAAACATTGCTCTGTAGGCCTTAAATAATGACAAAAGCTAAATAAATAAATATTATACGAAAGTATTTTGAACATGATATTGGTTTAAGTTTTGCTATATTAGTAGACCACACGTAAAATAAAATGGTGAGGGTATGTGCTTCTTTATGTCAGTGATGCTAATATTAAACATTACCAACTCCCACATCGAGAAAGAATATGTCCATTTTGGTTCTGAATTTCCCACATTTATATTACTGTTACAAAATGATATAAACGCTATTTGAGTGAATTATATGCAAATTACGGTCTTTCATCTCTATGAAACAGCTTATCATTAAGTGTTTTCTTTTTCTTAATCGGAAACTAATATATTTTGTGTCTGAAATGCAGTTTCTAAATCATAGCTTTGTGACATCACCTTTTACTAAATATAACAAATAATAATGATATAAATCGTTCTCCACATATTTTGTACGGATTGTTTTGGAAGTTTATTCTTTCTCGTCTGGTATTTCACTTTATAGGCTATCTCTCATTCATTCTTTCGTATTTTTGATTTTCTTTCCTTAAATACCAGACCGCAATTTCTGATCCACGGTACTTTATTTTTCATAATCACATAAAGTGTGCAAACCCTTTTTGCACTAGGATCCAACTTTTGATAATGAAATATACATGTTGAGCCTCCATGTAATAATTAATACTTACTTAATGGATATGTATTGTTAATTGCCTCTACGTTTCGCCCCTCAAAATCCTATGAAATGTGTTTTAGTCCCCTGTTTGGTATTACTGTTCTAAATGAAAAATATCATACCGTCTTAAAAGATTCCTTTAAATTAACAAGCTCAGCAGTAGATCTGGTATTTAGAAGAAATCTGAAATCATTTTATTACGAATTGTTACAAATTTGACATAAATGTCCATAAAATCTGGTCAATTATTGCAAAAACTTAAAGCAAGAAAACGCATGTAGATATTTCCATATTACTGTTCTTTACAATCTGCTAAGGTTAACATTTGTTTAATCACAATAAAGACGGGACATATTTATTTTGTTACTGCCACCTAGTATGTGTCGTTATCCCTTTTCAAAGCACTAACCTTATATATTTATTTCTGAATTTGGTAAGGTAGAGAGATACACTATTTACATAGACATAATTGAAAACAAGTGATCATGTGTCCCATGCTGGCCCACCGGGACGTGTCCCGGTGCTCCCTCCGAAACATCACGGTATAAATAAAAGTACAAGTTTGTAGTAATAAATTCTTACACTTTTATTGGTAAAGAACCCGTGAAAGCAATACGCCCTTTACAGTAGGCGCACCTTGAAACCACATCAAAGATGAACGATTTTATTTACTCTTCTTTATACCACAGTTCTGTACAAAAGATACCCTACATTTAGTTACTGTTGCTAAGGAACCCGTGAAAGGTACAGTGCGCCATTCACATAAGGCGCCCTATGAAACATCACATTAAAGATAAGTGGTTTTACTTGTTCTGTATAGGCCTACCAGCTTTGTATAATAAATTTAAATAGTGACTGTCAATAAAGAACCTGCCAAAGATACAAGGCGCCCTTTATATAAGATACCCTGCGAAATATCACATTATATTGTTTTTTTTTAAATATTATTCTGTATTTCAGTTTTAAATTATAAATTCACACAGTTGCTATTGGCATAGAACAGGTAAAGAGTATAATCACTTACAAAAATATTATAAAGTTATGTAGCTATAAAACAAAACAATGTGATACATCAAGAAAGTTCAGATAGTCAAACGTAGGATGCATTCATGAAATACTACGTTAACACTAGCCTCTAATTTACAACTTTCGAAGCTTTGGAAGCATCGAAGCTTTCACAGTCTTAATATGCATCCATATATCCGAGTATATTGATTGTTCCTATGTGTTTTAAAGCAGTGTTCAGATTAATCAGTACCAATTGTATTTCTAAAATATAGATATATTAATTTCCGTGAAATGTGGTTTTCGTGTCACCACGGCATGGCGCGTCCTCAGGTTCTGGTTCAAGGAAAAGACCTCTAGATATAGAGGTTAGCTGCGAATATACTGAATAAGCAGTCGCGGACAAACAAGGGGTTATCCTCCAGCTTGGAGATTTGGTATGGGGCTAAAAAACTCATTCTGTAAAAAGAGATGTGTTCAGATATATTCGCAGAATTCTCGGATCATAACTGATAACTTGAACTCAGGAAATTAAAATCGATATGAAATTTGGAACATACAGTATAAGAAGTCTCTATAGGAAATTCGAGTTAAAATTTGTAACGAATGAGTTTAGAAAAAGAGGATGGACCTAGTGGGATATGAGGAAGTTAGCTGAGAAGGAAATAGAAGAATCAAGTTGAGAATTGTTACGTTCTTTCACGGGAAACGAATTAAAAATTAGCAACTAGGAGCAGGGCTTTTCGTTCACAAACGAATAATATCAGCAATTACATGGGTCGAATATGTACTTCTCTTAAGGGTCGGTGGTATAATATTATTGTTTTAAATCCACATGTCCCAACAGAAAATATGGATGACGATTATAAAAGACAGGTTTTTTTTTTTTTTTTTTTTTACGAAAGAGTAGAACGGCTATTTTGATCATCTCCCGCAAAACTATATGAAAATTCTATTAGGCGATTTCAATGCGAAGGTAGGGCGAGAGGGTATTTGCAAACCGATTATAGGGAATAAATGTCTGCAGAAAGAAGGTTGTGACAACGGCGTTAGACCCGTGAACTTTGCAACATCCACAAACCTTATCGTGGAGATTACAAAATTTTCACATCGCTACATTCATAAATATACTTGGACTTCATCAGATGGAAAAACACATAATCAAATTGATCACGTTTAAGTAGGCAGAATAAAACAGTCTAGCACAACTGATGTTCGGTCGTTCAGAGGAGCTGATTGTGATACTGATTACCACCTGGTGGCAGCGATAATAAGAGAGACTATCGTTGAATAAAGGAAATATTCAATATATGAAAACGGAGCGTTTAATTTAAATGAATTAGAGGAGAGTCAGGTGCGAGGGAAATACCAGATTGAAGTTTCGAATAGATTCTCCGTTTTAGAAGGTTCGAAGTGCACTAGTGTTCAGATACATGGTTGAAATTAGAGATAACATTAAGATTTCAGCAAAAGAAATATCGGAGCACGCAGAAATATGTAGGAACAAGGCATAGTTCAACCAGGAATGCACTAATGTAGCAGAGAAGAGAAAACAGAAGAAACAGCGTTGGGTACAAAATCCGAACTAAATAACCAGATAAAATTTCATTGTCATATACCGGAAAACTTACAAAACTTTTAGAACAAAGAAACGCGAGTTTTCAAAGCTAAAATTAATTAACTTGAAGATAATAATAATAAAAGCAAAAAACATTCGGGACATATACAAATGCACCAACGAACTTAAGAAAGGCTATCAGCGTCGTGCTTATACATTAACGAAAACCAACGGAACAGTTCTCACTAATCAGGATAGCTTCTTAAATAGATGGAAAGATTTCTTTGACGATTTACTTAACACATAGCCAAAAACTAATGTTTCTGGAGAAAGTGAAATGCATACAGCACAACCGTATATTACAGAACCTAACCAGACAGAAACAGAAATCACTATTAAAAAATTAAAGAAACAACATCTCAGGGAGTACAAGAAATTCACGCTGAGTTAATTTTAGCTGGAGGGGGAAAATTATAGAGCAAGGTACATAAACTCATTCTTCTTATTTGGAACAAGGAGTAATTAGCACACGAGTGGAAAGAATCAATCATTGGCCCAGTTCAGAAGAGAAGCAACAGAACTGATTATAATAATTATTGAGACATTTCTCTTCTGTCAGCATCCAATAAATCCTCTTAAACATTCTATTAGCAAGATTGACTCCGTACACAGATGAAATTATTGGAGATTATCAAAGCGGATTTAGGTAAAATCGATTAACTATTGATCAGATATTTACCATTCGACTAATACTTGAAAAGAAATGGGAATGCAATATCCTGGCATATCAGTTATTGATCTTAGACTCGGGTACGAGGGAAACATTGTACATGCTTACAGAATTTGGAATACCGAAACAGGTAGATTAATTAAGATATGCTTAAGTGAATCCTAAATTAAAGTCCGGGTATGAAGATTTTTGTCCCCGGGCTTTCACATCGAGAATGGCCTGAAACAAGGAGATGCGTTGTCGCCATTATTTGTTTGGAGAACAGTATAAGAAAAATCAAAGACAACAATCTTGTTCTATCGCAGAATTGTATTTACCAGGTTATGGGGTACGCTAATGGTGTAAAATTAATGGGGGATGACAGAACAATAGAAAGGAATGCAGAAATCTTAATTATCGCTTTCAGGGATATGGGGTTAGAAGTAAATGCAAAGAAAACTAAATATATGGAAGTTTATCGGGATCGTAACACTGTATTGTATTGATGTCTTAAAATACCAAATAATATTTACTTTTGACAAAGTGGATACCTTCAAATATTTAGGATAATTACCAAATAATATTTACTTTCGACAAAGTGGATACCTCAAATATCTAGGATCGTTATTAACATACCGAAACTATAATCACTAAGAAATGTGATGTCAACTGAAACCAGGGATTTCGTGTTATTATTCACTTAAAACTCTTTTGTTGTCGCGAATTTTGCTGTGGAATTTGTAGCTTAAAATTTAAAACGATAATCATGCCTGTTGTGCTGTATGGTCGCGAAACATTGTCACTGAGTCTCAGGGAAAATCACAGACTGAAAGTATTTAAAAACAAGATTCTTAGACCAATATTCGGATTCCAAGAAGAACGGGAATGGCTGAAACTTCATAACTAGGAAATGCATAATTTATACGTTTACCAAACATTGTTAGGATCATCAACACTAGGAGGCTCAAATGGGCAGGCCATGTAGCCAGAATGGGAGAATGAAGAAACGCTTTCAAATTTCTAATTGGAAATCCAAATAGGAAAACGACCATTAGGAAGACCGAAATGCAGATGGGAGGACAATATTAAAATGGTTCTCGCATAGATTAAAATATAAAGTAGAAACTGGGTCCAGTTGGCTAAGGACAGAAATCAAAGAAGAGCTTTTCTAAACGCGAGACTGAACTTCCTGTGTCCATAGGACATAGAGCTATTAAGTTGTTGATATATTTAGCTTGTTTTTATTTGACAGAATTGTTATTAAAGGAACTAAAAAGTATTTCCCTAGTAAACAGGATTTCAATTCGAGGTTTCCACAAATTAGCTATTTACGTTAATACTGAAAGAAATTTGGTGATGATTTTGATATAAAATGGCACCTATACTATCTTTCACAGTGTATCTTATAGACACACACACACACACGCACACACACACACACACACACACACATATATATATATATATATATATATATATATATATATATATATATATATATATATATATATATATATATACCTGTTTGTATGGGCGCCCTTTTAGTAGACTTGTCCACCGCCATCATTACTATCTCAGCACGGGCCTGATGTGTCCTAGCATTTTGCAAAATCATCTTATTAAGGAGAAAGTCGAGTCAATTTCTATATTTTTTCTGAACGTGTAAAACTGACATTAAGTTTACCTCATAATCACAGGAAAGAGGGTGAACAGTTTAAAATGAATATTCCAATGCAGTTAGCACTTGGCTCCGGCTGGACTTTTATCATGATGCATTCATTAATATGCGAATCCTAAAAAGAGGGGAAGGAAGGTGGATTAAAAATTTAAGGAAAAATAGAGTATTACAATTACCTCCCGTCTTAGAAAAATGAAGTTCGACATATAAACAATCCATTTAAAAATGTATGACAATGTGCTTAACCTTTGGACGTCAACTAATTCAAAGGTTCTAGAAGCTTAGGTACGCCACAAATCGTGCACATATATATTGGAAAATAACATTGGAAAGTAACGAACTGCATAATTGTAAATTGTAAACTGTAAAGTTTGTTTTGAACAATACTTATTTCACAGACACTCTACGTGGGAATCACGTGTGACCCTACAAATGTCTACACGATAATCAAACTCTTGCCACACATGATCCAACTAGTCTTCCGAGACTGTTGCATGTTCAATTTTTCTTTTCAATTCCCTAACATCACCTGTCAAAGGAGGGACGTATACAAGGTCCTTCACGTACCCCCACAAAAAGAAATCGCAAGGGGTGATATTAGGATACCTAGGAGGCCATTTGACCACACGTTGGTCTTTTGATTCACCATGACCAATCCAAAGATTTGGTAGCTCTTAGTTCAGATATGACCTAACATCTCGGTAAAAATGGGGGGGGCATCATCGAACTTAAGGACACAGTTCTCTGATTCAGTTAGCAACAATCGCAATAGCCAGTCCTGCAACATGTGAAGGAAGGACTCTCCATTAATAGTTTGTTCTTCAAAGAAGAAAGGCCCATACAGTTTCTTGTGGGGCATGGCACAGAAAACATTTACCTTTGGAGAATCTCGCTCGTGTTCCAAAATTACATGAGGGTTTTGTGTTCCCAAATTCTACAATTGTGTCTGTTCACTTTTCCACTTGTATGAAATGTTGCCTCGTCTGAAAAATTATTGAATTCACAAAAGCATCCTCTTTGTCCTGCAATGCACAACAAAACTGGAATCGCTCCTCTTTGTCTTATGTATCTAACTTTTGCACTAACTGTGGCCTGTATGGTTCCAGGTTTAACTTTTTACGCAAAACACGCCACACAGACGTTGTTGACATTTGCAACTCAAGTGGAGCACTGCGTAACGATTTTCTCGGGCTCCATGTGAAAGCTTCACTCACTCATTCAACATCATTTGCACTCACACTTGGCCTACCACTTCTCTTCTTGGCACACAGATACCCTATTTCAACGAACTTCTCATGTCAATTGTAGATTGTCTTTCTTGTTGGTGCTGCTTTACCGTACTTCAAACTAAATTTTCGTTGGACATCTGTTGCACTCTATGGTTTGTCAAATTGTAGGACGCAGAAAGCCTTCTGACATCCAGAAAGCGCCATATTGATTTCGATACTACCTAGTGGCGATACAGGTTACACCTGTAATGAAAAAAAATACAACTTCAATGTTTCAAATTATTTACTTCCTTAGTTTACAAAGCTACTAGTTTGCCTACAATAGTTTTTAAAAGCGTTCCCGAACTTTTGAAACAAACTATATATGCATAAACGAATGGAAAAAAGAAGACATGCCGAAAGCAATTACTGCTTTCAGAGAAAAGAAAATGGGGACACTAAAAGCTGCACAAGTGTTTAACGTTCCTCGGACAACTTTAAAATCTCTTAGCAAGTACGCATCTCTCTCTCCTGAAGTAGCAGCGTCGAAACCACTCGGATGACGGACTGACTTAGGCGCACAGCTTGCGAAGATATTGGTGAAATATTTACTGTTTATGGAGTCACATTTCTTTGATTTCACGGTGACAGATTTCAGACGTCTTGCATATCAATTAGCAGTAGTAAATGGTTTGTAGTAGTAAAAGTAGCAGCATATGCGGAACATCACTACGCGCCTGACCGTGTCTTAAACGTAGACGAGACAGGCCTTACTGTCATGCAGAGCAAAATACCAAGTGTCATTGCGAGGAAAGGAAAGAAACAGATAGGAACGCTAACATCAGCCGAGAGAGGGGCAACGATGACGGCGGTAGATTGTATGAACGCTCAAGGAGAGTATATCCCACCTATGTTCATATTTCCCAGGGAAAACATGACGGACCAACTTATGAAAGGTAAACCAATCGGTTCTATTGGTAGAGCTCATACGTCAGGGTGGATTCAATCACACCTCTTTGTAGAATGGTTACATCACTTCATTGAGAAGACTCATCCGACAAAAGAATCACGAGTGTTGGTGATACTGGGAGGAAATTACTGCCATGTTAGAAGTCTGGCTGTTAAGAGACCTAGCGCGGGAAAACCATATCCAAATCATATCATTGCCACCCCTTTATACGCACAAGTTACAACCGCTGGACACAACTTTCATGGGTCCTCTTAAGCTGGATCGCTAGTCACCTTTAGGGTAAATCTTTTTCACTAGATGGCAGAGCACATCGCGGCACATGCGATGTTGACACATGAGTTTCGGATAGAAAAGTGTTTAGACACGATCGCATTCTATACATGATTTTTAACAAAGAGAAATGAAAGCTTTTATTTCCATTTTACTCAATACTGCCTGCTTTAAAATATGAATTAATTATATTGTTTGATCAAAAGTGATGTTTTAACTCATGAAACGTTATGCGTATCTCTCAAACTAGATGTCTTTACGGTGCAGATTAAGAATGCCTATACTAATACAAAATCCAGTGGCGGCAATTGGACGTTAAAAGTGGGGGGAAGACATGATTAGAATATTTGTATATCAATTTTAGTTTCTTTGGTTCATACAAACACTTTAGTTTCTAAAATAACGAAAGTGTAAAAAGAAATTTTGACTCCTTGCTCATTAACATTTTAAAATTCTATCTGGAAAACTGTGATCAGATTATTTAATAACAGATTTACTAAACAAATAAATAGAAAGGATAACATTAATCATAGTTATGAATAATGAGGCTTATTTTGCAAAAGTTGAATTGAAATTCTGGATTAATGAACAATTAATTCCACATTTTTAATTCCACACGTGCTAATAAATGTGTTATTACCCTTAGAAAATGAAAGACATTAAACATTACAAGCATATGCTACGACATTTAAAGAAATATTTGCTTTTGCAGCTTCCCGAAACATATTCGTTGCCATTAGATGCAGTTTTCATTTTCTTGGAATACAACAAAACTCAACAATACTTAGAATCACTTCCCAGTTATACAAAATAATCCTAAAACCTATAATTATGTTGAATTAACTAAATTTGATTGCATATACACTCGTACACCCCTAAACACACCACTCCATTCGTATATTACACTGAAAAACAACACGCAAAAAACAAGTATAGTTAGAAAAGCCAGAAAATGGGTGACAGTTACAATACTGCATGGTTAAAAAAGTGACGACCATGCTTCTAGGCTACTGATACCATAAAATATTGTTGAAATGATATAGCTCGATTTACAATAAAATTGGGGTAAAGGAACTATATTATTGTTCAATGAACAACGGTTTTAGCTGGTATTTCCAAATATATAGACAAGATGTAGCTGGAAGTACAATACAGTATAGTTGCAAAAACCACATCTCAAAAGTAGACAATACGCGTAACAATACTATATAGTTGAAAATGCAATGCTGTATTGCTGTGAGGACGATAAAATATTGTAAGACGAACAGTACTGCATTGCTAGAGATACGATATCATTGGAGCGACGATTGTAGCTTCCACCACACTGTATTGTTGCTACTACAATATATTGTTGTTGTCTTGACCATAGAGTGGTGTACACCTGACAATATCTTCGCTGTTTATATTGTGTCTGCAACCATACAGCATAGCAACTGTAACAATACTACATTGTTGGCAATACAATATCCGTGGTGTCCATATTGTATCGGCACTATACTATATTGCTGCTGGAACGATGTTGGATTGTACTGCCAACTATGTTTGATGGTTGTTCGTACGATCTGTTGAGAGTCCATATTGTACCAGATACTATAATATATAGTTGGTCGAACCATGTCGTGAAAGCCAATATTGTACCTCCTACTAGACTGTATAGTTGTTCGTAAAATCTTTGTAGAGTCTATATTGTACAGTAAGGGACACCTCTGGATGGTACACTTTTGACGTAAATTTCCATATGGGTGTACCATCCTGAGGTGTCCCTTACTGTACCTGTGTCTTATTGTACCTATTACCATGCTATGTGGCTGTTCGTACGATGGCTTGAAAGTCTACATAGCATTGATAGTGCATACGACACGCTTTCGATAGCGCTTTTTCTAGCTTCCATAACGCAGTTTGGTCCTGAGAAACGGAGGCATGTCTTACAAGATTACGTTACGTATTACCTTGCCCCTGTATAAGAACTATTTTGCTCTATTGTATCCTATCCTTGAATAGCAACTTTTTTCAATTTGTACCACACAAATTTTCAATTTCTTTCATGTATTTTGTTTTCACAATGATACACTGCTATTTGTATCTACAAGGGCAAAATTATAAGTTTTAGCTAAAAATAAAAAAATAAAATAAAAACTGCACTACGGAAGCTTTAATTAGCGCCGCAATTATTACCAATATAATATAAACCTTTATTACATCGTACGAAAACATAGTATAGTAACAGGTACAATATAGCCTCTGAAAAAAAAACTCAGAAAACTTGAAAAATGCGTTGCTTATACCAGCAATGCAATATACACTTTCATTATATCGTATGAAGACACTATAATAACAAATTACAATACAGGCTCTCAGGACATGCATTCCATTCAAAATAAATTTCAGGTGGGAAAGCAGTGAATGTTCTCCAATTCTGTGCATGTAATACCTCGCACTAATTTCCTCTCTTGTATGTGTTCAACTGCGATCTCGGTCCCTAGACGGTATATTTCTTGATCACTTCTTTATTACAGATTCGAATAATTGAAGTGTAAATGAATGGTTTACGACAAACGATAGGACCATGGTAAAAAATGTACAGGGCGTCTCATAAACAATATTAAAAACTCAGACCAGAGATTCCTCGCATGAAACCAAAGCCTATTTAAGAAAGAAGTTCAGAAGTGGGAAGCGGCATAGCTATACACATCCGAAAGTGTGGGGAAAAATGAATTTCACATCTGCCTACCAGTTGACGACAGAAGCTACCACAAACTTGAACAAAGCGTTTCTAAAGCAAAATATCATAAACTTTATTTACAAACTTATTTTCCACACACAGGAAAAGTTCTATTATCGAGTGACGGATCAACCGGGAATTCTACTTGATTGCCTTTACAAACTCTGTCCTCCGTAAACCTTGATTTACAATAATGAGGGAAGACTGTAGAGCAGTAAAGAAGATTATGAGGTGGAACCCCCACGTACCCCGAATAAGCAAGGTTAGACTTAATAGAAAGACTCATTTGAGTAACATGTTTATATGAAAAAATATATACAGAATTTGTTTACAACTTCCTTCAAAAGAAAAGTGACAATTACGTGACTTAACAAAGACATATTTTTACTTTCACTTTACTACCGAAACGTTATAAATGAAACTTATTCTCACAATTCAGTGAATTAACTGAAATATTTATTAAACCCTACTAAACACTACACTTTTGTGTGTTCGTATCAAATACTATACTATTAGCACACAACATCGAAACCAAAAGAAGAGTATTTTTTCTAGATGCGAAATATAAAAACTAAATTTACATTTACTATATAAGTATTTAAAAGGAATGTTTCTCATTGATTATTTACTATACAAACATGAACATTAGCAATCAAACTTTCTGATTACACTCTACTAGAGACTGTTTTACACACTGTACTTTTACCAGACATTTATAGACTTTACTTAGTCAAGAACACATTGTACAGAAACAAAAGCAGAGCATTTTTCCAGATGCTCACAACGAATAATACATTTACATTTACCATATAAACATTTGCATTAAAAAATAAATTTTTACTTAGTATTTAACATACAAACATTTAACATGTTTATTACAACCTACTGGGGACTTCCAGTTATTAAAGAATATAACAGGCCTCATATACAATTTGATAGACTTTATTAAGAACACATCTGTTGTGTAAAATGTTTCACCATCTAGTATTATGCAATAGTACAAAAGAACTTGACATCTTTACTGTGCTTAAATCACTACCGTCATGGTCGTCCACTAAATTGCACACCACTTGATAATAAACTACAGGGTGACCCAAAACTAGGTATATAGACCACCATCGATCAATTTTGACATTTTAACTTATTAAGATAACATATTTATTTCCTTCGGTCTGTTCCGAGCTTTAGGTATAAGTGAAAAGAAATTAAGAACAAATAACGAAAAAACTAAGTTAATAAATGTATGGATAATAATAAGTAAATGATATAAAATGTCATGAGCCGATCAGTACGGGACTGTATACTTATTTTTGGGCCACTCTGTATACGTAATAAAACTTTCAAATACAAACTAAACATTTATTTGAAACTAGTCAATTTTATATGTAACTGTACCAGTAATATGTAGCTTTTAACTAGATTTCAAATAAGAAACAGCAGAAGACAAGGAAAAGGTTTAACATTGCAGCGGCATGCTTATAAAAGTATTTGCAGGCAATATCCTGAGCTACAGAAACTTCAATAGAAGCCCACCTTCTCCCCATGGTTTACTAATTACATCGCTCTGAGACAGCTTTTGTCGGTATTTTACTTACAAGAATGATCGCATACACTTTGGCGCTACAAAAAAATCTTCCTTAAGCCACCCAAATCTAACTCACAGCTCCAAAATTACTTGTGAGGGATGGACAGAAGATGTCTGGGCAAAACGTGCAGTGTAACACTAGTAGAAATTACTTAACTGTTTCCACAAGAATTTTATGATAGACGAGACCGTACTAGAAACTTGAATGGTATGACAGTAACGTTAAATTTTTAATTTATTATCAATTGTTCATTAAATTACTATATTGTAACTTGTATGCAATCAACCTTTGTATATAAAATCGTAATTGTAAGACATTACAATCTATCTAAATACGTTGCGAAATAACACTTTGCAAAACATCATTGCGCTTTAATGTGTATTAGTTAGTGTTTAAACAGCAACATGGGAACGCGTATATAGGTAGGAAGGTTGAATAAAGAACTGAGAAAGTATAGAATCCAGAAAGCCTTCATTAGTGATTACAGTAGATAATGGAAAAACACAAGGATAAATTGTTACATTCTGAGAATTATGTTTGCAGGTTTCTAATTTTTTCACGATGGAGAATTCTCTGACTTTTCCAGGTTCACAATTACAAATTTCAAGATGCATATATAATGTAAAAAAAGCAATACCAACCAACTAAAGTTTCTTAATCTACACATGTAGACACGGCTCCAAAAGAGCACCTCCAATCACATACGGACAATTTAAGTTTCTTTTTTATTAATAGGGATACCCATTTAATAATATTTATAAAAAGAGAACTAAAATCGTCCACGTCTAGTTTGTTTAAGTTTGAAGAATGTGCCGAATAAAGGTGGTATTCTTTTTCCAAGCTGTGTGTACATGTGTATATTTTTTGTGTGATTGAAGATACGAAAGATTTGCAAACCAAATTACTTTCTTTTGCAATATATCACCTACCAAATAGCCAGGTGAGGCACAAATAAACTCAGCAGACCTGTAAAATCCTCATTTATATATAAAGCCTCATATTTCCAGTTTTTTTTAGTTTCAAGAATTCCCTGACTTTCTAAGGATTTCCAAGTCAGTGGAAACCATAGTGTGGCTGAAAACGAACACGTTAGTGTAACCATGTTTACATCTTTGCGCCCCCTTTACTATAATATTAACCTATGCCTTTCTGTATTTCATACTTCACTTCTTTAAGCTTCATAAGCCCTACATAATTTATCCGTGCCAATGTTGTTTTCTAAACAATAACTAATACCCTTTAAGGCCTAATATCAGGTAGTATTGTCACAGTATTAGTTGTCAAAATCTTTCATGTTGCTGAATAATAAAATACATTACAAACAAACAGAAACGTATAAGGCACCATTACTCATCTCTTTAAAATAAGTAGGGGGTCCTGAAAGAAAATTATTAATGTCGATACATTTCCACTGGTCGGTTGTAAGATATGATTTAATGGTTTCTTAAATATACTGGAGTGTCAAAACTGGATCTGTGCTAACTATCTTCCAATGTTTCAAATCCAATAGAACATCTTATCTCACTTGTTATGTCTAAATGCTTTTACACCAACAAACATAAATGCACTGATTACTATTTATATATTTATTCCACTAAATTCCATATCCCCATGAGAGTATCCAATATAAATCCAGATTCCATTAACTTTCCATATATCCATTTCCTACTCACAGATTACACTTATCGAAATAACATCAAAGATTCCTAAATACCCATATACATTGTACTCTTATTGAAATCCATCTTGATATAATAATTTATTTACACAGTGTCATCCCTAGCAACTTACATTCCATATCTAGGCATGTGCTAACTTCTATAACCTTTGTTATCCATACTCCATAGCCTCATTCCCAACATCGGTGAAACTTCTTCATAAGCACAATAAGAGCTCCTCTACACATTATAAAATATACTGGATGTGCTTTCTGGTGAGATGCGGTTCACTGTATAGTTTGGTTATAAAATAAAACACTTCTTCCTCCATAGCCTCCTGATAGATTTCAGATAAACTGCTTTCTGAAAGTCTCTCATTTGTTTTTTCATCTATGTTTTATCTACTACTATAGCAGCATCAGTATCAACACCACAAGTTGTTTTATGTTTAGACACATGTATTTTAATTCGAACAACATGAGACATAGACAGAACATCTGGGAAGCCGTGCTGCTTATGTAAATGCTTACGAAAAGAATTAAGAATATCAAATTCACGCCCACACAAAAGTTTTCCGCAGCGATACACACTATTTATGTGCAAATTGTGGATACATTTGAAATGTTGCAACAACAGTTTAACTGACCTGACATTACATCTACATATATAACACCTCGGCATTTTACTTTATGTACTAATGTCAATATTTCGCAACAAACAAAATACGCACTATTGATTTCTACAGCAGTTCCTCTAACATAAATTCATTTACAGCTATATATTTGTCCAACTGCAAAAAACATTATTCAAGGCTGCTGCAGTTTATTTGCGTTATTAAACTACTTACAGCTGTGAACTTCTTGTCCCACTGAGTAAAAATTTCGTAGATATGTTGTTGGATGAATATCCAAGCTTGTTCACTTTCCTTCGGGTACTGCAAGTGTAATACATGGAAACACTTGAAGCAGATATCCATGGCCTTCAAAATTGTTTTCATCCTGTATAACTGAGTTTCGATGCACACGAAATATGCTTCTGAATTTTTTATATCCTTCGCAATAACTACAGGCAAAGGTTGAACACCACAGCCGAATCTTTTCATCTTCTCATGATGCGCTTCTAAATTTGCCTGGAGGTCAGATGCTTCCTGCAAAACACAATTATTTGATAAGATTATGTTCAAAAGCTGAAATAAATATCATGCATTTGAAATAAAACCTACTGTAGGGACAATCTTAATGTATGTATTTATGCGGACCCTCTGCTCAATGAATGAGGAAATACTGCGGACAATAGATGTATGAGCATTAGCCCAATGAAAGTGAGTCTTCGCCTTGAAAGTTTCGTTTAGCGAAAAGTATTGGTTCGAGGTGCTAGCTACGTGATGGTGATTTATTGGCTTTTCATTCTTTATTATAGAAGTCCTGGGGGCATTTCTTATGTTTGCATGTGAGGTTACCGCTATTTTTAAGCGCATCAATATGATTCGTGATTCCTGAGTTTTGGTTGTTCCAACCAATCATAGAATGTACAAATTACCATGTGGACATGATAATGAAACCTTTCCAATGGGTTCGATTTCGGAATTACATTTATGTAATTATTCACTACTGCGGAGGAAAAGTTAACTAGCTACTAGGAGTATTTGATTCCTTCGGTCTTTCTTTAGGTCTCATCTAAAATTCGCTTCCTACTACACCAAGAAAAGTCTGACAATTTGTCGCGTGAAAAAATCTTCCTCATATGCTCATATAGTTGAATTTATGTCTGGAAAAGGTGAATTGAAGTTCAACGTATCAAAATGGACTCTTATTTTTTCTTCACTTTTGGTATTGTACCGCAACACGGGAGTGCGTTTAAGGTGATATAGCACTTGACGCAGTTGTTTACTTTCTGAGACAATATAAACATGGTATTAAGATGAAAACTGTGCCTTCCTTTATCTAGGATGAACCAGGGGCGGATCCAGGGGGGCGCGATCGCCCCCCAAGAACAAAAAACTTTATTATTTTATATATATAAATAAAACCCATCCCAAAGTTTGGAGCCCTTAAAGTAACAGTATGGCAACCCACCGTCCCCCCCAGAAGTCGGTCCTGGATCCGCCCGTGGGTTGAACTTAAAGGGAAATTGGAAAGAGTAAGAAAAAAAACGATGTTCCTTAAATTCATACATTTTCTGTAAATTTTCAAATCCATGAAAGATAATGAGGGTACATTTTTACTAGTAACCAAATGAAACTTATTCGCTCTACTCACACACACAAATACTTAATTATACTTAACATACTACGCGAGTCCTACAATTAGTGTTGTAAAAGAACGTTTTTTTACTGTGAAGTTTTTTTGAACAAAAAACATTTCTTTTTCATGTTCGTTTTTCAAATGTGTTTTTTTTCTGAGAAATATTATTTATTGATTTATGTTGCAGATAAGTGAAATAATCAGCAGAACTTGAGTCGAAGCCCTCGTAACTTACATATTGTTCATTTCTTTGTACCTATACGAACAAAATTGTGTGATTATCCCTTTCGGACCCAGGTCATTTTTGGCGTTTTCCTACATTTTCAGTTAGTGAGTTATTGCTCAAAAACAATTAACCCGATTGATATGGTTAAGGCCTAGTTTGTTAGAAAAGGGATGTTGCTATTTTTTCATGTAGGTTACGTTGCACTGTTGCCAATGGGAGGGAAATATTGAGGGAAATGTAGGGTGAAAAGTTACAAAAACTTCCCTAACCGATTTTCAAGATTCTTTGTATCCAGCACCACTGTTGCTACATCGGTCCAAATCACCTAAAAATAGTCTTTGGTCTGTTGATAAAGTACAGTGAAAACCTGAAGTCGCTGGCTTAAATGCAAGGAGAGAAAGAAAAAAATCTGTCATCATACACATGAAATTTTGACAGTTTTTACGCCTCAGGAGCAAAAATCAAGATATATCGGAGCTACAGCTTTCCTAATAAATTATCTTATTGAAACTTTTTATGGTGCATCCTCTAGGTCAAAGAAGAGGCTTTCAGATAGTGGTACGTTTCTTCCAATGTAGCAAGCAAGAGGGAAATAATAGAGGCAAAAGGGAGATTTTCCAAACTTTTCCCTAAAATCGAAAATTAAAATTTTCTGTAGCTGGCACCACTGCTACCAGACACACAAAAACTTAAAATAAACTTTAGTATCCCTCTAATATATCCTACAAGTATCGTGACGGTATCAAATAAAGTAAGCATGCCATTTAAAAATATCTCATTCTACCTATAAAAATATGAGTTATCTTCCCACTTAGAGAACAAGGTCTACTGTAAACCTCAACTATACTCCCCCCAATTATCGTATTGAAACTTCCTATACTGTTGTTGTATAGAGCAGAAATGATTCTTTGATACACTGGTACGTTTGTCCCGATGTAGCCAACAGGAGCGAAATAATGGAGACAAAACGGATTTTGTTTTCAAAATGTTCCTCTAAAATCGGGAATTAAATTTTTCTATAGCTGGCAACACTGCTACCAGACAGACGCAAACTATCTTAAAATGAACATTGGTACACCACTAATATCTCCTACAAGTATCATGGCGATATTTAAGAAACAAAGCTTCTAATTACAAAAAATAGATTACGGTCAACAGAAAAGTAGGGAAAATCTAAAAAAAAAATCAAGGGTTAGAACCTAAATACGAATTGTTTGTGCGCCCCCTAATTACTCCACTGGAACGGTCTGTACCCTACCCGCTTTTGTTCAGTAAGGACCAATGTTAAGTTGACTTGCGCTCGGACATATAAGTACGAATTTATAAACAAAATTCTCGAAGTTTTTTGCCAAATTTAGGGAAACTTTAATATCCATAGTTGGTAACACTGCGCGTAGGCCCGTCCAATTTATGTCAACACTTAGGAATCCATCCGAAGCATCTACCTGACAAATCTTAAGGATATCTCTGTACAACGAAGGGAGCTACAGGGAAAATAGACGTTAGATACATTACGAATGGCTACTTAAAAAAAAAAAAAAGAAATTCAGAAAAAAACGAGAGGCAATGTTTTGTTTTGTTAAAAAAAACATACATTTCTGAAAAAAATACGAACGTTTTTTTTTTCTATTAACAACACTGCCTACAATACTGATAATAATTGAGCTTTCCTGTTACACTTCACAACAGTTAAACATGCGCTGAGTGATGTGCTACCTACCTACATCTAACTCATTGTGTTCAAGAAGTCTGGCATAGATCGCTGCGTCTGGTGCACTTTGCTTGGTTCTGAAGAAAATTTTCTTGAACTTTTCACTCTCTGTGTTCCATTTTGCATATAAAGACACTTCCTTATCAGGAAACCTTTTGGTAAAATCACTTTCGATCTAAAACAAAATCAATAAGTAACATAAGATCACTTTTATTCGAAAATTGTAAGAAGTTATTTAGCTTTTAAAACCTATTTTGACCTTTTTTTAAAACTATAATCCGTGTTCTAAGACTTGTGGAAAACATCAGTGAAAGACAGAAAACCAGATATGTTTTAAATGGGAGTATTAAGCTTGATGTAATCGTAAAAGCAGTTTCTTCCGGTGCTGGCTGTTTAACCAGCTGTGAAAAATCTTCATACAGATATATCTAAGTAGTTTTATTTTGCAATTAAAAGTGGATGCATCCGGAGAGAAGTTTCTTGAGGGCTGACCCCACTTCAGCACACTCGGTATACATGACTTTGAAATACAAAAAATATGCAACTTTATACAGTTTAATCATAGATTTAATTACATATCTATCACTTACCAATGTATATCCCAACGGTTGTTTTAAAACTGGAAATTCCGAAAAATACTCCGCAACTGGTTTACTGCTGTTACGCAGATCAGCTACTTGTTTGGATGAAGTTTTCTTCCAATATTCACAGACGTTCTCCCACGGTTCCATGGAATTTTTTAACCAAAGAATGCATTCCTCAAGGTCTTCCTCGTCATTCTCTAAAATTATCAGAATTTCGAATATTAGTAGTGTGAATTATGTACATGGATCAATAATATCCATTATACATAATATCTGCTCAGTGAAGAAAATACTATAAAATGTCATCACCAATTGGAGACCAAATTCCAACGGACAACAGATTGCTCAAAGTGTAAGTTAGAAGTCATAGGTTTTCGATTGAACAACACTGTCTTCTTCTGTCGTAACAATAAAAGGAGACTAAAAGGTAAAAACGGTAAAAGACGACTGATAGTTCAAAATCTAAATATCACATTAAGTAAAACTAAAGCACTGACGCACTGCTTGATTTACTAACGTGTTTTTTTAGAATTTGAACGTCGGTCATCGTTTACCATGTATACATTTTAAGTTTCCTTTCAACTTTAAACCGAAGAAGATTTTGTACAATCGAAAGCTCTTGATTTGTAGTTTAAGCTTCGAGGAATCTGCTGTCCATTGGAATTCAACACTCAATATAGTCTAAAGACTTAATAATAATGAATACTGTAACCGTATCAAGCAACTAATCGTACGATTAAAGATTCTCTAATATTCATCGATCACTTCATACATTGCAAAAACTTGGAAAATAGAAGACTAATTTTCGATCTACATAAGTGAATCCGCTCTTGTGAATGTTTTTTCGTTACGCAAGCACCAACGAAGTCAGGTCCATAAAACACCGGTACTCTGTAATGCCCTACGTGCTTCTAACTATTCAGATATCTTGTTTCTACCACTTGCCATTTAACACGTAAATGTGCTTTAATATTGATCGAACGGAAGTGATACTCCTAAATAAAGAACTTATTTAAATTAACACTTAAATTTTGATTTTCTTAGGTATCCACTTAAATGTAAATATAATTCGAAAATTTATCATAATACCCCGATAACTCACGAAGATAAGAACTGGCTCCTGAAACTCTATAACTGTAGATATACTAACACAGTTCAAATCTACGGATGGATGCAACCGTGACCTCGCGAGGCGATTTTCTCTTGATTCACAAGGCTCTAAAAATGACAGACGACACAATGGGAAAAATGTATAAAAGGTTGATTACTCGGTTTGTAAGCACCTGGAACGTTCTATCACACGTTTTACAATATTTGTGGGATTTATAATTTAACATATTTACATTTATATCAAACTCTTTACCTTCGGGAGTAATTGGACTGCTTGGAGTAGTATCTTTTTTTCCTTTAATCGGAAGAACTCCACTGTGTCTAAGATGTCGCTTTCGATTATTGTATTTATCCCATAATTTACCTCTTGCTAACACCTTCTTTCCTTGAAATGCACTATATGGTACATAGTAGGTATGCTATTTGAGAGAAAATTAAAATTAGGTGAGACTCACAAAACAAAACAAAAGATAAATAAACAATACAAATTAATTTAACTTAAATTTTACATAGTATATTTAACTGTGTTCACTATATCTGCGCAGCAAGCAAAAGATTGTAAAATGTATTCACCAAGGGATACCTATGCAATAAGAACTATCAGGGAAAAAATAAATCTACCAACAGAATAAACCATATATTACGATATCTTTCATGCAGTATTAAAATACAATATCATATTTTGCGGTGATAGTAGTAAGAGTGACATTACTTTTAAATTGAAACGAAAGTGGTTAGAATTTTATGCTTAAAATGTAGACTTCCCGTCGACAGCTCTTTAAAAGATTTAAGTATTTTACCACTATAAAGTTTACATATGTATCAGGTAATAATATATACAAATGTCTGAACTTCAATTAAAATGTACATGCTTATAATACGCGTTGAAGAAATTATTCTCACGTCCTATCTAAACTTGAACATAGACCAACCTACGAGGATTTAACTATAGTAACACCGCAAAATGATGCAGTGGGTCACAGTCTGAATACTTACAAAGTTCTGTAGTACACATTCTGCCTGGAAACTGGTTTCTCCTATTACATTGACCGGTACTACAGCTTGAGCCGTCTTAATTCCTCCTCTTGCTAGAATCATATTGCAAAGAAAACGGTTATTTTATCCATGTATCTACATATATATGTGTGCAGGAACGTATACTATCTTCACTAAAAACATCACTAAAAAAAAACATCTAATTTTACACAAACGTACACTTACGTATTTTACATACACATACTACATGCAAGATTGATAAAGGAATCTTTTGATACAAAATGGCGGGTCTTGCCTAATGACAGAAAGAAGACAGGTGTTAACATGATGATGGCTGCTTGTTGATCAAGCTTTATATTACAGGAACATGTAATTGTTAAAAGTGGATCCTGTATATTGGTGAGTAGTATATGTTATCTAACCAGCGTGTGCAATATCTTCATACAAAGCAGGAATTGAATTGATGTTGATATTTGAAGACATACGTTAAGCACAGACGATCTCTAACTTCAGTAACGATTTTTCTCTTTCCTTTGAATGCACGGTTTTGGGAGCTACGTTGGACGATGAACGCCATCTTAATTCTTCATACATACCATTACAAAGAAAAAGTGGAGAAAACTGAAGGAGATTCTCCCGTATACTCTACCTAACAGTATTGGCAAGATGGAGGGAACACCAAGAATATCATTCGTAACCCAAGAAAATGTAATATCTCAGAATCTGGAAGTTAAGAACGCAAAGATATGAAAAAATAGGCGTCTGAACATTCAATTAAGAAGGGGCAGCGACGAAGAAAAGTACATAGAAGGGGCCTAACTAAACTGTAAGAACAATGTGAATTTCAATATCCATAAGTAACGCCTAACAATCATTTGCAGATACCAACAATGATACATTAAGTCAGGGTAATCACTCTTTCGTGATTTCAAAATTCCGTGACATTTTCCTGGTTTCGAGAAAATCTTTTTCCTTAAGTGATCTGCAAAACGTACTTCCTAGTTCACCTGATCCGATCCTTCTTAATATTGGAAGTTGTGGGAAGCACTTTATCAATTGTGCTTTCTATGCTCCCATGCAATAAATGGGCTGGAAAGTAGATGATTATTTGTAAACCACTTATAACTTATTCAACAATTTTCCAGCTCGTCGAACAAACTACAAAAGATTCGCAGAATTTATGTGTTTCCGAAACAAATTTCCAGCTTAGCATGAACATAAACATTTAGATGTTACTTCTCGGGCCATGGAAATAATGCTGAACAAAGAATAAGTGCTGCTGGCAAGAAGAAAGTACCACAATGTGGAAGTTTTGATACTGTACGACATTTCACAAATGACAAGCTTCTTGTTGCAAAGCTACGTTCTTTAACATTACCAAAGACTGATGAACCTTTTCTTCGCGAATTTCAGGGAAAGCTGGCTTAGAAAAATATAAATGAAATGAAATATTTAAGTTTAACGTCCCGCGGTTATGTCGGTTAGGCTAAAGGAGACGGTGATAATGAGAAATGAGTGAACTTAAGAAAGTGGGAGGAAACCGGAGAACCCAAAGAATACCCATGAGCACGGTTTTTGTCCATTACAAAGTCCACACGGCGCGAGCTGGGATCGAAGCAGGGATCCTAAGCACCGGACGTGAACGCTCGACCACTGAGATCCCGCACCCTCGAAAGCTGGCTTAGCGCTTTCCGATTGCAATTCCCTCCAGGCCACCATATTGTCCGCTGCTGGTTGTTTTGTAAAAGATAGCGTTTTGAAGAGCCAGCGATTAGTTATGATTGATTTCATGAAAAGTGAAAACGTAAAGTAAGCTAAGTTTGTAAACATGGCTAACTTATACACCGAAAGATGTTTTACGAAAAGCCAAGACTATCGGAAAAAGACATTCTTAAATTTCGAAAAGATTGTCGCGTAGGATGTCAGAAATCTGTATTGAAAGTAAAGGAGAGGTCACCTCTGGAAACCAAACTGACAAGAGCAATTTGGAGAGTATTCTATTTACAGGTTTCTGTAATTGCTGAAGTTTTAAATTTCCAAGTTTTCAACTCTCCCCTGGAGTCGTGGTCATGGAGGTTAAAAGCGGGAAGAAAAAGAACAGAAACATCAAGGAACAAAAAGGAACGGACTTACAAAGAGGACAAGATATGTGGAAAACGCATTGTCAAGTACGTCAGCTATCTGCAGATGGTCTTGAAACAAACTGAAATATGGCAAGTCAGTTTGTGCGCCTTTGCTATTTCTGTTGGAAGTTTGCCAACTCATGTTATTTTTATTAAAATGCCAATACTGTGAACAGTTTTTGATAACAGCCTCCCATTCGTCACTCAGTCATCCCTTGTCTAGATTTAATTTGGGTTTCGTTTAATCAATACATAAAATTTCAAGAAACAGTCTCTCTACTTTATTTCTGGCTCCAAATAAAATTTTTGAATCTTCTACCCTGTACTGCGTTTCTTTTAAATGTTTCGATAAACCTGACACCGGATTTTCGCTTTCGAATCTCTAATGTGTTCCTTTACTCGGACTTTTAAATTTCTTTTCGTTTTGCCTATGTAACTCTCTTGGCAACTGCATTTTATTTCGTAAATACCATATTTGTCATTGGCATCTGTGTAATAACTCTTAAATTGGGTGAGGGCGCGCGGTGGCTCAGTGGTAGAGCGTTCACCTCTGGTGCTTGGGGTCCCGGGTTCGATCCCAGCCCCCGCCAAGTGAACTTTGTGGTGGACAAACACCGTGCTCGTGGGTTTTCTCGGGGTTCTCCCGTTTCCTCCCACTTTCTTCATTCCACCATTTCACTCATCTTTCATCATCACCGTCTCCTTTAGCCTAACCGGCATAACCGTGGGACGTAAAACTCAAAGATTTCTTAAATTGGGTGATGCTGTTTTCTAACGTTTTAGGTGGTTTTAAAGCTGTACGTAAATTGTATTGTGTGTAGATTCTATTTTCAGAGCTCCTACTGATCTGGAGAAATTGATTTCCCTGACTTCTCCGACCTTTGATAGGAAATTCCATGACTTTCATGATGTATGTCAGATGACGCTGACATATAAACAAAGAATAGATAACGGTGAATATTTATATATGAGAACATTTATTCTATAGAGACAAATAGTAATCAATTGCTCATCGTGCATTCCACTTACCTCCCATAAAAATCCGAGCAACGTCTCATACTGTGACCATTAATGGTTGGCTAAACTGAAATTGTTGTACAATTAATGTTAGAAAAAATATATTTTATAAGACATCCCTGACTTTCCCTGATTTTCAGCCTTTCTCTCTGAGTTTCCTGACCTGCACCATTTTCACTGAGTTTTCCCTGACCATTAAGAACCCTGATATAATGTACTTGTCAGTCTAGGAAAAATAGGCAATCCTACCCATCTTTATCCTTCATGTCGGTTTCAGGTTTATCGGAACTTAAATTATTTTTAAACCGATTATACCAATTATTTAATAAGGAATAACAATTCCGTCTCATTGTTCTCCAGAATATTTTCCCTCAGTCACACGACAATGTGCAAAAAATCGCGGTGGTGGTTGATGTGAGAGGTGGTGGTGAAGATGTTGTTTCCTATAGGTTTAGGAATAATATTCCTATAGTTTATTCTGTATAGTTTATTTTGTAAACTCTCTTGTAAGACTTAACACTGCTAGAATAAAATAAAATGGAAGTTGTTGCGCATTTCAGCCCAGAAAATATGCGAGCTTTAAATTCAACAGAAACAAATGACAATCGAGGTAGGCCTATTAAAGAAAGTGATAAATGTGAGTGTACTTCATCTGAAATTTTGAGTATATTGTATGAAGAGTTGTGTGCCTTAAAAAGTGAAGTGGATTATTTGAAAACCGAAAATGCTGAACTACGATTTAATGTAAAACAAGTAAGTGAACAGGTTAAGTTTGCAGTGCAAGGTGTTACTCAAGAAGTGAAGTCGCAGGCAGCATGTAGTAGCATTAATGTAAATAAAACTAAAAGAGTGAAAAATAGTGAGGCCAAAACAAAGGATGTGTTGAAAACCAAATACTCAATTCCAGTGAAAAACCGGTATGAGCTACTGGACATCGAAGTGACAACAAATCAAAATCGAAAAGTAAAAAGTGTGCAAGGCAAACAAGAAACGGTACACATACCTATGAAAACAATGCATGAGGAAAAACGTCACCCTAGACAGAAGAATAGCAAACAAAGTGGAAATAAGAAAATATTAATTCTAGGGGACAGTCATGCCAGAAACACAGCGGTTCTGTTAAAAGACGTATTAAGCAACAGTTATGAAGTGTCATGTATCACGAAGCCGGGTGCCACCATGAGTGAAACAATGAGAGACTGTGGTTCACTATGCAAGGATATGAGTATGAAAGACACACTAATAATCATTGGCGGGGGGAACGATGTTGCACGTGGTGAGGGTAACAAAGCTGTGGTAAATCTGTACAAGTGTCTAAATATGTTAAATAACACTAACGTAATTGTAGCAGGTATTCCACATAGACATGACTTAGACGGTAACTCCTGTGTTAATGTACATTTAAAACAAACAAACAGCAAAATTTCCAAAATATGCAAAGGTTATTGTAATGTAAGGTACGTTGATTTGGGCTCTATGGAAAGGGATAATTTTACTACGCACGGACTACATTTGAACAACACTGGAAAACGTTCAATGTGTAATAAATTTGCTGAACTTGTAGAATCATCATCTGTAGTCTCGACAAGCGTCATCCCTTTACCATGGCAAGCATCGTTAGACAATAATGAAAGTCTAGCACCTGTAGTAAGAGACAGTAGCAATAACGTATGCAAGACCCTTGATACATACTCCAATATTAACGTAGAGTGTGGTAGTGTAGGAGTAGATCATATTGATAGGATTAGCTTAATACAAAGGGCAAGTAGTTCAATCTATAAAGCAGAAGAATGTAATAACATAACTGAAAATGCTCAAAAGATAGAACGACGGAAGAGAATGCGTAAGATGTTATCCGATGATTTTTTATGGTAGGAAATACTGACTCTTTACACCTTCTTTTTCATAATGTGCAAGGTTTAGGAAACAAAATTGATCTTCTGGAGGTATTGTTGGAAAGCGACTTCTCAAATGTACAGCTTCTTTGTATATGTGAGCACTGGTTAGATGCAAATATCGTTAATATGGTTAGTTTAAACGGTTTTAATATTATTACTCACTACTCTCGTACAATAAAAAGTCGAGGTGGTGTCGCAATTTTTGCTCGCTCTTATATACATGCAACTGAGATTGACGTTCGGAATTTTTGCGTCGAAATGCATTGTGAGGTAGTCGCATCAAAACTTCAAGAGTTAAATATTTGTATTGTGTGTATCTATAGGACCCCTTCTGGTGATTTAGGAATTTTCTTTAAAAATTTTGAGAAACTTCTAGCGAACTTACGTAGAAAATTTAGTAGTGTAGTTATCTGTGGGGATATAAACATAGATTGGTTAAAGAATTCAACTGATAAATCTAAGTTTCAAGATATGTTAAATTTATATGAACTACAAACTATTATTAACGTACCTACTCGTCAAGGAAAGACAGCTATCGACCAAATTATTATTCCAAAAAATAATCTTAAATGTTTGTTTGAAGTCACTGAACTTGGATTTTCTGATCATGAAGCCATTTATTGTAAAATACCTACCGAGAGAATAGTGAAGGGAAGTCCGAAACCGATAACGAGAACAACCAGATTATTTTCAACGGAAAATATAAATTATTTTTGTTTTCTATTATCTCGTGAATCTTGGAATCCCTTGTGCGACTTACCTAGTGCTAATGACAAATTCAATTATTTTGTTGATGTTTTCTTACATAATTTTAACATAGCATTTCCATTACAGTTACGGAAAGATCTTAATAACATGAAAAAGTGGGTCACGCAAGGAATAAAAGTTTCAAAGCAAAAGCTTATATATTATCATAAACTTAAGAAAACCTGTGTTAATTTACCAGCTAAAGTTATTTCCCATATAAAAACATACAAAAGAATATATCAGAATGTTATTCGAACAGCCAAAAGAATCCACAATGACACTATAATACACGGATACAAAAACAAAATGAAAGGTGCGTGGAACGTAATAAACAATTCATCAAAGACAGTTCCAATGCGTGAAATATCACAAGTTAATTATGGAAATAATTCTTTTGGTGATCCTGGTGCCATTACTGAAGTCTTTAATCAGTATTTTCTTAATACGAATTTACCACCTGGAAAGTTGGATCTCGCTGTAGAGTCAAATATTCCATGCAACAAACATAGTATGTATGTAACTCCGGTAACTGAAGAAGAATTGTTGGACTGTATCAAAAGGCTTTCTAGTACCCGTTCTGCAGGTATAGATGAAGTCCCATCCCTAATTATAAAAAAGAGTGCGCATTTAATAGTGAAACAACTATGCTTTCTTGTAAATGTATCATTTGAATCAGGCGTTTTCCCCGACAGATTGAAGACTGCAAAAGTTATACCTTTGCACAAAAAAGGAAATACTTATGATGTTCAAAACTATAGGCCTGTTTCTATTTTGTCTGTTTTCTCGAAGATTTTTGAATCACTAATGTTATCGCGCTTGAGAAATTGTATATCCTGCCATAACCTAATCTCGTCTTCTCAACATGGTTTCCAAAAAAACAAATCAATTGATACAGCGTTGTTTAACTTTATTAAAGAGGTTTCTACAGTACTTGATAAGGGAAAATATGCAGTAGGTTTATTTGTTGACTTCTCCAAGGCATTCGACAGTGTTCAACATTCTCTTCTACTGGCAAAACTCCAGAAATATGGTATTAGGGGTGTAGTACATGAATGGTTTCGCTCGTACCTGACAAACAGAAAACAAGTAGTAAAAATACAAAAAATAATTAACAATAAACAAGTCACATTTTCATCCACAACTGCTACTATCTCTGCTGGTGTTCCTCAAGGCTCAATTCTTGGGCCAATTCTTTTTTTATTTTACATAAATGATCTTGTTCAATATATGTATCCCCAACATATTGTACTATATGCTGACGATGTAAATGTCATAGTAACAGCGGACAATACAGTTGAACTAGAAAGTAAATTAAAACAAACTGTGGAGCGTTTGATAAAATGGACATCTCAGAATCAACTGCTGATAAATGCAAAGAAAACAAAAGCACTAAATTTTCATTACTCATGTACACCTCGAACAGTACCACCCATTGTGATAAATTCAACTGATGTAGACTATTCAAAATCCACTAAATTTTTAGGTGTAACAATAAGCAATAGGCTTACATGGGATGCACATATTACTGAGCTAAACAGCAAATTAAGTCGTATCTGTTTTGCCATTTATAGACTACGTGGTTCAGTGTCAAAAGAAACTTTGCTGTTATTGTACTATGGTAAGTTTCAATCATTGTTAAATTACGGAATAATTTTCTGGGGAGCCTCCTATTCCAGTGTTACTACTTTTCGTCTACAGAAAAAGGCAATAAGATCTATTTTTAATCTATCACCAAGGTCCTCATGCAAAATGGTCTTTCAGTCAAATAAAATTTTAACTGTGCCTTGTCTGTACATATACAAAAGTATCATATATGTAAAGAGAAATGAAAGTAGTTTTCTTCATGTTGACGATGTACATTCATACAACACACGACAAAAGAATAACATATTCACAGCATACCAAAACTATGCGTGCACCAAAAGAAGTGTTCTTCCTATGTCCGCTAAGTTGTTTAATAAGCTCCCATGTTATTTGAAGAATATCAAAAACATACGAAATTTCAAAAATGAACTATTTAATTTTTTGTGTAACAAAATGTATTATCATATTAATGAATACTTGGGTGATAGTTTGTAAAATAATGTAAATCAATTATATTGAAATGTCTTATTATTATTTGACAAGTCCTATGTACTGGTCTCTGACCAATAATGTACGACATGGATGAATAAACAATGAAATGAAATGAAATGAAATTAGTTCACCATTGGATGAAGATGCCGGATTTACGCGCACACTCAACACGAGGGGTGATGTGAAATTGCTCCTGTGACACTGGAAACGATAAAATTAACTTATATATTCGTGAAAGGATATAACAATCCAATTTGTTTATGCACCAGGTCATTTGTAGGTGCGAATTCAATAACACAGAAAGAGTGAAAAATTGAATGACTGGACGAAGACTCGAATCAGGGATCTTCGGCATACCATGCCAGTGCGTTAACCACTACATTACCCAGAATAGTCACACACACCTTCTCATTCCTGAAGTCGGTGCTCTCCCCTCCGAATACATGGTTTGTACCACAGCCTAGATGCTGTTCTTGGACTTGGACAATTAAGAAAAAGCTCTTATTTTCTCCTTGCATGAATTACGCGTCAAAAGGTGTTCTCAATACATGAATACAGGATTATTCAAGCACAAGAGCTAGGCCGTAGTACAAGATTGTAGTCTGAGTGGAGATCACAGATTTCAGGAGTGAACGTGTGTGTCTGTTCTGAGTAGCGTATTGGTTAATGTATCGGCACGGTTTGCCAAAGGTCCCCGTTTAGTCATTCACTTTTCACATGTCGTGTAATATTGTTTATTCACTTAAACTTACCTTGTTTATTCACAATCAATTCTGAAATCACCACTATTTTCTTACAGGCACCTCTTCAGTGGGAAAAGAAAGTGATTTGAACAGCAGTACTAAGCATTTGAAGCTTTCCCTCTCATAAACATCTGAGAACGTAGGTTTTAACTTCATATTAATAACATTAACAATATCTCTGAGGTCAATCTGAAACTTTCAAATGATAACTCTTATAAGAAGTAATAAACTTAAATTCTAGAGAAAAAAATGTTACGCGTAGAGATTAGGGGCAGTGTAACAATCGAGAGAAAGCATGGGGTCTGGAACAAACCCCATACAGCTAAAACGTGGTTTGGAGAAGAGTTCCTAACGGGAAAAAATGGGGTCTCGGGCGAATTCCAGAGCGGTGTTCATACGGAAAAATGAAATGAAATCTTTAAGTTTTACGTCCCACGTTTATGCCGGTTAGGCTAAAGGAGACGGTGATAATGAGAAATGAGTGATATGAAGAAAGTGGGAGGAAACGGGACAATTCCGAGAAAACCCACGAGCACGGTGTTTATTACACGAACGAAGCTACTGTGTTTATTACAAAATTCTTTAGCACTCGCTCCAGCTCAATTCACAGGCAGTATTCAATGACCTTTTAGTATACTATAAAACCCATGGATACTGACTGACTGACAACAGTGCATGCCAAACTATGCAGTTCAAACCAGTATAGCTACAAGACGAAACTTGGCATCAATAGTAATCATTAAGTGTCGAATAGTGGTCTGCGGGCAGAATCCAAGAGACATGGGTGATTGTGGTATAGAAACAGCACAAATCGACGGCTATCTTTGGAAGATAGTATCTTATATTTGCATCTAAACAGAAATACTCTGTGTTTCGAAACGACATAAAATTACAAATCTTCACAAAATTAAAGATTCTAAACAGAATTTCCTGATTTTTCCGGTTTTCTTGGTCGAGTGGTCACCGTGTAAATCGCGAGTTTCGATTATTCAGGGAAAGAAACTATCCGAAAAGCATGTAAATATGTTTATGAGGCTGGATCGAAGAAAGAAATGCAGTTTTGTAGCTCTCACCACTAAAACTATGAAACATATACAGTATGTTATAGCTGCTTTAAAATATAGGATCCAGACAGCTGTAAAACGTTGTTAAAATAGCCAAAATTTCAACAACAATGGCAATATCCGCTGCTATAACAATACTTCACATTAACTGTTGAAATACATACTTTGCGACGTCTTTCTCATAGATAATCAAGTCCTTTTAATAATAGATATTTAGCCTTTCTGAGGCTTAAAGATACCTACTTTTGTCTCATTAATAAGGGTCATCGTTTGAGTACGGTAAAGTTACAAACTCTTCCATTCACCCTAAAATTTATCACAGAGATGATAATTTGCCATAACCATACCATTCATGTGCACAATGTAGGTTTGAAGTTTAACTGTAATCAAAGTTAAACTTACGTGGCTCCGGTGAGTTATTAGCCGCTGAATTCAACACGTCTTCACAGTTTAAACTGTCGTGCAAATGCGTTTCAGCGCTTTCACCAGCAGCAGCGGTAATAACAGTAAAGTCACACACCTGAAACTGAAATTATATGCAGTACTTACTAAAAATAGATTCATCCGTTGTACAAAGAATACATGCGAGTTTCTGGTGATATTTCAGTTACATGTGTAATCTTTTAAAGAGATAATAGCTGTATATTTTAGCATTAAAAAGACTCGTTAATATGTTTGTTAGTTTTTGAATTAATTTCTTGGTACCAATAAATTTAGAACGTACTTTCATCTCGTGAAGCTTTTTTTTTTCGGAAAATCTACCATTTTCGGCATGAAGCATCCTATAATGACTTGAATGTCATTACAAATTCAATCTTCAATACAAAGAAACGCATTGTATAATGTTTAAAGACATAGCTTCATTGAGGCTAAAAGACAAAACGAATCCACTACAAAACAAACAAACAAACATACACACACAAAAAAGTAGATCCTGTAGCACACAAACTGATCTTAACATTTCGCAGAAATCAACACCACGCGTCTATCTAAATATATGTCATGTTAGCCATAGCTTCGTCGTCACAGCATTCTTTTGGACTAGAAAGTCGAGAATAAAAAGAGGCCACTGAATAATCCACTCTTTCCTCACAGTTGAAATACTCGGTCAGTGTTATGTGTCACAAAGTGACTTAAGTCCCTCACCAAGAAAATAACTACACAAATAAGTTTTGGAGAAGTGAAAATAATGCATCTTGAGCGATAGCTATACGTTGGATAAATAGCATATTGAATCATAGCTACACGTTGGATAAATATTTTCTTCAACCCCGTATCGTATTGCAGAGAATATTTTCTTCCAATTGATCGCTCTATCAAACAAGTAGAACTAGAAGCGTAATGTCGATAGGCGTATTTTACAAATGACAAAAAAAGATGATATTTTTTCAAAAAGTCTACCTGTAGCATGGTATTTTTTCTAAACGACGATGCGTGGCTGATGGACCAATATCTTCCAACAAGATAGAAATAGCCTATAGGCAATTCTGTCATACTGAGATAAGGTCCTTTCAACATGTTAAGGAACACCGTCCCGAAGATGTTGCTCGCAAAGAAAAAAAAAAGTTTTAGGTAAGTAGATCAAAAATCAAACATCCAAACAATTAGTATGTTGCACTGTAGACTGATTTAAATCAGGGAGATATACAGGAAAAAAAATATCACGGAAGTCATCTCACCTTGATATCTAATACTAAAATTCATGTATTTGCAATACTGTCCTTCCTATAAAGATCAGTATTTCAGATATAGTTCCGACAATAAGATAATGTGGATAATAAGATTAGTGGGTTTTAATACCGTGCTTTTTTTCCAGAATGGCGCAGCCTAAAAAAAGAAATTGTCGCAAAACCTGTCACGTGTAATCATATGCAGTTTTAAAGTCATGAATATTTATCTGAAAGTAGATCCTATCATAATCACTTCTAAGATATGTGTCCGGAGTTCTACTTTTAACATTCACTTGAAGATGCTACTGAGATACAAGATCAAAAGCTCATCCATATTGCAGTCATTCCATGTCAGATCAACACTAAGCTTGAGCCTTTCAGATTCACTTAACTTTTAGTACACGGTGAGACAGAAGTCCACTTTTTTTCCCTTTACTTGAGAATTCAATTGATATGCAACACAAGAGAGTCTGTAAATAAAAACAAAATTACAGGAACAATTATGAACTGATTGGAACTAAACTTAGTACAAAAATCAGTACATATTGTACCTTACTTGATTGTCATCAGTGTCATCCAACAGTTATGAATATTAGCAAATGAATTAGATATTTTCGCTTTTAGGAAATGCGCTGTATTAAAATTAGTATATTGATAAAGTATCTGTTATTACTAATTGGGGAAGCTCGAATAAATACCCTAAAAAAACGTACTTAGTCAATTAACTGTATTTCTGCTGAATTTCGTACCTTATTATCAGGAGAACCACTACTTTCCGTTGTTTCTGACACTGGAGTGGAACAAGATATCGGCTGGTGTAATTTCAAATCCTCCTTATACTTCTCGTAGCTCTTCATAAATCTAATTCGTGGACCCACCTTTGGGATTAACTCCTTTATAAGATCCGGAGTGAGATGTTGGAACGTGTCGTCATCAATTTCTTCATCTGCAAATACGAATTCAGTGATGATTTCTAAGGTATTAAAACTTGCCCTTGAATCAAAGTAATGATAAAAACAGACTTACGGTGGGCACAAAAAATGTTCATACATTTATCTCAAATTGTTCAACCGTTTCCTTCTGATGTGATCAGAAACAACAGGCAGCATTGCTATCAACAGGAAGAAATCATAGGAAATGCCCTCTTCCCTCCCTTAAAATGAGAATTCTCAAAACGACTGGGACACGCGTCCACTTATATTTAATATGCAATTAATCTTTCAAGTTTCATCTTCGTAGCTTGAAAAGATCGTGAGATAGTCAACTTTTCGTACCAATTTTGACTTTTCAGCTCCCAATTAGAATACGCATTTTAATCAAAGTAACATCATAAATATCCTGATCAAAATGTTTATTTCAAATGATCTAATCGTTTTCCGCCATGCAACTAAAATAAGATCCTACTATAAAACGTACACTGATTCACACTTTAGTTCATTCACTAAGAAGCTATGGGTGCTAAAAGAACACTAAAAGCCTTCCGGTTTCAACTGACATCCTAATCACTACTCGCTTTGCAAATGAGATAATTTATAGGGCCCCACCGGGAATCGATACCTGGACCCCTTGATTGCAAGGTAAAAACAAACCTAATCTAACCTAATGATATTTTTAGGTAACGCTGTACAAACAAAGTGGCGGAATAAGTCTACTTTATTGGGTATCACAAAAGTGTTTTAAAAATTACTTTAAATGTAATGACGGGCAAATATGTAAAGCGGAGGCAGATTTGCAGGCTGAAAGCCGAAAGGGGAGGAGTATTTTTATCGTTGGGTCCTCAGAGTAGCCGCTTTCGTTTTCTTCAGCATCGACATGTGACTAAAACGAAACTGTAGCACAAAAACTAATAATTTTGCCATTATTACCACACACGACTCTATTAAATATAAGTAAATAGTTTTTACAGTTTTCGCAAATTTTGTTGCCGATTGGCCTACTTAGAGTAGATTTGGTTACGTCCAGGTAGGCTCCAGACACCTAAACAAACACTTCCTGCTCCAGACACCTAAACAAACACAAAGCAACCTATGCTAGGTGGCCGATAAAAAGCATGAATTTTAATTAACTCGGGGAGAGCAGGTCGAAAGTGGTAGGCGTGCGGATTAGCACGGGGCTGCATCCGTAGGGAGCAATCATATCAGCGATGGTGGGTATACGCATGAACTCCTATTTATTATCTGTAAATTAACTTTTACATACTGTTGATTGTCAGGAAAAACGGACATATACATTTTAATTTTTTCACCATCAAAATTTAATATCGTATTTTACCTGTAATGTTCCGTTTGGTAAAACAGTCTATCGCAGTCCGTAAATAATTAATGAACAGCGTGTTGTGTATTCTGCACAATTACTGATATATTGGTCGTATTCCGCACACTAACTTTTGCCTTAGAGATATCACATGGTGGTCATGATGATGATAATGATAATAATTAATGTTCTGCCTGAAGGCAGATTTTTTACCCTATACGAGAAGGTAAACTAACGGTGGTTTACCATTGTCTTCATGAGATGATGATGACATCCTAAGGGTGCAGAAGTACTTTTGGCTGACCACATTTTGGAAGATTAACAGATAAAATTGAAAACTTTATATCAAAAGACATACATATAAAGAACAAATTCCTGCAGACGACAAAATTAAATTCAAAGTAACACTGGGCAAGGTTCAAGAACAATGGTTCACATTCGCATTAAGTCGCAATAAAGAAATTAATCAACTTTGTTACTAACCCGCTTACACTCCTTATCGCTCGCTCGGTATTACTATGTGAATTGAGTATGGGCTTTAAAGAAAGGAATCGACCTTGCTACTAAACCACCTTTACCAATATATGCAGACTAACATTGTAGAACCTTCCAGTACTACCACTGTAGGCACATTTTTCATTTAGGCAATTCAATCATTCTCGATTCGATTAATGATTCCAATTCCAAACTGATTCCTTGAAACAGTTTCTTCAATGTTCATAGGTACTACACTCCGAAACAGAATCGGTATAAGAATCATGGTTCCTGCTGCCCATATCTCACTAATTATTTTCAACATTGTTTTCTTAAATAACGAAAAATTTATTACTATCTCTTTTTCACTCTTAGAATAGCCCTAAATTAATCAATGTTTCAGATATTCAATGTTTAAAATAATAAAAGGAAATACTACACCAGGAACAACGAAATTTTCCAACTCCTGCAAGTTCTAGAACAAAACTCATAAAAACCTAAGGCATTGCTGCTGTATGCCAGACCACACGAAAATAAATAAAAAAAAAAGATTATTACTTATTATCTCCCTCAAAATACTAGGTCGTGACCCTGGCTTCCTTAGTAGTCATTACTGTTCGAAATACAGTGTGGACCTATGGCATACAAACCAACTTGTGCAAGGTGGGCCCCAACGGTAGCGACCGGGTGCGTTAACATGAACAGGCGCGTCAGCGATGGTTAGTATATCTATAAATGAGGATAGAGGAAAACACACTTTACACGTCATACAATGCATGACTTATGTGTAGAATAGGCGGGGGGGGGGACTCAAAAAGTACAAAATTAAATATGTTAGATATTGCTCTTTCCTGTGGTTTGAATTCGTTTCCACGTAAAAACTGTTCGCCTGTTAAGTATACTATGCCTATCACACAACTTTAAGAACTTCCACTCCTTATTTCCGTATAACCTGATAAAACTCAAACACGATATGTTACATTTGTGATTTACATACCTTTTCTACACTGCCTTTCCCAAAATCATAACAAGTGTTCCTCTCCACTAAACAGTCCCTTCCGCCTCAATAGACACTGCCCCTTACAACATCAAAAACAACTAACAACAACAAGTATTTTGTTAACTTCAACTATTCCCCTCCCTTACTTACACTCACCCTTCCACATAAAGCAAAATAAATTCTCCAATTCATCTGGTAAAATTTCTAAGATTGGTCCTCCGATACAGCAGTTAACTCAAAACTAACAATTATATCGGAATTCTTGTAGCAAAAACAAGTCAAATAATACATTAGTTTTTATGAGCTTGAGGTAAAAAGCTCTCCTAAACTTCAACAGTATAAATTACACACACACACACACACACACACATATATATATATATATATATATATATATATATATATATACACATAATCATAACTACATACCCATAAAACTCACATAGATAAATACAATTCAGCTGCATCTCTCATACATATTATTTCTCACTAAAGTACAAAATTGCATACTGCACAACCAACCTTATCCACAAAATTGAAAACGTACTAGAAAACTGCAAGGGTTACTAATACCACAAACTTATATTCTAACATCCCACCATCGAACAGATTTTTATTATTTATAATGCTTGTGTTGACCCTGGCTTAAGTTGGATACCATACACCCTTGAGGGCGGGGGAGGGGTATAATCATGATGTAAAAATACCAAAATCGACCAATAGATAAAACATATAGTCCAAATGAACACAAATTTGTGTGGCCAGGCTCGTGCACGTTCACTAGAGAGTCTGAACTCACGCGATCATCATCCTTACCATCCCTTTAATTATTATCGGGTGCGTTCACAGGAGCAGGCGCGTCAGCGGTGGCGGGTATACGTATAAATGAGGATAGAGGAAAACACACTATACACGTCATATTAGTTTGGTGTTGTTAAATATAGTAGTATCAAAAAGAAAATAACAAGACAGAGATGTAACGTAAACAGCTAAACGTATACGCGAGTTAGCAAGGGATCGCAATAATCGAGGACCAGATGGCTCTGGCAGTCTTTTAAAATGGTTAATTATTTCAGAAATATAGTTTTTGTGAAGCTTAACTTTTGTTCAGTTGTTTTCGTTATGAGGAAATTAAGTAGTGCGATCGAGTGCTGAAGTATAAAAAGTCCTGTAATATTCAACTTGTAAATGAGACTGCCAGAGCCACCTGGAGCTAGGTACCACAATGTGCATAAGTTATGACTCTACTGAGTGTGCACGAGCCTGTCCACACAAATTTGTGTTAATTTGGGGTTATATATGTTTTATTTTCTGGTCGTTACTGATATTTTTATTTCATGATTATACTCCCCAACCCGAGAGGTGTAAGGTATCCAATTTTAACCAGTGTCACCTCAGGTATCATAAATAATGAATCGATTCCAGAGTCGGATGTTAGAAAATAAGATTGTGGTACTAGAAACCCTTGCACTATTATGGATGGCCTTGATCGTTTCGAATTTTGTGCTTAAAATGGGCAAGCTGCATAAGCACGTATGTCACCTAAATTAGAGACATTACTCAGGAAGTAACTCACCAAATATACCATTAGCTATTAAAAATATTCATTTAATCTCAAACACGGCATTCAATTGCGCTCCTTCGGGGGGCGCGGTGGCTCAGTGGTAGAGCGTTCACCTTCGGTGCTTGGGGTCCCTCGTTTGATCCAGCTTGCTTCGTGTTGACTTTGTGGTGGACAAACACCCTGCTCTTGGGTAGCCCACCACCATTTCACCATTTTACCCACCTCTCATCATCACCGTCTCCTTTAGCCTAACCGGCATAAACGTGGGACGTAAAACTTACAGATATCATTTCAATTCCGCTCCACATTCCTTACTATACATGTCAATCTTACGCAACAACTAGAACAGAAAATGAAAATGAAATGAAATCTTTGAGTTTTACGTCCCACGATCATGCCGGTTAGGCTAAAGGAGACGGTGATGATGAGTAATGAATGAAATGCTGGAATGAAGAAAGTCGGAGGAAACGGGAGAACCCCCAGAAAACCCACGTACGCGGTGTTTTTCCACCACAAAGTTCACTTGGCAGACGCGGCCCCAATGCAACTAGAAAAAAACTAATGAATTGCTAAAAGAAAGTACGGCAATTGTTCAGCTTTGGGGAGGGGGGGGCAAGTTTTCAACCGAATGTTTGCGATATTCTATTCATATTCGGTTAGGTTAGGTTAATAACATTTCATTTCGAGCTAGCGTTAGCAAGTGAAGGCGGGTTACAGCCCCGAGTACATGTTGCTTTCTATGTTTGTTAGTGTTGGCCCCATCACTGAACAGTTACCGAAAATACATGCCCAGATGTATTTTAGGCTTACTAATGCAAAATAATTTCAAGTGCTTTATGACGGATAAATTAAGGGAGGGCTTTCGAAAGATGACACCCTTAGTTACCCTTTCCCACTGATATATATATACCATCGTTCACGCGCCTCATCCCTTCGAACGTAGACTCCTGACTCGGTTACATAGGGTAAAGATTTAGGCTTTTTAGTTGCCGCCTAGCACAAGTTCGTTTCTTTTTTTTTGGAAATGTAGTTTTTATGCAATACACGCGCAGGCCGTATTTATACGCAAATCTTAAAAGATGTATAATTTTTCAACAGTTACTTCTGGTGTCCCAATTGAATTTTATCTGTGCCAAGTAGCTTTTCATGTCGCCCAACGCAAATATTTTAGGCTATAATAAGAAGGAAATTTGTGAAAGAATTATATTTTTTCAACAATTATTTCGGGAGGTCTACCGAAAGTAAACGTGCACGGTCCTAAGTACGGGATATACAGTTTAAGGACAGTAATGCTCCTTTTTCCGTAAAATTTATACTTGTTAAGATGACCCAAGTAATTTGCTAAGTGAACAATTGTTAAGAGTGAGTAACTTGACCATTCCTTTAATAACATCTATTATAACAAATATTAAAAACTAAAAACAAATAAAGCCCTACCTTCGAATATTTTGATGTAGTTGCAGAAATTATTCCTTTGCAAAACGTCTTCCATTTTTATCTTTTCGTCGAATAAACATTTCAACACAAACAAAAACAAACTATACTCTTCCGCGCCTGCGCGCAAACCAACCAAGCCTGTTATGTTGGTTCAACTCACAGTATTGCCAGAGTAGCACACTCGAATTTAATGTTGTGTTCAACGGACAAAATATGAACAATACACATTGTGCACGCAACTATAAAATGATTAACTATATTTTATAATTCTCACAACAAAACCGCTATGATTATTAGAACACAGCACCAGGTTGTTTCATAAATTTTCTCAGTTGGAGCAGCAATTCACTTTGACTATACCGTTGAACTATAATTTTATTGTACACGTAACCCATTTTGTTTTTTGAGAGCAGAACCTGTGAAGAATAGAAGGCGCCCTTTACGTAAGATGCCCTGCGAAATATCACATTATTTTTTATTTTATTTTATTCTTCTTATTTCAGTTTTGTATTATGAATTCATACAGTTGATATTGGCAGAGAACAGGTAAAGAGTATAATCACTTAAAAAATATTATAAAGTTATATATGTATAAAACGAAACAATGTGATACATCA
The DNA here is from genome assembly GCF_964235325.1 of Thermobia domestica. Taxonomy (NCBI): domain Eukaryota; kingdom Metazoa; phylum Arthropoda; class Insecta; order Zygentoma; family Lepismatidae; genus Thermobia; species Thermobia domestica. The sequence goes on along the minus strand of NC_137458.1, from coordinate 263,132,694 downwards.
AGAATAGTTTGGATAGTCAAACATACGATGCATTTATGTAATACCACACTGACATTAGTCTCTAATTTACGATTTTTACGGCATCGAAGCTTTCACAGTCTTAATATGCATCCATATATCCGAGCATATTGATTGTCCCTGAGTATTTTAAAGCAGTGTTCGGATAATCAGTACCTGTTGTATTTCTGAAATATAGCTGTATTAATTTCCGTAAAATGTAGTCTTCCTTTCACCACGGCATGGCGCGTCCTCAGGTTGTGGATCGAGGAGAAGGTCTCTAGATACAGAGGTTAGCTGCGAATATACTGAGTAAGCAGTCGCGGACAGACAAGGGGTGATAATCCAGCTTGAGAATTTGCTGTGAGACTAACAACCTCATACTGTAAAAAAAGGATTGTTCAGATAAGTTCGCAGAATACTCGGATCAGAACTGATAACTTGGCACGAACTCAGCAAAGTAAAATCGACATGATATTTTAGAACATGGAATATGTCTCTATACGAAAGGCGCGTTAAAATTTTAACGAATGTATTTAGAAATAGAGGATGGACCTAGTGGGATATCAGGAAGTTAGATGAGAAGGAAATGGAGGAGTCAAATCAGGAAATTTTACGTTCTTTTACGGGAAACAAATTAAAAAATTACCAACTAGAAACAGGGCTTTCCGTTCACAAACGAATACGTAATATCAGCAATTACATAGGTTGAATTTGTTAATGATAGATTTTCTTTTACTTCTCTTAAGGGTCGGTGGTGTAATTTTATCGTTTTAAATGCACATGCCCCAACAGAAAATAAGGATGGCGATAAAAAAAATACAGTTTATACGAAAGGATAGAACGGGTATTTGATCATCTCCTGCAATACCATATGAAAATTTTGTTACGCAGTTTCAATGCGAAGGTAGGACGAGAGGGTATTTTCAAACCGATTATAGGGTATAAATGTTTGCATAAGCAAGATTGTGACAAAGGCGTTAGACTCGTGAACTGTGCAATATCCAGAAACCTAATCGTGAAGATTACAAAATTCCTACATCGCGAAATTCATAAATATACTTGGACTTCATCAGATGGAAAAACACATATTCAAACTCATCATATTTTAGTAGACAGAAAAGAACAGTCTAGCACAACTGATGTTCGGTCGTTCAGAGGAGTTGATTGTGACAGTAAGAGAGAGACTATCGTGGAATAAAGGAAATATTCAATATCTGAAAACGGAACGGTTTATTTTTTTTTTTACATAGAGGGGATCAGGTGAGAGGGGAGACAGATTGAATGTCGAATACATTCTCGGTTTTAGAAGGTTCGGAGTGCAATAGTGTTCAAGATACTTGGTTGAAATTAGAGATAACATTAAAATTTCAACAAAAGAAATATCGGGTCTCACAGAAATACGTAGGAACAAACCATGGTTCAACCAGGAATGTACTAAAGTAGCAGAGAAGAGAAAACAGAAGAAACAGCGTTGGCTACAAAATCCGAACGAAATAACCACATACAATTTCATTGTCAACTGGCGGAAAACTTCAAAAACTTTTAGAACAAAGAAACACGATTTTTGAAAGTTAAAATTAATTAACTTGAAGATAATAGTGAAAACAAAAACATTCGGGACATGTATAAATGCATCAACGAACTTAAGAAAGGCTATCAACTTCGTGCTTATATATTAAAGAAACCTAAAGGAGCAGTTCCTACTGATACAGATAGCATCTTAAATAGATTAAAAGATTTCTTTGAAGATTTGCTTAACACATAGCCAAAAACTAATGCACCTGGAGAAAGTGAAATGCATGCAACATAACCGTATATTCCAGAACCTAACCAGACAGAAATAGAAATCGCTATTTTAAAAAAATTAAACACACATCTCCGGGTGTAGACGAAATTCTGGTTGACTTAATTTTAGCTGGAGGGGAAAATTGTAGAGCAAGATACACAAACTCCTCTGGAACAAGGAGGAATTACGACAAGAGTGAAGAGAATCAATCATTGTTCCAGTTCATAAGAAAAGCAACAAAAAAGATTTAATAATTATCGAGGCATTTCTCTACTGTCAACATCCAATAAATCCCTTTAAACATTGTATTAGCAAGAATGACTCCATACGCAGAAGAAATTATTGGAGATTATCAGCCCGAATTTAGGTAAAATCCATCAACTATCGACCAGAAATTTACCCTTCGACTAATACTTGAGAAGAAATGAGAGAATACAACATCCTGGCACATCAAAATTATTGCCTTTAGACTCTGGTAGGAGGGAAACATTGTAAAACATGCTTACAGAATTTGCAATACCGAAAAAGGTAGATTACTTAAGATATGTTTAAATGAATCCCAAAGTAAGGATCGAGTAGAGAAATTCTTGATCATTAGCTTTCATGTTGAGAATGACCTGAAACAAGGAGATGCGTTGTCGTTATTATTATTTAACTTTGTTCTGGAGTATAAGGAAAATCAAAGACAGCAATCAGGTCCTAGAGCTGAATTGTATTTGGCAAGTTATGGCGTATGCTGATGATGTAAATTTAATAGGGAATGATAGAAGAATAGAAAGGAATGCAAAAATCTTAATTAACGCTTGCAGGGATATAGGCTTAAAAGTAAATGCAGAGAAAACTAACTAAATGGAAGTTTGCCGGGATCGTAACACTGCATTTTATGGATGCGTTAAAATACCAACTTATATTTTCTTTCGACAAAGTGGATACTTTCAAATATCTAGGATCATTATTAATACACCAAAACCATAATCACTAAAAAAATTGATGTCAACTGAAACCAGGGATTTCATGCTATTATTCAGTTAAAAATCTTTTATTGTCGCTAATTCTGTTGAGGAATTTGTAGCTCAAAATATAAAACGATAATCATGACTGTTGTACTGTATGGTTGCGAAACATGGTCACTGACTCTGAGGCAAAATTACAGACTGAAAGTATTTGAAAACAAGATTTTTAAACCAATATTCGAACTCCAAAAGGAACGCGAATGGGGAAAGGCGGAAACTTCATAAGGAGGAACTGCATAATTTTATAACGTTTACCAAACATTGTTAGGGTCATGAAGTCTAGAAGGCTTGAATGGTCAGGTTATGTAGCCAGAATGGAAAAAATTAGAAAGACTTTCGAAGTTGTAACTGGAAATCCAAATAGGAAAATGACCGTTAGGAAGACCGAGTCGCAGATGGGAGGACAATATTAAAATGGTTTTCGCAGAGATTGAAATATAAAGTAGAAACTGGGTTCAGTTGGCTAAGGACAGAAATCAATGGAGAGCTTTTGTAAACGCGGCAATGAACCTCCTACGCCCATTGGCGTGCTATATTAAGTTGTTGATACGTTTAGCTTCTTTTTATTTGACAAAAAAGTTATTACAGGAACTAAAAAGTTTTTCGCTAGTAAAGAGGATTTCGATTCGAGGTGAGCTATTTACGTTAGTATTAAAACAAATTTTTTGGTGATTTTGATGTAAAATGGCACCCATACTTTCTTTCAAAGTCTCTCTCTCTCTCTCTCTCTCTCTCTCTCTATATATATATATATATATATATATATATATATATATTCCTGTTTTTATGGGCGCCCTTTTAGTAGACTTGTCCACCGCCCTCATTAGTATCCCAGCACGGCCCTGAACATAAGTAAATGTAATGTTCTGATTACAAAATTACCCCATGGCGTAAACTTCGCCTACACCTAGAGGCCCACTTGCCAATAAAAGCCGACATTGATATAGCGGTGCGTCGAACGATTGCCGCTAGTGTGCAACTTGGAGGTGGGTTTCGTCAAGTCGAAAGAGGTATCTAGAGTCGGGGTGTTGAAGTTACCCCCGGGTAGCAGCGAGGACTTCATTTTAGTCCACTTTCTTCGATTCCTCGCGCAGAGTCGCGAAGGAATCAACACGTACTATCGCCAGTCATGTATATGCGGTAATTATTAAATATTATATTTTCCTGACATATTGTTCCTTAAGTATGCTCCACACGTCCGGAGGTGAAGAGCAACCCCTGCCTCTACAGCAGGTTGGAAAATACCTTGAGATGAGTGTGTATCATCATATTAATTTAGATGGGAAATTTCGCCGATCGTTTGAAAGTGAATACGGGGGGACGAAGAAATAAAATAAATAGACAGGCATTATTTTGTTATAAAATTACATGGCGAGCGAGTTTTGTCTGATCCGAAACTGTTATCGTCGAATATACAAAACTGAGGAGCGCTCGTATTAGCCAAATTAGAAAGACCTGAACGAATTATCTCTTAACAAGCGACGTTTTCTTCACGGCTTCTTAGCCAAGTCAGAAGAACATTAGCCTAGTAATCATAAGCTTGGAGGTTACCGCCCACCAAAAATACCTTTTGTTTTACATTTTAAAGTGCTTTTAGACTCAATATAAAAAAGCGCATATAGGCAATTTAACATACTGTGGGAGAGCAATTTTGTTGTTCCTCGGCATTTTGTCGCGTCTCTGCCACTGGTGAGACACGTTTGGTCCCGTAGTTTTGAAGCTATGGACCTTTAAAGTTCATTTTTCCATATTTTTGACACTACGGTGGTGCTATAGTTTTCAAAACGGAAGTGGGGCCATTGCGGATCGTACTTGCGTGGTCGCCAATTTTTCGGAAGATAGTTGTTTTGCCCTATCGCGTAAGATTTTCTGCTATTGCGTAAGATTTTAATCAGCGTCTAACATTTCAAAGTGTGGTTTCTTCTCGGGTATATATTCATTCTTTGGAGTCTAGAATCTTACGAGCGCCGCTGTCTTCTTATATCGGGTGCTTCAAAACTGTAGCGTCATCTGCTATAAAGGATATCAAAGACAAGAATCGGTGCTTATTTCTGCTTGAGTGTGTATTCTGCAGTTCAGACTTTATGAACAACATGCAAATCATCTTTTGATGTTTGGATGCATTCTCCATTAATTGATTTTCAGAACGTTACGTTCTCTCCCTTACATATTAAGCTACAAATAATGAAGCAACTTCTCAAATTATTATACAAAATCCGCATTATATTTAATGCAAACATTTATCTTGCAATCCAATGCAAAGATTAAGCAGAGTAATTTTGATGGCCCACAGATTTGCAAGCTGTTCAAAGATTCTGGGTTAAGAAATTTATAACTCGACAGACTTGTAATCTGAGACTTTGAAATCGCTCGAGTTCTTTAAGTAACAGAACACCTTATTTACACTTCCTTTCAACAATTGATAACGAACGAATCATTTCTAGCTATTGTTGAACTATTTATCTATATGACGAATTAATAAATTATATTTAGCTATAATATTGATTGACCAGCGATCATGTCATTTTTGTCGGTCTATACCATGAACGACTTGGAGTTTCATGTATGTTGCTCGTTTATCGATGTTTTCTACAATAATGTACTGTTGGTCAACCGTGGCCGACATGAAAAATTGAGGAAACCTTGCTCTGAAGAAACACATACACCGAAGTGCCACGTAAGTTTAAGTACCATATCTCTCTTTTCATGTCAACAATTTTTCATAAAACTTAAGTGCAGGGAGCAAAAAACAGGTAAAGAAGTTCCACCAAGGTATTAAAAAGATGATAACTAGTTATCAGGGTCGATTGGATATCTTTATGATGGTAGATTACTGTTGGTGCCTAGCTGCGAGATAACCTGCATAAAAACTACAGAGGCAGATCGACACAGCCTACATTTGCAACTAAATGACGTACGAGATAATTTGTATGTTGTACTAAAACTCACCATATTGTAGGAGATATGGTGAGTTTCAATAACTTGAGCTTCTTTGAGTGTTTAACTTTTTCTCCTTAGATTGTGTTTTTAGTGTGCAGATTTATAGTTCTAGTGTCCCGTTCAGCACCAATGCTATAGTTCACGCGTATAGTTATAAGCTAACATGGGAACTGAACAGCTTTATCACCCATTGGGAATCAAATATGCTTAAGCTAACCATATAGCTACAAGTTAGTTAGCGTTACGCTTTTGTTACATTTGGTATTGTCTTTCATACTGAATATTTATTACGAATCAATAGATAACTTAATTATTTCGACTTGGTCGCGCAGCTAAATTGACTTTCTCCATTTGCGACTAATTTAAAGCAAATAGGCCGAATCAGATCGGTGGATGTGTTCAATTAATTCAACCATAATTGAATGCTGCTTGTCGACTCGCTCTCCTTCGGTCGATTCAAAATCGACTGGCAATTCTAAATATATTCAAGCTAAAAGTAATTGGAACAACTTGCCGTGTTATAGCACAAGAATTAAGGGACGTAATTAAACTAGTAGTATCAAGAAAAAAGAAAAGAAAATGATGTTGTATAAGGAAATTGATGTTAAGAAAATAATATTTAGAACATTCTGGTACCTGGGTTTTTGGGTAGTTTTTAGACTTTCAGACTTCATCGTCACTATTTTAACGCAGAGATATGAAAAAATCTGATAAATACTACTAGGCGGGATGAATGTTTATGCAAAATTTCAATCTCCTCGGTGCAATAGTAAGCCCGCCAAAAAAAATATACCGACAATGTTCCGTATTCCCGTATACAGAAGGATATTTTGTAAAAATTTCCTGAGACATACCTAATTACCCTACGATCATGGTTTGCACATCATTCTCTTCAGAATAGCCTTTCAGGCGTTACCATTCACATGTCTCCATCATGTATTTAAGGCGGGAAAATCCCGAAGAAAGGGATATTTTAGTAAAAACATCCCTTTTTCAAAATTTGCCCCTCTACATCCCCGCTGTTTTAACGCAGAAATCTTAAAAAATCTGGTAAATAGTACTCGATAGACTCAATGTGTGTGCAAAATATCAATCTTCTAAGTAGTGTACATATGTAGGTTCTGCAGACAACTTTCCACCTCACAATATTTTTTGACCAGCACACAGGAAAACACAAAGCATTTTACATAAGGGTCCAACTAACTACACATAGCGCAAAGTATTTAGATGAGAAGCTCGAATAATATAGAAAACTTTAATCCAACACACATGACATTAAAAAGAAATAAAACAAACTAGGACACTTTTTATTTCCCCCCAGTAATTTAACTATTAGCACAGAGGAAAGCATAAAGCATTTTGACATAAGGAATTACACCTGGCTACAAAAAATTACTAAATCTAGTTACAAAATTAAAAAATCACTACATCTAGTTACAAAATTACAAAAAAATCACTTAATCTAGTTACAAAAGTATTTTACATAAGAATCAAATTAATTAGAACTTTATAGCACTTAACTATAAAGAACTTACATCTAAAAACTTACATCTAAAGTTACACTACACTACACTACACTACATTACGCTACACTACACTAAACTACACTATACTATACTGCATTACACTACATTACACTACACTACACTATACATAATTACATTTTTACTTTATCTTATAATGACCCCAAGCTAATGTATTTACACAACCTCGTAATATATATCTTTTATCATCTGATTAATCTAATGCTAGCTTATGAACGGTTATACTATATATATCATGCTTATAACTTCTAATTAGGTTTATGTCTTTATATGTTTTTGCATTTTTAAGTAAACTTTCTTTATAATCATTAAATCTCAACTCCTTGGTAACCACACATTTAGTTACTCCTTTAGCTTTTTTCTTTTCTTTATTTTCTATTCTATAAGCATACATCTTTGATCTCAATCCAATAAACTCTGTCATTATCTTACCCTTATTCTCATCTTTCATCTTACCTATTACTTTCTTGTTTGTTAGTGGTAGTCCATATATATGTTATTTTCCTCGTATTCGCTCGTATCAAATTGATCAATTATTTCTGCTATATCTTTGTAAAAGTCTTCAGTCTCAATCTCATATATAAAGCTACCAGTATCCATGTATCATAAATCTATATTCGGCCCCATAGTGTTATAGTGAAAATCATACATTAACAGTTTTGATAGTTCTCATACAATCATACCAACATATATTGGTTTATTAAATATCAACCGCTCTTTTACATATGTATAGCACACAAATTCTCTGTAAATATTGTTCTGTAATCAAAATTAGATTTGCAATTAATTTTTCCACTCTTTCAGGATCACATTCTAATTGTATAGGCTTTCTCTTTTAACATTTTCCATTGTTTTTCCAAATACCGAGTTATTCATGAGCTTATAAAAATCTTTTTCAAACTCATTTTTAACTTGCGTTCTCATATTTGTATTTAAATCAATGTATTTCTTTAACCAGTCTGATCGTTTGAATTCTAATACTCTATGCACTTTCTTTAATTTCATTCCAAGCGACATATATAGTTTTAAGTTCCTATAGTGAATTACATATCTTTCTTTATTGTAAAGTGTTGTTAGTAGTTTTGATTGTTTAGATTCTGGTGGACACATGTTTTCTGGAGCTAATGGTAAATCAGAATGTTTGTTGTGTAAATACCTCGGATATTCTAAATCTACTTCTAATATGTAACCAGTTCCTGAATCATCTGCAATGTTCATTATATCTATGTAAGGTTTAACCACTTAAAATCTTTACATGGCATGTATTGACTCATCGCCCATCCATATAAGTTGTTTGTGTCTAGATATGCTAGGTATGTTGAACACTCATCTTTATTATAATCTTGTATATATTTGTTGTTATGTTTTACGTATCTTTTAATACATTGTGAGATTCCTCTTCGTATACCCTTTTCTAGCATTAGTATCTTATTATAATCAGTTAACATTTCTAAGTTAATTTTAGTCATCTTTAACACTGCATCCCACGATAAGCCTGGTGCTGTATAATACCATGCAGGATCTAATTCATATGCCTTTAAACACACATCTCTAAAATTTTCAAATATATATATGCTAATTGTAGGACATCTGTTTTGTTATAATGTTCAGTTAAGTCTCTCACTAACTTCAGATCGATTTTTTTACAAACTCGTACATGAAGCTTATGGCGTTCAGGACTCTATTTTCCTCCTGTTAATCTGTTTGTAAATTTGTCTATAGATAATGGAACAGGTTCTTCTAATTTTTCAAATGAATCAACATAATCAAATGGATAATCACCTTTTAGTATTAACTAGATCGAGTTTATCAATCGGGAAAAACTTTTATGTTGCTCGAAATTGTTCTGGCTTTAAATTACTAGTTAACTCTGCTAAACTCTTTGACATAAATCTAAATGAATCAACAAACCTTAAATTTATTAAATCTTTTGGTCCTGCTTTTATAGATTTTTCATATGTTATGTACCTTTCTTCATTATTTGCGATCAGTTTAATTTTTTGTGTATCATAAGCTAACTCCTTATAAACAAATGCGTATCATAGCCAGTTAAGTTGTGAAGAAATACTGGAACAAAATTAGGATTTTTATAGTTTAAATTACAATAACTGTGAGCTGCACCTCTAAACTTTCCAGATCATGATCTCTTACTTTTGCTTTATTTTAATTTATTTTATACAAATATTTTCTTAATTCATATTTCCATTCTTTTACTTTTTCACTCATATCATCTTTATCCTTGTAGAACTGTATTTTCTCCTTTATTACTTCTATTTTTTCTCAACGGCTGGTGGTAAGTCATTCAAGTTTTTCTCACATATATGGCAAGTATCCGAACTGTTATAAGCTTCTATTTCTTCCTCGGTAAGCCCATTCATATTAACTATCCTTTATATATTTCCATAATTTCTATTGCTTCTTTTTGTAACATTTCAATAAATACTTTCGCAGCAGCTGAACCTATATAACTAACAGGGGCTTTAGAATCTCCATTTGAATATTTGACATAGTAACAAAAACTCATTGGCTCATGCTTTTGATATTTTACTGTTTTACTACAATTGTGTTCTATTTTCAACTTACATAAGATACATTCAAAGTCAGCAATTATCACAAATGGAACTCTTAATGATCGATTATAGTTTTTTAAATTCTATTTGATTGTCGTATGGTTTTAGAAGTTCTATTCTAACAGCCTCATGCTCTTTACAATATATCTCATGGTTTTGTAACTGCTTCTCATTTCGAAAGTTCCTTGTTAAACATATGTCGCAGAAGTATAGTTTTTACTTGTGTTTTGTTACCTGACTTCTTATTAGTGTTGACAAGTTTTTTATCTGACAAAAATGATTCTTTTTTCCATCTTCTACATATAATAAATTGATATGAGTTCCATATTTTTTGTGATTTGAAGTGGATAAACATTATAGTTCTTGTCATAGCTGTAAACATTGATAGAAATATTAATTCTTCTTTCAAATTTTGGAATATCTTTTAATTGTACTGGAAATTCTATGCTATCACAATACTTCTTTTGCAACTTATTAACAAGCTGTTTAGGATGCGAAGAACTTTGATACTGAGAACATCTGTCTATAGGTTTTAAGTAACTTGCAATAGCGTATAAGAAACATTTATTGTCTTTATTTTTAATATTAATCACTGCTTTCTTATCTGTAATCGGTTTGGGAAGTTCAATATAGGAAGAAGCTCTTAATGGTACATATTTGTTTAATCTGATTTGTAAATATTTAATTTCGTGTAATGTCCATCCTGATCCTCTACCTTCAAATTCTTCCATTTCTCCACGAAGTTTTTGTTTGGCATGGGATATATATTCATTTAAGTCAGTTGTTACTAATATTCTCTCGTTCGATGTTTTGAAATTGCGTTCTTGTATTTCTTTATCTTTTATATAATCACAAATGAAAACAAGGTTAACTCTAACAGCGTGAAATTTTAACCCCTCTTTGATTTTGTTAATGGCAACTCTTTCACTTGTATCTAAAATTTTTTGGGTCTTTATATCCTCCTCTATTTTCAACTTTAATAGTTTGTAAACGCTTCTTGAGTGCTGTTTCTTCTAATTCTACTTTTATAGGTATACCTGTTGGTTTTGATTCTTCAATCACAGCATCTTCAAATGGAAATATCCTTTTTAATTGTTTACTTTTTACTTTCGGTTCTTCTTGTTCTAGTTTTGTAATTTGAAAAATGTCTTTATTGTTTTCTTGTTTTGTCTTTAAGTTGATCTTTTCTTAACGTTCTATAATTTTGTATATTTAATTTCTTTGCTTCTTGATTAAGCTGTGCTACATCAAGTCACTATAGTTATTCACATTGTAGAATTGTAATTGCATAAGATTGTCATGTTCAATAAGTTTGTCAATAAGTTCTGCTTTTCGTAATCGGGAATAACCTTTTATCCCCTTCTCTTTACATTGCTGTCTTAACTCTACTACAGTAAATTTAGTATAATTACTCACCTTATTTATTATATAGAAAATCTTAGTATCACTCTATCGTTTTTTTATTTGCACCAAAAAGTTTTTAATGATTCTCGTACTATTTTCATTTTCATGTATCCTAATACAGCACATGACATTGTACACTCCTGCCATTGTCTACATATTACGCGTTGTATTAGAACATGGTTTTCATGGGAATAACCCATCAAAGTTACATATACACATTTAAAATCTTAATCATTTTTGTAAACTTACTCATCGTCATAATCATCACTATCATATTCGTATTCATCACTACTCAAATTAGGTGTTTTTGTTGTGTCATTAATAATTATTTTTCCTTTAACATTATTTGCTTCTCTATTAACGTTCTTCTCTATTGCTTCTCACATTATTTGCTTCTGTAATAGTGTTGCTAAGAGTTTAAGATCATGATGAATTAGTTTAAGTCTATGATGTAATAAACCAAAATGTTTCTCCATATTTATTATATAGAAAAGCAAAAATAAAATAAATTTTAAAAAATCTAAGAATAAGAAACGAACAGGTGAATACGACTAGTACTAAGGAAATATTATCTTACAAACCTATACTTGATTGTGTATGTAAACATTTAGATATCGGTGGTCTAAAATTACAAACAACTTTAAAAAATAATCATTTTCATATCTAATACAACAGCTAATACTCATTATAACAAGAAAATGTCGATATCTATTAGTATATTATATTAAGAAGGAGCTTTCATGGGAATAACAAATCAAAGTTACATATACACATTTAAAATTGAATCATATTTGTAAACTTACTCATCATAATCATCACTATCGTATTCATATTCATCACTACTCAAATCAGATGTTTTTGTTGTATTATTAATAATTCTTTTTCCTTTAACATTATTTGCTTCTCTATTAACAGAGCTTGCTTCTCTAGTAGTGCTGCTAAGAGTTTAAGATCTTCGTGAATTAGTTTAAGTCTATCATGTAATAAATCAAAATGTTTCTCCATATTTATTATATAGAAAATCTTTAGTCACTACAAATTAAGATTTTACATAGGATTAGATATTAACCGATCATATAAACAATCAATTTCTTTAACCAACTCTTCTTCTGATAAGGATGTCCAAAACTCATTACCCTTACCTTTACGAATATCTAGTTCCTGCTGCATTAAGTTGAATAGCTTAATACTGTTACGATCTCCAAACTTTTCGTGTATTATTACATGATTCGGATATTTTTCTTCTGCTTCATTAAGAGGGTTATATAGGCTTCTCTTTTGGCATCTGATAGCATAATAAGGGAAAGGATCATTAGCTTTGTTCTTCTTATATATGATTAGGCAATTATCTTTTGAAACATCATCTGTGTATGGTGCTGCAATTTCTTTTAAGCTCCTGTTTTGATTCTCAATCTCTCCATTGTTTATTCTATCTCTTCTACTCTTCTTTGCAATTCTTTTAAGTCCTCTTGAATCTGTTTAAAACTAGAAATGAATTTGTCTTCGATGATTACAGAACATGTTTCGTAAAAGTCAAGTGATATCCAAAAAGCAATAGCAAGAAATACCTTTTTATAGACATATGTTCCAGATATTAATAGATCTTTCTTGTTTGTACCTTTGTATCTATATAATGCGTTGAGTTATGCTGGCTTGCATGTAAGCCACCTAATTTTTTGGAATACTACTCTATTATGATTTTTCGATCCTTTATTTTGAAACCAATTTTTATAGTCTTTACCACCATCTTGACACAACTTAGTAGTGAGCTCCTCTGTGGCTAAGCGGTTAGCGTACGCGCCTTTGGCGTGGGAGGCCCGGGTTCGATTTCCGGCGGGAGCTCATGTAGTTCGGATTCCACGTTAATCAGTAGGTCCACGTCTCATATAGCATCGCTGCTGAAAAGGGACGTTAAACTGAAAATCAACTCAACTCAAAAACTTAATAGCATTGAAGTAGCCTGCATTCTTATCTATAATCAGTTTAAAATCACCAAAAATACCATACTAATAGCTATCTTTAATCTGCTCGTAACAAATACCCTTTAAACTAAGAGAACTATTCATAGTACTCATATTTATTGTATAGAAAATCATTTTAACTGTATTTCTCCTCGCTATCTGCAAGTTTTATTTCATAAGATGAGTTTCTGAAGTGGCCGGAATCCCGACTATTAAGCTTTTTCTTATAGTAATTGATTCGTTTGTACCTTTTAGGTCTATATAATACATTAAATTTAGCTTCCTCTAATTGTAGGAAGCTAATTTTCTCCTGCTTGTAACATATCTTACTGAAACTAGCCCTTTATGGTTACTTTTCCATAAAAGAACATTTATATTTACATTACAACATTACTTTTATCTATCCAGCTATTATGTGAATCATCAAATCCTAGCCATTTAACGTATACTTTATCACCTTTCTTTCTCAACACTTTTTCCACCAAGTATTCATCTTTGTGTTTCGTTTTTAATAGTTCTCGTTCGTAAAATCTCCCTTGTACATCCTCTTCTTCTAAATCTTTAATTCTATACGTAGGTGGATTAGATGGAATAACTTCACTAATAACAAATACTTCTGTTGACCAATTAGGTGTATATCCTTTCTCAAATAATCATTTCGATTTACTTATACGAACATGATCACCTAACTTGTATTTGGGTTTAACACGCTTATATTCTTTCTTATACACTTTCTCCAATATTGTTCGTGCATTTTTCTTGTTAACTTCTATAGGCTTTAAATCAATTGTTCTATGTACTCTATTATTATACTCACTAACCAATGTTGGTAATATCTCTATCCATTTATAATTTCCTTGAGTTGTGAATCTTTTCCACATGTTTTGTTTAAGTGTTCTATTAAATCTCTCAACAACAGAAGCTTTCTTACCACTATAGGTGGAGTAATAATTAATCTTATTTTCCTCCATCCACTTCTTAAATTCTTTATTGTAAAACTCTTTACCTTGATCAGTTTGTAAGTTAGTAGGTTTTCTCGTTCTTAATATGGATTCAAATACTTCTGTGACATTCTTACCACTCATATCTTTAACAGGAACAGCACACGCATATGTCGAAAACACATCTATAATCATTAGCAGATACTTATAGCCTTTATTTAATTTCGAAACACCTTTTAATACTCCGCTATCCATTTCTACAAGATCAGCTTGCCAAAGATCATCTATACCTTTTATAACCACACTTAGTATATCAAAGTTTTTCTAGATGGTTTGTGAATTTCTTCTATAATGTCTTTTCTAACACCTTTACCATCATATAGTCAATCTTTCCTTTTAACGAATTGTGTTTTATTAATTCCACATTTAATATATATATACCTTTCTTTTATTTATCTTCCATTCTTTGTTTGTTCAATTCTAATGGTATCTTTCTTCGTATCTATTGATTTCTTACATTTAACACAACACATTAACATTATTTATTGTATAGAAAATAAACAAAAATTTAACATTTATCATTTCCTAATACTACACTTTTAACATTATCGTCATCACTTGATTCGTTTTCATCTTCATCTCCTGTTTCTATATACATAGTAAGCAATAATAATTTACCTTCTTTCAAATCAGAATCTTTGGATGGTCTAATTGTTAACTGATCATACATATTAAAATCTAATTGAAAACTTTCAACTAGTGTCTCATTTAAAAATAGATCTGTAAGATGTTTATTAAGACTTGATTGTATATGCATTAACCTACCTCTATAACAAAATTTGAAGGGAGCAGCTAAATTATATACAAAAAAGGCTGGTTTTCCAAGATCATCTTCTGCCAATCGACATGGAAATTCAACAATTTCTTTTCGTGTAAGTAAATTAAACTCTTCTTTCACTGATTCAAGCTGTTCTAGTGTTACAACATCTTGTTTATCGATATCATTAGATACATTAGCCAATCTTTTGTTCTTAAAATCAACCCACGATGTGTGATTTCACGTTAAAACTTCTCTAAATACTTTTCTACTTTTAACATTACAAAAAATATCCATATTTATTATATAGCAAACGCGTTTAGGAAAGCTCTCTTTCTATGTACATTACAACAAACAATAATTGCCCTTCTTCCATAACAGAATTTTTATTTGGTTTAATGGTAATTATATCGTTCTTGTTAAAGCTAAAAGGTAAATCCTCAATCAAAGTATCACCCAAATATATCTCTAGAAAGTATGTATCCAAATTTAATTCCATGTGCATTATTTTTCAATTATAGAGAAACCTATAACCATTAGAAAGATTGAATATCTAAAGATTGGGTCTTTAACATTCTTAGTTCTCAATCGATATAATAGAGGTATGGTTTCTTTCTGCCAAATCAATTTAGTAGTATCCATCGTGATCTTTTGAAAATCTTCTTTCTTTACGTATGCGTCTTGTAACGTTTCTAATACATCTTCAAATCATTTTCTATAGTTCTCTAATTGAGCTTCTATTGACCTAAGTTAACTTACGAAACAATATCATTTAAATTCTCCAACAATTTTAGTTTTCTTCACTAATATTAACATCACCTTCTCTATCTGCAACATTACCAAATATATCCATGCTCATTTTATTATAAAGAAAATGTACATCCTAATTTTTGAAAACATTTCTTTGACAAGTCTATTTGTTTAGGTCAGTGTTTAAAACCAATATCAACATGAACATCATGCTTTTTCAACAGATAGTACAATACACATTTTAAGTTAATAAACAATACTCTTTTCGGATACAGTTGTATAAAGGTCTCGTGTAAGTTTTCGAACTCGTTTAAAGTGTTTCTTCCATATGTTTTAACTTTAATGGTTTTTGATCGGTAACTTGATAATGTATTAAATAGACATCATCATAATATTTTGTGTATATGTTTTTCTTTAGTACTTCTAGAACATCTTTTGTTGATATTAAATCTTTTGATATACATCTAAATTCATCATTTAATACTTTGGACACATCTTCGGAAATAATTCTATCCTGTTAAACTTGTAAACGAGATATCTTTAACTTAAATCTTTTTGCAGTATCATACCATGGTTTTCTTGCACAACCAACTTTCATTTCTTTTTTAGTAACTGTAAACCCAACCACTCTCTACAGAACAATCATTACAAATGTAGCTATTCATACCTTTTGTTAATGACTTACTGCCACAATTACTGCATTGTAATGGTCTAGAGCTATAATTTGACAACAACTTCTTTAATGTAATTATTGGACGTAAGTTTTCCAACTCTTTATCCGTATACAAAAATTGAGGTATTAACGTTCTCCATAAATCAATAACTTTATATACGTTGTTTCTATCTTTTAAGTCTATCTCACTAACATACTCAAAATACTGATAAAAATTATATCTATCTAGTGCATCTAGTTTATCCTCATGCTCCCCAAAATAATCTAAAAATCTATTGTGTATAGCTTCCATATTTCTCTTAAACAAAAATTTTTATGGATATAAACCATAAAAGCACTTAAACTTAATAATTAATCATTTTTTAATCATATACATAACGTCACTAAAAGAATACCCTTGATTTCGAAGATTTAAAACCTTAACACAAAGATGACCACATATAACTGAATTAAAGTCCTGTCTTCGTTCGTCATTGTAAAATAAGTTTTTGGTACCAAGATTTTGTACTAGTCGTTTAGGAGGAACACCACCATAAGAATCGAACACGTAATTTTCGTTGTTATCTTTCCAATAGCATATCCAATGAGTACTAATGTTTTCTGGTCTATCGAAGTTAACTATACCACACTCATTTATATAGTGTGGAAGCTCGTCACTCATAAATACACCTCGTAATCGTTTTATCTTTAATTCTTTAACCAACATCTCTATATCGAAGTTGGCCAACGGTTTTAGTTTTTTGACTTCTTTGGTTTATCTGCTCCTTGTTTTTCTTCTATAGCCATATTGTGTCTTTTTTGTTCTTTAAATTCTTGTTTATTTTTCTTAGCATCAAGTACAGTTTTAGTAATCGCTGCTGCACCACCTGCTAATGAACCAACTACTCCTAAAGCTGCTAGAGTGGCTGGACTTGTAAAAATAAAACCACCCATATGCTCTTTCTTAATCTTTTTCATTTGTGCAGTAGTTAAAGTTAAATCCATTCCTTTACATTCTTTAATTTTTTTTTGGATTTATCGTTAAGTTGTTTCTTTGTTAATACATGATCAATATTTAAATCCTTTAGATCACTGTAAGGAACACTAAACATACAACCTTTAATAGAACACATCTTCCTATTTATTTAAGAGAAAAACTTGGTTTGTGAAATTACAGTTGTTGTAGCTCCACCAAAATCAATTAAGGAATCATTCTCATCTATTATCCTTATCTCAAAATTACTAACCTTGTCTTTAGATATAGAAAAAAATAATGGATAAGTAGGCTCGTAAATAATACTGTGTGTAAACTCAGCATCTGTTTTAAACAATGCTACAATTCCTGTTTCTCTATGTGTGTACTCCGTATCTTTAACAAATATACCATCTGCTATATTACAGTGAACGTTAATTGTATCGAACAAATTAAACTTTGGTACCTTATCTCCAACATGTTCTATGTTACTAGCCAAGATTTTCTCACTAAAACCTTATACAGTATTAATGGTATCTAAGGTTATATCACAATGGCCTCTAAATATTTTAACTCTATTTTTCTCTGTCCTCAGTAAATTTAATATTTTTAAAAGCATCGATGGAGTATAGAAGAATTGATTTAATACATTCTTCTACTTGTTTTAAATTATATTGACCAGGTTGAACTATGAGTTGTTCTGTAAGATTAGGAAAGTCAGAGAAGCTACTACAAAATGTTAATTTATTATTTCTTTCTGTAATGTTTGGAGTTAGATATGTACTGTAAAACCCAACTAGCCCTATACTTAAATAGTTGTTACTGTTGTCTAATTCGTAATGGAGTTTCTTGTTTAAAACAGAAGTATCACTCGTTAACTTAAATACCTTAGCCATTTGGTATGTAATAAATGAACGAGTTTTATTTACCTAGAGATATTCCAAGAGAGAATGTAATCAAGTTAATAGAAGGTATCATTCAAAAGTTAGAATACAGCTTAAAGAAGAAAAGAGAAAACTACGAATTGTTAGATATGTATACTACACTTTGATTACGTTATCGGTTATACTTCCTGCAACAACTGGGTTTATTAATATTTTTATACCCGTAACAATCTACTCAATATTAACAACGTCTCTTGCAACTGGAAGTGCTATTATAACAGGTTTGTCTTCTAGGTTAAACATAAGCAAACGAAAAGATGAATATAAAACCGTTGTCACTTGTATGGACTCATTTAAAGAACAGTTAGAGATGATAATAACATTAAATGGCGAAATGGATGAAGAATATATAAAAAATAAGTTACATAAGATCAGAGAACAACTTAATGATACAAGATTATAAAAGGTGCTAGCATCCAGGGACTCGACGATTTATCAGGTCTTAATCAAAATTTTCTCTATAATAAATGAGTAAGGAAACTATTAATTGTGATGTAAAAGAGATGATAAAAGAAACAACAGCTAAGAAAAGAAATGGAGAACTTATAACTGATGATATTCGATGTCATATTGTGGGTCCATCTGGTTCTGGTAAAACTTTTCTGTTATCTAACTTCTTATTACAGCCAGGTTGGTTAAACAATAATTACTTCTACATATATTCTAAAAGCATGAATCAGTCAAAGTATGAACAATTAAAAGACTGATTTGAAAAAGCAGAATTAAACTTCAAGAAGCAAATAGCAACGTTCTTAAGCAGTAATGATTGTATTGTACCTATTGATGAATGTGAAAAATACTTTGTCCTCGTGTTTGACGATTACATTTTAGAGAACCAAGATACTGTTAGAAATTACTTTACGAGAGGTAGACATAGACATTTAGACTGTTTGTATCTTGCACAGACATATTCAAAACTACATAAACAGCTTATAATAGATAACGTTAACTTCCTATGCGTATTTAGACAAGATGATACTAATCTTAAACATGTGTATAACGAGTTTGTTGGAGGAGATATGCCTTATGATAAATTTAAAGAGATATGTTCAAAATGTTGGCAAGGAAATTATGGTTTTATAGTAATTGATATGACAAGGAAGATAAACAGTGGTAAGTATAGGAACAAGATAAAACACTTCTTAAACGTTTGACGTATTTTCATGTTTTTTCGTTTTAACGGTTTAGGTTTTTCAGGTTTTTAAACGTTTTTGACGTTTTTTAACGTTTTTCACGTTTGTTCGTTTTCTATATAAATGGATGAGAAAGAAATTAATGAGAATATTAAATTAAAGGAGTTCTTGGTAAAGGGCTTCAAATCTTGGAAGAAAGAAAGAGCAGGTATATACGATAAATTTAAGACGCAAGAACAACCTGTAATTGATGCTATCCAAAATTTAAGAAGTGAGATCAAACAAGTAGCAGAACCAAATAAAAATCTAATAACTGAACTTGTTAAACCTGTAAATAAGACGGCTTCAATAGATCCTAGTCTACTAGAAACACCTAAAAAGATAACTTATGATAGGTCTCCAGGTAGTAGTGATACACCTATAACAGGATAAATAAAACAAATTAAAGACAAAGTGGAAGGAGTAAAGCCTTTAACAACAGCAAAATCATTTGGCAAGATTGCAACAAAATATTATAGTAAAAGAAATGATAGTGTATTTGGAATAAGAGCTGTTGAAGAAGATGGAAAAATAATAAATAAGATAGTAAAATCTAAAGTTAAAGTGAGTGGTGATGATTTGATAATTAGTGGTAAAACTTATAAAAGAACAGAAGGTCTATGGGAATTTTTAACGATGAATACTAATAAAACCATTGAAGATTATGATGATGACGATTTTGAACAGTACAAGGAAATAATGATAGAATCAGACGTTGAGTTCCAAAAATAAAATCGAGATAAAAAAGTAGCATCTAATAGGGGTTTTAAGCACAATAATATTATTAAGCCTATTTGGGATGATTATATTAAGCCATATTTACCTCCAACACCAACAAGAAAGAAAACACCAAAGTCTGTGGAAGGAATAAAAGTATACAACGAATTACGTAAAGAATATATAGGGATGGATGATGTTAGAAAGCTTATAGATAGGCTAATAGTTATAGATGGAGAAGAAAAGGCTTGCTAATAATAACTTTTATAATGTGAAAGTAGGTATAGTGAATATGATTAATAATAAGCTTTCACAATTTATTCCTAATGATCCGAAAGGTATATGATATTTGATTAAGATCTTAAATACATTACCCCCATGATTTTGGAATGATGAAAAGCTTGGAAAAGGACTAATTAAGATTTTATACATGAAGGGAATACCAGAGTTACATATACCAGGCTTTTCATACTGCGGGCCTTTTCGAAGCTACAAGAAAGATTAGAAAGAGGTGATAAAGGTATTAACCACTTAGACGAGGCTTGTAAGGAACACGATATATACTACAGAGACAGTAAAGGTACAGAGTCAAGACATATAGCAGATAAGAAACTAGAAACTAAAGCATGGAATAGAGCATTAAGTAGGGATGCATCAATTGGTGAACGATTAGCTGCATATGGTGTTGGTACTGCTATGAATGCTAAGGTTAAGTTAGGATGGGGATTATAAGTTTTTAAATGTTATTATGTATGATTCTTTTATGGATACATTCCATAAAAAGCGTTGTTTCAAGATTTTCTGTTACGTAAGAGAAACGAATTTTTACCCTTTGTTTATATGAGAAAAGAATTGTTACCCTTTGTTTATGTAAGAGAAACGAATTGTTACCCTTTGTTTATGTAAGGAAACGAATTGTTACGCTTTGTTTATGTGAGAGGAACGAATTGTTACCCTTTATTAATGTAAGAGGAACGAATTGTTACCCTTTGTTTATGTAAGAGGAGCGAATTGTTACCCTTTGTTTATGTAAGAGGAACGAATTGTTACCCTTTATTTATGGAAGAGGAACGAATTGTTACTCTTTATTTATGTAAGAGGAACGAATTCTTATTCTTTGTTTATGTAAGAGGAACGAATTGTTACTCTTTGTTTATGTAAGAGGAACGAATTGTTACCCTTTGTTTATGTAAGAGGAACGAAGATTTTCTTTATAATAAATGGATAGTATAGAGAGTTACGAGTTACAGAGTTTTAAATCTAACTCAAGAACATTTAATAATTTGAACGAAGCTAACAAAGATATTGAATTTGATTTCGATGTGGGGAGGGGTTCATACATCCACACAAAGCAGATTGTCATATGACTTTTGAAGTTGCAGGTGCATCAGTTGGAGGAACGTTTGGTGCAAATGATACTATAAAACTTGTAGATAACTTCTTACCATTCTTCTTTTCTCAAATTGAGGTTAGAAAGCATGGAGTTGTTATAGATAAGATTAAACTACCTGGAATAACATCTACAGCTATTGGAACATTAAAGATTTCCAAACCAGAAGTTGAACGTTTAAAAGAAGCAGGATTTGAAACAGATGATAAACTTGGTCTACGAAAGGATTTTAGCGTCTTGTATCCACTAAGATTAATTCCAGGCTTTTTAAGTGATTATAAAGAGGTTATGCGGAAAGGTGGATTGAGAATAACATTTACAGAAGCTAATAATAATAACGATGCCTTGTACAAATCGACTGGAACAGGAGCAAGTGCAACAGCTCCTCGTGATGGAAAAATAACAATAAAGATTATGGAGATAAGGATGCCAATTATTGAATACGAATCTAATTACGAAACCAGTTAAAGTTGAATATTCTAAAAAAGAAACTAAAATCATGTTTTCATTCCATACTTATCAGTGTGTTCAGAAGACTGTTGTAGGTTCTTTCTTGGAGTTCGATGTTACTACTCAATTTAATTCTAGACAATTTGATATGCCTGTTTCGTAGTTGTAATGTTCCAAACTGATAGAAGTGGTAAACAAACAGCAGATGCAAGTAAGGTCGATCATTGTAAGATAAAGAATATCTATCTTAAGAATGGAAGGAATGAGGTATTTCCAAACGAATCAAGAAACTTAGATATTGCTAACAGGGATTATTTTAAGATGTATGAAGATTATAAAGCATTTAAGAGAATAACATGTGTTAATACCGAAATGTACTATGATCCTAAAGAGTTTATAGATAACAAACCAATGTGAGTGATTAATTGTAGTAAGAGAAAGAATGTATCGGTAAATGAGAGAACAAACATAAAGATTGTAGTAGACTTTGCAGAAGCTGTTTCTGATAATACTATATGCTATGCGATTTTAATTGGACAAAAGAATTTTACGTATGACCATAAGAAAGCAATAGAAGAGTTTTAGATAGTTAAATGTAATTTTTGTAATGCTTACGAAGGTTTTCCATAAACGTTATTCTAAAATTAGCAAAAATGATTAAAAATGTTTTGTTAAAGATAAAAATTGAAGAGTGATTATTGATTTTCTATATAATAAATACGATGGCGAGTCATATTGAGCTTTTAAATAAACTTGCAAGTCTTGAGCAAAAAGAAGTTATTGGATTAAGAGAATTAGAATTAGATACAGAATATAAGATTGTGAAAATAGAAAAGATCAAAACTAAGTTTGGAAAGAGCTTTCTAGTTGAATGCGAAGGGCTTAAGGGCTTTCTTCCACCTAGATTTACAAAACACTTTACAGATAAAATGATTGATGAGATCATTAAAGATGGAATAAAAATCAAATACACTGGTCTAAAAGATAATTACCCAACTGTTGAGTTCTGTACGTAAATTATAAATGGGACGCGGTTTTATGAAATTTTTCATAAAATGAACATTTTCCTTATAACAAATAAGAAGCTATGGATAATTATTTGAATAAGAAAAATGATGTTAAAGCATTGAGATTCCATCGCATAGATGAGTTAGAAAAAAGTAAACCGTACGAGATAACATTATGGAAATTGATTCAAACACAGCGTTATGGTCAAAAAGTTTTAGTACATTTAGATGAGAAGTAAAAGACGTTATTACCACAAAGATATAATGATGATACTGAGCAAGTGTTGAAAGACATGAAAAAATATAAGCTGTTTGTTAAGTATGAAGGTTGGAAAGACTTAGATAATGGTTCTAAAATACATCAGTTTTACTTTAGAAATGAATCCAAAAATAGCAAAAATGATTAAAAATATTTTTTAGAAGGAAAAAAATGGAGTGGTTATTACGGATCCTCAAAAAAGTTCATTCTTGCTAATAATTTCAATGTAATTGTGAAAAATCTGCAAACCGATGTCCAAGTAGTTTTTGATATTAACGGTTGTCTATTCAGCTTGAATTACGATCAGTGGACAGAGTTTAAGAAGTCATCGTTTCCTATAGAGAACGAAGTTAGCAGAAGATTCCATTATCATTATCCGAACTGGTAATTTTAAGTATTTTTTAAGTGTATAATTGTTTCTATGGTTTCAAGACTATAAAAACTAAGACCTTTAGACATACAGAACGCAATGCAATTTGTTTTTTAAAGATACATGTATAAATAAGAGCTTTATAAGAGTTTTTAAATTATATTCTTAGTGTTATGAGACCTACAAAACATTCAAAAAATAGCAAATTTATTTCTCTATTGATTGTCGTTTGAATTTTGAAAATCGGTTAAAAATAAGGATGATATAAGCAATTTTCGTTTTGCATCTGAAATTTCAGAAGTTATGCATTCCCGCAGCACTTGACCCTGTACGTATGCATTCCAAAAATGCAATCAGATTGTCAAAATATTCAATAGAAACCAAGATATAGATAATCTTATTGCTATATATTTTTGAATTTGCCGCTTCTATAAACACTCATGCTTACGTAGTCACCCTAAAGGATCGTGTATCAGTAAGAGACCCAAAAGATATTTCGTCACGGATTCAATGACATCATGTTATTACGTTGTCTCGGGCATGGAGACTACGTCAGATCCAGCGCTCTCTCGCGGCTGCTAGCTAAAAGTTGTGTTGAAGGAAGAGGCTAGTATATATATATATATGTTGGTGTGAGAAGAAGGAAAAAGAAACTGGATTGTTAATCACGCTTCAAAAAAGCAAGAGAGAGAATGATCATCTCTCTCATGTACATGTATGCTATTGCTTCTCCCAACTGAATCTATATATATATGCAGTAGCCGTATGCAGCAAACTAAACTTTAAGTTCGCATTACTCAGCCATTAGTAGCCGATTTGCACCAAACAAAAACTATATTTTCAATCAAAGACAGCACTATGAGTTATAAGTTATAGATGTAAGTTTTTATGATTTGAAATGTTATAAAAGCCTATGCGATCTCACTTTCGGATTGTTGATGATTGATATGGTTTTGATTATGAAGAGCCTCGTTTTAGGGCGCTTAGATCGTTATGATGTGTTTAAGTTATGATGATTGATATGGTTTTGTTTATGAAGAATCTCATTTTAGGGCGCTTAGATCGTTATGATGTGTTTAAGTTATGGTGATTGATAAGGTTTTGTTTATGAAGAGTCTCGTTTTAGGGCGCTTAGATCGTTATGATGTGTTTAAGTTATGAGAATTGATATGGTTTCGTTTAAGCCGGAATGATTGGTAGCTAGGTGTAATTCCTTATGTAAATGCTTTGTGATTTCCTACTGTGCTAATAGTTAAAGTACTGGTGGAAAATAAAAAGTGTCATAGATTGTTTTATTTCTTTTCAATGTCATATGTGTTGGATTAAAGTTTTCTATCTTATTCGTGTTTCTCATCTAAATACTTTGCGCTATGTGTAGTTAGTTGGACCCTTATGTAAAATGCTTTGTGTTTTCCTGTGAGATGTTCAAAAGATATTGGGAGGGAGATAGTTGTCTGCAGAACCTACATATGTACACTACTCTTCTACGTGCAAAAATAAGCCTGCCAAAAAATAATGAACATAGGCTTAAAAAGAAAATATATATTTTAGAATTATGACGACATCACCTCCTATGTCTCGACGCAGGAAGCTGTGAAATCATACATAAGGTCTTCTACAATGCCTCTGGACCTGAAAAACAAACAAAAAAAAGAACGAAGAAGCTCAAATAGGAGAGTTATAACTTAATGTACCATCAAACACCAGTATGGTACAAATTGTACCATAAGTACCCCAATGGGTTATGAGCATCTTATAAGTTTACTTTGATGAAAGAATTTACAGTATAAGATCTTTGTGCATATGTCATAGTTTCACAGTAATAACTGTAAACTTGTAAACATAAAATACACTTTCCTTGCATTTCAAAGAAACCCTTTGCTGCTTGGATGCAATATAATACACAGTCGTCTTTTATGTGGAAATATTCGTCGTAACCGTAGCATACCACTTGTAAACGTAAAATAGTGTCTGCCTACATTTTATAAAACTATTCCGATAGTGAAAATCAATTTATATTAATCTTTTCTCATTTTAGCCGTAAAATGACAACTTATATGACGGTCTATTGTAAACTTGCACTATGCAATGTATTAGAAAATCATTTAAAAATGGAAAATGATATGATTTCTTTAAATTAACATAATCTCGAAAAATTTGCAAAGTTCCTTCTTAGGATAATCGTTAGTAAGTAAAAACTGTGCAGTTATAGTTTAGGTACACATACTCAGAATCATAATATATCCTTGGCTTTCAACGGCATGTTTACTCTTGCATAAGGAAGGACTTGTATTACTGGAATCAGATTTACATTAAAAGGGCTTTTCTGTTATCGGTACAAATAGAGCGTAGTATCATAAAAACTAACAGTAAATATAAAAGACACTAGCTAACTTGTGCTACACAGCTACTAAAATCGAGAATGGTAGGATTTCGGACTTCAATTTCTGAGCTTGCGACATCTAAGACCATGTTAGCCAGTCACCATTTTGAGGGATTACGTTCGTCGGCGAGCTCACTATTCTTGAAAAAGGAAAGAATAAAGGATTGGTGAAGGAAGCAAGAGGCCTGGGACCTGTATGATAGTACGGCATTGGCCTAACATGAATGAGGAAAACTCGATCAAGATGGCTGGCTTGAAAAAACTTCATACACTTTTAAAATCATGTGCCCCCACAGGAAATCGACTCCGTGAGCGCTCTCACAGAAGGCAAAGTGAGTTTAAACCGCACAAAGTAGGAGCACGGAAACGTTTTTTAGCAACAAATATAAGATTGTTTTTAACAGGCGTTAACATAACATTTACCATGTCACTAACGGGTGCAGATGTTGTTACTAACGGGTGCAGGTGCTGTTTTGGCGCACATCATCCTGGAAGATTTACATGGAAGATTGAATTCTTTGCATGTAATGATATGTTTAAGGAAAAAAATCTGCAGTCATCACAGTTAAACACAAATTAAAACACCTGTATTTTATGTTTACAACTGTAGTGTTACTAGTGTAAAGGCATTATAAGTGCTTTACATGGATAAAATAAGTGAGTGGATATGAGAGATGACTCCATTAGGTGCTATTTTACACCGGCAGCATATTTCTGCACAGTGTAGAGGACCTGAAGTTTATGTTTACAATGCAGATTTACTAGTGTGAAACCATGGCAACTGCAATTGAAAAGATGAACAAAGAAACTAGTATGAAACCATGAAGTTAGTGCCAAAATCAATTTCTTTCCACTACCGTTGATTGCGCGGATACCCACGACGCCTGGTGTGCCTCGTCTTTCCGGACACAACCTGCTCTAACACGTTGTCCCACCAGCTTCGCATTGCCTTGACTCGGTTACATAGCATTTTTTTGCTTTTACTGGCTACCTAGCGCAGTTTGGTTTATGTTTTTTTCCAGTGTAACTTTTATTCTACACAACCGCAAGGAATATTTATACGAAAATCGTAATTGAATTGCAATTTTTCAGGAATTATTCTTGTGGCCTCTTTGAGCTGTATCTATACCAAGTGATATATTTTCATGTCACCCAGTGGAAACATTTTAGGGGTTAATAACAAAAAGATTAGTGAAAAAATTATATTTTTCCAACCATACTTTTGAAGGTGCAAAAACGTAAAACTATAAATACTTATAAAGCTTGTATAAGGTAGCGTAAAATTCAACTGGCTTCATGAACGAAGCTATCTTTCTACGGTGTTTCCAATAATGCTTTAACAACGAACAAATACATAGTTTAGTGCGTAACGTATAGATAATTTCATGCCATATGCAATATTTTCTGCTATCCTCGGATAATCTGGGGCCACCTGCTGCGTTCCTGTGCTGATTCTGTTGTCATTCTTGTTTTTTTTTTTTGAAGCCAACTAGTACACGTTAAGGGGGCGCAGTGACTCAGTAGTAGAGCGTTCACTTCCGGTGCTTGGGGTCCCTGGTTCGATCCCAGCTATCGGCGTTTGGCCTTTTTGGTGGACAAACACGGTGCTTCTGGGTTTTCTCAGGATTCTCCCGTTTCCTCCCGTTTTCTTCATACCACCATTTATCTCATTTTTCATTATCAGCGTTTCCTTTAGCCTAACCGGCTTATCCATGGGACGTTAAACTTAAAGATTGCAATTCATTTTAGTGCACGTTAATGTCTTATAGTGAATTTGTACAAATAAATACAAATCTATAACATAAAAACGATACAAAAAGTCGATTTACTTTAAATGAAGTACATATGCTATGAATTTATACATTGATCGGTACAATAAATCTACACCTCATAAATAAAATAGGAAAGTAGGAAAATAAAATTAAGAGGTAATAAATATCCAATCAAAAAGTATAAAAATATATTTGAAAAAAAAACTTTCTAAAATTTTAGTATAAGAACCCATTAGAATGAGGATAGGTACCTAACTTGAGACCCCTCCTTATCTTGTAAAGTATTAGCTGAAATCTACCGGTAGCTGAAATCATATAAAAAAATCAAACAATGTGGGCGCTATTTGTTTATCCGAAAAGGAAAAATACCTTCAATTGTTGGAAGGATATTCATATTTTGTAGGATGCATACATTTTTCCCAGTTGCTCATAAATCGTAACTAAATACACATACATTTTCCTAATTAGAAACCAAAGGTGGAAGTTAGTTTTGCTTTCTTTCGAAACAAATGATAAGCGAAAATCGTTCTAGTTAATCTTTACCAACGAGCAGAGGACTAGCTCAAGAGAGTAATGGTCCCGGACGTAGGAACAAAAAACAGTTCTGATTGTTTGGCGTTATCCATTTCTTGCAACTTCGAATTCAAATAGCAGAAATCAAACGATTGTTGCTGTCGGTCTTCGTGACCGTGGGGGCTAGCGCTATATGCTAGTAACGAATATCGCTCTTGGCGTGCGTTCAAACCAGACCCAAGGAAGTTCTTTGTAACATTTTATAACACTTATTTAAATTAAAATAAGATGAAAATAATACTCAAAAAACCGATTTACTTAGTTTTGTGCAGATAAGTAGTGTTAGAAGCACGGCAGGGCTCGTTTTGTTCCTCTTGTGCTTCATGTGAGTAACTTAAAAAACAGCTGGCTAGGATAGCGCGTAAAACAGCAGGTTAGAGTAGCGCTCGATAAAAGTACTTCCGGGAACATTACTCTCTCGAACGGGTCGTACGAGGAGTGACTTTGTCCTGTGCTTAGAGCCAGTAATTTATTTGGTATTGTGCTGGCATTTTAGATCAATTTCTTACTTACTTGGTACACATGTGCATGTTAAAAGAAGTGAACTAAACTTGTTATAGGTACAAAAAGTGTATTTTTTTACAGTGCGTGTATTCTAAAATTGAAGAAAATGAAGTATATTGAAAATGTAAAGTTTTAAATGTATGTACCTATACAGGATTTGACTTAAAGACAGTATTGAATGAGAATTAATAAAGGGACTCCTAATACTACACAAAAAGCTGGATCCCCTCCTATTAGCTAACGCTAATAAAAATGAAAGTGTAGTGACTTTGGTCACATTTTTTAATATAATTTATTATTATTCTATTTTTATGTATTACCATATGTCCTAACTTAAATTACACACTGCACAGAAATGAAATACATGAAATCATAATATGGTGTGATGTGTTATTTAAAACATACAAACCTACGCATTTAAAAGAGAAAGTGTCATCACTGTTTTACTGTGTCGTCAATTATAACAAAGAAAAAGCAGGATGTTCTACCTATTGGAAATTCTCGTGGTGAATACGTTTTTATGTACTGCTGCTACAGCAAATTACGGTAGAATTGTTGGAGGAAACGTTACAGATATAGAGAAATATAAGTATGTTGTCCAAGTTTTTGTTGTTTACCCGGACGGAAAAATATCTCTTTGTGGAGGATCTATTCTCTCTCAGTATTGGATCCTTACTGCAGCACACTGTTTTGTTAAGGACAGACAATTCGAAAGAATTGAGGTGGTTGCTGGGCATACGGATCTACTCCCACCAGAACCTTTTAGCAGAGGCACGGTTTCTCTTACGATTCCACATTCCAGTTACAGTCCTGCAGGTCGAGATGATGATATTGCGCTTCTAAAACTTAAACTGGGACTAACAAATTTTCATAACTTGTCTGTAGCAACATTGCCTAAGGATATATTTTCTAGTACAGTCACACAAAACAGTACATGTACTACAGTTGGCTGGGGTGAAACCGATGATGGTGAATTAGGCAAACTGTTAATGGAAGTTGAGATGCCTATCGCGGATGTAAATATTTGTAATACAGTTTATGCTAGAGGTGTAGATCTTAATAATACAATATGTGCTGGAGATTTAAACGGGGGCAAAAATTTTTGTTCCGGGGATTCAGGCGGACCTCTAATATGTGATAATGTAGTTGTGGGAGTTGTTTCAAGGAACGCTGCTGATAATTGTGGCAAAAAAAATACTCCTGGTATATTCACGAAAGTTGCTTCATATCTCAATTGGATTCAAGATGTAATAGCAAATAATTCTGAGGAAAATAGTTCTACATCAAGAGATGGTTCTACATCAACATATGGTTCCACATCAAAAGATGTCTCTAAATCAATTGCTCATCAAAATATTCCTAAAACTCGTATCATATATCTCTTTTGCATATATATTGTCGTACACACACTTTCCAGTGTATAATACAATTAGTGTAAAGCATTTCAAAATTCGTTGTAAACGTAGGTTTGTCTTATTTTCCACGAAAATAAAACTAGAACTTATATGCAAGAAGTAGTAGCTAATAATTCTGAAGAAGATGGTTCTACATCAAAAGAAGTTGCTAAATCAATTGTTCACCATTCCTAAATCTCATGTAATATGTCTCTTTTACATGTATATTGTCGTACAGACATCTTTCAGTGTATAATACAATTAGTGGAAAACATTTGGAATTCGTTGTGAGAGCATGTTTGCATAGTTCCTAAGAAACTAAAACTAGAACACATTTGAATTTACGTTAGGACAGATTTAATTTACTTCAACGTCTGGATACTAAGTGCGGAAGTAGAATTTAATCTGCATAATGTACTAAAGTCACTACGATATATCTGGTATATGGCTGAAACAATGTCTTAATATATGGCAACAATGCGAACTAAAGATCACACCCTTGATTCACCCACGCGTTGAGCCAATGAAGTCGTTTGCACAAGACAACGATAATATTGGGGAAGCCGATAATTTCGGCTATAAAATCGACATCAATGTACTGAATTTGTAGTTTGGACATGCACCGACATTATCGGCCTATCTTCCGACGACAGCAATGCAGCCGGAGAAGCTTTCGAAAATGTAGGCGAAATTGCAGGCACCGACTTTGTCGGTGGAAATGTTTTCTGATGAGCGAATACACATGCTGCCGGCCATTAGTTTAGATGAAGAGAGTGAGTGACAAGCCGCTATGTATTCTTCTTTCGGTTCTTGCCTTTGGAGCGTTGTTATTTCCATCTTTTCTACTACAATTGAATATTATTATTATTATTATTATTATTATTATTATTATTATTATTATTATTATTATTATTATTATTATTATTATTATTATTATTATTATTATCTTGTCCTACAAACAACTAGGAACAGATTGTTATTTTTCCACAGTCTCTGTTTTGGAGTAGCTAGTTCCCTTTATTACATAAAGTATAAAATTTGGAAATCTTGAGAGTACTGATTTCCATCTAAATAGCTATTATCAAATAGAATATAGGAAATTTAGATAACCAACTTCCGTTGATTATTTTCTACTCGCTTTTTATTTTTGTTCTCTCTATCTCTCTCTCTTTGATTGTTTCTTTTTCTAACTTACTAATGTATTTAAATTCTATTATATTACAGAATTGTGTGTTTGCACTCTGTTGAATGAGTGTTCTGGAACTTCGAAGCACACATAATAATTAAGGTTATTTATATACCATTCTTTAAATACCATTAAAAATAAAATTCATATTCATATACCATTAAAAATAAAAACCACAAACCGTAAAATAAATGTTTTATATGTAGTAATATATCCAGGAACTGCATTATTAACCGTTTCACACTGCCACAAATATGTACAGTAGATATTATTCATTTCTGGAAATTAATTTAAGCGGAATTTAAATGGGTGGCAACCTTCTTCACAATGTTAGACTTTCGAAAAACGCTTTGTATTAATACTACTAATACTAAAATTATATTATTATTATCGTTAATGAACGGTCTGTGACCAACAGAGGCTTCTTCCTCAAACCTCTGGTAAGAAATAGAGGGAGTTTGAGGGTTACGAATGTTTCGTGACTCAATCAAAAGTACAATGAGATCGAGTACTTCAAAAAAAAAATAATAATAAAATAAAATAAAATAAAATAAAAAATAAAATAAAAATAGAAATCCATTCACGCGATTGATATATACGTATATTTTAAGTACCGAATTCTTTTAAGATCGATTATTTGAATACTTCTATATTTCAACATTTTTCAATATTTCGGTATTTTTCAGTGATATTACGATTCTTCAATACTTTTGATGCTTTAATATGTTCATGTTTAGCAATTTTTCGATTTTCTCAATTTAACCTCTTCAATCCCAAACACTTATCTGCAATCGTGCAATTTATATATTTGAGTATTTTTATCATAGAAAAGCAAATTTTTATACTTTTCAATTAGAGTGATCTAAAACATACAAATGATGGTTTGTAAGAAGACAGTATGTAGGCATATTTATGTTTATAAGCCGAAGCTGCATAATTGAAAAAATAAAGAAAGCCTGTGAATTTCAGTATATTTGTTATTTAGTGCACTGTGTATATTAGAATTATTCAACTATCAAAATACGAGGACAATATGTTAAAGCTGTCTACCAAAGGTGGCTCCTATGACCGGTAAATTACGACAGTAAAAAATGAAGTGGTATTGCTTCAAAGAAATAGACGTAAAATTTTCTCGTGCTCTGACTGTTGAGAACAAAAATAAGAACAGTAATATTTCTTCTCTCATTTTGATGCGGCAACACTTTTAATTTTTACGGACATTACTTCCCTCCTGAGCCGAGTCTGGCATCTAAATGGTAATATTTATTATCATTATATTCCTTCTTCTTTCTCCTGTATTTCATATCTATTTTACTTTGCATGCAAATTATCAGGACAGTTTCTATCTTTCTCAATACACAAAACATCTTTCACTTAACACACTTGAATTCTTTTCATTTTGAACACCCAACCTTACGCCATATTTGGTAGTTTTTGTCTTCAGCTTTTCTTTATTTATTTACATATCTGCATTACATTCATCCGTTTCTTCAGATCCTCACATAAGTTTTTGATTGATTCAGGGCTTAGCATCTTGTACATCACTGAGGCTATAGGAAACGTGAAATACAACTTCACGCGGGATCCTAACCACATGAGCTCCCACCAGAAATCAAACCCGGCTTACACGCAGTTAAGGCGCGCATGTTTACCATGTAGCCACTCCGAAATATGAAGGCGGGGAATACAGTAAGTCTTGCTAAGAGTATTCGAAATTAAAATTCTCTTTTCTATGGGCTATCAACTAATTCACTAAATACACTTCGACTCAAAGCGCATATACCCAACGTACCAATATTTGTTCTTCCAGATCTAGAAATGCTTACCTATTACGGACACACATGGAGTTGGAAACACGCCAGATATCTGCGTTACCAAGGACCACACGGCCACAGCAGATCTGTGCTAATGGCAGTGGCGTGTTACGACCAACTCCATACTGCGTGAGGAGTAGTAGAACGTGAATGGACAGTGAGCTGAGCAATGTTAGTGTAAAATGATAGTTCTATCTAGTTTTCAAAGAAGGAAAATAGTTCCTCCGTCAAGTTCTGCAAGCCGAACAAAACTTTCAGGTCTGTTAGGTGTACATCAAAGGACAGTGTCCAAAGTGATTACAACCTACAAAACCTACTTCAAATTCTCATCCGCGAAGTGAAATAGTGGTTGGAACAAAATCGCCGTTGACAGATATCGCCAAGCCTTACGGCGTATTGACACTCTGAATCCTAGTATGATTGCGGAGCAAATAATCGAGAAAGAGAACTAGCAAATTCCCCAAACGGCGTCGATAATCAGAGTCTACAAGGTACATGACATGAATATGTCCTGATATGGATGGCCTCCTTAATGGACCATAATGCTTTAGCACAATGTCAAGAGTGAAACATGCCGACGCCTCTGTGCCGTTGTAGACTCAAATATCTTGTTTTCTGTAGGTTGTGCCAGTGTCCGTGATTATGTCGTCATTTTTCGGAATCATGTACTTTGTGGTCCAGCTATCTCCGTTGTGAAACAGAATAACACCGAGAAAACCCATTGAATGCAAAGAAATTTTCCTAAACCTGTGGTATGGGTAGGGAATGCAAAAGCTCATCTAACCTAGCATCCTACAGACCGAGCAAAGTGACATTAACACGTTGTTACAAATATTCACAGGAAAAATAAGGGGAGAATGAGTAACTTCGTTGGGAGCTTGTACCAAAATTGTAAACCAAGTATTCCAAACATTGACTATCAACGAAGATCATGATTTTTTCGAAATGGTTTGTTCACAGCTAAGAAATTTAAGAACGAAGAAGTATGTTATTTTATAGAAAGAACTCGATTATAGAAAAGATAGCAACCATCTAATTAATATTTGAAGAGTGCAGGAGGAAAGGGAGGAGGCCCAGTTTTGGGCGACATTTCCATTTTCATGCCATCTTGTTGAGCACGCTGTCAGATTTTATTCAATGTATCGAAATGGAGGAAAGGTTTACGGTTACCCTGCAGTTTAAAAACTCCTTTTAAAATGGAAGAGGGGGTATGGTTATCACTTACAGCGGAAGAAAGAGGCATTCATTTTACTCTTACTTTTCTACCTCTTTGTCGATAAAGTTGAACTGTGTTTATGTTCCAGTGTTGACTGATGATACAGCTACATGTAGCTTCAACAATTTACTTAAAAAAATAAAACAAAACATTTCCCAATATCCATCATCTTGAGCTCTTCTGTGACTCTTGCATTAGTCAAAATAAGGATTTTACTTTATTAAGAAGCCTTCATTACATTGCAGATGAAAGGGAGAGATTCATTTCCTTTCAAGTAACATTTTCATTTCATGTCATTCCTATCTTGAACGTGATAAGAACATGAGATTGGTGAACATAAAATCAAAATGTGAAATACTAGACGATTAGAATAATGTGATCAAAGGTAGAGGAATGAAACCTGCACCATATCAAGTAAGTAAATTTGACAGTTTCATGAATCGAGATTGGGTATCATTCTTACAACCACTGTACTTGAGAAATGCTCATTTCATTCTAGGTCAATCACGAGCTTCGAGTCGAGGAAAGTCACCTAAGTTTTGTGATACGTAGGGAGACTTATAATGGTAATTGGTTTTCTTCTGTGGTTCACGTACTATTAAGAAATTGACTACCACAACCAATTTATTGGAGGAAGAATTCTTACATCCAGAAATGACTCGAGTCGGAAATTTGTAAAGCAAACGTTGTGAGTGGGGAGTTGTAGTTGCTGGTTTCTTAAATTAAAACTAAAATCTTGCGTAATTTAGATATTTAAACAAAAATATGTAAAATTAAAAAAATGAACTTTTAGGATATTCTAACTTCAGATGCTTCTTTTAGGATTAAGTAATTCGTATCGGACTTCCGAAGAAACATTAAAACAATTTAATGTCCGTGTCAATAGCGACAACAACCAGTCAGATACTCTTCAGGTTTTTTTGGAAATAGGAAAAGAAACAGTGAGAAAGAAAATGGTAGGAGAGAAGAATGAAGAAAGGAGGAAAACAAGAAGGGAAGAGGAAGTTAGAGGAAGAGGGATTACTGGATAAATGTGTGAATATGGTGAAGGAACTCAAATAGTTATTAAGAGGTAATTCATATCTAAATGCTATTACTTGAAGATTGATTTTGAAGTGATCCGGAAGAGACACATGTTCCCCCATGGATCTAGGCCCTAACATGGATCTGGATCTAGGCAACTTCGCAACTGGTAGTTGCCCCTACCCAGCCCGGGTGACGAAAAAGTTTTACTAAATAGTTTATCTGCTATTTCCAAACGTTGCATAATCTTCACTAAGTATCTGAATTCCCATAGCGAAGATCAATCACACATTTGAATCGGCCAAGAAAAAAAATAGTCACGTTTGTATCTTCCACAAGTGGTAGTTTTGAGATTCCTGAAACGATCGTCGTTATTTTGGCTCATCCTTTTGTTTTGGCTTTCCTCTTAAAGCCGATTTTGAGTACTTTTGAATCAGCTATATTTTATAACCTCTGTCATGCATCAACACATATAACATATTATTACATATATATTACAGACGCTATCATCGTAAATCAATATTAATGCTGTCACTTAAGAACTAAAATTTATCATTAATTCACGCACACTCACAAACATAAGGGACAGTGTATCGATATGGATAAAAATAATATAAAACCACCTAACTACAATTTTTGTAAGAATGTATCAGAACTATCCTCAAATTCTTATGACATACAATCAAAATATATATATATATATATATATATATATATATATATATATATATATATATATATATATATATATATATAGAAACATTAAGAGGAACATTTTATATTTGGATATACATATATCTTCTTAAATCCTCTGAACACATAATATGAATTAAAAAGAAAGAAACAAATAAAATAGGCATTTATACTATAGAATATCATAAGTGGATGAAGAATGAAAGAAAACTGTATATTATAATTCAAATGAGTCCTTTCCACCATTGAAGATCTTACGTAAATTTTTACGAGTCCTATCTCGTAGTAAGCAATAGACATTTGTAATACACTGAATATTAAACCACCCTTTCATGCACTGAGAAAACAAAATTGTGGATGGCGTACTTAAAAAGACAGGTTACATGCGTAAGTCCTGTAGTTTTTGGAATTAATTTACAGCAGACGTATAACTGGAAACGCATATTTTATAATACTTTCTGTATAAGTGTTCCATCTATACGTGCTTTCTGTACGAAACAATGTAGGCGGTCAGGATCTCACATACAAATGGACGTATAGCTGACGAACATAACATAAGTATATGCATGTGATATGCGGAAAACTGTTAGATGTCAGATATCCTGCAATGGCATGATGCAACATCTAAGGGCAGAGCCTATTTAGCTACGGATAACGTATGCTCCGCACTAATTTCTATAGTAAGCAAGAGGATACCGTATATTTGCACAATATACCGCTGTCCGGAGAACGGATTTTTCTCTCAGTGGTGTCCAAATCTTTCACTTTATTTTATTTTCTGTACGCATACATGGAATTATGTTACTAATTGCACTCGACATTTATTCCACCTTTGGATTACAAAAAAAGTTTCGTCTGTACTTTTACAGTGACCATTTCTCTTTGTTGGTCATTTAACTTGATTTGGTTGTTCCTTGACTAGGTTTGAACCATTATCGCCATATATCATGAGATACTCAAATTTATCTGTAGATTCGCCCAACTCATAGGAAGAAAAACTACGAACGAGAATTTAGAAAGTCCAGAACGACCTTCGTCGATGAGAACACGATTTATCAAGGCGAAAACCCTGGTTTAACTTCAGGATTTGTACAAGAGGGATGGGATTAAAAGTAATTTTGTAATATTATTTCACTTTACTAGTCTGAGGATCGAGTTGGTAATAAATTGGGATTACGGCGACCTGCCTTAAACCCATGCTACATGCGTTTAGTGTAAAATTAATAATGTTAGTTCTTGCATATGTTATTTGAGAATAAGACGCAGATTGAAAAGAATATATAATACCGTGAGAACCAAGCACCGTTCGGGATAAGGTACCAAGACCCTTTACACATATATTCATTTGCACAATTCAATATTATACACATTTTACTTCAATAATATATATTCACATTCAATATATATTCATATCTTAACATATACATATATTCATTAATTACCCAGTGTTTCAAATTATTAACCCCGACAAATTGAATTTTCAGGTTGCAACACTTTACATTTTGAATCCAATATA
Source organism: Thermobia domestica (assembly GCF_964235325.1). NCBI lineage: Eukaryota > Metazoa > Arthropoda > Insecta > Zygentoma > Lepismatidae > Thermobia > Thermobia domestica. Next base: position 263,094,960 of record NC_137458.1, on the reverse strand, counting down.
TCGCATATATATAGTGTCTGTCCTGGACGAAACCAGACTAGCTCTGATGTGGCGCCTTCTCGCGTCCCGCAGTGAAACTAACTGTCGGGAGAGTTAGTGGGGGGCCGTAGCAACACCTCGCACAAGTGCTTAGTCTGCAGCGAGCAGTGGTTCGGTGTGAATCGAGTGTTGAGTGAGACGTTTTGCGATTGCTCATCGTTTTCCAAGACACTCAAGGCGCTGTCCACAAGGAGTTCGTCCCACAAGGAGCGACGGTGAACGGAACTTTCTACGTCCAGGTCCTCGAAAGACTCCGCAGACGGGTCACCCGCGTTTGAGGAGACATCGCCAAGAACTGGACCCTTCACGACGACAACGCGCCCAGTCACACTGCAAGGACAACAAATATATTTCTACCCTTCCACAACCTCTACAACCCTGATCTGTCTCCGTGTGACTTTTCCCTCTTCCCCGGCTAAAACTAGGCCTCAAAGAACGTCGATTAGAGTCTATCGAAGCTGTTCAAGCTACCGTTGCAAGGATACTGAACCGCATTTCACAAGAGGAGTTCATGGGAGATCACCCCGAATGGAAGAAGCGCTAGAAGCGCTGTGTAGATACCGGTAGATTTTATTTTGAAGATTATTAGTTGTAGTTTATTTTACTTTCAATAAATCCATTTCCACAGCCTAGTCTGTATTCATTCAGGACCGACCCTGTATATATAAATTTCCCGCGCATGACGACAAAATTCATATTTCAAAGTATTCTGTTTAGTACAGCGAAAATATAGGTATAAAAGTAACTACAGATATTGACATTACTTTTGGGCCCAAACAACTACAACAATCTTTGCACTCAGAATTACCAGTGGAAACAAAAGTGGGATTAGATATTAACATGACGAAAGATTCTTATTGGATAAGGATGGAAGGAAAACACAAGTGCCATTTAATTACAGACCGGATGATCGCTCGCTACCGCAATCCATCAATATGGTGGAAACCGTTTGCTTTATACTTTACATCAATGAATACCTCTACGAATCGTGTCTTGTTACGTCTCAGCTGTTATCTAAGTTCAAAAGCTACATATTAAATGGTCGATATTTGTAAAGTTCAAAACTTGGTGAGGGATTAAAATTTAAAAACTACAGTAGAGGAATAGATAGAGAATAGATGGAAAAAATGGAGCCAAAGAAATAATTTAGGATACTAAAACTACGAAAATAATTTGTCGAATTTTAACATACAACAATCCACAGCCAAATATATTTATATAAATATCTAAAAAGTGGTCTACTCAAATGCGTGTCAAAAAGGGGTCTCTGAGTGCCAAAGTACTTGTCCGTGCTATATAGGCAACCATCTCACAAGGAATAAGCCCTGTAGAATAATTGACTATTAAGTGTTTCTGGTACCAATCACTCAGATAACGACCGGTTCAGCATGAAGTGTTAGTGTGGTCTCTAATTTAGAATTTCAAAAAAATATGCAACCCCTCAAAAACTAAGAAGCGTTTCGAGCAAAGTGTGAAAAACTAGGCTAAAGTCTATAAAACAGAAGAAATCCTAAAAGAGACTTGCTAAATAAACAAAAAATAAAAGAAGTTGATTTTGTACTAGTAAACTGTCTGCCAAATCTTACTAGTTGCTCCCAGTAGGCACGATCGCTCCCTCTTGATGCGTCAACTAATTTCAAACACTATATGCTAGATATAAAAGAAGTGAAAATTCATAAGTATCGGGGTTTGACGTCCTGGTACGTTATTACTAGAGTTTATGGTAATCAATTTACTAGATTATTTGATCCTATCCACTCTGTCACCTCTACAAACAATAATGAACTTGGCTTGGAAGGTTGACGTGAAAAAAATTGAAATTGCCAGGTTTTATCCTAAATAAAGGTCAAACGGATATATCTAAACTGTATTAACTGTCAAACAGCTACTCTTTTAGATAATTTACTGTGAAGTATCAGGGATCATTTGTTATGTGGCTATTATGTGTATAGTCGGGCCGGTTGACTAGTTAAATGGTGTATTTACTTTAGTAGATTCGAGCCGCCAAGTGAAAATATACCATCCATCATTTTTCGTAACACACTAACCTCATATAAGATCCGACGTAAAAATTCATTCACTAAGGAATTCACTGTTATATGTATTATCAATACTTCATAGTAACTTAACTACTGGGCACATATACACAGGCGTCTTGCTATTTACTTATATTCATTTCAACACGCATTTATATTCTAATAACACTATCATTAATTACTTATTTATTTATTCATCACTTTTCTTTACGACGTCGATTTGTCTTTAGTAACCCTATTCTTCATCACTAATCCCGAGACTATTCAAAGCAGTCTACATAACTATATTAAAGTCAGCAATTGCCATAATCCATCAACTTGAACGTGTAATCCTGTATGAACAAAGTATAAATTTCTGTCGTAACAAGCTATCGTATAATTCACTTCACAGCTTTAGAATTTTATTCTGTATGCAACGAAAGTTCAATGTTATGGATAATATGACACAACATATCAGAAAAATCAACAATGTCATTACTTGCAGCACGCAACAGATAAGTGATTTGTAAATGCATCCCGAAGATAGAAATAACACCATTTAGACAAAATTGAAAGTTAAGTTGAAACGCGAAGATTATTATGACTATTATATTGGTTACTAGGATATATAAATTATCGTGCTTCTCGGGAATATTTATGTACAAGTTAATTTTCTAATTACCTATTCGTATGGACCTAAGCTAATGTTTACTCTTAATTTATTATAAAATAATGGTCACTTCCGTATAAACCAGATCTCTAAGTATTTAGATAATAGGACATTAGCAATGAATAATACTAAATTTACACGCGATAGTCTGAAAACAGCCTGTACACAACTGAATAATCTTCGACTATTTTGTTAATTATAAGAAATGTACTATAAAATTACAGTACGAACTACTATAAAATTCCTCGCTATAGAGGAACGTACTTCTTATGACGGACCAAAAGGATAAATAACAACGACAATACACTGTCCATCACTAAATATTTCATACCCTCACTCTCATCTTAATCCTAAAAACTACACTACTCACTTAAACACATGCACATTGCTCTCCACATACCCAAGATAGTATGTATTGATACATATAACTTTACATGATAATACATATTATCACACAACTCGACTATATATGAATCAAATAATATTATTTAGTTTCATCAATCGGCTCTATGAATTGAAAAGAGGAGACGAAATGATCAGAGCCAAGTATCCCTTCTGCTAACAAAATCATGTTTTCAAATTACTGTTAATGCCATTGAAAGTACATATCAAAGCTGCTAATTGTGAGTGCCCCTTTCCTGAAGGGAAAGGAACCCTAAAAAATCGTTTATCCCATTTTGGTTGGAAGCTTAATCAATTACGGAATAAATGAGACCCCCTTGTTTACGTTTACCTTACCATAACGAAAATCAACTCATCCACAAAGAAGCCTACGACTACAGGCATTTTAATGGTAATAAAAAATCACATTTATTACGTACACAAAACTATACTTGGACAGCAATAGTGTAACTTTAAAATGAAATTCCGGGAGGGGTAAAAAAGATTTTATACGTTCTGATCACAAAATCTGCACTTGGAGGTCACACACTACTATGCATCCTGTCCATCATTAATTATATCATCAACATTCCGTCTTGGAAGCAAACATCTATATTTAACTATTTTGACTTTTTTACTGTTGAATTTCACTATTTAGGGCTCCCTTTTTCATTTCAACTTATTTATCTCCTAGTAGAAATTATTTTTTCCTCGTTTAAGCTGTTGTTTCTTCTAAATATTCCACCTTTTAGAGAAGCCAAAATTACGGGTTATACTTGGTTCTTGTCCGGTTCTAGAATAATCATTCTCGCGCATTGATATCATATCGTCAAAAAATACCTCAATCAGGATCAATTGTTTTAGGGGCAAAAATTTTTAAAGCAAATGAAAAATAGTCAAAACTGGATAAAACCGAATTCTGGGAGTTTATGGGCATCTTGGAAAGACGAAACGGGTCTAAATTATTCTGTCAAAAATTAGATTGGTGGATAATTTCAAGAATTTCTGTCCAATTGTGTGCATACGTTTTCGTATAGCACTAAGATAAGAATTTCAATACTCATCCACCTGAAATGTCCATATATTAGATTAATAATAAAAAAATATAAATAAAGATATTATTCCGTCAAATAACAGTACTACTTGATTATTTAAGGGTTGCAAATAAATTTTGGCTTCCAAATAAATAAATAAACGACAAATGAATATCCTACACGGACCGAAGTTATATTTTGGTAAATCATGTAGCATAGTGCGCTGAAAAATTAGTGTACCCTCCAAACAAGAATTCCATTAAATGTAATGGTACATTATAGTTTCCAGGGGGTCATTAACAAAATTTTGTTAGGGTAACAAAATATTTTAAGGTACAAATGGTATGTATCAATAAATAAAATCTTAATATTAACTCATTCACAGTTTCGCACACACTCATCTATAAACATTATAATGCGTTTGTCTGGGATACTGTGCTAACAATTCATTTTTCTTTTTCTCAGTGCAGTCGAAAAGTTTAATATTTTTATAACTGTGTGTTCCGGTCTTTCTCAAAGTTACGAAGTGAATAGGAAATAAATAGCGTCATCATTGATCATTAATTCATTAAAAGGATCGAGTTTTCACTTAAACAAACATCAACCAAATAACCTTATGAATCTACGCTGTATTACATGATTTAAAAGGAGAAAGCATTCAAGTGATGTGAGAAATCGTGAGGACACACGATCTTTTCTTTCTGTGGAATTCGTGTTGAGCTTTCGAAAGTGAAGTCATAATGTAATCGATAGCCCAACCATTGCTATATCCCGAAGATCTTTTGTCGACGTCTTTTCAAACGAACGCGTGGTTTCCTCTTGGCGGTGTTCCCGTCACCGGACGGGAAACACTCCGGAGTCGTGTTGAAATTTGACATGGACGATGTTATACCTGTACTCAAAGTCCCCAGATAACTAGAGGTGGCTCTATAATTTGTGTCGGCGACATTATGCTCCACATTCATACTAACTACAGCAGCAACAGACGGTCAGGTACCATAATCTCCTCCCCTACCTGGCAACACACCATGTGATTGAAAATAATGAGGAATCATTTACTCTTGTAACTGTAGTAGTCACCACACTTGACTGCGTCAGTGTATTTAACCATTCCAACCATGGTTTTGAACCTGACTGCTGCAGGGGACAATACATTGTAGTATTCCCTGCGTCAGCCACCACTTGATTCTCTTTCTCAATATCGGATTTTTTTCTTCCACGGTAAACTTTCTGGTGAACTGAAACCAGGGAAAGGATAAGATATGTCTAATTTATCCCGAATGGATTTTACTACTTGACTTTGAAGGTTAGCTACTTCATGCTGAATTTCACTAACATTTGTAATCACTGTTTCCAATGTTCCTTCCACTAAGTTTGCTAAGGTTAAATTTAAGCTGAGTTTTTTATCTACATTTTGAAATTTGTTGTCTACCTTTTCCATTTTTGAGTCTACAGTAATAAATTAAACGTCTGTCTCTTGTTTTAGTTGTTCTACCGACTGTTACAAGGAAAATGTAATCCTTGAAGGAAAACACCAAATTTATATAACGACACTTATTGAAAACAAAGTTATGCGATGAACCACAATACACACATATATATATAGAATGTTGTTACTCAAAGTTCCTCAGTTTTTAGTTTCATACATTTAAGGCTACGAAAACCACTATAAAACATTTTACACATTGCATTTTAAATATTACCTTTTATTATGCCATATCACAAATAAAATAACTTCACTGCTTAAATTGGGGATGTACTTTATGCTATCGACAGCGGTACCCTCATCGTAGCAAGAAAATTAAAAGGTTTATTTTGTTAAGTTTTCCCAACTAATTTTAGTGAAAAGGACGCTAGTTGGAAACAGTGAGATCCGTTTTATCACCAACCCCGACTTGGAGACGACAAAATATGATTCAATCCTTTCGATAAATTACCTACATTTGTGTTTCAAAAGTAAAAGAGATTTGTTTGTTCTTTCGTTATTTAGTGATCTTCCTTCTTCGTAGAAGGTTGGATACAGGTTTTAAAAAGAAAGCGTATTTCTAAAAACCTGAGTCCAATATTTCATTGCAATTGTTTTCTATTTTTAAATTAGAATGAAAAATAAGCATTATGATTACCACGGGGGAAAATCAATGATAGAGCTTTCTTCTCTGTGAGAAGGAGATCAATAATCACAGAAAAAATACCACTGTGTTTTATATGAACTTATAATAATATCTATAAGTGTGCCGCGAGAATCCAAGTAACACCCGTAGTGTGCCGCAAGTTGAAAAAGGTTGGGAAACGCTGCCATAGTGGCTCATAGTGGACGATCCCCATCACTCCGGAAAAGGCGATGAGCATGGTCTTCGTCTTTGATTTGCTCATCCGCGCTTTCTTGGGACGGGGTGAGTTTGAGGTGTGCCACTCAGCGCTTTGCCGTTTTGTTTCTTGGATCATACTGAGAAGTCCAAGTTTCGTCGCTGGTTATCACTTTTTCGAGAAAGGCAGGATTGCTTTCGCACAATTGCAACAGTTCTTCCAATCGGAGCACTCGGCTCCGTTTCTGTTATTCTGTCAAAACTATGGATACAAGTTTCGCGCAGACTTTCCGCATGTGCAAGTCCTCGGTAGAATGCGTTGCACCGTTGTCTCCGATACGTTCAGGGCTTCTGCTACTTGGTAAAGACTGAAACGCTTGTCCGTGTTCAAAAGCTCACGCACTCGCTGCACATTTACGTCAGTACGGGCCGACGATGGGCGTCTAGACCTCGTCCCGCCCCTCACAAAAAGCCTTCTCCCACTTTTAGACTTGAGAGTAGGACAGACACTATTGCCCAAATGCCTATTGAACCATAGCAAACGTTTAGGAAGAGACTGGCCTAACCGGAAGCACAATTTGAGCGCGTAGCGTTGATCTAACGAGCTTTCCATATCGCCGGTTCAAGCACCACCGTATAGGGGCTATTGTTAAGGCCTATCTATCGCTCCGACAGGTCGGAAAATACTGACCGGCGTTCCGCTGTGAAGCCAACTGACCTGGTGACACTCCCCACGACCGTCGCGACAAGCAGAGCGCGCTGCAGGGTCGCACGCGTCAGTATAAAGTGAGGCTCATTACTTATGAATCCTACCCTGTAAAAAGTAGCATGAGAAAAAGATCCATAACTTAGGAAAATATAAGGAATAGAACATACAGCTGGTGAAGAAAGACTGATACCATTATATCATGCTACTACAGAAAGGATATATGGTGGAGGACAAGAGGAATACAACAGCTGGTCAGGATCACCATACTGGAAATCCAGAAGGAATAGACCTGCCGCTCCTCTGCAAACAGTAAGTTTGCAGGGGCATCAGGTGTTTATATGTTTCCCTGATGAATTTCATGACAACTCATCAGCGTTGGGTTGTATGTTCTTAATTCCGAGAAATGTGTTCCAATATCCCCACTTACAGCCGTGACAGATTACACTATTTCTTGGTTGAGACGAGGGGAACTGGGTAAATGTTATATTCTCAGATGAATCACCTGAGAAGACTTGCAGGTGAGCTGGTCTCAGATGAGTGATACTGGCTCACTGAAAATCTCTAAATAGGACAGGTATAGTGGCACTGGTGTTATGGTATGAGCAGGCATAATAAAATGGATGAACAACAGTGCACACATTTTCAGGCGCATCCGTAACCTGAGAACGGTATTGTAATGAGATCCTGACAGAATATGTTCCTATTTTCGTGGTGAAATAGGGCCAGAGTTCGTTTCCATGGTGGACAACCCACGTCCACACAGAACTGCCCAAGTTAAAGAGACTTTAGACCCTAAGAATATCTATTGCATGGACTGGCCACCGAATTCTCCTGAGAGATAATTGCATTAAGCATGCTTATGACGCCCTTGGACGACGAGTTGCACAAAGATATCCAACACTTTTGACGCTTCAGGACTTCAATACTACTCTAAAAGAAGAATGGGACAACATTCCCTTGGAACTCGTGAACGGGAAGCTAACAAATATACAGTATAAGTTGGTGTCCGAGGTAGTCATATATCTTATCATTTGCTCCGAACTTCTCTCTATTTATGACATCTGATATTTCATGTCACTACTTCATAACGTTCTTCATATGTGTCTTTAGTTTTCATGTCCTGTTCCTTTTCATGATGACAAATATCTGCCATATTTTGCCAATAAAGCTTGCATACTATATGCCTCATGTATTGGTCACTTATTGCACCCTTACAATGTTTCAAAGCATCAAGACTGAAAATGTATTTCATCCCTAACAATTCTTAATACTGTAATATATATGACACCAAAAACGACAATAAGATTGAAACTTAAGTATGGGAGAAACGCAACAAAAGCATTGTTTTGTGATAAGACTGCTAAACTGAACCGGATAAATACGACAAAAAACACCCAGTCATACATATTTGATTGTACATCCTTAGGTACAATCGGTGAAGGAAAATGTTACTAACATTTACAAATAATAAAGAACATAGTGATTAAATATGAATTGATGTGATATTAGAATGAAATATGTAACGTTATGTTGACACTTTACGAGTCAGTTAGGAAGTAATATAAAAGAGAAAAGTTGTTCTTCATTAACGTTTGAAGCAAAACTGAAAAAATATTTTGCGAATTTTTCCCAATTTCTATACATCGAGCTTGATGGCCCATAGCTCTGGAGCCAAACGCCTGTACACTATAGTGTTTCACAAGCTTATACAAGGTAGGTATCTAACACCACACCAAGTTCTATCGAAATCGGATGAGTTCGGTTAATATTATTTGTAGCCTACCTTAAATATTAATGGCGTGAAAATTAGTGAAGAAAAAATACTTATGGGGTTAACTGGAAAATATGCGGTGAGCATGGCCAACTGTAGAAGAAGACAATATCCCTCCTGTAGATTTTGGAAGAGTGTTCAGTTCTGGCCAATGTATGTCAAAACACACTAATTTTTGATTTTACATACTTCAGTACTCACACATTTATATGAAATACTACTGTAGAGTACTATCGTTTATTTATTATAGTATTAGGCTCGTAATTAATCATTTTCTTACATGTAAGATGCGCATGCCTGCATCAAAATGTGTGGGTATTCGCAATTGTGCTTGGGAGTTCTAAAGACTCATAGGGAATAATATAGTTTAAAGACTGATATTTTACTAAATTTATGTACTATTTTAGGACATTGAAAGTTATTTAAATCAAAAATGGTTTCAAACAAAAATTTGGTTTGTTCTTTTCTGTAACTTTCACTCTTTATTGACTAGAATCATTCAGTGCCTTCCAGCAAATTAGTGTGGTAAATATTATAGTTATTCCCTGAAGTTATTTTAAGTAGTGCACGAGAAAGAATGTATTTCTTGATTTGTAGAATTTGAGTTAATTTCTAGAATGCTCTGACTTTGAGTTTCATAGTATATACAATTCTAAAAGTGAACTAGCTTCGCTTCCTCCAATACAGATATCACATTAGCTCATTAACGATGGAAGGAAAGTGATGGGATTTCTGGTTTCGAAACTGTCAGAAGAAGTAATGTAACATACAAATATAACACATGTATAAATGTTTTCCAGTTTCAATTGACTTTCTTAACCACCTCCACAAACTATCGTATACGATACATACTATATGTTATCGTATCCGATACATATATTAAGCTCAAGGGAAGACAATTCCTCCTCGAACCCCAAATGATGCCCTTGGTTACTATAAATTATGTGCTATTTCTTCTTATCTTATGCTACTGTAAATACATACAAAACTGAATTTAGGAGGGGAAGATATACTGGTAATCAATAAGAGTCGTTTAAAAAGGGGCGACGGCGCCCACTGCCCCCTGAATCCGCTAGTAGGGTGAACTAAAATTCCCGGAAGTACTAAAGCATTCTTATTGCAGAATTTCTAAATACTTAAATTAATATTCCTTTCCCCATTGGGAGATCTTGTGCTTGGGATAACTCATTAAAGTGTATGTCCATATCTCATATAGCTTCGCAGATAAAGGAAACGCTAACCTCAAATCAAATCAAAACAAGTTAATATTCTTTGAGATATGTGATCGAGATAAACTGGTTTAAATATGCAAGGTAAAATTGCTAAGTTATACTTATAAATATAATACATCAGTAACTCACGTTTCGGTAGTTCTGTCATCTGGAGGCCAGATTTAGTAACGTTTAATTCGTACTTCATGCAACAGATGGAACAAGAAGTATGATTATTTTAACCTCTACTTAAATTGTTTTTTCACTAAAAGATACAACTTCAGCATCATAAGTACAGTGTCCCAAAGCTTTCTATTGAACTTCGGAATCATTCATGTTTGGAATTTTAATACCATTCATCTCGTGGTGAATTTTACACTTTCCCAACAGTGGAGTCATTTGAGGTGGGTAGGGTATTTTTAATAATTTTTTAAAACTAAAAAAGTAAAACTCTAATGTTCATAGACAATTGCCCCCCACTATTCCTTGGAAAATTTGCAATGATGTTTCTGTTCCCGAAATATAAGATAATTTCCTGAATATAAAATCTCTACAAATTTCAAACTTTACGGTGATCCTTGAGTGCTAGAGGGAAGGTTGTTGCGAGCAATCATTATAGAAAAGAAAAATAGTTAAGCAAACAAATCTTTCATTTTTTACGCTCCACATGTATATCCTGTTGAACAGAGAGGCGAATGAAGTAAATGAATATGAAAAAAAACTGATCGAACGAAAACGACGGGGAAACAGGAGAATCGGAAGAAAACTCACAGACTCAAGTGATGTCTACCAGAAACATACCTGACGTAGGATTGAACCAGGGATCTGTCTCCGTAAACGTGATAGTTGTACCGCTGAGCGAAGCGCCGTGTCCCGAAAGGGAAATCTGTTACTACGAGTACATTACAATAAAATTCGCATTTTTTAACACTTCAAAACATATATATCATACAGTAAGGCAAATCGTGTTATACATTGTCAGCATGAAGACAAAGCAAGATGCAAACGAATCTACTTTATATTATTGTATTTAACTTACTTTAGAGTAATGAAACTAGTTTAATAAAGATACTTTCACACTACAAAGTAACTATTTCACTGGAAGCATGGAAGGAAAATAATGTAGATATTTTCCCTTTTGACCCTACATACTGAATCTAAAATTCAGTGGAAATATATGATAGATTATTATGAAACCACTGTAACTAATAAGATATGATCCAAACATAAAGTAATAGACGATGTTGGATTTACGTATAAGCTAAACAATCCATAACTTTGTGTCCCACTCTCTTGCGTGCCCAAACAATAAAGGCAGAAATCTAGGTGTATATTTCTGAAACATAAGATCAAATTAAAACAAAATCTACATAGAGTAAAAGTGTTTTTATTGTGCAGGCGCTTATGATTTAAATAATAGTGTCCCTTCTTTATTCTGCTCCCAAAATTACACATTAACAAAGGACAGTTTGAAAACTAAAGAGCTCCTTTATCTTTAATAACTGAAGACCTTAACGAACCTAATACAGAATTGTTCAAAAAAATAGAGATGTGCAGTAGCTAGTGGTATAGGACTCACTTTGGGTCTGCGGAGTCGTTATTTCATTTCACTTCATTTTATTTAGTCTTTATATATATAATACATATTGCATGAATTCGTGCGTAGGAATAATACTCTTCATGACATAAAAATACATAAACATGTAAAGTTGCGACATTTACATACCCATTATATTAAAATAGTAGGCTACATCTACGGCCAAAGAAAAAACGCAAAAAATATAAATGTTTAATACTATCTGAATTCAAATTCATTTACGCAATTAGGTATTCAGTCACAGAATAAAATAGTGCTGTAATCAACTCCCTGCAAGTCAGCTTTGTGGTAGACAATTCTGACACTCACCATTATTCTCACACTTTCTTTTATCATTTTATTTATTACCTCCATCGCCTCCTTTAGAGTTCTCTCAAGATTCTATGGTCAGTGTTAGCGTCTTGTTCGCTGGTCCTCGTGCCATTCAGATCCCATGTTTACCTATAGGTACACGCCCAATATAACCTCACTGCTGAAAGTGACGGTGAACAGAAATCCAATCTAAAATTATTCTTCTTTAGTCTACAGAGAATAAACGAGGGAGGTAAATATGGGATACTTTTTTAAATAAAAATAAAGCGTGGTACTTTAAACTAATTCGACCATCTTGTTTCAATTCTTCAAGTATTCAATGTGATACCATTTGCACCATGGAAAACATCTAAGCGACATGAGTATTTATCCTAATCACTCTGCAAGATATAACGATCTAATAAATTATTGCAATTACTACGCTTCTGTTGTCAGTCATGTTGTTGGAAAGTGTAGAGTATTGAAGAAATTCTTTCAAAAGGCACCCTTTACCGTACCAAATGAAAATGGAGAATTGCCTCTTGCTGATGAGTCGACATTCCGAGCTATACCAAATGTTTAGTGTTTCATTGCCTAATTACCAGAATGTCTGCTATAAGGCCAAAAAATAGATCTCAAATATCAGTGTCCGTCAAGCTAACAAGGAAAGGACATGAGCATATTATCCGGACATCCGAATCAATCCTAGTCCATTCGATAAACATAAAAAAAGTTTTGTTCATGCAAGGAAAAATTAGGTGCCATGGACAACGGGGTAAGTAACTGGGGCCGATTAACCCTGCCAGTATAAAGAAAATCGTAGACTCGCTGTGAAATAGCTATAGCATCAACACTGTTCATTGGAAAGTCATGGTTCATAGTCCATTCTATTCATCATGAAACATGTTTCCCAGAAGTGCTATGTTGTAGGGAACATAATGTATTTGAACGAGGAAAATTGGAAGAATGTCGGAAAAATTCCTTCCAGATATCCCTAGCATCAACTTTGTACTCCTCTGGAGTGGCCACGGGTAAAATCACACAATCCAAATATATCTCTAAAAATACTATAATTAGGAAATGAGTGTATCAAGTTTCTTATTGATAGACGGAATATATATGAGGGAACGTTTGTATAACAATACACATTTTTCTTTTATGTCTGTTCTGTGTATTAACTCAAAATTTGGTACATTCATATTCTGAGCTCCGTAGTAATTTTAGAGATAGATACATTTGGATTGTCTGCTTTATTGAATTTTCTAAGGGTTTATCTTACAGCATATTTGCTCTTCAGTTTTAACAGCATCGAAAATAATTAACTAACCCTGAGCTACGGCTAGACTACCCAGCAATATGGTAAATAGAACCGAATATATCTGGGAAAAGATAAAGGAAATAATAAGAAGCAACGTGACAATTTGTAAGATGGGAAAGTTCTATGTTCTGTTTTAATGAAATCTCCCTAGATCCAGAATCCAACCAACTCATCTTGTTTAAACATAGTTTATTTATTTATCTTTGACCTTACGTCACTCAATTACGCCTTTTGAACTAAAAAACATGATGAGCAATGAATGTTTAAAGGGCAATACTTAATATTCATATCTCAAGAAGCATTCGAAAACACGTTTATGATCGCCACCTGTAACAAGCCATGTTTTCTTAAGATTCTGGACTCGTACAAGAATGCAAATGAAAAAGAAAGGAGTTATAATGTTATAAATATTCGTGAATTTATAGTTAAAATTGTCTGTTTATTCATAATTAGGAATTATTGTTAGAGATATATCAATCTGCCTTAATTCAATCGTTTTTGTAAGTTTAAAAGGAAGGAAGAAAAGGTATTCTTTAAAAGAATGTTAGCTTTGCACATTGTAGTCTGAGCTGCTGAAGAAAGAAAGAAGAAAAAATTGTGACGGGCGGCATGGCTAATCCCGAGCTGAACGTTACGAGCCAGCGTAATACGGTGTGTTCACTGACTGTTTCCAAACGCTTCGCCGCTCCGGATCTCCTTGTCCTGTTTGTGTCTTCCGCTCGGTGTTGAATCGCTTCGCTGTAGTGTGTTTAAGTGGAAATGTCGGATAGGTTGAAGTTAGTGGCAGTGCTGCGAAAATAGTATATTTATTAAGTGCTTTATATGGCAAGACGTTTCTTCGTTATCAATGTTAAATATTCATAGAGTGAGTTAGGTTAAGTAGACATGTCTCTAATATGGAGATTTGAGCCGGAACCATGGCTTTCTCGTCGGTCCGTTTGAGGTCAGAAGTAAAGGGGTGTTTGTTATAAATATTATTATAAAATCGAGTACTGTTATTTCTCTAATCAATGAGGATCTCTGGCTCATAAAAAAGCGCTCGTTACGATGAATTCAATTTTAGCAGTTGCAAGTAGTTGTGTTACGCCACAATATATGTTTTAATACTTTTCTTGAATTTTTCTTCCATTTTTGCTTCTGAACCCTTGCATTTTTTTGAATAAAGTTATAATAATTGAAATTTTTGGTGTTTCTTTAGCATATGTGCGATCTTTTCCCAGATTTATATTTGTCTTTTTTGGATATATTGGATGATACATATTTGGTTGTTCACGAAGCGAGACGAGATTGATCTGGTCCACAAGTCCCATCTACCAGGCAGTGAGATTGGACCGACAATTTTATCAATACTATTAATATTATTCTTTTTTAATTTCCTTTTTTTAATAAGACTCGCGGTTTAGATTCGATTTGATTTGCCTAGGCGGAGGTGGACGTTAAGAACCCTAAAGTTAGAATATAAACAAATTATGGGAAGCGAATTCACAGATCAACTCGTAAACCAAAGGAGAGAGATTTGATGACAGCAAGGAAGGAATTTAAAAAGAAAGAGAAAAATATACAGTTCATATATTCACTGCGTTAGAAGTACGTATATACCCTAAATATGGTTTTTTACATTGCAATTTCCAAGACCCAAAAATCTGATTTCCACACCTTTTTGTACAGGGTTGGCACGAAGTTTCGTCACTCCTTCTTGAAGTATTAAATATTTAAAACATGCAAACTATCTTTAGAAATGTACATACTACGAGTATTGATTTAGTTTTGTATGTAATAGAAGTCTGTCGCTTCAATGTTTGTCTAGCACATCAGTATAGCTCCATCGTGCTCCGAACACCAAATAATACATCGCCAAGTTCAGTGGTACAAACTTCTCAAAAGAACTACTGGAGTCATCTGTCTGAAAACAAACCTCATAGCTTGTTCCAATTCATCAAGCGTAGCATCGCGTTGTGCTGAAACAATATTCTTGATATATCCCCAAAGCGAAATCTCATATTACTATCAAGTCGGTCCCGCTACTTTTGAACGAAGAAAAATAAGAAATGTCATTCGTTTGAGCTATACTATTGCTGGTTAGTGCTTAAATTTCAGCATTTGTGCTATCAAAATAACAAAGTTATGAACAATTTAAATTTCGTGGCCAACTTGATGCCAAAAAAGTTGGCCCACTTTTTTTTCTTAATTGAGATAGAATTAATTTCCTAATGCCTAACAGTTGTGCTTCGTTAGTGATGGTTAGTGCCCAAATTTCACCGTTAGCTCTGTTCAAATAACGCCGCTGTAACGAAATTATTTAGGGACAGTTGGACCTAATATTTCACTAATTAAAATAAACTTTATTTTCTAATGCCAAACATTTGTTGGTTACGTTAGTGCGGGTAGTGCCAAAATTCGGTTTTTAGTGCTGTTCAAATAACCCCGTTATAACAAAATAAGTTAGCGTCCATTTGGCTCAACTTTTCTTTAATTAAAATAAAATTGATCTTCTAGTGCCAAACATTTGTAGGCTACGTTAGTGCTGGTATTGTCCAAATTCGAGTGATAGTGCTTTTCAAATAACGCCGTTATAACTAAATTAATTAGCTTCAAATTTGCTCCGATTTTTTCCTAATTGAGATACAATTGATTTTCTAATGAAAAATGTTTGTGCTACGTTAGTGCTGTTCAAATAGGGCCGTCATAATGAAGTTAATTTGCGTCAAGCTGGCCCCGTTTCCTTCCCTAATTGGATAGAATTGATTTTATAATGCCAAACGTTTGTGCTACGTTAGTGCTGATTTTTAAACAAATTTGAACGTTAGTGCTGTTGGATTGACGTCGTTATAACTAAATTAATTAGCATCAAGTTGTTCCCACTCATTTAACTCATGGAGATACAATTGATTTTCTAATGTCAAACGCTTGTGCTACGTTAGTGCTGTTCAAATAACGCCATTACAACGAAATTAATTAGCTTCCAGTTGGCTCCAACTATTTCCCCTAATTAGATACAATTGACGTTCTAATGAAAAACGTTCGTGCTGCGTTAGTGCTGTTGAAATAAGGAAGTCATAACGAAATTAGTTAGCGACAAGCTGGCCCCTCTTTTTCTTTTAATTCGGTTATAACGGCGTTATTTGAACAGCACTAAGGCTCCAATTTGTTCTCTAACAAGTATTAACGTAGCACAAACCATTGCTATTAGAAAAATCAATTTTATGTCAATTAATAACAAAAGCGAAGGCAATTTGACTCTAATCAATTTTATGTAAAGGTATTATTTGAACACACTAACGCTCAAATTTGGGCCCTATCCAGCACTAACGTAGCACAAACGTTTGGCATTAGAAAGTCAATTCTACTAGTACAGTAAAAAGCGATGCCAATTAGTCGCTAATCAATTTAATATAACGGCCTTATTTGAACAACAATAACGGTCAAATTTAGACACTAACCAGCTCTAACGCAGCACAAACGTTTGGGATTAGAAAGTCAGTTCTATCTCAATGAAGGAAAAGAAAAATGAAATGAAATCTTTGAGTTTTACCTCCACGGTTATGCCGTTAGGCTAAAGGAGACGGTGATTATGAGAAATGAAGAAAATGGTGGAATGAAGAAAGTGGGAGGAAACGGGAGGACCCCGAGAAAACCCACGGTGTTTGTCCACCACAAATTTTACTTGGCGGGGACTGGGATGGAACCCGGGACCCCAAGCACTAGAAGTGAACGCTCTACCACTGAGCCACCGCGGCCCCTACAATGAGGGAAAAGAGCGGAAACAACTTGATTCTAATTAATTTTGTTATGATTACGTTATTTGATCAGCAGTATCGCTCGAATTTGGGCACTAACCAACACTGACGTAGCACAAGCGTTTGGCACTAGAAAGTCAATTATATCTCAATTATGAAAAAAAAAAACAGGGCCAACTTGATATGAAGTTAGCCTACAAACATAAAAAGTTCATAACTTTGTTATTTAGATAGCACAAAAGCTGAAATTTGGGAACTGGCAAGCACTAACGTAACACAATCGAATGGCCTTATTTATTGTTCTCCGTCCAAAAGTGGTGACGCCAACTTGATACTAATAAATCTCAAAGGTCGTTAGAGATGGCCAGTCAAGCAGAGCGGTAAATTAAGAAGATTCATGCCAATTCAGCTTCTTGGAACCATCGCATTGAATATTCTCGAGATTAAGTGGCAAAAATGAGAAGATACTTCGTTTTGGAAAGAACAAAATATCTCCTTTGTCCCTACTAGTGTTGTGTCGATCATGAACGATTCGATCATTATGAACGAATCATGGCGTGAATCAAATGAATTATGATTCTTGCCAGAAATGAATCGATTCTTCCAATGAATCATTTGTACTTTTCACTGAATTGCTTGCCGTGATCGAATTGAATTGAGAATCACAAAGTGCCAGCTTGTGTGAGAGAATTGGTAGGGTTGCTTCTGCAAATGCGCTTGCAGTTCACGGGCATTGGTAAATGAAAGAAAATCGTACGCGCCCTTTTACTTCCTGCTTTCGTAGATGCGTGCGTTTCATTTCTTTCTGCGTTGTAGGGTTGCTTCTTTCGAAGAAAGGAAGCCGCGTTGTTGGAAGCAGATTACTTTCAAAATAAACTTTTCTGTTGGTTTCTTCTCGTCGTGAAGTACTGACAGTGTTGCTCAATTAGATGTAATACGATTTTGTAGTTAGTTTCAGCATACTCTTGATGATCACTTATCTACGTACATTGGATAAAGCTATTACCATCAATTTCCACTGCACTAGCCAAAAATGTCAATTTTAATGTTTCATAATCAACTCAAAGTACTATATTATATTCAATCTAAATACAATATTTACACAGAAAAAGTGCACTGTAAACTATTTGTACTATACATAATGGATTTCACAAGTGTATATAAATGTATAGAAAGACGAACGTAGATTCTTTCTGGGAAGATAATGCATTGCATCTTTCAGTAGAAACACTTGTCCATATGCAACAGAGCTTAGTGGCAAGGATGCCGATTCTGGGGGGCCCGGACCCCCTGAATGCTCAAATGTATTTTTATGAATATTCAACATTTGGCATAATTTGAATTAGTCTTAAAATCCTTTAAGTGCAACCAAGCACACCTTAATCCCCCCCCCCCCGAAGTGACAGAGAAATCGGAGCCCTTGCTTAATGGTACCTATTTTTCGCTTTAGTACTATTGAAATGGACGTACAGATACAAATGGTTTTCTGAGCTTCCATGTAAACAAGAGGATGTGGGAGAGCCGGGATCGATTCCCGGCAAGAGCTCCTGTGGTTTGGATTCCATGTTAATCAGTAGGTCCACGTCTCATATAGCCTCGCTGCTGAATGGGACGTTAAGCTCAAAATCAACTCAACTCAAATTTAACTAATGGTCTTCTCTTTAGAATATAGACGAACAGTGATGATTTCAGGGGTAGGCGAGGAGAAAATACCCCGAGGCTAAGAAATATCCCCAGAGGTGGTAAAGCGTTGATGGATGATGTCCTGATTTTCTTTGAGTTCTCCCGTTTTCGCTCACTTTCTTCGTTTCATCATTTCATTCATTCTCTTCATCATCGTTTGCTTTAGTCTAGACGAAGATAACCATGGAACGTAAAAGTTTTTAACATTTCATTTTATTCCGCGCTTACTCAGTCTCCCCGAGGAAAACCTTATAAAATGATCACAATCATATGTTGATGTGTTAGATCCCTTTCTTCTCTAGCTCAAAAGAATTCAAAAAGATCATTATTTTTTGACAGTCAAGAATAAAATAGAACATATTTTAGAATATAATAGGATAAAATAGAAATCTTGCAGTTTAACATTCCACGTTTATGTCCATTAATTTAAGATAAACGAATGATTAAGGCAAGTAAATGATGATGGAATAGGTGGAATGAGAGTATGAGAGGAAACGGGAGTACCCTGGCAAAACCCACAGACATCATGATGTACACCACCAACTTATTTAGCAATGGATTAAACCAGGAACCCCACACACCGGAGGTAACAGCTTTATAAGTGAGTCATGTTGACCTCAGGGTAGAGTAGAATGGATTGCGAGATAATTTTCTTTAATTAATCATCCACCTCTTCTTTAGCCTATAGTGCAAAACTGTAAGACTTATAACAACAAAAGAAATTCATTAACATAATGTGTACTTTACAAAGTGTACATAACCTGGGAAAATAATATGCACCAGAAATGAATATGCTATTACGGACTCATTGCATAGTAGGTGCCTACTTTTTGCATTTAAAACCAAAAACACCAATGTAGCCTATACATTGCACTTAGGGCTCTATATTTTTCCCATATTAATATGTACGACAATAAGAAGTTGAAGAAAAATGTTAAAACTGCTCGTATCCCGTGAAAATCTTATGAATTATATTTCAATAAAGTATTTCCTCGAGAACTGAAATTGGCAGAAAAAACGTGGAGATTGCAACAGTTTTTTTTTTTTTAGTTTCTGCCTCAAGCCCTAATATGAAAACAGGATGCAAAAATAACAACAATGGGAGAAGAGCAACACTATATTATTGAAACTTCATAACAGCACTGAAGCCTAAGAGTTCCCGAGCTACCACGCACTCACCCCAATGCAACGCTGGCGCTGGCCGTTTCATGTGGAATGCGCAGAAAAGAAGTGCAGTACCGTCAGATGGGGTAAATAGAAACACATTTTTGGCTATATGAGTATATAAGTTTGGTGATATTAAAGATTTCGCGTATCACATTATTCCAAAAAAAAAAAAAACTGCCTTAATATGCTAATGAAGTTAAGTAAACGTCATATTAATTTATGAACTCCACTTTTCTTCACCTTGATTTTTCTTAAAGTTTGTATTCACCCTATGGGTAGGGGTGAATAGAAACAAAGACTTTATTTTCATTGTAGTTTCTTTTATACTATTGGAAAGGTAAAAAGAAACAGCGTATTTGTTGAAACGAATTTATTTGATATCTGCAAGATATAAGTTCAATAAGACCAGTATTACCTAAGTTACAAACTTATAAAACAATACAATGTACAAAATAGGTAGAAACGACCATACAGTTTTGATGATATTTGAAAAAAGACTTAACCATTGAAATCACTAGGGAAACTTATCATATACTTAAAGCATGCTGACGAACTCCTAATAGGACCCGACAGTTTTGTCACAATATCCTCATGTAGTATGAACGATTCTTCAGAAGTTTCTGAAAATTTCATTGTTTCTGGTGCTCTTGCCACAGATCCACCATGTTCACATTTTCGCACTTGGATAGTGAATAGCCTCACCGAGTATTTTAGCTTCCCTTAAATCTTTACCACAGCAAAATCACCAGCTTTAGAAAACCATCATCTAGTTCGTAATCATCTGGAATTTTGTCTTCTGGAGTGTTGTCTTTCTCCTCTTCCGACAATACACGGGTTATAAAACACTCCACATATCCACCATGTTCACATTTTCGCATCTTTGTCACTGTCGTGAAGAGAATAATAGTCTGAGTTCTCTGATGACAAGTGTTCCACATGCATCAACTTTCTTGTTCGTGAGAGATCCGTTCCTTTGTTGTCGGAGTAAGAGAGTCCAGGTTGAATTTCGTTGTGATTTGATGAAAGTGTATTATTTTCAGAAAACAAACCAAAATTCTTACTAGAAACAACATCTATTCGTTCTCTCTTCTTCCGTTATTTAATTTTTCATTTTCTCGCATGCTCTTGAGAAGACTCATAAGGAAACGGTCTACAGTCTGAGATGTCTCTTGCTGTTCTATTTCTTCTCGTTCAGTGTCTCTTTTCGCCAGCATCCTCAGTACTTGGTCTCGGAAAAGGGGAAAAATTACACACTTATCAAATCCAGCCCTGATATTTACCTCCTCCAGTTTGTCATACATTTTTATTTTAGAAGACTTGGAAATTTGTCCTTAGAGATGGTTGATTCATTCCTATCAGGTCCTTTTTTTCCACTCCTCAAGAATGTTCCACTCCTCAAGAAGTGTCTCTATTCACACCCTTAATTAAAAATCATAACAATAACCCAGTAAAGTTAAATTTTGATTACAAATCATTTGCAAAAGAAAAACTTTTATTATGAACCTCATTAAATGAAACAACAAACTACAAAATAGGCATATGTTTGAGTGCAACAAATATGAAAATGTCATACTTACCAAGAAAGTTTTTGGAGCGCCAAAATACCGTATAGGATTTCGGTAACATATTAACGCTGCTGCCATCTACCTCAGTGTTCCCAACTCATTAAAACATTTTGTCTCTGCTGTGAACACTTTAGCCATATAAGACTATGTTAAGAAATTTCAGTTTTGTTGATTAATTTATCGTCCAGATAAATCCAAAACTAATTTGGGAGTTTTGTTTCTATTCACCCCCATGTTTCTATTAACCCCATTTGACGGTAACCTAAGCGATTCATATGATCGAATAATTCCCACTCAATTCATATGATCGAATAATTCATCTGCGCAAAATGGATGCGCGGAAACCTAACTGATTCAATGAGCGAATCATTCCCAACCAATTCAGTTGCGCGAAGGGAATGCGCGCTGACAACCAATTCATATGAACGAATTAAATGATCGAATCATTTCAGTGAATCAGAGTAAATGAATCGATTCTTCGAAATGAATCATTTTGCCCATCACTACCCTACAGGTTTCCAGAAATGGAATGGATCGGTTTCTTAGAGGATATTGATGTTGGTTAACAGGCCCATCAAAAATTTTGGATATATTATATGCACTTGTGCATCGGAAGTATGTACATCGCAATTGCGCATTCTATCGCTCTTTTTATTCACTTTGAAAAAGCTTTCCGAGTATTGCAGGCAATGTGCACCTTCTTAAACAATATTACATCATAAGTGAAGAAATGCTAATATGAGGAAACTTGCCCAACTCTTACCTCTTGAAACTAATATAAGTATAATACTTCTAATTTAATTTTGAAGCTTGGTATTTCATTAACTTGTGTGCATTTTGGAGGAATTAGATGTAAGTTTTGAGCACACATTGCTGGAAAGAATATTTTCTTTTTTGTATTTTAACTCACCTTTGAATATAAATAATGAAAGATATTTTTCTCTTTTTCAAAAATATAATTTGATTTTTGCACAGACCTCTTCTGTCCTGCTTTGTAAGTTCAAAATAGCATCATTAAATTTAGTCATTATAAAGTCCGAAGTTCTTTTCAAAGTTTAATGCACAGAAAAATACAATTGAATTTAAAGACCTGACGGAAATGAAGAGAAATCTCACCGCTAATCTAGTGAAGTGAGCGCGCACCTTTCAGAAAAGGGGTCCCGATGGGAGAGCCTCGAAGTTTGAACGCACTACGGTGTTTCCGATTTCTTAAACTGTAGTTCTACATCTCTACGAAAGCTCTAAGCCTAGCTGAGACATTGTAGCGAGAAGTATAAAAGTGTAACCTCAGAAGATACCATACGAAATTTAGTGTTAGCTTTATGGTACAGTATTTTAAGATGTATAATCGGGTTATTTTTTCTGAAATTTTCTTACTGAACGTTGGCACACAATTATTGGTAGATTACTTTAATATGAAACTCAGGCTATAGTAGTAAAGCTTAAAGTGTGGCAGGACGTAATGGAATTTCGTTTCCGCACATCATTTACATTTCTCTTTTAGCAACATATGGACATCTTGCAGTTCATATTTTTATTGTCACATTTTGGGTTTAACTATAAGACCACTATTAATATGGAATATGAAAACTAAATTCGAACTTCTGATAATAGTTTGAAAAAGAAATTCATTCAACTCTCAGAAGTATTGTAGTAGCATACAAATATAATACTGATAAATATAAACATGATTTC
The DNA here is from genome assembly GCF_964235325.1 of Thermobia domestica. Lineage (NCBI taxonomy): Eukaryota > Metazoa > Arthropoda > Insecta > Zygentoma > Lepismatidae > Thermobia > Thermobia domestica. The sequence continues at coordinate 263,071,771 of NC_137458.1, read as the reverse complement.
CGGTTTCATTTGATTTTCTTAAACTCTTGCATAAACTCATTATCGTACCTCCGTTTTCTTTAAACAATGCTTTAGGATAGAATATGCGTATGTAATTATTTAAATTATATTTGTTTTATGTACATGTAAATGAACATTATAAATGTTGTGAGAGAAAGTAACAGTGACCGGTAAATAAAATAAGTGAATGTTGACAAGATTGAGTCATTCTTGCATCTCGACTTCAGTCTATTTTCTTTTTTCTTTTTTTTATGTATAGACTACATCCGAAAGATTGTTGCGACTAAAAGGGACTGTCCGAACTAAATCGGAACGTCTAATAGCCTTATGTTAATACTCACATTTCCTGTCTTTTATAGGTAAAGGAAAACAGTAGAGTGAGGAATGTTTTACCAAATGGAGAATCTGGAGAATACAACTGTTATTGAACGCGTCCGTAAGAAGCATTTGACACTGGAAGATGTTCATACCAACATGGTTACTATCAGCACCTTTTTGTGTTCAGAACGTGTGAAGGGTCATATCATCCTCTAAGCAGATTTTCACATTTTTCATAGGCATATACAGATGGTGATCAGAAAAATGGAAACACCTGAACGAAATTGCAACTTAGCAGATTAATGATGTCGGGCCACCTTTCGCCTTCAGAACAACGTTGATGCGACGTGGGATGGAGGCATAGAGGTCGTGAATTTTAGCAAGTGGAATTTTACACCATTCCTCGTGCAGGGCATCGGCCAGTTCTGTGAGAGAGGATGGAGGTGGAAATCGTCGCCGAAGTCGTGTTTCCAAGACGGACCACAGATGCTCAATTATGTTGAGATCAGGGTATTGAGCGGGCCAGGGGACGTGTTGAACTTCATCTCGATGTTCCTCAAACCACGCTAGCTGTGTGAATGGATGCATTGTCATCCTGGAAGATGGCGTCATTGTCCGGGAACAACATCCGGACCATAGGATGCAAGTGGTCTCCTAAAATTGCGACATAATCGTTGGCAGTGATTCGTCCGCTAAGTGTGACCACAGGACCCAATGAAAACCATGATATGGCGGCCCACAGTATCACCGAGCCGTCGCCATGTTTCACAGTTGGGCGGAGACACCGCAGATCATAAGCTTCTTTGGGCGTTCTCCACACATAAACACGGCCCGTGGTTAGGAATAGGGTGAAGGATGACTCATCCGACCATATGACAGGTTTCCAGTCCTCAACGGTCCAAGTTAACGGTAGCGGCATCATTTGCGGCATGCGAAAGCGTTATGGTCCCTGATGAGCGGTTTGGCCCTTGCAACACGACCCCGTAAGTTCATGTCATGTAATTCGCGGCGGACTGTGATTGTAAAAGCAGGGTGGGGTAGGTGCTGATTGAGTTCCTCCGTCACTTGCTCCGCAGTGACACGACGGTTCTGCGTGACAATGCGCTTTAATACCCGGCGTGACCTGTCGCTCATGATTTTCTTCCGCCCACTCTTCCCCTTCCCAGATGTGGTTTTCCCGTGTGTTGTGTAGGCCGTCATCACCTTCGACCCTGTCCAAGTGACACACCTAACACAGTGGCCACTGCCGTCACACTCACTCCACATAACCGCGCACCAACAATTTGCTCTCTTTGAAAATCTGAGAGATCTCCCATTTTACACTACCTCCGTATGCTGCAGCCACTGGGCACTGCTGTTCCACTGCGGCTGACGTAGTATGGAGACCGACCTAACACACCACCACCAGCGGTCTGGCGCTGCGGGCGCCACGACACCACTGCCAACCCATACATCTGACGTGTTGCCAACTACAGGTGTTTCCATTTTTCCGATCACCATCTGTAATTATCCTTATAATTAAAATGCGTGTATATATCTTAAGTATCGGGAAATTATCTATCCTCCAGGACCACCATAATAAATAAACTTGTCTTCTACATTAAGTGATATTTCTTCTTATGCTACTGTAAATACATGAAAAATTAAATGTATGAAGAGAGAACAACTGGTATATTCATAAGAGTCCATTGGAATGTGTGGTAACCACCACTACATTACCTGTATCCGCCTGTGGGTGAAACCGGCAATAAAATTCTATTTCCATAATACTTAGAAAGAACTAGTAATTCTGAGAATTTTTATTCCAGAATTTCAGTTTTTTTTTTTTTTTTTTTTTTACTAATGATATCCCAGTTAAAATAAAATTCCTGATGCTCGGTGGTAGTTCATCTGGTTCGGATTCCACGTTAACTGCTAGGTCCTAGTATCATATAGAATCATTGTTGAAAGTGACGATAATGTCAAATTAAATTAAATTAGATTAATGTTTCTTGAGATGTGTGATTGAGTTTATCTATTTTAACGATGGGCGGTAAATCAACTTAGATTTACGTTCTGTTATACGTCCGTAACTTGGGGACTCTTTAAATCTGTCATCTAGCGGCCAGATTTCATAATATATAGTTTGCACTTCGTACACACTGCACTGCACTGCACTTTGTTGCGGCACTGCAAGTATGATTATTTCAGCATTAACTTGAATTCTTTTCTCATTATACGTATGGTACTGTACCAACTTCAGAGTCAGAAGTATCTCGAAACTTTGGATTCATTCCTTTTTGGAATAAAAATAACATTAACCCAGTATTGATTGTCACGCTTTTCTAACATTGTTGTCGTTTGGGAAGAGCAAGTGGCACTGCCCCGTTAAATTTGAGAAAAGTTTTTAATAAATTGTAGACCAATACACTAACAGAAAAATATGAACTCTTAAGTTCCGTTGCAATCTCCTCCCCTTGACCCAGAGAAACCTGAAATGACAATACTGCTTCCTAAATATAATATAATGTCCAAAGCTATAAAACTTCTGCAAATTAAACGTTTTGCGTCGTTCCTTGAGTCCTAGAGGAGAGATTGTTGCGAGCTATCGCCATGAATAAATAATTAAAAAATAAAGTTAAATCTTTCAGATGCTACGATCGAAATTTTACTCTATAGTACGCGAGAGGCAAATGATTTATGATAATGAATCATTTGAAAGAAACTAATAGAATGAAAATGCGGGAGGAAATGGGGAATTCTAAGGAATCTGACAGACACGAAGTTGTTACCGAAACATTACTTGGCTTTGAGTTAAACCAGGCATTCTGCGGAGCAGATGTGAGTGTTGTACTACTGAGATAGCCACCGAATCCCGATAGGAAAAATTCCCATAACTATTGCATCGAAATCCAGACACCTTTTAACACTTCAAAACATAGATATTATATAGGAAGGCATATCATATGATAATTAATTACGAAAAAAACATACACTGTTCATCATGTGCTGTCAACATGAAGGAAAAACGCTTAACAATATGCGCACGGTTCTACCGCATATTATTATACTTCAGAATAATATAATCGGTTGTGGGAAGACATTTCCATACTACAAAGACACAATTTCACGGGAGGCATGGAAAGAAAAAAAGATAAGTTTCATCCTTTTGACCGTACTTACTGAATCTAAATTCCAATTAAAATACATGAGAGATAATAATCAAACCACTAGAACAAATGAAATATCATAAAAATGAAAACAAATAACCAGTGTTGCACTTACATATAAGTTAAACATCCTATGGCTTATTGTCCCATATCCTTGGGGGGCCCTCAAAAAATTGAAAGAAGAAAGCTAGATTTTTATTTATAAGTCTTAAGATACATATTCTTCGGGGGCCCTCAAAAAATTGAAGGAAAAAAGCTAGATGTTCATTTATAAGATATATGATAAAATAAAAATAAAAATTCTGTAAGTAATGGAGTCCTTTCTTGTAGCCTGCTTCAGAAAATATCACATTGACAAAGGACAATTGGTCAAATAATGAGCCCCATTACCTTTAGTAATTTAGGGCCTCAACAAACATAAATCAAGCTCTTTGAATACCCTTTGTACTGATGACCTAAATGAGAGTTATATATAAAATATTAGAGGTTTGCGGTGAAACAGTGCGGTGTAATCGAGGAAGGTAAACCGAAATATTTCACTTTTAAGTAAAAAAAAAAAAAAAAAAAAGCTATATTTTAGTAAGAAAACGTACTTTAAACTAGTCTACTTCAGGTAAGTCACAAGTGTTCCAGACATTATTTCAGTTCTGTAATTATTCAAAATGACCACCACTTGTAGTATGGGTTATATCAATGATATATCATAATTCCTCCTAAGAGTATTGTAGGTTATTACATTTAAATTGACTGCAGGTGTAATATGCTTCCGTTTTCAGTAAATTGTAAAAACTAACGTCGAGTATTGATGGAGTAACCCGTTTGGAAGCTCCTTCTCTGAAAGTGTCAATTGAAGCAAGTTCCAACTTCCTTCAATTAATCAATTGTAAAACAACATTGTGATACATTATCAATTATTAATTCCCAGAGCAAAATATAACAGGTCGTTAAGTTTGAGCTTCGAGATTGCCAATTAAGCGGAAGGACAAGGAAAGTAAACAGTGGCCAGTCCAGGATCATTAAAAATATCTCATTCAGATACTCTCGATTTAAAACGGCAAAATGAGGAGGCACTCCATCTTGCTGAACATTCTCTTCTCTCTCGACTCTGCTGGATTTCGAAAATGAAATGAACCTGCTACTGAACGCATCTAGATATCAATGTTGGTTAAGAGGTCCAGCAAAAAATTACAGCAGGCTTGCCAAATGTAACTTTTTTCTCCGGCAGAAGCTTGAAGATGTGATTTAAACAAATTTAGGCCTGCTGAAGTCAAATATCGAAATCGTTTTTGAACATCACGTACAATTCTTTTGCTATTTGCAATCGAAATTTCTGTATGGTTGTAATTTCGGTGGAAAACAATATAACAGACAATATGTGTAATTTGAATGAGATATGATCAAATTGGAACGAATATACAAAACACTACCTTACGTAACAGGTTCTTTTGTGAAAGATATAAACCTCACCACAAGAACACTATATGTTTTCATATCACATACAGTTTGCTACTACATGGAATCACTTTTTTATACTGTTTCAATTTCAACACAAAGTTCACCACAATAGACAGTATCTACGACATGAATAGAACACGATCAAATTGGTTGGAATATACAAACATCGCACTACTTAATGTAAAATGTTCATCGCTTCAATGAATTAACCTCACTACAAGAACACTATTTTTTACTGCGCTTTTGTGAATGAACGCTGTGTTGATTGAGTTTTTGTTCCTGAGTAGGGTTATCTCGCATTAGATACAAACAATGATCTGACGTCATGGGGACGTCCCATCGCCACTGTAGTCTTCGTTCCATTTCGTTTGTGTCTTGATGAAACCGCTCGCCATCTTCATCGCTGTATGATCCTAAATTTGCAAGAAAATAGTCCAGATTACTGTGCAAGAAACGTAATTTTAAGCTCATGAGACAACTAAATTTTTGGAAGTCGTTGAACATGTGTTCAGCAAGCTGTTGGTAGTTGTCATCTCTAGCATTACCTAGGAATTTGCAGGAAACACTCTTGAAGGATTCCCATGGCTGAAGCTGTGTTTCATTCATCACCCTAGCGAATATAGGATGCTTCATAAGCTTCGGAATTTGAAGGCCGCCAAAAGCTCCTTTCTTTATTTTTGATTTCCGACAATCCTGGAAATTTCTGACAGATGTACCGAAATAACGGACTACTTCTATCCAAACTCTTAACGCAGTACTTCATAATTTCCAATTGTATATGTAGAGGGTGCAATAACATATTTTGAGAATTAATTAATGGACGTTTTACAATGTTCTTTTGCTCTTGACACGAACTGTTTCCTCTTGGGCCACTGAGAAACTAACCAGCGTCTATCCTTATCTCGAGAGTCTCACTCACACAGAAAACACCAGAGCTTTGTGTAACGTGCTTGCTGTCCCAATATGAGAAAGTACATTTTTAAATCACAGCACAATAACAATCTGTGTACATTGTATTTCCGTTTGTGCAAAACCATAGATAAATATTGATTGTCTGAAGATCCAAACTTGAAAAGTTACATTTTACAGTAATCAGAATTCTGGCTGGGTAGATAAACTCGTAACCACCTTAGAATCTCGTGACTGGAAAGCCACCGTTATGTTGTACAAGTTGCCCCAATTTCTTACACCTTTGTTCGTAGCTAACGTTAGGAGAAAAGAAAGAAAAGAAAAAAGTTTCTGGCGCAGTTCTTATCATTCTAAATTTTCTTTATTTATTCACACTTACACTACTTATAGTGCTATCGGTTACAATTCATTTTCAAAAGGTAGTCTAAATTATTTAACATATACAAACATATTTCAAACTGTTCAAAAGACTCATTTTTAAGTACACATGATCATAATCAAAACAATCTTCTTTATTTTTTTAGTCTCGGCATGTGCTTAAATTTAAGCAGTTTTCGTCAACATCTCCACATCACTGCCAACATCTGCCCCCCGGTCCTCTATTGATCATATCCCCATCTGTCGGGAGGTCTTCGTTTTCTTTGTGACATTCAGTGTTGTGTACAAATAGTCTCAGTCTGCTGAGTTATGGTGTCATTACAATCCCCTCTTTTTACAGACCTATTTGTATTAGTATTATCAAAATAATGTTCTTGTAACCTTCGATCAACTACTAATTGACTTGTGTGTCTCGATTTCGGAATTCCTTCACACTTCTGGTCTCTTCGCCTCAATTTCGCCGAATCTTCAGAATCCTTCATTCCTTTATTTTTGTCACTGTAAATCACTTTAGGAATTCTCACCTGGTGCCTTTGATACTTACGAATGATACCATTCACCAACACTTCTAAAATGTTATTACCTAGAAATCTCACAAAACGGCCTTTTACAAATTTAGGTAATTCTCTAGTATAATTCCTCACCCATATTGTCAATCCCTCGGTCAAATCTGGTTTATGATGTTCTAAGTAATTGTTCTTCTCTTTCTGACTATTAAATGCTTTCGGAGAAATATTGTACCATGTGTGGGGCTTAAATGAAAAAAATAGTGAAGCTGGAGAAGCGTTGATAACTTTAGTTGGAGTATGCAGAAGAGCATAATTAATTTCATTTATCCAACTAACTATACTCTGAATAGTAACCTTGTATCCGTTTTGTACATATCTCTTTTTTAGAAGTTTTTTTTAAAGTTTGTACAGCTCTTTCCGCACTGCCATTACTTGCAGGCGAGTAAGGCGGTGTAGAAACTAATTTAATGCCTCTTTTCAGACAATAATCTTGAAATTCGCCACCTTTAAATGGAGGTCCATTATCCGTCACGATAGTTCCAGGAAATCCCACCAATGCAAATAATTCTTCTAAACAAGACAATGTTGTGCGAGCGTTCGTAGAACCTACTTTCCAAACTTTAATCCAATGCGAAAACGAATCTACCACAATCACAAAGAGAAATCCAAATATTTGGCCATGATCCACATGAATTCTTTCGAAAGGTCTTTCCGTCTTGGGCCATGAGCAAAAATTATTTCTAGGTGCATTATTAGCCATCGCAGAACAAATTTCACAGTTTTGCAAATACCTATATAATTTCTTATTCATATCAGGCCACCAGACTTCCCTATTAGCTAATGTTAATGCTCACTGTGTAGTCTTTCCTTGTAGATATCTCTCAATCCTCGACGAAGTACTATCCTTCCTTTCCAAAATAAACAATCACCATGAATTTCTAATTGAAATTTTCTTCGAAATAATTCTTGGTATTCTTTATAGTCAAGACAAGGAGGTAGTCGTTTAGGCCATCCATTTAACATCCATTCCTTAATCTGAACTAACGTGTGATCTTTTCGGAACTCTTCCCCTATCTCCTCTTTACTCAATATGTTAGTAGAAATCTCGCTTATGTAGTCAGGAGCTATTAGCTCTTCTTACGTAGGTACACTTAGAGGAAATCTAGATAAAAAACAGCTACTTTTACTGACTTGCTATAAACGATATTACAGTCATAATTATCCAGCATAAGAAACCATCTTTGCATACGTGGAGAAGCGCCATCAGGAGGAGCTTTCAATCCAAAAATCCATTTAGCAGGCTGGGAATCCGTCAATATTTTAAAAGTCCTACCAAATAATAACTTATGAAATTTACGAACACCTAAGATCATAGCTAAAGCTTTTTTTTCAAATTCAGAATAATTCCTTTCCGCTTCTGATAAAGTAGCCGATGCACAAGCTACTGTTTTTAACTGCCCATCTATTTTATTGTATAATACCGCACCTACACCAACTGGAGATGCATCTGTCATAAGAATTACTTTGGCCTTTTCATTAAAGGGATTCAAAATTTTCGCATTCTGTAGCATATTTTTTGCAGCACGAAATTCCTCTTCTTGTTTGCTTGTCCATTCCCATTTTACACCTTTTTTCAACAATCTATATACCTCGGAGATGCTTGATGATAAAGAAGGTAAGTGCCGGTGATAAAAATTTAGCATACCCAGAAATGACTGCAACTGGACTACATTTCGTGGAGAGGGTGTGTCCAATATAGGCTGTAGTTTATTCTTTGCTGGAAGTATACCTTGTTGAGAAATATCGTACCCTAGACAGGTTATAGAATCTGCAAAGAAAATGATCTTTTCTTTATTCACCTGTATATTACAACTTTATATTCTGTTCATCACAATTTCAAGTAACATATAACGGGTCCTTGAACATCGTAATAATCAAACCTTTTAGTCAATCTGAGAGTAGTTGAATCCTACCGACTGCGCAAGTTGTTATCATTCTAAATTTTCTTTATTTATTCACACTTACACTACTTATAGTGCTATCAGTTACAATTCATTTTCAAAAGGTAGTCTAAATTATTTAACATATACAAACATATTTCAAACTGTTCAAAAGACTAATTTTTAAGTACACATGATCATAATCAAAACAATCTTCTTTATTTTTGTTTTAAGTCTCGGCATGTGCTTAAATTTAAGCAGTTTTCGTCAACATCTCCACATCACTGCCAACATTTCTTTTACTAATTCTTGAGGAATAATCAAAAGTCATTGGTTCGAATTCCTATGCTTGAAATATAACAAACCTTGATAACAAGTGACATGTTCTGGAGAACTATCCAATAAAGACCTCAACTTTATACAAAAATCATCGTACTGTTGCTTTTCGCTGACTTTCTCCATATTGAAAAGAGACAAGTCTTGGACAGACAAGCAATTGACATGATACTCTTCTAACTTAGAAGACACTTCCGGTGGATTCCTACTCAATGTATCTGCTACAAAGTTCAAACTCCCGGGACAGTGTTCGAAGACAAGGTCAAACTTTTGTAATTTAAGAAGCATACGAGTCGTCCTTGTATCTAAGTTCTTCATAGAAAAAGAATGAGTGACGGCAGCATTATCTGTATGAATATACGTGGTTCTCCCAAGAATGTATTGCGGAAAACGTTCACACAGAAACAGAACAGAGAGCAATTCCAACTGGAAAGAAGACAATGAGAGTTCGTGAGGTTTAACTCTACGACTAGCGTAGGCAATGTCATTTGGATGATCAGACCCGTCAGGGTACTGTGCAAGAAAACCAGCCAAATTCTCTGAACAAGCATCTGAATGGATGTGGAATGGCAAATTGAAATCAGGTTGTCCCAACGCAGGTGGATTACTAACGATTTCCCGCAATTTATAAAAGAGATCCAAAACTTCGGGAATGAGTTTGTACTTAACATCCTTCTTAATGAGATCGTATAACGGAGAAGTAAGAGTCGAATAATTAGGAATGAACAGCTGTCGCCATACCAATAATCCTAGAAATTGACGCATTTTCTTCTTGGTTTTTGGGATGGGATAGCAACGAATCAGCTCATTATGACGTGGGTCAACTTTAACAGTCTGACCACTAATGACATCACCCAGGAAGTTCACTTCCGTCAGAAGGAAGCAACACTTCCGGAAATTTAGGGAAAAATTTCCACGCTCAAAACCTTTGAACACACGCTCCAAATGGGCGAAATGTTCGTCTAGAGAAGTGCTAGAAATTAAAATATCATCCAGAAACAAAGTAACGAAATCTTTAGTACTTTGATCGAAGTAACTATGCATTACGCTCTGAAAAATGACAGGTGCACTCTTGATTCCTTGAGGTAAGACCATCATTACGTACTGACGTCCTTTATAAACAAAACTAGTTGCGCTTTCGCTACAGGGTTCAATATATCACCTATTGGTTCCACTTGAGCCTTTGGGGCCCGAACGCGGAGGTTCAGTAGGCGAAAATGAATTACAGGCCTGACAGCACCGGACGCCTTGCGAAAACAATGCAGGGGTTCCGGTACGGTGAGGTCTGTTTACGGGCTATCCCTAATTCAATCCTTTTTTGTAATTCTGCCTCAAATTCCATTTCCATGGATTTTGGCACAGAATAACACTTTCCTACGACAGGTTCTTCGTCGGTTAATTCTATCTTGTACAAAGCCGTTAGTATCCTACGAGGATACTCGCAGAAAATATTACGATATCGGAATAACAATTCATATAGACGTTGCTTGACATTGTTATCTACATCTTCTCGAGATAAGATGTAGTCCTGAATTTAAGCTTCTGAAAGATTGGATTCAGGAACTGTATGCACATCTGACAGAGAAAAGATAGCTGAATTTTCTACTGGAGGAGTAACCTCTAAGATTTTGACATGAGAACACAAAAGTTCAGAAAAGAGTACTTCTTGCTTATCGGATGGCCACTCAGTCCTCCCGATCTCAACCTTGTTCGAAGACAAAGCTACCATAAGATTACTAGGTTGATCAGTCGAAATCACGACAAGACTGCCAGCATTATCACGGAATCTGATTTCCTTTCTCTCTCTGTCGACAACAGCTTTAAATTTGTCTAAAAATGGACAACGCAAGATAAGATCAGTTCGAAGATATTTTATAACAAACAACGGAATGTCAAATAAATGACCCTGAATATTTAAGCTAAATATCTGGACACCTTGAACTGAAAACTTTTTTGTACCGGCAAAGGCACCCAAGGACAAACCAGTATATCGTCGCAATTTAGCAGATGAAAATTTAAGTTTTCACTGTTTCCAAATATTCCAATCCAAAAGGCATAACTCAGACCCACAGTCAATAGTACAAGTTAACTGGACTCCTCCAATGTTTCCTTTAAAAGCAGGGGAAGAAGAAAAATAATAGGCTTTTCTTTTTCTTCATCCTCTTCAACTACGAAATTTACATTGAGTAACATAGCATTATTATGTCTCCAGATAATGACTCAACCGACATTATAGGTTTTGACGTTAGTTTCAGAATCATTATCTACGGGGACTGGAGAAATACAGCAGTCGTTTCCCCCCGTATTCGGAAAAGACTGCGACCTTAGTTTTCCGAAGTAGATGAAGGTTGATCTTCCTTTGGATTGGAAGACTCCTCATCTCGTCTCCTATCATTATTTTGATATTTTCCGTTACGTCCTCGATTTCTTCCACGATAACGGTTTCTACCATTCCCTCGATATCGATTATTATGCTGATAATTGTTACTATTACTGTTATTGTTATTATTATTTCTACTTTCAGTCTGAGCGTAGCTGAAAACTCAGTTTGACAGCTACAGTCAACATGTTCTGAATTACGATTAATAATTTTAGCTTGCTTAGCTAATACTTTCTTTGTCGGAGGCCTAACTTCATGCATGGAAGTATCCTCAATTCCGGATAATAATGCTACTTTACTCATTAATTCATCGACACTGTTATATTGCTGAACAGACAGCAAACGCATATCCCTAGGCGGTAAACAATTCAAAATTAATTCCACAAGTTCCGAAGTAATCGGGGTTTCACATATATTGTAGTAACTTTCAACTAAAAACTAAACGTAGTCTAACAATGAACCGAATTTTGTTTTATCATATCGCAAAGATTGCAAAGACTTCTTCTGTGCACGCTCTATCTGAGGCGAAAAATACTGATTTTTAAAAAGACGCACAAAATCTTGATAAGTTTTGATTTCAGGAGCTACTGAGCTATACCAAGCAAACGCGGCTCGAACCATATAATGTTGTACGACCCGTAATCGGTCTCTATCAGTAAGTGAATACATACTTAAACATTTCTCAAGATCCCTCGAAAACTTCCTTGGGGCTCCAGGTTTGATATCCCCAGAATACGAAGGAAAAGATTGTAAATCTTTCTGCTTAATCGCAAAAGGCAATAAACTTGGTGTTATACCACTGAAGGTGGCAACACTGTTACGCGGTACCTGACTATTCGATACAATAGTAGTGTGAAAAACACTAGGATCATAACTGGGCTTTAAGTAGCTTGTATTAAACACCGGTGGGCTATTACCAACATGAGAAGTGATCCCCTTCGACACCGACCATGTGACAGTGTCAGTAGTGCGAGTACTGTTACTTACATTATTACTATAATAAACAGAAGAATTGACATTTGGAAAAGTATTTAATGCACTGGCAACCACTTTAGTTTCACTAGGGCTAGCTGGCCACTCATATCGAATATCAGGCTCTGATTGCACAAACAAGGGTTCACTTGTATAACTAATAGAACTAGTGACAAACACATTACGTTCGGCAGACGTACTAACAATAGTATTAACAGGCAAATTATCCCTTGACTCAGAAAACGACACAGGAGGGTCAACACTAATTCAAGGGCGTTTACAAGGAACACCTTCCTTACTCGGGCTCCCACACTCAACAGACGTAAATTTGGGTTTCTGCAATTTATCTACTTTATTAATCAAAGTCAACACTTCAGAGAAAAGCTTGGATTGGCTAGTATTACACCCATCTAACTCACTCTTAACTTCATCATTTTCATTTTCAAGTTCTTTTATTTTATCAAAAACAACCTTTAATGCTTTATGATGAGATTCAGCCTCATTCTCTATAGAATCAACACGAGATTCCACAGATTCAATACAGAACTTATTGTTTTCAACTTCCGTTTTTACAGACTCAATACATGACTTATTACTATCAGCTTCTAATTGAATATTGTCTAACTGCACTTGCAAATCCTTTTGGTTAACAGTTAGCGAACTACAAAGGTTTTCTACACTACCTATTCTTTCATCAATTTTGTTAATTGTAGCGGAAAGGTAATTTACATTTTCTACAATGCACTCCTGAATTCTAGCATTGTTAGCTTCATTACTTTCTTTTATGCTTTCTTTAACTCTTTGCTCAACATTTTTTATCTTACTATTACGTTCTTCTATTTCGCTAAGTACCTGAGCTAACATTGCGGCAAGTTCATTCGCCTGCTCTGTCCCTTTTTCCCTACCTACCTTGTGAGAGCTTGGGCGAAGAAGAATGTTTGGGAGGTGATTCGTTCTCACGTTCCAACACTTCAGGAGAGGTATGTGCGTCACATTTAGGACAAACCCAAACAAAAGAATCTGAGCTAACAGCTTCGAAAACACTAGAAGTATCCTTTAATTTGACGCAAACAAAATGTGACCATTCGTGACACCTGTCACAAGATATAGCACGTTTCATATCAGAATCAATCTGTTCCGCGGCAGGAAGAGGCTCGCTACAACAAACGCAAATAATATCATCTCCATTAGGAGGAAGATTCCTCGACTCAGCCAACATCTTACTTACTTATTTATAATTCTAATGAACATAAACATATGTGAGTTCTATCCAGCATATCTCTTCAACACCAACGCGACAGTCTGTATCACTCATTTCTTCCCGCATAAACACGACAACAACCAAATAGTGTGACATTTTACACAATAAAATAATCCTACAGCTGGGTTCGCCAACTTGAAACGATCCTGTGCGGACAAATTCTTTTACAGTTTCCAAGACGACATTACTCCTTCCATAGATTGAGATAGAAAATAGTGAAACAGAGTTACCTGAAAGCTCACCCAACCCTTTTACGCTAACTAGTAGACAATACCGGCACCACAAGCCAGTTCAAAGAGCTCGGTTTCAGGCAGCATCTTCGGGCGAAGACAGGTCTTCGATGACCTCTCAGGCTCCTCGACACGTAGTAATCACAGTCCTAGCCACGGGTACAGGTTGACCAAATGACGACCTTCTTCTTAGTTAACAGCAACTAAGTACACTTCATCAACTCTCTCACTAGATAGACAAGATTTCGGCGTATAAGTCGTTGTAGACAATGTATATCCCAAAAGAGGTAGCAGACCGGATCAAACCTAATCCAACAGATGGTTCTTAGTGTAAGTATCAGGTCTCCACTTACAACATAGCGAACGATTAGCGAGTAACAAACCAATCCCTGTAGTATCCGGAACGAGCTCAAGCTGAATGCTTATAAGTGAGTTATTGCAATTCACTACACGTACACTAAATCTGTTATCACTGTTCAGTCATGGCATTTCCTACTGAGAAGTTTATGATAGAAAACAATCACTTTGCTGCATGGTGTGCAATAATCCGTGTCTAGAAGACAGAACGAAAAACTACTCCTCCTTCCTCACCACCATATTTTTCAGTGCAAAAGCTAAAAAAAGAAAGGAGAGAGCGCTTATAGATCCCGCTCACTCTCTGATTGGTCGCTCCTTTCTACGCATCAGAGCGTAATACCAAAACGACAACTGTAATAGTAAAATACATATAACTGAATGGGAGTAAAAATTACATAAGTTAATGATTATATATGTACGTTAATAACCAATTCCTCCTTTTAAACGAAACACAAAATTTCAAATTAATTCAAGCAGTCAACGCCATCTACCGAGACAGAGATATCCGCTCGACGCGAGCCATAGACATGCAAAGAAAAGTAGCATATTTAGATTACACATACTAGTCCAATTGTCGACCATCTTGAATCCTTCACGAAGGTCAAGAATTGAGAAAATATAAAAGAAAAGAACATTAACTAAGAGCTGATTAAATATCTCTATAAAATAATCGCTTTGAGAAAATGTAACGCTCAAAGAGGAACGTTACAAAGTTCACTCTTCGTCTCGATTTCTGTAACAATATGAATTTGGCACAGGAAGTAAAATATTTCTCTCTTTTATTATTCATCCTAAATGTTCACTCTTCGTCCCGATTTCTTTAACAATATGAATTTGGCCTACGAAGTAAAAGATTTCTCTCCTAAAAGTTCACACTTTTATCAAACTGTCCATTTTCATCCGGATTTTGTTGGTTTTGCTTTAGAATTGAGATGAGAAATTCCTCTTCTCATGGCCAACATTAAACAAAACCGAAATATGTTTTTGCCAAATGTGACGTTTCTGCTTGTAATGTTATGACCTAAGCGATAGTAAGTTTCCAATTTTTAATTTTCTATGAGAATATTATTATTATTATTATTATTATTATTATTATTATTATTATTATTATTATTATTATTACTACAAATATTATTCTTAAAGATTTTATAATTCAAATATTGAAACATACGAGTATTTAAATATCTGAATATATTGAAACGTGTGTCATAAAGTAAAACAATATTGCCCGACTTGGTTTCGATCGAAGAAACACCTGATTACTGGTCGAGTGCCTTGACCACTGAACACTACGCGGTAGTTGATTCGTCTTTAGTTTGGTTACGTTAAGTTTCTTTGCTTCCGCTTGCAATATTGTATGTTATTTTTCTTCGTTTCAAGACTTTTTCGTATATCTTTTATGATGATATAAGAGAATAATCTTAGTCAAAGTTTATATTATTAACTTCTTAAACCTTTCGTTCATCTGTTTGTTTCTTTCCACACCAAACTACAGATATGAGAGATTTAATTTTCATACTCTGCATTTGTTTCAAAGCAGTCTTTATTACCTGATCAATGTCTTGTGTCCGGCACGATACATTTCGAAACATCATACATACGATTCTTGTGCGCATGATATTTGTACCGGAGAAAGTAACTCTCTTAAGATGTTTACAAACTATGAAAATTACCACTAATATCACTCACGTAATACCACCTTCGTAATATCGGAATCCAAATGCTGCAAAACAATATGGAACTTATTTGAAGTTCATTAAAGTATCATTTATGCACCTCAATAAAATAGGTTACGAAAGAAAATTTGACACTGTCACTTTCAGTCTCTTCGTTTCCCCCATCACCATCTTGGTTAACTGCAAGTTTGAAGTGAGCCTCGCGGTTTTCTTCTGTGTAGCATGACCTCTTGAATTCAAAATCGAACTGACAAGGAACCCTAGGTATCGATCAGAGCCCGATTTTTATGAAACTTGGTATATAGATAGAGTACCTCGGGAAACTCGCACAACCAAAATTGTAGCTGCAGAGTCCAAGACGTTGGGACACTAGGGCTGGAGAAAGATGAAATGTGAGACGTCAGTACAATAAGGGCATGGTGAGAAAATGCACGTTTTTCTTTAAAACTGGTTATTGTAACGACAAGAAATGAGCATACATGGATATGAGATGGTAGATATGATCTGTTAAAAGTTATGGAAAGTATATCCGCCATCTTGAAAGAGGCCATGTTGAAACTGGTGCGGTTGGTGTAAATGAGAAGAGGGTCATGCGATGCATCAATTTGAAGATAAATAGACACAAAAACCAGTTGGTGAAGTCTGTTGTGGGATTACATTATTTCTGTGCTTCTGGTAGAGTGATTTAGGTACAAGATGAGCAAAGTGTATCTCATGACCCTCAAACACATGCAGGTTATGGTGCGCAATGAGTGGGATCAGTGCAACTAGAAAAACAGAGCGAAATATAATTTTAGCACTACATGATTTGTGTCAGAGTCAACATATAATTGGTTTGGACGTGCTGATACGACGGGTTCTTCATAATAATGCCATAATTAGCATTAACTTGTAACTATTTATTATGGTTTGGGTACAAAACCTCGCGGCCAGAACCTCGCGGCGACAATATCGTGGACCAAATCCTCGCCTGGCCAAAACCTCGCCTGGCCAAAACCTCGCCGCCCAAAACCTCGCGGGACAAAATCGCGCCTGTCCAAAACCCCGCCTGGCCAAAACCTCGCCCCCCAAAACGTCGCGGGCCAAAATCTCGCGGGCCAAACCCTCGCCTGGCCAAAACCTCGCCACCCAAAACCTCGCCCCCCAAAATATCGCCATACCCAAAATCTTGCCTCACCAAAACCTCGTTGTAATGATCTCGCGACAGAGAATCTCGCCTGGTCTAAATTAAGCGAGACGTAGTGGCGCCTGAGAAGAAATGTCGTCAGGATAAAACCTCCTCATGACGATTTCTTCAATGTAGAATGTTCTATACATTACTATATGTATATATTTAATAATAACACATAATTACATTAAAATAATGACAAGAAAAATTCTAATGCATGCTTTGGAAATCTATATATATAAAAACTAGCAGCGTTCACCCCGCTTCGCTGCGGTCACCCCGGAACGCAATAAACTTTGTTACTTAGATAATTTTTACTTTTTCGCTTTCAAGTGATCTATCATAGTAGATTGCAGTAAATGTTAACATTATATCGCCTGTCATTTATGTTAACCCGCCGAGTGACACGGTCATGCGGGTTGCATATAAATACGTTTATTTTTACCTATGATGAACTAACAAAGGATTTGTGGACACCTGAATGGTCAATTATCTCAAGACACTGGTAATTAAAAATTAAAGTGATATGATAAAAACCATCTAGGGTCCAAATCCTAATAACCCCCCAAAAATGAAAGAAATTGGTTCAGCCGTATTAGCGTGATGAGCGGACAAAGGATTTGTACGTTCTCTTTTATATATATAGATTAAATGACTATGTTTGTTACATTATACTCTTGGGCCATCCTACTGATCTCAATTAAATTTTCAACTCGAGTCTAGGATGTTTTTTATAATTTCACTTTGTCGGCACAACAAAAGGGAGGGGGAGTGGGATATATATATATATATATATATATATATATATATATATATATATAGAGAGAGAGAGAGAGAGAGAGAGAGAGAGCCGTAGCAAGACATTTCGGCGCACACCAAGCTCTTCCTTCCTTTTTTTCTTTTTACTTATAAGAAAAGCAGCAGATATTGTTATACTACAGTAAATTTTTATTAAGCTGCAGGCGAGATTTTGGCCCACGAGGTTTTGGCGGCGAAATTTTGGCCACGCGATGTTTTGGGTGACGAGGGTTTGGCCCGGCGAGGTTTTGGCAACGCCAGGGTTTGTTCGGCGAGGTTTTGGCCCTACGAGATTTTGTCCCGCGAGGTTTTTGGCGGCGAGGTTTTATCCGGCGAGATTTTGGGCGGCGATGTTTCGGCCGCGAGATTTTGTTCGTATCCCATTTATTATATTTCCATTAATTTGAACAGAAATCAGAACACCTATCAGTTCACTCATAGCGCTCCATACCCTCCATCTGCTCGCGTGTCATGAGATACCTTTGTTCATTTTGTATCTAAACCACTCTACCAGAAGCATTCACCGTGTGCGTGGGTTTTCTCGGGGTTCTCCCGTTTCCTCCCATTTTCTTCATTTCAAAATTTCATTCATTACTCATCATCACCGTCTTTGGGACGTAAAACTCAAAGATTTCATTTAATTTCATAGAAGCATAGGAATAGTATAATCCCATAACATATTTCACCAACAGGTTTCTGCGTCAATTTACGTTCAAATTGATGCATCGCATGACCCTCTTCTCATTTACATCAATCGCACCAGTTTCAACATGGAATCTTCCAAGATGGTGGATATTTTTTCCTCAGTTTTAACAGATCATATCTATCATATCGTATCCATGTGTGCTCATTTCGAGTCGCTACAATAACCAGTTAAAAAAAAAAAAAAACGTGCATTTTCTCACTGTCCTTGTACTGACGTTCCACATTTGATCTTTCTCGAGCTCTAGTGTCCCAACGTCTTGGACTCTGCAGCTACAATTTTGGCTGTGCATGTTTCCCGAGGTACTTTATCAATATACAAAGTTTCATAAAAATCGGGCTCTGATAGATACCTAGGTTCCTTGTGAGCGTAGAAAAGTTTCTCTCTACAGCAGCTGGAGGAAGTATGTATGGTGTACTGTTTGTTATGAAAGCAAACAAATTATTCCTGTGGACATCAAATAATGTCTAGTGTATCAAGTACTACATCTACTGCGACATCAGCATTTCAATGTTTAACAATTTTAGTTTTGACAAGAGAGTATTTCCCCTCACAATTTGATCTAGTTTCCTGGAAATATTCTTCCACATACTATACAAAATACTTTCTCGGAGTGGTTTCAATGGAAACTGGTTTTATCGGTTTTATAGACGTAACAGATGGTATCTGCTGACGAAATTATTCATTTCTGAACACATGAAATGGAATATTTGCAGATGTAAATGCTTTCACTATTTTCTAAAATATTATTCTTATAATCTTCCATACGCTGTCATACTTGAAGTATAGTACTGGTACCTATGCAGCTAGGGCTTGAAATTAAATGATGTCCTTGTCTGTCTCTCTGCTTCCGAGATCTATGTTTAAAACTTTCCACATATTTTTGTACAATGATTTCTTTTTGAAATTAATACTCTCCAAACACAAGGTACTCAAAAGTGTTTCCTTTTCAGCAACGAAGTATTGTGTAGGAACTCCCAACCCTTTGTAATGCGCTTACTGATCTTTTTGACAATATGAGGTTACTAATTAAAATGCACTTCTCTGATTCAGGACGCGTACTGACTATAAGATCTTTAAACGTTGTTCCAACTTTTACTCACAGAACTGCAAACTTACACTTAGAAGAATACTATTGTTTATTCATTGTTGGCGGAATTTCTTCTATTTTTCTTTTCTTTTCTCCACTTGAAAGGATTACATTGAAAAGTTTATAGTTTCGTTAGATTTTGCATTGCAAATATTGGTTTTAAAAATATTATAGTACAATATGTTAAACTTGTAGTTACAGAATGTTCCAAGAATTTTTTTTATATATTTTAAATTATTCTTTATTTTCTGAAATTATGCTTCATTATGCATTTAAAATAAGTTTCTTCTGGACTCTTAGACAACAGCAACCATCTTCAAGGTACCAACCGTGTGCGTAAATTGCTGTTAGGCTATTTATGCTTGTGGGTTGCCCTACTCATCACATAACTTCTGTCATACTAATCGAACACTCAATGAAGCGGTGAAAATTTGAAAAGCGAAGGGAATATTTTTGTTAGTCGAGGGAAATTTACTTACAGAAACCTACGAACACTCCTAGAGAGGATAGTTATTGGTGATACGTGTCATAATAAATTACGATTTCAAAATGTGTTATTTTAGATATATCTCATTATAAACGTAAAGTTTATGACAAGTGTTCAAACATACAATGTAAATATTGCGGCTAGCAGGATAGAATCAGAGCAACCAATAAACTAGATTTTTTATTCGTCGAGTTGCTCTTTCAGCAAATTTTAGCGGCTTTCGAGCAGCAAAGTGTTGCATATCTCGAGCAGTTTGTTTACGATTAATTGTTATAATGTGCTCAACGTCAGCTGATACGTCTCTAAAGTTACAAATTATTTTCTTGCTTTGCGCGACAGCAAATTACTTGCAGCACAAGGGCGTATAATATCTAAATATTGACTTGGACCTCTGTTTAGAAGGAATACTCATCAGATGAAAGTTGAAGGCTTATTATCTTCAAAATTTGTTGTGAAAGTCATTCCACTTCTCAAGGACTATATATCACGCTCCCCCATAGATTTTTGTGTACATTAGGGTCTTTTGTAACCGGACACTCGGGTTCGATTCCCAGTGGTTTTTCATTAGAAGCTAAACTATGGATTCGCGTTTCATATAGTAATGCTCCTGAAAGAGACATTAAAACTCGAATTTAACAAATCTTGAAAGATATCCGTTCCTGTTGTAAGATCTTCGTCTCGTTTCGAAGCCCGTCAAGTTAATTATATCTTGTCTCATTTTGTAACATTCCTAGCATCTAGGGTGGAAGTCATGTATTGAATTATATGCGAAAATATATCGGATCAGCAATCCATATTAAACTATCGGTCGAAATCTCATTCTTCCAGTGGTTTGAATATACATTTACCTTAAGATTTAAAAATGTGAAATATACTTTGAAAAATGCCTGGTTTAAGTATACCTAGTGTGTTTATTTATTTTTGAGTTAAACATCCCAGGAATGTGACCAAGGCAAAATTAGTAATCGATAATATAATGAAGGAAATTGTCCTAGGAAGAAAGTGAGAAGAAATGGATGAACCCTGAGAAAACCCATGAACACGATGATTGCCTATTTCAAAACAGAAGTTGGCGCGAGCTGGGATTGAACCGGGATACTTTTCTTAAGAAGTGAGTACTGAGAATCTCCTCTGGCCTCTCAAGTATCATGTACTTCGCGAAACTCGCGTAGAACTTGCAAATAGTTAAAACGAAGATGGCTGGTCGATTGATTCGAAGCCAAGACCTTTCGGTTACGAAGTAAGAATAACTGTTGAGCAAGACCGACATATAAAGAGCCATGACGTCTAACACAGTGTCAAATAATTTGAGCTAAGCTGCTAAAAATAGCTCATATCCTTCGGTTGTATACAGGCCCGTAGCCAGCTTGAAAATTTAGGGGGCCCTGTTGAAGTTGGGGGGCCCGATCCAAAAATATTAGTTCATTCCATATTATAATTCATTTGCAAACCTGCCGACAAAATTTTAGAGGGGGCCAGTAAAAATGTAGGGGGGCCTACACCCCCTGGATACGGGCCTGGTTGTAGATAACCCGCCTTAACTTAGTTCAATATATGGTTGCAGTATATATATTAGGATATTTTTTTCTGATTAGGCCTTGTCGGATTATTCAATATTTTAAAAATGATTAATTTATTACTGTTTTTAAAAATAGTATTTTATACGTAACAAATTTTCTTGGAAATTGAATATTCAATTAGAGAGAACCACATCAAAATATGATCAACCCTTCTCCATAGAATCGCTGAGATCTCTAAATGCATACGGTACACGAATACAGGTCAAACTGAGAAGCCCCATTTTTTTTAAGTCGACGAAAAAAGTGTTTCAAGATAGTCGAATATTTACGCGGTAATAAGCATGCATACTAAACTATGGAGTACCGTGTTTTCCTTTGAAACTAAAACTTCAAATAAAGATTGCAGAAATTCAATCAACCATGTTCCCGAATATCATAGAACCTATTCTGTTACTTAAATACTTTTGCTGTATAATCTAATATATTAATGATACTTCTTTACGCAAAATGATTAATATTATACCAGGCACAGATTGAGAAATCACCGACAAATTTAATCTAATTAGAAGAAAGAAGCAGTTTCAAATATCTAAAATTTAGCAGAACATATTATTTATAGATGACGACAATTATCATACTAGATGTCGGATTTTGTTTCATTTGTGGAAATATTAATTTGTAACATTATAAAAAGAAATGTAAAAATATCTCTTCTGATTTCCTTTTTTTATCTAATGAACACTGTTGCACACTTTATATTACATTTTGTAGGCATAATAAGAACTCGTAAATATTTGATTTCAAATCTTTTTTAAAATGTTCCTATTATTTTGTTGTGCAGAAATTGTAAATGATCTAAGATTTAGTCTGACAGGTGATAAGAAATCATAGTATTGGATATTATACTACATAAAGGAAGTTTAAATACTTGTTTAAGAATGTGGTTAAATACAAAATAGTTTTTAAACAACGAAACAGTATGAACAACACATGAACTACAATTTAAAGGATATCTCACTATTTGCCGGACTTCTACCAAAGACTATATTTCATAGTTGAAGCGGATAAAGGCTGTCTCTGTAAGTTGTTTGACCTGGGGCTTAGCGTCCCTTTCAGCACCGAGGCTATATGGGAAATGCATCTGAAATGGGATCCGATTCACAGGAGCTCCCAGCAGGAATTTGATGTTATGCTAAACAGACTCCATTATGAGTGAGTAGAAGAGACTTGCCACAATAGGGAACAAATGAAGGCCACCAGTGGGGTTAACAGTGTTGCCAACTGCAATGAAAAGTACGTTTTGCAAAGAGCACTATATGAAGTGAGTGCAATATTCAGTGTCATGTAGAACATAAGATATGACGTGTGTAATCAGTGGTACAATCTAACAAAAGAGAATAGAAAAAACAGAAGTACGAAAAATATGAAAAAGACGAAATTGGCCATAATGCGCCACATTTGATCACGAGCTGTGTATATTAGAATCAACAAAACAAGAAGCACCAACTATGCAGGAAACCGACGTACCTAGAGTCGAAAAGAAAAACGAGTTTCAAAGTTGGCAGCACTGGCCATGAAAATCCAGATAATTCTAATATAGTTAGGCCACTCGCTTCACAAAAAGAAAATTCCGGCAAGAAGCATTAGCCTTCGCATCATTTGTACATGCTCGTCCACATTGTACATGTAATTGTTCGATGAGACATTGGTCCAAACAGAAGATACATTTGCAGTGAGCACAGCGGAATCTGCCAATCCGTCACACATGGTACAATGATCGCCTGTAATGTCTCGAAACAGTACTCTAGAGGTGTCGGAACCTTTGGTGGTCTTTCTATCACATATCCACACCTGTAGAAAGCAAACATAATCAAAGGCTTGATCTGCTGTGTGTTGCTGTCTGCAGTACTATCACCGCCTATATGATATATCCAGAGTGTCCCACCGAATCTGCGACTGAAATAGTTTCAAAGCGAAAAAAGTGTGACACATCCAGTTGTGCAGGAATGTACCCATATCAGGGGGAGAGAAACTTCTGTGAGACGCAAGTGCCCCCAAGTCCTCCATCATAGGGTCCCAGGGGCCAACTTCAAAATTTCAGATAGCACCATCGGTCGAGTTATATTTCTTTCGATAAATCATGGAATATGCAACAACGCATATCAGAAATATTTACTATATGGGATTTCAAAATGACCGCCAAAAATATCTGCTCGGTGCATTTTTGGCGGCCATTTTGAAACCCGTGCTTCATATGGCAAATGTTTCTTATAGGCGGTGTTGTATCTATCCAGAGAAATATCATCCGCCCCCTGTTCCCATTTGAAATGTTGCGGTTGAACCCTCGAGCCTTATGATGGGACCCTGGGGACTCGCTTCTTACAAAGTTTTCTTGGCCCTTGACATGAGTGCATTCCTGTGCAATTGGATTTGCAACATCTCCTTTCGCTTCGCAGCAATTTGAGATGACAATGTTCGATGCCACGTTAAGACACAACATATATTTGTGGCGGTCATTTTGAAAAACATGCTTCATATAGCAAATGTTTCCTATATGTGTTGTTGCACATTCCATGATCTATCGAGAGAGGTACCACTCGGTCTCTGTTGGCATTTGAAAGTTTGATGTTGGCTCCTGCGACCCTATGATGGGGAACCTGGGGGCACTTGCTTCTCACAGACTTTTATCACCCTCTCACATTGGTATATTCCTGCACAACTGGATCCGTCACATTTTTGTTCGTTTCTCAAATCTTTTCAGGTTACAAACTTTGGTGGGACACCCTGTATATTCCCACATACGATCCAACCATGACATAATGTTTACTTCTATTATAGGTTGTTGGCTCAACCTAACAATTTCATGTTCCCCGATATGGCATTGCCTTAATCACTCCAGCATTGATGCATTCCGAATGATGCCTGTTGCCGGAATTTTCTTTTTGTGAAGCGAGTGGCCTAACTATATTAGACTTGTCTGGATTTTCATGGCCAGTGCTGCCAACTTTGAAACTCGTTTTTCTTTTCGACTGTAGATACGTCGGTTTCCTGCATAGTCGGTGCTTCTTGTTTTGTTCATTCTAATATGCACAGCTCGTGATTAAATGTGGCGCATTGTGTCCAACTTAGTCTTTTCCGTATTTTTCATACTTTTGTTTTTTCTATTTTCTTTTGTTAGATTGTACCACTGATTATACACGTCATATCTTATGTTCTACATGACACTGAATATTGCACTCGCCTCATATATTACTCTTTGCAAAACATGTACTTTTCATTGCAGTTGGCAACACTGTTAACCCTACTGGTGGCCTCCATTGGTTCCCTATTGTGGCAAGTCTCTTTCTATACATCACTTGTCAGCATTGTATTTTGCCGTGCCTCCTTTTTTTTTTTTTTTTTTTTTTTTTGCGGAATTTGCACTTTTTTCTTTGTCCAACCTTACTGTTTCCCGAACTTCCACCCCTTATATTTCTTGAACCTATTGCTATGGGCAGCTAATTTTTGGGGAATGCTTATCACTGTTACAGCTCTTTCAAATGGCATAGGCCACATCTTTCACTGCAACTATCATTTTCGGAAGGTTCTCTTGTAAGTCTTCCTTATGTTACATACATATATGTATGTTACATTCGTCAGCTATATGTTATATATGTTCATTTCAGAGATGGATTGGGTCACTGGGTCGGTGGGTGAGTGTGTCAAGTGGGTCAGGTTTTCTGAGTAGATCAGTGGGTCGTGGATCAACAGCATGTGACCCACTGCGACCCACCGAGTCAGTCTGATCTACCGACTCACTCTGCTCACTGTATTGTAGACAGTATCTTCTGATGACTAGTTAATTTGTCTGCTTTTTACTATCAAGACCTTCATTTCCCTTTATTTCCCTTCCTTTTCCATTTGTTTCTGTCTACTTACCTGAGGTGAGTATATCTAAGTGAAAAAGCACTTCAGGCACTTTAGAATATTGATATATGTAATTGTAATAATAGCAATAGGACTTATACTACTAATTGGCTTTTAGGCCTGTGAGCTTTTAGAGGAGTTAGCTATTGGAAAAAGTACATTTTTGAATCACTGTTAGGGAGGCACGCGAGAGGTCTCGTCACGTTTCGCGTCTCGTCTCGCATTTGCGAGACGAAACACGAGACGAGACTGACAATTTTATGCGGGACGCGAGACGAGACTAAACCATGCGAGACGAGACGCGAGACGAGACTCAGTGAAGTCTCGCACGAGAAGTCTCGCGAGACTTCTCGCAATCTCGCAACATTTATGAATTACATGTAATTATATATTTAGTGATTTTACATTTATTGAATTTTCTAAGTTGAGCGTTAATATCTCCAGGAACAAAAAGGTGATTGGGGCAATAGACATTTTATGAGATTTATTATTATTCAAGGTTGATTTTCAGAATCAAAGCCTTCTTTAGTTTCTAAACATCTTTAAAAAAGAAAAGCTTTGTAAATTAGAAATTTATTACAACATCGATTTAGGACTTTATTTTGCGACACAAACACATACACCCGGGCGCGCAAGAAATACATGAACTTCTGTTTTTTTGGTCTGAAAAGCGAATATGACTCCCTATTGCTGCAAAATCTGATATTTCTGTTGTTTCTGTCTTTATCACATTACTACTAGCGATTTATGTTGGGGGATGGCGGGGAAATCCCCTCTCGTCAAAGTTTATCCCGGGTCCGGCTCGCAGAAATAAGATGATATTTTACATGGAATAAGTATTTTCTTTCTATATATTTATCAAAAACATCCCCCTCTAGTTCGGAAGTTTAATTCAAACTCTGGTTTTGTAGGATGGTCCTATAGGTTTGATGCGAGATGGTAGGAATGGCCCTATATTTGTCAGTCATTTTATTTTCTAGATCTGGCAACACTATATAAGTTGAAAGCGAAAGTTGATAAAATGCGATAATGCAACATTGCTACAAGCGCGAACGAACCAAAAGAATTGGGTCGTATTGTGTTGTGAGGAGTTCTTTTTTTGTCTACAAGCGCTTTTGGTGGTATAAAAACATCTTTATAATGAAAAATCACCCTTCAAGGAAACGACCAAAACGTGTAAATGTTGATAGTGGCGACGATATTTTAGAAGAGCCAAATATTGCTGGAGACCTCTAAGCTGGAAAACAATGTTCGATCCAGCAACAATTTATGCTGGTTTTGCTGTAAATTATGCTATTAACCCTTTGGGGATCCCATGGTAAATCTCTACCATACGGGGTGTTTCATGGTACATTGCGTTATAACTCTCTTATTTGAGCTTTTTCGTCTGTTTTTTGTTTTTGTTTTTCCAAG
The DNA here is from genome assembly GCF_964235325.1 of Thermobia domestica. NCBI lineage: Eukaryota > Metazoa > Arthropoda > Insecta > Zygentoma > Lepismatidae > Thermobia > Thermobia domestica. Next base: position 263,044,816 of record NC_137458.1, on the reverse strand, counting down.
TACAGAGGCATTGTAGAAGACCTTACGTATGGTTTCACACCTTCCTGCGTCGAGACATAGGAGGTGATGACGTCATAATTCTAAAATATATATTTTCTTTTAATATTGCGGGGTCGGTCTATGTTCATTATTTTTTGGCGGGCTTATTTTTGCACGTAGAAGATTGAAATTTTCCACAAACATTCAGTCCACCGAGTAGTATTTACCAGATTTTTCCAGATTTGTGCGTTAAAACAGGGGGGATCCAGAGGGGCAAAAAGTTGAAAAAAGGGATATTTTACCAAAAAATTCATTTCTTCGCGATTTTCCCGCCTTAGATACATGATAGAGACAAGTGAATGGTACCGCCTGAAAGGCAGTTCTATTCTGAAGAGAATTATGTGCGACACATGACCCTAGGGTAATTAGGGAAGTGTCAGGGAATTTTTATCAAAATATACTTCTGTATAAGGGAATTTTGGACATTTTCGGTATTATTTTTTGCGGGCTTATATTTGCACCTAGAAGATTGAAATTGTGCACAAACATTCAGTCCAGCGAGGAGTATTTACGAGATTTTTTTCGTACTTCTGTGTTAAAATATGGGGTTACAAAGGGGCTAAACGTTGAAAAAGGGACATTTTTACCAAAAATCCCTTTCACGGGATTTTCTCGCCTTAGATACACGATGGAGACAAGTGAATGGTACCATCTGAAAGGCAGTTCTATTCTGAAGAGAATGATGTGCAAATCATGATCCTAGGGTAATTAGGGATGTCTCAGGGAATGTTTCAAAATTTCCCTCTCTATACGGGAATATGGGACATTGTCGGTATATAATTTTTTGCGGGCTTACTTTTGCACCTGGAAAATGGGAATTGTGCATATACATTCAGCTCACCTAGTAGTATTTATCAGATTTTTTGAGATCTCTGCGTTAAAACAGGGGGATCCAGAGGGGCTAAAAGTTGAAAAAAAAAGGATATTTAGTCCCAAAAAATCCATTTTTACAGGATTTTCCCGCCTTAGATACATGATGGAGACATGTGAGTCATACCGACTGAAAGGCAGTTCTAAGCTGAAGAGAATGATGGACGAAAAATGACCCTAGGGTAATTAGGGATGTCTCAGGAAATTTTTACCTGATATTATGGTGTTTTACGGTAATTTGAGGCGTGGTTGGAATTCCTGATAAAATTTCTTCCTCCCTTACTATTCAAGATAGAAACTTGAAATTTAACACACACATTTAGTATACCAAGTACTATTTACAAGATTTTTTTAGATGGGTACGTTCACACAGGGCCGCTCGAGAGGGGCCCAAAGTGCGAGAAAAAAATCTCTCCGTAATGTTCCATTTGACATAATTTTTCCTGCTCCTTGTATATGGTATGAGCATGCAAGTGGTACCGTTTCAAAGCCAGTCTCATTTTGAAGAGAATGAGGTATGAACCATGATCCTAGGATAAATAGTGACGATGCAGTAGCTGCTTGACTGAAAGTCTAAAAAATAGCCCAAAAAGCCGGGTACCGGAAAGGGTTAATTTGACGGAAATTAATGGTCCAGGAACCAAATTCCAGAACAACTTTTCTTTTAATTTGGAGCGGAGGGGACACAAGTTCGGATACCATGTTGAACTTTAGGTTCCGTCTCCTTAGGATGTTATGAACATTCATCCCATGGAAAGCAATGGCAAACCACCAAGGATTCAGATTGCCAAGGGATCTTTAGGTCAAATACCTGCCTTCGGACAGAATATCACATCATCATTCATTAACAGCCATAGAATAACACACTGCAAAATTTTGACCAGAATATATGCGAGAGTGCGAGACCATGCGAGAAAGTCTCGCGCGAGACGCGAGACGAGACTCAAAATTTTATGCGAGACCCGAGACGAGACTTCACATTTGCGAGACGAGACGAGACGCGAGACGAGACGAACATTTGAGGCTGTGAGACTTTTCCATTTCTCGTCTCGTCTCGTCTCGCGTGCATCCCTAATCACCGTAATATATAAATTATTATATAAAAATTGAATGTATCTATGTGTGCCTAATCATCACGTCCAAATTGCAAAGTCACATGAAATGACTTTTGGTATATAGTTAGGCCTTAGTCCAAACTGGGATGTTATCATATCACTTTCATTATAACAATATCTTAAGGAGGTAGTGGGGCTCCGAATTTTTGCGAAAAAATTTAGTATCTCCCAAGCTTTAATCTTACGGAACTGAAATTTAGTGTATTAACTCTTTATTGAACATAAAAAAAGGGTCCAATATTTCTTAAAAATCTCCTTTATGGAGTGGGAACTTTCCATATATGGAAAATTCGTAGTCGGTTGGTTCGTAAAAATGATCGTAAACGATCGATGATCAAAAAATGCAGTGCTTCGCATCATATATCCATTGCTTTCTACTATAATAATTGCTGAAGCTTATGTTTATTATATGGAGCGCTTGCAGCGCAGGGCAATCAAGCGATAAAATTGTGAGAAAAAAAGAGCATAAAATTTGTACTGTAAGCTTAATTACACGGAAATTGTATGTTTGAATTGTACGCATAATTATATGGAAATTTTTACTTTTTTCCCCTTTACGTTGGTCTACTTACCTTGATTTGGAACTTTCAAATTTTATCCTTTTTTCCACTGAAAACTATCGATAATGCAAAAATGAAATAATTATACAATGATAATTTAATTGAAATTCATCATAATTTGGCCCACGGCAAACATCAGTGTGGTAATTGAAGGGGAATTCCCATTCACCTCTCAACGCTTTCCAGGAACCTCGTTCCCTTTCGCTTTCTAGACAGGGTAGGAAACTTGGTTATGGCATCAAACCTTCATGTGTAATTACAAAAATTAAATTTATAAACAAATAAGAAATCATCAGTTTATCAGTCTTTAAGTGATAATTTATTCACAAGATTCCCTATCGAAGGCATGGTAGATGAAGTTTCTGTTCTCCATGAGTCGACATTGCCAACTGACATGGTCGATATGGAAAAGATGTTGTATCGTAATAGAGAGATGATACTTCTTGCTGAGTATTTCAAAACTGACCAAGAAAAATCGTTATCAGACTTAAGTCTCACTAGCAGATTATCGATTAGGAGTTTCAGAAATCGGGTAGAAGTATTATCAATTTCCACGACAGAGTGCGAACGGAGATTTCTTCTTATGAATTTATAGATGACTGGTATTAGAAATAGACTAAGTGCTCAAACATTGTCTAACTTGTTGTTCATCAATGTTAATGGCTCACCGCTAGACAAGCTCGAAATAGACGGGCTAATTATTTCTTGGCTGAAGCATGGACATCATTCCGCTGCTTACAATTCACAACGAAAAAATTACCCACAGGAAATAAACCCGATTTCAGATTTGTTTTAATGTAAAAAATTACGAGTTATGGAAAATGTATACTTGTATTACTAATGCCGAATTTGTGTTATTCAACTTTATGCCTAGTTTTTAGTAAGTCTCTTCTTTGCTTTAGGTAAACTATTTTGAATAAATATTCGTAATAATTGCAATTATGCATATTTGTAACTTAAATTTAACGTGGTGTTTTAGTGATTACACAAATTACAATTATGAGCATACTTTATGGATATGCTCTCACATAGGTACCCGAGCACCTTTATACACTATGAAAAACTGATTTTTGAAGTCTTTTTGTGAGAAAAATACTGTGAACGCAGAAACCATAACCTTTTCCATATTGTACAGGGGTATTTTCTTGCGAATAGAATTTTCTTTTGGTATGCGTTCAGAAATTAACACTTGCAAAAATACTCTCCCAGTACAAGTATATTTTAGGCACACACTAATTTCCCCCACCTCGAACTGTTTCAATTTCCTCACTGACAAACACCACAATTGTATATCGTAAAGGTCAGATCCACCGTTATCGTAACAGAGTGGTGCTTGAGCGATTGACTAGAAATTCAAACTCCGATAGGACAATTCCACAGTCTAGTTTTATTACAAGTGTAAACTCTTTAGTCAGTAGAGAAGAGGCCGTGGACCATGTGTCAGAGTTCATGACATGGATTTGGTGAGTCATAGTAGGTCACAGTGGATAAGAGTGGTTCATGGTGAGTGGTGGGTCAGAGTGGGTCACGGTGGCTAGTGGTTGAGTGGGTCACGGTAAGTGGTGGGTCAGAGTAAGTCACGGTGGGTGGTGGGTCATGGTGGGACCTGGGTTAGATTGAGTCATGGTGGGTGGTGGGTCAATGGATCGTGCATCACGATGGGTGGTGTGTGAGTGGGTCGTGGGTCAAGTTTTCATTGAATCACGCGAATTCTGGTCCATTTGTATGTGATATCCTAACCACCTATATTGATTCATACGGTAAGTATGGAACACTTATACAGAAAGTATTATAAAACAAGTCCAAAAACTACAGGATTTACAATTGCAACATACGATTTTACGTACGCCACATATAATTTTTGCTCAGTGTGTATTGACTCACAGACGCTTCTAGTAGTTTGAAGATAAGTTTTGAGACAAGACAATATGGAACCAAACTAGTATTATCCTGTTCACGGTACCGTATGTAAAATTTCCGATAGTCAAAATTGAAATATCCTTTACACAAAAACAATGATGTAAGGAAACAAGAACAAGTACTTCAATTAAGAAGATGATGAACTGAATACTGATAATATTCCTTAAGCACCATTAGTGTTTCTTAATTTTTGCAGTCTTTTATCCACAAAACAAAGAAATAAGTATATTGAAATTAGGAATATAATAAAATGAATTTATATATTCAGGATGGTTCGCAAGTCCCTTACCACTCTTCTAAAATCCACACGGATATATTTACGTTGAACGTGGTGTTTAATATATACAATAGGGCTAGGGACAAACCTTTTGGATAATGGTTCACGAATGGCTGCCATCTCAGATTTCATTCTTTTTTTTTATTTCAAACGATAGGTGGGTGAATGCCAGCCCAAAAGTGTAGGGGGCCTGGCTGAAGTTAGGGGGGCCGATCCAACCATATGATAGTTCATCACCATATTATAGTTCTTTTGCAAGCCTACTGTAAAAAATTTTAGGGGATCAGCAAATATTTAGGGGGCTGACCCCGTAGACTCCCCCTAGGTACGGGCCTGTGTTATACCTACCTCGTTTCTCAGGATGTCAAATCTGAAATCAGATTCCATGTATCTTTATTTAGTGAAAAGTTATGGGCAACTGAAAGTCACGTTTATCTCTTGCTTGCAGCTGATGAGCCATGCCGTTAATAACTGAGGAACGCATTCCGATCGTCTAACTGTGGGGTGGGAAAAGTATCCGTGCAGTACAGCGTCATCCACAACGTCACTCTGTGTCACATGTTGCAGTGGCACAGTTATTAAAAAAAATGAGGAGACAGGCACGATCGTGGATAGACCGGATAATGGACGACTGTGAACAGCAACGAACGACGCAACAGCTATGGCAGTGCTGGCCTCCTTTTCGATGCCACCGCAGCGGAGCACACGGAGCACACATGCAATGTGATGTGAGTCCCAGTTTAGTGTACAGGGTGCTTCAGATTCACGAGTGGCATTCGTATAAGGTGCAAATGCAGCAACACCTATCCAAGAACGAACAAGAACCCCACGTGCAGTCTTGCCCGTGGGCAATCGAGCAATTACTGCTAAATTCAATCTTCGCGATGGAGAGACATTCCACTCCGTTGAAGCCTACTTCTTCGTTAATAAGAGGTGAATAGGCACAACATGCGCTATTGGTCGTCTGAGAACCACACATGGACCGATCCCTCGAAAATGATAGATGCAGAGGTTATGATGTGGGCGGGAATATAGGGAACACGAATTATAGATCCTTCTTCATTCATGAATTTTTTTACTGCAGAACGATAGCTGGAGATGTTACAAGGAAGAGGTACTGCCAGCTCTGCTGTCGGAAGATGGTTCATTTCGCAGTTTTTTCAACAATACTCCTCAATTTGGCAGCCGGGAGCGTTAGTATCTAGATGAATAATTTCCTAGGGCATGGTTGAATGGCATGCCCGATTTGCAGACCTTACTCCAATGGATTTGTAGCTTTGGGGGACACATTGAGACTACGATGTATGGTGTGAAAATTCGTGATCTTCGTCATCTTCAGAAACGTATCGTGACTGCTTGTAAGCAAATTTCCCAAGCTACCAGCTCCGTGTTCAAAGCAATTGGGAGAAGCATCTGAATACATGCATCACCCAGCACAGAGCACATGTGGAACACATTGCGAAACAGGTAAACATCAATTGTCGTTGTCTATAATTCTCACCGAATAAAGATACATGAAATCTCATTTCAGATTTGGCATTCTGAGCAAATTCTAGCCTAAGGTCATATATCACATGGCCTTCGTATCATTTGAAGTAAAAAATTGAAATCCAAGATGGCGCCCATCCACTATATCATCATCCAAAAGGTTTGAACCTAACCCTATTGTATATATCCTACATAAAGTTCGATATAAATACATCCAATGGATTTCTAAAAGTGTGGTAAGGGATGTAGGATTACAATTACACCCTATATTACAATTTCCCTAAAGAAGTAAAAAAAATCTACATAATTTTGAATAAAATGTGTGTTTAATGTATAGTTTAAATAAAACCTAAAACTCTTAACTTTTCAGACATCAAAAACCTTCCTAAATTGAATTTCCATAAAATAACTAAAGACGAAGTAACAGGATACGGACTCCAGTCCCGGCTGCAGACGACTTGCACCTTCTCGTCTCACAGAACAGAATTATTAGTCCATAAAGTATTGTAGCATTTATTCATAGGTTTTGATATTACGTCGGAAACTAATGTGTACACACTGGATTAACTTGACGAAGGACAGAAGTCCTTGAATAGCTTTTGTAAATATGTCATGGAGACTTTGGGCTCCAGCGCCTATATAGTTAGTGTGTTAGGCTATTTAAATAATTCTACTTTAAAAGAGAAAGAGTAAAAAATATATAAGTAATTTTAGAAAGTGCATTATAAGTGTACAATTTTCTACACCCGAATTCTGATAGTATGAACTCAATTGGAATGAGAATATATAGAGAAAATATTTCAGTATTAATCATCAATGGTGGATGAAACAAATATCAATTTTTATTATTTATAGTCACAAACAATAAAAATATACTCAGAGGTGTTTACAAAGTATTTACAGTTAGAGAGGTACGAAACTGCATAATTGGGTTTTTGTTTGAAACACGACACAACTGCATAGAATCAACATATGTTTCGTATATATGTGAGGAGAAATAACATTTAATTTCTTTCTATCTTTCATTGACACCAATTAGTTTTACTTAGCAGATGCCCTACGTAAAAGTGCGTTCTTATGATCACAATGATAGAGACAACAGAATGAGAAAACGAGGGATTAGGAATTATAATTATGACTATATTTTCGATATTTATGTGCTTTTAACCCTGTCACGTGTGAAGATGACGTCTCTTGACAATGACTAGACCAGGGGCGCTGGAACCGGGGGGGGGGGGGGGGCAAGTGGGGCAGTTGCCCCTCGTAAAATTTTCAACTGGGGCAAGATACTAGTTTTGCCCCCTCACTTTCAGACTGTAAAAACATCACACAACACTTATTATTTGAACTAAGTTTTGCTTTTTATAGTAATTTGAAAAAAAAATTCTCTATTCCAGATTCATCTTTCTCTTTGAAACAAGGGACCGGACGCTTTCTCTGCCCCCCATGTTAGACAAAAAGAATTACGAAAAAGAATTGAAAATTACCATTATTTCCATTGGTGTACATTCTCAAAACACTGTAAATTCTTTTAAAATTGTTGTTTAAGTAACCGTAAGTCTGCAATATGAAAGGAGTCGTCGAGCGAGATTTTAAAGTTTGAAAAATATAACAGTTTAAATGAGTAACAGGACATTTAGGGCCTAAATACATTTTCCATAAAGTTAAATTAATGTTCTTACAAACAATATACAGAGTGCAGTAAGTTTTATAGTGAGGAGGAAAAATGTATAAGGTAGGATTAATAATTCAGAGCATATGAAAATGCGAACTCTATTGTCGTTCTGTTCGTTTAATCCTTTCACTACCATTTTTTTCGGAGTGAGAAACATTAATATATGGTTATTTTAAGTTGTTTTCAAACGTATGAATATATATAAAAACATTTTCCACCGTTTCGTTTTTTGATGTGGGAAGGGTGGAACAATATGCATTTTTACGTTGATATTTTTATTTTGGACCTCTGATATTTTTACGTTGGACCTATATGTTCCAGTGGTATTGACATGAATGATCATCTTGTATTTTCAATTATGAAACGTATATTGTCAGAAAAACAATTGGGTCGTATTTATAATTACACATATTTTACATTTCGGCATCATTTTCCAAATTACAGTACATGCAACCACTGCTTTATCACTAGTACATTGTTCCTCACTTTCATCTGTTCCATTATCACTTTCATTGTTCACGTTCACTTCCACTACTGTCTATTGGATAATCTTAGTAATAAGAATTCTGTGAACCATTAGCGGGCTTCTCTTTACCAGTGGAAGATCGATTCATAGCAATAACATGTGGTAAATTACAGGGGTTCTCTGAGAATGTATCGTGGGACACATATATCCCAGTGGTAGTGAAAGGGTTAAGATATGAGTGCAGAAACAGAACCTCTATTTCAGCTCTCCTTTCAGACCAAGTTTGTAAACAAGAATAAGAAAAACAGTCACTGCTTATAATAACTAGTAGTGTTAGATATTTAGCTTGCAGTGGTCAAGCAATCAGTGGACATTTGCATAGTACGGGTAATTTGATGTCACTCCTGGATGAAAGAAAAATGGATGTGCCTGTTTTCAACCAATGGATTAATCGACAGGATAACTGGCTTAGTGCTGATTGAAAGAATGAAATTTTAAAGATTATGGGGCATGCAATATAGAGAGACTTGGTAGCAGAAGTTAAAGAGTCTCCATTTTATGCAATCATAGCCGACTCCACGACTGATATTTCAAAGAAAGAACAGTTGTCTCTGCGCTGTATTGACTCTGATTCATCAAATCCAACAAAATATTTATGGAAATGATCACCCCAGTGGTACAAAATCGGAAACAGAATTCACGATCAAAGATATTCTAACGAAACCTAACCTGAATGCAGAAAATATACAGTGTCATGATGGTGCAGCTATCATGTCAGGCCGAGTGAATGGTGTGCAGAAGATAACTTCGACTCAACATCCGAAAGCTGTATACATTCATTGCAATAATCATGCATTAGATCTTATATTGCAGGAAGTAGCACGGAAATGCGAATCTTTGTGTGACGTGCGGGCCATAGTGAAAGACGTTGAAACATCAACCTGGATTCCGCAAAACGATAGACAATATACGCATGCCGACATTGTTCTTGAACCCTGTAAAACTATCAACGAAAGCAATCCTAAACATTTGCTGCCTGTTTGTCCTATTCGCTGGTGTGTTAGGTGAAAATCTCTAAACAAATTTCAATCTACTACAAACGAATTCAAATAACGTTGGAAAAGAATCATCAGTAGTACAAGTGGCCCAAATGATGATCAAAAAGTAATTCTAAATGGGTATTTGAGAAGAATGAACAAATTCGGAATGATATTTCTTCTGATAGTCAGTATACGTGCTTTTGTACCTTGCGGACAACTGACGAAAGTGCTTCAAAATTCTGAAGCTTCTGCTTCTGGAGCTAAAAGAGCCGCAGCAATTCTTTCTAGAGGACACTGAGAAACCTACGAACGGACAGTGCATTTGAAAACATTTATAAGGAAACAAAGGAAAATGCAGACAGACTACACTTAAAATTGTCCACTTCATCAAGATCAAAGACAACTCCAATTAGGTTGGAGAAGACTGATAATCCTTCTATAGCTGCTACTCTAGAACCTGTATCAGATCTTCCAAAAATGAACTTTGAAATCATTGACTATTTGTTGAATGAAGTGCAGCGTCGTTTCAATCAGCCAGGCCTCAAACAACTCATAAAACTCTAGAAGATACTTTCTGAGGAGCTATATGGGCTGGTGGTCCTCTCTCAAGAGAATATTTGAAGCAGGAATTGGGAGTTCACTGGTCGGATTTTAACCTGGATAGATTATGAGCTCAGCTTAGGCTGTTTCCACCTACTTTGATGACGACTGAGTCACTGACGACCATCAGAATATTAAAAATTATTAGTGCTGAAACCCCAACTGTTCGCAGCCTTCTCGACCAAGTTGTTTGTCTAGGGACTTTCGTTCTCACTATGCCAGCTTCTTGAGCATTTGCGAAAGATCATGCGTATTATAACCAATTATTTAAATCACAAAATAGCACTTAAAATTCAATATAAACTTGAATTATTTCTTATTAATTGTGTCGTACTTTATTAGTGTGAAGTGAAGTGAATATAATGAGATTAGGAAGAGAGGTGAATGTAATAACAAACTAGATATACTGAAGTAAGTGTAGTAAAAAATACAAATAACTCTGGATAATTAGTGTAATTGAATTTTCTATATAAATTTTATAAAGTCTTTAGTGAAAATTCCATTTTTCCATTTCTTGCACAAAGTCAAGTAGGTAGAAAAATATTTTCTTATTTTTTACTTGATTATGTAGCCTGTTTTATAATGTACAAGTTATTTTCTACTACAGAGTGCTACAAAGTTTGTAGTTCTAAATAGCAATTTCTAATATTACAGTGGACTGCAACATCAGAACTGGATTTTTAAAAATATAATTTTAATTTCTACATTTCCAAGTGATTTAAGTAACTTTAAGATTCTTTAAGTGTCCGTGTGACCACGTCCAATACAGTTAAAAATATGTACTAGTATATAAAATGGTAAAATTTGTACTTACAAACAGTCATTATGTGCAGTACCACTTTTACAATTTTATGTTTTTAATTTTGATTTCAGTGGTTGAAAATTTCACTCTCACGAAACTATTTACAGTTGCAATATATTATTATTATTATTATTATTATTATTATTATTATTATTATTATTATTATTATTATTATTATTATTATTATTAACCAATCAAGTCAAATTATTGTTACATTACAAACATATATTCGTATTATCTTACCTATGTTACATTCCTGTGTCTATTTTCAAGACAGCAGTTTGCCCCCAGCTGAAAAATACTTCCGACGCCACTGGACTAGACTTTCGACATTTATGTGCTTTTAACCCCGAGACGTATGAAGATGACGTCTCTTGACAATGACTGGACTTTCGATATTTATCTGCTTTTAATCCCGTCACGTATGAAGATTAGGTCTCTTGACAATGACTGGTCTTTCGACATTTATATACTGTTAACCGCATCACGTATGAAGGACGGGTCTCTTGAACTGGGTGTCTCTTGACAATCACACTACCCGGAAAGTGGAAAACAAAGGGTGTGGCCTGATACCTCTAAATATTGCACAATTGGAAAGTTTGACTAGCCCGATTAAAGAAAAACTGAAGAAAATTGTTACATTTTTTCGATCGAGTGTCCTCACCAGGACTCGAATCCATTATCACTCGCACAAAGGAGAGAGCGTTAATAAAGGCGGCAACAGAAGAGGGCGAAGAAGGAGATGGAATAAAACAAATGTTCGCAGTGTACGGTTACATATGAATGTACGAGTGGTATAGCTGTATAATTATCGACTACATCTCATCTCTCTCCACCGCCATCGTCTACCAACACCAAGACTGCTGTCTACGCTTTATACTCTGAGGGTGATTTACTGACGGCATCGAATTTGAAACGATTGTTCTGCATGATGCGTGTGCATTTCATCAACACTGGCAATATTCAGCTAAAAGCTAAAAGATAAAAGAAAATTAACCGTTTTTCACCATATCGGTAACGGTTGGTGTCAGTAGCTTTATATTTAAAGGTATTTTTTGTATTTCTTTTTAATTTAAACATAAATTTCCACAAAAGGACCACAAATTAGGCATATACAACTTGATATATAAACTTATTATTGAAAATGAGCTGAAGAGTGTTCAAAGTGTTTACAAAATTCCGTTTCTGAAGGGGAAATTAAGATTTTTTTTTTTATAGTTCTTCCTTCACATACCTTAAATCCACTTCGTTTACCTTCTCAATACGAAAATTTGTGTAGAGAATAAATTTGTTAAAATAGCACTTGAATCGAGGCAGGTTTATCTTATGCTGGTTTCGTCAAAATTTTTGCCATAAGGGGCTGAAGAATTAATAATTGATTCAAAGCTAAGTATCTCGTCAAATCTTTAAGTTAAGGAGATAAAACTTTGTATAAGTGTACTCTATTCAAATAATTTATAATCTCAGGCGCTTTTAAAAAATATTAACTCAAATGTGGTTAATATCTATAATAGTTTAATTACTCATTTTGTATTTATGCAATGACGAAATAGCGAAACCGTTGAACTGTTAAATATGAATTTTCGAGTATCATTATCATTTGGGTGTTCGTGGGATTTTGTCATTACAATTTCATTAAAATCTTTAAAAATGGAGATATTTAACGAGCGAAAGTGAGTACAATACCCAAAACGAATTTCGGATCATACTTACATTCTCCACAATCCAATTTCAACCATACAAAGAGAAAGTATTTTATCTACAATTCCTTGTATCTACAATCTGTTGTGTATCTGTTATTGACCGACGCAACATCCAATACACTTTATTATGACTGAAGTACGTATATTAGTTTCGAGAGCTAGAATCGACTTCGTTGGATTATATTTTAGCAAACTTTTGGAGATTCTACTTCATTTCTCCTCTCTCTCGTTTAAATATATTGAATATAATATTATTTTTACAAATTATTCCAGAAAGAAAGTTATAAAAATTCAGACAAATGCATATACAAGCTTACTTAACAGAAAATACAAAAAAAGGTCTCACCGTAGTTTAATATGAAAGAATCCGTATTCAAAGCTCGATATCACAGTTAGAGACAGTAATTAGACTTGTAAACCTTAATAATAGTGCAGATGTTTTTCTCAAAATACATTCTGTTCTTTATGATTTAAGTGTAATATATGAGAACATACAGAATAACTACAAATCACAAATAAATTAGAAAAGTATAAATAATACAGGAGGTATCGTTCATTGAACTATCCTTGCTTATTCCTTTAAACTAATATACTAATTGTTGGCTCCTGCAATTTAGTCGTAACCTCTACTGAAAACGATTTTCATAAACCATTGACTTATACATAACATGCACATCTATACTTATTACAATAGAGGTATGAACTCTATCTTCTGCTTATTTTATCTACATATACTCGAGTGGCACGTAACATTAATATTAAAAGTCATTAAATACTAATAGGTTGGAGATACACTTTAATAAAATAAAACGTATAAGCTTTTATATCACGCAACGAAGAATTTCTATTTGTATAATTTCTAATACAGTGTTTCACAATACCACTTCCTCTTATGGAATTATATCTAAAATTCTATCTATACGTTCTTTTGTTAGCTTTTCTACTTTGCTGTTAATGATTTTAAGTAAATTCATGATTTTTTGTTAACTAATGATTTTATCTATTATAATAACACATGAAATGTTCTTTACGTGGTACCAGATACTCTCATTCAATTGTTGTAAGTGAAAAATCCTTTAAAGAATCTGAAAATGTTCATGGGTTAGATAATTTTCAGTACTATGTAGGGACAAGTGAAACAATTTTTCATGAATCGAAAAATTGTCTGTCTTGTACAGTGATGAAAAATTTCCGCTTCATAAAAGCATACTCCACTTATTCCTACATCGTAGTTTAGCCGTGATGTGAGATGGAAATTTTTTTTCTATATTTTTCTGGAAAATTTTCCGTTCTTAACAAATATCAATGATCAAGTAACAATTCCTCAGTATTCATAAAATTGATTGAAATCATGTACAGAAATGTTAAAAAGTGAAAGATCCTTTAAAGAATCTGAACATTTCCATGGCTCACACAATTTTCAGTACTATGTAGGAACAACTTAAACAATTTTTCATGAATCGAAATATTTTCTGCCTTATATGGAAAAATTGAAGAACTTTTTATGAGTCGGAAAATTTTCATCATTTTGAAGCAAAAAGTAAAACAACTTTGTGAATCGGAAAGTTTTATTCCTCTGTAGAAACAATGAAAGGAATTTTCATGAATCAGAAAATTCTCATCTGGATGTAGAAACAAATGAAAAAACTTTTCATAACCCGAACAATTTTGGATAATATATAGTGATGTTTGGTGGAAAATTTTCCACTCTATTTAACTGCACATTCAGCAATAAAATTAAATTCCTGTAGAGGAAAGTTAGACAGCAAAAAATTATCATTTTCCAATTAGCTTAACTGTGGCGGAATATTCAGCGAAAACGTAACGACTTCCATATGTTTGTTCTCATAGAAGAATAAACTCAAGCTAAATTACCTTAATTTGATGAGTAACTGAGCAAGTGAACATTTTTAAGGTTTAGGTTTAAGGATCAAATTCCGGTTTGTGGAGCCAGAACTAGTAAAACTTTGTAAGATTTAGAAAATAAATTAAATAGCAGAACGTTTTGTATTGTACTTGGGGTGGAGGATCCCGTGAAAGTAGATATTTATCATACAAAAACGTTGTAAATATTTACTATTTGTTAGTCGCGTACGCGTAATTATGTTGTAATTCAATATGAAAGAAGCAGTGATGCTTTTACTCAATATTAAATGGGTGTAGCGTTTTACTTACATTGACAAAAATCCGTTCCCCGGACAGTGGTATATTGTACAAATATAGGGAATCCTCTTGCTTGCTACAGAAATCAGGACGGAGCATATTATCCATGGTACATAGCTACTGCCCTTAGGTGTTACATCATGGCGTTGCAGGATGTCTGATGTCGAACTGTCTTATACATATATGTATGTTACTTTCTTCAGCTATATGTTATATACGTTCATTTGTATGTGAGATCCTGACCGCCTATATTTTTTCATACGGAAAGTATATATAGATGGAACACTCATACAGAAAGTATTGTAACTCATGCTTTTTCAGTTATCCGCTTTCTCTACGTTAAGTCCAAAAACTACAGGACTTACAAATGTAACATACGCTATTACGAACGCCACATACTTTTTTCCTCAGGTAGCTTTCAATAACATTATAGTTGGTTTTAGCTGTTTTGATATGTGTCTTCTTGTTATTGTGTGCAGGGGGTTCACTTATATAAATCAAGTTTAATTTAAGATTATAAACAAGATCATACTATAAATAATTAAAAAATACAATTGTAATTGTAAACAAGAGAATTACTTCAAAATAACCCATCCACCTAATTTTCAACAAAACCCATAATAAAATCTACAATTATCAATTTCTACTTAACCTTTACTGATTTTATGTTCTGTCTCGAGGGTGGGAGTATGAGGCGAGGAATAACAATTACATATGGAAATACATTATTAACCTGCAAGTAAGACTGGCGGGCCGCGCGGAGCACGGTTGTGGGAAGTTAATGGGTAATGCGGAGTTGAAGGAAGAACGAGCGAAGCGAGAAGCCGACATAAGTTAAGATGACGCACTACTAGGTTACTTAGGTTAGGTTATGTCTACTTCCCACTTATCTTAGTATTTAGGTTTATAGAGCTCTCCTATCTCATGCAGAAAATCGTGAACGATTGTTGGTGGTCTTTGTTCTTTCATTCATTAACCCATGAATATTCAACAGATTAACCTCATTATCAACATTATGTTTTACAAATGTTAGTACTGTCAATTCACATCCACATGCAGACATGTATACTCGAAATTTATCCACAAACCAACCATCCTGAACCTAGAGACAAGTAGTTCCCTCTACTTGCGAGTTAGTCCCGTCTTTATAACCGCTTATCAAAAGATATTACACATAAATTACGCTTTACTTACATGTTATCAAGTACAGAAGTAATCAAATTATAAATTTCTTCTAGGTGAATTTTCAAAACTTTGATAAAACCGGACGGGCAACTTCGCAAGTTACCCCTAAACAAGAGCCCAATTGTAGTTGAATTTTCTATTTCCACACTAGATCATCTCTGGTTCTTGATCTTAATGTTAGTATTACATGTGGGACTATTAAAACATACATATTTTAATACTAATTAATGTAGTCTGTAATACATATTTAATAAAATTTAGGTTTTTTGTCATATAGATTACAGAATGTTAACTGAGTTGTGAGTTTAGAGGGGATTAATAGAATTTTGTAGAGTAAAATTCTTAAATATTCAAGTGCAGATAAGATGAATTGCTGATGTTACTATTTGATAAATTATAATATGGTTGGCTCTAGCCCCCCTAAATTCTACCGGCCCCCTCTATATTTTTGGGCTGCCTACGGGCGTGCTAATTATAGTAACATACAATAGCGCCATCTTATAGGGAGCTACTTCAATAAACCTTCATAAAACGCCCATTATGCTTTCTTAGTCGAAGTATACAGTGCCATCTTTTAGTGGGTAGCATAAATAGAGCATGTTCTGGAAACATTCTGCTGCGTGATCGTTTATCTGACAGATTCGAGTACTCTAGTATGTTTTCAAATATCTTCTACTCACGAGCACGGTTAACATAAGTACGAAGAAAACGAGAGTTCTAAGGATCTAAATTTTGGGTTCGGAGCAGGAAGTGAAATCTAGAATGCGAAGTATACTGCGAAAATTTGTTTTGTGACTACAGTTTGTTATTGAAAATATAGTGTAGACCATATTTAATTCTGATGGCAGAACAACTGTATTCTGCTTATTCAGAACCAGGCTTGTAATGGTATTAATTACCATTACACTGATATGAAGTTACATATGTTTGTGAAGATTTGTATAAGATATGGAAAAGAAGTGAATGATAGATAGTGAGTGCAGAACATTTAAAGAACAATCTTTAAATCGACATTTCGTGATTAGTAAAGTAATAAGAATAAGACAATATGTGTAATTTGCAATATAATATAGCTATAATTATGACTGAGAACCTGTGTATAACGTTATAATAAATTTTAGTGGTTCCGCCCAGGAACCTTTAGGGGATTCATCGAAGTAAAGTAGGCATTCTCCTAAATAATAAATTTCAATAGTACAGATTGAGTATAAGGCTACGAAGTGATTTCATTATACGAAATAACAAGGCGGAGTTTACCGTGTTAAGAAGTGGCACAAAAATTCCCAGGAATATTAAAATGAGTCTTACCGAGTAGGGTATGTGTGAATGTTCTAGGACAGATTTCTCCCTCCACCCCTAACTGCCCAAAATTATGAATCCACCACTGACCATAGTACTTTAACAAAGAAGAATAGCATAAAGTAGATTGAGTAATTGCACTGCATATACGCTTTTATGACGTTTAAAATAAAGAAAAAAACTTACATCAAAAAACTTATAACTTACTTACATCTAAAATTTATAACTAAAACTACAACTACTCGTCTTTTATCTTATAATGACCCCAAGCTAATGTACTTATACCATCTCGTAATATATATCTTTTACCATCTGAAGAATCTAATGCTAGCTTATGAACGGTTATATTATATATATCGTCCTTATAACTTCTAACGAGGTTTATGTCTTTATATGTTTTTGCATTTTTAAATAAAATTTCTTTATAATTATTAATCTCAACTCCTTGGTAACCACACATATAGTTACTTCTTTAGCTATCTTCTTTTCCTCATTTTCTACTTTAAAGGCATACATCTCTGATTTCAATCAAATAAACTCTTTCATTATCTTACCCTTATTCTCATCTTTCATCTTACCTATTACTTTCGTATTCATCATAGGTATTCCATATATATTATTTTCCTTATATTCACTTGTGTCAAATTGGTCCTTTATTTCAGCCATATCTTTGTAAAAGTCATCAGTGTCAATCTCAAATATAAAGCTATCAGTATCCATGTAACATAAATCTATATTATTTCCATATTTAGGTTTCATAGTGTTATAGTGAAAATTAAACATTAATGGTTTTGATAGTTCTAATAGGCTCATATCAACATATATTGGTTTATTAAATGTCAATCGCTCTTTCTTCATATGTATAGCACACAAATTCTCTGTAAATATTCTTCTGTAACCAAAATTAGGTTTTGCAATTAATTTTTCTACTCTTTCAAGATCACATTCTAATTGTATGGGCTGTCTCTTTCTATTATTTTCCATTCTTTTTCCAAATACTGCATTATTCATAAGCTTATAAACATCTTTTTCAAACTCATTTTTAGCTTGCGTTCTCATATTTGTATTTAAATCAATGTATTTCTTTAGCGAGTCTGATTGTTTGAATTCTAATACTCTATGCACTTCCTTTAATTTCATTCCAAGTGACATATATAGTTTTAAGTTCCTATAGTGAATTACATATCTTTCTTTATTGTAAAGTGTTATTAATAATTTTGACTGTTTAGATTCTGGTGGGCACATGTTTTCTGGAGCTAATGGTAAATCAGAATGTTTGTTATGTAAACGCTTTGGATATTCTAAATCAACTTCTAGTATAGAACCAGTTTCAGAATCATCTGGAATATTCATTATATCTATATCACGCTTAAAACACTTAAAATCTTTTAAAGGCATTCTGGGACTCATAGCCGAACCATACAACTTATTTGCATCTAGATATGTTAATTATGTTGAACTCTCATCTTTATTATAATTTCTCATGTATTTGTTAATGGCTTTTACATATCGTTTACTGCATTGTGAAATTTCACCTCTTATACCGTTTTCTATCATTAATATTTTATCATAATCAGTTAACATTTCTAGCTTAATTTTAGTCATCTTTAACATTGCATCCCACGATAAGCCAGTTGCTGTATAATGCCATGCAGGATCTAATCCATATGCCTTTAAACACACATCTCTAAAGTTTTCAAATATATCTGCTAATTGAATGACATCTGTTTTGTTATAATGTTCAGTTAAGTCCTCCGTTAACTTCAGATCGAATTATTTACAAACTCGTACATGAAGCTCATGGCTTTCAGGACTATTTTTTTCTCCTGTTAGTCTGTTTGTAAATTAGTCGGGATATAATGGAACAGGTTCTTTCAATTTTTCAAATGAATCAACGAATTCATATGGGTAATCACCTTTAATAATAACTAGATCAAGTTTATCAATCGGGAAAACTTTAATGTTTCTCGAAATTGTTCTGGTTTTAAACTACTAGTTAACTCTGCTAAACTCTTTGACATAAACCTAAATGAATCAACAAATCTTAAATTTATTCCATTTTTTGGTCCTGCTTTTATATATTTTTCATATGTTATGTACCTTTCTTCATTATTTGCAATCAGTTTAATTTTGTGCGTATCATAAGCTAATACCTTAATGAACAAATATGTATCATAGCCAGTTAAGTTGTGAAGAAATACTGTAACAAAGTTAGGATTTTTATAGTTTAAATTGCAATAACTGTGAGCTGCAAATCTAACCTTTCCAGTTAGATGATCATGATCTCTCACTTTTGCTTTAATTTTATTTATCTTATACAAACATTTTCTTAATTCATATTTCCATTCTTTTATTTTTTCACTCATATCATCTTTATCCCTGTAGAACCGTATTTTCTTCTTTAATAAATTTATTTGTTTCTCAGCGGTTGGTGGTAAGTCATTCAAGTTTTTCTCACATATAAGGCAAGTATCCGAACTGTTATAAAATTCTATTTCTTCCTCAGTAAGCGGATTCATATTAACTATCCTTTTATATATTTCCATAATTTCTATTGCTTCTTTTTTTAACATTTTAATAAATACTTTTGCGGCATCTGGACTTATATAACTAACAGGGATTTTATAATCTTCATTTGAATATTTGACATAGTAACAAAAACTCATTGGCTCATGCTTTTGATATTTTACTGTTTTAGTACAATTATACTATATTTTTAACTTACATAAGATCCATTAAAAGTCAGTAATTATCACAAATGGAACTCTTAATGACCGATTATAGTTTTGAAACTCTATTTGATTGTCATATGATTTAGGAAGTTCTATTCTAACAGCCTCATGCTCTTTACAATATAGCTCATGGTTTTGCAACTGCTTCTCATTTCGAAACGGTCTTGTTAAACATCTATCACAAAAGTATAAGTTCTCGGTATGTTTTGTCACTTGACTTCTTATTAATCGTGATAGTACTTTTATCCAACAAAAATGATTATTATTTTGATCATCTTTTACATATAATAAACTAACATGTTTTTCTTGCTTTGTTTTTGTAATTTGAAGTGAATATACATTATAGTTCTTGTCATAGCTGTAAACATTGATAGAAATATTACTTCTTCTTTCAAATTTTGGAATATCTTTTAATTGCACTGGAAATTCAATGTTATCACAATACTTCTTTTCTAATTTACCAACACGTCGTTTATAGTGTGAAGGTCTTTCAGGATGTATTTCAACAGGTTTTAAGTAACTTGCAATAGTGTATAAGAAACATTTATTGTCTTCATTTTTAATATTAATCAGCTTTCTTAACTTTAATTGGTTTAGGAAGTTCAATATAGTAAGAAGCTTTTGATGGTGCATACTTGTTTAATCTGATTTGTAAGTATTTAATTTGGTGCAATGTCCATTCTGTTCCACTACCTTCAGATTCTTCCATTTCTCTACGAAGTTTTTGTTTTGGATGATGTATATATTCATTTAAGTCAGTTGATTCTAATATTCTTCGTTTGATGTTTTGTAATTGTGCTCTTGTATTTCTTTATATTTTATATAATCACAAATGAAAACAAGGTTAACTTTAACAGGGCGAAATTTTAATTTCTCTTTGATTTTATTAATAGCAACTCTTCCACTTGTATCTAAAAATTTTATTGGGTCTTTATATCTTCCTATATTTTGAACTTTAATAGTTTGTAAACGCTTCTTGAGTGCTGTTTCTTCTAATTCTATCTTAATTGCTATACGTGTTGGTTTCGGTTCTTCAAATACTTCTTGTGTAAATGGGAATATATTTCTAATCTGTCTTCTGTTTTGCTCACCTTCATGCTGTTGAATACGGTCTATGAGTTCTACTTTTCTTAATCGGTAATAACATTTTATTCCCTTTTCTTTACACAAGTTTTTTAATTCAATTACTTCATGTTTAATTAAATTACTCATAATTACTTTATTGTTTTTTATTCTATAAAAATAATTTTAATCATTTTCGTTATCTAATACAACAGCTAATATTCATGTGACCTAGGAAATCTCGATGTTTATTAGCAGATTGTATTAGAACATGGCTTTCATGCTAATAATCCATCAAAGCTATTATTGATCTAATGGAAACTAATTCGTTTTTATAACAATCTATCTCCTCACTATCATTTGTAGACTAAAGTTCTTTGTCACTATCCCAACTTGATTCTGGTGTAAATCTTTCTAGTGCTGCATTATCTTTTTCTTTTAATAACATTTCTTGCTCTTTTAATAATATTTGTTTTTCTAGTAGTGCTGCTATGAGTTTAAGATCTTGGTGAATAAGGCTAAGCTTATTTTGTATCAAATCACAATGTGTTTCCATATTTATTATATAGAAATTTACCAAAAATGATTATTTTTTAATTAATATACAAAACGAGACTATGGAGAGGAAAACTATTCCCCAACTTAAACAATACTGCAGAGAGAAAGAAATGCATGGTTACTTAAAGCTTAGGAAAGCAGAACTAATAACCTTAATCAACGAGCACAGAAATAAGTCTCTAAGAACAAGTACCACAAATTCACAACAACCATATGAACAAGCTAAAACAACTGCAATAAATTCACAACAACTATCTGAACTTATAAAAGACATGGTTCAAAAATTAAATCCTGAACGTATTGGAAACTACTTTCAAAATCCACTATGTAGAAATATAGTTATAGATGTACTTAATAATCGAAACGCCAAAGAATGAAAACAAATTTCAGAAATAAAGAGCTTATCCAATGAATTTCTACATACTTCAAGAACAAGGTAAATTGGTATTTGGTTACATCAAACCATAATGTATCACTTTCTTTTATTGAAAATCATGAAGAATACATCAATTGGGGTAGATTATCAAAAAGAAAAAGACCTATTTAAACACGAAAACATCATTAACAATAGTGATAAACTTTCCTGGGACAAATTGTGTGAACCAAAGTATAGATCAACGTCTTATCCTCATTTAAAACTAGAATTCGTATTAAAACATAAAGAACTTACAAGACAGCATATTCATTAGGATTACTACACGGACGAATATGCTCAACAAATGAGTGAAGATTTTCTTAATGAGTTTAAAGAAGAGATTGATTGGCTTGCGTTCAGTGAAAAAAATAACTGGAGAAAGTATACACAGAAACAATGTATTAACTTTTGTACACAATTCACAGATTACTTATATTGGGATATAATCTCTTATCATTCAAATTTGCTCAAGATTGCGTTCCTAAGAACCTTTAAACATAAACTCCGTTGGAATATTGTTTCTTAAAGGTGTTCCATTGAAATAAAAGAACTAACAACTTCTTGAGTGAATTTAATTCTCTTATCGATTGGCAAGCTATTACACCAGAACTAGATGAAACACATGTGAGAAGATACCAAAATAAAGTTTATTGGCCAAAAGTTAGTTTAGATAATAAAAGCGAAAAATTCATTCTCGAGTTTGAAATAAGATTCTTAGATTTAAGCAAGGTAGTATCTACTTGGTGGAATAAGAGGTTCTCTGAAAGCTTTCTAATGGCAATGAAAGACAAGATCAATATAGTTCAATTCTTAAGAGTAAATAAGCATGTTAACAACCCCCTTAGAAAAAAAAAACTAATATTACTTTCAAAAGGTTTACACTTAATACAAAACTCAGAAGAATGTCCAATATGCACAGAAACAAAAACATAATTGTGTAAAACAACATGTGAACATGGGTTCTGTGTTGAGTGTATGCTTACCTGGTTAGGAAATAATAACACTTGTCCTTTATGTAGAGCAGTCATACCTAACAACGACAACAACAACAACAACAGCGATATTGAATATTCTGCAGAAGAACTTGATTTTGATAATCCGGTTTATTCTAGATATTCTGAAGAAGAAGACTATAATTAGGTTAGTGTAGATTAATGTTAAGCTTTTATGAATAATAATCATAAAAGTTATATTTAAAGCTTTTACATAGGATTAGATTTTTACATAGGATCATATAAAACCATCAATTTTTTAACCAAATCTTCTTCTGATAGGGATATCCAAAACGAATTACTCTTACGTTTACGAATATCTAGTTCTTGCTGCATTAGGTTAAATAACTTAATACTGTTAGGAACCCTAAACTTTTCGTATATTATCTCATGATACGGATATTTTTCTTCTGCTTCATTAAGAGGCTTATATAGGCTTCTCTTTTGGCATCTGATAGCATAATAAGGGAAAAAATAATTAGGTTTGTTCTTCTATATGATTAGGCAATTATCTTTTGAATTATCGTCTGTATATTGTGCTGCAATTTCTTTTAAGTCCTCGTTTTCAATTTTCAATTTCTCCATTGTTTGTTCTATTTTTTCTACTCTCTTTTGCAACTCTTCTTGATCTTCTTGAATCTGTTTAAACCTAAAAATGAAATAGTCTGCGACAATGTCATAGCATTTGTCATAGAAGTCTTGTGATATCCATAAAACAATAGCAAGAAATATTTTTCTATATACATTTGTTCCTGAGATGATTGATTTTGTTTCTTTGTCTGCTCCTTTTATTAGATATGTGGAGCAACAGCCGGAATTTTGGTGGTTGGTTTTCTCTTTATAATACCTTATTAGTTCTTTTGATTGTTTATTTTCTAACCAATGTTTAAATTCTTTACCAACATCGTTACATAGTTTTGTAGCATTAAAGTATTCTGTACTCTTATTTATAATCAATTTCAAATCACCAGAAATACCATACCAATAATTGTCTTTAATCTGTTCGTAGCAAATATTGTTTAAATTAAGAGAACTATCCATAGTACCTATATTTATTGTTTAGAAAATATTTTTTTAACTTATTTTTCCTCGCTATGTGCAAGTTTTATTTGGTAAGTTGCTTTAATAAAGTTCCTAGAATTAGAAGAATAAAGTTTTTCGTTACTGTGTAAGATGTGTTTTCAAAGTAGTCCGAATTCGGTCCACTTAGTTTGTTATTATAATATACTAGCCATACCATAAGAGATAACATTTATATTTACACTACAACATTACTTTTATCTATCCAGCTATTATGTGAATCATCAAATCCTGGCCATTTAACGTATACTTTGTTACCTTTCTTTCTCAATACCTTCTCCACCAAGTATTCATCTTTGTGTTTCGTCTTTAGTAGTCCTGGTTCGTAAAATCTGCCTTCTACATCCTCTTCTTCTAAATCTTTAATTCTCTACGTAGGTGGATTAGATGGAATAACTTCGGAAATAACAAATACTTCTGTTAACCAATTAGGTGTATATCCATTCTCAAATAACCCTTTCGATTTACTTATACGAACATGATCGCCTAATTTGTAATTGGGTTTAACACGCTTATATTCTTTTTGATACACTTTCTCCAATATTGTTCGCTCATTCTTTTTGTTAACTTCTATAGGCTTCAAACCAATTGTTCTATGAATTTGATTATAATATTCGCTAACTAGTGTTGGTAATATCTCTATCCATTTATATTTTCCTTGTGTTGTAAACTTCTTCCACATGCTTTGTTTAAGTGTTCTATTGAATCTTTCAACAACAGAAGCTTTCTTACCGCTATAGGTTGAGTAATGATTAATTTTATTTTTCTTCATCAACTTTTTAAATTCTTTATTGTAAAACTCTTTGCCTTGATCTGTTTTTAAATTATTAGGTTTTCTATTTTTTCATATTGGTTCAAACGCTTCTGTAATATTTTACCACTCTTATCTTTAACTGTAACAGCAAATGCATATTTCGAAAAGACATCAATAACCGTTAGCAAATACTTATAGAGTTTATTTAACTTGGAAACACCTTTTAACACATCGCTATCCACTTCTACAAGATCAGCTTGCCACAAATCATCTATACCTTTAGTAATAACACTTAGCCTAGGATAGTTCTTTCTAGAAGGTTTGTGAATTTCTTCTATAATGTCTTCTCTAATACCTTTACCTTCTTCTAGTCAATCTTTCTTTTTAACCAATTGAGATTTAGTAACACCACATACAGAACAAATACATTTCTTTAGATATATTCCATTCTTTGTCCCCTCTATCGTAATGGTATCTTTCTTCGTATCTTCTGATTTCTTACACTTAACACAATACATCCTGTTTATTATATAGAAAATCATTTAAGTTCTCTTTCTACATACATAATAACAGATAGTAATTGTCCTTCTTCGAAAGCTGAATTTTTATTTGCTTGAAACATAATTATATCGCCATTTTTAACATCTAAAGGAAAATTTTCAACTAAAGTATCGTTCAAAAATATATCTAGATAATATTTATCCAAACTTAATTCCATATTCATTATTTTCCCATCATAGAGAAACTTATAATCATTCGATAGATTAAATATTCTAAAGATTGGATATCTAACATTCTTAGTTCTCAATCGACATGTTAGATTTAAAGTTTCTTTCATCATAATGAACATATTTGCTTCTTTGTTTGATTTTTGGAAATCTTCTTTTGTAACAAATTTATCTGTATCATTCGTTCTAACAACATTCTCTAACTGTGGTGACATTTCTGCTTTGTATTTATTGAATTCTGATATAGGAACCTTTGCACTAAACAAAAGAACTACATTATTATTAGTCTTTTTGATTTCTTCCATATATTCTTTCCTCAAGGCATTAACATCATCTATCTTTATGTATGTGGTTTGTAATGATTTTAATACATCCTCAAATTTGTTTCTATCACTTTCTAATTGACTATTTATTGATTCAAGTTGATGAAAAGTTACTACATCTTGTTGGTCAATAGCATCAGCTATATTAACAAGTCTTTTGTTTTTAAAATCAACCCATGTTGTGTTATTTGTTGTAAAAACTTTATCTAGATCGCTAGAAAGGTTTTTAAGCTCTTCCCTACTTTTAACATTACCAAAAATATCCATATTTATTATATACAAAATGCAGATCTATTTAACAGCGAGAAGAACGGTTATACGAGCTCCACCAAAATCAATTAAATCACCATTCTCATCTCGAATTGGAACTTTGATATTATTAAATTTGTTGTGATGTATTGGGAAAAATATTTTTTTCTTTAGGATCATAAATGATTGGTCCTCTAAATTCTGCATTTGTTCTAAATGTTGCGATTAAATCTGTTTCGTTGTGTGTTGTGTCGTTATCTTTTAAAATCATACCTTCTGCTAAATCACAGTGAATATTTATAGTATCATATGGATGGAACCTAGGCGGCTTATCTTCAACATGTTCTGAATTTTAACTAACTTCTTCTCACTAAAACCTAATACAGTGCTATTTGTATCTAAGGTTATATCACACAACCTGCTAAATATTTTAACTGTGCTTTTCTTTCTATCTTCGGTGAATTTAATATTTAAAGTAGCTTCAAAGCTATCGGTGTATGGAAGAATTGATATAATAGGTTCTTCTAATTCTTTTAAATTATATTGACCAGATTGAACTATGAGTCGGTCCGGAAGTTGTCCACCGCTACAAATTGTTAACTTATTTTTTTGTGTAATGTTTGGTTTTAAGTATGTTATATAAAATTTTACAACAGCTACTTCTAAATCGTTCTCAAATGGATAATGTAAGTACATGCTTAGTTCAGATGAATAACCGTTTAAATACCTTCATTTATTATATAATAAAAGTTGAAATGAATAAATGGGATATCCGAGTATCAGACCAAACTGTAAAAAAGAAGAAGAATGGTGTATTGCTACCTGATGATATAAGATGTTTAATTGTAGAACCTAGTGGTTGTGGTAAAACAACACTATTGTGTTTTTCAGATGTAAAGCATCACGGGCAGTAGCCAATGCTGTGCGATATTCCGCGCGGTGTTGCCGGATTTTGGACTCCCCTTTCCCTTCTCGCTCTTATTCTAGTTGAGATTATTACACATACAATGGCAACATTATTCACAATGTAAATATACTATTCTAGCAAACTCAAAGATTTTGGCTGTGTATCCTAGAAGTGTATATAGCAACTGAATAACCTACCTATTATTTTATTCCAGTGGAACTGCTAAACGTTCGTCTTCAACACTACTTTCACTATCGTCTATGTCAATTAATATTTCGACATTGTCTGAATCTGACTCTTGTAAATTTTTTATTATGAGTTCCAAAAATTGTAAACACAAAAAATAATTCTTCGAGCTTCACTTCGTAGCACTTTTTTTTAAAAGAAAATTCCGGACTTGTACTCGGTTTCCTTAAAGACATTGTCAACTATAATTTTGGAGAACAAATGAACTACCACGAAAGAAAGCAACCTAGACACTGATGAATTCTGTTTATGCTAGAAGAAGAGAAGTTGCGTTCCTACACACACAATCAGCTCCTTTGCTTCCATGTCTGTTCCTATAATAACATACTCTTATACTTGATGTAGGTCTCACAACAACAACCCATCTGATTCGTAAGCAACACGATATGGTCGAGTTTGTTTTGGGTTACAATAATTTGACACCACTCAGACGCCTGGTGCTTTTGCATCCCTGTTAGAGGAGTAAAGAAGGAGTACGTAATTGGCCACACATACGTAAGGTATTGAAACGAAGAAAAAAAATCATACTGCGTTTCTTCTGTCGAGTAAGGAAGAATCTTGCATGAAGGCAATTTCAAAACAATATTACGAATGTCCCATACCTTTTGTTCTTCCACATGAGCTCCCGCCGGGAATCGAATATATATATATATATATATATATATATATATATATATATATATATATATATGAATCAAATTGCAGAGGCTTGTTATTTAATTCGATCGCTTACTATTCTCAAGGGTGTAGAAACGGGGGAAAGAGGGCCTTGACTTTCCAAACTATTTCCAGCCCCGAAATGAGGTTCATCTAGTATATGTTTAGTAAACTTATTTAATAGTTAATGCAAATTAGGAACGTTTATAATAAAATAAGATTTTTAAAAAAAGAAAAAAGAAAACATCATCAATACAGTTTCTGTACCTAATTACAAGGACGCTGATTTCTCTGTAATTTGGGGGGGGCATTCAGATGCAGAAAGCGTATATGATGATTTTAAGACAAATTGCATTCAAATTATGCCTAATATTGCACATTTACAAATAAAATGAGGGGCCCTGGCTCCCTCAGTCCCCCCAGGATCTCTCACTACTATATTATTGCATAATAATATCTGAGTTGATATTTTTTCGAGTTTTTTCGTTTTAGTATTTTAACCTACATAAACACAAAGTCGGATAAACAGACTGCTAGAAACAGCATTTGTATTCTTATGAATAGCTTATTGATTTATCTCTTACAATCCGCTTTTCAACTTCAGTACTGTCAAGATCTGTCTTTTGTTAAGGTAGCATCGAGAAAACATAATATGTGTATAGTATACATGGTGAGTTAAAATGCTTTCATATTCTGAAAGAGGTCATTTGTTCTGTTTTTAATGTGTGAAATGCTTTCCTCCCCCTGAAAGTAATGTTCCCCTAGAACAACCTGTTGGTTACACCCCTGATTATCCTTTAATAAAAGTTGAGTTTCATTTCCAAATCGAAGAAAAATCCACTGGAAATTAGACGGGACTCAACGCTCGTTTTACTAATTGTTTTATATGGAAACCTTTCAAAGCGTGTATCATGACAACCAGTTGTCATAAAAAGATGTAGTTTTCACGTATGTGTTCGTAATTCTTTTCTCTACTTCGTAAAGTGAGCAGTTAATGTGCTAATACAATATTTCTAATAAGCGCCTCTGCTATTGTCAAGATTCGCAGTAGCGCGAGAAGTCAGCGTGCAGAACTGCTTGTCGCGAATTGTCAACACCGCTCAAAGCCAATTGGACGCCGCGTAAAGTCAACTCAAGGCCATGCCGCTTCTCATCTAAAATCTGCTGTAATGATTGATAACTTTTTTACTAGCACCGGATTGGCTTAAATATACAAATGTTTATATCTATTCTAAAAGTTTACATCAATCTAAATACCAACAGCTAATACAACTTTTCCAAGACATAGAACGAGATATTAATAAGACAATTGCAATAGTAAAAGGAAACAATGAAGAGATTATTAAATTAGATGAGTGTGAGAACGATTCTGTGGTAGGGTTTGATGATTTCATTTTAGAACAACAAAACCATGTTTGAAAATATTTTACTCGAGGCAGACATAAAGGTTTAAACTGTTTCTATCTCGGACAAACATATTCTAAAATACCAAAACTGCTAATAAGACATAACTTAAATTTTCTTGGAATCTTTAAACAGGAAAATACAAATTTAAAACACATATATGATGAATTTGTTGGATCAGATATTACGTTTGAAAAATTACAATCTTTATGCAATAAGTGTTGGGAAAAAGAGAATGGTTTCTTAACAATAGATATGACTAGGGAATCGAATAATGGCAAATACAGAAATAAAATTAAGGACTTTTTAAAAGTATAGACTTGAGCGAATCGTGATTGAACGTATCTAAATGTGTATGTTGTATTACGTTAGATTAAGTTTTTATTTTTTCTTTATACAATAAATAAGTCAGTTAGATGCTGCTGAAACTAATATATAAAGTTAAAAAAAGAACTTGTTAAAAGAATTAAGGAAATTAAACAATCTAATCAAAGTTAATATGAAAAATATAAAGAAGATCAACCTGTTATAGATGCAAGTGGAGGCTTGGGACAAAATATGTCAAAAGTAGCAGAAGAATATAAAAAATTAATTCAAGAGTTAGTTCCAGTTGTAAATAAAAGCGCGAAAGTAGATTTAATCTTATTAGTAACTCCTTCTATGTATGAGAGCTCAATAAGTGAAAGTGATACGCCTATAACAGAAGAATTAAAACATATGAAAAAGGAAATTAAGTATAAAGTAGAAGGAATAGAAACTTTACCAGCTACCCATTTTGGTAAGATTGCTTCGAGATATTATGCAACTAGAGATGCTAAAATTTTGGAATTCAACCATATGATGAAGATGGAAAAATCGTACCTATGATTGCGGATACGGAAGTTAAAATTCAAGGTGATGATTTGGTTACTAATAATCGACTTTACACAGGAACAGAAGATTTATGGGAATTACTAACAAAATATAATCCTAAAAACTATAAAGAAAATGATCTAGAAAAATATACACAAATAGTCATTGATTCTAATGTATTATTTCATAACAATGACCCAAATACAAGAAAACAACGATCTAGTAGAAGTGGAAAATACAAAGAAATTATGAAACCTATTTGGGATGAATATATAAAACCAACACTAAAATCAACACCACCGAGAAAGAAAACACATCAGTTTGGAGAAGGAATAAAAATATACAACGAATTACCAAAAGAATATATATGGGTGAATGATGTGAGAAAGTTAAGAGATAGGTTAATAGTAATAGATGGAGAAGAAAAAGCTGGAAATGATAACTTTTATAATGAGAAAGTAGGTATAATGGATATGATTAATTTTAAACGCTCACAATTTATTCCTAATGATTCAAAGGGCATAGGATATTTGATAAGGATATTGAATACCTTACCACCAAAATTTTGGAACAGTGAGAAGTATGGAAAAGGATTACTAAATGATTTGATTAATAAACTTCCGTTCGAGATGCATATTCCTGGATTTTCGTACTGTGGTCCGGAAACTAAGCTACAAGAAAGGTTAGAAAGAGGAGATAAAGGTATCAACTCACTAGATGAAGCTTGTAGAAATCATGATATTTACTACAGAGATAAAAAAGATATAGCTTCTAGACATATTGCAGACAAAGAATTAGAAAATAAAGCATGGGAAAGATTTTTTTGCTAAAGATGCTAAGTGAGAAACTACCTGCTCTTGGAACTGCTTTAACTATTAACACAAAAGTAAGATTTTGTTTAGGTTTATAAGTATTTGTGTTTACTTTTTATGGTTTTTTTCATAAAAGTTTTATAATAAATATAAAGATGAAGTTAAGTTGTTTTACATTTACAATTCCTAACGAGGAGCTTAAACAATTAAATATTGATCACATTTTAACTAAGAAACAGATAAATGATAAAGCTAAAAAGATGAAAGAAGGTACAAAATGCATTTATCTCTTTCTGTACTTCAAGTTAAGAAAATAAACAAAGAAATAAAAGCAAATAAAAACAAAGTTCACTATGGAGGTTTTATATTTACTATTTCAACCATTCAAGTTTTAATAGGTGCTCTTGGATCTGCTGCTGCTGAAGTTGCTAATGTAGTCAAAACGCTAGAAGATGTGAAAAAGGATAAAGCAGAATTAGAAGAACAAAAGAGACAAAACTTATCAATGGAAGAGAATCAAGCTGGTAAGCTTCCAAAAAACTTAAAGCCCAAAACAGTAAAGAAAACAATTAAAGCCTTAAGTAACTTGAATCTAATTCATCTTGTTAAACAGCTTAATGTAAGAAAATTTAGAGGTGTATTTAGGAGTGATGAATTACCTAAACAACCAAAGAAGAATGAGTGCGGTACTGTTAACTTTAATACGTCTAAAAATATAGGAACTCATTGGATTTGTTATTGGAAAGAAGGAAATAGAAAGTATGTGTTTGATTCATTCGGAGGTAATAGTAGTAAGGGCGTGATTATATCTAAATCTTGATTATCCAATTTGGGGTCCCCATGGACCATAGCGAATGAATCAGGGATGATTTGGCCCATGATTGCGTCATCTATTGAAATTTTACTTATGCTTATTCAGTGGCCATGTACGCTGATGCGAATCAGTCAGAGGTACCTTTGCCCGGCTATGACGTCATTGAATAGGGAGTTTTGGATTAGAGGATATGATGATTCTTTAAATTTACTAAAAATATGGTCTTGGTGATTGATTACGTTATGAATTAGTACAGGTTTATGAACGCTTTTTATTTTCGTTCCCTTTTATGCCATAAAATTTAAAGATTGTTATCCCTTTGATGAGATGGACTAACACTGGTGCAAATGAAAATCTTTAGTTTTACGTCCCACGGTTATGCCGGTTAAGCTAAAGGAGACGGTGACGATGAGAAATGAATGATTTGGTGGGAGAAAAATGGAGCATAATGTTGCTCACCACAAAACTACTTTCGCGGGGTTTGAACCAGGGACCCCATACACCAAAGGTGAACGCTCTACCACTGAGCCACTGTGCTCTCTACTGATGAAAATGAAGTAGAGGTATTTGGTTTGAGCTATCGTGTTTGTTTGACGTCGGGGTGACCCTATTTCACTCTTGATTATACAATTTGGGACCCCACATGGACCATAGCGAATGATTTAGAGATGCTTTGGCCCTGGATTGCATTACCTATTGAAATTTTGCATATGTTTACTCACGGATCAGGGTTCACTCAGGACACATAAGATCACCTTGATTTACATCACGAGTTGGGGGGTATAGGACCTTGTTCCCTTTGATGAGTAAAAAAATTTTAAATTTGGACTTTTTTTAGCTTATCCTATTATTTTGATGAGACATTTTTGTTATATAATAGAATACAATGGTTTACTTTTTAAATTTGGGAGTCTTCGTTCTCTTTGATGAGTATTAATTTTGGAGCCTTATTACGTTATATGGAGGAGTATTTAAAATTATTTCCTTAAATTTGATAAGTGCTTTGTGATCCACTATGTTCCGTTTCAGGAGTGAACATGGATACCTTACATGTGTTGCAATCGTCCCGAGTTCGATTCTTAGTGGTAGTTTCAGGAAATGTTGAATTTAACGTCCCCAACGAAAACGATGGTGATGAGAAATGATAGGACGAAACAAGGGAAAACATGAACTTCCTTGACTGAGGATTGAAGCAGGACATTACACATTAGAGACAAGCACTAAGCGGCCGTGCCGCATTGAGAAATTTTAGCTTGTTGATTACTACGTTATAGACAATGCAATCGTCCCGAGTTTGATTCTTGGTGCTAGTGTTAGGAAATTTTAACGCCCCTCGAAGCTAATCGAAATTATGATGATAAGAAATGGTGAAATGAGCAAACATCATAAACTTACTTGGTTGAGGATTGAAGCAGAAACCTCGCATATCAGAAATAAGTGCTGAGCCACCGTGCCTTATTGAGAAGTTCAGTTTGTTGATTACTGTCTCGAGTTTGATTCTTGGTGCTAATTTCAGGAAATGTTGAGTTGAACGCCCCCCTCGCGGCTAAGCGAAACGACGATAATGAGAAATCGTAGGATGAAGAGGGGAAACATGAACTCACTGGACTTAGGATTGAAGCAGAGACCTCACCCATCAGAAATAAGCGCTGAGCCATCATGCCACCTTCGGTGCGAAGAGTTTTGCGTATGAAAAACAGACGAGCAGATTTAAATAGATTATGTTACATTACACATTTCGGTGCGAGCCGTTCTCACACTATTCTTATGTTTCACTTAGAAAATGAGATCTATGTTATGTTTTACTTCGTGTACGACTTTGACCTTGAAGGAAATCTTGTTGACTCAGTGCTGAGCGTTGGCATTAAAACGTATAAACATAACCTTATTGTTTATTTGTCTGTATTTAGAGATGATTCAGACCTTTAGAATTGTTGGTTCGAATCTAGCTGTGTTCGCTGTAACAACAATTATTCGGTAACAATGGACGCTTCATTTTCCAGTGTTGCCACCACTATCAGAATGAATCGATTCATTTAATCGGAGAAGTTTCGTGACGAAAACTGATTACAAACTGATTATTTTGTTTCTTACATCATTTTTTCTGAAACAGAATTTTGTTTTGTACACAAAAATTTTTTTCTGAAACAGTTTTTGTTTTGTACACAAAAATTTTTCTGAAACAGTTTTTGTTTCGTCCACAAAAAATTTCTGAAACAAATTGTTTTGTACACAAGAAATTTTCTGAATCAGTTTTGTTTCGTATACAAAAATGTTCTGAATTTAATTTTATACACAAACATTTTTTATTTCGTACACGAAAAAAGTTCTGAATAATTTGATTTTTTTTCGCAAAGCATTGATTTCAGAAATTTTATTTTACCGGTAAACTGTTTCAGAAAAAGAAATTGAAATCGCAGTACAGAAAAAGAATTTGATTTTAGGATGTGAGATAAAATACAGAATTAGTTTTTTCATGTTTCTGTACATTTATTTTTAGCATGTGAAATCGAATACAGGATTTCTTTTTTCTCCATCTGTGTGTGCATTTACTTTTCTTCAAAGAAAGACGTGTTCGTGAAGGGTACAAATTCTGTAAAGAGAAAATAATTCATATGAATTTACGTCTTAATATTTATTTTGTTTCCTGTGGAAGAAGAAAGGCAGATTATTAACATCGAACAAGAACATAAACTAACTGATCAAGAGAGAGTGAGGTGAGAAAAGAAAAGCAAATGTGACGTACCTGAATTCCTTATTTTTCTGCCCACTGGTTTTGCAAGGTGATGTCATCTGAGTTTGTCTCCGTTCGTGCATCGTTGAAGCATGTCCCGTGTTGCGGTTGATTCGTTGCCCGTCTTGGAGGTGATGTCGGTGGGATTAGGAAAAGATATGGCTGTTATTCTGTTTTGGCTTTTTTATACCCATCGGGCAATGTCTCGTATTAATCGGCGTTTTTTATAGTTGAAACTGTTCTTCTTTTCTTCAGGTTTTGTGACAAGTTGTTGATCGTGGGTTCTGTAAATTTTGTGTGGTGTGCTAATGGAGATTTTTTTTACTGGATTGATTAACGATCATTTGCTCCAGACTATTGAAATTTAACTTTTGACTTGCTGTATAATTGAGTGTGAATCCACGAATTGTGCATACATAACTGGTTGATTTCGTGTCGGGGTCGTAGATTTCTATAGCGTATTGTTTTGGGCCACCAGACACGAACATTTTAATGTATGCTTTCGGTCCTATTGATTCCAGTTCATTTGACATTGAACCAAGAAATACTTCTGGTTCTATTGTGGGCTCTGATGGTCGCTGCGTGAATATCACGGAATCTGTATCGAAATATAGTACTCTTTGTTGCAGAAATTTTAAATATTTGTAGAGTTCCAAACGAGCTTGACACGTTGTAAATGCTCCAAGGACAACATTAGCATTGTGATTTTGTACTGGAACATCATCTTCATCCTGCCAATAAAGGTACAACAACGAATCATTAACAGGTAAAATTTGGTTGACTTTTATGTCTGGAGCAGTTAATTTTTGATATAGTTCTTTGGGGTCATTAATGATGGACGTTTGGCTGAAATTGGCTCTTATAGCGAGTCGTCCCCAGAGGGCATTCAAACAGAGTTTTGCAAGACTACGACGCGCTGAATTTGTCATTTGCTGCATCCAAAGTTATGCCTTCACTTGTTGTACCATTTGAATATACTGCTGCTTTTCTTCTTCGATGACGCAATTGACAGGCCAACCAGCAGCTTCTAACTTAGATTTCAAAAATGTGTTAATGTATTCGCTGAATAATCCGCCAGTGTTGGTTTCAGGATCATATACGGTGATGTCGTAATCCCAAATTTCGTAAATTTCAATGGCTTGATACTCACGTTCAATGGCTTTTTTGAATTTTATAGGACACCCACGTTTCTGTTAGACTTCGTTCACTGTCGGAATGTGTACATTCAGAATCTTGATTTAATGCTGTGCCACAGGCAGCACAAAGTGGAAATAACAACTTCTTGTTTGAGCGAAATGGAAGTACTGGGTGAAACACATTTCTGCTAGGCAAAATTTTTAACTTGACTAATCCGTTGACATCTTGAATATCGGGTATTTCTGGATCTCCCTGTATATATATTCGTGGGTGCCCTATTGGATACCGCCCACATTTATTCACATAAGGATACAGGGAAACGGTATCCAAAATTTTTTTGTTCGCCTTCATTTTCATTTGCGACGTGATACAATTTAATGGCATTAACACGGCCACCATAGAAGCTGTGTCTTGGATTTAACGGTGTTTTATTAGTATAAGAATGTGTGCTTAACGAAGAGGCCAATGGTGGATTGGATTTTAACACTTGACGAAATTCACATTCCCACATTTCATGTACTTTATATCCCATGGATCGTAATAATTTCATTCTACGCTGTGTTCTCTCGTAGCGATAGTTCATCGTTTTGTTCGGAGTTCTCATAAATGGGCTGATCACGGCCTGTAGGGACGCATAGAGTACAGGCATGGATTCTGCAGCCTTGAAATTCATACACGTGTTCCTCTTTAGTGTCGGGATGTTTGTAGTAGCCGTCCAGATGAAAACCAGCAACGGAAACTTTTTTTCCTCTTGCAGCATGTAGAATGGCATGGACCTCTTTTTTTTCCATGTAGCCACTGCAAAGCAATCCGTGACTGATTGTTTCTGTGGCGGTATCCTCGTGCAGGAAGAATGTTAATAGTATTGGGTTTTAAGAAATTTCGTCGAAATACTAAATTGCACGCACTCGTCAAAGTGATAGCCTCCAGGAAGGGAATTACGTGAGTTTCTTGTTCAAAAGTGATCATAAAATATATACAAGCCATTCCAAGTACGTTAACGTCCTGGACACAATAGTTCACCAATTCTTCTTGGAAAATAAACGTATCGTTCTGGTGTTCGTTGTAACATGTCATGAATTTTTCTCGTTCATCCACTTTCATTTCATCTGCATCATAATAATGGATATCCGGTAATTTTCCCACATACGATTGATTTGCAGCAGTATTAAAAGTGTGGAAAATATTCTTTGGTCGCTGGTAAATGAAATGCCTTGGATAATTTACTTAAAGCCATTGGCATGAAATTTAAAGAGTCAATAAAAGATAAGTGATTCACATTCATGCTTAAAATTTTTGCTCCGTTCAAGATCAAAGTAGGTTTCAATTCATGTTCTTCCACTAAAGATTTAAGAATAAAATGACCATCATATCAGTTAGAGTTATGTGCGAAAGATACAATAAGCTTGATGTTGGGTCGTGGTTGACGTAAATACGCAAGAAAGGCATTGATCGGATCATGTTAAAGAATATGTTCCCGCTGTCCACAAACTTCACACGGAAGATGTATATCTTTAACTTGAACACAGTTGTAACATACTTGCTGGGCCACCAGTAAATTGGGCTTATGAATGAACATGTCTTCATCGAAGAAAGTATCCTGTGTGGCTTCCATATCATAGAACACAATCATAGCCTTCTTGGCATGTAACACTGATGGAACTCCAGGTTTTAATTAGGTCGTATCAGGCTTCATGTAGCATTGGTGGGTAGACATAACGTGTTTATGATATACATTACAAAAAATAATCTGTACAATGATGTTCTCTTTTCCCTGTACGGACAAACGAATAAATGCGTAGACATTTGGTACACTGTTTCACCATCTTCCACATTGGTTGACCTTTATGGTATGGTACATTCAGATGATTTGTATAGCATGTTTCACCATAAAATTCTCGATTGCATTCTGGACATTGCTTCTCCGTATTGGTCTTACTGCATGGCGGTTTCTCCATGGCCGAACAATTCTTGACGTGTTTATTAAGGTGATCATATTTTTTGTGGCGTGCAGCACAGTAATACACAGTAGAAAAAACAGACGTTATTGATGTGATGATATCATAATGTGAATTGATGCACATTAAATTGATTGGAATTTTGTCTTCGCCACCAGGCCCTTCATACAGAATATCTTCTCCGGAAAAGCTGGTGTATACGGTAAGTTTATAATTGGTCAAGTAGCGTTGCAATTGTCGCAATTCTTACACGGATCCTCCATGTTCTAAATTCACTGAGGATCGAGACAAAAGTTTATGTACGTCAGGGAGAACAACACACTTGCTCTGGTTCTGATATTGTCTGTACAGATTCTTGTTCGTATCCTTATATTTCTTTAGGCCAATATCAATCACAATCGCATAAGAAAAACAATTGTTGTTGGTGTTTTTTACACGTAAAATGCCATTCTTGAGTTTTAGTAACTCGTCTTTTGATAAAAGACCTCGACGCACCAATCCAAATTCACGGGGCACATCCACATGATGAAAATGAACAATGAACTATTCGTTCATGAGAAAACTATCGTTACTTTGAAGGATGCGATCGAAGGAAGCCCATAAAGTTTCCAGTGTCAGATTACGTGCACGCCGAAAAGATAAAAAAACGGTTTGTTCTTCTCATCGTTAGATAAAATCGATAATCCAACCATCGATAATTCGTCGACATTTTCGAATAAGTAATCCAACATCTGTTGAAAGGAGGCCTGAACCCACTCAACAATATCGGTGTCACTGGTCGGAGCATTAATTTGAATTTCTAGCATTCGTCCTTCGAGATTAAAACGCCGATAATATCTATTGATTTCTCGCAAGACAGTAAAGCCAGAAGTAGCCATTTTCAAACAGGAAAAGGTAAGGTAAAACAAAAAGAAATAGGCAAAGAAAACAAATACCTAAAACGAAAAATAGCGCGAATTAAAATTGAACTCAGAGATCGCTAACACGTTTAACGGTATCAAAATAACTACACAATCAATCCTAAAAGAATTATTATATATCAAATAGTCCTACTGCTGAAACCTTTAATTATCATCATACTGGAAATCAAACCCGGGACCAATATATAACTTACCTAACTTTCTGTAGTGTTAAAAAGAATTAATGACATTGTTTTTCTAACTGTGCTGAGAGAATCAT
This sequence comes from Thermobia domestica, assembly GCF_964235325.1. Taxonomy (NCBI): domain Eukaryota; kingdom Metazoa; phylum Arthropoda; class Insecta; order Zygentoma; family Lepismatidae; genus Thermobia; species Thermobia domestica. The sequence continues at coordinate 263,006,021 of NC_137458.1, read as the reverse complement.
TGTAGTAAGCATTTCCCCCCTCACACTGAACGTTAAACGTATGCCGAACGTGAAACGAAAACCAAATCTCATGCGCTTGCTTTTTCAAGCTAAGACAAGAAAGACTCGAATTCGTTTCTCGGCGGGAGATCAGATCCCACATTAAACTCAAGGTCCATGTCTCACTGTTAAAAGTCACGTTGTAGGGGAACAAATTCGTGCGTAGTTTTTTTGAAAACTAAAATTTTGCTTACGTTAATGGTAACCTTCAGAAACTGAGCTAAGTGGTTAGCGTTACGCACCTCTGTCACGGGTTCAACACCCAGTATGAGCTACGATTCAACATTAAGCTGTATTCCTAGCATTAACGCTGAAGGGACGCTAAACCAAAATCAACAAATTTCTCCTGCTTACTTCTAAGGTGTGGATGTTTCTGATTCGATCCCCGGTCACGTAAGTGAGGGTACTACCACTTATTCTTCCATTTGCTCTCCCATAGACTAAATATTTCATGCCAAATAAAAACAGTGATAACAATGATATCCTCATGTGTTATACGTTTCAGAAGCACTCCCCGTTTAAGAAGATATTTAGAAACGAGGTTAATAAAACTGTCAATAAACTTACCTCAAATTCAAGGAACGCAGTAAAGTCACGCTGACACAAAAGGTACACCTTCGTTCATTCACGATCTTCGTGGAAGTATTAATTGAAAAATAAAAAACGTATTTTTATTTAGGTCTGAATCGTGTTCAAGTATAAAGTGACATCACTATCAGCTACTCAGAAACGATGAAATTAATAAATGTAATCACGGAGAACCAATAAAAATACAGTTTTCATCATGTATCATGAGCCGAAACATGATGAAAGAAACAATCTGATTGGTTGTGACATTATTCACGTTTTTCTCCTTACATATCAACTGTTACGATATTTAGTATCGCAATCCTAATTATGACATCATACCGTTGACTCGTTAGTTTCTTACGACATTCAAATTAACACATCTAAATGTGATTCATTTTCCTTAAACTTGATTGAAAAATGTAACACTCATCGATATGTTACGAAACTGTTTTTGGCATAAATGTAAAGTTGAGCTTCAAAAGTCCGTCAGCTGAGAAAAAATGCTAAAGTAGTAAAAGTACATCCTCCAATTTTACAATAACAAACTTCTACGCATAACAACGAGCAGAAATGTGTAATGTAACATAATGTGTTCATGTTTTTTCACACGCAAAAGTGTTCGCACCGAAGGTGGCATGATGGCTCAGCACTTATTTCTGATGTGTGAGGTCTCTGCTTGAATCCTCAGTCAAGTAAGTCCATGTTTCCATCTGTTTTGTCATATCATTCCTCATCATCGTTTCAAGGGGACGTTAAACTGAACATTTCCTGAAACTAACACCAAGAATCAAACTCAGGACCATTGCATTGTCTATAACGTAATAATCAACAAGCTAAAATTTCTCAATGGGGCACGGTCGTTTAGCGCTTCTCTCTAATGTGTGACGTCCCGGCTTCAATTCTCAGTCAAGGATGTTCATGTTTCCCTTGTTTCGTCCTATCATTTCTCATCACCATCGTTTTCGTTGGGGACGTTAAATTCAACATCTCCTGAAACTACCACCAAGAATCGAACTCGGGACGATTGCAACACATGTAAGGTATCCATGTTCACCCCTGAAACGGAACATAGTGGATCACAAAGTACTTATCAAATTTAAGGAAATAATTTTAAATACTCCTCCATATAACGTAATAAGGCTCCAAAATCAATACTCATCAAAGAGAACGAAGACTCCCAAATTTAAAAAGTAAACCATTGTACTCTATTATATAACGAAAATGTCTCATCAAAATAATATGATAAGCTAAAAAAAAGTCCAGATTTAATTTTTTTTACTCATCAAAGGGAACAAGGTCCTATACCCCCCAACTCGTGATGTAAATCAAGGTGATCTTATGTGTCCTGAGTGAACCCTGATCCCTGAGTAAACATAAGCAAAATTTCAATAGGTAATGTAATCCCGGACCAAAGCATCTCTAAATCATTCGCTATGGTCCATGTGGGGTCCCAAATTGTATAATCAAGAGTGAAATAGGGTCACCCCGACGTCAAACAAACACGATAGCTCAAACCAAATACCTCTACTTCATTTTCACCAGTAGAGAGCGCAGTAGCTCAGTGGTAGAGCGTTCACCTCTGCTGAATGGGGTCCCTAGTTCAAACACCGGGAAAGTAGTTTTGTGGTGAGCAACATTATGCTCCATTTTTCTCCCACCAAATCATTCATTTCTCATCGTCACCGTCTCCTTTAGCTTAACCGGCATAACCGTGGGACGTAAAACTAAAGATTTTCATTTGCACCAGTGTTAGTCCATCTCATCAAAGGGTTAACAATCTTTAAATTTTATGGCATAAAAGGGAACGAAAATAAAAAGCATTCATAAACCTGTACTAATTCATAACGTAATCAATCACCAAGACCGTATTTTTAGTAAATTTAAAGAATCATCTTATCCTCTAATCCAAAACTCCCAATTCAATGACTTCATAGCCGGGCAAAGGTACCTCTGACTGATTCGCACCAGCGTGCATGGCCCCTGAATAAGCATAAGCAAAATTTCAATAGGTGACGCAATCATAGGCCAAAGCATCCCTGATTCATTCGCTATGGTGCATGGGGACCCCAAATTGGATAATCAAGATTTAGATAGGGTCACGCCGTTACTACTGTAATCCACGATAAACACTTGTAAAATATCTTGGTTATAATATAGAGTACAGTAACAATCGTATACAACATTTTAACGAGGTAATCTGTGGGCATTTATGTATTGTAGTATTAAAATGTTTACAGATGGATATAGTTTTTCAGAAATCATTAGTCAGGTGAATAGAAATAAGGATATTTGCAGAAGTTATATTTAAGTTTTTTTTATGGGTTGAACTCAAAAAACGATAATAATGATTTTTTTCTTTATAATAAATATTGATAAAATAGAGTCATATGAATTACAATCCTTTAAACCTATTCAAAAGACAATCGAAAATTTAAATAAACCAAACAGAACTATTGAGTTTGATATAGATGTTGGGGATGATTCGTTCATCCTTATTATGCTGATATTTATGTAACTTTCGAAATTAGAGGTAGAGATGCTAATGGAGAATATACTGCTGGTCAAAATATTAGACTTCTTAATAACTTCTTCCCACATCTGTTTTATCAAATACAAGTTAGTAAACATGGACAAATATTAGATATTATAGATTATCCTGGTTTAACATCGACAGCTGTAAACACATGTACAATTTCAAAACCAGAAGCAAATCATTATGATGAATGTGGATGGGAAGGAAATACATGGCGAAGAACAGATGAAGAATTTGTATTTTTACTAAGACTTTTACCAGGATTTTGTTCTGATTATAAAGATATTATGTGGAAGGGAGGATTAAAATTTAAACACATTTAAAAGAAGTGGTTCTGATGATAATGCATCTGCTATTTGGAAAACTGAAAAGCAGGATGGAACGTATGAGAATGATCAACCACATCCAGGTAAAGTTAAGATTACAAATATAGAATTAAGCCATTCATTACGAACCTAATTATACTACCTTGCTAAGAACTAACATGTTAAAAGAAGGTAATATTACTATTTCCTTCAACACGTCAATGTTCACAGAAATAAATTACAGGCAAATATTTGGAATTTGATCTAACCACACAATCTAACTCAAGTGAATTATACTACCTTGCTAAGAACTAACATGTTAAAAGAAGGTAATATTACTATTTCCTTCAACACGTCAATGTTCACAGAAATAAATTACAGGCAAATATTTGGAATTTGATCTAACCACACAATCTAACTCAAGTGAATTTGATATGCCTAATTTTCAAAATTGCATTTTTCCAAACTGATAGGAATGATACCAAGAAAGAGATTCAAGCTATTTTGATCATTGTAAAGTACAGAATATCCATTTTCGTAATTCTAGAAATGACTTTTTCCTTTAGAATCTTTGAACTTAGATTTTGAAAAGCATAAATATCTCAAAGCTTACGAAATATATACGATATACAAGAGAGTTACAATTGGAAAAACTGAGATGTTTTATTATCCTAAAGAGTTTTTAGAAAATAGGCCGATGTTTGTAATTAACACAAGCAAGCATAAATCAGTAACTGTAGATGATAGAACCAATTTGAAATTAACTGTTAATTTTCAGAGCGAGGTAACAGATAAACGATTTGTAATGTTGTAATGATTGGCAAGTAAAACCTTGAATATGATGTTCAAAAAGAAAAAATAACCGAGAAAATTTAAATTCGATTAGATGGTTTCTTTTTAAGTTTGTAAAGTGTTTTTATGGTAATTATCATAAAAACTTATATATAGGCCAAGAAGAGAAACAGGTACAAAACGGAATGAAAAGTTCCACTTGTGTTTAAGCTAAGATGAATTGTGTTTAATAGGAACGAAAAGTTACACTTGTGTTAAGCTAAGATGAATTGTGTTTAATAGGAACGAAAAATTACACTTGTGTTTAAGCTAAGATGAATGATGAATTGTGTTTAATAGGAACGAAAAATTCCACTTGTGCTTATTCAATGAAACCGATAATTTAAATATGATCATAAAAACTTATTAAATAAAATGGATATACCAGATAACATTCCACGAGAGAATCTAATTGCTTAGTTGAGGATATGATATTAACACTTCAAAATTTACTAGCAAAAAATAAGAGCAAATTTAAGAAGTTAAAATGTGTTTGTTACTCTTATTGCATTTTCGATACTACTTTCTGCTTCAACTGGGTTTATCAATTATTTATTCCTGTTACAGTCTATTCAATTATTACAACAGCATTTGCATCTGCTTCTGCCGTTATCACTGGTTTATCAGCACATTTTAATATAGCTTCGAAGAAAGAGTATTAGAAAAATATGGTTACTCAAATTGCTATGTTTAAATCTGAGCTTAACACTTTCCGGATCATGGCCTTTTGGGCTATTTTTCAGACTTTCCGTCAAGCAGCTACTGTATCGTCACTAGTTATCCTAGGATCATGGTTCATATTTCATTCTCTTCAGAATAGAGCTGGCTTTCAAATGGTACCACATGCATGCTCATACCGTATACCAGAAGAATGTCAAAGTAAAAGTTTCGGAGGAAAAATTTTTCTCTCGAACTTTCGCCCCTGGACCCCCCTGTGTGAACGTAGCCACCTAAGAAAAATCTGAGAAATAGTACTTTGTATACTGAACGTGTGTGCCAAATTTCAAGTTTCTATCTTGAATAGTAAGGGAGGGAGAAATTTTATCAAAATTTCCCACAATGCCCCGAATTACCACAAAACACTATAATCTCAGGGGGAAAATTTCCTGAGACATCCCTAATTACCCTAGGGTCATGTGTCGCCTATATTGTCTTGTGAATAGAACTGCCTTTCAGGCGGTACCATTCACATGTCTCCATCATGTATCTAAGGCGGGAAATTGCAGAAAAAATGGATTTTTTGGTCTAAATTTCCCTGTTTTCAAATCTTAGTCCCTCTGGACCCCCTGTTTTAACGGAGAAATCTGAAAAAAATCCGTGAAATACCACTCGGTGGACTAAATGTTTGTGCACAATTTCAATCTTCTAGGTGCAAAAATAGACCCGCCAGAAAAAAATTCAGAAATGTCCCCATGTTACCCTATACAGAAGTATATTTTGAAAAAATTCACTGAGACGTCCCTAATTACCCTAGAATAATAATTCCACCGTCGTTCTGTTCATAATGGAACTGACTTTCAGACGGTATGACTCATGTGTCTCCATCAGTATGTGAGGCGGGAAAATGACGAAAAACTGGATTTTGGGGGTAAAAATATCCCTTTTTCACCCCTTTGCCCCTCTGTTTCCCCCCGTTTTAGCCCTGACATCGGTACAAAAAATCTGGTAAATACTACTCGGTGGACTGAATGTTTGTGCAAAATTTCAATCTTCTACGTAGAAAAATAAGCCCGCCAAAAATATTGAACATATACTTAGAAAATGAGAAAAGAAGTTTTTGATTTATGACGTCATCACCTCCTATGTCTGGACCCAGGACGATCTGAAATCATACGTAATGTCTTCTACAAGGCCTCTGGACTTGGAAAACAAAAGACCCGGATGAAAAAGCTCAAACAGAAGAGAAATAACGCAATGTACCATGAAAAATGCGTATGGTACAAATTGTACCATAGGATCCGGAAGGGGTTAATGTTATTAAAGTAATGAATGGAGAATTAACATATGAACATATAGAAGACATTGTTGATAGAATTAACTATATATATAACGAGATAAGATTAGTACAAAAACGAACACATTTTTAAAAGTTTTATAAAATAAATGAGAAATGGCCTTACAATTGAACAAGAAAATCAATATTAACATTTTAAAACTTTTTAGGTTGCAAGATCTAGAAGAAGGAAAGTCATACGAAATAACCGCATGGAAATTGATACAAACAAAATATACTGGGGAAAGGTTATTAGTACATTTAAATGAGAAATACAAAATCATATTACAACAGAGATATAATGAATATACTGATCAAGTTTTAAAAGAAATAAAAACTAAGAAACTGTTTATGAGGTATGATGGAATGAAATATCTTTCTAATGGTTCCAAAATACATCAGCTTTTCTTCAAAAATGATTCTATGAAGTAACAAAAATGATTTAAAAAAATTTTCTAAAGTAAAAAATGGAGTGGTTTGTATGGATCCCCAAAAGAAGTTTTTACTTACTAATAATTTCAATGTAATTGTGCAAAATGTGTAAACCGAAGTCCAAGTAGCTTTTTGATATTAACGGTTGTCTATTCTTCTTGAATTATGACCAGTGGACAGAGTTTAAGAGATCATTGTTTATTATAGAGAACGAAGTTAACAGAAGATTCCATTACCAGTATCCAAACTTGTAATTTTAAGCAAGTTTTAAATTATAGCTAATTGATTTTAGGAGTTTTGTGTTTATAAAGCTATAAAACTAAGACCTTTAGACATACAGAACGCAATGTCATTTGAATTTTAAAGATCCATATATAAATAAGGAAGTTATTTGAGGTTTTGTAATAATATATTTAGAGTTATGCAACCTACAATACATTAAAACATTGCAGATTTATTTCTCTACAGAATGTCGTCTGAATTTTGAAAATCGGTTAATAAACAATGGAGCTATAGCGATTGTAAAAATAGCATCTCTCGAATACGCCACTGATGACAGGGTTGGTTATCGTATTCAAAAAATATCATGTTTACCTTATTTGGTGGCAATTCATTAGTAATAGTTTCAAGGCTTAAATCGTAATTTTAATAATTCTGAAAAACATGTTAAAATAGTTAGTTTCCAACCCTGTTTTTATAATTTGTCTTACAACTTAGGATTTAATTATAATATTCTGGTATCACTCAGTGCTGATGGTAAGGAAATCGAGATACCCAAGAGATATTTCGTCACGGATTCAATGACGTCATGTATTACGTTGTCTCGTCCATGAAGACTATGTCATTGATATACAGCGCCATCTCCCGGCTCCTAGCTAGAAGTTCTGTTAAAGGAAGAGGGTAATGTATATATGTATGTTGGCGTGAAGAGAAGGAAAAAGAAACTGGATTGTTAATCACGTCTAAGAAAGAAAGAAAAAGATAGGTCATACTGCTCTTGTCTCTCAACTGAATCGTATGTGTGTGTGCGTGTGGTGAGAGTGTATATAAATGTATGTAATAGCGAGTCAGTTGACAGAGAATATACACAATTGACTGTGTTCATACTAAACTTTAACTTCTCATCATTCAGCCATCGATAGACCGATTTGGATCTGTCAATCAAAGACAGCGCTATAAGTTTTTAGATGTAAGTTTTTTATGATTTTAAATGCCACAAAACCGTATGTGCAGTGCAATTATTCAATCTACTTTATGCTATTCTTCTTTGTTAAAGTACTATGGTCAGTGGTGGATTCATAATTTTAGGTAGTTAGGGGTGGAGGGGAAAAGTGTCCTAGAACATACATACATACCCTACTTGACCGGTATCGAAAATGCATCTGAATCAGCTGGCAACATAAAGATAAGCTTGTCTGATTTGGTAGATCTCATGAAGTAACAAATGGGACAATTACAGAAACTCGATCAACGAATGCACCAAGTTGTCAAATAATTGATCAGCAGATCGGACAAAGGAGGCAAGTATTGAAGCAGAGTTTACATTAAAATTCTATAGAAGTTACCGAAATTGTAAACTCTGAATATAATAATCACAGTAAGGAGTTACAAAGAAAGTTGTCAATTACTGAAGTAACTTGACCACAGGTTAGCATAAATGCTTTAAGTGAATCTCAATCTCCCACAGATACTACAGAAAATACAGATCCTGAATTAGCATAGAGGAAGAAGTATAACATCATTGATGTAAATGTGTGGAGTGTTCGCAGAAACATACTGCGGTGTTCGTTGGATCAGATTATCCTGATTTTTCTCTTCATTCGAATGTTTTTGGTGTCTTATTAATGCTGCGTGTTATGAAAATTTTAATATGCATCAATATGTGAAAAGTTATGTTCATCTTCGCCTAGTGAATGCTATTAGTTGCTTGTATTCCCAGTATATTCAACATGATATTCATCTCGGAAATGAAATAATGTTGATAAAGTCGCTTAATGACATGTACACGACTATGATTCATGTAGCAGAAAGAAATTTAATTCCAATATTCGTGAAACTCAGAAAGAGAACGTGTGTTCCCACCAATGCTTGTACTGAGTGTTCGATTGAATCGGGGCAGTTGAAATATTCATTCAATGAAAAGACCAACATGTTAATAGTGAACAATCCGTTGGTGCGTTTACAGAATGGGATGCAGTCCATTGACTTCAATCATCTAAGCATGATATTGCAAGATTTTGAAAATCCATCAATGATGCAATATCGTAATAACCAGAAACAAATTAACCTTATTCGATACCAAAATCGAAACATTCATATGAGATTGAAGTGTAATCCCCATGTAAAAGGTGATGCTAAAGTCACCTGTACGGGTAATGTAACCAAACCTAACTACAGAGGAAATAAAGACCGTGGTAGGACAAATTATTGTGAATATTGTAGAAATGTTAAATACAGAACTGTTAGGAGGCACATTTCGCCACCAATAAAACGAATGAGGGCTGAACATAATTTTACCTGTAAAACAAACGAACCTAATCCTAATAGCAACAGTAATATTAACCTTAGTAGTAATGGTAATAGCAATCGCACCACACGTAGAAATCATGCAATCATTAGATCTGATTTCTCTAGAAGTGAATTTCGTAGATATTCCATAGATGGCACAAATTCTCAGAATAGTACGTAAAGAGTTGTAGAAGTAAATAACACGCAAGACTGCATTTCGCTTTATGATTTTCAATGCAATTTAACCGAATTGTTCTTCATTTAACTTAAGCCCGAATCCTTACCTCATCATAAACAATTGCATCGCAGAGTGCACAATTACATTAAAGCATGTAAATTACAATGCTGGGGCAAAACCTGCAATAGCCTAGCAAACATCAATCATCCAACAAGATACTGGAAAAGATTCAACGCTTTATGCGGCAAGTCCAGCAACACTCCATACCCATTACTCATTGAGAACTCCGCTACTCCCATAGATACAGACACACCAAATGCTTTTGCCGATCACCTCCTGACAATCTTCACACCCCGACCCTCTGAGGGCTGGACACAGATAGCTGATCGAATAAACCCATCTACCCCCTTTTTACAACGTAGTCATCTACATGTACGCAACCAAAATCAACCCATCACCGCACGCATAACAGTCACAGAGCTCAGCGATACCATACGGTACAAACGAAATACAGCACCAGGGTTAGATAACAACACATATAGCCAAATCCGAGAGTGTCCTTCTTCCTTGCTACTTATTCCTGCAAATATTTTCAACTTCATCCTGCGTATTTGATACTTTCCTATGTCTTGGAAGACTTCAAAAACTCTTATGTTCCCAAAACCGCATAAACCACCTCACGAAATCACCTCCTTCAGACCGATTCAACTAACAACAACATTCAGCAAGATACTTGAACGTATTCTAATAAAATGTCTCCATAGTTACCTCACTCGCAGAAACATCCTGCCTGTCACCCAAGCAGGATTCCGCCCTTCGTTTTCTATAAATGATCAGGTTTTAGCGCCACCATGGCTTATAAACACACACTATAATTCAGTAAATCCATCATGTTTAGTTCGTTTTGATTTGGAAAAAGTTTTTGACAAAGTGTGGCATTTCGGACTAATTCATAAACTCATTAGACTTCAACTACCAGCCAAATCATACGTTTCATCTTTAACTTTCTCTCTGGCCGCATTACGTATGTTGCCATTCGCAACAGCCTGTCTCATCCGATTTTCTTGTTATCAGGAGTCCCGCAAGGTCCCGACCCTTCACTTCTATACATTCGATTTGTACCTGACACCAAGCCTCCCAGATCACGTCCACGCCTTTCAGTACGCAGACGACACTGGTTTTCTTCTTCTTGGCACATCTATTCAACATATCAACCGTACCTTGCAACTCGCCATAGATGACTTGTGCGACTGGTGTAAACACTGGAAACACACAACTAATGCTACCAAGACACAGGCCATCATATTTCTCCCGAAGAGGAAACATCTAAAGTACGCAGAAATACACGTTGTCCCTCTCTCCATGTGGATCAAGTTACGTGGCAAGCTACCAGGACACCAACTTACCTAGGTATCACTTTCGATACTCATCTTACATGAATGCAACATCTGAAACCAATTACTACTAAGACTTATAATATACTTAATTTACTAAAGCGTCTCGCCGATACAACTTGGGGTCTCTCACCTCACACTATTCTAAACATTTATAAGGGCTTTCTTCGCTCTATTTTAACGTATGGTTTAAGAGCTTGGATCGCCGCTTCCGACAAATTCTACCATAAGCTACATGTCCTTGAAAGCCACGCTTTGCGCATAGCCTTTCGTATAAAATTGTCTAGCCCAACACGTGACCAATACACCCGTATCACCTTTCCAACGTTACAATATCACCTCGAAACCCTCTGACTCTCCTACATCCGAAGCCGTTTGCAAGCTCACCATCCTGTTCTGTTTGCTACAATGCATTACTTAGAGTAGGGGATAAATGTATGTTCTAGCGCACTTTCACCCCCACCCCTCAATAACATAGCACACCCCTGCTTCCAAATATCTTCTAATCTACCCCCTAATAATTTTTAACACCTTTTATCCCCCAAATAACTTCTATCACATCTCAAATAACTTCTATCTTACTCATAATAACTTCTAATGCATTCAATTACTAAATCTAGTTACAAAAAAGTCACTATATCTAGTTACAAAAACCAAAAAAATCATTAAATCTAGTTACAAAAACAAAAAATCACTAAATCTGGTTACAAAAATCTGGTTATAACCGGTTTTGACTTCAAAAATCACTAAATCTGGTTACAAAAATCTGGTTATAACCGGTTTTGACTTCAAATATCACTAAATCTGGTTACAAAAATCTGGTTATAACCGGTTTTGACTTCAAAAATCATTAAATCTGGTTACAAAAAATCACTAAATCTAGTTACAAAAACAATAAATCATTAAATCTGGTTACAAAAAAAGTCAATAAATATAGTTAAAAATAAAAAATCACTAAATCTAGTAAAATAAAAGTATAAAAACAACTTTTATGACTTAAAAATATAAATTTTACTTAAAACTAAACTATACATAATTACTCACTAACACCTATCAACTACATCACACATAAAAGTTAATTAAATATGACCTAAAACTAAACTAAACTATACATAAAAGTTAATTAAATATGACCTAAAACTAAACTAAACTATACATAAAAGTTAATTAAATATGACCTAAAACTAAACTAAACTATACATAAAAGTTAATTAAATATGACCTAAAACTAAACTACACTACACATAAAAGTTAATTAAATTTTACCTAAAACTAAACTATACATAAAAGTTAATTAAATATGACCTAAAACTAAACTACACATAAATACATTTTAATTATATCTTATAATGCCCCCAAGCTAATGTACTTATACCACCCTCTAGTATATATCTTTTGTCATCATTCGAATCTAATGCTAACTTATTTACAGCTATAGTATATACTTCATGATTACAACTTCGAATTAGATTTATATTTTATATGTTTTCACATCATTGAATAGGGTTTGTTTATAATCATCAAATTGTAACTCTTTTGCTACTACACATTTTGTTATTCCTTTTGCTTTTTTCTTCTCTTTATTTTCAACTTTAAATGCATACATCTTTGATCTTAACCCAATAAATTCTGTCATTATTTTACCATTGTTTTCATCCTTCATCTTTCCTAATACTTTTTTTGTTTACTAATGGTATTCCATATTGATTATCCTTTCCATATTCACTTGTATCAAATAAATCAACCATTTCTTTTAAGTCTTTGTAGAAGTCATCTGTCTCAATTTCATATATAAAACTATCAGTATCCATATAACATAACCCTATATCAATATCATATTTAGGTTTCATAATGTAATGGAAGTCATACATTAATAGTTTTGACAAATCTAGCACACTCATACCAACATATATAGGTTTGTTGAACGTCAATTTTTCTTTTTTCATATGTATCGCACACAAATCTTCAGTAAATATTGTTCTATAATCGAAGTTCGGTTTCGCTATTAACTTTTCCACCCTGGCTGGATCACATTCTAAGGTAATAGATAGCCTCTTTCTAATGTTTTCCATTGTTTTACCAAATACGCTATTATTCATTAACTTGTAAAAATCTTTCTCGAAATCATTCTTAGCTTTTGTTCTCATATTTGTATTTAGATCAATATATATTCCTTTAACCAGTTTGATTGCTTGAACTCTAATACTCTATGAATTTTCTTTAATATCATCCCAAGTGACATATATAGTTTTAAGTTTCTGTAGTGAATAACATATTTTTCTTTATTGTAAAGCGTTGTTAATAATTTTGAATGTTTCGATCCTGGTGGACACATATTTTCTGGAGCTAATGGTAGATCTGTATGTTTATCATGTAAGTATTCTGGATATTCTAAATCAACTTCTAATATGTAGCCAGTTTCTGAATCATCTGGAATATTCATTATGTTTATGTAAGGTTGAACCCATTTAAAGTCTTTGTAAGGCATGTACTGACTCATAGCCCATCCATATAAATTGTTTGCATCTAGATAAGCTACTAGGTTCGAACTACTTTGAAGGTTCGTCTTTGTTATAATTTTTCATATACTTATTATTTGCTTCTACATATCTTTTACTACATTGTGAAATTCCACCTCTTATACCTTTTTCTATCATTAATATTTTGTCATAGTCAGTTAACATTTCTAGTTTGATCTTAGTCATCTTTAACATTGAATCCCACGATAAACCAGGAGCAGTGAAATACCAAGCAGGATCTAAACCATATGCTTTTAAACACACATCTCTAAAACTTTCAAATACATCAGCTAATATTAATACATCTGTCTTGTTATAAAGTTCTGTATATTCACCTAGATTTTTAATATTGAATAACTTCCAAACATTTTTCGCACGCTCATAATCTTCATCACTGATGTGGGTGTTAGTAAGTTTATTAAAGAACATTTCTTTTGAAGGTAGTTTTGTTTCTTCTAATCTTTCAATTGAGTCAATATAATCATATGGGTACACACCTTTTTTAATTACTAAATCTAACAAATCATTAGGGAAGTACTTTGACGTTTCTCTATATTGTTCTTTTGTAAGGTTTTTTGCTAGTTCTGCTAAACTCCTTGGCATAAACCTAAATGAATCTAGAAATCGTAAATTAATTCCATTCTTTTTATCAACCTTCACATATTTTGAGTATGTTATATATTTTTCCTCATTATTTGCAATTAGTTTTATTTCATTCTTATCATAAGCAAGTTCTTTAACAAACAGGTGAGTATCATAACCACTTAAGTTGTGAATAAATACTGGAATAAAATTAGGATTTCGATAGCTTAAGTTACAATAACTGTGAGCTGCACCTCTAAACTTTCCAGTTAAATGATCATGATCTCTTACTTTTGCTTTATTTTTATTTATGTGAACATACCAGGGCTACTGACAAATTTATACAGTTTTGATGATTTCTCTGTGCGAATCGTTTCTACTGCGTTTGTACCAGATTGTACAGTAAACATTCTCGTTTGTGCCGGTCTCAAATTCGGATAAAATGAAAAAGGTGGTCCTGTAAGGTTTACGTGAACTTACCATTACCAGAATGCAAATATCTAGAAATTTGAATAATTTTCAGTACGAATTGTTTGTACAGCGTTTGTACCGTTTTAGACCGAAACAATTCCGTTTGTACCGTGTACAAATTTGGAAAAAATCTAAAAATAACTCAGGACCAGAATAGAAATTCCTACAAATCTAAAGTTTATTCTGTACGAATCGTTTGTACTTGTTTGTACTGTAAACATTTTACAGTACAAACAACAATTTGTTTCTGATGTTAAATTTAAATTTTGTTTTTCAACAGTTGTTTATTTAACACTTAGAAACATTCTTTTTCACGCGAGAGTTCTATATTACTTATATCTATACCTAACTGTATGTTAGTAATTTTCTTGTTAATAAGACGTAAGAGTTTGGCAATTAACAATGCCATTCATCTTAACCACAAAATAATCCTCACAAGAGATCTGAAAAATAATGGCTATGTTGGATCCAAGTGAGATTAAAAGCTATAAAAATTTGTCTGAATTTCCGGGGTAATTATCTTTAAAATCTGACGTATTAAATAGAACTGTACGCTGAAATTAAGGAAAAATGAATGACACTAAGAACAACTTCAAAAGGAAACATGCAAGAACGGAGATAAATACATAAAACCTTTAAATAGCTTTACATAAAAAATGCTAAGAATACTCATGGTGGTATTAAAAGCTATAAAAATGTCTGGATTTCCATTGTTAATCGGCTTTAAAATTTGACGTAATGAATAGGACTGTACGCTGCAAATAAAAAATGAAAGACACAAGGAAAAACATCAGAACTAAAGAGGCTAGAACCGAGTTAAATACGCTAAATCTTTAAGTAGAGTTACATGAAAAATTACTCATATTGCTCTCTACATTTGTTGCTCTCCCATCGCAGTAGTCAAAGCCAAATGACTGTAGAAATGAGTTTTATCCCGCCACGAATAAACATAATGTAATGATTTACATTTTTCTTTACTATATTAGTAAAAGAAAGATTATACATGGCGATCATAATATCTTGAATTTAGGTTTCACTTCAACTGAAATAATATTTTAAATAAACTCTTAATTTTCAATTTAATTCTGCAAGATAAGAACTTTAGTGCCTATGCAATATGACCATTACTCCAAGTGGATCTAAATACATTAAACGAGAAACAGGATACGCAAAATAAAACATCGACTATGAAATTTTATAATTTACGTACATTTATAAGATATTGCCCCAGAGCAGAGACAGGAAAATGGCTATAAAATATTCTTCTCATTTTACCTTCGCCCACAATTCGTTTTAAATCGCCCAACAGATCTTTGACACAGGTCTCGAAACCACGATCCGCCATAGTTTATTTTGTTTAAATTATAAAATTTAAATCTCTAAAGTAAATCACGTAAAATAATAATCAGATGTTTTAAGACGACCAATTAGGAAACACAATAACTAACATACATGATGAAATTAAAATTTATAATTTTGAATAATGAAATTCGTGCAACTGTAACTTTCCACTGACAAATGTTTCCAGTTGTGGATCAAGTTTACTAGTGGAAATTATATAATGTAACACGTTATATAGAGGTCCTCAGTCATAATTATACTTATATTATATTACCAAATCACTGAAAATTGTCTATATCGCGTTCAATTTCCCTTCTATTGTGGCACACAATGATTGAAATAAATACACACCTTTTATGATAATGCATAAATCCTTTCATATGATAGTACGTGTATTATATCATTTATTTATAAAACGTTGTTTTGACAATTTAAAGACTAAAACTCATCAAAATATCATAATTGAATTAATTTTGATTCTATTTCTTTTTCGTATTTTCTTCTTCTTCTTAGAGCTAGTTAGTGGATATTTTAATATCACACACTGCCCGGAAGTATAAAAAAAGGCATTTAGAATTACACTGAAAATACAATGACATCGTTACATCATGTCGCCCGAATTATTGGAGTTTATTTTTATTAGGTTCACAATTAAAGAAAAGGATCCTGTACCGTTAAATAATACTTACATTAATCTTTCGAGTTTTAGAATGCACCTCATATATGAAGATTAAAATTCATATATATATATATATATATATATATATATTGTTACACAGTTGTGCCTCGAAGTCCTATGCCGGACTCAAATTATGGGGCAAGACGCCCGCGCTTTTCAAATTGTGAGTGTAGTAAGGAAAAGAGAGATAGGGAGAACGGAGTCGGTTGAGGTTCAGATTGATTTAGCGACCTGATGCCTCATTGACACCAATCCACACGCATGTATTAGTGGTATGACCCTACCTTTGATTTACTCAGATCACAGAGCTGGGTCCTAGATGCAATATTTAGGGAATACCACGAAAGCAATAAATACATGAAATCTATTATGTAGTTAGAACTAGGTGTAAAATAAAAACTGTAAAAATAAATGTAAAATAGGAATTTCAATCCCGGCGTGATAGAGAAAAATCATAGAAAACACTAGAAGTCTTAACCACTATTGAGCATGCGCGTGAAGAAGTCTCTCCCAAGCTCGATGAGGCTCGTGACGTCGCCTTCGAGCTACGTCAGAACTGGCAGAAATGCGTGGGACGAAACGCCTTTATAAACGAGGCCTGTTCGCCGCTCCGGTTGATTCTACAGTAGACCGACGACGAGTGTGTGTGCTCTCCAGTCCCGGCCGCTTTGTAGAATAACAGGTATGTGATTATTTTTTCTAAGTTCCCCCTTTGACTCGGGGTGAGCACTTTGAGATTTGTAATAGCACTTTGAGAATGTTTAGTGACGAATACGAAGTCCCTTCAAATTGAGACCAAATTCCCTCTTCAAGAATTAACATATTTCCCTTCGGGCCAATGCAAGTTGCGATGTACGAAGTTCATATTTCACTATTTTCAATAAATCGCGGTTTAGTATAAAAACCTTCTAGCACCCATTAGGTATTATAGGGGTTGTGCTCCCACTTAAGTGATGTAGTAAAACTTCCAAGTTGTCCTTCCGAGTAATCGATTTTGTAAAATTCATCTGTATCCTTATTTTTATTTCTTTTAATAAAAAGTCAATTGGAATGGTCTCTAATTTAGTCACGCTAATCCCACCTGTCTAGATTCGGCTCACAGTCTTCATATGTTACCTGGGTTTCGATTTCCAGTACCAAGCTCTACCACTGTTAGTGCACTTTCTCATCAGCTTCGAACCAGTAAGCTAAAGACGTTTTTCGAGACCGAGGCTAAAAGGGAGTTGGACTCCGAACCAACTTTGTAATACTGGATGGAGAGTGAAGAAGTGATCTCAATTACGATTTCACAAAAGGAAGTGTACACAATTGCTTCGCCAATCTCAGAACAACAAAACATCATATAACAGTTTTATGGTGTTCGGTGTTCGCCGGGTAACCAACTGTGTGTTCTTGAATCTCTAAACAAATCTCTGGTGCTCATTCACTTTATAGGGGAACCAACTATCTCAGTTGTCCTAAATGCGATTTTAGCAAACCGGGAGTGATTTTTTTTACCGAAGAGCTTTCAATAGATAAAAGTGAAAAGTGTACGCGAAAGTTTTTCTTTTGACTAGCCAAGTGGTGTATCGGTACTATGTAAAGTCAGTAAAGTTCAGTGGCGTACTTAGCCTAGGCGGTGTTCAGCCTATGAATCTGATATACAAATATATTTTTTTTCTGCGCTAAATAGTGCGCTTCACATGTAGTGAAGTGGCGACGAAAATTTTTATTCTCAACTTCTCTCGCTTTAAGTAGTTATAAGTCAGCGGAATAGTTGCTAGGTTCCGCAGAGCAAGACTCAGTTTACCTCACTACGTTTTTTGTGTAGTAATGCAAATGAAAAATCGGGACGCGAGTGTTAAAACAGAATTCAGCTTTTGTCTCATGTACTTGCAAAACCCTAAGTCTGCTTATGCTTCTGCTCGCTTTGTAGGGTCACAGTCAGTTTTATCTCTGGTCAACAGAACCTCCCGTTTTACGGGATGAAAGTTAGACTAGTTTGTCCGGCGATGAGTGGCTAATACCCTTACCACTTATTTGGGAAGGATCACAGGCAGTTTTATCTCTAGACAGCAGAACCGCCCGTTTTACGGGATGAAAGTTCGACTAGTCTGTCCGGCGATAAGTGTCTAAAATCCTTTCCCATGCAACGCTTGGGGGTCACAGGTATCTTATTCTTTTGGTCCAGCAGGGCCCCTCTGTAATAGGGGTGCATGCCCGACGGCTGCCTGGGAATAACTGCCTAAAACTCACCTTTATGCAAATGCAATACCTAAAATCAAAATGCAGGTACATGAACCAATGGTTGGATGATCGAAGTCCCCCTTGTGAATTTAAAAACAAAATAGTTTAAAAAAATGAAGTTTAAAAAAAAGAAAACAAGTTAAAGAATAGAAGTAAAAAGTAAAATCATCATAAGTGAACAAATAAGCATTATTTGTTATAAACAGCTGTCTAGTCACTTTCCGTTTCCCGTTCTAAAAAGTAAAGCAAAATTTATAAAGAAAGGGAAGTTGAGTATTTCAAGTTCAAAGGAAGTTAAATGAAGATATTAAAATAATAATAAGTATCATAATACGTAAAAACTTGACGTAGCATTTCCGAGGGAAGTAGCTATCAGTGATTAAATTCTTATTATATCAGAGGAAATAGGTTGATTACCCACTGCCCTGGTTTAAGAGGCCACTGACTTGTGAAAAACAGTTTCATTTATCAAAAATGAGTTTCGCGCAGAAAATCAAAGAAAAGCTATTAGATTTAGGGCAATCTCATTGTCCTAAGACGCCCACGGGCAAGCACCGTTATATTTTAGATCGGTGGAATAATTATTATT
This sequence comes from Thermobia domestica, assembly GCF_964235325.1. Lineage (NCBI taxonomy): Eukaryota > Metazoa > Arthropoda > Insecta > Zygentoma > Lepismatidae > Thermobia > Thermobia domestica. Next base: position 262,986,831 of record NC_137458.1, on the reverse strand, counting down.
GTATTGAGTGCAATAAAATAAAAGTCCAAGGGCATTCTCCTCCTGAATTTGGCCGTTGGAAAAAGAATCCATTACCGAGATACTTGGATACCTGGAGTCAGCCCAGATATCGTGAACCAACGACCGCTAGTCCGCATACTCCAGACGCTCCGGCGAGTGGCTGCGATCTAACGCCGCTGGCCGCGTCTAGCCCTATCCCGACTAGAAATGATATAGAAATACAAAGTGCTGGTTTAAGTGAAAAACCAACGCCAGCTCCTAGGACGATCTATGTAAATTCAGATACGGAGGAGACCCCACCGGGGGTAGATCCAAAAACTCTAGTGAATGATGTAAATTTAAAAGATGAACTAGAGATAGCCGAACTAATAACTGCAGGTCTGGAATGGCCTCAGGCAACAATTGAGATAGAAACAACAGCAGGTGTAATACCTGATGTCCCCTCGAACCAAAGTCCCTTAGATAATAATAAGTTAGTTGATAAGGAAAATAGATTAAGTAATTTAGTGTTAAGTGTAGAAAATAAAGATATTGGTGTATCACAAGGCCCAGATAGCCCAGTAGCGCTATATTTTCCTATAAAATACGAACTGTCAGATCATACAACGCCGTTAGAAATGCAAAGACCGACCTTTCAACCTTTTTATGCGGGTAGCTGTGATGAAACTGTTTATGCTGAGATCGGTCCTAGAACCATGTATGCTAACTTAGATACTGAATCACGAATTTCAATGAGTAAAGAGCCAATTTACGAAAATATTGGTCTCGAACCCAAGGCTTTCACGAATAAAGAGCCAATTTATGCGAATATAGGAACCGAACCAAGGGAAACGAAAATTGAGAACCCTGACGAAAATAATGAAAATGAATTACGCTCTCTGACACAACCTAACGATGAAGAGTTATTAGACCAGATTAGGCATTCATTACAAACAGAACTGTCCCCGGCTGTAGGAAACTTAATTCGACCCTTAACTAGACAACTTCGGAACAAGAAAGTACAGGTCACAGTTGTTCGTCGCCAAGGCGATGACGAAGAGAAATTAGGTATTTTATTTCAAGCGGACCCCTCAGCCCCCTTTGAAGATTTATTACCTGAGGAAAATGTAGTTGGAAATTTTGATATGGAAATACAGACTGACGATTTTCAAAAGAAAGATGTTAGTGTTCAGACCGAATATAAGTTTCCTAAAATGATCCGGATTGACACAGACCGTGAACTTAAGGTTCTTCGGACAACCGCCACTCAAACCAACCCTGTCATGTTTGAAGATAGTCTTACCCTCCAAGAGAAACTGCAATAATTTGGACAGTATAGATAACATACTCAGTATAGTCAGTAAAGTTAGGTGGTCAAACGGAGATATTAGTAGTGCAAATTCAGATGGGGGTGAATCGCTGAAAGACGATTGGTTAGGTTACGAACTACAGAAATTACAAAACGAAGAAATAGAGCAATTACCAGACGACAACCCGGAGTCTCCTCCTGCGTCATTCCTGGAGGATGAATCAAAACCTTCGTGGAACCCCGAAGAAGAACTCCGATATGATCATTGGGATCCTCCCACGGTTTCTACTCCCCGAGCAGCGAACCAAGACCCTCCCCCAGAGGACGCTGACCAGAGAAATGACCTCGTCGCCCCTGCTCCAATTGAGAGGAGGTTAGGCGAAGAGAAGAAAAGTGATGATGCTTTTCCCTCAGTTTGCTCTGACCACCAGAGGCAAATTGAAGAGGAAGAAAAAGAAAATAACGATTCCTGGTCTGAAAGTAGAATAAACGAAAACATTGGTAAAATCTTTGATTATGCGGAATTTGGTGCGTCTGTAATTTGTTTAGATGAAGTAGAAAATAGAGACGATCCCTCAACCTCTCCAACCCAAAGTGAATCTAACAAACAAACTGATAGTGTTAAGAATATTGGTTTACAACCTTCAGCTAGCACTAATTCTAAAGTTAGTTCCTATAATGAAACTGGTGAATCACCTGCGACCAAAGAAATGAAAAAGTACCAACAAGAGGAAAAGTTAGATTCCTTACAGATAGTGTTTGTTTCGCCACCTAGTAGCGTAATTACACCCACGACCCCAGTGGAGAAATTAGAGTTTAGCGAAGGGAAAAAGACAGAAAAATCAGTATTTAGCGAACAAGATAGAACTTATACATCAGAATTTGGTTCAGAACAAACCTCTGAGTTAGAAAATAGAAGCGTAACTGTTACCGACTATAGGTCCGTCTCTGAAAATTTCAACACCTCGGCTTCTTTAGACAGGTCCTTAGATCTGAAAGATGAGCCCGTTTCACACTCATCAAGTGACGATAAGACCTCTGACAAGCAAAAATCAAATTTTTCGCCCTTTTTAAAAGTAGATCCTGAGAATAAGCCTCGTATAAATTTAAAATCTGAGCAAGAAATTAAAACTAGTCCGGTTACCGAGCCATCTATACCATATATTTTCGAGAAACCTAAATATACGGATACAGTAGTAACAGGCAAAGTTAGCAACCCTCCTCCCGAGGGTGACAATCAAAATTCTACTATTGGTGCTAAACCACAAGCATTCAAGATCTATCCAAATGTTGAAATTCCCTCCTTCTCTGGTAATAGACATGAGTGTGTGGAACTTTTCCTACAAGAATATGAATTAGTGGCTAGCATATACGAATGGTCAACCCTAGAAATAGTAAATTATCTTCCTTACTGTCTAAAAGGGGAAGCTTTCTCCTTCTATTTAGTAGACCTAGCAAACCGTTTACCTTTAAACTATAACGAGATGAAGGAAAAACTTAAAACGGCTTTCCCTAGTATTGAGTATACTGCAAGATTAGAATACGTTGATACAAGAAAACAACAACCCAATGAAAGTACTTTGGCGTTCATTTATAAGTTAATAAAGGACTTGAAATTTTCACGAGGTTGGGTTAATGAAAGTGAATTGATGAGTAAACTTAGAATGAGTTTGTTGCCAGACATCCTAAATAAGCTGATGCTTGAAGTGGATGATTGCGATAATCTCGAACAGTGCCTACAATATCTTAGAAAATTTCACACAGCGCAAAGATTAGTTAGTCAGAGAATTAGCCATGACGTAATATGGGAAAATGACCGCTTGGACTGGTCATGCATTAAAGAACAACACCAACCGGGATTTGTACAGGTTAGTTCTTGTTACTCAGACGAAGTAGTAGCAGAACCGGGTTACAAAATGTATAGGAACTGTCACCAAAATACCTATGGCCTTGGCCATGGGCAGGCGCAGCTTTGTACAGTCAAGATAAAAATAGGAGACCGCTGGGCGCAAGCTCTTATAGACAGTGGCTCTGAAATTTCGATAGCTTCAAATACCCTCTTACCCCCAAGATTTCCACTAACGGAAATACTGAAGGGTTATGTGAAGCTTCGTGGCGTAGGGGCTCAGCCAACAGATTACATTCCTGTGGTGAGAATAGCGTGTTGTTTCAAGGATCACTTGAAAACAACCAAACGAAGATTTCTAGACGTAGCTATAGTTGACCCACAGTTTTGCGCCTATGATGTCATTTTAGGGATAGATTTTCTGCACAAGTATGTCACCACCATTCATTCCAAATACATGGAATTAGCAGATAAAGACGGAATCATGTCGAAGATCTATGGTTTACAATCCCAAAAAGTACATATGGGTATCGTCAATGTGTGATTTATACCTTAGATTTAAAACATGTTGAACGATACCCACCATCAGTAGGAAAAAGATCGTTTAGTGATTCCCAATCAAGACAGAACGATAATGCTAGACAAACGGCTTTCTCTATCCCCCCTCATACAAACAAACCAATTTATAGGAAACGGAACCTCCCACTTAGGAGTAAGGATCTGTCTCCAAAATTGGTCGCCGGAAATCACATAAATCCCGTTGTTAGCGTACCTGATAAGAGACAAAAACTCCCTGTTAAGGAAATTACATCTCGTGTATTCGTGTGTTCCAGGGAAACTACAAAATTTCCCTCGGAGCCTACGAATAGAACGACTGGGGAAGTCAATAGACGTAAAAAGGCAAGACGTAAACGAACTAAGAAAAGCAAGGTATCTTCCAGTGCTCCTGAGCTGGAACTTACCAAATCGCCTGACTTAGAGAAAGAGGGAAAGAACCTATCCAACTTTGACCCTCAACGAGGCCCTAGTGGATCTTTGGTAGCTAGTTCTACAGAAAGTTCGGATACAGAAATTATTCCGAGAAAGAAAAAGAATGCGTCTTATGCGCCAAGATATAGCAAAAGAAGCCAACACTCTGTAAAGCCACCCCTGGCCTCACAGGCGCCAGATGAGCCTGTAGAGGACCAATCAAATAGCGGACATTTAGAAACATTAGAAAAACAATTGATAACGCCAGGAAGTGTAAATGATCCCGCAACTCTTCTTGACCTAGAGAGTTCTGCTCAGGATCATTGTAAGAAAGAGGTCGTGCCAGACCCCTTGGAATTAAGCGACGAAATTTTTGATATCTATCCGGACACTACCTACAAAGTACACCTTCCAGCAAATGTCCGCGTGCCGTCCAAGGCTTCATATGACATAGAAATTACCGCACCAACTGGGAACGTGCATCTTTGGGAATTCTTACCGTCCCAAGGAATTCGATATTGGCACTCCTGTTTGATCCCAAGAGGTCCAGTTTTTACGGACAATGGAAATATTACTCTGACTATTTTCAATAGTTCAGATCGAACCAGATCTTTGTCTAAAAACCTTTATTTAGGGAAACTTGTTCCCCAGGTCGAGTCCTTAAATGACGAAACGGAAAATAACGTACAGGCCGTTAATCAGATCATACACCTTACTAACAAAGATGAAACAGAGGACGTGGAAGTCCCTGAACAACCCCAGAAAGTCCCCCAAACAAAGGAAGAATTAGCTCAAGTACTAAATATTGGCCCAAACTTAAACCCAGAAGAAAGAAACCAATTACTGGACATATTGATGGAATTTAGGGATGTAGTAGCCTGGGACAAGTCTCGTCTGACTGCGGCTACCGATAAATTTATGTGCCCCTTAGAGGTCATTACAGATATACCTGTTTCTCACCCCCCATATAGAGAGACACCAAAACAGAAAGAGATAGTCGCGGCAGAGATCCAAAGAATGTTAGACAGCAATATTATCCAAGAAAGTCAAAGCCCATATTCTGCACCAATTGTGATAGTAGCTAAAAAAGATGGCTCCCCGCGCATATGTACGGATTTTAGAGGACTGAATAGGATACTAAGGCCTAATTATACGCCAGTGCCGCGTATAGATGAGATACTAGCGTTTCTGAATGGTACCAAATACATAAATACGTTGGACATGCAGAGTGGATATAACCAATTATTAATCCGTCCGTGTGATATAGAGAAAACTGCATTCATCTGTAGCCGTGGAAAATTCGAATTTTTGAGACTACCATTCGGCCTAAGCACGGCCCCGGCCCTTTTTCAAAATATGATGAATGTTATATTTGGTGACATTATGTGGAAATATGTAATCTGTTATTTAGACGATTTGGTTTGTCCTAGTCCTTCTTTCCCAGATTTAATAGAAAGAACGAGAATTATTTTATCTCGACTTCGGGAGGCCAACTTAAAACTCAAACCTAAGAAATGTTATTTTGGTTACGAAGAAGCCTCTGTGCTTGGTCACATCGTCGGTAGACGAGGAATTTGTGTAGATCCCGCAAAAACGGAAGCTATATCAAAGGTACCCTACCCTACTACAGTTAAACAAATACGTAGTTTTATTGGACTTTGTTCATTCTACAGAGCTTTTGTCCATGGGTTTTCTACTATTGCAAAACCACTCATTTCGTTGACTAAAAAGAACGCCAAATTCGAATATGGAGAAACTGAAAAACAAGCATGGGATACTTTGAAATCTTGTCTTATATCTGCTCCCATCCTTGCCCACTTTGATCCAAATCAGAACGCCATAGTCTATTCGGATGCCTGTCGAGACGGAAAAGGTGGATATGTCGCACAAATTAAAGAAGATAATAAAGAACACCCAATAGCCTATTTTTCGAAATCATTGTCTCCAGCGGAGCTCAACTATTCTACGGTCGAGCTCGAAGCGCTAGGAGTTACTAAGACGATTTTGCATTTCCACTTTCTATTAGCAGACTGTCCCTTTATTGTGCGGACCGATGCTCATGGCATATGTTACCTAAGAAACAATAAGATGCTAAATTCTCGTTTTATGCGTTGGGCAATTCGTTTACAACCATATCAATTTACAATCGAACACGTCAAAGGCCGCAATAACGTGACAGCAGATTTTTGTCCAGGTGTCCGCTAAAGGATGAGTTACCCTCTAAATTTGGTCAAGAAGAAGATTGTGCAGACGTGTGCAACCTAGTGTTATGTCCCAAAATAGATATCAAAACAATGCAAAAAGAGGACGAGAAAATTAGAGAACTAATACAAAAGAAGAAAGATAACCCCACTGATCGTGCTCTAAAACCCTATGTTGTAGTTGACGATGTTTTATATCGAGTCATGAACAAAGATAAGAAACTAGTGATACCGGAAAAGGCTATCCCCGACATATTACAAGAAGCCCATTCGTCTCCGCTGTGTGGAGGCCATACGGGATTTTCTCGTACTTACTCTAAAGTAAACGAACGTTACTATTTTCCGAACATGGGGAAAATAGTTAAGGAATACGTGCGCTCTTGTGACGAATGTCAGAGGGTGAACATCCCTAGAGAAAAGAAACAAGGTTTCCTTCACCCTTTACCGGTAAAAGAGGAATTGTTTTCCCGCTGGAGTTTAGATATTTTTGGCCCGCTACATAGTAGCGCAGGCTACAGTTATATCCTGGTCATGATAGAATATCTAAGCCATTTCGCGATATTGGTCCCGCTACGAAATATGAAAGCTCCGACAGTGCCGAGAGCCATGTTGGATGAGTTAATCACGCGTTTTGGCCCCCCAAAAGAGGTACTGACGGATAGAGGAACAAATTTTCTCTCAGCGATAATGGCCGAACTAAATGACTTATTCGACATTAAACACGTTCGAACTGCAGCATTTAAACCGTCAACGAACGGACTGTGTGAGCAATTCAACTCTGTCATTGCAAATTTCCTAACTAAGTACACGGCTAAACAGCCTACTAAGTGGGCGGAATATGTCCGCTTGTGTGCATATGCCTATAATATATCAACCTCTCCTATTAGGAAATATTCCCCATATGAAATTGTCTTTGGTCAAAAGGCAAGATTTCCCACTCAGTTGGACACCCAGTATCAGTTCACAAAAATACAGGAACATCAAAAACAACTAAAGTTAATCCGTAAACTAGCCCAGCAGGCTATGACGCATGCACAGCAGCAAACTAAGTTACGAGTTGATCGTACTAGACAACCTATTAAGCTAAAAGTTGGTGACTTAGTATTGTGTAGAGATTATCTACCTAAGAAGGATATTTCTCCTAAATTGGCACCCAAGTTTATGGGTCCGTATTATTTAAGGAGTATTTCTCCCACAAATGCTTGTAAAATTGAACTAGTAGCAAACCCTAACCACACTCAGATTGTAACTATTGAAAGGTTAAAGAAGTATTTCCCCCGAGACAACTCACGCGAGCTGGAAGATTCAAGCGATAGTGAGGACGAGGAATGTTAAGTGTAACATATAGGTCGCTCATGAGACCTAGTCGCATCAATGTAGACGAATTTAAAAAAAAGACGAAAACATTGGCGGATATTAACTAGTGAGTGTGTCGAAATGTCTGATATATTGTATAGAACTCTCTAAACAGTGGAGTACACGTAGTTACGCAAGACCTCTGGCCTACCGGAACATGTGTATACAGGGCTATAGATAGAGCCTGAAAGGAATACATTAAAAAAATTAAGTTATAATATACTCTTCATCAATCGGAACCACAAAAATTACTTCCTGGAATCCATTCCCCCCTCTCCCTTCAATGCTGTAGAAGGCATTAGACACTCATGGCCTACTATGGGTAATAGGTACTCATCTTAGTCGGCGGCGCTGAAAATTGATCTGAGGAGTAAATAAGTCATCTTTAGAATCAGGGAAAAATTAGACGCGTCACAGAAAAGTTATGTCGAGTTGATACCAAAACAAATGTTTTGCCATCATATTGGGATGAATATTTTCTTTTTGTTCTTTGTGTGAATGTGGCCGGCCACGAATGAGTTACCCTTCTTCTTCTCCTATAGGACTCCCAATATGCTGCCAAACACAGAGAACCTATAAGGAAAATAAGTGTTGACATAGCTGTAAAGTAAAAATATTATTAGTAGCTACTAACAATTAATACGTACGGGTGTGATTTTTTGTATACTTAACGCCGACTTTAAGTATACGTCGTTACAGCTGTGGACTCCTCATTCACATTATAGGATTCCATCCGTCGCCGCCGCATGTTTTTTCTTTCTCTCTCTTTCGAGAAACTCGCCGCTCTCCCTCTTTGTGGCTACGACTGCATTAACCTAGAAAATAAAGCAAAGTCAATATTGCCTGTTCTGGGTCGTTCCGCTACAAACTTATGCCTACTTATGATACACGCGTGCGTTCGTGTCGCTTTCTTATGACCCAGGTTATATACCTAGTAAAAAAAAGGGGGAAAAGGAAAGCTAGATTCCCCCCGCTAGATATTTACATAGGCTACTCCACACAATGCCTACCCCATTTTTTTCCTTGAGCAATTATTATTTTTATTTTATTTTTTTTTCGCGTAGTTCGGGCGGGAAGCATTTTGGTTAAACTTTAAAAAAAATAAAATAAAATAAAATAGAGAACGAAATAAGGAGAAATACGCCTTAGTCTTTGACATGTTGTTGTCTGCTGCTGCTGTGGACTCCATACCCATATATATATGTGAAAATTTTTCTGCGATCCCTTCTGGGTGAACACAAGTGACGTTATGTTGCTGTAAAAATGTCCAATCTTTTAGCGATGGCCACTCTATTAGCAAACTACAGTAATGTACTAGCATACTGCGCATATTGTACATAAGGCATTTACAATTATATATGTATCGGCTATTCATTTTCTTAAAAGAATGTAAAAAGCTACTTGTGTACTATACTTTGCTACATTTAGTCAGTAAGATTACATTACTTACAGTAAGATTACGTTATGTTCAGTTCATGTTGAATTATGATCAAGTATTAACAGTGATGCTCATTCTAGAGTAATGTTTTCCGTATAAGGGCATTAATAATATTTATCAAAATACTAGATAGTATCATATTGTATCATTATTTCATTGTGGCAAGAGAAGCTTAGGTTAGTGTTAAGGCTTCTATATGTATTTCGTAAGAATATTGGGGGGTAGATCATTGGGTAATGGGCTAGAACCCGCTTATTGTCACTACCTTGATCGCCATGTTATGTACAGTAACGGTTACAAAAATGACATCATTGTGGGCTATAGTAACATCCTAGATGTTGCTCTACCACTACCCCACTATACTCGTGTTTCTCAATCATCCCTGTGTAACTGCCTTCATACAAGTTAAAATCTTCGCTTGGTTCGATTAACAGGCACATAACGCTGAGAATACAACGCAGAGTGGTATTAAATCACGCTATCAGTTGTGCATTAAAAATAATAATAATAATAATAATAATAATAATAATAATAATAATAATAATAGAAATAATAAAACATTGGAAGCGAATCATTACGTATACAACATGTCGTAATGAGGTTCAATACTCGAATAATAGAATCTTTCATAATTTTCAGGACACATATTAAGGATACTCGAGCTCTGTCAACTTGTTTTTAATGAATCTAGTATAAAATAACTTAATTCTATTCAGAATTACACTTATGATTATATCCGTCAAAAGATTTAAAACTACAAGTCAGGAGACTTTCAAAATTAGGTGGCCCCTTCATAAGCGGCCCTGTTTAATAGGTGGAAATTACTGTTTTACAACAGCGCATGGCGCACAAGACCTTTAGGGTATAAAGATAATAACGTGACGGTATTTATAATTTTAAGTGAAATAAAAATGTCAAAATAAACAAACAAAAGTGTAATCTTTAAAAATTAAAAGTTAATCGAATAGCATTTTGTTTGATGCAACTTCTTAAATTGTTTGCGGATACTTCCTTAACACTCGTCTTTCATTCAACGTTAAAACTAAAAGCAAATCACCTCTTATCAGGTGACGGAAGTGAGTCCAGCTGTTAACAAGGACTCAGGATGTTGTTGCGTGTAGCTTCTATACACACCAACATTTATAACGGGAAAATAGATAAATATAAAAATAGGGAAATGACATCACAACGAAATGAATAATAATAATAATAACGTTGCCCTTAAAAATCATCACGATCGGGATACACCATAGTTTCTGTTAAGCAATTGATTCTTGACGATTCCTGGTTCGATCCCCCGATGGATCATTTCTTTTATCCTATATCTAAATTATCGCTCCGCACGAGCGCAAGTTTGTATTTGAATTGGTTATGTGAAAAGTAGGCTAGAATCAAATACTTTCAATAGACACTTAGTGTATCACATAGCATCAATACCTACACTAGAGGTCCGGAGTTCGAGACCCGAAATATTCAATTCAAAATTAATATCGTTGTAAACATGGTCTCAATTACCGGAGATTATTGGTATTTACGCGATTGTACCCAGCTTTGAAAGGAAACAGATAAGTCGGAGATCGAGTCCCGACTCACGCACTTTTTGTATGAGTGACACACACTAAACAACGTTTTTGTTTTTCCTTAGGGAAACACCCACTAAATTCACAAGTAATGCAACAAGCACTTCTTATAATCACTGATTAACTATGACATTGGTCGCTATCTTTCATTGTGGCTTTCACTTAATTCAGTGATAATGAAAATCGGTATGGGACATTCCCAGGATACGAACTGCGATTTCGTTGCACTCGAGTTCAGCACTAAACTATGTTAACACTCACTAGTAAAATGAATTGGTAATTTGACGTGAAGAAATTGAAAACGCATGTTTCAAAAATAATACACTAACAATTTAGGGAGATAGTACTTACCCCATAATAGGTAACCTCCCCTCATTGTCTTTGGAGACGTAAGTCTTTCTTGCTCATTCCTGTGCGTTCTTCGAGCAAAGGATGATACGTATACCCCAACAAGCTGAAAGATATGAACCACAAAGTTAAGTTCTTATTTAAACTCGTTAGTTATCATATTTAATAATTAGCACAGTGCAATAATTAGCGTCATACTTAATAGATAGAAATTAGCTAAATCTAACTACTATTTAAATCCGGTCACGCCTTAACTACCAAGTTCGTTAATTTTTCGGCTAGTAAATATTCGGAACACTACATTCAACTTCAGGTCCCCGCGTCCAACCTATAATGCTATGTGTGTGTGTGAGCATTTTTCGTTTCAGGTTCTTCCTTTCAGAAGCCTAAAAGCCGAACCTGCCCAGGTAAAAGCAGTGAAAGGACCTACGCCTTGGAAATAACTGAGTATTCATTTTCCTTTCTTATACTCCTGTTAAAAGTTATAAGTTGTTAATCACTTGAATATCAGTTTACTTATAAAAAAAGGGGAATTTGACATTTTTCTTTGTTATTTTTACTAAGCTACCTACAAAGGGTTGCAAATATAATGAACAAATCACATTATGCACAAGATAAGACTGCCTCCTCTGAGGGTCTCATTTGTATTGATTATCTTTATAGAGCTCAAAACCCTACAATATTATTTGAAGAAATCTGTAACAATTGGGATAACATATTGTCAATAATTTAGTGAGACACTAGTCTGTAAAAAAAAGAGGAAATTTAGCATACAATTTTAAAAAAATGCATGTTAACTGAGAATTTCTCAAGTGATGGATTGCCCTATTGTGAGATACGTCTTATCTTGAACACTATGGGTACACAAGGTATAATAAGGTGAAAAATAGTAATGACTTCCAATTATGAAATATTACACGATTCAAATTCATATCAGTCTGATTGATTGATATAATTGAAAATTCTCAATAAAGTGTAAAACTAGCCATGAATTTCAAGTATGAAACAACTATAAAAGAATTGATACTCGTTTGCTTGAGTTTGTGTTAAATTTTTAGTTAAGATTGACTGGCGAATTTGTAAAAGTATAATTAGATTTAATTAAATCTTGTTGAATTTCAACTCTGTTTAATAGTTCTATGGTTTACGAAGTAACCTAAATCCAAATCTCACAATCTTTGTTAAAGTTTAATTACAAAAAAAAGGGTAGATAATATTAACATTTCAAGGTATAAAAGATTGTATACTGTACTGTATACTGTACTGTACTGTGATTGTATACTGTACTGTACTTCTTGTACTCATGCATGGAAATCTGAACGACTGACCACTTCTTATTCTCTAAGTTAGAAAAACAATGCAAAAATACTTATCTGACAATGTTAAGAAGTCCCTGGTCGGAAGCCGGCGTCTGTAACAGTATACTAGATGAATTCTCTCAGTTGCGATGCAAAACCCCCTTTTCCCCCTCTCTCTCCGAACATTCGTCAGCTGAGCTGATAATTTACAAGCCACTTATCATTATACCAAGCTGTATAATTAGCTCATTTCCGCCACGCTGGTTAAATTCAAACTTCCTTTTAACACTCTAGTCCTCAACCTGACTACATCTGAAAACAAAATATATGGCAAATGTATGTCAATATGGCAATTACGTCCTGACGTTTTCATAATAAACCAGGTATTGCCCATCTTGTAAAGTACCTTGGATTTACTCACCATATGATTCATCACCCATTAATCATTACAGTAAATGAAAAGAATAGTTAATAATTCAGTTTCCTCCATCATTATCATTCCACTCACAAAGAAACAAACCGAATTAGGTGCATCAATCAATTTGAGAAGAACTTGTTTTACCGTGACGTTGTTTTGATCTTCATCCACAGTCACGGCTTGAACACAAGAGGCATCCTAACAATAATGTGTGGTCAGCGCACATACACTTAATTCTAGGTTTCCGGTTTAGTTGTTCAATGATACAAAATTGATTCTTGTGATATTACTACAATCACATACAATATTTAAACAGGTTTCTATACCTAGATTCTAACGATGTGTGGTCAGCACATTCAGGATATCTGAATAAAAAAAACATTCTGTATTCGACTCTCATTTTCGAATAGCCTCATTTTTGGGTAACCCCTGCAGGTTCCATTGATTACTATACCCTTCTTAGAATTGATGTGTGGTCAGCCCCGTTTTAAAAAAAATATATAAATAATGGACAATTACAAGAAGGATTCAGTGGACTTCTTATATAAACAAATGCTTCGAATAAGCCAAGGTTATTATGTAACGCATTAATGATTATGTAGTCTAATAGCCTCTTTGATTGCAGATCTATATCCATTGCCTACCCAGTGTGATGTCTAGAGTAAGCCCCCCCCTGGTATCTGGAGGTACCCAAGGATCCAGATTGCAGCCTGTCGGCCCCATCCACGGCTGATCCAGAGGGACGATATGGAAATTGACTATTATTACTGTTCAATCCATCACTGTTTATTAGTGGACAACAGTGATCTAAAATCTAAACTTCCATCCGGATACAGAACTTTCTCTGTGCCTTGAGAATTATAAACTCCTACTGTGACAAGAAAATCGCTTTTATCTACGGACAGACTCCAATTGACTTACCTCAGTTCATTGTGGTAAGTGTGAGGACTTACAGGTGGTAAGTGTGAGGACTTACAGGTGGTAAGTGTGAGGACTTACAGGTGAAAACTCTTCTCGTATCAGTACCAACACAAAATTTGGACAAGTGATAAAACTCAAAATAAAAGAAAAAAAACTCCTTTCAAATCAGCGTTGTGAAAAATCGTAAGAAGATTGTAAGCAATGTCAAGAGACTTTAAAACTTCCTCGATATATGAAACAACTCTATTTCATTGTAATGACCACGATCTAACGTACCAAAAACCATGGAAAGTTATTGTCTAAATTTAAAAATTAAATTCCTATTGTTTGGTCAAGTAAAAGCACAAGTTTGTTTCAGACATTTAAAGAAGCCTGTATGTGAGTATGGTAATCGAGTTTACACATTTTCATTCCACCATGTTAAAGACCGTAAGTTTTGGAACCCTCGGTATAGCTATCCTTTGGCAAACACCGAAGCGAAAAAGACAAGGAAGTAATTTATTAAATTATCCATTGCACATTGTAGTTAACTGTTGCTCAACAACAGGTCACCGTGTCGTCATCATATAGAATTATTCTCCGCATAACTAAATCACCTTACACTATGTATTTAAGATTTAAAAAACAGAAAAGTTCACCACAACGGAAATCGAGGCCTGTTATCAGTCAAGGATAGTAGACTTAAAAAGAAAGAACGGGACATACTTCCCGTGTGTTTTAAAAAAAATATCCACCGTAGCTTATGTTGTGGTTAACTTTTGCGTTTAAAATCTATCCTATAAATCAACAAGATCCACTAACATGATGAAACATGATGTAATTTTACTTCGTAAAATTTCCATTGTAACCGCAAGAAATCCCTCTCGATTTCGGTGTGTATATTTAAAGAAAAAAAACTTAAAATACGATAATACTATTATTAATAATAATAAGAATAGGAATACTCACAATACTAACCTATAAACCCCCCCTAACATTCCCCCCTTATTATAAAGAAACGTTATGTAGTCCCCTGTAAAAACATGTACTCTGGTATAGCAAATGTAATTGCATCCCTGACTATTAGACTTTGTATCTGTTATTACCATAGGCCATTAAGGCATAAGCTAACACACTAACCATAGGGTCAGTATTTTAACCATTCCGACTCCCCCTTTGCTAACAGAAAAAGAAATCTAAAGTAATGGTATATAAATCCCTAGGTGCGCTAACATGCACCATGTCTGTATATTGTCAGTATACGTAAATATCAATGTGTGTAGCGTAATGCATACCACACAGGATGAGAGAAACTAAATCGAAGTCGCAATAGCAATCAAACTGAGTAAAGTTTATAAAAAACACATGTACATACTATGATTACCCTGTATAGAACGGAGTTATACAGTAAGCTTGTAATATATTACATTTATTGCCACCAATGTAGAGAGCAATATCTAATAATGTGAGATTTATTCTTCAATAACATTAGAATGAGTTTGAATATAAAATGCGTATAGACGCACTTATAACATTTATTAAGCATTCAGCAACTGTTTTAATTGCTAGTTGTTAATTACTCAAGTTATTTTACATATGCGGTTTAATCATTTAGTATGCAATCGCTTCTATGTTCCAAATAAATATATTACCAGATATGTAATGGAGTACTCAAATATTTTCAAAGGTTTACTCAAGGGAGTACTCAACTACTTTCAATACATTACAGGTTATAAAATACTCACTTGATTCTGGAAACTAGAGTATAGCCTATGATTTATGAAGTATAACTGGTATATGGAAACAACATAAGAAATGTTGTTCACAAACTGTAAGGCACAACCCCGCAATAAGTTAAAAAAAAAAAAAACAATTCAGGCAACACAATTGAGTGTCCAAGTCTATATCATTGCATGTTTTTCCCATTTTACTTATACTGTAACCAATGAAAACTTCTCTTGTAATTTATCGTCCTTCTCAGTCAAACTTTAAAAGCGCTTCACGCTATTTTTTTCTGTTTAAGTGTATATAATGTTAAAATTTCTTTCATTTATAGTTGAATAAACTTAGTAGCCTGCGACAAGCACATTTAACACGTATAACTTAACTTGTACACAGTACCGTAAATACAATTGTAATTAGCAAATCATTGAATTCACAAAATCTTACTTTTCCTTATAATATTAGAAGTTGTACTCATAATCGGTTCGAAGTCATGCTTAATAATATGATTAGGAATTAGTTAAAAAAATATATATATATATACTATTGTGAGTTCACACGAAACCTTTTGATAATTATAAGCTAGAAGGATTCCAAGATTGTAAGGTTTCATCTTAGATATTTTAATCTACTATTTTGTTAATGGAATTGAGTAACATTTAAACGTACTATAGTTAGTTATGACACATGAAATCTTACAATCACGCTCTCTTGCAGTTTAGTAGTGCATAATCTCCAATCCCTCAAGAAAGTTTGTTTTTAGTTTACTAGCGCCTGAGGTAAGGCCAGCTCTATATTAACCCTTTAACTCCCAGCAACTTGCCTTGGACAACCGTTTCCGTAATTGAATATAAATCCCAGAAAGATAACTTTCGACATTTTTTTTGTTATTTTTTTTACCGAGGTCGGCGGATAACTGTTACACAGTTGTGCCTCGAAGTCCTATGCCGGACTCAAATTATGGGGCAAGACGCCCGCGCTTTTCAAATTGTGAGTGTAGTAAGGAAAAGAGAGATAGGGAGAACGGAGTCGGTTGAGGTTCAGATTGATTTAGCGACCTGATGCCTCATTGACACCAATCCACACGCATGTATTAGTGGTATGACCCTACCTTTGATTTACTCAGATAACAGAGCTGGGTCCTAGATGCAATATTTAGGGAATACCACGAAAGCAATAAATACATGAAATCTATTATGTAGTTAGAACTAGGTGTAAAATAAAAACTGTAAAAATAAATGTAAAATAGGAATTTCAATCCTGGCGTGATAGAGAAAAATCATAGAAAACACTAGAAGTCTTAACCACTATTGAGCATGCGCGTGAAGAAGTCTCTCCCAAGCTCGATGAGGCTCGTGACGTCGCCTTCGAGCTACGTCAGAACTGGCAGAAATGCGTGGGACGAAACGCCTTTATAAACGAGGCCTGTTCGCCGCTCCGGTTGATTCTACAGTAGACCGACGACGAGTGTGTGTGCTCTCCAGTCCCGGCCGCTTTGTAGAATAACAGGTATGTGATTATTTTTTCTAAGTTCCCCCTTTGACTCGGGGTGAGCACTTTGAGATTTGTAATAGCACTTTGAGAATGTTTAGTGACGAATACGAAGTCCCTTCAAATTGAGACCAAATTCCCTCTTCAAGAATTAACATATTTCCCTTCGGGCCAATGCAAGTTGCGATGTACGAAGTTCATATTTCACTATTTTCAATAAATCGCGGTTTAGTATAAAAACCTTCACCCATTAGGTATTATAGGGGTTGTGCTCCCACTTAAGTGATGTAGTAAAACTTCCAAGTTGTCCTTCCGAGTAATCGATTTTGTAAAATTCATCTGTATCCTTATTTTTATTTCTTTTAATAAAAAGTCAATTGGAATGGTCTCTTTAATTTAGTCACGCTAATCCCACCTGTCTAGATTCGGCTCACAGTCTTCATATGTTACCTGGGTTTCGATTTCCAGTACCAAGCTCTACCACTGTTAGTGCACTTTCTCATCAGCTTCGAACCAGTAAGTTAAAGACGTTTTTCGAGACCGAGGCTAAAAGGGAGTTGGACTCCGAACCAACTTTGTAATACTGGATGGAGAGTGAAGAAGTGATCTCAATTACGATTTCACAAAAGGAAGTGTACACAATTGCTACGCCAATCTCAGAACAACAAAACATCATATAACAATATATATATATATATATATATATATATATATATATATATATATATATATATATATATATTTTCATAACAATGTTATTATCACATATATCTTAAATTTTATCATTGACTTTATTTACTTATACATTTCAACGTTGATAAGGAACATTCGAAATTTGATTTATAAGTTATTTAATTTTAAGTCCTTTTCGGGTCAATTAAAAGCTAGTTACAAGTTTATAATTACTTATTTGGGCATAATGAAGAAGGTTCTAATGAGATGTATGTATGATATTCATATAGTTGTTCTTTGAATGAGGAAGGATCAAGTACATATACTCAACCTACCTTCAAATTACAAGCGAAATATCGACAATGTTTAAAATAATACGTAACGAATTACACATTTATATTATCTGTATAGAATTTATCTTTATTTTTTATTTTTTTACATGCTAGCCAAAGCTAGCTACTTTTACAGGGTTACGCCCTGTTTTAGGGAAATGCTGTGAGAAGACTGAGGTTTAAAGGTCGGGAGGTGCTCTAAGTCCTTTATTACACATCTTTGTTCGTTGAATTGCTGGACTTAAGGAACTTTGTGTTCCTTAACATTTGGCTTGGAGAAAAAAGTTTACAGTGGACATATAGTGATGCAGTGATGAATACATTCTATGAATGAAAGACAAATATTCGTTAGGTGTTAGGAATTACAAAAATTACGATGATAATAATAATAATAATAATAATAATAATAATAATAATAATAATAATAATAATAATAATAATAATAATGAGACGGAAAAGTAAGATTTTCAATTCTCGGAAAGGGATGGAAATAGTATATATAATAAGGTAGAACTATAACATGTAGGAAAAGAGGCAAATTATGAAATAAGAAAATATAGATGCGACATGTAGTTTAAGATAGAATTCTGTAGTTAGGTGATGATCGAAATGAAGAATGGAGTGAGGTGCAATGCACAAGACAACACAACCGCTTAAATGTTAACAGAGGCACGAGGTTATCTTCTTGCCTAGGGGAGACTGTAGTCTATGATGTAAGACGGTGGGAACCCAAGTTAGTATACAAAGAAAATCACTGTGCGTAAAATGATGGGAAAATGAGTAAGAATAATGTAATAATTTAGAAGCAAAACTGTGGGATCACCGGGTAGAAGTGTGTAATGTTATAGCGTGAAAAGAAGTGATAATGGAGTGTGTGCTTGTCGTGAAGGCGTGGGATGTGGTGCTAAGTAGTAGGGGATAAATGTATGTTCTAGCGCACTTTCACCCCCACCCCTCAATAATATAGCACACCAATGCTTCCAAATATCTTCTAATCTACCCCCTAATAATTTTTAACACTTTTTATCCCGCAAATAACTTCTATCACATCTCAAATAACTTCTATCTTACTCATAATAACTTCTAATGCATTCAATTACTAAATCTAGTTACAAAAATCACTAAATCTGGTTATAAAAATCACTAAATCAAGTTACAAAAACAAAAAAATCACTAAATCTAGTTACAAAAATCACTAAATTTAGTAAAATAAAATTAAAAAACACTTTTATGATATTACCATAAAAGTTAACTAAATTCTACATAATTACATAATAGTTACAAATTAGTATATTGATAGTTACAAATTAGGATATTGATAGTGAAATCTTCTGCTAACTTCATTCTCTATTGAAAATAATGATTTCTTAAACTCAGTCCACTGATCATAATTCAAGCTAAATATACAACCGTTAATATCAAAAACAACTTGAACTTCGGTCTGCACATTTTTAACAATTACATTGAAGTTATTAGTAAGTATAAATTTCTTTTGAGGATCCATTCTATTCACTCCATTTTTTACTTCTGACGACATATTTTTGATCATTTTTATCATTCTTGGGATCCACATACAGAACTCAACAGTTGGATAATTATCTTTTAAACCAGTGTATTTGATTTTTATTCCATCTTTAACGATCTCATCAATCATTTTATCTGTTAAGTGTTTTGTAAATCTAGGTGGAAGAAATACCTTAAACTCTTCACATTCAACTAAAATGCTCTTTCCAAACTTAGTTTTAATCTTTTCCATTTTCACAATCTTATATTCTGTATTTAATTCTAATTCTCTTAATCCAACAACCTGTTTTTGTTCAAGACTTCCAAGTTTATTTAAAAGTTCAATATGACTCGCCATCGTATTTATTATATAGAATTTTTTTCTAATAGTCACGAATTTCGTTAAGTATGTCATTGATTCTGTTAACAATATTTCTTACATTTTCATCTGTTAATTCACCATTCATGAGCTTAATTACATTAAGCTCATCTTTAAACAGTCCAATTCGATTTACCATATTTTTATAATATTCTTTCTTTGAAGCTATATTAAACCGTGTTGATAGGCCAGTGATAACAGCAGAAGCCGAAGCAAATGCAGTTGTAATAATTGAATACACTGTAACAGGAATAAATACATTGATGAACCCTGTAGAAGCTGATAATAGAATTGATAACGTAATAAGAGTAATATAAACACATTTTATTCTCTTGAACTTCCTTTTGTTTTTCATTAATAACTTCTCAAGATTTAATATAGTACCTTCAATTAACACAATTAAATTCTCACGTGGAATGTTATCTGGAATAGTCATTTTATTAAATAAGTTTTTATGATATCATAAAAACACTTACAAACTAAACAAATCTAATAAACATATAATTGGTTTATATCTTCTCAATTATTTTTTCTTTCTGAACATCATACTCTAAATTTTTCTTACCAATCATAACAACATAGCAAATTGTTTTATCTGATACATCGCTTTCAAAATTAAGAGTCAGTTTCAAATTAGTTCTATCATTTACAGTTACTGATTTATGCTTGCTTGTGTTAATTACGAACATCGGCCTATTTTCTAAAAATTCCTTAGGATAATAAAACATCTCAGTATTTCCAATTGTAGCTCGCTTATATACCGTGTATATTTCATAAGCTTTCAAATACTTATGTTTTGCAAAATCTAAGTTTAAAGATTCTAGTGGGAAAGATTCATTTCTAGAATTACGAAAATGGATATTCTGAACTTTACAATGATCAAAATAGCTTGAATCTCTTTCTTGATTATCATTTCTATCAGTTTGGAAAAAGGCAATCACAAAATTAGGCATATCAAATTCACTTGAGTTAAATTGTGTGGTTAAATCGAATTCTAAATATTTGCCACTAACTGATTTCTGTAAACATTGATACGTGTTGAATGAAATAGGAATTTTACCTTCTTTTAACATATTTGATC
Source organism: Thermobia domestica (assembly GCF_964235325.1). Taxonomy (NCBI): domain Eukaryota; kingdom Metazoa; phylum Arthropoda; class Insecta; order Zygentoma; family Lepismatidae; genus Thermobia; species Thermobia domestica. The sequence goes on along the minus strand of NC_137458.1, from coordinate 262,966,009 downwards.
TTAACAAGGTGGCATAGTTAGGTTCATAATTAACAATAGGCATTCTTAACTCCATATTTGTAATCTTAATTTTACCTGGATGCGGTTGATCATTCTCATATGTTCCATCCTGCATTTTGTTTTCCAAATAGCAAATGCATTATCATCAGAACCACTTCTTTTAAATGTATATTTCAATCCTCCTTTCCACATAATATCTTTAAAATCTGAACAAAATCCTGGCAAAAGTCTTAGCAAAAACACTATTTCTTCATCTGTTCTTGCCCACGTAATTCCTTCCCATCCACATTCATCATGGTGATTTGCCTCTGGTTTTGAAATTGTACATGTGTTTACAGCTGTTGAATTTAAACCAGGATAATCTATAATATCTAATATCTGTCCATGCTTACTAACTTGAATTTGAGAAAACAAATGTGGGAAGAAATTATTAATAAGTCTAATATTTTGACCAGTAGTATATTCTCCATCACCATCTCTACCTCTAATTTCAAAAGTTACATACATATCAGCATAATAAGGATGTATGAAGCCATCACCCACGTCAATATCAAATTCAATAGACCTGTTTGGCTTATTTAAATTCTCGATTGTTTTTTGATTAGGTTTAAAGGATTGTAATTCATATGATTCTAACTTATCCATATTTATTATAAAAATATTTGTAATCGTTTTATGAATTAAGCCGATAAAATAAACCCATAAAAACTTAAATATAACTTCTCCAAATATCCTTATTTCTATTCACCTGACTAATAATTTCTGAAAAACTATACCCATCTGTAAACATTTTTTACACTGTAATGCATAAATGTCCACAAATTACCTCGTTAAAATGTTGTATACGGCTGCTATTATACTCTATATTATGACCAAGATATTTTACGAGTGTTTTTGGCGGATTACCTCCAAATGAATCAAACACATACTTTATATTTCCTTTTTTCCAATAACAAATCCAATGCGTTCCTATATTTTTAGACGTATCAAAATTAACAATACCACACTCATTCTTCCTTGGATGTTTAGGCAATTCATCACTCATAAATACACCTCTAAAGTTTCTTATCTTAAGTTTTTTAACAAGTTGTATTAGGTCTAAATTACTTAAAGGTTAAATTTCTTCTTTTTCTTTATTGTTTTGGAGTTTACGTTTTTTGAAAGCCTACCACCTTGTTTTTCTTCCATTGCTAAATTATGTCGCTTTTGTTCCTCTAATTCCATTTTATTCTTTTTTGCATCATCTACAGTCTTAGCAATAGCAGCCGCACTTCCAGCAACAGAACCTAGAGCACCTATTAAAGCTAAAATCGTTGGAATAGTAAATATAAACCCACCATAATGAACTATATTATCATTTGCCTTCATTTCTTTGTTTATTTTCTTAAGTTGTGGTATAGAAAGAGTTAGAGACATACATTGTCCTTTACTTAGTTTTGCTTCCTTTTGTTTGAGTTGTTTGTTAGTTAAAATGTGATCTATATTTAATTGTTTAAGTTCCTGATTAGGAATCGTAAATGTAAAATCTTTTAACTGCATATTTATTATATAATTAAAAGCTTTTTATGAAAAAATTTCCATAAAAAGTACATATAAACCTAAATCTAAAAATATTTATAAACCTAAACCAAATCTTACTTTTGTATTCATCAATAAAGCAGTTCCAAGAGCAGGTAGTTTTTCAGTTATTAAATTAGTATCTTTAGCAAAAACTCTTTCCCAAGCTTTATTTTCTAATTCCTTATCTGCAATATGTCTTGATTCTGTATCTTTATTATCCCTATAGTATATATCATGTTCTTTACAAGCTTCGTCTAATGCATTTATATCTTTATCACCTCTTTCTAATCTTTCTTGAAGTTTTGTACCCGGACCGCAAAATCTAAAACCTGGAATATGCGACTCAAATGGAAGTTTATTAATCAAATCATTTACTAATCCTTTTCCATACTTTTCAGTATTCCAAAATTTTGGTGGCAACGTATTCAATATCTTTATCAAATAGCCTATACCTTTTGGATCATTAGGTATAAATTGTGCAAGTTTAGAATTAATCATATCCATAATACCTACTTTCTCATTATAAAAGTTATCATTTCCAGATTTTTCTTCCCCATCAATAACAATCAAGTGATCAATCAGTTTTCTCACATCATCCATCCATATGTATTCTTTTGATAATTCGTTATATACCTTTATTCCTTCTCCAGATTTTGGTGTCTTTTTTGAAGGTGTTGTTGGTTTTATATATTCATCCCAAATAGGTTTGATAATTTCTTTATATTTTTTACCTTTACTAGATTTTTGTTTTCTTGTACTTGGATCATTATTATGAAATGCAACACTAGAATCAAGTACTATTTGTTTATATTTTTCTAGATCATCATCATTATAATTTGTTGGATTATGTTTTGTCAATAATTCCCATAAACCTTCTGTTCCTGTATAATGTCGATTATTAATAACTAAATCATCACCATGAATTTTAACTTCCGCATTTCCTATCATATGTATAATTTTCCCATCTTCATCATATGGTTGTATTCCAAAACTTTTATCATCTCTAGTTGCATAATATCTTGAGGCAATCTTACCAAAATGAGTTGTTGCTAAAGATTCTATTCCTTCTACTTTATGTTTAATTTGTGTTTTCATGTGTTTTATTTCTTCTGTTATAGGCGTATCACTTTCATTTATAGAACTATCATACATAGGTGGTGTTTCTAATAAGCTTGAATCCACTCTCGCACTTTTATGTACAACTGGAACTAACTCTTGAATTAGATTTTTATTTTCTTCTGCTACTTTTGATATATCTTGCCCTAAATCTTTAATTGCATCAATAACAGGCTGATCTTGTTCTTTAAATTTTTCATACTTACTTCGATTACTTTGTTTAATTTCCTTAAATCTTTTAATAAGTTCTTCTTTTAACTTAATATACTTCTTAGCTTTATTAACATCCATTTATTATATAAAGAAAAAATAAAAACACAACATAATATAACATAACATAACATATACGTTCACCTGCATTCATATACGTTTTGTTTACACTTTTAGAAATTCTCTAATTTTATTTCTATATTTACCATTATTCACCTTCCTAGTCATATCTATTGTTAAGAAACCATGTTCTTCACTCCAACACTTATTACATAATGATTGTAATTTTTCAAACGACATATCAGATGCAACAAATTCATCATATATATGTTTTAAATTTACATTGTCCTGTCTAAATATACAAAGAAAGTTTAAGTTGTCCCTAATTAATTGTTTTGGCACTTTAGATTATGTTTGTCCAAGATAGAAACAGTTCAAACCCTTATGACGACCTCGAGTAAAATATTCTCTAACGTGATTTTGTTCTTCTAATATAAAATCATCAAATACTACCACAGAATAGTCCTCACATTCATCTAATGGAATAATCTCTTCATTGGTTCCTTTTATTATTGCTACTGTATCCTTAATATTACGTTCTATATCTCGAAAAAGTTGTATTAAGTGTTGGTATTTAGGTTGATTTAAACTTTTAGAATAGATATAAACATTTGCATATTTTAACCATTTAGGTGCCAACAAAAAATTATCAATCATTAACGTTGTTTTACCACATCCACTAGGCCCAACTATTAAACATCTTATATCATCAGGTAACAACTCACCATTCCTCTTTCTCTTCGCTGTTTCTTCTGTTGACCTTACTTTAATATGAAAGTATTTATTTTAAATGGTTATTCATCTGTATTAAACATGTATTTGCACTACCCATTTGAAAACCATTTAGAAGTAGCTGTTGCAGGATTTTACACAACATACTTAACTCCAAAGATTACAGAAAAGAACAACAAATTAACATTTTGCAGTGAAGAACCTCAAGTTACAAGACAAGCCATAGTTCAACCTGGTCAATATAGTTTAAAAGAATTAGAAGAATATATTAAATCAAACCTTCCATTCTACACTGATGAATTCAAAGATACTTTTGAAATTACGGAAGACAGGAAGAGAAATAGAGTTAAAATATTTAGTGAGGTTTGTGATATAACCTTAGATACCATTAATACTGTATTAGGAACTTAGTAGGAGCACAATATTTTTCGATTTTTTCGAATTGGCGCCAGTAGACACGAAACGTTTTACGGTACAATCCGGTACCAACGTAGTACAAAAGAGTCATACAAAAAAAACTTTAGATTTCTAGTCATTAGTAGTATTTTCCTGCTTAGTTCATGTGGATTTAGCAGAACCACTTTTTTATTTTTTTCGAATTTGTGGCCAGTAAAAACGAAAATTTTACGGTACAACCCTTTACAAAGGCAGTAGAAACGATGCATATAAAACATCTTCAGATTTGTTAAAATTTGTATTCTGGTCTTGTCCTCATGTTCACACTCGTCATGTTTTTTACATTTTTGATATTTACCCTTGAGGGGAAGGAAATGCGGAAAAAATAATTTTAAAAATTCGGTTGCAAATGTTATAATAAGGAGGCCATTTCTCGAAATTCTTTATTGTTATGGACATGAAATTTGATATTTAGACTTCCCATTTAAAATAATTAAACACATGTTTCAACGTGTACGATATTTCCATTACAGAGAAAATAATCAGCAACAAAGATGGGTTGCAATTGTTAGAAGAAAATAACCCGGTTTCTCGAAATCCATTAAGCCTAAAAACACGAATTTACGTATTCACATTTCTCATTTAAAATAATCAAAGATATGTTTCAGCTGTTTTTTTATGTTTCCTTTAAAAAGGACGAGAAAAGGCGGAGGTTTCAACTGTTATAGTATGATGCCTATATTTCGTAGTCGCTTAAATTCAGGGATTTGCATCTCACACTATTAGTTACATGAATTTTAATATATAAACGCCTTATTCAAAACAAGTGGGCATATGATGTAGCGTATCAAGAAATTCTGCATTAAGCATGGAGAAAGGGAATTTCTACTTTTTCTCTCAATATGTAAAAATGATTTCGAGGCTGTTTGTCTCAATATCTCCAGAAAAGAGAGGAAAATTACTGGAAATTAATTACCGAACAAAATTAAAATTTGGACCAACATTGATTTTTAATGTTTCACTTTGATTGAAATGTGGATTGTAAGGAGAAACACCGTTTAAATTGATGCCAAGAATAATGTCGTAATCGTCATGTTGTATGTAAAGAACAGAAGGAAAGGCGAGATGCGAAGTCTAAGGTCAAACAAATTTAGAATCTAAGGGTGAAGCCTTCATAGAAAGCTAGTTCGTATTTAAAGTAGTCAGTGGGGTATTGTAGAATTGTGGTTTAACAGTGTGGTAAATTAAGGAGGGTATTGGTGAATAATTCACATTATTTTCATGGGAATAGGACTTTTATAACATATTTTGCGGTTTTAAATTGAAGTAGCTATAGATGGAGTGACCAGGTTGAAGGACTTCTTTTAAAAAAATGACACGTCAAACCGGCGTAATTTGGTTTTCCAACTCCGTATGTTCATGACAGCGAAGACGAAATTTTCGTCTTATGAAAATATCAAAACTTTTATTTATTTAACCTTGCTGTAATTTTCATTTGTACATTATCTACTAAGATTTAACTGGAATCGGGTAACACGCTTTGATTGCAACTTAAATATTATGTTGTTTCAGTGTTTGAATTTCACGCAGAAGGGTTGTTCTTCCTTTTCCTTTTTAAATGTAAAAGTCATTATAACAAATATGTTTGAAATATACACTTGATTACATTACATAACTATGAGACAAAACCCGAGATCATTGTTTTAAATGATGGGCACAAATTCCGTTGACACCCACCAGCTTATAATGTATAAGTTACTCAGGTTTAGGTTAAGTTACCATAGTTCATGTTAGGTTGGGTTTGTTTACATTAGGTTCTTTTAGATTTATATTCATAACTTGTATAAATGATCTTGACCAATTTACATGAATTTTAACCAGAAATAGAACTTTTTCTCCGAGAGATAACTTTCTGAAAAAGGTAAAAATTCCGTTAAAAACGGGCGTCTTGTCATGCTATCTATAGTGTTATAGGATCTTATGGGATACCATATTATACTTTAGGATATTTGTGGAATATTATTAGATATTATAGTTTCAGATTTCAATTTTAGTAAAGTTACAATATTTTATGTTATTTAGATTAAGTTTATTCACATCATCATTTTACTCATTAAATCATGTCACACAAATATTAGGAATAACATTATGTCAAGAAAATCATTTAGTCTGCTGACGCTTTATTATTCCATTACCAAAAAACAAATAAAGCAACCTAGTTACATTATGTTAACGAGAGAATTTATACAATGTAGTTACTACATTTGTCAGACAATTACAATTGGATCAGCGTTTTTATCTTTCAAAATTGAGAAGAGAAGGTCTATGATATTGTAAGAATTGTGTATCTTTTTGTTTTTAAAAATTTCTTAGATTGACAAAATTTAAATCATCCGAGAGATTGTGTCTGGAGATTCTAGGGATTTTTATCTTTATGTTAGCCTGGTCTACTCTTGTATGGAATGAATGTGGGGATAGTAGCAGGAATGAGAAGACCAAACTAAACCGAGAAAAATATCTGGAATTTCTCTCAACATGCCCCTAAAAGTTAGGCAAAATGTGTAACATGAGATTCAAGACTAATTTATTTGTGATCAATGGAAGTGTTATTTAACTCAGAGAAAGACATATTGTTCAATTTGTAACAGTTTATTAGTCAATGGATTTAGTGTTCTGAGATTGACTTGATTAAATATCTTAAAGGTCATGAGGAATAAATTAGGGAAATCTGGCCTTAAGAATATCATACCTGGATGACTACTAGTCATATGTTGTCACGTGATCCCATCTGCAGTTCAGCTCCAAATTCTATAAAGCGTCCATGGAAAGATGAGCTTATCACTCGGAGATACACGTGAATAAAATTTGTAAACGATCTTTTCGAAACTTAGATTAAAGTAACTATCTCGACTCGTTACTTGAGATATAAGTACGTATCGTGAAACAACATGTCCGGATGCTATTTCGATGTTTGATCTAAGGAATCTTAACTTAATAAATCTCTTAAGTCTCTCGCTGACTTCCGATTAACTCTCGGCTTGTTATGATCAAATCTCTTAATAACTTCTCATTATCTGACGTCTTATTAACTCGATTCTTATTAACTGACTTCTTATTAACTGCACTCTCTTTCCAAGGAAACGGTTTTATATAATCCAGAAATGAGGTTGCAAATATTGAAGATATTCATGACAACAACAGGCTCCAGATAGCACATGGAATCCTTGAGAAACTCAATTGGGACAGGACATTCTGCTGACCAAAAATCCCTAGAATCCCCAGACACAATCTCTCGGATGATTTAAATTTTGTCAATCTAAGAAAATTTTAAAAACAAAAAGATACACAATTCTTACAATATCATAGACATTCTTTTCTCAATTTTGAAAGACAAAAACGCTGATCCAATTGTAATTGTCAGACAAACGTAAATAACTACATTGTATAAATTCTCTCGTTAACATAATGTAACTAGGTTGCTTTATTTGTGTTTTGGTAATGGAATAATAAAGCGTCAGCAGACTAAATGATTTTCATGACATAATATTATTCCTAATATTTGTGTGACATGATTTAATGAGTAAAATGATGATGTGAATAAACTTAATCTAAATAACATAAAATATTGTAACTTTACTAAAATTGAAATCTGAAACTATAATATCTAATAATATTCCACAAATATCCTAAAGTATAATATGGTGTCCCATAAGATCCTATAACAATAGATACCTTGCACCTTCCTCAGTAACTTAAAGATACTTCCCTTGACAGTTTTCTACCCTTAAAACGTTAATTCTCTTTGCTGAGAGATATTCTCTTGCAGTGCATTTTTCGAGTCAAGAGGTTCGATAAGAAGCGTTTTCAAACTTTAATAAACATATTGCTTAATTACTCGGGTTTCCATTGTGTATTATATCTCAACTAACCCAAAACTGTTACCGAAGAAGGAAGACTTGGGCTGCGGTTGCTCAGTGATATAGCGCTCACATTAGGCTAGTAGGAACCCCTGATTCGTTCCAGGGTCCCAGCCAGTGAGCTTTGTGGTGGAGAAATAAAATATGTGTAGGTTTATGGGAATTTTTCCGTAATTTCTTCCTTCCGTTATTGCACCATTATCACTATATTTCATCACCATCTCTCTCGATGTCGGTGAATAAACTTGGGACATTAAGCAAAAGAGAGAAACTTCATTGTTGAATGAATTAGAAGTATAATTAAAGTTCCCATAACAATCAATTAATCAAATGAGGAAGGCTAAATAGCTAGAAATGGTTAGTACGTGGTCAACTTATGTAACTGTGTCAGCAGAATGTTTCCATAGCGTAACTAATTTCAATTTCAATGCCTGAAATGGATCACCACTGTACACATATACGGATTTGAAAAACACAATATCAAACCAACTCACATATCGTCGGTCCAATGCCAAAACCGCGAATGTGCAAATTTTGCTATTTTCAACTAAGTGCAGTTTCATGTTATTTGTTGCGTACACAGATTCCAATACCAAAGCCCCAATTATGAAATATGGTTATATTGGAAGTTATCCTCAATTCCTAATACATGTACCTAAGTCTATATACTGATTTTTCGGAGCAAGTTGAGTATTAAAATGCTTATAATTCAAAATTAAATTTAGCACATTCGCGGTTATGGCCCGCAAAGCAAAAGAACTACCTTCGTGATATTTGTTACTATGAAGTTGAACAATTTATAACTTTTTTCTATTCAATGTACTTTATCTGTTTAACATAACGTTTTTACTTTATTTTGCTGATTGTATTTTCTGATGATTGAGTCTACTATTGGTCCATAACTCTTACACTAACTATAGACACAACTTCAGAGATATCTGCTGAGCAGAGCTTTCATAATATTGCTCCTAATAACTACTTTCTATTTTAGGTAGAAAGTTATTGCTATATTCCTATTTAAATACATCTGTTTTTCGGCGTTTTATTCCCCTTGACCAAGATATCATGGGAAAATTAACATAGAATATTAATACATAATTATTAGTGTTAGCCGAATTTTTAAAATTTTTTAAGTCGATATAGCGCGGAAAAGTTGCCTTTGGTACTGATTAGGAGAAATAAGAAAAAAATCAAAATCGATTACCATCTCCCGTTCGCGCATCGCAGTTAAATTTTACCAAAAATGAAAATCTTGTGATTTTTAATTTCTCTTGTCTTATAAATAATAATATTTAATCGATTCCATGATTTATTTTCCTTGATATAAATAGTAGTAAAGTATAAAAATAGTTACAGTGTGTTGTTTTGTTGTATGTTTTCCAATTGTACAACTTTACTGAAAACATTTTTTTAGAAAAAAAACTTTTTCATACTTTATGTCTGGGGTAATTTTACACATATGAGTTAAATGATTGATTTAAAAAACAAGCAGATTAACAGGGAAATATGTCACCGCAGTCCGACACTGTAGTGGATTTAATCCCACTTCCCCTCCCCTTCTGCAATATAGGTTGATTTTGAGAGTGTTCGATTATTGTTGCTGAATGCTGAAAGCTTCAAGTTTTGACACGCATTTCGTGTCCGTCACGTCCTCGTCATTTCCTCACTTAGTGATTAAGTGTGGCGTTGTGCAGAAGTCCTCTTCAGTGTTAGCTGTGTCATTACATTTGTATTAGTTGTTCTTTATAATCTTGAATTATAGTGCTTAGTATTTTTGTTGCATTCCGTGCGGTGATCTTTCGTAGCGCTACAATGGAAGCTTCGAAGATGATTACGAGGCAAGACTTTGAGTGTCTTGTTTTTGGTCATACCAGAGAGTTGCCACTAACTAAACTGCCTACATATGAAGATGTACTTCGGCGTTTTTCTCACGAAAGACTACAATTTTACACACAAATAAAGAATGCAAAAATGAGCTTTTCAAAAGTTGCAGGGATAGTAGCAAGAAAAATAAAAAAACATAGTGTCCATTCCTACTGTTACTGAGTACAGGATCGTGCAGCTTGTTGTTGTGTATCATGATAGTTACTATAAACTGAGAAAGTCATACGGTCGTGATTTGAACAAGCCAACATTTGCAAAGAAGTTTGCAGACTTCAAGCAAAGATCATTGTCGTTATTTGATGTGGCAGCATGCAAATGTCCTATCATTTTGAACTGTACGTGTGATAAGACAGAAGATTTGTGTGAATGTTTTATTTCTATCAAGTGCAAGTGTGAAAAGTAAAAGAAGATACCTATCCTTGAGTTACGATTCATCTATTTTCAAACGAAAAGTGGTATGGGCAAAATTGGATCAATAGATCCTCAAGAAACGAAAAGGCTAACTTCAAGACTGAGAAGAAGGAACTACAAACATAAACGTGTTGTTAACGATACGCCTTCGAGTTCATCAACCATTTTTGAAAACGACCCTACAGATTGTTTCAGTTCAAGACTTCAAAGAGACGGTTCAGGCTCTACGGAGTTCTGTGAAAGTGAAAATGATGCGTTCGTTCCAGATATCCCCACTAAAACGGCGTCAGAATGGCAAATGAAAATAAAACTGAAGACAACGGCACTAAATAGTGATAGGTTTGGTGTATCTGACCGTGCTACTGCTGCAATTCCTTCCAGCGTTCTACAATATATTGGAATGGTGCCAGATACGGATTATTCTCACAAAGTCCATAGAAATAAAATACGGAGAGAAAGAATTCATTTAGGCGATCTTTCCAGTATAAACCTGATACTTTGCTTCCTGGTCTATACATTGATGGGCGCAAAGATGATACCTTGGTAGTTAAGAACGTGACTCTAAGTTATTTCGTAGACTTCAAAAAGAGGAGCACTTCACTATCATTCAAGAACCTGAGTCGACATATATTGGCCATGTTTCTCCATCATCGCGATCATCTACTGATATCGCTTCCAGTATAATTTCCTACTTGACTGAACTTGACATTTGTTTGGACAACTTAGATGTTGCTGGCTGTGATGGTACTGTTACCAATGCAGAATAGAGGAATGGTGCAATTCAGCAAATTGAACTTCATGTAGGTAGACCGTTGCAGTGGTCTGTATGTCTCCTCCAGTTTAATTAGTTGCCTCTCCGCCTCTTATTTCAACACGTTGATGGGAAAACAACAGGTCCTAAAGCCTTTAGTGGGCCGATCGATCAACTGCTTAATGGCTGCGAAAGATTACCTGTAGGTGAATTTGAAAGAGTTGACTGTATAATCACTGAAGTAGACCGTCAAATTCTCAGCAAAGACCAGTAGTGCCTTTTGGATATTTGAAGATCAGTAAATGCAGGGGATTGTCCAAAAGATGTGTCCTATCAAGACCCTGGCCCTATGTCACAGTCAAGATGGCTGACAACCGCAAACATAATTCATGGGTTATACATCAGTACTGAAAATCCCTCACAGGTTTTAAAGAATTGGTACTTTTTATATTGCATTAGTACGTCCCTTTGTAGTTTAAAAACGAAACAAGCCTTTTCTTCAGATGGTTCGAAACATCTTTTTGAAGCAATTGCTACAATAACATACCTCTCTCTTCGGCTAGTGGTAGAGCCTGTAATTTAGACAAACACATTTTTTGCCCATCCAGAGAACTTGCTCTAGGCTATGATAACGGAGAAAGAAAACTTGCTCTTAGACGAATAATAAAGGCAAGACAGGCAAAAACTAAAGGAATGACAATCAGGAACTTCATACCACCCAGTCTCAATTTTGGTGCTAAATATTATACTGAAATGATTGACTGGAGGACCTGCAAACTATCTTCTTCTCCATTGTTGCGTCGAATCAATGATGATGAAATGAGTTTCCTTATACAGAGTGGCATGGTAGCCGATTGGGAAATTGTAAGAGGATTCCTTTGCCACATACAAGCTATCGAGAGACATGTAAAACTAGTAACAGAAGCGGCTGGAAAAGTATGTGGTGCTCAGGCAAGGGATGGATATATCAGGGCAACTCTGCAATCCAGAGCTATTATGCCACACTTCAGCCAAAAATCTCATTTCAAAGTGAATCCTCATTGCTAAAACAAGTGAAAAATTCCACAAAAATCAAGGATTAACTAAAAATATGTAAAATACACCTGCATTCGATGGTTGGTTGCGAAGGGTGTGGGTGGAACTCGAACAGCAGCCACCTCCTCGTGGTGAGTTCTGGGTCATTCCTGTTTACGAATGGGCGAGAAACTGCAGAAGAAATTATTTAAATTCTAAGTACAATTTTTAAAAATAAAAAAGTTGCATGAACGGCTTTACAATGTTCATTTTGCCTTTTAAACCAGTCATTTACCTAAAATAATCCAAACTATGTTATACAAATGAAAAATGTTATCTTTTGAAAAATAATTTTCAGTTATGTTGTGTACTTAAAAAATACAATAACTATTTTTTACAGTTTAATACAATTTATATTACAGAAAATAAATCATGGAATCGATTAACTGGTATTATATACAAGACAAAAGAAATTAAAAATCCCACGATTTTCGTCATTTTTGGTAAACTTTAACTGCGATGCGTGAACGGAAGATGTTAACCGATTTCAATTTTTTTCTTAATTTTTCAAATCAGTACAAAAGGCAACTATTCCGCGCTATAGCGACTTAAACAAAATACAAAGTTCTTTTCGGCCCATCCTAATAATTGTACTTGTTATCTACGTGATACAGCGTATACATAAGTCAAGCATATCTGAAAGAGTATAAGAGTAACTGCTTGAACCTCACCCTTTAATGAAATTCTAATACACCGGTCAGAACGTCCAAGGGATTAGTATAATTTTGTTAAACAAAGATAAATCTAAAATAGATACTTTGGACACCATAGATTCTTTTCGGAAATGGGGTAATCGCAGTCTCCCATTTGGAAAAAAATTACAATGGGCAAAGATAGGCATGGGGACGGGATGGCCTCATGCGTCCCTTTACCTATTCAGATCCAGTACTACTCCTGCATATAAGCACTATTGAGAGTCAAAATACCTCACTTTTAGCACCGATTATATGCAATCATCTGTAAATGAATTGGATAAAGTAAGTTTAAAATTAACATTGCAAAAAACCCAAATTATTAATATACGGGTACTTGATCAAATCAATCTAAAATAGGTGCAAGATTGATAACTTATTTGTAAAACTTGATATTTCACTAATGTTTATGTATTATTTTTAGCTCATAGGATATGTTTAGAACAAAAATTGTTCGGAACGAAAATTTTCATACGTTCTTTAGGCTATGTTTTAAAAATAAATAAGGAAATGTACTACTTCATATTTTCAAATTTTGATTTCTTGTTTAAATAGACCTCATCTGTAATGGATTGCAAGCTCAGAGTACCACCATTAAATGCAGGCGAGTACCATAATTAAATTCAGTATATTTTAATTTGAAAACTATATCCATGGAGAATCACGAGCCGATTAAGAGATCTGATACAAATTAAGAGAACGCTCACTTACGGTCTCATGGACAGAAGGGAGTCTTTGGTGAAAAGGGTCCCATGTTCGATTCCCGAAAGCAAAAATTTTGAAGATTGAATGTAGTAAAATGTTTCCAATTCCATCTTAAACTGCATGTCCAAATCTCATATTGCCTAGGTGCTGAAAAGGAACGGTTAAGTTCTAATAACAAACCAATTATGAGCTTCAGCCACTCAATGTGTAGATGTGCTTACCTAGTATAAGTAACGAGATACTCTTAATGCAGCATTGTTTAAAATAGATTAACAAAGCAACGTTTTAAAGTTACTTATTGACTAAGAAGACAAGTAGACTGGTTATGGGATTTAGACGTTTGCACTTTGCAACCTTTCCTATATAATAATCTAGGCATCAACTTGACAAAAGTGATCTTTTTGAGTTTAATGGCAAATCATGTAACAATTTGGCATCCGACAATTTTTTGCGTATATACCCACCACTGATCACAAAAAGTGTTGGATCCCGGACAAAGCATCTCACTGGAAGGGAGGAAAGAAGGGGAAAGCCGAAATTTTGGCCGTTTTTATTATTTATTATATCTCGATAACCATTGGAGCTAGAGCATACGAATTTCTTTTTATTTGTTTGTCTAATTGTCTTCTACAATTAATTTGTAGTGCATTTTTGTCCTAATATAATCGTTACGTTATTATTATCATTGTTACTCAGTGTTGGTTGCAAGTGAAGTCAATTTTTTAGCCATATATTCTTTCCAAAATCCAATTAGAAAAAAAAAATCCTCTAAAAGTTTTTCGTCACTTTATGCTCTTTCACAAAATGTATACTTATATTAGTGCAGGACTAATAGTGCTTAAGATATAACCGACTTTATTTTGTCGTGTGCGAAAAAAATCGTGGAGAGGACCAAGTTGTACCTTCCTTCAAACAAATATTAGCAGCTGATTATAACTAACATATACATAATCTTGTCTGCCTGGAAGTATATAATCCTGATGATTACGTCTGTTTATAATCTAATTAAAATATCCATTTTAACATGAATTGGGGCGCTTTCGCAAAAAAAAAAGAAACACAGATAAAAAGAAACTCTTGTCAAAACAAAATTTTCCTCAAGAATGGAAAAACTGTTTCCTCTAGTACACACTGAGAAACTCTACAAATCTGATTCTTTATACGTGTCTCCGATATATTCTAAAGCACACACAAATATGCAGGTTTCTATTCATTTTTGTGTAAAATAATCTTGTTTTGGAAAAGTTTGGTTTTGCTACAAGTCCTTCCATTTATGTACCACAATAGTACTGAACGAAATGCAACAGGAGTCATGTTCCAAATTGTCTTCCAAGAGGGAATCATGAACGATTTGTCATTCACTTTATATATATATTACCATCTTTTCTCTTAATACTTACTGCAAAGATAAGAAAAAAACGTAAAATTAGATATGCCTAATATTAATTACAAATGATCAGCATTTAAACTGTTAAATCATATTTACAGAAGAAGCTCTTGCCTATTATTATTAAGAATACAGATGCTATTATACCATAAATCTGCTATAAGAAACGTAATAGAAGGAAACCATATGCTTACGAAATCTGTACAGAAGAGAAAAACTTATTGGATTTCTAGAATAAGTTCCCAAATAATGTTATATCGTTCTTATATCTCGAAAAAGATAAAGAAATTTATGATAAATTTAATGCATCATTCAGTCTTCATCACTCCGGTTATTAACTGATATTTCATTCTTCACTCACTAAGGACAACTACACGCACATTTGAGTGCTCAAGAAACTGCATTTCTTACATTTGCATTTCAAACAGACTGAAGTTTCTGACAGCTACCCATTGTTATCTCTAACCAAGCCTTGGGAATACCTTTCAAAACTGGCTTCCGAATTTGTTCTTCCAAGTACCATCCGGAGTCTTCTGGCCTTGGTAGATCGATCTCACACTTATCCGCGTTTTCCAAAATTGCTGTTTCGTAATGGGATTTCTTTAGATTTTGTTTTAAAGCGCCACTAGCTGGAAGTGTTCTTTCCAGGATGTATTTTCCTGAGAGTAGAACCAAGCTTCATCACAGGTCTTTGCATTAACCTTGTGTAGCTTTGTGAGTTAGTAGTCTCAATAGTAACAATATAACAATTCCTATAACATGTAAAAATGTTGATGCTGATGTTAACTTCGACCATTATTAGCATCTTTAAGATCTAGAAACTTTCATAATTATATTCCGAAAGCATGCTCGAAATCAAAAATTCCAGTTTTGTCAAACATATACAATACTTCACTAAGAACAGGGTCATTCAAATATAAATGTTAATATGTACATGTGATACCTCCAAACATTTGAGGCCGATAACCTTATCAAACGTATTATTTAAAATTTTTGAAACTAATATTCACAAATAGTTGCAATTTTAATGTAAAATTATATTGGAAGAATCACAGCACGGCGTCTAGAAAGGAAAATCAGTTGTAACCAACCTCTGTGTTTTGCCTGCTATACAATGAGAAGTAGATTTCAAATTTATGCTATGTACATTGACGTGATTAAAGCTCTTCATTCCGTTGATGATAGTTTACTATCAAAGAAACTGTCAAACGCCATAGATTGATCATAGGTGTAACACACTTGTAATATAACTTTTTTAAAAGCTGTTTGATTGGTAGAACATACCAAATTAAAATTGGAATGTCCTGTCGCATTCATCCATTATCAGTAATGGTGTTACTCAAGGTTCTCATCTGGATCCATTACTTTTCTCATTTTTTATTAATGACTCACCAACAGTTTTAAATCATGCCAACATTTTACTTTAAGCTGATGATATTAACCTCGTTAGACTAGTAAACAATATTAAAGAAAACTTTAGGCAACGAGAAGATTCAATTGGAATCATTACGTGGTCCAAAGATAACGATACGAGTATTGATTGTTTGAAAACTAAATGTGCGATATACAGTAACAAAGCGCAATACTATGTGAGTCAATAGAAAAACGAGGTACTACAATACAGAAAGTTGACACCAGGAAGAATTTAGGTGTAACATTTGACAGGTCATTACGTTTGGTGATTATATGCGAAATGTATGTAATGAAACAAGCAAAATAATTAGTTATCGGTTTAATCAATGGCCAGCCTCTTGTCACTTAGATACTTTATTCTTATTTAAATTCGAGACTAAAATATGCATTTATTACTTGGAACAGCCTAACAAATAAGTAGGGGTGGGGTGGGGATTCTGCGCCACTTCATCATTTCCAATAACAATCTAGCACACCATCAATAATAATAGCGCACCCCTAATAACAATAGCGCATCCCCTACCTCCAAATAACTTCTAAACTACCCCTAATAATTTCTACCGCACTCCCTACTTCCCAAATAACTTCTATCACCATATCAAATAACTTCTATCTTACTCATAATAACTTCTAATGCATTCTATTACTAAATCAAGTTACAAAAGCAAAAAAAAATCACTAAATCTAGTTATAAAAATCACTAAATTTAGTAAAATAAAATTACAAAACACTTTTATGATTTTACCATAAAAGTTAACTAAATTCTACATAATTACATAATACTTACCAATTAGTACATTAATAGTTACAAGTTCGGATACTGATAATGGAATCTTCTGCTAACCTCGTTCTCTATAGGAAACAATGACTTCTTAAACTCTGTCCACTGATCATAATTCAAACTGAATAGACAGCCGTTAATATCAAAAACAACTTGAACTTCGGTTTGCACATTTTTCACAATTACATTGAAGTTATTAGTAAGTATAAATTTCTTTTGATGATCCATTCTATTCACTCTATTTTTTACTTCTGACAACATATTTTTGATCATTTTTATTATTTTTTGGGTTCACATACAGAACTCAACAGTTGGATAGTTATCTTTTAAACCAGTGTATTTGATTTTTATTCCATCTTTAACGATCGCATCAATCATTTTATCTGTTAAGTGTTTTGTAAATCTAGGTGGAAGAAATATCTTAAACTCTTCACATTCAACTAAAATGCTCTTTCCAAACTTAGTTTTAATCTTTTCCATTTTCACAATCTTATATTCTGTATTTAATTCTAATTCTCTTAATCCAATAACCTGTTTTTGTTCAAGACTTCCAAGTTTATTTAAAAGTTCAATATGACTCGCCATCGTATTTATTATATAGAATTTTTTTCTAATAGTCACGAATTTCGTTAAGTATGTCATTGATTCTGTTAACAATATCTCGTACATTTTCATCTGTTAATTCACCATTCATGAGCTTAATTACATTAAGCTCATCTTTAAACAACTGAATTCGATTCACCATATTTTTATAATATTCTTTCTTTGAAGCTATATTAAACCGTGTTGATAGGCCAGTGATAACAGCAGAAGCCGAAGCAAATGCACTTGTAATAATTGAATACACTGTAACAGGAATAAATACATTGATGAACCCTGTAGAAGCTGATAATAGAATTGATAACGTAATAAGAGTAATATAAACACATTTTATTCTCTTAAACTTCCTTTTGTTTTTCATTAATAACTTCTCAAGATTTAATATAGTATCTTCAATTAACACAATTAAATTCTCACGTGGAATGTTATCTGGAATAGTCATTTTATTAAATAAGTTTTTATGATAATATCATAAAAACACTTACAAACTAATCAAATCTAATAAACATATTATATAATTGATTTATATCTTCTCAATTATTTTTTCTTTCTCAACATCATACTCTAAATTTTTCTTACCAATCATAACAACATAGCAAATTGTTTTATCTGGTACATCACTTTCAAAATTAACAGTCAGTTTCAAATTAGTTCTATCACTTACAGTTACTGATTTATGCTTGCTTGTGTTAATTACGAACATCGGCCTATTTTCTAAAAATTCCTTAGGATAATAAAACATCTCAGTATTTCCAATTGTAGCTCGCTTATATACCGTATACATTTCATAAACTTTCAAATACTTATGTTTTGCAAAATCTAAGTTTAAAGATTCTAATGGGAAAGATTCATTTCTAGAATTACGAAAATGGATATTCTGAACTTTACAATGATCAAAATAGCTTGAATCTCTTTCTTGATTATCATTTCTATCAGTTTGGAAAAAGGCAATCACAAAATTAGGCATATCAAATTCACTTGAGTTAAATTGTGTGGTTAAATCGAATTCTAAATATTTGCCACTAACTGATTTCTGTAAACATTGATACGTGTTAAATGAAGTAGGAATCTTACCTTCTTTTAACATATTAGATCTTAACAAGGTGGCATAGTTAGGTTCATAATTAACAATAGGCATTCTTAACTCCATATTTGTAATCTTAATTTTACCTGGATGTGGTTGATCATTCTCATATGTTCCATCCTGCTTTTTTGTTTTCCAAATAGCAAATGCATTATCATCAGAACCACTTCTTTTAAATGTATATTTCAATCCTCCTTTCCACATAATATCTTTAAAATCTGAACAAAATCCTGGCAAAAGTCTTAGCAAAAACACTATTTCTTCATCTGTTCTTGCCCACGTAATTCCTTCCCATCCACATTCATCATAGTGATTTGCCTCTGGTTTTGAAATCGTACATGTGTTTACAGCTGTTGAAGTTAAACCAGGATAATCAATAATATCCAATATCTGTCCATGCTTACTAACTTGAATTTGAGAAAACAAATGTGGGAAGAAATTATTAATAAGTCTAATATTTTGACCAGTAGTATATTCTCCATCAGCGTCTCTACCTCTAATTTCAAAAGTTACATACATATCAGCATAATAAGGATGTATGAAGCCATCACCCACGTCAATATCAAATTCAATAGACCTGTTTGGCTTATTTAAATTCTCGATTGTTTTTTGATTAGGTTTAAAGGATTGTAATTCATATGATTCTTACTTATCCATATTTATTATAAAAAATATTTGTAATCGTTTTATGAATTAAGCCCATAAAATAAGCCAATAAAATCTTAAATATAACTTCTCCAAATATCCTTATTCCTATTCACCTGATTAATAATTTCTGAAAAACTATACCCATCTGTAAACATTTTTAACACTGTAATACATAAATGTCCACAAATTACCTCGCTAAAATGTTGTATACGGCTGCTATTATACTCTGTATTATGACCAAGATATTTTACGAGTGTTTTTGGCGGATTACCTCCAAATGAATCAAACACATACTTTCTATTTCCTTTTTTCCAATAACAAATCCAATGCGTTCCTATATTTTTTGACGTATCAAAATTAACAATACCACACTCATTCTTCATTGGTTGTTTAGGCAATTCATCACTCATAAATACACCTCTAAAGTTTCTTATCTTAAGTTTTTTAACAAGTTGTATTAGGTCTAAATTACTTAAAGGTTTAATTTCTTCTTTTTCTTTACTGTTTTGGAGTTTACGTTTTTTGAAATCTTACCACCTTGTTTTTCTTCCATTGCTAAGTTATGTCGCTTTTGTTCTTCTAATTCCATTTTATTCTTTTTTGCATCATCTACAGTCTTAGCAATAGCAGCCGCACTTCCAGCAACAGAACCTAGAGCACCTATTAAAGCTAAAATCGGTGGAATAGTAAATATAAGACCGCCATAATGAACTTTATTATCATTTGCCTTCATTTCTTTGTTTATTTTCTTAAGTTGTGGTATAGAAAGAGTTAGAGACATACATTGTCCTTTACTTACTTTTGCCTCCTTTTGTTTGAGTTGTTTGTTAGTTAAAATGTGATCTATATTTAATTGTTTAAGTTCCTGATTAGGAATCGTAAATGTAAAACCTTTTAACTGCATATTTCTTATATAAATTAAAAGCTTTTTATGAAAAAATTCCATAAAAAGTACATATATAAACCTAATATAAAAAAAACTTATAAACCTAAATCAAATCTTACTTTCATTACTTATAAACCTAAACCAAATCTTAATTTTGTATTCATCATTAAAGCAGTTTCAAGAGCAGGTAGTTTTTCAGTTATTAAATTAGCATCTTTATCAAAACCTCCTTCCCAAGCTTTATTTTCTAATTCCTTATCTGCAATATGTCTTGATTCTGTATCTTTATTATCCCTATAGTATATATCATGTTCTTTACAAGCCTCATCTAATTTGTTAATACCTTCATCACCTCTTTCTAATCTTTCTTCTAACTTAGTCCCAGGTCCGCAAAATCTAAATCCTGGAATATGCAACTCAAATGGAAGTTTATTAATCAAATCATTTACTAATCCTTTTCCATACTTTTCACTATTCCAAAATTTTGGTGGTAGCGTATTCAATATCTTAATCAAATAACCTATACCTTTTGGATCATTAGGAATAAATTGTGCAAGTTTAGAATTAATCATATCCATAATACCTACTTTCTCATTATAAAAGTTATCATTTCTAGATTTTTCTTCCCCATCAATAACAATCAAGCGATCAATCAGTTTTCTCACATCATCCATCCATATGTATTCTTTTGATAATTCGTTATATACCTTTATTCCTTCTTCAGATTTTGGTGTCTTTTTTGAAGGTATTGTTGGTTTTATATATTCATCCCAAATAGGTTTGATAATTTCTTTATATTTTTTACCTTTACTAGATTTTTGTTTTCTTGTACTTGGATCATTATTATGAAATGCAACACTAGAATCAAGTACTATTTGTTTATGTTTTTCTAGATCATCATCATTATAATTTGTTGGATTATGTTTTGTCAATAATTCCCATAAACCTTCTGTTCCTGTATAATGTCGATTATTAATAACTAAATCATCACCATGAATTTTAACTTCCGCATTTCCTATCATATGTATAATTTTCCCATCTTCATCATATGGCTGTATTCCAAAACTTTTATCATCTCTAGTTGCATAATATCTTGAGGCAATTTTACCCAAATGAGTTGTTGCTAAAGATTCTATTCCTTCTACATTATATGTAATTTGTTTTTTCATGTGTTTTATTTCTTCTGTTATAGGCGTATCACTTTCATTTATAGAACTATCATACATAGGCGGTGTTTCTAATAAGCTTGAATCCACTCTAGCACTTTTATGTACAACTGGAACTCTTGAATTAGATTTTTATTTTCTTCTGCTACTTTTGATATATCTTGTCCTAAATCTTTAATTGCATCAATAACAGGCTGATCTTGTTCTTTAAATTTTTCATACTTACTTCGATTACTTTGTTTAATTTCCTTAAATCTTTTAATAAGTTCTTCTTTTAACTTAATATACTTCTTAGCTTTATTAACATCCATTTATTATATAACGAAAAAAATAAAAACATAACATAACATAACATAACATAACATAACATAACATAATATATACGTTCACCTGCATTCATATACGTTTAGTTTACACTTTTAGAAATTCTTTAATTTTATTTCTATATTTACCATTATTCACCTTCCTAGTCATATCTATTGTTAAGAAACCATGTTCTTCACTCCAACACTTGCTACATAATGATTGTAATTTTCCAAACGACATATCAGATGCAACAAATTCATCATATATATGTTTTAAATTTACATTGTCCTGTCTAAATATACAAAGAAAGTTTAGGTTGTCCCTAATTAATTGTTTTGGCACTTTAGAATATGTTTGTCCAAGATAGAAACAGTTCAAACCCTTATGACGACCTCGAGTAAAATATTCTCTAACGTGATTTTGTTCTTCTAATATGAAATCATCAAATACTACCACAGAATAATCCTCACATTCATCTAATGGAATAATCTCTTCATTGTTTCCTTTTATTATTATTGCTATTGTGTCTTTAATATTACGTTCTATATCTCGAAAAAGTTGTATTAAGTGTTGGTATTTAAAATAGGTTGATTTAAACTTTTAGAATATATATAAACATTTGCATATTTTAACCATTTAGGTGCCAACAAAAAATTATCAATCATTAACGTTGTTTTACCACATCCACTAGGCCCAACTATTAAACATCTTATATCATCAGGTAACAACTCTCCATTCCTCTTACTCTTCGCCGTTTCTTCTGTTAACCTTACTTTAATATCCCAATTATCCATATTAGTTATTTATTATATAATAAATTAAGGTATTTAATTTAAATGGTTATTCATCTGTATTAAACATGTCATTGCATTACCCATTTGAAAACGATTTAGAAGTAGCTGTTGCAGGATTTTACACAACATACTTAACTCCAAACATTACAGAAAAGAACAACAAATTAACGTTTTGTAATAGTAACTCGAAATTTACAAAACAACTCATAATTCAGCCTGGTCAATATAGTTTACAAGAATTAGAAGAATTTATTAAATCAAACCTTCCATACACTGGTGATACTTTTAAAAATATTCAATTTACTGAGGATAGAAGGAAAAATAGAGTTAAAATATTTAGCCAGCAATGTAATATAACCTTAGAAACCATTAATACTGTATTAGGTTTTAGTGAAAAGAACTTGACTGAAAAGATAGAACATATTGGAGATAAGATGCCAAGGTTTCATCCGTTTGATACTATAAATATTCACTGTGATTTAGCAGAAGGTATGATTTTAAAACACAATGACACAACACACAACACAACACAAACAGACTTAATTGCAACATTTAGAACAAATGCAGAGTTTAGAGAACCAATTATATATGAACCTAATGAAAAGATATTTTTCCCAATACATCACAATAAATTTAATAATTTCAAAGTTTCAGTTAAAGATGAGAATGGTGAATTGATTGATTTTGGTGGAGCTCGTATAACTGTTTTACTTGCTGTTAAATAACTCAAATTATTATATAATAAATATGGATATTTTTGGTAATGTTAAAAGTAAGGTAAGGAATTTAGATAATGTGGTTAAAAATGAAGAATTTGAAAAATATAAAAGAGACACACATCAAAATTTAATGAGTCGTACAAATTTTAAATCTGAACTAAATCAAATTTTCACAAAAAATTATAGATCGTGGATTGATTTTACACAAAAAAGATTAGTTAATATAACTAATGGTATTGATCAACAAGATGCTATTACGTTAAACCAGCTCGAGTTAGTGAAAAGCGATATTAACAACCAATTAGAAAGTGATAGAAACAAATTTGAAGATGTATTAAAATCATTACAAGACACACATATAAAGAAAGATGATATTGAGGTTTTAAAAGGTGAATATACGGAAGAATTTAAAAAGACCAGTAATAATGTTACTATTCTATTTAAAGCAAAAATTCCTGTTTCAGAATTTAATCAATGTAAGTCAGAAATATCATCCCAATTAAATACACTTACAACAAAACAAGATTTTCAAATGATGAAAAAGGAAATCTTCATCTTTTAATCTAATTATGCAAAAAGAAACTATAAATTTATTATGTCGATTGAGAACTAGAAATGTTCCAGATCCAATCTTCAGAATATTTAATTTGTCTAATGATTATGAGTTTCTCTACAATGGAAAAATAATGCATATGGAATTAAGTTTGGATAGATACTTTTTAGATATATTTTTGAACAATACTTTAGTGGTAAATTTACCATTAAACATTAAAAAGGGTGATAAAATTATGTTTCAAGCACAAAAAAATTCAGCTATGGAAGAAGGAAAATTATTGGAAGTTATTATGTATATAGAAAGAGAACCTTAATTATTTTCTTTTAATAAATAATGATGTATTGCGTTAAGTGTAAGAAATCAACAGATACAAAAATAGATAACATTAAAATAAAACAGACAAAGAATGGGAGATATGTTAAGAAAGGTATATGTGTTGTATGTGGAACTAATAAATCCCAATTCATTAAAAAGCGCGATTGACTATATGAAGGTGAAGGTATTAGAGAAGATATTATAGAAGAAATTCATAAACCATCTAGAAAAAATTATCCTAGGTTAAGTGTTATTGTTAAAGGTATAGATGATTTATGGCAAGCGGATCTTGTGGAAATGGATAGTGGTGTGTTAAAAGGTGTTTCAAAATTAAATAAAGGGTATAAGTATTTGCTAACGATTATAGATGTGTTTTCAAAATATGCATTTGCTGTTCCTGTTAAAGATAAGAGTGGTAAGAATGTTACAGAAGCATTTGAATCAGTGTTAAAAGTAAGAAAACCTAATAATTTACAAACTGATCAAGGTAAAGAGCTTTATAATAAAGAATTTGAAGATTTGATGGGAAAAAACAATATCAATCATTACTCAACATATAGTAGTAAAAAAGCTTCTGTTGTTGAAAGATTTAACAAAACACTTAAACAAAATATGTGGAAAAATTTACTGTTCAAGGTAATTATAAGTGGTTAAAAATATTGCAAGGTTTGGTTGATGAATATAATAACAAAGTACATAGAACAATTGGTGTAAAACCTGTAGGAGTGAATAAGAAAAATGAGCATGCGATATTGAAAAAAGTGTATAAGAAAGAATATAAGTCTGTTAAGTTATAGTATAAGATTGGTGATTATGTTCGTATAAAGAAATTAAAGGTTTGTTTGAAAAAGGTTATACACCAAATTGGTCAACAGAAGTGTTTGTTATTAATGAGGTTATACCATCTAATCCACCAACATATAAAATTAAAGATTTAAACAATGAAGAAGTTAAAGGAAGATTTTATGAACCAGAATTATTGAAAACTAAATATAAGGATGAGTATTTGGTTGAAAAAATATTGAGAAAGAAAGGTAATAAAGTGTTTGTTAAATGGTTAGGGTTTGATAATTTACATAATAGTTGGATAGATAAAGAAAATGTTGTAGTGTAAATTTAATGTGTTTAACTTTTATGAATATTTTCATACAAGGTAATAAAGTGTTTGTTAAATAATTAGGGTTTATTAAATGGTTAGGGTTTAATAATTTACATAATAATTAAATAAATAATTTGCATTCATAATTAAATAAATAATTTGCATAATAATTAAATAATTAGAGTTTATTAAATGGTTAGGGTTTAATAATTTGCATAATATAATATTATAAATGTTGTAGTGTAATTTAATGTGTTTAACTTTTATAAATATTTTCATAAAAGGTAATAAAGTGTTTTTTAAATGGTTAGAGTTTAATAATTTGCATAATAATTAAATAAATAATTTGCATAATAATTAAATAAATAATTTGCATTAATAATTAAATAAATAATTTGCATAATAATTAAATAATTAGAGTTTATTAAATGGTTAGGGTTTAATAATTTGCATAATATAATATTATAAATGTTGTAGTGTAATTTAATGTGTTTAACTTTTATAAATATTTTCATAAAAGGTAATAAAGTGTTTATTAAATGGTTAGAGTTTAATAATTTGCATAATAATTAAATAAATAATTTGCATAATAATTAAATAAATAATTTGCATTAATAATTAAATAAACAATTTGCATAATAATTAAATAATTAGAGTTTATTAAATGGTTAGGGTTTAATAATTTGCATAATAATTAAATAAATAAAAATAATATAATATTATAAATGTTGTAATGTAATTTAATTTGTTTAAACATGAAAAATATTATGAAAATGAATTAAAAAATCTGGTGAATATAAAAAATGATACAGTTTTTTTTCATATAAGGTGTGTTATTATATGGAAAAACACTGTATCATTTTTTATGTCGACATTAACAGCTGTATTAGAAAAATAAGTATGCTAATGTTGGTATAAAAATATTTTGAAAATGAATTAAAAAATTTAGTGAATATAAAATTACGATACAGTGTTTTTCCATATAAAATGAGTATCAATAATGTTAATTTTACTGGTGAGGAGATGAAGGAGATGTCAATTACAAAACTAAAACAAATATGTAAAGTCAAGAAAATCCGCGGCTATAGTTATTTAAATAAGAGTGAATTAATCAAAAAAATCGAACAATACCAAAATGAACCAGATGAATTGAAAGTTATATACACAATGAAAGTTGATGAACTAAAAAACCATTGTAAAAGGAAGGGGATAAAAGGTTATTCTAAATTAAGAAAGGCTGAACTTATTGACCGTATTGTAAAATATGAAGATGAACAAAACAGATCACAAATTAGAAACATATTTCCATTTAAACAAGATGTTTTTGAAGAATCCAAACCACAACGAATACCAATTAAAGTACAAACAAAGGAAACAGCAATACAGAAACGATTACAAACTATCACAATCGAAAACATAGGAGGATATAAGGATCCGGTGAAGCTTTTAAATATAAGTGGGAAAGTAGTTATTAATAAAATCAAGGAAGAATTAAAGCATCACCCATTAAAAGTCAACCTTGTATTCATTTGTGATTATATTAAAGATAAAGAAGTACAAGAACGCAATTTTAAAACTATGAATGAAAGAATATTACAATCAACTGACTTAGATGAATATATAACCAATGCTAAACAAAAACTATGTAGAGAGATGAAGGAATTTCAAGGAAGAGGTTCAGGATGGTCATTACATCAAATTAAATATTTAGAAATCAGATTAAATAAATATGTACCATTACGAGCTTCTTCCTATATTGACCTTCCTAAACCAATTAAAGATAAAAAAGCGGTGATTAATGTTCAAAATAAAGATAATAAATGTTTCTTATATTCTATTGCATGTTATTTAAAACCTATAGATCATCAATCACATCCTCAACGGCCTTCAAACTATACAGAAATTGTGGAGGAATTACAAGAGAAATATTGTAAGGGTATTGAATTTCCTGTACAATTAAAAGATGAAGTAAAGTTTGAAAAAAGAAGTAACATATCCATTAACGTGTATACCTATGATGATGAATATAATATATACCCACTTCAAATCACAAAAAATAAGCAGGACAAACACATCAATTTATTATATGTAAAAGATGAAAATAATGATCACTTTTGTTGGATAAAGGATTTATCAAGATTAATAAGAAGTCAAGTAACAAAGCATAAGGAAAAATTATACTTTTGTGATAGGTGTTTAACATGACATTTTAGAAATGAGATACAATTACAAGAACATGAACTATATTGTAAGGGGCATGAATCTGTTAGAATAGAACTTCCAAAACCATATAACAATCAAATACAATTTCAAAATTATAATAGATCATTGAGGGTACCATTTGCGATATATGCCGATTTTGAATGCTTGTTATGTAAAATGGATGTAGACCATAATTGTTCTAAAACTGTGAAGTATCAAAAGCATTTACCAATGAGTTTCTGTTATGACATCAAATACTCAAATGGTGTGTATAAAAGGCCTGTTAGTTATATTGGTTTAGATGCTGCAAAGGTGTTTGTGGAGAATTTAAAACAAGAAGCAATAGAAATAAAGAAAATATATAACAAAAAAATTAAAATGAATGGCCCAACTAAAGATGAGAACGAGATATATAATAATTCCAATAGTTGTCATATATGTGAGAGAAACTTGAATGATTTACCACCAGCAATTGAAAAGCAAATAAATATGTTAAATAAGAAAATAAAATTCGCTAAAAATAATAATAGCATGGTTGAAAAATTAGAAGAATGGAAACATGAATTAGGTAAATGTTTGAAAAATATAAATATAAATAAAGCAAAAGTAAGAGATCATGATCATTTAACTGGAAAGTTTAGAGGTGCAGCTCACAGTTATTGTAACTTAAGCTATCGAAATCCTAATTTTATTCCAGTATTTATCCACAATTTAAGTGGTTGTGATACTCACCTGTTTGTTAAAGAATTTGCTTATGATAAGAATGAAATAAAACTAATTGCAAATAATGAGGAAAAATATATAACATACTCAAAATATGTGGAGGTTGATAAAAAGAATGGAATTAATTTACGATTTCTAGATTCATTTAGGTTTATGTCAAGGGGTTTAGCAGAACTAGCAAATAACCTTACAAAAGAACAATATAGAGAAACGTTAAAGTATTTCACTAATGATTTATTAGATTTAGTAATTAAAAAAGGTGTGTACCCATATGATTATATTGACTCAATTGAAAGATTAGAAGAAACAAAACTACCTTCAAAAGAAATGTTCTTTAATAAACTTACTAACACCCACATCAGTGATGAAGATTATGAGCATGCGAAAAATGTTTGGAAGTCATTCAATATTAAAAATCTAGGTGAATATACAGAACGTTATAACAGGACAGATGTATTAATATTAGCCGATGTATTTGAAAATTTTAGAGATGTGTGTTTAAAGGCATATGGTTTAGATCCTGCTTGGTATTTCACTGCTCCTGGTTTATCGTGGGATTCAATGTTAAAGGTGACTAAAATCGAACTAGAAATGTTAACTGACTATGACAAAATATTAATGATTGAAAAAGGTATAAGAGGTGGAATTTCACAATGTAGTAAGAGGTATGTAAAAGCAAATAATAAGTATATGAAAAGTTATAATAAAGATGAACTTTCAAAGTATTTAACTTATCTAGATGCAAATAATTTATATGGATGGGCAATGAGTCAATACATGCCTTACAAAGACTTTAAATGGGTTCAACCTTACATAAACATAATGAATATTCCAGATGATTCAGAAACTGGCTACATATTAGAAGTTGATTTAGAATATCCAGAATACTTACATGATAAACATACAGATCTACCATTAACTCCAGAAAATATGTGCCCACCAGGATCGAAACAATCAAAATTATTAACAACGCTTTACAATAAAGAAAAATATGTTATTCACTATAGAAATTTAAAATTATATATGTCACCTGGAATGATATTAAAGAAAATTCACCGAGTATTAGAGTTCAAACAATCAAACTGGTTAAAGGAATATATTGATCTAAATACAAATATGAGAACGCAAGCTAAGAATAATTTCGAGAAAGATTTTTACAAGTTAATGAATAATAGTGTATTTGGTAAAACAATGGAAAATATTAGAAAGAGGCTTTCAATTACTTTAGAATGTGATCCAATGAAGGTGGAAAAGTTAATAGCAAAACCGAACTTTGTTTATAGAACAATATTTACTGAAGATTTGTGTGCGATACATATGAAAAAAGAAAAATTGATCTTCAACAAACCTATATATGTTGGTATGAGTGTGTTAGATTTATCAAAACTATTAATGTATGACTTCCATTACAACATTATGAAACCTAAATATGATATTGATATAAACTTATGTTATACGGATACTGATAGTTTTATATGAAATTGGGACAGATTACTTCTACAAAGACTTAAATGAAATGATTGATTTATTTGATACAAGTGATTATGGAAAAGATAATCAATATGGAATACCATTAGTAAACAAAAAAGTATTAGGAAAGATGAAGGATGAAAACAATGGTAAAATAATGACAGAATTTATTGGGTTAAGGTCGAAAATGTATGCCTTTAAAGTTGAAAATAAAGAGGAGAAGAAAGCAAAAGGAATAACAAAATGTGTAGTAGCAAAAGAGTTACAATTTGATGATTATAAGCAAACCCTATTCAATGATGTGAAAACATATAAAAATATAAATCTAATTGGAAGTTGTAAGCATGATGTGTATACCATAGCTGTAAATAAATTAGCTTTAGATTCGAATGATGATAAAAGATATATATTAGAGGGTGGTGTAAGTACATTAGCTTGGGGGCATTATAAGATATAGTTAAAATGTATTTAAGTGTAGTTTAGTTTTAGGTCATATTAATTAACTTTTATGTGTAGTTTAGTTTTAGGTCATAATTAATTAACTTTTATGTATAGTTTAGTTTGTTTTTAGGTCATATTTAATTAACTTTTATGTATAGTTTAGTTTACTTTTAGGTCATATTTAATTAACTTTTATGTATAGTTTATTTTTTGGTCATATTTAATTAACTTTTATGTATAGTTTAGTTTATTTTTAGGTCATATTTAATTGACTTTTATGTATAGTTTAGTTTATTTTTAGGTCATATTTAATTAACTTTTATGTATAGTTTAGTTTATTTTTAGGTCATATTTAATTAACTTTTATGTATAGTTTAGTTTATTTTTAGGTCATATTTAATTAAATTTTATGTATAGTTTAGTTTTAGGTCATATTTAATTAACTTTTATGTATAGTTTATTTTTAGGTCATATTTAATTAACTTTTATGTATAGTTTAGTTTTAGGTAAAATTTATATTTTTAAGTTATAAAAGTTGTTTTTTGTAATTTTATCCTTAGACATAGGCAACCAGTAATGCATGAAAATAATTGTTCTGTAGTCTAGTATTTATGTCCTGTTTACATTTCCTTAATACATTCTTACATAGTGAAGATTTTTGATTTTTTTATAATTTTATCCTTAGACATAGACAACCAGTAACGCTTTAGAAAAAAATTATAAGAAAATAGAAACCATTTACCGTTTGAATTTTGAAAATCGGTTAATATTTGACGATTTTATAGCAAGTTCAAAATTTCGGGATTTTTTTACGGGTTTATTTTTGAGTTTTCGGGAAAATGTTATTCTTTAAAAAAGTCTTAGAATTTTATTTGACTTATGGTAGCATTTTTTTTCGATTTGTTGAAATTTTGTGGAGATATTGAAAAAGGGAAAAGTATCCTTTGGGTTATGCAACCATCTATGCATTTTAAAAAATTGGTAATGTTATTAGTATTCATTTACCGTTTGAATTTTCGAAATCGGTTAATTAGGGGCCGAGGTATTAAATAATATCGTTATTTGGGGGTAAAACTATCAGTGTTGCCAACTCATTTTTAACAATTATCATATTTATTAGTAATGGGGTGAATTCATCCCTATATGTTTTAAAGCGATATCTTGAAAAATTAAAATCCTGGAACGTTCCGAAAAAATATATGGAGTTGGATACACTGACTTTTCTTTTTTGAACATTAATGTTTTAGCTATATTTACCACCTAGGTGACTATGATCAATAAGTTACTCACCTACTCAATAGATGGTGTGGCATGCGGTATGTTTCAGAATTATAAAAGCTAGAGATTTGCGGACAGATTTTGTATCAAGAATTTGCTTCAAAGTGATGACCGTGAATCGAAAAAAGCGGGACTGACAAGAAGCCGTGACACCTAGGACAGACAGTCTGGGCAGACAGCCAGGACGGACAGTTTTGGTGTTGTTATTATTACATACTCAGAAGAAAGAGAGAAGGAAACTGAATTGTAAATGTGTGCGTGTGTGCTGTGTTGGGTTGTATAAATACAGGCGGCAAAATGCTAAATTCGTTATTTTTTATCCGATTTTGATATTTCAAACGGCATTTAAAAGAGTATGTATCAGAGATTAAAACGCAATTGTTCATTCTTGTTAAATGTTGTTAGATTTAGTGATTTTTTGTTTTTGTAACTAGATTTAGTGATTTTTTGTAACCAGATTTATTGATTTTTTGAACTCAAAACCGGTTATAACCAGATTTTTTGATTTTTTGTAACTAAATTTAGTGATTTTTTTGTTTTTGTAACTAGATTTAGTAATTTTTTTGAACCAGATTTCTTGATTTTTTGTAACTAAATTTAATGATAGAATGCATTAGAAGTTATTATGAGTAAGATAGAAGTTATTTGATATGGTGATAGAAGTTATTTGGGAAGTAGGGAGTGCGGTAGAAATTATTAGGGGTAGTTTAGAAGTTATTTGGAGGTAGGGGATGCGCTATTGTTATTAGGGGTGCGTTATTATTATTGATGGTGTGCTAGATTGTTATTGGAAATGATGAAGTGGCGCAGAATCCCCACCCCACCCCTACTCAAATACTCTCATTAACAAACTGGAAATGGCCAAAAGTGTGTTACTACAATACTAAGAATTAGGACTGCACTATTACTCTAGCATGTACGAATATTTTAAACATACTTTAAATTGGAACGACTGAATAACAGGGAAAAAGGTAATTGAAAACCAATGTACTTCGTACTATATACTTTTTTAAATGTGGAATTTGAAGTTCCAAAGTACGGTACAAGGGTAAAAATTTTATCACAACTACATAGTGGAAGCATATTCTAATCTCTGGTATTTTAACAAACTAAAATGAATGCATATCCTAAAATATGATTTTACTTTAGAAATTTTAATATAACTTAGTGGTTTTTATTTTTCAATTCTAATTTTTCACATTCAATGTTTTTAAAATTGACATGTCAGGATTTTCATTATTAAAATTTATGTTAAGAAGGTAATCATAGTTTATCACATGCCCTATATTATAGTGATAAAATAATGTAGAATAAGACAATGTGCTATATGTATGCAATATTTTAGCTGTTCTCAGCACATTAAATAGAGTATTATTATTATTATTATTATTATTATTATTATTATTATTATTATTATTATTATTACTATTATTATTATTATTCATAGAAGAAGGCAATCTAGCAAAATTGATATCTGGTCGTTTAGAGAGGCTGAATTCGAAACTGATCACTACCTGGTAGCAGCGATAATAAGATAGAGATTATCGTTGAATAAAGGTAATATTAAATGTGCGAAAACGGAGAGATTTAATTTAGAGATATTAGAAGAGAGTCAGGTAAGAGAGGAATGTCAGATTGAAGTTTCGAATAGATTATCGGTTTTAAAAAGATCTGAGTGCACTGGTGTTGAGGATAATTGGATTGAAATTAGAAATAGCATTACAAATTCAGTAAAAGAACACTTGAGACACGCGGAATAAGTAGGTACATACCCAGATTGACCAGGGATGCATTAAACTAGCAGACAAGAGGAAACTGGCAAAATTTCGCTGGCTACAAAATCCGAATGAAATAACTACACAAAATTCGCAGATATCACGCGGGAAACTTCCAAAACATGTAGAACAAGGAAACGCGATTTTTTGAAAACTAAAACTAAGGACCTTGTTGATAATAGTAAAAATAAAAATATTCGGGAGATGTAAAGGGGATCAGCGAATTTAAGAAAGGCTATCAACCTCGTGCTTATATATTAAAAAAAAGCTGACGGAACAGTTCTCACTGCTACGGATAGCATTTTAAACAGATGGAAAGATTTCTTAGATAATTTGCCTAACACGCAGCCAAAAACTAACGTGCGTGGAGAAAAGGAGATACATAGTGGAGAACCGTATATTCCAGAAAACAACCGTATAGACGTATAAACCGCTGTAACAAGGAAGAATTGTCACAAGAATGGAAAGAGTCAATCATTACTCCAATTCCCAGGAAAGGCGATAAAACTGACTGTAATATTTATCGAGGCATTTCTCTTCTGTCAATATCCCATAAAATTCTTTCAAATATTCTATTAGCAAGATTCACCCATACGCAGATGAAATCATTGGAGATTATCAGTGCGGATTTAGACGAAATCGATCAGCTATCGATTAAAAATTTACCATTCGCCAAATACTCGAAAAAAAAGTGGGAATACAATATCCCGGTACATCAACTATTATCAAAGGCGTTCTGGAAGGCCACGGATTCTATCGCGGTGGAACTTGGTAGTCCGTGAAACGAAGGAGTTTTAGAAAGGCGTACGACTCGGTTAGGGGAGAAACATTATACAACGTTCTTGCAGAACTTGGAACACCGAGAAAGCTAATCAAGGATAGATTAACATGTTTAAATGAATTTCAAAGTTAAGTTCGGGTAGGAAAACTTTGTCCACGAACTTTCACGCCGAAGATGGCCTGAAACAAGGAGATGCACTGTCGCCATTATTACTTAACTTTGTTCTGAAATACGCTGTTAGGAAATGAAATATAGCAACCAGGGCCTAGAGTGGAACGGTATTCAACAAGTTATGGCATATGCTGATAATGTAAATTTAATAGGGGATCATAGGAGAACAATACAAAGAAATGCAGATATCTTATTAAACGCTTGCAGGGACAAGGGTTTAGAAGTAAATGAAGAGAAAACTAAATACATGGAAGTTTGTGGGGACTGTAATACAGCAAATTATGGATGCGCTGAAATATTAAATAATACTTTTGATAAAGTAGATACTTTCGAATATCTAGGATCATTATTAATGGATGAAAATCATATCCACGAAGAAATTAAATGTCGACTAAGAGCAGGGAATTCGTGTTACTATTCGGTTCAAAATCTCTTGTCATCGCGAATTCTGTCGATGAATTTGAAGCTTAAAATATATAAAAGGAATATCATGCCTGTTATTTTGTATGGTTGCGAAACATTGTCGCTTACTCTGAGGGAAGAACATACACTGAAAGTTTTTGAGAACAAGATCGTGAGGCGAATACTCGGACCCAAGAGAAACGGGAATGGGGAATGGCGGAAACTTCATAACGAGGAACTACATAGTTTATACGGTTACCCAACATTGTTAGGGTCGTCAAGTCTGGGAGGCTTAGGTGGGCACGTCATGTAGCTAGAATGGAAGAAAGTAGAAACGCTTTCAAAGTCTTGACTGGTAGACCCATAGGAAAACGACCATTAGGAATACAAAGTAAAAACTGGCTTCAATTGTCTTAGGATAGAAGTCAGTGGAGAGCTTTTGTGAACGCGGCATGGAAACTCTCGGTTCCATAGGCCATAGAGTTTATTATTATTATTATTATTATTATTATTATTATTATTATTATTATTATTATTATTATTATTATTATTATTATTATATTTCCGGTACGGTATATTTCGCAAAAATGGATTTCGATAATGCGTAAAGTGAGAATCACAGATTGTGTACAACTATCTACAAACTTCTGTAACTTTTTCGCCCACAATCTTTAAACATTTATATGCCTCCTAAGACGTATCTAGAAGGTCAACAATAGTTCCCATTAGCTTAGATGACCTTGTAACAACGTTCTTTAAGGCCACGGATTCTATCGCGGTGGAACTTGGTAGTCCGTGAAACGAAGGAGTTATCACGTATATTTTGCACCTCTATTGGGAACTTGAACTGGCGTCCTTTAAGGTGATTGTCCAAGGAATGTATGTAACAGGTGTTAATCGGAGAGTATAATGTCCGGGTAGTATGGTGGATGCAATAGCGTTTCCCATCCAAGAAGCAGAATGGTATCACGGGTCATCCTAACAACGTGGAGCTTAACCTTGCCCTGTACCATGAGGACTCTTTTTAGATTCAGAAGTGCTTGCTCCAGAGATTTGATTTGAGTTTTTCTTGAACGCGACTCAACTGCTGACAGTACACACTTGCATTGATGCTCTGATGAGCTACTACGGATTTACGATGCACGATGTGGCAGGAAGCCTACCAAACACACACGAGAAACTTGTCCTGGTACAGTGCTCGTTTCGGCTGTTTTGTAGTCGGTTCATAGGATGCTAACCAATTATGACGGCGCCGTGGAGCTTCGTACAGGACACACTTCTCATCGCTACCAACGCCCTGTCCAGAAACGGTTGTTTCCTCAGAGGAGACAGCTAAGAAACACACTTGCCTGCTCGCGTTCCCTTCTTGCCCGGGTCAAATCATGTAGGATATAGCGATGCAACATGTAGCGTTTCTCAAGTTGATGAAGGTGCCGCCGAATGGTTTCTCCAATCATATTGAATTGTAATCTCAATTCCTCACACGTCTGGCTACTGCTCGCCTCAATTGCTGCCTGAACATCTTCATTTTATACATGTATTGATCTTCCGGCACGTGATGCGTCTGCGAGTGTTTCGTCACCGTCCTTAAACTTGTTTAATCACCGCTGTACTGTTCATGTAGCCAGGACACTCTCACTAAATGTCTGGCATATTCTCCACTCTGCTGCAGCGGTGTCTGACCCCAGTTTGAACTCTTTCAGAATACACGTCTTTGTGATACTCTGAGAAGATCCCATGTTCACTTTGTCCTTAAGCAAGTCCACGGTGTAACTGAATTGTAAGAACTAGACAATATATTGGATATACTAACACAAACAACTTATCTCCATTTGCTTTCAACTCACTGTGTGAGTGCCAATTGAACACAAACCTCCACAAAAGGGGACAGAACTTTCTTGATTACACTGTTCAACAAATTTTGATCGAAAGTATGTAAATTCTTTGAAATTGCGATTTTTACATTCATTTAAGCATAATATGAAAGGAAATGATAATACAAAAATTTTCTTAGCTCAGGTTGTGAAAAAAACGCCCTTGTACAACAGTAGCTGTACAAATGTATTAATATTTATAGAACATTTAAGCAAAATCCTTGTAAAAACCTACATTTCACTTTTTCTTTATCTATTTCACTGTGATGTGATAAGCTGTGGAGTTAAGAAGCACTCTAACCTATAGCTTTCTATACCCTTTTACTTCCTTTTTAAAAATTGCGCAAATACCAGTTTCATAGCGATACAGAAAATAAAGTAACCGTGGTCAAGTTAAACATTAACAATTCCGTAATAAAAATCAGTATTAACATCAAAACATGAAAAATATGTACAAATACCTTTTTGCGCAAGAACTACACTGCAATGTAGACAAAAGTTTCAAGTGATCCCTTGTACTGGATTATGTTTATTTTATTTTGAGCGTCTTCGCTTGGCTTGCCTTTTGTAGGCTACATCTGGAGCATCCCTTGCAATAGTCCAACAGTAGTCGGCCTAAATGTTAGAACTCCACTTTCCCTCATATCTCTTCTCCATGGCTGCAATATTTTGATGGAAACGGTCACCATGTTCGTCAATTACTGCTCCACAATCTTCGGGAAAGAAGTCTAGATGTGAATGAAGAAAGTGGAGTTTCAGAGACATATTCCAACGAAGATTTTTGTAGCACAATAACAAGTTTGCTACCAGTTGTTTGTAATTTGTTGCTCGGTGTCTTCCCAAGAACTGTCAACAAACACTCTTCAAGCTTTCCCACGCAGCTTTCTCCTCACCTTGCAGAATATCGTCGAACTTGTGATCTTTGAATAGTTGCCTAATCTGTGGCCCTATGAAAACACCCTCTTTAACTTTGGTATCACTTAATCGAGGGAATTGTCCTCTTAGGTACCTATAAGCCTCATCCTCTTGGTTCATGCTCTTAACAAAACTTTTCATAGGATCTAATTTAATATGTAAAGGGGGAAGCAAAATTCGGTTACGATCTACCAGTGGTTCATGCTGCACATTTTTCACTCCCGGCTGAAGAGTTTATCTGGTCCTCCAATCACTTATGCGGTAATGAGATCCACGATCTCTACTGTCCTATTCACATATAAAGCAACAATACTTTGTATACCCTAACTGCATACCTAGCAACAGTGCTATTACTTTAAAGTCACAACAAATGAGCCACTGAAAATCGTAATATTTAATGACTTGAAGTAAACGTTTCAAATTTTCACAAGATTCCTTCATATGAACTGCGTAGCCTACAAGAATTGAAGGAAGTTCATTTCCAATATGTAAAAGCACTGCCTTTAAACTCACCTTGGACGAATCTATAAAGAGCTTCCACTCCTTAGGTTCCTAATTAATTTTAAGTGCCCTCATGAGACCATTTACATCTGTACATGTCACAAGTGTGTCTTTCATAGTAAAAAATGAAGTGAACATCTTCTCCCTATTCCGATACACTGAAATATTTACTTTTTCCTGCAATAAATTCCATTGCTTTAAGCGTGACGCTAAAATTTCGGCTTTGCTTTTCGAGAGGTCCAAGTCTCTGATTAGATCACTTAGTTCCTCTTGATCTATGTGGTTCACAAGGAGGTTCTTCTACAACAAACGTAGGGTCCTTCAAAGTACTTGATTCAGGAGCTTCAACTTCTTGATCATTAGAAAAAAGATCGTATTCTTTAGGTGGGTCAGGAACAGGTAGTCCTTCTCCATGTGGAACAGGGCACATTGCATAAGGAATGTTAGGATAGATCAAGGACCGCTTCTTCTTCGTGGAAATTCCCTTCTTGACGGAAGGAACCATACAAAAATAACAGTCTCTGATGTGATCGCTTGGCTCCCTCCAAATCATGGGCACTGCAGAAGGCATTGAGCGCCCCTTCCCATTAATCCAATTTCTTAGATTGCTGGCACAAGTGTTACACACAATGTGGGATGCCCAAGATTTATCTTGGTCTCCAATTTTACAACCAAAGTAATATTGATAGGCTTTTCTTATTAGTGGTGTTATAGTCTGCTTTTGTGAGGAAAATGCCACTTCCAAACACGCGTAGCATGAGCTATCCGCACTGTTTACACAATTTGGCGGCATTTTTATTTATTGAAATCCTCAAAATGTCACTTGAAATAGTTACGACAACTATTTAAAAATATACATTCGAAATACCAGTATTTTTGCGTACTTGTAGTTGTATTTTTATGTCCTGCACTAGACAAACGTCACACCCAAAACGCTGATAACTGCACTAAACCTGTCTTTTCTAACAATAGCAGAACACTACTGAGATAAGGAACACAATGAAACCAAGCGTTCATATAGTTTCTCCAGTGTTGCCGGATCAGTGTAACATTATACCCCAAACGAAGTGAATATATTTATTTTTAAAGCGTTATTATTAGACATGCCTGTAAAACGAAAAGTAGAGCTAATATTCGAAAATAACTTTCAAATTCGTGATCAGCACCACAAAATCAATAAGAATTAGCTGATTTTATTCAATTTACATTTTCGTTGTTGAACAGTGTTACCTGTATAGGAAGCGTACGAACATGGAAACTTAAATAGTGCATGAAGCCAATTTGATTGAGTGCGTTTAAATTAGTAAAAATTATTTTCTAAAAAGATCATAATCTAACACTGATATGCGCTCATAATAAAATCATAATTCTTTTCTTTCAATTACGCAAATAAGCGGACGGAATGAATACTTCAGTTGTTTTAATTATTGTAATGTGTTGACATGTTTTCAAATGTGTTTTGTTTTTAAATTTCTTTCACACTCAGGTTCATTTGGTGCAAATATTAAACATGATTAATAAACGTACCGTATAACAGGTACCGTATACAGGTACCGTATACCTCCTTCCATTACCATACCCAAGAAATAACTTTAAAATCATATCATTACCCAAAGAAATTAATTGACTCTAGACTATCTGTTTCCGTATTACCCAGCCTAATTCCAAACTATATTTTCTAAAAACTTGGTAATGAAACAGACATAAGTTTTAGAAGGTTTACTTGAGATGTAATGCATTCATAAAAATGTGATTTTACCAAAGAAATTGGTCATCTGCTAAGGACATTTTTTTAAAAAAATATAAGTAATAACTAATTTCGATCAATCCTTTTACATTTGTGTAGTAAATTACCTCTGAACAGTAAAACATGTATACATTTTGTATCTAAGAATTATGTTTCACTCTAATGTTTTGTTTATGGAAAACACTTTTTGTGTATATTTTACCAATTTTGTTTCCTGCAATTAGTTAGACAATATTGAATCATGTTAAAACGTGAACAATATTTTTGTTCTTGTGTTTGCTCTTTACATAATAAGTTTTTAAAATATAGAGTAGAGTAGGCTACATGAGCAAAATTATTAAGTAGTGGCCGTATGAATGGCTCTCACACTACGGGATCAGAAAATAAGACTGGGATTGGTATAAAAAGTGCACTTTTATTGAGATAGGGGTTGTACAAGAAATCAGTAGTACTAGAACTGCCCGTATCCGGCTTTCTTATTATCCCGGCCCTCTTTCCTTCACATTAGGCTGGTTCTTCGATAAATATAGAAGCGTTACATGAGAATGCATACTTGGAAGTGTACTATCTAAAACATGTGGCTCTCAAATGAAAATATGAAGAAAGTTATCGGCTACTGCATATCAATAATAATGTAGCATATATAGATAGACAAAAGGTCGAAACGTGTGTTTTATTTCCTATTTCCACAGTAATCGAGATTGTATATAGTAAAAGAAACATTGGTGTAATGCATGAGCCATTCATAAGTCATTTGCTGTCGTACGACCAGAATCCTGCAATTGACGTTATTGCAGTTCTAGTAGGAAATTTCCGATAAGAACCAATTCTACCTCCATCAAAGATGAAAGGATAACATGTTTTGAGCTCGTGGTCAAAGGAAGAAGTTCATGTAGTTGTGTAGTATGAATGTGTCTGTGAGACGTCCGATGTAAAATACCGAAGTGCTTTGTCGTCGTCAAAGATGGTGGTGTAGGGTGAGGGACGTGACCATATTGTTCAAGCATCTAGGAGGACGGGGTTCAACAACCATTACAGATGAAAAATCAGAAACAATGATGGAATGAAAAAAAGCCGTGTTGTATTTCTGTATGCAGGACACACATGTTCCAAAAGTAATTTTTCAACGAGGTAAGCACTCTCAAAAATGCTTCAATCTCCTAGCTTTTCTTTCTGGGAAAATGAAATAAGCGTTTTTGTTTTATTTTTGCCTTGTATTTCGTGTCCCTTTCATAAATAACTCTGTCCACGGCTGCAAGAGTTTCATATATTACGAAAGTTGTATATTGATATCATTAGGAGAGTAATTCTACCTTCAAGCATATATCCAGATTTGCCAGATGATATTCGTATGTAAGTCCATTGGAAATTCCATGGCTTTTGAGTAGAATGTACGAGCAAAGGCATGTAAATAGCACAAACTGAATGCGCAGAAGGGTCTATTTGCGGTGATTAAGATTGTGGAAGCTAATGAAGTATATGAAATGGTAATCTTTGTTGCATGTAGGCGTTGACATTTTCAATGTCGTCAGCTTCGTTCGGTATCGTTGTAAGTTATGTGTTATTGAGGGGTTTTGACTAGGAGTGTTTTAAATCTACATGTGGGTTCAAAATAATAAGATTTTAATTCTTATTATATTAAAATAATTTATCAAATAAGATATGAAGAATAGAAATAAATTACTAAATTATTCATTGTAGCTTTGGAAAATTCAAGATTAATAATAAAACTCCAACTGACCAAACCCCAAACCAGTATATATATATATATAAATTATATCAAGATTTAAAAAATGAGTTTAAACCAAACTCGTTAAAGAGACAATTTTAAACCAGTATATTTATAAGTAATATGTGCCTCGCTGTTGGGATTGCTTATACCACTGGTAATGTACGTGTACTATAGTTACGAGAAAACAAGCAATAATTGACATAGTTCTACAGTGATGAATTAAATTTTAACACTATTTAGAAGTAAAGTATAAAATATTCGTGAAGGCAATTTCTTTTTTTAAAAAAATATACGTAGAAAATTTCAGAGATAGTAATTATTTGTTGCAGAGAAACTGTTGTAAAGAAATTTTATTACAATACTACAAAATCTACTAATAAGCTTTAAGTCTCAGAAGTTGTAACATATAAGCGATCATGTCGTTTCTGTGTTGCAATACCATGTCCTACGTAAGATCATTACAGAATGCAATTAACAAAATATATGTTCCCGTAGAATAAGAGCAAGAGTTATTTTTATTCGTAACAAACGAAAAACTTCTTAATACACAAAAATTTGTTTTCTTCGACATTCATTATAAATAGTTTCATTATTTTTATACATAATATGAAAGGACTGGTATATTTTCTATTAAAAATAAATGTGTCTCTTGTGCTTTATTCTTCTCTAATTAACACAAAACAGGTATGATTACTTACGTTACATAACTTTCCATTTCCATGAAATACTCTCCTAGACTCCTCTCCGTCCAATATTTTTATCCCTAATTTTTCACAGCCTCTCCTTGCTAAACAGCTACGAATAACAATAAATGTATCCGCCATCTTGTAGTCTATTATTATATTTCGATCTAAGAAAAAATTTCAAATTTAATTCATTTTGAGAAATCAAGGGACATATTTACCGGTCTTAACAATGAAGTCAATATTTTACGAAACCAGAAAAGTAATTACCCCTTCACAATTATGAGGATAGATTCCCAATACAGTATAAGTGACCGTAACTTCTCTTCGCCATCCAAATACAAGTAAACTTTGAATATTACATAGCATCCTCTTTCTTTGTTTTAGATTTCACATTCATAACGATCCTATGTTTTCCACCTCTTTTATCTACACATATTCTCGGCGCTCTGTTAAAATTTAATCTTTCCTCTCTATCTCTTAATTCATCTTCTTATGGATAACTTATTTCTATTCCTAAGCCCTTCATCTTTTCCTTCCGTTTGTCTCACTTGTTTATTATCAATTTCCTTACTTCTTGACTTAAGTTCACTCTTGACTAATTTATAATCTTCTTGGTACTAGTCATTTTCTCAGTTCCAGGTAGACATGCTGCTGACTCATTTCATATCATTTCTTATTTCGTTAACTGGAATCACAGTGCCTCAATAGTGGAGAAATCACCTATTGGTGAGAGGGTTCTCTGGTTCAACTTTAAACCATAGAATTTATAGTATTCAACAACATGTCTGTGAATTTTCTTTGTTGCTCTCGCTTCTGCTCATTCCACCAGTTCTTCCATAATAATTTACTTTCATTAATAATACTTTTCTTTTACTCAAAGAGGGCTTTCACGTGGAACACTAATACAGTATCAAGCACGTGGTTGTGAACTAATACATTTATCATATTATACTTATTTAGAACAAGAGATGCTACATGTCGGTCATAAATCCTTTGCAGATGCTTCGATTTTGTAACGTCTGTTATTTTTCGGGAGGTGACAAAATTAAGAGATCACGTATACTAAGGAAAGAGTTCCATTGTTCGACTGTATACGTATACGATTTATTAATTTAAACGTTTGACAAGATAGTGTTAAGTAACGTTGGCGTAAATCCCTTTGATGACATGTTTGAATTGTTCTTCCTCTTTTGAGTTTACAAGTCTTGAAACTAGTCTTTTGTTGTTCGGAATGGATTGTTGATTGTTCAATGTGATCAATTTTACTAGTTACTTTAGGCAGGGGCAAATCTAGGGGGCGATTGGGGCGATCGCCGCTCCCCTGGAATGTATTTTTTTATTTTAAAAATAAAACTTATTCTAAGAATTGTCACCTTTGTATTATAAATGCAAAATAAAACCTACTGACTTCGAAGAACCGCCCCCCCCCAAACAATCCGCCTGGATAGGGCTCAGGCAGGAAGGCTATGGGCGAACTTTTGTTACCTTCTATTATAAAAGTTTCTTGTACAAAATACAAATAAATATTATAAATAAGTATAACTTTTTATATAATGTGGCGATTTGTTACTGAATATAGGAGCCTAATGATTCCGTGTTTCAGGCT
Source organism: Thermobia domestica (assembly GCF_964235325.1). Classification (NCBI taxonomy): domain Eukaryota; kingdom Metazoa; phylum Arthropoda; class Insecta; order Zygentoma; family Lepismatidae; genus Thermobia; species Thermobia domestica. The sequence continues at coordinate 262,922,443 of NC_137458.1, read as the reverse complement.
GTGCTGTTTACGTACCTCAAATAACCATGTGTCTTAGAGATTATAGGATATGTGGTTTTTAATGATTATGTGTGTCGGAAACGGATAATAAGGAGCTTTTAATGAACTTTTCAGAGAGTATAGGAAAGATATGTTTAAATGACTAAGCGTTTTTAGAGAGTTTATGGTTGATTAACTGGGCTAAATTGATGTTTATCCATGTGCTGTCACTTTTTGTTTTGAGATTTCTGGTGGCTCCGTTATTGTCTGATACTTACCGATCCTTGTCGATTACCGACATTGTTTCTTTTCTGAGTGTCGTGTGAAGTATATTTATAGCTAGAACCTAGTGTTGAAACACGTGAAAGTTATCCAGGGCTGTACGCAGTTACCACGAAAAACGATGGTGATATTTCCATGTGGATTTCAGTAATCGAATAAACAAGGTTCCCAAAAATGTTCTTACGTATAAAATATTTCAAAGTAATAATAAGTGTTTTTAAAATATCCAATAATTTCGGCAAACTCCTAATGAGAAAAAATACCCTTATATATACTGCAACCACAAATTCAACAAAATTAAGAGGAGTTGTATACAAGCAAGAGATGTGAACTATTTTCGTCAGCTGTCTCGAAATGATTTAACCCGCTGTTGGATATCATGACTGTTTACATGCTGCTCTTATTTAACATTTATTCTTACTTCTTAAACGGAAGGTTCTGGCTTCGAATTCCTCCACCTCATCTTGATTTTAAATGGTTGCAGTTTCTATCCCTGTTTCAGCAAGTAAATGACGAGTTAATTCTTGCAAGTATGGGAAAACTCTTAGTGCTCACCAATTGTGCGCGAGATCCTGGGTTAAACCCAGCTCGCGCCAATTTCTGTTTTAAGGTAGGCAAACAATGTGTTATGTTTACTCGGAGTTCTTCCGTTTCTTCTCACATTCGTCCTATGACAATTTATTTCATTACTTCACCGATGTTTCTGTTAGTATCGGAACACAATCCTTGGATGTTAGACTCCAAAGAAAGAAACGAATGATACTTTTAATAGTTAAACCGGACATACAAAACATGTTTCACATTATTATACCCTAAGGTTAGTCGATTTTTACATTTTAAATCCACTGGTTAGATTCATAGTTTAATGTGGATTCTAGCAAGATACATTTTCGTGACTTCCTGCCATTCATTCAACTCATGACTTCCAACCTAGGGCTGTTCTCAAGATGGAACGGGACTTATTAAAGTGATGAGTTTCGAGACGAGACGGAAATCTTACAATAGGAGTGGATACATTTCTCGATTGTTTAGATTCGAGTGTAGCGTCCCTTTTATAGTGTATAACGTCCATAGCGTCCGTTAACATACATAATTTACTGAAGTATTGATAAATTTAAACAGAGAATATGCCCGCAAAAATTTCCAGATTTCTGTTGTTTACAATATGTTGAAGATTAACGTTTGTGTTAATATAATTAACATTGAGTATAATTACTTGTTACTGCCATCTAGTATGTGTCGCTATTCCTTTTCAAAGCATTAACTCCTGTGCATGTATTTCACGATTTTGGTCTATTTTATCTCTGATATAACTCAATGATTTGACTTCCGGTAGACATTTAACCCATACAAGCTGTATTTTAACTTCTTTGTTTTTCTTTTCTTTACATAAAAGAAACCAACAGAAGTATGATTTCTCATTTGGAAGACAAGTCCGTTCAATTTCCCATTGTGAAATTACGGTAGGCTCCTAAAATGCGTCAATTCGGTAGTGAAGCTGGCGGTAGTGAGTCTATAACTCCTGCTTCAAATATATTAATAATGTCGGAGACAGAGCCGGAAGCTGGATTCACATAAAAATACAAATTGTTGTTTTCTATTACAATTGTCATTATTTAAGTAGCAACGTTGTAACATTAATGTGTTCTAGTTTTTACTAGTTTCAATTTCAGTAGAATTATTAAAACTGAGACGCGGAATCCATCTCAAAAACCATTTCTAGTTATATCTAACAGTGTTTGGTTTATGAACATCTAAACTTAAACCGAAAGTAACGCCAGTAAACTTCCATCATATTCTAAAATTACATACCTTTTCAAACGTCATTGCGTTTTCAATATTGTATATGTACAGATGGTGATCAGAAAAATGGAAACACCTGAACGAAATTGCAACTTACGAGATTAATGTGGTGTCGGGCCACCTTTCGCCTTCAGAATAGTCTTGATGCGACATGGGATGGAGGCATATAGGTCGTGAATTGTAGCAAGTGGAATTTTACACCATTCCTCGTGCAGGGCATCGGCCAGTTCTGTGAGAGAGGATGGAGGTGGAAATCGTCGCCGGAGTCGTGTTTCCAAGACGGAGCACAGATGTTCAATTATGATGAGATCTGGGGATTCGGTGGGCCAGGAGAGGTGTTGAACTTCATCCCGATGTTCCTCAAACCACGCTGCAACAATGCCAGCTGTGTGAATGGGTGCATTATCATTCTGGAAGATGGCGTCATTGTCCGGGAACAACATCTGGACCATAGGATGCAAGTGGTCTCCTAAAATTGCGACATAATCGTTGGCACTGATTCGTCCGCTAAGTGTGTCCACAGGACCCAATGAAAACCACGATATGGCGGCCCACAGCATCACCGAGCCTCCGCCATGTTTCACAGTTGGGCAGAGACACTGCAGATCATAAGCTTCTTTGGGCATTCTCCACACATAAACACGGCCCGTGGTTGGGAATAGGGTGAAGGATGACTCATCCGACCATATCACACGTTTCCAGTCTTCAAGTTGCATGGTCGCAGCACCATTTGCGGCGTGCGAAAGCGTTATGGTCGCTGAAGAGCGGTTTGGCCCATGCAACACGACCCCGTAAGTTCATGTGATGTAATTCTCGGCGGACTGTGATTGTCGAAACAGGGTGGGGGAGGTGCTGATTGAGTTCCTCCGTCACTTGCTCCCCAGTGGCAGGACGGTTCTGCGTGACAATGCGCTTTAATACCCGGCGTGACCTGTCACTCACGATTTTCTTCCGCCCACTGTTCCGCTTTCCCGATGTGGTTTTCCCGTGTGTTGTGTAGGCCGTCATCACTTTCGACACTGTCCCACGCAACACACCTAACACAGTAGCCACTACCGTCACACTCACTCCACATAACCGTGCACCAACAATTTGCCCTCTTTGAAAATCTGAGAGGTCTCCCATTTTACACTATCTCCGTCTGCTGCAGCCACTGGACACTGCTGTTCCACTGCGCCTGACATAGTATGGAGCCCGACCTAACACACCACCACTAGCGGTCCGGCGCTGCGGGCGCCACGACACCACTGCCAACCCATACATCTGCCGTGTTGCCAACTACAGGTGTTTCCATTTTTCTGATCACCATCTGTATATGTATATGTATTTCTATATGTATTGCAAACAAGGTTGCTTTTAGAAATTATTGATAGAAATACCGTACTTGTTCCAGGTAAATGCTTTCATAGTTTATACTGTATTCACATGGCGGAGCTGGTTGGCTGATAGAGCTTTAGCATCCTTTCTAGTGTCTAGGCAGTATGAAATGCGTAACTATTGTACCTAGGTAAAGGTGAAATAGATACCAGCTTAGTGCATTCAAACATCAAGGTTTTCTCATCGGGACCCCTTTTACGAAAGGTGTGCGCGCGCTCTGTGTACTAGATCAATGCATGGCTGCTTGGCTAACGGAACGTTAGAGAAAAAAGGAACATAAAAGCGTATTATATAAGAAAAGTGGGTATTTGTTCGGCTGCAGATAATCGACATGTTACAGTACCTAATCGATCTGTTTCGACGTAAGCTTACTTTTCATATACTTTACTGTTAGGTAATGTTTATTGGTTACTTTAGTGTCCCTAAATTTGGAGTAACAAATACATCTCTACATGGATGAAGGAGGCCAGGTCCAGTGACGACGCTAAAGCAGTAGGTAGATGGGTTGGAGCAATTTCTATCCTGATACTAGAAACTTCCGTAAGCGAGTAAATACTCTGGCACTAACGTTAGAAGTTTGCAAAATAATTGGTGGAATCACAGTTTACAGAGACACAAAATTTAAAATTTACGAAGAAATATGAAATATAATTTTGAAAGCGCATTTCCTAAGGAATCCTTATCTGTGGGATCGATATTTCTTGAGAAATATTATAGTAAACGTTGCATTACTCAAGCAAGTAAATTCTATACGGACATATACCTTTATTGAGAAGTTGGCCGTCCGCTTGGTTTTCAACCAAAAGTGTATTAAAAGTTACGAAAATTTTAAAATCATTGATTTTATGTTCATTTTCGGAGCCGCCATCTACGAAATTTTACCCGGGCTGAGTATAATAGAATATGGACGTACTTCATAAAAAATATAACGCATAAAACACGAACCCCCTTGTAATATGTTGTCACTAGGAATCCAGCGGGGTGCAACGAGTGGCTTAGTCCGTAGATAGCATGCGCGTGAGCGACGGTTCGTATACACATATACGGGGATAGTAGAAATACACTTTATATGACATATCATTCATGCATTGTGTGTTATATGGCTTTATGAAACTTCTATGAATAGTTTGTATACTGCCTTGTCATAACAATTTATTTTATCGGTATTTTCCTTTTGGAGTACTATATATATTACAAAAGTTGGATTTTTAGTAATGACAACAACGGTATATCTTGGGAAGTAGAGTGCTTACAAGATTCGAAGTTTTACAGGCTCTCGATATCATCACCAGCATTGTGAATCACACGTTCCCAGTGATATGGAAGCCGCTGGATTCTGTTGGCAGTGCCCAATCTTTGGATAGTTTGGATGGAGCGATTGGTCGCCCGGAGGAAATCATCAACTGTACGGAAGCGTGTCCCACGATGTGTTTACTTCTTCTTCGGGAAGAGGTCATAGCTCCAAGGACTTAAATCTGGAGTATATGGGGGTGATACAGAAATTAACCAAAACGATGCAACAAATCAGTGAGCGCACCTGCTGAACGTGCCCTTGCATTGTCATGCAGAATGATGAGTGGGTTCGTCAGGAAGTGGCGTCGTTTTCCACTTACAGCTGCTCGCAGATTGTTTTGTAAAAATTGCAAGAGTACTCTGCACTAACGGTGTGTCCTTGGGAGATGGTATGGTTTATGATTACATCATCCCAGCCTAGCTTTCAGATTGGCTGGGGTATTTTGAAATGTTGGTTTTCTAGGTGACCAAATTTGACGTCACTCTTTTGATTGCCGTTTCAGCTGTGGTTCATACGCTCTATCCCAGGTCTCATCATTAGCAATGATCCACTGATTCACGTTGATACCGCTTCAAGCGTGTTCGAGCCGCATCATATTCCAGCCACTTGTGTTGTGTATGTATGTTCGAGCATAACTCTCGAACGACTAAGTTATTAATTAGTCTCACAACTCAGCGACTAGTAACATTTAGTTATGCCCCGATTTTTTGACACTATAATTAGTTAACGGGTCCTATCAACTTCCTGGATTATACCTTACGGCTGCCTGTTTTAGTTCTACTGAATACTACTATCAATTATTTATGGATTCTCCTCACAGCAGGAAGAAACGTACGACTTGGGTTCACTTTCACTATTACCCCACAGTATTAACCACAATGTGCATCACTTAAAAGGCGAGAAAAGTGCTTATTGTAACCTCCAAAATATATTCCATTCGTGTATATAAAGGTTACAAAGTTATAATGGTAATCGTATTTCGAAATGCGAAGTGCAATTTGTGTTTATTTAAGTAGCTAATTGTCGACATTCATACTAGTGATTCGTATAGTGATTATTTTCTACTGCATAATTATTTTATACATATAGCGCATCTAATAAATAAGTATATTATAATTTTTTTCAATGTGTTTTCGCCTCATGTGTGAGTAGGATTTTTGTGTCAGGATCTAAACGATTGGCTAATGTCCTTGAGGATTTCAAGATGAGACATCCGAACCTCTCGGTGCTTTATGTTCATCTTAATGTTGAGACCCCTAGAGCGATGAGGGTAAGTTTTGTAATTCCGTTTTGTATATGTTCTCTAATGTCTTAACCAGGTATATCCCCCTGTTTTGAAAGCACACATTGATTGAACACGAGGAACAAATCTATAAAGCTGTTACATATATAGAGGCGCCTAAAAGATGCCCGAGAAGAGACAGTTGGTGCTCGAATATTTACATTTACAGCATAAATATCGCTTTAAAGCAGGAACCTGACTCGCGGTGGTTAGTGCTCAAACAGTTATCGCTGCAGAAACAATGCCGCTCGAGATAGTGAATCGAATAGAGTCTGTTTGTACTTGAATACCCATAGAACTAATAACCTAATATACAACGAAACAGATATAACCACATAGCTATAATTACTCTTACAAAAAATAAATGTAATGAGACTTATGCAAGATTCATAAAAGAAAGGAAAGAGAACCCTACTCAGATGGTAGAATTTAGTAATGAAAATAAGGAGAACTTCGTAAGCTTGGAACAAAAAGAGGAAGAAAATTTTGCCGAGTTAAGGAGTGAATTAGGTCAAACGTTAGACGATATACAAAACAAATATCGTGAAAATAACCAGGAAAAAGTAAGTACTGGAAATAAAATACAACGATTTGAACTCCAATTAGAGACATATAGTCCTAGTGAAAATATAATACAGGAATCTGAAACCCAATTAAACGAAGATACTTCTAGCACAAATGAAATAGATGAATCAGAATCCCAATTAGACATAGGCATTCCTAACCAAACTCGAAATAGACACGGTAATGAGTCTGCTTATTTAAGATCCAATGACAACACTAATAGTAGTAGTAGTAAATATTCTGAAGTCAAGATTGTTTACAACAGAAGTTGTAAGTGCACTTAAACAGAAACCAACACAAATCGCAGGTAGAAAAGAGACATATGTGATAATTGCTAAAATAATAAGCAAAACCTAATTTTCTAGGTAACCATCGAAACTATACGTATAATCACTGTGTAAACAAAACGAAGCTTAAAAGGAACAAGTACCAAAACTGTGCAAAAGAAAATAATGACAGAAATTGTGGAAATGGGCAATTACCATCACGTAATCAAAGCTAAAATAAGAAGTAATGGTGGAATCGCAATTCACGTGAAAATCGTAAGAATATATTAGAACAAATTAGGAATCATTGAGGAATAGACAAAACTATAACTGTAACTATCAAGATAGAAAAAGTAACCATAGAAAAAGAAAAGGAAAGAAAAGAAAAAAGTTACTGAGACTTTCATGTAAACAAACTATTCAAAATGTATTGTCAAAATGGCTAGCCGTAACGGATTAGTTTCCTAGTGAGTCGAAACGACCCACTAATTATTTGTTAAGTTTCAGCCGTCTCAAAGAGACATTATTGATATACATTCTCCTTTTAGGAAAGCGACGTAGTTTATATGTTTCCAAATTAAGTTGAAATAATAAAATAGATAATAAGTGAATTTCATATTATTTTCATCTACCGATCAGGAAGACCAACGAGAAAACGTATGCATTTCTTTTGCTTTTAAGTTGTATATCGGTTAGGCGATGAATATGTCTTGTTTTTTCTTTCTTATCCTTTTAAAGCCAACAGCTGAACTTTTCGACCACATGCGTTGACGTGTACAAAGAATTGACAATATAACTGCTACATCCCTTTTCCTCTTTTAGTTTTACTCCGTTTTGAACCTCACTCTTTTATCCAAGTACCAGTATTGCAAATTTTACTAATAATTTACGTTTAATTCCATGTCGTTAATCTTTAAATTTAAATCTTAGAATTTAAGACTCTCAGTTAATAATAACACTCATTATATGCGTAAGGGAACCGCCTTTGCTAAAAGCGGTTTACTCCAGTGACGTGGTTTCCGGACCCTAGCTAGTGGAAGGACATTTTGGCTTCATAATATATCTTTTCATTAAGTGTTTTAAATTTTAAAATCCCTCTCGAATCATCTACCACTTTCTAAATCCTTCAAAATATGTTTACATGTAATTTATAATTAATGTTTAACATTTTTAGAATCATTTGCAAAGCTATGTTAAGATGCACTGGCTAAGACAGATTTTAGTTGTTGCTAATTAAATTTATTGGTAGATTTATGACTTAGCATTTGACCTAATGCTTAGAATACCAATCTCAAAATTTTCCTTTTTAGTGTTAATCCTAGATTTTGGTTTTCAACATGATAACTTTATTCTAATTCTGTTGAATTCCATTTATGTCGTTACACAATCTTGACTTAATATTTAATTTGAATTTCCACGACATGATACATTTTGTTGGAAGAAGAAAACTTGGAAAGAGGTTGGACTTAGATCTATCGAAAAATTTCTATGTTGAACATGTGAGTGTGTAGGGATGTTTTGTGAAAAACATGTTTCTCGAGTTAAAGTAATAATATTCTATTCATAGAATGAACTACGTAAACAAGTACTATGATGGTAGACGATCGTCTTTTCCCCATATTCATATGTGTGCTGAAATACAGTGTGTTTTATCTCTATATTTTCCTATAACTCCGAATAACGTTCTTTTTGTCTTCTTCAGGCACACTTGGCGACCGTAGGAAAATTTCTTCATATTGGATATTTTATGGGGATATCTATACATATTTTACTGGGATGCAACATCTCCTAGAGTTGCAGTTTCATTGGAAAACTGACTTTTCTAACATATTGGAGATTTCATAGGTTACTGTATTATATCATCAATTGCAGAATATAGTTTATTTTCTTCTTTTTCATTAATCTATAACTAAACATGTCTATTCCTCTATTAAATAATTTCATTGTATATTTCAACAAAATAATATGTAGTATATTTTGTTTTCTAGTAATATTTCAGCAGATATTTTAGTATTTATAGGTCATAATTTTAGTATGTGTATTTGGATCATAATATGTTGTAATGTTTTTCTATACAAAAAATTTGTGAAAGTTATATTTAAGATACAATTTCTTCCAAAATTATTTGAATACTAAGACAGATTTCTTCAAGATAAACTTATTATGTTTCCTTTCAGTAACATGAAGCGGTAATATTTTAGGAAAATTCCTTTCTGTTAACTATCTGACATACTAGATAACTTTGAATTTCAATGTATTTATTAGAATGTATTGAATACCTTTTCTAGCTAAGATGATTAGAAAGTGTGTCATAACTGTGTTTCGGAAAGTTAATTTTGTTGTTTTAGATACAACCAGAAAATTGTAACGCCTTGGCTATACTTTTGTGTTTACAACCCATGTTTCTCTTTTACTAGATCTAGTATAGATTACTTCGTAAAGAAATGTTTTTTATAATGCATTTGTATTTTGCGTATCCACACATTTGCTTTTTCCTAGGTGGAAGACCAAATGTCGGTATTTGGTTGATGTTCCAGAGTGGAGTGCCTATTACTGAATATTAAAATGTTCATATTTAAATTGTTTATAGAAGCATTTTTCTAAACGTCTATGGTTGCAGGCGTCTTTTCATGTTTCTACACTTGCATTGCAGGAATCGATTGCATATTATGTACTTGTATTGTACATTTTCCAGCTATTGTTTTGGTCAGTACATGTCGTAATGACAATTATTCTCAGGAACATTTGGACTAAGTGCGTCAACTTCCATGATATACAGACTTTCAAAAAAATCCATTTAACGTAGTATAGTTTTCAACGTCTCATTAAAGAGTATTTTGCAGATAACATCTACACATTCTGGTAACCCTACATTTTATATATTTTTCAAAGAAAATACAAAATTTTTATTCTGGGTCTTTGCTAATAATAATAGCAACTTTGTTTCAGAGCAAAATTACGTTTGTCCTGTACATTGTCGAACGAACTCTCGATCTTTTATATGGCAAACAGAGATTTCTTCGAACCTATTGGCATATTAAAATTTCTTGATACATGTTACTAAATCTGACCTTTTTACATACGGTTTCATAATTGTTTTTTGGAATCTCTACTGGCGCCAACTTTGACAGTCAAGATTACTTATTTGGGAAAACAAATTTTTGTTCTTTTCCTCTAAATAGCACAAAATATTACCTTTATTCGAAATAGCGAAAAAAAGGAAATACAGTTAAAAAGTTTACTTTTGTTTGCATATTGTTAATCAACAAGGAGTTTATATTTTGATTCATTTTATTTCTTCAGTAATTTTTTACATTTCTTCAATATACAAGAATATTAATATTTTTGTATTGTTATCACATTTTCAATATCTTAATACGTTTTATATTTTCTGCTATTTCCATATTCATCCATGTGTCAATATTCCCTAACATATATTGAAATGTTTAATGATATTTTTTGAAGCCAATATTTTTATGAATTGATTGGTTGATTGATTTTGAGTTTTACGTCCCGTTCAGCAGCGAGGCTATATGAGACGTGGACCTACTGATTAACGTGGAATCCGAACCACATGAGCTCCCGCCGGGAATCGAACCCGGGTCTCCTACGCCAAAGGCGCGTACGCTAACCGCTTAGCCACGGAGGAGCTCATTTTTATGAATAGTTATGGTGTACTTATTTCCATTTTATATTATATATACAATATTAAGCGATTTAATCGGAACACTTAAAAAACACTTTACGGATTACAGAAATCTTCGTTTTAAGAAAGTAAGAATTTAAATAATTATTATAAACGTTCTATGCGTAGTTACGTTGCAAACTGAAAAAGAAAAAATACCACACAATTGTTTAAACCATATCTCGTCTTTCTCACCAGTTCAACGCTGAAGAACAACGTGGGACATTGAACATGGATAGACAAAAAAACATTTATTCGTAAGTAGTGTGGAAGAAGTGGAAGATAATAGAGTGGTACCGAAGCAATCATTTAAAAGGATTTTATTACTTCACGTAACAGATGTGTTGAAAGTTCTTCACGCAGAAACTTCAATATGTTTTAATGTAGTAAAAGATTAACAAGTTATTAACTAACTATTATAAATAGCTCTTAGGTTAAAAGCCAGTAAACTTGTATGCACGTAATCAGTTCTCACACCATATCATAGCGTTGCCAAATAAGTTATCATAATTTTTGGTCAGAAATTTAATTTTATTCCAATTTCTTTGATCGGTCCTGAGTTCTCAACCTATACTTCCTATAGCCTTGACAGGTTTGTCTGTTCAAAAGCCAATTACATAACCATTACCAGGTTATGCAAGAATTTTTTTGGCACGCTTTGTGTGAGATGAGATTTGATTTGGTGGCATAGTTATCCAGCGACGTCATTTCAATTTTGATATTGGGTGGGGAAAAACTCCGCAATGTGAAAAGATTTTTACGTTTTTCATTGATATATAATTATGCAATGTATTAAGCTAAATCTGAAATTTAGTGGGTCAAACGACACCCCTGTGTGTATTGTACGTCATATATTTTTAAACTCACATAAAAATAGAATCTTATCTATTTTCTCAAAACGTAAGTATAAGGATTTACTCCGTAACGTTGTTCAGATCAACCTGAGCCATCTATTGGAATCTGTCTAGTTTCAGAGATTTTTTCTTTAAATACTGGCGATATTATAAAATTTTTCATTTGACTAGGAGAAAATAGTAGTTATTAGATGTCAGATGAAAACTTAAATTTTCTTGCTCTTTAATACTGATATTAGTGTTGGTCTAAAGAAAATATCACATTGAACGGTATCAAAATATTGTATATATTTCACAGATTTCATTTATGTATTGCTGATATACAATTATTTAAAAAAAACTTTGTATGAGAATTATAATAACTCAAAGTAATAAATTCTGAATCATATTTTTTAATTAATGCTATTTGTTTGAGGCGATATTTGAACTGGTCGTTTATCAATTACTATACAGTACTCATTGATAGCTATTTCTCAACAACACTATGAGAAATGTTAATACGACTTCCTCATGGTTATAATGGTCAGTTTACGAATTACAACTTCATTTAAGATGGGATTTATGTGGTGTAAATCATATGGTAATTTTGTTTCCTAAGGATTCTGTACTACAATGGAGGATAATATGCAATGCAATCCAATAAAACCGAGTGATCGTATGGTACTATTGTATTACATGATCAAAGGTAAAAGATCTTGTTGTTATACAGAAAGTTATATGGCGACTTCACTGAGCAAAATATATGCAATTTAGCGCAGTGAAACAAAGTTCAGTATCTTTGAATTTCGCGTTTCCATATTTAGTTTGTATTTTCAACTGGTAATGTGTTTCGTTTGTTACAATATAATGTAATACATTTATTTAAGTTTCTTGGGCAGAAAGTTCCTTTAAGTTTAATCCAAGAGGTTGATTCAGCGAATAAGTCTTGAAAATAAAAGTTTATACAAAATGGTATGTGTTATTTTTAAATTAAATCGAGCCAAACCTGTGGTGATTGCTAATTGCTGCAGAATATAAAGTTACCAAAAGTACACCAAGATGCCTTCATTAACACATCTATTTTTAGCAATAGTATATTAATGTACTATTTTATGCAATAGTATTTTAATATTAAGTTACATACACAGATTCTAATGATAGTTTAGTATAAAATTTTAACTGCTGCTTATTTATAATATAATGTAAACTTTCTTTCATGTACTGTAATTCTACTTTTTCCTGAATTTGTAGTAGGGGTGGTCGCATTAGTTTTGTCATTTGCTATCTTTCATAGCCGATCCATGGTTCAAACAAAGAAAAGAAGCCAGCTGTGTCTGTAATAATTATTCTTTCGTATTAGTTTTTTAATGGAAGTACTAGGTTCTACAACTAAAATACCTAAATTTGCAGCGTCAAATTCTTATTCAATTCTTAATTCCTCATTAATGATAAAATACTAAAGAAAACAACAAGTGTTGACGGTAAAATTGTCAACAACAGCATCGTTACAACCTTGAAGTATGGTCACCATTAAGAATATGTACCTGACGAAGAACAAAATGGCACCATTTTATTATTAAACTTCATAACGATTCTTAAGCATTGGCAAATATCACAGCGTACGAAATACTAATTCCACATGAAGCTAGTAGATGTCACTACCTGACCTATCGTTGTAAATCAATGCAATATTATGGATAAGGAAGTCCATAATTAACTGCATAATATGATCTGGACTTAGAGGTGGTTGGTGGGGAAATTTCAAAACAAATTCAACGATGTAAGTGGAGTTTACGAAGCAAAACGTTGTCTAAACTAAAAACATACAATATATTAGATCTTACTAAGATGTAAAACAATATACTGGCGAGTGTAAAGCCTCATGTGTAGTTTTTTTTTTTTTTTTAATCAAGGAAATGGAATTTGTTCTTAATCTAAATATTGATTTTGTATGAGAACACACTGGATATTAATGTAAAACTCATAGTGAATTATATCTTCACTAAGCTCTTCATTAGATACTAAAAAGATTACAGTAAATAATGCGGTTAATATGAAATAACACATAACTTACTCTGAAACTTAAAGTTTTGTTTAAGTTCAATAAAGTCCCAAATTAATAGATATATCAGTTAATGCACAATATGAAGATTAATAAATAGATATTCATAAGGTTAAATTATCCGAGAAAAATATATGCCGTTAAAAATTACGTTGTACGACGGCGTTATTATTTCGGAGTTTCAATTCGACTACAAAATATTGTTTATGTGTCTGCTGTTACTTAAGTTCCATTATGCTAGCACGTTACAGACGTAACGAAGGTTAGATGGTGGAAGTGGTATTTTTAATTATACGCTCAAAACATAACTGTCAGTTACTACATTCATCCTCGAGGCATTATATGTACATATTTTGGAAGTAATAGGGATGTAGTAGATAAGGAAATTGTTTCCTTTTGATTTTCCTAAAATGACAAGATTTGGCCAATAACTTATTACCATTTATTAACTACATTCAGTTCAATGTTACATCCAAAACTTGTAGCATTATAAGTACGAGACGAAATGTCGGTTCCTCGAACGGACAGATTAGGTTTATGTGAAATGTTCTAGACCCTTTCCTTCGTAGAATACAAATTTCCATGGAACTGTAATGCTTAAAACCTATAAGATTTCTTTTTTACTTTTGTAATAAATTTTGTCAAGATTTGTGTAACCTAGAATATGTCTTTTAATTAAAGGGGTATCATAAACACCCAGTTTGAGGTTGGTAATATATATGATTCAAAAGACAATTCAAACGGAGCAGAAAAATTCCAGAGGCCGAAAACTACGGATTGAACACTTCATTACTTACATTCCATTTCCACTAGTTTGCACTCCTTATGCCCGTAGGGATTAAAGTTCACTCAAGTACCATTGAAAATGTCACTATCGATATCAAAGGTTACTGTAACTATGGATTCGACAGCAATATCATTCGTTTTCGAATACTTTTTGTCACTCCCTACGACTTTCTAAAGAGGCACTAGGGTGTTTTACTAGGGTGGGTCGTTTTCCCACTTTCTTTGGAACGAAATGTAATACTTGGCAAAAGTGTCCCACCTACGAGGACATTGCAGGTATGGATTTTTTCAATTCGGATGAAATCTTCTGTGGAACTATTGTCTCAAAGTTTCAAAATTTCGCTGAAAACTACAAAAAATACCAAAGTTGTTCATTATTTTTAGTTATGTTAAGGTGAAGACATTTTTGGATTTATATATACAAGAGGCAATGAAAGCTGACATTCAAGTCTCAAAATGACAGTTATATGCCCCTGCGGTGTGATAGGGGCTCCTGCTCTGGGACCAAAAAACAGGGCAAACTCAGTACAATTAAGCATTTCTGCAGTTATTTCCGTCCTTGCTTTTTCCTTCAGGACTTGCTGGACCGATTACAAAGCTGAACGTGGATAGTATCGTCACTTGAGATGAGACCTGATGTCATCACTACGAGCCAAAATTCAAAACACAGTCCATAGAATGCCGATTCTTTCAAGCGCGGCATGCACGTTTTGCTTGATCGTTGGGAAAGTGGGAACTATGCCGAATGGACGAATGGTGTTGACTATATGGAAAAATGACAGTCTATAGCTGAAATATTGCTCTTGTTAGCTGTGCTGTTGTTATTTATGTATCTTCATTAGTTTCCATTAAAAAATAAGAGCATTACTTTCGGAATAACCTTTGTAGTTTTGACTGAAACTGTTACGATTGCTCAGAGATAAATCTAAGTAAGAGGGCTGAGGCACATATAACATTAACTGTATTTCAGGCAGCTTTAAGGGCTCAAATTATAACTTCTCAGCAATTTAGCGACATAACATCTGCTTTAATTGTAGACAGGAGCAAAATAAGGGGTGCGAAACTTTAAAGTTGCTCAGAATTTAAAAGAAAGTTCTAGAAATGATCATCCCATTAAAAGCCTATACTTTGATGGTCGAAGGATTGACACTAATATATACAGAGGCATTGTTATAGAATAGCAGGTATCATTTGTGGCTAACCTAACTCTCAATACGTTGGCCACGTGACACCATCCTGTTGCTATGCACAAGACGGCTATTTTCGTGTATATCATGAACGAATTCAAAGGTGGCTTTGATGAAGTTGAGGTTTTTGTGTGTGATGGAACAAACACCAACACTGGTTGGAATTGACGTATTGTTCGAAAATTAGAGGAACTAACAGAAACACCTACGCAATGAGCTATTTGTCTCTTGCATTTTAATGCACTGCTGTTATGAGCTCTCTTCACGCATATTGACGGCGCTTATTCAAGCCCCTATTCTTACACAGGTCCCATAGGTTCAAAACTATCTGAAAGTGAAAAGCTTTCAGTGGAGCCATTCAAACCACTAAAATGTGGCTTACCCCATCATAGTCCAGAAGAGCTCAGAAAATACAGTGAGGTCCTGAGATACTTGTTCCAGATATCCCAAGCCAATGATCGCGGAGCATGCCCGGAAGAGCTTGTTTCTATGACCCCTGGCAAACTAAATAAAGCTCGCTGGTTCACTACTGCAAACAGAATTTTAACATCGTATATTGCAACAAATAAACCTACCAAGAAATTAATCATAATTGTGACATTCATACATAGTCTATGTGGTTATAAAATACCATGTCAGAAAACAGTCTTCCATTGCTGATGGTTCTCGTCACGTCTTTGAGATCATTCATACGTCTAGATACTTACCAATGGAATACCACACTGTAACCGTTCACCCATTCAGACGAATGCATTCTTCGCACTCCCAGACAATGTTCTCGCCATGATGTCTGATGGTTGACTTGCTGTCCGACAAGATGTATTACATACGATTCTTACTGCTCGAAAACACGAAGGAGGGAATCTTCATAACTCCATTAGATATAACATCATTCCCAAACTGAATTTTGAGGCAAGATAAATGATTTATTGGGGAAGCACAGATGTTTCAATAACTGTACCACCAGTTCTAAGGACGGTATCAAACAAGTAACTCATGAACGAGCTTTCACTTCCTGACAACACTGTGCTAGAATGGTCCTTCACCGTCTATCAGTGCAGCACGGTAGCAGTAGAACGAATAGGGAAATTAATCATTGAAGCAGCCATCCGAGTATGTGGCAGCGATTTTAGAGGCGGGATGATCCGATAAACTTTATTTTCTAGGCAAGCTATGTCTAAATTTCAATCAAGGTCCAAATTTGTGACAATTTTTGCTGACAGTGACGAATCGGATCTGTTCATCAGGCCCCACCTATAGTTGGTTGGTTGGGTAGGGCTGGCGGAGGAACCCTGGGTGCACGACCTACACGTGGTGGGCTGTGGGTCGTTCGCCCGGCTATATGACCAGGTGAGCGAGGAGATGTACAACTGCTTAACTGCACTGAATTTGCCGCCTTTTCTGGTCCCAGAAGACGCGTCCCTATCCCACCAAGAGCATATAAATGGCATTTTGAGAATTGAATGTCAATCTTCATATCAACTGATATGTAGTTAACCAATAATATGTCTACTTTGTCATAACCAAAATTAATTAACAACTTTAACATTTTACGTAATTTTCAGTTAAATTTTGAAACTTTGAGGCCCTTCGGAGTTATAGGATGCAGATAACATGAAACATTTAACTTTAAAGGACGATAACTTTACACCTTTGGAACCTACTGTACTCGAGTCAAGACTTCACTTACGAACTAATATGTGCGCTATCCAAATATTCATGTTTCAGAATCATGTGGTACTCACGCAACGATTTTTATAGAGGTAGTTTTGCTACTGGTAGGCCTATTTAATTTGAAACACTCACCAACTACCTCTATAAAAAATGTTGCGGAAGTGCCGCAGGGTTCTGAAACATGGATATTTGGATAAGGCACACACTAGTTCCGAAGAGAAGTATTCACTCGACTAGAGTAGGTCGCATAATTTTGGAGCTATGAAAATTAAAATCAATTTTTTATATTGCCTATAACTCCGAAAGGAATTATTTGTGCACCCAGGTTGGTCTATACCTTTTGTCTTACATTGGTGTCAGGAATCATCTCCCAAACGTTGTCGGTGTTGTTTTGAAACACCCTGTATATCTTAACCCTGGATTAAAAGTTGAACTGTAAATGTAGGAGGACGCTTTACGTCACACCATTCCCCGTGACTGTCTTTACTGATTGTAATTTGTATGCAAAGTGGGAGGACGCCATTGATATTTCATGGATGTAGAGGGACGACGTCCACCTGCATTCCCCCTCACTTTTACACCTGTCTTAGCAGAAAGTTTATATCTTCGCACGGGGATACTCGGGTTCTGGAAAATATTTCAATCCCTTTCTTCATTATTTTACATATTTAAATTAAATTATAATGATAAAAATTAAAGAATACACTCTAATTTTGGCATAAATTTTGAATCACCATATCCCACAAAATGAGGATTTTAATTAAATCGATATGGTTAGGAAAACTGTTTAGAGTGGGTACTAATTATGTAAAAAAAAATCCTTTCAAATAGGTCAGTTGTTTTCCATGTTCCAAAACTATGAATTCGATACTACTCTGTCATTTTGACAATGTATCTTTCATCTCTTCACACCTTCTGGCGATGAGGCTGTACTGAAATTTAAACATAATTCAGAGAGTCACTGTTCGTTTCAGCAAGCCATAAAATAAACATCGGTCCCTTTGGATTGTTTATACATGTCACCAATTCCAACTTCCAATTCTTGGGGTATCTTACTTCTAGAGTATTATTTTCGAGATTTTAGGACATGTGTCTACGAAGTATTTGTCTGAAATTTCTCCAGGCGTTCGTTTATTACAATGAAATACATATTCATACACATCCATCAAATACATACATGTAAGAGCAATGCCCTAACAGCTGCTCTGAAATTTCGTTATCCAGTTGACATATCCGTTCTTGCCCAAACTTGGGTGTAAATGCCGTTTAAATTGTCATCTAGCAGCTTAATGATCCGAAAACTAATCTGGATCATTTTAAACATTTAATTTTTCGCCATTTCTCAGCTTCCATGCCGATTTGAATTGAAATTTCTTATTGTCGGGTTGTAACTATTCACCTCAGCGACATCGAGAACTATGGAATCGATATGACTATCAGTCGTTCTTGATAATTATTATATCTGATTCCCTCTCTACCCCGTAAGGGTTCCAATGGAGGCTCTATATGGACTAAGACGACACAAAAGGTGTCATTATTCATCCCAGAGACGCAAAAAAAAAACATTAAATTTTAAAAAGTAGACCTATTATTTTTATTACTTTTACACAGGGATGGATAACTTAACGTAACTGTAACGTAACGAAAATAGTTCTCTGTAACAAAATTATTGGTTATTTAATGTAGGTAGGTACAAGGTATACCACCAATTTTTGTTACGACACCGTAACGTTATTCGAGCATGTAACGTTATTGTACCGTAACTAATTGAAGGAACAAATCTGTTTCGGGTATTCCTTTCACGCTTGGTGGGAGAAAATCAACAACTGGTACCAGCTGAATGAGATTCTTTCCTCTGCGGGTATCTAATGGAACGAAAATGTGTGGAACAGAAGCTATTTCGTTACAAATACCATTTGCCACATGAGTAACACAGTTGACCAGACAGGTTTGGTAAAGGTATTGTGTTCATCAGTTACAGATCTTATCAGATCTTTGGAGAGTTCCTCGGACATGGTATCTATTGTATTGTTCTTCAGAGGGTCACATTGAATTTCGTTCTTCAGGTGGTGAAGCAGAATGAATATTTCACTTTCATATGTTGTTATTGCAAATATGAAGTAGAAACAGGAAGAAAAAAAGAGATCGATTTCTGTGAATATCATAGGAGGAAGTCAGTCACATACAAGGAAAAAGGCAGGTGGAAGGGGATAGCAGGGTCAGGGGGAAGCACGGAGTGAGACAAAAGTAGCAAAGGGGAGGGAAAATAGACAATCTCTTTCATTCTTCATCTTGCTTTGTTTTCATAGCGCTCTTAGCTGTCCACAACAAGAGTAGGATTAATTTATGTTAGAACTGTTCCATGAATGGTGGGCGCAAGCCTGTGAAAATCATATTATTATTATTATTATTAAAACAAAGCCCACAAAATAGCTAGGAAATTGTGTGATGCATGGCCACGTCATTGGCTATCAATCTGCATTATTTTTGGAATATTTCACCGTTGTTTGCTGATTCTTAATCCAGGCACATCCCCAATTTGTTCACTATATTGAATCAAACTATATTATTATTATTATTATTATTATTATTATTATTATTATTATTATTATTATTATTATTATTATTATTATTTCTAGCGAGCATAGCCTAGTGGCTAGCGTTCTTCTTTCGCAAAAGGGAGATCCTGGGTTCAAAGCATGTGGCCTGCTACCCTGACCGGTTTTACCAGCTTTTTTCGTTGTTCCACAAAGTGAATGTCGGGAGGTTATCTTTAAGGAGATGTTATACCTTTTGCCACTGGTTTCTCAGTCCCAATAAGATAACATGTAAACTTTATTTCATGAATATCTAACGAAATATGGTACGTAACAACTTAAATTTTTTCATACGTATACAGAAAAGCAATAGAAATGAAATGATTGTTTCAATTTCACGCTTAATGACGTAGATCAAGAGTAATGAACTTTTTAAAGTAACATTGTAATGGACTATATATTGAAGGTTGTGTTTTCCAATGTGATCTTCGCGAACAGATGTCCTGTTGACAGGCAGGTATTTCCCTCCCCCTCTGAAGTCCTTTTCCAATGGGTGTGGTAGAACGCCGCGGGGTGCTACCCTCATCCCATTTCTTTCCTCCGTTTCTGCAGAGCGGATAGATTTTCTGTAAATGTTACAAAGAAAGAATATTTGCTTCCAAGACAATTTGAAATACTTGCTTCTTGCGATTTCATGCTGTATGATGTATACTTCGAAAGCAAAGATCAGGTAGAGAACGCCAATTTCTTCATTACTAGTAACTCTAGTTAGATAATTATTGCTAACCACTAATTTCATATTAGTACGTTCGAACTGTTTGTAATAACACTGCCTCAACAGTAGAAAATAGGGGAGAGTATATACTTTGAAGAGGAGGATCAACATTTTGATGCAGATCATGGTTGAAATTTAGCTTTCCTTTGCAGCACTAACTTTGTATGAGACGTTTGCATGGATACAAACTACAGAATTCCCTCTAGTAACTGGGATTTGAAATTCGTGACAGGTAGTTACTTTTACTTTCTGGCAACATTAGCTATTCAACACATATTTTTCTGGATGTAATAAAAAAAAATCAACTTTACTTCAAGCTAAATTCAACAGATTGAAACGATGGATTGAACCCGATGAACCAACTTCCCCGTAAATAAACATACATAGGTAACATTCTAAAAAATACAATAACCCTTCCCGTTCGTCTGTCTAGTGGCTAGCTCGCGCAACTTTGGGTCACAGATATCGGGTTCGATACCCGGCGGAAGAGCCTTGAAATATCAACAGATCACTAAGGACTCTGATTCCACTGAAGGCTCACGTCTCTTATATCATCGGTACAGAAAGGGACACTAATCTCTAAACCCACCAAACCAACCAAGCTAATGAAGAACGGACATAGTAATGTCACTATAATTTAGACTACGTGAACGATTTTTTCAAGTTTTCATTATGGTAATAAATATAAGTGGAACTAGGGACTCGAACATTTCTAGATCTTGTTACTCGAAAAGAAGCAACTATAATATATACTGTCAGGAAATAACTTCGGGGTGTGAATCCTCGGACGAAAACATGAAAAAGCCTATAGACCAACCTTGGTGCACAGTTGCGTTATTTCAGATATATTGTCCACAGAAAATTGGTCGTAACGGTACAAGAAAGCAACAACTCGAGCAATATTTTGGAGTTTTCCGAAAACGCCTTAAAGTTTTGTTGTATTTGACAGCAACATAATATGATTTAACCTAAGAAATTTAAGCGAGAATGTTTTTAGTACAGTGACCCGTAACTTTCATTTTATGTTCTCGTGTAAGGATTAAATTACTTAAGTAATTTGATGTCGTTTTCGAACACCCTGTAAACATACATAGCGAGACCTCGGGTCACGAACTTTATATCTATCCCACTGTAGGGATGGATACGAGTGAGTTTTCTTTGAAACTCGACTCGACTCGAAGCAGACATTTTTGAGCTCGGCTCGAAAAATTTCCTCCAACTCGACTCGAATTCAGGTCGAGTTTCGACTCGAGTCGAGTCGTGTGTAGTTTCAATTACTATTTTTAAGTATCCAACATAGATAATAGGTCAATGATGCTACTACTACTTATATTTATTATTATTATTATTATTATTATTATTATTATTATTATTATTATTATTATATTAATTATTATATTATTATTATTAATAATATAACATCATGTATAACCAAGAAAGTAGGCGGGGTGTACCTGTATACTAAAAACTAGTTGACTTCCGATCTCGGTCACCGAGAAGTCTTCAGGAGGCAAGGACATTGTTCACGAGGATCTGAGTTTGAGTTCCGGAGAAGAAAGTATTCAGGCTCGAGCCAAAAATTGTTAAAAGTTATAGGGCGCCGGTCAAACATGTTCAAAACTGCTCGGCTCGGGTCTAGGGTTGTCAGTGGCTCGAGCGGCTTGGTTCATAGCTCATTCACTATCGAGCCGAACCGAGAAGTGAGCCAAGCCAACAGCTCACCCAACCGAGCCAACTCGAGCAATCGGCTCAGTTGAGCCGAGTCGAACCGAGGCGATGAACTCGTTTCAACGGAGCTGGCTTGAGCCGATGGCTCATCTCAGCTGAGTTGGTGAATCATCTGAGCCGAGTCGGTAGCTCATCCCAACCGAGCAAGCTCGGGCCAAAAGCTCAATTGTGCCAGCCGACGGCTCGTCTCAACCGAGATGACTCAAGCCATTGGCTCAATTGGGCCGAGCCGATGGCTCATCTGATCCAAGCCGGCTCGAGTTGTTCGCTCAGTTGAACCGAGTGCCGAGCCGATTGACATCACCACTCGGGTTGGGCTTCTGCTTGAGTTCAAAAATTCGAACGTGCAGATCTCAGCTTTGATAGTAAGAGCTACAGTATATACTTATATTGATGCTCATGACACTTGAGGCTGTCTCGTTATAAAAAATAAAAAAATATTGTCGTCTCGTTATTAAGACGAGACGAGATGCGAGTAGTGTTCCTTGTCGTGAGCAACACTAAAAGTATTTCACACTGCTGCTTACATTTCTCATGGCTTTCGCTTTCCAGTCTAATCAGACCATTATTTCAAAACGAGTTAAAACGAGCTGAACGAGCGAGCCATTTAACAAACTCGACTCACTCGAAACTCGACGTCAAAAACAGTGACTCGGCTCGGAACTCCACTCGAGAAAATTACCTTTGACTCGACTCTAAACTTGACTCGAGTTTCGAGTCGAGTCGAGTGTTAGCTCGACTGGTGCTAAAATTATCCAAAGATCCAAAATTATTTTCCTATTGAAGTTCATAGAATTTGTATGTGTATGTTAAACAAACAAATGATTTAAACCAATAAAATAATATAAATGGTTCAGAACCAGAGTGAACTCAATTGATTCATATCTTTATTCACTTCTTATATTTATATGTAAATTAAATTAGGTCGCTAAATTTTTGACTCTGTGAACTAACTTGGAGGAATAAAGTATATCTTCTGTACTTTGTACTGATTTAACTTGTGCAGTTTTTTTTCTTCTTGTAAAGCGATTCTTAAAATATTCACAAGTACAATACATGCAAAATCAGTACAATATATCTTTATCAGGTGTTTTCCGTGGATGAGTCTGTAGAATTGTCACTTTTGTAATCAGGCAGGGGTCCCAGGTTTGAGCCCAGCTAGAGGACAATTTCTCTCCGATTCAAACCGAGTAATGGTTTGTAACCCACTTTAAACTGTAGGTCCCGTCCTTCATAACCCCTCTGTTACATAAGAACGGGCTAGAAAATACTTATTTCTATCCATATGTAATCTAAATAAATTAAAAGTTTTGTAGCCATGGCCCCGTCTTTAAAAAAAAAAAAATGAATAACTGCAACTTGAGGGTGCTAATTCGACTTATCTCGGTCTCAATCTTAAGAAGTGACCGCAAACCAGTCTAACTCGAGGTCAAAGGTCAACTAGCTGTTTTCGCTCAGAATTAAGACTTTCATTACAAAAATGTGTTTTATACTTCCCGCTTTATCCCAACTTAGGCTGTAGCCCAATCTACCTTATTCTCTTATCAATTTCTTAACTGTAACTGTGTGAACCAAATAACCTCTCAGATGTTTAAGATTTTTTTATCCTTATTACAAATCTAAAGTAGGTTTTATTCATGCAAATAATCTTATGTATTAGCTTCCCTAACTCACTCCTTTGTTCAGACACGCTACTAGGTTTGGCTTATTCAATCTTGAACAGTAATGAATGGGCAGACTAGTAAATAATTTGTGCTCTACTGGTAAATCATTTGTAAAACTAGTTTGCATATGACCTTGAGTTTGACTTATTTTATTATTTAAAAAATAGAGGCCACGATTATCCACAAGATAAAGAAAATAGTTCAAAAAGAAGTAGCAGTGCCACGTGTACATAACACAGAAGAGTTTGGTGTCTGTGGTACGATACTTTCACAATTAATATTGAAACTGTAAATTGTAGTAGATTTCTGCCACTTCCGGTTTTAGTAGAGAGATTAGACTAGAGACGAAATATATTCTTGGAACGCCTAATAAATTGTAGAAAACCGCTTCTTATCTATTACAGTTTTTATTCTATAGCCATCAAAGTTAAAATCGGTAGTAGTTGATTTCCACATCTTTTGGAAGACAGAATATAGTAGTTATTTTTAGAAAGCTGAATAAAAAGCAAAAACCCGCTTCATTCCTGTTCTATAGAGATCACTATTGAAACCGAGCTTTCAATTGAAGATCACAAGAAGAGATGAAAGGTACACCTGAGACGCTTGAGAGCTGCTCGATTGGAAGAAACCGTTTTCATCTATTTTTTTACCGCTTTTCCTATATATAGATCAATATTTATTGAAAGCAGAAATTATAGTTGATTTGAACCATTGTAGGTTGTAGTAGAGTTAATAATAGAGTTAATAATATATTCTTACGAAGCAGAAAACCGGATCTCACTACATATTGCCGTTTTCGATCTATGGTGATCAAAGATCAAACCAGAAATGGTTTATTTAAATCACTTCCGGTTTGGGTAGGTGGTTTTAATGACAAATAAAATTCCTTACTCTTGACCAGAGATGGTCATTTTTCCTAACCCTCCCTCACCCTCACCCTCAATTGACCCCCTCACCCTCACCCTTCATCACACTCACCCTCCATTGATGTCCTCCCCTCACCCTCCCTCACACTCACCCTCCATTGACGCCCTCCACTCACCCTCCCTCACACTCACCCTCCATTGACGCCCTCACACTCACCCTCCCTCCCACTCACCCTCCATTGACGCCCTCCACTCACCCTCCCTCACACTCACCCTCCATTGACGCCCTACTCTCACCCTCCCTCACACTCACCCTCCATTGACGCCCTCACACTCACCCTCCCTCACACTCACCCTCCATTGACGCCCTCACACTCACCCTCCCTCACACTCACCCTCAATTACTTTATCGCCCTCACCCTCCAACGCCCTCACCCTCAACTACTAAAATGAGGGTGAGGTGAGGGTGAGGGCGGCCCTCATGAGGGCAAAACCCTAAAGATGAACAGATCATGTGATGCTTTGTATTTACCAAGAATTCGCGGTATTTACGGTTGAAGACACAGCACAGAGGGATAAAATAATTCTTGGAAATGCTGTCTGTTGTCACAAAGCAATAGCATTTTTGCACCTGTTACTGCTGTCCACATCGAAGGAAGGTATGAATGTGCATTACAGTTAGGAAAAAAAAAAGCTGAAGCAATGAATATAATATTTTCGCACTTTTCTTTCTTCTTCCTGGCCGGGGTCTATATGAATAGTTAACAGAGTTCAAGTAACTTTTTAAACAAAATATAACACTTGTTATTATCCTGGTGCACCTTTGGTCCACGTGGTACCGGGTTCGAATCCTGATGGGCGAAGTTTTAAACGCATTACGATAATTAAGATTCCACCTTAAACTGTAGGTGTAGGTCTGGTATAACACTGGTGGTGAAAAGGGACGATAAACTCAAAACCTTTGTAAATCAGTAATCGAGTAAAGTTTGGCCTTTAGATCAGGAGCGTCATTTCAGGTTTTGCTTGGAGGGGGCAAGACCCCATGATATAAGTAAAATTTTGCATTTTTCACAGATTTACTACCATTTTATTGATAAGATCTATATAAATCTCATACTCAGAGGGGGGAATTGCCCCTTCCTGCCCTCCCTAAATGACGCCCCTGCTTTAGATTCTACAATGCTTCTATAGAATATTGTATTAATATGACCGTAGTAAGAAATGGAAAAAGAAATAGTGGCAAGCAGGAGAAAAGGCAGGCAGGTATTGAAGAAAGAAAAAGAATACTGTCTCCTAAAAGTATTTTTCAAGCAATGTTCTGTTTGGCCTACTGCATTATAATTTTCATAATGTATCTTGGCTATTTCATTTTATTTTATTATGTTCGTAAATAAATAAATAAATAAATAAATAAATAAATTTGTAAACATACATTATGAAAACCATAATGGACTAAGCCAAATAGAGCATTGCTTGAAAAATACTTTTTGGGGACAGTCTCCCTGTACTGACAGAAACCCATCGGTTCGGAGAAGAAATCTTACTGTTTCAACAGAGCTAGTGATGTAGTGCATGGTAAAGCGAGAGATATTATTATTATTATTATTATTATTATTATTATTATTATTATTATAATTATTATTATTATAAAATATTTTTATCGCCTTATTCCTTATCAATTTCGATTGCAACTAGCATGAGAAATTCTCAATTTTGAAAATCAGATTTTTAAAACTAAAGTTAACCCGGATTTTTTTCTTTTAAATCTGGAATGGAATAGATGAATTCACGTCTGAGTGTGAACCCAAGAAATATGGCTATAAGGAAACCTCACAAAATATGCACCATACTACATCAAAATAAATTAAAAAAAAAAAAAAAGCTTTTCCGATGGCAATCGTAGAACACATTTACAAACTAATAGTAGAGCCACCTGTACACCACGTGAAGTATGCGGAATCTTGCTGAGATTTTCCGCTTCAAACTTGCTCTGTTTCAGAGATTTTAACCATACCAAAACTGTTCTTTTTCGGCTTGGGAAAGGAATGCCATTCTATCTGTGTAGCTGTGTAGATTTGAATTCGACATGGACATATACCGATTGTAGATTTGGTCTTAAGTGTGATAGTAATGCATACAATTGTATTAGGCGTATATTACTACACGCTAATGAGAGAAAGAAACGGACGTGGATGAGTTACTGGATCCGGCGTCATCATGGACACGGGATTTATTCCACTCTTTTTTCCAGAACTAAGACTACAAGGCTCATTATCGTACCAAATTTTGTTTTCGTTCCTTATCCATTAGTTCTTTTTCGTTTCTCACCAGTATTAACGTTCATTGCATCCATTTCTTATATGCAAGAGTGCATAAAATTATGTTTACTAGTATAATATGTCACAAAATAATAGGAGAGGTATCAAAACGGATATCACAGGAAAAAATAGATGTAGAAATGAGAAGTTCCCATCCTATCTTAGATTGTGGAGAATATAAATACTAACGTATCCATACAAAAATTTGCTGAAACTACAAAATGTTGGTACTCACGACTAAAGCAAAACCACAAGCTATCTTCCGTGAAATAAAAGAGCTTGGGCCAATGTTAGAAAAAATCTTATCTATAGCATATGTATGTACAAAATGGAAATAGAGAACCATATAGAGCCAAAAAAGAAACAAAATGTGAAACTATCAACTCATTTTTTTTTTCACCTGTCAGTTATCCAGGACCGCAGTTAGGGGTTAGTAGACGGGGTAGTGCCCCGGGCTCCGGATTGAGAGGGTGAAAAACGAAGATTTTTTTTACTGTAGCTATATATTTACGTTTTACGTTGGAGAAGGGGGCGCCAAAACAAGATCTCGTCCCGGGCGCAAAATAGCTTAGTTACGTCTCTGAAGTTATCAACTCTCAGAGTTTAATGTCCCTTGCATTCTTCATTTACAGTTCTAGATCTGTAGTTCTATAGTAATTCATCATGCTAAATTGAAGTCTAAAATCAAAATTTCGTTATCATTGTTGCTTTTTCAGTAATACAGGGTGTTACATAAGTACAGACACATGTTCAAAAAAGTTCTCTGAGAATGAAATAGTGATTAAGAAGTTACTGGTTTATATTATGTTTTGTAGTGGGTGTCTTTGTTGTCTCTACTGATACATAAGCAGTCGTCTAATAACATACTGGTTCATGTTTTTCTTGATTTCTCATTCATGAAGACCTGAGTTTTAAGTAGGGGGCCGCGGTGGCTCAGTGGTAGAGCGTTCACCTCTGGTGCTTGGGGTCGCGGGTTCGATCCCAGCCCTCGCCAAGTGAACTTTGTGGTGGACAAACACCGTGTGTGTGGGTTTTCTCGGGGTTCTCCAGTTTCCTCCCACTTTCTTCATTCCACCATTTCATTCATTACTCATCATCACCGTCTCCTTTAGCCTAACCGGCATAAGCGTGGGACGTAAACCTCAAAGATTTTTTTTGAGTTTTAAGTAAGTAGAAGTAACAGCTTAACCTCACAAGAATCAAAGTTAGTATTAGATTGGATTCATTGGAAGAATAAACACTGGTGGAAAATCTTGTTAATCTCTGAAAATCGAAACTGATAGTGTTGCCAGATATTACATTGGAAATTTCCTTTTCTAAATATACGCCGTGTTGTGTATATATATATACATGAACTTAGGTAATTTCGTCACCGGAAATTTCGCCACCGGAATTTTCGTCACAGTAATTTCGTCACCAAAATATTAGCATGTAGGTTATTTCGTCACCAAAACATTCATTGCTCTTGTACCGTTCTGTGAATCCAATCTCTTGGACCTTTCTCTACGTTTAGTGAGTCAGGTGGAAAAAAAAGCAATGCTGTACACGAGTTGAGTTTCCGAAAGTTGTCTTTAAAGAGATTCTATCTCGAAATCCATAACCACAGTTACAGGGTCCGGGTATTCACTAAATTCACTGCACTGATGCACCACCGCACAAAACAGTTCTTCATATGAATGTTGTGTCTTGCTCTGCATTAAGGCATACACCTAGTAAAGGATTTTTTTTTTTAAGGAGCCATTGGAAAGTAGTCCATCCACCATCCATGTTTCACTTCTCAATAGCTCCATAAGGCTATATTTAAAGAAAATTGTTAGAAATATTTACAGTATATGTTTTTCTTCCTTTATATAAATTTGCTTTCTTGACATATATATCCAATAACAATTTGGCCAATGTTTAATTAGAGTTGAAATATTGAAATATAACATTCTTCTTTCAATAGCTCCTAAAAAAAAGATCATTCTTTTCACATGACTCAGTTGACGTGGATGAAGGTTCAAGAGTTTGGGCTCAGAGAACGGTACAAGAACGATGCAAATTTCCGTCTAGTTTGCGGGAAAATGAACGGATTGGCAAATCTTCCCATATTTATTTGCAATTTTCTGTTCTGAAATTTTGATATTGGCGAAGCTTAATATTTGTAAATAGTGATACACCCAATAGTTCCCCACGTTGCCTTTGCTTTTAACATTTGCTGAAGCTGGCACTATTTTCTTGCACTGGTGCTTGCTCCTGCGTCGAGTACCCGAAACTTAAATTTTGCAGAGTTCAACGTCAACCGAATTGTTTTCCAAGTTTGATTAAAATAACGTAAGTTGTCTAGGTCATTTACTTTGCCTCTACTTAGTTCAAGAAAGATGAAAAAATAACCATGACAAAATTTCCTATTTGATAATATTTCTGACAGAATCACTAAAAACTTTTATCTCATATCTCAAATACGATATACAAAATATGTAACTATTTATTTAATAATAATAATAATAATAATAATAATAATAATAATAATAATAATAATTATTATTATTATTATTATTATTATTATTATTATTATTATTATTATTATTATATTTCTATTTGCTTCAGTTGAAGATTAAAGAAAGCAATTTCAGAAACGGTTTCTATTCATTCATTGTACTTGTATTATGTTCTAAGACACTGGTGATGAAATTATCATGACAAAATTTTCGGTGATGAAATTATCATGACAAAATTTTCGGTGACGAAATTATCTATATGGTAATATTTTGGTGACAAAATTACCGGTGACGAAATTACCCTGACGAACTTTCCGGTGACAAAATTACCGCCGCCCATGTATACATACCGTATATGCCGTCTATATTCTTAATACTTATCAGTGTCATGTACTTATGGGACACCCTGTATTACTGAAAAACTATGCCTGGTAGCGAAATTCTAATTTCAAATTTGAATTCAGAGTAATGAATTATTACAAAAATATGACCCTTGTGAAACTGTGTTATTAATTAAGATAGTTTTCATTCCACCAAATTTAAACCAAAAATGGTGCTTTTTTTCACCTTTCCACCTACCAATTTCATTACTTTTTTCCACCAAAAAATCCTTTCGTTTTTTTCGCTCCGTGGCTTTTTGGTGGTGTCCTAAATTCAGTATGAGGACAGATTGTATTAAAATTTGCAGAACTACTCCTAAAATTAGGCCAAACTTACAGAAAAGTCGAGATTTCGTGGAGGGGAAACCGAGTGTCCAACACAGCATACGCCCCTGACCTCAGGCAATTTTCAAGAAATGTGTTATTTTCTTCCTCAACTCCCCTCAGCTCTAACACTCTAATTTTTCATGTACATCTGTAATTTTGTCAAATAAATTTCGACTTGAGAGCATCAAAGATGGATTTACGAGATGCTTACATATTTCACATTAATTACTATATCATCTATGAGGTTTCCATATATATATATATCTGTGAATTCATGTGCCAGTGTTATTTTAAATTTGTATACAAGCCTAGTATTAATACAGGGTGTCAAAAATCAACTGAAACTTCGGGAGACGAGGGGTTTATATCAATTGAAAGTAAAAGGATTTAATACATATAGGTCTTAAAACGAGTTCTTTCAGTATTATAAGCCGAAAAAGAATTAAAACGCCCTAGCTTAAAAATAATGGGACTTTTTCGCAAGCGGTTGAAAAAATTAGGCAATACCTAGTATTCCCTCTTATCTAAATACCCACGTTTCACAATCCCCTGATATCAACGTAACGATTTGTAAAAGGTAACTTAGTGTACGAGGATACACTTTTAAATACTAATTGGGTACTCTTTTCGTGGATACCAGAAGACTGTTCCACACAAATAATTATTACTAGCGCATATGAGTTCCTGCGAAATCCGTCGAATCACGTGCGATAGACTCCATAACTTTTGTGCTAGAGTGTTTTTAAAACGTGATTTTCCTCATTTTTGGCGGATTATAAATTTGAAAAGAGACATTTTTTGACCCACAGTATGTTCATCAAAACTTTTTTTTTCATTTGATATAAGAAATAACGTTCCAAACTTAGTAGGTTGATTTTTTGACACATTGTATATTAAGCTGGGTAGTATGTGGAAATAACAAATCGAATATTTTTTAGGTATATTTCAAAGAACCAAACCTATTTCAAAAATACAAGGGTGGGGTGAACTGTCCCCTCTTGCTCTCTGGTGCAGGCAATCATAGTCGAGAGTCTCATATTCCATATAAACATTATTATTATTTTTTTTTTTTCTAGTGAAGGGCAAGTTTTATTCTCGTAGACAGTCACAGTAGACACTGGATTAAGATTCAAGGTGGGCATTGTTTTGCTCGCAGTCTTTGTCATAAAGAGCCTTCAAAGTTTTGAAAAGAAAACTATTTTTATCTTCATACCAGAAATGAGCAAGCAGTATAACGTATTGTTCCATCTGGTGGAGTATGAACCTTTGAGATCTAGAAAGAAGAACTTGAAAGTAACGGTATCGTAGTATTAATCTAACATAAGTACGATGAACATTCTTTCTTTGCCGACAGGAAGACTTGGTGATTCATTCCGGTGGCATTGAAAGAAAGAACTAAACTAAAAATACACTGATGACGAATTCCATTAGACATACAGAGGTAAAGGTTCTTTACATTGTACCTTCCCTTCCCATCCGAGGTGTTTGGGCTAACAAAGATAATGAATGAGAGTAGTACAGAAAATGGGAAAAATTGAACGTGACTCTGTTGTTAAGCCAAGTTCGTTGTTTAAAACTAGCTTTAGTCTGTGTCAGTATAGCAGTAAATCTATTTTGTAGCATGTATATAATAATAATAATAATAATAATAATAATAATAATAATAATAATAATAATAATAATAATAATAATAATAATAATAATAATTAGTTGTTGAATGAAACAACTCAGACACAATTGCTTTTAATAGACCCAGTGAATAGGCCTATAGGTATTGTGACAACTTAAGTAACCTGGATTGCAATCAGGAGCGGATTAAAGGCGGAGCTAATGGAGCCCAGGCTCAGGGGGTCCCCTAAAATTCCCCTCTTTAATACTAAAATACATCAATCAACTTATTATAGTATAGGCTTCAGATCCATGCTAATTTCTTTTCCCGCTCGGTAGGCTTGCGGTATCGCTAGAGTTAAGTCTTCTTCCACCAGCTTGGGCTCGTGCCTGCAAACATCAGACTTTCGTGGCACCGCCGGGCGTGGATAAATAAACTGATTGATGTGATGAATAAACAAATAAATTCAAACATCATTCACACAGAAGACCTTCAAATTCGGAACTTTGATCACAGTGTAACCTTGTACAGGTTTACTATTTGTATATGATTTTTCTCCTTTTACTCTATTAGTGTTTTTACAGGGACTGTTGATCATTTGGCTCGTATTCGGCATTTATGTGTTACACTGAAGTATATAGGCATGTAACTGTTAATAATGAATGTAATTAAACTAATTGTTGTAAACTTGGAGCACATTAAAATGTTACAGCATACTCCTCGGTGTTTCGATAAGCCTATGAGGCTGTGGAAGACAGCAAAGAAAAGTTATGCGCTGAAATTATTCGTAACATAGGGCCCTTTGAAATAGTCGGCTGCAGGGTCCCAAAAACCTTAATCCGCTCTCAGTGCTATGCGCAGAGACGTACGCAAGAATTTATTTCGGGAGGGGTCCAAAGCATTTCGGGGGGGGGGATGTCCAAACACAATTTCAGGCTAAATTATACTAAACTTTGTACCTAAAATTAGACTAAATTGACAAAAAATTCCGGATTTCGAGGGGGTTCCGGACCTCAAGGACCCACCCCGTGCGTACGTCCTTGGCTATGCGCACAAAATATCCACTTTTTTTTTTTTTTTTTTAGAAATAAAGGGGACCGCGGTGGCTCAGTGGTAGAGCGTTCACCTCTGGTGCGTGGGGTCCCTGGTTCGATCCCAGCTCGCGCCAAGTAAGCTTTGTGATGAACAGACACCGTCTGCGTGGGTTTTCTCGGGGTTCTCCTGTTCCCTCCCGCTTTCTTCATTGCACATTTCATTCATTTCTCATCATCACCGTCTTCCTTAGCTTTGGCGCATAATTCTAGGACGTTAAACTAAATATATCATTTTATTTCATTTCATTTCTTTAGAAATAAAGCTTGACTTTTCGTGCCTTTCTTTCAATATGTCTGATTTACAATTGGTAGAGAACATAGATTAAAAAAATCTAAAATAATGGTTGCCAAATGTTTTTTGATATTCAACTTTTGGTGAAAAAAACTTAAGAGATGCAGAAAGAAGATATTGAAGTTATGACTTTATATAACACCATATTTATAAATGAAGGACGGAACATACTTCGGATACAAGCAACTTTAAGGACGAATGAATGAAATTACTCTTCATTACGAAATTCATTCTCAAGCAAACTCATAATTTCAGGGAAGCTCAGGCCCCATGGGTATGGGCGTGATCTGTACGATCATTGACTGTTTGCATCCAACAAGTAGTGGCGTAACTAGGATTTTTAAAAAGGGACTGAAAAACCATTTTGGGGCCAAGGTACCCAACACTCCAAAATTCCATTGTTTCGGTATTTTAGGGTTATCTTTAATCAAGAACATAACACAATTTGCGAGCATTTGGGGCAAAAGAATTGTGGTTACTATTTCAGTCTTGCACATTTTTAGCAACATAGTCATGTTTGTTTTATTCTTTATTAAATTAAAGCTATTGTTTCTCAAAATAACTCGACAAGATTCGAGACGAGACAGGGTTCTTCCAACAGAAAAAGATACATTTTTCGAGGCATCACTTTACACAACATATTTTCGAGGCGAGACAACCTCTAATCTTGTCTCGTGCGCATCCCTATTTGCACGTAATAATATTAGAATACAGTAAGAAAAAGAAAATATTAATTACCTTATAAAGTAATCAAACCTTAAAAGTCACCTATTTAAAATTTGCCCTGTGAAATAGTTCATATTTTAAGGGGGCTATTCATATAGTAACAGAATATTAATAATCAACGATCAATTACTCTGTGAAGATGCTGAATTTTAAGGTGTGTGTGCACCTTCTGTTTCATTTGGGTGCAAATTCGGTAGATTTTCTTAGTATCCTCTTTTCTAGAAGTATGTAACATAGTGAAATTTAGCTGGGCTTGTAAGAAATTGGGGAGGCTTGAACACCCCAAATTAGACCTAGTAACGCCACTGCCAACAAGCCACCAGTCACGAAAGACAAAGGGAAATATTTAATTTAATAATAATAAAAAAGTTGAACTGTGTAAATTTAGGACTATAATTGTATATGTAAATCATTATAAATAGAATTATGTTTTATATTTAATTGAGCTTTTCTCCCTATCGCGGAACTTATGACCGGTACGGAATCGAACCCGGATAACCCAAAGATCTCTGCTTCAGATAATCGCTGGGTAGAAATGTTCTCCTTCAAATAAAATGAAATGAAATATTCAGTCTAACGTCCCATGATTATGCTCCGAAGCTAAGAGAGGCGATGATGATGAGAAATGAATCAAATGGAGGAATGAAGAAAGTGGGAGGGAACGGAAGAACCCCGAGAAAACCACCGCATACGGTGTTTGTCCACCACAAAGTTCACTTGGCGCTCCTTCAAATAAAGTACAGCTACAAATAAAACATTTTCTACCTTAGAAGAAAGAATCTCCTTTACATTGTTCCGTCCATTAAATGTACATATTAACAATTACTCTACTGAAACCATCCCTGCATCTAGTGATGTGAAGTGGAAAATTTTCCGCTTAAAACTTCCCATTTCTGAAAATTTTCCATTCTAAACAAATATTCACTATCAAGTATTAGCTCCACATTAAGCCATGATATTGATTGAATCCATGAATAGAAATATGACATTACAGCAAATTATAATCTTCCAACTTTCTAGGTACTGTAATGGGAAAATATATAAATATTACTGAGTACCTGGTAATAAACCTAGTATTTGATAACACAAGAATTATATGATAGAACAAGCGAGTATCGTTCTACAGTATGAAACTACAGTAAACTTCCAAACTAGTAGAACTGGAAATAGTAGAAACCTGAAGTAGTTTATTTCTACCACTTACGGTTTAAATATTAGGTTGTCGAAGGAGATGGGACCTATTATTGAAACGACGAATCGTTTCCCGAAAACCGTTTCTCAATAGCTCTTACCGTTTTTGAGTTATGACCAATATTGTTGAAACCAGAAGTGGTTCAACATAGCTTCTGGTTTAACTCGAAGATTGGTGAAAGAGATGGAACCTATTTTTGGGATGCTGAATCGATTCCCGAAAACCGCTTGTCGATAGCACTTACCGTTTTAGGTCTAGGAATATCAATATTGAGACCAGAAGTAGTAGTGAATTTATACCACTTCCGATTTTAGTGGAAATACAGGAGTACAGGTGGTTTGTCCCCTTAAGAATTAAATCGATTTCTGAAAACTCTTTATCACTAGCTATGTTTTATATTCGTTTATGAGTTATGAATATGTTTGTTGAAACCAGATATGGTCGACTTCTACCACTTCCCGTTTAAGTAAGATTGTTGAAAGAGATGGAACCTATTCTGGCAATGCAGAATTGATTCCCGAAAACCGTTTGTCGATAGCTCTTACCCTTTTAAGTTTATGAAAATAAATATTGAAACCTGAAGTAGTAGTGGATCCTACCACTTCCAGTTTTAGTAGAAATGCAGGAGTTAAGGTGGTTCCATTCATATCCACTTATTTCCGAAAACCGTTTGCCGATCGCTATTACCGTTTTTTACTCGTGGTCTTTAATTTGAAACCGGAAAGTTCCGATTTCTACCACTTCCGGTTTAACAGATTGACTGCCAAGGTGATTTGAGGGTACCTGTTAAGTAGGAGGTTGTTGAAGGAGATGCAACCTATTATTGGGATGCTGGATCGATTCCCGAAAACCGCTTGTCAATAGCTCTTACCGATTTTGATGTGATACCTGTTGACAGACAGACACACAGACGAACAGAGCCGTTCTATAAGACTTCCCTTTCATATGCATAGCGTAGTTTGGAAATCTAAAAGTAGGTATATAGCCAAAAGCAGGAAACATCTTTTTATTTGATAATTAAATATAAAGTTATTTATTGCGGCTTGCAGCTTTGTACTTTTCTTATATATATATTTTTCTCTTAGAAGAAGAAATAAAGCTTTTTCTTAGTTACAATTTCAGAATGAATGAATATATGAATATTTATTAGTTTCTCTTCTGAACGAATATATGAAAAAAAAAAACATAATTTCCTGAGAACTTCAAGTATTTTTAATGAGTTACTTTTGTTAAAATTTGAAATTTTCGGTAGCCAAAAACTTGCAGTAGATATTTTTATATATTTCGTAATTATTGTTTCTATAAAGTGAAAATATATAAATATAGAAAAGTAATAAAGCTATGAGAAACATCTTGTCTTCGAGCATGAAAAGCGTATGAAACTGATAGAATATTGATATGACGATTTTCTGTGAACGACGATTAATTCTAAGAAAAAAACTACATTACATTTTCTAATATATTTTCCAGAAATGAAGAATTGCAAGATAATTAATTTTATGAACCCTTACCCTCACCCTCACCTCCCTCACACTCACCCTCCATCACACTCACCCTCCATTGACGCCCTCCACTCACCCTCCCTCACACTCACCCTCCATTGACGCCCTCCACTCACCCTCCCTCACACTCACCCTCCATTGATGCCCTCACACTCACTCTCCCTCACACTCACCCTCCATTGACGCCCTCACACACACCCTCCCTCACACTCACCCTCCATTGACGCCCTCCACTCACCCTCCCTCACACTCACCCTCCATTGACGCCCTCACACTCACCCTCCCTCACACTCACCCTCAATTACTTTATCGCCCTCACCCTCCAATGCCCTCACCCTCATCTACTAAAATGAGGGTGAGGTGAGGGTAAGGGCGGCCCTCATGAGGGCAAAATGAGGGAGGATGACCATCTCTGCTCTTGACTATATTTTGAGCAAATTTGGTGAAGATCCATCAAGCAGTTCTTTAGTTTTTTTCTTTTACTTTTTCTTTCTTTTTTTTTCCACACACGTGCACACACAGGTATGGTAAATATATAAAGGAGTAGGTAAACCAAATTCTAGTTATTCAAAAACCAAACAAGGAAAACTTGGTTTTTGCCACCCCTGCATACAATTAATCCATTCTAACCACAGAAACGTTGCACTGTCTGTTTTCTATGATAAATAATATAAAATGAAATTAAACCCATCCTTCCAGAAAACAAAAGATAGGTAAATAAGAAACATTTAGACTTTTCTTCGTTGTATAGTTTTGAGTGGCAGAGAGGTGAAAGCTACTGCTTGGAAGAAGAATCCGTCCGTTTCAAGGCATGGGCGCCGATCCTGGAGGACCAAGGGGATCCGGGACCTCCCCCCAAAGCACATGTGGGCCCCCTTATTGTATTTAAGAATATATAATATTTGGAATAATTTGAATGCAATTTGTTTTAAAATCCTCATATATGCCTTCTCCATCTAAATGAGCCCCCCCCCATTTTACAGAGAAATCGGCGCCCTTGTGTACAGGCGCGGATCCGAGGGAAGCCTATAGGAGCTATAGTCCCCCCTTAACGATCAGGTATACACTGGTTAAAATGGGCTTCAATTTTGCTTTACACTGGATAAAGCTGCAAGCTATGGTTTAGCCCCTCCTTTGTTCATATCCTGGAACCGCCACTGTATCTCTCTCTCTCTTTCTCTCTCTCTCTCTATATATATATAGGGCCGGATTTAGGGACTGCAAAGGTGCACTTCCCACCTTTGTTGTAAATATACACTATCTAAAATGAGAAGCGGGCAGTGAAAATAGCAACACATTCCGAAACTTTTTGCCATCATGTATCTGTTTGGGGCTTAAAAGAAAGCAGAGCTTTGCAAAAGCATGATTTTCTGAAGCTTGAAGGAAAAGAATTCACCAAGCAAAATAATATAACTTTTGTCAAGCAAGTAAGAAAACATAAGGCAAGAGGAGAGAAGGACATTTTTGTCCTGCATTCCACTTGCGTCCCTGTTTAAAATATTTCGGCCAGTAGTTACTGAAAAAGAAGATACAACGTACAAGACAAGTCGAGTCGAGACTGTCGGCGACCGAGCCCAGACATAATATATAATGATCTTTATTCCTCAAGTGATACTTGGAAACCAAATTTGATTTAAATCTGACCAATAGTTACCGAGAAATAAAGTACAACATACAAACAGAGCCGAACCGAGCCTGTCCTTTGCCGAGTCGGCCACCAAGTATAGAGATGTTTATTCTTTGGATAATGGGCTATCTGCACAAAAAATTTCGATGATATTTGGCCAGTAGTTACGGAGAAATAAAATAGAACATACAAGGCAAGCCGAGCCAAGCCTATCGCCGACCAAGCTCGGCCATCACATGTAGTGATCTTTATTCCTTAGATGACTGGGTACTTGTACATCTAATTTGGTTTAAATTTAGCTGGTAGTTACCGAGGAATAAAGTACTACATACACACATACTTAATTACATCTGGAGTAAAACTACAAGCTCCCTTATGCTTACTAAGGAAACTTAAAAGAAAAGTTCTAACATTACAAATGGAACATACTTCATGTAAGCAGAATCCACTTTCAACATTACAACACTAATGGGGAGAGCTTGAGGCGGGTGAGCCCCCCTGACTTCGCCACTGCACTTTTGAGACACTTGAGAGCTATCCGAATGGAGAAAACTGCTTTCATCTACCGCTCTTGCTCTATGTAGACCAATATTTATTGAAACGAGAAATTATAGTTGAATGAACCACTTCCGGTTTTATTACAGAGTTAATAATAGAGATTAAGTATGTTCTTACGAAACTGAAACCCGGATCTTAATACGTATTACGTTTTTCGATCTATGATGATCAATGATCAAACCGGAAATGGTTTCTTTAAACCACTTTCGGTTTGAGAAGACTATTTTAATAACAAACTCACTTCCTAATTCTTGACTCTTTGTATTTTTACCAAATTTGGTGATGATCCATGATATACTTTATTTATTTATTTATTTTTGTCACACACTAACACACGCGAATAAGGTAAATATATAATGGAGTTTTGATAAACCAAACTCTAGTTATTCAAAAAAAAAAAAAAACTTACAACGAAAACTTGATTTTTGTCATCCCTGCACACAATTAATCCGTTCTAACCACAGAAACATCGCACTGTGTGCGTTTTTGTGATAAATATTATAAAATGAAAAGAAATCTATCCTTCCAGAAAACAAAAGAAATAGGCAAATATATAAGAAACATTTAGAGTTTTTTTGGTTTACATTTGTGAGTGGAAGAGATTAAAGCTACTGCTTCGAAGGAGAATCCATCCGTTTCAACCAACAAAAGATGTAGAAAAGCAATTGGAAAGACATTCCATACTGAGGTTTCAAAGATCATTATCTTTGTTCTACGAAGTATTTTGTTGACACGTGAATCATACCAACTTACGCCGAAAAAGCACATTCAGATAGTTGTGTCGTAAAGTTGTGGGAAATCAGTGGGAGGTGGGAGTGGAAAGGGAGACTGCTCAAGGCATAAATGATTATGAAACTGGAGGGGTAGACACGGGTTTCACTTTTCAAATTGTCATAATACATCCCTCCTCAGCATTTGTTCTTCAAAGAATGTCATCCATAGTAATTCATGAGATTTGCAAGTGGTCTTTTGACTCTTTACCTCCAGTAACTCAATACGGAAGAATGCATTACAATTAATCCAAGTAATTAGGTGCTAAATTGTGACAGTCATCTGAATTGTATTACTCTTTGGCAACAAAATTACCAGTTCCTAAATGCAGTATTTTCTAAGATATTTATGAATTAAATTTTACATGTTATCTTATGAAGATTCTGAAGCCTCTGATGATGGGAAGACATCCCCTTAAGCTGTAGGTAATGTCTGACAGTGGCGTAGTCAGGGAGGATCACCCGGCTCAAGCCCCCCCCCCCATTAATATTGCGATGTTGAAAGTGGATTCCGCTTACATATAGTATGTTCTATTTGTGATCCTGATGTTAGGACTTTTCTTTTTAGTTACCGGCGTAAGCTGACCGGATGTTATACTTTTACTCCAGATGTACTGTAATTATGTGTGTGCATATGTAGTACTTTATTCCTCGGTAACTATCAGCTAAATTTAAACCAAACTTGATGCGAAAATACCCAATCATCTAAGGAATAAAGATCACTACATGTGATGGCCGAGCTCGGCCGGCGATAGGCTCGGCTCGGCTTGCCTTGTATGTTCTATTTTATTTCTCCGTAACTACTGGCTGAATATAATCGAAATATGGTGCGCAGATAGCCCATTGTCCAAAGAATAAAGATCGCTCTACTCTACAAAGCGACAGGGCAAAGGATAGGTTCGCCTTTACAACAACAAAAGAACTACGAATATATTTTGTTTGATGGAAGGTGAAGGGGCTGAAGTATAATCTTGGGTGTGAGAATGTGTTCATTTGGCCCTGTACATTGTCAGTTATTCGCTTCAAACGCCATATTTCTTACCTTTTCATGCCGGCATATGTAATGACTTCTATATATTGATTTGCTATATATTACAGGCACGCCACGAAACCTCAAGTCTGAATCCAGCAACAAGATCATATAGTTTTTTCTTTTTCTTTTTCCTTTTCTTTCTTTCTTTCTTTTTCTTTTTTTCTTTTTTTTTGGCAAGATATAATTTATGCAAATGTCTATCGCCAAACTGAAATATTCAGTCATCATTGGCGATCTGGCGATCGAAAATTCCAACCTGGAGACCAATTTGGTACATGGTTTTGTTTTATATTACTTAGGCAGCAGACAAGGGTTGGAAAAAATAGTTTTATTTTTTTAAAAAAAAGAACAAAACATGTGTTTAAAACATAAAAAATATGTTCAAAACGTTTTAAACATGTTTTAAAACACAGCCATTTTTGATTGCTGCCATTTTTGATTGGAATTCAAAATTTCAAATACAAATGGAGTCATGTTACGTGTTTTAAGGCTAGAACTTTACCAGAAATACGCTTGTGCGGTTACTTCAGCCTTAAAACAAGTCATTTCGGAGTTACTGCTTCTGAAAATTTCCTAATTATGCTCTTAGGGGCTAAGA
Organism: Thermobia domestica; assembly: GCF_964235325.1. Classification (NCBI taxonomy): domain Eukaryota; kingdom Metazoa; phylum Arthropoda; class Insecta; order Zygentoma; family Lepismatidae; genus Thermobia; species Thermobia domestica. The sequence goes on along the minus strand of NC_137458.1, from coordinate 262,881,293 downwards.
TCGCGTTTCATGGAGGCGGGTGTGATTTTTAATTGCAAAAATTTGATTACTATTTCAGAACACTCATACTAATGAAATTATCTTAAAATAATAAATTTTCGAAAAGTAATGATAGTTTGAAGCACACTTCATGTTGCGCTAACTTTAGAATATTTTCTGCAAGCCTATGTAATTGGTTGTTTTTTAAGTCAATAATTCATTGAAGAAAAGTAATATATGAGGCGTTCAGAGCACTATGGATCCAAGTCCATTTTCAATAAGGTTCAGGTTTGCTCAGCATATGAATTCTATTTCCAAACGTAATATTTTCGCAGTCAAGAGTCCGCAATAAGTATAACTAAAACCACGTTAAAGGCCGTGGGATAGTTTCATATGACAGCCGCTAGATAGGGGCGTCAATGGGGCAGGAGGGCATTTGCCCCCACCCCACCCTGAATTTCAGACTTTGGGGGCAGTAAGGCAGTTTTAAAAACCTTTCGATAAGCAAGATCCAACAAAATAAGTTTGAGGTCCTTACACCGAATAAATAAGGAGGAAATACAGATGATCGAAACTGGAAAGTTGTTCCAAATGATGTCGTTTTTTTCTTCCCGTAAAACTAATGTTAAGCGAATCCAAGTTGTACGGAGACTGACAAGGTACATTCGCGAAGTGTCCCCTCGTAATTCGTGTAACATTGATTCAAATGCAAAGTTCTCCGTGGCCCAATGTGTATTGTACTAATTTAAGCGGCCCATACCGGTAATTTCCATATTTATGAGCCTTCATATATCCGGAATTAAATCATACACTACTATAACACTCGGACACAAAGTTTCTTTTAGTTTCTTTAGATTTCACTGGACATGAATATGGGCATATGCAGAACAAATTGAATCAAGTACTCCTTCTCTGACATATGTTACCCACATTGGCCGCCATCTTTTATTTAACTTTTGGTTTTTCAAATGGCAATAGGTTCAAATGATACATCAAATTAATGTAAACTTTTCTCGGAATTTCATTGGTGTACTGAGTTTTATCGTAGCTTGTATATACCATTAAATGTCAAGCACTTCATATTGAACCAAATAGAAAGTTGTGCAGGGCCCCGTGTGTATATGCAATCTTTTATGTGTTATCGTTGATGAAATATTCTCTGAACTTATATACATGCAGACACACAGATGTCAATACGGAAATGGTAGGTCTTCACCCAAATCTGGCCGTATCTGGATCTACATTAGGCATTTTGACAGTAATACAATACTTCCTTATTATAGTATAACATGGAAGTAATAACAATCACTCATGGAAATGTAATAAGATTATGACACCTATGTTGTAAGGAGTTTACCAGTTAGAAATTGTTTTGATTTGTCAACACCAAAAACGTAAGCGTAACTGATATTAACCTGCAATGTCTATTCGCAAAGTGGCTGGAGGGAATGAACATGTAATACCTTCCAAATGGTACAAGCTACGGTAAAATACATTACACCAGTGAATGTAAACGTAAATGTCCGATGTAACACTTGCACCTATTTCCATTTGAAAAACCAAAAGTAAAATCTAATATGGCAGATCTAAGATGACGGCCGGGATGGGTAACATGTGTCAGAAGCAGTACTTGATCCAATTTGATTTTCATATGCCCATATTCATGTCCAGTGAGTAACATCTAAAGAAACTAAAATGAATTTTGTGTCCGAGCGTTATGGTAGTGTATGATAGAATTCCGGATATATGAAGGCCCATAAATATGCCAATTACCGGCATGGGTAGCTAAATTTAGTACAATACACATTAGACAGCAGAGAACTTTGTATTTAAATCAATTTTACACGAATCTCGAGGGGACACTTCACGAATGTACCTGGTGAAAACCAACATGTAAGCTACTATATCAACGAATGCCTGCGATATATTAATTTCAGAACCGCAATTTAGAACCGCAAGAACCCTATGTTTGTTTTCTGAATACAACATGAAAAAATTGTTTCCATGATAATTCTTTTATTTACTTTTTAATATCAGTTCTACAAGTAGTACAACCTTCGACTATGACACTTTCTCGCAAGTTAACTTATAAGCATTTAAACAATACAATGAACATTAAAAATCAAAGGGAGAAAAAGAGACAAAATAAACTGTAGATTACCATATTGCCACGAGAAGTCAAAACATTCACATGAGAAGAAAATAGTCTTCTGAATGGGTAGCACTTTTTGACAATTTTCTTTTTCTGGCAGATTTTTATTTTTTTAATTTTTTTTTACAAAAATAAGATGAAATATGTTTAAAGGTGCAAAGGTGCACGTGCACCCCCTTCCTTGTAAATATACACTACCTAAAGTGAGAAGCTAGGAGTGAAAATAGCAACACTTTCCGAAATTTTCCTCTGTCATGTTTCGATTTGGGCTTAAATCAAAGGGAAGTTTTGCAAAATCGATAGTTTAAGTCAATTTTCTAAAAGTTCAACAAAAGGATTCACCGAGAACAGATACTTAGGATATCAGGGCATTTCCTCATTCACACCACAGGTGCCTAAAGGCATTTAAAAAAAATCCAATTCAATTCAAATGTAGGCCTACTGGTAGTTATTGGTGCACCCCTCAGAAGATCCTTTCTACCAAATCTTGTGTGTTGGTCCCCTTGATGAGTTTCTCGCTACGCCACTGATGACTGATATGTATTTGATTTATAAACTAAATTGCTTGCAAGCAAATTAAATGTCCTTCCTGCTTCCCTGGGGGCCAGTATATGTGTAACTGGTGAAAGTAGCTCCGGGTTCGATCCTTGTTGGGAAGTGAGCTCGAGCTTCAACCACATTGGTCAGTGCAAGACTGTTGTAAAATAAACATATATGGTGACTGCCGGCAGTGAGCTCCATCATGCCTAAGCGCTTAGCGTACGCGCCTTTCGCCTGGAAGACCCGGGTTCGATTCCCGGCGTGAGCACATGTGGTTTCGATTCCATGTTAATCAGTAGGTCCCGTCTCATAAAGCCTCGCTGCCGAAAAGGACGTTAAACTCCAAATCAACTCAACTATCGGTAGTGTCATCACAAGAAGTAAAAATCTTATCAATAAGCTTACATTAAAAACTTCACTCTTTGATCATTTCTCTTTCTCCTCTTTTTAAATACAGAGCAATCAAAGTAATGCTATTCTCAAAGGACATGTACCTGAGGGCTTAAGGCAGCGTTTCCCAACCTTTTTCCAACTTGCGGCACACTACAGGTGTAACTTGAATTCTCGCGGCACACCCATATTATATATATATATATATATATATATATATATATATATATATATATATATATATATATATATATATATATATAATTACCGTGGTATTTTAATGTGATTACTAATTTCCTTCTTACAGATAAGAAAGCTCGATCACTGATTTTCCCCCGTGCTAAATCATTATACTTATTTTTCATTCTAATTTTAAAATAGAAAACAATAGCAATGAAATATAGGACTCGGGTTTTTAAAAATCCACTTTCTCTTTCGAAAACTGTATATAACCTCTAACTAAAAGGGAAGATCACTAAATAACCAACAAATAAACAAATCTCCTATACTTTTAAAACACAAATGTAGGTAATTTGTATGCATGCTTACTTTGTTGAATTTATTGAATGATATGTTAAAATTTCAAGTTACGAAATAGTCTGCAACAATAAAGAAGTAATAATGGTCATGACAATGATAAATACGTTTTTCAACATTAAAAATGTACAGAAAAGTAACACAGTATGAAATTTAAAATTGTAGATTTATAGTAGAGGTTCATAGTAATGTGAAATATAAATATACATTTTCCCCTGTCTTGCAATTTGGTTCGTATAGAATTAATAATTTGTTTCGATTTTCTCGTGGCACACCAGCGGCCCATTCACCGGTTGGGAAACGCTGGCCGAAGGTGTTTACTGAATCTTAAGTATGAGGAAAAAGAAAATAGACTGAAAAACGTGGAATTTAGTTACTACACATTATTCGGCGTAAGCTCTAAACTGCGATAAACAAAGCCACGTGAAACTAAACCTCGCTGATTTGCTGTTGTCCTACCGACGCTTGTACTCCTCCGCAAAATAGTTCATGTGATTGCATTATTACTTTTACTATGAAGCTTCATATAAAACTGATTTATATTATTATAAATGACAAAAATATAATACGGATTATCTAATAATACTGCAATCGAGTGTGGCTAATGAAACAATAGAAATAAACACTAAGCATGCGCAGTAATTCTGGCGCCAACTCAACTGTGGACGCGTGTTCTGCTTTTCAAGTCTGAAAGATGACTGGTATGAATCTCGGTTCCGCGAGTGTGTGAAACACCAACAAGGCAAACCTTTACTCACTAAGCAACAATTATTTATGAGCAAAATTCAAATACTATTTGTTTTAAATCTTTCGAGTTTCTTTTCTTTCTTTTCTGCTGCTGCTGTATCTGGACAACACGAGACAGTATTGTCAAAATGCACATGTATAGTTTGCTCCTCCCAGTGGGGAGTGGGAGTGATACATCACTAGCCAATCGTATTTGTGACAAGTGGAAGGATACAAATATTTTGTTTATCGAAGTTTAGAGCTTACGCCGAATAAGGTGTAGTATAATGGAGATTCTTTTAAAGCCAACCTTAGACTCCCTGTCGCCAAGGATGTTTAAACGTTACTCAAGCGTAACCCCAAGACCATCAGAATTGAAGAAGATGAAATACAGGTACAAAAGGTAACCGATAAAGAAAAGAGAAACATAGAAATGGTACTCATCATAACAAAAATATGTCTACTTACACAAAAATGTTCTGCAGAATTTCAATACGTTTCATATCGCTAAAATCAAGGAACAAAACCCTTTGGGTTCGAGAGAGAACTGGTATTCAGTGGAACCAGTTTTATCTTAACAATCTCAAGCAGGTACGACATATGTGGGTATTTCGAGTAACGCTAATCCCTTGGTGACCGTAACTACAATACCAAAATGCAGAATGTTCCATTGAGTAACGTTACTCAGCGTAACAAAATTCAGAGCGTACCATTTTAAAAGTTACACTGACCAATAACGTTATTAACTAGGTGCAGAAATGGGTTACAAAATAGTAACCGTAACAGATAACAAATTGTAAATATTGCACATTTCGTTAAGTTATCCACCCTTGCTTTTACATGTTTACCACTTTCCCGGTTCGTTAAGAGCGCAAGATGGTCTTGTCTCTACTAGAGGATGAACTTGAACTGAAAAGACATCTGAACTGTCACCAATCAACTAAAGGAGTTGGCATACTATTGGATCAACACTCATATATGTCATTTTCGATTATATTACATATTACTATTTACTGGATGAGTATTAATGGTGACTGAACATCACGAAAACGGCATGAGTGGTGTCTCAAGAAATCTCCGTTATCCCCTAAGCTATGAGTTCGACACTAATATCGATCATTTTCGATATTTTGGTCATTCCCTTTAACTCTTCTTGGCTGCTAGGATGACCATACCCTTACGGAGGCTGAATTTGAACTTAAAGAGCATCAGAACTCACACAGTTAACTTAGGACTCCAAAAACTATGGATTTGACAAAAAATAGTTTTCGTTTTCGATTATTTTTATGTTCTCTTTCCCCAAGAACACTAACATGAGGGAATGAGAACTTCATCGGCATCGGGAACCACTATTCATTTTAAAAACCTCGAATACTATGTATTGGACGCTGACATAAGTGCTTTTTGATAATTTCTATATGTTACCACTGCCACTCTCTCTACGTATGCAAGGGGTTGACCACAGAATTCTTTTACACACACAAACACTGGCAAACATTGTCACGTATTTCGTTGTAGCTTATTTGTAAATACTCAACCAGTCGTCATCCGGCTGGGAGTAAGTGCAAAGCATCCCCCACATTTAATACCGTTAAAGACAGAGGTATCCTTACAAATGTATAGTTGCGTAGATACAGAATAATAAAGTGCAATCACATACATTCGTATTCAATAACTTTATATAATTTATCATTAAAAAATCCCGCTTAACTGGAAAGGTGTGCTTTTATCATTAGATCTATGATCTTTAATTGCAATTTGATTTTATTACATTTTGGAGAAACAATTTAGGATAATGATGGTATAACACAAAGCGTACAATTTTAAAACTACAGTAGAGCGTCGATTATCCGAAGTAATTGGGGGACATGGGTGTTCGGAAAACTGGTTTGTTCGGATAATCGAACTCTACTGTACTGTACTATACTTCTACAGCCAGTGCCAAATCGACAGAAGTGTGCTGATTGTTGAAACACAGCGACTGGCGGCATGGCCGGTCAGCAGCGCCTTATGAAGGCCCCATTAGAAGCAATGTTCCGCCAGCGGTGGCTCAGTGCGGCGACTACTGTGGGAAACTTGGTTTGGGAGTGAGGAGGATGATGGACGGTAGGGTGGGAGAGTAACAGGTGCGAGCGAGTACACAGTTTGGTTAAGCGGTCATTCGGTTGACCGACGTTCGGATAATCGACGCTCTACTGTATGTATTTTATTTAAAAATGATGTTTCAAAATTGTAAATTCACTTAACAAAGTAACAATAGAAAATTATTCATAAAAGATAACTATTTCTAAATGCAAAAGAAACATAAATGCTATCTTACTGAACAGTAGGTTATTATCAGCTTACCACATTTAACTCAATATTTGGCTTCCAAATAATTTTCTTATCCAGAACTATTTATAACGTAAAGTCATACATTGATCTTTTTCCAATCTATTCAATAACGTCGGTGGGAGACCCGGGTTCGATTCCCGTCGGGAGCTCATATGGTTCGGATTCCACGTTAATTAGTAGATCCACGTCTTATATAGTATCGATGCTGAAATGGATGTTAAACTCAAAATTAACTCAACTGAATAATGTCGGTTATTAACCACAATAAAAATCACTTGACTTCAAATCCGTATATATTTTTGATGATTTACAATAATTTAGTACAGTGCCAAATGTGAGGTTTTACTGTTTCGATGACTGGTCCACAACTGGTGCTAGATATCCCCCTTCGTTCAGTACGAATATCAGTTCCATTAATGGCCACATTTGGCGCTAGTAGTTTGAATAACGTGTACAATAAGATGACATTTGTTTAGGGAGTACTTTCTTTAACTCATTACATTGTTCACACTTTTGAACATGTTACGGTACTTAACAACATAAACATTATTTCAAATCGAGGACCTGAATATAAAAGCATACCAAATGGTAAGACATATATATATATTTTTTCATACTTATAGCCAGTGGTGTATCTACAATTTTATTTCAGGTGGGGTTTCCTGGCTAACTTTGTTCAGGGAAATGTGAAAATTCTGGAACACATTTCATTTACTTTAATATAGTAAATACATTTGCGGGGGGCTTAAGGGCAGAAGCCCCCTCCCGATAAATACGCCACTATTGATAGTTATGTTTCATACAAGTTGGAACGTTAAGGAAGGAAGGGAAGGAAATAGTTATCAAGACAAATCACACAAAAAATCGAAACAAAATATTCAATATTATATTTTTTGTTTGTATCTCTCGAAGATTGCTCCACTGGGTTTGGGACGCTTTTCAATTATGGTCTGCAGTTACAGAAAATATATAAAGAAATGACTTATGCTCATTTCACTAGTACATTTAATTTCTATCAGGCCGCAAAATCATGAAGATATGATCTATGAAATTCGTGAAATAAATGTGGAGCAGTTAGTGCTTTGAAAATGGATAACGACACATACTAGATGACAGGATCCAAGTAAATATATCCCATCTTAGGTACACTAACATAAATGTTAATCTTGTTAGATTGTAAGGAAAAATAACATGGTAATATATACTGAAATTTTCTAGATTTAACTTTTTTCAGTATTTGAGCATATTTTATAGTGACTTCGTCAAAATTGTAATCACTCCTAATAAGTTGACTTAAGAGTGGTTTCTAAGATTGCATCTATCTTAATCAATTATAAATAATGTGTGAGCTTTTTTAACATTTAGACTAACTAATTAAGCATTTAATAGAAAAAAATTAGTTTCCAGGTGTGAAACATACGGTTATATCAAACCACTCGCGTTGATGAAAGAAGGCAATTGTTAAGTTCTGCACTTCAGGCAGTGTTGCCAGATCCACTGATTTTGCAGATCTCCTGCTTTTTCTACGTTCTACTGATCTACTGCGAAAGAAAATGAAAAGCGAACAATCTCCTGCTTTTTCCTTACTTCGAGAAGTTAAAGAAATACATTATTATTAATATTGAATATTCAATGTTTCCTCACATAAAAAGACAAAATTTCTCTGTTATAATACACAAAGCTCTGTAGAGCATATAGAGTTTTACTGCATATAATATGAATCCAAAGAATACAACTGTACGTCATCTTCTATATGCATTGTGGTTAGCGCTTTTATGACTTTCTGAAAGATTTACAAGTAAGAGTTGTTTAGATTGGGACTTGTGTTGGAAGAGTAGCTTAGATCGTTTCTTCACGATCGTCAGCAAGAAATCGTCTTACGTCACGGTCACGTGTGACTGCACAACACAGTTACGTTATCGCTACGTGCATGAAAAGACATTTTCCCAAACCACTTTGCTCTTTCACTACGGTTTACGGTGATACATGTGTGTATCAAATAATGTTAATACAAATCGGGAATTTTCCCTTTCATTTGCTCAACGTAGTTAATCGGAAATGAATTCTGGACTGCTTGTTTTGACTACTGCCCCCTTAATAATGCCAAATTTTATTGCCTCCCCTCGGATTTACATTCAAACGCCAACACTGTATGTGTCTACTGATTTCTCCTGTTTTTTGTTTTCGAATCTCCTGCTTTTCCAACTGGCTGGTCTGGCAACACTGATTTCAGGAGACTCATTTGTCACATACGGAATTGTCCATTTATGGTAACGATCGCTGTTTGTTTCGTATGACAACGAGTTTATTGATATTAAATCATTGCAAATTATTGCATACACCCCCACATAGAAAGTACCTAAGAAACTATTGTCTGCAAGTTTATAAAGGAAGATACTACTACACATAATGAATTTGCAAAGCAAAATCGTTATCTCTTTGCAGTAGAGCTAGTGCCTTTTTCTCTCTATCTGCATGTAATAATTACCTTTCCCCTTCTTTTGACTTTAATCTTCATCTTTTGTATCGATGCTACATGATACGTGTCAAAACATTAGTTATACTCTAGACCCATATGGAGAATCAAACCCGAATTTTCCACTCCAAGTACGAGAACGCTAACCACAATTTTGAGGACTCCAATCGAACTCTTTTGGATTTAGTTCTATAGTTAGTAAAACTATCACGTGACTCGCCGAAATAAAAAAAAAAGCACAATCAGGAAATTGTGTTAGATTGCCAGCACCTGGTAAGACACAATAATCTTGGTAATAATCTTGGAAATAAAATCTATACAAACCATCTGAATTCCTTTGAAAGATCTAGGTTTAAAATAACCATATTTCGTCTCAGATATTTGTGTGAGATTAAGTCACAACGACAGTCAGTTATAGTCTCAAATGAGAGATGTAATCACGTTCCTTGTATTTTGTATGTATTTTTTCGTTAGTCAATAGTTATATTCTGGAGTGGATTGGTGACTATTTATACTTGTATTTATTTCAGGCTCTGTATTATTTTCAATACAAAGAGATAATATGATATTAGTAACTGAACCACAAAAAATGGGGAAATATTTACATTTATATACTACAGAGGGAATTATTTGAGATGGATAAGAATACGCGTAGAGGAATGGAGATTATAGTATAATGCCTGGGGTAATCCTTAAGGATACCTGCGATGTTGTGATGCAGAGATGATTTAAGTAGACCTACAGTTGAATAACGAGATAATTATTCTTCTAGAAAACCAGATTATGATTCAGTGTATCTATTTTGAGCTTTTAAATGAAGCATTGGAGTCCTCCTTTGAAATACGTGAAGCTCCTTTCTTCACCTCTTCACGTCATATAGCAAAAAGTTTTGTAATTGCTTCTAGTGTACACTGGGCCACATAAATGCTTGAGGTATAAAATCCGTGAGTTAGGCGACCCAACTAACGCCCGCTTCAAGATTAATTACGATTGGTAGACTAGCTAGAGCAGTAGCATGAAGTTGCCCCCACCTGTTAAAAGAACAAGTCGTAAAGTGTTTTTGTGCAGGAGTATGGCGAAATATTGGCTGATGAAATGGCAAAAGGGAGTCTTTGTTATCTTGTAATCACAGTACACAGAACAGTACCAGAAAAAGATATACGGACACCAGAGACGCCAATGAGAAAGGTAACAGTCGGGGGACATAAATAATCTTATAATTAACTCAAATGAGGGGTTATATAAACAAGTTAACTTACTTCAAATGACTATACATATATGTGTATCAAATAATATACTGATAGAAAATGCAGCATATGTAGTAGGTTATTTATATAATTAAACACAAACCCTTGCGCTCAGTATTGAAACTATTAACAATAGTCCTACCTGCAAATCAATTAAAGTATAGATGCATCATCCTGGGGAAGAACCCAGCCCCCAATGAAAATTTTGGAATCTAACAGGGTCTGAGCTCCTAGGTTCAGGTGTCACTGATTGATACGTACTACTACTTTGAAAGAAGAACTTGTCCGATTTCATTATTTGCTAAATGACTTTTGAAAATGCTAAATATTGGTAAGCAGTAATTTATTTGTAAATATTACAACGGTCGTTCAAGGTTGACCGTAACTTCTATTTCTTTAGAGGAAACAGTTAGCACAAAAAGCACCAAACTATGTCAGTTTTTCAAAGTATTCTCCTGCGCATCGAGGCACCGTTTTCATCGTTGTTGCAGCTTCCTGATTCCTTTGGCGTAGAAAGAACTTGGTTCCTGTCGTAGCCACTCTTGGATATCGTTCCGCAGTGCTTTATGTGTCGTGAATTTCTTCTCTCCCAGGTAGTCTTTAAGGGGTGCAAACAAATGATAATCACTTGGAGCTAAACCTGGATTGTAGGGGGATGAGAAAGAACTTCCCAGGGCATTTCGGGCAGAGTTGTTGTTGTCACATTGGCCATGTGACGGCGTGAATTATCATGTAGAAGAATAACATTTCGAGACAACATCCCAGTTCTTTTCTTGCGAATGAACTTTTGTACAGCACCATTTAACAATGTGGAGTAATACTGGGCATTAATTGTGATTCCTTTGCTCGGAAAATCCACATGAATAACACCCTTCGTGTCCCAGAAGACACTTCCCATGATCTTTCCAGCGGATGTCTGCGTTTTTCTTTTTTGGCGCCAGATAACCTTTATGGCGCCACTCCATGATGCTTCTTTGGGTCTATGGTGTTGAAATCTGCAACCATGTTTCATCATACGTGATGATGGATTGCAACAATTCATAACCTTCTGCTCGAAACCGATTGAGAACCTGTTCGCCATGCGTGTCTACTTCACATCAAAAGTCAGCTGGCGGGAAATGCACCTTGCACAGATTTTGTGGAAGCGTAAGCGGTCGTGAATGATTTTCTCAATACTTCCGACACTGATATTCAATTCGGCAGCAATATCCTGCATTGTTACTCGCCGGTTCTCAAGAATCATTTTCTAAAAAAGTACGGTATTCACTGGTGTGACTTAAGTCAGGCGAATATGTCCATGCGCTTAATTTTTCACCAGCTCCAGTCCTTCGCGTAAATGTTCACACGATTCGTACACTTTTGCCCGTAACATCGTTTGTTCACCATACTGTACTTGCAATCTTCTGAAAACTCAGCTGGTTTACCTTTCTTCTTCACAAGAAATTTGAATACACACCGTTGTTTGACAGTCACAGATACACTGCTTGCAACTATTTCACTGCAACTGCTGCGCATGCTCGAAATACGTCATACCGCCTGCTATTTACTTGAGAAGAAATACATTACCTCACCCTCAAGTTTCATCAAGATCCGGCTACTCATCGATTATTTACGTACGAAAATCCCGGTCAACCTTGAACGACCCTTGTAAAAAAATGCAAAATTCGATAACACTTAAATGAGTTGGAGAATATAGGTACTAAGACTATTTCCCCTTAAGTTGCAAATATAATATGCTGCAGTTATGCTATGAGTTATCTATGATTTACATAGAACGGGACGTACGCAAGAGGTGTCATAGCAATAACCAAAACTTTCTTAATAATCTAGACATCGATAAGTTTGTACACCAATAAATTCGTCATTAATCATTTCGGTTGAAATAAAAGAATAGGATCTGTGGGGAATGATTTTAATATGTGTAGTTTTGTAGTAGCGTCTATTTGAAATCAGTAGCGTCTATTTGAAACTTTCCAAGCACTGACTCATGACTAGGCATTGACAAATATGAAATAGGTACATACGTTTCCTTATTGATGTAGTCTAGATAAACAATATGATTCACACTAGTAACTAGGTGTTCCTCCTGATAGGTCTTCGAAGCTACTACTACTGACTTTGGAAAAGCCCAGTAGTTTTGTTACTCGACTCGAGACGAGGTTATGGAACTTCCTGTACTCGTGGTGGAATACGTAAAGACGTAAACCTCTGAAATAAACTTCTGTCATCATATTTGTCAATGCATGGATCTTACGTGTTGAATTGTGAAAGCTAGCTGACTTCAGTGCTTGGCAACGATTTCAAAGACGGAATTACATAGCAGTTTTACAGATAAAGAATTCATTAATTAATCACAATATGATTTTGAAATATCTATCATTTCCTTTCGCTGTTCGTTGAATGTCCTTTGAAGAATATTGAATTAAAAATACAATCACGGACAAAGTTTAACGATGATATCGATGAGCATCCGTGACAATGCTTTTCTGTTTATTATTAAGATAAGGGCGGTAGCTTTATTTAGATTTGAACATTAATTTTCATGTAACCTTAAGTTAGTGGACAAACTTAAAAAAAAAGTTAAATGTAAACAATTGGAACGTATAGTTAAGCTATTTTAACCACTAGTAATAAAAAAATCTTTTAGCCTTTCCCCCTGGTCTAGTAGCTAACACGGGCCTATGCTGAGCGTAGTCTGGAGAGAGAGAATTGAAATTTAAACGCACTTCACTTGTTTGAATATTGTTGGTTCACGCCTTATATTGTCACAGTACTGAACGGAAAATATTTCAGTTTAACTTCCCAGGATTATGCCCATTATGCAAAGGGAGACAGATGATTAAGGCAAATGAATGAGTGCATAACTGGTGGAATGAGAATGTGGAAGTAAGTGGAGTAGCCCGTGAAAACCCGCGGATGTTCTACACCTGCATACTTGTACGGGGATGGAACCAGGGATCCCATGCACTAGATGTAATCGCTCTAGCACAGAGCTACAGTGCCCTGCTTCCGCTACTAAAAAGGAATACTAGAAATGAATGATCAACCAAAATGCTATTCAGAAGTTTCATGTAATATTAATGTAATATTACGAAAATATAATATTTTACCGCTTCGACGACAAGTTCTAGCCCATTCTCCCTTCCTACAATTCCAATAGTAGTTCCATTAATGGCCACACTAGGCGCTACTTTTCTGAATGACGTATCAAATATGACACATTTTTACAATTACTTTCGTCAATTCATTACATCACTCACATTTTCACCATGTAACGGTACTTAACGACATAAAAATATATGAAGTTGAGGAACTGAATTGACAAACATCGTACGACCACAGACATATATACATATCGTTTTTCACATTTATATACATATTTCATGCAAGTTGGAATTTTAAGGAGAGACAACAAGGAAAATAGTTATTAAGACAAACCACAAATAAATCAACTTTTCTTTCTATTTTCGTGAAAAACACGCACAGGTGGATTTGCGACGATTTTCAATTTAGGTCTGCGAGTGCAGAAAACCAATAACCAAAGAACTTACGCTCACGCAACTCGAAAGATAAATTTCTACTGGGATGCGAAATAATGGAGATATGTCACAGACATGATCGAAGAAATTCGTGAAATAGCCTATATGTGGAGTAGTTCGTGCTTCGAAAATGTATAACGACACACTAGATGGCTGTAACCAAGTAAATATATCTTTTCTTCGTTGTACTTACATAAACTTTAAGCTTAGCAGATAATAAAGGAAAGTAACATAGAAATACCTACGGATGTTTTATGGGTTTATTACTTTCAACACTTGAGCATATTTTTTATTGATTTATGTCAAAATTGTAACTATTCGTAACAGAATGAGTTTAGAATCGTTTCTAATATTGCATGTACTGCTCAGATTGTTAATTAAAAAAAATCCCTTGTTTCTGTTTATTTGATTCCAATCGTTTCGTGTCTCATGACGAATTTACTGATATTAAATTGCATTGCGTAATCATTGCATATACCTACCACATAGAAAGTACCTAAGAAGCTAATCTCTGCGAGATTATAAAGAAATACACTGCCACATATAATCACTTCAGAATAAAAGTTTTTTTTCCTTTCTCAGTGGAAGATTATGTGTATTTTTCTGTCTTTCTTGAAATGCTAATTGTTGTTTGCTTCTTTAAATTTTACATACATCTTTTGTATCAACGCTACGTGGATAGTAACGAAAGATTGAAGTGAGTCTAGAACCAAATGGACAATCGCATTCGAATATCTCACTCCAAGGGCGAGAAACTAACCATAGTTTTGAGAACAACAACGTTATTGATGTGAGACTTCTTCACAAGTCTAAAGTGCTAAGGCAAACTAGGTCATAATACCATCATACTGTAGCGCTTGCACTATCTTGGGTAAGTGGTGAAATTACAAAAAAACGTCATTCGTCATTGCATACAGCGCCATCTTGTAGTGAGTAGAAGAACGTTCTGTGTATGATCTGTTTGTCTGGAAGGGCCAGGTACTTTCGAACATTCTCGAATAAGTTCTTCCACCGAAGACGCGTAGTATAAATACAACCGAAAGTTGTAAAGTACCAAATTTTTAGTTTGTAGCTACAAGTCCGGTCTAAAAAGCAAAATACAGCGCGACTAGTATGTTTAATATGATTGGTGACTGCAATTTCAGTTTCTTAGTGAAAATGCAACGTGTTTAATTGCGACTTCATAAAATAAGTGTATCCTATTTATTCAAAACCACGGTTAGTAATGGTATTAATTAGAATTATTTTGAATTGAAGTTACATTGCTCTCGTGTGGATAATATAATACAATATAGAACGTCATTTTGAGACTTAACATTCACTGAAACAGTCTAAATTTACAAGTAGCCTACGGTTAGAAAAATATGAACAATTGAAAAGCGAGTTCAAATCTCACAAAAATGTTTAACAAAATAAATGCTGAACAAAACTCGGCAAGTCGTGCGTGGCTCATTCAATAGTGAAAAATGGGAACTTATTTACTGAGAGCGTATTAATCAAGAATTGAAGGATTGCATCAGCAGAAGAAATGTGTCCATAGAAAGTTAATTTATGTAAAACAACAGTGTTGTCGAGTAAAACTGAGACTCGAAAAGTACATGATATTGCAGAAAATATAACTGAATTGACTGACAAATCGACAATAAGAAAAAACTGGTTGACCCTTGAGGAGTCAGCAGATGTTTCAGATTTTGCTCATGGATCTGAAGGATAGATAAACTCCCTTAATCCTTATTTTAACTTTCAAATATTTATGTCACGTGCTTAAATGTAAACCATTCAAACATTTTGCATAAAGATATATCAGTAATATGTTTGATTATATGGTGAAAAGTATTTAATAAATACATTGATTCTATTATGTTCAAAAAGATAGGGATAATTGCATTTCTTAATTATTTTTCAGAATTTGACGCTCTGAAAAAATCGCGAATCTCGAAAATTTAACACACATGTTTGTTTCTTGGTAAAATTTAATGCCTTGAAATATCTTTGGACTACAATATATTTCCAATATTTTATCACCTAATACAAAAATATCATATGTCTATGGTGTATCTTTCATTTCACGATATCTTCTATCGTTGGTCTTACCGATTGCAAGATTTCCGTAATCATATATCCTGTAACACTCTATGAAAGGGCGTAGGATTTTTTTAAAAGCTAAAACAATTTAATCTTTCAGAACTTCACCACACACAAAGAAAAATCTGTTCTTCGGACAGTGGTATATTTTACAATTAAACTGTATCCTCTTGCTTACTACAGAAATCTGTACGGAGCATACGTTATCCGTATGCTACAAAGGAACTGTCCTTAAATGTTACACCATGCCGTTGTAGAATGTCTGACATCTAACAGTTTTCCTAATATCACGTACATATATTTATCTAATATTCGTCAGCTATATGTTATATACGTCCACTTGTATGTGAGAGCCTGACCGCCTATATTGTTTCATACGGTACGTTCGAATAGATGAAGCAATCATAAGGAAAGTATTATAAAACGTGCGTTTTCAGTTATACGTTTGCTGTACGTTAAGTACAAGAACAACAGGAATTACGCTTGTAACCTACCTCTTTAACTTCGCCACCTACATTTCTTTCTCAGTCAATTGGGATACAAAATTACTTTTCGTAAAGTTGCTTCTAAAGTCGTTATTAACATTTAAAGTCCAGTTTTGGAAGTTTTGTCATCTAATAAGAAACCTAATAACTCTATTTAATGACTCTATTTAATCTTTGATCTCTCTCTTTATTTGATATTATTGCAATAAGCTCAAGATATATCGAGTTGCTGTTTTCATTGGAAACTTGTTGGCAATGTTCCCCGAAGCTTTGTTGAAACATATTTTGAAAGTATTTAAAATTATAGTGTTATGGGTTCCATGCACTGGCGCAAATCCCGGGGGGACGAGGGGGACATGTCCCCCCCAATCTTGGACCTGGGGGGGACTGTCCCCCCAATAATCTGATTTAAAAAGTGCTTTTTCGAATAAGTGTCATGATTTGTGTCCGACTGCCCCAAAGGAATGTAAGATGAAATTGATTTCTCTTGGCTTTTCCATTTAAAAAAAAAAAGAATCGTATTCTGTAGTATTTCAAACTGAACTTCGTGCTGTAGTGAGTTTAGTAGTCTCATCAATATGTATTAATTCCACTTCCGCTATTTGGACAGAAATTGCAATAAATGCCAGAGGAGGATACGCCCCTCTCCTCATGCTGGAAAGTTGTCTCAGCTGTAGGTACGGGCACAAATTCCGGGGAAATGAGGAGGCATGTCCCCCCAACATTGGAACTGGAGGCTCTCCCAATAATCCTATTTGAAAAGTGCTTTTTGCTGATAACTGTGATGAGTTGTGTCCGACTGCCACAAAGGAAAGTGAGATGAAATTTGTTTCTCTTGGCTTTTCCATTTTTAATGAAAATGAAGGAGTGCGACTGTGCGTGACGTAACCTGATATGAAATCTTATTTCCTTCTCTCCCCTAGGCCCTAGCACAGGAACAGTATATAGACTATCCAGTGTCAGCAGAACCCATCTTTTCAGTAAATGCGCATTTAATCTATTTGTAGTAACAGCCTAGGCATCTACTCATGCTTCGTAAGCTAACTCTATAGCCAATGGAACCCGGAGGTTCAATGCCGCGTTCACAAAAGCTCTGTACTGACTTCTATTCTTAGACAACTGGATCCAGTTTCTATTTTGTAATCTTATTTCTGCCAGATCCATCTTAATATTGTCTTCCCATCTGCGCCTAGGTCTTCTTAATAGTCGTTTTCCGATTGGTCTTACCGCTAACACTTTGTAAGCGTTCCTACTTTCTTCCATCCTAGCTACATGTCCTGCCCACCTAAGCCTCCTAGGCTTGATGACCTTAATGTTTGGTAAGCCGTATAATTTACGTAGTTCGTCGTTATGAAGTTTCCACCATTCCTCATTCCCGTTCCTCTTGGTCCGAATATTTCTCTCGGGATCTTGTTCTCAAATACTTTCAGTCTATGTTCTGCACTCAGTAAGCGACCATGTTTCGAAACCATACAGAACAAAAGGAATGATTATCGTTTTATACATTTTAAGCTTCAAATTTTTCGACAGAATTCGCGACGACAAGAGATTTTGAACTGAATAATAACACGAATTCCCTGTTTTTAGTCGACATTTAATTTCTTCGTGAATATGATTTTCGTTTGTTAATATTGATCCTAGATATTTGAAAGTATCCACTTTATCAAAAGTATTATTTAATATTTTAACACATACATAATTTGCCGTATTACGGTCCCGACGCACTTCCATGTATTTAGTTTTCTCTGCATTTACTTCTAAACCCATGTCCATGCAAGCGCGTCT
Organism: Thermobia domestica; assembly: GCF_964235325.1. Classification (NCBI taxonomy): domain Eukaryota; kingdom Metazoa; phylum Arthropoda; class Insecta; order Zygentoma; family Lepismatidae; genus Thermobia; species Thermobia domestica. The sequence goes on along the minus strand of NC_137458.1, from coordinate 262,863,018 downwards.
AATAAGACCTCTACATTTCTTTATATTTTTCTCCTATCATTCCCTACTAAATTTACATAATCAGCGTACGCATAACCTGGTGAACACCGTTCAGCTCTAGGCCCTGGTTGCTATCTTTGATTTTCCTTATAGCGTATTCCAGGACAAAGTTGAATAATAATGGCGACAACGCATCTTCTTGTTTCAGGCCATTCTTAACGTGAAAGCTCGTGGCCAAAAATTTTCCTACCCGGACTTTACTTTGGGATTCATTTAAACATGCCTTAATTGATCTAATTAGCTTTTTCGGTATTCCAAATTTTGTAAGAACGTTGTACAATGTTTCTCTCCTAACCGAGTTATAAGCCTTTCTAAAATCAATAAATAGTTGATGTACCGGACTACTGTATTCCCGCTTGTTTTCGAGTATTTGGCGAATGGTAAATATTTGGTCGATAGTTGATCGATTGATATCAGTAAAATCCATACTGATAATCTCCAAAAATTTCCTCTGCGTATGGGGTCAATCTTGCTAATAGAATATTTGAAAGGATTTTATAGGATGTTAACAGAAGAGAGATGCCTCGATAATTATTACAGTCAGTTTTGTCGCCTTTCTTGTGGATTGGAACAATGATTGATTCTTCCCACTCTTGTGGCAATTCTTCCTTGTTGTAGATAAGGAGAATGAGTTTGTGTATCTTGTTCCACAATTTTTTGTCTCCAGCTAAAACTAACTCAGCCGGAATTTCGTTTACACCCGAGATTTGTGTTTTTTTTTAATTTCTTTATAGCGATTTTTACTTCTATTCGATTGAGTTCTGGAATATATGGTTCTGCGGTGTGTATCTTCCTTTCTCCACGCACATTAGTTTTTGGCTGCGTGTTAAGCAAATCGTCAAAGAAATCTTTCCATCTATTTGAAATTCTATCTGTATCAGTGAGAACTGTTCCATCAGCTTTTTTTCACATATAAGAACGAGGTTGATAGCCTTTCTTAAATTCGTTGATCCCTTTGTACATGTCCCGAATGTTTTTATTTTTACTATTGTCTTCTAGTTCCTAAATTTTAGCTTTCAAAATATCGCTATCGAACAATAGTTTCTTTGTTCTAAAAGTTTTGGAAGTTCCTCGCCTGATGTCTACGAAATTTTGTGTAGTTATTTCATTCGGATTTTGTAGCCAGCGTAATTTTGCCTGTTTTCTCTTCTCTGCTAGTTCGAACCATGGTTTGTTCCTACGTATTTCCGCGTGTCCCAATTTTTCTTTTGAGAGAGGATATTTCGTAAGCAAAGAAAAGAATTTAATTGCTGGAATATTTTTCTCTATAATCTTAAGGTTACATCTGTTAAGTAAAGAGTGTGACATGAGTCAGATTTCTGAAACGATTCCTGTAATGCTATTGAGATTATAGTCATTTTGCTCAAAGAGCATTGTTGCGTCATACATAATTGATATTCTTTCTTCATAGTTTTGGGGAAGTCGTCATTTATATTACTATAAAACCATTTTAACGTGGATCTTTGTGGATGCCTAATTAGAAACATACCAATTATAAATATGCATGTATTCAGATTTCAGAATGTTTTCACGGCAGTGATTTGTAATACTGATATGTACTACTACTTCATCTACATCACCTAATATATAATATACTCTACAACAGTTGATCAGATTCATCTACCGTAATATGAGTTTCATCTCCCTTATCTAGAATAAGCCTCAAATCTGCCTACCTTCCAATGTTGAAGGCAACCAATGGCGTGTTTAAGATTTTCTTTCGAGGGCTATGCCCAACACAAGGAAGGAAGTGGGCAATTGCCCACCTGAGTTTGAGAATTAAATATATTTTAATTTATGCATAAATTGAAGTAATAATGGCAAGAATTACAGATTGATAAATCCTATATGATATGATACAAAAATTTAGAAGTGAATCTAACCCTTTATTCTATTCATACAAGAAAAAGAAAGCATCCTCTTGGCCGTCCTAATTTCCCGGGCTAATTACACTAGTAAACAAAGGTTTTGTTACATAAAAGGTAATACCTGTTCTTAAAGGAACTTTTTGCGCTGAATTCGAATATGCACTCGGTTTTTCTCCATCACGTACGATTTTCCCGTAACAGAGGGATTTTCGGGAAAATCCCTCAAAAATTTCCCTTTTCGTTTATTTTACACCCCAAGATCTTGTCCCCTTGCATATACTAACATAGATATTATACCTAAGTATACTTTGATTCATATTTAACAAACCCTCCAAGTTTCGTAATAATCGCTTTATTCTTTCTAGAGAAATAAATATGTTTGTATGTATACTGTGTGTACTGTATATTGCACCTTATAGTAATGCTTTCAGATCTCTTAAGTTGAGCTAAAACGTTTTGCTTTATTACCACAAACACATATATAAAATATAATACAATATAATTTACAAGTGTGACAATTTACAATAAACAATAATACAAATGTACCAAAAGGTCATGAAAAGACAATCAAAACTATCACAATATATGAAACTTCCATTGGGTTACAAAAACGTACACTACTTCCTTCTTTTGTAAGAAATGTTGCATTCTCTAACAAGACCCCAACAATAGTCCCCCATCATTGAAGGATCCCATCGTCTCTGGTACCTTTTCTCCATTGCCATTATATCTTGGTGGAATCTTTCCCCCTGTTCGTCGCTGAGAGCACCTAGGTAGCAGGAAAGAAGCTGAGGTGGGAGTGCAAAAAGTGGATTTTTAAAGACATCCTACAACCCAACTCTTTATATTTCTGTATCATGTCCTGTACGATTTCTGTGTAACTCTCAGCTTTGTTATTGCCCAGAAAGTTGCGCACAACACACTTAAATGCTGTCCAGGCAGCTAGCTCAGCACTGTTTAACTTGCTGTCAAAGCTATCATCAAGCATTTATTTCCTAATTTGGGGACCAATAAACACTCCCGCTGAAATCTTAGCATCACTCAGGTTAGGGAACTTATCTCGCAAATACTTGAAACCTTCACCAGATGTGTCCATGGCTTTGACAAAGTTTTTCATAAGTCCTAACTTGATATGAAGTGGCGGTAGTAATATCTTATTAGGATCTACCAAAGGAGCGTATTTGACGTTGCATTCTCCAGGTACGTAATTCACTCTAGGTTCCCATTCCTTCACTTCATAATGTTTGTCATCAGCTCGGCTATCCCATAAACATAAAAAACATTGGTACTTCGTGTAACCGCACTGCAGTCCTAATAAAATACCAACTACCTTGAGATCACAACATATTTGCCAACAATGGTCCTTGTAATTTATAAGATTTAGCAAAGTTGACATGGTGTCATAGGATTCCTTAATCTTCACTGAGTGCGCAAGTGGTATAGAAGGTTTTTTATTTCCATTATGTAAAAGGACAGCTTTAAGGCTGACCTTTGACGCGTCGATAAATAACCTCCATTCTTCTGGAACGTAAGGAATTCCTAGCTCCCCCATCAACCCATTTATATCCGTACATACGTACACATTATCTTGCATTGAGAAATAGCTTGAAAATTGAACATGCCTTTTCCTGTACACTGATATGTTCGTTTCTGCATCCAATAAGTTCCACTGCTGGAGCCTTGATCCCAGAAGTTCCGCCTCTTGTTTTGTCAGGTGCAAATCACGGACTAGGTCATTAAGTTCACATTGCCGGATGAAATGTGGCTCGCGAACACAGTCAGGGATGAACGTTGGATCCTTGGATGTACATGTTGATGTCGATGGTTCATCAAGGTCATGATCATCATCAGAGTCTTTTGGCCATATCTCTTCCCAGTTGGTAGGGGGCTCGGGAAGTGGAAGTTCATCCCCGTGCGGAATAGGTCTAATTGCGGATTTAACGTTGGGATAACTAACTGTGTATTTGTTTTTTTAGAATGTCCCTTGACTACTGTAAGACAAAAATAACAATCATCCAGATGGTTGGTGAGTTCTCTCCACACCATTGGTACAGCAAATTTCATGAACCTCCGTTTCCCTTTGGCCCATGCAAGTAAAGTGACGTAGCACGACGCACAAATTATGTTGGGTGCCCAAGTTTTGTCCTGATCTCCCACACGACATCTGAAATATATATAATATGCTAGTTTCACCGATGGCGTAATGGATCTACACTGTCCTTTAACTAAAACTGGCCACACACATAACAAAAACTATTTGGTGAGTTAACACACGAACGCCGTCCTCTTGACGCCATTGTACTGATCACAAACTAAACTTCTGGTCTTAGTTGGGTATAATGTCGTTAAGATCAAACATGAAAGCACTCTTAGCAGCAAAGACAACTTTGATAGTGAAGTAGTGTTAAACCACACGTCAATATAAAAATGTACAAAACTCCCTCACCAGGTGTCAAGAACACAAGAAAGAAAGAAATGCGCGGGGGGAGGGGGGAAACGATACCGTAGTGGAAAATTCAGACTGCATTAGTTCATTGTTGTCAACAATGAGTCTGTATTCCATTCTTTCTTTCTTTTGCATTCTGTTACATTTGATAACAAATATTGATAACCATTTCATGAACAAAACGAAAAAACTTGGAGAATTGTATATATATGTATTAAGATATACATATACTGTACGTTTAAACAAAATATACGTTGGAAGTATATTCTATTTTTATACACGTTTCTACTTTACAGAGAGCAATACAAGTGTGTTGTTGACTATTGTAAATATTCATTTTTATGTCTGTGTTTGTAGTAATAAAGCAAATCGTTTTTACCCCAACTCAGGAGATCTGAAAGCATTAGTTTCAATTTTAAATGAGAAAATATCAGACTGTAAAATCATTTTTAAGTGACAATGCTTCTTATTTTTATACACACCGATAGTTGTAGACCATGTTCCACACTGTTAACACTATTACATGAATTCAGAATGATATCTAAGATGCGTTTCCTTGTTATGATAAGAATTCTAGATCACACACAACTAAAACAGAATTCCAGAGTTCTGAATAAAATACCGACCTTCTTTGGTACCGAGCTGCTTCTTTAACGCAAACTAAATTTCAATCACTATAATCTTTTTAAATCTCTTGTTCCCATGTTTGATGCGATATATTACATGCCGCCCAATTTCTTTGTTGTTATTATTTCATTTTTAAACTTTATTCAATATCTTCGAATCAAATTATTTGGTTGGCTTCGAAAGAATGACAGAGCGCTTGTAGAAAGCGATAGTTTATATTTTTTCGTTAATGACACCACAAAAAGATCTCAAACCATACAAAAATACTCTGAACTTAGCTGAATTAATACTTAATCAACCAATGTTGACTACGTGTTACGGAATTTAAATATAAATTTATAATATATTTAAATATATTTTTCCAGTTTAATTTCGCGGTGAAGCCAATGATTTAATGCTAGAATAGTTGTGGTATATGTTCGGCAGATAGTTGTGGTATATGTTAAAGTATGCTCGATCTTTTACAAAAAAATATATAATTTGTCCACCCCATATAGTAGATCAAGGCTTGTTCTTTCGCAAATATAAGTTGATTTTACGCTGGGCTATAAAAATATGCGATTTAAATTGGTCGTAGTGTTGTTGGCCCCGAGCAACTTAGGCACCAGTGCTCGAATCACCCACTGAGAGCGACAAAAAAATGTGTCACAACCGACTGTTTCCAGGACTCCATCCTAGAGCCGCCCCTGGTTCATATACAATATATACTCCCGTATACACCCAATTATATCTGAAGAGTCCACGGGGAAAAGGGGGGAAGTTCACTTTTGGGCGAAATTTAGATTTTCGTGTCATCTTGTAGAGCAAGCTGAGTAGTTTCATTCGATATATCAAAAGGATGGAAATGTTTTGGTTAACCTGCTACACCCGTTTACAAAATCATTGTAAAATGTAAAAAGAGGATATCGCTATGAGGTACAGTGGGAAAAGGGGGGAAGTCGACTTTGGACAAAATTTCGATTTTCGAGCCATCTAATTCTCTCACGGACATGCGTGCAATACAGGTATATTTAATGAATTATTATATACTAAATGAGTTAAAATAAATCACTCTTGTCCCAGAACCTCATTTTTAACTTTCAAATGTCGTCCAACTTGCTTAAGCAACTGATCTTTCATAACCATGATAAACGTCAGATAGTCGTTTATACGACGTTCACTTCTTAGCTCAACAAAGTCAATGAACCTTTGTACCCCACTTGTTCTCCTTGCCCCATTCCCCATACTTGATACTTATTTGAGGATAAAAGTACATTTCCAAAATTTTTCTTTGAACAATAATGTACTAGGTTTAATTGGCTGAGAACAGTTTGAGTAGGATGCTAAGATCAATACAATAATTATTGGTGTGATTCACAAGATCTTTTCCTCTTTCTTAAAGGGAAGTTGCCTATCTCGGAAGAAAATATGGCAGAATCTGGACACTTAGAATGGCTTATGCAGCCCATATACACAAGCCTTCTATATGGAACTCCTAAAGAAGTAATTAGCGGAGTAAAGGGAATAAAAACGACAAAGGTAGAAAACAACTACTTGTGGTAATGTTTATAATACAAAAAAAAAACAATCGCCTCTTTTTTTTAATGGTTTTGCCTTGCATTAGCCCAATTTATCCCCAGTAAAAACGAACTTCATATACGTTTTCTCGCATTCTTTTACTTACAATAATATACGTTTAGCATAAGATTTTCAAGCTAGTTTCCAATATAATATTAAACTTCTAACCAAATTTGAAGCATTTTCCACGATTAATCCAGGAAATAAAATGTTTTGAACTTTAATAAAAGTTTCCTGAAAAATTAGTAAAATTGGACATTCCCACTTTTTCTCCTGGACTCTTCATCTATGAGTAAAGCTATAAGTTAAAGTGACTATTTTCTGAACATCTACATATTTTCATCGGGTTTACGTATTTACATAAAACTTCAGATCTCTAAGGGTAGTCAAAATATAGTAGTCAAGTTTGATTTTAAGACACAACTTGAAACAGAAAAGTGAGCTAATAGAAACCGTAACAAGAAATGTGCATGGTCTTGAAACACAAAATTTGCAACAGATTAAGAAATAAATTACAATATGTTAGTTTATAATTTACGTATTTACTCTCTATCTGAGAGTAAAAATATGAAAACACAGAAATTTTGCACAAATAATGTCTGTGTTTAAGTATATTTTTAAACTTAAAATCACAAGGCTATTCTTATCAATTAGTTTTCTTTTTAATGTGCCGTGGCAAATTTCAGGCACATACATATATAGGAATTTCTAAACTTATTTTATCAATTAAAGGCCAATTCGAAATCTAAAGCGAAACTCTAATTTAACGGAGTAAGGTACATAAGTACGAGATGAAATGCGAAAATTACAAAGTAATTTCTAATTGTTTTAATATAAAGAATAGGAACATGGTTGTCTAATTGATAGATATTCCTCAAGATAGATATTCGTTGATTTCATTCAGGTGGTCGCCTATTGCTCCGTTGTTTTTTATCGTTTTCATAACATACGCTTGTACATTTCTACAAAATAAAACTAGCAATAAGAACAATACGTGATCGAACTAATTAGTTACATAAAAGTCATCCCTTCGTTGTCGTGTCTGAATTCGAAACCTGGATAAAAAGATTACAGACCGGTCGTTGCCAACTGTTAAATGTGGAACAACGATTAAAATGAATAAAAAAGTCTTACTTCATTCCCCAATATCTATCTTCTACTATGGAAAACAGCGGCGAATGCGGGACATTTTTCGCAGAAATACGAACTATCCGAACAAAAAGGGAGCATGCTGTAGCCCTAGAGTGAAATGTCCCTACAATTTACTTCTAAAAGTAAGCAACCCTAAGAGTTGTGTTACGTGCAAAAGGACAATCTCGCTTACTTTCGTCTTTAGCTTTCTCATTTCTGTACAAGTCGCTCTCCTAACTTTACAGAATATATTCCAACTTTCCCATATTTGAACTGACACATAAATATAACCTTTTTTTTAAATTTATCATATCCCCTCTTACAACAAAGTGCAAAAGAGAAATTAGACTCCTGCAAATATAATAAATGATAATAAATCGACATGCAGCAAATAAATTGTAGTATTGCTGCACACAAAAGATTCTTTATGTGAGACGCTTTTGATAATGAAGGAGGAAGTAATGTGGTGAAACAAAAGAAAGAGGGTGAAACTAAAATTAAAAACTACCAAGGAAACCCACGTACACGATTTTTGTCCATCATAATGCGCACTTCACGCGACCTGGGATCCAACATATAAGATTCAGGTAATTCGTTATTGTTAAAAACGTTAGACAAATTGAACTTAATATATATGCGTAATTAATAAACGCAAACATCACAGATTAGACAGAAACATGAGAAATTTCTGATCAAACTGGATGGGTCGATTGTTTAGATTCCTCTCCACACTCGACAAAAGAATGTTTTACACGAAAACTTAAGAGCTAAGGAAATTGCCCCTCATGCTATTGGTAAACATTTGCCCACAATTGGATACATTTCTAAGTACCATTTCTATGTTAATTTGAGGATCTGAATTATTAAACAACTTTAAAATATATCCGCGCATGGAATCACAAGAAAAATGACCTCAAAATGGGGATGTAAATAAATGTCAGATACGCCAATTTGGACTTAACTGTTCTGGTTATTCCATGAACGTATATGTTAAAAAGTAGTGTAATTGCCTTCAGTATTCTAATATTATTATCAGTAACGTCATAGCAGGTTTTGTTTGGGTTAGTGGGCAATACACTTCACCAACATATTAAATGCAATCACAATTTGCATGATTTTTTTGCTACACTACTGACGTATAAAATCGTCAGAGAAGATTTAGAGAAAATCGTTCCATGACATCTTAACCCCTAGAGTAAACTAACCCCTTTGGAACTCTTTCTGGGGGAAGGGATTACGTCCCATCACAGAAAAATTAATGAAATATTTATTTACGAAATACGAACAATATCGACACCGTTCGTAAACAATCATCCGAAAAATCACTACGTTAGTAGAATAACTGTTTAAGATCTAAAAAATAAAAGTGACCTACTACTTATGTCTCTTCATGATATATTTGTTCAGAAACGATGAACAAAATCTCTGGGCTGTTTCTAAACAATATGAAAAAACTCTGTACCTAGGTATAACCTTCCCGAAATTATATATCCTTAATCTCTTCAACTTGCCAAACTTCAGTGCAGTGGCACTAATTTTTGGTAAAGTAAATATTTTTTTCAAAAATTTTCCAAATTTGTATCTGGTATTCGACAGTAGCACCGACTAAATCTAATTGTAAAATATACCCACTTCCCTAGACTTTAATAAAAGAAAAATAAAAGAGTTCGTGCTCTTTAACAAGGAATTCAATCAGAGCACAGTGTCGAAATGAAACGTCACTGGTCACCATTTTGGAAATCTTACGCCTGGTCACGTGCTAGCAACAACCAACGTCAATGTCTGGAAAGAAAGAACGGAAGGAAGGTCTATAGAATGAGACTACTTGGTTTCACTTACAAGATAATATTACGGATATAAAAACATGTTGCTCACGACTTTCAGTATGCACTCGTAAAATAAGCATTATTTTCTTTATAACTGAATTCTATAATGCATAGTAAATCATTCTGGCTTGGACTGACTCATGAAAACTTAGTGGGAAACTGGTCCCTTCCTCCCTTTTCAATGGGCTCGATACAACTACCAAGATCAACATAATAAAGAATGATAAGAAATTCACCAAAGAAACATTACATTTGATGAAAAAAACAAGAGAAGTGAACAATAATGACAATGTGGTATCTAATGTTGTAAAAAAGTTCTAAATATTTTCTCAGGAACAAACATGGTATTTTTTCACGTTTTGTTTTGAGATCGTAATTAGGGCTCTCCCTATGATGTTCCCTCAGGTCCACTACGATCATTTGTATCTTCTTTTCCTCTTTGCTGATCGTTGGACCAATATTAAAATCGAGAAAATGGACAAAAATGTATCGCATTCAGTTATATTTGGTTGATTTATATTAAGTTGCATTAGATTGCGTTATGTTAGGCGTGCGGTTTTTTTCAATACGGTTGCATAGTATAAGTAGGAGTAGTATTAGTAGAAGTAGTAGGAACGGATTAGATGGTTAGGTTTTATTCTCGATTTTAAATTGGCAAATTAAAGACTTCCCCAATTTTTTGTACATTTTACAATCTATTGATCCGTATAGTAAAAGAAGTGTATCTCTCCACGAAATAGTCCTTCCGCCTTCAGATACATTGGCGCTTGCAACATGAAAAACAACCAACAAATACAACCACTTTCTTAACTTTTACTATTCCCCTTCCGTGATTTTCACTCATTGTTCCTCACGAACTTAAATAAATTCACCAATTAATCCGGTATATTTTCCTAAAAGTGGTCCGGCGATACTTTACTTATCTCATATCCTTAAATATTAAAGCGTTTCGTGTTCGTGCTAAACTAAGGAGATGAATAGATAAGTGCGGAGAACATATTTGAATTCAATCCCGCCTGGGATTCTGCAGTTGACCTTGGGGCATTTCTTTCTTTAGTTTGATACATTCTAGTTGGTTTTCGTTCGTTTTGTTTTTACACCTCTCTCTCTGTTTCATATTAATAGGAGTGACTATAGATTTTCAATAACGCTTGTGCTCACATTTTGACCCCTCGCCATTTTGTACAAGGTTATCTTAGAGAGTCGAGACTTCTTTCATTTTCTTCCACTTACCATCAACTTTCATGAGATACTCAATTTGAACCCCTTTCCTTTTTCGAAAGGGACCGTGCGAGGGACTCAAGAACATTTTTACTTTGAATCTTTATACTTTTGAAATAATGACATACACATCTTTTTATTTTTACACTTATCCTACTGTTTCATATTCATAGGAGTGACCATAGACTTTGGACCCATCGCTATTTCGCACAGGCTTATCGTAGTGACTCGAGACTTGATTTGTCTTCTTTTATTTAACACAAACTTTTATATGCAAGTTGAGCTGTCTTTCCATTGAAATATTTTGAGTTGGACCCCGTCTGGGACCCTACGGGGGACCCTTGGAAAATTTATTTTACTTTGATACGTTGTACGTTTGAAATAATGAGAAATATTTTTTCTGTTTTCATAACTGTCTCACCGTTTCATGTTTTTAGGGGTTTCGACGGACTTTATAGACACCCTTAAAGATTTTAATAAAAAAATTAAAGTGCTGCCCATAAGCGGAATGCATGAGACCTTCCCAGTTTTGGTAACCGGTTTCGATCTTACCTAGACCTAAGCTTTTTAAAAAATATATACATCACCCCATTTTGTAGGTTCAGGTCCAAGTACATCCCATGTTATTGCAATCTATTGATTAATATATATTCGTATCTGGTGTATTTACTTAGTTTCTCTCATTTTTTTTATTTTGTTTTGTCAAGCATGAAGAAGACAATATTATCTCAAATATTAATTGCCAATCCACAACCACTGCCATGTAACACATAAACTTGGCTTTATCTAGTCGTTCCTGTTAGAAGTGGGTTGTCGTTGAATTTTCAGGAATCCCCTGTAACTTTTTCTACCCTAATCAACACAGAGTAGCATTATCTTACATAAATTCTCAAGTACTTAAGACATCCTCTTATATTCTCTTTTTTTGAATGTATTTAATTCTTAAAAGTACCCAACACTTACTCTATTTGCAGCCCTTAATAGTAACAAACATTTGCGTCATCTTTCCTTCTTAATTTATTAATTTATATAGAAAATTATATATTTGATTTCTTTCAAGTAAGCTCTCATTTCGGAAGTGCGAGTTCGTTCTTCAATTATTTCAAACACTCCTCTCTTCGAGAAAAATGCATTTCTTACATATAATTATAATATATATAATAACCTATTTAATTAAACATGATTGACTTTATACAGAGGGTGTCTCGATATAACACCAACAAGGATTGGAAAGTGATTAAAATAATAATATAAGAGAGGCAAAGTATAGATCAACCTGTCTGCAAAAATATTTCCGTTCGGCATTTATGGCCAGCAGAAAATTTTTCGATAAAATGAAAACACACATAACTGGTAATGGAAAGTTTGAAGCCGGGTAAAATGTCGTAGATTGGGAATGGTGTAAGTGTGATCCGCAAAAACCTGGAAAATTCTTGTAGTATTTCATCAAAATCTGAGTGAAGAAAGATTTAAAAAAAACAATCAAATACGATATTTTAACGGACAAAATTCATAGTACATCTTTCAAGTTAGAATGACAGTGTTAGTATTTGAAAAACGCAGAGGTACACATGTTCAATGATTACTTTGTCTCTCGGATGGAGGACTGTAAAGAAATACTCGTCTCTTTGTCTCGTACAGAATACACTCTCGGAGGAAGGACTGGAATGAAGTCTTCAACGTCTTAGAAGAGCTGTTTTCCGGGGAGCAATAGGCTCCCGGGAGCTATCAAATTTCCCATAGGACAAATCTCTGATCATCCTTCAATAAAGATTACCATTATTTTCGCAGTATTACTATAACATATACACAGTATTAATGCTGATATTCTCTACGGAGAAATCATCTGTAATTATCACTGATCATGGTTGTCTTTTAGGCTAATAGAAATGGATGATATCATATATGAAGTCTACTTTACTACGAAATAATTCTGAAGGAATAGTGTACGAGAAAAGGTAAAAAACGAGGAAACTCATTTAGTTGATGTTTTCCAACACATACGTTCTTCTGTGATTGATCGAATAAGCATCGCATCAAAAGTCAACTTTATCACAAATGAGTACGCCAATGTTAATTTGTTGGAGGAGCCGGGACATATTTGAGGGCAGTTATATATATATTCAACCTGTCATCAGAAATGTATACGTATATCGCGGACAGCGAATCCATGGTAGCGGCATTGTTGCAACCGACGCGACTGTTGGCTCTCTTGCTCGGATGCGTTAAATGGCTTTCAACCGTTCTATAGGAAGGAACAGCAGGAGTCAATTAATAGGCTGCCCGACACAGGTGATCTGTTATTCTCTCTCTTCATTTGTATTAGCCCGTGTCTGTGATTTTGTTCCACACCAAGGAGTTGCTTGATAGGTGATAACGTTACGTCATACCATGAAGAATCAAGACTAATGAAAGACACATGCCTTCGCGCCTCCCCCGTCCCATCAACAAAAATTACATTATGAACGTACGTTAGTGCTAACATTTTACAAACTGTGAACTAAAGTGTTTAAATTTTTATATCACGGGTTCTCAGTATCTACTCTGATGATTCTAAAACATTTTTCACTACTAGGAAGATAATTTAATGTACATTACGATACATTATATTTTAACCCGAAAAATAGGCTCCCGGGTGCTAAAGTGTCATTTATTCATTCATTATAAATAACAAATTTTCAGAAAGTACTCAACCGATTTCAAATATTTTTCCCTATTGGAAATCTTGCCTAATGCCTGTGACGATACGCTGTATTTTTCCTGCAAAGTGGGCCCTTGGATGTATTGGGCGTCATATTTTGATTCAATATATATACGAGATTTTCAGAAAATACTGAACGAATTTCAAAAATTATTTCGATGTGAGAAAGCTTATCTAATGCACGTGATAATATCCCATATTTTATCCTGAAAAATGGACTCCCGGGCACTGGGACGTTATTTTGTGGTTAAATATATTCAATAGAAATATTCAGAAAATATTAAACCACTTTCAAAAATTCTTTCCGTGTTGTAAAGCTTGTCTAATGCCAGTGAAGATACGCTCTATTTTGTCATATAAAATGTGCTCTTGGATGTAGGGTGCGTTATTTTTGATTCACTTTATTTAAGAAATTTTCAGACACTACAGAAAGGATTTCAAAACGTATTTCAATGTGGGAAAGTTGATCTATTGCTAGTGATGTTACCCTATAATTTATCCTTGAAAATGGAGTCCCGGGCGGTGGGGTGTTATTGTTTTGTTCAAATACGTTTAATAGAAATATTTAGAAACCACTGAATTGGTTTTAAAAATTATTTCAGTGTTGGAAAGCGTGTCTGATGGCAGTGATGATCCGCTGTATTTATCGTGGGAAATGGGCCCTTGCTTACTAGGGCATCATTTTTTTTATTCACTATATATAAGAAATTTTCTGAAACTGCTAAAGGAATTTCAAAAATTATTTCGATATGAGAAAGCTTATCTAATACCAGTGATAATATTTTATATTTTATCCTGGAAATAGGCTCCCGGGTGCTGGAACGTTATGATTGGTTAAATATATTTAATAGAAATATTCAGAAAATACTGAAAGGGTTTCAAAAATGCTTTCTCTGTTAGAATGCTTGCCTATTGAAAGTGACTATACGTTATATTTTGTCCTCTAAAATAGGCCCTTGGATGTAGGGGGCGTCATTTTTTGGCTCATTGTATATAAGAAATTTTCAAAAACTACCTAACGTGTTTCGAAAATTCTTCCGATATGAGAAAGTTTATCTATTTCCAGTGACGATATCCTATATTTGTTACTGTAAGATGGAACCTTGGATGTGGCGTCATTTTTTGATTCACTATATATAAGAAATATACAAAACCTATTGAACCGAATTCAAACATTCTTGCCAGTCTAATGTCAGTGATGATACATTAAATTTTATCCTGGCAAATGGGCTCCCGGAAGCTAAGGCGTTTTTTGCTTAAATATATTTAATAGAAATATACAGAAACTAATGAACCGATTTCAAAAAATATTTTCGTATTGAAAATCTTATAGATGCCAGTGATGAGACGCTATATTTTATTCTAGAAAATGGCCTGTTGGGGTATGTGTGCGTCATTTTTTGATTCAACATATGTAAAAAAAAATAACCAGAAAGTACTGAACCGATTTCAAAAATTCTTTCCCTGTTGGAAAGATTATCTAATGCTATGATAATACGTTTTATTTTATTCTGGTGAATTGGGCTCTAGAGGGCATGGGGAGTAATTTTTTCGTTATGTATAAAGAGATTATCAGAAACTATACTTAACAAATTTCACAAAACTCTTTCCCTATCGGAGTGCATATTTAATGCCAGTGATGACATAATATATTTTATCCCGGAACACGAGGCCTGGGGCTCTGAGAGCGTTACTTTTTATTTCATTATGTGTAAGAATTTATCAAAACCAACAGAACCGATTTGCTGGTGGAAGCTTACCTGATGCCAATATGCTAAATTTTATTCTGGAATATGGGCCATTGGGTACTAAGGTAGACAATTTTGTTTCTTTATTGTGGAAGTACTCGATTTTCGAGGATAATAAGTTGTATATCTTGATTTTATTTTTATGTTTATGTCGCGGAATTGTTAATAAGGTTATGGGAATTTAATGTTGTAAATGTGAAGTAAATGCAAGCTGCACAGTCTGGTTAACGTTTGTGTCAGCAATTTATTGTAAACACTTGTGTATAAGAATGTCATCGTTAAGAGTCTGGCAATGTAGGAAGGAAATGTTGACAATGTGTCTTTCCTCACATTAGCCAGATTCTAGAAATTGTATAAACTGAATCTGTAGGATTTTATGAATTTCATGAGATTACAGATGTACGGAGAATTGCTTAGAACTGGGAAATCAGAGCGTGTCGAGGATTGCAATTTTGAGTTTTGACACATGGAAGGAATTTGTCTCTCCATGTGAAAACGGTGTTACACGTGCCGCAGCAGACGAAAAAGCAGACGATGGTAGTTGGACCCCGCCAAACAAAACCGGAGGACGAGAAGGTTTTGATGAGTTCTAAGGAGTTCTTGGATCAGTTCTTGACAGTTCACGAACAGTTCTTGGATGAGTTCTTGGAGAGTTAGCCGAGTTACGACAGCGAATAATTCTTAGAAGTCCATGATCAATTTACCGTGATCATTCTTGGGATCGATTTTGGAGAATCGAGTTTCAGTTGAATATCAGCCAGATGACAAGAGAAGATAGTACGTTGTACTTCAACATAGTCTAACGACGCAGAACTTAGGCAGAGATTTGCATTGAGAGGAGCCATTCCTCAATGCCCATTTTCGTCGTCCACCAACAAGGAATTTCAACTTAAGGAGCAGAGTTCAACACCAGAACGACGAGGGAATACACCAGTTCAATCCAGGTATATGTGGCACCGAGTCAGAATTCAAAGCTCAATACTTGATCGTTCTGTACCTGTCTGGCAAATGAATCCGAATATCCGTTATAGCTAACATTCATAGATCTTATAGTTCATTCATAAGATTATCGAAATACAGTGTTTTATTTTAAATGAAGTGGACGTATCTTTATTTGTCTAATCCCCAAATGAAAACCTCTCGCAAGTTAATTCTATAGTTTGTCCCACTCATTCTGGATGGTGAGTGGTAGGCGCCTAGTAGCACTCAATTTGCATCCCCAATTAGGCACAGAGTGGCTAGGTTGTCATGATGGAAATGCTGTGAGTCATTTTGACTAGTGTAACGATCCTAGTAATTAGACAACATGGTGGCGAGATGCTGGTCTTAAGATCTTTTAGATCAAAGGTACGATTCCAGTAGTTATTTAGGACATGTTGGACAGCATGATGGAGATGCTGTGAGTCATTTTGACTAGTGTAACGATCCTAGTAATTAGACAACATGGCGGAGATGATCTGGGTCTTTTTCAGGTTAAGCATTCGTAATTTAAAAGAATAGTAAATTTAAAACCCTCCCTACCCACCCATTCATGGTAAAGTTTGTTAAATTAGTAACTTATATATTTGTGAATGAAACCCACCCATCCCACCCTCGCTTCGATTCAGCATGATAGTAAAACAAGTGCGACGACTGAGTTCGATTCTCGATTGAATAACAGAAATGTGCATTAGTGATATTTTTAAAGTAAATAACGGATTACGTTCATCAAACATAGTAATTATATGGTAGTTTGTGTTAGAACATTAAGGTTAATAACAATAACACATAAAGTGATAATATTACAAGTTTATAATAAAATAATAAGAGAAAAGAAAGTGAAATAATTTTTGTTGTTGTTCTGGATACACAGAACGGATGCATGAATCAGGCAGGTTATGCTGAGTGGAAGACGATTGTCGCTCAAGCGTTTAAGCACGAGTGGAGCCGAGTAGACACGAAGGCACACGATTACGTTGAGAGCCGCACGAAAAATTTGCTCCGTAGCGTAGTTACGAGCAGAGTAGGCGGAATAACAAAGACAGACCAGTTGTTGTATAATACATTAAATATAACCTACATTAATCCTAGAAGTGAACTATTTAGTATCTATTTTGAAGTAAATAGTAATAAGCGTCATAATGTTGTCTCTAAAGAACAATCACAGGGTGCACTATCCTGTTCTTAAAGACAATGGAAAACCTGCGACGATGTTTAGTAAATCTAGGTACTATTCATTAGATTTAGGAGTTTTAAAATATTTTGCGGAATATTATCCGACATATGATGAAACAAAGGAACAGACGTTTAGAGATAACGTTCTGGGTCGCAGATACAAAAACTATTATATGATTGAATTCTCAAAGAAGAATTTCAGCGTTGATGATTTGGTAGAATTAGGATTCAGGAGACATTTCTTGTCTATAATTACTGGTATTTCAGAGACAAATACGTTAATACGCAACGCTATATTTTTCGCGATCAAAGAAGATCAACTTAAATACAAAGTATGTGCGTTATTCACTAGTGGTGCTAGTCAAGAACTAGTGAATCAATGGCTTGATCGTTTTAGGAATAGATTTGTCTGCACTCAGGCAGTAAAAATTTCAGAGTTTATTAGTACAGTAGCGTTATATGAGAAACAAGCAAAAATAGTAGTGGCAAGCGATAAATCGTTGCTAGATTTAGTAGCTTTTGCGTTGTTCTTTAAACAACGGACACCTTGGTTATTAGCCTAGAGATGACCAAGAAAGTAGAAGAGTTTTGTGTATAGATATTAGTATTATTATTTTTATTATTATTAGATATATGAATAGGATAAGGATATATTATTAGTAATTATTAATGTTTTAAATATTTAGTTAGGATAATAATTTGATTATAAGATATTTTGTTTAGTAATAGAGGACATAAGTATATGGGTAGTTATAGTAGTATTATTAATATTGGAAGAGGAAAATCTGACTATCTATTGGTTTTTGAATTATGTCTTTATGGCATATAATTTTAATGTAATTTTAATAGTGACGTAATAAATAGAATAAAAGTAGGAAAGACTATGGAGAAGAAAAACAAAACAAAGAAAATGAAACATGAATGATTTTGTGATTAGTTTTGTATTAGGATCTTAGATGTAAGAGAAGGCAAGAATGAAAAAAAAAACACAAAAATGAATGATGCAATTGAATTAGATTTAATCTAGACATAAGTTAAAATTAAGAAACCCTGATAATTAGGCCAAACCTTTCATTAGGGGAAACTCTAATCAGGAAGGAAATCCCATTCTCTTCGAGTTGAAGTGGGCGATTACCACACTTCGATGAGAATATTTTATTTATTATGCAACATAAGTCTTCCGTGATCGTTGAAAAGAGACACAGGAGTTGACTCGTACATCACGTGAAAGCTGTGCAAATTTTTTTTTGGTGGAGATATCCTTCATTTTTAGCTAATCCCTTAGCGTAAGATTAAAAATTAAGATAGAAATAATTAGTTAGTAAATTATTTGACATTCTAGGGAATTCTGGGATAGTCAGAAGAGAGAGAGAGAGATGTTAGTAGAGCATCTAAAATATAGTAGAAATAGAATATAGTTATATTCTTCTAGTATAATAAAAATAGTCTAGATTAATCGATTCAGTTGTATTAGTTGGAAGAAAGAGGAAAAGAGTTGGATTTTAGGAATGTGAGAATTGAGAAGAAGGAAATTTTAGTGAAGATAGAGTTAGAATGTAAATAATTAAAGACGTAAGACGTAAAGAAGTAACCACCAGTAGATCTATAACATAGACTAAGAGTAATAATAAAATGTGGATAGAGAGAAGAAGAGAGAAATAATAAATAATGAATAATATTTAATAAGTAAATAAGAGTAATAAGATAGAAGTAAATAATGAGGTTATAGATTTAAGCATGCATCGACGAATAGATATATAGATAAATATGTATGCATATATTAGCGCTAGGAGTACTCCATGAGAATATAAGAAGTAGTTATAAGATATAGATATATATATGAATAAAGCGCAAGAAAAGAAGAAAATGGAGAAATGTTATCGGGGACATGCAGAGGATTTTTCCTGCAGAAGAGAAGCCCTGAACAGATATAGAACTTATTCGAGTTGGAAATATGAAGTAGTTTTAGACTTTCTTCGATAGTAGTCCTTCTCACACGCTATAGGCCCTGTCGGCAATTGTTAAAATAATGTAATAATTTAATAATTTAATGTAGAGATAAGTATAGTGTAATAACTTAATAAATATGATAAGAAGTTTAATAGTAATAAATAATAATATGAATTGTTGAATTAGTGAAATTGTTATGGAAAGGCCATCCTAGACAATGTAACTAGTCAAATAAGTAAATAAGTAAATAAATAATAAATAAATATAATAGTCTATGGTTATGATCTAAGAGTATAAATAGTCACGTCTTCGATATTGATGAAAAAAAAAGAGATTCACGTCACGAAAGTTGATCAAAATTTAGGTGTGAAGAAGAATTAAGTTTTAAAATTTGAAAACCGGTCAGATTTTGTAAAACCATGTGTATAGATAGTTATAAATATGCTAGCTGTAGCCAAATTTTGATTGAGATGATACGGCAAGTCAGGCTGCCGTATTTAACAACCAAAGCCTTCAGGATTTTTAGGAAATGGAAAATCCATCATTTCTCTGAATCACAATCAATTTTTGTATACAGTTAACAAGCATTAGGGATAATAATAATTATAGGTTAAGAACAAGTAAATAGTTATAGTATTTAAATAAATATATATATTCGCGTGTAAAATTTTTTTTGGTACTTACCCATATAGGTAATCCAGTAAATAGTTTATTGTGTAATCCTGTGTAATGTCCATAAAGTAATTATATCCATTCAAGTATATATCACATATCAATCAATAACATTTTCACTTTTAAACATTTTATCACTTTATAATATTTTAAATTTTAATATATCACATTTTGAATATTTTAATCAC
Source organism: Thermobia domestica (assembly GCF_964235325.1). Taxonomy (NCBI): domain Eukaryota; kingdom Metazoa; phylum Arthropoda; class Insecta; order Zygentoma; family Lepismatidae; genus Thermobia; species Thermobia domestica. The sequence goes on along the minus strand of NC_137458.1, from coordinate 262,842,890 downwards.
GAACGGATATGCCAGATTAGTAGAGTAATGATTGAGTACTAGTATGAATTTTGAATATCGGTAACACTACTGAAGTGCAAGAGATTCCGCACGCAATCCCACGAATAGAGGTCACGAATTGGAACATTTTAGTGAATTCCAATAAACATTCGACGTAGATAAAAACATTCACGTACATCATGTGACATAGTGGTGTTGTAAAATAAAGTGTTTTAAAACTAATAATGTAATAAGTGCGACGAAATATTAGCACTCGATGTTATCCAGTCAACGGTGACGCGTGAATAGAAGGCAGGAAGTTGAATTAACCTTGACAAAGCTTGATTGAAAACTGATGATCTTGCAGTAACTATGCTGGAGGTACATTCAGGATTTCCAATGCCCTGCGTTAGGATTTTCTTTCTGTTCAGATTAAAATCTCAGTGAATAAAATTTTTATGAAAATAAAACATTAATATGTTCAAGTTTTTACAGTGCGATTGTGAATATGTTAATTAACTATGTTCTAAAAAGTTTTTGTTTTAGATTTCCATTCACAGAGAGGTGGAAATAAATGAAGTTAAAACATTACTGATACGGCCAATAAATTTATTGGTTGGCACGTATGGACAGTCAGAGTAATGGAAGTTTTTGGTAATACGACACTGTAAAAGCGTTGTCGCTAAGAGGAGATAACTCAAGAGTACTTGCAAACTAATATATATGTATTCATGCACAATCACTCTTGACAAAACGTGATGTGCAAGTATTTCAGCAAAATCTCGCTAGATGTCGCGAGGATATACTTTGCTACATTACATTTCAAATATTGTATTTTATAATTTTAGGAAGTAAGAGAAAATTAAATTAAAAATTCATATATTATGAATACATGTTAGGTGAAGGAATATCGATTACTATTTATATAATTTATTTTGCATAATAATACACATTTTATTTCATTTCAAGTTTATATTTATCTTTACTATGGTGTTAGTATATATCATGTACAGGGTGTTTATAGAAAATCGCCCTCTTACGATGTCGAATTTGGTTTGCGGAGCAACCAATTTTTTAAGGGGGGACATGTGGAAGTACTCGATTTTCGAGGATAATAAGTTGTATATTTTGATTTTATTTTTATGTTTATGTCGCGGAATTGTTAATAAGGTTATGGGAATTTAATGTTGTAAATGTGAAGTAAATGCAAGCTGCACAGTCTGGTTAACGTTTGTGTCAGCAATTTATTGTAAACACTTGTGTATAAGAATGTCATCGTTAAGAGTCTGGCAATGTAGGAAGGAAATGTTGACAATGTGTCTTTCCTCACATTAGCCAGATTCTAGAAATTGTATAAACTGAATCTGTAGGATTTTATGAATTTCATGAGATTACAGATGTACGGAGAATTGCTTAGAACCGGGAAATCAGAGCGTGTCGAGGATTGCAATTTTGAGTTTTGACACATGGAAGGAATTTGTCTCTCCATGTGAAAACGGTGTTACACGTGCCGCAGCAGACGAAAAAGCAGACGATGGTAGTTGGACCCCGCCAAACAAAACCGGAGGACGAGAAGGTTTTGATGAGTTCTAAGGAGTTCTTGGATCAGTTCTTGACAGTTCACGAACAGTTCTTGGATGAGTTCTTGGAGAGTTAGCCGAGTTACGACAGCGAATAATTCTTAGAAGTCCATGATCAATTTACCGTGATCATTCTTGGGATCGATTTTGGAGAATCGAGTTTCAGTTGAATATCAGCCAGATGACAAGAGAAGATAGTACGTTGTACTTCAACATAGTCTAACGACGCAGAACTTAGGCAGAGATTTGCATTGAGAGGAGCCATTCCTCAATGCCCATTTTCGTCGTCCACCAACAAGGAATTTCAACTTAAGGAGCAGAGTTCAACACCAGAACGACGAGGGAATACACCAGTTCAATCCAGGTATGTGTGGCACCGAGTCAGAATTCAAAGCTCAATACTTGATCGTTCTGTACCTGTCTGGCAAATGAATCCGAATATCCGTTATAGCTAACATTCATAGATCTTATAGTTCATTCATAAGATTATCGAAATACAGTGTTTTATTTTAAATGAAGTGGACGTATCTTTATTTGTCTAATCCCCAAATGAAAACCTCTCGCAAGTTAATTCTATAGTTTGTCCCACTCATTCTGGATGGTGAGTGGTAGGCGCCTAGTAGCACTCAATTTGCATCCCCAATTAGGCACAGAGTGGCTAGGTTGTCATTATATATCGTTTTTTCTTATGTAAATGATTTCTTTAAAAAAATAGATGTTGGAAAGTTTATATAATGCCTGTGCTGTTATGCTAAATTTTATCTCGGAATATGGGCTCTTGCGTGATAGGAGTGTTATTTCTTTACCGAATTTCTTTTGCTGCTCGAAAACTTTTTTTTATGCCAATGATGATGCGACCTACTATGTTTCTGAAACCCTATCTTTTTTTCGTGGATAAGAAAACGTGTTTAGTAAGTTTTCTAAATATTTAAAATTGAAATATTTAAAGTACATAAAATAATTACATTCAGATATTTGTAGAGAGCTATAGAAGTCCATTGAAATTCATTAGGTAAGTAAATATACAATACAGTATTCTAAACAAGTATATGTTTATAGTTTGTCTATAAATATAGTTAGTATATATATTGTTAGTCTTATCATATACTATATACAGTATATAGTTTCTAATATCAGGTATCCACTCACGATCAACTAATTTTACGCGATCAATTAAATTAAAGTTGGATGCTACCTGCAATTTTCCCCTTGGGGACATGTTCAAGAACCGGAAAATATCGGAAATTATCATTCTAATTTATTTTAATTTATAAATGGTTACTGAAGTGTTTCTCAATGTCAGGTATCTATATAAAAAAAACTTATTTTATAGAATCTAAAAACGTAAGGCCAGATGCCACCTGCAATTGCGCCCCTTCGGGTCATTTTATGGCCAAACGGGAAGATAGCAGGAAATTATCACCAGTAGCACAGGTAGGTACAGCAATGTCGGAAAACAGGGAAAATATGATATGGGCACCCGATACGGGCTCCATGCAGATCTATTGACGTTTCTCTCCATGATGGCCAATGTGGGATGCCCAACATGGGCCGACGTCAGCTCCCTCCTCGGTCGACATTACTCCATATCTATCAATGTGAGTTACACATCTTGCCACCCTGGGGCCCACATTTAACCCACAACTACGTACGGGCATCGTCTCGTGATAAACAATTAACTGGCAGTTTAATCAGGAGAAAACAATAGTTTCACTTTCTCACGTGTCATCTTCGTTTTCCTTAACTCATTAAACAACTCTCGAATTATTTTACTACACACGAATTTCGTCGTGTTCCATTCACCAGGTGTCGAACCTTTTCTTATGTGTGCTTCTAATTCGTAGGCGGACATTTTATCCACTCTAGAGCAAGGACGTGTTAGAACCATAGACATACATATCGTACTAACGTTAGTACAGCGGCCTAGTAGATCGAGTAGCTAATCTACGAATGTGGGAAGAAGAACAATTACGTTTGTTGCTACAACAGTTACGAAATAAAATACGAAAGTGTTAACGAACTACAACGCCATCTGTTCACAATTATTCTACTTTTAATTTTGTCGAATATTACGTAAAGATGCGCTGTTGCCAAACTTCTTCCCTTTTGTCCCAGCTTTTACTAAACCTTAATCCATTTGAAAAATGTACTTGCCGTAAATATCTCAGCAGGCAATTCTGAACAAACACAAAAACACATTCCGTACCGTACCATTCCGACACTGGCCAATATAGGCCGATATGTGTCCCCTCTGCGTCACTCGACCCATCTGGGTTCCATGTGAAGTTCCCATTTTCTTTTCACCTATTTCTTAAATTTATACACAACAAAATCGACACGAAATTTTGTATCTATTTATATAGCAGGTTTGGTTTTTTAAAAAACTTACTATATTTTCGTTGATATGTCGAAATTCTATCTTCGACCCAATGAGGGTTCAAATGGGCCAAGCTTCATGCCACGTTTCCCACATGAGGCGTTGTGGGACCCAAGCTTGTCCAATGTGGAGGTGCTACTGGGGATCATTGTAATTTATTTTAAATTTGAAAATATTACTGAAATGTCTCAATGTCACATATCCACTTAACATCAATTTATTTCATGCAATAAGAAAAGAAAGAATGAATGCTTTCTTCAGTCTCGATCTTTAAGTCTATTTTCATGGCCAAACAGGGACAAATTGATAAATTACTTATTCTCGTTTATTTTGACATATAAGCAATTAATAAAATCCTTGTTAATATCAGGTATCGACTCTAGATTATCTAATTGTGTGTAATAAAATTTTGAAGCTCCAGTAATTGTAAGAAATATTTGTATATAACCAAAGTCCAGAAATTCTGTTTTCTTTCAAAAGAAGAAAGTTATTTTGCCTTGTGTCGAAACTGCTTTCTTTCCACTGACGTCTTTTTGAAAAGGAAAAATTAAATTATATGATTTGGAGTAGATACTCCATATTAACAAACATTCTACGAACTAATTATATATTAAAAGCATTAGTAGTGTTATTTCCCGATATTACCCCTTAAGACTTTGAAATTAAAATCAGGTAAGGATTGAGTGTCTCAACAACAGAGTTATTTCTTTATCTTCAACGTAACATTAAGAAACAAAATAGAAGCTGACATCCGCATTTATTTTTTCTATTTGAATACGTTACTTGGTTTCGAGTGGACATATGACATTTCGAAATATTTCAGTAACTGTTTATATATTAACATTAATTAAAATTGTAATTTATCCCATTTAACCTTGAAATTAAACTTAAAGGTCGGAATTGAATTGGTATCTAGCATTATTTTCATTGTTTGCATACAATTAGCTAATTTCGGGTAGTTATCCGATAATAACAAATAATTCAGTAACCTCCTCAGTAGCACAATGATTTACTATGTTTCGTGTTGGAAGGTATCATTACTAGTGAACTTAGAAATTTTAGATACATAACTGATGCAGCGAACAGAGACGTTTGCTTTGGCGACGGGGAAATTGATTTCTTATTCAAAGGTTTGGAATCGATTCGAGAACAGCGTTAATACAGTATTTGAGTGACAGTATTGTTGTGAACGGTATATTAACAGCCGAATGTGAACGGTTATTTAGTGATATGAATAACGTAATCTCAACTGTAAGGAATCATCTTAAACTGTCTTCTGTAAGTAAAATATATTTCATAAAACTAGTTGGAACTCCAGTGGAACCAGTGGAACAGTTTAAGCCCCAAAACGGGGAAATCCCGGCTGCAAAAATCATGTAGAAAGCAGATGATGTCAACAGCATGAGACGGAACCAAAGTAAAACCCAGCCTCCAGGAGTTAAGCCTGTATGGTAGTTTTAAACCAATATACTCCCTGGTAATGTTTTAAATCCATTACAACATTTCTATACATGTTTTAAATTATGTTTTGCGTTATATTTAGACTGTGTCATATTCAATTGTTTCTTTCTTACAAATGTATGTGTCTTCATGCCTTAATAGCTTACAAATGCCGTGTATTGGGCCTGAGCGGATTTAAGGGTTGTCTGCTCCCATGGGTGGATCTTCTGGGCTTCTGGAATACTCCTTAGCCTAGCAGGTGTCCGGGAGTTGTCCCACGAGGAACTGTTTACAAATGTTAGTATAAAAATCGTTTTTAGAACACTTTCGTGTATAATACTCTATAATATAACATAAGGGCGGTATTTTCTAATTTTTCTCACATGCTATGGCTGGGACAAAGCCTCCCCATGCACGTCCGTAACTACGGAAATGTTTTCCTATGGTTCTGAAATGTTATATAAATATATAATGTTATATAAATATATAATGTTGTATAAATATATAATGTTATATAAATAAAATGCAATATCTTAGGCAACATATCATCACTGTATTTCAACAGTTGTGAAGTCGGTATGTTGAGTCAAGACCATAATAAAACATAGTGTCTGTGATTTTATTCCACTTCGAACACTGCTCACCAGTGAAGGGTAAACAACATTTTTCTCCCCACTTCTGTCCAGAAGTTGTTACTCGCTTTGGCAATTCCTTTCAGACATACTGTTCTGCTTTGTTACGGCTGTCCCATTCGCAGAGGAAATAATAATATTTCGTATAACCAAGCTGCGAACCCTTTAACAATTTCTAAATCAGAGCAAACGATCTGCTTGTAGTACTTATACCGAATTATTCCGAGCAATATTTTGATGTTTTCATAGATTTCCTGCATCTTAGTTTCCTAACACAAATGCACTGAAGGAAATTGTTTGCCAGTGCGCAAAAGGACTGCCTTCAAACTAGCTTTTGAAGAGTGAATAAACAATCTCCACTCATTACTTACATGTTTGATGTCTGAGTGTATACATGACATCACAAACAATGCTACAATAAACTAAAACGTTTTCCTAGAATTCCGTTCAGATATTCTGCATAAGGTTAGGAAAGCCACAAACTTTAGTGTCACGACCGAGAAGATTTAAGCATTTGAGGCTGGAAGAAAGAAGTTCTGCCTGTATTTTGAAGGCTTTTAAATCCGAGGTGTTTTAGTTCATCCTGAGTTATCAGGTGGGATTAAAAAGAATATATGTGTTCTACATATGTACGATCCATTTTCTCATAACGTTGTACTTCAGTAGTTGCTTCAAGTATGTAATTCTCATATGACCTGGAGTTTGTGGTACTGGTAATTCTGCATTCTGTGGAAATGGTCTAATTGCTGATGACAAATTAGGGTACTGCACTGTGTGTTGAGACTTACTGGTTATTCCATTTATCTGTGTTATACACAAAAGTATGATAATCAAGAATGATCTTTGGGTTTCTTCCAGATCATGGGTACGCGGAAGTTTATTTTCCGTTCACCATTTCCCCACGGAGGCCACAAATAAAGTGAGGAGTCTAGTTGATATCTTGGTCTCCTACGCTACTAATAACAGTTTCTTAAAAGTGGAGTGTTCTTGATAATCTATAATATACATCAGAAATGTTGAATTCTTTGTCTAATTGTTCCTGGTTTTATTATATATTTTTCTTTTCAAGTTTCAGTTCCACTTCGCTGTCAATCTCAACATCTGTGTGACTGAATGATCATGTTATGAGCGGACTGAAATCTGTCATGAAATTGTAGTCGAATCTAAGCCAATGGAAAAAAGTGCACAGTCACATGTACTTCTAAGTATACTAATAATGTTCTGTTAAACATTGCTAGAAGAGATGGCAGCCCAAACTTGTGAACGTTTGTTATAAGTTGCAAATATTTGAACTAAGATTGTTTCTGCGTTGTATTTCCTGTTACGTTGGTTTAATAAAATCTCTTATAAGAAGAGATTATAAACCGACTTCAACGAAAGTGCTAGAATTTAGTAAATAAAAAAGCGCTAAAAGCAGAAAATACACGTAATAGTAGTGATAAAGCGTTTGTGGCAGGGAATACAATTTAATATTACTATTTGTCCATTTTTTGCTTTGTATTATATTTTACATTCAGAGCTCTTGCTGTAGTTGGTTAATATTGTAATAAATGATAATGGGAATCACATTTATGATGAGACCTTGTTTCATATCAGTAGACGTGTTAATTAGCAGAATGACATGCACAATAGCTCATGGACAGCTAAAGTTAACGGTACCTGGCTCGAACTTCAGGTCACAAAGTCTAAAATTTAATATTGTTTTCCGAAAGATAAAGGAGAAAGTAAAAGCTGTGTTATTCATAATGTACAGATCTTAAAGCTCTACTTTTTTTTTTTTTTTTTCAAAAACGGTGAACCCAGACAGGTAGGAAATGTAGGTGTGTAGTTAGTCCGAACTTTTAGTATAGAAATCGCAGGATACTTTCAAAAGAATATCCTCATGCTGCATGGCTGAAAGGGATATGATCTACTAGTCTGGTACTTATGATACAGACTGTGCTGACTCTCTTACACACAGCAATTAAAAAATCAATTGCTGAATGACTTTAAGGTTTTCAATAAAAAAGAATGAAGAAGAATAAGTTAGATTGTTTAACGTAAAAACGTCAGCTCAGCTGGTACTGTGTTCAACAGCTAAAAAAAAAAATGATGTACCGAAGTTTTGGAGAGGATGGAAAGCTTAAAATACAATGCAGCAAACGACAACAGTTACATCTGAATTTAGATAACAATGATACAATTTATTATAAGAAATTGAAAAGGAATAAAAAAATATAAATTAATTAACAAAACGACAACGATTTGGATCTCTAAAAAGATTTTGTTTTAAAAAAAATGATGTTGTTAGAAATTAAAACAAACGTTTCCAATCCTTCGAGTAGAATATTTCAGTAACCTAATCTTGCTATGCTAATTATAATATGATTTCAATGTTAAAATAGATTCTATTCACGAACTCTGAAGGATTTTGCCCTCAGGTTAGTATTATTACTATTCTTGTTATTGTTTTTACAACGTACTTCAAAATCAGAGCATTTCCAGGAAAATATTATTTTGACAGTTTAGAACGGCTACACTTAAAAAAAAAAGTAAACTGGAATTGATTTTAGACACACCAGGAAACTAATTCTCTGTTTTGATGATTTACATAACCTAAAACAACGTAGTAGCAAATAATCGTCGTTTAAGTGAATATAAACGTATTCATTAAGCACAAATGTTATCTATGAAGAAGAAAGTTAAAAAGGAAGTGACTAAGATAGAAGGTAGGTGATTAATTTTGAATTGATAAGAGCAAAAATAAAAGTCTTGACTTCTTAGCGATTGCTATCAAAATATAGGAAAGAGATAGGACACATGTGCACTTTAAAACCTTAATGTTTATGCGTTCGTCTATCTGGTAATTATATAAGTAAATATCTTTATACAAATTCAGCATTGAAAAGAAATTAAATCACATAAAAAAGAAGACACTCAATATTTTTTTACCATATTTATGATAATAATATACGGTATTTTACACACACAGAATATATATATTTATGTATACAGATAGTCATGCTTATAATTAGGGACATTTTTTGGCCAGGTACTCCATGAAGTGTCAAAATTTGAATTTTTCGTTAAATCAAAAAATATTTATTTCATGTAATGATTTTGTGTATCTTACTCCACAATTTTTGCTCTTAAGCTAAAGTTAACTCAGCCTCAATTTCGTCTGCAAGCGATATGTCTTTCTTTCACTTCATTATATCTATTTGTACTTTTTCTCAATTACGCTCTGGAAATATGGATTTACTGTGTGTTTTCTCATATCTCCACAAATATTGGTTTTATGGGTGCATTTTGAACAAATCGTCAAAGAAATGTTTCCATCTATTCAGGATGCTATCTGTACCAGTGAAAATTATTTCATCAGTTAGCACCAATATATAAAGATTAATACCCTTACCTAAATTCGTTAGTGCTCTTTACAGGTCTCAATTTTCACTATTAAATTTAAGTCCACTAATTTTAGCTTTCAAGAAATTGAGTTTCTTTGTTCTGAAACTTTTTTTTTATTTTCTTGACAGGTTTCAACGAAATATTGTGTAGTTATTTCATTTGAATTTTGTATCCAATGAAAGTTTGCCTTGTTTCTTCTTTCTGATAAGTTACTGCATTTCTGGTCAAACCATAGTTTGTTCCTAGGCATTTCTGCATGCCCCTTTTTGCTGAAATTTTAGTATTATATCTAATCTCAACCCAAGTATCCTTAATTACAATAACGTTTCTTACAATTACTTTCTTGAATCTATTACCCTATTCACACTTTGAATATATAACGGTACTTAAGAACATTAAAATGTTTCCAATTGGGGACATGAAACGAAACACATCCTAAATCCACAGACATGTACATATACTTTTACACTTATGCATCTGCTTCATGGAAGTTTGAAATTTAAGAAGGGACAAGGAAAGTAATCATTAAGACAAACTACAAAAGAAAATCAAACAAATACCTTTTTGTTCCTCATGAAAAAGTGCTCCAATGGATTTGCGACTTTTTCCAATCCAGGTCTTTAGTCACAGGGAATTAATAATCGACGAACTTATGATCATACAGTTGGTAAATTAAGTATCTGGCGGGACGCAAAAACCTTGATCAACTAAATTCGTGAAATCGATGTGGAGTTTAGTGCTTTGAAAAGTTGTTACGACGCATACGAGATGACAGTAACCTATGTAAATATATATCTCGTCTTAGTTATATAAACGTTAACCTCAGCGGATTGTAACGAAAAGTGACCTGGAAATACCTACAGACATTTCCTAGATTTACTTTGTTCAATATTTGACCATATTTTATAGTCTTCTATGTGAAAATAGAACTATTCGTTTTGGAATGAATTGCGAATCGTTTCTAATGTCCGATCTACTGCTCAGCTTATTAATTGAAAGGAATCACGTGTTTATTTTCGTTTTTTTTTAAGTTAGAGAAACAAATTATTTAATGATTGGAAATAATTCAGTTTTCAGATGAACAATTTATGCTTATATCAATCCACTCGCGTTCGGGAATCAACTTGGACATTCCTGCTGACTCACTTCAGTCATATATGGAAGTATTCAATTATGGAACGTATTTATTTTTTTATATGATGACGGGTTTTATTGATAGTAGATTGCATTGTGTAATCATCGCTTATATCTCCCACACAAAAAATATCTAAGAAATTATTCTCTTTGATTGTATAAAGAATACTAATACATATGATAAATTTGGAAAGGAAAACTTTTCTTTCAGTGGAAGGGCTTGTGCATTTTAAACTCTTGCTTGATATAATAACTACTGATTGCTTCTTTAAAGCTTAATACTTATCTTTAATATCGAGACTACTTGATGCACTTCAAAAGGTTAATTTGACACTAGAACCAAATAAAAAATCTAACTTGAATTTCCCACTCCCAGTACGAAAATGCTACGACAATAGGTTTTGGGCGTACCAAGGGATACATAATTTCTGCATTTCGATTTGTTTTTTTTTAAACCTCTCAAATGTTATAAAGAAGGCTAGATACATCTGTTTAGCGAAAATTGGAAGTCGATAACCCTAACCGATACCAAAATATGGGGAAAATAAAAAGCGAGGGGTGGGGTTTCCATACGAGATGATACAATTTCGAAAAGGTAGTTGCTTATGCCTAACAGCATTTCCAAAACAATTTTCGACCCAAACAAATATATATTGCCATTAGGTTTGGAGAACCATTGGATCTCATAACATTTCATTTTCTTAAATATTTTAAAAATATGTTTCAACTTGGCATCGAACAACTTTGTAGACATGTTTTCAACGAAAACTAAAGCTCGATATGTCTAGAAATCTTCGAAATATTATCAAATACAGAGACATAATCGAGTTGTAGAGTTAGTTATTACATGCTAAAAAATTCACAACACAAAATTCACAAGATGTGTCTTCACGCCGTCTTGAAGAGCTTTACTGATATGTGTTTACGGAAACTCGAAGTCTATACGTGTAACGGTTTCAAAGTATAGGGAAGAAAACAAAAGACCCGGTAGAAATATTAGGTTTTCGTATTAGGCCTATATGTTAGAAGTTCATAACTTAATGATTGGCACAAAATAATAAATCCCTAAACAACATTTAAAAATGAACAGATTTCAGAAATGGGCACTAAAAACATATGTTCTTAAACCATTAGAATTGATAATAGTAATAATAATAATAATAATAATAATAATAATAATAATAATAATAATAATAATAATAAAGATCTTAGAGTAGAAAAATAATTTTTAGCTGTTATCTATATATATTTTAAGTTACATGAAGTCGGACAAATGAGTGCTTAATATAAAATTATTTTGATTATAATTTTATGAGGCATTAATATGTTTCACTTGTCACGACTCAGATATATTTTATACATAATGCCTAGTTTAAAATAACTTTCAACTTGTATGTGCTTTATTATTACATGCTCTAGAGTACTGTTTTTATCCTTTATGTTAATGTCTACGTTTTAAGTCAGTTGTACATTAATAAAAGTCTATCATTTTTTTGCTTTTCAGTGAGGTTTGAAACTCGGTTGTTTTCTTTTAAAAATATTTTCTTTTCTTTTCTTTACATTTCTGAAATTATTTAGTTTTCTTCTAAGATTTTCTTCAACGTTTTATTGTTCCGTTACCAAGTAGTTTAGTTAGATACCTAAACTAAGGGAAGAACATTAACTTCCTATAAAATACGTTTCCTTAAAAAACATACTTGAAGAAATGTGTAATAATTACTATTATCAAACTCATCAAATAGTTTTTCTTAAATTATATGTAAGATAGTTCCTTGAGAATCGCGCATTACTTTAGTGAAAACCGCTGCAAAATATCACGTAGTTACCCTTTTGCGCACGAGGTGGCTCTAGTAAATCAAATTGTAAAATATATCAGTTGCAACAAATCAGACCTAACGTCATTTGACAGCCAACTGTTGAGGCTAGTAAATTCACAGAAAGTGCTGCAATTCTTAGAATCAGACGTAAGATACTTTGGTGTGAATGTGCTATGAGATTGTGTGAAATTTCCCCAAATAACTATATTCTTATTTTTCACATTTTACGCATAAAATTTTGGAGGGATAACACGAAAAATAGTTGTTAAAACAAACCATAAAGGAATCCAAACAAAACATTCAATAATATAATGCTCTTTTCATTTCTTGTGAAAAAAAAAACGTTAGATTCGGGATGTTTTTCTATTAAGGCCTGCAATTGCAGAAAATCAGAAACAAAAAGAACCTATGTCTGGTAAAAAGGCCCTCGTTGTAGAAATTCAAATTCTGTGTTTTATACTAATTAGAGGACGCTCAATCCAATGAAAGTATATCTGAATATATTCATTGAGAGAATCAAGAGAAACACCGAAATTAGGATCTTACAAGCGTCACTTAAGCCAGTAGACACTATCATTTATTATACATTTATTTAAATATGATTTCTGAATTGATGTAATGATGAGATATCTTGGATTTCTCATATGCACTTAGTGTATGCAACTTCTAAACTAATTAACGTAGAAGGACAGTTCTTTATTTATTATGCTTCTAATATTATATATAGACAATGTAATAAGTTACTATCACTTTTCTCTGAGTAACCATTTTTGCATAACTTTAGGATAAAGTGAAAATTGGGATCGGTATTAGGAGACATATTCTTTTCATGGCCTGATATTGCTTAAGAGAGTAGAAATATGGAAATAGTGCTAGGGTAACAGTTGTTGGAAATTCCATAAGCTTTAAAACGACGTGTATATAATGTCACAATACACAATATAAGAGAGCATCACAAAACAATATGGTAAATAAATTATTGTATTTGATGGTTATGATGGTCGATCTAGCGTAAACGATATAGAACAGTGAAGGTGAATAAAGAAACCATGAATATACGTAATCGTTGAGGATAACATCTATGTGATTCGTTTATCTCAACAGGAATTTCTTTCTAACACAAAGAACAAATCCAAATTAATATTACTTACGATGAAATATGTCGGGAAATCGGGTTGTACCATACATCAATCACCTGGAGATGCACACACATTAGTTGTGTTAATCACAACAAATCTTGCAAAATCTGGCTAGTAAGTAATGGGAGAAGATTCAGATATTTTGGTTCTGATATGGCACTCGCAACAGTTGAGACTTACATGTTTATTCCTGGCTCGAAGCCACCACATAAGATATACAGCAATACCAAACTTCAGAGAGCTTTGGACAATATGGTGAACTTCATTTTATTTCTGTATGCCTTCACTGGTTGTGATTCAACTTTTGCTCCACACAGTAAAGGGAAGAACGTTGCCTACAAAATACTGGGGAAAATGAAGACGCGCGTCGAGAAATTGATGTTTTCAACAACCAAACTCATGATGTGGCAGCTGCTGAAGAAAAAAATGTTCTTAGCGTTATATAGATGTACAGAGAAAAAATCTGGATTGTACAAGTTTTCGAATGTACAGAAAGATTGTATCCAAACAACACATTAGTGAGTGACACATTTAACTTGGAAGTGCTCTAACAACATCTGCTGCAAACCACCATAGTCTCCATGTCTTCTATCAAGTTGAGCAGTGGAAAAATCAAGAGAAGACTCCAATTGAATGGGGCTGGAGAATTTGTGGTTATTGCCTTCCTTCTGTAACAATATTTGAACAACCTGTACCAGAAGATTTGCTAAACTTGATAGCATGCAACTGCCAATCGAACTGTGGAAAAAATGTGGATGCAAAAGAAGACAGCTCGATTGTTTATCATTTTGTGGGCAGAGTAGTGGAAATGGAAGTGGAAATAGCACTACGTTAATTAAATATGCAAATGGAGAAAGTGATGATGAAGCTGTCATCAAAACCAACTTCTTTGAGAAGGAAGGTAACGAAAACTGTGGACATTCAACTGCAAAATACCTTCGAGAAAAGTAAGTCTCGAAGTACACTGGTATATTTAGAACTTTAGTTTATGTTCATTTGTCGTCGCAAGGCTTTTTACTTTGAAATATACACTAGTCAGCAGTTGAATTAGATACAGCAGGACGTACAGATTCTCCATCAGTGCATGTGAATGAAATGCTTTGTGAGGGTACTGCTGCCGTGTACTTCCTCTCTCGGTATCCGTTCCAGTGCAGTGTGTGATGGGTAAGACGAAGGGTCTGAGTGCACTTGACCGCGTGGTCAAATCGTAGGGGTTAGAGAACTGGGTGGCTCGATTTCGGAAGTGGCTGCGGCACTCGGATATTCAAAGGCAACGTGTCAAGGGTGTATCGTGAGTACCTGGCTTCCGGTAAACATCACCCATACGGACAAACTGCCGCGATCAGGGGCGTGTTGACGACAGGGGTAGACGCTGAGTGGCCCGCATCATAACAACCGATAGACGGGTCACAGTGTGTCAAATCGCGGGAAGGTGCAATGCAAGACAACAACGCCGTGACATGGGCCACACTGCCAATTACCAAAAACATGCTCGCCATGTGGCACAGAATCCATCGAACCACGCGAGTATCTCTTTTAACAGCACTACGCAAGAAACAACGTCAAGCATGGGCAAAGGAACACTACCTCTGGACCGTGCAGATGTGGGAAAAGGTTTCTGGAAAGTTTTACATTGGTGCATACCGATTAACCGGTAAGGGTACGTCGCCAGCCGAAAGAGAAAATGGATCCATCGTGATAGCAATGAACTGTGCAGGCCGTTAGTGGGGTATTCTCATCTGGGACATGCTTACGTAGACTGAAATGGATTCCCTAAAACGAGTAAAACAGTCCCTTACAGGTAAACACTACTGCGATATTCTGGACGACCATATCATGTCATTTGGTCGGATACAACTTCCAGGTGGTGACCTCATCTTGCAGCAGGAGAATGCGGTGGCCCCCCGCCCTAGGATTGCAGCAAACTGGTTTGATGAGCACTCCTCTGGTCTGGCAACTCGGTCATCGCACCTCAATCCGATCTAACACATCTGGGACGCCATGGAACGACGCCTTTGGTTGTGGACCCTCTTCCAAATGACCTTAAAGCACTGTGGGAGACTTTGCAGCTGATAGGGATTGAGATTCCATATCAACACTTCAGGCCCTCGTGGAGTCCATGTTGCGGCGGGTAGCCTTCGTTATCAAAGTGAAATGTGGTGTTACACGCAATACGTAGGTCCCTATAATTCAACTGGTGATCAGTGCATATTGCCTTCCTTTTCATAACTACAATACTTTTTAAGTTTATCAGTTTAATAGATGCGCAGAAGAATCTAAGCACAATTTAAAAAGGTAGTACCTATAGTGACTTAATGAAAATTATAAAACAGAATATAATGGAATTTGCTGTAAATAGGATACAAAACGCACCTCAAATAATTCCGTTAAGTATATTTTCCTTCATTTTTATAATTAATCCTTTGTTGAAATCACTATTTTCATTTGTTCCTAAATTTATAGTTTCAAGCAGAGATAGAAAAAAAATTTAAGATGCATTGAAATTTTGGTAACGCCAATGCGGAGGAAGTGATCAATTATTATATAACCTATAATAGTAGAAGCATAATAAAGAAAGAATGATACATTTACTTTTATTGGCTTATGCGCCATAAGACAAAAACTAAGTGCTGATAAAAATTTTAAGATGTCGTACTGCTTATTTAAAATGGTGGGAAACCAGTAAATAGAGTTTTGGGTCTCTTGTAGTATAATATCAATGCTTAAAACATATTGTAACAGGTTTAATCTTTTTTTAAATCTTTAAGTTTGATCGATTTTTGTCGTAATTTCACTTAAAAAGGCGGAAAATCCGCAACTGGATTTTTTGCAGGACAACATCATTAAAACACATTTCAATAGATTTCAACGTTTTTTTGAAACGTTTATATCAAACACTAATTTCAATGGACACTTTGACATAAATACAGAAAGATAGTATGAAAGTCTACTTTCAGAGTACTTGCGCACCTCCTGCCGACGCCACTGTTTACAAACTATTTATTAAACTAGTCGGACTTCCAATCATGTTGATACTTACCGGAAATTGCAATGAAAAGCCGTCTCAAGTCAGTAAATATTCACTATTTTTCTTCGTGTTAAATGATTCATTCATCTGTTTCAACAGAAATTGTGCGCAGTCCGATGACGTTTGAAGCTTCATTGCAAATCTCTCACATTGTACGTTGTGACTATATATACATTGTTTTAAGCTTATGAAATTTCCAACAACTTTTATCCGAGCACTTTTTTCATATTTCTACTCTGTTAAGTTATATGAGGCAATGAAAAGAATATGTCCCCTTATACAGTTTTCAATGTTTCATTTTATCCTAAAGTTATGCAAAAGTCGCTATTAGGAGAAAGGTGATAATAACGTATTATATTGCTTTTAATATTTGAAGTGTAATAAAGAAAGAATTGTCCATCTACGCTAATTAGTTTAAATGTTTTGTAACATAAACTAAGTGCATATGATAAATCGAAGACGTCAGACAATTTATTCAAAATGGCGGAAGACCCGTAACTGGATTTTTGGGGATTTTCTGGAGGTTAATGAGGAAGAGATCACGAAAAAAAATCCAGAAGGTAAGGTATCATCTTTTTATTCTAAATATCTACCTCAAACATTATTTTGACTGCACTACATTTACAAATTGATTCATTACGAACTTCCGCTCTTTTATGTTATAGGAGAATATATACAATGATTTGTTGTATTCTTTTAATCTTTTTCTGGGCAATATGTGATATTTCTTTAAATATGAACTAGTCAACTATTTCTGTGGTAGAAGAAGAAGAAGACAAACATAAATATATTTTAAAAACCAATGTTTTCGTGTATGTTTTTGTTTGTGTTAGTAACCATGACGATTAGTTAAGTATCAACCTAGAAACAGAGTTATTGTAAGCTATAATATAAATATAACAACAGAGAGATCACGACGAACATAAAAGGTACCATAAACTTCATTTTGGTACGATATTAATTTTGTTTATTTGTGCGGCTGAAAATATATCCAAGGATCAGGGCTATAGGACATCGATTAAGAGTAAATAGATGTATTATTCGTTCTATAAATGGTGCCGAAACGCCTGGGAGTTGTGTATCGTTTAGAACATAAGTAAAACGATTACATAATTGAGAAGTGGCGTGATAATAAATAGAAATATTGTGATGAGTGCTACCAAAAATAATCAATAACAGAGTTAGAGAAACCGGGGCAAATTCAGCGGAAAATATAGTTTATCTAAAACAACTGTTTCAGCAAATTGATAATAAGCTAGAACAATTACAACAGTCAAATGATGAGAAATTGGAGCAGGTACAACACCGAATTTATGGTAAATTGGATCAACTTCAACAGAAAATTGTCGACAAACTGTCACAACAACTTGACAATAAATTGTAGCAATTACAACAGCAAAATGACAGTGAATTGGATTAAGTACAACAGCAATTATATCAGATGAATCGGCAAATTAGTGCAAAATTTGAATAGTATGATGATAAGGTAGAACAAATATTGAGTAGGTTCACAGAAGTACAGGATACGGTGGAAATCATTGAAACTGTAATCTATGAACATAATAACCAAAGTAAGGAGTTACAGGAAGATTTGTTAATTCCGGAACAAGTTTCCTCACAAGTCAACGTGAAAGCGTTAAGTGAACCTGAACCTTCTATAGAAACTGCAGAGAATATATATCCTAAATTTTCATCGAAAAAGAAATATGACATTATTGATTTAAATAAGCGTATGGAATTAGCTGAATGTTCGTAAAAGCATACTGTGGTATTAGTTAACTTAGATTATCCCGACTTCTCTCTTTATTCCAATCTTTTAATTGTCTTACTGATGCTGTGTCTAACGAAGATTTTGACATGTATCAATGTACGAAAAGTTATGATTATTTTCGTCTCGTGAACGCTATTGACTGCTTGTATTCATGATATGTTCAACATTATATTAATCCTGAAGATGAAGTAACGGTAATAGCATCATTTAATGATATGTACAAGACATTTGTTCATGTAGCAGGAAGAAAGCTGATCCAGTATTCATGTAATTCAGAAAAAAAAATGGGTGTTTCCACCAATGTTTGTAGTGACTGGCCGATTGAACTGAATCTGTTGAATTTTCATTCAACGAAAAGACCAACATGATGTTAGCAAACAATCCGATGATGATTTCACAGAACGTGATGCAGTGCGTTGATTTCCATCATCCAAGTGTAACATTGCAAAATTTTGAAAATCCATCAATGGTGCTATACAGTAATAACCTGAACCAAACTAACCTTAATCGAAACCAAATTCGATACATACATGTGAAATTAAAGTGTGATCTCAATGTACAAGGTGATGTTAAATACACGTGTACCGGTAATGTAACCGAACCTAAGTACAGAAGAACAGAAACCGTGGTAGGACACATTATCGTAAATATTGTTGAAAGAATAGATATAGACACGACATCTCGCCACCTATAAAACGAATGAGAACTGAACCTAATTTTACCGGTAAGATAACCGAACGTAACCTTAGTAGTAACAGTATACTGATCGTGTAACCGAACCTAATCCTAGTGTAGTACGATTACATACACCTAAGAAGCATGTAATCATTAGATCTAATTTCTTTCGAATTGGATTTCGTAGAAATCTCGTAGATGTCAAAAATTCTCAAAGTAAGAAACGAAGAACTGTAGAAGTAAATAACGCGCAATACTGTATTCTTGTTTACGACTTTCAATATAACTTGAATGAGTTCGTTGGTCATGTAACTTAAGCTAAAGTTATGACATCCAAGAAAACCATACTCAATTGATTTTTGCTTTATTTCATTTGAAATGTCATTATGATTTCCTTTGTTATTCGTACCTTATTTGAATTGTATAAAGATAATTTAATGGATGACGAATGGAACAATTCGTGCTTTTATGATTTTAAAAAGAAGTTAAATTATTATGTTATGTTCTGATTACTATCGATAGTTTAATCTTAATCTATATTTTGTTTAGCTATATATTCTATCCGAACCTTTTTTTATAGTTTTCAAAGAAGAGCTATATGAATAGCACATACATCTTTGTTAAATCTTTCTTCAAGATGCAAAATGTAGTAGTTTAAATTTTGTTCACAAACACTTTATGGCCCGGAACGAACTTAAAATAAGTTTATAGATCAGACTTATGTCATTCCTTATCGACGATATAAGAAAATATATATATTTAATTATAAAATTAACTTATTAATATTAATATATAAAATAAAAATTATATATGATTTGTATTATGAAATGTAATTTTTATATACGAGGGATGCCCGAAGATTACAAATAATTATGTAAACCCTAACGAACCAGGATCCTTTTCTTTTAAATGTACAACAAATAAATTAAAGTCCGTAAGTTCGAGGCGCCATAATACAACGATATGTTGTATTCTTTTAAGCTTTTTCTGGGCAACATGTGATATTTCTTTAAATATGTACTAGTCAGCTATTTCTATGGTAGAAGAAAAATAACACACAAAAATAATTATATTTTAGAAAAAAATGTTCTCGTGTATGTTTTTGTTTGTTTTGGTAACCATGACGATAGGTTGAGAATCGACATAGAAACAGAGTTATTGGAAGCTACATTATAGAAATAACATCAGAGAGATCACGACGAACATAAAAGGTCTAATAAACGACATTTTGGTACGATATTAATCTTGTTTATTTGTGCGGTCGAAAATATATCCAAAGATCAGGGCTATAGGACATCGAGTAAGAGTAAATAGATTTCGAGAGTAAATAGATGGAATTATTCGTTCTATATATTCCTATTTTTACATTTACAAACTTAGCTACATAAGATGAAACGGAACGTACTTGTGTTCTAAGTGGAAAAACTAACTTGTCCTGATAAAATTTAAGTAAAAAATAAAAACGAAAGAGAAGCATCCTATACTTGTTAAAGTTTTACTGGGACGCAAAATCATTGAGATATACCTCAGACATGATCAACCAAATTTGTGCAATTAATTTGCAGGTGTTAGTGCTTCGAAAATAGATAGCAGCATATACTAGATGGGTTATACTAGATAGATTTGAGTTATACTTACTTAAACGTTAATCTTAACAGGTTGTAAAGAAAGCTGACATTCAAATATTTAGGGACGCGTCTTATTATTATCATATTTAGGGTTTTATTTTTATCAATACTTGAGCATATTGTACAGTGGTTTAGGTCAAAAGGAGTAACTATTCGTAATAAAATGAGGTCAAAAAAGTTTTTACTATTTTATCTACTGCTCATCGTTTTAATTAAAATTAATCAGATGTTTTTTTTCTTTAATTTAGACAAACCAATTATGCAATAAGTGAGAATAATTTTGTTTCCAGGTGTGGAATATCGGGATGCATCAATTAACTGGCATTAATAAGACATGACTTTCGATACCAAAATTCAACATTTCTGCTGACTCAGTTTAATCTTATACGGAAGTGTCAAATTTTGGTACTGATCTTTTTTTTATATTATGATGAATTTATTGATAGCAAACTGCATGTGTGTAATCATTGCATACACTCTACACACAGAAAGAATCAAAGAAACTATTCTATGCGAGATTATATTTAAAAAATATACTACTACGTATTATCAATGCGCAAAGCAAAACAGTTTTTTTCTTTCCTTGCAGTGGAAGAGCATATGCATTTTTCTCTCTTTCTTGGTGTACTAATTGATATCTTCCTCTTTGAAGATTAATATTTATCTTTAGTAACGAAACTACGTGGTGAGTATAAAACTGTTAAATTAGCAGAAGAACCACATGGAGAATCGAAACCGAATTTTCCACTCCACGGATTAGAATGCTAACCACAATTTTGAGAACAGCATCGTATTTCAAAATTATATGACATACAAATCACTTTAAATTAGACGTCTGGAAGGCTCGAACACTTTAGAACGTTTTTGAATATATTGTATGTCCCGAAGACGTATGGCATAAATACAGGAGACAACTGAGGGTTGTAACGTTCCACATATTGGGGAATATGAATATAATCTAAAATGCAACATATAGTGCGACAAGTATGTTTTGTGACTACAGTTTCAGTTTCTTAGTGAAAATATAGCGTGCTTAATTGCGAGTAAATAAAACCATTGGTCCTATTTCTCCAGAAACATGGGTTGTAATGGTATTAATTAGCTTTACTTTCATTTGATGTAACATTTCTTTAGTTTGGATATATAAGTGGATTAAAGTGAGACGAACGCGGAAGACGCTGCCTCCCCCACTTCCGGAGAAAAAATGTAGCGCTTCCCCATATATTCTTAAAAATACATTGGGCAAAGGTAGGCATGGGTGATGGTTTGAAGTCATGCGTTCCCCTACTTTTTCAGAACCACTTTTACCCTTGAGTTTCGTTTCCTTATACATATGGAAAAGAAAATTAAGATAGATAATGAGTGGCAAACATTTAACGAACAATGGGAATATCAATATTTCGTGATTTAGTCATGTAAATAGAATAAGATCATTTGGAATTTGAAATGAAAAAATATCAATCCTCGAAGAATACAATATAAAACGTCACTACAAGACTAAACATTGTCAGGATCACCCCAAATTTACAGGTAGCCTACGTTTAGAAAAATATGAATTATTGGTTCAAATCTCAAAAAAATTTGTTTGAGAAAGTAAATGCTGAACAAGAAGGAACAACTTGCGCTTGCTTCTTCATTCATTAGCGAAATATGGTGAATCATTTTTTGAATATGAATTAATCAAGAACTGCAGGATTGCTGTACCAGAATAAATATTAAATATTTATTTATTAAAGACAAATCTACACAATCGTTTTCGTGTAAGATAATATCAAATCATAGGCCGAGAAGAGCATAATTTATATACGGATCACTTCATTGAAATCATGTGTCACGTTTCTAGTATAATCAACATTAGAAAGAAATAATAACTTAAAAATGCTAAACTTAAAAAATAAAAATAAATTAATTAAATCAAATAATTTCCTGTTAGCAAAAACGTACTGCTCTTTTGCATTAGTCTTTGTTTTTGTTTGTTTTATCGTGTATACTTTCAACGCAAGGTTGCAGATAATTTCTTTCAAGTACAGGCTTCACCGAAGATCACTTTTTCAAGCCACTATAACTTCTCTCTTCTTACAAACATAATTTTATATCACATTTCACATTCCCAAAACACTGTTGTCCGTAACATAGCTATCTTTTTTCATGTGGATTTAATGTATATAGGAACGTCATTTGAGGTTGACATTGAATCAATTCACCCCTCCCTAGTTTGAGAAACATGTGTTTTTAATAGACTGTATACTAACAAGTTTCGTGAATCTAAGTCTTTCGCTTCCCCTTGGCAAAACTTGAAGCTACCCTAGTGTACGCACAATACCAATTACTCTAATTCATACACACTTATGAGCATGAAAATGTTTAACATGACCAGGAAGTAAAGAAGAAAATCAAAAAGTACTTCCTGTAGCCACTACAACTTTTCTTACTTCATCAAAACAGTATGAAGATAGTATCGACCAAATATTAGAAAGAAACGCTTTTACTCAAATCTCTATAAATACACAACACAAATGATGGGTGAACCATGACAGAAATGAACTTATTATATTCATCTGAAGATACGAGTAATCAGATAGAATTCAAATTCAAAATAGTACTCAAATTTTATTCGTTCCATTAAGTAACGAAAATTATCAGCGGATATCTAAAAAACATGGGCTTTTTGGGCTTCGTGTCCATTGAGACTTTTCATCAGGATACCAAAATATACAACATACTGCAATACTAGCCAATTTAACGGAAACCGGATTTCCATAAACTCTAAGCTGGGTCCTTTGAGAGCAGAGAATCTGTAGGGAATGCTGAGGAATCCGTTAGAGTGTCTGATCGAAGAATAAAGATGCAAGTAAACGATACAATGTACGTGTAGTTGAAGAACCATTCTAGCGTAAGTCCAATACCGTATTAATGTAAGAATGTAAGCCTAGCAGTAGAAATAGAATTGAATAAACGGTGTGTTCAAAGTGATCTGGTAACTCCGCAAGAAAACACGAACCCATTGGTGAGTAAAAAGACTCAGCGTTATGAAGGGCAGTATAAAAATGAAGCATGAACAAAGTATTAGATTTGATACTTGTGTTGACCAATCCTAACCCAAACATAAACGAAGAACATAAAGGGCCTTACGCGGGATGCGAAAATGCCAAGCCAAATATTCCACGAGAATAAGAATAAAAACCGTTTCGCATACATTTTCGCTAATGAGTAATATCAAGCTCAATATCACAGCTTGGAAACGACATAAATATAGTATTAATAAATTGAATACTTTGAAGTAAATGGAGGCCTCGAAAGCGCTGAGAATACAGCAGTTGATCTAGCTTTGTCTAGACTGGAGACTAGACGTCCTCATAAAGAGGGATTGGACGTGACGTAAAGGTCATGTAAGGCCATCACCACTTTTGATAACAGAATCATACATTGCTGTTCTAATTCTAATATTTGTGAATATGAAGAGGACTAACCCGTAAGATTGATCAGAGTTATCAATGCTGTACTGTCCGTGGAATGTCTGACAATTATATCTACAAGCTGTTGGCAGATTGGCAAGAAGTGTCACAAAAGAGTGCACATACTGTAGTCTAAGTTTTATGTTAGATACTGTGATTGTCAAGATAAACAAGATTAGCAAGAAACAAGATGAAAGTGTATTTAGTTTACGATACATTCTGAGCAATTAATATTTTCTGATATCGATAAGATCTGTCCATTGTTGCTTTAATTGTGGTATTAATTATTAATATTGTGTTTGTTTGGCTTATAGGTGTAGCTTTTTTCAACACATAATCTCATTTTAAATAAACATATCATTTCATGATCAATTGTCTCCATCCATTGGAGCCTCATACAGATGCAAATGGTCCCCAAATAACTCAAGTTTTAAATACTAACATCATCCCTATCTCTACAGACTCAATGGAAATATCAAATGAAATGGAAGTAAGTACAAAAGAAGTTCAAAACATTCAGGGAACTGAATTAATTCCAATCATAGATAAAATTCAAAATAAGAAACAGGAATTTCAAAACTTTCCGAAACATAATGATCATGTAAATCTATATAGTGATCATCATTCTGCCCCATATTTTATCTTTTTAAAAGCTAACAATGGAGAAATTGGGAGAAAGCATATTATGTCTATAAGTCGGAAACTCTATTTAGCAGAAATCCCTGGCATTAACAAAATCCAAACAATTGGAAGAAACCATTTAAAAATTCACTTTAACACAGGAACTGAAGCGAATCAATTTATGAGTCACCCAATCCATAAAACACAGGACTGGTCGTCCTATATTCCAAATCACGCTCTGTATTCTACGGGAGTTGTGAAAGACATTGATGTTGACGTTTCAACAGATGACTTACTACATGACTTGGATTCTGAGATACCAATTATCTCTGCGCGCCGTATTCTTAGAAATGGAATTAATAACCAGAAAGTTCCCACTAGAACAGTTATTCTAACTTTTAATTCACAACAATTGCCATCAGAAGTAAAATTATACTTTCTCAAACTTCCCGTAGAACCATATATTCCAGCCATTCGACAGTGCCTTGATGGATGTTTAAAATACGGTCACAAGAACCGTACGTGTAAAGCAGGCATAAAACTATGTACAAATTGTGGCCAAAATCATGCTAAAACTGAATGTTCCAATCCTACACAGTGCTATCATTGCAAGTCTAATCATAGAGCAGATTTCCCTCAGTGTCCCGAACGATTGAGACAAAAAAGAATTGCCCAATTAATGGCCAACCTAACGATTAATAATAAATCAAATTCATCTAATGTCACGAATACTACGGCTCTCTACAGTGAAGTTACTAGACATCCTTCTGTTGACAATGTATTCTCTCAATCAGTGAACTTACATAACAAACCACCCTCTACTTCTATTATTCCAGCAATTCCTCCCGGGAAAAGAAGAAAAGGTTTGCAAGATGATCACTTTACTCCATCTCAATCATCTTTCGATAGTAAAAGAAGTTCCTCAATACCTTTTGAGGTGCCTTCTTCTCCCTCTGCTTCTTCCATGTTTCCCCCACTAAGATTAGACACTCCGGGATCTAAACCGGATCTTAAAGGTTTAGTTCGCAATAAAGACAAATTTAGATTTCCTGACATGCAAGCACCATCTAGTAAATCAAAATCAGCTTCATCCATTGGCAACAAACTCATTGAACATAATAGTGCAGAGCCTTCAACAGGACCAATCAACAATCGCCAGAATTATACTTTCCTTCATAATAATGACAATTCTACTAATGATCAGATTCGTGAATTATCTCGCCATAATGATATCCTCCATAATCAAATGAAAGCAATAAAACAAATATTGACTCCCACTTCTGTCACTTTTACCGCTGACCCAAATCCCAAAATTCTAGATACTTTAATTCAACAAATTACTAGTGTTCTTTCCACCAAATAACTTCATCATGGCTTCCGATATTTACGAAAATCTAGTAGTTCTTCAATGGAACATGCAGAGTGCAACTGGGAAGGGTTACGCCCTACTATACTTAATCAATATATTTCATCCACATTTGGTCATGTTACAGGAGACTTGGTCAAAACCTCATTTGATGCTTCGTTTAAAAAATTACAAGTTCATCGAGCAACTGCGAGAGGATGGTTATGGTGGAATAGCAATAGGTATACGTCACGACATTTTCTATCAAGGAATACTAGTAAAAATCCGCAATAAACCTCCTAATGTCCAAGTCCTAGGAATACAAGTGCAAAATTGTTATCTTGCTAACATTTATATCCCCTCTTCTGTTACTGTTGATGTGTCTTTCTGGCAGGAGTTATTCCATTCTAATAATTTTGACATCATTACTGGTGATGCTAACACCCAAGGACTTTGGTGGGGTAGTGCATGTACCAAATCTGCTGGCAACAAACTAATCACTGCCTTATCTACCGGTGATTATCTTCTTCTCAATGATGGTACACCTACTCGTATTTCTTATAACTTTAAAAGCGCACCTGATATTTCGCTGATACGAACAAAACACTTTATTTATTCCTCCTGGCATGTTTTTTACGATGCTCTCGGTAGTGATCATTTTCCCATTATTACTGAGGTACCAGTTTGTAAAATACCTACTTCTACTCAGGGATATTCTTTACCTTTCAAATCTTTCTTGCAACATATATTTACGGAATTACACTGGGATAAATACAGCAACTTCATTGCTTCACAATTTCAAAATAACTTTTCAACTCCTACTATTACTACTGATATGCAAGAAGCAGCACGAAGTTTGGATATTTTACTAAAAGCTGCGGTGCATCATTCAAAAGTGCAGCCGGTTCTTCCATCGAAATCATCACGTATTTGTAGTCTTCCAGCCAAACCTCCCTGGTGGACTCAAGAATGTCAACAAAGTGTTAACTTCAGACAGCGGACTTGGAAATTATTTCTTCGCACTAAAGAAAAAAAAACATTTTCTAGCTTATCAGAAAGCAAATGCCCTCAAAAAAGAATACTGCGACAAACACAACATCAACATTGGCTAGATTTTTGCAATAATATGTCATACCAAACCCCGAAAACAAAAATTTGGAAATATCTCAAATACCAAAAGAGTATATCTCTTAAAACTGAACAAAGTAATATTCAACTCAGTGGATATACTTGGATCGAAGAATTTCATCAGAATCTGACTCCACCTTTTGTAAATAATGACAGGTTAGATCTTGTAAAATATTTTTCTTCGACGTCACACTCTACTTGTGATCTTCCGTTCACTATTGAGGAAATAACCACTGTACTCCAATCACTAAAAAGAGACTCATCTCCAGGGTTTGATGGAATACATTATAAACACCTCAAGAATCTTCCGTTGGAGGGAATCTGTGCATTGTTAAATTTCTATAATTCCATCTGGAAAACTTCACAAATTCCTTCACAGTGGAAGAAAGTTCTGATTACTCCAATACGGAAACCAACAAAACCCATAGGAGCAGCGACCAGCTATAGACCGATCGCTTTAATATCTTGTTACTTAAAAACATTAGAACAATTAATTCTAACCAGATTACAATGGTTTCTGGAATACCACCAGATATTTCCCCCTAATATGACAGGCTTTAGAAAACACAAGTCAACTTTAGATGCACTTAGTCCATTCCTTTTAGTCATCTGGACAACGTTTCAACTTGGTAAATATCTCATGGCTATAAGCATTGATCTTAAACAGGCATATGATCTAGTTCAATTGGATTTATTGATAACTAAAATGGCAAAAATGAACATCCCTACCGCTTTCATAAGATTTGTTCATAATGTACTCATTAATAGACAAATTTATCTCAAAATAAATAATAAATATAGCACTCCTCGGCAAACTTCTCTTGGTATCATGCAAGGTAGCAAGCTTAGTCCCACACTTTTTAATATCTTCATGGTGGACTTACTGGAAATACTCAATGGTACTGTATCAGCCTCTCTCTTCGCAGATGACTTACTCATTTATATTGTTACAAGTGATCTGGATATTGGTCGAAAGAAATTGCAGTCATCATTGGAAATAATTGCAGCTTGGTGCCGGAACAATGGTCTAGAAATTAACTGGAATAAAACAAATTACATAGTATTTACTAAAAAGAAAATCACTAACTTCTCTCCTCTTCAACTTTCTCATACACAGCTTCACAGCACAACAAATATCAAATATCTTGGATTATACCTTGATCACAAACTAGCTTGGAAATCACATTTAACGCACGTAATAAAAGAATGTAAACAAGTACAGAACATTCTCCGCAGCTTAAGTTCTAAAAAATGGGGCATTCGTCCGCGCACATTATATACCATTTATCAACAATGCATTGAAGCCAAGATACTCTATGGAAGTATAATCTACTCTGTTACCATGCCAAAATTCTATAAATCACTAACAGCGATTCAGTACACTACTTTAAAAATTATACTTTCCCAACCCCACATTTGTCCTAAAAATGCCATTTTTGAGGAAACAGGCACGCTACCGTTTTCTATTAAAATACTCAAACTTGCCTGTAAATATATCATATCTCGACTCGCTATCATGAATTCGCCACTAATCAAAAAACTGGGAGCCTTAGAAGTACAGAACCGTAATACCAAATTACCATATGTTACTAAGTTACCATGGATATACAAGGCATTTTTACTTTTGAAAAATCTCCAAACTCAAATAATAAAACTTCCCAACCTGCCATGCTATAGTTTCGCATATGAAACAAATACAACAATTATAAAACATATTCTGCCTTCATATGTAGATACCAAGATTAAAGATCAATCTCATCGCATAAATAAAAATATTTGGCAAAGTTTTCTCGATCAATTTCATCCTGACACAATTTTCCTTTACACTGATGCCTCTAAGGTGGCACATAGCCCAGTTGGAGTAGCTATCTTTGTCCCCCAACTTGATATTATCCAACAACTGAAACTTCCAGTTGCCACTACAGTATTTGAGGGTGAAGCGTTTGGAATACGACAAGCCTTACTACTCATTCAACGTAACAATATTCGGCGTGCATGTATCTGCACGGATTCCTACAGTGTATTACAAGCACTTTCTTCTGTTCATTGAACAATTAAATCTACTTGGACAGTACTAAACATAAAATCCATTTATCGAAAATTAATTGAAATGGGTCATATCATAGATTTTATCCACGTCCTAAGTCATGTTGACATAAAACCGAATGAATTTGTTGACGATTTATCCAAAAAATCTCGCAACTCTGGTATTTCAGCCAATATAAAATTATCACCTCTCAATTTTTTAGTTTACATTGACCAGATAATCTCGGAGCAAAAAGTCCTTTGGAAACATAAAATCAGAAGTGGACCAGGAACATACTATTGGCAAACTAACCATTGGCAATCATCCAGCTGGAATGCACTTCGCACTTGGTCACGGTCAAAAATCATATTATATTATAGACTTCGTTTCAACACTGCAATTACTCCATACCTTCTGTACAAAATTCATCGGAGAGATTCACCTCTCTGTTGGTGCAACGAAAAGGTTGGAACTCTGAATCATCTCATATTTCAATGTCCTTTGTTATCTAAAAATAGAACTAAAGTTATGGAAGAGCTAAATAAATGCTATGGTTATGGACCCTTCACCATCAAACAAATTTTGACGCACAATGATTTGGATATCCTGAAACATTTAATCATTTTTTTTCAAGATAATGGACTTGTCCTTTAATTTACATTAATCATTACCTGGTTAATAATATCATGTCTTCTTTTACATTTCATTTTCCGGTGGTTAAAAAAAATACTAGAAAATCTTAGCTCTGTATTTCCCACATAGGCAACGGAATTAACATCACTAATATATTCCAACAACAGGGAATGACTATTCCAGTTCTCATTTTTCAATTTCCACCGGAAAAGGTCAAAGCACACCTACTAAGCAACAAACACAATGTTACTCCGCTTACAATTCCAAGGATATGGGTGAAACAGACTATGTCTGCACTCTGATAATGCAACACGTCTCGATAGGTGAGTGTGAAGGTGAAGGTGAAACAAAATGTAAGGAAGGTATATGTCATAAGGACAAAGAGTTAAAAGATTATATAAGAATATGAATTAGTTAGATTCGAAAGAGTTTCATGTGAAAAGATTTAATAACAGGAATACGATTAAATGGAGGAAAAAAGAATTCATGTTCCAATAATAGTGAACGAATGTGTTTTGATTACTGGTGTATTACGATTCAGGTTAGTTTAAGATAAAGTCTATTCAAGCCAAATATCCTCTTAGAAATAACATCATTTCATTTTATAAAGTTAACAATTGGCGCAGTCGAATCCTAAGAATTCTATGCTCTCAAGTTGGTGGGAACAGATAAAGAATATGGTTGACACAAAAGTTAAAAGATGGATTGCACAGGATTTGCAACGCCGAGATCAGGAGATAACTTTCTTAAAAGAGGAAATAAGTTTGTTGAAACGTGAACTGAAGTGCAAGCAGGGAAATACAATTGAACACAAACACAATTACCATCTAACTACATCGTCAAGCACTAGTGATGTGTATAAGTTGTGCTCAGGATGTAACCGAATGCATAAAAATAAGTATTGCCCAGCTAAATCTAAACTGTGTTTTAGATGTCTGTTTATAGGCCATTATACAAGGGCATGTCTGGCTAAGAGGTTGAACCCAAAGTTTGAGTGGGAACATACAATCAAGAACGCAAAAGCTTCAAAAGTTGCCCAGGAAATGTCCAATTTTAATCTAATGCAGGTACAGACAAAAATTACAAGAGTAGAACAAGCCGGCAATCAAGTTGTGCTTCCAGAAGACAAACCACAATTTAAACAAAAATCGTCGAATGTGAGAGGTACGTTGTCATCAGTAAATTTTGGAAACGACAAAATGGCAGAAGGAGGGAAGAGGATGGAAGAGAAAGCAAAGGAAATTAAGCAGAAGTGTGAGAATGTTAAAGCTAAGGATGCTAGGAAGAAACTTAGACCAATTGAGACCATTCAGGATAATAATTCTAACTGGAAAGGCGGGCAGGAGAAAAAGGATGACGAATGTAAAGTTTCCAGGATTGCCAGGGATACACATGCCAGGGTTGCCAGTAGTATACCTTCGAAGAACAAGATCTTACTGATGTTTACATTTATGAAGCGTTTGGAAAAAATGTCAGTCAGAAGACAGACCTAAAAGAAAGGATTAGAATCAGTCAAATTGCACCTTAAGGAATTGTTGAAGTTTTCAAACAGAAAAAAATGTAAAGGGGGGAGAGTGTTGGCAGATTGGCAAGAAGTGTCACAAAAGAGTGCACATACTGTAGTCTAAGTTTTATGTTAGATACTGTGATTGTCAAGATAAACAGGATTAGCAAGAAACAAGATGTAAGGAAGATATATGTCATAAGGACAAAGAGTTAAAAGATTATATAAGTATATGAATTAGTTAGATTCGAAAGAGTTTCATGTGAAAAGATTTAATAACAGGGATACGATTAAATGGAGGAATAAAGAATTCATGTTCCAATAATAGTGAACGAATGTGTTTTGATTACTGGTGTATTACGATTCAGGTTACTTTAAGATAAAGTATATTCAAGCCAAATATCCTCTTAGAAATAACATCATTTCATTTTATAAAGTTAACACAAGCATGTGTTTTGGCATCAACCAGTGTCCTCTTGATATATCCCTGCATAAACACTTTCTGATGTGCTCTGTAAGTGTTTTTGAATGTTCCATTTCACTGTGTTTGTTTCTAGTCACTTCCTGTATAATCTTTGCGTGACAAGTTGGGATATATCTTTCTTGCTGCTATGAGATCCACGTCTCGAATCAGTACTCGTAGTGGTTCATCTTCCTTTTGAATAGCTGCTTCCGTAATGGCACGTTCAGTATTATTAATGGCACACATTACAAGTGAATCAATGACCCATCCTTTCCCTTTTTCGTGATCCACATTTTCGCTGTTCCTGGTAAAATAATCACTGCTTCTCATTCAACAGTGTATCTTTTGCACATTGGTGTGTTGCAGTACGCTTCGAATATGGTGAATTATTCAATAAGAGTGTACAATTTTCCCCTCTCCATAGTTCAGGGACTGAGTTATGTAAGAAATAGTCATAATTTTGTAACACTTTGGTACCATCAGCATTGGGAAACTTATTTGTTTATGTCGTATTCTGTAGGAATTTGAATGCACAGTGATGTTAATCGGTGCAGTCTTGTCAAAGGTGCTTGATGTGAGGTATTTTACGAAGTTTTTACAGTAAAGTTTCTTATCCTAATGTCAGTATTGTTTCGTGCGTAGAGTATTAGGCTACACATTTTTCACCACAGCAATCGCATTTATTATAATTGTCATATGTCTGGCTGTCTTCTTTTCGTTTGCAATCCTTCTTCATAATAATTGAGATAACAAGGATTTCAAAATGATGTGCTACTATTATCAACATACAAAGAAACAAGAAGATAAAAAATATAACAGATTGTTTAGTACTACGGCAAATAAAATACAATATAGTACATATTACAAATTATATTAAGTGCGATTGTCTGTGTACATATGCAATAAAAATACTTGATCTGTATAGTAACTTCTAGAGCTCTTTCTATATATCTTCAAATATCATCAAATATATTTGGAAGTTGTAATACAGAATATCAGAACACCAAGTATTTTCAGGAGAATATAGTTTAATCACAAAACAGTAAAATTTTTATTTTGTAATATTTCCTATTGGACAATGAACCAACAAAACATAAACTTTCCTCGGGTATATATATATGTATACTGAGAATGTTTCATAATATAACGAACGAGAAAAAGGAACTAGAATGTTTTTATCACTACTCTTCGATAGAAAACAAAAACGTAACAATGACACAAAATCATACTCGTACTCGTATTTCCAGGAAAATCGATTTTTATGAACCCTGTGAATATTATAAAATACACGTTTCCTCTGCTGATATTTGCTGGAAGAAGATGGATTTTCAGTATATACTGGACATAAAATACGATATATAAATGCATTGCATTTCCACCTAGTCTGCAGTATTACTAGGTAATAACTAAAAGAACAACGAGAAGGGAATTTTTCAGGGAAAATTTCTTAAATGTCCCTCTGTGTCACTTAAAGTCATTACTTAAATTGAATACTTTTGTAAATCAAATGAGACATAACATGTTCCACTGTTACACTGACAGTCTTATCCACGTATATGGAAACATAATTCATCACTGGACGGGTACCAAAGAGTAAAAGACACTAGGATTCAGCTATTGGAATTATATGTTTACCAAGAACTATTTTTTGACTCTAGGGACTCTAAGTAACAATAATAATGTAGTGACGAAAATTTCCCTAACGGAGGGATAACTCCATTGGCCCTTGTTCTATTAATTTTTGAGAAAACATTCATAATAATTTGATTTTTTAATTGATGTTAAAAACAAAAGTATTAGATACAATACGTTGAAACGTTTTCCGCTATTTCCAAATTTGTTCAATTCAAACGGTTTGGGTACAAAACCTCGCGGCCAGAACCTCGCGGCGACAACCTCGCGGACCAAAACCTCGCCGCCCAAAACGTCGCGGGGCCAAAACCTCGCCTGGCCGAAACCTCGCGCCCCAAAATATCGCCATACCCACAATCTCGCCTGACCAAAATGTAAATGTTCCAACAGATGATAAGGATGACGGTATAAAAGACGCTGTTTCAGAAGAAGTATCACGGGTATTTGACCAAGTCCCGCGATACCATATGAACATTCTATTTCTGTGTTAGAGGATTTCAATGTGAAAGTAGGGCGACAGGATGTTTTTAAACTGGTTATAGGGAAAGAAAGTCTGCATAAGGAAAGTAATGACAACTAACGAGGTTAGTTTCGTGAACTTTGAAACATCCAAAAACTTAAAATTTTAACAAAAATCTAATAATATTTATGAAAATATGAAACAATATATGAGTTTTTACGACGTCCCTTGATTATGTCCTATAGGTTAAAGAAGACGTAGATGACCAGGATGAAGGAAATGATCGAATAAAGAAAGTGGGAGGAAACGGGAATAACCCGAGAAAGCCCACGCCCACGATGTTTTGTATGTTATTATTATTATTATTATTATTATTATTATTATTATTATTATTATTATTATTATTATTATTATTATTATTATTATTTGTAATGTGGAATTACATATTAGGAAACACATTGGGTAAATTTTAAAGAAAAGTTTCAGTCGCGGCGAGGTTTTGGCACGGCGAGATTTTGGGCGGCGAGGTTTTGGCCCGGCGACATTTTGTCCCGCGAGGTTTTGGGCGGCGAGGTTTTGGCCACGCGAGGTTTTGGCCCGGCGAGATTTTGTCCCGCGAGGTTTTGGGTGGCGAGGTTTTGGCCCGGCGAGATTTTGTCCCGCGAGGTTTTGGCCGGCGAGATTTTGGGCGGCGATGTTTCGGCCGCGAGATTTTGTCCGTATACCATTCAAACTTCAGCTCTTTTATGTTAGAGGAAAATATATTCATATTTTTCCGACTTAGAAACTTAGCTATATAGAGAGTGGGAGACATGAAATGTATGACCCGTCTGTCTACAGCTATCACTGAAAAACCTGGATAAGAGTTAGGGGGATTTTTAAATCGATTTATTATCCCAAGAATAGGTTCCATCTTCTTAACTCTATTTTAAGTTGGAAGTGATAAAAACACACCATTTACTTTTTTTAAAGATGTATGGTCATAGAGTAAAATGGTAATATAATAAAAGAAGTGGTGTTCTGCAATTAATTCATCGTTCGAAGAACAGATTCTTTCTCAATTCCGATGTCCATTAAACAGACACGGTACTAGATAGCGAGAATCAAATTTTTGATACACATTTAGCATCTAATAGTGTGTTTTTACGACCCTTATCTCTCGTTTCAAATTGAAAATAATGAAAAATCTATAATTTTTGGTTCAACCCTAATCGCTATAATGAAAAAATGTTACGAAGTAAGGAGAGATGGTTTTTCATTTAAATTCAGTACCGCACGGATACATTGAATCTGTTCTCCTATTATAACCGGAGATGATACTTCAGATTTCATGATTGACCTCTATGAGGCAATAACGGCAAAAATATAATAAGAAGCAGTTTCTGGTATTTGTGAAGTGTCTTAAGAATCAGTTTTTTTTATAGCTTCCCCTTCATTAAAACTGAAATTGGTAGAAATGTGCGATATCCAGGTTCAACATTGATTCTGGTGGTTGAAAACGATACTAGATAGCGAGAAGTGTTTGTCGTTATATGCGATTATTCAACGACACATTGATAAGTTCAATCTCCGACTTTATTCCTCTTTGCAATGAAAAGTGGCAGAAGTTTACTGCTTACTGTTCGGTTTCAGTTTTGATCTTCATGAACCGAAAACTGTAAGATGTAACAAGTTTGGGAATCTACTGTACCTTCACAATAGGAAACGGAACTTACTTGTTTTCTCAATGGAGCAACTCAATTGTGTTTATTATATTTATGTAAAATAAGAAAAAGAATGATACACTTAAGACTATATGGAATAAATTTCTACTGGAACGCAAAAACCATTGAGATGATATCACGGACATGATCGACCAAATTCTTAGAATAATTCATCAGCACTCAGTGCTTCGAAAAACAAACAACGACACATACTAGATTGAAGTAATCATTTAAATGTATCCATCTTTGTTTTACTTACACAAACGTTAAATACAGCAGGTTGTAAAGAAATATAACTTCGATATATCTACAGGCTTTTTTGTATTTCATTTTTAAGTCCAATACTTGAATATATTTTATAGTGCTTTAGGTCAATATAGTAACTACTCACAATCAAATGAGTTCAGAATCGTAACTAATATTTCACCTACTACTCAGCATTTAAGTTAAAAATAATGTTTTTACGTCAAACCTTTCGTTCAGACAAACAAATTTTGTAAGCTTGGTTAGTCAAACTATATAGCACTATCTTCTAGTGAACTAGAGCATATTCTGGGAAAAATGTCTGCTGTATAGTCGCTTGTCTAGAAGGCTCAAACAGTTTCGAATATATTTCGAATATCTTCCACGTACCGAAGACATGTGGTATAAGTACGGGAGGGAACTGAGAGATGGAAAATACCATATTTTGAACTTGGAGCTACAAGTGCAATACAAAAAGCGAAATATAGCGCAACTAGTATAGTTCTTGACTATGTAATTGCCCTTCTTCTTCCACTTCGTATTTAAATCTGAGACTCAAATCCAAGAGACGCTTACATAATATAAATAAAATATGTTTACTAATTGTCTAGGGTAATTAGCAAACAAATATAACTTAATACCCAAGGTTCAGGGAATTTTATATAAATTAGGCTTTTCCAGTTAGACTAAATTTTATTCAGGAATCAAAAAAAATTATCGGGATTAAACGTTCTTAGTTAATAGTTTTGAGTTCTCTAATTTGTTCAGTAAAAAGAAAGAAAAACAAATTAGGTTCACCTCTACTTCAAGAGGTCTCCACCTACTTAAGGCCATAAATTCTGCTTGCTTCAGTCCGGAAGCTTTCCATCCAAGAATAACTAAGATTTCTCTAAAAGAGGTTCTGAACATGCGTCCTCGTACAAGCCATCATGAACCTCGAAGTCTCTAAAGACAGCCCCAACATTCTGATCAAATAGCTAATAATCATTAATAAGGGAAAAGGGAAATAGGGAAATTTCCTTCATCTAGGAATATAGCACATTCATTCAAGGCTCGGTAATAGGAAACAATCTGAAACCCACAGTCTGTCATCCCCTTACCTGAGGAATCAGCTGTGTAAAATAATCTAATTCAGCTAGTCAAACACAACTAACTGAAAAAATACTTATTCGGCTCCAGTTTCCATAGCAACGGCCTACCCTAAAATTCAATCAAATTCCTGCAACAGCAAGCGCACAAAAGGACGTTGCCTACAATAGATTTAATGGTCTCTACTAAAATACATTTCACTCAAATTTCCTACCCGGGTATCGCACCTATCCTTAGTCTAAGCCCCAAGGACATACAACCAGAATTTAAATATTCCGATTCGTATTCCTCTAATACAAGTCTAAAACTTGGTCCTAAACCACAGCCATCTTCTCGGCTGCACCCTCTCTTCTGACTTAAAAAAAAGTCGCGAAGATAAAACGAGACGTATGGAGCACGGATGCTCCTCCCGAAAGAAATTCCGTCTCGACAGTTAAAAAAAATCCAGATTCTGCCATCTCTCTGTTATTTCCCTTCTTTCATATATATGATTTTCACAACCTCCCCTTCTCTTGTTTCAAACTGAACTAGCTCGCTACCAAAACAAACTTTAGCCTAACTTGGAATTATTTTCTCTAAAGCTGTAAAAGATAATTTTCATATTAACAAATACATATATATATACACATTCAGCAATACATAAAATGAACAACAGGATATATATGTATATCCATATAAAAGATTAATAAGTATGTACAATATTATTATCATGTTTTTACCAGCGCTAGTACTTACTACTAATTATATATGTATTAATAAAACCAAATATATAATATGAATATTAAAATAGTTTAAAATATAAGTAGATATATACAAAATTAGCAATGAGCCTGAAAGTGCTCGTTGCAACTACAATTTCTCAGTGAAAATACAGTGTGTTTAGTTTTGAGTAGATAAAACTAGTTCTCTTTATTAATATTAATTAAATTCTGTTTATTGATATTAATTAAATTATTAGATTCTGTTTATTAATAAACATGATATATAAAAGCATTAACTAGGATTACTTTTATTTGAAATTGTTTGGAATTAATTAAATATTAGAGCGAAGAAGATAGATATTGAGTGGCAAACATTTAAGGAATAATTGGAATATCAATATTTCGCTATTTAGTCAAGTAATAAATATAAGACAATGTGTGTAATTTAGAAGGAAATACCGCAGGCAACAATGACATCTACGGACAATTAAAAAAATGCCTAGGCGTTGAAGTTCTGTTGGTGTACTAAAATACCCCAGAATCATAGCAAAGGTTTAATTATTATTTATATAACATCAAAGAAGCATATAAACACATCATTAAACCGTTTTAAAATATTTACAGGTCAGATTATTTATAGATAAATTATTTACATACAGAGGTGCTTGGGGCAAAGTCTCTATGAATTATG
Source organism: Thermobia domestica (assembly GCF_964235325.1). Classification (NCBI taxonomy): domain Eukaryota; kingdom Metazoa; phylum Arthropoda; class Insecta; order Zygentoma; family Lepismatidae; genus Thermobia; species Thermobia domestica. Next base: position 262,804,609 of record NC_137458.1, on the reverse strand, counting down.
TTCTTGATCAGATAATTAATGAAATATTAGGAACCAGGGAAGCAGCTGGTAAATTTGGTACTCCCAAAAGTTCACTGCATGATAGCGTTTAATTGATATGAAATGAATCAGAAGTCTGCCTTAAACCGAAGTTAGGACATTTTCAATAGACTTTCGACTGAAGAGTGGACAGCAACTTGTTTGACACGTCGAAGAGCTTGACAATCGTTTGAAGCCTCTCAGACGCAAAGAATTTCTTAGGCATGCATATAACTGTGCGAAGAACTCAAAATTGAGTACAAATTTAATAAAAAGCAGAGGACTGTAGGAAAGCATTTGTACGCGAATTTCATGGACGATTGGGTTGAGTGTTCAATCTGCAAGGATTAGGCTGATGACGCATGTGCAGAAATTGATCCAAGCAACCCCTACTACAGTGTTGTAAAGTATATATTCAGACATGTGGATAGAAACAAACCATAACGTAAACTGTCCGGTTCTACCTCCCCAGTTACGAATTTGAGATATTACCTCACAGCCAAATGAGTTGGACGTATTTGTTCAAAGTTTCTACCTTTGTAAACCTTTGTAAGAAGTAAAACAATGTGGTATACTATTGTGTTCCACTCTATTTATTATCATATATTGAGAATAATAGGTTTTCCAAGAAAGCTTTGTTTTCCATTAGTCTCCAGGACTGGGGAACCTTCCACTAAGTTGACTTTGGATGTACTAAGTATGTTGTCAAATCCACACTGTTTTCTGCTCCAAAACTGGAAGTCAAGAAATCATTTCCAGATATGCATTTTCCTGTCTTGTAATACACTGTTAACTGAATCGAAGGTTGACAGAAATTGTAACATTAGAACTGTAATGAAATCGAATTATAATTTGTATCTTGTCCATTATAGCTATGGAAATATTCACAATATTAAACAAAATTCACGAAAGTTTAAAATATATGCAAATATTAATAATACTTTTGTAACAGTTAAGGATAACGTGTCTGATGAAAAGAATGTTACACTGTCGAAAGTTAAAGAATCACGCGTATTAATATATATTTTGTACTTTGTAGGTTTTGTTTTATTAATACTGTAGAATTCTAATGTGCAAATCTTTCTTAAGAGTTCCATAGCTTCAATAGATAACTCACCATCTACATGTCGTTATTCCTTTTAATAAGAAAAAAACTCCAGAACATACTTTATATTATTAAAATTCTCTTAAGACCATTTCACTGTTTTCAAGTTTTCAGCCCATCGATAAATCCAACAAGCTGTTAAGCATCTGGCTTTTCTGTGAGTCTTGTAATATCCCCGATCCAGTTCCGAAAGGATTCAACTTTCAAAGCTAGAAAATTTTTAAGAGAATAAAAACAAGGCATGCTGAGCCCACGAGACTAGAGACACGTATCCATCCAGGTGCAAGACCATTTTAATATTAATCATTTATGTTAGAAATTTGTAATATAAATCAATATTAACTTTTATACAAAAAATTAACAATTTATTTACAAACTAAAAACAGCAAATATAGCAAATATTGCTGTAGTCACTATATAACTATATACGTCAATAATTCAATTCAATATAATTAGTTACTCCAACAAGAATAATCTGCCTTTAATTAAACACATTTTGATAGGTCAAGCTATCACACAATTTTTAACGCTATCTTTAATAGCAGTACTGTAGATCTAATAAATCATTAAAAATTTAACAAAGTACCATTTAATAGTCAAGCGATACGGCAAGAAATCGATCTGTCATATATAGCAAATTACTTTAAAATGCTTCAATCAAACTTAAGGTTTTATTTTACTACTCGTCTTGCAATCTCTGGAAATTATTTACATTCAAAAATGAACAAATGTATGTAACAAGCATTAATCAACATTAAATAGATATTCTCCGTGTGAGTAACCCAATTGAAGGCGATTATTCTACCGAAACAAACATTCAACTTAACAAGGACACAGAAAGAATATACTAAGAACTTTATAAAAGCTTCTTCTTACCTTTAATATTCCGCAATCAGGATCATCATCTATGCTTTTACCTCATCCAATTGTATATAACATTTAACGAACTAAAAAATTGAATAGAATACGAAAATTCCAAAGCCAAAACGAACATGCAAATACAACAAGGACCTTTCCATCGAAACTGCATTCGCCTCGTAACCATTCAGGCTCAATTGGATCAACTACCACTCGTAGAAACTACAACTCGCAGCACGATACAGATGCAGCGACAACTTACAACTGACCTCCTGTTTCAAAACGGAGCACTAGGCTGTTTATTAACAAGCTATTTGCCAACATCATTTTATCTTCAAACTCTATTTAGTTGAAATTTATACAATCCACTTTCATTTTAACTTATCAACATGAGTACTTTAAATATTATTTTCTTTTTTCAACGACTAAAATTAACATTTATTTCAAACACAATTTATGTTATTTTATAATTTATTTGATTCATTCTGATAGTCTTGTCCATTATATGTTATTGAGGGGTGATTTTCCAAATCGTCGTATCAAGTCAAGGGCAACTCCCTTCTCACAAGTGATGTCACATCCAGTGGCACCTACAGAACTATCAACTATTTCAGTCTTGATCAGTGTTTCTTACAGATATGTTTTTGGGGCACTGCCCCCCGGAGCTCTGATTGTCGCCCGGAGGAGCCTAAAATAATACCTCTAGAATGTAATAATAAATAAAATAGTACCAGCAGTGCCTCCCTCCAGGAATCCTAAGTATGTCGCCTCGGATCATCTTTTCTGAAAGAAACACTGGTCTTGGTTTTTCTGAAAAGCCTGTTCAGTGATTTTATTAATTCAAAATACTCTTTCACATTAAGTAACAGGGATTAAATACATGCAACATCATTTTATTACAATATAAGGAGGTTGATTATAATAATGAATATAAGGGGCTGTTTTCTGAAATTTTTTGTTGTAATAGTATTTGTAATCCTGTGCAGCCATAAGGTAACGGGGGTTAAATACATTCCAAATTATTTTAGGGGCTGTTTTCTGAAGTTTTTTCTTGTAATAGTATTTGTAAACCTCTTTTCTACCCTGCCATCACACTAGCACCATCACAAGATTTTAAAATAGTTCTTGTTTTAAACCCCAGGTAGTGCCAGAGTTCTTGTTTTAAACCCCAGGTAGTGCCAGTTAAAAACTTTAGTAAGTTCAAGCAATTGAATGCTTTACCAATAATGATGCAAGATGCTGCTTCAAAGTTGTATAAATATCAATGATGTTATACCTGGATATATTGCCGTCTTACAGGGTGGAATAGCAACATAGTCAATTTGAATGGATAGTCGACTATTATTACAGCGATGTATAGTTCATTTTTTAGACGGTACAAAGGAGATACAGTAAAAGTTCTTTATTCGCGGGGTATATGTTCCATAAATATGCTGCGAATACAGAAACCGTGAATACGTAATGGTAATTTATATGGGATTATAGGGGATACGATGGTAATTTATATGGGATTATAGGGGGAACGTATCCTAGGTGACGAAATAAAAACCAAATACATATATAAAAAAATCAATTTACTGTAATTGAAGTTTTTGACCATATTGATTAATTATTGTCTTCAGGCGTAGACAATGGTTTGATGAATTTTGTAATTTTTTCTTGCTTGGCAGTTTTTAAAAGCTCCTTCAATTCAGACTGATATTCAGTATTGGCATTAGCAATTTGCCTCCTAGAAATGACTTCGTTCCATAGACGGATCAATTTTAATAAAGAAATTACAAACGTCATTTGCCATTCTTAAATCTTCCCTAATATTTTTTAAATTAAATGTCACGTTTCCAGTGCTTGTTGAAGCCTCTTCTTCAATGGGCTGTGAATTTAATATTTCCTCCAAGTCGGTTTCAGTCAAATCTTCATCTTGCGATTCAAGCAATTCCTGAATGTCACTTGATTCTATCTGTTCGAACCCATCTCGTACTATTCCATTCGCAATTTCGGTTATGTTTGCAGTCAAAGTTTAAATTCGTCACTTTCTGCAGTCAGAGCAGGCCACGGTTTTTTCATCATGACATCAATGTGCGTGGCTTCAGTTCTTCCAATGATTCTTTTATCTTTACGATGCATTTTGCTATGTCAAATTTCTTCTAGCATTCCATAACATTCATGTCAGGATTACATTCCATATTATCCAATACGATTTTGAATGTTCGTCTAATGTAATAGAGCTTAAAGGCCTGGATTATTCCTTGGTCCATAGGTTGAAGCAAAGCCGTCGTGTCACTTTTATATTTGGATGCATAGTTTCAAGTTCGCGAGGATGACCTGGAGTATTGTTCAAAACTAGAAATGCTTTAAAATCTATTTTTTAAAAATAAGTTTCAACTTCAGGAACAAATCAATTCCGGGGGCTGGGATCGAACCCGGGGCCCCAAGCGCCAGAGGTGAACGCTCTACCACTGAGCCACCGCGGCCCCAATTTACATGTTCAGTCTAACCTAATCTAACGATGACTGAACAAATTATACACATTAATTTAATTCACAATATTTATTTTCTGATATGATATACCTGAGAATTTATTCTCAAAACTTTTCTCACTCAAAGTAATGATTTTGAGATTAGGTTGAATGTACGCTTTATTTAGGTTTTAGTCCTTTGGTTTATCGTCCCCTAATTCCTGTGTTACATTTCCTTCTTTCAAACCGCGAAATGATGAAGAAGTGATTTACGCTTTCTGAAAGGTAAAGAGACTATTCGGGTATAAACAGAAATTATTATACAAACTCCAATCTTCGTTACAGACACAAAACTCCCGATCCCCAAAACTATGTAAACAGGAAATTTACGAACACGAAGTCATGTCTAAGAGACTTATTTATACTCGAGAAAGAAGGCAGAATAGGATTTCTTTCCAAAGGATTTCAGTTCAATAATCTGCAAGGCTTTTGTATATGGATGTGGTCCCTTTCTCTCCGCCAATATATATAAAGTAAAAGCGATCGATATTAGTGTCGAATCCATAGTACTCGTTGTTGCAGAAATTAATAATTATAACTCCGAAAGCGTTAAAGTCCAAATTTAACTCTCATCGTAAAGCTCCTTTGTGGTTAAGCGTATAGCGTACACGCTTTCTGCGTGGGAGACCCAGATTCGGCCCCCAGCGAGAGCTCATGTAGTTCGCGTTAATTAGTAGGTCTACGTCTCATATAGCCTCACTGCTGACGGGACGTTAAACTCAAAATCAATTCAATTGATTCAAAACCCATTATTATGGCGGGCGATAAAGGATGAAAAATAAAATGTCTCAAGTGACTGAGATTATAGTGTCAAATCCGAGTTCGTGACACTGTTACAAACACAATGTCATTTAATGCTACGTTTTGGTATCAGCGACTATGCCTCCTGGATTTTGAATTTACAGGAGCTACATCAAAAGCATTGCTCACACAGCTCTAAATGTTTTGATGTATGTATACGTGTATATTCCAGCGAAACTCCGGAATGTCTGGAGCAACTTTTACCTAACATGGGAGACATATTACTTTCAATCTAAGGAAAAAATATTGTGGATTTCATATACCTCAAGGGATTGAAGTTGGGAAGAGTGACATGTAAAAATAGTGTAAAATGACTGATTGTAGAGTGTTATCCATTGTTTTCTTGGTCGTTGAGATGAGTAGTGAGGCACTCAATGGCGTTATATCCAAATTCATCCCCATTTTTACAGGAAGAGGGGCTTGGAGATATTATTAATAAAATGTAAAAACTTACTAAAATAGTTGTCGAAGTAATAGTTTCCTGGGGTCGCGAAAGCGTTTCTAATAACTTAGGAATGTAGTTTGTAACCACTTCAAGATGGGCTCTTTAATCATATCAATTTCTCACCTTAAGAAGAAATTACCGTCTCAACTAGTATATGTATCAAGCTAGCCTTCGCAATCGAGAAAAAATTGTGTAGATGTATGTTTCGTCTTTTAAATGATATACTGAATGTAAAATCAGAGATTGAGTTGATCGGTGGGTTAAATGGGTCAAGATTTATGAGTGGGTCAGTGGATCGTAGGTCAGCAAGACGTGACCCACTGCGCAACACCATCACTGTGACTCACACTGACCCATTGACCCACCAACCCATTCTGCTCAGTGCCTTCTAGATAGCATTTTCTGAACACTGGCAACTTTGTCTACGTTTTACTTTCAAGACCTCCATTTTTCTTCTTTTTTCATTTGGTTGTAATGAAGAAAGAAGTTCTGGCTCTTTTGGATTTTGATATTTGCAGTTGTAACAATGGCAATAGGACTTACTGCTTGGCTTTTGAGATGCAGGCTATGAGTTTTTAGAGAAGCTAACTACTGGAAAAAATTGGTTTATTACAAATATAACCTCTTAAGTCAGTAGAGAGGATGGCGTGGATAATGGATCAAACTTAATGACGATGTATTTTAATGGGTCGGAGTTGGTCACAATGGTTCAGAGTTGTTTATAGTTGGTGGTGGGTCAGAGTGGGTCATGGTGGGTGAATGCCAGGACACGTTCTGTTTATTTTTAGTAAAGAGTTATATACTGAATTTAAGCTCTCTAAGTTGAACAGCTTGTAAGATACTCAGTTTTTCGCAAAAATTCGGACACCTACTCCCCACTAAGGATATGTGTTATAATGAAAGTGATATGCGTATGATAACTTCCCAGTTGGGATTGGGGCCTGATTATATACCAAATGTCATTTCATTTGACTTTGCAATTTGACCGTGATAATAACGCAGACATAGTTACTTTCAGTTTTTTATACTAGGTATAATAATTCATATATTACAGGTGATTCAAAATTTTTTTCCAGCAGTTAGCTTCTCTAAAAGCTCACAAGCTGTATCTCAAAATTGAACTCCTATTGCTATTGCCACTCTTACAATTGCAAATATCAAAATCCAAAAATGCCTGAGCTTTTTTCATTAGAAATGGAGATTCAGAAGAAGAAAAATGGAGATATTGAAAGTAAAACGTAGACAAGCTCACCAGTGTTCAGAAGATGCTGTCTACAATGCGCAGAACAGAATGGAACGGTGGGTAGTTGGGGGTCGTTTCGTCCAAAGATATTTCGTCCAAAGGATTTTCGTCCAGAGACATTTAGCCCAAACACATTTGGTCCAAAGGGCAATTTCTCCAAAGAACATTTTGTCCAAAAGACAATTGGTCCAAAGGACATTTCGTCCAAAAGACATTTGGTTCAAAGGACATTTCGTCCAAAACACAATTGGTTTAAAGAACATTTCGTCCAAAGGACATTTCGTCCAAAAGCCAATTGGTCCAAAGGACATTTCGTCCAAAAGCCAATTGGTCCAAAGAACATTTCGTCCAAAGGATTTTCGTCCAGAGACATTTAGTCCAAACACATTTGGTCCAGGGACATTTCGTTCAAAGGACAGTTCGTCCAAAACACAATTGGTGCAAAAGACAATTGGTCCAAAGGACATTTCGTCCAAAACACAATTGGTCCAAAAGATATTTGGTCCAAAGGACATTTCATCCAAAAGACAATTGGTCCAAGGGACATTTCGTCCAGGGATGTTTAGTTCAAAGCACATTTCGTCCAAAGAACATTTGGTCCGGTAACGCTTGGGGGTCAAGGATTTGCTTCTATTAGAAGAGTAAAAGTGATGCATATAACATTATGACTCACAAGTAATACCTCCCAAGTGTAACACTCCAATTTTGAAAAAAATAGGCAGGTAGATACTACACACAAAATAAACGAATACGTGTTTTTCTGCGGAAAAGTGGTTTTAGGGGGGGGCAAAAGCCCCTACTCAAAATTTTGAAAGTTGACGCCCGAAAGGCAAGAAGAGGTGAACCGAAGTGAACGAAATTGTGCACAGATATTGCAGACGTAAAATGAGGGAATACGTGTTTCGTATTTTCCTGGAAAAAATGGTTACGTGGGGCACAGACCCCTCCAAACCTTTGATCACGAAATATCAAAAGTACTAATAACAGTATGTCAGATGTGTGTAAAGAACATGAAGAATTGCAACGAAACTTTGAGTAGGGACAATATGCAAAAAATAAATAAATACGTTTTTTTTTATTTTCTGCGAAAGAACGGTTTTAGGGGGCAAAAGCCCCCATCCAAATGTTTGAAACTTGAGGCCCGAAAGGTCACAAGAAATGAACCAAAGTGAATGAAATTGTGCAGAGATATTGTAGACATAAAATGAGGGAATACTGGTTTCGTATTTTCCTGAAAAAAAAGAAAAAGGCTTGGGTGGGACACAGACCCCTACAAAACTTTGATCGTGAAACATCAAAAGTGCGAATAACAGTATGTCAGAAGTGCTTAAAGGACATGAAGAATTGGAACGACACATTGTGTAGGGACAATACGCAAAAAATAAACGAATGCGAGTTTATTTTCTGAGGAAAAACGGTTTTAAGGGACAAAATCCCCCACCAAAAATTTTGAAATTTGAGGCCTAAAAGGCAAGAAGAAGTGTACAGAATTGAATGAAACTGTGCATAGATATTGTAGACGTAAATTGAGGTAATTGGGTTTCGTATTTTCCTTTAAAAATAAACGGTTGCGTATATCACGGACCTTTTAAACTGTTGATTAAGAAATGTCAAAAGTGCAAATAATTATACGTCAGAGGTTCTTAAAGAGTATGGAGAATTGCAACGAAACCTCGTATAGGGACAATTCGCAAAACAATAAACGAAACGTGTTTTAATTTGTGCGGAAAACAGTGTTGGGGCCTAGGCCTCCTCCAAAAAAAAGTAAATATTACCGTAATAGCGCAGGAAGTAGTGGACCAAAGCAAATGAAATTGTGGGTAGACGTTTTAGAGACCTTATGTAAAATAAGGTCTTTCGTGTTTCTGAAGTATCCCTATCCGTTTTGCTTCAAATTTGGCTCATCAACAGCAAACTGGAAATAAATCGACACGTGTTTTTCTTTATGCGGAAAAACATTGTAAGGCTTAAAGGTGCCTCCTGAAATGCTATAAAATACGCTATACTCTTTGTGCTTGTTGTTGATCTGCCAAATTTGAAGAAATCAGATGGAGACACTTGTGAAACACGAAAGGCCTTATTTTACGTATCCAATATCTACATAGAATTTCATTCACTTCGGTTCACTTCTTCTTCGCTTTCGGGCTTCAACTTTCAAAACTTTGGGTGGGAGTTTTTGCACCCTATAACCCTTTTTTCGCAGAAAATAAAAAAACTGTGTTCATTTATTTTTTGCATATTGTCCATACACAAAGTTTCGTTGCAATTCTTCATGTAAATTTAGGCACTTCTGACATACTGTTACTAGCACTTTTGATATTTCAAGAGCAAAGGTTTAGAGGGGTCCGCGCCCCACCCAACCATTCTTTCTAGAAAAACACGAAACCCGCATTCCCTCATTTTCCGTCTAAAATATTTGTGCACGATTTCATTCATTTCGGTCCACTTCTTCTTGCCTTTCGGGCGACAACTTTCAAAATTTTGGGTGGGGGCTTTTGCCCCCTAAAACCGTTTTTCCGCAGAAAATAAAAAAAAACACGTATTTACTTATTTTATGTGTAGTATCTGCCTGCCAAATTTTTATCAAAATTGGAGTGTTACACTTGGGAAGTGTTACTTGTGCAGCTTCTTATTTCTAAAGGAAATTTTGAAATAGAGATTTATTCCGCAATTTTCTTTTCGATAAAACAAATATATGTTGAGATATTCAGAAAAAACGTAAACGCCTGAAAACTAAATGGCCACCTTTCTTTGCTTTCATTAATAATTTTACAAAAATACAGTTTTAGCTTCGCAGAAATACAGTTGTAGCTTCGTTGTTTAAGGAATTCACCTCCCAAAATGATAAACAACCCTTTGAAGAGCATACTCCCTCTTCATTTGCGGACAACATTGCCTCCGCATGGTCATGTGAATCTTGTATTTGGTTTGAGACTTTGCAATGGATATCTTAAATGTACTGTGCTGTACCGAGAAAATTAATATGAAAGCATAAGTATATACTATATTTGCATAAGGAGTAACACTGAAATAAAAATACAAGACAAGTTAACAATTCTGGTTTGTCATACAACTCACTAATTATGTAGAAACGTCTGCCGAAGTTACACACTATCAATAGTCTACAAATAGAAATCAGACTTGTGGTTAACCTGAAAAGATACGTATATTCTACACGAAATGTTCCAACTTTCATCTTATATTTGTCAATCACTTTTCACAATGTTGCAGCCAAGAATGTGACTGTTTAAGAGTGTTATCTTTGGACACTAAGAATATATTTCACACATGTATATTTTTTTATTCTCAGTATTTCTTCAAAGATACTTGACACATAATTTTTCACTTTTCTAACACAAGGGTTTGAATACCTAATATTTAACTTACTCAAATTTAAACTCCATTAATTTTAGTTACCGGTACTTATTTTAGAACTATTTCATTCACAACATGAAAATTTTAGATGTCATGTTAGCAGTTATTACAGCAACATACTTCACACTACAACCTTTCCCTCACTCCTGTTGTTCGGCCATGTTGTTTTCAGGCGTTTACGTTTTTCTGAATATTTCAGTATTTTTTGTTCTATCAAAATGAAAATTGCGGAATAAATCTCTATTTCAAATTTCCTTTAGAAATAAGAAGCTACTGAGTCATAATGTTATATGAATCACTTTTACTCTTCTAATAGAAACAAACCCTTGACCCCAAGCGTTACCGGACCAAATGTTCTTTGGACGAAATGTGCTTTGAACTAAACATCCCTGGACGAAATGTCCTTTGGACCAATTCTCCTTTGGACGAAATGTCCTTTGGACCAATTGTATTTTGGACGAAATGTCATTTGGACGAATTGTCCTTTGGACCAAATGTCTTTGGATTAAATGTCTCTGGACGAAATGTTCTTTGGACTAAAAGGGTGGCCACCGGGTGGGCCAGTGTGAGTCACGGTGAGTGGTGTTTCGCAGTAGGTCACGTCCTTTTGACCCACGATCCACTGATCCAATCACAAATCTTGACCCATTTCACCCACTTACCAACCGACCCACTGACCCACTCCATCTTTGATTTTAACATGTCTTGTTTCATTTAAAAGACGAAACATACATCCACATAATTTTTTCATCGATTGCGAAGGTTGGCTTAATATCATAATTGTAATGGTAATTTCTTCTTAAGGTGAGAAATTGATATGATTAAAAAGCCCATCTTGACGTGGGTACAAATTACCTTCCAAAGTTATTAGAAACGCTTTCTCACCCCGAAAACTATGAATTCGACAAATATTTAAGTAACTTTTGAGATTTTATTTTTAGCTCTCCCAGGCCATCATCCTGTGAAGATGGAGATGAATTTGGATGTAACCTCCATTGGGAGCATCACTATCCATCTCAACGACCGAGAAAATTATGGATAAAACACTAAGATCAGTTGTTTTACATTATTTTTACATGTCACACCTCCCAACTTCCATAACTTCATACTACTACAATATTTTCTTCTTTGATTGAAAGTAATATGTCCCCCAAGTTTGGTAAAGGTGTCCCAGACATTCCAGAACTACGCTCTCCTTATTAGATGTGCTGGGGGATCTTACTCTTACTGGAAGTTGAACTTAAACTTAAAGGTCATCAGAACTGGTCCCAATGAACTTGGCGACCACGAAATATATGGGTTGTATACTAACATTGGTTATTTTCAATTATTTCTACATGTCACAAATTTCACAAACTCCTTCATTGTGTTAATGAGGGCTTAACTTACATGGTATCTGAAGTTCCAATCTTTACCTAAGAGACCCCCAAAATTATAGATTCAACACTAATGTAGGTCTTTTTTTATAATTTTGATGTCAGTCCCTTTCATTCCTCCTAGGACAGCAAACGGATACTGCCACTGCTAGGACTAAATTTGGTCTTAAATGGCATTAAAATTTCTACCAATGAATTTAGCGAAAAGTGCTGCATTTAGAAGCTCGGCGTCCCTACGCACTTTTGTTCTCGGCGCTCCCAATAACTACACATTTCTCCGTCCCTTGATCCCTAACTTACAAATAAAACTTCATTCGAATATGCTTAATTAGTGAATTTATTGCAGTTAAATACCACTCACTAGATGCTACAGCTACAATTACGTAACAAAAAATAAATGGGAAACATGTTCTGAATTATTTTCAGATTTCTTACGCTATCATTAAATATATTAGAATAGTAAAAGAGGATTGCTCATGAAATAGTATATTTCCTCTCGATTTTTTAAACTTTTTCATACGAAAAAAAGAATTAAAATTTTAAACTTTGCGCTCTTCAAATATGTTGCCCTCTAGGCACGGGCCTAGTTGGACTAATGGGAAATGCGGCACTGAAAACTTACGCTTCGACTCTAATATTGGTTGATTTCGATATTTTTTTTTGTCGCTACGTAACCACCCTGGGTGCTAATGGGAGCTTAATTGGACTTCAATTGAAAGTAGAACTGTTTACCTAAGCGACCACGAAACTATGGTTTCGATACTAATATCGATCCTTTTCTAGCATTTTTGATATATATCCCGACAGTACTCTTTTCCAGATTGTAAGAAATATGGCTAAAATTGCTCTAGACATATCAGAATTATGTCGAAACACAAACATACATCCACTTTCATATATACAAATACAGAGTGAGCGAGCGAGAAAGTGAGAGAGAGCGACCAAAGGCATTACCACTTCCACATTGCAAAAGCATATATCAGGTATTGAATTGAACATCTATGTAAAGACCTTCTGCTGTGGCATGCTTCATAAGGACAATTCCAGTCTGCTCACGTGACCTTTGGGGTTCATGAATTTCTTGCGAGCGTTCCGACTTTGGATTATCTGTTTATACCCTCTTTTTATGCCTCGGATAATTTTTCAAGAATATCAATGACATGCTGTAATACGAATGTTCAGAAGTAACCCCTATATGGCAAATAACTGCAAATAAATACACTACATAATTTATTTATTGCGATGATATTATTTTCTTAATTTGTATTTAACATTCACATATATCATAGAATACCAACGTACTGTGAACACCTGTTATATTTTAAACATAATAATCAGTATGTTCTGCAATGATTATATGTTATATATATACAACTGACGTATTTTAATGTAATTATTTTATATGATTTTTCATGCATTGCGGAAAATAGAATTTCATAAAAAATATTGCCTCAGATGGGAATCGAACCCTCGACCTTACGGTTGGAAATCCAACGGCGTACCACTGAGCTAACACAAGCGCTACTGGAATAATACTTCTAGCGATATATAGTGGTATTTAAGATAATAATTACATTCATATCCACTGCAAACGCTGTTTTTGTTCTACTTTGACTTTTATTTTAGTACTCAGGAGAGAATTATGTTCTATGTCTTACCTTTCACCATTCTTTTACATATGGAAAGATTCGTTTACGTATCTAAATATTCCATTAAGTATGGAGAGCAAAATGACAAACAAGCATGTGCTGGCATTAATACAGTTTCGAAATATTGTATCATTAAGTATTGCAATCAATGTTGCTTTTTTATATATAATTGGTAACAAGTCTTATTATATTTAAAAGAAGAAAAACACATCTGCAAGATTTTTCCCGATTGCAAAGGTTGGCTTCGAGGTTCGAACCTGGTTTACTTTTTCCCGAAGATACCCGAAGTTGGACTTAGAAAATTTTTGCCTCGAAACAGCAATAAAGAATGCGCTCAACCTTTTTGAGACAAGGTGTACCTATGATTCTAAACCAGATTTTTCCTATTGTTAAAAACTCCCTTTAAAACTATGTGTTACCCCGCTTATCCCCTCCCAAAGAAACTAAATGTGGTCCCGCAAGCTGGTACCATCTCCTCATTTAATCCAACAAGAACATTATTTTCGACATTTTACTACGTTTTATAAAAGCATACCCTCAAAAGTTTTTTATTTTAAAATTTCATTAGGATTATGATAAACCTTTCAGTCTTTATTCAAGACTTTGCTATCAATTCTTTACGTTTAGAAAACACGCAAGGACACTTGTAGATGGCACGACAAGAAGGTCTTAAATTACTCTACTACCTATTGACTTAATTGACTTTCACAATACATTTACAGAATTTAAACGTATTTGTAATTGTTTAATTTCACAGCAAAATCAGTAATGAAATACTAGAATTTTTTATAGATAAACTTTATGCTAGACTGTTAATGGTGGCATACATTTCTAAAGTATACATAAAGGTTCGCTGAGGCGTTTTTTTAAATGGTGCTCATATTCATTCCATATATGGTAGTTCTGTCATGAATGTAAAGTATCTTTACCCTTGACCATAAAAGTAGGCGGATCAAGTTCGGCTAGGGCATGTTGGCCATCCAGCAGCACATGCACCAGTGCTGCAATAACCCGACACGAAAGAGAAAATTAAGATTTTTTCAACGCCCCTCAGGAGTATGTCTTTTACCTGTCAGTCATAGATATACACTCAATATAACACCTCTATGGATATACACCAATTCTTACAACGATAAGTTAGTGCGAAAAGTATATGAAAATATAATATTGTCGTTAGCTTTACGTATTTGCAAAACTTCAGAGCTCTTGATACTATGAGAGTACGTGAAATTAAAGTAATTCTAATAAAGTAAGTTTGATTCTAAGAAAGATACAAACAGAAAAGTTAGCTAATAGGAGCGTGAAAAAAAATGCAAATGGTCCCTAACAAGAAACTGGGTTCAGATTAAAATAAAATACAAAATTTTAATTACTACAAAATCGAAACTATATATTATCAACCATATGTTCTCTGTCCCTGAAAGAAAAAAAATACATTACACTACCGATATCTTGTAGAAATATTGCCTTCCATATAAGTACATTTAGTAAACACGAATGTCACAAGGTTACTCCCTTTTGTTATTCTTTTCAAATGGCCAGTAGTACATGTCAGATAAATGTAAAATTACACCAAAATTTCAAAAGTATTTTTATAAATTAAAAAATTTTGAGAAATTTGCAGTAACATTCTAACTGAAGACAGTAAGACATATAATAGGAGATGAAATGCAGTACTTACTAACAAACTAGTAATACCTTTGTAATATAACAGTACAAAATTTAAACTTTAGTTGATTACTTTCAGGTGAAATAGTTTTCTGATTGCACGTTTCAATTTCTTCGAATTGAAACTAACAATAACAACATTTCTACGCCAGTAAGATTTCCTATAAATATTACTAACTCTACGCAACCGTTGTCGTTGAGTCTTAATTCAGAATCCGTCTAAAACGAATAAGAACCCGTTTCTGCCGGAATAAATTTCTTAATCAATTCCCCAGTATTAGCCTCTTTTGTTATACAAGCGCGTGCAGCCATACGGTAACAGGAAATAAATACATGCAACATTGTTTTATTACACTAGTATATAATAGATGTAGCTTCTGCATTGAACATAATTCTCCACATCCCATTGTTTGATTTTATTATTAGATTCTAGTATTTTATTTACATTTTCTTTAAATTTGTAGTATCTGGTTTGTAGTCGTTTGTTTTCGATTGAATCTTTGCACGAAAGTTAATTTCATAAAACCTCATAGATCACAAAAAAAAAATATTGATTTCTTACATTGTAAAAATTATTACCAAGAATAAGAACCACTAAATGGAAAACATAAGAAATAAATCTTACAGTTGTAAAAAAGAAACAAACCGCTACAGATTTTTACAAAAAGCGAAATGGGATATTTCAATTTAACGACCAACTATTGTGGCCTTTATCCTAAAAGAGACTGATGATTAAGGTTAGTGAATGATACATCTTCTGTACATTTCCTAGCAGACATAGCTTTGTAGTACCTTGACGGCAACGTTTTGTTGTCACTGCCCTTACTTTTAAAGTGTTCAAGCAACAGTAAGTAGTTGTTTTTATTCGAAACTTGAATACCAAACACAACGATTCGTTACAAGTTTTTTTTTTGAAACGCTTATTATAAGTTGGTTGATATATAATAGATAAATGTTTTAGTAACTACAGTATAATTTAATTTCATTGCATACTTGGAAACGAAATAGTGTTATGATGATGGTTCTTATCCATAATTTTTTGAAATTTTTGTTCTGTATAAGTACGCAATTTAATAGCTTTCTCTGGAATCGATAAATTAACAAAAGGAGTCTAAAAACCTCCATAAATACTTTGCTTAAATTAAAACAAACTACAGTTCAATGATATGTATTTGAAAAGAAAAATTAAAAATTGTTAAGAAAAGTTACTAATTATATTACGCTAGAAATTAACAGCATACGTCAATAAATAAAATGTCATTATAGAAAGTCACTCAACCATTCAATAAAAGTGTTAGGCCCAAGGGCGTTGTTTGAGGAGGGTAGGGGACAATGTTCACTTGAGTTTAAGAGTTCCATAGTTTTTTATTTGATTGTTCTAAAATAGTAATAAAACACGTAAAATTCTTAAGTCGCTGAAACATCAATCTCCCTTGCAAAATCTAAAAGTATGCTACGAGTTATGCTTTGTGCGTTTTATTTATTAGTAAGATTATATAATTAACTTTTTTGAAATAGCTATATTATTATTATTATTATTATTATTATTATTATTATTATTATTATTATTATTATTATTATTATTATTATTATTATTATAGTAGGAAGCAAATGTAAAGTAATATAACGGGGTTTAAAATTACCACGCATACCTGATCTGATATTTATGTAGGGCAATTCAGAATTTTTAACGGTCTATGTTCAATCTTACATATTTATGGCCCCTTCAGCAAAAAAAAAAAAAAAAAAAAAAAAAAACTTCTTTTCCTGGCTGCAGGGCTGTGAATATTCAATACTGCTATAAATATATTCCATCATTAAATATTTACATATAATATAACTAAATTTCATTTCCACGAAGAAAGATACATTCAAGTTAATATAACGAAGGAATCAATAACAGTCAAAAGTATTACATCTCTAGTTTATTAAAAACTGAACATAACAATTATTTTACGTATGTATTAATTGGTTAAAATTCATAGATGGTACACACTATTTAATATTTTTAATGGATGTAATGAGAGGAGATACTGTAACACTTTAGGAACCAAGTACGTTGGACGGAAAGCAGTTTAACGTAGTACTTAAAGAACCTCTGGATTTTTGTAATGTAGATCATTATATATTACTTTTCATTGATTGTATCAGCACAAACTGCAAGAGATATTTGGTAAGTATCTAATGACATTATTGATTCTTCCTAATGAAATGATAAAAGAAAGTGTCCATTCTATTGTAATATTGAATCCCCAGATGAGATATGTTCTAACCAAACGCTGGTTTTTGTTTAGAACAACATAATTATGTTCACTATGGTAAATCATCATCAATAGTTTTCGAGTACATTGTGGTTTATCCTACAAACAAACCTAAAATTGATAATTAACAGAAATCATGTCACATAATAAGATGGATATTCATGAGTTGATACTCAAGTACATGCTCATCAAGCTTTTTATTACGACACAGCAAAGACTACTATGGACAGTATTGTGATTGAAATATAACCCATAAAATTTGGTTAAGTTATAATCTTAGCTTTTACTTAAGTACAATGCTTTCGAAAAAGAAAAATACCCATTATTTCATAGATCACATTAAACTAAAGAAATTTAAATCACTAACTCTCATTCGTGCTTTCCGAAAAAAAATCCAGGAAAACCAATTTTTGTAGCGCTAGAAAGGTAATACGTTCTTTGTCAATAATAATTGGCAATTTTATCTTGCTGGAACAGATTGCTGACACAGTATATTTATGTGTTTCTCTATGCGTAATTATACATACGCGTATAAGTACATTTAAAACAATGAACTCTTGTTGCTAATGGGTTAGCATACTGAGTTCGTGGGAAAACTGAGTTCGATTACCGGCGGGAGCTCATGTGGGTCGAATCCCACGGTAATCTCTAAGTCCACGACTTATTTAGCCTCGCTGCTCAAACGGACGCTAAACTAAAAACAAAGTCAAAATCAATTCAAACAGAGTCTAAACCAACTTTTCATATCAGCAGTAAAATAGTCAAAACGGCATTCAAGAACATATATAGTCCTTGTTAAGTGTTGCTATAATTACAAAGAGGCAGAGGCAAGCAGGATGTTTTGTACTTTCATCAACATTAAGAATGAAAACTGATTCGATTCTTACTTGAACAATATTCAGTGTAGGAACCAATAAACAAGAAATACATGACTCGAAATAGAAATAAAATAGAATTTATTCAACAAAGTGATGTACTTTTGCATTATTATTATTATTATTATTATTATTATTATTATTATTATTATTATTATTATTATTATTATTATTATTATTATTATTATTATTATTGCCTATCTTTTTATTAGCCTTATTTCCAGCTGATATCCTTCGTGGAGTAAACTCACATAAAGCACTAGACTGACCAAATATTATTATCAAAATTTTCACTGAAATAAATGACTGAAATTATAAATTTTTACTTAACAGTTCATATTTGAAAGCATGTCCTCACTTCAGCTTTCTTTAGTTTCTGATAAGGATTTTTCCAATCGATGATAATATATATGATCTCTGTCCTCGTCAAAGATAATTTACAAGGCACGCTTCGTCCGATATCATCGGCATGTTCTATGCGATTTCCCAATTTTTCAAGAATAAACATTGTGAACTGCATTTTTTAAGAAGGTAATCTCTGAAGATGTACTGCCTCTCAAATTACAAATTGCTCTATAAAAGCAAATAGATAAAATAAAGAAAATGCATGAGTTAATTATATTTTAATAATCTTTTCAAACGGTGGGTTACTTAAATTTTAATTAAAGTTAATAACACTTACGCTTACAGAAAGGGGATTCTGAGTTTTAACCTTCCTTGAGGAAGATATTCTGTAAAAAATAAACGTTTACCGTATAAAGAATTCATATCCATATAGATTCCTAAAATGGGAATTTCCATTCTTCATGAAATTCTGATAACGCTACTGATAACTAAACTGTAACCAGGCACGCAGCCAAGGGGGGGGGGTCCAGGGGTCCGGACTCCCCCCTTCGAGACCAGAATTGAAAAAAAATAGGGAAGGATGATACAAAATGAAATGAGAAAAAGAAGGATCGCGTTAATTTAAAAAAAAAATCAGGAAGCTTTTGGTTACTCTTTCTTATGAAGACATTTGTATTACTTGCAATACATGTTTGCGAGGTGAGCGATATATCCTGGAAGAATCAGGGAATTTAAAAGTTCTAAAAAAGTTGCGGAATTCTCAGAATTTCTGCTACTAGTCAGGGAGATTTCAAGCTTCCGAAAGCATAGTGCCGTTGTGTAACAGTAGACTTTTTTAATCATAATTTTTCGTCTTCGCATCCTTTCAATATCAAACATGTTATTTCGAAAACAGTTTTGTACTGCTCCTTTAATCTATTTGAAACAGACAGTAGTTGACGGAATAATAAAAACAAAAAATTATGTGGAAAGAAAGTTCTGTTAACATTTGATTCAACAGAAAAAGGAACGCAGATATTGCAAAATCTTTTACAAGATATTATTGAATATGTACTTTTTACAATAGTTGAGATCATAATTAAAGGAAAATTATTACATTTGAATAAACAGAGGAAAGATGAAAACATTGTATAATCTTTTTCAATTGTTTTCTTTTATTATTATTATTTTGCTCGAGATTTCTTCATAGTTTATTAAAATACTTACCAACATATCCTCACAAACCAATATATGTTGATAGTAAAGTAGTTTAGATTGATCGAGCTTCTGAACCTTCAGAATTTCATCTCACGCCCCCCCCTCCCCCGTTACGAAATCCTGGTTAGATGAACCAATATATGTTCCAGTAAAATTGTTTAGAAAGATCGAGCTCCTGGTGTGATGACAACAGTATTTCATGTCACGGACCCCCCCCCCCTTCACGGAATCCTGGTTACGTGCCTGCTGTAACTGAACTGTAGTTAGAACATGTAATTATTTTCCGTTCAATCTTCACTTTAATATTAAATCATTTTATAATAGTTAATATGACAAAAATTATTATATCTTTAAAATTGATTCTGATATATTTTATCATTTAAACTAGTAGCAGTACATATTCTGGTTCAGTGGCAACATTGAAGAATATTCTGCATTCAGAGATTCTCCATTCAAGCTATACTAGGTCAGCAAATAGTAATATTGTGAACTATAGTTTACATAAAAAATGCTTACTTCACAGGGTTATTTACGCTAATTTCTGAGGCTACACTCAATTGTAGAATTCGCGGGATACAAAAGAATTCTGTATATCTAAAATTAGTTTTCCTTATTTCTTCAATTAAAAATTAATTTTGTTCGAGTGAAATTTTCATTTTTAGCATTCTTGTTCCCTGATGCATGTATGCAGATAAAAATCTATATCTTCTGTACTTTAAGCCACTTATGGAAGAAATAAAGACAACTAATTCTCATAAGAGACTGCATCACAGACCAAAGCTGTATATCTCATGCTACTGACATCTAGTGAGTACTATGTAAACGCTTACAGGCACGACACATGCCTTGTTAGATAGGTATTGTGTTATGGCTAAGATCCCTCTAATCTCATGCATTTTCATAATTTTATTTCAAAATGTTCGAAAAAAAAATCTGGGAATGTACAATTCCTCTGTGATAAAAATTACGTCTCCTGATTTTGGAGTGGAGGTAACTGAAAAAAGTGCAGACACATTCTTCATAGCAAATTCGATTTTTTCGAGAAAAAAAACCATATTCAAAATATTTTTATTTATTAATTCGTAATAGATAACCATGTATTCACAGAAAACTAGTTTTATTAAGATTTATTTGATTGGGAGTCCTCACGTCTCATTCTAGAATATTTTTTTCAAATAACCTTACGAAACGTGTGTCCTAAAATTTTCTCAATTCATGATGCGTAAAGTTAAAAAGGTCTCTGCACCTGGTGTGAATTCTGATAATTTATATGTAATGCGCAGTGCAATTAGATGCAGCGTACAATAAAGGCAATTGGTTCAAAAACATTTTATAAGTTTAATATCTTCGTAGCTAAACGTCTATTGTATCTTAAAGCCTATCAATAATATTTATATTTGAACTCACTTCTTTGAGAGTTGTAATCTAATTGTTAATGTGCTTTGTTTGTCAGTCGCTTCATTCGTTTATTTGGATAAAGTTCCAAAGTTGGTCATCTGTCTCCAGCAAAAGTTTAATAATTTACCTAAAGAAATGGATAATTTGCACGTTTTTGTGCATGATAATATGTACTGAGTAAGATAGTTGTGTTTATATTTTATGAGCAGATTTAAAAATGGAAGTGCTTGATTGAATTTGGGACAAAGTAACAAGCATTTTCATTCTAAACATGCCTGCTGGTGTACAGAGACACTCCGCTTGGTACCGTTGGGCAGAGATGACAGATTACACTCTTTTTAAGTTTAGCAAAATGGTTCGGACCTTCCCTAACCCTAAGCTAAGGCAACCCTACCTTACGCCTACCCTAGCCACTCTAACTTACTTTACATTATCCTATTCTATTATACTCTTTTAAATCGGTCATAAAAAATTGATTTTTAAAAATTTATAGCAGTCAAAAACCACACGGAGTTACAATTGCGGAACAAACACTCTTTATTTTTTTATAAGCTTTGTAACGTATTTCATTTTAGACCTACTATTACTATTGGTACTATTACTTTTCGGTACTACTGACGCTACACTTAATTGGATGCTTCTTTGCAATAATCTTTGAGTTTCTTAATTTGTTTCGTACTAGTTTCCCTCCTTGTTTCTAAACTAGTTAGAATCAAACAAACAGCATAATTTAATTATCGTAAACGTTCTCCCGACTCGTGATTGGTAGCACTTACTTTAACATACAGGGAAAGAAAAGTATGCAATGAAAGAAAAGAAGTAGAATAAAGCAAAGTTCGCAAACGTTACATTTAGAGAGAAGCTTACCTAACGTGGCAAAGTTTATTGTACTAGAATTCATAGAAGAAAGAACATTACAAAGATGTTCTCACAGCCTTCTGGCTTCAATATCATGGATTTCAAAGAAAATGTAAGGACGATTTTCTTGTAACTTGATCTTCGGGTATCGTAACCCGAGATCGTAGGATAACTCCGTCAACACTAATATTTGTTGTTAATACAGGCGTTTTCAAGATTTAGAATATATTTGTACTATACAGTATACTGCAGTACATATAGTAACGTATTAACACTGCCTTCATTTAGTTACTAATATATTTGATATTTGTAAAGCCTTACACTAAATGTCGTCAACAGCAAGAAAGCAAATTGCAATCTCAATCTGCATGAAAATTTACACTTCGTAAGTAATTCTTGAAGCCCGTTTTAAAAATAAGAGTAGCAAATCTGAATTTTGCTGTTAAATTGTAACTGTAGGGAATTCGTCATCGAATACATAAATTGCATACTGAAAATCGTATATGGAAAACAATCAATGTCTCTACATTCATTTTTTAGCGCTTGAAAGCAGACACACATTTTCAGAGCTTGCGATACCTTGGTTATGGTGACGATTTTTCAAGCGTCCTTCCGTCTGCACACCCTTGGCATCATTTGGTTCCTTCTAGAGATCCGTCTGTCAAATTTATGCAGCTAAGAGTAACCGGATCGAGCCAGAAGAGCTGATCCTCCTGGACAGCTATCTGAATGGGTTATATATCTTTATCATATTCATCATTCATCAGCTCCTCATCTTAGGGTGTCACTACTTTACACGAATATATCGGTCTCTGCTATAGCAAATCCAACTGCTTCTTTACCAACGGTTAAGGGACACGAGGTTTTCTTCCTACTTTTGTTACCTCATCCGCTTCGAGTACGAAGGTGGGCAGGAGTAAAGATATTTTCAATCGGCAGCGAACAATAGCGGCAGTTCTACCGCTTCTATATCAAACGTCTGGTCTAGGTTTCTATGGTGGTTTCACAGCTGTATGCTGATAGTATCAAGCAGCCTTGACTTCAGTCGAAGCAAAATAGAGATGACCTTTTAGGAAATTCCTATATGGAGACAGCCGATGATAATAGCAATACAACCATTCCCACCTCTCAAAAATCTCTCACGAATGAGCCTCATTCTAAATTAATTCTTTCTTCAAAATTAATCACAGGACGTACAGCAATGAGAAATTCATCATATTGCAAGCCAGGAAATATCTATCACGCATTCCACTAGCAGAAGTAATTAAGACACGTAACGGTTGCGTCTTAAAGTCTTTAGATTTTCAGTTTGCTATCACCGTTGAAAACAAGGCCTCGTTTGACATCTTTAGGAAAAGCTCTACTCTTATATCTTTCTCCTCTACGCATCAGAAACAAGCACCACCTCTAAACGCTCACTGCATATGTCTGTTATCCGGGGGTAGACCCAATATATTCTGACACCGAAATTTAAGAAGAACTTCAATAATATTTATAAAATCATCCGCATATGGAACAAATAAGGAGCAACGTAATTGTACGCGTTCTCACATGATACGATCGACACGTTGCTCACTATTGGCGCATACATCTACAAACGTCGCCACAGGGTTGAACCTTCACGCTCTGCAAGTTCTGTTCCAGTATGATGCTAAAACTGACAAATCTACAATGATCGAAACACGGTCAATTGAAAAAATCCGCCAATCTGTGAATATTGCAGAGAATCTCATCATACGCGCCTCTGCATCAATCTTCATCAGCCGCCTGAATGCTCCACTTTCCACGACCAACATCTAGCGTATAGTTGTAAACGCAAGAATAAACCTCAACATGACCAACAACATCCTGATTTACTGCCCCCCCTTTAGATGACAGACTCTCCACCTCCAACCGATCTTCAAACCAGAGATTCAGTTAAAATACAACAGTTTCTTCAATTTGTCATTCTCACCCTAGAAAACGCATCCTTCAACGCATCCTTCACATTCTTCAACAAATTACTATAGGCACTAAATCTGTATTCAACGTCAATCTCTACGCCACCTATACCAACAATTATGTTTATTTTCATGCAACACGTCAAGAAATAACTTAGACATTTTTAACGTTTTAGACATTTTTATGGATTTAGTCTTTCTTTTCATGAATATTCGGGTTCATTAACTACCAATAAAACTCTATTCGAAGCGCTGTTACTCAAACGGCACGCGTCTGTCTTTTTACTGAACGAGACCTTTATTACAAAATCCACAATATGTAAAATTCCTCGTTACACACTCATTCGTCATGACAGTATAGTTCCAGCCTTACAGGTCAATGGCGGAGGTGCAATTGCTTTGGCAATCACATACCACATCCCATCATATTTGTCCTATTCCACATCTTTCCGAGCATATCATCATTACCTTATACTTCAGGTCTATCATGATCACTTTTGCTAGTATCTATGTTCGTCCACGCAATCCCATCCCACTTTATTATTCAGTCATATTCCTAATATCTATAAACATTATACCATTCTCATCAATATCAATATTCATATTCATTATGGCTGTTGTATGAGTTCTAATCTGATCTGAACGCACATGCTTTACAGACCAGATTAGAACTCATACAACAGCCATAATGAATATTCCTTCATCTGCTACTAGGCCCCTGTCAAATGCCATTTCTGACATCGCTATCACCACAAATGCACTTACCAGTAACAGTACTATCCTTGATCTGCTTGGTAGCGCAGTCAACCATTCATATCATCTTGGCACTTCCCAACCGCAAAATCCAGCTTTATAACTCCGAACGCCTCGCTTTGATAAAGACAATTGGGATAAAATCGCGCATATATTAAAACTGCTGCTGCAGATATACAAACTCCTACGTCATGTGACTAACTATATGCACTACAATAACTTCCGAGATCAGACATGCAAATGAGTTATGCACCCCAACTACCAATTCTACTCCATACCAATCTAAATTGCCTCCTGACCCCATTGTTCAGATTAAACGCTCCCATCAAGCATATTATAACTACGTCCGGATAGTAAATCCTGAAGCTCTACGCGTTCACAATCAGCTCTAACGTTCCGTAAGAAACTTTATTGAAGCATACAAAAAGCATCGATGGGTTAAAAATTGTAACACTCGCCGACACAGCATATCTATCACGTTACTGGAAACGTTTCAATGCGCTTTGTGGTAAATTAAGCAAAACCTCTTACCCACTCATCATCAACAACAGTCAACCTGCTTCTGACCACAACAAGGCCAATGCTTTTGCAGACTATCTACAAGACATCTCTACCCCTCAACCCGCTGATCATATTTTTTCTCAATCAGTTAATTAAGTCAACATAGGGAGTCCTCTCTCCCAATCTTGTGCCAGTCATACATTGCCGCCTAATAAATTCACTTTTCCCATCACTGTTACCGAAATTATTTATGATATCCAGACTAAACGAAACTCTGCTCCAAGTTTTGATTAAATTACATATAAGAATATCAGCAGTCCGGCTTCTCTCCTCCTTTTATTAGCCTCTAACTTCATTTTCATCTTTCGAACAGACGTTTTTCCTGCCGAATGGAAGTTGTGTAAAACGCTCATGTTTCCAAAACCAAATAAGCCACCCA
The DNA here is from genome assembly GCF_964235325.1 of Thermobia domestica. Classification (NCBI taxonomy): domain Eukaryota; kingdom Metazoa; phylum Arthropoda; class Insecta; order Zygentoma; family Lepismatidae; genus Thermobia; species Thermobia domestica. The sequence goes on along the minus strand of NC_137458.1, from coordinate 262,778,988 downwards.
GTGCAGTATTTTCCTCTCGCCTTATATAACTCACTTCAGCTTTTAGCAAAGTACTTGAATGTATTTTCGACAATACGCTTCATCGTTATCTCCGTGCACGCTGTCTCATCCCATCTTACCAAGCCAGTTTCCGCTCGTCAAATTCTATCGCCGATCAGCTGCAACGGATAAGCACCATTATCACAAATCATTATAATTCTGTGAGCTGATGCTGTTTTGTGTTTCTAAACCTAGAAAAAGCATTTGCCAAAGTCTGGCGTCTCTCTCTCTTCTTTGAACTCATCACACTTAAATTAAAATGGTCACACATAGTCTTTTCTATCACGTTTTGGTTTGCCGCATTATGTTCATATTATCAATCATTTCTCTCATCCAATATTTCTACATTCTGGCGTCCTTAAAGATCTGATCTGTAGTCAATTTGCTATTCGTTTCGGACTTCTCGACTCTGCCCTCCGACGTACATACCCTCCAACATGCGTATGACACAGCTTTCTTCATTCTCGACCGTAGCGAAGCTTAGAATAAACACCTCAGAAACACAGGCCATCGTATTTCTCCCAACACGCAAACGTCCCAGAATCCACAGGAATCAATCATTACTCTCTCTCTCCGTTCAGAATTCACAAATTCGTCCCAGTAAATCAGTCCCTTACATTGGGATTATATTCGATCAACATCTTACTTAGACTTCTCATTTGAACTACGTTAAAACCAAAGTCTATAACCGTCTCAATCTCCTAAAGCATCTGGCTGACACGACTTTCGTCCCGTCCTGCACTATGCGTTCACTACTTGGATATCAGCTCCACCTTTATACTACTTTAAACTACCAACCTTCGAGCACTATGCCTCTCGTATCCTTCACCGTATTTGTCTTCCTACTCGTTACTTGTATCCTCTCATAACATTTCTTATACTGCTTAATCACATTGAATTTCTCCGCCGAAACTTCATCAACAATAACAAACACTGTTTTCCGAAACCATGCCTGACTTTGCTCTTTCATCTGTTCGGCCTCGATACTACCATTCCATCTCAATTTACTATTTACACTAAATTGGTATACATTACAGCATAATCATCCTGATTTCGCAGTTGTGCAAGATCACCGCCTTCATGTCCATCTCCCGCATATCTACCCGTCATATCAAGTACAGTAATTTATCTGTCATGTAACAGGGCCTCCTCTGTCTACATTGGCATAGCGTTGCCCCTAGACAGAAGATAACCAGAATTTGTCTCCATTAACAGTACCTATGTGTTGTGGCGTGAATCGCACTTTATTTCATACCTCATACTCATTTATAAAGACTTGCATTCTTTCCTACAATATTGTTTTATATCATCGTAACCGTATTTATTCTAGTCATAACTATATTTTTATATTTTTATTAATTACATCACCTATAAAATGATCATAGTTGCAAAAATTACAATGACTTAAAATATAAAGTAACAAATAAAGAAATATCTCGTATCCCTCGCCTATAACCTTAATTTCCTGCAATTACGTTAAAACGTTTTCTAATAGAGGATGTAGCCCTGTACACCGCGGTTAGCTAACCCTAGGGCTATCAATAAAAAAATAAACAGACAAGTGTGAACTTATTCTCTACATTTTTACTTCCATCTTCGAAACTAACAAATTACAACCAATTCTCAGATATTAATTGTTTAATTAGTGTTTCAATTGGGTGTGCCAAAGTAAATATTATATTTGGAAAAATAACAATATTTTGTTCCTTGTTCCGAACTCTGCTTTTCTGTTTTCGGCTTATGTCTCCGAAACCGTTGACGTACAAAACCGATGAAGTTTCATTCATAAACGAGAAGCAAACAGTAGACAATTATTTTTATCGCTATTGCTTGCATTCGGAGAGGGGGAGGAGGCAGCAGCGTAAACTTGTACCTTTATTCCAGTTTTCAGATAATATCTTCAGAAATACATATTAAAGCATAAGCGATGAGGGTTTCGTACACAAACTAAGCACTAAGCAATGATAATAAACTCGTCGTTAGAACTCCAAGTTGGGATGAGGGTGGGGAGGTAAGTTCACGCATCTGTATAAATAGGATATGGAATTTGAGGATATTGTTGGACAACCTCAATAATGCTATTAGAGTTTAGAAAAAATCTGATGCGTAGTTTTTGAAGAAATCTAGAAAAACGAGTTTGTTTGTAAACCTAAAAATACATTCTGTCTGAAAACCACATCATATATTAAGATGGAATCGATACTAAAGTATACGCTCGGCAAGCTTTTTATACTGAAACATGTCAGTATATAATATAGCTAATAAAGCATTCAATAATTAAATCTGAAATTATAATTTCTGTTTTGCTAAACTCATGTCTAAAATTGATACATATATATTAATTGATATAAAATATCAAGATTAACAAAATAACATAGTGACATGAGGGTAAATTTGCAGGCGTAGTGTTCGAGAAAATAAAAACAAATGTGGCGATAAAAACAAAAATTATTTATTGCCAATAAGAATTTGTAATTTTCATTCTGCTCGAAGATGTTATTGATTAATATATTTTGATTTATGTTATTGAGTACATGTAATTTAGAGGCGAGGGGAAAGGGTAGTGTTTTCAATTAAAATCTCAAAATATAACTTTTAGTTCACACATTAAATCTCAAAACATTAACATTATTTATGTTAGATATCTTCCTTTTTTTTAAGGAAAAGCTTTCACTTTAATTTTACTGAACGAATAATTTTTGCCTTACAACTTATTTATATTTTCGAAATTCCATTTATTAACTAGTTTTATGTGAGTATTAAATCCAGAATATGTATCATTATAAGTACATGGATCGTACATGCTATTTCATAAAATCTTTTATTTCACTTTTAAGATAAAATTTTCATCCGCCAACGGGTAGTGTTTAACATATATAAAGAAGTAAATTTCTTTTTTTTTTTTTAAAAAAAAAAAGAACGTTTCTGCCATATAAATATATTTAAGGAATTGTTCTCTTGTCATATTCACTACGCACAAGATAGGTTTGTGTCAGATGTGGTCAGTGATCATGGAAATAGGGAAGATTGAAAAATATTTGTAATGGTAATTTCTGTTTCTATTTCGGTAAAAAACTATTGGAGAGAATGGGGATATCAGGTCACCCACGAGATATTATGTAACCCTTTCTTCTTCTTCAGACCGGCTCTTTCGCAATTGATTCCAGTGCGTCAATAACAAATAGATCCTCAGATCAGTGCTAATAAATGTTATACACATCGCAAAATCAGTAATAGTGAAAACAGCTAACTGCTGAAGCCCAATTCTGTATAGAGTTAATAATATCGATGCGATTTGGCACTGCTGATACTTCGAACTCACTTTGAAAACATAAAGAAGCTGAAACGGCCATACTTCTTCTTTGTCATTCCCTTTTCTTAACGCTTTTTTGAGTTCTTAAGACTTTCAATTTGTAAAGAAAAATAATATAGTAGATTGATTCATGTCTCAGAAATTCGCACCAGTTTCAGCTACGAGACTAGTTAAAGATATATACTAGATGTCATTAACAAATATGAAAAAACAACTAATTTTACTAAGGGTAATCAGAGCATCGATCAGCAACACACAATAGAAAATCATCTAGAGTTATTCATTAGAATATCGAGGATTGCCATGATGTTAATAGTGCGGCAAATTTTATAACAATTAATACTTGTATCATAATAAGACTTCACAAAAGAATAAGTTCTAATTAGTTTTAATATATCTTCTATTGCTGTATCGTTGATGATCTTAGGTTTCAATTTCAAACATTTTATAACAATAACGTTATTTAAATATTTTAAACAAAGAATTGAAAATAATTAGCTAATCATATTGCGTCAAAAATAACTTTCCACTAATGACCTTACACTGAATAGGATTCAAAAATTTCGAAATTAAAATTTAAAAAGACCAAATAATGATGACATATTTTTCGAAACTAAAAATTTCAGCGTAACACTTCAGAAATTTTACGAAGATTCTAATCAAAGATTTGAAGGTTATGAGCCATTCTAAATGTGCCAATTGAAAATTGTCTACAATGATTTGGATTATCAATGGTAGCTATAACAGGTTTGTAACTAAAATTAAATAAAATGAAACAGTGATAGAAGGAACTATAATTTTAAATAATTTTCAAAACACTCTGAAAAACATAATCAAATATTTCAAAGTGATCATTTAATCAACAATAATGTTTTACCACTAATCTGAGACTATGGTATAGAATATCAATCGGTTATAATAATTCTGTATATATTTTATATCTTAGATACAAATTCCAAGTCCAAAATTCGATATTAATCAGATGGAACGAACAATCAATCAAATTGTATCAAACACAAATCTCCACAAATGACCTTAGACTACAATTATTAATGTTCAAAGTGTGCCTTTTGAGTTAGGGACAGTCAATTAGGTTGCACCAATGACCTTTGGCTATAAGTTGTCCCTAAGCTTTTAAGGGAAAATCGCCATATTTGAATTTTGATAATTCTTAACCCATGCAAAGGCATAAGTTATACCATAAAAATTTAATATATATAGCTTCTTAACTAATGTGATTATCAGAACTTCTTGTACATTACAGGTACTAAAACTATTACTGTAATGTCATGAAAAACAAGGGAAACAACAATATTTTTAAATATTTTCCATTAATCCCATTTTCAGCAGTGTTGCGAACTTTAATAATGTTTATATCTCTGGAACGGTTTTAGATATCGAAGTGCTGTAAATGGAAATGATTTACTTGCTAATTACAAACCATACAATTACCTAGATATGATACTTATCTAAGCATGTTCTCGAAATAATACCTTCGATTTTTGTCAAGCCCTTCTAACTTCGTTAATATTCATTCGAAACAAGTCATAATATAACCAAGGTATCCAATGCTAAGATACTCTCGATGTGTATTACCGTTTTCGTCTGTGTTGTGTTGTATGATTGGCAAAGAGTTCCAAACTTTAGACGTTTGTGATAGTATAATATCTTTAGTTTGCTACACTGAATAATAAATGTGGTACTATAAGTTTTCGTTTGACATGTTGAATTGAAATATGTAATGATCTGACATAATGGGAATTGAAACCAAGAGAACTTTGCATTGGATATTTAACACTGTTTGTTGGGTGATTCTGTTTAATACCTACAAAACATTCCCTGTCATTATAGTTGTTCGTGCAAAGTTTTGCTTTTCTCCGTCTTTTGGTTTCTCCGTTATCGTAGTTGAACATTATAAATGATGTATCCTGTATGTATATCCAATACTAAAGAAGTGTTCATTATATTACAATACCAAAATTAAAAATTCGGCGAAATATAATCGACTCCAAATTTAAGAATTGTCTCTCGAGGTACTCATTTCCAATGAAACACAATAGGATCTAATATTCACTCATGTTAATAATCTATCTTAGTGAAGATTTAGAATAATATTTAATTTTAGCGCATAATTTTAATCTTATAATTGTTTTCCCGCCAAATATAAAGCGTTCTTTTCAATCATATAATTTTACAATTTTGTAACCATAGAAGGGGACAAGTAGGACAAACGAAATTTAGAGATGTATATATTCAAATCTAGAGACTATTTACAATTCCTAAATTTAAGGCGTGGGACTATGTACCCCTTCTATTTTCGAAACATAATATCAATGTATAAATGCTTTCTAAAAGAGAAGAGCCCCTATAATTAACCACATAATCATGAAAGGTGATAAATCGTAATGAAAAAGGACAAATTAAGTTAGGAATATTTTTGTTTTGCTCATACAATGGAACAATATGGACAACATAAATTTCAATAATGTACTTGATCCTGGAAAACATTTAACAAGTATTATTTTCTGACAATTCTCAACTTTATGTGGTTAACCTTTGTATTTGTCTCAAAATTTTAGATTGATGCGTTAATGCACGCTTTATGAAAGATAATTAACCCCTACACTAAACTACGTAGTGCTCCCTCGTGGCTAAGCGTTAGCTCTGTAAAGATGGCATATCAATATTTTTAAACTTACAAAAAAACACTATTTTCTTGGAAAGTACGAATAAAGATTAACTCCCACCCTTAATTTTGTTGAGATCGATTAGATTTGATTCTTTCCTCTTTTTGAGATTTTTATTTCTTTAAACACTAATAATAATTTTTCACTTCTTAGGATACGATGAAGTTGTTAGATGTCACATGCAAACGTAAATAATTTTGTGCTTTAATACTGATACAAAAATTGATCTTCACTGAAATATAAAATGAGCTGATATGAAAATATTATATTGCACTTTGTAAGTTTGCTTCATGTAATGTTGATACATTTAATTTAGAGGAAACTTTATACGAGAATAATAACCACTCAAAATAATATGTCCAATCTTTTCTAATTTCATATCCGTAGTCCATTCGTTAATCAGTTTTATTAAGCTTGTGACATTTATACTGGTTATTTACACAGTAATGTACAATACAAATTGTGTAATATATATTTAAATTTCAAAGTTAGACCCACTCTCCAAACCAAAAATGTGGTCGCCAGTATCTCTTAAGTAGAATTTATTAGAGCCCCCTCCCAGTCTTAGGATTGACAAAGAAAGATATTACATCAGGGAATAAAATTTCAAAAGTACACTGAGAAAAATAAGTTCTCCGGACAGCGGTACATTGTACAAATATACAGAATTCTTTTGCTTACTACAGATATCAGTATGGGGCATACGTTATCCATGTGCTACATATGCACTGCCCATAGGTGTTACATGATGTCGTTGGAGGATGTATGACATCTAACAGTTTTCCGTATATCACATGTATATACTTATGTTACGTTCCTCAGCTATATGTTATATACGTCCATTTGTATGTGAGATTACGACCGCCTATATTGTTTCATACGGAAAGTAAGTATAGATGGAACACTTATATAGAAAGTATTATAAAACATGCGTTTTCAGTCATACGTCTTCTGTACGTTAAGTCGAAAAACTATAGGAATTATGCATGTAACCTACCTGTTTAAGTATGCCACCTACATTGTTTTTCTCAGTGTAGACAATTAGATTCAGGATAATCAATTTTGTATTCGACAGTTCATATACATGATAAATAATATTTTACCTTAAGACTTCACATTTGTGTAACGCTCTTTCTCTCTCTGCACTGAAGTACCAGTTGTCGATTGCAGTTGTCGGATGAAAGTTCTTCTGTGAATGGCCATTGACGGAAATTGTCAGCAAATGATCCAGTGTGTGAGTTTTCAGTGCATTCGAGGCAGTGTTAACTCTGTTGAGACTACTGAAGCCTCTGTAACGCGAAGCAGTACTCAAAGGTAAAACTGCACAGAATGTGAGAATTGAAAGCAAATTTGAAAATCTCTTAATGAAGTATTCGATTGAGAGTGGGAAAGGACGGCGAATTACAACGTTGATAAGATTCCACTTTTTATGTCGGTTGTGAATACATGTTTTATCTCACTTAGTGACAATTATTTTCGTACGAAATAGAAACTGTGCTGTCCTGTGAGTTTAGAAAAAACACTTCTATTGAACACTGGTCGCCAGCATTAAATTTCTAGTAGCCAATGGCGACCTGGCGACCCGAAATTTTGCGACTTGGTATAAGCCCGAATGATATGGTAATAACCGATAAAATTAAAAGCATGGATATATGATCAGTTTACAGATATTGATTTAATTCAAAATGGAATGTTAAGTGGTTCAAACCATCCAAATGTGGAAGTAGTTGATCGATGCTCTCTTGTCTTGATAATGCACGTCGAAAATCGTAACAAATCACCGGACGCAATCTTCAAGTGAACGTAAACAACATAAATAAAGCTATTGACAAAATATTTGAAGTACGTTATGGTTAACAATATCAAGCGATTCTATGCAAACACATAATAGCGCCAAATTACAATCAGTGTTGAAAAGGCTAAAAATACGAATAATGGCCCTCGTAAAAAATGTATAATTGAATTACGAGTATACATTTTTAAATGTACTGAAATCTAACTTTCGCTTACGTCGTTATCTTCATTTACACTCTTTTTTACCTGATATAAATAACAAAGAATATCTTTCCGGAAGATTTATTTTGGAATTTTACTGCGAAGAGAAATAATATTGCGCGTTAATGTAAAGTTAAATATTTCGATTAATGGTTCTGGTTTTCATTTGTAGAAAATAAATATATGTTTCGCTAGTTTTTCGTTTCATTTTTCAGCAGGAGCATTCAGTATAGGTATCTGGTAAATAGAGCCTAAAGTAAATTTCCTGATTTGTAAAGCCTTGTTTCATAGGCCTACATTTCCTATAGTTTTACATTTTAATTCTTAGTTTCTTTATGGAATAGCATTACTTTTCAACTGATATATATTAATAGGCGTTTTCTTAATATGTTGATGTATAATAATGCTAGAAAGTCATGTAATAACTGATACAAGATTTCTATTTAAATGCGTTATTCCCAACCTGTCCACTGCGTTTTAGGACTCGTGTTCTCCTTTCTTTGAGGTAAAGAAGTCACTCTGAATATTTGTATAATTTAATAACAGTACATAAAGTGCTATCCACAACAATCCATTTATTTTTATCATTCTATTCATTATCTCTCTCTCTCTCTCTCTCTCTCTCTCTCTCTCACACACACACACACACACACACACACACACATATATATATATATATATATATATATATATATATATATATAATCATTGTTTCCAACGGGGGCGCGGTGGCTCAGTGGCAGAGCGTTCACCTCCGGTGCTTGGGATCCCTGGTTCGATCCCAGTGGACATTGTGGTGGACAAACATCGTGCTCGTGGGTTTTCTCGGGGTTCTCCTGTTTCCTCCCAGTTTCTTCATTCCCCATTTCATTCATTTCTCATCATCTCCGTCTCCTTTAGCCTAACCAGCAAAAACGTATGACGTAAAACTAAAGATTTCATTTCAATTTTCATTGTTTTCGATTTGTAATTTTTAACATCAATTCTACCAATAATTGCAATTGTTTCTGTAAGTTATGTGCAGTACCGAAATTTTAATCAAAAGATGTTAATAATTCCTTCAATTTTAGCAAATCAGGTAAATTTGCAGAATATTAGTGTAAAGTTTTTTTTGATCGAAATTGAATTGATTCATCTAATCATAATTTACAAACATTTTGATTAAATTAATATATTTGTTAAAGAATGTAAAAAAAAAATGATCCTTATTGACATACATTGTGGCATATTCCAGATTTTGCTTCAGTGTGGGACAAGATCCCCGACGTAAGTAAAAGACACCCCTATTTTTCAAAATGTAAAAGAATCTGAAACTCAAATCGGAGAAGTTGATCGTCATGCCCTTTCAAAAATGACGCCTCTGGAGAAGTTGTATATCATATATTGTTAATATTACAAAAAAATGCTCTATTTTCACGAAAAATAAGCATAATGTTTTACTCTCACCCACGTAATTTTGTTCAGAACAATGAGAGCTATGGATTGGAATCTGTCTCCTGTTTGTAGTGTTAGTCAAACGCACACCAAAGTGGCTTCATTAATACTTCTATTTTTCTTACCTTTAACAATAGTATATTAACATAAAGGTATGTTATATATACTCTCTAATGCAGTTTGGTATAAATTTATTTGACTGTATTTTATTTATCCTATAGTCACTATCTAAAAATTACTATTAAAATTTTCTCTAATTTATGTATGTTCTTATAGGTAGTTTTTGTTTGTCTCCAATCTTTGGAGAATGAGATCTCGAAAACGACAAGTGCTTGAAACGTGCCGTTTTCGCTGGGCCATTCCAACGTTTGTATAGATTGTCCTGTTCTAATGGGATATTTTAAAAAAATAGCCGTATATTTCTTTATTAAATTTTAAAGGTGCACACTAGAAGTGTTGAAATTTTTTAACAAAAATCAAATCTTATGAGTTATGCGTTCCCGCACAACATAGTTATATACAGAGGTTGTGTATCTCTCAGGTGTTTGTTTCATGGTCAAATTATAATGAAAAACGAAGGATAACCATTTCTCCAGTTTAACGAGGGAAGGACGCGATGTCACTCAGAGATAATTGCACCATTTTTGGTGCAGGAGTATGTAATGAGAATAGAAAAGAACGCGTGGAAGCATTCGTTTCCCAGGCGTTCGTAATCAGAAATAATGAGCCCTAAAGTTCTAAAGAAGTATGGTCTGTCAATCAGATACAAAAGGGACAGAGCCTTTACTTACTGTTGCGGCCAATGCAGAAGAAGTGAAATAAAGTAAAATGACAACAGAAAAGATGAGCTGAAGAGAAAATAATGCCCGCCCTCAATCCCACCAAACGAATGCCGAGATACTAAATCATCAACTGCCCTTGGTATTACCCACCTTACCCTACCCTTGCCATTTGGAGTCTTTAACGCAGTTCTACGATCCTGTTTCTGTTCAATATAATTTGCTGCTTTCTAGTGGTGAATAGACCAAATTCAAATATTTCCTTTATCCTTTCCGTTAAGTAGTTGAGGTAATGAACACTAATGTATGTATTCAAACTGTTATTTCTTGTTATGACCGTCCACGGTCGGTCCCATTTTAAACATCAATATTCCATCAATTAAACATAAATATATATTTAAAGTCGCCTCAGAAACACACAATAATTTAATTTTGGTGGGCGCTAGGTCGTAGACACCAAAGATCCGTACAAATGAAATCATTTAATATTGGTGGCTTCAAACAATTAATACTTACGTACTGACAACATCTTATAGTGTGATGAAATAGAGCAAATTCATTTCGACCCCTGCCCTGGAAAACCTCTGGCGACGCTCATGATTAATTTATGTATATATTTTCTCTATTTTTTAAAATATAATTTCATTAAGCTAACCAGTGATGCATACACAATTGGAAACGGCAAGGACAATGCAGGGCAGTTGACAGATTTAATATCCCGCCATTCGCCTGGTGGGACTGAGGGCGGACATTGGTGTCTTTTCTGTTTCATTCTACATAATTTAACCTCTTGTGCATTGGTCGCCTAACAGCGAGCAAATGCTCCGTCACAACAATATCTGATTGACAGGCCATACTTCTTCAGAACTGCAGGGCCTTTATTTCTGATTCCGAACACCTGCGAAAAAGTGCTTCCATACGTTCCTTTCTTATTCCCATTACCTACTCTTACAAATTGTAAATTTGGTGCAATTATCTCTGAGTGACATCACGTTCTCCCCTTGTAAGATGAATCTTTATTGTTTGGAGTGTTTTGCCCAATGAATATAATATATGACTGACATTATAATTAATTGTTTAAGTTTTGTAATGTATTTGCTTATTGCATACTGCATGCAAGAAGAAATAAAACACTGATCATATCTGAAATAGAAACTCCAACAGAAAGTAGGCTCACTCTTGCAAACGGTGGAAGATTTTGAAAAAATATTCAAAAAATCCTCTCTTTATGGTATCCCTTGCCGATTTTATTATTATTATTATTATTATTATTATTATTATTATTATTATTATTATTATTATTATTATTATTATTATTATTATTATTATTATTATTATTTATCAAGATGTCTTTCACTTGTGTTTTTCTAAGGGACATGTACGGATGTGAGGGATGACAAGGAGATTCATGGTCATATATAAACGATGTACTGTATAGAGAGCGCAGGTTCAGCTAGTCAATATATTAAAATGCTAGGTTTATATGTTTGTCAGCAATCTTTTCGACAATGAGATCTCCAAAACCCACGTGATAATAACGTGAAGTTTTCACTGGTAGATTCCAAATTTTGTGTAGATTGTCCAGTTCTCATTCAAGTTTTCAAAAGCATGTTGTTATTGTTCTCTTCAAAATTATAGGGACCGTTTTGAGTCCAGGCCAAAACTACAGTGTCAGGTAACCAGTAGAGAAATTACGTATGGATGGTTGAGACATTGCAGGCGCTTTGATTAAATCTGAATAGCAAAAACCTAATGCATGCTGACAATTTCAAATGACTCAAGAGATGAAATGAGGCGTACTCGGACGAATATGAATTTATTTTTAAAAAAAGTATTTTCACTTGATATTTGTCACTTCTACGAATTTGCTACAAACTCACTCCAACATCTATACATATCAATTCACTTAATTTGTGAGTCTCCTATCCATTACTTGTGTGAGTAAGGAGACATGCACAGTGGGAAGGAGACTCATGATCATAACAGAACAACGCGATGAGTAGACTGCGCAGATTTAGCTTGCTAACTCTTAAACTTGTAAGTTTAATAAAGTGGTAAATTAAAACCTATATCAGTCGATAGACGAGATGAAATTGAAAAAAAGATATGATGTATGAACTTAAATTATCACGCACAGTTTTTTTTTTTTTTATTTTTAGAAAAGCGCATGCTGTATGCGCCACAAATTATATCGTATGCTGCCACTATTAATTAGATTGTAAATTCTGCTCCAAAATATTGCTTATGTATCAGTTGTTATTTATGTTCTAGTATTCAGGTAGTTTGCAGACGAGAAGAAGCTTCAAACTATAAGTGTCACTTATTATATTCAATCTCGAAGCATTAACTGTGTTTATTTTGAAAAAAGCAAGTATAACGATGGGAAAAATGTGTGTAAAACAACGGAGAGTACGTGCAAAAGTGAAAGAAAGATCTGTAGATTGAGACGACATCTTAGCTTTCACTTACAAATTTTTTCATCACTTGCAGTATGGCCGTCGTAACTATGATGCAAAAGCCAATTCAAACGGAGCAGCCGAATTTCCGGCCCTCAAAACTATCGATTCAACAATAAACTAATTCATTATATATGTTGTATTTACATTACTCCCCACTCTTCGGACATTCTCTTCCTTAGCCGAAATAGCATAATCGTTTGATGTTGCACTTAAATATTTCATTTTGCCTCCTTCATTCCGATAGAGGTTGAAGTTTACTCAGGTAATTGGTAGTGCCACTGATCTCAAAGACCCTGACAACTACAAATTTGATCTTAACATTTTTACGTCATCATTCTCTCACCAAAGGTGCTAGTGATGGCTGAATGTGGACCTAAGTGGTACTAGGGCAGTCGCGATTCATTTTAGAAACCTCTTAAACTATTTATTCGACACAAACATAAAGTTATGAAGATGAGTTACCTCCACCTACATTTTTGTTTACCCCCTAAAATTTTCATGGTAGGTCTTGCAAATGAACTATAATGTGGTTGTATTGCGTCCCCTACATTTTTGAGCTGGTTACCGGCCTGTATAGGTGGTCTCATCATAGCAAACATGGCTATAATATATTGAACTCACTGGACTACGAGGTATCATCTGAAGTTGCGAACAATCAACATGTAAGCAAACGATGTAATCAATTGTTTCTCAGTATGCGATGTCTTGTGATGCAAGAAGGTTTTGTAGAACATGGATTATTGCTTTCTCATCAGGTTTATGCCAAATGCTCAAAATTGTAAAAACTGGACATACGAGGGGTCGCATCTTCTCGACGAAAGTTGATTTTGATCATATTATATGCTATCCGTAGCACTCCTAAGTATGCTGAGGATTCCCACAGTATTCTTTACTCACACACACAACCATACTGTAAAACATGTAAAGGTATTTAAATATTTTGTATATGTCCAGCCTGTCGACGTCCTTAAAAAGATAACAAAGAGCACAGAAAAAATAGCTGGGTAATTACAGAATAAGAGAATGCAATCATTATATACAAGGCGTCTATAAAGTCTAATCCCGGGCAATTTGCCCGGAAACGGTTGGGTAGATGGAAAAATCAGCGAACACGTATCCCATTATTTTTAGGGGCACACGATTTGAGTGAAAAAGTGTTGCCCCAGAGTTTCCTGGTGGTACCTGATGGGGTCAAACTCAAAATTATCAAATATCAAGGGGGCCATGTAGTATATCGCTGGAAAGGTATTATTAAAAGAAAGAAGATGGTACCAGTCCCGAGTCCCTGTACGAAACCTTTACAAAATGGCGGTCAGTCAAAATGTCAAAACAATATGAATTGAAGATTCTGTGGCTACCTCTAGCAACTTGAAACATTGAGTCAGATGTCAAAAGCGGGCATGTGTATCATCATTTCAAACGTACAACATATCGAGGTAAAAAGTTTTGCTACAGATTCTCCTGGGTGGAGTCTCAGATGGGATCCAACTCAAAATTTTCAAATGGCAAGAGGAGTCAAGCAGTATATCCGTGCAAAGGTATTGTTAAAAGAAAAAAGATGGTGCCAGTCCCGACTCCCTATACGAACCCTGAGCAAAATGGCGATTGGACAAAATGTCAATATAGTTTCGATTTAGATGTCTGTAGCAACTCATAGAAATCTAAAACAGGAAATCAGTTGTTTGCGTTGCGTTGATTTTGAGTTTAAGTCCTGTTCAGCAGCAAGGCTATATGAGACGTGGGTCTACTGATTAAAATGGAATCTGAACCACATGAGCTCCCGCCGGGAATTAAACCCGGAAATCAGATTTCAAAGGAGACAAACACATTTCTCATCTTAAAAGTACAATACTTCTTGTGAAAAAAAGCCCCAGGGCGTGCCTTACTATCCTAAATGGTGATCAAATAAATTATTTTAAATAGAAAGGTATGTGAACTGCTATATCGTTCGAAATATCTCAATGAAGTACGTAAAATCCTGTACGCTGTGTTTGTGTCGTTTGAGCATGTGTAGATGCAGAAGTCATTCTATACATCTTCGTACACATCTCCGTACACCAAATTCCGAATACAATTACATGGTGTAATATTGGATTGAACTTTATCTTAATAAATGCTTAAATTGCGCACCATTCACTTCCCGACAATAATAAATGTACGATATTCAAGTTCCTGACATGTGTGCTGTAACGTAAGTGGTGGTATCTCCCGACAAGTTGTAGTAATTCGGTTTCTTAATTCAGGTAATGAAATTGGTTACGTTCTGTAAATTACAGTTTTCAGGTGTTCCCATAAGAAAAAGTAATTTAGAGTAAATCTGGGGATCGAGCTGGCCACCTAATTGCTCCTCCCCTACCAATCCATCTGTTGGGGAATCTGTGAACCAGACAATGACGCACAGTGCAATCATAATGTGCAGGACAGCCATCCTGTTGAAATATAATTCCTTCTGCATCAAATTCTGGCTTTCCCTCTTCAGTTATAGCAGTTTCAATAACCGTTGTAATTTTTTTTTATAAGCCTCCACTTCCCCCTGCCTTGGCCGATTTCTTACGGTCTTATTATAGGGCAGTTGCAACTTGCCTCTGCCTTTTTTTTCTCTCTCATATACTCTTTTATTTCAGTTTTTCTCTCTCTGCTATTCGGCTTTCGTCCTCGACAGATTTGAGCTGAGGCTCTGTTTTATGGCATGGTACCTAATTATATAAACCATGCCTTATTTTCTTCTTTTTTTAAAATTACTATTTATATTTATAACAATTATTATTATTATTATTATTATTTTTACAAAAGTACATACACAGACGATCACAGACATAAAACCTGAAAAGAGACAGAGCTGAAAAGATACTAAAAATAAAAAATGATTAATATAATATATAAAAGTGATAGTTATGATAGTAAAAACACAAAAATTTCCTTCTCGTTTATTAGGAAATCGGTACTCCAGACTTCCTAAAAGTTTTTCTTCTTGTTTGTTAGGAAATCGGTACTCCAGATTTCCCAAAAATTTTCTCATATTAACTTATCTTTATTGTTTATTTACTTTTTTATCTAGATTTGAATTTTGCCTCTTGACAGAACACAAACACTACACATTCTGCACTACAACACTACACTAACACTAAAACACTAAGCAGATAAAGTGTTTAGCTCTTGGCTTCCTCAGAGCTGATTGTTTTATTTGATATCAAATCTATTTAATTTTATTTTTATTTTTAGTGTATCACACAAAATTTATCTTCTTCTTTCTTTCCAAAGGTTTTCCAAAACATGCCTTGCCAGAGTACTAATTTTTTCTAGGTTATGTTCTTCTTCTATGATCGTTTTTATGCTATTCAATTCATTTCTTATTTCTTTTATTGTATTGTTTGTTATATATCTGTCGCAAGACCAGAAAATACGTTCCGGAGTGTGAAGATCATTGTAATGAAAGAGTCTACTAGATTTAAGGGCAGATCTAAATATCTTCTTCCGGTTAAAGTGCCATCAATGAACAGAGGTATGATACGGTTTCCCAAGTTCCCGCCCAAACATTTACTTTCTGTGGTTCTTGGCTATGTTGTTCTCTTAAAATATGGGGGTTTAAATCTCTCCAGTGACGCACATTTTGAGTGTTAACACGTCCAGTAAGAATGAATGTGTTTTCGTCGCTGAACAAAATGTTGTGTACAAACTGATTATTTGCAGCAATTTGTGCAGTCATTATTCACAAAACTCAAGACAACTATCAAAGTCATTCTCACTGATCTCATTAGCAACGTTAATTTTACATAAATGAAACGAATGTCTTTTCAGGATATTGCCGATAGTGGGTTTGGAAATGCCCAAGGAGGCACTCATTTTCCTCAAGAATTGCTGGGGTGTTTTAATAGCGTCCCTAAGAGCTTCCAACACTGTGCCTTCATCCTTTTGAGGTTGATCAACGCGTGGCCGATCTTTTACACTTTGTGTTTCGCGAAAGTGCTGTACTAAATCGGATACGTACTTGTGATTGATTGGTCGGTCAGGAAAAAATTAATTAAAACTGATAGAGGTCGCTCTGCAGTTTCGACCACATTCCTATAAAGGAAGAGTATTTCCACTTTGTTTTCCGCAGAGCGTCCCATCGTATGGACGGTAAATGCAAAAACAAACGCGAAATGACATAAGAAATGAAAGTGTAAATAATTCAATTTTGTTGCTTTACACTAAGGTAAAAACACACCTATTAACTCGTACAGGCAATGCTTTACTGTCGCAGCTGTTGATGCTGCTGAATAAACGACAGTGTGGCAACACAGGCGAAAAAGCAAACTTTCTTCCGCACCAAGCACAGTAAAGCATTTTCAGTACCTGCGTGTACGGAGTGTTGGTACAGAAAGAGTGTTCAGAGGTGCCAGTAACCTTGAGAACTACTTCCGCCAAGTCCCATTGTAGTTGTGATTTCAGAATACAGGATTCTCCTCCTCCTTCGTATTCTTCTTCTTCTTCTTCTTCTTCTTCTTCTTCTTCTTCTTATTATTATTATTATTATTATTATTATTATTATTATTATTATTATTATTATTATTATTATTATTATTGGAGATTCCTGACAACGACAGTACCCTTTTCAAAGCCTGGTCTCATACTATTTCTATCTGCGAGCAATTCTTCGAATATTTCTATAGTAAACCTACAGTATATCGTACTCCAATATGTCTAACAGAGTTGAGTTCAATACTTCGAACATCAATTTCGAATAATTTGAAATGCTATGTGTCTGGTACGTAGTGAGTTTGCACTCATTACTAGCAAAATGTCCAAGTACGAAGCATGATTGATCGATATTTTTGAAGCCATTATTATGTTTGGACAGTCGTTCTAGAACAATACCTTTTATTTAGGTCTTTCGCACGACATATAATATGATACACCTATCTATTTGAAACGTTTGATATGAAACCCGTTTCATACCCTAAGGGGAACCACAGGGTTATTTATTTTATCTTGATATGTTGCACTTTTGAAATGATGCGACACGTGTTGTTCACTTTTGATATTTGATTGTCTGTTTCAGATTGGTAGGGT
Organism: Thermobia domestica; assembly: GCF_964235325.1. NCBI lineage: Eukaryota > Metazoa > Arthropoda > Insecta > Zygentoma > Lepismatidae > Thermobia > Thermobia domestica. The sequence goes on along the minus strand of NC_137458.1, from coordinate 262,761,230 downwards.
CCACAGAATCTTCAATGAAACTGTGTTGAAATTTTGACTGATAGCCATTTTGCATAGTGTTCGTGTGGGGACTCAGGACTGGTACCATCTTTGTTTTAACAATACCTTTCCAACGATATACTACTTGACCCCTCTTGCCATTTGAAAATTTTGAGTTGGACCCCATATGGGACCCCGAAGGGAACTTAAATCGTGTGCCCCTGAAAATAATGGGGAACGTGTTCTCTGATTGTTCCATGTACTCAATCACTTCGGAACAAATAACCCGAGGTCAGACTTTATAAATGCCCTGTATATACCGTATATATATTCCATAACTTTCTATAAGCTATCCTTAAATATCCAATTTTACTGGAAGAGAGTTCATAAGGTCTGTGATATTAAATGATAATGTGACTTTATTACCTTTTGAAGACAATTTTAGGTCACATAAACCAAAGTGTTCAATTTAAATTATATATTTTATAACCAAGATGTCCAAAAATTATAAGTCACTTGAAACAAGTAACAATACAAAATTAGTCATAAAAATGAACACAGTGCGTGTATATTTAAAATACAATCGGAAGATAAATGCTATGTAACTGAATATCAGGGCATACTACGTTTAACTCAATATACTTGGCTTCCAAATACTTTTTTGTGTACAACTAACTTAGAGCAACACATTGGTATTTTTCTACATTACTCAACAATATCGGTAGTTAGCCACAATAAGATCACTTGTCTTAAAATTAAAATATATTTTCCTGATTTGCAGTGATTTATTACAACCATAAAATGTAAACTTTTTCGAGTTTAATGACTAGATCAAAAGTGGCGCTAGCCATTCCTATTCCCTTCAGTTCAAAAAATAGTACCATTAATGGCCACACTAAGCGCTACTGGAAAACAATTCTTTTCTGAATGACGTATTAAATACGTTGACATGTATTCTTTTTTACCTCGCCCATCTTAGCCACAAAATCCAGCCACAAAACTAAGGACGTTCAAGGTCATCCACACAATACACCGGGTTGCAAGCACTACAAAGTTAAAACGTAGAAAAATAAAATCCAATAGCAAGCTTACTCCACGCTCAAAAGGACCCATGCAATCATAATCCCTATCATCCCTTTACATAATATACAAAATTTTGTGTGCTAAATGTCATGGTATCAATACCAAAAGACATAAACGAAATGGTTCAAATTTACAAAAAAACTTTTGTGGCCAGGGTCGTGCACGTTCACTAGCGGGTCAGGACCCATGCGATCATCATCCCTATCATCCCTTTACTTACTGTACAAAAATTTGTGCTGTAACATGTCGTGGTATCAATACCACAACACATAAACGAAATGGTTCAAATTTTAAAATAATTTTGTGGCCAGGGTCGTGCACGTTCACTAGCGGGTCAGGACCCATGCGATCATCATCCCTATCACCCCTTTACTTACTATACAAAAATTTGTGCTGTAAAATGTCGTGGTACCAATACCACAACACATAAACGAAATGGTTCAAATTTACAAAAACTTTTGTGGCCAGGGTCGTGCACGTTCACTAGTGGGTCAGGACCCATGCGATTATCATCCCTATCATCCCTTTACTTACTATACAAAAATTTGTGCTGTAAAATGTCGTGGTATCAATACCACAACACATAAACGAAATGGTTCAAATTTTAAAATAATTTTGTGGCCAGGGTCGTGCACGTTCACTAGCGGGTCAGGACCCATGCGATCATCATCCCTATCACCCCTTTACTTACTATACAAAAATTTGTGCTGTAAAATGTCGTGGTATCAATACCACAACACATAAACGAAATGGTTCAAATTTACAAAAACTTTTGTGGCCAGGGTCGTGCACGTTCACTAGTGGGTCAGGACCCATGCGATTATCATCCCTATCATCCCTTTACTTACTATACAAAAATTTGTGCTGTAAAATGTCGTGGTATCAATACCACAACACATAAACGAAATGGTTCAAATTTACAAAAACTTTTGTGGCCAGGGTCGTGCACGTTCACTAGTGGGTCAGGACCCATGCGATTATCATCCCTATCACCCCTTTACTTACTATACAAAAAATTGTGCTGTAAAATGTCGTGGTACCAATACCACAACACATAAACGAAATGGTTCAAATTTACAAAAACTTTTGTGGCCAGGGTCGTGCACGTTCACTAGTGGGTCAGGACCCATGCGATTATCATCCCTATCATCCCTTTACTTACTGTACAAAAATTTGTGCTGTAAAATGTCGTGGTATCAATACCACAACACATAAACGAAATGGTTCAAATTTTAAAATAATTTTGTGGCCAGGGTCGTGCACGTTCACTAGCGGGTCAGGACCCATGCGATCATCATCCCTATCACCCCTTTACTTACTATACAAAAATTTGTGCTGTAAAATGTCGTGGTATCAATACCACAACACATAAACGAAATGGTTCAAATTTACAAAAACTTTTGTGGCCAGGGTCGTGCACGTTCACTAGTGGGTCAGGACCCATGCGATTATCATCCCTATCATCCCTTTACTTACTATACAAAAATTTGTGCTGTAAAATGTCGTGGTATCAATAACACAACACATAAACGAAATGGTTCAAATTTACAAAAACTTTTGTGGCCAGGGTCGAGCACGTTCACTAGTGGGTCAGGACCCATGCGATCATCATCCCTATTATCCCTTTACGTACTATACGAAAATTTGTGCTGTAAAATGTCGTGGTATCAATACCACAACACATAAACGAAATGGTTCAAATTTACAAGAACTTTTGTGGCCATGGTCGTGCACGTTCACTAGCGGGTCAGGACCCATGCGATTATCATCCCTATCATCCCTTTACTTACTATACAAAAAATTGTGCTGTAAAATGTCGTGGTATCAATACCACAACACATAAACGAAATGGTTCAAATTTAAAAAAACTTTTGTGGCAAGGGTCGTGCACGTTCACTAGTGGGTCAGGACCCATGCGATCATCATCCCTATCATCCCTTTACTTACTATACAAAAATTTGTGCTGTAAAATGTCGTGGTATCAATACCACAACACATAAACGAAATGGTTCAAATTTACAAGAACTTTTGTGGCCATGGTCGTGCACGTTCACTAGCGGGTCAGGACCCATGCGATTATCATCCCTATCATCCCTTTACTTACTATACAAAAATTTGTGCTGTAAAATGTCGTGGTATAAATACCACAACACATAAACGAAATGGTTCAAATTTACAAAAACTTTTGTGGCCAGAGTCGTGCACGTTCACTAGCGGGTCAGGACCCATGCGATCATCATCCCTATCATTCCTTTACTTACTATACAAAAATTTGTGCTGTAAAATGTCGTGGTATCAATACCACAACACATAAACGAAATGGTTCAAATTTTAAAAAAACTTTTGTGGCCAGGGTCGTGCACGTTCACTAGCGGGTGAGGACCATGCGATCATCATCTCTATCATCCCTTTACTTACTATACAAAAATTTGTGCTGTAAAATGTCGTGGTATCAATACCACAACACATAAACGAAATGGTTCAAATTTTAAAATAATTTTGTGGCCAGGGTCATGCACGTTCACTAGCGGGTCAGGACCCATGCGATCATCATCCCTATCATCCCTTTACTTACTATACAAAAATTTGTGCTGTAAAATGTCGTGGTAACAATACCACAACACATAAACGAAATGGTTCAAATTTACAAAAACTTTTGTGGCCAGGGTCGTGCACGTTCACTAGCGGGTCAGGACCCATGCGATCATCATCCCTATCATCCCTTTACTTACTATACAAAAATTTGTGCTGTAAAATGTCGTGGTATCCATACCACAACACATAAACGAAATGGTTCAAATTTACAAAAACTTTTGTGGCCAGGGTCGTGCACGTTCATTAGCAGGTCAGGGAACATGCGATAAACATCCCTATCATCCCTTTACTTACTATACAAAAATTTGTGCTGTAAAATGTCGTGGTATCAATACCACAACACATAAACGAAATGGTTCAAATTTACAAAAACTTTTGTGGCCAGGGTCGTGCACTTCACAAGCGGGTCAAGACCCATGCGATCATCATCCCTATCATCCCTTTACTTACTATACAAAAATTTGTGCTGTAAAATGTCGTGGTATCAATACCACAACACTTAAACGAACTTTTGTTGCCAGGGTCGTGCACGTTCACTAGCGGGTCAGGACCCATGCGATCATCATCTCTATCATCCCTTTACTTACTATACAAAAATTTGTGCTGTAAAATGTCGTGGTATCAATACCACAACACATAAACGAAATGGTTCAAATTTTAAAATAATTTTGTGGCCAGGGTCGTGCACGTTCACTAGCGGGTCAGGACCCATGCGATCATCATCCCTATCACCCCTTTACTTACTATACAAAAATTTGTGCTGTAAAATGTCGTGGTATCAATACCACAACACATAAACGAAATGGTTCAAATTTACAAATACTTTTGTGGCCAGGGTCGTGCACGTTCACTAGTGGGTCAGTACCCATGCGATCATCATCCCTATCATCCCTTTACGTACTATACAAAAATTTGTGCTGTAAAATGTCGTGGTATCAATACCACAACACATAAACGAAATGGTTCAAATTTACAAGAACTTTTGTGGCCATGGTCGTGCACGTTCACTAGCGGGTCAGGACCCATGCGATTATCATCCCTATCATCCCTTTACTTACTATACAAAAAATTGTGCTGTAAAATGTCGTGGTATCAATACCACATCACATAAACGAAATGGTTCAAATTTAAAAAAAACTTTTGTGGCAAGGGTCGTGCACGTTCACTAGTGGGTCAGGACCCATGCGATCATCATCCCTATCATCCCTTTACTTACTATACAAAAATTTGTGCTGTAAAATGTCGTGGTATCAATACCACAACACATAAACGAAATGGTTCAAATTTACAAGAACTTTTGTGGCCATGGTCGTGCACGTTCACTAGCGGGTCAGGACCCATGCGATTATCATCCCTATCATCCCTTTACTTACTATACAAAAATTTGTGCTGTAAAATGTCGTGGCATAAATACCACAACACATAAACGAAATGGTTCAAATTTACAAAAACTTTTGTGGCCAGAGTCGTGCACGTTCACTAGCGGGTCAGGACCCATGCGATCATCATCCCTATCATCCCTTTACTTACTATACAAAAATTTGTGCTGTAAAATGTCGTGGTATCAATACCACAACACATAAACGAAATGGTCCAAATTTACAAAAACTTTTGTGGCCAGGGTCGTGCACGTTCACTAGCGGTTCAGGACCATGCGATCATCATCTCTATCATCCCTTTACTTACTATACAAAAATTTGTGCTGTAAAATGTCGTGGTATCAATACCACAACACAAACGAAATGGTTCAAATTTTAAAATAATTTTGTGGCCAGGGTCGTGCAGGTTCACTAACGGGTCAGGACCCATGCGATCATCATCCCTATCATCCCTTTACTTACTATACAAAAATTTGTGCTGTAAAATGTCGTGGTATCAATACCACAACACATAAATGAAATGGTTCAAATTTACAAAAAACGTTTGTGGCCAGGGTCGTGCACGTTCACTAGCGGGTCAGGACCCATGCGATCATCATCCCTATCATCCCTTTACTTACTGTACAAAAATTTGTGCTGTAAAATGTCGTGGTATCAATACCACAACACATAAACGAAATGGTTCAAATTTTAAAATAATTTTGTGGCCAGGGTCGTGCACGTTCACTAGCGGGTCAGGACCCATGCGATCATCATCCCTATCACCCCTTTACTTACTATACAAAAATTTGTGCTGTAAAATGTCGCGGTACCAATACCACAACACATAAACGAAATGGTTCAAATTTACAAAAACTTTTGTGGCCAGGGTCGTGCACGTTCACTAGTGGGTCAGGACCCATGCGATTATCATCCCTATCATCCCTTTACTTACTATACAAAAATTTGTGCTGTAAAATGTCGTGGTATCAATACCACAACACATAAACGAAATGGTTCAAATTTTAAAATAATTTTGTGGCCAGGGTCGTGCACGTTCACTAGCGGGTCAGGACCCATGCGATCATCATCCCTATCACCCCTTTACTTACTATACAAAAATTTGTGCTGTAAAATGTCGTGGTATCAATACCACAACACATAAACGAAATGGTTCAAATTTACAAAAACTTTTGTGGCCAGGGTCGTGCACGTTCACTAGTGGGTCAGGACCCATGCGATTATCATCCCTATCATCCCTTTACTTACTATACAAAAATTTGTGCTGTAAAATGTCGTGGTATCAATACCACAACACATAAACGAAATGGTTCAAATTTACAAAAACTTTTGTGGCCAGGGTCGTGCACGTTCACTAGCGGGTCAGGACCCATGCGATTATCATCCCTATCACCCCTTTACTTACTATACAAAAATTTGTTCTGTAAAATGTCGTGGTATCAATACCACAACACATAAACGAAATGGTTCAAATTTACAAAAACTTTTGTGGCCATGGTCGTGCACGTTCACTAGTGGGTCAGGACCCATGCGATCATCATCCCTATTATCCCTTTACGTACTATACGAAAATTTGTGCTGTAAAATGTCGTGGTATCAATACCACAACACATAAACGAAATGGTTCAAATTTACAAGAACTTTTGTGGCCATGGTCGTGCACGTTCACTAGCGGGTCAGGACCCATGCGATTATCATCCCTATCATCCCTTTACTTACTATACAAAAAATTGTGCTGTAAAATGTCGTGGTATCAATACCACAACACATAAACGATATGGTTCAAATTTAAAAAAAACTTTTGTGGCAAGGGTCGTGCACGTTCACTAGTGGGTCAGGACCCATGCGATCATCATCCCTATCATCCCTTTACTTACTATACAAAAATTTGTGCTGTAAAATGTCGTGGTATCAATACCACAACACATAAACGAAATGGTTCAAATTTACAAGAACTTTTGTGGCCATGGTCGTGCACGTTCACTAGCGGGTCAGGACCCATGCGATTATCATCCCTATCATCCCTTTACTTACTATACAAAAATTCGTGCTGTAAAATGTCGTGGTATAAATACCACAACACATAAACGAAATGGTTCAAATTTACAAAAACTTTTGTGGCCAGAGTCGTGCACGTTCACTAGCGGGTCAGGACCCATGCGATCATCATCCCTATCATTCCTTTACTTACTATACAAAAATTTGTGCTGTAAAATGTCGTGGTATCAATACCAAACACATAAACGAAATGGTTCAAATTTAAAAAAAACTTTTGTGGCCAGGGTCGTGCACGTTCACTAGCGGCTCAGGACCATGCGATCATCATCTCTATCATCCCTTTACTTACTATACAAAAATTTGTGCTGTAAAATGTCGTGGTATCAATACCACAACACATAAACGAAATGGTTCAAATTTTAAAATAATTTTGTGGCCAGGGTCATGCACGTTCACTAGCGGGTCAGGACCCATGCGATCATCATCCCTATCATCCCTTTACTTACTATACAAAAATTTGTGCTGTAAAATGTCGTGGTATCAATACTACAACACATAAACGAAATGGTTCAAATTTACAAAAACTTTTGTGGCCAGGGTCGTGCACTTCACAAGCGGGTCAAGACCCATGCGATCATCATCCCTATCATCCCTTTACTCACTATACAAAAATTTGTGCTGTAAAATGTCGTGGTATCAATACCACAACACTTAAACGAACTTTTGTTGCCAGGGTCGTGCACGTTCACTAGCGGGTCAGGACCCATGCGATCATCATCTCTATCATCCCTTTACTTACTATACAAAAATTTGTGCTGTAAAATGTCGTGGTATCAATACCACAACACATAAACGAAATGGTTCAAATTTTAAAATAATTTTGTGGCCAGGGTCGTGCACGTTCACTAGCGGGTCAGGACCCATCCGATCATCATCCCTATCACCCCTTTACTTACTATACAAAAATTTGTGCTGTAAAATGTCGTGGTATCAATACCACAACACATAAACGAAATGGTTCAAATTTACAAAAACTTTTGTGGCCAGGGTCGTGCACGTTCACTAGTGGGTCAGGACCCATGCGATCATCATCCCTATTATCCCTTTACGTACTATACAAAAATTTGTGCTGTAAAATGTCGTGGTATCAATACCACAACACATAAACGAAATGGTTCAAATTTACAAGAACTTTTGTGGCCATGGTCGTGCACGTTCACTAGCGGGTCAGGACCCATGCGATTATCATCCCTATCATCCCTTTACTTACTATACAAAAAATTGTGCTGTAAAATGTCGTGGTATCAATACCACATCACATAAACAAAATGGTTCAAATTTAAAAAAACTTTTGTGGCAAGGGTCGTGCACGTTCACTAGTGGGTCAGGACCCATGCGATCATCATCCCTATCATCCCTTTACTTACTATACAAAAATTTGTGCTGTAAAATGTCGTGGTATCAATACCACAACACATAAACGAAATGGTTCAAATTTACAAGAACTTTTGTGGCCATGGTCGTGCACGTTCACTAGCGGGTCAGGACCCATGCGATTATCATCCCTATCATCCCTTTACTTACTATACAAAAATTTGTGCTGTAAAATGTCGTGGTATAAATACCACAACACATAAAAGAAATGGTTCAAATTTACAAAAACTTTTGTGGCCAGAGTCGTGCACGTTCACTAGCGGGTCAGGACCCATGCGATCATCATCCCTATCATCCCTTTACTTACTATACAAAAATTTGTGCTGTAAAATGTCGTGGTATCAATACCACAACACATAAACGAAATGGTCCAAATTTACAAAAACTTTTGTGGCCAGGGTCGTGCACGTTCACTAGCGGTTCAGGACCATGCGATCATCATCTCTATCATCCCTTTACTTACTATACAAAAATTTGTGCTGTAAAATGTCGTGGTATCAATACCACAACACATAAACGAAATGGTTCAAATTTTAAAATAATTTTGTGGCCAGGGTCGTGCACGTTCACTAACGGGTCAGGACCCATGCGATCATCATCCCTATCATCCCTTTACTTACTATACAAAAATTTGTGCTGTAAAATGTCGTGGTATCAATACCACAACACATAAACGAAATGGTTCAAATTTACAAAAAACTTTTGTGGCCAGGGTCGTGCACGTTCACTAGCGGGTCAGGACCCATGCGATCATCATCCCTATCATCCCTTTACTTACTGTACAAAAATTTGTGCTGTAAAATGTCGTGGTATCAATACCACAACACATAAACGAAATGGTTCAAATTTTAAAATAATTTTGTGGCCAGGGTCGTGCACGTTCACTAGCGGGTCAGGACCCATGCGATCATCATCCCTATCACCCCTTTACTTACTATACAAAAATTTGTGCTGTAAAATGTCGTGGTATCAATACTACAACACATAAACGAAATGGTTCAAATTTACAAAAACTTTTGTGGCCAGGGTCGTGCACGTTTACTAGCGGGTCAGGACCCATGCGATCATCATCCCTATCATCCCTTTACTTACTATACCAAAATTTGTGCTGTAAAATGTCGTGGTATCAATACCACAACACATAAACGAAATGGTTCAAATTTACAAAAACTTTTGTGGCCAGGGTCGTGCACGTTCACTAGCGGGTCAGGACCCATGCGATCATCATCCCTATCATCCCTTTACTTACTATACAAAAATTTGTGCTGTAAAATGTCGTGGTATCAATACCACAACACATAAACGAAATGGTTCAAATTTAAAACAACTTTTGTGGCCAGGGTCGTGCACGTTTACTAGCGGGTCAGGACCCATGCGATCATCATCCCTATCATCCCTTTACTTACTATACCAAAATTTGTGCTGTAAAATGTCGTGGTATCAATACCACAACACATAAACGAAATGGTTCAAATTTACAAAAACTTTTGTGGCCAGGGTCGTGCACGTTCACTAGCGGGTCAGGACCCATGCGATCATCATCCCTATCATCCCTTTACTTACTATACCAAAATTTGTGCTGTAAAATGTCGTGGTATCAATACCACAACACATAAACGAAATGGTTCAAATTTACAAAAAACTTTTGTGGGCAGGGTCGTGCAAGTTTACTCGCGGGTCAGGACCCATGCGATCATCATCCCTATAATAACTTTACTTACTATACAAAAATTTGTGCTGTAAAATGTCGTGGTATCAATACCACAACACATAAACGAAATGGTTCAAAGTTACAAAAACTTTTGTGGCCAGGGTCGTGCACGTTCACTAGCGGGTCAGGACCCATGCGATCATCATCCCTATCATCCCTTTACTTACTATACAAAAATTTGTGCTGTAAAATGTCGTGGTATCAATACTTCAACACATAAACGAAATTGTTCAAATTTACAAAAAACTTTTGTGGCCAGGGTCGTGCACGTTCACTAGCGGGTCAGGACCCATGCGATCATCATCCCTATAATCCCTTTACTTACTATACAAAAATTTGTGCTGTAAAATGTCGTGGTATCAATACCACAACACATAAACGAAATGGTTCAAATTAACAAAAACTATTGTGGCCAGGGTCTTGCACGTTCACTAACGGTTCAGGACCCATGCGATCATCATCCCTATAATCCCTTTACTTACTATACAAAAAATTGTGCTGTAAAATGTCGTGGTAGAAATACCACAACACATAAACGAAATGGTTCAAATTTACAAAAACTTTTGTGGCCAGGGTCGTGCACGTTCACTAGCGGGTCAGGACCCATGCGATAATCATCCCTATAATGCCTTTACTTACTGTACAAAAATTTGTGCTGTAAAATGTCGTGGTATCAATACCACAACACATAAACGAAATGGTTCAAATTTACAAAAACTTTTGTGACCAGGGTCGTGCACGTTCACTAGCGGGTCAGGACCCATGCGATCATCATCCCTATCATCCCTTTACTTACTATACAAAAATTTGTGCTGTAAAATGTCGTGGTATCAATACCACAACACATAAACGAAATGGTTCAAATTTACAAAAACTTTTGTGGCCAGGGTCGTGCACGTTCACTAGCGGGTCAGGACCCATGCGATCATTATCCCTATCATCCCTTCACTTACAATACAAAAATTTGTGCTGTAAAATGTCGTGGTATCAATACTACAACACATAAACGAAATGGTTCAAATTTACAAAAACTTTTGTGGCCAGAGTCGTGCACGTTTACTAGCGGGTCAGGACCCATGCGATCATCATCCCTATCATCCCTTTACTTACTATACAAAAATTTGTGCTGTAAAATGTCGTGGTATCAATACCACAACACATAAACGAAATGGTTCTAATTAACAAAAACTATTGTGGCCAGGGTAGTGCACGTTCACTAGCTGTTCAGGACCCATGCGATCATCATCCCTATAATCCCTTTACTTACTATACAAAAAATTGTGCTGTAAAATTTCGTGGTAGAAATACCACAACCATAAACGAAATGGTTCAAATTTACAAAAACTTTTGTGGCCAGGGTCGTGCACGTTCACTAGCGGGTCAGGACCCATGCGATCATCATCCCTATCATCCCTTTACTTACTATACAAAAATTTGTGCTGTAAAATGTCGTGGTGTCAATACCACAACACATAAACGAAATGGTTCAAATTTACAAAAACTTTTGTGGCCAGGGTCGTGCACGTTCACTAGCGGGTCAGGACCCATGCGATCATCATCCCTATAGTCCCTTTACTTACTATACAAAAATTTGTGCTGTAAAATGTCGTGGTATCAATACCACAACACGTAAACGAAATGGTTCAAATTTACAAAACTTTTGTAACCAGGGTCGTGCACGTTCACTAGCGGGTCAGGACCCATGGGATCATCATCCCTATCATCCCTTTACTTACTATACAAAAATTTGTGCTGTAAAATATCGTGGTATCAATACCACAACACATAAACGAAATGGTTCAAATTTACAAAAACTTTTGTGGCCAGTGTCGTGCACGTTCACTAGCGGGTCAGGACCCATGCGATCATCATCCCTATCTTCCCTTTACTTATTATACAAAAATTTGTGCTGTAAAATGTCGTGGTATCAATACTACAACACATAAACGAAATGGTTCAAATTTACAACTTTTGTGGCCAGGGTCGTGCACGTTTAGTAGCGGGTCAGGACCCATGCGATCATCATCCCTATCACCCCTTTACTTACTATACGAAAATTTGTGCTGTAAAATGTCGTGGTATCAATACCACAACACATAAACGAAATGGTTCAAAGTTACCAAAACTTTTGTGGCCACGGTCGTGCACGTTTACTAGCGGGCCAGGACCCATGCGATCATCATCCCTATCATCCCTTTACTTACTATACCAAAATTTGTGCTGTAAAATGTCGTGGTATCAATACCACAACACATAAACGAAATGGTTCAAATTTAAAAAAAACTTTTGTGGCCAGGGTCGTGCACGTTTACTAGCGTGTCAGGTCCCACGCGATCATCATCCCTATAATCCCTTTACTTACTATACAAAAATTTGTGCTGTAAAATGTCGTGGTATCAATACCACAACACATAAACGAAATGGTTCAAAGTTACAAAAACTTTTGTGGGCATGGTCGTGCACGTTCACTAGCGGGTCAGGACCCATGCGATCATCATCCCTATCATCCCTTTACTTACTATACAAAAATTTGTGCTGTAAAATGTCGTGGTATCAATACTACAACACAAACGAAATGGTTCAAATTTACAAAAACTTTTGTGGCCAGGGTCGTGCACGTTCACTAGCGGGTCAGGACCCATGGGATCATCATCCCTATAATCCCTTTACTTACTATACAAAAATTTGTGCTGTATAATGTCGTGGTATCAATACCACAACACATAAACGAAATGGTTCAAATTTACAAAAACTTTTGTGCCCAGGGTCGTTCACGTTCACTAGCGGGTCAAGACACATGCGATCATCATCCCTATCACACCTTTACTTACTATACAAAAATTTGTGTTGTAAAATGTCGTGGTATCAATACCACAACACATAAACGAAATGGTTCAAATTTACAAAAACGTTTGTGGCCAGGGTCGTGCACGTTCACTAGCGGGTCAGGATCCATGCGATCATCATCCCTATCATCCCTTTACTTACTATACAAGAATTTGTGCTGTAAAATGTCGTAGTATCAATACCTCAATACATGAACGAAATGGTTCAAATTTACAAAAAGTTTTGTGGCCAGGGTCGTGCACGTTCACTAGCGGGTCAGGACCCATGCGATCATCATCCCTATCATCCCTTTACTTACTATACAAAAATTTGTGCTGTAAAATGTCGTGGTATCAATACCACAACACATAAACGAAATGGTTCAAATTTACAAAAACTTTTGTGCCCAGGGTCGTGCACGTTCACTAGCGGGTCAGTACCCATGCGGTCATCATCCCTATCATCCCTTTACTTACAATACAAAAATTTGTGCTGTAAAATGTCGTGGTATCAATAGCACAACACATAAACGAAATGGTTCAAATTTACAAAAACTTTTGTGACCAGGGTCGTGCACGTTCACTAGCGGGTCAGGACCCATGCGATCATCATCCCTATAATCCCTTTACTTACTATACAAAAATTTGTGCTGTAAAATGTCGTGGTATCAATACCACAACACATAAACGAAATGGTTCAAAGTTACAAAAACTTTTGTGGCCAGGGTCGTGCACGTTCACTAGCGGGTCAGGACCCATGCGATCATCATCCCTATCATCCCTTCACTTACTATACAAAAATTTGTGCTGTAAGATGTCGTGGTATCAATACCTCAACACATAAACGAAATGGTTCAAATTTAAAAAACTTTTGTGGCCAGGGTCGTGCACGTTTACTAGCGGGTCAGGACCCATGCGATCATCATCCCTATCATCCCTTTACTTACTATACAAAAATTTGTGCTGTAAAATGTCGTGGTATCAATACCACAATACATAAACGAAATGGTTCAAATTAACAAAAACTATTGTGGCCATGGTCGTGCATGTTCACTAGCGGTTCAGGACCCATGCGATCATCATCCCTATAATCCCTTTACTTACTATACAAAAAATTGTGCTGTAAAATGTCGTGGTAGAAATACCACAACACATAAACGAAATAGTTCAAATTTACAAAAACTTTTGTGGCCAGGGTCGTGCACGTTCACTAGCGGGTCAGGACCCATGCGATCATCATCCCTATAATCTCTTTACTTACTATACAAAAATTTGTGCTGTAAAATGTCATGGTATCAATACCACAACACATAAACGAAATGGTTCAAATTAACAAAAACTATTGTGACCAGGGTCGTGCACGTTCACTAGCGGTTCAGGACCCATGCGATCATCATCCCTATAATCCCTTTACTTACTATACAAAAAATTGTGCTGTAAAATGTCGTGGTAGAAATACCACAACACATAAACGAAATGGTTCAAATTTACAAAAACTTTTGTGGCCAGGGTCGTGCACGTTCACTAGCGGGTCAGGACCCATGCGATCATCATCCCTATAATCCCTTTACTTACTATACAAAAATTTGTGCTGTAAAATGTCGTGGTATCAATACCACAACACATAAACGAAATGGTTCTAATTTACAAAAACTTTTGTGGCCAGGGTCTTGCACGTTCACTAGCGGGTCAGGACCCATGCGATCATCATCCCTATCATCCCTTTACTTACTATACAAAAATTTGTGCTGTAAAATGTCGTGGTATCAATACCACAACACATAAACGAAATGGTTCAAATTTACAAAAACTTTTGTGACCAGGGTCGTGCACGTTCACTAGCGGGTCATGACCCATGCGATCATCATCCCTATCATCCCTTTACTTACTACACAAAAATTTGTGCTGTAAAATGTCGTGGTATCAATACCACAACACATAAACGAAATGGTTCAAATTTACAAAAACTTTTGTGGCCAGGGTCGTGAACGTTCACTAGCGGGTCAGGACCCATGCGATCATCATCCCTATCATCCCTTTACTTACTATACAAAAATTTGTGCTGTAAAATGTCGTGGTATCAATACTACAACACATAAACGAAATGGTTCAAATTTACAAAAACTTTTGTGGCCAGGGTCGTGCACGTTTACTAGCGGGTCAGGACCCATGCGATCATCATTCCTATCATCCTTTTACTTACTATACAAGAATTTGTGCTGTAAAATGTCGTGAAATCAATACCACAACACATAAACGAAATGGTTGAAATTAAACAAAACCTTTTGTGGCCAGGGTCGTGCACGTTCACTAGCGAGTCACGACCTATGCGATCATCATCCCTATAATCCCCTTACTTACTATACAAAAAATTGTACTGTAAAATGTCGTGGTATCAATACCACAACACATAAACGAAATGGTTCATATTTACAAAAACTTTTGTGGCCAGCGTCGTGCACGTTCACTAGCGGGTCAGGACCCATGCAATCATCATTCCTTTCATCCCTTTACTTACTATACAAAAATTTGTGCTGTAAAATGTCGTGGTATCAATACCACAAGACTAAAACGAATTGGTTCAAATTTACAAAATCTTTTGTGGGCAGGGTCGTGCACGTTCACTAGCGAGACAGGACCCATGCGATCATCATCCCTATCACCCCTCTACTTACAATACAAAAATTTGTGCTGTAAAATTTCTTGGTATCAATACCACAACACATAAACGAAATGGTTCAATTTTAAAAATACTTTTGTGGCCAGGGTCGTGCACGTTCACTAGCGGGTCAAGACACATGCGATCATCATCCCTATCATCCCTTTACTTACTATACAAAAATTTGTGCTGTAAAATGTCGTGGTATCAATACCACAACACATAAACGAATTGGTTCAAATTTACAAAAACTTTTGTGGGCAGGGTCGTCCACGTTCACTAGCGAGACAGGACCCATGCGATCATCATCCCTATCACCCCTCTACTTACAATACAAAAATTTGTGCTGTAAAATTTCGTGGTATCAATACCACAACACATAAACGAAATGGTTCAATTTAAAAAAAACTTTTGTGGCCAGGGTCGTGCACCTTCACTAGCGGGTCAGGACCCATGCGATCATCTTCCCTATCATTCCTTTATTTACTATACAAAAATTTGTGCTGTAAAATGTCGTGGTATCAATACCACAACACATAAACGAAATGGTTCAAATTTACAAAAACTTTTGTTGCCAGGGTCGTGCACGTTCACTAGCGGGTCAGGACCCATGCGATCATCAACCCTATCATCCCTTTACTTACTATGCAAAAATTTGTGCTGTAAAATGTCGTAGTATCAATACCACAACACATAAAGGAAATGGTAAAAATTTACAAAAACTTTTGTGACCAGGGTCATGCACGTTCACTAGCGGAACAGAACCCATGCGATAATAAAACTGTAATAAATTTCTCCAATGTAGCATGAGTAGTACTGCCATGTGTTAAGCCAGAAATTGTTAGGACTCGCTTATTCTACAATATCCGTTTCCAGTTAAATGACTCATCTGTCGGTTGGGAAAATTAACTCCCACCAGAGATTTCTTTTTCTGTTTTCTAAAGTTGATATTATGGAACGAAAATATACTAAAACTATTATTTTACAATTAAGATTATTAACTGTGTTGTATGAAATCTTCCCTGTCGTCTAATAAATCTATAATGATTTTCTCCAATGTCTAATTAGTAGCACTGCCATCTGTTAAGCAAGAAATTGTTACAAAACCCTTATTCTACAATATCTATTACGAGTTAAATGACTCATCTTTCAGTTGGGAGAATAAGCTCCCACAAGAGATTTCTTATTTTGTTTTCTAAAGTTTATATTATATAATAGATATATACGGAAACTTTTATTCTACAATTAAGATTAATAACTGTGTTGTAAGAAATCTTCCCTGTCTTCTAATAAATCTGTAATAAATTTCTCCAATGTACCAGAAGTAGCACTGTCACGTGTTAAGCGAGAAATTGTTAGGATTCGCTTATTCTACAATATCCGTTTCGAGTTAAATGATTCACCTTTCAGTTTGGAAAATTAGCTCCCACCAGAGATTTCTTTTTCTGTTTTCTATAGTCTATATTATTGAACAGAAATATACTAAAACATTATCCTACAATTAAGATTATTAACTGTGTTGTATGAAATCTTCCCTGTCGTCTAATAAATCTATAATGATTTTCTCCAATGTCTAATTAGTAGCACTGCCATCTGTTAAGCAAGAAATTGTTACAAAACCCTTATTCTACAATATCTATTACGAGTTAAATGACTCATCTTTCAGTTGGGAGAATAAGCTCCCACAAGAAATTTCTTATTTTGTTTTCTAAAGTTTATATTGTATAATAGATATATACGGAAACTTTTATTCTACAATTAAGATTAATAACTGTGTTGTAAGAAATCTTCCCTGTCTTCTAATAAATCTGTAATAAATTTCTCCAATGTACCAGAAGTAGCACTGTCACGTGTTAAGCGAGAAATTGTTAGGATTCGCTTATTCTACAATATCCGTTTCGAGTTAAATGATTCACCTTTCAGTTTGGAAAATTAACTCCCACCAGAGATTTCTTTTTCTGTTTTCTATAGTCTATATTATTGAACAGAAATATACTAAAACATTATCCTACAATTAAGATTAATAACTGTGTTTTAGTAAATCTTCCCTGTCGTCCATAATATCTATTATCATTTTCTCCAATGTCTAGTTAGTAGCTCTTCCATCTGTTAAGCCAGAAATTGTTACAATACCCTTATTCTACAATGTATGTTTCTAGTTAAATGCCACTTAACTTTCAGTTGGGAAAATTAGCTCCCACAAGAGATTTCTTATTCTGTTATCTAAAGTTTATATTATAGAAGAGAAATATACGGAAACTACTATTCTACAATTAAGATTAATAACTGTGTGGTAAGAAATCTTCCCTGTCGTCTAATAAATCTATAATGATTTTCTCCAATGTCTAGTTAGTAGCACTGCCATCTTTTAAGCCAGAAATTGTTACAAAACCCTTATTCTACAATATCTGTTACGAGTTAAATGACTCATCTTTCGGTTGGGAAAATTAACTCCCACCAGAAATTTTTTTTTCTGTTTTCTAAAGTTTAAATTATGGAACAAAAATATACTAAAAATATTATCCTACAATTAATATTAATAACTGTGTTTTAGGAAATCTTCCCTGTCGTCTAATAAATCTATAATGATTTTCTCCAATGTCTAGTTTGTAGCACTGCCCTCTGTTAAGCCAGAAATTGTTACAATACCCTTATTCTACAATGTATGTTTCTAGTTAAATGCCACTTAACTTTCAGTTGGGAAAATTAGCTCCCACAAGAGATTTCTTTTTCTGTTTTCTAAACTCTATATTATTGAACAGAAATGTACTAAAACTATTATCCTACAATTAAGATTAATAACTTTGCTGTAGGAAATCTTCCCTGTCGTCCAATAAATCTATTATGATTTTCTCCAATGTCTAGTTAGTAGCTCTGCCATCTGTTAAGCCAGAAATTGTTACAATACACTTATTCTACAATATCTGTTTGTAGTTAAATGCCTCTTAATTTTCAGTTTGGAGAATTAGCTCCCACAAGAGATTTCCTATTCTGTTTTCTAAAGTTTATATTATAGAATAGAAATATACGGAAATTACTATTCTACAATTAAGATTAATAACTGTGTTGTAGGAAATCTTCCCTGTCGTCTAATAAATCTATAATGATTTTCTCCAATGTTTAGTTAGTAGCACTGCCATCTGTTAAGCCAGAAATTGTTACAATACGCTTATTCTACAATATCCGTTTCGAGTTAAATGATTCATCTTTCAGTTGGGAAAAATAACTCCCACCAGAGATTTCTTTTTCTGTTTTCTAAACTCTATATTATTGAACAGAAATATACTAAAACTATTAGCCTACAACTAAGATTAATAACTTTGTTGTAGGAAATCTTCCCTGTCGTCCAATAAATCTATAATGATTTTCTCCAATGTCTAGTTTGTAGCACTGCCCTCTGTTAAGCCAGAAATTGTTACAATACCCTTATTCTACAATGTATGTTTCTAGTTAAATGCCACTTAACTTTCAGTTGGGAAAATTAGCTCCCACAAGAGATTTCTTTTTCTGTTTTCTAAACTCTATATTATTGAACAGAAATGTACTAAAACTATTATCCTACAATTAAGATTAATAACTTTGCTGTAGGAAATCTTCCCTGTCGTCCAATAAATCTATTATGATTTTCTACACTGTCTAGTTAGTAGCTCTGCCATCTGTTAAGCCAGAAATTGTTACAATACGCTTATTCTACAATATCTGTTTGTAGTTAAATGTCTCTTAATTTTCAGTTTGGAGAATTAGGTCCCACAAGAGATTTCATATTTTGTTTTCTAAACTTTATATAATGGAATAGAAATATAAAGAAATTATTATTCTACAATTAAGATTAATAACTCTGTTGTAAGAAATTTTCTCTGTTATCTAATAAATCTTCAATTTCTTTTCCAATGAAGCGTCAGCACCAATGCCATTTGTTAAGCCAGAAATTGTTACAATACGCTTATTCTACAATATCTGTTTCTAATTAAATGCCTCTTAACATTCGGTTGAGAGAATAAGATCCCACAAGAGATTTCTTATTCTGTTTTCTAAAGTTTATATTCTAGAATAGAAATATACGGAAACTACTATTCTACAATTAAGATTAATAACTGTGTTGTAAGAAGTTTTCCCTGTTTACTAATAAATCAGTAATAAATTTCTCCAATGTTGCGTGAGTAGCACTGCCCTCTGTTAAGCCAGAAATTGTTACAATATGCTTACTCTACAATGTCTGTTTCTATTTAAATGCCTCTTAACTTTCAGTTGGGAGAATTAGCTCCCACAAGAGATTTCTTATTCTGTTTTCTAAAGTTTATATTATAGAATAGAAGTATACGGAAATTACTATTCTACAATTAATATTAATAACTGTGTTGTAAGAAATCTTCCCTGTTTTCTAATAAATCTGTAATAAATTTCTCCATTATAGCTTGAGTAGCACTGCCCTCTGTTAAGCCAGAAACTGTTACAATACGCTTATTCTACAATATCCGTTTCGAGTTAGATGACTCTTTTTTCAGTTGGGAAAATTAGCTCCCACCAGTGATTTCTTTTTCTGTTTTCTAAAGTTTATTATATTGAAGAGATATATACTAGAACTATTATCCTACAATTAAGATATTGTGTAATATTTGTGTAGTAGGAAATTTTCTTTGTCGTCTAATAAATCTATAATGATTTTCTCCAATGTCTAGTTAGTAGCACTGCCATCTGTTAAGCTAGAAATTGTTACAAAATGCTTATTCTACAATATTTGTTTCGAGTTTATGACACTTATCTTTCAGTTGGGAGAATTAACTACGAGCGTGAACTTAGCAGGACCACTGTTGATAATTATAAATATTTGCACACCAAACGTTTGTACTGCGTTTGTTTCGGTTTGTACCGTAAAAAAATTTCGTTTGTACCGGTCTCAAATTCGAAAAAATCGAAAAAAAGTGGTCCTGCTAAGTTCACGTGAACTTAGCAGGACCACTGATAAATTTCTACAAATTTGATGATTTTTCTATACGATTCGTTTGTACTGCGTTTGTACCGGATTCAACCATAAAAATTTTCGTTTGAACCAGTTTCAAATTGGATAAAACAGAAAAATAAAATGACCATGATAAGTTCACGTGAACATAGCATGACCACTGATTAATTTCTATAAATTTGATGATTTTTCTGTACGAATCGTTTGTACTGCGTTCGTACCGGATTGTACCGTAACACTTTTCGTTTTTACCGCTCTCAAATTCGAAAAAATCGAAAAATATAGTGAACCTGCTAAGTTCACATGAACATACCAGGACCAGAATACAATTTTCTGCAAATCATAACATTTTCTGTTTGAATCGTTTGTTCTACGTTTGTACCGGATTGTACCGTAAACAGTTTCGTTTGTACCGGTCTAAAATTGGAAAAAATTGAAATAAAGTGGTCCTACAAAGTTCAAGTGAACTTAGCGTATCGTAACAATTTCTGGCGGAACAGATGGCAGTGCTACACATGCTACATTGTAGAAAATTTATTACAGATTTATTAGAAAACAGGGAAGATTTCTTACAACAGAGTTAATACTCTTAATTGTAAAATAATAGTTTCCGCATATTTCTATTCTAAAATATAAACTTTACAAAACAGATAAGAAATCTCTTGTGGAGCTAATTCTCCCAACTGAAAGTTAAGATGCATTTAACTAGAAACAGATACTGTAGAATAAGCGTAATGAAACAATTTCTGGCTTAACAGATGGCACTGCTACTCACGCTATATTGGAGAAATTTATTACTGATTTATTAGAAGAGAAAGAAGATTTCTAACAACACAGTTATTAATCCTAATTGTATAATAATAGTTTCCGTATATATCTATTCTATAATATAAACTTTAGAAAACAAAATAAGAAATCTCTTGTGGGAGCTAATTCTCCAAACTGAAAGTTAAGAGGCATTTAACTAGAAACATATATTGTAGAATAAGCGTATTGTAACAATTTCTGGCTTAACAGATGGCAGTGCTACTAACTAGACATTGGAGAAAATCATTATAGACTTATTAGACGACAGGGAAGATTTCCTACAACACAGTTATTAATCTTAATTGTAGGATAATAGTTTTAGTATATTTCTGTTCCATAATATAAACTTCAGAAAACAGAAAAAGAAATCTCTGGTGGGAGTTAATTTTCCAAACTGAAAGGTGAATCATTTAACTCGAAACGGATATTGTAGAATAAGCGAATCCTAACAATTTCTGGTTTAACACGTGGCAGAGCTACTCCTGGTACATTGGAGAAATTTATTACAGATTTATTAGAAGACAGGGAAGATTTCTTACAACACAGTTATTAATCTTAATTGTAGAATAATAGTTTCCGTATATATCTATTATATAATATAAACTTTAGAAAACAAAATAAAAAAAACCCTTGTGGGAGCTTATTCTCCCAACTGAAAGATGAGTCATTTAACTCGTAACAGATATTGTAGAATAAGGGTTTTGTAACAATTTCTGGCTTAACAGATGGCAGTGCCACTAATTAGACATTGGAGAAAATCATTATAGATTTATTAGACGACAGGGAAGATTTCTTAAACACAGTTTTTAATCTTAATTGTAGAATAATAGTTTCCGTATATATCTATTATATAATATAAACTTTAGAAAACAAAATAAGAAATCTCTTGTTGGAGCTTATTCTCCCAACTGAAGGATGAGTCATTTAACTCGTAACAGATATTGTAGAATAAGGGTTTTGTAACAATTTCTGGCTTAACAGAGGGCAGTGCCACTAACTAGACATTGGAGAAAATCATTATATAGATTTATTAGACGACAGGGAAGATTTCCTACAACACAGTTATTAATCTTAATTGTAGAATAATAGTTTCCGTATATATCTATTATATAATATAAACTTTAGAAAACAAAATAAGAAATCTCTTGTGGGAGCTTATTCTCCCAACTGAAAGATGAGTCATTTAACTCGTAACAGATATTGTAGAATAAGGGTTTTGTAACAATTTCTGGCTTAACAGAGGGCAGTGCCACTAACTAGACATTGGAGAAAATCATTATATAGATTTATTAGACGACAGGGAAGATTTCCTACAACACAGTTATTAATCTTAATTGTAGAATAGTAGTTTCCGTATATTTCTCTTCTATAATATAAACTTTAGATAACAGAATATGAAATCTCTTGTGGAATCTAATTCTCCCAACTGAAAGTTAAGTGGCATTTAACTAGAAACATATATTGGAGAATAAGGGTATTGTAACAATTTCTGGCTTAACATATGGCAGTGCTACTAACTAGACATTGGAGAAAATCATTATAGACTTATTAGACGACAGGGAAGATTTCCTACAACACAGTTATTAATCTTAATTGTAGGATAATAGTTTTAGTATATTTCTGTTCCATAATATAAACTTCAGAAAACAGAAAAAGAAATCTCTGGTGGGAGTTAATTTTCCAAACTGAAAGATGAATCATTTAACCCGAAACGGATATTAAAGAATAAGCATATTGTAACAATTTCTGGCTTAACAAATGGCATTGCTACTCACGCTTCATTGGAAAAGAAATTGAAGATTTATTAGATAACAGGGAAAATTTCTTACAACACAGTTATTAATCTTAATTGTAGAAGAGTAGTTTCCGCATATTTCTCTTCTATAATATAAACTTTAGAAAACAGAATAAGAAATCTCTTGTGGGAGCTAATTTTCCCAACTGAAAGTTAAGTGGCATTTACCTAGAAACATATATTGTAGAATAAGGGTATTGTAATAATTTCTGGCTTAAAAGATGGCCATGCTACTAACTAGACATTGGAGAAAATCATTATAGATTTATTAGACGACAGGGAAGATTTCATACAACACAGTTATTAATATTAATTGCAAAATAATAGTTTTAGTATATTTTCGTTCCTTTATGTGTTGTGGTATTGATACTACGACATTTTACAGCACAAATTTTTGCATAGTAAGTAAAGGGATGATAGGGTTGATGATCGCATGGGTCCTAACCCGCTAGTGAATGTGCACGACCCTGGCCGCAAAAGTTTTTGTAAATTTGAACTATTTCGTTTATGTGTTGTGGTATTGAACCACAACATTTTATAGCACAAATTTTTGTATAGCAAGTAAAAGGATGATGGGGATGATAATCGCATGGGTCCTGACCCGCTAGTGAACGTGCACGACCCTGGCCACAAAAGTTTCTGTAATTTTGAACCATTTCGTTTATGTGTTGTGGTATTGATACCACGACATTTTACAGCACAAATTTTTGTATAGTAAGTAATGGGATTATAGGGATGATGATCGCATGGGTCCTGACCCGCTAGTGAACGTGCACGACCCTGGCCACAAAAGTTTTTTAAATTTGAACCATTTCGTTTATGTGTTGTGGTATTTCTACCACGACATTTTACAGCACAAATTTTTGTATAGTAAGTAAAGGGATTATAGGGATGATGATCGCATGGGCCGTGACCCGCTAGTGAACGTGCACGACCCTGGTCACAAAAGTTTTTGTTAATTTGAACCATTTTGTTTATGTGTTGTGGTATTGATACCACGACATTTTACAGCACAAATTTTTGTATAGTAAGTAAAGGGATGATAGGGATGATGATCGCATGGGTCCTGACCCGCTAGTGAACGTGCACGACCCTGGCCACAAAAGTTTTTGTAAATTTGAACCATTTCGTTTATGTGTTGTGGTATTGATACCACGACATTTTACAGCACAAATTTTTGTATAGTAAGTAAAGGGATGATAGGGATGATGATCGCATGGGTCCTGACCCGCTAGTGAACGTGCACGACCCTGGCCACAAAAGTTTAGGTAACTTTGAACCATTTCGTTTATGTGTTGTGGTATTGATACCACGACATTTTACAGCACAAATTTTTGTATAGTAAGTAAAGGGATTATAGGGATGATGATCGCATGGGTCCTGACCCGCTAGTAAACGTGCACGACCCTGGTCACAAAAGTTTTTGTAAATTTGAACCATTTCGTTTATGTGTTGTGGTATTGATACCACGACATTTTACAGCACAAATTTTTGTATAGTAAGTAAAGGGATGATAGGGATGATGATCGCATGGGTCCTGACCCTCTAGTGATCGTGCACGACCCTGGTTACAAAAGTTTTTTTAAATTTGAACCATTTCGTTTATGGGTTGTGGTATTGATACCACGACATTTTACAGCACAAATTTTTGTATAGTAAGTAAAGGGATTATAGGGATGATGATCGCATGGGTCCTGACCCGCTAGTAAACGTGCACGACCCTGGCCACAAAAGTTTTTGTAAATTTGAACCATTTGGTTTATGTGTTGTGGTATTGATACCACGACATTTTACAGCACAAATTTTTGTATAGTAAGTAAAGGGATTATAGGGATGATGATCGCATGGGTCCTGACCCGCTAGTGAACGTGCACGACCCTGGCCACAAAAGTTTTTGTAAATTTGAACCATTTCGTTTATGTGTTGTGGTATTTCTACCACGACATTTTACAGCACAAATTTTTGTATAGTAAGTAAAGGGATAATAGGGATGATGATCGCATGGGTTCTGACCCGCTAGTAAACGTGCACGACCCTGGCCACAAAAGTTTTTGTAAATTTGAACCATTTCGTTTATGTGCTGTGGTATTTCTACCACGACATTTTACAGCACAAATTTTTGTATAGTAAGTAAAGGGATTATAGGGATGATGATCGCATGGGTCCTGACCCGCTAGTGAACGTGCACGACCCTGGCCACAAAAGTTTTTGTAAATTTGAACCATTTCGTTTATGTGTTGTGGTATTGATACCACGACATTTTACAGCACAAATTTTTGTATAGTAAGTAAAGGGATAATAGGGATGATGATCGCATGGGTTCTGACCCGCTAGTAAACGTGCACGACCCTGGCCACAAAAGTTTTTGTAAATTTGAACCATTTCGTTTATGTGCTGTGGTATTTCTACCACGACATTTTACAGCAAAAATTTTTGTATAGTAAGTAAAGGGATGATAGGGATGATGACCGCATGGGTCCTGACCCTCTAGTGATCGTGCACGACCCTGGCCACAAAAGTTTTTGTAAATTTGAACCATTTCGTTTATGTGTTGTGGTATTTCTACCACGACATTTTACAGTACAAATTTTTGTATAGTAAGTAAAGGGAAGATAGGTATGATGATCGCATGGGTCCTGACCCGCTAGTGAACGTGCACGACGATGGCCACAAAAGTTTTTGTAAATTTGAACCATTTCGTTTATGTGTTGTGGTATTGATACCACGACATTTTACAGCACAAATTTTTGTATAGTAAGTAAAGGGATTATAGGGATGATGATCGCATAGGTCGTGACCCGCTAGTGAACGTGCACGACCCTGGCCACAAAAGTTTTTTGTAAATTTGAACCATTTCGTTTTTGTATTGTGGTATTCATACCACGACATTTTACAGTACAAATTTTTGTATAGTAAGTAAAGGGATGATAGGGATGATGATCGCATGGGTCCTGACCCGCTAGTGAACGTGCACGACCCTGGCCACAAAAGTTTTTTAAATTTGAACCATTTCGTTTATGTGTTGTGGTATTGATACCACGACATTTTACAGCACAAATTTTGGTATAGTAAGTAAAGGGATGGTAGGGATGATGACCGCATGGGTCCTGACCCGCTAGTGAACGTGCACGACCCTGGCCACAAAAGTTTTGGTAACTTTGAACCATTTCGTTTATGTGTTGTGGTATTGATACCACGACATTTTACAGCACAAATTTTTGTATAGTAAGTAAAGGGATTTTAGGGATGATGATCGCATGGGTCCTGACCCGCTAGTAAACGTGTACGACCCTGGCCACAAAAGTTTTTGTTAATTTGAACCATTTCGTTTGTGTTGTAGTATTGATACCACGTCATTTTACAGCACAAATTTTTGTATAGTAAGTAAAGGGATGATAGGGATGATGATCGCATGGGTCCTGACCCGCTAGTGAACGAGCACGACCCTGGCCACAATAGTTTTTGTTAATTTGAACCATTTTGTTTATGTGTTGTGGTATTGATACCACGATATTTTACAGCACAAATTTTTGTATAGTAAGTAAAGAGATTATAGGGATGATGATCGCATGGGTCCTGACCCGCTAGTAAACGTGCACGACCCTGGTCACAAAAGTTTTTGTAAATTTGAACCATTTCGTTTATGTGTTGTGGTATTGATACCACGACATTTTACAGCACAAATTTTTGTATAGTAAGTAAAGGGATTATAGGGATGATGATCGCATGGATCCAGACCCGCTAGTGAACGTGCACGATTCTGGCCACAAAAGTTTTTTTAAATTTGAACCATTTCGTTTATGTGTTGTGGTATTGATACCACGACATTTTACAGCACAAATTTTTGTATAGTAAGAAAAGGGATGATAGGGATGATGATCGCATGGGTCCTGACCCGCTAGTAAACGTGCACGACCCTGGCCACAAAAGTTGTTGTAAATTTGAACCATTTCGTTTATGTGTTGTGGTATTTCTACCACGACATTTTACAGCACAAATTTTTGTATAGTAAGTAAAGGGGTTATAGGGATGATGATCGCATGGGTCCTGACGCGCTAGTGAACGTGCACGACCCTGGCCACAATAGTTTTTGTTAATTTGAACCATTTCGTTTATGTGTTGTGGTATTGATACCACGACATTTTACAGCACAAATTTTTGTATAGTAAGTAAAGGGATGATAGGGATGATGATCGCATGGGTCCTGAACCGCTAGTGAACGTGCACGACCCTGGCCACAAAAGTTTTTGTAAATTTGAACCATTTCGTTTATGTGTTGTGGTATTGATACCACGACATTTTACAGCACACATTTTTGTATAGTAAGTAAAGGGATGATACGGATGATGATCGCATGGGTCCTGACCCGCTAGTGAACGTGCACGACCCTGGCCACAAAAGTTTTTGTAAATTAGAACCATTTCGTTTATGTTTTGTCGTATTGATACCACGACATTTTACAGCACAAATTTTGTATAGTAAGTAAAGGGATTATAGGGATGATGATCGCATGGGTCCTGACCCGCTAGTAAACGTGCACGACCCTGGCCACAAAAGTTTTTGTAAATTTGAACCATTTCGTTAATGTGTTGTGGTATTGATACCACGACATTTTACAGTACAAATTTTTGTATAGTAAGTAAAGGGATGATAGGGATGATGATCGCATGGGTCCTGACCCGCTAGTGAACGTGCACGACGATGGCCACAAAAGTTTTTGTAAATTTGAACCATTTCGTTTATGTGTTGTGGTATTGATACCACAACATTTTAAAGCACAAATTTTTGTATAGTAAGTAAAGGGATTATAGGGATGATGATCGCATATTTCGTGACCCGCTAGTGAACGTGCACGACCCTGGCCACAAAAGTTTTTGTAAATTTGAACCATTTCGTTTTTGTATTGTGGTATTGATACCACGACATTTTACAGCACAAATTTTTGTATAGTAAGTAAAGGGATGATAGGGATGATGATCGCATGGGTCCTGACCCGCTAGTGAACGTGCACGACTCTGGCCACAAAAGTTTTTTTAAATTTTAACCATTTCGTTTATGTGTTGTGGTATTGATACCACGACATTTTACAGCACAAATTTTTGTATAGTAAGTAAAGGGATGGTAGGGATGATGACCGCATGGGTCCTGACCCGCTAGTGAACGTGCACGACCCTGGCCACAAAAGTTTTGGTAACTTTGAACCATTTCGTATATGTGTTGTGGTATTGATACCACGACTTTTTACAGCACAAATTTTTGTATAGTAAGTAAAGGGATGATAGGGATGATGATCGCATGGGTCCTGACCCGCTACTAAACGTGTACGACCCTGGCCACAAAAGTTTTTGTAAATTTGAACCATTTCGTTTATGTGTTGTAGTATTGATACCACGACATTTTACAGCACAAATTTTTGTATAGTAAGTAAAGGGATGATAGGGATGATGATCGCATGGGTCCTGAACCGCTAGTGAACGAGCACGACCCTGGCCACAAAAGTTTTTGTAAATTTGAACCATTTCGTTTATGTGTTGTGGTATTGATACCACGACATTTTACAGCACAAACTTTTGTATAGTAAGTAATGGGATGATAGGGATGATGATCGAATGGGTCCTGACCCGCTAGTGAACGTGCACGACCCTGGCCACAAAAGTTTTTGTAAATTTGAACCATTTCGTTTATGTGTTGTGGTATTGATACCACGAGATTTTACAGCACAAATTTTTGTATAGTAAGTAAAGGGATGATACGGATGATGATCGCATGGGTCCTGACCCGCTAGTGAACGTGCACGACCCTGGCCACAAAAGTTTTTGTAAATTAGAACCATTTCGTTTATGTTTTGTCGTATTGATACCACGACATTTTACAGCACAAATTTTGTATAGTAAGTAAAGGGATTATAGGGATGATGATCGCATGGGTCCTGACCCGCTAGTAAACGTGCACGACCCTGGACACAAAAGTTTTTGTAAATTTGAACCATTTCGTTTATGTGTTGTGGTATTGATACCACGACATTTTACAGTACAAATTTTTGTATAGTAAGTAAAGGGATGATAGGGATGATCATCGCATGGGTCCTGACCCGCTAGTGAACGTGCACGACCCTGGCCACAAAAGTTTTTGTAACTTTGAACCATTTCGTTTATGTGTTGTGGTATTGATACCACGACATTTTACAGCACAAATTTTTGTATAGTAAGTAAAGGGATTATAGGGATGATGATCGCATGGGTCCTGACCCGCTAGTAAACGTGTACGACCCTGGCCACAAAAGTTTTTGTAAATTTGAACCATTTCGTTTGTGTTGTAGTATTGATGCCACGTCATTTTACAGCACAAATTTTTGTATAGTAAGTAAAGGGATGATAGGGATGATGACCGCATGGGTCCTGACCCGCTAGTGAACGAGCACGACCCTGGCCACAATAGTTTTTGTTAATTTGAACCATTTTGTTTATGTGTTGTGGTATTGATACCACGACATTTTACAGCACAAATTTTTGTATAGTAAGTAAAGGGATTATAGGGATGATGATCGCATGGGTCCTTATCTTCTAGTGAACGTGCACGACCCTGGCCACAAAAGTTTTTGTAAATTTGAACCATTTCCTTTATGTGTTGTGGTATTGATACCACGACATTTTACAGCACAAATTTTTGTATAGTAAGTAAAGGGATTATAGGGATGATGATCGCATGGATCCTGACCTGCTACTGAACGTGCACGACCCTGGCCACAAAAGTTTTTGTAAATTTGAACCATTTCCTTTATGTGTTGTGGTATTGATACCACGACATTTTACAGCACAAATTTTTGTATAGTAAGTAAAGGGATGATAGGGATGATGAGTGCATGGGTCCTGACCCGCTAGTGAACGTGCACGACCCTGGCCACAAAAGTTTTTGTAACTTTGAACGATTTCGTTTATGTGTTGTGGTATTGATACCACGACAGTTTACAGCACAATTCTTTTATAGTAACTAAAGGGATGATAGGGATGATGATCGCATGGGTCCTGATTCGCTAGTGAACGTGCAGGACCCTGGCCACAAAAGTTTTTGTAAATTTGAACCATTTCGTTTATGTTTTGTGGTATTGATACCACGACATTTTACAGCACAAATTTTTGTATAGTAAGTAAAGGGATTATAGGGATGATGATCGCATGGGTCCTGACCCGCTAGTGAACGTGCACGACCCTGGCCACAAAAGTTTTTGTAAATTTGAACCATTTCGTTTATGTGTTGTGGTATTTCTACCACGACATTTTACAGCACAAATTTTTGTATAGTAAGTAAAGGGGTTATAGGGATGATGATCGCATGGGTCCTGACCCGCTAGTGAACGTGCACGACCCTGGCCACAAAAGTTTTTGTAAATTTGAACCATTTCGTTTATGTGTTGAGGTATTTTTACCACGACATTTTACAGCACAAATTTTTGTATAGTAAGTAAAGGGATTATAGGGATGATGATCGCATGGGTCGTGACCCGCTAGTGAACGTGCACGACCCTGGTCACAAAAGTTTTTGTTAATTTGAACCATTTCGTTTATGTGTTGTGGTATTGATACCACGACATTTTACAGCACAAATTTTTGTATAGTAAGTAAAGGGATTATAGGGATGATGATCGCATGGGTCCTGACCCGCTAGTGAACGTGCACGACCCTGGCCACAAAAGTTTTTGTAAATTTGAACCATTTCCTTTATGTGTTGTGGTATTGATACCACGACATTTTACAGCACAATTTTTTGTATAGTAAGTAAAGGGATGATAGGGATGATGATCGCATGGGTCCTGACCCGCTAGTGAACGTGCACGACCCTGGCCACAAAAGTTTAGGTAACTTTGAACCATTTCGTTTATGTGTTGTGGTATTGATACCACGACATTTTACAGCACAAATTTTTGTATAGTAAGTAAAGGGATTATAGGGATGATGATCGCATGGGTCCTGACCCGCTAGTAAACGTGCACGACCCTGGCCACAAAAGTTTTTGTAAATTTGAACCATTTCGTTTATGTGTTGTGGTATTGATACCACGACATTTTACAGCACAAATTTTTGTATAGTAAGTAAAGGGATGATAGGGATGATGATCGCATGGGTCCTGACCCGCTAGTGAACGTGCACGACCCTGGCCACAAAAGTTTAGGTAACTTTGAACCATTTCGTTTATGTGTTGTGGTATTGATACCACGACATTTTACAGCACAAATTTTTGTATAGTAAGTAAAGGGATTATAGGGATGATGATCGCATGGGTCCTTATCTTCTAGTGAACGTGCACGACCCTGGCCACAAAAGTTTTTGTAAATTTGAACCATTTCCTTTATGTGTTGTGGTATTGATACCACGACATTTTACAGCACAAATTTTTGTATAGTAAGTAAAGGGATTATAGGGATGATGATCGCATGGATCCTGACCTGCTACTGAACGTGCACGACCCTGGCCACAAAAGTTTTTGTAAATTTGAACCATTTCCTTTATGTGTTGTGGTATTGATACCACGACATTTTACAGCACAAATTTTTGTATAGTAAGTAAAGGGATGATAGGGATGATGAGTGCATGGGTCCTGACCCGCTAGTGAACGTGCACGACCCTGGCCACAAAAGTTTTTGTAACTTTGAACGATTTCGTTTATGTGTTGTGGTATTGATACCACGACAGTTTACAGCACAATTCTTTTATAGTAACTAAAGGGATGATAGGGATGATGATCGCATGGGTCCTGATTCGCTAGTGAACGTGCAGGACCCTGGCCACAAAAGTTTTTGTAAATTTGAACCATTTCGTTTATGTTTTGTGGTATTGATACCACGACATTTTACAGCACAAATTTTTGTATAGTAAGTAAAGGGATTATAGGGATGATGATCGCATGGGTCCTGACCCGCTAGTGAACGTGCACGACCCTGGCCACAAAAGTTTTTGTAAATTTGAACCATTTCGTTTATGTGTTGTGGTATTTCTACCACGACATTTTACAGCACAAATTTTTGTATAGTAAGTAAAGGGGTTATAGGGATGATGATCGCATGGGTCCTGACCCGCTAGTGAACGTGCACGACCCTGGCCACAAAAGTTTTTGTAAATTTGAACCATTTCGTTTATGTGTTGAGGTATTTTTACCACGACATTTTACAGCACAAATTTTTGTATAGTAAGTAAAGGGATTATAGGGATGATGATCGCATGGGTCGTGACCCGCTAGTGAACGTGCACGACCCTGGTCACAAAAGTTTTTGTTAATTTGAACCATTTCGTTTATGTGTTGTGGTATTGATACCACGACATTTTACAGCACAAATTTTTGTATAGTAAGTAAAGGGATTATAGGGATGATGATCGCATGGGTCCTGACCCGCTAGTGAACGTGCACGACCCTGGCCACAAAAGTTTTTGTAAATTTGAACCATTTCCTTTATGTGTTGTGGTATTGATACCACGACATTTTACAGCACAATTTTTTGTATAGTAAGTAAAGGGATGATAGGGATGATGATCGCATGGGTCCTGACCCGCTAGTGAACGTGCACGACCCTGGCCACAAAAGTTTAGGTAACTTTGAACCATTTCGTTTATGTGTTGTGGTATTGATACCACGACATTTTACAGCACAAATTTTTGTATAGTAAGTAAAGGGATTATAGGGATGATGATCGCATGGGTCCTGACCCGCTAGTAAACGTGCACGACCCTGGCCACAAAAGTTTTTGTAAATTTGAACCATTTCGTTTATGTGTTGTGGTATTGATACCACGACATTTTACAGCACAAATTTTTGTATAGTAAGTAAAGGGATGATAGGGATGATGATCGCATGGGTCCTGACCCTCTAGTGATCGTGCACGACCCTGGTTACAAATTTTTTTTTAAATTTGAACCATTTCGTTTATGTGTTGTGGTATTGATACCACGACATTTTACAGCACAAATTTTTGTATAGTAAGTAAAGGGATTATAGGGATGATGATCGCATGGGTCCTGACCCGCTAGTGAACGTGCACGACCCTGGCCACAAAAGTTTTTGTAAATTTGAACCATTTCGTTTATGTGTTGTGGTATTGATACCACGACATTTTACAGCACAAATTTTTGTATAGTAAGTAAAGGGATTATAGGGATGATGATCGCATGGGTCCTTATCTTCTAGTGAACGTGCACGACCCTGGCCACAAAAGTTTTTGTAAATTTGAACCATTTCCTTTATGTGTTGTGGTATTGATACCACGACATTTTACAGCACAAATTTTTGTATAGTAAGTAAAGGGATTATAGGGATGATGATCGCATGGATCCTGACCTGCTACTGAACGTGCACGACCCTGGCCACAAAAGTTTTTGTAAATTTGAACCATTTCCTTTATGTGTTGTGGTATTGATACCACGACATTTTACAGCACAAATTTTTGTATAGTAAGTAAAGGGATGATAGGGATGATGAGTGCATGGGTCCTGACCCGCTAGTGAACGTGCACGACCCTGGCCACAAAAGTTTTTGTAACTTTGAACGATTTCGTTTATGTGTTGTGGTATTGATACCACGACAGTTTACAGCACAATTCTTTTATAGTAACTAAAGGGATGATAGGGATGATGATCGCATGGGTCCTGATTCGCTAGTGAACGTGCAGGACCCTGGCCACAAAAGTTTTTGTAAATTTGAACCATTTCGTTTATGTTTTGTGGTATTGATACCACGACATTTTACAGCACAAATTTTTGTATAGTAAGTAAAGGGATTATAGGGATGATGATCGCATGGGTCCTGACCCGCTAGTGAACGTGCACGACCCTGGCCACAAAAGTTTTTGTAAATTTGAACCATTTCGTTTATGTGTTGTGGTATTTCTACCACGACATTTTACAGCACAAATTTTTGTATAGTAAGTAAAGGGGTTATAGGGATGATGATCGCATGGGTCCTGACCCGCTAGTGAACGTGCACGACCCTGGCCACAAAAGTTTTTGTAAATTTGAACCATTTCGTTTATGTGTTGAGGTATTTTTACCACGACATTTTACAGCACAAATTTTTGTATAGTAAGTAAAGGGATTATAGGGATGATGATCGCATGGGTCGTGACCCGCTAGTGAACGTGCACGACCCTGGTCACAAAAGTTTTTGTTAATTTGAACCATTTCGTTTATGTGTTGTGGTATTGATACCACGACATTTTACAGCACAAATTTTTGTATAGTAAGTAAAGGGATTATAGGGATGATGATCGCATGGGTCCTGACCCGCTAGTGAACGTGCACGACCCTGGCCACAAAAGTTTTTGTAAATTTGAACCATTTCCTTTATGTGTTGTGGTATTGATACCACGACATTTTACAGCACAATTTTTTGTATAGTAAGTAAAGGGATGATAGGGATGATGATCGCATGGGTCCTGACCCGCTAGTGAACGTGCACGACCCTGGCCACAAAAGTTTAGGTAACTTTGAACCATTTCGTTTATGTGTTGTGGTATTGATACCACGACATTTTACAGCACAAATTTTTGTATAGTAAGTAAAGGGATTATAGGGATGATGATCGCATGGGTCCTGACCCGCTAGTAAACGTGCACGACCCTGGCCACAAAAGTTTTTGTAAATTTGAACCATTTCGTTTATGTGTTGTGGTATTGATACCACGACATTTTACAGCACAAATTTTTGTATAGTAAGTAAAGGGATGATAGGGATGATGATCGCATGGGTCCTGACCCTCTAGTGATCGTGCACGACCCTGGTTACAAATTTTTTTTTAAATTTGAACCATTTCGTTTATGTGTTGTGGTATTGATACCACGACATTTTACAGCACAAATTTTTGTATAGTAAGTAAAGGGATTATAGGGATGATGATCGCATGGGTCCTGACCCGCTAGTGAACGTGCACGACCCTGGCCACAAAAGTTTTTGTAAATTTGAACCATTTCGTTTATGTGTTGTGGTATTGATACCACGACATTTTACAGCACAAATTTTTGTATAGTAAGTAAAGGGATTATAGGGATGATGATCGCATGGGTCCTGACCCGCTAGTGAACGTGCACGACCCTGGCCACAAAAGTTTTTGTAAATTTGAACCATTTGGTTTATGTGTTGTGGTATTTCTACCACGACATTTTACAGCACAAATTTTTGTATAGTAAGTAAAGGGATTATAGGGATGATGATCGCATGGGTCCTGACCCGCTAGTGAACGTGCACGACCCTGGCCACAATAGTTTATGTTAATTTGAACCATTTCGTTTATGTTTTGTGGTATTGATACCACGACATTTTACAGCACAAATTTTTGTATAGTAAGTAAAGGGATTATAGGGATGATGATCGCATGGGTCCTGACCCGCTAGTGAACGTGCACGACCCTGGCCACAAAAGTTTTTGTAAATTTGAACCATTTCCTTTATGTGTTGTGGTATTGATACCACGACATTTTACAGCACAAATTTTTGTATAGTAAGTAAAGGGATGATAGGGATGATGATCGCATGGGTCCTGACCCGCTAGTGAACGTGCACGACCCTGCCCACAAAAGTTTTTGTAACTTTGAACCATTTCGTTTATGTGTTGTGGTATTGATACCACAACATTTTACAGCACAAATTTTTGTATAGTAAGTAAAGGGATGGTAGGGATGATGACCGCATGGGTCCTGACCCGCTAGTGAACGTGCACGACCCTGGCCACAAAAGTTTTGGTAACTTTGAACCATTTCGTTTATGTGTTGTGGTATTGATACCACGACATTTTACAGTACAAATTTTTGTATAGTAAGTAAAGGGATGATAGGGATGATGATCGCATGGGTCCTGACCCGCTAGTGAACGTGCACGACGATGGCCACAAAAGTTTTTGTAAATTTGAACCATTTCGTTTATGTGTTGTGGTATTGATACCACAACATTTTACAGCACAAATTTTTGTATAGTAAGTAAAGGGCTTATAGGGATGATGATCGCATATTTCGTAACCCGCTAGTGAACGTGCACGACCCTGGCCACAAAAGTTTTTGTAAATTTGAACCATTTCGTTTTTGTATTGTGGTATCGATACCACGACATTTTACAGCACAAATTTTTGTATAGTAAGTAAAGGGATGATAGGGATGATGATCGCATGGGTCCTGACCCGCTAGTGAACGTGCACGACTCTGGCCACAAAAGTTTTTTAAATTTGAACCATTTCGTTTATGTGTTGTGGTATTGATACCACAACATTTTACAGCACAAATTTTTGTATAGTAAGTAAAGGGATGGTAGGGATGATGACCGCGTGGGTCCTGACCCGCTAGTGAACGTGCACGACCCTGGCCACAAAAGTTTTGGTAACTTTGAACCATTTCGTTTATGTGTTGTGGTATTGATACCACGACTTTTTACAGCACAAATTTCTGTATAGTAAGTAAAGGGATGATAGGAATGATGATCGCATGGGTCCTGACCCGCTACTAAACGTGTACGACCCTGGCCACAAAAGTTTTTGTAAATTTGAACCATTTCGTTTATGTGTTGTAGTATTGATACCACGACATTTTACAGCACAAATTTTTGTATAGTAAGTAAAGGGATGATAGGGATGATGATCGCATGGGTCCTGAACCGCTAGTGAACGAGCACGACCCTGGCCACAAAAGTTTTTGTAAATTTGAACCATTTCGTTTATGTGTTGTGGTATTGATACCACGACATTTTACAGCACAAACTTTTGTATAGTAAGTAAAGGGATGATAGGGATGATGATCGCATGGGTCCTGACCCGCTAGTGAACGTGCACGACCCTGGCCACAAAAGTTTTTGAAAATTTAACCATTTCGTTTATGTGTTGTGGTATTGATACCACGACATTTTACAGCACAAATTTTTGTATAGTAAGTAAAGGGATGATAGGGATGATGATCGCATGGGTCCTGACCCGCTAGTGAACGTGCACGACCCTGGCCACAAAAGTTTTTGTAAATTAGAACAATTTCGTTTATGTTTTGTCGTATTGATACCACGACATTTTACAGCACAAATTTTGTATAGTAAGTAAAGGGATTATAGGGATGATGATCGCATGGGTCCTGACCCGCTAGTAAACGTGCACGACCCTGGCCACAAAAGTTTTTGTAAATTTGAACCATTTCGTTTATGTGTTGTGGTATTGATACCACGACATTTTACAGCACAAATTTTTGTATAGTAAGTAAAGGGATGATAGGGATGATGATCGCATGGGTCCTGACCCTCTAGTGATCGTGCACGACCCTGGCCACAAAAGTTTTTGTAAATTTGAACCATTTCGTTTATGTGTTGTGGTATTGATACCACGACATTTTACAGCACAAATTTTTGTATAGTAAGTAAAGGGATGATAGGGATGATGATCGCATGGGTCCTGACCCGCTAGTGAACGTGCACGACCCTGGCCACAAAAGTTTTTGTAACTTTGAACCATTTCGTTTATGTGTTGTGGTATTGATACCACGACAGTTTACAGCACAATTCTTTTATAGTAAGTAAAGGGATGATAGGGATGATGATCGCATGGGTCCTGACCCGCTAGTGAACGTGCACGACCCTGGCCACAAAAGTTTTTGTAAATTTGAACCATTTCGTTTATGTTTTGTGGTATTGATACCACGACATTTTACAGCACAAATTTTTGTATAGTAAGTAAAGGGATGATAGGGATGATGATCGCATGGGTCCTGACCCGCTAGTGAACGTGCACGACCCTGGCCACAAAAGTTTTTGTAAATTTGAACCATTTCGTTTATGTGTTTTGGTATTTCTACCACGACATTTTACAGCACAAATTTTTGTATAGTAAGTAAAGGGGTTATAGGGATGATGATCGCATGGGTCCTGACCCGCTAGTGAACGTGCACGACCCTGGCCACAAAATTATTTTAAAATTTGAACCATTTCGTTTGTGTTGTGGTATTGATACCACGACATTTTACAGCACAAATTTTTGTATAGTAAGTAAAGGGATGATAGGGATGATGATCGCATGGGTCCTGACCCGCTAGTGAACGTGCACGACCCTGGCCACAAAAGTTTTTGTAAATTTGAACCATTTCGTTTATGTGTTGTGGTATTGATACCACGACATTTTACAGCACAAATTTTTGTATAGTAAGTAAAGGGATGATAGGGATGATGATCGCATGGGTCCTGACCCGCTAGTGAACGTGCACGACCCTGGCCACAAAAGTTTTTGTAACTTTGAACCATTTCGTTTATGTGTTGTGGTATTGATACCACGACAGTTTACAGCACAATTCTTTTATAGTAAGTAAAGGGATGATAGGGATGATGATCGCATGGGTCCTGACCCGCTAGTGAACGTGCACGACCCTGGCCACAAAAGTTTTTTTAAATTTGAAGCATTTCGTTTATGTGTTGTGGTATTGATACCACGACATTTTACAGCACAAATTTTTGTATAGTAAGTAAAGGGGTTATAGGGATGATGATCGCATGGGTCCTGACCCGCTAGTGAACGTGCACGACCCTGGCCACAATAGTTTTTGTTAATTTGAACCATTTCGTTTATGTGTTGTGGTATTGATACCACGACATTTTACAGCACAAATTTTTGTATAGTAAGTAAAGGGATTATAGGGATGATGATCGCATGGGTCCTGACCCGCTAGTGAACGTGCACGACCCTGGCCACAAAAGTTTTTGTAAATTTGAACCATTTCCTTTATGTGTTGTGGTATTGATACCACGACATTTTACAGCACAAATTTTTGTATAGTAAGTAACGGGATGATAGGGATGATGATCGCATGGGTCCTGACCCGCTAGTGAACGTGCACGACCCTGGCCACAATAGTTTGTGTTAATTTGAACCATTTCGTTTATGTTTTGTGGTATTGATACCACGACATTTTACAGTACAAATTTTTGTATAGTAGGTAAAGGGATGATAGGGATGATGATCGCATGGGTCCTGACCCGCTAGTGAACGTGCACGACCCTGGCCACAAAAGTTTTTGTAAATTTGAACCATTTCGTTTATGTGTTGTGGTATTGATACCACGACATTTTACAGCACAAATTTTTGTATAGTAAGTAAAGGGATGATAGGGATGATGATCGCATGGGTCCTGACCCGCTAGTGAACGTGCACGACCCTGGCCACAAAAGTTTTTTTAAATTTGAACAATTTCGTTTATGTGTTGTGGTATTGATACCACGACATTTTACAGCACAAATTTTTGTATAGTAAGTAAAGGGGTTAAAAGG
This sequence comes from Thermobia domestica, assembly GCF_964235325.1. Taxonomy (NCBI): domain Eukaryota; kingdom Metazoa; phylum Arthropoda; class Insecta; order Zygentoma; family Lepismatidae; genus Thermobia; species Thermobia domestica. The sequence continues at coordinate 262,721,744 of NC_137458.1, read as the reverse complement.
ATGATGACCGCATGGGTCTTGACCCGCTAGTGAACGTGCACGACCCTGGCCACAAAAGTTTTGGTAACTTTGAACCATTTCGTTTATGTGTTGTGGTATTGATACCACGACTTTTTACAGCACAAATTTTTGTATAGTAAGTAAAGGGATGATAGGGATGATGATCGCATTGGTCCTGACCCGCTACTAAACGTGTACGACACTGGCCACAAAAGTTTTTGTAAATTTGAACCATTTCGTTTATGTGTTGTAGTATTGATACCACGACATTTTACAACACAAATTTTTGTATAGTAAGTAAAGGGATGATAGGGATGATGATCGCATGGGTCCTTAACCGCTAGTGAACGAGCACGACCCTGGCCACAAAAGTTTTTGTAAATTTGAACCATTTCGTTTATGTGTTGTGGTATTGATACCACGACATTTTACAGCACAAATTTTTGTATAGTAAGTAAAGGGATGATAGGGATGTTGATCGCATGGGTCGTGACCCGCTAGTGAACGTGCACGACCCTGGCCACAAAAGTTTTTGTAAATTAGAACCATTTCGTTTATGTTTTGTCGTATTGATACCACGACATTTTACAGCACAAATTTTTGTATAGTAAGTAAAGGGATATTAGGGATGATGATCGCATGGGTCCTGACCCGCTACTAAACGTGCACGACCCTGGCCACAAAAGTTTTTGTAAATTTGAACCATTTCGTTTATGTGTTGTAGTATTGATACCACGACATTTTACAGCACAAATTTTTTTAAAGTAAGTAAAGGGATGATAGGGATGATGATCGCATGGGTCCTGACCCGCTACTAAACGTGTACGACCCTGGCCACAAAAGTTTTTGTAAATTTGAACCATTTCGTTTATGTGTTGTAGTATTGATACCACGACATTTTACAGCACAAATTTTTGTATAGTAAGTAAAGGGATGATAGGGATGATGATCGCATGGGTCCTGACCCGCTAGTGAACGTGCACGACCCTGGCCACAAAAGTTTTTTTAAATTTGAACCATTTCGTTTATGTGTTGTGGTATTGATACCACGACATTTTACAGCACAAATATTTGTATAGTAAGTAAAGGGATGGTAGGGATGATGACCGCATGGGTCCTGACCCGATAGTGAACGTGCACGACCCTGGCCACAAAAGTTTTGGTAACTTTGAACCATTTCGTTTATGTGTTGTGGTATTGATACCACGACATTTTACACACAAATTTTTGTGTAGTAAGTAAAGGGATTATAGGGATGATGATCGCATGGGTCCTGACCAGCTAGTAAACGTGCACGACCCTGGCCACAAAAGTTTTTGTAAATTTGAACCATTTCGTTTATGTGTTGTGGTATTTCTACCACGACATTTTACAGCACAAATTTTTGTATAGTAAGTAAAGGGGTTAAAAGGATGATGATCGCATGGGTCCTGACCCGCTAGTGAACGTGCACGACCCTGGCCACAATAGTTTTTGTTAATTTGAACCATTTCGTTTATGTGTTGTGGTATTGATACCACGACATTTTACAGCACAAATTTTTGTATAGTAAGTAAAGGGATGATAGGGATGATGATCGCATGGGTCCTGAACCGCTAGTGAACGTGCACGACCCTGGCCACAAAAGTTTTTGTAAATTTGAACCATTTCTTTTATGTGTTGTGGTATTGATACCACGACATTTTACAGCACAAATTTTTGTATAGTAAGTAAAGGGATGATAGGGATGATGATCGCATGGGTCTAGACCCGCTAGTGAACGTGCACGACCCTGGTCACAAAAGTTTTGGTAACTTTGAACCATTTCGTTTATGTGTTGTGGAATTGATACCACGACATTTTACAGCACAAATTTTTGTATAGTAAGTAAAGGGATTATAGGGATGATGATCGCATGGGTCCTGGCCCGCTAGTAAACGTGCACGACCCTGGCCAGAAAAGTTTTTTTAAATTTGAAGCATTTCGTTTATGTGTTGTGGTATTGATACCACGACATTTTACAGCACAAATTTTTGTATAGTAAGGAAAGGGATGATAGGGATGATGATCGCATGGGTCCTGACCCTCTAGTGATCGTGCACGACCCTGGCCACAAAAGTTTTTGTAAATTTGAACCATTTCGTTAATGTGTTGTGGTATTGATACCACGACATTTTACAGTACAAATTTTTGTATAGTAAGTAAAGGGATGATAGGGATGATGATCGCATGGGTCCTGACCCGCTAGTGAACGTGCACGACGATGGCCACAAAAGTTTTTGTAAATTTGAACCATTTCGTTTATGTGTTGTGGTATTGATACCACAACATTTTACAGCACAAATTTTTGTATAGTAAGTAAAGGGATTATAGGGATGATGATCGCATATTTCGTGACCCGCTAGTGAACGTGCACGACCCTGGCCACAAAAGTTTTTGTAAATTTGAACCATTTCGTTTTTGTATTGTGGTATTGATACCACGACATTTTACAGCACAAATTTTTGTATAGTAAGTAAAGGGATGATAGGGATGATGATCGCATGGGTCCTGACCCGCTAGTGAACGTGCACGACTCTGGCCACAAAAGTTTTTTAAATTTGAACCATTTCGTTTATGTGTTGTGGTATTGATACCACGACTTTTTACAGCACAAATTTTTGTATAATAAGTAAAGGGATGATAGGGATGATGATCGCATGGGTCCTGACCCGCTACTAAACGTGTACGACCCTGGCCACAAAAGTTTTTGTAAATTTGAACCATTTCGTTTATGTGTTGTAGTATTGATACCACGACATTTTACAGCAAAAATTTTTGTATAGTAAGTAAAGGGATGATAGGGATGATGATCGCATGGGTCCTGAACCGCTAGTGAACGAGCACGACCCTGGCCACAAAAGTTTTTGTAAATTTGAACCATTTCGTTTATGTGTTGTGGTATTGATACCACGACATTTTACAGCACAAACCTTTGTATAGTAAGTAAAGGGATGATAGGGATGATGATCGCATGGGTCCTGACCCGCTAGTGAACGTGCACGACCCTGGCCACAAAAGTTTTTGAAAATTTAACCATTTCGTTTATGTGTTGTGGTATTGATACCACGACATTTTACAGCACAAATTTTTGTATAGTAAGTAAAGGGATGATAGGGATGATGATCGCATGGGTCCTGACCCGCTAGTGAACGTGAACGACCCTGGCCACAAAAGTTTTTGTAAATTAGAACCATTTCGTTTATGTTTTGTCGTATTGATACCACGACATTTTACAGCACAAATTTTGTATAGTAAGTAAAGGGATTATAGGGATGATGATCGCATGGGTCCTGACCCGCTAGTAAACGTGCACGACCCTGGCCACAAAAGTTTTTGTAAATTTGAACCATTTCGTTTATGTGTTGTGGTATTGATACCACGACATTTTACAGCACAAATTTTTGTATAGTAAGTAAAGGGATGATAGGGATGATGATCGCATGGGTCCTGAACCTCTAGTGATCGTGCACGACCCTGGCCACAAAAGTTTTTGTAAATTTGAACCATTTCGTTTATGTGTTGTGGTATTGATACCACGACATTTTACAGCACAAATTTTTGTATAGTAAGTAAAGGGATGATAGGGATGATGATCGCATGGGTCCTGACCCGCTAGTGAACGTGCACGACCCTGGCCACAAAAGTTTTTGTAACTTTGAACCATTTCGTTTATGTGTTGTGGTATTGATACCACGACAGTTTACAGCACAATTCTTTTATAGTAAGTAAAGGGATGATAAGGATGATGATCGCATGGGTCCTGACCCGCTAGTGAACGTGCACGACCCTGGCCACAAAAGTTTTTGTAAATTTGAACCATTTCGTTTATGTTTTGTGGTATTGATACCACGACATTTTACAGCACAAATTTTTGTATAGTAAGTAAAGGGATGATAGGGATGATGATCGCATGGGTCCTGACCCGCTAGTGAACGTGCACGACACTGGCCACAAAAGTTTTTGTAAATTTGAACCATTTCGTTTATGTGTTTTGGTATTTCTACCACGACATTTTACAGCACAAATTTTTGTATAGTAAGTAAAGGGGTTATAGGGATGATGATCGCATGGGTCCTGACCCGCTAGTGAACGTGCACGACCCTGGCCAAAAAAGTTTTTTAAATTTGAACCATTTCGTTTATGTGTTGTGGTATTGATACCACGACATTTTACAGTACAAATTTTTGTATAGTAGGTAAAGGGATGATAGGGATGATGATCGCATGGGTCCTGACCCGCTAGTGAACGTGCACGACGATGGCCACAAAAGTTTTTGTAAATTTGAACCATTTCGTTTATGTGTTGTGGTATTGATACCACGACATTTTACAACACAAATTTTTGTATAGTAAGTAAAGGGATTATAGGGATGATGATCGCATATTTCCTGACCCGCTAGTGAACGTACACGACCCTGGCCACAAAAGTTTTTGTAAATTTGAACCATTTCGTTTTTGTATTGTGGTATTGATACCACGACATTTTACAGCACAAATTTTTGTATAGTAAGTAAAGGGATGATAGGGATGATGATCGCATGGGTCCTGACCCGCTAGTGAATGTGCACGACCCTGGCCACAAAAGTTTTTTTTAAATTTGAACCATTTCGTTTATGTGTTGTGGTATTGATACCACGACATTTTACAGCACAAATTTTTGTATAGTAAGTAAAGGGATGATAGGGATGATGATCGCATGGGTCCTTAACCGCTAGTGAACGAGCACGACCCTGTCCACAAAAGTTTTTGTAAATTTGAACCATTTCGTTTATGTGTTGTGGTATTGATACCACGACATTTTACAGCACAAATTTTTGTATAGTAAGTAAAGGGATGATAGGGATGTTGATCGCATGGGTCGTGACCCCCTAGTGAACGTGCACGACCCTGGCCAGAAAAGTTTTTGTAAATTAGAACCATTTCGTTTATGTTTTGTCGTATTGATACCACGACATTTTACAGCACAAATTTGTGTATAGTAAGTAAAGGGATTATAGGGATGATGATCGCATGGGTCCTGACCCGCTAGTAAACGTGCACGACCCTGGCCACAAAAGTTTTTGTAAATTTGAACCATTTCGTTTATGTGTTGTAGTATTGATACCACGACATTTTACAGCACAAATTTTTGTATAGTAAGTAAAGGGATGATAGGGATGATGATCGCATGGGTCCTGACCCGCTACTAAACGTGTACGACCCTAGCCACAAAAGTTTTTGTAAATTTGAACCATTTCGTTTATGTGTTGTAGTATTGATACCACGACATTTTACAGCACAAATTTTTGTATAGTAAGTGAAGGGATGATAGGGATGATGACCGCATGGGTCCTGACCCGCTACTAAACGTGTACGACCCTGGCCACAAAAGTTTTTGTAAATTTGAACCATTTCGTTTATGTGTTGTAGTATTGATACCACGACATTTTACAGCCCAAATTTTTGTATTGTAAGTAAAGGGATGATAGGGATGATGATCGCATGGGTCCTGACCCGCTAGTGAACGTACACGACCCTGGCCACAAAAGTTTTTTAAATTTGAACCATTTCGTTTATGTGTTGTGGTATTGATACCACGACATTTTACAGCACAAATTTTTGTATAGTAAGTAAAGGGATGGTAGGGATGATGACCGCATTGGTCCTGACCCGCTAGTGAACGTGCACGACCCTGGCCACAAAAGTTTTGGTAACTTTGAACCATTTCGTTTATGTGTTGTGGTATTGATACCACGACATTTTACAGCACAAATTTTTGTATAGTAAGTAAAGGGATGGTAGGGATGATGACCGCATGGGTCCTGACCCGCTAGTGAACGTGCACGACCCTGGCCACAAAAGTTTTGGTAACTTTAAACCATTTCGTTTATGTGTTGTGGTATTGATACCACGACATTTTACAGCACAAATTTTTGTATAGTAAGTAAAGGGATTATAGGGATGATGATCGCATGGGTCCTGACCCGCTAGTGAACGTACACGACCCTGGCCACAAAAGTTTTTTAAATTTGAACCATTTCGTTTATGTGTTGTGGTATTGATACCACGACATTTTACAGCACAAATTTTTGTATAGTAAGTAAAGGGATGGTAGGGATGATGACCGCATGGGTCCTGACCCGCTAGTGAACGTGCACGACCCTGGCCACAAAAGTTTTGGTAACTTTGAACCATTTCGTTTATGTGTTGTGGTATTGATACCACGACATTTTACAGCACAAATTTTTGTATAGTAAGTAAAGGGATTATAGGGATGATGATCGCATGGGTCCTGACCCGCTAGTAAACGTGTACGACCCTGGCCACAAAAGTTTTTGTTAATTTGAACCATTTCGTTTGTGTTGTAGTATTGATACCACGTCATTTTACACCACAAATTTTTGTATAGTAAGTAAAGGGATGATAGGGATGATGATCGCATGGGTCCTGACCCGCTAGTGAACGAGCACGACCCTGGCCACAATAGTTTTTGTTAATTTGAACCATTTTGTTTATGTGTTGTGGTATTGATACCACGATATTTTACAGCACAAATTTTTGTATAGTAAGTAAAGGGATTATAGGGATGATGATCGCATGGGTCCTGACCCGCTAGTGAACGTGCACGACCCTGGCCACAAAAGTTTTTGTAAATTTGAACCATTTCTTTTATGTGTTGTGGTATTGATACCACGACATTTTACAGCACAAATTTTTGTATAGTAAGTAAAGGGATTATAGGGATGATGATCGCATGGATCCTGACCCGCTAGTGAACGTGCACGATTCTGGCCACAAAAGTTTTTTTAAATTTGAACCATTTCGTTTATGTGTTGTGGTATTGATACCACGACATTTTACAGCACAAATTCTTGTATAGTAAGAAAAGGGATGATGATCGCATGGGTCCTGACCCGCTAGTAAACGTGCACGACCCTGGCCACAAAAGTTTTTGTAAATTTGAACCATTTCGTTTATGTGTTGTGGTATTTCTACCACGACATTTTACAGCACAAATTTTTGTATAGTAAGTAAAGGGGTTATAGGGATGATGATCGCATGGGTCCTGACCCGCTAGTGAACGTGCACGACCCTGGCCACAATAGTTTTTGTTAATTTGAACCATTTCGTTTATGTGTTGTGGTATTGATACCACGACATTTTACAGCACAAATTTTTGTATAGTAAGTAAAGGGATGATAGGGATGATGATCGCATGGGTCCTGAACCGCTAGTGAACGTGCACGACCCTGGCCACAAAAGTTTTTGTAAATTTGAACCATTTCCTTTATGTGTTGTGGTATTGATACCACGACATTTTACAGCACAAATTTTTGTATAGTAAGTAAAGGGATGATAGGGATGATGATCGAATGGGTCCTGACCCGCTAGTGATCGTGCACGACCCTGGCCACAAAAGTTTTTGTAAATTTGAACCATTTCGTTTATGTGTTGTGGTATTGATACCACGACATTTTACAGTACAAATTTTTGTATAGTAAGTAAAGGGATGATAGGGATGATCGCATGGGTCCTGACCCGCTAGTGAACGTGCACGACGATGGCCACAAAAGTTTTTTGTAAATTTGAACCATTTCGTTTATGTGTTGTGGTATTGATACCACGACATTTTACAGCACAAATTTTTGTATAGTAAGTAATGGGATTATAGGGAGGATGATCGCATGGGTCGTGACCCGCTAGTGAACGTGCACGACCCTGGCCACAGAAATTTTTGTAAATTTGAACCATTTCGTTTATGTGTTGTGGTATTGATACCACGACATTTTACAGCACAAATTTTTGTATAGTAAGTAAAGGGATGATAGGGATGATGATCACATGGGTCGTGACCCGCTAGTGAACGTGGATGACCCTGGCCACAAAAGTTTTTATAAATTTGAACCATTTGGTTTATGTATTGTGGTATTGATACCACGACATTTTACAGCACAAATTTGTGTATAGTAAGTAAAGGGATGATAGGGATGATGATCGCATGGGTCCTGACCCGCTAGTGAACGTGGATGACCCTGGCCACAAAAGTTTTTGTAAATTTGAACTTTTTTGTTTATGTCTTTTGGTATTGATACCATGGCATTTAGCACACAAAATTTTGTATATTATGTAAAGGGATGATAGGGATGATGATTGCGTGGGTCCTTTTCAGCGTGGAGTAAGCTTGCTTTTGGATTATATTTTTCTACATTTTAACTTTGTAGTGCTTGCAACCCTGTGTATTGTGTGAATGACCTTGAACGTCCTTAGTTTTTTGGCTGGATTTTGTGGCTAAGATGGGCGAGGTTCTGGTGGTTATAATCTAAAACTTACAGAGATCTTTTAATAATATTAAATAAATAGAATTAATTTTTCCTATTGATTTCGCATGAAGGAAAACACATTTCATAGCTATTAAAAGTACAGAAATGCAGCATCATATCAAAAAACCCTCACGTGCTTAAGTTTTTCCGCGGTAGTAAAATTTCATCTCCAGCTCTTTGGAAACCAAGCATCGGAGAAAGGTCACTTTTTCTCCCAATGATGACAGATAGGAACACTGAAACAGAAAAATAAAAATAGAAATCATGAACAATCATAGTGCAATTTTTCAGGTGGGGAGAAAAAGAAAAAAATAATTACGTCATTTGTAAGTACAATCAGTACGCAATAAAACGATTGGTTACTGTACTCGCTTGCATGAAGTCACTTATTCTCAATAATTCACTTTTAACGGCCTTCCATACAGCAAAATTAAACTACCATTAATTCAAGTTAGTCTGTAATACCTTAACTTTTGATTTTATTGCAGCTATTAACTCTGATTGTTCAGGAGGATCAAAGAATTTGGAGGATATAAGACTTTATACATACACGTTCATGAAAAATAATTCTGAAACGCTCATAGTAGGTTAGATTACGTATGTGCTCACAATATAAAATACCACTCCAAGATCAACTTTATGATGTGAGCTAAAGGTGACGATCAAGTATATTGATACGATATCAACTGATGCAAAAAAGAACTTTCAGTTTGATGTCCCACGGTTATGTCGTCTAGGCTAAAGGAGACGGTGATGATGAAGAATGAATGAACTGGTGGGCTGATGAAAGTGGGAGGAAACGGTAGAACCCCGAGGAAACCCACGAACATGGTGTTTGTCCACTACAAAGTTCACTTGGCGGGGGCTGGGATCATAACTGATGCTATGAAAGAAAGAACTTTCTAATAATAAAATAATATAGCTAATCGTTTATCAAACACAACTAGACAACGATAGAAATTATTATCTCTCACTACTGCTATGTAACCTACAAAAAAAGTAAAAATTCCGCATTTACATATCGTGACAGAAATACGCTATCGGATGCAGCAATCTGACAAGCTGCACACAGGTAGAACTAAGCAGATGTATCATTCTACTGTCATAAGAAATTTCATCCTGATTGGAAACGATTTACTAAGTTAAATTTATGATGAAATTCGAAACATGTATTAGCATTTCAAAATATGTCAAAAATAAAGTGAAAATTACAAACAAAATGGTGTATAACTTTTGTATTCCAAAAGATCCCAAACTCAGAGCATAACGCTGGCTCCCTCACTTGTTACTGGAGTATTTTAAAAAGTAAGACTTCTAGAACCAGAATTCTGTCACAATCAGTAGGGTGAAAATCGTCACATTATTTGTTTCGAGCAGTGTTAGAAGTTGTGGTAATAATAATAATAATAATAATAATAATAATAATAATAATAATAATAATAATAATAATAATAATAATAACATATACTTCTCTTTGGTGAAAATTATATTTTACCCCTCTGTTGAGAAAAATATTTTCGGGAGGAGTACTTTTACGCATTCAAAGCAGCGAGAACGCAATAACATGTGATACATTCCATATTTAAGCTTTCCTTATATATAAGTACTTAAGTCAAATACAATAATTGCTGAAGTAATAAAAATTAATAAACAAGGAAATCTTTAAAAATCTAAAATAATAAATAAATAGAGTGTGTCTGAAGAAGACAAGGGTAGTTGCTGAAACAGTTACATTAAAATAAAAGTGGGGCTGTGGTGGCTCGGATAAAGCGTTCACCTCTGGTGCCTGGGGCCCTGGTTCGATCCCAGCTCACGCCAAGCGGCTCTGTGTTGGACAAACACCATGTGCGTGGGTTTCCTTGGAGTTCTACAATTTCTTCCCACATAGTTCATTACACAATTTAATTCATTTCTCATCACCGTCTCCCTTAGCCTCAGCGCCTGATCGTGGAACGCTAAATCGAATACTTCATTTACATAAACGTATTGCCTTGTTTAGCAATTATTTTATTTTAGTTAAGTACTAATAAAATATTACTATTTTCTTTCTTTCCTTCTTGCTCGGCATTTTCTTACATGGGTATTATAAAATAACATGTCAGAAACTCACCTATCACACCTTCGGTGTATAAGTCATCCTCCATAGTAATATTATTTCTAAAGCAGCTCGATGAGCAGAAAGGGGTGAGAGTCACGGCTTCAAGTTCAGTTAAGAAAGATTCCGTGCTTGGTGGTCTGCTGATCAATTCATCATTTGCAGGAGCATTGGCCACACACTCTAGAAAGTGGGAGTACATGCAAGTCTTGTTTTTGCAAATAACATGTATTTACAGCTAGGCCTATTACAACGACTAACGGATTCGATTCCCGGTGGGGCCACTCGGTCGAAAAAGTGTAAAACGCTTTTTCAGGCCAGCCACCCTGAATGAGGTTTTTCCTGGCTTTTCCTCATTCACACCATTCAAATGCCGGGGTGGTACCTAACTTATAGGTCCCAGGCCGCTTCCTTCCTTCCCCAATCCTTTCTTCCTTCCCTTTCCCCGGATCGTGTGCTCGCTGAGGAACGTCATCCCTCAAAAACGTGAAGGAGTAAATGGTCTTAGATGCCGAAAGCCCAGAAATCTAAAATCCTGTCCTACAACGACTAAATACATTTAACATGAAATGTAGCGGTTTAATTTCATGTAAAGAGTAAAGTGAGCTTTTTGTTATATTTTGAATTTAAAAAAACCTAAGAACATATAGAAAAGAAAATGAGTTAGCAGGAAAATATCAGCCATAAATTTCACATGCTTTCTGTTCTGGATATTTTCAGCGTAAAGGACGGTGTGAAGAAGAAATATTTTATAAGAATACCATGCTATAAGAAAAACAATTACATCTCATTCATTCTGAATATACGTTTTCATAATTATTTTTAAAAGTTAAATTTAAATAAATTACAGATCGTAATGAACAGAAAAGTTTACCCAAACTGTTCTAATGAAACAATTTCTTGTTTTGCACATGCACTACCAATACTGGTACAATTTCGTTCGAAATTAAATTTATATACCAACCCAGAGTTCGAAATAGTCCTAAACTGAGTGCGGGAATGGTTACTTCTTAAATGGAAAGATACGTAAAATAAATATTGACAAACTTGTGGACAGATAGATTTTATGGATTGTTGTCTGCCAGTTGTTAACGTAGCAGGGATCGGATTTGAGAACGGAGTGAGAACGCAAAATATCGCATCTTGAAAACAAAGAACACAAATGACTACCTGCGTTTTCGAAGGTGGACATTTTCTGAGCAAAAACACCAAGGCAAGTAATTTCTTGCTATATATTGCTTTATTTAAATTCTGCAACGTAAAAAAATCTTACATTTATAATACAAGCTTAAAAAAATCAAGAGTTCCAACTCTGGGATGGGTATTATTTTTTTAACATTCCAACTCTGGGAATGGCAGCCGTCACCTCTGGATCCGCCCCTGTTGTGTACACAGCGTCATTCTGCCAGCAGTAGATATGTAAGCCCCGAAGCAATGAGGTATGTTTCTTTTTACTGATGGGGCTGCAGTGCCTCAGTGGTAGAGTGTTCACTTCTAGTGCGTGTGGTCCCTGGTTCGATCCCAGCTCGTGCCAAGTGGACTTTGTAGTGGACAAACACCATGTGCCTGGTTTTCACACTCTCCCGTTTTCGCCCCCTTTCTTCATACCACCAATTTTCACTTTTCATTATAGCATCTTCCTTAGCCTCGGTGCCTTATCCTGGGGCGTGAAACTAAATATTTAATTTCATTTCTTTTTAATGATGAGGATGTTGTGTTCTACCTGAAAGCAGGTTTTTGACACAAAGAGACTTCCATTGTTAATGCACGCATAAATATTTGGAGGATATTCTCTAGGTCAAGAGCTCGCTTAAATACATCTGACTGGGACCACCACCAGCCCCCAACCACGGACCATTAATAGGACATTTGTTTTCCTTTGAATCGTTTCACGATTAGCAGTGGAACTCATAATAATGTAGTCATGTAGAAGATACTTAATTGAGTTGGAATATATTTTCTTGAAATTCAGTGGCAACATTGATCAGTATCCATCATCACATGCTGGCACAGGAGCCTAGAATGCGAGGGAGCTATCTACTCAATTAATGAACAAAATATTCGAACACTGTCAAAAACCGTTACATTATTATGATTCCCACACCCAATTCTGTGGCACAGCTACGGTAGCCAAGTGTCTTGTGAGGGTACGTTGGTGCGACAGGACGATGGTCGCAGTTTGAAATGCTCTCAACTGGGGTAATATCCTCCCACTGATTATGCACATATATAATGGGGGCACTACTTTAACAAACGAGTCTATGAAATATACATCGATTTTGTGGATTTTTTCACTAGATTTAAGGCACTAGTGTTGCAAACGGCTAAAGAAAACATAACTGAGTGAGCGTAGGGGTTAGAACTTCCATAGGGCTCGTTGTTTCTAACTTTGAAGTCATACACGATTGGCATTGCAATCAATGCCGAGGGTCATTTACCAAAGGGGTACCCTCGAGCAGACGGTTCTACCTAACAGAAAATTCGTAGGTAACATATGATGTGAAATATATTTTTGTCAAGGAATGAAAGTATGAATTTAAGTAATTACTGTCAGTACACATTAAATTGAAATGAATTTTGGGCTTTACTCGATCAGACGGTTCTACCAAATTTTGACATATTTCTTAGTTTCATAACAGGTTAGAACAATGTATTTCTTTTAGCAGAGCATGAACTAAATCAGAAGCTCCATTTGTGCTTGCAGATTTACTTCAGGAGGCCTCAGTACAAATAGAGCGTGGACGTAAAGCATAACAATGTCAGTGAATAAAACACGAACCAATTTACATCAGCTGACCACTAAAAAGCAGGAATGCTATATAACCGAGTCAGGATAGGAGCACAGCAAGAAAGCCCGAGCAGCAGCGACGGGAAGTACACGTATAAACGAGGATAGTGTAAAAACACACTTATATATACGATGCTTTCACTGATCACTTAAAATTCATTTCAATCTGCTGTACACTGACAGTAATTGTTTTTTTCACACTCTCATTCCTTCACGAAAAATGTTTCTCATAATATTTTGCCTACAAATTTTCTATTTGGTAGAACCGTCTGCTCGAATGAAGCAGACTTTTGAGTGATAGTGAAACCATTGTAAGCGTAAGTGTGCTTTTCAACTTTCCTTGTTTATATGTATAGTCCATATAGTCCACGTCACTGACGTGTCTGCTCCCTACGGACGCACCCCCTCGTTGCCGCTCGGGCCCTCTTGTTGTGCTCCTGATCGGACTCGAATAGAATGCATTTGCTTTTTAGTGGGCATCTAGCAAAAGTTCGTTCACGTTTTGTGCATTGTGCTTAATATGCCATACGTCTACTCTGCATTTATACTAACCCCCGTGAAGTATATCTGCAAGTAATAATGGAGCTCCTCACTTAGTGTATGAAAGCTCTAACATAACCTGAAAATGTAAGAAATGTGTGAAAATTTGGTAGAATCGTCTGTTCCAGTAATGCCTCCAAAAGCATACACTTACTGTCATCTCGGCGTAGGAGGCCCGGGTTCGATTCCCAGCGGGAGCTAATGTTTCGGATTCCACGTTAATCAGTAGACCTACGTCTTATATAGCCTCGCTGCTGAACGGTACGTTAAACTCAAAATCAACTCAACTTCCTGTCATCTCGTTCTTTGCTTATATCAAGCCGTCTTCCGCCTTGGCAAATAGTTCCACAATGCGTGCAGCTTTACTATACGGATCAATTGTATAAGTAGTAGTTGGTAGTGGAAACAGGTTAGAAGCCCCGCGGAGGTTGGTTGGTCCAGTTTTCGACATGAATTGGGCAAATTAAAGACTTGTCCAAATTTTTTCGTACATTTTACAATCTATGGATCCGTATAGTAAATCTGCACCCCAGAATGACATACTTTCTCATGCATACTCACTCCCATATAGGGTTTATTGAGTTTAAACACATACATTATCATTTTACTACCTTCACTATTAATATTGTATATAGTATTTTACCTAAAAATATGTAATTTGGTAGAGCTGTCTGCTAAAGTTAACCTAATGGAGGTATCCTCGTTCTTTCTACGGTATTTTAATACGCTGTAATAAGAAACCATAAACAACGCTGTATGAGAGAAGCTAATCTTCACAATTACAATACTCAATCTGCTGAGTTTTACAAAATACACCTAGATAAGAATAGGATAGGAATTATACTTATTTGTCTTAAAGCTGAGCTTTTATCTTCAGTTAAAACCACGCATGTTGTGGTTGTTCTCCCGTTGTAAGTGCCCGTTCGAAACGACTGGACACATTTCCGTGGGGTGACCCAGATATGGTGGGGTATTATAATTGGATTACCATCAGGCAATAGTTCTTCAGTAACAAAACATATTGTTTATATTCACAGAAGACATCATAACACCACGGAATTTTGCAAATGGCTCACGATTCCCAGCATGCACTGCTCAAACTTCAGTTACAGTATGGGGAACGTCCGCGCTTCCAGCACCTAAAAGAGACGTCTATTTTTCTTGATGTTCGACACGTGATTCTTTGTACCATTCTGGCACGTGATAAACACGCACAATTTAGATCATGTTTGACACGTCATTTTTGTTACCATTTTGGTTCGTGATAAAGATGTTCCAAATTTTTAAAAGACGTCATTTTGAATTCGAACCACAAAAAAAGACGTGTTAATGACGTGAATGGGCTACCTGGGACGTTGTTCAGTCAATAGAACATCAAAACGATGGACAATACTATTTTTGTTAGTCTACTAAACACTGGACTGAATTGTTTTGTTGTCCTTAGACAGAAAAGTGAACTGGAATATAAATAGTTTGTGAAAAGCTTGAGAAAAAAATTACGGTGAATATTTGGGACATCTTCTAAATAAAACACTTCATCTGAACTCAAAACGTAAGCTTACAAAAAAATAACAGAGAGTTCATAAATTAACACTGTTCCACCACCCATTAATGACAGAAATGCTCCGGGAGAATGGTACCAATGTGACTGGAAGGAAAACAGGAAACCGAAGACAAATTGTCATCAGTGTGTATATTTGTAAAGAGCACACGACCTCCACGTGCAATTGTAATTTCAAAATATTTACTTAGGTAGTGACAATAAATTAGAGATGAAAGTAGCACTACAAACGTACTGGAAATCTACTTTCAATCCAATCGTAAACATATCTCGGGTAAATTTCACTGCTCCTGGGGACTTTAATACGCCATGCCAACACCTAAAATCATCACTGTCAACAAATAAAACGGTCTGAAAATCTTGATTCTGAATTTGAAACTGACCACTAGTGAAATAAAACCAAATTCAAGATGTTAAGTTGTGATCAAAATTTAGTATATATATTCACTACTACTAACTGTTTTTGTGCTTACTATTATTTTCTATGATTTATTTATTAATTTTCTGAGTTTAACATGTTATAATTATGCATCGAGACTTAGGAAGGTGATGATAATGAGATGAATAATAATGGTGTAATCACGGAAGTGGGAGAAAACGAGAAAAACTCGTGAGAACTCGAGCACACGGGTTTTAAAACCACAAAGCCCTTTTGCCAGGAGGTGGGATCGAACTAGAGAACTCACTGGACACAGCTAAATACTTTACCACTGAGCCACCGCGATTTATCATTTCCCTTTAGTTGTTGTTTGTTTATTGAGGGAATAGTAATAAGGAATAATTATATTATTGACTTTCTTTTCAAATAACCTTATCAATTTTAAGTGCGTGCATTTTGAAATATATTTTCATTATTAATGAGAATATTGGTCACTCAAGTATCCAACATGCTAACGAAAATTAATACAGTACTTGCATACAAACGTTTCGTAAATACTGAATTTCATTTCTGTACTCCATACTACAAATGACAGAAAATACCGGTGGGTTTCTGCACGTATTATTGGAAACTAATTACTGTTTTCTCTTGTATGAAAGGAAACTAAATTGTTAAATAAACTTCAAATGCTTTAAAAAATAATGTCAAGGTAATATAAATAATATTTTCAATATATTGTTTTCGTTTAAATTTAGTTTTAGCAGCACGGTCCAAAAGACCGTGCGCGACCTCTCAGTTACGAAACTAGGACGCGACGTGTGAGGAGTTAACAAGATGAGTCTGAAATTATAACATTGGGGTATTGTTCAGACTAATGTATACAATAAACTTTTCTTTCACTAAGAAACCTTGCAGAAAATTTATAGTTAATGTTTGCTTAGAGGAGAATAAAACATTAAAATGCTCTTAAACGAAGAATATAAATTGCATTTCCTCGTTTACAAAGTTTTAATGTATTCTAAAGATAATTAATTGGATTCTTCAATATTATATAGTTCTGAAATCTGCGCTATCTTTCATCTATTATTCTGTAACAAAAATGATCTCAACACTCCTTTTCAACCTACAATGCATGAAGGACTAGTAGCCACAATGAATGATATTAAATATTTATAACTTTTCGAAAAAACATTCTCGTAAACTTTCGTAGGTAGAAAATCTAATTTCGGTGAGGTAAAATTTAAAATGTATCACAGTTTCGTAAGTAGTGGTTTTCGGGAGGGATGGGAGAATATGTGATCTATATAATCTTCCTGAAACGTTTAATTCTTTGTTTAGACAATTATACATGTTTAAATAATAAGCAGTCAAAATCTTATAACTTACACTATGTGGCCATTCGTTTCTGTACATGCCTTAGTACATGCTTGGGATTGTCTGTATACACCATAAATATAATAAAAGGCGTCGCTGGTAGTGGCGGATCAAGCCCAGACCGGGCGGCCTAGGTTCCCCACTTGTTTGAGTAACAAAAATAATTGGAATTATTATTTATATATTTTTCAAGTTTATAGTAAACTAATGATATTACGCATCATAGTTTGGGTTCTGGCTGCACCCTCCCCAAGTTTATATATTCTAGATCCCTCACTGGTTGATAGTTGAGAATACACACTTATCAGCTACAACAGTCAAGATGGAAAGAGGACACGGACTTATTGAGGTGGAAACAGGGATGAACATAGGAGCCCACAGTTTCAGACAATTGTCTTGTCAGATTTCCAACAAATTTCAGATTCCCCGGTTGTTAATTAAAGATGTTATCGTGAAGTGGAGCTGAGAAGGGGTTGTGACATGCCGATCATTGTTCACTAAAGGAAAAATATTAACAGATAGCGACGTTGATGCTTCAAACGTGTGATTAAGTTGAACTGGAAAGCGTCATTAGAGATTATGGGATAGGATTTTAGATCAATAGTGCTGCACTTGACCGTAATGTTCGCCGAGAGATAGCTGTAATTGGTTTTCAAGGCGAGCAACGGTTCAAAAGCCACATATCACAACCCGTTGCGTGACCCGTCATTTACTGTGGTGCGAGAAACGCTGCAACTGAAGTCTTCAATAATGGAAACCTGTCCTATGGAGTGATGAATCACGCTACCAGGTGTGGCGAACCAATGGATCAGTATAGGTGTGACGGATGCCTGAAAAGTTATATTTGCAGGACTGTATCCCGCTCACACTGAAACTAAGTGGAGGTGGCATCATTGCATGTCTGGTTTTAGTTCAAGGAAACATGAATACCGAAGCATGCCAAACAATTCTATGAATTCTGCGCTACCGAATTTATGGACATTATTATGTTTTGCTTTATGCCTGTTTCAGCACCAAAACGGCCCATGTCATACGTCAAGCATTACAGACATGTAATTTGAGGACATTGTATCAAAGGACTTAATTGGCCTGATCAAAATTGAGATCTCAACCCCATTGAACAACTTTGGAAATAGTTGCGACGCCACTTGAGAGCAAGGTCATTCATCTCAAAAGCATCATTTAAGTGTTTGCCGCTTTGCAGGATGAATACATAAAGACTCCCGTCGATAACTATAGCATATTTATGGAAAGTCTTCCTCGAAGGATTGCAGGCGTCATTGCGGCAAACGCTGGTACTTCAAGATACCGACATAATGGTGAGAGATAGGATTAATTCACTGGCATGAATATCTGATGACAAATGGCAAGATAATACAAGTCATTCCAAGAAATATGCAGGAGGAAATAATTTGGTTGTATAACTGAATAGAGAATCCAATTTAAAACTTTATCACCTTCTCCCACAAAATGTTATATATAAACCACTGTTTTATCTGGCTGTTTTTGATCTTGTTATCTGGTCCATTAGCTATTATTAGATATGACGTATGTGCCATTTTATGGAATTGAAATCTTGATTTAGGTTCATGTGCTCATTACAACTTACAAGGTAGCGCTTTTTTGTTATTAGTTTTTCTTGGTTTATGCAATTTTAATCAATAGAGAAATATAATCAAATGTTTTATTCTAGAGTCTCGCTCTTTAACCCCTGTCCCCCTAGGTTTGATATCCGCTGAATTATACAAATCTTGGTTTTGACGAAGCACTGTGGCTAATGAAGTATGAACTTAAATAAAAATAAAACGAATTAAACCCTAGAAAGCCGAAAATAATACGCTGTTGAACAATGCACTGAACACACAATAGGTAGCTAAATGTGAGTTATTGAACGATATAATTTATGATCGTAACTGCAGTGAGTTTCAACTGATCATTAGAATTAGAAGCAAGATATTTACGGCATATTGCTTACATATGTATTTTTCGATCAATTCTCTTGATTTTGAATTTTAATACGTACAACAAATACTTGAAGAAAATTAAGCTTGCTTAATTAAGACCTCGTGGGACCATCGTTAGATTCTACAAGAGTTTTGATTAGCGTTAGAATGAAAGCATATTATATAAATTGTTCCCACAAAAATAATTTACTATATATCATGCAGAGTTACACCAGTGAAAATAGTAAATGATACCTACTCTGGATTATCTACCCGAGAACTGACCACAATGTCTACTAATGTTAGTTTGTGGCTATTGGGCGAACCATGGATGATGGTGTTCGTGTCTAACACATAAACATTCCAATGGTGTAATTTAGTATCTTGTAACCTTGGAAAAGTACGTCATTATTAATAAACTACTCTATTTAATAGCAACTACTCGACCGCCTAAAGTGTCAAAATAATTACTGGCAGTAATGTGTAACTTGAAACTAAATTTAAACCCCAAAGAATACCATGGAATTTCAGGTGTTGCCAAATCATTATACTAGTGTCGTTTGGTAATATCTATGCGTAATCCGGGACTGTTGTTTGAACTACGATGAATAGGAGCTAAACCTATAAGACTCTATTTGCCTTTTCTAACCATCCACGGTACATTTTGCATAATCTTGACTCACTTTCTTCGCTCTAAAGCGTTGTTTACGATGATCAGTTTGAGGTATATTAATTACATATAAACTATGTAATTCCACGTTACACAATTCGCGTAGAATTATATAAGCATCTGTAAACTCCCTTCAAACTCACCTACTGTAAGAAGAAATTAACCACAGAAACATCATTTCAGGTAAAAAAAAAATATATATTGTTGCCTGCACGTCACTCTGTCGCAAAGGGAGCGCAAATTAATAATGATGATGATTATGATGTCACTCATTTCAATATTCCAATCTTAATATAATGGTTAATACGATTTAATTACAGAAGCTCTGTAGATAGCACTTCACAATTTGATTTATTAAACTTTGAACGATTTTGATAATTGAAATTAAATTCCTAGCTGTGTTTATGACATAAACAAATAACACGTACAACATTAAAGAGAATTAGGAATTACCACGTAGTTGTTACTTTTTTAACATTTGAAGCAAGTACAGTCTGAGAATGAGGCTTCAAGGCAAGTGGTGAAAGCAGCTAATTTAACATTGCGTTGAAGTTTGTGGAAACGTTTAAACAGTCGTATTCGAGGTTTCAAGAGCAGATTAAGCTCTGCTAAGGTTGACGATATTCCACACTTTAATGTAGCACCCCATTGAATTCATTTGTATAGTTGAAAGTGTAATATATTGAAGATAAATGCGATATTAAGGTTCACACCCACATATTACATGTATTAACTTCAATGAAATAATTGTTCAATGAAAATGATTTTCCTTTTGCGTGTGTGTGTGTTCATGGTGTCCAGTATAATACGAACGCGACAAGGCATTATTTTCAACTGTACTTTTCTTAGATTTATGTTATTGTTTCTTTCTTTTCTCCAAATATTTGTAATATTGAGGAGCTACCAAATATTGAGGAGCTCTTCATACGATTTTACGAAATACTAAGTAATCGACTTGAAGTATTCGTCGACATTCTACCGCTAGGACACTTCTGCAGAAGAGGAATTGGTAAACTTGGCAACTCTGCACACTGATGCGCATTGTGTGAAACAGGAAGTACTCAGATTTAGTCTCCATAATTTTTTTTATTTTATGGAAAATTCCACATCAGAACTTAGTTACACCACATCAACCTAGATGTTACACAGAATGTTAGGCATCAAGTATAGAATTTGGTTCAACTGAATATTATCTGACGATTAGCTGATGTCAAACCAAGAAAAAAAGTCCCCTTCAACTTTGGCCAAAAGTCCATAGCTTCGGAGATATAGGGTGTCGAAAGCGTGGGAAAATGAATTTTAGAGATCAATATCTTTACTATCCTAAACGATAGAGCAATGGTGGTATGGTCAAGTAAAAGAAATCGAATGTGCTCTATCGAAAAATGCTTATGCCGTAATCGTGAAGCATGTGCACAAGGGATACCCCAAAGGAAGTGAGGAATCCTCGTCAATTCTCTTGGGAAAGAGAGGTCCACATTAGCGTGGTTCGAAGACTATAAAAACAGCAAAAAGTAATTCGTTGTCGGCAATGTGATATCTTCAACGAATTCAACATGGCGCAGAAACACGAATGAAAAGAGGTCACAGTAACCAAAAGCATAGAATATGAGAAACTACTAAAAAGAACATGCACATGAACACCGTAGTAAATACAAAAATGAAAAATGTGTATCCAGTATTAGCCAAAATAAACGAAATAAAAAGGAATACACTACATCTGCATTGCACTCACTATATGCAGGTTCTATTTGCCAAATTGCTGTTCCATTTTTTAAATATCCGCCTTAGTCGTCCCTGTGTACTCGTGGTATGTTCTCAGTATATCCTCCACCAATTCGCTCACACACATGGGCAAGAAGGAACAAGTACTGACGAACATTATCGAGTACTTCGGATGTATCACGAATCGACTGTAGAGTAGCCTGAATACGTTGTTTCAGATCGTCTATATCATGAATTTCCCTTGCGTAAGCTATTTCCTTAACATGTCGTTACACATATCGACTACCCCTTCCTATCCATCTGTTTGGATATACAACATCAAAGTGTTCGCGAACTTGCCTTTGAAAATGAGGAGGAGTCCCATCGTTCACGAACCACATTGAACGTCTTATTTCCAGAGCTAAATCCTCTTGAAGATGTAGAAGATCCTGCTGTAGAAAGTTGAGATACAGCTCGCCAGTTAAACGCCCTGGGAAGAAATATGGCCCTAAAAGTTGGTTTTCGATTATGCCTGAACACACGTTTACGCTAAATTATCTCAGGTGGGAGCATACGACAATGTGATGCGGATTTTCCTCGGCCCAGAAATGACGATTGTGTAGGTGTACGATGCCATCTCTGGTAAAGCCAGCTTCATCTGTGAAAAGAATGAAGGGTGGAGACATTGGGTTGCGCGTGCACTTCCTCAGTACCCACCAACAAAATCTTCGTCCTGGAGAATAGTCTCTCATTTTGAGAGCACGTTCACGTTGTAAGTGCTATGGATATAACAGCTATTCACGAAACAAACGTCACATAATATTGTGGGATACATCTTCTGTTGTAGCTGCTTGACGTGTGCTGATTTTTGGCTGTCGTGCTATTTGGTTAAGAATCCTTTCCTCATCAACAGGTCGAAGCACTTCATGTGGTCTTCCACGATACGCGTTTCCACTGAAACTACCTGTCTTCCTGAGACGTCTATCAATGGGAACAAATGTACGATCATTTGGAACCCGACGGTTTGGGAAGGTCTGACTGAATAAGCGCTGTTGTGCCAAGGACGTCCATAAATTAATTGTATAATACGTCATAACCTTTCGTAAGAATCACAAAATTTAAATAGTACACCACTCACACAATGAAAACTACATCACTGCACGGTAATCGGGCCAAAGCGTTACTTATTATAGGAGCACATGATTCAGTTAATGTAAGTCACATTTTGTGTTTCGTGTCGTTAAAGATAACCTATTTCACTAATATCTTACAGACATACAGAGCTTCTGTCCTAGGCATATGTAGCAACATTATACGGCGATTGCAATCTGCTTCTTTCAGAACAAATTCTGCCACCTCGGTGCTCTTGTAAGTTGCACGTCACATTTTAACTGCTTGTGTACTTGAATGCGACAAAAGTGAAAAGAGGTCTAAGACACTATCCCAATTAAACACAACTACACATTTGTGAGTCTCCCGCGTGGTTGAGTATTAGTTCGTGTGATTGGAAGGTTTACGTTACTAGATTTCCAATCACAGAGCCCCGTATTCGAATCTTGGCTGGAACAGACGCTCTCTCTCTGTGTATAAGGTAGTGTGTAATGGTAGTAAGCAAAAAGAAGCTGTGACTATTACTATTATTATTATTATTTCAGAATTTTGTTAGTGTCGTTGCCTTTCCCAGCAAGTTTTTTTTTTGTACCACCTATAACAACATTCCAAACAAATGAGTGTTTTAGAACAGGTATTCTCATATCAATGCTTGGTTTCTTTGCTTTTAATTCTTCGAACGAAATGAATGTTATTTTGGAGCCACTATCTTCTGGGTTGCCTGGACGATTTCTCTTTCTGCATACGGAGAACGCAAGCTTAGTTTTTTTTACATCTACCCATTAGATACATCAACCACAATTTAATGTTGTTTTGTTTCGCCTGAACATTGTAAAACTTGCATGCAGATTAGTATGCACTTTTCTTATATGCATGTTCTTTTTAGTAGTTTCTCACCGCACAGAAGGCGCAACCTCCTAACGGTTGCTGGCTGATCGCCAGCATTGGGACCAAAAAACAAAAAAACAAAAGTAGTTTCTCATATTCCCTATGTTTTTGGTTACCGCGCCCTCTTTTCATTAATGTTCACCCGCCAATTCCAATTTTAGGTACACACACATTGTGCTGCGGTTATTCATCTCGAATGCCCCGCCTTTCTTATTTATGGTAACATATTTTTTTACCTTTTACTGATTTTGCAGATATGCAACCCCACATATCTAATTCAAATAATACCGCGCCATGTTTAATTTATTGAAGATATCACATTGCCGACAACGAATTACTGTTTGTTGTTTTTAATCCTCGAGCCACGTTAATGTAGACATCTCTTTCTCAAGAGAATTGACGAGGATTCCCCACTTCCTTTGGGGAATCCGTTGCTCACGGGTTTCACGATTATGGCATAAGTATTTTTGGATAGAACACATTCGATGTCTTTGACTTGACCATACCACCTTTGCTCTATCGTTTAGGATAGTGAAGATATTGATCCCTAACATTCATTTTCCCACGCTTTCGGCACCCTATATCTCCGAAACTGTGGACTTTTGGCCAAGGTTGAAGGGGATTTTATTCTTGGTTTGACGACAGCTATCTACCCTTAAATTTATTGTATGCATTAATAGGACAGTCTGTATAAAAACCCAGAAGCATTAGCTAACACTGTTTGATTGAAGATACAAAGAAGAGAATGGAGAAAAAGGACATAGGTAGCCCAAATTTCAATTTAGAGCGGCGTATTTTTTCCTGATCGTACCAACCGTTTGAATTTAAGTGTCGTAGGGTGGTCTACGTAAAATGAAATTAAAAAATAACATTTTCACTCCAGCAGGAAGCACGAACGGAAGGGAGTGGCACACAAAATGACAAGTGAACACTCACCTTGAGAAATAATACTTGAAATCCGTTTCCCAAAAGTGCTTTATAATTGCTATTGTAAAGACCTAAAGGAACCCAAAATAGAACCCACAATAAGACAACGTTACCTTTCCTTTAACACATGGTACCCTAACAGTGTGAAGCCTCATGGTTCGGTGTGATAAAAAAAACAACATAATTTATATTGAAAACCTTCTATTTCTAAGATTTTTCCTCTTCCATTTTTCTTATCTTACTCACGATTGATTTTCAAAAGACCCAAATTTTAAATACATCTTTATGGGCTATTTGCGTGGATATTATAATCAATTAAAATATAGAGAAGGATACTTATTCTTAGTCTTGGATAATATCCTATTGATGATATTGTACGCTGTTATCTTATTGGTTTCACAATGAAATAAAGTTGACAAGTTTGGTATTCTTTAACTTTTTTATACTTCTAGGTGACGTGGCTATTGTGAAAATCACTAACCAAGTTTACAAGATCGTTTCCTGGACTTTATCGAAAATTGTGGGTGAGGATTTAAACCAATCTATTTCGTTTTGTGCAATTGAACCAAACCCGTCGATTTACATGTGTATGTCTCATCTTTCTAATTTTCTTTTTACAAAAAAGCTAATAGTGTACAAGAATTTCTGAATTCTGTTTAATCAACTTAAAACGCAAAAAACGAAGTTCTGATACCGATAAGAATAAATAATTTAGGAGTATGTTTAGTACAAGGGATCCAGAAGCACATAAAAACACAAAATTTACAGAAGAAATGAATGATGCAAGTACTTAGACCTAATATAAGATAACGAAATCTAACCTAACCTAACATAAACTAACCTAAGCTAACCTGAAATAACCTAATATTAGTAGAAATCAGCGAAATTGTATCATTTTTTGGAAAATTATGCGGGACTCCTACACTAATTTAACATAAACTAAACTAACCTAACCGATCCTAAACTAACCTAACCTACTCTAAACTAACCGAGTGTGAACAGAAATTACAAAAATTTTAACATTATTTAGAGAAAAGAGCTGGACCTCTTCTTCTAAACATAGGCCATAATTTATTGTATTCATCCAATATTATGAAGCAAATTGAAAGCAAACTGATTAAAGACAAATCGGACTCTGCTGTTCAATGACATGGTACGTTATTTCATGCACTGACCACACATGAGACTTACGAGTATATATTCCTTGAACGTTATATGTTTGTGGCCACATCAAGAAATTGTAATTTTAGGATAACTAAAAAGATGCTTGATTAACTAAAACAGAGCACTAGATGGGACCAACAACTACTAAACAAATTAATTAATTATTTGTAACCATTTATTCAAGTTTATGTAAACCTGTAATAAACAAAATGAACTTTTATATATTTCAAACGATTGCAGAAAGTGGTATAAAATATGGCAAAATTGATGTGTTTTAACTCTGTAGATGCGTTTTGCGCAGGTTATTTAGAGAAATAGTTCTTCATATTAATTTTCTAAAATGTATTTCCCAGTTAACAATGAAACCAATTATGTAAATGTTTGCATTGAATGTTGAAGGAATCTTTGTTAGGATTTCTAAGCACCCACGTTAATCATTAAATGAATTTCAGTAAGCATGGTGAAGTTGACTAGCTTTTCCATCAAAGCTAACAGTCTCTTTATATGTTAGTGTAGTACCAACAACTTCTCCCCCTACTCATATGTGCAGATTAACTACATCACTAATATCTCGCGTCAGATAAATAAACAAGGGCGACTACCATCCCTGATAGTATAATTTAGTTTTATGGATTTTGTAAATCTATTAGTACTTTTTATTTACCTTTATACAATATTTATCCGAGAAACTATAAGGAAGAAGGTCTAATTAGAGGAAGTGCTAATTCAGTGATTCGCTTGAAATTTTACTTTGCACGTAGCCTTCGCAGAATAAACACGATATATACCGGTATGATTGTATGTATAACTGTGAGTACTTCTGTTATGTTCGGAATACCTCCAGTCTAATAAACTTTAACTGTAAATATATCTTCTTAGAGCTACATTATATATATATATATATATATATATATATATATATATATATATATATATATATATATATATATTAAAGTGGCCCTTATTTTCACATCTTTCAAATTTAAACCTCTGATCCTTTCATATGGTTTCCTACTACAAAAGAAATCTGTGAAATTTCAATCAAATTGATTAATAGACTATTTACAGGTGGCTCAAGCGATTTAAACTTTATTGCATAGTCCGCCTCAAAGCATGATGCAAGTCTACACAACATGCTATGTTATTATAATTATGCCTTCTATCATGTGTAAATTACTGACAAATAATAATATTAAGTATTAAAAATATATTATTATAAATTAATAAATTTATAGATATGTAAATTTATAAATACAGGGATAAGTATCCTTATCTATAGGGCACTTCTGTTTGTCTGCGTGTGCCCTACTATCCTAAACGGTAGAGCAAAGGTGGTATGGTCAAGTCAAAGACATCGAATGTACTATGTTCAAAAATCTTATGCCGTAATCATGAAACCCGTGCTCAAGGGATTCCCCAAAGGATGTGGGTAATCCTCGTCAATTGTCTTGAGAAACCGAGGTCTACATTATCGTGGTTCGAGGACTCTAAAAACAGCAAACAGTAACTCGTTGTCGGCAATGTGATATCTTCAATAAATTAAACATTGCGCGATATTTTTTTAATTACATATGTGGGGTTGCATATCTGCAACATCAGTTAAGGGCAAAAAAAAAAGCTTTAGTTACCATAAATGAGAGAGGCAGGGCAATCCAAGGGAATAGCAGCAGCACAATGTGTGGGTACCTCAAATAGGAATTGTCGTGTGAACATGAATGAAAAGAGGGTGCGGTAACCTAAAACATAGAGAATATGACAAACTACCAAAAAGAACATTCATATGAGGAAAGTGCATATTAATCTACATGCAAGTTGTACAATATTCAAATGAAACAAAATAACATTAAATTGTGGTTGATGTATCTAATGGGTAGATGTAAATAAAAATTAAGCTTGCTGTCTGCGTATGCAGAGAGAGAAATCGTCTAGGCAAGCCAGAAGATAGTGGCGCTGAAATACCAATTGATTTCGTTCGAAGAAATAAAAGCAAAAAAGCAAACATTGATAAGAGAACACCTTTCCTAAAACACTCATTTGCTTGGAATGTACTTATAGGTGGTACTGAAAAAAAACTTGCTGGAAAAGGCAACGACACTAACAAAATTCTGAAATAATAATAATAATAATAATAATAATAATAATAATAATAATAATAATAATAAAAATCACAGCTTCTTTTTGCTTACTGCCATTACATACTACCTTATACGCACACAGAGAGTGTCTGTTGCAGGCAAGATTCGAATACGGGACTCTGTGATTGGAAGTCTAGTGACGTAAACCTTCCAATCACAAAGACTAATACTCAACCACACGGGAAACTCAGAAATGTGTAGTTGTGTTTAATTGGGGCAGTGTCTTAGACCTCTTTTCACTTTCGTCAGATTCAAGTACACTAGCAGTTAAAATGTGACGTGCAACTTACAGAAACACCGACGTGGCAGAATTTATTCTGAAAGAAACGGATTGCAATCGCCGTATTCTGTTGCTACGCATGCCTAGGACAGAAGCTCTGTATGTCTGTAAGATATTAGTGAAATAGGTTATGTTTAACGAAACGAAACACAAAATGTGCCTAACACTAACTGAATCATGTGCTCCTATAATAACACGATTACCGTGCAGTGAAGTGGTTTTCATTGTGTACGAAATGTTAGTGACGTATTCAGTGCTACAAGATGAATGAGTACTCGTTTAGTGAGCTAGACTATAAACACGTAATTTATGGACGTGCTGAAGGTTGCTCGTTGGCAGCACAGTGCTTATTCAGTCAGACATTCCCAAACCGTCCGGTTCCAAACGATCGAACATTTGTTTCCATTGATAGACGTCTCAGGAAAACAGGCAGTTTCAGTGGAAACGTGGATCGTGGAAGACAACGTGATGTGCTTCAACCTGCTGACGAGGAAAGGATTCTTAACCAAGTAGCACGACATCCAAAAATTAGCACACGTCAAGCAGCTACAACAGAAGGCGTATCCCACAATATTATTTGGCGTTTGTTTCGTGAACAGTTGTTATATCCATGGCACTTACAACGTGAACGTGCTGTCAAAATGAGAGACTATTTTCCACGACGAAGGTTTTGTCGGTGAGTACTGAGGAAGTGCACGCGCAACCCAATGTCTCCATCCTTCATTCGTTTCACAGATGAAGCTGGCTTTACAAGAGAAGGCATCGTACACCTACACAATCGTCATTTCTGGGCCGAAGAAAATCATCAAATTGTCGTATGCTCCCACCTGAGATAATTTAGCGTAAACGTCTATTCAGGCATAATCGAAAACCAACTTTTAGGGCCATATTTCTTCCAAGGGCGTTTAACTGACGAGCTGTATCACAACTTTCTACAATATGAACTACTACACCTTCTACAGTATTTACCTCTGGAAATAAGAGGTTCCATGTGGTTTATGAACGGTGGGACTCCTCCTCATTTTCAGAGGCAAGTTCGCGAACGTTTTGATGTTCCATTTCCAAACAGATGGATAGGCAGATGTAGTCGATATGCATGGCCTGCTTGTTCTTTCGATTTAAATCTATTGGTTATTTTGTTTGTGAGGACATGTTAAGGAAGTAGTTTACGCAAGGGAAATTCATAATATAGACGATCTGAAACAACGTGTACGGGCTACTCTAAAGTCGATTCGTGATACACCCGAAGTACTCGATAATGTTCGTCAGTCCTTGTTGCTTCTTGCCCGTGTGTGTGAGAGAGTTGGTGAAGGACACACTGAGAACATACCATAAGTACACAGGAACGACTAAGGCGGATTTTGGAAAAATTGAACAGCAATTTGGCAAATACAACCTCCTTATAATGAGTACAATGAAAATATAATGTATTCTTTTTTATTTCGTTTATTTTGCTTCCGAAAATGATAGTTGCAGTGAAAGATGTGGCCTATGCCAATTAAAAGAGCTGTAACAGAGACGAGCATTCCCAAAAAATTAGCTGCCCATAGCAATAGGTTCAAGAAATATAAGGGGTGGAAGTTCGGGAAACAGCATGGTTGGACAAGGGGGAAAGTGCAAATTCCGCAAAAAAAAAAAAAAAAAAAAAGAGCACGGCAAAATACAACGCTGACAAGTGATGCATAGAAAGAGACTTGCCACAATAGAGAACAAATGAAGGACACCAGTGGGGTTAACAGTGTTGAAAACTGCAATGAAAAGTACATGTTTTGTAAAGAGCACTATATGAAGTGAGTGCAATATTCAGTGTCAACCTGTCATGTAGAACATAAGATATGACGTGTGTAATCAGTGGTACAATCTAACAAAAGAAAATAGAAAGAACAGAAGTATGAAAAATACGGAAAAGACGGAGTTAGCCATAATGCGCCACATTTGATCACGAGCTGTGCATATTAGAATGAACAAAACAAGAAAGCACCAACTATGCAGGAAACTGACGTACCTAGAGTAAAAAAGAAAATCGAGTTACAAAGTTGGCAACACTAATCATGAAAATCCAGACAAGTCTAATATAGTTAGGCCACTTGCTTCACAAACAGAAAATTCCGGCAACAGGCATTAGCCTTCGCATCATTTGTGCATGCTCGTCAACATTGTACGTGCAATTGTTCGATGAGACAATGGTCCAAACAGAAGATACATTTGCAGTGAGCACAGCGGAATACTGCCAATCAGTCGCACATGGTACAATGATCGCTGTGAATGTATCGAAACAGTATTCTATAGGTGTCGGAACCTTTGGTGGTCTTTCTATCACATATTCACACCTGTAAAAAGCAAACATAATCAAAGGCTTGAATAAACATGCCGTAAACCGGTAATTGGTTAAGGCTTGAAGTTTCAGAAAATTCTCGCGGGACCAAATGTTAAAGTGAGTATCTGATAACACAAGCTCTGTAACGTAGTGCACGAAGTTCTTGTATGGTCTAAAAAAATAAACATCAAGTGGTTGTATCAGACCCGTGCAACCAGGAGGGATCAGCTCAACTTTGAAATTCACTCCGGATGGTACATGCTCGTAGATAGCAAATGTTTCCTATAGGTGTTGTTGCACATTCCATGATCTATCGAAAGAGGTACCACTCGGTCCTTGTTGCCATTTGAAAGTTTGAAGTTGGCTCCTGGGGCCCTATGATGGGCATCCTGGGGGCACTTGCTTCTCACAGACTTTTATCGCCCCCTGACATTGGTACATTTTTTGTTCGTTTCGCAAATCTTTCAGGCCACAAAGTTTGGTGGGACACTCTGTATATTTTTCGTACTTCTGTTCTTTCTATTTTCTTTTGTTAAATTGTACCACTGATTATAGACGTCAAATCTTATGTTCTACATGACAGGTTGGCACTGAATATTGCACTCACTTCATATAGTGCTCTTTGCAAAACATGTACTTTTCATTGCAGTTGGCAACACTGTTAACCCCACTGGTGTCCTTCATTTGTTCTCTATTGTGGCAAGTCTCTTTCTATACATCACTTGTCAGCATTGTATTTTGCCGTGCTCTTTTTTTTTTTTTTTTGCGGAATTTGCACTCCCCCCCTTGTCCAACCATGCTGTTTCCCGAACTTCCACCCCTTATATTTCTTGAACCTATTGCTATGGGCAGCTAATTTTTTGGGAATGCTCATCTCGGTTACAGCTCTTTTAATTGGCATAGGTCACATCTTTCACTGCAACTATCATTTTCGGAAGGTTCCCTTGTAAGAAATGAACAACCAACACGAATATTCATTCCTTGGTTCAGATATTAGTGCGAAACGAAAGAAACATTGATGTATAGGGAAAAATGAAAATCAGAAAGACCTTGTATAGCCATAAGTGAAACGTCATGTGCTCAGGCGTTACATGCATTCGACACGGAAAGCATATTTCCCACGGTTGTAATTGTGTTGAATTAATACTACCTCTAAGGAAGAATTCAGATTCGTGAATTTTTTCTTAAAGACGTGGAAGAGAAATGTTAATTTTGTTTGTAAAACAATATGACAGGACGAGAGAGTTTAAAGTAGACTCACACGCTGTTCAAGAAAGGAAGAACAAGAACATGTAAAGAGAAATATAAGTAGTTTCTTTTCTGTTGTTATACGATTACATTTTGTTATGATAGTGATTCGACGATGTGAGTTTAGTTCTCATAGCAACGAAAAATACATAATGCATAACAAAGGATAAATCCCGTGAAATCCATATTTACGATTTTTAAAGAATGTAAATGATTAACTTCTTTCGTACTATAATAAAACGGTAATATCTTGATGCAGTGTGTAAAATGGTTTTTGATAAATCAGTAGGCTTAGTTATATAAAATTATGAACTGTGGACGTTGTTATATTAGGTAAACCTGAAATAATTACCGATGGGCTGCTGCACTGTGAGCTGGCAAAGATTCCAACTGAATTTCAATTGTGATTGGATATTTCGCAATAAATTTCATGAATGCTCAATAACGCAGCTTATCTAAGGTAAGAACTGACCTTTCTGCATCGTTCAAAGTAAGAAGAAGCAATTCACCAGGAACAGTGAGGAGTCAGGGATCGCATTCACATCGTTGAAAATGCCGACTTCTTTATGTAGGTCTTTGTATTTCTATAGCAAACGGTACACTTTTTACTTTCTTTGGCGGTAAGAAGCTGATGATGTATCGCACCTGTGGCAGCATATGAAAATGTGTCTTCATGTTTCCAAGATTTTCTTGTAATTTTCTTGAACTGGAGATTTTAGAAGAGAGGTTTTCCCTGCCAGGTTCAATGAATGTAACTTCTAAAAGGTAACCAGGAAAGTTATATCGTTTCTTCACCAATCACCTTCGTACATTGATATGTTACTAATGACGTACGTGGAAGATCAAAAGTAGTCTCCACCAGCATCTATGATCTTCTGTTATCGTTCTGGACGGCCATGGATTCCATCGCGGTAGAACTTGGTGGGCCGTGAAGCGAAGAATGTATCAAGTGCATGTTGCACTAGGGATTTGAACTGGCGTCTTCTAAGGTGATTGTCCAACGAATGGAACAGGTGATAATGGGATGTTGCAATGTCCGAGGAGTGTGGTGGATGTTTCCCATAGTGTTTCCCATTCAAAGCGTAGAATGGAGTCTTGGGTCCTCCTAGCCACATTGGGCGGAGCGATTCAGAAGTGCTCGCTCCGGAGTTTTAAGTTTATCTTTTTTTCTTTTTTCTTTGAACGGCTCAACTGCTAATAGTACACAGTTGTATTGATGCTCTAATCAGATGGTGGCAGTTCCGTATGCACGGTGCCACGAGCAATCCACTAAAATACACTAGGATATTCTTCTGGTGCAGTGTTTAATTCGGCTGTTTCGGAATCGGTTCGTGGGATGCTAACCAATGATGACAGCGCACTGGAGCTTCGTACAGGACTCACTTCTCATCACATATCAACACCTTATGCAGAATTGGCTCTTTGCCCAGACGAAACAGCAATATTAAACAACAGGTGTGTGTTCGCGTGGCCTTCTGGCCCGGAGTAAAATCATCTGGGAGTCATCGATCCCGCTTGTAGTAATCCGAAGTTGATGGAGGTGCTGCCCAATAGTTTCTCTACTAACACTGAATTGTAGTCCCAGTTTCTCACATGTTTGGCTACTTTTTGCCTCAATTACTGTCTAAGGAAACTCATATTGTACATGTGTTGGTCTTCCCGCACGCTGTGCTTCTTCGAGTGTTTCCTCACCGTCTTTTAACTTATTAAACCATCGCTGCACTGCCCGCGTAGTCAAGACACCCTCAACAAAGGCATATCTTCCGACTCGCTGCAGCGGCATTTGAACCCAGTTTCAACTCGTACAGCGTACACGCTTTTATGACGCTCTGTGGAGGTCCGATGTTCACTCTGTCCTAACGCAAGTTCACGGTGTAACAGAACAGCCATAACTAGGTAATATGTTGGATACACCCACACGCTCAACTGGTCTACACCTTATCTCCATTCGCATTCAACTCACGATGTGAGGATAAATTGAACACAGAACTCCAGAAAAAGTGACTTTCTTAGTTATTTTTATATTTCCTCATTTGCTAATGAGGCCCTAAAGTACAAACATGTCAATATCTTAAGTATGGCAAGATAACGCCCCGACTTTGAAAAATTGAAACGATGACGAGGTCATTCGTTTGTATTACGTTTGTACCGTTTGTACCGAAAATATTTTCGTTTGTAAAATTTTCGTTATATGGTTAATTGAGAAGTCAACTTGGGGGGCTATCTTGGCGCCAAGATAGCCCCCCCAAATGTTGTGCTTTCTTTCTCGAAAACTATCAGTGTACAAACAAATCTTTTTTTGGTACAAACAGTAAAAATGATTTGCTTTCGAATGATGTACTTCAATTTTTTGTGCTGTAATACGAGGGGCTATCTTGGCGCCAAGATAGCCCCCCAGTTGACCTCTCAAGTAATCCTATAAAGAAAATGGTAAAAAATGTTTTCGGTACAAACGGTACAAACGTAGTACAAACGAATGCTCCAATCATTGTTTCAATTTTCTAAAGTCGGGGGACTATATTGCCAGACGTCAATATCTTCCTCCATAATTGATACTGGATGTATCTGTTTGAAAGCGAGTTCTATCGCTGTACGCACAACCTGGTTATGTGCATCTCCAGAGGCTTGAAGAACACTGGTGCCTGCAGCCGTGCGATGCTTAGAAAGTATTTCAATAAACTTTGATTTGCTCTTCAGATTCGCAAGGAACTCCTCTTGAGATGTGACAACTGGCGTTAAAGAAGTAAGCATAACAGTTGGGGAATGTAGCTTGAAAGCGCGCCTTATACGTAGTCATGTAGTAGTACTTAACGATGATTTATTTGTTATTCCTATTCTATCACTAGGATTTGAATGAAAGTTAGATGTTTTATTATGTGCATCATGGTGTATTTATTGTAACTTTACTTCCTACTCTCAGAGGACGAGATTGTCAACTGATTAAGAAAATGTATATAAGAAGAAGGGAAAGTTTGTAGATTTTTAAAAATATCTACGTTACTTTCGCCATATGTGTAGTAGACTTGTAACTGAGTGTAACGATAGTTCTTTGTTATTCGAATGGACTAAAAGTAACATCAATAGTACATTTACAACATCAGTTATAGCTATTAAAGTGAGAACCAGTTATTATCTTTAAAATAACGGTTTGGCGGCCATTTTACAATATGGCGGCCAAGACTTTCACCGGACATTTCAAGACTTTTAGTATGTTGTTGTATACACATTCTCAAAAGTATTTGCAAAATTTCAGATTTTTATGATTTTTGGGGGTAATATACAGTGTGTTTCAAAAAGAACTCCCTAGTTTTAATGTGTCCTATAATCTGAACAAAGTGGCATACACTATTGTAGTTTGTGGTGTTTGATTCATCAACTCTGCAAATTTGCTCCCCTGCAGTTGGCAGGTCTGCTTGACCTTGAGACAGCACCAGTGCTGTTTTTTCCCTCTGTTTCCTCAGTTCAGTTCAGGCAGGCGTGCAGTGCAGAGCAACTAAGCTACAATGTGTACTCCGCAATAGAAAGCGCAGTGTGTTATTTGGCTTGTGAAAACTGAGTCAGTTATAACAGTGCAGCGAATTTTTAGACGACAGTGTTGTGGTGAACCACCTACAGCAAAAACTATCCTCCATTGGCTAAAGTCTTTCAAGGAAACCGGTAATGTTTTAAAAGCAAAATCACCAGGTAGACCGATAACTTCTGAAGATGTTAAACAGTTCCGTATTTCTTGTGTTCGGGGCCCGAAGATGTCATTGGCCGGACGTAGTCTAAAATTAGGGGTGCCTAAAGGTACTGTGGGTGATTTTGTGCATAAAAGACTTAAGTTGCGCTCCTACAAATTGCAACTGTTACATGAAATTAAACCTACTAATAAAATCGAGAGGTATGAGTTTGCTGCTGACTTTCTACACAGAATTGATGATGATGTCATTTTTTTAAAGGATTCTCTTTTTTGATGAGGCTACATTTGATGTCAGTGGAACAGTTAATCATCATAACTGCAGAATTTGGGGGCAGAGCATCCACATGAAATTATTCAGCATCAACATGACTCTCCCAAATTTAATGACTGGTGTGTTTTGATGGAAGATCGTGTGATTGGTTCTTTCATTTTTGTAGAACAAACAATACACGGGGACGTTTACTATCACTTCCTCACAGAGGACGGCTTTCCCCAAATGGACGATATTGAGGCGGAAAAGGACCTTGTATTTTCCCAACAAGATAGCTCCCCACCTCATTACAGTAACCATGTGCGTGCGGCTCTTGATACTCGCTTTCCAGGAAGGTGGATAGGCAGAGCTGGCCCAATACCTTGGACCTAACACCACTGGACTTTTTTGGGGGGGCACGTAAAAATGTGTACAGTGAAAAGATTATAGACAGCATAGAATGATTTACAGGATAGAATCGTCGCGGCGATCGGCACACTTACACCTGAAATGTTTGTAAATACGTGACGAGAAGTGGAATATCGTCTAGAACGTGTACAGGGCCACAAATAGATCCCACGTTGAACTCTACCAACATTAAACAAAATTTGAAGGAATTCTCTTTCATGATATGTACTCCTTGATGTAAGTTTTTATTCATTTCAAAAAGTAAGCATTCGACTTTACTCTCACCCTTGTAATTTAGTTCAGATCAATGAGCGCTATCGATTGGAATCTGTCCTTTTTTTAGAATTTTTCTTTTTCGTATAATTTTAATTTGCCAAGAAGACAAATATGGTTATTAGGTGTCGCGCGCAATCGTACATTATCTTGTTCTTTTATACTGGTATTATTGTTGATCCGTAGTAAAACATAATGTACACAGATACCAAAATATGATATGGCGTTCCGAATTTTCTTCTTATGTTATCATCACACATATATTTTATAAAACTTTATATGAGGATTATAAAAACTCAAAGTTATATAATTAATCCTTTCTTATTTCACATCTGTAGCCCATTGGGTAATCAGTTTTCTTTGGTTGGTCAATTTCGGATTTGAACTGTTAGACCTATATGAAGATGGAAACTTAGAGGAGTGCAGCATTGATAATTTTATGAAAACATATTTACTTTTAAAAGTTATTTTAATCACAGCATTAAGTGTACACAATTTCATAGAAAACAACTAGGACAAAATACAGTGTATGTTGCATAGCACAGAATCATATTATAATTACAGTCAACTAAAATGTGAATGTGAGATTGATAAATTAGGAAGGTAGTGGTATAGCTATTTCAGCTCAAACAAATAAACAAATACCATTACATACAAATGTACGACTATATTAGGTTTTACAGCCTGAGCAATCGTTTAAGATCTTTTGAGCTTTCTGTTATTTCGTAACCAATAACATTGAGTAATCTACAGGAACATTCTGAACTAAATCAGTGTTAAGCGGCGTTCAATTTTCCAGTAGATTTTGCTCAAAAAGTGATATCAGTTCTGATTTAATGATCTTCAAATTAGAAAATAAGTGTTCGGGGTTGTTGAAAGACTCATAACATAATTGAATATACAATATAAATTACTATAAGTGCTTTCACTTAAAATTAGTTTATTCAATTGTATACACACAGCGTATACAACTTTGTTAACAACAGCAACGATTTACATGATAAAGAAATTCCGTTTGATTTCCACCACATTCGTCTTCGTTTCAAGAATCAACTTGGCGCACTGAACTACATCGAGATCACTAGTAGAAACATCTCTCAGATTCTTGAAGTAATCTTTGTAATGGGTCGCAAATTGTTTAAATTTGTGTGACAGGGTTCTTTACAGATGACTACATTTTCCGCAAATGTTTTCAGGGCTCCGTCTGGTAATCCATTTTTGTATATTCTTTCAAATCTCTTTGGACCCAACATTACAAAATCTTTAATTAAATGTTCACTTGAAGTAAACTTCTCTGATCACTTGTTAGAACTATGTCACAAATTCTGTAGAAGGTTTTTACTTGGAAGTTCTTCCACTGTTTTTTTTTTCTTGCAAAGACGAGTCTTCATCAGAATAGTTTTTATCTAAAAGCGCTTTTATCTCCGATTCCTTTTCGTTGCAAAATCAGCATCCACTCTTAGACGAATTTCGTTTTCCTCAAATTTTCCCTTATGACTTTCCGAAGACATTTTAACATTTTCAAACAGATGGAAATATTTCTCTCTGAGTGACGTCAAATCTGTTACTAGTTTGGACAATTTTCCATGTCTTTAAGTAGTCCATGGTCTTGGATTGTAGATAATTCGAAGTTAGTGTTGTAAGCTCAGATAGCTCTGCATGAAGAGCTTCTATCAGTTGAGTTTCTAATTTCAACAATTTGTCTCGGAAAGTACTTGCTCTGGTTATATTTCCATTAAAGTCACTGGATATACTTATTTCGTGCAGTACACTGATTATTAAACCATACCTATTGATAACACAAATAGAATTTTCATTCTCACATAACGCGGCCGAAAGAGGCTTATGTTTCGTCCACCATTGTGTTACTCCTATCTTCTAAATCCTATTAACTTTTACGTCACCCATATATTTCTATTCATTTCTTTCTTTCATCCCAACCCATACTCGCAAATGTGAACCACGAATGAAAGTTCGTGTACACAAAAGTAATCCAAATACATGTTCTGTCTTTTGACAGCAAAGTGCTGCATCAGTGACAACAAGGTTAAGATCCAATTCCATACAATGAGTACAGAACGCTATAGGATTTTAATGCTTCAGTAAGGTTTGCAAACCATAATCTTTGTCCTTCACACTAGCTGGCTCGTCAAATGAACATCAAACAGGCTGGTCAATAAATAGTTCAATATTGCTGAGGCCCTTTTTATAATTTCCAGCATATCTTTTTCTCTGGTCGTTGAAGATTAATAAGCTTAACTAAACTTTCACAAACAAAAAAATATACAGTATTTGTATTGTAAAACTATGCCCAGGAGATCTAGAATTGACACATCTTGAGTGGAATCCGATTACAAACTATAAATTCAAGTAGAGAGAACTTCCCTACTAAGAATGGTTTTCTGAAAATGATTTTCTAATATAACTATTAACTTAGCAAGAAAAGATTTTGAAAGAAATATAATTAAAGAACTGCGTCCTAATGAGTGGACCTTGGCTTTCTTCTTCAGTTTTTCATTTCGACTGTTTTATAGACACTTCAACACGCTTCTTTAACAATGGTTCATATTCAGCTATTAACAGTACTAACTCTAAGATTTCATGTTTTGCAGTTCTGTCACAGAGACAGTAGCCCTTTCGATTTTACCACGATAGGCAATACTCTTACGCCGATGAACAAAACAATAACCATTATTCGCTCAACAATCTGACGTCTTCTTCTATTTCCTTATTGTGGGCAGTTGCTAACTTGGAATTCAGAAGCGTACTGGAGCACAGTGGTTCGAATAGCGAAAAGAGGCGACAAAAGACTCTTTGCGAAAGCATATTCCTGACACAAAACATTCATCTTCGAGAATCAGTTCATGAGAATGACATGATATTGACTGAATTATCTTTTAGTGTCGGTAACTTCAGACGTCTCAAAATGGAGGAAGTTTCGTTGCAGGAAATTAGCAAATGTCTGACTTAAGTTTTTGAATTTTTTTCCAACAAACCATGAGAATGAAAGGTTATATTGTAATTATTATACACTGGGTAGAATATTATGTACTTGTCAGAATTAGATTGAGCAATATCTATTGTATAGTAGTAGTAATAATAAATACACATATTAGTATACTGGAGTACTACAGACTACTTGTAGAGTTGTTTTTAAAAAATGCATACACATGCACACCACGAAATTTAAACATGGATAACAGTCGGTAATGGTAAATATGCTGTGAAAGTTTAATTCTGTAGTTAGGTCTAGTACAGGAATTATGAGGTTGGAATCATGCCACTGAAGCTGGCTGTGGTGGCGAGACGAGCAGGAGATAAGTTCGTAAAGCAATTGTATTTATTTCACAGTGGAAGCACACGGGGTGAGATAGAAACGACAGAGCCACAAGATTTATTACGTTTGAAGTTCTAACATTCCATCCTCCATGACACATTTGATTTTTTTGAGTGTATCTTTCGTATCTTTTATAGATTAGATTTTCAAAAATGGAAAGCAAGTGCGACAGATGGAACCAGTTAAATATTCGAAAGCAGGAAACGAATTATCTAAGAGAAGTTCAGAAGTATATCTCTGGAGTTATTGAAGTTATTAAAAATGGTTTTCACTAAAATAATCTTAGAATTTGTAGCATTTAAAACATTGTAGTAACGAACTTCCCAAGTGGGGTTACGCATATCAATTTCATCATCAAAGAGAAAAAAGGGGTCTAGGTCAAAACCCCCACAGCCAAAACCAACACACTCAAGAAATGTCAAAACGCTCACACGATCGGTCATAGCTCCCACACAAATGGACAAATTTCCCAAACGCATGAATGGTGAAAACCCCCACAGCCAAAACTCCCACACTCAAGATATGTCGAAACGCCCATATGATCCGTCATAACTCCCACACAAATGGACAAATCTCCCAAACGCACGAACGGTCAAAACCCCCACAGCCAAACCTCCCACACTCAAGAAATGTCAAAATGCCCACACAATCGGTCATAACTCCCACACAAATGGACAAAACAGCCACACATAGCAACTGTTATAATCCCCACATAAATGGACAAAACTCCCATACAAATGGTCAAAACTCCCACATGCAGATATTGTCACAACTGCCACACAAATGGACAAAAAAACCCACACAATCAGACAAATCCCCCACACTCTGAAATCATCGTGATTGCACGTCTTTGTCGCGGCTCATTATGACGCCCACTTTACTGTTTTTGTCATTAGAAAACAATGCAAGAAGAATAGTTGAAACATCAGTTTAAATGGAATAAAAAACGTTATTAAAAAGTACAAGGGCAAGACATGCAACTAGGATCATTTCAGAGAGTGGGAGATTTGTCCGATTATGTGCGGTTTTTGTCCATTTATGTGGCAGTTGTGACAATTTCTGAATGTGTGAATTTTGTGCATTTGTGTGGGAGTTATGACCGTTGGAGGTTATGACCGATTACCAGTATGGGGGTTTGGCTGTGGGAGTTATGACCGTTCGTGCATTTGGGAGATTTGTCCGTTTGTGTGGGAGTTATGACCGATTGTGTGGGCGTTTTGACATTTCTTGAGTGTGGGAGGTTTGGCTGTGGGGGTTATGACCGTTCGTGTATTTCGGATATTTGTCCATTTGTCCATTTGTGTGGGGGTTATGACCATTTGTGTGGCCGTTTTGACGTTTCTTGAGTGTGGGGGTTTTGGTTGTGGGCGTTTTGACCTGTTCCCGAAAAAAGAAGCAAAGTAATGTCAAAATTTGATTTTTTTTTGTGAAAAGGCCCACCTAATATGAACCTCAAATTTTCCAAATAAGTAGCTTAGGTGCTCCTCTTTAATACATAAAAGAATTAGGAGAATGTTTTTTTTTGTATATTCAAGAAAAACAAATTATGACGCAATGTAAGTTGAGGGTGGATATAGGCACTTTTTGCACAAAACCCCACAAATTTCCAATGACTTTTTCCAGTTTTCCACGCTGAAAATGTTTATAATTGTCAAGACTGAGGTGGTGATTTAATAAATGAATTGTGTCAGAAATTTGTAACTCTAAGTACCCATTGCTGAAAGAACTCAGATTATGTTATTAGTTCCAAAATCATGGATTAATATAAAAACAGTTGAAACATTTCACACAACCGAGCATCTCGTTCGTAAAGTCCAGAATATCAGAAGGAAATATACAGTTACATAGAGTTACATCTTATGCTTTCCACGTTATTCTTTTGAAGTAATTAACGATGTTCTTCCTCAGATTAAACACGTTATCTACTTTAGAGATGGATCAGCAGCCCGATATAAATAACTATAAAGCAAGCTTTGTCAACTTGTGCTCCATGAGTGATTTTTAACTCACTTGTGAGAGGAACTATTTTGCCACAAGCCACGAAAAAAAGTATTTGCGATGGCGTAGGTGGGATGCTGAAATGTCTAGCTAGATATACTAGTTTTCAGTAGGCTCTGGATAACTGGATTGTCACTGTTGCCGATTTCTTCGAATTTTGTCAAACTATAACCAACGTCAAACATTTCTTTTTTGTGGCGGACGATTTTGCAAATGTTCGTCCAATTTTTCAAAACAGACTTTAAAAACCATCACTTTACAAGAGACGCGTGAAAGTCAACATTATAAACACATCAATCTGTCAAAACTTGAAGTCAGTCGTGTATCTTCTTAAAAAATAACATTCACTCCAAATACTTGAACAGAATTGAAAGACATTAATCTTTCCTGTGAGCAATTTATTGCGTGCATTTCTGAAAAGAAATGTTGGATTGGAAAAGTAGTTGAAAATTCACAGGAACATCGTAAATAATGTGAATTTTCTTCATCCCCATGGACCTACGAAAATGTTTATTTGGCCAAAAACACCTGACACATGCTGGATTACGTACGAAAACTGCATCATTAATATTGGAGTACCCAGTATTAAACTGGAACTGGCAGAAATTACTGCATTTCTGAAGAAGAAACTCAAACTATTGAGAATAGCTTCTCTGAAATTAGTGATAAGTGATCTTACATTCAATATTTCAAATTGCTTAAAATCAACCAAAGATGTAAATGCTATTTGTGCATTATATGGTGATAGTTCATTAGTGTTCAGTGCTATTTTGTCAAATCAAACAGCACTATATACGCTGCGTAATAGACATATTTTGTTTTAAAATAACTTTATAAATTACATTTAATGTAAGAGTGTCCACTTTTTTCATAAATATCATCAACCATTGTAAAGGAACTTACTTAGCCATGCAAGTCGCATTACTAGAAAATTAAATAATGTGACTTGATTAGTTTCCTTCAAAATACCAAAAAACATCCTTCTAATTTTTATATGGTGGACGGGAATACCAGAGTTACTTATTTTTTAAAAAAATAGAGGTTGATATTAGGTGTGCCTTTTTCAGAAAAAAATTCCAAAGGTTTTTGACTAGTAAGATACTGAAATCGGCCCTCAAAAAACCTCGCGTTGGCTGAACGTATCTATCAGTGCTTGCTTCGCTGGCCACACACACTGGCGCTAGCTACCGGTAGCGCTCTCTACCGCGAGCTGAGTGTAACTTTGTTCTGCAAGAGTCGGTGAAGTGGAAGCACTGTTACGGAGTTATATTTGGTGTTTCTATTTCGAAATGGACCCAATCAAAGGAACCGAATAACAACAGAAGCGGAAGGGACGCAAAAGAAACTAAAATTCTCAACTTCGGCAAAGGATTGTTTGAAGGGACACTTGCTTTCAGGGCAATAAAATGGTGAAAAAACTGTGCAAAAAAGACGTTTGTCTTCAGTTTTATTTATTTTTGACAATGTTGCCATCACTTTCAGGGCCCGAGAAAAATATATCTGTTGTACCTAAGGGTATAACAAATTTTTAACCAAAAAATCAGCGGCATGTCCCCCTCAATTTTTTTTACTACATTTTTTTTGAAATTTCCAACACGCAAAAAAATAAAGAAAATACTCATCGATGGTTTTGAAAAA
Source organism: Thermobia domestica (assembly GCF_964235325.1). NCBI lineage: Eukaryota > Metazoa > Arthropoda > Insecta > Zygentoma > Lepismatidae > Thermobia > Thermobia domestica. The sequence goes on along the minus strand of NC_137458.1, from coordinate 262,678,715 downwards.
ATACACATTTACATCTAAATAGTATCTACAATCTGTGAAACTTTCAAAATTTTCGAGCACCCCACCAAAATTTAAAACTATCCAATTTTGAGCATGTATGATACAATAATTCGGTAAGGAGATAGGGGTCAAATTTTGTTTGAGGTAGTTTTAGGTCAAGGATAACCTTTTGGGTCAATAACGACCCAATTTGGATCAAGGGTCGATTTCACTGTCTTATTAGGATAGACCCTTTTGACATTATTTTCTACTTTTTTCTCTTTGATAGTGAAATTCATATACTTACTGACATTGAGACTGAATCCAGCATTTCACGGCACTTCATCACTGTTGTAAAATTCTGTGAGTAAATCAAAGTTGTTTGGAGGAATACTATGTCCTTCCTTAGAACCATGCTCCTGGGTTTGGCTAAAATACCATGCTCCTTTCTGATCATCTGGGCGTTACGAACGTGATACTTGGCTGTTTGAAATATTTCAACAGTTTTCATATTATAGACCATGATTTTGAAACAAATGACAGAATCTGAGTAGTTTCAGCAATGGCAATTGAAGTTTCAAATTTCTGGCACAATCCATTTATTAAATCACCTCAGGCTTCACAATTATAACCATTTTCAGCATGGAAAATTGGGAAACAGCCATAGGAAATTTGGGGCTTTTCTGCAAAATGTGCCTAAGTCCGCCCTAAACTTACATCGTGTCGTATATTGATTTACTTGAACATAACAAAAAACAACCTTCTATTTTTTATATGTTAAAGAGAAACATCTGAGCTACTTATTTTGAAAATTTGAGGTTGATGTTAGGTGGGCCTTTTTGAGAAATAATTGTCAAAATTTAACATTATTTTTTCTTATTTTCTTCTCTTTGATGGTGAAATTCATATGCTTAACCCAATTTGGGAAGATAATTGTTACAATGTTTTAATGCTATAAATTCTACGATTGGTTTAGTGAAAATTATATTCAAAAAGTTTCAATATCTCCAGAGATCTAGCAGTTTCAGTACTTTAAGTCGAGGACGGGTTTAGGTGTTTTTTGCACAAAACCTCCAAATTTCGAATGGCTTCTACAGGAATACACTTTGAACTAGAGCTGCAAATTTTACAGGTATGTTATGTTTGAGTATCATAACACATATACAAATTTTGAGAATTTCTTTTAAAATATGTGCCACATTTCAGCTTCAAATTTGATGATTTCATATGGAATGACCCAACATATATTAAGTGAGTTACGGCTATCGATAGTTCCTACACCCGACAGTCATATGATGAGAAATTGATAGTCAATTTATTGTGGTGACTTTAGGTGACTATGCAACCACAGCCATTCAACCTCGAGCATGAGAGCTTCTTAACAGTCTCCAATTGATGAATTGTAACTGGATAAAAATTTACTGTGTTTGATAAATCTACTTTATCAGGCACAGGACCTTGCGCTTCGTCTAGAGAAACACTCTCCTCCTCCTAATTAACTGGTGCTTCTGAACTTCAAAAATTGCAAATTTTCCTGGTACAAACGCAGACATGCCTGTATACCTTCTTCTTTCTCTCTATTTTGCGCTTCCAATCATTTATTTCCTTTTTGACTATTACACTGCTGTTCGAACTTTAGTCCATCATTTTAGGGAAGGGGAAATACTTTTGTTTCATTAAAGAAGTCCCTGTGAAACTAAAAAAAAAAAATATAAAATATTCAAATGAAATTAATGTTCTCATAATCATATAAAATAATTCAGAATATTTCACAACAGGTTGTTTTGCGAAATTATACGTTTTGTAACGTCCTGCTCTTCTACTAAAACGAAGAGACAAACAAATACGCAAAAGGGAAAACAAAACACAGTATTTCCAACTCCCATAAGTATAAAGTTGTTATAAATTTAATCTCATCACCATATGCTGTTTCAACGCAGACAGAAGGATATCACAAATATCTCAACGAATACAGACACTTTGCATCACGGTGTATAACGTTTGGAGGGCTGAACCATTTTTGTACCTGGACAAAAATCAACAAAAACAAAACAGTATATTGCTACCATAACACACAGTCAAAATAATCACAAAACTTGACAACTATTTGTATCTTGAAAGCATTTATAAACTTACACAAGTTAAACTAACGTAATCTAATCATGAACTACAAAGTGCTATACCACTCAATTTATAAAAGAAAGCAGATAAAAAAAATCTTTTTGATCGGTTTATGCACACTCAAAGACATTAACAAAAGCGACGTCGAGTGAAACAAATTAAACACATTTATAATGTAATTTTCCTTTGAAAGCAAACATACTTTTCGTTAAATTTTTAATAAAATTGTATATGGAGTTTGATCACACTCGTTGTCCATTTAACTTAAACTTTTTTTTACAATAACTGAGATTATTTTTAGCGCTGTATTAGATTGGCAAGTTACAAACTGTTTAATTCGAAAATGTTAATGCAATCAGATAAGAATTTGTCATTGACAACATGTTGTAATTTATAAGTAAAGTTTCACATAAACGTACAGTCCTTTTTGAGATAAACACTTTTCAGACAACATTTTCCAAAATTTGCACCACGTCTGCATTACATATAATATTTCAAATTAGAATATAAATAAATATTGTTCTATGAAGTACCTCCAATATAAAATCAAAATACTCTGTCGCTCTAGCAAAATTGTAACGTTAAATTTACAAACTGTATTTTTTCTTACAATGCAAACAAAACACTGTTCTAGTCAATGTTGGTTGAAGTTGCCGATCTACTATACGTGATTTCTGAGATGTTTCAGTATTTCTTTTAAAATTTTATTTTATTTTATTTTTATTCTTTTGATTTTGACATTATGCTCGAGATTTTGCACCGAGGTAAACACGTTTTCTCATAAGATGACTATTAGAAGCAAAAGAGAGCTGATCTGAACTACAGATATTAGTCTTTATTTCTATGTTGCCAAGGCAATGATAGTGTTCTGTAATCACATGCAAGGTAAATGGAAGAACATGGAGTTTTCATTTGCATTAAATATTAAAATTAATTTGTATGTCTATAATATTTTAGAAATGATTTCTGACGTTTAAACATGCTACTTTTCTACAGTCTCTATCTTGGCGGAAAGAGAAAGTGTGTTTACGAAGTTTCCCTCTCCCAAATACGTCACTGATCTTCACTTTCCGATTTTTCGTATATAATTTTTTAATTCTAAATAATAGTTATACGGTTTACGCGGGTGCATTATTTCTTTATCCTTACATTAACCCGCAAGGCATGGAAACATCTCATGCTACATAGTAGGCCGAGATACGAAAAATAAATGAATTTAACACTGAATAATTAGCTATGTATTAATCATTAAATTGTTAAAAAAATATATAGGCTATCTGTTTGCTCCTTTTCATTTGAAATCAAGCTTACATATTTCAACTGAAGAGCTACCGTTTTGTTTTCTGGTTTCGCAGACATGATGCCCATCATTTTGTATGCTTGTCGTGTTGTTTTAAAATTACAGTTACAAACTTAATCTTTATTTTCACAATTTTAATGAGTTTTTTTAACGTTTTAAGGGGATTTTATACGCATATATCTATACGTTTTACGTTATGAAATTCTGCCCCAACTAATCACTTTCCAACACGTAGTAAATGAAATAAGGTCGCACAGAGGCTCTAGAACACTTAGCAAAGCAAAATTTCATAATAGGAAAAAAATGATGGGCATATCTACGGACTGTGTCTAAGCATACCCAAATGAAATTGTTTGATTGTTTTCATTTTCTTTTTCATCAATTATCATGAATTCTAAATAAAGGTTATCTGTAGTTCTTTACTTAATACACCAAAAACCTTATAACATTAGTACATGATAATTTTTATCGCAAGAGGGTGAGTAGGGTTTAGTTACATTTGTGCACACTCATTTACATTTGCACACAGCAATATGAAAAGTTCTGACTACACATATGGATAGGTTTTAAACAACTCAACGATATAATCCTTCAAACAAAGTACTATCACGGTTGTGAATTTATATTTATATTTATTATTATTATTATTATTATTATACTCAAGAATTATCGTTGGTATAAGTATGGGAAGTGTTATACAATGGTTGTTTCATAAATATGGGGAGTCTTATAGAACAGCTAGGCCTGTATCATAAGTATGGGAAGTCTTATAGAACAGCTATGGGAAATCTTGAATAACGGTTATGAGATAAGTAAGAAAAGTCTTATAGAACGGCTATATAATAGGTAGGTCATAAGTATAGTAAATTTTATAGGATGACTGTCACAACTATAGAAATCTTAGAGAATGGAAATGTCATAAGTATGGGAAGACTAAGAGAACGGATATGTCATTATTATTGGTAAATCTGGGGAACAGCTATTATAAGTATGGGAAGTCTTATAGGACGGCATCGTTATAAGTATAGGAAGTATTATAGAACAAGTATGTCATAGACCTATATATGGTAAGTATTATTGGATGGCTGTCATAAGTATAGAAAATCTTATAAAACGGTTAAGCCATAAGTGTGAGAAGTCTTCTTGAACGTCTGTCATAAGTATGGAAAGTCTTATAGAACAACTGTCATAAGTATGGAAAGTCTTAATAGAACGGCTAAGTACGTCTTACTATCCACAGGTATCAGAACTGTAAAAAACTGTAAAAATAGCGAGATGCGTTTTTCCTGAATCAATACTGTGTTCGAAGGCAGTATTATATCTTTTGTTTTATCTGTCCCTAAAACCAGGAATGGAAAATTATATATCTTCCGGTTTCAATATTAATCACTATAGAGAGAATACTTTTATGGGAAAAAAGATACGATTTTTGATGTCTAGCATTCCAAGAAACAACAAACGTCCTTTCATTGGATCAAAAGATCCAATATATTTCAGTCAAAAATTTTCTTGCAGTCCTTATATCTGGAGAACTACATATAGTGTAGTCTAACCAAAACTAACAATTTAGTCAGAATGATGTACTCATTAAGTAAAAAATATAAAACTCTATTTAGGGACTGTTCTAAAATTGTATGGCCCTTGATCCACAAAATTCAATATATTTCATACAATCAAAAATTTTCTTGTACGTCCCATATTTTGAGAAATACATATAGTGTAACCAAACGAAAACTAACAATGTACTCAGCATGAGGTACTTATTCCTTTAAAAGAAATTGGGAAGCTTGATTTAGGGACTATGTGGAATTTTTCAGTAACCTGCTCCAAAAAATCCAATGTATGTCATTCAATCAAACATCCTCTTCTACGCCCTATATCTGGAGAACAACATAGTTTAGCTAAACTCAAAGTATCACTCAACTCAGTATGATGTGCTTATTTCGCAAGAAATACGAAAACTCGATTTAAGACACGTTCCAAAATTTTATGGCTCCTGATCCAAAGAATCGCATGTATTTCATTTAATCACAAATATTCTTCTACGCCTTATGTTTTGATAACTGCATATAGTGTAGACAAACCTAAACCAACCCGTAACTCAGTGTGATGTGTTTATTACGTAAAAAAAAAAAAAAAAAAAAAAAAACGAAAACGAAAACTCGATAAATGTTGTGGCCTCTGACTCAAAATATAATTTTTGCTGCAGAATCGCAATATTTTGATCCATTTTTTAGATCAGTCCTAATATGCTTGTATTAGTATAACATTATTATTATTAAGTATACATTACCTTAGAAGTCGATGGATCTTCATGCATTTTCAAAATAACATACCTGAAACAGCGCTCGAGAAAAACGCTCTTCCTCTCACTTTATTATTGTACCAAGGAGTTATCTATTAGTTCTGCTTTCAGTATTAAATTTGTGTAATATGAAAGTCTACCGCAGTTTCAAACTGGTAAACGAAACATTATTACTATTACTATTGCTTATTATAGTAGTAGTAGTAGTGCTTCTTTTATCTTTTACATTGTAAAATATTTAGCAAAAATACATCTTCCGTATTAAACGGAAACTTATCAATTTGAAGTACAGAATGCAGCCATGTTTGCCATTACATATTTTGATGCAAAAGAGATCAGTGAATGAAGTTGCACCTACTTTACATGGAAATAAATTAAATATAACGTTTGTCTTGGAGTAACATTTGAGTTTCCAAAGTAAAGGGAACTTTGTTTGCACACTTACATTTTTTTATTTTTTCTAAGATCTACATTTTGATCTCGGAATGTATTCCTCATATTTTATCTATCTTCCGAAACTCACTAAAGTCTGAAAAAATGACCCTTGTTGAAGTTTATATGCAGTCGATTTTGAAGATGCATAATAATGGACTTTTCAACAAATATATTATCTATTAGTCTATATATATGCATTTTTTATAACTATCATTAAAACATTTGCCTAGAAAATGCCAAGAAAATTGCATAAAACACGTTTCAGGAATTTATTGTTTTTCAGAGGACCCTTGTGGATTTCTTTAGGAGTAATGACTTACCTCATATTGCCAGGGTATTAGTGAAAAATTTATTTATAACCATGAACAAGGTCACCTGAGTCGTTGTTGTTAAAATTGTATGAAATGAACTTATCTGAAGCTGTTGTAACTTAACACACTATGTTCTCCGTAATGATAATCTTGTTATAGTGCTCCCTACACACCATACTAAAATGTATGTTTGTTTTTTTTTTCTTCTCGCGAAAATGGGATACTTCGCTTTTTCCTTTCTTTTAATAAGGTACAAACATTATAAAAATGTATTTATATTTGTTGGCAAGAAATAGAATTCCATTCTCAAGTGTGCTAAAGGAGAGAAATTGTAGTTAGAACCATAAGGCGCCTGGAAGTATAATAGAATATAAAAATGATGCTGAAGTATAAAATGCATATCATCATAACGAACAGATTCTTGGTAACAATTGGAACAACATTTATAATGGAAATCTATAATCATCATAAATAATATTGATAAATATATTACAAAACATTTAAAAATTCAATTATAAAAACAAAATAACTATTATTTCTTACAAATTAAAAGGTATAACATGAAACACATGCTAGTAGGATAAAATTATACATTATATACAATCTTATAAAATATAAAAACACCTCATATTGGTATATTTTATTCTCATAATAGTATATTCACAATATTGTTGAAGTGGTTTACAAAATATTAAAGAAAAAATTGTTAAAGAATAACATATAATTTCTAGTATAAATTGAAAATAAATATTTCAAACATATCATGTAAAAATAAATTCATAACACATAAGCTTACAAATGTCTAATATTTCATTAAAACCGAATAAAGTACGAAAAACAAATAAGTTCTTTAGTCTTAAGTTTGAATAAAAAGAACGAAGAAAATGATCCTGGCATCACCAAAAGCTTAGTGCATATTATATAAATGACACTAATTTTAAGACAAAAAATACTTACAATAAAAATATTTTCAATTATTTAAAATGAAAATACTTAACCCGCGACTTACCGCAGTACATTCGAAACAAAGCTAATAAAGAATAAAGCGTATTTGGTGTCACAACACCATTATAAATATAGTATGTAAAAAATTATTGGTAACAAAAGGAACAACATCTCTAATGTATTAAATATGTAACTCTTATTAAAAGTTTTTTAAATGAAAATAAACCCTTTTGCTTTGAGCCTTATGTTTATTCAAAGAAGAAAATACTTTTCAGTTAATTTTACTATAATATTTACATTATTTTTCAAAATAGCTTCATTCGGAATGTATTCTATAACATTGAAAGTTTTTGTGTCAGCTGTGTATAAAATATAATCACATGTAAAATTATCCGAATAATACATAATAAACGCAACAACTATTAGTGTAGGAAATACTATCTTTATACCTTATAATCCATGTCTATTATTACTTTAGGAAGTATTATCAAATTGTCTAAATATGACCAATTAGTAATAAAGGTAGCTAATTATATCTCTTTAATTTATGTATTAGTAAATGATTTGGAATTTATTAAATGACTTCGGGTTTGAAATATATATCTACTTGATCATCTGTATGAATCACTGCAAATGATTTATACATTAGACTAATATAAATAATCGTTACAGATTCCCAGTTTATGATAAAATGTTGGTTTATAACAATTCTTCCTTTCCATTATTTTAAATATATTTGCAAATTATTTTCCCGAAAATTTTGGGAATAAAATTAATTATAAAAATGAATATGAGGAATACATTCCGAGATCAAAATGTAGATCTTAGAAAAAATAAAAAAAATGTAAGTGTGCAAACAAAGTTCCCTTTACTTTGGAAACTCAAATGTTACTCCAAGACAAACGTTATATTTAATTTATTTCCATGTAAAGTAGGTGCAACTTCATTCACTGATCTCTTTTGCATCAAAATATGTAATGGCAAACATGGCTGCATTCTGTACTTCAAATTGATAAGTTTCCGTTTAATACGGAAGATGTATTTCTTGCTAAATATTTTACAATGTAAAAGATAAAAGAAGCACTACTACTACTACTATAATAAGCAATAGTAATAGTAGTAATGTTTCGTTTACCAGTTTGAAACTGTGGTAGACTTTCATATTACACAAATTTAATACTGAAAGCAGAACTAATAGATAACTTCTTGCTACAATAATAAAGTGAGAGGAAGAGCGTTTTTCTCGAGCGCTGTTTCAGGTATGTTATTTTGGAAATGCATGAAGATCCATCGACTTCTAAGGTAATATATACTTTTTTTAATAATAATAATTATATACTAATACAAGCATATTAGGACTGATCTAAAACATGGATCAAAATATTGCGATTCTGCAGCAAAAATTATATTTTGAGTCAGAGGCCACAACATTTATCGAGTTTTCGTTTTCGTTTTTTTTTACGTAATAAACACATCACACTGAGTTACGGGTTGGTTTAGGTTTGTCTACACTATATGCAGTTATCGAAACATAAGGCGTAGAAGAATATTTGTGATTAAATGAAATACATGCGATTCTTTGGATCAGGAGCCATAAAATTTTGGAACGTGTCTTAAATCGAGTTTTCGTATTTCTTGCGAAATAAGCACATCATACTGAGTTGAGTGATACTTTGAGTTTGGCTACACTATGTTGTTCTCCAGGTATAGGGCGTAGAAGAGGATGTGTGATTGAATGACATACATTGGATTTTTTGGAGCAGGTTACTGAAAAATTCCACATAGTCCCTAAATCAAGCTTCCCAATTTCTTTTAAAGGAATAAGTACCTCATGCTGAGTACGTAATATTCAATATACTCACTAGAAACTCACTACGATCCTGTCTAGAGCAGAACGTGAGACAAGTTTGTTCCTACAAGCATTTTGCGTAGCAACAACAGATTCCATTCTCCAAAAACCTTTAGCGATAAACTCATGTTGCTCCAAAGAGTGCAATATTCTCACTGTATCCTGCTCATATTCACACAGTAGCACAGAACTGTACACACGATACCCAATACAACGGCCCAGTTTCCTATTGCTTATTAACCATGGCGAGGTGCCCATTTAACAAAGTAAACTAGCACTCACCACCGCACAGTACCTCATTCGAATTGTAAGGTACTTCCATGCGCAAAAAATATTGCGCGTATACTGTAACTCACGATTTTTCTCAATTATTTCATTTTCCTTATGTTTATGGGTAAAGTTCAGTTATTAGTATGTGGAGATATTAGAAAGCAATCAATCAAAAAAGATATTTCCAAAAAATATAATAAAATAATAAAAATACAGTGAAACCTCTACTAACGAACACCTCTATAAAGCGGACACCTCCCATAACGGACATATTTTGTAATCCCCAAACACCGTAATAGGAAAAAGCATATTGGCAAACCTCTCTAAAGCGGACACTCTCTAGTACGGACACGGACAGTCTTTCTTGTCTTTTATAGGTATTATTTACCTCGTATTACGGATACTTTCTCTAAAAACAAGTTGAAAAGTACAGTAAAGATACACTTTTAGTAATCAATACTATGTCACCAGGGAAGAACATGTGGGTGTGACAACATTTTGCCTCCTAAACTGTCTGTCCAGCAATACTGAGGAAGGGTCTCTGTTTCACAACACCATTGTATCCTTTGCTTGCATTCCACTCCCACCCAACCTGTTTCAGAAACAAAAGTGATTGACAGTTGCCCATTGGGATGACACATCATTCTTACTGTCCCGCTGGAATCTCTAACCAAACAGAAGACAAGTTTGGTATTTTTGACAACTGGTACGCATATTGTCTTTAAAAGAGTCATTGCTGGACTGTAATTAACTCACAAATTAAAGCAATACACCGAAAACGTAGTAAGCAGCGATAAGTGTAAAGTGCAGAGAACTATAACATCTTATTAAGGTTGTGCCTCGAATTGGATGGCGCAAGATAATGCAGGTACAATAACATTTTGGTAATATTCATAAATACGTGATTCATGCAAAAATACTTTTTTCGAATTGCATATTACCTTGTTTATTAGTTTACGTAAGAAAATATTGAAACCTCTCTAAGGCGGACACCTCTCTATAGCGGACATTTTTTGATTCCCCACGGCTGTCCGCTTTAGAGAGGTTTCACTGTATAAGCAAAAAACAAAATTATGTTCGGTTTTGTGTATACTGGCAATAATGTTTTCGAGGGAATTTGTCCAGTAGCACAGCACGATTGTAGAGGGAATAACAGGATTGGTAGTGGGAGAGTTGAATCAAGGAACTAGAAATTGGAGTAAAATATTGCATTTATTGGCTTAAATCTAGGGTGTAAATTGTCTGCGAAATATAAATTAGCCTCTGTAACCAAGATGTTGTAGGGAAATATAGAAACAAAGAGAAAAACTGTTTCTTAAGTTTGGAAGTGACATGCTCTATAGCCATGAGCATTTATTTGTTAAGAAAAAGACAGGCAACAAAAGAGAGTCTGTGTGGTCAAGTGAGTAGAGTGACCGACTAGTAATTCTGATACTGTTTTGACACCAGATCGAATCCCATCCGATCCTGTTCAATTTTGTCTTTACAAAACATTGTAGAAAGTGTATAATTTTTATGTTAATAAGAACCGAAACAATATAATAATGAAATAACTTTTTGTTTTTCTGATGACGTATTTATTCAGAATTAGTGTACTATTGTAATAGCAATTGTTTTCAGTTTATGCTGTTGTATAGCTTCTTTTCTCATCCTCTTTTCTTAAAAAACAAATTTGTATCCAATTAAGTATGATAATATATATAGACAGAAACAGACATCTTAGTATCAAACGTGATTTATCGTGATGAAATAAACAAGTTTCCCGTTATTAAAAAAGAAAACTATAGAAAATCATTGAATTTGGTCTTTAGGTTTTTAGCATGCTATATATATTCTTTATAAGACTATACTTTATAAGGCAAGATGTGCGATCATACCCACAAATTTAACTAGTGAGTGAAAGATGTTTTCGGGACAAATATTTTACAGAGTTAGGTACATTAAACACGAATACGCCATGGTCTTCACTTCGTTTATTTCACATTATTATCCGACAAATCATAGCAGGTAAAAAGCAGCATTAATCGGCAAGAAGAACTGCAAGTTGTGGTCTTAGTCTGTTTTTTATGCTCCGGACTCGATCGCCTAGCACGCCCGTCTTACCTTGACTCAAGCGTCTATCATTCAGTGCAGGCACGTATCCAGCTTTTCTTTTTGGAAGAGGCCCGAGATGAATCCTCCTAAGCACGTAATTCTAAAATATCAAAAATATCAATAATAATAATAATAATAATAATAATAATAATAATAATAATAAAACATAATTACAATGCAACAGTTCTGTATTTCTTTTAAACGTTTCTTATTTTTCATTTATGAAACGGTCAAACTGCATTCTAACCCAAACAAAATCAAAAAATATTTTCTAGAGACATGTAAGGAAAACTGTCTGCTACGTATATCACATAACAAAAATAGCAAATGGCAAGGAGTGTATCTTTCTAATACAGTAATGTTATAAACAGAACGGAAACGAAATTGTAATCCCATTTAAAAGTGTTCTTTAATTCCACCTAGTATGAATGGCATTACGGTATATTCTTACGAGTAACACTTCCCAAGTGTAACAATCCGATTTTGATAAAAATTTGACAGGCAGATACTACACATAAAATAAACGAATAAGTGCTTTTTTCTTTTTTTTTTGCTGAAAACGGTTTTAGGGGGCAAAAGCACACCCAAAATTTTGAAAGTTGACGCCCGAAAGACAAAAACAAGTGAACCAAAGTGAACGAAATTGTGCACAGATATGGCAGACGTAAAATGAAGGAATACGTGTTTTGTATTTTCCTGGAAAAAACGGTTAGGTGGGACACAGACCCCTCCAAACCTTTGATCATGAAATATCAAAAGTGCTAGTAACAATATGTCTGATGTGTGTAAAGGACGAAGAATTCCAACGACACTTTGTGTATGGACAATACGCAAAACTAAACGAATACCTGTTTTTTATTTTTTTTTTATTTTCTGCGGAAAATGATTTTAGGAGACTAAAGCCCCCATCCAAAATTTTGAAAGATGACGCCCGAAAGGCAAGTAGAAGTGAACCGAAATGAATGAAATTGTGCACAGATATTGTAGACGAACAATGAGGGAATACGGGTTCCGTATTTTCCTGAAAAAAAGAAAAACGTTTAGGTGGGACACAGACCCCTCCAAAACTTTGATCGTGAAATATCAAAAGTGCTAATAACAGTATGTCAGAAGTGCTTAAAGGACATGATGAATTGGAACGACACATTGTGTAGGGACAATACGCAAAAAACAAACGAATAGGGGTTTATTCTCTGCGAAAAAATTATTTTAGGGGGCAGAATTCCACACCCAAAATTTTGAAATCGTGCACAGATATTCTAGACATAAATTGAGGTAATTGTGTTTCGTATTTTCCTGGAAAAAAGCGGTTGAGTGGGGCACGGACCCTCTAAGCTGTTGATTACGAAATATCAAAAGTGCAAATAAGTATACGTCAGAAGTTCCTAAAGAGTATGGAGAATTGCAACGAAACTTCGTATAAGGACAATTTGCAAAACAATAAATCAAATGCGTTTTAATTTGTACGAAAAAACGGTGTTGAGGCCTAGAGCCCCTCAAAAAAAAAAAAAGTCAATATTACCGTAAAAGTGCAGGAAGGAGTGGACCGAAGCAAATGAAATTGTGTGTAAATATTGTATAGACTGTATGTAAAATAAGGATTTTCTTGTTTTTAAGATGTTTCTATCAATTTTGGCACATCAGCAGCAAACAGGAAATTAATTGGCACGTGTTTTTGTTTATGCGGAGAAACACCGTAAAGGTTAAAGTTGCCTCGTGAAATACTACAAAATACGCTATACTGTTTGTGCTTGTTGTTGGTCTGCCAAATTTGAAGAAATCTGATGGAGACACTTGTGAAACACGAAAGGCTTTATTTTTCATATCCAATATCTATAGACAATTTCATTCGCTTCGGTCCACTCCTTCCGACACTCAACGCCTCGGTCCACTCAACAGTCTTTTTTTCTTTTCAGGAAAAAACGAAGCACGTATTCCCTCATCTTACCTCTACAACATTTGTGAACAATTTAATTCAGTTCGGTCCATTTCTTCTTGCCTTTCTTGCGTCAAATTTCAAAATTCTGGGTGAGACCTTTTGCCCCCTAAAACAGTTTTTTGGTAGGAAATATAAAAGCCGTATTTGTTTATTTTTTGCTTATTGTCCTAACACAAAGTTTTGTTCTTCATGTAAATTTAGGCACTTCTGACATACTGTTATTAGCACTTTTGATATTTCATGATCAAAGGTTTGGAGGGGTCTGTGCCCCACCTAACTGTTTTTTCCAGGAAAATACAAAACACGCATTCCCTAATTTTATGTCTGCAATATATGTTCACAATTTCGTTCACTTTGCTCCACTCGTTTTTTCCTTTCGGGCGTCAATTTCAAAATTTTGGGTGAGGGCTTTGCCCCCTAAAACCGTTTTTCAGCAAAAATATAAAAAAAGCACTTATTTGTTTATTTTATGTGTAGTATCTACCTGCCAAATTTTATCAAAATCGGAGTGTTACACTTGGGAAGTGTAACTTTTTAGAATTATAACAACAACGCATTGTTCACAGTTTGGATACTGACTCAAAGTAATCTGACATAAAAGAACCTCAAAAGGGAAAAAAGTAGGTTTATTAAAAAGTGCTTGAGGTTTAGTAAGGGACAGCTTCCAGGACCTCACGCTGGACACGTCCCTGAGTCAATGCATTATATTTGTTTCTTGCAAAACATGATTATTAGACGCGTAATATGTAAAATTATATCATAGTTTTACTTTGAATAGGTCTTTCCTTAACACATCCATATTATCCGGCTTTCTGCTTGCCTGTTTTATGTCGGATAAGCAAAACTGTACTGTATTTTCAAAGATAGCATATACACAGGGGCTAGAGGTCTGCACGGGCCGGAATTTTTAGAACGGATCCGGCCTGTCCCCTTTAATCTGTAGGCATTAGCGGATTAAGGGCGGAGCCAATGGAGCCCAGGCTTCGGGGCCCCAAGCTCAGGGGTCTCTTTAAAATCCCTCTGTTTAATACTAAAATATAGTAATCAACTTATTATATTATAGTCTTCAGACCGATGCTATTTTTTTTCCCTCGTTACTCTCGCGGTATCGCTAGATTTAAGTCTTTCCATCAGCAGCATTTACGTGTTAATAATGAATGCAATTATTTAATTGTTAATAATGAATTTAACTAAACTAATTATTCTAAAATTGGAGCACATTCAAATATTACAGCATAGTTCTCGGTAGTTCCATAAGCCTATGAGGCTGTGGAAGGCAGCAAAGAAATCTTATGCACTGGAACTATTTTTAACATAGGGCCACCTTAAAATAGTCGGTTCTAAGTCCCCAAATACTAGGTCCCCCTGTCTATAAGCAATATTTCACGAAAAACAGGTATTTTTTTTAACAAATGTGTTCGTCATCAAGTTTTCATAAAGTAGTCCCTTTCTCCTTTAAGTAACTTCAGACACCATGTTGTTTCAGTGGTTGAGCGTTCACCTCTGGTGCATGGAGTCCTTGGTTCGATCTATGCTCGCGCCAAGTGAACCTTGTGCTGGACAAACACTGTGCACGTGGGTTTTCTCGAGGTTCTCCCGTTTTATCCCACTTTCTTCATTCGACCATTTCATTCATTTCTTATCATCACTGTCTCCTTTAGCCTATCCAGCATCAACGTGGGACGTAAAACTTAAAGATTTCATTTCAAATCATTTAAATCAAAAAACAGTTGCAGGAAGTACGGAATTTCGAATAAAACAAACTAATATATACAATTCTGAGTATATTATTCTTTTATGAAATTCTCGCGAACCTTATTTCTAAATCGAAGGGTAAGAAGACTAAATTCACTCTCTTATTATTATAGATCAATTTCAATTGAAGCAGTTGGAATAATTGGAAAAAAATTTAAAAAAAAATCATACCCTATATTCCAGCGTGCCACAATCGGTATAACGCAGCTCACTGGTGTGTCCAGCAAAGTGAAGAGTGTGACGCAAATTTTTCCTATTATTTGCAAGAATATTTGTCGAGTTACTGTTATTTGTTAATATAATAATAATAATAATTATTATTATTATCAACGATTCTTCCATGGATCAGCTGTCTGTATACGGTTAAGTAATCACAAGTATCACATTGTTGGAATGAGTATAATTATTTACTTTAATAGTAATACAAAAGTCTATTCGCTTGTATATTCTACCGGGAATAACTGCATCCGTCTAGAAAGCTAGGACTAACAACAAAGGGATCCGATGTTGTGATCACACACCGCCCCAAATCGTGAGTGCCACAAGTTCTCTTCTAGCCTTAGCACAATAAGGGCTGTTGCGTTCAGAGAGAGAGAGAAATAACTTAATTCCATTGCAGTTATATGATTATTAAATGTTAACTTGTATTTATAAATTATGTAAGTGATCGTATCGTTTTCTGTTTATTATTATTATTATTATTATTATTATTATTATTATTATTATAATTTTTTTAATACGTTGATTGCCATGTGTATGGAATTCCATACACACTGCTCTCCTGTGCAGCAGAGCGTGATTATTTTCCATACGCAAGCAATGTAGATATTCCAAGTTTTTTGTATTCGTTCTATAGGTGTGTATGTAATTAGATACATATGGCGTAGAAATCAAAATTTAATGTCCATGTTACGTATATGCAAAACCATACACAAAGTAATTTATGAACAAAGACATTGAGTTTGAGTTTAACGTCTCGTTCAGCAACGTAGCTATATGAGACGTCGGCCTACTAATTAACGTGGACTCCGAAGCACGTGAGCTCTCGCCGGGAATCGAAGCCGGGTGTTCCACGCCAAAGGCGCTAACCGCTTAGCCATTAAGGAGCTCATTAACAGAGACATTTATGAGCTAAAACAAAGGCGAAAACCAAGATGTATGATGTGATTTTGAGTTTATCGTCCCTTTCAGCAGCGATGCTATATGAGACGTGGACCTACTGATTAACGTGGAATCCGAACCACATGAGCTCCCGCCGGACGAAAACAAAGACCTTTGGAATTGACAATCATTGTTTGGACATTTCAGTAGCACCTACCTAATATTAACAACGTTTCTACGATAATTTCGCAACATTGTATTATTTCTTTTGTTGATTAGCTTGGTTAGGCTTATTTAAACACTTTCTTCTTTGCACCGACGTGTTACATCTCTTGGATGAAAATACACTACCTCTCACTGGAAATCAAATCCAGAACTAATGCACTTGAACCATTTGACCACAACAAGGCACATTTAAAAAGAAGTTTCGATTTTGTTCGGAAAATTGTGATTAGGTGTAACATTTAAAAATATATTTAAGAAAGGGTACACAGCAAATGCACTGTACTTTCTCGCTCGATTTTTTTATACTGACTTATGTTAGGCTGCAACTATTATTGAAACATTTATTTGGGAAATTGCGAATAAAATAATGTTTTGGAACACTTTGCTAGAAGAAACTTCAGGCCCAAAAGTAAAGTACCCATAGGTCATATTTCCGTTAGAAATAACTTGATCCGTATATTAGAATTATTAAGGATATAATTGTATGTGAACTATAAGCAAAAGCGTCTGAGTAATTTCTGAGAAAATCATGAAAAAAGTAACCCCCAAGAATAAATTATCCCTTGTGGATCTTTTCAGGACAAACGAGCTATGCTATATTGTTAGTGTTTTCATAAAACATTTATTTATGAAATACGAACAAAATTGCCTGAGTCGTTCTTGAGAAAGTCGCAGGGTAAAACTTACTGTCAAGAGTAATATACCATTTCTAGATTTTCCGGATGAGGGAATTATACCATATAGCTAGGTTATTTATGTAACATGTATTTATAAAATATGAACAACAAACATCTTCTGAGTTGTTTTTAGGAAGGTCATCGGGAAAAGCTTACCCCCAAAGGTATCTGTAATTTTGACAGTATATCGAGTAATTTTTAAGCAATCGTCAGGAAAAATTTCACTGTCAAAGTAAACTATATCTTTTGGATTTTTCTATTCGGAACAAGCGAGTTATACCATATTGTAAGATTATTACAGAAAATATTTTTACTGAAATTAGAACGAATTTGTCTGTTTTACTGACAAAATTGTCCGAAAAAAATTCAACCCTTGAGAAAACCACTTCTTCTGTATGTTATCGGAATAAACTATTTATGCTGTATGTTAGTTTATTAATGAAACATTTCTTTACGAAATATGAACAAAATTCCTTGAGGCGTTAATGGAAAAACCATCGGGGAAAAGCTCACCCTAAGATTAAGCTACTCCTTCGAACAAGTTGTCATATTGTTAGGTTATTAATGATACGTTTATTTATGAAATCTAGTTGAGAAAATTGTGCAAAATGAACGTATACCATACAGTAAATTACACCATATATATTTTTTCAGAAAAATTAGTCATATGCGGTGGAGATTTTTTAATAAAATATATATTTATAAAAAGTAAATAAAATCGTCACAGGTTTTTTTTTTTACTTGAGAAAATTGAATTATTTTAAATTTAAATCCTTCAGTAAATTACCGTTACTTTTGGGTGTCGAAGGACATAAAATTCGAAAGATAGTATGTTATTTAAATGTTATGTCTAGAATTCCGTCCAGATACGTTGAACAGTATGGCCTCTATTTGAGTAAGTGTAAAAGCGTGACGGACCGAGAGACGAATAGATGGACAGACATCGAAAAATCATTTTTTCGATATGTAGGAGCCATGTAACTTGAATTCATTGAAAACTGGTATTCGACTTTTATAACTATCACCACACTTTCTTCTTTCGTCGCTCGAATGTGAAAACGAATAGGCCTACACCGACACGTAATGTGATAATTTGTAATCCTAAAAATTTAATTTATGTTTAATGTGTTGTCACGCCAGGAAAAAACCTTATGCATGTTACCTCATTTTATTATCAGTTTCTCACGCTACTGTATAATTCGGTATGATTATAGTTAATATTCATGGCATCTTTTGGAAGCATTCGTGTTCCTCACAAACAGAGCTGTAAAATTTAGTTTTGTTTAAAGAAAGCATTCTTGATCTTTTTACACAGACTGGAATTTGTTGTACTTGTGGATATAAAAAAAAAAAGAAAAAGAGAGAGAGAATCAATACTCTAAAAAGAAAAACACACACAGAAACACTAGAACAGTAATTTAACATCAGCTTCTTTTCTTCTTCATGACAACGAGCTATCGCTGTGACTGTGTTCGTCACGCTGTGTATAAAGCTGCAGGTCGCACTTGTTTTGTTTTTTACTATTCCTGACTCACCGACACACTCGCAGTGAGTTGAAGTTGTGCTGTGTAATAACTGAGAGGGAATGATTAAGCACACCTCACTATAAACAAAAAACAATCGCTATTAGTAATAAATAGTAAGCTAATTCTGAATAAATACGTCATCAGAAAAACAAAAAGTTATTTCATTATTATATCGTAAAACTCATCTAATTTGTAATTTCTAAAAAGAAAACAAAATAAATCAGAAAGAGTAAAAAGGAAATAATCAAGAAACGCTATTATTATAAATTTAAATTCCGTTGCATAGAAACGATTACTTTTCGTGTCTCATGTAATTAGCTTTCAATCGTTCAAAATTAGTCGGAAGCAAACATGCAGATAGAGCAGAAGATAGAAAAAAACATACAATGAAACTGCAGACATAAGATGGAAACACATCGAAGAGAACGTTCTCATCACAAGCAATTGATTTGCTGAGATAGAGACGCCAGATCCTTCGAACAACGCCAAGCGAAGTTACAAATAGGAGCAACAACTTGTATTACTAAGCTTTTTACCTCCAAAATTCAACAGCACAAAATCTCTGTGTGCAAGATACTCCGATTTGTTTTACTTTGTTACTAAAGCATATACGAATATGAAGAAGAAAATACCCAAAATGAGAAAAGGACATACATAGACTTTTAGGGTACTTCAGAACCTTAGGAGACACCCTCGTGGTCCTCCCAAAAGACGGAAAATTTCCGAAAACATCGCCTATACAGAAAAGGAGGAAGAGATGGATGTCTTGCAGTCCACGATGCTGGAGTCCAGATTCCAAATTGGTCGTCGCCCAGAGCTGATCTCCAAGCAATTTAGATGTTTAATGGACTAGAGTCCTTCCCACCTCCTTTTTCGGACTAAGACAAGTGTCACTGAACAACCTCCAAGAACTGTGTATTAGTGAAGTGCTAGTGTGAGTGTTAATACCGACTACAACAAACTGGAGTGGATAGAACTAAATCCGTAAGTAGTACTCATTTATTGACAAACCCGAGTCAGTTGCAGTTTCTATTACATATACCCACCGTTCTGCTCTCATATCTGAATGTTTCCTCTTAGGTTGTGTTGTTTCCAGTCCAACACTAACCCAAAGTTTTATCGGAAACTAAATTTCAAATTAGAATCGTTTTAGAGAACAAAGGTACTCGCATTAAAGCCTCACACACTGCCTTTGCTGTGAATGAATGTTTTTCTTTATACTCACACATGTCCTCCCCGAAATCTTTGTACCTTTCATTCACCCAAAATGCTCTCCCTAATAACATAAAAATGAAGTTACGTTCCAGGTTTGCAGGTACGGAAACCTCACCTGGACAAGAACGCTCAGTGTGCTCTGTGCCCCTGAGACCAGGTAATACTCAGTAGCATATGCACACAACGATATTGTTTCGGTTCTTATTAACATAAAAATTATACACTTTCTATAATGTTTTGTAAAGAACAAAAATGAACAGAAGCGGATGGGATTAGATCTGGTGTCAAAACAGTGTAACAATTACTAGTCCGTCACTCTACTCACTTGACCACACAGACTCTCTTTTGTTGCCTGTCTTTTTCTTAACAAATAAATGCTCATGGCTATAGAGCATGTCACTTCCAAACTTAAGACAACAGTTTTTCTCTTTGTCTCTATATTTCCCTACAACATCTTGGTTACAGAAGCTAATTTATATTTGGCAGACAATTTACACCCTACATTTAAGCCAATAAATGCAATATTTTACTCCAATTTCCAGTTCCTCGATTCAACTCTCCCACTACCAATCCTGTTATTCCCTCTACAATCGTGCTGTTCTACTGCAAAAATTACCTCGAAAACATTATTGCCAGCATACACAAAACCGAATATAATTTTGTTTTTTGCTTATATTTTTATTATTTTATTATATTTTTTTTGGAAATATCTCCTTAGATTGATTGCTTTCTATTATCTCCATATACTAGTAACTGAATTTTACCCATAAACATAAGGGAAATGGAATAATTGCGAAAAATCGTGAGTTACAGTATACGCGCAATAGTTTTTGCGCATGAGGATACATAGACGAATATATGCTGTTTTTCTTGAGGCGTGGCTGAAAATGTCCCGGATGAATTTAAACCAGTAAAACATAGCTCCATAAATCCCCGATCCTTTTTTGATCATTTGCCACAAATTGGACTTCAGTTAGAAATCCTAGACACAAATGAAATCCGTGAGTTTTAAAGAAAACACCCTATATTTACGTTGGAGTTCTATACTTTACTGCATAGAGAAAACTCCGTTCTCCGGACAGCGGTATAATGTACAAATATACGGTAGCCTCTTGCTTACTTTAGAAGGCATTACGGAGCTTACGTTATCCGTATGCTACATGGGCACTGTCCTTAGATTTTACATCATGCCGTTGCAGGCTGCTTCCTTTCTTGATGTGTGGTCAGTCATCATATGTAAATTTAATCAATATTATTTCAGGTTTTCTCGAACTAAGTTGGTTATTTCTTAATAGAAGTTCCACCAATCCCTTATTGTTGCCTTATTGGTTATCTAGGAAATCGTCGAAAAATATATACACGTTAGTATACATTATCTAGTACGTCATGGCTAAAATGAACAGGATCCGTAAAACAAAATACGTATATTATATATATATATATATATATATATATATATATATATATATATATATATATATATATATATATATATATATATATATATATTTGCTTGAACACTCACTTTGCACCGCTGAAGAAAAAATTTACTAACCTTTAGAAATAATAATATACAAAGTGATTCAATTTGAAGTGGTGTAATTTCATATGGTGATGAAATATGCACTGTTATGTTGAAATGTTGCGGGCTAGTTAAGAACTAACGTGAGCTTCCTAATTGCAGAGGAAACTTTTTCTTTATTGGTTTTTGGAGTAAACTCAAACATGTTTGTTTCGAAAACTTCACGAAGTCTGTTTTTCATTTTGACAAAAGAAACACCAACGAAAGCTTAAAACACATTTTATTTTAAATTATAATAACGGTTTCGGATATCTAACATATCCTTCTTTAGACAATATCGAAAATAAATGAAAATACAGAAAATATATATAGTCATTGTTATGACCAATCACGGTTAGAGAGACGAATCACGGAATTAATTGGGATAAGACGGAAGTATTGGAGATGGAGAAAAGAATGATAATAAAGAAGTGAAAAGAAGCAGAATGGATAAAGAAGGTAGGGAAAGATAAACTGATGAACTGGACAGGAGGCTTAGTTATTAATGAATTGTTGCAAGGAATTTTGGATAGCATAGACAAGAAGAAAATTAAAAAGGCCCTTATAAGAGGCAAAAAAGACGGAAAGTGATTAGTTGGAAAGTGAGCAGGAAAACTTACGGGATTGGCTGAAGGCCTCAGCAAATAGGGGAAAATAAAAGTACAACAATAACTATATAAATGTCTGTTAAAAGAATTTAAAGATTTTGATAACAATGACTATATATATGACTGTTAAAGAATTTAGAGTATGTCATAACAATGACTATATATATTTTCTGTATTTTCATTCATTTTCGATATTGTCTGAAGAAGGATATGTTAGATATCAGAAACCTTTATTATAATTTAAAATAAAGTGTGTTTTAAGCTTTGGTCAGTGTTTCTTTTGTCAGAATAATCAATCCAAAGCCATGGATAGACTTACTGAATTTCATGTTTGATGGCTCACAACTGTAGAAGCAAAACAATTGTCACTATAATATTTAACAAGCTTGAGCAATATATCATCATTGTCCATAATCGTGCCAGGTTCTATCGAGATCACATGAGTTCGGATAATATTTCATGTAGCCTAGTTGACTGTTCATCGGAAGGGGAATCAATGAAGAACAGAAAATATATAAATGACGAAGCAGAAGATATGTGTGGTGAGCATTGCTACCCGTGGTGAAGAGCAGTTCCCTCGTTAATATTAGAATAGTATTCAGTTTTCGGAAATACATGTCAAAATATACTAATTTGCTCCTCCATATTACACACTGTGTATGGTACTTGCCATATTTATATGAAATACTGATGTATAGTAGTATAACTTATTTACTATGGTATTATATGTGTAATAAATTGTTTTACATTATGTATTATGTTCACGCATGCATTGACCCACTACGAAAAGTTCTTAACGCGTGTCTAGCATTGTGCAACCTTATAACGTAATCATTTCTTTATAACCTCGCCTGGCATTGCATGGCAAAGATGATATTTATATATATCTGGTCATGTATGAATTCTTCAGTCTAAAATAACTAAAATATTGTTAATTTCTCTCTGAAACTTCATCCTGCTCTAAATTTTATGTATCTTTATGACACATTAGGTATGTGTTTAGAACAGAAATTGTTCACAACAAATATTTTTACATTGCATTA
The DNA here is from genome assembly GCF_964235325.1 of Thermobia domestica. Lineage (NCBI taxonomy): Eukaryota > Metazoa > Arthropoda > Insecta > Zygentoma > Lepismatidae > Thermobia > Thermobia domestica. The sequence continues at coordinate 262,655,456 of NC_137458.1, read as the reverse complement.
ATAGCATGAGATACCATTTTCAGCTTCAAAACGTGATTTCTTGTTTAAACAGCCCTCTCCTGTCTTTTATTGTGAGTTCAAAATGAAACAGATTTAGTTTCTAGAAAGTCATGTTTTTGCTTCAAGCCTTTATACACGCAGAAGTCCCATAAAGTTCTGGTGGGAATCCAGAGAGCCCTCAACAAAGATCTAGTGGACAGTGCGCGCACCCACCTTTCGTGAAAAGGATTCCGATGAGAGAACTTTGAGGTTTGAACACACTATAGTGATTCCGAATCCACCTTAACCCTTAGGGGATCTTGGCTATTTGGGCTATTTTTGAGACTTTCAGTCAAGCAGCTACTGCATCGTCACTATTTATCCTAGGATCATGGTTCGTACCTCATTCTCTTCAGAATAGATCTGGCTTTCAAATGGTACCACTTGCATGCTCATACCATATACCACAAGTGGGGAAAAATGTCAAAGTGAAAATTTCGGAGGGAAAATTTTTTTCTCGACTTTTGGCCCCCCTGCCCCCCCCCCTGTGTAATCGTAGCCATCTATAAAAAATCTGGTAAATAGTACTTTGTATACTGAATGTGTGTGCCAAACTTCAAGTTTCTATCTTGAATAGTAAGGGCGGGAGAATTTTTATCAAAAATTCCCACAATGCCCCAAATCACCATAAAACACTATGATCTCAGGGAAAAACATTCCTGAGACATCCCTAATTACCCTAGGACTATAATCCGCCAATTATTCTCTTCAGAATATAACTGTCTTTCAGGCGGTACTATTCACATGTCTCCATCATGTATCTAAGGCGGGAAATTCCTGAAAAAAGGGATTCTTTGGAGCAAAATTTCCCTTTTTTCAACATTTGCCCCTCTGGACCCCCCCTGTTGTTACGCAGAAATCGGAAAAAATCTTCTAGTGAATACTACTCGGTGGACTGAATGTTTGTATACAATTTCAATCTTCTACGTGAAAAAATAGGCCCGCCAGAAAAAATTTCCCTACCATGCCCCACTTTTCCCCATACAGAAGTATACTTGGATAAAAATTCACTGAGACGGCCCTAATTACCATAGAATAATAATTCGACCGTCGTGCTCTTCAGAATGGAACTGCCTTTCAGACGGTATAACTCACGTGGTCCTATCATGTATGTGAGGCGGGAAAATGACGACAAACGGGATTTTTGAAGTAAAAAATCCCTTTTTTTTACCCCTTTGCCCCTCTGGTTCCCCCCTGTTTTAGCACTGACATCAGAACAAAAAATCTGGTTAATACTACTCGGTGGACTAAATGTTTGTGCAAAATTTCAATCTTCTACGTTCAAAAATAAGCCCGCCAGAAAATAATGAACATAGGCTTAAAAAGGGAAAAAATACATTTTAAGATTATGACGTCATCACCTCCCATGTCTGGACGCAGGACGGTCTGAGGCCATACGTAATGTCTTCTACAATGTCTCTGGACTTAAAAAACAAAAAAAACCGGACGAAAAAGCTCAAATAGAAGAGAAATAACGCAATGTACCATGAAAAACGCGTATGGTACAAAATGTACCATAAGATCCCACAAAGGGTCAACAGTAGTTCCACATTTCATATCGCCTAGGTGGTTTCAAGTGACGTTAAATTTCTATCTTGTTTGAAATAGAGATAATTATATTGCAATACACAAAGACAAAACTATGTAATTACTGACTAAACAAAAAATATGAAGTTTGATTATCGAGTATACAAATGTTCATAATGCTATTCCCATATCAACAAAGATTGATACGAAAGTTATGAACCTGGCTGAGAAATACATGGCTACTAGACATATCTATAATTATTATTGAAACCTGTTAGGTTATTATGCGAACTTTGGTGTTAATTTTATTGTTACATATTTTAAGTGCGTGATTAAGGGATGTTTTCCTTAAACTTTGCAACTGAACGTTGGAACACTTGGTAATTATTGACAGTTTACTTTAATAAGAAATTTGGGCATCGAAAGCAAAGCTCAAAGTGTGGCAGGCTGCATTGCAACTTCGTTCCGGCACATCAGTGTCCTATGGGATGTCAGTTACATTTCTCTCTTTGCACCATATGGACATTTATTTTAGTTCATTATTATTATTATTATTATTATTATTATTATTATTATTATTATTATTATTAATAATATTTTATGGTGTAACTATCAAACTAAAAAAATGAAAATGAAATTTTTGAGTTTTACGTCCCACGGTTATGCCGGTTAGGCTAAAGGAGACGGTGATAATGAGAGATGAGTGAAATGGTGGAATGAAGAAAGTGGGAGGAAACGGGAGAACCCCGAGAAAACCCACGAGCACGGTGTTTGTCCACCACAAAGTTCACTTGGCGGGGGCTGGGATCGAACCCGGGACCCTAAGCACCAGAGGTGAACGCTCTACCACTGAGCCACCGCGCCCCCCAACTATCAAACTACCATTAACATGGGGTATGAAAGCAAAGTTGGAACTTCCACTTTTTATTGGCTCACATCATTTTTTGCCTTCCAGCAAATTGGTATAGTAACCCTTCCAGCTATTTTCTGAAGTCACTTTAAGCATTGCACAAGTATATTTATCAAATCCTTATTTCCGCTTCAATCTGATTTGAAATTGCAATATCTTGTCACAGCAAGATAAAGGTCTGATTCTGTAGATGTTTCATTAAAGAGTGCCTATATGGACAACATAATACAAGGTTCATTAAAACTTAATATTCTATCCAAGGCCTTGAGTGATACCACCGAATTTGCAAACTACGTTTTTTTCACCCAGCTCTCTTTTGGCACTCACATAGATTGGGCTCAGCACGCCCTTCCTCCAGACGATCTGTCGCTTGTGAAATGCAATTCGAGGATGTAGCTTTTGCATTCGACAACGTGCACTCAGGGGCGTCATTTCAGACTTAGCTTGGAGGGGGCAAGAGTACCACCGACATAAGACTTCCACCTTCTTTACTAGTATATTAGTATACAATCGATTAAAGTATATGTATTCCTCAAACGCTTGGGGGGGTCAATTGCCCCCTCCTGCCCTTCCTAAATGACGCCCCTGCGTGCACTGAATTATAAGCTGAATCTTCAACGCGAAGGATTTAAGAAAGTTCATTGTAACTGTTCATATTGGTTACTTGTGGATCATTGGCTTGAGCATTTGGTTCTCTTGACCGATCAATAACAAACTTAACTATCCTATGAAAAGATGTGTACAGGAAACACAAAAATCTTAAACTCATATAATTTTCTTTCCTAATAATGATCCTCACATTTCTGAAGGCTAGCACCCTATTAGAGATTTAGGCCCTCTTTTAGGGAAGGGAATATTTAGAGAATGAGCTAATGGATGCAGGAATTATTATCTATGAAGAGGTAGGAGCAAATTTCATCTTTATTTATTGAAACCTATAAAGAGAACACATGACTTAAGACTGTTTCAACCTTAATACAAAGCTTTCGATTTTTCGCAGATTATATATCAAGATTTAATATATAATATACGAATAATATATAACATACATATATATTAAAATGCAATAGTAAATTTAATAGTGGTGTTAAATTTAAAAGCAGCAGTTGATGGTGTAATGATAGAGTTACTACTCAGAGGCAGATGCTTATAATTTAGACACAAGACCGGAGAAATAATACATATTCGTTTGAGAATGTAGTTGAGGGATATGATGAACTGCAAAACACAACATGGTACACTATAAGAGGCTACAAATGAGAGTATTATGAGAGGGCATCGCTAGATTATGATGTGGATAGGTAGAGCTCATAATAGTAATAGAGGAGAATCACTGTGCAGTAAAGATGGAGTACTGAGTGTGTGATAAAATTGAGTATGGAAATCATCCAGATTGATTAAGGCGGAGGGATTCGGATGAAGTGTGTACACTAGAGTGTGAATAATGGTCTCAAGGGTGATAAGAAGAAAACGTGGTATGAACTACTAAATATCTTACAGCATCGAAAAGAAGAGAATGATGATCTTGCTAACGTTTGGTAAGATAAGTAAGTCTGAGATTTTCTATATGGTACTGAAGTGTTGGAAATGCGATAAGACCGTAAAGGTGTTGGGTAAGACTGAATAATTTAATTCTGTGAGCAATTCGAAAAGCACGACATTCTAGTAATAAGAGTTTGTTTTGGAAACTAGTTGGGGCAGATAACCAAGTTGTATATCAATGTGTAAGAGTTGGGCGGAGAAAGGCTTTGTAGGTAATGAGAACAGTGGCATGTTTTAAACCTGAAATAATACCAGTTAAAAACGCTTTAGTAAGTTTAAGCGATTGCATGGTTTAGCAGCACCGAGCGTTAATGCAAGGTGCTGCTTCCAAGTTAGATACCGATAGAATGTTGCACCTAGATATATTGCCATCTTAATGGGTAGTAAGTGAAACTGCTCAACTCGAACGAATAATCGATTGTTATTACGGCGAAGTGTAATTCATTTTTTGGACGGTACAAAGATGATCCATGACATGAAGATGACACTTCGTGCATCATATACAGAACGTATCTATGGTTGTCTGCAAAAGCATATTGATGTGTAGCATGGTATTGTCAACTGCATGAAAGACAGTATCAAATCGTAGTGCAATATATATATATACTCAGGCAGAAAGTAAATTAATACCGATGCCTACATTTATAAGTCCTTGGTTCGATCCCTAGACGCCTCTGATTATTACGGAGCCATTTTTCGAGTCTTCGTTCTAGTGAGGAAACGACATTTTACAACAGCACGGTTCCTAACCAAAACCACTACAGCCTTGCACTGAATTACCCGTGGGTTGAGAACGTGTAATACCTCTCCCTCCGGTAGTCGCCCGATGACTCCGATAAACGTACTCAACCTTACCGTCTACGGTCCAGATTCGGGAGGTTGTATCTGTTAAAAGATCTAAAATGCAATGTTAAGAACAGGTGAAAATATCATCTACTCCCACATACCTATCATAGCGAACGTCATGCACTTACATTACAATTGCCATGCTTTCTGGAAATATAACAGAAAATGACATGTGCCTTAGCGCTTATTTATTATTAAACATACCTGATCTATTACATGAGATACTTGTACAACTTTCGCCCCAAGAATATAATTAACTTGTAGGATAGAAATACGAATATTTAAATATGTTCAATGTCTCAGGCCTGTTTTACATGTGAGCATGTTCAATCTCAAAGCAAAAGTCTGTCCCTTTCTTGAAATCCACTTAATCTCCTAATATTAAAGGTTCGTGCAACCTCTTCTGCCAAGGAAGTGAGATGTCAACGTCGTATCTAAATCTCAACAAGAATATTTCACATTCAATTCAATGTACAACAAGCTGTAGAATAATTTCGTCTCAGGACAGTTTATTTGTGTCAACCATCCACCTTGGTCTTCTGCGCCGATGTCTTTGCTTGCCAAATGGTATCTTGTTCTTACCTGTTTTTTGATCACGAGACAGGGCGTGGTAAAATTTTACATTGAGATTAATTGGTTATGTAATACTAAAATACATCAAAACATTAATTGTCAATTTTGCAAACTGCTCGTATAATATCACGTATAATTTCAGCGTTTGTGCTGAGTTAATATTGAACAACCCTTTGGGAACAAGATTAATAATTAAAATTATTTTGATTTTTCTTATTTGCAACGTCAATAATCTACCCTCACTTGTGCACAATTTTTACGAACATTTCACACTTCTCTGTTCTCTTTTCTTCCTTTTCTTCTACTGCTGTTTCATTTGGTATTACCAGGTGGTAGCATAATCGAAGAAAGGCACATAGCGAACTAAAGAATTTGGATTATCTCCACTACTGAGCACCAATAGGAAAATTTGCGTTTGAGTGGAAAATAAAATCAGACGTAAATTTGGAGCAGTCACACATTTATTACCATCTAAAGATGAGCTGGACTCTGAAGACAAAACCTTCTCTTGGGTCATGAACCTTTATTTATTTGTGGTTTCATTGAAAATGGGTAACAGGATTGATTGATTTTAGCTGTTTACATACAAAATTAACAAATACAAAAATATACAACAATACAAAGAAAACAAGAAAAATGTTTCCTTCAAAAAGCAATGAAGTGCTGAAGTATTGTACTCATGAATGCTAAAATGGATTTTTGACCCCACTGTTATAGTTCAGAGAAGTCCTTAAGGATGGTTCATTTGCTGAGCAGATCTGGTGTGGCTTTCGTTTTTATCTTGTAGATGCGTATAGTGTGTGTCCTATCTTGATCAGGTTTAAATCCTTTACAAGTTGAAGAAGTTCTTTAATATTTTGGGTGATGTCTTCTGAAGACAAATTATCAACAGGAGCAGAGGAAATGTCAGAGGGAACACGAAGAACGCCGTTCTCCAACTTCCAAAGAAAAATATGCCTCCACACTTAATATAAATATACAATGGGGATAGACGCAAAACACTCTACATTAGGGGTCTCTTTACCTTTTCAGGTCCACTTTTCCCACTGAACAGAAGACGACTTCGGTGCTGAAGCTGCGTTAGTGCGTGTTATTGTAGGCACAGGTCTTGAAGTGGATGAAGCAGTGGTATCTTAGAGGTGCTTAATGTGAGATTGTGCTTGCTAGTGTTGTTTCCCTTTTTGCTTGTAGAATTTGTTGTATTCACGGACAACATGAATAATTCACAGGTTGAGCACCATTACAGTGGACACAGCTTGCTAGTGTGTTTATGGCCTTCTTTTCGCATTGATATGTCGGATGACAGGAGGCGCACTTATGGCACGCATGCAGAAATTTCAACATGCTTGCGAATTCCGAAATCTTTGGCATTTGGAGCTTTGCAAGTAATGTTTTTCTAGTGGTTATATATTAACTTTCATGTGTAGCAATAAGTCCTCTTTAAAGAATCTGGTGGCTTGTAGACTCTTCTTTACCGTAATCAAGAATAGTGAGGTGGTGACTTTCCCTTTCCCGCTTTCACGATTCATTATTCGTATTTGTGGAACGGATAATATTGGGTAATTCTTCTCCTTGAGTGCTGTTTTAATGTCTTCAATAGCTTTACCATTGAAAGGTGGGGAAAATGCCTTGATGGTCTCACTTTTCTTGATTTCGGTGGCATATAGTAGTTGGTGAGAACAAATGTTTTGCAAGACTCTGTAACTATCATGAAGCTAGCACGTAATTTTTGTGTGTCCTTTCATGGATAGTAAAACAGAGCTGTAGTTAAGGGGTCGAGTAAGATGGCGACCCTTGCCGCTGATAGCAAGAGATTGTCAAACGTGCAAGAAGAAAGAAAAAGAAGGTTTGGAAATGAGTAACGATACAGCGCTACGAAAATATATTGCGTCCTATTAAATCAGTATTGTAGTCGGTTTGCAAATAAATAGATGCGGTACAACTCTTCTTGCACGCTTCACTCGCATACCAAACCTTCCAATAAGACTCACAACATGTCTTTACTTATTACTTAAATGAAGTTATTATAAATGATTTGTTAATGACGATGTGAAATAGAAGGAGCCGAGTAATCACTTACTCTGCACCAGCGTTTTCAAAATGAGAAACAGTATGTCTGAAATACGTGTCCAGTGTCTTCACGGTGATGAGTTTGCTTAGTTAATCGTGCTTTTCTACCCAATAAAATTAATCACGACAGTGAGAATGAAGGTATGGAAATGAAAGGTGTGAAGAGACACAAGCTGTTATTTTACACGGGAATATTAAAAATGAAGGTTAGCAAGGACAATAATATCATTTTCGAACTTGAAGCAATTGTAGAATATGCGCTTAAGGGGTCAGAACTTAACCTAACAAATTGTCTTTTCCAAAGACTGATTACTAGCAGTGATTTTTAATTCAATTGACATATTCCATTTCCATAGCTGTTCTCGAAGTGAACCTGTATACAACCAAAGGTAGTTTTGTCAAGTTTAACAGAAAGTCCAAAATAAGCCTCTTGAAAACAGTTTTTATTAGAAAAGAATACACTATCGGTTTTGGCTGTTGCAACATTCTCTGAAGAAGCTGATAAAAATCTGTATACCATAACAAACGTTGCTTCACTTATATGTAAAAAAAAATGTAAGATGAATTTATGACGCACCGAATTGTATTTCGCCCGGGGCGCTGTAATAAAGTCTATGTAATAAAGTGACTTATTTGCAGCAATATTTATTTATTAATTGTAAATTACACTAGTTAACAAAGGTTTTGTTACATAAAAGGAAATACATGTTCTTAAAGGAACTTTTTGCGCTGAATTCGAATATGCACTCGGTTTTTCTCCATCACGTACGATTTTTCCGTAACAGAGGGATTTTCTGGAAAATCCCTCAAAAATTTCCCTTTTCGTTTATTTTACACCCCAAAATCTTGTCCCCTTGCATATACTAACATAGAAATTATACCTAAGTATACTTTGATTCATATTTAACAAACGCTCCAAGTTTCGTAATAATCGCTTTATTCTTTCTAGAGAAATAAATATGTTTGTATGTATACTGTGTGTACTGTTTATTGCACCTTATAGTAATGCTTTCAGATCTCTTAAGTTGAGGTAAAACGTTTTGCTTTATTACCACAAACACATATATAAAATATAATACAATATAATTTACAAGTGTGACAATTTACAATAAACAATAATACAAAAGGTCATGAAAAGACAATCAAATTATCACAATATATGAAACTTCCATTTTCTTACAAAAACGTACACTACTTCCTTCTTTTGTAAGAAATGTTGCATTCTCTAACAAGATCCCAACAATAGTCCCCCATCATTGAAGAATCCCATCGTCCTTGGTACCTTTTCTCCATTGCCATTATATTTTGGTGGAATCTTTCCCCCTGTTCGTCGCTGAGAGCACCTAGGTTAGCAGGGAAGAAGCTGAGGTGGGAGTGCAAAAAGTGGATTTTTAAAGACATCCTACAACCCAACTCTTTGTATTTCTGTATCATGTCCTGTACGATTTCTGTGTAACTCTCAGCTTTGTTATTGCCCAGAAAGTTGCGCACAACACACTTAAATGCTGTCCAGGCAGCAAGCTCAGCACTGTTTAACTTGCTGTCAAAGCTATCATCAAGCATTAATTTCCTAATTTGGGGACCAATAAACACTCCCGCTGAAATCTTAGCATCACTCAGGTTAGGGAACTTATCTCGCAAATACTTGAAACCTTCACCAGATGTGTCCATGGCTTTGACAAAGTTTTTCACAAGTCCTAACTTGATATGAAGTGGCGGTAGTAATATCTTATTAGGATCTACCAAAGGAGCGTATTTGACGTTGCATTCTCCAGGTACGTAATTCACTCTAGGTTCCCATTCCTTCACTTCATAATGTTTGTCATCAGCTCGGCTATCCCATAAACATAAAAAACATTGGTACTTCGTGTAACCGCACTGCAGTCCTAATAAAATACCAACTACATTGAGATCACAACATATTTGCCAACAATGGTCCTTGTAATTTATAAGATTTAGCAAAGTTGGCATGGTGTCATAGGATTCCTTAATCTTCACTGAGTGCGCAAGTGGTATAGAAGGTTTATTATTTCCATTATGTAAAAGGACAGCTTTAAGGCTGACCTTTGACGCGTCGATAAATAACTTCCATTCTTCTGGAACGTAAGGAATTCCTACCTCGGCCATCAACCCATTTATATCCGTACATACGCACACATTATCTTGCATTGAGAAATAGCTTGAAAATTGAACATGCCTTTTCCTGTACACTGATATGTTGTTGACTACAGCAATACAAGTGTGTTGTTTGTTGTTGACTATTGTAAATATTCATTTTTATGTCTGTGTTTGTAGTAATAAAGCAAATCGTTGTTACCCCAACTCAGGAGATCTGAAAGCATTACTATCAGGTGCAATAAACAGTGCACACAGTATACATACAAATATATTTATTTCTCTAGAAAGAACAAAGCGATTTTTACGAAACTTTTAGGGTTTATTAAATATAAATCAAGGTATACTTAGGTATAATTTCTATGTTACTATATGTAAGGGGACAGGAGCTAGGGGAATAAAATATCTGAAAAAGGGAAATTTTTGAGGGAATTTCCCGAAAATCCCTCTGTTACGGGAAAACTGTACGTGATGGAGAGAAACCGAGTGCATATTCGAATTCAGCGAAAAAAGTTCCTTTAAGATCAGGTGATTTTTCTCATGTAACGAACAAAAAGTTTAAATTTGTTAACTAGTGTTATAGAACTAGGTAGGAGAATCATACGTATTCTCATGTTTTGATCACGTCTAAGAGAGCGTTCATTCTTTGTATCCCGTTATACTTATTAAGTTCAATGTTTGGAGACACTTTAGATGATAAGTATAAATATCTGAGAAGACACATACAGCATGAGAGTCTTAAAGAATTACTCTTTAGGTAATATTATTTTGTTCCAATTAACTTTTTTTACGCTAATTTGCTAGCATATTGTAAATATTGTATATTCCGTGATTCAAAAATGTGTGTTCTCGTAAAGTTTTAAAAGATCTGTATATTTAAATTTAAAGATTAACTTTTATGCACCATCTAAGTTTCTTCAACTAAACTATTTAACAAAAGCTATTTATAATATAATTAGTACAGGCAAATTAGGGTTGGAGACGGAAAAAATATTAGAAAGCAAATTTTCATTTTAACACATTTTATGTACTCCCCTTATACTCCACAGAAATGTCCTAAAAAATCCCAACCGCCTGAAATGACGTCATCAATATGGCGGCAACGCAACTACGACTACTTATGCTTATGCAGTAATATCTCATCACAGAACTGAGATACTAACTTCGTTCTGGTGCCATATTAAAGATAAGGCATTGTATAAGTGATTTCATCTAATATCGTTCTTACGTGTTGCCGCCGTTTCTAAATATGGCGGGTATTACATTAAAAATTAATTTTCTCATTTGTTTTAAAGTATATTACTAAGAAACTATCAGATGTACGGAAAAACACATCGAAGTAAACGTTATAGATTGGAGTGTCATCTTTCTAAAGATACCAATATTATTTCTTTATCTTAAATAACTCAGGCATGTAGCCAAGGGGGGTCCGAGGGGTCCGGACGCCCCTCCCCCCTTCGAGACCAGAAATGATAAAAATTAGGGAAGGATGAAACAAAATGAAATGAGAAAAAGAAGGATCAGCATTAAAAATAAAAATTAAAAAAAAACTACAGGAAGCTTTTGGTTACTCTTCCTTATCAGGAGATTTGTATTACTTGCAATACATGGTGGTGAGGTGAGCAAAATATCCTGGAAGAGTCAGGGAATTTGAAATTTCTAGAAAAGTTATAGAATTCTTAAAATTTCTGCTACTAGTCAGGAAGATTTCAAGCTTCCGAAAGCATCGTGCCATTGAGTAACAGCGTGGACATTTACATCATAATTTTTCGTCATCGCATCCTTGCAGAATCAAACATGTTATTTCAAAAACAATTTTCTACTGCTCGTTTAACCTGTCATTTCGAACCGACAGTAGGTTACGGAATAATAAAAACAAAAATTTATATGGAAAAGGAGTTCTATTAGCATTTGATTCAACAGAAAAAGAAACGCAGATATTGTAAAGTATTTTACAAGACATTATTTAGTATGTACTTTTATAATAGTACATATTCACTATTATAAAAAGTACATACTCAATAATGTCTTGTAAAATAATAGGTACTTTTCATAATAGTTGAGATAATAATGAAAGGAAAATTGTTATATTTGAATAAACAAAGAAAGGAACATAAATATTGTAAAATATTTTTCAATAGGCGCTACTTTTTTATTCTTTTATTACTCGAGATTTCTTCATAGTTTATTAAAATACTTACCAACATATCCTCATTTTATTGTCCTAACAAACCAATATATGTTGATAGTAAAATAGTTTGCATTGATCAAGCTCCTGAGCCTTCAGAATTTCATATCACGCCCCTCCCCCCCGTTACGAAATCCTGGCTAAACGAACCAATATATGTTCCAGTAAAATAGTTTTAGAATGATCGAGCAGTTGGTGTAATGACCACAATACTTCATGTCACGGACCCCCGCCCCTTCTCGAAATACTGGCTACGTGCTTGGCAAACTACTCCATTTTCTGTAGCGCAAGGTGTTGAATTTTTAGCACTTAGATTACACTATACATGTGCGAATGTTTTTACAATTAAAGGCGGAAAAACGTTTGGAAAACAAACTTTTAACACATTTTCTTTAAACCGCTGAGACTTCTGAGAGAATCCTCAAAAATAGCACATGAGCAACCACCTGGAATGACGTCATCAATATGGTGACCATGCGAATACATTCATTTATGCTTATACGAAATATCTCATGACAAAATTGAGATATGAACGTCGTTCTGGTGCCAAGTTCAAGTTACACGATTTAAATGATTTCAGTTAATATCTCTTTTTTACATTGCCACCATTTTAAGGTATGCCGTGTATTATATTAAAAATTAATTTACTCCGTTTCATTTTATTTTTTTTCAAATCAGATTTTGAAACTACCAGATACATGCATAAGAAATAGTTTTAGAATTTTAATGTAACATTGATATCGCTAATTTACTTTAGTTTTAATGGAAAAAGTCTGCACTTTACATTATGATATTATCAAACAAAATTAGTATTTAAAATAGTAAATATTCAATATTTTTCTGTTATAAAATAAGACATATTTAAAATTTTGTTTAACAACATAACACATATATTTAATCAAAATTTAAAAACCCTTTATTGCATTACAAATTACATAACCTAGCTGTCTACAATTTCCTTTTAATTGTTTCATTCATTAATGTTTCAAAATCGTTTAGAAGATTGTTTCTAAGTTTCTTCAAGATTTTTACAAATATAATCGTCGTCTTCTATTGAATTTAATACTAGTTGGTTTGGGCATGATTCTCCCGCACATTCTCCACACATGAATGCAGAGTGCAGTTCTTCTTTTCGGCACATACAGTTTTTAGAACATCAGGATCGAGTGGTCTACTATATCCACATTTACGTATACGCGTGGAGGGCGAGCCCGCGGCCGTTCGGTCTATTTGATGGACAGGCTCCACCAAGCAAGGCATTGTGCCTGAAATTCCTCGTCCCACGCTTAGTCCTCATGCACGTAGTGCACAGTCAAGATCTATTCCCCGACCTTGACACCTTGGCGTGTAACCCCTATTCTCTTAGGAAGTGGGATACGTTCACTGCGCAACTCAAGTTTTGCTGGTAAAAAAATGGTAGCGATCCAGTCCTTCCATGCTCTGCTGGCATGGTACCCGTGCATTTCAATGCAAGCTCATCTCCCGCAAACACTCACCGTTACTCCGATTCCTGGGATTGGCCCCCATGAGCTACCGAATCCCATTGTATGATCGCAGCCCGGCAGAGTCTAACCAAATCCGGGAGCCCCAGGTAATCGCGAGGGGGCTAGTTCAATCTAGGGCTCTGCCTACCTCTGTCGTTCAACTGGCAACCACATTTGCCTGTAGAGGTACCACACATACGAATCTTCTTGTAATTACATTAGAGCTACATCGTACATTACCAGACCCAATGGCTGACGTAAACTGTCTACCTTTAAAGATAATGACCATTTCGGAGCGGTCGTAGACCCTGCACCCAGTAAGGTCAAAAAACCTGGGATGAACGGTCCCAGTTCCTCAGCGCCCATAAGGTACAAGTGTCCATTAGGATCCTAGGTATCCCATCCCGGACCCCAGAACACGTACGAAACGCTCTTTGAGGGCACTACCTACATCATTCTTGCGGTAGGGCATTGGACCCGTCCCCCTGGGCAAAGCAACTACTCACTCTTTGATACGTGCTGGAGTGCCACGTAGCCTTATTTCCTGGAGTCAAGGGCAAGGCTTAGTTGCCCATTTCGGAGGACAGCCGAAAACTTCACCTCTGAAGTTAGGGCGGCACCAGAAGCTACCTACCTCACTGAGAAAGTGATGATGTTACACGTAGTCTCCCGGAACAAATGGCACGAGTTATTTGGTCATTTCGGAGGATAGAGTAAGCCTCGCCTCCTCCGGTTGGTTATTGTCGAGCTTGTTGGAAAGTCTATGAGGAAGAGCTGCTCGGGGTGCTGAACATTCAAAATAGTTACTTGATTCCAAGCACAACTCAAACCTATCTCCCCCTCAAAGCAACCAGCCCACCACAGCTCTGTGATGAGATATTACCACATAAACATAAGTAGTCGTAGTTGCGTGGCCGCCATACTGATGACGTTATTTCACGCGATGCCTACGTGGGATTTTTTAAGGACTTTTCTGTGGAGTATCAGGGGAGTCCATAGAATGTGTTGAAATGAAAATTTACTTTCTAATACTTTTTCCTATTTCGAGCAATTTTTGGCTTAATTTTCTTATGCTAAATGTTAATCACATTACCTATACAGTAACAAACCTGCATATTATGGACTATTGACTTAAAAATTAGAGAAAAATGTCACTGGTCTAAGCATAGATCCAAATGTGGTTCTAAGAATGATAGTGATGCAGTATTTTGTTTATTACTATGATCGTTCTCCACAAGAATATGTTTTCTACGTTCAGTGTGATGTAGTGAGATTCGAAAGGAGAGGTAAAAAATAAAACATAGCATTTATTTTTAAAAACTTCAGTCAGTCAAACCACACTTGTAAGTATCACTGAATAATGTTGAGATTAGGTTAAAAGTTCTTCTTATTTAAACCTTGTCTGTATGGTTCAGAAAATATATGCCAATGCATATGCAGGGCCTACAAAGTACTACTGTGTGTAATTACTGATATTCTGGTATGCAAATGATATGATTGTTTAACAGTTTTGAGAAAAAATATTTATATAAAACGCATGAATTACAAATCATTTTACTGTGTCCTTTACAAATGCTTTTGCCACACTTGTAGTATTCCAATGCACTCACTCTGTGACTACTGTATGGGCAAGATTCACATCTTTTTGCATTTGTCCTGCTTTTTCTCAATTGCTGATATTTTCAGTTCCACATATCTTCAAATCACCAATGTTTGCTACAGGTAAGTTTGATATTTGTGATCTTAGAATCATCTGAGGATTCATTAAATTTTCTACCAGTTTCTGTAATATGAGACGATTATCTTTCTTGTTTCCACAGTAGTTTGAATTTTGCATGCTGAAAACAGTGTGACTGTTTTTTGCTGCCACATCCATTATATTTGACCAGAAGGCAAAGGGCCACCTTCTAGTGTGTCTTTTGCATGTATAGTCTCAAACTTCTTGACCCATAACATCAACTCCGCATTTACTTTTGACGTAACAGTTTATAATCACTTTCTCTCTTTTGGCTATTTTCATCAACTGCCTTACCGTCCAAATTACCGCCTCCTTTTCTTTTTCACTTAGCTGACCATAGTGACATTTTGCTTGAATGCAACATTGATGAACTTAGTTCTCCATGAAATTAGACTCTCATTTCAATTCAAATGTTGTGTTTGTTTTGCCTCAGTGTTCCCATAATCGCAAGTCATTACTGTAGCACATACTCGCCCAGAACAACACTATCAAAGAAATTATCCGTAGTAATATTTCGTGAACACAAGAAACGGTTTTGCAGAAGTCTTTGTTTACATTCATTCACAGATTTTTTCAACTGGTTTCTTTTGGTTTTCTTGCTGTGTATACAAAACCATCAACGGCACATGATGACCATTCTCCTCATAACAAAATATTTTTCTTACGTACTTTGAAGATTTTCTTGGCATGTATTGAATTAACCTAAACCTACCTCGAAGGGGCACTTGCTGTTCATCTACAGTAAGTTCTTCACCCGGAACAATCACTTTCTTACAGCATTTCCCACTCAAAATTAATAGGTACCTGTTTATGATTTTCAAGACGGATTTGCCTAGTACATTTATCGTCAAATCGTAAGGCTTCCTTTATGTCTTGAAACCTTTTGATATACATAGTAGCTTTGAACATTGGTTGGATTTCTTAGAGACGGACAATTCTCTGTTTGGCACATCAGTACTTTTTTCCTACACCTGCTAGTAACAAAATGCCAAGAAAAGCATCCATTTCGTCCAGACTATCATTTTTCCACTTTTTTAGTTTCAATGTGGCTACCCATCTTCCCTCGAGTTTTATATAGTGAAAATTTCATTCATGATTTCCTTTGAAATGAAACAGTCAAACGCATCTTTTGGACTTCTTTTCACTTCATTTGAAACTCCAGGAAAAATACTTCATTTTATTGTTTACTGGTTTTTTCCTTGCTCCAAATTGTGTCGTGTCGACCAAAAACTGTATCGGAATCACTATTAGATAAATCATGATTAGTTTCATTTTCTCTAGAGCTTTTAGAGCCTGATGACGTATCGAAATATTAATCACTTACACTTTCTTGATTAACTGTATTATTGGATTCCTCATCTTCAGATTTCTCATTACTATTGTTCAACAATACATTATCATCAGGGCACTCATTTACAAAACGGTCAAAATCTTCACCACACAGTCTCTTCGTAGTTGACCTTACAGTAGACGTAGATGTCATTTTGCGCTGAAACTGAGAACCAACACAAATTGTACACCAATGTAACCTGGCACTACAGATTGCACCTAGTCACATAATAAAAGCAACACTGAAAGGTACACATTTTATAGAACCTTATTGTAACAATTATGTTGCTGTCATAGTTCGAACAAAGGAAATAATTTAGCAGAAATATTCTAAAGAAATGACTGATAGATTATGTAAAAAAAATCTTATATGGTAAGAACCCCTAATATGAGGATATGTACCTAAATTGAGACCCTTACCTATTTTGTAAAGCAAGAGTTGCAACCTAACTGAAGCGAGCTAAAACAAAAGGAAATAGCCCATTACAGCAACGGAAGTCACGTGAACTCGTTATGTGGAGAGTTGTTAGTATAGTGGAGGCTGGAAGAAATTGCGCTCTTACAGAGTTTTCTTAACGTGCATACATCAGGTGCTGAAAATGGAGAAGGTAAATTGATATTCACTCTATCTTTACTTTCTTTTATACAAGTGAATATGCGTATTGCTACATGTAATGAGTTACCGAATTTCTTGCACTTATATTTCAGATGGCGTTTCTCATTTTGTTTGTCGGTCGAATGTCTTATTATGACACTCTTAACGGGTTCAGCATATGACACAGGTCTCATAATGTGACCCGTATTATAATATCGGGTCTTATATTAGGAGCTCATTTGTATTGACATTTCTTTATTTAGAAAGTAGTCTTTTAGACATACTCCTGTACATAGAGCCAGTGATTTCGTTGGTATTTTACTGTCATTTTTTCTCATTTGTTACATATTTGAGCATTAAAAGAAGTGATCAAAAATCGTTTCAGTTTATGCTCACACAAAGTGTAAAATTTTAGAGTGCGTATATTGTAAAATTGAAGAATGTGAGTTAAACTGAAAGTATAACGTTTTATCTGTGTGTGCCATCACAGGATTTGGCTTGACAGTGTTGAATAGTGACTTAATATAAGAACTCTTTTAATATTACACAAAAAGCCGGGGTCTCTTATTAGGTACTCCTCATGAAAATGGAAGTGTAGCAACTTTTGTTACATTTTTTATATAATTTTTATTGTAATATTTTTATGTATTCCAATATTTAGTATCGTAAATTAGACATTCCAGAGAATATATTAAAATAACGACAATGTGTGTTTATGATATAATTAACCAGTATAAAGCATCTTAACTTTAGGATCTCATATTTGGGGTTCTTACCCTTTACAAACCATTGGTAACGTTTGCATACGTACTGCTCTGCCATCTACTAGGTATAAAATAAGCAACTATAAATAAGACTAATTACAAATAAGCGCGATAATAATAAAATGAAGTAGTAAAAGTATATAAAATTTCATTTAGAATCAATTTTATTTGCAAAAGTGTGTCAAATAATTCGCAAATCATTACTATTTCATTAGGGCCTCTTAGGCCCTGCATATACATTTAAGGGGTTACTAAAATAAATCAAATTTTACTGATTTACAGATAGCGCAAAAATATTAAAATGCTACTAATGAATGCATAAAAGAATGTTAAAAGAATACACAAATATCAAGCCTTATTGATTGAATAAATCTGCAAAACCTCTGATAATAAAATTCCACAGGATCTGAGAGGCCCTGCATATGCATACAAGGGTTAAGTTTGATCCTTTGGTTTCCTCACCTCAACCCCATATTACCGTTCCCTCTTTTGGATTTCAAAATGATGAAGAAACGCACAGATAGATGAACTATATTCCTAAACTAATAAACTTATTAAGTATATCAAGTCCTTTGTTTTGGTCTTTCACTTGGAAAACACGACTAGCTTCTGGGAGGATTGGCTCCTGTGTGTCCACTTGCAGCTACAGGTATCCTCAGGACATGTCGTTGTAACGTAGGTTACTAATATAAAACTAATTTTTTTTTTCAGCAAAGAAAAAAAACTACCACCTGAAATATGTCTCTCCTCCTCCGCTTGCCCCCCCAACAAAGAATTAAAGAGGTTACGTTATTGATCTAATTTCTTCATTTTACCTAACAAGAAGATTATGTTCTTCTCCTTTATAGTGCATTTTATAAATTCATAGTTCTTAACATATTTTTAAAAAAAGTTGTTTAGGATTATTATTTTAGACCTTTATTCAATACCATGTCATCAATTCTTTATACACTGGCTTTGAAAGAACGGAACGACACTTATCTAAGGTCCCTAACATTTTCCTTAAAAGCACAACATAAAGATTTTAACCCAGAACTAAACCACTCTGCCCCTTATGCAGTTAGTGATTAATTAACTGACATTGTTTACACATTGACGTAATGCTAGAATTTTTTAAAAAAATATACTTTATTCTAGACTGTTAATCGTGGTATAAATTTCTGAAGTATTCATTCAGGTATCATAAGGTTTTGTTATAAGAACATAGTTACCCCATATATGGTCGTTCTTATTAGAATGTAAGGTGAGTTTACACTGGACTAAGGAGTCGTTGACTTCCAAACAGGAACCAGATGAGACAGTTTTTTTTCACCGCCTCTCAGGAGTCTGTCGTCGATCTCTCTCCCCTTGTGGATACACATCTTATAGTGTCGTATGAGATTAGTTGCATTCTAGAGTAAAACAACTCCAGAGGGGGGAAAACACGTAAAAACGTAATATATTCATCGGGTTCATGTGCTTTAATAAACGTTCAGTTATTGATAATATGATGGTACGTAAAAATAAGAGAATAATGGTTGATTTGATTCTAACAAAGACACAGACGGCAAAGTAACCTATTAGATGCATTATAGGAAAATGCTCTTGATCTAGAAACAAAATATTTCATTCAGATTAAAAAGTAAATTGCAAAATCCAAATTTCTACTTTTATCAAATATCCATCATTCAAGAGTACGTACTCTTTCTCTGAAAGAAAAGAAAATATCGAAATCTTGTAGAAATAATGTTTTGTGTATAAGTATATCTAGTAAACAGAAAGGTCAGTAGGTTACTCTTCACAGTTAGTCTTTTGTAATGGAAAGTGTCGCATTTCACATACAATACAATTACATAGAAATTTCAAGATACATTTTAATAAATTGGGGAACAACGCAAAATCTACAGTAAATTTCTAATTAACACAGTAAGACATAAAATAAGAAACTAAATGCAATACTCGAGAAATTATTTTAAATTATTTTAAGATAAAATGTTCAAACCAGATGAACTACAGCGATTCTATTGTTTCCTTCTTTCTTTTTGATTTACTACACTTTCCAATATCTATAAAATGAATCCAACAACAAGTAAATATACATGATCGATCTACAAATGAAGTTTTTCTGCATTATTAATCATTTTTATATATTATTAGCTATAAATGCCTGTTACTGTTGTTTCTTAATTCAAAATCTTGATACTGGAAGCATTGCCAATATGGAACATCATCTTGTTTGCGTCCATTGCATACAGTTGTAGGATGTCACTCCGATAGATAGGTGTGAGAATGGATTCTTTGAACAAAAATGTCAAGGTGAATGCAAGGTATTTCTCTTTGCGTATTAGCCACATATCCTCTAATCCGAACCTCGTAACAACCATAAACCTACGCGGGAAACCTTCCTTGCATTGACGAATAACGTTGCAGTGCCCCTTGGTGTCCATTTCACGTTATACGATCGCCAGAACATGGCCACTAATGTAAGTGAATATTGACTAACGAAATGTTGATTTAATAAAATATAAGAAAAATCGCTAGAGGTATTTTCGAAACAAAGAAAATAATTAAATTTTCTTCATTCCAGTAAAGTAACCCTACTTTAAGTAAGAGCAGATGAGTTAAAAAACTAGAAGTTCTTATTAACCTTAAAATCTACTCCGGACCCATTGAACTGTACTGCGTCTAGGTATATACGTATACATACTACATGGATGATCAGGTTATGAAATCCAGGAATCCTTTTCTGTATTCACGGTGCATCATGAAAATGTAAATCGGTTGAAATATCCAATTCCAAATTTTTCACAAACATCTTTCCTTCGAAAAGTGAACAACAACAACAATAATAAAATGAAGCCAGGAATTTGATTTATAATGTTATTAATACTGGCCCATAGCCATAATACTAAAACAAAGTGAGTGAGATCATTTTAAGGGGACTAACTTTAGTATAACTTACAGTTATATATATATTTAAAATGTTTCTCGTAAATAGAACACAACAGGTATGCTGCTATTTTTATAGTGTTGAGCAGCATACAGTATACGAAATAGTTGCACTTCGTAAAACCTCCTATAATAGTAAATTATATGCTCAAAGCATTGTCTTAGATTTACATCAAGTCCTTCAAGTATATATATATTCAAAACTTCTTATTCGGATATTATTATACAAAGTTCACATGCCCATTATATACATAACATTGGTACGCTGTGATACCTCATGAAAAGGTTTATAACATCAAGAGTTTTTTTCCGGTTCGTTACATTTATAGAAAATTAATGCACACAATTCAACTTTCATAGTAATGTTGTTCAACTTTCATAAAGTGGACACTTTCTAATATCTAGGATGAATATTAACAAAACAGAACCATTTTAACGAAGAAATTAAATGTAAATTAAAACAGAGAATTTGTGTTATTATCCACTTCAAAATCTCTTGTCGTCGCAATTCTGCACGATAATCATGCATGCTGTTCTATTTTGATTGCGAAACATGGTCGTTTATTTAGAGGGAAGAATATAGACTGTAAATATTTGAGAACAAGGTCCTGCGACGAATACTCGGACCAAAGAGGAGCAGGAATGGTGATAAGCGGAAATTTCGCAACGAGGAACTACATAATTTATGCGGTTTACCAATCATTGTTAGGATCATCAAGTGTAAGAGGCTCAGGTGGACAGGTCATGTAGCCAGGATGGAAGAAAGTAGGAATGCCTTCAGAATATAACTGGAAGACCAATCGGAAAATGACCATTTGATAGAGCTTTGTGGAGATGGGAGAACAATGTTAACATGGGTCTCCCAGAAATAAGAATACAAAGTAGAAACTGGGTCCAGTTGGCAACGGATAGAAGTCAGTGAAGAGCTTTTGTGAACGCAGCACTGAACCTCTGGGTTTCATCTATGCCATTATGTCTAAGTTTCTTCCAACAACACAAAAGAAAATAACTCTTCTTTCTTCAAAAGAATGCAATAAGTAATTTGATAGTCTTGCAGCACATTTTTATAGCTATTATATATTCATATATATTTGTATACTAAATAACGTACACATTTAATTGAAATTAAATTGATTCAGGAGGTGTAGATATTTTGTGTAGTGGGGTTCTAGATCATAGATGTGCATTCTAGCTTAGAACGTTCATACGCACAGACATTCCAGCACAGTAGTTTTCTTAAACTCACTTTCAAGTCGCATTACAACCCGAGATTACTGACTCATTTGCAATTTGACACAGATGAGTACATAACATGAGATTTTGGTCTTATTGACACACTAAACTTAGTTATATGGCCAACGTATTGAACTTGTATATTATTTATATGACAATCACCTTACAAATCTTTTTTCTTTTGAAAGAGTATTACACGTACTTCTCGGTATTTACCAGTAGTTGTTTTTTTTTATTTTGCATCAATTGAGAAGAACATTAATTGAATAATGTCATTTTACAAAATTATGCAATATCTCTCTGATGCCATGATACGGTAAAATTTTAAGTTATTTATATGTAACAGCTTTTGCGACTTTAGTACATAAATTAAATCATTTATATATTACAAACAGATCAAAGATAGTAAATTTGAACTCTGTAGGAAATCTGAACGAACTACAAACTCAGAAGTAGGACATTAGAATTAGAAAAATTGCGTGCAGTAGTGGAAAATTTAAATTTATAACTTTACTAATAAGGATATAATGATTTATGACTCCAAACGCTTTACCGAAGAGCTCTCTCGTGGCTATATGGTTAGGTTAAGCGCCTTGGGCGGAGAACACTCAAATTTGAATCCCGACGGAAACTCGTGATTCGGATCCAAAGGTAAGTAGTAGGTCTTCCGCTTACATAATATTGCCGCTGAATGTGGCGGTAAACTACAAAACAAAACTTAACATTACAAAAGCCGGTACACATTTTCTACTTTAGGTTAATTACCAATTACTTTTGCTAGTGAGTGAGTAGACTCAGTAAGACTAGTTACTGTTGATTGTCTGAGTAGAAAACTGGATAATGACTTATCAAAAATCGACTGTAGTGGATTGGAAATGATTAGGAGCAAACTTTGATATTGATACGAGGTTGTTTTCCTTTCTCGGACCCTGGAGAGATGTGAAGCCTGAGTCTTTTGATACCATCTATCACATCTTTCATTGCGACAAGAATAAATGTAAGCATTTTAGAGTCAACAAGATGTGATAAATGCTCAAGATCATTTGAGAATTGTTCTACAAATCGTGAAGGGTTGTATCTTTCTTTCGCTGATGCACTTTACTCTTTATTAACTTAATTATTTTAGGTATGAAATAGAGCATTACTGATTAATTTTCTTATATGAAACACGTTTATCAAAAATATCATTGATTATTATGTAGAGAGCATGAACACCTTCTTCACCCATAGAACTGCTAGTAACGTTTCCCGATTCGTAGACGACATTTCCTTATATAGCTGTTTTAATTGGTCCTATGGAAATTACAGTCTGATTTAATATTCACACTTCCAGCACGGATTCTTTTCCTGTAATTAAAGTCAATAAATAAAGCGGAGGATGAGGATGGTGAGACACAAAGTCGCACTTCAATGTCATTAGCATTTCCAAGGACTAGATCTAACGTTCTGCCAAGTTCACTTTTAATATTATGTATAGCTTATTGAATATATACAATTTCCGGCAAGCATTTGTAGAACTGAGAAACTCAAATGACTCCGGTTATGTGCGACTAATTCCAATCGCTATTAGAAGAATATTATTTTCCGGTTGCAAAATGCTACACGGATAACAAGTGTTATCTCTTAGAATATATGCAAGACCCACTAATACAGATATATATTTTATGAACTAAAATTATGCATGCATTTGCAAACCGGGAAGGATTAGTATTTCAAGGCAAGTTCAGGATTGTCACAGGAGTGGGTCAGTTCCCTGGCTAACTCCTAGCTAGAGGCCTGTAATATTAACATTGTAAACAAAACGTTATGAATAAAATACGGTATTAGAATTATTTTCACTAAAATGTTACCTTGTGTGTCTATTTCCCGTTCTGAACCCACACCCGAAACGAAAGCGTAACGATAAATTACAATGAGATAGTTCCATCCAAAATATAATCGTGGAGGTTTTCGGTGCAGTTTTTCGACTGGTTATCGAATGAAATCATTAGAAATTCTCTAACTAATTATATACAGGGTGTTTCAAAACAACAACGACAACGTAAGAGAGGTGACTCCTGACACCAAGATAAGACAAAAAGTATAGGCCAACTTGGGTGCACAAATGCTTCGTTTCGGAGTTATAGGATGCCAAAAACATGAAAAAATTAACTTTAGTGGTCCATAGCTTCAAAACAGTGGGACCTACTGTAGTCGATAAAAACTTCACTTATGAACTTAAAAGCTGGAAAGGAATGTCCCTTCCAGAGACAGTACAGGAAAAAGTGAACATTAGCTTATCTGATCTTTCTGCACTAACACTGAGATGGGAAGCAAACAAAAACAATCTGCCGGTTACTATGACAACCCATGACGTCAAGTTCCAAGACCCATGTCAGCGCCACCCATACACGGCGACACAGATCCGGCCCACCGAGAGTGTTGATTGATTGTTCTTCTATTTCAGACGATCCAAACTAATTTCAATACCCCATATACGAAGTTGTTCGTGTGTATGTATTGTAGCCTGTGGGTATCACGATGCGGTTCTTGGTGACGTTGGGGTGGGATCTTATATCATATGAAAGAGAATGCAAAGTTGGATAACTGACAACACAACATTGCTGCACGTCTTGGAAATAAGAAGAGAAATAAACGTTTCGACCTTCTAACCAAGAAAACTGGCTAAAAATGGTTCTTACCGCTTGATATCATATTATCTTTGTAGAATCTCTAGTTGCAGTATATATTAGGATTTTGTTCTTATTAGCCGTCTCGGAATTATTGGATATTTTAAAAAAGTGATATATAATTATTATTTTTTCAAACAGTTTATATATAAGAACCTTTCTTGGAAATTGTTTATTTGATTATTATGAACTTCATCGAAATACGATCAACCGTCCTCGATACAATTATACCGCACCCCCACTAGAAGAGTTGAGTTGATATTGAGTGTAACGTCCCGTTCAGCAGCGAAGCTATATGAGACGTTGTCCTACTGATTAACGTGGTATCCGAACCACATGTGCTCCCGCCGGGAATCGAACCAGGGAGTGTTACATCTTGGAATTCAATGTTT
Organism: Thermobia domestica; assembly: GCF_964235325.1. Taxonomy (NCBI): domain Eukaryota; kingdom Metazoa; phylum Arthropoda; class Insecta; order Zygentoma; family Lepismatidae; genus Thermobia; species Thermobia domestica. The sequence goes on along the minus strand of NC_137458.1, from coordinate 262,630,514 downwards.
TTGGAAAACGGCGTTTGAAATTTCAGGAAGCTTAAGATCTTTCTGCTGGCTAGATGTAAAAGTAACCGATGCTTGTATATAGCTGAAAGGGGACTTTCTAAACATCAAAGATCATATGCTAACAGGACATACCTCAGTATAATAACTTTATTATTTTTAAAAAATAATAATCTTAGATGTAACACTATGCGAATAGAACTTTTCATATAACTGCAGATATAACATACAAATTATAATGAAATTTCCATTAAACTTTCACATTCTTGATGGCTTCCTCACCCACTTTCGCTCCTATTCTCTCTCTCTCTCTCTCTCTCTCAACGTCTAAGGTATAATTGGATAAAAGGTGGTGATGTGCAAATATGGTATTAAAAATATTGTAGGTGAATTACAAAGAACATTCAAGATTGAGTATAACATTTGTTATAAGTATCTTCAAAAATATTTTCGTTAAAAAGATCCTTGTAGAAATGAAAACCTAACATGGATCAATATACTTTATTACAGACACTTATGCACTTTTTATGAGATAGCAGTAAGAAGATATAGTATTACATTTTCAATTCTAAGGAACATGGATTTATTATATAATTAACAATACTATTCAGCTTCTATTTGATTACAATACTAGAATAATGAGGTAAGTCTCTTAAAAATAATACTTAAGTGTAATGCAGTTCAATAAAAGCACACAATTCAGTATTACTGAACGTGTAACCTTAATGAAATATAACCACAATATTAAACAGTGTGATCATTTGAAACAGATTATGGAAATAATTATTGAGTGCAATACAGTTCAATAAATGGATATACAATTTAGTATCACTCAGGTGTAACCCTAATGAATCATAACCTCAACATTAAAGAGTACAAGTCTGAAACAGATAATTACATAATTTACAAAATCCAAGCAGTACTGTTTAGAATTGAGTTTATTTTGTAATGTTCAAAAATTAAAAACACTTCTAAACTTGTTGTATGACGGTGCAGTTCACCAGAGATATGAGATCTTCCTTCTTCGGTGCAGGAATGCTTGGTGGTGTTTTGAATGCTGGTTTTATTCCTATTATGTTGACACTCTCAATCCCAGAAGAGGAAGCTGGAGTCGTAGAAACCAGTGGTCGAAGTGAGACGGTATGCGGTGGCATGCCATCCCGCCTCTGATTTTTGACTCCGTCGGCACATGATATAAGCGAGATAGTAGAGCAGAAATGTTTTTAATCTCTTGCGATCGCCGTTTTCTTGAAGGTGGCTGTTTTCTACAGTGTCCATAATAGTCAGAAGGTGAACTACTAAGATCTTCTGAAAGCACGTCTTGGTTCTTACCTAGGTCATCACTGTCCAAAATATAATTGAGCCACTATTGTTGGTCTAGATGAGAACGTTTTTCAAGAGCATGTGTTCCTGGAAGTTGTGCAGAACTGTCACACTCAGGGTAATACTTGTTTCGCAAATTCTAATAGTTTGACAATCTATCAATTGGAGAAAGAGTCGTGTTTAAAAGGCATCTGTTTCCAACACTCTCCTTCGACAAATCTTAAACCCGTCGTTTCAGTTCTTTCATTCTGTTCAAGATTTTCTTTACAATCATCTCCAGAATCACTTTCGTTCTTGTGTGCATTGGATAACCCATTATACACCATTTACACTATACGTCGTCCGCGCTCAATTTACTTAAAAGATATAAAAAAATAAAATCGTAAGATTCTAATATTGATTACTATAACTTTACATTAAATTACCAATGTTACGTAGTATACCGGTACAATATGAACCTGAAACTCCTGGAAATGAATAGAAAAAAATGAAAATGAAATGCACACAGGAACTGGGATTATTTTGTTTCAAATTGAAACTACAATTTTGCATTTTAATAACCAAGGTGATATTTACTAAAAAACAAACTATAATAATGGGTTGAGAAAAAATACGTATATTTGCTATTCTGATAATTTCTTAACACCATTGTGCCCGGTGGAGACAGTGATTCGGATCCTATAAATGAAATGACACTTAAATTCACAGAGAAACTCTAATTGAGGCGTGCTTTTGAAGCTTGAATTGGTAGACGTCACAATGTGTTAGCGTAATGTCACTCGTAAAGTTATTATCTGCTTTAGTTCTTCATAGTACACTCCAGTCTAGAGTCATATGTGCTCCTCCCACAGCTCCTGCGCCTGTTTATCTGGGTTTCTGCCTTTATTGATTCTTTATAAAAGGAAACACGAAGGTTTAATTCTCCATAATATCTATGGTTAAAATTCCCTACAACTTTCGTCGTTGCAGGAGTAAACAGAAGACAGTAACCCAATATTGGGAACAATCCCACTTCTGTAAGTTAGAAAATGAAAATGAAAACACACAGCAATGCTATTTGTGTAAAAAAAAATCAAAGAAATAATTATTCGTGAGTCTCAGAGGAAGTTTTGATAATCTTATACCATTCTGATACTAAATTGTTTGTTTAAAGGAATATTTACGAAAAACAACGGAAATAACGTACCTTGCTAAATCGAAAATAGTATGTTCGATAAATTAAAAAAAGATATCTTTGAGTTTTACGTACAACCGTTATTCCGGTTAGTCTAAAGGAGACGGTGATGGTGAGAAATGAATGAAATGGTGGAAAGAAGAAAGTGGGAGAAACGGGAGGATCCCGAGAAAAACCGCGAGCGCGGTTTTTGTCCACTACAAAGTACATACGGCGCGAGCTGGGATAGAAACAAGGACCCCAAGCACTGGAGGTGAATGCTCTACCACTGAGCCACCGCGCCCCCACCTACGATATATTTAAAATGACATCTTTCAAGGAGACCGATAGCCAGTCCAAAAATTTAGGGGGGTCGGTTGAAGTTAGGGTGGGCCGACCCAATCATATTATACTTCATCACCATATTATAGTTCATTTGCAAGCCTACCGTGAAACTTTTAGGGGGGGCAGCCAAAGTTTAGGGGGGCGACCCCCTAGTCCCCCGTGGATATGGGCCTGCTTTCAAGATGCAATAATATTTCCTCGTGTTATAATGCTAACTGATGTAACTGTTAAGTAGGTCATCAATATGCTTATAAAAGATGGCTGTTACATCACGTTAGATTACAAGAAGAAGAGTGAGATGGAAAGTAAATACTGTTTCCTAGAAGTTGAATATAAGTGTATCTATATAAATAACATTGTTCTGCAAAATGCAATCCATTAAATAATTAACAATATAAGACGAGTATAGTTGTATCTGCATATGTAACAATCATCTGTCGAAGAGAATTAAAAAATTAACTTACCTTCAGCCGAGTACAGTTCCAACTGAGATGTAATTGTCGTCAGCGATGTTCACCCTTCGGAAGCTTGCTCACCACTGAAGTATAGGATGATGCAACACTACTAGGTAGTCGTAGCCTGTCATTCTCTCAAAACGGATGACAGTTATTAGCGTTCCCAAGCGGAAACTAGACGAAATAGCATTATAAATTTTATACAAGTAAAAGAGCACATTTTTTTTTACTAGATTATAGATTTATCTCAAATTCGCTAGTTTCGGAGATGTAACCCTCTTCTAGTGGGGATGCGACACAGCTATACATGCATAAACAAATCCATAAAATGAACTCTTTCAGTTCCACGTCTCACGTTATGCTGACAAGGCTAAAAGTAAGGGGGGTGACGAGAAATGAATGAAATAAAAGAATAAATAAAGTGGGAGGAAACAGGAAAATTCCGAGAAAGCCCACTCAGGCGGTGTTTGTCCACCAAAAAGCTCACTTATACAACATACAGATAGAACTGAGAACCACCTCTTCTAAAAGTCGTTTGAAAAAGGTGTTTCAAGATGTACGAATTTTAACGCGGAATAGGCTTGCATCTAAATCAGTGACGCCAAACAGCCGATCACGAGCCTCTAGCAGCTCGGGACATTTTCTGCAGATCACGTTAACACATCATTTAACCTAAATCTGAGGGGGTGGTAAATTTTATACCGTTAACAGGACACACTATAGGACAACATATATTTTTAGTAGTTATCGATCTTATCAACACTGATATTTTTCCTAAATAAGTTGATGGTTTTAAAATTGATGGAGCTCCTGCGATGTAGGCAGAGAAAGGGATTCATAACATTACTTTGTATCGTAAAGACAACAGCCAAATGTTTATAAGCAATAAACAAATGTAAGATTTTTTTCTAAAAAAAAAAGTTGGCTGTTCATTTTTGTGGTAGGTCACCATTGTGAACCTGCCCCCTCCACCTCTCGGTATGAACAATTTCCACATTTCAGTACAAAGTACTTCGTTGTACCGGCTTATACCGCAAATAATTTCGTTTGTATTGTACTGCAGTATGAGAAATTAAGAAAACAAAGTGGAGGCCAAGTTCACATAGCCCCTCACGATGCCTAGGATCAATTTAATTGGTTCATCCAGTGGCGTATTTAGGGGGGCTTCCGAGCCTCCCCGAAATCTTACTATAGTGAAGTATATGGAATATCATGCAGATTTTTTTCAAATTTTCAGGCAAAGCCCCCCCCCGAAAGTAAGCAAAGCCCCTCCCGAAAAAAATCGTAAATACGCCACTGGGTGCATCTGAAATACTTTTGTTTCTACCCGATTGTATCGTAATTTCTTTCGTTTTTTCAGCCTTGGATTATTAAAAATAACGGATCAAAATGGGGCACAGCTCAAGCTGGCCCTCAATTGGGGAGTTAATACATCAGGTACACGTGACTTTTGTATGTCATACGAACGTACTTGGTTAGTACCAGATTATACAACAATGAGTTTTTGTTTAACGATAACAGATTATGACAAATTAAGAAAACAAAATCGGGGGTCTGTGTGAACCTGACCCCCACCACTCGGTACAAACAATTTTATCGGCTCATTTGAAAGATTTTCGTTTGTACATAATTTTACTGTGTTTGTTTCGTTTGTACCGTCTTGGATTATGAAAAAGTAACGAAAACATGGGTGTCCAGGTCAAGTAGGCACTCAAATCACGACTACATGCACTGGTTAAATATGGCTTTTGTATATCATATGAAAGTACTTGGTTTACCTTATTGTACCACAATGAGTTTTAGTTTAACCATAATAGATTAGGATAAATTAAGAAATCAAAATTGGCGGGCTGTGTGAACCTTCCCCCTACGTTATACAAACGACTTAATCGACTCATTTCAAAACATTTTTGTTTGCAACGGATTGTACGGCAGTTTTCTTCGTTTGAACCGTCCTGGATTATGATAAATTAACGGAACAAACTTGGAGCCTAATTCAAGCAGGCACTCGAATCACGTTTTAAAACACAGGGTACATATGACTTTCGAAAAATTTGAATTTCTCATGGCAGGTCAACTTCACCCACACATTTTAGATTTCTTTCCAATTCGAGTCAAAACGTCAAAAAAAATGTACCCAATAAATACCAGCAACAAGGTTACAATTTATACCTCATCAATTTCGAGAATGTTTGATGGCATGCCAACTGACCCACAAAACACATTTTTTTTCAATTCCAATCAAAACGGTACCAAAAATGTGTACCCAAAATATGCCAATTTGTACCATTACCAGGTTCTATAAATTTGAATATTTGTTGGTGGGTCAAGCTGGAATGCACTTCATTTTCTTTCCAAATCGCACGAAAAATTTGTCCGCAATATATACCAATTTTTAACACCAAAATTAAAATTTCTACCATCACAAATTTTGAGAAGTATGAATTGTTGATGGCTCGTCAAGCTTGGCCTGACAACTCATTTTGTTTTCCAATTTGATCCTAAAATTTACCAAAATTTGTACCCAATATGCACCAATCTGTACCAAAAAAATTGGAAATTGTACCCTAAGTAATTTCGAGAAGCTTGAATGTTTGTTGGGAAGCAAATCTGGACAGCACAACTAATTTTTCTTCGCAATTCCAATCAAACCGGTTACACAATTGTACCCAATATATACCAATTATTAGCACCAAAAGTGGGTTGGTCATGTAGCTAGAATGGACGAAAGTAGGAACGCTTTCAAAGTCTTGACTCAAAGAGGAATCGGAAAACGACCATTAGGAAGACCTAGGCAGAGATGGGAGGACAATATTAAGATGGACCTCGCAGAGATTGGATTACAAAGTAGCAACTGGTTGCAGTTAGCTATGGATAGAAGTTAGAGAAGAGCATTTGTGAACGCCGCATTGAACCTCCAAGTTCCATAGGCCGTAGAGTTAGTTCATTAGTTAGCACCAAAATTAGAATTTGTACTACCACCAATTTCGAGAAACATGCTTTTTTGATGGCGGATAAAACTGGCCACACAAACTTGTTTCTTTTTCGAATTCGAATCGAAACGGCCCCAAAAATTTGTACCCAATACGTACTACCCTAGTAGCAGAGACAAGTTGCAAACCACTTAGTGTAGGCTAAAACTGCAAGTCGGCAAGATTCCATCCAGCTTGATTCGAAAACGTGCAAGCACGCCGCAAGCTCGGCTCCAGTAAGAAAGTTACATGCTGGGAATCTTGCATTCAGTGCTCCATACAAGCTTGACGCAAGTATTCTACAGTACATGACAAGTCTATAGACAAAGAACGGCCTGTGATACTATGACATTCTCCAAAGGGTCTAAAGTATCGCTTGCTTGTAGAAGAAAGGGCAGATTGTATGAAAAGCTTGCGTTTCAGGTGCAAGCGTAGAAAGCCAAAAGCCAAGCACGCGACATCTAGCCGAAAGCTTTGTTGCTACTAGGGTAATTTGTATTACCAAAATTACAATTTGATTCCCCACCAATTTCCAGAAATTTTAATTTATGATGGCGAATCTAACAGGCCCGCACAACAATTTTTCTTTTCAATTTGAATGAAAGTAGTACCTAAAATTTGTTCTAATATGTACTAATTCTTACCACCAAACTGAGAAGTTTTACTCGCACAAATTCCTTGAAATTTTAATTTTCGATTTGTCATGCTGGCCCGCACAACTTATTTTTTTAAATTCAAATCAAAACGGCACTAAAAATTTGTAGCAGATCTGTACCAAATTGTACCACCAAAATTAGAATTAGCACCCGCACCAATATCTAGAAGTTTGAATTTTTGATGTAGAGTCATGCTGGCTTGTACAACTTGTTTTCCTTTCGAATTCGAATCAAAACGGTTTTTTAAAAAATGTAGCCAATATTTACCAATTTGTACTACCAACATTAAGATATGTAACCCCACCAATCTCAAGAAGAAGAGTTTAGATTTGCCGGTTAGACTGGCCAGCATAACTTTCTTTTTAAATTCATATCAAAACCGTACCAAACATTTGTACCCTCTATATGCAAATTTGTGCGCTAAAATTACAATTTGTACCCTCAGCAATTTCCAAAAGACTGATTTTTTTAAATAACGGGTGAAGCAGAGCTAAACAGCGCTTTTTCTTTCCAATTCGAATCAAAATGGTACCACAAGTTGATAACCAATATGTATCAAATTGTATGACCAAAATTAAAGTTCATACCCTAACCAATTTCGAGAAATTTGGTTTTTTGTGGTGGGTAGAGTTCTCCCGCACAACTATTTTTTTCATTTTAGTTCGAATCGAAACGGTACCAAAAATTCGTACCCTATATGTACCAATTTGTACCACCAAAATTAGAAATTCTACTACCACTAATTTCGAGAAATTAGAATATTTGATGGCGGGCCAGATTGACGAAAGTTGTACCGGACAATACATTTCCTTTCCAATTCGAATAAGAAGGGTACCAAATTTATCGAAATTGAATGAGGTGAACTTTAATTTTGGTCGTTCAAATAGATACATATTGGGTACAAACTTTTGGTGCCATTTTGATTCAAATTGGAAAGAAAAAGTGCTGTTAAGCTCTGTTTCACCTGTTATAAACAATTCAATCGTTTGGAAATTGCTGAGGGTTCAAATTTTAATTTTAGCGTACAAATTTGAATATATATGGTACAAATGTTTGGTACAGTTTTGATTCGAATTTTAAAGAAAAATAAGTTATACGGATCGGTCTAACCCGCAAATCTAAATTCTTATTTCTTAAAATTGGTGGGGGTACATATTCTAATTTTGGTAGTACAAATTGATAAATATTGGCTACAATTTTTTGATACCGTTTTGATTCGAATTCGAAAGGAAAATAAGTTGTCCAAGCCAGCAGGGCCCTCCATCAAAAATTCATATTTCTAAATTTGGTGCGGGTGCTAATTCTAATTTTGGCTGTACAAATTGGTGCAGATCTGGTACAAATTTTTGGTCACATCTTGATTTTAATTGTAAAGAAAAATAAGCTATGTGGGCTAGTTTCACCCGCCATTAAAAGTTCAGATTTCTCGAAATTGGTGGGAGTACAAATCTTAATTTTGTGGTACAAATTGCGTAAAATATTTTGATTTGAATTGAAAAGAAATAAGTTTTGGGGGCCAGCATGACCCACCAAAAATTCTAATTTCTAGAAATTGGAGCGAGTAAAAATTCTTAGTTTGGTGGTACAAATTGGTGCATATTAGGACCAATTTTCGGTATTGCTTTCATTTGAATTAAAAACAAAAATTTGTTGTGTGGCTCTGTTTGAGTTGCCATCAAAAATTAAGATTTATTCAAATTGGTGGGGAATCAAATTGTAATTTTGGTAATACCAATTAGAAGATGTTCAATACAAATTTAGGGGGACTTTTGATTTGAATTCAAGGAAAAATAAGTTGTGTGGGCCAATTTTATCCGCCACCAAAAATGTATGTTTCTCGAAATTAGTGGTAGTGCAAATTCTAATTTTGCTGCTATTAATTGCTAATGTTGGTTTCAAATTTTGGTACTAGTTTGGTTAGAATTGCGAAGAAAAATGAGTTGTGCTGTCCAGATTGACTTTCCAACAAAACTTTAATTTTCTCAAAATTATTTGGGGTACAGTTTCCAATTTTTGTGCTACAGATTGGCGCATATTGGGTACACATTTTTGGTAACTTTTAGGTTCGAATTGGAAAGGAAAATAAGTTGTCTGGTACAGCTTGACGCGTAATCAAAAATTCATACTTCAGAAAATTTGTGGGGTAGAAATGTTAATTGTGGTGGTAACATTGGTATATATTGGGTACAAATTTTGGTTTGAATTGGAAAGAAAATGAATTGCGTTCTAGCTTGACACGCCAACAAAAATCAAACTTATAGAACCTGGTAATGAAACAAGGCCTTATTTTTGTGGTACAATTGGCATATATTGGGAACACATTATGGTACCGTTTTGATTCGAATTGGAAAAAATGTGTTTTGTGGGTCAGTTTGATCTGCCATCAAAATTTCAAAGGATCTAAATTGTAACCTTATTGCTATAAATTGGTATATATTGGGTACAAATTTTTGGTGACATTTTGACTCGAATTGGAAAGGAAACTAAGATGTACGGTCCAGGTTGACCTGCCATGAGAAATTCAAATATTTTGCAAGTCATGTGTACGCTGTGTTTTAAAACGTGATTTGAGTGCTTGCTTGAATTAGGTTCCAAGTTTGTTCTTTTAATTTGTCATAATCTAGGACTGTACAAGTGAAACAATCTAGGGTACAATCCGGTAAAAATGAAAATCTCTCAAATGAGCGGTTAAAAGTGTTTGTAACGGGAGGTGCGGAACCAGGTTCACGTACCAACAATTTAGTTTTCTTCATTTCTCAGTATCTATTATGGTTAAACTAAACCTCATTGTGGTACAATCTTTTACTAAGCAAATACTTTCATATGACATAAAAAAGTCTTGTGTACCCGATGTATTAACTCCTCAGTTGAGGGCCTGCTTGACCTGAGAACCCATTTTATTTAGTTCATAATCCAAGACAGTACAAACGAAACAAATTACGGTAGAATCCGGCACAAGCAAAGGTCTTTCAAATAACCCAACTAAACCGATTCTAGGACATTTTGGGGGGCTGCGTGAACTTGGCACCCCACTCATTTTCCTTAATTTCTCATATAGCAGTATAGTTCAAACAAAAATATTTGCGGTACAAACCGGTGCAAACGAAGTACTTTCTATTGATATGCGGAAATTGTTTGTACCGAGAGGTGTGGGGGCTAAGATCACAAGGATTGGTAGGTCACAGTAGGATTTAAAAATGGTACGGTAGCTCAAAAGTTTCATAAAAGTCGCAACCACTGATCAAATCTAATTTGTACACTGTTCTTGTTTCGAAAATAAAACTCCGTATAATGATTACAGGAGTTCAAGTAACTATGTCTATTATCGAATTCTATTTCTTAAATACTTTTTAGCATATATATGCCCTAATATATTAATGATGTTTCTTAACGCAAATTGATTCAATATATCAGAAGCCATAAGAATGGTTATTCTTTTAAAAATGCTTTTTTTCTGAGATATCTTCTGATTGAGAAAGAGCAAAGAAATCTCCGACAAATTATATGTAACAAAAATATGAAGCAGTTTCAAATATGAAAAATGAAAAAAAAAGAAAAGAAAGAAACTAGATGTCAGTAACTGTCATACTAGATGGTCCATTTCGTTGTGTCTGTGGAAATAATATTCTGCAGTAGTTTATTAAGAGTAAAACAGAAATAACTGTACAATTTTTTGGCTTGGTCTATGTTAAAACACTAGCATATTTTACAAAATATCAAATAGGCAAAATATAATTACTTGCTACTCAATTAGTTTCTAAAATTGCTTTTAAAATCGATCCTATTGCTGAATGATGCCGAAATTATAAATGATCTCCAGAAAAAAATTATTTCGCGTAGAGGCCGAGAGTTTATGAGAAATCATAATATTGGATATTATATAATTGAAGTATTGACTTTGTACAGTGATATTTTAAAATGTCGTTAGAGTATAAAATAATTAAAAGTTAGTCTTTCTTATTTCTTAGGCTAATAGTCATCGTTTGCCCCTTTTTAATTTAATATTTGCATTTGGAATCAGTAATGATTTTTCTGCGATTAAGCAACGTAAGTATTGAATCATCGACTTCCTTGCTCCAAGGGCTAAAATGCTAATCACTCAAGCATTAGACACCACACTGAAGAGCTCATGTTTCTCATCTAGCAAACTATTCTTTTTTTTAAAGCATTCAGCAAACCCAATACTCCGAGATAGTATACAGCCACCTCAACTATAAAAATGAAATTACATCTAAATTTATGCCTGACTTCTACCGAACACTATATTTCACACTTGACGCCGATAAAGTTTGTCTATGTAGGTGGTTTGAATTGGAGCTTGGCGTCCCTTTCAGCACTGTGGCTATACGGGACGTGCACCTGCAATGGTGTCCGAACCACTAATGCTCCCACCAGGAATTTGATGTTATGCTGAACAGACTACACATCCAATATGAGTGAGTGCATATACACAATTGTATCTACTCATTTTTTTTATTCTACCCTGGGGACGAATCTACGCCATAATTTCCCCGTCGGATAATGTCAAATCATTTTTCGAGACGAGCATAATTTTTATTGTAATACTTCATTGATATCCTGTGTTATGTTCTCAGTATAACCATAACGCAGCAAATATATCTTATAGAAAACGTTAACACACATTATATTAACTAAAGAAATGTGAGAAAGCTTTAAATCAAGAAAAATGAAGAAAGCTAATTAAATAATTTTCTGTTGGCCAAAGCATAATGCTGTTTTGCGTTTTTCTTTTTATCGTATATGCTTTCATAATAATGTTGTAAATTATTTGCTTTCAAGTATAGGCTTCGTCAAAAGTTTATGTACAAGGGACTATAACTTGCCTCTCCTTACAAACACAATTTTATATCACATTACCAAAACACTGCGGCACGGCAGATATCCATGTAATCTCATGTGGATTTAATGCATACAGGAACGTCGTTTGAGGAGAACATTGGATCAATTCTTCCCTCCTGAATTTAAGAAGCACCTGCTTTGAAATAACTTGCATACTAATCAAAATCGTGAAACTCAATCTTTCCCTTTGCCCAGGAAACTTGAAATTACACTACTGAACATACAATATAAATATACTCTAATTCATACATACTTATCAACATGAGGAGGTTTAACATGACAAGGATAAGAACTAGAAGACCACGAAAATATCTTATGCAATTACTGCAACTGTTGTTACTTCGCAAAAACAGTTTAAAAACAATCAGAATAAGAAATGCTTTTATTCAAATCTCTATAAACACACAACATGAAAGATAAGAGAACCGAGACATGACTGAACTCGATACCTTCATCTGAACATGAGTAATCAGATCTCGTTTGAAAGTACAAGAATGCCATATAAAAACAGTGTTCATCACACTTTTGCAATATATCCAGGCATCTGAAATTTCAGCATATACTTTCACTACATATAATTTGATCTTACTCTTTATGTCTGTAGAGTCAGAAGCTTCGAACATCAACATCCATAAAATAATAACTCAAGCAAAGACTATTTACTTTCTATGGAAAACAACAATCATACTGATGCAAAATTCAATATGTAAAAAAAAAAAAAAAATGAACGTAAGTTGAAATCAACTGCATCAAGAAGGAATTAAATCGTACACTGTAGAAAACATGGGAAGACGTAGTTGGTAAGTACTTCATATTATATTCCCGTAGCCAAAACCCCCTCTTTAAAAATTGTTGCGTGAGTACAGCAGGATTCTGAAATATGTATTTTTGAATAGGGCACACATTAGTTCCTAAGTGAAGTTTTGGCCCTACTACGGTAGGTCCCATAGTTTTGGAGCTATGGATCTTTAAAATTCATTTTCTTACGTTTTCGACAGCCTGTAACTTCTAAAGGAAGCATTTGTGCTCCCAGGTTGGTCTATACTTTTTGTCTTAAATTAATGTCAGGAATCAGCTCTCAAACGTTGTCCGTGTTGTTTTGAAACACCCTGTGTATTTGTAGCCTTGACTGTTTCAACATGGAAAGACAAAGGTTTGCGTGACCATCTAATTGATGGTTTCGGAGTCAACACAATGTTGGTATACTTATATATAGATTATACTTATATAAGTATAATCTATTGTGGATTTGCTATCGTCGTCCAAACCATTCAGTTCAGACTGCTTCACATTTTCGTCTTCAAGCACTTCGTCAGCAGAAATCTCATTTCTACGTACGTGATTGGCTCCAGCATGCTTCAATGCTCGGTTATCTTACCTTTGCACGAGCGGTGCAACTTCCTCAGTTTCGTCTTCAGATAAATCAAAATCAGAAATGTCACCTTTCTTGAACCTGTTTAAAATTTTCTTCGCGGATAGATATTGTGCGCTTACAGATGGTTTATCCATGATGCTCATCCGACTACACACGAACTTAATGCACCTTATATTTTATAAGAAAATTTTGGTCTGCAGTCATTGATATAAGTCCAATTGAATCTAATAGAACTCAATTCTTTATCCATAAAAAATATACGTATTGAGCTTTCATTGATAGCACACCTGTTCATTACGATCCTGTTGGGCGCAATTGTGTACATTATATTTCAACAAGAAGTTAAGTTATAATGAGCTGCATGACATCTTTGTAATTTCACCACAAAAGATAACATATATTCAGAAACACACTTAATCACTTCAAAATGTTAGTTCAGAGACGTAACACTTGAAATTATTGTTATAAAAATCCATGAGACAGTGCTTGTTGACCGACCAGCAACAACCCAGACTATTTCCAATATTTTTTTCATATACTACTTACTAGAAAGTAGCAGCTGCTTGTATAACAGTAAAGCAAAGCAACACACATGTAAACAATCAGTCTGGGTGCCCACAATAATGGTTTAAGTAGAATTAATGCAATTGAAATTTAATGCACACAATTTGACCGCCAGGTGTGAATGGGTTAATCTGCGTTTTAGAGCAGGCCCGTATTCACGGGGGAGTCTAAGGGCGCCGGGCCTCCTCTAAAAGTTTTTTTTGGCTAAACTAATATTTTCACGGTAAAGTTGCAAATGAACTATAATATGGTGGTGAACTAAGAATATGGTTGGCTCGGGCCTCCCCCTAACTTCTACCGGCCCCCCTACATTTTTGAGTTGGCTACGGTCCTGTTTTAGAGAAGCATTTCTCAGTCTTTAATGACTGTTAAGTTGCCCATATATTGATACGATCTCTAACATTAGAGTTGTAATGAAATATAAATTTAATTTGCACCTTCTTCGTAAAAGCTTTGGAGATTTTCCACAATATTAATAAGATAAAACTAAAACAAGAGTCAAATATACATTAATATACTTGTGTAACACTTTCGACATTGTAACATAGCCGGATAGCGTGTCTGAACAATTGAATGTTACATTACCCAAAGTGTTACAGAAGTACTAGTATTAATATATACATATGGTACTTTGGTCGTTTGATTTTATTAATGCTGTAGAATCTTTCCTAAGAGTCCCATAGCTCCAATAGATAATCCAATATGTACGTGACTTTATTCAATTAAAAATACTCCACAACAAACATTATGTCTTTAAAAGTCTCTTAAATAGTTTTCAATGTTTACAAGTGTTCAGTAGATCGTTAATCCATCAACCTCTTAAGTTTCCGACTTTCACTTTTCTGTGAGTCTGAATGTTTCCTAAAACCCCTGTACGTAACTTTGATAATTCAATATCCTCTCACACATTAGAATCGCTTAACGATTATGAATTATTACAATCTGAAGATGATGATTATAAAGGTTTTTGAAATCCTTCTTGTAGTATGTTTGAACATCTTTATATCCTGTCATCATACTTGCATAGACATAATACTGATAAATTATTTCTTCTTCTTCAAATCCCGCTTTTGAAAGAATTTCAGAGACCTTTTGTTGTTTGTCTTTAGAAGATGAATCTGATAATTTCACCACTGATAACACAAGCTTTGGGGCAAAGAAACTGTGATCCATTTTAATCACATTTTATTCTTATTTTATACAACATCATCTCTGTCAACACATTTGTTATTTCATATTGCAGTTTAGATGACGTATAGTAGAGCGTTTTGAATAGACTTCAGTTTCGAATCTTTATTCATTGTGTACTTGAACAGTGCTGCAACATATCTAGTAGAACTTAATACATAATGATTTATTTTTCACAGATCTTACAAATTCTCAAAGTCCACAATATAGTTCCTTGTCTACTGGCAGAATTTGCACTACCTTTATCTGCAGAGCAAACGACAACTTCAATTGGTCAACCTGAGAGCGAATGCTGAGAAGAACGTTTCCAAAGTACAAAATAGCATATGTTAAAAAAAAACTCGAAGAAAGAAATAAAATAAAATAAAATAAATACAATTAAGTTATTTTTTATGTGAATAACTGACGTCCTCCGTCATTGATCGATTCCCTTGATGCCCATTGAATATTGAAGTACAATATTACACAAGAAAAAACTTCTCACACGCATATGATTTGGAGTCAATCTGACAAACTGCAAGATGAATTCAAATCTCAGAGCAAGATACGATGTCACATGATATTTAATGGTACCAGAACTGAATACTAAATTCGAAAGTGAGATTAACCCATCAAGAGAAAAACTAACACAATGTAACTAATTGAACAGAAGAATGAGAAAATAATATTTTTGGTGATATTCGAGTAGAATACAGTATAAAATATAAGTTGAGTTTACCCGTGACTATATAAATGGGCAGATCCAATGTGGCCTACGGCTCGGTGACCATCCAGCAGCATATGCACCAGTGCTGCAAAAGCCCGATGACAGAGATAAAACAGAGAAATCTTTCACCGCCTCTTAGGAGCCGCCCTTGGTCAATATACACCCTATGTGCCCATATAGGACCAGTTACATCCCTGAGTAAAACTACCAATTAGATCAAACATCATGTGCAAATATAGATAGTTTCATCGGGTTTACGTATTTGCACAAAACGTCAGGAGCCCTTGATCGTGTGACGCTACGTGAAATTAAAGTAGTAAAGTTTGTTTCTTGCAAAGATACAAACAGAAAATGAAGCTAATAGAAGATTATGAAAAGAATGCACATTGTCTTGAAACAAGAAATTTGATTCAGAATAAAAAAAAAAAACAAAACAAATTACAACATTTTAATTTCTACTTTATCAAAACTCCATCATTCTAGTGAATGTATTCATTTTCTGAAAAAAAAAAACAACATCAAAATACCGATATCTTGTAGAAATACTGTCGTGCATATAAGTATATTTAGTAAACTGAAAATTCACAAAGTAACTATTTTTAGTTCGTCTTATGTAATGGACAGTGCAACATTTCAGATACACGTATAATTACATAACTATTTCAGGAAATTTTTTTTGAAAATTAAAGAGCAATGTGAAATCTACAGTAACACTCTAACTCAATACAAAAAGACATAAATTAGGAGATGAAATACAAAAGTTAAGAAGTAACTTTTTATTGTTACAAACAGTAACTTTGGTTATAAGATCACGCTTTTTCATATTGATAATTTGCTCTTTACTATTCATGCAACATTATTTCATTACATTAGTATAAATTCAGCTTCTGCATTGCACATAGTATTCAATTTTGTCACATTTCATTTTTTTTTATTTTTGCATTTTAGCATTTTATTTACGTTTTCGGTAAACAGAGATTATCTGGTTTCTCGGTTCTTTGAGTTTGATCTATCTTTTTGCAGAAAAGTTAATTTAAGAAACTCTCTTAGACCAAAAATGATATTGAATTTTCCAATGTAAGAATTATTATGAAGAATAGGCAGACCACATGGGAAACATAAGAAATAAAACATACAGCTGTACGGAAAGAAACTAAAACATGAAACAATTTTTTGCATGAAACGAAAGGATATCTTTCAGTTTAACGTCTATACTTTTACGCTACGAGCGATGAATGGTTAAGGCAAGTGAATGATGATGGAACAATTAGTGGAATGAGAACGTTGAAGAAAACAGTAGTACCAGAGAAAATCCATGGACATGGTGTTGTCTACTACAAATTTACTTAGCCGGGAATCGAACCAGCGACCACACGCGCCAGAGATAAGCTCTCTACTACTGAGCCACTATGGTCCCCATAAATATATTAAAATAAAAGATTCATTGGATCCTGCGTCCTTATGCTAGTAACAGTAGTGTAATTTCAGGTTTTCCTTGGAGAAATAGACGATACGTTCCATCGGAAATAACTAATTATATGTTTTTCATTAACATTTTACAATATGTTTCCTTTATATAGATGACCCAAATACAATATTAATATAATGACCCAAAGTGAGAATCTATTTTCGTGATGAGAGAAATGTTTAAAATTTAAAACAAAGGAAGAGCACAAGTCAGAGTGATCCTTGGTGACTGTTTTTTCCTCATCCTCTCGAGTGACGATTGTGTTTTCTCCTTGGAGAGAACTGGAGAAACTGGAGCTAGCTGGAACCTAGTCCTGTCAAGCTCCTAGGGGCGTTGGATCAATCTTCATGGTGCTAGGGCCAGGGATGTAGTGCTTATCTCTGCACAATCGATTGGATGTCTTCTCAAAAAGTTTCTGCGCCGTTGAACCTTCAGAATGTTATTCAAAAGTACCTGGAGCTAACGTTTCCAATAGATTGGTCTCTTCTTCATTCGACGTCACTTCTATCGAACCTAAGAAAAGAAACTCTGCCGACTCAAAGATGACCCAGAGTAGTAAATATGTGTTTTGCCGTTTTTGTGAGAAAAGAGTTGCAGGGGACAATGTCCCTTCCAAATGACAAAGGACCCCGCACAATAATTTTTCAATGGAATTGCTTGAAAGTGTCATATGTTGTAGATATTGTGTTCCTGGGAAAAATTCTCAATGTGCACAACCACAACTCACTGACCGTTTGGCCACTGCTGGGCCACTTTTTTCAAACGAACTGAAGATAACATTGTTCTGGATTTCGGTAAAAATGACAGAAATCGAGATAAATTATAGATGTTGTGATTTGAGAAAAAGTCTTAATGGACCTAATGACCAATCACTATCGTTTCGCCACTACGAGGTCACATTTTGAAAGCAGTAGAATATACCGAAATTCTGGATTTCGATTAAAGTAGCTGAAACAGTGATTTTTTAAAGATATTGTGATCCTGAAAAAAATCACAATATTCACAACCACCAACCACAGACCGTTTGGCCACTACAAGCCCCCTTTTTTAAAAAAAAAACAGTTGAAGGTAACGGTATTCTGGCTTTGAGTGGAATTGCTTGAAACCGTGATCTGTGCTTTATATTGTGATCCTGAGAAAAGTCTCAATTTGTACAACACTCCATCACTAAACGTTTGACTACTACAGGGCCATTTAAAAACTGCTGAAGGTAACGGTATTCTAAATTTCGGTGGAATTGCTTGAAACAGTGATATGTGGTAGATATTACGATCCTCAAAAAAGTCTTAATTTACACAATCATCCATCACTGACTGTTCGGTAACTACTGTTTGGCTACTTCTTTAATATAAAAGAGCTGAAAGTAATGGTATTCTAAATTTCGGTGGTATTGCTTGAAACCGTGATATGTGAATTAGAAATGTAATATGGTAGGTGTTGTGAATTTGAAAAATAGCGTCAACAGGCGCAGCCACCAATCAATGAGCGTTTGGCGAATACGGGAACATTCTTTTTAAAGGAGCAGAAGGTAATGGTATTCTGGATTTTGCTGTATTTGCTGGAAACCGTGATATGTTGTAGATATGTCACCCTGAGAAAATGTCTTAATGGACACAACCAGACATCACTAATCTTTTGGTGTAAATGAATGAAACTCTGGTATGTTGTACTTTCCAGGGTTCTCTTTGTCCCGCAAGATAAGCATCGGAATGTTGTCTATGGATGATCTTAAATGATGTTGACCGCTACTCTCCCAACTACTTTTCGACTGTGTGATATGATTTTTCAGGGTTTCATGCAATTCCACTAAAATTCCAGAATATCGTTACCTTCTGTTTTTTTTAAATGGCCTCGTGGTTGTCATGTGGTCAGTAATTGGTGGTTTTACCCATCCAGACTTTTTCTGAAATTCACAATATCAACAACATATTTCATGCAATTTTTACAGAATCCAGAATACTGTTTCCTTCTACTGTTATCAAAAAATGGCTGTGTAGTGCCCAAACGGTCAATCACTGATGATTGTGCCTGTTGAGACTTTTTCTAAGGATCACAATATTTGTAAAATATCATAGTTTCAAATAATTCCATCGCAAATCCACAATAACGTTACGTTCTGCTCGTTTCAAAAGGTGGCCATATAGTGGCCAAACCGTAGTGATGGGTGGTTGTGCAAATTGAGACTTTCTCTCAGGATCACAATATCTACAATATATCACGGTTTCAAGCAATTGAACTCAAATCCAGAATACCGTTACGTTTTGCTGTTTTTTTTAAAAAAGTGGCCTTGTAGTGGCCGAACGATCAGTGATTTGGTCATAATGCCCATTAAGACTTTTTTCTCAGAGAAAATATTCGTGATGGTATATAATAGGGTGCAACGAAAAAATCAAAGTTGCCCAACTAAATAGCACTAAATGTCAAACTTGTGTATTGACTAGTATAACATTCCTGTTTTTTTTTTTTTTTAATAATTTTTGTACACCATCTTCGTTGCTCGCAGGGATATTAAGTGTTTGCATTTCCTTATGAAAATTTGAATTTTTTTGAAAATATTGAAATTTGTTTTCAAGATGCCCAATGAAATACAACTAGGTGAGAAAAGTTACATAATGACTAGATTGACTATCCATTCATGATTTTAAAAATAATTTGCATCTTCATTCCCAGCAAGGGCCTGAAATATTGCAGTTTTTATAGTATATACTAAGGCATATTCTAGAACATTTAGATAGCGCAACAGTGGGTCTTCAAAAATTGTCAGGTACTATATTGAAAAATAAACCAATTGTGAAGATTGACCAATCGTTAATTTTCAAACGATTGAAGGAAGTTTCTCGGCCATGGAAGAAAAAGACTTCAGAAACCTCAGCACACACTAAAGATATATACGTGGAATAGGATGGAGCGAAATGGAGGGTCGATTATCAAAAGTTGTCCAACGAAATCGCACTAGAAGTCAAAAAATTAATGATATGGCGCTTCTTGCAGAATCTAAAAAGAAAATCAATAAAATGTTAGAAAAAATGAGAAAGGGCTTTGAAGAATATGGGATGAAAATAAACGTAAGAAAGACAAAAGCCATGATGATTGGAACGAAGGGTCTGTGTCAAATATAAAAATAGGAGGGGAGAAAATAGAACAAGTGAATAGTTTTCGATACCTGGGTAGTATTCTTAGTAATGACATGAGATGGGAACGCGAAATAAAAGCAAGGATAGGAATGGCGAAAGAAGCCTTTAGGAGGAAGAAAAGTCTGTTTTGTGGGACCTTGAATAAAGAGTTGAGAAAAAGACTCATAAAATGCTTCGTGTGGAGTGTTGCACTTTATGGGGCGGAAACGTGGACATTACGTAAATGTGACGAAAATCGACTGCAAGCCTTCGAAATGTGGGTGTGGAGAAGAATGGAAAGAAATAGTTGGGTCGAGCGGAAAACGAATGAGAGGGTTTTAGAAATGGTGGGTGAGAAAAGAACACTTTTAGATATTATTAGGAAGAGGAAGAGAAACTGGTTGGGACATTACCTAAGAAGAGATTGTATCATGAGGGACGTACTAGAGGGTATGGTGGCGGGAAAGAGAGGGAGGGAGCGAAGGAGAATACAATTAATGGATGATATTAAAACAGAAAGATCATACGCGAAGACGAAAAGGTTAGCGGAGGACCGTGGAGCATGGAAGCTTCTCAGCTGCAGCAAGTGACCTGCCAATAAAGGCCGAATACCTATGATGATGATGACTAGTATAACATTCGTGATTTATTTCATAATCTTAAACTTCATCTTCATTCCCCGCATGGGACTTAAAATTTTGTAATATTTATGAAAATTTGCATTTTTTTTAAAAAAAATATTGATTTTTTTCAAGCTGCCCAACGAGCTCGAATTAGGTGACAACAGTTGCATACTGACTAGATTAACTACATCAAGTTTTAAAATCGGCCAAATCACTTCACACAAACTTAAGAATGAGTTGTGTTTACTACAATATCACAAATAGTATTAAAATAATTTTCGTGGTTTATCTTATCACGGCACACTTATTACCTGTAGCATCCTTAAGAATTTGGAATTTTTACGGTAAATCTCAAAATTCATTGAAAATATTGACAATTTCCAAGAAGTGTCTAATAATATCTTACTAGATGTCAAGCCTTGTGCGTGACTAGTATGATTTTTAAAAACATTTTTCCTTAATCTTCGTTACTTTCAATAAGTTTTAAAATGCAGCTTCACGATAATATCTAAAAATACATTGAGCATCATATTAAGATACCTTATTTAAATGTTACAGTTTTGCATTGAATTTTTTCTATATGCAGCTCTGCTGCTTCCCAGAACTCACCACGAATAGGTGGATGCATGTAGAGTTTCATCCATCGTCCCATCTCATCCACCCAACCTTTGGAAATTATCCCTTTAACTCATTTTTTGTCTTCAGCTTTTCTTTAGAATATGAGAATAATTTACTTATCCAGGTGTCTTGCTCTGATAAATCCATCTCGAGCTAAGACACCGTACACCTGAGACGATTAGTAAAAATTTTAACCCTTTAATAGGCAAGCATTGATAGCATTACCATTAAAATATTAAGTTTGCTTTTATGGTTGAACCATGTCTTCCTGATCATAATTTCGTGTACTTTGGTTACTAAATACAGAGTGTTTATTTCAAAGCAACGTTGCCGTATTATGGCAAAATATCATAAGAATACTCTCAGTAACTACCAACAATTTCGTTGACATATTTTCCTATAGAGCAAGAAACCACAAATAAAAAATAAAAACAAACTTTCGCGTACGTAAGAAATAAAGCATCTACTATTCTAAATTTGACACTCCCCTATTGACGAAGATTAGAAGTACCTAAAGACGCTACCAGCAAGTCATAAATATGAATATTGTATGAAAGCAATAATGTCATTTAAATGATCACTGAAGTTATAATTCGTAAGGATAACACAATAGAATGCGATGTTGCTTGAGGGCAACACTGCACACTAAAAGTTTATCCCACCTCTCGACTGTTTGGTTATGACAATTTTTTGACCTTGCGTCAAGGATTCTACACATACATAGTTCTCGAACATCGGCGAGCATGGATACCAGTAAATTCTCCGGATGCGCGAACGAACCATTGCGTTGAAATGTCCTATCTACAATGAGAATCAGTTAATTGTTTAAGTACCGTTAAAAGATTATAGTACCAGGCCCTTGATGGTCCACCGGGACACAGGGACATGTCCCGGTGCGCCTTCCGAAACATTATATTATAAATAAAAGTACAAGTTTTTTTTTTAAAAAAATATAATAAATTCTTACAGTTGCTATTGGTAAAGAACCCGTGAGAGTACAGTGCGCCCTTTACTTGAGGCACCCTTGCGAGACCACAGCAAACACAAACGGTTTTATTTATATTTCTATATAGCACAGTTCTGTATAGGGAATACATACTGTTACTGTTGATAAAGAACCTGTGAAGAGCACAATGCGCCCTGCGAAACATCACATGGTTTTAGTTGTTCTTCTGTATACCAGT
Organism: Thermobia domestica; assembly: GCF_964235325.1. NCBI lineage: Eukaryota > Metazoa > Arthropoda > Insecta > Zygentoma > Lepismatidae > Thermobia > Thermobia domestica. The sequence goes on along the minus strand of NC_137458.1, from coordinate 262,607,914 downwards.
TCTGTACAGTAAATTCATATAGTGACTGTTGGTGAAGAATCTGTGAAGGGTATAGTGCGCCCCTTTCAAAATGCGCCCTGCGAAATATCACATTATAATTTAAATTACGTAATGTCCACGTTTCTGCCCCATACGGTACACCACTCCACACGAAGCATTTTGTGAGTCTTTTTCTCTAATCTTTATTCAGGGTCCTACAAAACATATTTTTCTTACTCTTAAAGGCTTCTTTTGCCATTCCTATCCTTGCTTTTATTTCACGTTGGCACTTCATGTCATTACTAAGAATACTACCCAGATATCGAAAAATATTCACTTGTTCTATTTTCTCCCCTCCCACTTTTATTCTTTGACACAGACCTCTTAATTCCAGTCACCATGACTTTCGTCTTTCTGACATTTATTTTCATCCCATATTCTTCAAAGTCCTTCCTCACTTTTTCTAACATTTTATTGATTTTCTTTTCAGATTCTGCAACAAGCGCCATATGGTCTGCAAATCATATGCCTCTAATCATTCTACCCCCTACTAGACATTGAATAGTGTTGGTCAGAGGCAGCATCCTTGTCGAGCTCCTCTTCCAATTGCACTCTCTTCCGTTAGTTCTTCCCTTTCCGAACATTTTCTTTTGGTTCATGTATAAGTTTCTTATGTATCTTCTATCTTTTCATTCCTACACTATCTTTGTTAGAATTCCCAACAACAATTCCCAATTCACGCGGTCAATAGCCTTTTCTAGATCTATAAATACAACATGGATCTCTTTCCCATTTTCTAATATATATCTTTCACCTATGGCCTTAATAATCAATTGCATCTCTTGTGCCCTTGCCTCTTCTGAACCCGAACTGCTCCGCCTCAACTTTATTTGTTTTTCCATATAACCTGTTCAGTATTCGGAGCAGAATTTTAGCTGCATGAGATATGAGACTAATAGTTTTATAATCCTCACATCTCTTTGGATTTATTTCTTAGTCATCGGTATATTGATGGTCTTCAGAAAGTCTTTTGGCCACTCTCTTGTTTCATTTATTTCATTGCATAGTCGAACAATTCTTTCTTTACCTTTTCTCCCATATTTTTAATGAATTCGATTGGTATATTATCTAGTTCGGTTGCTTTTCCATTCCTAATCTCGGATATAGCCATTTCAAACTCATCCCGAAGAATACTAAATCATTTACTATGCTCGCCTACTTCATTTCTACTTCAATATTTAGGCTACACGGTCTACCCCTACTCTAATATAAGTCTTCAACGTATTCTTTCCACCTTCCTACGATCTCGTTTCTCTCACCGACTATCTTCTAATTCTTATTTTCTACTGACATTATAATACCTCCTTGTTTCCTCCGAAATTCCATAGATTTCACCTCCTTGTACATTTCCTCATATTTTCCAACTCTTTTTAATTCTTCTATGTCCTCGAATTTTCTTTTGTAAAACTCTTCCCTCGCTCTGTCTGCTTCTCCTCGAAATTCATTATTTTCTTTTCTGTACATCTTTCTGGCCTCTTCTGTATCAACCAGTTTCCACGTTTTCCTCTCCCTCATTTTCTGCAACATCTGCTCTGTAACCCATGGTTTCTTAGCCATTTTGTGTTCGCGGTAACATACTGCTTCTTCTGCAGCCTGTTGTAAGCAACTTTTAATATGTTTACACCGTGCGTTATTACCTGCACCTAACCTTTCCTCGTTTGAACATTTTTCTTCGAAATTTACAACGAAAAGATTTCTTATGTCCTCGTTTCTCAACTTTTCAGTATTCAGCACTTTCTTTCCTACTTTTCTTCTGCTTACATTTTTCAGTTGAATACCTACTTCGGCCTTCACAAGATTATGATCAGAGAAAATGTCTTGCACTTTTGTTGTGGAATTGTGTCAATTAGCGTGGCTGTGTTGTAGTAGGCATCTACGCAACTTGTGAGTGATATACATAGTCCGATGCTCTGGTGCTACGTGTGGAATTGCTGTATAACAGGATAGAAGACGCTGCATTCAAAGTGTAGCATGTTGTAAGATTATTATTTAAAAAAAATATTTAAAACTAGCGCCACTTGTGATGAGTGGCTAAAATAGGAACTACTATTTCTGGAGGTAGTTAACTGACCACCTTCTGGTCATTGGAAATTGAATGCAACGACGAGAGCACATGCTCCTATTATTAGTCGTAAATGGTGCAATATCATGGAAAGTTCCGAGACTGTCATATTACGTTTTGTGATTTAGTGAATTCTGATATTTTAATATAACCTGGATAAGTATTTATGATATTTTCTTGGAAGTGACTAGGATAATCAAATGGAACTGAATAGGTGCCAAAATTTAATACTTATATGATCTATTTTTGTGTTAAAAATTATCTACGAATGAAGTTTGGAATTTCTATGGCTATGTTTGACGGACTAAGTTATTATATCAGTGATTGTGAAGCTTTTATTTAATATTTCCAAAAGTGTTACCAGAAATAACTTTTAATCTGTGGCAAAAGATATTACTACGAGTCATTCTAGGGAACATTTAACAGTATTTGACGTAATTCATCGATGGATTATATAACGAGAATTTACTGTATGGGTTACTACATTTAATTATAGTCTAGTGTGATTTTGAATATAATCATTCTACGTATTTGTGTGCTAATGGATTTAGTGATATTTGTGCAAAAATCATTAAAAGTTTGAAATCAATATCTTCACCACGCTTTTTGTTTTTCTAACGCACTCACCCAAATTCCATTATAATGACAGTTTTTTTAATAATTTGTGTGGGTTTAATACCCTGCACCAACGGCGTCTAAATTATTATAAGACGTCGGCACAAAAGTTCAATTTCCAATCGCCAATTACAAAAGGTAGAGTGTTGTGTCCAGGTATTCACTGTCGTTTAAAAGTATAGACGTTGGTGTTTAAGTAAGATTGATTGTGTCAATCTGTACGTGCCTGCGCAATTGCAGATTACCCTGTCCACAAGCCGGCAGATATGCTCCTCATTTATGAAGAGGCAAGGGAAAATAGCCCAAAGGCAAGGCGTTTACACCGTGACCGTTCCCCTCAAGGACCGTTCCCCTTAATTTTTCCCTATGTGAAACCAGAGGAAATCGCACCCTGTAGACAGTTGAATTTGAAGACAGCATACTGGGAATGCGCAGAAACTGTCCTGAAACTAGCATTTGCAATGTGTATGGTGTTAAAATTCATATTCAACTCTAGTTGAACGATAAGTAGTAGAAATTCAATGTGAGCGTGCGGTGCGGTATGGTGGATAATTTTGTGGTAGAACCTTATTTATTACATGTCTGTGTGGGTTTAAGCATATTTTATTTTCATGTAATTCTCTACGAAAATTGTTAGAACATGTGCCCTTGAATATAAGACAGCACATGTGATTTCCAGCATGACAATGCACCTGCACATTTTGACAGGAATATGCAGCCGTACCTAAATAAAACATTATCAGATCGTTGAATTGGGAGAGAAACACTTGCGTTATGACCACCTCGTTCATCCTATCTCAAACCCCTTGATCTTTTGGTGGGGGTGAATGAAACGCCTTTTGTATGCAACACCAGCCACGACAGCCGAAGAACTTGTTGCTCGAGTTAGTTACTGCGGTAGTTATGAAAAATTCGGGTGTTTGACTGCACGCGACAAAAAATTGCTTCGCCTATGCCATCTTTGCAATGCGGTCAACGGTCGACAATATCAGACTGTGAACTATTATTATTCACAGCTGTCTCGTGTACACATAATGCATGGCACAAATACTGAACAAGGTACCTCTGAGTATTTCACAGTTATCCTACTTTGTACGAAACATAATAAATCGGTAATTTGAAAGTGTACGAAACAGAATAAATCGTTAGTTTGAAAATGTACGAAAGAGAATAAATCGGTAGTTTAAAACTGTACAAAAGAGAATAAATCGGTAGTTTGAAACTGTATTTCTTTGTATCATTGTACAACACGCGCACACCTTGTGTCTCGTCAAGTTTTATTACTTCTTTGCTCAGAATTATTATCATCCACGGAGTTACGTATGAGTATTACGAGGAGGAAATCTTTTAATGATGCAGCCTACTTTCCCCAAACTGTATTCTCATAATTTGTGCGAATCACGGTTGTCATGTGAAGAATCGCTTGTACTCTCGTTCATCATGCATGATCTTTGCCGCCTGAATGTCTTTTGTACAGTCGTAATAAACCTAATCTGGATCAAAATTATTTTTCTACTTTCACACAATCTTAACTTGAACAAGAAGCCGTTCCTTTATCATTCGTCACCATTAGCCTAGAAGATATAACAGTGATACTTTGAGGATATCATTTCATTTAAATTCTTCTTTCGAGAGCTTATCTAGTGCTGAGACGAAATACATCAATCACATATGTGTATCTCGCTTTCTTTCGAAATTTAAGTGTTCTAATTTGAAGGATGTACTATTATATTTGATTGTTCAAGTCTTGTACTTGATTGTTGTTCATTTTTCCCATTCAATGTTTGATAAAATGCTCGAAGGAATACTCCAGTTTCTTTGGGAGTCACTGCACTACACCCGGTTGTGCACTAATCCAATCTACGACTAAAACTAATATACATTCCCTTTTGCCCGATTTCGATCCGACATTTTGTTGTCGATTATGGCTGTTTTTGCATTTTCCCGAAAGCTAAGAGGTATTTGTATATTTTGGTTGGTCTATATATTTCGTTTTATTTCGGAGACAGGAATCACCTCCTGACGTTCACTAAAGTAATTAAGTTACACCAGATATATATATAAAATACGTATTCACGTTTGTATGGGCACCCTTTTGATAGACTTGTCCACCGCCCTCGTTAGCATCCCAGCACGGGCCTGTATAGTACTATATAAGTTCACATTAGCATCCTTCATACGGTTACATAATGACATCAGAGGAAACCCTTTCATGACGAATGTAACCAGCTACTTCAAATTCAAAGATGGACCAGTAGTGCTTATATACACTAAAATCACCGTGTTGGCAGTAGTGAAGTATCCTTCTTGCATGGGATAATTTTCCAGGACTTTTCGATGCAAGATTCGGTGAACCCTCACAAGCAGAGGTTGCTATGCAAATATTCCACATATATATATTTGGTCTGTGTTAAGGTTACTGAAGTCTTTCTCTTCCATGGCCGGAGAACTCCCTTCAATTGCTTGAAAATTAACGACTAGTTAATCTTTACAACAGATATAATTCTTTCCTATTCCTGCAAAATTTCAGGACCTTCCAGGAAATGAAGATGAAATTTATTTTAAAATCATGAATGGTGTAGTGAATCTAGTCACAATGAAACTATTGTCACCTCGATTGATTTCATTAGAAGATTTTAAAAAATCAAGGTTTCAAAAATTTCTATTTTTCATAGAAAGTGCTAACATTTAAAATTCTTGCAGGGAATGAAGATGAAGTACAAAAATTATGAAAAGTAAAATAGAAATGTTATGCTACTTAATAAATAACTTTTGACATCTAGTGTTATTTAATTGGACAGTTTTTTTTTTGCTCCACCCTAATACACAAATCGAGAGAGAATAGAAACAATTATAATATTCGAGATGGGAAAGAAATTTTACTACACTTTTTTGAGACGAGGCAACCGCAGATGTATTGTCTTGGGGAACAACATATGTATGGCTGAAACAGTGTTTGAGATGTAACACTAGAGAGAAATTTTAAAATCTTAGTTCATATTCTTAAACCAGGTTCGTCCCACCAACGAACATTTAATTGTTTATTCCTCATCAAAATTTACATATTCTATATTATGTTACATTCCCTGCTTTCTACATATATTAAATTTGTGAGTTCAGTTATTTTAGAAATGATTTCCTAAGTTTCAGTAGTAGATCAGTAAATTATGTGGCAGATCTGTAACTGTTAGTAGTACTTTTTTGATAATTCTAAAAGTAGTTTAGTAAATTTTAGTAATAGAAGTACTTTCAAATTAGGGGAGAAAACCCCGACCGAAAATCCTGGTCACAGTAAAGATAAGACAAGTAGTAGGAACACTGCAAGAAAGTAGACTGAGATGGATTGGGCATGCAAGAAAACCTTTGGAATGCGTAGCTCAGCGAGTGAATACTATAGAACTGAGTAGGAAAACATTCCGAGTCTGTCCAAAGAGGAATTCGGGAGATTCGGTGAAGCACGATATGGTGCTACATTGGATATGACACAAAATAGAAAATGCTGGAGAACAGTAATTCGAAAAGCCGACCCCTGCTAACTAAAACAAAGGTTCAGAAAAGGAGAGGTTCTTGGCGTACGTGGATAATCCTTTTATCTCTCTATTACATACACGTTATTTCTGTTGTAACAAATTGTAGGGGCACGATGGCTCAGTAGTAGAGCGCTTACCTATAGTGCGTAGGGTTCCAGGTTCGATCCTGAACAAGTAAGTTTGTTGCGGACAACATCATGTTCGTGGGTTTTGTCGGGATACTCCCTGTTCAATCCTCATTCTCATTCTATGACCATTAACTTGCCTTAATCATCCGTCTTCCTTAGCCCAAAGCGCATTATCTTGGGATGTTAAACTGAAAAGTATCATTCAACAAGTTGTAATGGTTTTAGTTTCTTTTCGTACAGCTGTATGTTTATTCCTTATGTTTTCCATATAGTTATAACTCTTCTTCGTAACAATTTTTACATTGGAAAATTCAATACATTTTTATGGTTTATCAGAATTAACATTTTTTCCAACGATACTATCAAAAACAAACGATTAAGAAACCAGACAATCTAAATTTACAGAAAATGTAAACATAACATGTTAAAAACCAATATAGAATCAAAGAATGAAACGCGAGGAAATTGAATCACATGTGCAATGCAGAAACTGAACGAAAACTACCTAGGTAGTAGCTATAATACACTAATGTCGCGTGTACTTAGCAACCATTACCGCATGGTTGTGTGTGCTTGTATAATAAGAGAGCATAAATGGCGGGGAATTGAATAAGAAGTCTTTTCTCTCTTTTAATTGATGTAATAAAATAAGAGACGGCAACGACGGGTTCTTATTTTCCTTATCCAGATTTTGAATTAAGACGCAACAGCAACGGGTATTTTTTGGGTTAACTACATGTATAAAATATATTAATTGTATACAAAAATAACCTTAGTATAATTTTTCTTATGGTTATTTCAAGGGCATTACTCGAGCAGACGGCTCTAAAATTTTCACACATCTATTGCAATTTCCGGTTTCTACTTGCACATCATGCACTAAATGAGGAGCTAATGCATAAACCACGTCAATATTACGCTCTTTATCGCACAATTCTTTGTAATAGAATCGTACATTGCATTACATGCATCGCAAACGTCCATTGGTAACACGAACAGAATATTCCCGCCGTTTATTTTCACCTCTTTTACAGCCTTGTACTCTTCCGTCTTCCGCTTCAGTAAATAGTTACAGTTACACTACGTTCATTACCATTCAAAATATATTTCAATATGATATCCACTGACTGAAATTACTAATATTATCACTCTTGTTCTTTTACGAAAAGTGTTTGACATCGTATTTTACCTATAAATTTTGTTTTTGGTAGGGCCGTCTGCTCGAGTGAACCCATTTCAAGGCGTCAAGCTAAAATGTTATCTGAGTGATCTAATTGATAACAAAGAAGGATAAAATTTGTTTTCTTTTATCTTAAAAATTACTTGGTAAGTTTAGAATTTCATCTATTACTTTTTGTCTTACTGCGGTGACTTACAGTAACTGAGATTTTACTTTGTTCTTTAATTGATGCAAAAAGTTTCTGGGAATTTCAGTGTAATTATATGTGTATCTGAAATGTGAAACTAGTTATAACAAGATATTAACTAACAAGAGTAACCTTGCGATTGTTTGGTTTACTAAATGTACTTATACGCAAGACAGTACTATTCGTGCAAGATTTCGGAATTTTGAGTTTTGATCAAATCATCAAATTTATTTCAGGCAAGAATTTTCTTGTAGACTTTGTATCAGGAGAGCTAGTGGCCATGAAATAGGCAGGATTCCTATTGAAGGCCAGAATTTGCATTTCACACATCGTGAGTGCTTCGTTAGTGCTCGTTAGTGCCGGAAATCCCATCCTTAGTACTACAATAAGTCTTAATTTTTAGCAGTCACAATTGGCCTGCTAACTTCATGCCAACATTCCAATACATGAAAGTCTCCCATAAATGAAACATCCGGTTAGAGTAGCGTTACTGCTCGTTAGTGCTAGTAACATTTACGTTAGTGCTTCTATATATACATTTTTTAGGGTAACAAAATCTGTTCGTTTTATGAAGGCCACTTATGGAAGACCACGCTTTCGACCTCACATATCGTTAGTATTTTGTTAGTGCTCGTTAGTGCCGCATGTCCCACAGTTAGTGCTCCAAAGACAACGGAGTGTTTGAAGTGAACAAACAGAGGCATATTTTATTACGATTTTGACTCCATGTACATAAATGTTGAAATACAGTGAGGGTATGTTGCCTAAAAGATTGCATTTTTATTTACATAATGACTGAAAACCAATGGAGAGCTTCTCTTTCGTTACGGTGGGACATGTAAAGTAGGCTGGTTCGAAAAAAAAAATATGTTTCTATTTTCGGAAGGCTATAGCGCGCCAAAGCTGCCATAGGTATAGACAAGAAAAAGCTCAAAACAAAAACATTTTACTTTCATATCTTCCGGTCCCACAACGCCATTTAAATTTAAAAATTCGGTAAAAACAATACATTTTCACTATATTTTACAAAACGAATAACCAATATAGGAGGAGACCCTATATGGCCTAAAAGAATCTTCAAGTATGTAAAAAAAACTTAAAATAAATACATTATATTTATATGATATCCTCTGGTCGCGCATAAATCGATTTCTACATTTCCGCATAAATGAGAAAAAAATTAAAAAATGGGATTTTTAAAGTTTTACGTCCTACTCATATGCCGGCTAAGATAAAGGAGACGGTGGTGATGAGAAATGAATGAAATGATGGAATGAAGAAAGTTGGAGGAAACGGTAGAATCCCGAGAAACTTCCCCACACGGTGCTTGTCTACCACAAAACTCACTTGGAGCGAGCTGGGATCGAACCAAGCACCCCATGCATCAGAAGTGAATGCTTTATCACTGAGCCCCAGCTGTGTCCGTATAAATCAGGGTTTAAAATTATTAGTAATGGACAAAAATAGAGGGGAAAATGGAAATTTGTTAGGGGTGAATTATGTGAAATTATAAATTTGTAAATATAATAGTAAATAATACAACTTAATCATTGGATGGCTGGTTGAGTAGTGGAGCTCCAAGTCCAGCCACCCCACCCCCTCGTGATAAATAGTATCCTTATCTTACATGTTTTGAGAAAATAAGAAAAAACATGTTAAACGCTCAAATTTTTCTAAATTCGCAAATTTTAAAATTTTTGACACCAAGAAGTGACCGGAATATACCATACACATATAGCTTATTTATTTTAAAGTTGTTTTTACATACTTGAACAAACCTTTAGTCTATATAGGGTCATCATCCTATATTCATCAGTCCTTTTAGAAAAAAATAAAATTTATGTTTTCTAGTGTATTTTTTAAAATTTCAATGGTTTGCGGGGCCGGAAGATATATAAATATTTTTTTCTGTTTTTTTTTCTTGTCTATACCAGCGCCGACTTTTGCTCACTGTAGCTTTTCAGAAATAGAAAATGATTTTTTTCGAACCACCCTAATGCGGAGACTTTGATTCTCGCCAACAACGTTTAGGAAAAAAAAAAATAAAAATCTTCTTATGTTTTATTAACGAGAATTATACATGAAAATTCTCAAAAAATCAAGTTTTGTATTAACAATTTCTTGTGGGAAAACTCCCTGGCCCCCACTCGAATGATTGGTTTTCTAAACCCCCGTGAGATCTGCCTCCACAGCAGACAACCCCTGAATCCGCCCATGCTCAAAACGAGACATTTATGTGAATTAAGATAAGAAGGCACACATACATATGAAAGAAACAATTCAATATTGCGCATCAAAATATAAACTAGATGAACTTCTTTGAAGACACCTCTTTTTTAAAAAAATAAAAGATGGGGAAAAGATATAAAATGTCGGTTTTGTTAACTCAAACATTATTTCTGCATAAGAGAATATTTTTACGTGCAAGGCTATTCGTCAATTACTCTGTATAAAAATGGATTTATTAAAGATATTTAGCATCTACTTCCAGTGACGGTATGTCTTGATCACCGAAAAAGCAGAGGTGGTATGTCTTCAACGCTAGAACACCAGAGGGGTATGGATGGCATACCACGCCATACCGTATCACTTCGTTCACTGTATATATATATATATATATATATATATATATATATATATATATATATATATTTAAAACAATCAATTTTCCACACCTAACTTTATGTCAACATGCCGGACAAAACTAACAGCAGACCACAATCTCGAGTTCAGTCATCATTATTGGGTCAATCCATGTAAAGTAATCGAGGAAAAAGAGAAATTGCCGCTAGATCTTTTCAAAAACATCTAATTTTTCATGAATGTTTAACCTATATCAGGGTACTTCGAAACCAGAATTAATTATTTTATACAACATCGCATGGCGACCCAGCATTTTGCCGTTTTTTTTTTTCGATTTAGCTGTTTACGTTGTTTTGAATATCTCAGCATGTGTTTGTCCAACCAAATTGAAAATTGCTGGACATCTCCAACTCGTGCAGAGCTAAAACTTTGATTTCTTGACATTTTTGCCGTAAACACTTGAAGGGGTTGAAACCGTGGCCCACAGTAGCACCATCTTTGGACATTAAAGATATGTTTGGGAAGAGGAAACAATTGATGTAGAGATCTGAATTTCTGTGTGCATATAGTCAGGGAGTCATAAGTTAATACACAAAAATTTCTACACCTGTAGCTAATCCCAAAGGCCTAAAAAGTCGTAAATTTGAGAAATTATGTCAATTTAGCATATTAGCAGAATAAAAACAATTGTGCCAATATCTCTAGTAGGCCTGGATGAAAAAATCTGAAATTTTGGGATAGTTATTCCTTCAGTATACCATAACACACACCAAAGCTCGCTTTGTGTTCTTGAGCAGAAGGGGGTCAAAGCATTAAGTAGTGATGTCATACTGTAGGAGATGTTTTGTTCATAAATGCAACTGGAAAATTGTTGTTTTGAAGTAAAATAAAGTAGTATCAATGGTTAGTCCATTCAAGGCTGTCAAGCTCGTTTCTTTCCTCTAGTTATAACACAGTCTTATCACACCCACAGCACCACTGGTACAGAATGCCGCTATCACCTGAAGGAGAGGAAAGTCAAAATGCATACTTAACAAAAAGTCCGTAAGTACTTCTTGTTCTTGCTTCCTGCTATATGAATAATATTCAATCATGTTTATTCTTGTTTTAGGTGTGGGGGCGCGATGGCTCAGTAGTAGAGCGTTCACTTCTGGTGCTTGGGGTCCCGGGTTCGATCCCATCTCCCGCCAAGTGAACTTTGTGGTAAACGAACACCGCGCTCTTGGGTTTTCTCGGGGTTCTCCCGTTTCATCCCACTTTCTTCATTCCACCATTTCACTCATCTCTCATCATCATCGTCTCCTTTAGCCTAACCGGCATAACCGTGGGACGTAAAACTTAAAGATTTCATTTTTTTTGGTTTTAGCTGTGAACTCTTGCAGGAGGATGTTGTCCTTTCGTTTGATCTACATACCCAAGTCAGTGAACACTTACTTGCTGTGAATACTGATTGCGGAATTATGGTCAAACGAAAGGACAACTGTCCCCTGCATCAGTTGACAGTTATAGCAAGAATAATTTCAAGATACTTGGTGTAGTGGGAAGTGGGAATAGTGGTAGTGGGAATAGAAAACATCGTGTGGAAGCATTTGTTTCGCAGACGTTCGGAATTAGAAATAATGGGCTCTACAGTTCAGAAGTAGGGGATGTTGATCAAATGGAGCCTTGCTCCTGTTGTGGTCAATGCCGAAGTAGTTAAATAAAGTAGAATGAAAACAGAATAGATGAGCTGAACAAATGCACCAATTTTCGCCCTGAGTCCCACCAATCGAATGCGAGGATACTGAATATATCAACTGCCCTTCCCTTCAGGGTACCAATTGTTTACACATCACTAGTTAGCTTAATGAAATTATATTAAAAAGAAAGAAAATATATACAGAAAGTAATCATGAGTGTCACCAGAATATTTCTAGCGAAGGGGTCGAAATGAAGTTGTTGAATTTCTTCACATAATAAGATGCTGTCAATACGCAAGTATTAAGTATTTGAACCCAGCAATATTAACTGATTTCATTTGCAAGGGTGTTTGATATCTACGACATTGGGCCGAACAAAATTAAAGTATTATGTCTTTGTGAGGCGAATTTGAATACTGGATATATTTAAGGATTAGTGATGTTTAAAATGGGACCGAATGTAGATAGCCATAACAAAAATAGCAGTTTGAATAACTGATAAAAGACTGTTCATTAACACAACTATGTTAACGCAAAGGTTAAGGGATATATTTGAATTGGGTCTACTCACCACTAAAAAGCAGCAAAATGTATTGGAATGAAACAGCCTCGTAACACGTACATTCAAGACTCCAAATATAACTCACGCACGTTTCAAAGACACTGTACTTTAATAGTGTGAACTCAAAATGAACCTGAGCATTTTACTTCTCTAGCCTTGCACACATGAAACATAACGTCTTCACTGTCTACACACATGCCATGTTCGTAAAGTTAGCTTCCAAATTGGCTTTAACAAGATTATAAAATACCGTAGGTATCCTTAGTATACCCTACGGTGAATTATATACTGTTTTTGACATAATGGAACAGTTGTTATCAGAAAAATTAAAAACATAATAGGCACACATAGTATCAGAAATTGTATTCAAAAATAAATATACTAAAAAGACAGCACGCGTTCAGTCTAAAAGAGACGAGAAAGGTTTTTTTTTTTAAAAAAAAAACAATATTTAAATTCCTCTTTATAGAGATTAGGTGAATAATGGCAAAGGCAGTTGATAATTTATTATCCCGGCATTCGCCTGGAGGGAACGAGGGCGAACATTGGTGCATTTTCGGTTCAGTTCATCTTTTCTATTTTGATTCTGTTTTATTTAACTTTTTCTGAATTGGCTTCATCAACAAGCAAAGTCTCCGTCAAACATCTAGTTGACAAGCCATGCTTCAGAAATGTAGGGAAAATTATTTCTGATTCCGAAAGCCTGCGAAACGAATGCTTCCACACGTTCTTTTCTATATCCATTATCAACTGTTACATCACATTTGATGCAACTATCTCTGAGTGACATCACGAACTTCCCTCGTTAGCAGAACCAATCCATGTATCGATTTTCTTAAATTTGGTAACGGCATAAACGAACATATTTACGATACCGGTACAATCCGGTACAAAAGCAATACAAACGAGTATCTACTGAAGCTTTCCTGGCGACGTATTGTGAACAGGTCTTCTCGGGCTAGCAGCGAGGTGAATACTATTATATCTTGCGACGTTTCGAGGACTGACATCGTCCTCATCTTCAGGCGAATATGATTGTGCAATGGAGTGTATGGAATATATATACTCATGTATGTACGATTGGACTCTTCTGATTGGTGGTTGAAATGGCGGGACATGATTGGTGTCCATGTTTTACTCAGTTGGAATCCTGTGTCTCTGTTTAAGTTCGTTTTTTCTTGTATGATTGCAACGGCTTCTTTTATCCTCCTGTCCCAAACTCTTGAGCATTTTGCTATTATTTCGGCATCTGTGAACAAAATCTTATGTTGCTGTTTGATGCTATGTTCAGCCATTCCGGATTTTTCTGGTTAGTTTAGTCTGATGTAACTGTTATGTTCTTTGCACTTGGCTTCAATGGTTCGTCCTGTTTGTCCAATATAAGACTTACCACATTCACATGGAATGCGGAAAACTCCAGGAGTTCGGAGGCCCAGGTCGTCTTTGGTTGATCATATTAAGTTTTTTTATTTTTGCTGGAGGCTTGTGTATTGTCCAGATGTTGTACCTGGCAAATAGTCTGCTGAGCTTTCCAGAAGTGTTCCCGGTGTATGGGAGGCAAATTGTGTTTTTCCGTTCTTCACTCACTGTTTCTTCTGCACTTTTGTCCTTGTTGTCACTGTCCTTCGTTCTGGTCCTTTTCAGGGCCATATTTATATCTCGCATTGAGTTTAGCACATAGAGCATTTTCCATTTCCGACAAGGATTGTTTAATAGAGGAAGTTGATCATCTTCGCAGCGCCATGCTATAGAATGGATACTCAATGCGAGATATAAATATGGCTCTGAAAAGGACCAGAACGAAGGACAGTGACAACAAGGACAAAAGTGCAGAAGAAACTGTGAATGAAGAACGGAAAAACACAATCTGCCTCCCATACACCAGGAACACTTCTGGAAAGCTCAGCAGACTATTTGCCAGGTACAACGTCAGGACAATACACAAGCCTCCAGCAAAAATAAAAAACTTAATACGATCAACCAAAGACGACCTGGGCCTCCGAACTCCTGGAGTTTTCCGCATTCCATGTGAATGTGGTAAGTCATATATTGAACAAACAGGACGAACCATTGAAGCCAGATGCAAAGAACACAACAGTTACATCAGACTAAACCAACCAGAAAAATCTGGATTGGCTGAACATAACATCAAACAGCAACATAAGATTTTGTTCACAGATGCCGAAATAATAGCAAAATGCTCAAGAGTTTGGGATAGGAGGATAAAAGAAGCCGTTGCAATCATACAAGAAAAAACGAACTTAAACAGAGACACAGGATTCCAACTGAGTAAAACATGGACATCAATCATATCCCGCCATTTCAACCACCAATCAGAAGCCGCCATTTCAACCACCAATCAGAAGAGTCCAATCGTACATACATGAGTATATATATTCCATACACTCCACTGCACAATCATACTCGCCTGAAGATGAGGACGATGTCAGCCCTCGAAACGTCGCAAGATATAACAGTATTCACCTGGCTGCTAGCCCGAGAAGACCTGTTCACAATGCAAACGAGTTGTACAGAAAAAATCTTCATATTAATATAAACTTGTATATTGGTACTTCTATATTCACGTGAGCTTAGAAATACTGCTTTAGTTTTCGATTTTTGAGAATTTGAGACAGGTACAAACGTATGGGATGCAAACAGTTGTAATTTACAAAAGTGGACCTGTTAACACTCGTAAATCAACTCACACCTATTCGGAAAAGTAGATCCTTATATCAAAATCGGAAAGACGATAGTTATGAAATGACTTATTGCAGAAAAAGTATTGTAAATAAATGCCTTTACAACGCCGTGAAAGCTGCTAATAAGCTTAAAATCTCAGAATTTGCAGCACGTCATGGATGATGTCATTTCTGTGAATCTGTACAATACTCGTACCCTATTAAAAGTATTTTATTTACAAAATATACAGCAAATAAATAAACCAATAATCATTTCTCAGCACATAGATTAAACATTTATTTCGCAAGCAGTGAGAAAGACTGTTACAATTATATCATGAAATTTGCTAAAGTCTCTTGCGCCTTATTCTGCCCTAATTAATATACCAAGGTACAATAATACGAGATAACGTACGTTACATAACTGGACATTAACGTAAAACATTCACTTCGATTCTTCTTCATTCAAGGACTTGCAACCTTATTATCTCACATCATTCCGTTGCTAGACAGGCATGAGATTCTATAAATACACGTAACATATTTAACCTATTATTCTATTCTATATCGGATAAAGAATATTACTGAAACTTAATTCATATAAAATATCAGGGTATATTTTACCGGCCTTGTACATAATATCAGTATTCAAAGAAAAATTATCAAATGCATTTGTATAAACTTTCAACATCATTAACTGTAACTCCTCTTCCCTATCTGAATAGAAACAGACTAAAGATATTACATGTCAGATTGGTTAAATATCCCATTCCACCAATCTTAACTTCCAATATTGTCAATGCTCTGTCAAAATTATGTTTTCTTTTCTTTCTCTTATTCATCTTCACGTAATAACTTATTTCCATTCCGAAACTCTACATCTTTTCTTGCCTTTTGTTTTATTCATTTCAAATCCACAAGGGTTATTCAAAGTTTACTCTTGTATAATGCATAATCTCCTTCTCACTACTGATCTTTCTCGATTCGGTGTAGACATACTGCTGACCAACATCCTTCCGTTTCTTATTTGAATACGTGGACAGATGGTGGCCCAATGGCGAAAGGTTAACCAGTTGGAGTAAGGGGTGTCTGGTTCGATTTTACTTGTTAGTACATGTGAATTTATAGTAGACAACATCGTGTCGTTGGGTGTGATTATAACCTTCTATCCTCCATACTCATTCCGGCAGTTTCTTCATAACCATTTAGAATACTTTCATTTATCATCCGTATATTTTTACCGAATAGGGCTTAACCGTACATTAAATTAAAAATTTTATATTTTGGTTATATATTGGTTGTATGTCTATTGACTAGTGTTTCTTCTTAGGAGAAGAATCTATTGTTTCCATCAACAGTGCTTTCTAAAGCATATTCAGTGTCTGAAGGGCGAAGGATCTCTGATGAAAACCGATTGATTCTGCATTCACTACTTCGTCTTGACAATATACCATTATCCAGTTTTAATCCCTATCTTCCATATCTACTCAGCAGAACATGTATATCGCTCTTTGGTTATCTAGGCTCATTTGACAATCAATGGATTGACCTATATAATATCGCCAAGATTTAAGTTGTCAGGTATTATATTCTCCATCATCTCTCTGCTGGCATTATAATTCCAACTGTACATTTTCTTCTCTGATATTCCTTCATCTACACTCTAACTCAGGTAACAAACTTGTTATTAAAGTTCTCTCCATATTTGTGCAAGCTTATAACAAAAGAAAATACATTTTAGTTACACCCATACTGTTCCTAGTATTTGGTCAGATAACTGTCTGTATATCTACAAGACATATGAACGCTTCCTATACTTACTGTAGACACTATGTTTTAGTGTTTATACGTATATCTAAACGAGACTGACAGTTAGGTCATGGCATTGAAAACATTGAGATTGATAATTTCGAATATTTAAATTCCTTCTTCGATAACTGTATGAAGTCTTGAGGTGCAATTGAAGCTCCACCCAAACAGATTTCTGACAACACTGTTGATATACAGATCAATGCGTTGAAAAATGCAAGAAGAATAACTTTTGGGAGATATACGCATCATTCTTCGTTCGCGAGATAATAACGAAATGGGAACACGCAAAGAGTGTAAACTGGCTTTTACTTCATTGGATCTTAAATAACGACAAATCAAGATTGATTCTTGAGGATAGTTGGCGGAATCATTTTGCAGTCTCAGACGATTTGCCATCCAATATTCGTCTTTCGGATTTCATGGAGTATGTTTCAATGTCATGGATCAAAGAAAGCTACATACCATATAGTATGTACTTTGTTGATCATTTTTCTATCCTCGACACTCTTTCATCCTTATCGGTATGCTTAAATCCAGCTTTTGAAGGATGTTAGAGAACGAATTGGTCAAGATTCTTTTCTGCTAGATCTTAGCATGAGAATTTCTAAAGCACACATCTCTTTTGAACATCTTACTATACATCGGAAGTATGTTGGGATCAAGTTAGGGGTTTTCCCTGGCTTTGGAAGGTACAGAGAAGCAATTACTATACTTTTAGCTGTATGCCATGATATCGCACAGAAAGGAAGCTTCACTCTTCCCAAAGAATGGCTCCATGACGTCATTAATGAGCTCAAAATAGATCAACTGAATCTAAACTGGTTTTCTAGAAATAAAACTAACTCCATTTTCCACTATAGTTAAAGCAACCCCACTCCGTGACACTACAGGTAATCTAAAACGTCAACGTAGATATTTCAGATTACCTGACATTCCCCTATATATATGCATTCGAATAATCACTTCTAGAGAATATAAATGTAAATATTCCGTCGTTGTTTGTGTGGTTCAATTATCAATAACACAGTATTTACCTCCTCGTATTCAAAGAATATTTGATCTTGAAATAGAGGCATGAAAAATAAAAATAGTAGCCAATCAAGTCCTGAATTCACGGAAGGAATAAACAAACAAAAAAAACAAAAACGCAAGGAACTCGATAACATTGAGTGATAGTGATTGTGCACTACAGTTGCCAGACTTACTGCCCTAATCTCACCCAAATATCAGAGAAGTAACATGGATGTGTTAAACCTAGAACTTCCAAACGGATTCACTGAACTCGTATAGATTTCATTTGAAATATTATTACCAGCTACTGACATTCTAGCTCATTTTCGCCACTGTGCTATTGTTTTATTTCAGGGAGTCATGTGGATATTTTACTAATTATAGGATACTAGTCCGAAATTGATCCATGGAACCCTTAACCGTTTGTTTAAATGTAGAAATATGAGAATAACTTCAGTTTTGGTTGACATTGTTCATTATGTATAACGAAATTAACGTATCAACATTCTTCTAGCTATCCTAATGAATCTAGATATTAATCGTTTGTAATGCTACGTTAATATGTAGTTTGAATTGGTTTATTTATTTCAATGAATTTAGCATATTTTAAAAGAAGCTTCTCTCTTTTCTTCTCTAGAATATCTCTTGAAATATATAGTTGCTCTCGTTTTCGTTTATCAATTTGTACAACTTATCACATTCTGTGTAAACTTAAAGCTCTTAGTCTTTCTTACGGTAACTCTTAACGTTTCGTGGTAATAGCACGTGGAGGACTGCGGATAGCGATATACCCAAGAATTTGTTGGGAAACGATTAAGATGTACTAGTTACTCAATAAGCGATAAAGATATTCGTTCTGACATATTAGCGAACTTATCTACAAGTGAAATTGTGGTTTATGATACAAGTACTAATGTTGAAATAGCAACTGGAGTAGTTCTTCTTTCAAAGAATGTGCCAAGAATTTGACTGCATCATTTCTTGTTCTTTTGAAAGGACTTATAAATATATCAAATATTAATCATGAGTAAAGGAATCCTACAAGGAATTCCAGCAGGGAAATCGATAATGAAACAAAATTCTTTAGAAATAATTTGTAAATGACCAAACTTGGATTGAAATCTAAACTGGTGCAATACATGGAAAACTGTGAAGTGTTGACTAAATTATACATGAGTAAGGATAAGTTGATCTCGACTGGAGTAAAGAAATCGACAAACAAAGAAATTAGCAGCTGCTGAATAAAACAATTGTTGCTCTAACAATCAGTGTTGAGGTTGAATAATTTTCCGTAAATCACTGCCCTTTTATGTTTTGATGACGCAGAGCCCTGGCGCCACATATCAGATGGTAGAGTGCCTTAAAATATCAGTAGTTCCAAAATTTGGTACATTATGTTTAAAACTATTTTATATCTGCAGATAATGTGACTGTGGCAAGTAAATTATCATGTTACGTAGCCATTTTCACTTTCGACAAAATACACTCAGTTACTAAGGAAAGGACGAGATAATGTTCGAGATAAAACCCTGTAATATATAATATCGTGCAAGTGTAGAAGGTGCGAGCATACGACCAGAATCCTGCAATTGACGCTGTTGCAGTGCTAGTAGAAATTTCCCATAAGAACCCATTCTGCCCCCTTCAAAGATGAAAGGATAACATGTTTTCAGCTCGTGGTCAAAGGAAAAATTTCATGTAGTTGTATAGTATGAATATGCCTGTGAGATGTCGGATGTAAAATCCCGAAGTGCTTGGTCGTCCTCGAAGACGATGGTGCAGGATGAGGGACGTGACCATATGGTGGAAGCATCTACTCAAGAAGGAGGACGGGGATCAAAAACCATTGAAATGACAAAATCAGGAACAACGATGGAATGAAGCCAGCCGTGTTGTATTTCTGTATGCAGGACACACATGTTCCAAAAGTAATTTTTCAACGTGGTAAGTGCTTTCAAAAATGCTTCAATCTCCTAGCTTCTTTTGTGGAAAAATGAAATAAGCGTTTTTTTTTTAATTTTCGCCTTATATTTTGTGTACCTTCCATAAATAACTCTGTACACGGCTGCCAGAGAAATATAGTTAGCATCATATATTACGAAACTTGTACATTGATACTATTAGGAGAGTAATTCTACCTTCAAGCATACATCCAGATTTGCCAGATGATATTTGTATGTAAGTCCATTGGAAATTCCAGGGCTTTTGATAATAATGTACGAGGAAATGTAAGTAAATAACATAAAGTTAGTGCGCACAAGGGTCTATTTGACGTCATTAAGATTTAAAATGTCCTTCACAAATGTCCGGAAGCTAATTAATTAAATGAAATGGTAATTTTTGTCGCATGTATGCAATGACCTACCATTATATTGTCAACTCTTTTAGTAACTGTCTAGTTATTTTCAATGTCGTCAACTTCGTTCGGTATCGTTGTAAATTATGTATTATTGAGGGGTTTTGACTAGGAGCGTTTTTAATATACATGTGCGATCAAAATAATAAAATCTTAATTCTTATTATATTAAAATAATCTATCAAATAAAATGTGAAGATTAGAAATAAATTACTAAATTATTCATTGTAGCTTTGGAAAATTAAAGATTAATAATAAAACTCCAACTGACGAAATCAGTATATATATATATATATATATATATATATATATATATATATATATATTTGTTACAGAAATATATAATCTTAAAAAAATAAATTACTGTTTGGTCACGACTGTAAAATATTTTAGACAATTTACTCAATATCATAACTAACTTAAAGAAGTTTCAGAAATAAGGCTGAGCTTAATGTAAAAATAAATGTTTTGTGGGAAAGGTAATTCAGTTAATACACGCTATTTAAAAACACTGAATGTGACTGTCAGCTATTTCCTTACAATGCATTATGCACCTACTGGGAGTTGATCCAGGGGTTTCGGATCGGAAATCCCAAATTTTGTGTACATCTAATGTAATTTAAGGGATGATTTTACAAATTTTAATACACCATAATTTATGCTCAGATTGAATTGTACCCTTTCCGAAATAAATTCCTGCGTATGTGCCTCTGTACTTATATTCTTCAACACTTCTACAGAGATAAGAAACAACTTCTCGTATATACTACATCCAGCTAGAGCCAAAATCGGCAGCTTTGACACTGTGTTACTCAGAGTATGTGAGAAGTTTTCAATACCTAGTAGGTGCATCTGTTGTGAGAGTAGAGATAGTAACCGGCAGGTGTCCACTAATGTACGTGCTGTACTGATCCCAACAAACTTCGCTGAAATTACGTGTTGGTGTGCGTGGTGATTCGAATGCGGTGAATTTCAAACTTGGAATTAGAGAGATAAGCATTGGGAGATGATAACTGCCTATGGATTCAAGGACATCAATAGTAGTAAATGGTAACAATGGTGGGGATAATTGCCATGTTTTGACTCATGCCGCTTTCATGACGGGCTGGTTGTCGTAACTGCAGTAAGGAACTATGGATGGTTTGGATAAAATTTTGAAAATATTGTTTCTGAGCTAAAGTATGAGATTGTTATTTTTCGCATGATAAAAACATGTATGATCGGAAGTTGAAAACTAAGTCGGTCAAAAAGCGATACGGGAGTGGTTGTGTAGACCGACCATAAATCGTAATAGTATTAGCTGTAAATTGGAGTGTCAGTATGATGTATTCGGGATATTACTCGCGAAAACGTGGTATAATATGGTGCCTTGGAAGAGAATGTTTAACAATGACGTATGGTAAGACAGTCCCCCCCACTTTAGAAAATTGAAACAATGACTAGGTCGTTCGTTTGTACTACGTTTGTACCGTTTGTACCGCAAGTATTTTCGTTCGTACTATTTTCCTTATAGGGTTATTTGAGAGGTCAACTGGGGGGGGGCTATATTGGCGCCAAGATAGCCATCCCGTATCACAGCACAAAAAATGAAATACACCATTCAAAAGGAAATCGTTTGTACCGTTTATATCGAAAAAGGGTTTGTTTGTACCCTGATAGTTTTCGAGAAACAGGGGATCACATTTGGGGACTATCTTGTATGCAAGATAGGCCCCCTAATGTGCACTTTTGCCATGCCCATTAATAAGTACTATGTGATTATTCATGTGAATTGATGTGTATTTAGAATTCTGGTTGTGCATATCCAAATAAAAAAAATCGGAAATAACGCAACGTTAGAATTGAATCGGCGAGTAGGAAGACAGTCCAAAATAAGCTATTTTGAAGTAAAGGCAAAAATAACACTAAAGATGTAGAACTACAAGTTGTAATGAAGAGCAGTGCAATTTGCAAGACCTCGCACGTTATAACAGAATTCTATAATGGCGACTGTACATTTGTGGCATTAACAACCGAAAGTTCTTTTTTCAATTATCTCAAAATGCGTTTTGTGGACTAGTAGGGTCTTTCCACTCACCGATTGAATTAACTTTTCTGTATTTGTGCCCTTTTCCGTAAGTAAATACGCATTATTCAGCAATGACCTACTTCCTTTCGCCTATTCTCTATGAAAGCGGCAAGCTTCTCGATCCGTTAATATGACAGATATAAACAGTTAATTTCTTCAGTTGGTGAAAAGCTGAAACGTGGAAGGATGCAGTTTAGGTGAGCAAACACTTCATTTTTTTATTTTCTTTGTTTAAGATTATTACTGTAAACCCAGTTTCTTTCTGGATTTGTACACACTTTGTTAATCTTTTTACGGTATTTATTTACGGAAAAGGGCACAAATAGAGAAAATTTAATTGAATCGTTGAGTGGAAAAACACTAGTAGTCCAAAAACGCATTTTGAGATATTTGAAGAAAGAACTTTCATTTGTTAATGCCACAAATGTACAGTCGACATTACAGCATTCTGCTATAACGTGCGAGGTCTTGCATATTGTACTGCTTCTCATTACAGCATGCAGTTCTACATTTTTAGTGTTATTTACCACATAATGGCTTTTACCTTGAACTCAAAATGGCTTATTTTGGACTCACAATATTTTCCCACTCGCCGAGTCAATTTTAACGTTGAGTTATTCCCAACAAGTTATTTTTATTATTTGGATATGTACAACTAGAGTTCTAAATCCACAAATCCACATAAATAAACAAATGATACTTACTAATGGGCATGGAAAAAGTACACATTCGGGGGTCTATCTTGTGTACAAGATAGCCCCTTAAATGTCATCCACTCTTTCTCGAAAATAATCAGGGTACAAACAAACCTTTTTTCGGTACAAACGGTACAAACGATTTGCTTTCGAATGGTGTATTTCAATTTTTGGCTGTGATACTGGGGTCTATCTGGGCGCTAAGATAGCCCCCTGCCCCGTATATTATCCCCTCTTTTTCGAAAACTATCAGTGTACAAACAAAACTTGTTTCGGTACAAACGGTACAAACGATTTGTTTCGAATGGTGTATTTCAATTTTTCGTGTTGTGATTGGGGAGGGGGCTATCTTGGCGCCAAGATAGGCCCCCCAGTTGACTTCTCAAGTAACCCTATAACGAAAATAGTACAAACGAAAATATTTTCGGTACAAACTGTACAAACGTAGTACAAACGAATGACCTAGTCATTGTTTCAATTTTCTAAAGTGGGGAGCTATCTTGACACACGTTTAACAATGTTTTGAGGTTGGTCTTAGAGTATTAGATGATAATAAGGAAGATATTAATGATCAGAACGTTTGAGGAAAGTTTCATTCAGTAGGATGCTATCTGCAGTGTGGTTTGATGGTAAGGGTTCTAAGAGAACTCTGTCAATAGGGAGCGAACGAAGTTTGCAGAATAGCAATGACATAGTCTTATTCCTTTTTTCTGGACTATTCACGTGGATGTCAGTATGAAAATGGAAGTATGTATACAGGTCAGAATATGTAGCTGTCATGTGCTCAAATCCTGATGTCTCATAAGAAAACTAAGATACGAAATGTATTTTGGTGATAAATTGAAGATAATAGGTGATATCAATAAAACGGAGAAGTTACTAATTAATCCCAATTTTTTAGTAGTTACTCGCATTGGTATACTCGTCTCGGCTGACCTCGGAGAAGCCCTTTTGAAGTAACCACACTTCTATTCTCGAGAAGAGTAACTACTCCGCGTTTAACATCAATAAAAATCAAAGACTCCCCTGTGATCCTAGTAACTTCTCCAAACTTATGGAGCAAGCTAAATAGGTGACTCCGTGTTAAATATGGCAGAGTATATGATTGTTTTGCTACATAGAAAAAACTTATAAACTGCATAGAAATGTTGTAATTGGAGATTACAAAAACATTATAGGTTCATGAAAGATAATGTAGAGTGGTTAGCACAACATTTTTAGGAGAATAAACTTAATTTGGGGTGGTGCACTACGTAATGCGAAAAAGATGCAGGTTTTCTTGCGTTACGTGACTGATCCGGGATTCCAGGTCGGAATGTCAGGGGATTCTGGTGTGGCTCAAAGTACTGTGTCTATGACTACTAGAAGTGTAATGGATGCGATTATTGCGATATCTGAAAATTGATTGTTTCCGGAAGTGTGCGTACTATGCAACCAGCAAAGGCACAGTGGCAAGAACAATATACATTTCCGGGTGCTATCGGAGCACTTGACTATACACACATGGCAAAAAGAAACCTAGTACTTTGGAGACCAATACGCTAATAGGAAGAGCACCTTCGTGGCTTTTGGCATGAGAGACCCGTGTTCGATTCACGGCGGGAGCTCATGTGGTTCGGATTCCACGTTAATCAGTGGGTCCCGTTTCATATAGCCTCGCTACTGAAAAGGACGTTAAACTCAAAATCAACTCAACTCAACGTTGATAGGAAGGGTCTATACATGAGAATGTATTTTTTATGCCAAAGCGAAAGGGGACACGTATGGTGTGGAAAACGATATCGGATGGACGTGCTTCATGATGTGACTAGCTGAACATTTTTTAAAAAAGGAAAGAAAGGGGCTAAATGTGTAATTTCGTTCTTAAAGCCAAACAATCTACAAAGACCTTGGAAAAACGTGATATGCGGTTGTCGTGCTAATCTTGATATTGTTGGTTTCGAACTTTCTTGTTTCCCGTTTTTTTTTTTTTTTTTTTTTAAATTCTCGCTCGAATATTAAAGATTGTCTTTTGGATTTGTGTCTCAGTCGTAGATGTATTTGATATTTCGTTGTATTTCACTGTACTTGCCTTCAAAGCTTCGGCTTTCCTTCGTTTATTTTCTGGTAACTGTGACTTAAACTCTTTTATAATATCCACAAATGCAGTTTGATTGAAACTGTCGTTGCTACTTGTCCCTTCTATGGCGTTTATGATACTGCGCCATAAGTTACCCACAACGAAATGACCGCCCAACAGATGGGAGAAATGAGTAACTATTTCTTTTATTAATACGACTCAGTGTTACTTGCAGAGGAAGCGCGAGTAAACGTTCATAAATCTGGATCAGACTAGACCTGAGTAGTGGCTTGTTTTATTAATACGAAATTGAGGGCGGAGATTACTTCAGGTGTAGTTACTCCGATTCTCGAGAAGGACTACTCAGGACTAGTTACTTATTTTTATTGATATCACCCAATGTATAGTTAAAGTGATTCGTGTTAATGTCTTTCTTAAACGTCTTTTGAGGTATGACACAATATTACCAGCTCAATACCAACAAACGAAACCAAACCAGTCAGTGTTGCCAAATAAGAAAGTTAATAAAATCAAAGATCAAGAAATTAAAGTGTCCGTAGAGCAAAACTAGCAAAAATGCAAGAAAAATAATACTACGAGATGAAAAGGTGAACCGAAAGACTAAACCAGAGAACGCACAGCATCCAGTGAGTAAAAGGGTTACCACAGCAAAGGGGGAAAAATTGAAAATGTTGCAGTTCCATAGGAGGAAAAGTGCCCGTATGACGTAATACTGAAAACACCATAGAAAGTCTATGAAAGGTTCAATAATCCTAATAGCGTTTGTTCGAAAGCGATATCTGTAAGCGTTCCCGAGATACACCAAAGGTGTGCGGGATTTGCAACACTGCATAATAATTCCCTCGCCCTCCAAACTAGAGGAACGAGTAATGGAAATGACACGCGCAACATAATGTAAGAACTACACGGGCCTAATCGTCAAATAGAAGGCAATGGCACCTTTATGTTTACAAGAGCATATGATGAAGTGTGGGATTTTCCCCGTAACTCCAATGGGACACGGAGACATCATTATCACGCAACGTCCGTGAGAATATACACATTATGGTACACAAGCCAGATAATCTGTTCTTGTGATGTAGTGGTTAACGATTTGGGCGACGATGTAGGTCGTTGGTTCGATCCCATTCAGGGCTGCTGTTTTGTTTTTCTTGCAAAAATTACTATCACTAAGGCAACTATATTACGAAAAAGTACGGTAAATGACTAAATAAAAACGTACCTCATTCTAGCAGATGAGTAAAGTTTTGACCATTGGCGTTTAAACATATTCTGAGACGTCGAGTGAGAGAACGGGTTGCTGCAATGGAGTGTTCTCGGAGAATGGCGTCCCAGGCACGCTCAATGCACTGGTTCATATCCTGAGGTTTATTTGGCGGTTCCCCATACACAATACTTTTGAGATATCCCCAGAGATAAAAGTCCATGGTTCAGATCCGTGGATCGTGCAGGCCAATGAATAAGACCACCCCGTCCAATCCAACGTCCAGGAAACGTGGTATGTAAGTGTCGCCGATTTACTCTTGCATTATGTGGAGCACATCCATAGTGTTTAAATCGCATCTGGTGGCGTCATGCAAGAGGAACATCTTCCAACAACACTGGAAGTGTGTTAGAGAGACAATAATAATATCGGGCGCCGGTGAGATGCCCCTCACAGGAATATGAACAAACTATCCCTCCATTGAATATTCCACACCACACATTTACGGACCATGGCCGTTGATGAACTTGCTGGCGGAAAAAATGTGGATTGGTAGGCACCCAGTAGTGCATGTTATGTCTATGTATTACATCGTGATTCGTCACTGAAGCCTCATTTGAACACAAAACACGTAAAAAGAAGTCAGGATCCCTAGAAACCTGCTGAAGTCCCCATTCACAAAATTCCACGCGTGCTATAAAATCAGTAGGCACTAGTTCCTTATGGAGGGACAAATGGTATGGGTGGTAATGACGACAAGATAAAATCCCCAATACACTGGTGTGGCTAATACCACTTTCTTGAGCAATGTCTCTGGAACTTGCGTGAGGGTCACACTAACCGCTGCTACGACATCGATTTCAACATCCTCACCACTTGCAGGTCGTAGACGTTGATTTTTATGACGAGTATCAACCCGTCCTTTTTGCCGCAAACGGTCGCAAAATGCAGAGAAAACCCATCTACTGTGGTGATGTCTGTGCGGAAATCCTTCTGCGTACACTCTCGCTGCTTCTGATGCATTTTGTCTTCACTCTCCATACACTAATAGCATATCCACATATCCATGCCAACGTTGCTCCATTTTACTCCTACCCCACTTAACGCGTACTCCACACTTCCTGGGTTGTATCTTGTTACAGCAGTACTAAGTGTGAGATCTTACTCGAATCGAACGATTTTAACGAGAACTTCCTGAGCTCGTTGGGTTACCACAAGGTTGCAAGGGAGACAGGCTGTTTTCCATTACAACAAAGCATGAAAATAACGAAATTGCCTTGTGCCGTTTCAATATCATTTCGAGTATCATTTGTTTACTGCCTACATATTGCTCTTCATATGCTAGTTTCTTATTTCTAATAAATAAAAGCATCACCATCACCATTACTTCTACTACTACTATATCTATGAAGAAGAAGAAGACGAAGAAAACGAAAGAGAAAGAAAACGAACAATACAAATAATAATAATAATAATAATAATAATAATAATAATAATAATAATAATAATAATAATAATAATAATAGGGCTAAGAGCGTGGTCATTACCATGAAACAAGACTTCCTAGAGTAGGACTTTGGTTATAGATAGACATCGGAAACAGAAGAACGTTACATTTGGGAATATGAGTAACATCTTGTATGAAAATGAAACTATCCCCTGAACTTCAGTAGCGTATTAAACATGTCGGCATCATCGTTTCCCCTGAATATTTCATGTTCTTAATGTGATCTGTGTTAAATGATAACGTGTGTAACTTTCAACATCAGCTGGTACTGATATGTACAGTCACCACCAAAAGAATAGGGACTATAGTACTATAATTCCATTACTTGGGGTCCGTATTCTTTTGCTGGCGACTGTACAAGGTATTTTTACGTCATTTATATTGCCCTTATCTAATACTGATTCACAAATTTTATTGTTAGTATTAGTATGGTCAATGCACTGTATCCAGACAGTATGACGACACTTTGGCAAGGTATGCAGTCACTTGCTATCAGCTTGTCACCCTTCATGTTGTGAAAACCATCAACAAGCATGCTACGAGCGTGTTGAAACAACATTATTGGTGATTGTTATAACTGGCCTATTCAAGCGTTCAGTAAAATTATTATTATTATTATTATTATTATTATTATTATTATTATTATTATTATTCAAAACCATGTTTCACAGCTACAACCATGTAATTATTATTCTTTGTAGACTTTGGAATTCTTATGTGTGCAACCGACCACATCCTAACCTGAAGCCAAGGAACGCTACCAAAACGTTTCATAGTAAATCGCCTCTATATAACGTAATTATAGTGCTTGTTGGAAAGATCAAACACAGTAGCCCTGAATGGGATTGAACCAACGACCTACGTCGTAGCCTGAATCGTAACCCAGTACATCACAAGAACAGCTGATCTGGTTTGTGTTCCATAATGTGTATGTTCTCACGGACGTTGCGTGACAATGATGTCTCCGTGTCCCATGCTAGTTACGGGGAAAATCCCACACTTCATCATATGTTCTTGTAAACATAAAGGTATCATTGCCTTCTATTTGACGATTAGACCCGTGTAGTTCTTACATTTTGTTGAGCGTGTCATTTTCATTAGTTCCTGTAGTTCGGAGGGTGAGGGCATTATTATGGAGTGTTGCAAATCCCGCACACCTTTGGTGTATCTCGTTAACGGTTCGAGATATCGCTTTCGAACAACGCTATTAGGATGCTAGAGTCTTACATAAGATTTCTATGGAATTTCCAGCGTTACGTCATATGAGCACTTTTCCTCCTTTGGCAAATGCAATATTTTCATTTTTTCCCCTTTGTTGTAGCAACCTTGTTACTCGCTGGATGCTGTGCGTTCTCTGGGTTACTCCTTTTGATTCCGTAGTATTATTTTTCTTGCCTTTTTGCTAGTTTTGCTCTACGGACACTTTTATATCTTGATTTTTGAAGCTTTTTAACTTCCTTATTTGGCAAGACTAACAGGTGCGGTTCCGCTTGTTGGTATTGACATTCTGAACTAATTCTTTTGATGGCATGAACTCATATATGTTCCATTAAAGAAAATACAACTTTGTACTGTGCTGGCAACACTGTTGACCTGTAATATTTTTTGCTACCTCAAAGTAGCTGTAATAGTGAGCTGTAATATTGTTTGCTTCCACAAGTATCTGGATTCACCGCATTCTTGCTAATACCCCTTCTTGTTTCCGATTTATTCAGGGCTGTCCAACATTACTGAACCACCTTGTATATATATATATATATATATATATATATATATATATATATATATATATCGGCTGATTTCGTTGGTCCGTACCAGGCCTTTAAATCGAAAACGGTTCGAGATATGTACAAACGGAACAACACGTATCCCATTAGTTCCAAAGAACAACAGAGCGAAGTAAAAAGTTTCGTCCCAGGGTCCCACGCAGGGTCCAACTCAAAATTGTCAAATGGAAAGAGGGGTCAAGTGGTATGTTGCTTGAAAGCTCTTGTAAAAAGAAAGAAGCTACAACAAGTCCCGATTCGCTACGATCACCCTATGCAACATGGCGGCGGGTCAAAATGTCATCAAAAGTTGCATTGAAATAAATGTGATAAAACACCTATTGCAGTGGAATTGGCGGTAAAATTGCTAGACAGTGCACGTAGCCCTGGAGACTTGTGGTGTTAATCATAAAACCACATCAGCGAGTGGTGCACACAGCCGAAATATTGAGTCAATGACAGTAGTCGGTCGGGAGAAAACAACTGTTTTCACTTTGCTTGCACAGAATTTTTTGAGATGTGGAACGAGGCTAGCATGCTCTACCAATGTTTCCTGCATCTGTTTTCCAAGAGGTCTGGGGCTCTTCCCAGATCTTGACCTTGGTGTACGCATACGAGGTGTATTTGAAAGCCTTTTTTAGTAGTTGTGATGTTGCTCCCTAGGGTGGCCTCTCCCCTCCCAGATCTCCGACACTATGGGATCAAGGAAATTGAACACTGTATCCTCCCTACTGGACAGTGCAACGGACGAAATATTTCGGCTGTTTGCACTACGCGATGATTTGTTTCCATGATGCACACCATAACTCTTCAGGGCACAGCTATTATACGGAACATTACCCTGGGACATGTTGTTCTGCACCACTTGCCCGCATTCAGCCCAGAACTCAAAACGGCGGTATAAATATATATGTATTCTGGACTTGCCGTGTGCTATCCAATGAAGTATAAATCTTGCCAATCCCCGAGTGTCACGTTGTGACCCTCTCCGTGTTATTGTGTTATGTCCTTCGAGAATGCATTTTCCCCCCAATTCCCGACCTAGGGTTGAATGATGTCACAGCCTGGTTCGTCGGTATACCTATCTTAAGCTGAGTGTTCCTCAGTAACAACAGGCGAATAATGGGATTGACGCAACGATCCAGCAGTGTCCTTACCTGCCCTTTTCTTTCCTATGCGTCGTGTAAAAGTGAAATTCATGAGACATTAATGTGGTGAAACGTATAACTTCAAATTAAATACCGAAATGAACAAACATACTATCTTTGATAACGATTACTGCAACTGGATTGTGCTGTTTGCTGGTTTATGTTTGTTGTACAAAACATACGCCTTTCGAGGGAAACAGTCGCAGACAACCTTGCAAAGCAAGGCACGAACGTGAGGTACGCTGAAACACAGTTTGTTCCACGGTAAGTTGAGCAAGCTGTGCTGAAGAGTTGTTAGTACGAATTGTAGTGATGTACTTGTGCTGTGCAAAAGTAAAATATATGCTACGAATTGAGTTGTGTGTGTGTGTCAGAAGGCTTCCATTTCATTGTAGAAGGTGGCACGTACTACCCTGTGTGTTAGTGCAGTGTCGGAGCAATGTATTGGAACAATATTGCACAATACGAACGGAAAGGCATTTGATATGTTAATGGTGTTAGGGAAATGTAGGCAAAACTATAGAGCTGCAGCCTGAATTTATAACGCAAGGTTCCCACAGCGACAATCAATTTCCCATAATGTACTTAAACGGTTAGCAAATCGTCTGAAACAAACATGGCGCATACCTCCTCAATTTGGGGGTCACAAATATGCTCCGATTGTAGACGACAACGATGTCGTTATTGATGTTTTGGCTGCTGTCGACGTATGTCCTAATGCATCCTCAAGAGATATTGCTCGGGATCGCGGAATTAGTCAAATAAGTGTACTGCGTACACTGTGAAAGCATGAACGCCACCCGTATCATATCTCCTTGTGCCAGGTGCTAAGAGATGACCGTAATAAGCGCCTCCGCCGTTCGTTAGGAAGAGAGTCCAATACTCCTTTCGCTCCTCACTCTCCAGAACTTACGTGCATGGACTATTATTTCTGGGGTCGACTCAAGGAGGTTGTTTACACGAATAGACCAACTATACCAGAAGATATGAGGCAACGTATAATGACCGCATTTCGAAGCATAGGAGAGGCAGAGCTTGAAGCTGTGGGCTATAATTATTATCGCCGTCTGGACCGATGTCTTACTGTACATGGACGTCAATTTAGGTAAAACGTGATGTAAAACGTGCTGTGTTAAGTGCACATCTGTTACATAACGGACAGCAGCCGTCTTCAAGGTAAATATGATATATCCTTTGTACGTTATGCGATGGTAAATTAATTCTTAGAACAACGTTAGACGTTTCAATATAATATGCTTACCTGTCCAGCATAACGCTTCGATTTCCATACTGAGTATATGTTACCAGTGTTGACTACGAGACGAGACAAGATAACACTTTTCAGTAGTGTCACGAAAATGGACTTAACAGTCTCTGTAGTATTGTACCCAGAAAACGTATGTTACCAAGGAAATATAGCTGTTCAAAATGTTCAGGGTGTTCCCTCCAGCACAATCAAGCAACTGGTAATTTGGAGGTGGACCCTGCCTGGATATCTAGAACTGATTAACGTGATATGTTGTACTTTTGAAATAATGAGACATTTGCTTTTCAGTTTTTACGTCTGGCTGCCCGTTTCAGATTTATAGGGGGGACCATATTGATTTCAATGCAAATTTTGATAACAATTAACCCGTCGCCATTTTGCATAGGGTGACGTAGCGAATCGGGACTTGTTGTAGCTTGTTTCTATTTACAAGAGCTTTCAAGCGATAAGGGAAAAGGAAGTCTCAGTTCTGTATAGTATCCAATCTTAGGGAAAAAATTACGATTGTTCGTTCACTAAAGGCGAGATGCTTTCCGAAGGTGATGTTTGATGGATAATATCACACTGATATCCATTCTTTTGCAGAATACCTCTTATAGGAGTTCCATATTCTTCCGGAAGGACATTTTCTCAATTTTTTAATCAAGAGGCGCGTCCTTCCAGTAGGAACAATGGCCATACTTTATTATTATTATAAAATGTATTCAAACATATCAAATCAAATAAATATTTGTGTTTAAAATAAGGAACAATACAAGGAGCAATAAAGAACAAAGTACGAGGTATATTCATGTATGATACGATACAAGGTAAGTCAAAGTTAGAGCTACCCTGATTACTGTATATTCTGAAGTGAAAGAGGTATAATTGTAAATTGGTTTAGGTGGATGCGGGAAATTTCTAGCAGTATAATGTGTTCTGTAGGCCATTTTGGAGGCAGCCCTGTTGGATTTGTCTGAAAATAATCTTAAACCGAAAAAGGAACCCACCTCATTTTGTGCTAGTATTTCATGAGAACTTTATTGAAAAAGTGAGTTTTTCATTATTACTGTTTATGTAACCAGTTTCATATTGTTCCTAATTTTAGTATCATTTATAAAGTCATTGCTGAAAAGTAGCAGGGTACAAATACTGAAAATCTGACTTCGCCTTTGAATTTTTATTGAAATCTAGTCTTAAAGGTGATGCATCACATGACCCTTGTTTCCATTAAGGTTTTTATTAATAGACTAAACCAATATTTCTACTTGTGAAATGGGCAACAGACTCACGTTACAAAAGTTTTTCCGCGCCCACCTAAGTTTTATACAGAATCATCACTTTTTTAAGCATATTTACGTTAATCAGAGTGATTGCGACTTTTAATGTTGACTGGAAAATGCTTAGATTACAACCTATAATAGCAAATAAGTGAAGTGTTGTAATCTAGATATTGACTGAGTCACCTTGTGTTTATCAATAAAACAGGTACCGTACAAAATGAAATGAAATCTTTGAGTTTTACGTTTCACGTTTATGCTAGCTAGGCTAAAGAAGACGGCGATGATGATAAATGAATGAAATGTTAGAATGAAGAAAGTGGTAGGAAATGGGAGAAAACCGAGGAAACCCACACACACGGTGTTTGTCCACCACAAAGTTCACTTGGCGCGAGCTGGAGTCGAACCAAGGACCCCATGCGCCAGAGGTGAACGCTTTACCACTGATCCACTGCAGCTCCATGTAATAGGCACAGTCAGAAACAATATTAACTTAAGTATAGGCTGAAGGTATATGAAATTATAGCTCCGGAAGAACAGATTCTCCATTTTTTAATCAGGAGTCGCGTCCTTCCAGTAGGACGAATGACCGTACTTTATTATTAATATGAAATGTATTCAAACATTTCAAATCAAATAAATATTTGTGTTTAAAATAAGGAACAACACAAGGAGCAATAAGGAACAAAGTACAAGGTATATTCATATATGATACGATACAAGGTAAGTCAAAGTTAGAGCTACTCTGATTACTGTATATTCTGAAGTGAAAGAGGTATAATTGTAAATGGGTTTAGATGGATGCGGGAAATTTCTAGCAGTATAATATGTTATGGAGGCCATTTTGCAGGCAGCACTATTGGATTTGTCTGAAAATAATCTTAAATGGAAAAAGGAGCCCACCTCATTTTGTGCTAGTATTTCATGAGAACTTCATTGAAAAAGTGAGTTTTTCATTATTACTGTTTATGTAACCAGTTTCATATTGTTCGTAATTTCAGTATCATTTATAAAGTCATCGCTGAAAAGTAGCAGGGTACAAATACTGAAAAGCTTACTTTGCCTTTGAATTTCTATTGAAATCTAGTCTTAAAGATGATGCATCACATGACCCTTGTTTCCATTAAGGTTTTTTTTTTTAATAGACTAAACCAATATTTCTACTTGTGAAATGTGCAACAGACTCACGTTACAAAAGTTTTCCCGCGCCCACCTAAGTTTTATACAGAACCATCACTTTTTTTAAGCATATTTACGTTATCAGAGTGATTGCGGCTTTTAATGTTGACTGGAAAGTGCTTAGATTACAACCTATAATAGGAAATAAGTGAAGTGTTGTAATCTAGATATTGACTAAGTCACCTTGTGTTTATCAATAAAACAGGTACCGTACAAAATGAAATGAAATCTTTGAGTTTTACGTTCCACGGTTATGCTGGCTAGGCTAAAAAAGACGGCGATGATGATAAATGAATGAAATGGTATTTAAATAGAATGAAGAAAGTGAGAGGAAATGGGAAAAACCCGAGGAAATCCACTCACACGGTGTTTGTCCACACCAAAGTTCACTTCGCGCGAGCTGGAGTCAAGCCAGGAACCCCATGCACCAGAGGTGAACGCTCTATTACTGATCCACTGCAGCTCCATGTAATAGGCACAGTCACAAACAATATTAACTTAAGTATAGGCTGAAGGTATATGAAATTATAGCTCCAATCTATACTTAATATTGTTTCTGACTGTACATGTACCCATGAAATTAGGTTTTGTACCCATGAAATTAGGAGCTTTAGTACCCATGAAAAAATGTGTACCTAAGAAGTCACAGGTAAATTGTACCTGCTACCTCTTGGGTACCATGTACCTACTAAATTCAAGGGTACAAAACGGCTGTTTTGTACCTCTGAAATAGTGGGTACTGTATTTAGAGTGTAACACTCGACCCCTCTTTCCATTTGACAATTACTTCGATCTATTGTCCTTTGAACATCATGTGACACTTGTGTTTCAGTTTATCCATCTGGCTGCCCGTTTCAGATTTATATGGGTGGCCATATTGTTTTCAATGCAACTTTTAATGACATTTTGACCTGCCGCCATGTTGCATAGGATGATCGTAGAGAATCTGAACTTGTTGTAGCTTCTTTGTTTTTACAAGAGCTTTCAAGCGATATATCACTAGACCCCTATTTCCATTTGACAATTTTTAATTGGACCCCTTCTGGGACCCTGCGAGGAACCCTGGAGCGAAACGTTTTCGTCTGTTGTCCTTTGGAACTAATGGGATACGTGTTTTTCAGTTTGTACATATCTCGGACCGTTTTCGATTTAAAGGCCTGGTACGAACTAACGGAATCACCCAATATATATATATATATATATATATATATATATATATATATATATATATATATATATTTGTGTGTGTGTGTTTGACCATTCGCTTGAAACAAACCATCCTCGAAAACTATTTTAAGTGCCATGGATTAGAAATTTTTTAGATGAAGTATCCAATTCAGTTAATGATCTCTTTCTTTTGTGAATTCAGGTTGATTAATATATAGGTTGCATATGTCCAATCGCCATAAATATTCCTCCGCAGTAAACTGTACAAGAAATCATGTATCCGAAGTGATCTCTCACGGTTTCATTCGCCAAAACTAGTTGATTAATATGTAAGTGTCTTGTATGCAATTGCTGGAAATTACACATCCCCGGAAACTTTATTATTATTTCCCAAAATTCAGTTTAAAAAGTCGTGTCGATCCATTTCCTTATGCTGTTTCACCTGATCATTCACTAACAGAATTTTTACTATCGCCTTTCACGATTTACATTGTAAAAATATCTGGAGAGAAACACCGTTTCTGTATTACTCGAAACCTCTGAAATTGATCTGCACAGTGTAGCAATGCTCACCGCTATATATATTAGTAGGGTATGAATGTAGGTTCTAGGACACCTTCCCCCTTCCGCCCCTAACTACCAAAAAAATTATGAAGCCACCACTGACTTTAACACAGAAGGATAACCCAAAGTGAGATTGAATATGCTTTTATGACATTTAAAATCATAAACACTTACATCTAAAAAACTTACAATCTAAAATCTTACATCTAAAACTACATATCCGCCAACTTGAAGCCATATACAGGGGGCGCGGTGGCTCAGCGGTAGAGCGTTCACCTCTGGTGCTTGGGGTTCCGGGTTCGATCTCAGCCTCCGCCAAGTGAACTTTGTAGTGGACAAACACGGTAAAGACGTTGCTGACATACTTGGTTATGAGAAGACCGCAAACGCCATTGAAAGACATGTAGATGAAGAAGACAAATTTACATACAAATAAATACGACTCCTGGGAAACGGGACCCACGTTAAACCGCATGTGAATTTGTAGGATGTAAGGCTCTGTATAATGAATATAAGAAACATTTTTCATGCGCAGAAGGAACCAACTAATTATTCAAAGTTACAGAGCACAAAGTATTCCCATAACTACAATGTTAAAGTGAGATTGAATATGCTTTTATGACATTTAAAATCATAAAAACTTACATCTAAAATATTACAATGGAATCCTGCACAAAATATATTTATTGCATCTTAATTTCCAGTTTATAAGCTTTCATTTGACACTTGAATCATGAAAATCCGTTAATAATTAGCTTTAGAAACTCAATAAGAAGGAATACATACAACTCCGGAACAGGTGATCTGTCACTGATTCATTTTGAACGATTCCAGTACTAACATTGGAACACCACAACACGATATCATAAGAAATAGGTTAAATAAATATGTTTAAAAAATCAGAGTTTATTTCAGCAAAACTGCCGTCGCAGAAATCCTAGGATCCATCTGAGAGGTCAGCGCTGATGTTGTTGTTGTTGTTGTTTCCCCCCAGATAGATACTAGGATTTTTTGTTCAATTTCTATGTGCTTTTCGTCTTTCTTTCCTTCCTTCCTTTGAGGTCTGTAAGCGAACTTATGGCTTTCCACCCAGCCTCGGTATAGCTACCTATCTGAATACGAGTCACAACATTCACCCACACAGCTCACATTTTTATTGTATCCATCCCGTCCCATCCCTGGCGCCAGGTTCCCCTCCCTTCCCTTTTTGCTGTCTCAAGTAACAGAGACGCCCAGCCATATCCCACACATGAGTCAGAGTGAGGACACTGTAGCCATCTGTGATGAAAGACATCCGTATAGCTCAGTTCACTTTACAGTTCCTTGAGAAATTACAAATTTATACCCCGGCCGTAGATATAAATTCGCAAGTCCTAGGCAAGGATTTGAACCTAAATTCTCAGTGTCAAATCACAAGCTTTATGGAACCGCGCGCTAACCAACTGAGCTACGAGTTAACGCTGTATATAGGAGAGAAAATCGGTCCTTATATATAAGAACAAATACTTCTACAAGTAACGCCATCTATTAGCAAAGTGATAAACTACACGATATGCAGCACTATCTACTGAGTAAGTGAGTAACTTCTTAAAATGCCCACCTAGCTAGAAAATATAGCTAAAACATCAATGTTCAAAAAAAGAAAAAAATGTCAGTGTTGCCAACTCACTTACCAAATATTATAGTGTTTACCCAAAATATTTTTAATAGGGTAGTTTTACCTCCCCATAGTTATAATGTGCTAACTCATCAAATAAAAAAGTTGGCAAATTTCAGAAAAAAATGAGTTGGTATCCACTGCAAAAAATAAAAATTCAGATATTTGAAAAAATAAAAAATACTATCATAATCTTCACAAAATTCTAAGACTTTTTTAAAGAACAACATTTTTCCGAAAACTCAAAAATAAAGCGTCAAAAAATTCCCGAAAATTTTGAATTTTTGCTAAAATTTGCTGTAACTTCACCGAATATTAACCGATTTTCAAAATTCAAACGACAATCGATAGAGATTTAAAAGTGTTATTTTTTCATGTATAAGTGGTTGCCTACCTTTAAGGATGCGATTCTAATTTTTAATAATTTCAATAATTGTTGTTACTATTGAAAAATAAAAAATACTATCATAATCATCACAAAAATCTAAGACATTTTTAAAGAATAACATTTTCCCGAAAACTCAAAAATAAACCCGTAAAAAATTCCCGAAATTTCGAATTTGGTATAACCATCAAATATTTACTGATTTTCAAAAATTCAAACGGTAATCAATAGACAAATAAATTTCCTATTTATTGAACGTCTTATAAATTGCATAACTCTAAGGATATACTTACAAAAAACTCAAATAAATCCCTTATTTATACATGTATCTTTAAAATTTAAATGACATTATGTTCTGTATATCCAAAGGTCTTAGTTTTTTTATAGTCTTGATACTATAAAAACACTTCTACACTTAAAATTACAAGTTTGGATATTGATAATGAAATCATAAAAAACACTTATACACTTAGAAAATACTTAAAATTACAGGTTCGGATACTGATAATGGAATCTTCTGCTAACCTCGTTCTCTATAGGAAACAATGACTTCTTAAACTCTGTCCATTGATCATAATACAAGCTGAATAGACATCCGTTAATATCAAAAACTACTTGAACTTCGGTTTCCACATTTTTTACAATTACATTGAAATTATTAGTAAGTATAAATTTCTTTTGAGGGTCCATTCTATCCCTCCATTTTTTACTTCTGACGACATCTTTTTGGTCATTTTTATTATTTTTTGGATTTACAAAACCGATCCTCATTTGAAATTTACATACAGAACTCAACAGTTGGATAATTATCTTTTAAACCAGTGTATTTGATTTTTATTCCATCTGTAACGATCTCATCAATCATTTTATCTGTTAAGTGTTTTGTAAATCTAGGTGGAAGAAAGACCTTAAACTCCTCACACTCAACTAAAATGCTCTTTCCATACTTAGTTTTAATCTTTTCCATTTTCACAATCTTATATTCTGTATTTAATTCTAATTCTCTTAATCCAATAACCTGTTTTTGTTCAAGACTTCCAAGTTTATTTAAAAGTTCAATATGACTCGCCATCGTATTTATTATATTAAACTTTTTAAAAATCAGTTTCTAATAGCCTCGAATTTCGTTAAGTATGTCATTGATTCTGTTAACAATATCTCTTACATTTTCATCTGTTAATTCACCATTCATGAGCTTAATTACATTAAGCTCATCTTTAAACAGCCCAATTCGATTCACCATATTTTTATAATATTCTTTCTTTGAAGCTATCAAGGATCTGGGGTCCACCAGCACTGGACCCCTTTCAAACATACAACCTCATACAATTTTCATTAACGAGCCTGGTCTCTACTCATTCATAACAAGCTCCAAAAAGCCTAAAGCAGAACCGTTACAAGATTGAGGGTTCCCGGAAACAGGGAGTCACACGGAGCCATTGGAGTCTGTTAGAGACTTTGGAGTCGGTTATCGAGGTTAGTCTCTAGAGCTTGTCGGGAGTCGTTACGAGGAGTGCACGGCAGTCAATAGAGCACTCCGAGAGGAACTTACAAAACGAATCGAACAGTCTATAATATGTATTTTTAAAATTTAAATGACATTATGTTCTGTATATCCAAAGGTCTTAGTTTTTATAGTCTGATACTATAAAAACACTTATACAGTTAAAACATACTTAAAATTACAAGTTCAGATATTGATAATGAAATCATAAAAACACTTATACACTTAAAACATACTTAAAATTACTATCTAAAACTCTTCTACTACTTTCTCATTATTGGGATCATATGTAAAGTTCTTTTGTCCAATTAAAATCGCATAACATATAGTATCAGCAGCCACAGCTTCTGCAAAGTCTACTACAATCTTTATGTTTGTTCTCTCATTTACCGATACATTCTTCCTCTTACTACAATTAATCACATACATTGGTCTGTTATCTATAAACTCTTTAGGGTCATAGTACATTACGGTATTGCCACATGTTATTCTCTTAAATGCAGTATAATCTTCGTACATCTTAAAATAATCCTTGTTAGCAATATCTAAGTTTCTTGATTCTTTGGGAAATACCTCATTCCTCCAATTCTTAAGATAGATATTCTTTATCTTACAATGATCAAACTTACTTGCATCTGCTGTTTGTTTGCCACTTCTATCAGTTTGGAACATTACAACTACGAAATCAGGCATACCAAATTGTATATAATTAAATTGAGTAGTAACATCAAACTCCAAGAAAGAACTTGCAACAGTCTTTTGAACACATTGATAAGTATGGAATGAAAACATGATTTTAGGTTCTTTAAGAATATTCAACTTTAACTTGTTTTCATAATTAGATTCGTATTCAACAATAGGCATTCTTATCTCCATAATTTTTATTGTTATTTTTCCATCATGAGGAGCTGCTGCACCTGCTCCTGATCCAGTTCATTTGTACAAGACATCGTTACTGTTGTTAGCTTTGGTAAATGTTATTCTCAATCGACCTTTCCACATAACTTCTTTATAATCACTTAAAAAGCCTGGAATTAATCTTAATGGATACAAAACGCTAAAGTCCTTTCTTAGACCAAGTTTATCATCTGTTTCAAATCCTGCTTGTTTTAGATATTCAACTTCTGGTTTGGAAATCTTTAATGTTCCGATTGCTGTAGATGTTATTCCAGGTAGTGCAATCTTATCTATAACAACACCATGCTTTCTAACCTCAATTTGAGAAAAGAAGAATGGCAAGAAGTTATCTACAAGTTTTATAGTATCATTTGCACCAAATGTTCCTCCAACTGATGCACCAACAACTTCAAAAGTCATATGGCAATCTGCTTTGTGTGGATGTATGAAGCCATCCCCCACATCGAAATCAAACTCAATATCTTTGTTAGCTTCATTCAAATTATTAAATGTTCTTGTGTTAGTTTTAAAAATTTGTAACTCGTAACTCTCAACACTATCCATTTATTATAAACAAAATCTTGAAACAGCGCTTTTATGGGATATGCCCATAAAAGAATCATACATAATAACAATTAAAAAACTTATAATCCCCATCCTAACTTAACCTTAGCATTCATAGCAGTACCAACCCCAAAAGCAGCTAATCGTTCACCAATTGACGCATCACTACTAAATGCTCTTTTCCATGTTTAGTTTCTAGTTCCTTATCTGCAATATGTTTTGACTCTGTATCTTTATTGTCTCTGTAGTATATATCGTGTTCTTTACAAGCCTCATCTAATGGGTTAATACCTTCATCACCTCTTTCTAACCTTTCTTGAAGCTTCGTAAAGGTCCCGCAAAAACTGAAGCCTGGTATATGTAACTCCGGTATTCCCTTCATGTTTAAAATCTTATTCATTAGTCCTTTTCCAAGCTTCTCATCATTCCAGAATCGTGGTGGTAATGTATTTAAGATCTTAATCAAATAACCTATACCTTTTGGATCATTAGGAATAAATTGTGAAAGCTTATTATTAATCATACTCACTATACCTACTTTCTCATTATGAAAGTTATTATTACCAGCCTTTTCTTCTCCATCTATAACTATTAACCGATCAATTAACTTTTTCACATCATCCATCCATATATATTCTTTAGGTATCTCTGTATATTGTTTGATTCCTTCACCAGTCCTTTTAGGAGTTGGAGGTAAAGATGGTTTAATATAATTATCCCAAATAGGCTTGATAATATTAATGTACTTAGAACCTCTACTAGATGCTACTTTTTATCTCGATTATATTTTTGGAAGGCAGCATCTGATTCTATTATTATTTTCTTGTACTGTTCAAAATCGTCATCATCATAATCTTCAATGGTTTTATTAGTATTCATCGTTAACAATTCCCATAGACCTTCTGTTCCTTTATAAGTTTTACCATTAATTATCAAATCATCACCATTCACTTTAACTTCAGAATTTCCTATCTTATTTATTATTTTTCCATCTTCTTCTACAGTTCTTATTCCAAACACAGTATCATTTCTTTTACTATAATATTTCGTTGCAATCTTACAAAATGACTGTGCTGTTGTTAAAGGTTCTACTCCTTCCACTTTGTCTTTAATTTGTTTTCTCATTTGTTTTATTTCTCCTGTTATAGGTGTATCACTACTACTTGGAGAACTATCATAAGTTATCTTTTTAGGTGTTTCTAGTAGACTAGGATCTATTGAAGCCGTCTTATGTACAGCTGGAACAAGTTCAGTTATTAGATTTTTATTTTGTTCTGCTACTTCTTTGATCTCACTTCCTAAGTTTTGAATAGCATCAATTACAGGCTGTTCTTGTGTCTTAAATTTATGGTATATACCTGCTCTTTCTTTCTTCCAAGATTTGAAGCCCTTTATCAAGAACTCCTTTAACTTGATATTCTTATTAATTTCTTTCTCATCCGTTTATTATATAGAAAACGAACAAACGTCAATAAACGTGAAATACGTCAAAAAACGTGAAAAAACGCCAATAAACGTGAAAAAAGTCAATAAACGTGAAAAAACGTCAAACGATAAAACGTCAAACATAAAAAAAAATCAAACGTTTACAGAGTGTTTTATCTTGTTCTTATACTTACCATTGTTTACCTTCCTTGTCATATCAATTCCTATAAAACCATAATCATCTTGCCAACATTTTGAACATATCTCTTTAAATTTATCATAAGACATATCTCCCCCAACAAACTCATTATACACATGTTTAAGATTAGTATCATCTTGTCTGAATATGCATAGGAAGTTAACGTTATCTCTTATAAGCTGTTTAGGTACTTTTGAACATGTTTGTGCAAGATAGAAACAGTCTAAATGTCTATGCCTACCTCTTGTAAAGTAATTTCTAACAGTATCTTGATTTTCCAAAATGTAATCGTCAAACACTACTACAGAGTATTTTTCACATTCATCAATAGGTACAATAGAATCATTACCGCTTAAGAACGTTCCTATTTGCTTCTTAAACTTTAGTTCTACTTTTTCAAATCGATCTTTTAATTGTTCATACTTTGGCTGATTCATGCTTTTAGAATATATATAGAAGTAATTATTCTTTAACCAACCTGGCTGTAATAAAAAATTAAACAACAAA
Organism: Thermobia domestica; assembly: GCF_964235325.1. NCBI lineage: Eukaryota > Metazoa > Arthropoda > Insecta > Zygentoma > Lepismatidae > Thermobia > Thermobia domestica. The sequence continues at coordinate 262,564,447 of NC_137458.1, read as the reverse complement.
AAAGTTTTACCACACCCAGATGGACCCACTATAAGACATCGAATATCATCAGGTATAAGTTCTCCATTTCTTTTCTTAACTGTTGTTTCTTTTATCATCTCTTTTACATCCCAATTAATAGTTTTCTTACTCATTTATTATAGAGAAAGTCGTCTCTTTTATGATCTTATATCTTTAAGTTATTCTCTGATCTTAAGCAACGTATCTTTTATATATTCGTTATCCATTTCACCATTTAATGTTATTATCATCTCTAACTGTTCTTTAAATGAGTTAATACAAGTCACAATGGTTTCATATTCATCTCTTCTTTTGCTTGTGTTTAACTTAGAAGACAAACCTGTTATTATAGCTCTTCCAGTTGCAAGAGTTGTTTTTAATATTGAGTAAATTGTTACAGGTATAAAATATTAATAAACCCAGTTTTTGCAGAAAGTATAACCGATAACGTGATCAAAGTGTAGTATGCATATCTAACAATTCGTAGTTCTCTCTTTTTCTTCTTTGAACTGTATTCTAACTTTTGAATGACGTCTTCTATTAACTTGATTACTTTATCTCTTGGAATATCTCTAGGTAAATCAAACTCATTCATTTATTACATAATAAATGGCTAAGGTATTTAAGTTAACGAGTGATACTTCTGTTTTAAAGAAGAAGCTCCATTATGAATTAGACAACAGTAACAACAATTTAAGTATAGGACTAGTTGGGTTTCACAGTACACATCTAACACCAAACATTACACATGATGCGTCGTTTATCTATGGAGATAAAATTGTTATTATACCAAACGGACAATACAGCTTAAACAATCTTAATGATTATTTAAAATCTCGCTCCATAAACATAACGCTAAAAGATGATTATATAACAAATATACTAAAAATAGAAACAGGTGATATTGATATCTTTATGGGAAATTTAAGTACTATTCTTGGATTTAGGTTTTATGAATTTTTAGAAAAGAACAAAACACATGTTGGATATAAGTTACCAAAGTTTCACCCATTCGATACTATAGATGTTCACTGTAATATAGCAGATGGTATGTTTGTTAAAGATACAGAATATACACATAGAGAAACAGGAATTATAGCATCATTTAAAACAGATGCTGAGTTTAAACCTAGTATTATTTATGAGCCTACTTATCCATTATTTTTCCCTATATCCAAAGACAAAGTTGACAATTTTGAGATAAGGATAACAGATGAGAATGATTCCTTAATTGATTTTGGTGGAGCAACAACAACTGTACTTTTACAAACTAAGATTTTCTCTTAAATAAATAGGAAGATGTGTTCTATTAAAGGTTGTAAGTTTTGTGTTCCTTATAACGAACTAAATGATTTAAATATTGATCATGTATTAACAAAGAAACAACTTAGTGATAAATCTAAGAAAATTAAAGAAGGTAAAGGAATGGATTTAACTTTAACTACTGCACAAATAAAAAATATTAAGAAAGAGCATATGTGTGGTTTTATCTTTACAATTCCAGCCATTTTAGCAGCTTTAGGTGCAGTCGGTTCATCAGCAGGTGGTGCAGCAGCGATTACTAAAACTGTACTTGATGCTAAGAAGAATAAATAAGAACTTGAAGAACAAAAAAGACACAATATGGCTATGGAAGAAAAGCAGGGAGCAGGTAAACCAAAGAAGTCAAAAATCTAAAACCATTGACCAACTTCGATATAGAGAGGTTGGTTAAAGAATTAAAGATAAAACGATTTAGAGGTGTATTTATGAGTGACGAACTTCCACAAAAACCCTATGTAAATGAGTGTGGTGTAGTTAACCTTGATAAATCAGAAAACATTGGTACTCATTGGATATGCTATTGGAAAGATAACAACATAAAGTACGTGTTCGATTCTTATGGTGGTGTTCCTCCTAAACAGCTAGTACAATATCTTGGTATTGAAAACTTATTTGACAATGATGAACGAGTACAAGACTTTAATTCAGTTATATGTGGTCATCTTTGTGTTAAGGTTTTAAATCTTCTAAATCAAGGGTATTCTTTTAGTGATGTTATGTATATGATTAAAAATGATTAAATATTATTAAGTTTAAGTGCTTTTTATGGTTTATATCCATAAAAGTTTTGTTTTAAGATAAATATGGAAGCTATACATAATAGATTTTTAGATTATTTTGAGAAGCATGAGGATGAACTAGATGCACTAGTTAGTTATAATTTTTAACAGTATTTTAAGTATGTTAGTAACAGACTTAAAAGATAAAAACAACGTGTATACAATTATTGATTTATGGAAAATTTTAATACCTAAATTTTTGTACACGGAAGAAGAGTTGTTAAAGTTATATCCAATAATTACCTTAAAGGATATGTTATCAAATAATAGCACCGCACCATTAAAATGCAGTAATTGTGGTATTAAGCCATTAACAAAAGGTAGGAGTACATACATTTGTGATGATTGTTCTGTAGCGCATGGTTTTCTTTACAGTACTTGTGAAGGAAAGAGAGCTGCTTGCGTAAGAAAACCATGGTATGATACTATAAAAAGATGTAAGTTACAGTTATCTCGTTTGCAAGCTAGAATTATTGCAGGATAGAATTATTCCTGAAGAGGTGTTCAAGGTGTTAAATGATGAATTTAGTGATATATCAAAAGATTTAATATCAACCAAAGATGTTCTAGAAGTACTAAAGAAAAACAAATACATAAAATATTATGATGATGTTTATTTAATACGCTATCACCTTACCGATCAAAAACCATTAAACTTACGACATATGGAAGAAACACTTATAAACGACTTCGAAAACTTATACGAAACATTTAAAGAACTGTATCCAAAAAGAGTATTGTTTATTAACTTAAAATGTGTATTGTACCATCTGTTGAAAAAGCACGATGTTCATGTTGATATTGATTTTAAACACTCATCTAAACAAATAAAGATGTTAAAGAAATGTTTTGAAAAATTAGGATGGACATTTTCTGTATAATAAATGAGTATGGATATATTTGGTAATGTTAAAGATAGAAAAGATAATGTTGATATTAGTGAAGAAAAATTAAAATTGTTGGAGAATTTAAATGATGTTAGCGTAAGTCAACTTAGATCAATAGAAGCCCAATTAGAGAACGATAGAAAACGATTTGAAGATACATTAGAAACGTTACAAGACACATACATAAAGAAAGAAGATACTGAAAAGATTAGGATGCATACTACTAAATTGATTATGCAGAAAGAAACTATTCCTCTATTATATCGATTGAGAATTAAGAATGCTAAGGAGCCAATCTTTAAAATATTCAATCTCATTAATGGTTACACATTTCTCTATAATGGAAAAATAATGCACATGGAATTAAGTTTGGATAAATACTTTTAGACATATATTTAGGTGATACTTTGATTGAAAATATACCTTTTGGTTTTAAGAAGAATGATATAATAACGATTAAACCAAATAAAAATTCAGCTATGGAAGAAGGTCAATTTTTGTTTGTTATATTGTACATAGAAAGAGAGCTTTCTTAAGGACGATTGCTATATAATAAATATGGATATTTTTGGTAATGTATCTAATGCTATCGATAAACAAGATGTTGTAACATTAGAACAGCTTGAATCAGTGAAAGAAGAGTTTAATTCACTCACAAGAAAAGAAATTGTTGAAATTCCATGTCGATTGGCAGAAGATGATCTTGGGAAACCAGCCTTTTTTTATATAATTTAGCTGCTGCCCACAAATTTCTTTATAGAGGTAGGTTGACGGATATAGAATCAAGTCTTAATAAACATCTTATAGACTTATTTTTAAATGACGTTTTAGTTGAAAGTTTTCCATTACACTTTAATATAAATGATCAGTTAACAATTAGACCATCTAAAGATTCTGAATTGAAAGAAGGTAAATTATTATTGATTATTATGGATGTAGAAATAGAAGATGAAAGCGAATCAAGTGATGATGATGATAATGTTAAAAGTATAGTATTAGGTAGTGATAAATTTTAATTTTTTTGTTGATTTTCTATACAATAAATAATGATGATGTATTGTGTTAAGTGTAAGAAGTTAACAGATACGGAGAAAGATACCATTACAATTGAACAAACAAAGAATGGAAGATATCTAGAGAAAGGTATTTGTTCTGTATGTGGTGTTACTAAAACTCAGTTCGTTAAAAAGCCTGATTGACTAGAAGAAGGAAAAGGTGTTAGAGAAGACATTATAGAAGAAATTCACAAACCATCTAGAAAAAACTTTGACAGATTATGTGTAGTTATAAAAGGTATTGATGATCTTTGGCAAGCTGATCTTGTTGAAATGGATAGTGGGGTATTAAAAAGTATTTCTAAATTAAAGAAAGGTTATAAGTATCTGCTAATGATTATAGATGCTTTCTCTAAATATGCGTTTGCTGTTCCTGTTAAAGATAAGAGTGGTAAGAATGTTACAGAAGCATTCGAATCCATATGAAGAATGAGAAAACCTAGTAACTTACAAACTGATCAAGGGAAAGAGTTTTACAATAAAGAATTTAAGAAGTTAATGGAGGAAAATAAGATTAATCATTACTCAACCTATAGTGGTAAGAAAGCTTCTGTTGTTGAAAGATTTAATAGAACACTTAAACAAAACATGTGGAAAAGGTTCACAACACAAGGAAATTATAAATGGATAGAGATATTACCAACATTGGTTAGTGAGTATAATAATAGAGTACATAGAACAATTGGCTTAAAGCTTTTAGAAGTTAATAAGAAGATTGAGCATTCAATATTGGAGAAAGTGTATAAGAAGAATATAAACGTGTTAAACCCAAATACAAATTAGGTGATCATGTTCGTATAAATAAGTTGAAAGGGTTATTTCAGAAAGAATATACACCTAATTGGTCAACAGAAGTATTTGTTATTAGTGAAGTTATTCCATCCAATCCACCTGCCTATAGAATTAAAGATTTAAAGGAAGAGGATGTACAAGGTAGATTTTATGAACCAGAACTATTAAAGACGAAACATAAAGATGAATATTTGGTAGAAAAGGTGTTAAGAAAGAAAGGTAATAAAGTATATGTTAAGTGGTTAGGGTTTGATGATTCACATAATAGTTGGATAGATAAAAGTAATGTTGTACTGTAAATATAAATGTTTGTCTTTTATGGTTATTATTCCATAAAAGGCGATGGGGACGATTCTACCAACCGCTCTATGTAACAATCTATTCCAGCTATGGAAATTATCAAAAAAAAAGTAGCAGGTGGTAACGAAACAAAGTTAAAAAAAAAGATTTTCTACATAATAAATATGGGTACTGTGGATAATTCTCTTAGTTTAAACGATATTTGCTATGAACAGATTAAAGACAATTATTGGTATGGTATTTTTGGTGATTTCCAGTTGATTATAGATAAGAGTACAGGATACTTTAACGCTACTAAGTTGTGTCAAGATGGTGGGAAAAGATTTGATAATTGCCTGAAAAATAAAGAATCTACAACAATAATGAAAAGATTAGAAGAAGAGCGTCAATCTCAAAAAATATATTACGCGGTTAGTGGAGGAAGAATAATAATAATCAGGGGTACATATGTTCATCCAGACTTGTTCCAAGAAATAAAAAGATGGTCTCAATTGAAAAAAGACAATGATAAGTCAGGTTTTGTTTATATAGCAACTACCAAACAGCACCAAGAAAAGAATATATATAAAGTGGGTTATACAAAAAACCTTGAACAACGCCTAGGTCAGTTTAATGAGTTTAGACTTGACTTCGAATTATTTTATTATGAAGAAACCTATAAGACAAATGATGCTAAAAAGTTAGAGTCACTTGTGCATAAACAATTAGATGAATTTAAATATAAAGTTGAATTTTTCAAGTGTGAACTCAACACGATCAAAGAAGTTATAGAAGAAATTCAAGATGATGAAGTAATCGAAAAATTTGAAGGATTGGAGAAAAAAGATGAATAGGCGTAAAAAAGGTAAAAGACAATGAGTTTTGGACATCACTATCAGAAGAACAATTGACTAAAGAAATTGATTGTTTATATGATCAGTTAATATCTGATAATTAAGATTAATATCTGATAATTAAAGTTACAACTTTTATGATATAATAGTCATAAAAGATAATTAAGGTTAATATTAGATAATTAAGGCTACAACTTTTATGATATAATAGTCATAAAAGGTAATTAGTTAAACATTAAACAAACCATCTGCTGTAACATCGAATGCTAAATTCATTATACTACCTAAATCGGAATTATTATGGTATTTTCTTATTATAACTCTCCAATCTACGAAATGTCTAAATAAATATATAAACTCTACAGAGAGGTTTTGATAAATTGAAATGTTACCCCAATGAACTCTGTCTTTGAACTCTGCAATAAATTCTTCTGTTAAATTTTGAGACATTGAAATCATTTCCCAATCTACTTTGTCAGCGTAATCTCTTATAAGGTTTTCTGATAATTGTTGAGTTCCAGATAAGTACCACCAAGAAACTTTATCTGCATGTTCTCGTATAAAGGCTTCAGAGAGTTCGTTTTTATAAGATATAGCATCAAAATCAACTTTATCTATAAACTCATTAATAAATTCTTCAGATAGCTTTTGATTATACGATACTTCTTTCCAATCAACTCTATCTGCAAATTCTCTTATAAAGTCTTCTGGTAAGTCTTGGCTTCCTGAAATAATCTCCCAATCAATTTTATCAGCTAATTATATACCTCTATAATCGGAAACACACTTAATTGTTTGCATACTTGCACAAAACATACAAACACCAAATTTTGCATACTTGTTCGTCATGGAATGTGAGTAATGGGAAAATTCCGATATCACGAAAAAGGCGACATTTTCCGTGTAAATGAAGTGTCGAAATTTTTCGTCGTTTCAAAATGCTGGTTTTTAGAGTAGTTCCGCACACCATAGAATCGTCATATTTTGTCGGGCAGTGAAGCTAGGAACATAGTTTATGATAGAAAAAAGAGCATTAAAATTCGTTTTCGTTTCGCGGCGCAAATCGAAAAAATGTGAAATTTGTAATGGCTGTATGTAGGACGTTGAAATTTCGAGGTGATGTTTTTTCTGATGCGTAGTTTGCGAATCCGCCCTTAAACTTGAAAAAATAGTCATGTTCGGTGTAAGAAAGTGCTAGGAATGTTATAAGGGTGCGTCTAATTCTACACAACTTGTAGATATGGTGGAATCACGAAATTGCGTTCAAGTGTGTAGATTACAGGGCATGTGAGGGGAAAAATGTGACATGTTGGAAAAGTCGCCATCTTCGATTCAAAATGGCGGCTCAAAAATTTGTAACCATAAAAATTGTAAGTTGTGCTCTTGGTAGGTAAGCCAGGTTTCGCTATGTTATTAAGGACGTAGTTCAGTTTAAGTGAAGAAACAAATCATTCGAGAAGTCGCCATCTTGAATGCAAAATTGCCATATTTTTGAATTGCCTTCATTTGGACTCTTATGTGGTATATTGGGGAGAATAAAACAAACAAAACTCAACGTAGTAAGTTAGCTCCGCGGTAAAGTGTCTGCTTTCTGAGTAGCAGGTCTGGGTTCGATTCCCCGCCGAACCTTCTTTCTTCTTACGTTTTTTTTCTTATCACGTTGCTTCGTTTTATCAAAATAGTTTCTGTTGGCATTGCGTGAACAAAATATTTTCGTTATTACAGACACAGACGAAAAGAATATATTTATACACTAACTGTTGATATCGTCTCGAAACTAGGCAGTATGTTCGTGTGAAGCTTCGAGACGATACTCAACTATTTAGAAAGAAACATATGTAGCTTTAGAGATGGGGCAACACCAGTGTTTCTTTCAGAAACAATGTTCCTGAGGATCACAGTTAGTATTCCCAGGGGCACTGCTCATAGTATTCTATTTATTATTCTATTATACACGTATTATTTGGTCTCCTGCGTGGGCACTCTAAGAGCCCCAAGGAGGCAGTGTACCCCCCAAAAACATTTTGGAAAAAAACATTGAGCATCATTTCCACGATATAGTATACAGACGAGACAAAAATACATTTTGTCTCGCGAGGATAGTGCGTGCTTCGAACCGGAAATAATTGCAAACAATCTCCCTTTTTATACTGGTCGTTTAGATAGATGCGTATACCAAGTTTGAAGTCTATACCATAACTGAAAAAGTATAAGATTATAACTTTTAAGGAAATACACAGACACACACATACACACACACACATATATATATATATATATATATATATATATATATATATTTATATATATATATATATACGCACCTTTTGACAATTTTCTCGTTGGCAGCGTATATAGTTATAATATACGGGATACGTAGAAAAGTGCCTCTTTCGGTTCAGTAGTTTGTTTACAGGACCGGTTGGAGTGAAATGCGTTTTATAATAGACTCAACCTTATAGGCAAACAATATATGCTACGAAAATAAACTTTCAAAAAAGAAAAAGTGAGAAAAAGATTGTTAGGAATCGAACGCAGGTCTCCTGCCCAGTAGGCTCACTTCAATCCCCTACACTACCGATTTCCTTAGATTTTCGACTTCGTTCTTACTGCTCACATGATACTGGTACGTTGCGGCCGGCATCTGTGCGGAATTATATACCTCTATAATCGGAAACACACTTAATTGTTTGCATACTTGCACAAAACATACAAACACCAAATTTTGCATACTTGTTCGTCATGGGATGTGAGTAATGGGAAAATTCCGATATCACGAAAAAGGCGACATTTTCCGTGTAAATGAAGTGTCGAAATTTTTCGTCGTTTCAAAATGCTGGTTTTTAGAGTAGTTCCGCACACCATAGAATCGTCATATTTTGTCGGGCAGTGAAGCTAGGAACATAGTTTATGATAGAAAAAAGAGCATTAAAATTCGTTTTCGTTTCGCGGCGCAAATCGAAAAAATGTGAAATTTGTAATGGCTGTATCTAGGACGTTGAAATTTCGAGGTGATGTTTATTCTGATGCGTAGTTTGCGAATCCGCCCTTAAACTTGAAAAAATAGTCATGTTCGGTGTAAGAAAGTACTAGGAATGTTATAACGGGGCGTCTAATTCTACACAACTTGTAGATATGGTGGAATGACGAAATTGCGTTCAAGTGTGTAGATTACTGCGCATGTGAGGGGAAAAATCCGACATGTTGGAAAAGTCGCCATCTTCGATTCAAAATGTCGGCTCAAAAATTTGTAACCATGAAAATTGTAAGTTGTGCTCTTGGTAGGTAAGCCAGGTTTCGCTATGTTATTAAGGACGTAGTTCAGTTTAAGTGAAGAAACAAATCATTGGAGAAGTCGCCATCTTGAATGCAAAATTGCCATATTTTTGAATTGCCTTCATTTGGACTCTTATGTGGTATATTGAGGAGAATAAAACAAACAAAATTCAACGTAGTAAGTTAGCTCCGCGGTAAAGTGTCTGCTTTCTGAGTAGCAGGTCTGGGTTCGATTCCCCGCCGAACCTTCTTTCTTCTTACGTTTTTTTTCTTATCACGTTGCTTCGTTTTATCAAAATAGTTTCTGTTTTCATTACGTGAACAAAATATTTTCGTTATTACAGACATGGAGGAAAAGAATATATTTATACATTAACTGTTGATATCGTCTCGAAACTAGGCAGTATGTTCGTGTGAAGCTTCGAGACGATACTCAACTATTTAGAAAGAAACATATGTAGCTTTAGAGATGGGGCAACACCAGTGTGTCTTTCAGAAACAATGTTCCTGAGGATCACAGTTAGTATTCCCAGGGGCACTGCTCATAGTATTCTATTTATTATTCTATTATACACGTATTATTTGGTCTCCTGCGTGGGCACTCTAAGAGCCCCAAGGAGGCAGTGTACCCCCCAAAAACATTTTGGAAAAAAACATTGAGCATCATTTCCACGATATAGTATACAGACGAGACAAAAATACATTTTGTCTCGCAAGGATAGTGCGTGCTTCGAACCGGAAATAATTGCAAACAATCTCCCTTTTTATACTGGTCGTTTAGATAGATGCGTATACCAAGTTTGAAGTCTATACCACAACTGAAAAAGTATAAGATTATAACTTTTAAGGAAATACACAGACACACACACACACACACGCACATATATATATATATATATATATATATATATATATATATATATATATATATTTATATTTATATATATATACGCACATTTTGACAATTTTCTCGTTGGCAGCGTATATAGTTATAATATACGGGATACTTAGAAAAGTGCCTCTTTCGGTTCAGTAGTTTGTTTACAGGACCGGTTGGAGTGAAATGCGTTTTATAATAGACTCAACCTTATAGGCAAACAATATATGCTACGAAAATAAACTTTCAAAAAAGAAAAAGTGAGAAAAAGATTGTTAGGAATCGAACGCAGGTCTCCTGCCCAGGAGGCTCACTTCAATCCCCTACACTACCGATTTCCTTAGATTTTCGACTTCATTCTTACTGCTCACATGATACTGGTACGTTGCGGCCGGCATCTGTGCGGAATTATATACCTCTATAATCGGAAACACACTTAATTGTTTGCATACTTGCACAAAACATACAAACACCAAATTTTGCATACTTGTTCGTCATGGGATGTGAGTAATGGGAAAATTCCGATATCACGAAAAAGGCGACATTTTCCGTGTAAATGAAGTGTCGAAATTTTTCGTCGTTTCAAAATGCTGGTTTTTAGAGTAGTTCCGCACACCATAGAATCGTCATATTTTGTCGGGCAGTGAAGCTAGGAACATAGTTTATGATAGAAAAAAGAGCATTAAAATTCGTTTTCGTTTCGCGGCGCAAATCGAAAAAATGTGAAATTTGTAATGGCTGTATGTAGGACGTTGAAATTTCGAGGTGATGTTTTTTCTGATGCGTAGTTTGCGAATCCGCCCTTAAACTTGAAAAAATAGTCATGTTCGGTGTAAGAAAGTGCTAGGAATGTTATAAGGGTGCGTCTAATTCTACACAACTTGTAGATATGGTGGAATCACGAAATTGCGTTCAAGTGTGTAGATTACAGGGCATGTGAGGGGAAAAATGTGACATGTTGGAAAAGTCGCCATCTTCGATTCAAAATGGCGGCTCAAAAATTTGTAACCATAAAAATTGTAAGTTGTGCTCTTGGTAGGTAAGCCAGGTTTCGCTATGTTATTAAGGACGTAGTTCAGTTTAAGTGAAGAAACAAATCATTGGAGAAGTCGCCATCTTGAATGCAAAATTGCCATATTTTTGAATTGCCTTCATTTGGACTCTTATGTGGTATATTGGGGAGAATAAAACAAACAAAACTCAACGTAGTAAGTTAGCTCCGCGGTAAAGTGTCTGCTTTCTGAGTAGGAGGTCTGGGTTCGATTCCCCGCCGAACCTTCTTTCTTCTTACGTTTTTTTTCTTATCACGTTGCTTCGTTTTATCAAAATAGTTTCTGTTTTCATTGCGTGAACAAAATATTTTCGTTATTACAGACACAGACGAAAAGAATATATTTATACACTAACTGTTGATATCGTCTCGAAACTAGGCAGTATGTTCGTGTGAAGCTTCGAGACGATACTCAACTATTTAGAAAGAAACATATGTAGCTTTAGAGATGGGGCAACACCAGTGTTTCTTTCAGAAACAATGTTCCTGAGGATCACAGTTAGTATTCCCAGGGGCACTGCTCATAGTATTCTATTTATTATTCTATTATACACGTATTATTTGGTCTCCTGCGTGGGCACTCTAAGAGCCCCAAGGAGGCAGTGTACCCCCCAAAAACATTTTGGAAAAAAACATTGAGCATCATTTCCACGATATAGTATACAGACGAGACAAAAATACATTTTGTCTCGCAAGGATAGTGCGTGCTTCGAACCGGAAACAATTGCAAACAATCTCCCTTTTTATACTGGTCGTTTAGATAGATGCGTATACCAAGTTTGAAGTCTATACCACAACTGAAAAAGTATAAGATTATAACTTTTAAGGAAATACACAGACACACACACACACACACACACGCACACACACACACACACATATATATATATATATATATATATATATATATATATATATATATATATTTATATATATATACGCACATTTTGACAATTTTCTCGTTGGCAGCGTATATAGTTATAATATACGGGATACGTGGAAAAGTGCCTCTTTCGGTTCAGTAGTTTGTTTACAGGACCGGTTGGAGTGAAATGCGTTTTATAATAGACTCAACCTTATAGGCAAACAATATATGCTATGAAAATAAACTTTCAAAGAAAGAAAAGTGAGAAAAAGATTGTTAGGAATCGAACCCATGTCTCCTGTCCAGTAGGCTCACGTCAATCCCCTACACTACCGATTTCCTTAGATTTTCGACTTCGTTCTTACTGCTCACATGATACTGGTACGTTGCGGCCGGCATCTGTGCGGAATTATATACATCTAAAATCGGAAACACACTTAATTGTTTGCATACTTCCACAAAACATACAAACACCAAATTTTGTATACTTGTTCGTCATGGGATGTGAGTAATGGGAAAATTCCGATATCACGAAAAAGGCGACATTTTTCATGTAAATGAAGTGTCGAAATTTTTCGTCGTTTCGAAATGCTGGTTTTTAGAGTAGTTCCGCACACCATAGAAACGTCATATTTTGTCAGGCAGTGAAGCTAGAAACATAGTTTATGATAGAAAAAAGAGCATTAAAATTCGTTTTCGTTTCGCGGCGCAAATCGAAAAAATGTGAAATTTGTAATGGCTGTATCTAAGATGTTGAAATTTCGAGGTGATGTTTATTCTGATGCGTAGTTTGCGAATCCGCCCTAAAACTGGAAAAAAATAGTCATGTTCGGTGTCAGAAAGTGCTAGGAATGTTATAAGGGGGCGTCTAATTCTACACAACTTGTAGATATGGTGGAATCACGACATTGCGTTCAAGTGTGTAGAGTACAGCTCATGTGAGGCGAAAAATCCGACATGTTGGAAAAGTCATCATCTTCGATTCAAAATGGCGTCTCAAAAATTTGTAACCATGAAAATTGTAAGTTGTGCTTTTGGTAGGTAAGCCATGTTTCGCTATCTTATTAAGGACGTAGTTCAGTTTAAGTGAAGAAACAAATCATTGGAGAAGTCGCCATCTTGAATTCAAAATTGCCATATTTTTGAATTGAACTCATTTGGCCTCTTATGTGGTATATTGAGTAGAATAGAACAAACAGAATTTAACGTAGTCAGTTAGCTTCGCGGTAAAGTGTCTGCTTTCTGAGTAGCAGGTCTGGGTTCGAATCCCCGCAGACCATATTTTATCTTGCAATTTTTTCTTATCACGTTGCTTCATTTTACCAAATATTTTCTGTTGGCATTGCGGGAACAAAATATTTTCGTTATTACAGACAGACGGAAAGGATATATTTATACGCTAACTGTTGAGATGGTCTCGAAACTAGGCAGTATGTTCGTGTAAAGTTTCGAGACGATACTGAAGTATTTAAAATCAAACATATGTAGCTTTGGAAATGGAGCATCACCAGTGTCTCTATCGGAAGCAATGTTCGGGGGGGGGGAGTATTACCCCGGAACACTGCTGATAACATTCTATTTGTTATTGTATTATAAACGTATTATTTTGATCTCGCCAGGGGCGCTCTGAGGAGGCAGTGTCCCCCAAAAAGAGTCTGAAAGAAACATTGGACATCATTTTCACGATATAGTGTCCATGCAAGACAACAATACATTTTGTCTCGCGACAACAGTGTCTGCTTCAAACCGGAAACGATTGCAAAATATCTCACTCCCCTTTTATGTTCCTCGTTAAGATACATGCGTATACCAAATTTGAAGTGAATACCACAAATGGAAAGTATAAAATATTAATTTTAAGGAAATACACACACATACAGGGACGTACGCAGGTGGTGGGTCCTGGGGGTCCGGACCACCACCGAAATTCCAACTTTTGAGTAAATTTAGCCTAATTTTTGGGACAAGTTTAGGAATTTCAATATAAAATACACTGATATTGAGTTTGGCCCTTCCCGAAATAAATTCCTGCGTACGCAACTTTGCACACACGCTCATACACGCACACACACACACACACAAATGGGAACCTTTGAAAATTGTCTCGTCGGCAGCGTACATAATTTTTATATATAAGATACGTGGAAAAGTGCCCCTTTCGATTTAATAGTTTTAGTTGCGGGTCCGGTTGGAATGAAATGCCGTATATAATAAAGTCAAGCTTATTTTCAATCAAGTATGCTATAAAAATAAACTTTCAAAGAAAGAAAAAGTGAGAGAAAAACTTGTTGGGGATCGAACCCAGGTCTTTTACACAGTAGGCTCACGTCGTTCCCCTACACTACTCAATTCCTTAGATTTTGGATTTCCTACTTACTGCTCACATAGTACTAGTACGTAGCGGGTCCGCGTTCGTGGAATTATATACCTCTAAAATCGGAAACACACTTAATTGTTTGCATACTTCCACAAAACATACAAACACCAAATTTTGCAGACTTGTTCGTCATGGGATGTGAGTAATGTGAAAATTCCGATATCACGAAAAAGGCGACATTTTTCATGTAAATGAAGTGTCGAAATTTTTCGTCGTTTCGAAATGCTGGTTTTTAGAGTAGTTCCGCACACCATAGAAACGTCATATTTTGTCAGGCAGTGAAGCTAGAAACATAGTTTATGATAGAAAAAAGAGCATTAAAATTCGTTTTCGTTTCGCGGCGCAAATCGAAAAAATGTGAAATTTGTAATGGCTGTATCTAGGATGTTGAAATTTCGAGGTGATGTTTATTCTGATGCGTAGTTTGCGAATCCGCCCTTAAACTTGAAAAAAAAATAGTCATGTTCGGTGTCAGAAAGTGCTAGGAATGTTATAAGGGGGCGTCTAATTCTACACAACTTGTAGATATGGTGGAATCACGACATTGCGTTCAAGTGTGTAGAGTACAGCTCATGTGAGGCGAAAAATCCGACATGTTGGAAAAGTCATCATCTTCGATTCAAAATGGCGTCTCAAAAATTTGTAACCATGAAAATTGTAAGTTGTGCTCTTGGTAGGTAAGCCAGGTTTCGCTATGTTATTAAGGACGTAGTTCAGTTTAAGTGAAGAAACAAATCATTGGTGAAGTCGCCATCTTGAATTCAAAATTGCCATAATTTTGAATTGCTTTCAATTGGCCTCTTATGTGGTATATTGAGTAGAATAAAACAAACAGAATTCAACGTAGTAAGTTAGCTCCGCGGTAAAGTGTCTGCTTTCTTAGTATCAGATCTGGGTTCGAATCCTCGCAGACCATATTTTATCTTGCATTTTTTTCTTATCACGTTGCTTCATTTTACCAAATAGTTTCTGTTGGCATTGCGTGAACAAAATATTTTCGTTATTACAGACAGACGGACAGGATATATTTATACGCTAACTGTTGAGATGGTCTCGAAACTAGGCAGTATGTTCGTGTAAAGTTTCGAGACGATACTGAAGTATTTAAAATCAAACATATGTAGCTTTGGAAATGGAGCATCACCAGTGTCTCTATCGGAAGCAATGTTCGGGGGGGGGGGTATTACCCCGGGGGCACTGCTGATAACATTCTATTTGTTATTGTATTATAAACGTATTATTTTGATCTCGCCAGGGGCGCTCTGAGGAGGCAGTGTTCCCCAAAAAGAGTCTGAAAGAAACATTGGACATCATTTTCACGATATAGTGTCCATGCAAGACAACAATACATTTTGTCTCGCGACAACAGTGTCTGCTTCAAACCGGAAACAATTGCAAAATATCTCCCTCCCCTTTTATGTTCCTCGTTAAGATACATGCGTATACCAAATTTGAAGTGAATACCACAAATGGAAAGTATAAAATATTAATTTTAAGGAAATACACACACATACAGGGACGTACGCAGGTGGTGGGTCCTGGGGGTCCGGACCACCACCGAAATTCCAACTTTTGAGTAAATTTAGCCTAATTTTTGGGACAAGTTTAGGAATTTCAATATAAAATACACTAATATTGAGTTTGGCCCTTCCCGAAATAAATTCCTGCGTACGCAACTTTGCACACACGCTCATACACGCACACACACACACACACAAATGGGAACCTTTGAAAATTGTCTCGTCGACAGCGTACATAATTTTTATATATAAGATACGTGGAAAAGTGCGTTCGATTTAATAGTTTTAGTTGCGGGTCCGGTTGGAATGAAATGCCGTATATAATAAAGTCAAGCTTATTTTCAATCAAGTATGCTATAAAAATAAACTTTCAAAGAAAGAAAAAGTGAGAGAAAAACTTGTTGAGGTTCGAACCCAGGTCTTTTACACAGTAGGCTCACGTCGTTCCCCTACACTACTCAATTCCTTAGATTTTGGATTTCCTACTTACTGCTCACATAGTACTAGTACATAGCGGGCCCGCGTCCGTGGAATTATATACCTCTATAATCGGAAACACACTTAATTGTTTGCATACTTGCACAAAACATACAAACACCAAATTTTGCAGACTTGTTCGTCATGGGATGTGAGTAATGGGAAAATTCCGATATCACGAAAAAGGCGAAATTTTTCATGTAAATGAAGTGTCGAAATTTTTCGTCGTTTCAAAATGCTGGTTTTTAGAGTAGTTCCGCACACCATAGAATCGTCATATTTTGTCGGCAGTGAAGCTAGGAACATAGTTTGTGATAGAAAAAAGAGCATTAAAATTCGTTTTCGTTTCGCGGCGCAAATCGAAAAAATGTGAAATTTGTAATGGCTGTATGTAGGACGTTGAAATTTCGAGGTGATGTTTATTCTGATGCGTAGTTTGCGAATCCGCCCTTAAACTTGAAAAAATAGTCATGTTCGGTGTAAGAAAGTGCTAGGAATGTTATAAGCTGCGTCTAATTCTACACAACTTGTAGATATGGTGGAATCACGAAATTGCGTTCAAGTGTGTAGATTACAGGGCATGTGAGGGGAAAAATGTGACATGTTGGAAAAGTCGCCATCTTCGATTCAAAATGGCGGCTCAAAAATTTGTAACCATAAAAATTGTAAGTTGTGCTCTTGGTAGGTAAGCCAGGTTTCGCTATGTTATTAAGGACGTAGTTCAGTTTAAGTGAAGAAACAAATCATTGGAGAAGTCGCCATCTTGAATGCAAAATTGCCATATTTTTGAATTGCCTTCATTTGGACTCTTATGTGGTATATTGGGGAGAATAAAACAAACAAAACTCAACGTATTAAGTTAGCTCCGCGATAAAGTGTCTGCTTTCTGAGTAGCAGGTCTGAGTTCGATTCCCCGCCGAACCTTCTTTCTTCTTACGTTTTTTTCTTATCACGTTGCTTCGTTTTATCAAAATAGTTTCTGTTGGCATTGCGTGAACAAAATATTTTCGTTATTACAGACACAGACGAAAAGAATATATTTATACACTAACTGTTGATATCGTCTCGAAACTAGGCAGTATGTTCGTGTGAAGCTTCGAGACGATACTCAACTTTTTAGAAAGAAACATATGTAGCTTTAGAGATGGGGCAACACCAGTGTTTCTTTCAGAAACAATGTTCCTGAGGATCACAGTTAGTATTCCCAGGGGCACTGCTCATAGTATTCTATTTATTATTCTATTATACACGTATTATTTGGTCTCCTGCGTGGGCACTCTAAGAGCCCCAAGGAGCCAGTGTACCCCCCAAAAACATTTTGGAAAAAAACATTGAGCATCATTTCCACGATATAGTATACAGACGAGCCAAAAATACATTTTGTCTCCTTGGGGCGAGGATAGTGTGTGCTTCGAACCGGAAATAATTGCAAACAATCTCCCTTTTTATACTGGTCGTTTAGATAGATGCGTATACCAAGTTTGAAGTCTATAGCACAACTGAAAAAGTATAAGATTATAACTTTTAAGGAAATACACAGACA
Source organism: Thermobia domestica (assembly GCF_964235325.1). NCBI lineage: Eukaryota > Metazoa > Arthropoda > Insecta > Zygentoma > Lepismatidae > Thermobia > Thermobia domestica. Next base: position 262,546,492 of record NC_137458.1, on the reverse strand, counting down.
CACACACACACACACACACACACACACACACACATATATATATATATATATATATATATATATATATATATATATATATATATATATATATATATATACGCACCTTTTGACAATTTTCTCGTTGGCAGCGTATATAGTTATAATATACGGGATACGTGGAAAAGTGCCTCTTTCGGTTCAGTAGTTTGTTTACAGGACCGGTTGGAGTGAAATGCGTTTTATAATAGACTCAACCTTATAGGCAAACAATATATGCTATGGAAATAAACTTTCAAAGAAAGAAAAGTGAGAAAAAGATTGTTAGAAATCGAACCCATGTCTCCTGTTCAGTAGGCTCACGTCAATCCCCTACACTACCGATTTCCTTAGATTTTCGACTTCGTTCTTACTGCTCACATGATACTGGTACGTTCCGGCCGGCATCTGTGCGGAATTATATACATCTAAAATCGGAAACACACTTAATTGTTTGCATACTTCCACAAAACATACAAACACCAAATTTTGCAGACTTCTTCGTCATGGGATGTGAGTAATGGGAAAATTCCGATATCACGAAAAAGGCGACATTTTCCATGTAAATGAAGTGTCGAAATTTTTCGTCGTTTCGAAATGCTGGTTTTTAGAGTAGTTCCGCACACCATAGAAACGTCATATTTTGTCAGGCAGTGAAGCTAGGAACATAGTTTATGATAGAAAAAAGAGCATTAAAATTCGTTTTCGTTTCGCGGCGCAAATCGAAAAAATGTGAAATTTGTAATGGCTGTATCTAAGATGTTGAAATTTCGAGGTGATGTTTATTCTGATGCGTAGTTTGCGAATCCGCCCTTAAACTTGAAAGAAAATAGTCATGTTCGGTGTCAGAAAGTGCTAGGAATGTTATAAGGGGGCGTCTAATTCTACACAACTTGTAGATATGGTGGAATCACGACATTGCGTTCAAGTGTGTAGAGTACAGCTCATGTGAGGCGAAAAATCCGACATGTTGGAAAAGTCATCATCTTCGATTCAAAATGGCGTCTCAAAAATTTGTAACCATGAAAATTGTAAGTTGAGCTTTTGGTAGGTAAGCCATGTTTCGCTATCTTATTAAGGACGTAGTTCAGTTTAAGTGAAGAAACAAATCATTGGAGAAGTCGCCATCTTGAATTCAAAATTGCCATATTTTTGAATTGAACTCATTTGGCCTCTTATGTGGTATATTGAGTAGAATAGAACAAACAGAATTCAACGTAGTAAGTTAGCTTCGCGGTAAAGTGTCTGTTTTCTGAGTAGCAGGTCTGGGTTCGAATCCCCGCAGACCATATTTTATCTTGCATTTTTTTCTTATCACGTTGCTTCATTTTACCAAATAGTTTCTGTTGGCATTGCGTGAACAAAATATTTTCGTTATTACAGACAGACGGAAAGGATATATTTATACGCTAACTGTTGAGATGGTCTCGAAACTAGGCAGTATGTTCGTGTAAAGTTTCGAGACGATACTGAAATATTTAAAATCAAACATATGTAGCTTTGGAAATGGAGCATCACCAGTGTCTCTATCGGAAGCAATGTTCGGGGGGGGGTATTACCCCGGGGGCACTGCTGATAACATTCTATTTGTTATTGTATTATAAACGTATTATTTTGATCTCGCCAGGGGCGCTCTGAGGAGGCAGTGTCCCCCAAAAAGAGTCTGAAAGAAACATTGGACATCATTTTCACGATATAGTGTCCATGCAAGACAACAATACATTTTGTCTCGCGACAACAGTGTCTGCTTCAAACCGGAAACGATTGCAAAATATCTCACTCCCCTTTTATGTTCCTCGTTAAGATACATGCGTATACCAAATTTGAAGTGAATACCACAAATGGAAAGTATAAAATATTAATTTTAAGGAAATACACACACATACAGGGACGTGCGCAGGTGGTGGGTCCTGGGGGTCCGGACCACCACCGAAATTCCAACTTTTGAGTAAATTTAGCCTAATTTTTGGGACAAGTTTAGGAATTTCAATATAAAATACACTGATATTGAGTTTGGCCCTTCCCGAAATAAATTCCTGCGTACGCAACTTTGCACACACGCTCATACACGCACACACACACACACACAAATGGGAACCTTTGAAAATTGTCTCGTCGGCAGCGTACATAATTTTTATATATAAGATACGTGGAAAAGTGCCCCTTTCGATTTAATAGTTTTAGTTGCGGGTCCGGTTGGAATGAAATGCCGTATATAATAAAGTCAAGCTTTTTCTCAATCAAGCTTTTTTTCAATCACAAGCTTTTTTTCAATCAACTATAAAAATAAACTTTCAAAGAAAGAAAAAGTGAGAGAAAAACTTATTGGGGATCGAACCCAGGTCTTTTACACAGTAGGCTCACGTCGTTCCCCTACACTACTCAATTCCTTAGATTTTGGATTTCCTACTTACTGCTCACATAGTACTAGTACGTAGCGGGCCCGCGTCCGTGGAATTATATACCTCTAAAATCGGAAACACACTTAATTGTTTGCATACTTCCACAAAACATACAAACACCAAATTTTGCAGACTTGTTCGTCATGGGATGTGAGCAATGGGAAAATTCCGATATCACGAAAAAGGCGACATTTTTCATGTAAATGAAGTGTCGAAATTTTTCGTCGTTTCGAAATGCTGGTTTTTAGAGTAGTTCCGCACACCATAGAAACGTCATATTTTGTCAGGCAGTGAAGCTAGAAACATAGTTTATGATAGAGAAAAGAGCATTAAAATTCGTTTTCGTTTCGCGGCGCAAATCGAAAAAATGTGAAATTTGTAATGGCTGTATCTAAGATGTTGAAATTTCGAGGTGATGTTTATTCTGATGCGTAGTTTGCGAATCCGCCCTTAAACTTGAAAGAAAATAGTCATGTTCGGTGTCAGAAAGTGCTAGGAATGTTATAAGGGGGCGTCTAATTCTACACAACTTGTAGACATGGTAGAATCACGACATTGCGTTCAAGTGTGTAGAGTACAGCTCATGTGAGGGGAAAAATCCGACATGTTAAAAAAGTGATCATCTTCGATTCAAAATGGCGTCTCAAAAATTTGTAACCATGAAAATTGTAAGTTGTGCTCTTGGTAGGTAAGCCAGGTTTCGCTATGTTATTAAGGACGTAGTTCAGTTTAAGTGAAGAAACAAATCATTGGAGAAGTCGCCATCTTGAATTCAAAATTGCCATAATTTTGAATTGCTTTCATTTGGCCTCTTATGTCGTATATTGAGTAGAATAGAACAAACAGAATTTAACGTAGTAAGTTAGCTTCGCGTAAAGTGTCTGCTTTCTGAGTAGCAGGTCTGGGTTCGAATCCCCGCAGACCATATTTTATCTTGCATTTTTTTCTTATCACGTTGCTTCATTTTACCAAATAGTTTCTGTTGGCATTGCGTGAACAAAATATTTTCGTTATTACAGACAGACGGACAGGATATATTTATACGCTAACTGTTGAGATGGTCTCGAAACTAGGCAGTATGTTCGTGTAAAGTTTCGAGACGAAACTGAAGTATTTAAAATCAAACATATGTAGCTTTGGAAATGGAGCATCACCAGTGTCTCTATCGGAAGCAATGTTCGGGGGGGGGGGGGAGTATTACCCCGGGGGCACTGCTGATAACATTCTATTTGTTATTGTATTATAAACGTATTATTTTGATCTCGCCAGGGGCGCTCTGAGGAGGCAGTGTCCCCCAAAAAGAGTCTGAAAGAAACATTGGACATCATTTTCACGATATAGTGTCCATGCAAGACAACAATACATTTTGTCTCGCGACAACAGTGTCTGCTTCAAACCGGAAACGATTGCAAAATATCTCACTCCCCTTTTATGTTCCTCGTTAAGATACATGCGTATACCAAATTTGAAGTGAATACCACAAATGGAAAGTATAAAATATTAATTTTAAGGAGATACACACACATACAGGGACGTACGCAGGTGGTGGGTCCTGGGGGTCCGGACCACCACCGAAATTCCAACTTTTGAGTAAATTTAGCCTAATTTTTGGGACAAGTTTAGGAATTTCAATATAAAATACACTAATATTGAGTTTGGCCCTACCCGAAATAAATTCCTGGGTACGCAACTGCGCACACACGCTCATACACGCACATACACACACACACAAATGGGCACCTTTGAAAATTGTATCGTCGGCAGCGTACATAATTTTTATATATAAGATACGTGGAAAAGTGCCCCTTTCTGATTTAATAGTTTTAGTTGCGGGTCCGGTTGGAATGAAATGCCGTATATAATAAAGTCAAGCTTATTTTCAATCAACTATGCTATAAAAATAAACTTTCAAAGAAAGAAAAAGTTAGAGAAGAACTTTTTGGGGATCGAACCCAGATCTTTTGCACAGTAGGCTAACGTCGTTCCCCTACACTACTCAATTCCTTAGATTTTGGATGTCCTACTTACTGCTCACATAGTACTGGTACGTAGCGGGCCCGCGTCCGTGGAATTATATACCTCTAAAATCGGAAACACACTTAATTGTTTGCATACTTCCACAAAACATACAAACACCAAATTTTGCAGACTCGTTCGTCATGGGATGTGAGTAATGGGAAAATTCCGATATCACGAAAAAGGCGACATTTTTTATGTAAATGAAGTGTCGAAATTTTTCGTCGTTTCGAAATGCTGGTTTTTAGAGTAGTTCCGCACACCATAGAAACGTCATATTTTGTCAGGCAGTGAAGCTAGGAACATAGTTTATGATAGAAAAAAGAGCATTAAAATTCGTTTTTGTTTCGCGTCGCAAATCGAAAAAATGTGAAATTTGTAATGGCTGTATCTAGGACGTTGAAATTTCGAGGTGATGTTTATTCTGATGCGTAGTTTGAGAATCCGCCCTTAAACTTGAAAAAATAGTCATGTTCGGTGTAAGAAAGTGCTAGGAATGTTATAAGGGGGCGTCTAATTCTACAGAACTTGTAGATATGGTGGAATCACGAAATTGCGTTCAAGTGTGTAGATTACAGGGCATGTGAGGGGAAAAATGTGACATGTTGGAAAAGTCGCCATCTTCGATTCAAAATGGCGGCTCAAAAATTTGTAACCATAAAAATTGTAAGTTGTGCTCTTGGTAGGTAAGCCAGGTTTCGCTATGTTATTAAGGACGTAGTTCAGTTTAAGTGAAGAAACAAATCATTGGAGAAGTCGCCATCTTGAATGCAAAATTGCCATATTTTTGAATTGCCTTCATTTGGACTCTTATGTGGTATATTGGGGAGAATAAAACAAACAAAACTCAACGTAGTAAGTTAGCTCCGCGGTAAAGTGTCTGCTTTCTGAGTAGCAGGTCTGGGTTCGATTCCCCGCCGAACCTTCTTTCTTCTTACGTTTTTTTTCTTATCACGTTGCTTCGTTTTATCAAAATAGTTTCTGTTGGCATTGCGTGAACAAAATATTTTCGTTATTACAGACACAGACGAAAAGAATATATTTATACACTAACTGTTGATATCGTCTCGAAACTAGGCAGTATGTTCGTGTGAAGCTTCGAGACGATACTCAACTATTTAGAAAGAAACATATGTAGCTTTAGAGATGGGGCAACACCAGTGTTTCTTTCAGAAACAATGTTCCTGAGGATCACAGTTAGTGTTCCCAGGGGCACTGCTCATAGTATTCTATTTATTATTCTATTATACACGTATTATTTGGTCTCCTGCGTGGGCACTCTAAGAGCCCCAAGGAGGCAGTGTACCCCCCAAAAACATTTTGGAAAAAAACATTGAGCATCATTTCCACGATATAGTATACAGACGAGACAAAAATACATTTTGTCTCGCGAGGATAGTGTGTGCTTCGAACCGGAAATAATTGCAAACAATCTCCCTTTTTATACTGGTCGTTTAGATAGATGCGTATACCAAGTTTGAAGTCTATAGCACAACTGAAAAAGTATAAGATTATAACTTTTAAGGAAATACACAGACACACACACACACACACACACACACACACACACACACATATATATATATATATATATATATATATATATATATACGCACCTTTTCACAATTTTCTCGTTGGTAGCGTATATAGTTATAATATACGGGATACGTGGAAAAGTGCCTCTTTCGGTTCAGTAGTTTGTTTACAGGACCGGTTGGAGTGAAATGCGTTTTATAATAGACTCAACCTTATAGGCAAACAATATATGCTATGGAAATAAACTTTCAAAGAAAGAAAAGTGAGAAAAAGATTGTTAGGAATCGAACCCATGTCTCCTGTCCAGTAGGCTCACGTCAATCCCCTACACTACCGATTTCCTTAGATTTTCGACTTCGTTCTTACTGCTCACATGATACTGGTACGTTGCGGCCGGCATCTGTGCGGAATTATATACATCTAAAATCGGAAACACACTTAATTGTTTGCAGACTTCCACAAAACATACAAACACCAAATTTTGCAGACTTCTTCGTCATGAGATGTGAGTAATGGGAAAATTCCGATATCACGAAAAAGGCGACATTTTCCATGTAAATGAAGTGTCGAAATTTTTCGTCGTTTCGAAATGCTGGTTTTTAGAGTAGTTCCGCACACCATAGAAACGTCATATTTTGTCAGGCAGTGAAGCTAGGAACATAGTTTATGATAGAAAAAAGAGCATTAAAATTCGTTTTCGTTTCGCGGCGCAAATCGAAAAAATGTGAAATTTGTAATGGCTGTATCTAGGATGTTGAAATTTCGAGGTGATGTTTATTCTGATGCGTAGTTTGCGAATCCGCCCTTAAACTTGAAAGAAATAGTCATGTTCGGTGTAAGATGGTGCTAGGAATGTTATAAGGGGGCGTCTAATTCTACACAACTTGTAGATATGGTGGAATCACGACATTGCGTTCAAGTGTGTAGAGTACAGCTCATGTGAGGGGAAAAATCCGACATGTTATAAAAGTCATCATCTTCAATTCAAAATGGCGTCTCAAAAATTTGTAACCATGAAAATTGTAAGTTGTGCTCTTGGTAGGTAAGCCAGGTTTCGGTATGTTATTAAGGACGTAGTTCAGTTTAAGTGAAGAAACAAATCATTGGAGAAGTCGCCATCTTGAATTCAAAATTGCCTTAATTTTGAATTGCTTTCATTTGGCCTCTTATGTGGTATATTGAGTAGAATAGAACAAACAGAATTTAACGTAGTAAGGTAGCTCCGCGGTAAAGTGTGTGCTTTCTCAGTAGCAGGTCTGGGTTCGAATCCCCGCAGACCATATTTTATCTTGCATTTTTTTCTTATCACGTTGCTTCATTTTACCAAATAGTTTCTGTTGGCATTGCGTGAACAAAATATTTTCGTTATTACAGACAGACGGAAAGGATATATTTAAACGCTAACTGTTGAGATGGTCTCGAAACTAGGCAGTATGTTCGTGTAAAGTTTCGAGACGATACTGAAATATTTAAAATCAAACATATGTAGCTCTGGAAATGGAGCATCACCAGTGTCTCTATCGAAAGCAATGTTCGGGGGGGGGGGTATTACCCCGGGGGCACTGCTGATAACATTCTATTTGTTATTGTATTATAAACGTATTATTTTGATCTCGCCAGGGGCGCTCTGAGGAGGCAGTGTCCCCCAAAAAGAGTCTGAAAGAAACATTGGACATCATTTTCACGATATAGTGTCCATGCAAGACAACAATACATTTTGTCTCGCGACAACAGTGTCTGCTTCAAACCGGAAACGATTGCAAAGTATCTCACTCCCCTTTTATGTTCCTCGTTAAGGTACATGCGTATACCAAATTTGAAGTGAATACCACAAATGGAAAGTATAAAATATTAATTTTAAGGAAATACACACACATACAGGGACGTACGCAGAGGGTGGGTCCTGGGGGTCCGGACCACCATCGAAATTCCAACTTTTGAGTAAATTTAGCCTAATTTTTGGGACAAGTTTAGGAATTTCAATATAAAGTACACTGATATTGAGTTTGGCCCTTCCCGAAATAAATTCCTGCGTACGCAACTGCGCACACACGCTCATACACGCACATACACACACACACAAATGGGCACCTTTGAAAATTGTCTCGTCGGCAGCGTACATAATTTTTATATATAAGATACGTGGAAAAGTGCCCCTTTCTGATTTAATAATTTTAGTTGCGGGTCCGGTTGGAATGAAATGCCGTATATAATAAAGTCAAGCTTTTTCTCAACCAAGCTTTTTTTCAATCACAAGCTTTTTTTCAATCAACTATAAAAATAAACTTTCAAAGAAAGAAAAAGTGAGAGAAAAACTTGTTGGGGATCGAACCCAGGTCTTTTACACAGTAGGCTCACGTCGTTCCCCTACACTACTCAATTCCTTAGATTTTGGATTTCCTACTTACTGCTCACATAGTACTAGTACGTAGCGGGCCCGCGTCCGTGGAATTATATACCTCTAAAATCGGAAACACACTTAATTGTTTGCATACTTCCACAAAACATACAAACACCAAATTTTGCAGACTTGTTCGTCATGGGATGTGAGCAATTGGAAAATTCCGATATCACGAAAAAGGCGACATTTTTCATGTAAATGAAGTGTCGAAATTTTTCGTCGTTTCGAAATGCTGGTTTTTATAGTATTTCCGCACACCATAGAAACGTCATATTTTGTCAGGCAGTGAAGCTAGAAACATAGTTTATGATAGAGAAAAGAGCATTAAAATTCGTTTTCGTTTCGCGGAGCAAATCGAAAAAATGTGAAATTTGTAATGGCTGTATCTAAGATGTTGAAATTTCGAGGTGATGTTTATTCTGATGCGTAGTTTGCGAATCCGCCCTTAAACTTGAAAGAAAATAGTCATGTTCGGTGTCAGAAAGTGCTAGGAATGTTATAAGGGGGCGTCTAATTCTCCACAACTTGTAGACATGGTGGAATCACGACATTGCGTTCTAGTGTGTAGAGTACTGCTCATGTGAGGGGAAAAATCCGACATGTTAAAAAAGTGATCATCTTCGATTCAAAATGGCGTCTCAAAAATTTGTAACCATGAAAATTGTAAGTTGTGCTCTTGGTAGGTAAGCCAGGTTTCGCTATGTTATTAAGGACGTAGTTCAGTTTAAGTGAAGAAACAAATCATTGGAGAAGTCGCCATCTTGAATTCAAAATTGCCATAATTTTGAATTGCTTTCATTTGGCCTCTTATGTGGTATATTGAGTAGAATAGAACAAACAGAATTTAACGTAGTAAGGTAGCTCCGCGGTAAAGTGTCTGCTTTCTGAGTAGCAGGTCTGGGTTCGAATCCCCGCAGACCATATATTATCTTGCATTTTTTTCTTATCACGTTGCTTCATTTTACCAAATAGTTTCTGTTGGCATTGCGTGAACAAAATATTTTCGTTATTACAGACAGAAGGACAGGATATATTTATACGCTAACTGTTGAGATGGTCTCGAAACTAGGCAGTATGTTCGTGTAAAGTTTCGAGACGATACTGAAATATTTAAAATCAAACATATGTAGCTTTGGAAATGGAGCATCACCAGTGTCTCTATCGAAAGCAATGTTCGGGGGGGGGGGGGGGTATTACCCCGGGGGCACTGCTGATAACATTCTAATTGTTATTGTATTATAAACGTATTATTTTGATCTCGCCAGGGGCGCTCTGAGGAGGCAGTGTCCCCCAAAAAGAGTCTGAAAGAAACATTGGACATCATTTTCACGATATAGTGTCCATGCAAGACAACAATACATTTTGTCTCGCGACAACAGTGTCTGCTTCAAACCGGAAACGATTGCAAAATATCTCTCTCCCCTTTTATGTTCCTCGTTAAGGTACATGCGTATACCAAATATGAAGTGAATACCACAAATGGAAAGTATAAAATATTTATTTTGAAGGAAATACACACACATACACGGACGTACGCAGAGGGTGGGTCCTGGGGGTCCGGACCACCACCGAAATTCCAACTTTTCAGTAAATTTAGCCTAATTTTTGGGACAAGTTTAGGAATTTCAATATAAAATACACTGATATTGAGTTTGGCCCTTCCCGAAATAAATTCCTGCGTACGCAACTGCGCACACACGCTCATACACGCACATACACATACACACAAATGGGCACCTTTGAAAATTGTCTCGTCGGCAGCGTACATAATTTTTATATATAAGATACGTGGAAAAGTGCGTTCGATTTAATAGTTTTAGTTGCGGGTCCGGTTGGAATGAAATGCCGTATATAATAAAGTCAAGCTTATTTTCAATCAACTATGCTATAAAAATAAACTTTCAAAGAAAGGAAAAGTGAGAGAAAAACTTTTTGGGGATCGAACCCAGATCTTTTGCACAGTAGGCTAAATTCGATCCCCTACACTACTCAATTCCTTAGATTTTGGATGTCCTACTTACTGCTCACATAGTACTGGTACGTAGCGGGCCCGCGTCCGTGGAATTATATACCTCTAAAATCGGAAACACACTTAATTGTTTGCATACTTCCACAAAACATACAAACACCAAATTTTGCAGACTCGTTCGTCATGGGATGTGAGTAATGGGAAAATTCCGATATCACGAAAAAGGCGACATTTTTCATGTAAATGAAGTGTCGAAATTTTTCGTCGTTTCGAAATGCTGGTTTTTAGAGTAGTTCCGCACACCATAGAAACGTCATATTTTGTCAGGCAGTGAAGCTAGAAACATAGTTTATGATAGAGAAAAGAGCATTAAAATTCATTTCGTTTCGCGGCGCAAATCAAAAAAATGTGAAATTTGTAATGGCTGTATCTAGGATGTTGAAATTTCGAGGTGATGTTTATTCTGATGCGTAGTTTGCGAATCCGCCCTTAAACTTGAAAAAAAATAGTCATGTTCGGTGTCAGAAAGTGCTAGGAATGTTATAAGGGGGCGTCTATTTCTACACAACTTGTAGATATGGTGGAATCACGACATTGCGTTCAAGTGTGTAGAGTACAGCTCATGTGAGGCGAAAAATCCGAAATGTTGGAAAAGTCATCATCTTCGATTCAAAATGGCGTCTCAAAAATTTGTAACCATGAAAATTGTAAGTTGTGCTTTTGGTAGGTAAGCCAGGTTTCGCTATCTTATTAAGGACGTAGTTCAGTTTAAGTGAAGAAACAAATCATTGGAGAAGTCGCCATCTTGAATTCAAAATTGCCATATTTTTGAATTGAACTCATTTGGCCTCTTAGGTGGTATATTAAGTAGAATAGAACAAACAGAATTCAACGTAGTAAGTTAGCTTCGCGGTAAAGTGTCTGCTTTCTGAGTAGCAGGTCTGGGTTCGTATCCCCGCAGACCATATTTTATCTTGCATTTTTTTCTTATCACGTTGCTTCATTTTACCAAATAGTTTCTGTTGGCATTGCGTGAACAAAATATTTTCGTTATTACAGACAGACGGAAAGGATATATTTATACGCTAACTGTTGAGATGGTCTCGAAACTAGGCAGTATGTTCGTGTAAAGTTTCGAGACGATATTGAAGTATTTAAAATCAAACATATGTAGCTTTGGAAATGGAGCATCACCAGTGTCTCTATCGGAAGCAATGTTCGGGGGGGGGGGGGTATTACCCCGGGGGCACTGCTGATAACATTCTATTTGTTATTGTATTATAAACGTATTATTTTGATCTCGCCAGGGGCGCTCTGAGGAGGCAGTGTCCCCCAAAAAGAGTCTGAAAGAAACATTGGACATCATTTTCACGATATAGTGTCCATGCAAGACAACAATACATTTTGTCTCGCGACAACAGTGTCTGCTTCAAACCGGAAACGATTGCAAAATATCTCACTCCCCTTTTATGTTCCTCGTTAAGATACATGCGCATACCAAATTTGAAGTGAATACCACAAATGGAAAGTATAAAATATTAATTTTAAGGAAATACACACACATACAGGGACGTACGCAGGTGCTGGGTCCTGGGGGTCCGGACCACCACCGAAATTCCAACTTTTGTGTAAATTTAGCCTAATTTTTGGGACAAGTTTAGGAATTTCAATATAAAATACACTAATATTGAGTTTGGCCCTTCCCGAAATAAATTCCTGCGTACGCAACTTTGCACACACGCTCATACACGCACACACACACACACACACAAATGGGAACCTTTGAAAATTGTCTCGTCGGCAGCGTACATAATTTTTATATATAAGATACGTGGAAAAGTGCCCCTTTCTGATTTAATAGTTTTAGTTGCGGGTCCGGTTGGAATGAAATGCCGTATATAATAAAGTCAAGCTTATTTTCAATCAACTATGCTATAAAAATAAACTTTCAAAGAAAGAAAAAGTGAGAGAAAAACTTTTTGGGGATCGAACCCAGATCTTTTGCACAGTAGGCTAACGTCGTTCCCCTACACTACTCAATTCCTTAGATTTTGGATTTCCTACTTACTGCTCACATAGTACTGGTACGTAGCGGGCCCGCGTCCGTGGAATTATTATATACCTCTAAAATCGGAAACACACTTAATTGTTTGCATACTTCCACAAAACATACAAACACCAAATTTTGCAGACTTCTTCGTCATGGGATGTGAGTAATGGGAAAATTCCGATATCACGAAAAAGGCGAAATTTTTCATGTAAATGAAGTGTCGAAATTTTTCGTCGTTTCAAAATGCTGGTTTTTAGAGTAGTTCCGCACACCATAGAATCGTCATATTTTGTCGGCAGTGAAGCTAGGAACATAGTTTATGATAGAAAAAAGAGCATTAAAATTCGTTTTCGTTTCGCGGCACAAATCGAAAAAATGTGAAATTTGTAATGGCTGTATGTAGGACGTTGAAATTTCGAGGTGATGTTTATTCTGATGCGTAGTTTGCGAATCCGCCCTTAAACTTGAAAGAAATAGTCATGTTCGGTGTAAGATGGTGCTAGGAATGTTATAAGGGGGCGTCTAATTCTACACAACTTGTAGATATGGTGGAATCACGACATTGCGTTCAAGTGTGTAGAGTACAGCTCATGTGAGGGGAAAAATCCGACATGTTATAAAAGTCATCATCTTCAATTCAAAATGGCGTCTCAAAAATTTGTAACCATGAAAATTGTAAGTTGTGCTCTTGGTAGGTAAGCCAGGTTTCGGTATGTTATTAAGGACGTAGTTCAGTTTAAGTGAAGAAACAAATCATTGGAGAAGTCGCCATCTTGAATTCAAAATTGCCTTAATTTTGAATTGCTTTCATTTGGCCTCTTATGTGGTATATTGAGTAGAATAGAACAAACAGAATTTAACGTAGTAAGGTAGCTCCGCGGTAAAGTGTGTGCTTTCTCAGTAGCAGGTCTGGGTTCGAATCCCCGCAGACCATATTTTATCTTGCATTTTTTTCTTATCACGTTGCTTCATTTTACCAAATAGTTTCTGTTGGCATTGCGTGAACAAAATATTTTCGTTATTACAGACAGACGGAAAGGATATATTTATACGCTAACTGTTGAGATGGTCTCGAAACTAGGCAGTATGTTCGTGTAAAGTTTCGAGACGATACTGAAATATTTAAAATCAAACATATGTAGCTTTGGAAATGGAGCATCACCAGTGTCTCTATCGAAAGCAATGTTCGGGGGGGGGGTATTACCCCGGGGGCACTGCTGATAACATTCTATTTGTTATTGTATTATAAACGTATTATTTTGATCTCGCCAGGGGCGCTCTGAGGAGGCAGTGTCCCCCAAAAAGAGTCTGAAAGAAACATTGGACACCATTTTCACGATATAGTGTCCATGCAAGACAACAATACATTTTGTCTCGCGACAACAGTGTCTGCTTCAAACCGGAAACGATTGCAAAGTATCTCACTCCCCTTTTATGTTCCTCGTTAAGGTACATGCGTATACCAAATTTGAAGTGAATACCACAAATGGAAAGTATAAAATATTAATTTTAAGGAAATACACACACATACAGGGACGTACGCAGAGGGTGGGTCCTGGGGGTCCGGACCACCATCGAAATTCCAACTTTTGAGTAAATTTAGCCTAATTTTTGGGACAAGTTTAGGAATTTCAATATAAAGTACACTGATATTGAGTTTGGCCCTTCCCGAAATAAATTCCTGCGTACGCAACTGCGCACACACGCTCATACACGCACATACACACACACACAAATGGGCACCTTTGAAAATTGTCTCGTCGGCAGCGTACATAATTTTTATATATAAGATACGTGGAAAAGTGCCCCTTTCTGATTTAATAATTTTAGTTGCGGGTCCGGTTGGAATGAAATGCCGTATATAATAAAGTCAAGCTTTTTCTCAACCAAGCTTTTTTTCAATCACAAGCTTTTTTTCAATCAACTATAAAAATAAACTTTCAAAGAAAGAAAAAGTGAGAGAAAAACTTGTTGGGGATCGAACCCAGGTCTTTTACACAGTAGGCTCACGTCGTTCCCCTACACTACTCAATTCCTTAGATTTTGGATTTCCTACTTACTGCTCACATAGTACTAGTACGTAGCGGGCCCGCGTCCGTGGAATTATATACCTCTAAAATCGGAAACACACTTAATTGTTTGCATACTTCCACAAAACATACAAACACCAAATTTTGCAGACTTGTTCGTCATGGGATGTGAGCAATTGGAAAATTCCGATATCACGAAAAAGGCGACATTTTTCATGTAAATGAAGTGTCGAAATTTTTCGTCGTTTCGAAATGCTGGTTTTTATAGTATTTCCGCACACCATAGAAACGTCATATTTTGTCAGGCAGTGAAGCTAGAAACATAGTTTATGATAGAGAAAAGAGCATTAAAATTCGTTTTCGTTTCGCGGAGCAAATCGAAAAAATGTGAAATTTGTAATGGCTGTATCTAAGATGTTGAAATTTCGAGGTGATGTTTATTCTGATGCGTAGTTTGCGAATCCGCCCTTAAACTTGAAAGAAAATAGTCATGTTCGGTGTCAGAAAGTGCTAGGAATGTTATAAGGGGGCGTCTAATTCTCCACAACTTGTAGACATGGTGGAATCACGACATTGCGTTCTAGGGTGTAGAGTACTGCTCATGTGAGGGGAAAAATCCGACATGTTAAAAAAGTGATCATCTTCGATTCAAAATGGCGTCTCAAAAATTTGTAACCATGAAAATTGTAAGTTGTGCTCTTGGTAGGTAAGCCAGGTTTCGCTATGTTATTAAGGACGTAGTTCAGTTTAAGTGAAGAAACAAATCATTGGAGAAGTCGCCATCTTGAATTCAAAATTGCCATAATTTTGAATTGCTTTCATTTGGCCTCTTATGTGGTATATTGAGTAGAATAGAACAAACAGAATTTAACGTAGTAAGGTAGCTCCGCGGTAAAGTGTCTGCTTTCTGAGTAGCAGGTCTGGGTTCGAATCCCCGCAGACCATATATTATCTTGCATTTTTTTCTTATCACGTTGCTTCATTTTACCAAATAGTTTCTGTTGGCATTGCGTGAACAAAATATTTTCGTTATTACAGACAGACGGACAGGATATATTTATACGCTAACTGTTGAGATGGTCTCGAAACTAGGCAGTATGTTCGTGTAAAGTTTCGAGACGATACTGAAATATTTAAAATCAAACATATGTAGCTTTGGAAATGGAGCATCACCAGTGTCTCTATCGAAAGCAATGTTCGGGGGGGGGTATTACCCCGGGGGCACTGCTGATAACATTCTAATTGTTATTGTATTATAAACGTATTATTTTGATCTCGCCAGGGGCGCTCTGAGGAGGCAGTGTCCCCCAAAAAGAGTCTGAAAGAAACATTGGACATCATTTTCACGATATAGTGTCCATGCAAGACAACAATACATTTTGTCTCGCGACAACAGTGTCTGCTTCAAACCGGAAACGATTGCAAAATATCTCTCTCCCCTTTTATGTTCCTCGTTAAGGTACATGCGTATACCAAATATGAAGTGAATACCACAAATGGAAAGTATAAAATATTTATTTTGAAGGAAATACACACACATACAGGGACGTACGCAGAGGGTGGGTCCTGGGGGTCCGGACCACCACCGAAATTCCAACTTTTGAGTAAATTTAGCCTAATTTTTGGGACAAGTTTAGGAATTTCAATATAAAATACACTGATATTGAGTTTGGCCCTTCCCGAAATAAATTCCTGCGTACGCAACTGCGCACACACGCTCATACACGCACATACACATACACACAAATGGGCACCTTCGAAAATTGTCTCGTCGGCAGCGTACATAATTTTTATATATAAGATACGTGGAAAAGTGCCCCTTTCTGATTTAATAATTTTAGTTGCGGGTCCGGTTGGAATGAAATGCCGTATATAATAAAGTCAAGCTTATTTTCAATCAACTATGCTATAAAAATAAACTTTCAAAGAAAGGAAAAGTGAGAGAAAAACTTTTTGGGGATCGAACCCAGATCTTTTGCACAGTAGGCTAAATTCGTTCCCCTACACTACTCAATTCCTTAGATTTTGGATGTCCTACTTACTGCTCACATAGTACTGGTACGTAGCGGGCCCGCGTCCGTGGAATTATATACCTCTAAAATCGGAAACACACTTAATTGTTTGCATACTTCCACAAAACATACAAACACCAAATTTTGCAGACTCGTTCGTCATGGGATGTGAGTAATGGGAAAATTCCGATATCACGAAAAAGGCGACATTTTTCATGTAAATGAAGTGTCGAAATTTTTCGTCGTTTCGAAATGCTGGTTTTTAGAGTAGTTCCGCACACCATAGAAACGTCATATTTTGTCAGGCAGTGAAGCTAGAAACATAGTTTATGATAGAGAAAAGAGCATTAAAATTCATTTCGTTTCGCGGCGCAAATCAAAAAAATGTGAAATTTGTAATGGCTGTATCTAGGATGTTGAAATTTCGAGGTGATGTTTATTCTGATGCGTAGTTTGCGAATCCGCCCTTAAACTTGAAAAAAAATAGTCATGTTCGGTGTCAGAAAGTGCTAGGAATGTTATAAGGGGGCGTCTATTTCTACACAACTTGTAGATATGGTGGAATCACGACATTGCGTTCAAGTGTGTAGAGTACAGCTCATGTGAGGCGAAAAATCCGAAATGTTGGAAAAGTCATCATCTTCGATTCAAAATGGCGTCTCAAAAATTTGTAACCATGAAAATTGTAAGTTGTGCTTTTGGTAGGTAAGCCAGGTTTCGCTATCTTATTAAGGACGTAGTTCAGTTTAAGTGAAGAAACAAATCATTGGAGAAGTCGCCATCTTGAATTCAAAATTGCCATATTTTTGAATTGAACTCATTTGGCCTCTTAGGTGGTATATTAAGTAGAATAGAACAAACAGAATTCAACGTAGTAAGTTAGCTTCGCGGTAAAGTGTCTGCTTTCTGAGTAGCAGGTCTGGGTTCGTATCCCCACAGACCATATTTTATCTTGCATTTTTTTCTTATCACGTTGCTTCATTTTACCAAATAGTTTCTGTTGGCATTGCGTGAACAAAATATTTTCGTTATTACAGACAGACGGAAAGGATATATTTATACGCTAACTGTTGAGATGGTCTCGAAACTAGGCAGTATGTTCGTGTAAAGTTTCGAGACGATATTGAAGTATTTAAAATCAAACATATGTAGCTTTGGAAATGGAGCATCACCAGTGTCTCTATCGGAAGCAATGTTCGGGGGGGGGGGGTATTACCCCGGGGGCACTGCTGATAACATTCTATTTGTTATTGTATTATAAACGTATTATTTTGATCTCGCCAGGGGCGCTCTGAGGAGGCAGTGTCCCCCAAAAAGAGTCTGAAAGAAACATTGGACATCATTTTCACGATATAGTGTCCATGCAAGACAACAATACATTTTGTCTCGCGACAACAGTGTCTGCTTCAAACCGGAAACGATTGCAAAATATCTCACTCCCCTTTTATGTTCCTCGTTAAGATACATGCGCATACCAAATTTGAAGTGAATACCACAAATGGAAAGTATAAAATATTAATTTTAAGGAAATACACACACATACAGGGACGTACGCAGGTGCTGGGTCCTGGGGGTCCGGACCACCACCGAAATTCCAACTTTTGTGTAAATTTAGCCTAATTTTTGGGACAAGTTTAGGAATTTCAATATAAAATACACTAATATTGAGTTTGGCCCTTCCCGAAATAAATTCCTGCGTACGCAACTTTGCACACACGCTCATACACGCACACACACACACACACACAAATGGGAACCTTTGAAAATTGTCTCGTCGGCAGCGTACATAATTTTTATATATAAGATACGTGGAAAAGTGCCCCTTTCTGATTTAATAGTTTTAGTTGCGGGTCCGGTTGGAATGAAATGCCGTATATAATAAAGTCAAGCTTATTTTCAATCAACTATGCTATAAAAATAAACTTTCAAAGAAAGAAAAAGTGAGAGAAAAACTTTTTGGGGATCGAACCCAGATCTTTTGCACAGTAGGCTAACGTCGTTCCCCTACACTACTCAATTCCTTAGATTTTGGATTTCCTACTTACTGCTCACATAGTACTGGTACGTAGCGGGCCCGCGTCCGTGGAATTATTATATACCTCTAAAATCGGAAACAAACTTAATTGTTTGCATACTTCCACAAAACATACAAACACCAAATTTTGCAGACTTCTTCGTCATGGGATGTGAGTAATGGGAAAATTCCGATATCACGAAAAAGGCGAAATTTTTCATGTAAATGAAGTGTCGAAATTTTTCGTCGTTTCAAAATGCTGGTTTTTAGAGTAGTTCCGCACACCATAGAATCGTCATATTTTGTCGGCAGTGAAGCTAGGAACATAGTTTATGATAGAAAAAAGAGCATTAAAATTCGTTTTCGTTTCGCGGCACAAATCGAAAAAATGTGAAATTTGTAATGGCTGTATGTAGGACGTTGAAATTTCGAGGTGATGTTTATTCTGATGCGTAGTTTGCGAATCCGCCCTTAAACTTGAAAAAATAGTCATGTTCGGTGTAAGAAAGTGCTAGGAATGTTATAAGGGGGCGTCTAATTCTACAGAACTTGTAGATATTTTGGAATCACGAAATTGCGTTCAAGTGTGTAGATTACAGGGCATGTGAGGGGAAAAATGTGACATGTTGGAAAAGTCGCCATCTTCGATTCAAAATGGCGGCTCAAAAATTTGTAACCATAAAAATTGTAAGTTGTGCTCTTGGTAGGTAAGCCAGGTTTCGCTATGTTATTAAGGACGTAGTTCAGTTTAAGTGAAGAAACAAATCATTGGAGAAGTCGCCATCTTGAATGCAAAATTGCCATATTTTTGAACTGCCTTCATTTGGACTCTTATGTGGTATATTGGGGAGAATAAAACAAACAAAACTCAACGTAGTAAGTTAGCTCCGCGGTAAAGTGTCTGCTTTCTGAGTAGCAGGTCTGGGTTCGATTCCCCGCCGAACCTTCTTTCTTCTTACGTTTTTTTCTTATCACGTTGCTTCGTTTTATCAAAATAGTTTCTGTTGGCATTGCGTGAACAAAATATTTTCGTTATTACAGACACAGACGAAAAGAATATATTTATACACTAACTGTTGATATCGTCTCGAAACTAGGCAGTATGTTCGTGTGAAGCTTCGAGACGATACTCAACTATTTAGAAAGAAACATATGTAGGTTTAGAGATGGGGCAACACCAGTGTTTCTTTCAGAAACAATGTTCCTGAGGATCACAGTTAGTATTCCCAGGGGCACTGCTCATAGTATTCTATTTATTATTCTATTATACACGTATTATTTGGTCTCCTGCGTGGGCACTCTAAGAGCCCCAAGGAGGCAGTGTACCCCCCAAAAACATTTTGGAAAAAAACATTGAGCATCATTTCCACGATATAGTATACAGACGAGACAAAAATACATTTTGTCTCGCGAGGATAGTGTGTGCTTCGAACCGGAAATAATTGCAAACAATCTCCCTTTTTATACTGGTCGTTTAGATAGATGCGTATACCAAGTTTGAAGTCTATAGCACAACTGAAAAAGTATAAGATTATAACTTTTAAGGAAATACACAGACACACACACACACACACACACACACACACACACACATATATATATATATATATATATATATATATATATATATATATATATATATATATATATATATACGCACCTTTTCACAATTTTCTCGTTGGTAGCGTATATAGTTATAATATACGGGATACGTGGAAAAGTGCCTCTTTCGGTTCAGTAGTTTGTTTACAGGACCGGTTGGAGTGAAATGCGTTTTATAATAGACTCAACCTTATAGGCAAACAATATATGCTATGGAAATAAACTTTCAAAGAAAGAAAAGTGAGAAAAAGATTGTTAGGAATCGAACCCATGTCTCCTGTCCAGTAGGCTCACGTCAATCCCCTACACTACCGATTTCCTTAGATTTTCGACTTCGTTCTTACTGCTCACATGATACTGGTACGTTGCGGCCGGCATCTGTGCGGAATTATATACATCTAAAATCGGAAACACACTTAATTGTTTGCATACTTCCACAAAACATACAAACACCAAATTTTGCAGACTTTTTCGTCATGGGATGTGAGTAATGGGAAAATTCCGATATCACGAAAAAGGCGACATTTTCCATGTAAATGAAGTGTCGAAATTTTTCGTCGTTTCGAAATGCTGGTTTTTAGAGTAGTTCCGCACACCATAGAAACGTCATATTTTGTCAGGCAGTGAAGCTAGGAACATAGTTTATGATAGAAAAAAGAGCATTAAAATTCGTTTTCGTTTCGCGGCGCAAATCGAAAAAATGTGAAATTTGTAATGGCTGTATCTAGGATGTTGAAATTTCGAGGTGATGTTTATTCTGATGCGTAGTTTGCGAATCCGCCCTTAAACTTGAAAGAAAATAGTCATGTTCGGTGTCAGAAAGTGCTAGGAATGTTATAAGGGGGCGTCTAATTCTACACAACTTGTAGATATGGTGGAATCACGACATTGCGTTCAAGTGTGTAGAGTACAGCTCATGTGAGGGGAAAAATCCGACATGTTATAAAAGTCATCATCTTCGATTCAAAATGGCGTCTCAAAAATTTGTAACCATGAAAATTGTAAGTTGTGCTCTTGGTAGGTAAGCCAGGTTTCGGTATGTTATTAAGGACGTAGTTCAGTTTAAGTGAAGAAACAAATCATTGGAGAAGTCGCCATCTTGAATTCAAAATTGCCTTAATTTTGAATTGCTTTCATTTGGCCTCTTATGTGGTATATTGAGTAGAATAGAACAAACAGAATTTAACGTAGTAAGGTAGCTCCGCGGTAAAGTGTGTGCTTTCTCAGTAGCAGGTCTGGGTTCGAATCCCCGCAGACCATATTTTATCTTGCATTTTTTTCTTATCACGTTGCTTCATTTTACCAAATAGTTTCTGTTGGCATTGCGTGAACAAAATATTTTCGTTATTACAGACAGACGGAAAGGATATATTTATACGCTAACTAATGAGATGGTCTCGAAACTAGGCAGTATGTTCGTGTAAAGTTTCGAGACGATACTGAAATATTTAAAATCAAACATATGTAGCTTTGGAAATGGAGCATCACCAGTGTCTCTATCGAAAGCAATGTCCGGGGGGGGGTATTACCCCGGGGGCACTGCTGATAACATTCTATTTGTTATTGTATTATAAACGTATTATTTTGATCTCGCCAGGGGCGCTCTGAGGAGGCAGTGTCCCCCAAAAAGAGTCTGAAAGAAACATTGGACATCATTTTCACGATATAGTGTCCATGCAAGACAACAATACATTTTGTCTCGCGACAACAGTGTCTGCTTCAAACCGGAAACGATTGCAAAGTATCTCACTCCCCTTTTATGTTCCTCGTTAAGGTACATGCGTATACCAAATTTGAAGTGAATACCACAAATGGAAAGTATAAAATATTAATTTTAAGGAAATACACACACATACAGGGACGTACGCAGAGGGTGGGTCCTGGGGGTCCGGACCACCATCGAAATTCCAACTTTTGAGTAAATTTAGCCTAATTTTTGGGACAAGTTTAGGAATTTCAATATAAAGTACACTGATATTGAGTTTGGCCCTTCCCGAAATAAATTCCTGCGTACGCAACTGCGCACACACGCTCATACACGCACATACACACACACAAATGGGCACCTTTGAAAATTGTCTCGTCGGCAGCGTACATAATTTTTATATATAAGATACGTGGAAAAGTGCCCCTTTCTGTTTTAATAATTTTAGTTGCGGGTCCGGTTGGAATGAAATGCCGTATATAATAAAGTCAAGCTTTTTCTCAATCAAGCTTTTTTTCAATCACAAGCTTTTTTTCAATCAACTATAAAAATAAACTTTCAAAGAAAGAAAAAGTGAGAGAAAAACTTGTTGGGGATCGAACCCAGGTCTTTTACACAGTAGGCTCACGTCGTTCCCCTACACTACTCAATTCCTTAGATTTTGGATTTCCTACTTACTGCTCACATAGTACTAGTACGTAGCGGGCCCGCGTCCGTGGAATTATATACCTCTAAAATCGGAAACACACTTAATTGTTTGCATACTTCCACAAAACATACAAACACCAAATTTTGCAGACTTGTTCGTCATGGGATTTGAGCAATGGGAAAATTCCGATATCACGAAAAAGGCGACATTTTTCATGTAAATGAAGTGTCGAAATTTTTCGTCGTTTCGAAATGCTGGTTTTTAGAGTAGTTCCGCACACCATAGAAACGTCATATTTTGTCAGGCAGTGAAGCTAGAAACATAGTTTATGATAGAGAAAAGAGCATTAAAATTCGTTTTCGTTTCGCGGAGCAAATCGAAAAAATGTGAAATTTGTAATGGCTGTATCTAAGATGTTGAAATTTCGAGGTGATGTTTATTCTGATGCGTAGTTTGCGAATCTGCCCTTAAACTTGAAAGAAAATAGTCATGTTCGGTGTCAGAAAGTGCTAGGAATGTTATAAGGGGGCGTCTAATTCTCCACAACTTGTAGACATGGTGGAATCACGACATTGCGTTGAAGTGTGTAGAGTACTGCTCATGTGAGGGGAAAAATCCGACATGTTAAAAAAGTGATCATCTTCGATTCAAAATGGCGTCTCAAAAATTTGTAACCATGAAAATTGTAAGTTGTGCTCTTGGTAGGTAAGCCAGGTTTCGCTATGTTATTAAGGACGTAGTTCAGTTTAAGTGAAGAAACAAATCATTGGAGAAGTCGCCATCTTGAATTCAAAATTGCCATAATTTTGAATTGCTTTCATTTGGCCTCTTATGTGGTATATTGAGTAGAATAGAACAAACAGAATTTAACGTAGTAAGGTATCTCCGCGGTAAAGTGTCTGCTTTCTGAGTAGCAGGTCTGGGTTCGAATCCCCGCAGACCATATATTATCTTGCATTTTTTTCTTATCACGTTGCTTCATTTTACCAAATAGTTTCTTTTGGCATTGCGTGAACAAAATATTTTCGTTATTACAGACAGACGGACAGGATATATTTATACGCTAACTGTTGAGATGGTCTCGAAACTAGGCAGTATGTTCGTGTAAAGTTTCGAGACGATACTGAAATATTTAAAATCAAACATATGTAGCTTTGGAAATGGAGCATCACCAGTGTCTCTATCGAAAGCAATGTTCGGGGGGGGGGGTATTACCCCGGGGGCACTGCTGATAACATTCTAATTGTTATTGTATTATAAACGTATTATTTTGATCTCGCCAGGGGCGCTCTGAGGAGGCAGTGTCCCCCAAAAAGAGTCTGAAAGAAACATTGGACATCATTTTCACGATATAGTGTCCATGCAAGACAACAATACATTTTGTCTCGCGACAACAGTGTCTGCTTCAAACCGGAAACGATTGCAAAATATCTCTCTCCCCTTTTATGTTCCTCGTTAAGGCACATGCGTATACCAAATATGAAGTGAATACCACAAATGGAAAGTATAAAATATTTATTTTGAAGGAAATACAAACACATACAGGGACGTACGCAGAGGGTGGGTCCTGGGAGTCCGGACCACCACCGAAATTCCAACTTTTGAGTAAATTTAGCCTATTTTTTGGGACAAGTTTAGGAATTTCAATATAAAATACACTGATATTGAGTTTGGCCCTTCCCGAAATAAATTCCTGCGTACGCAACTGCGCACACACGCTCATACACGCACATACACACACACACAAATGGGCACCTTTGAAAATTGTCTCGTCGGCAGCGTACATAATTTTTATATATAAGATACGTGGAAAAGTGCCCCTTTCTGATTTAATAATTTTAGTTGCGGGTCCGGTTGGAATGAAATGCCGTATATAATAAAGTCAAGCTTATTTTCAATCAACTATGCTATAAAAATAAACTTTCAAAGAAAGGAAAAGTGAGAGAAAAACTTTTTGGGGATCGAACCCAGATCTTTTGCACAGTAGGCTAAAGTCGTTCCCCTACACTACTCAATTCCTTAGATTTTGGATGTCCTACTTACTGCTCACATAGTACTGGTACGTAGCGGGCCCGCGTCCGTGGAATTATTATATACCTCTAAAATCGGAAACACACTTAATTGTTTGCATACTTCCACAAAACATACAAACACCAAATTTTGCAGACTCGTTCGTCATGGGATGTGAGTAATGGGAAAATTCCGATATCACGAAAAAGGCGACATTTTTCATGTAAATGAAGTGTCGAAATTTTTCGTCGTTTCGAAATGCTGGTTTTTAGAGTAGTTCCGCACACCATAGAAACGTCATATTTTGTCAGGCAGTGAAGCTAGAAACATAGTTTATGATAGAAAAAAGAGCATTAAAATTCATTTCGTTTCGCGGCGCAAATCGAAAAAATGTGAAATTTGTAATGGCTGTATCTAGGATGTTGAAATTTCGAGGTGATGTTTATTCTGATGCGTAGTTTGCGAATCCGCCCTTAAACTTGAAAAAAAAATAGTCATGTTCGGTGTCAGAAAGTGCTAGGAATGTTATAAGGGGGCGTCTATTTCTACACAACTTGTAGATATGGTGGAATCACGACATTGCGTTCAAGTGTGTAGAGTACAGCTCATGTGAGGCGAAAAATCCGACATGTTGGAAAAGTCATCATCTTCGATTCAAAATGGCGTCTCAAAAATTTGTAACCATGAAAATTGTAAGTTGTGCTTTTGGTAGGTAAGCCAGGTTTCGCTATGTTATTAAGGACGTAGTTCAGTTTAAGTGAAGAAACAAATCATTGGAGAAGTCGCCATCTTGAATTCAAAATTGCCATAATTTTGAATTGCTTTCATTTGGCCTCTTATGTGGTATATTGAGTAGAATAGAACAAACAGAATTCAACGTAGTAAGTTAGCTCCGCGGTAAAGTGTCTGCTTTCTGAGTAGCAGGTCTCGGTTCGAATCCCCGCAGACCATATTTTATCTTGCATTTTTTTCTTATCACGTTGCTTCATTTTACCAAATAGTTTCTGTTGGCATTGCGTGAACAAAATATTTTCGTTATTACAGACAGACGGACAGGATATATTTATACGCTAACTGTTGAGATGGTCTCGAAACTAGGCAGTATGTTCGTGTAAAGTTTCGAGACGATACTGAAATATTTAAAATCAAACATATGTAGCTTTGGAAATGGAGCATCACCAGTGTCTCTATCGGAAGCAATGTTCGGGGGGGGGGGTATTACCCCGGGGGCACTGCTGATAACATTCTAATTGTTATTGTATTATAAACGTATTATTTTGATCTCGCCAGGGGCGCTCTGAGGAGGCAGTGTCCCCCAAAAAGAGTCTGAAAGAAACATTGGACATCATTTTCACGATATAGTGTCCATGCAAGACAACAATACATTTTGTCTCGCGACAACAGTGTCTGCTTCAAACCGGAAACGATTGCAAAATATCTCTCTCTCCTTTTATGTTCCTCGTTAAGATACATGCGTATACCAAATTTGAAGTGATTACCACAAATGGAAAGTATAAAATATTAATTTTAAGGAAATACACACACATACAGGGACGTACGCAGGGGGTGGGTCCTGGGGTCCGGACCACCACCGAAATTCCAACTTTTGAGTAAATTTAGCCTAATTTTTGGGACAAGTTTAGGAATTTCAATATAAAATACACTGATATTGAGTTTGGCCCTTCCCGAAATAAATTCCTGCGTATGCAACTGCGCACACACGCTCATACACGCACATACACACACACACAAATGGGCACCTTTGAAAATTGTCTCGTCGGCAGCGTACATAATTTTTATATATAAGATACGTGGAAAAGTGCCCCTTTCTGATTTAATAATTTTAGTTGCGGGTCCGGTTGGAATGAAATGCCGTATATAATAAAGTCAAGCTTATTTTCAATCAACTATGCTATAAAAATAAACTTTCAAAGATAGGAAAAGTGAGAGAAAAACTTTTTGGGGATCGAACCCAGATCTTTTGCACAGTAGGCTAAAGTCGTTCCCCTACACTACTCAATTCCTTAGATTTTGGATGTCCTACTTACTGCTCACATAGTACTGGTACGTAGCGGGCCCGCGTCCGTGGAATTATTATATACCTCTAAAATCGGAAACACACTTAATTGTTTGCATACTTCCACAAAACATACAAACACCAAATTTTGCAGACTCGTTCGTCATGGGATGTGAGTAATGGGAAAATTCCGATATCACGAAAAAGGCGACATTTTTCATGTAAATGAAGTGTCGAAATTTTTCGTCGTTTCGAAATGCTGGTTTTTAGAGTAGTTCCGCACACCATAGAAACGTCATATTTTGTCAGGCAGTGAAGCTAGAAACATAGTTTATGATAGAAAAAAGAGCATTAAAATTCATTTCGTTTCGCGGCGCAAATCGAAAAAATGTGAAATTTGTAATTGCTGTATCTAGGATGTTGAAATTTCGAGGTGATGTTTATTCTGATGCGTAGTTTGCGAATCCGCCCTTAAACTTGAAAAAAAAATAGTCATGTTCGGTGTCAGAAAGTGCTAGGAATGTTATAAGGGGGCGTCTATTTCTACACAACTTGTAGATATGGTGGAATCACGACATTGCGTTCAAGTGTGTAGAGTACAGCTCATGTGAGGCGAAAAATCCGACATGTTGGAAAAGTCATCATCTTCGATTCAAAATGGCGTCTCAAAAATTTGTAACCATGAAAATTGTAAGTTGTGCTTTTGGTAGGTAAGCCAGGTTTCGCTATGTTATTAAGGACGTAGTTCAGTTTAAGTGAAGAAACAAATCATTGGAGAAGTCGCCATCTTGAATTCAAAATTGCCATAATTTTGAATTGCTTTCATTTGGCCTCTTATGTGGTATATTGAGTAGAATAGAACAAACAGAATTCAACGTATTAAGTTAGCTCCGCGGTAAAGTGTGTGCTTTCTGAGTAGCAGGTCTCGGTTCGAATCCCCGCAGACCATATTTTATCTTGCATTTTTTTTCTTATCACGTTGCTTCATTTTACCAAATAGTTTCTGTTGGCATTGCGTGAACAAAATATTTTCGTTATTACAGACAGACGGACAGGATATATTTATACGCTAACTGTTGAGATGGTCTCGAAACTAGGCAGTATGTTCGTGTAAAGTTTCGAGACGATACTGAAATATTTAAAATCAAACATATGTAGCTTTGGAAATGGAGCATCACCAGTGTCTCTATCGGAAGCAATGTTCGGGGGGGGGGGGGTATTACCCCGGGGGCACTGCTGATAACATTCTATTTGTTATTGTATTATAAACGTATTATTTTGATCTCGCCAGGGGCGCTCTGAGGAGGCAGTGTCCCCCAAAAAGAGTCTGAAAGAAACATTGGACATCATTTTCACGATATAGTGTCCATGCAAGACAACAATACATTTTGTCTCGCGACAACAGTGTCTGCTTCAAACCGGAAACGATTGCAAAATATCTCTCTCTCCTTTTATGTTCCTCGTTAAGATACATGCGTATACCAAATTTGAAGTGATTACCACAAATGGAAAGTATAAAATATTAATTTTAAGGAAATACACACACATACAGGGACGTACGCAGGGGGTGGGTCCTGGGGTCCGGACCACCACCGAAATTCCAACTTTTGAGTAAATTTAGCCTAATTTTTGGGACAAGTTTAGGAATTTCAATATAAAATACACTGATATTGAGTTTGGCCCTTCCCGAAATAAATTCCTGCGTATGCAACTGCGCACACACGCTCATACACGCACATACACACACACACAAATGGGCACCTTTGAAAATTGTCTCGTCGGCAGCATACATAATTTTTATATATAAGATACGTGGAAAAGTGCCCCTTTCTGATTTAATAATTTTAGTTGCGGGTCCGGTTGGAATGAAATGCCGTATATAATAAAGTCAAGCTTATTTTCAATCAACTATGCTATAAAAATAAACTTTCAAAGAAAGGAAAAGTGAGAGAAAAACTTTTTGGGGATCGAACCCAGATCTTTTGCACAGTAGGCTAAAGTCGTTCCCCTACACTACTCAATTCCTTAGATTTTGGATGTCCTACTTACTGCTCACATAGTACTGGTACGTAGCGGGCCCGCGTCCGTGGAATTATTATATACCTCTAAAATCGGAAACACACTTAATTGTTTGCATACTTCCACAAAACATACAAACACCAAATTTTGCAGACTCGTTCGTCATGGGATGTGAGTAATGGGAAAATTCCGATATCACGAAAAAGGCGACATTTTTCATGTAAATGAAGTGTCGAAATTTTTCGTCGTTTCGAAATGCTGGTTTTTAGAGTAGTTCCGCACACCATAGAAACGTCATATTTTGTCAGGCAGTGAAGCTAGAAACATAGTTTATGATAGAAAAAAGAGCATTAAAATTCATTTCGTTTCGCGGCGCAAATCGAAAAAATGTGAAATTTGTAATGGCTGTATCTAGGATGTTGAAATTTCGAGGTGATGTTTATTCTGATGCGTAGTTTGCGAATCCGCCCTTAAACTTGAAAAAAAAAATAGTCATGTTCGGTGTCAGAAAGTGCTAGGAATGTTATAAGGGGGCGTCTATTTCTACACAACTTGTAGATATGGTGGAATCACGACATTGCGTTCAAGTGTGTAGAGTACAGCTCATGTGAGGCGAAAAATCCGACATGTTGGAAAAGTCATCATCTTCGATTCAAAATGGCGTCTCAAAAATTTGTAACCATGAAAATTGTAAGTTGTGCTTTTGGTAGGTAAGCCAGGTTTCGCTATCTTATTAAGGACGTAGTTCAGTTTAAGTGAAGAAACAAATCATTGGAGAAGTCGCCATCTTGAATTCAAAATTGCCATATTTTTGAATTGAACTCATTTGGCCTCTTATGTGGTATATTAAGTAGAATAGAACAAACAGAATTCAACGTAGTAAGTTAGCTTCGCGGTAAAGTGTCTGCTTTCTGAGTAGCAGGTCTGGGTTCGTATCCCCGCAGACCATATTTTATCTTGCATTTTTTTCTTATCACGTTGCTTCATTTTACCAAATAGTTTCTGTTGGCATTGCGTGAACAAAATATTTTCGTTATTACAGACAGACGGAAAGGATATATTTATACGCTAACTGTTGAGATGGTCTCGAAACTAGGCAGTATGTTCGTGTAAAGTTTCGAGACGATACTGAAGTATTTAAAATCAAACATATGTAGCTTTGGAAATGGAGCATCACCAGTGTCTCTATCGGAAGCAATGTTCGGGGGGGGTATTACCCCGGGGGCACTGCTGATAACATTCTATTTGTTATTGTATTATAAACGTATTATTTTGATCTCGCCAGGGGCGCTCTGAGGAGGCAGTGTCCCCCAAAAAGAGTCTGAAAGAAACATTGGACATCATTTTCACGATATAGTGTCCATGCAAGACAACAATACATTTTGTCTCGCGACAACAGTGTCTGCTTCAAACCGGAAACGATTGCAAAATATCTCACTCCCCTTTTATGTTCCTCGTTAAGATACATGCGCATACCAAATTTGAAGTGAATACCACAAATGGAAAGTATAAAATATTAATTTTAAGGAAATACACACACATACAGGGACGTACGCAGGTGCTGGGTCCTGGGGGTCCGGACCACCACCGAAATTCCAACTTTTGAGTAAATTTAGCCTAATTTTTGGGACAAGTTTAGGAATATCAATATAAAATACACTAATATTGAGTTTGGCCCTTCCCGAAATAAATTCCTGCGTACGCAACTTTGCACACACGCTCATACACGCACACACACACACACACAAATGGGAACCTTTGAAAATTGTCTCGTCGGCAGCGTACATAATTTTTATATATAAGATACGTGGAAAAGTGCCCCTTTCGATTTAATAGTTTTAGTTGCGGGTCCGGTTGGAATGAAATGCCGTATATAATAAAGTCAAGCTTATTTTCAATCAACTATGCTATAAAAATAAACTTTCAAAGAAAGAAAAAGTGAGAGAAAAACTTGTTGGGGATCGAACCTAGTTCTTTTACACAGTAGGCTCACGTCGTTCCCCTACACTACTCAATTCCTTAGATTTTGGATTTCCTACTTACTGCTCACATAGTACAAGTACATAGCGGGCCCTCGTCCGTGGAATTATATACCTCTAAAATCGGAAACACACTTAATTGTTTGCATACTTCCACAAAACATACAAACACCAAATTTTGCAGACTTGTTCGTCATGGGATGTGAGCAATGGGAAAATTCCGATATCACGAAAAAGGCGACATTTTTCATGTAAATGAAGTGTCGAAATTTTTCGTCGTTTCGAAATGCTGGTTTTTAGAGTAGTTCCGCACACCATAGAAACGTCATATTTTGTCAGGCAGTGAAGCTAGAAACAAAGTTTATGATAGAGAAAAGAGCATTAAAATTCGTTTTCGTTTCGCGGCGCAAATCGAAAAAATGTGAAATTTGTAATGGCTGTATCTAAGATGTTGAAATTTCGAGGTGATGTTTATTCTGATGCGTAGTTTGCGAATCCGCCCTTAAACTTGAAAGAAAATAGTCATGTTCGGTGTCAGAAAGTGCTAGGAATGTTATAAGGGGGCGTCTAATTCTCCACAACTTGTAGACATGGTGGAATCACGACATTGCGTTCTAGGGTGTAGAGTACTGCTCATGTGAGGGGAAAAATCCGACATGTTAAAAAAGTGATCATCTTCGATTCAAAATGGCGTCTCAAAAATTTGTAACCATGAAAATTGTAAGTTGTGCTCTTGGTAGGTAAGCCAGGTTTCGCTATGTTATTAAGGACGTAGTTAAGTTTAAGTGAAGAAACAAATCATTGGAGAAGTCGCCATCTTGAATTCAAAATTGCCATAATTTTGAATTGCTTTCATTTGGCCTCTTATGTGGTATATTGAGTAGAATAGAACAAACAGAATTTAACGTAGTAAGGTAGCTCCGCGGTAAAGTGTCTGCTTTCTGAGTAGCAGGTCTGGGTTCGAATCCCCGCAGACCATATATTATCTTGCATTTTTTTCTTATCACGTTGCTTCATTTTACCAAATAGTTTCTGTTGGCATTGCGTGAACAAAATATTTTCGTTATTACAGACAGACGGACAGGATATATTTATACGCTAACTGTTGAGATGGTCTCGAAACTAGGCAGTATGTTCGTGTAAAGTTTCGAGACGATACTGAAATATTTAAAATCAAACATATGTAGCTTTGGAAATGGAGCATCACCAGTGTCTCTATCGAAAGCAATGTTCGGGGGGGTATTACCCCGGAGGCACTGCTGATAACATTCTATTTGTTATTGTATTATAAACGTATTATTTTGATCTCGCGAGGGGCGCTCTGAGGAGGCAGTGTCCCCCAAAAAGAGTCTGAAAGAAACATTGGACATCATTTTCACGATATAGTGTCCATGCAAGACAACAATACATTTTGTCTCACGACAACAGTGTCTGCTTCAAACCGGAAACGATTGCAAAGTATCTCTCTCCCCTTTTATGTTCCTCGTTAAGGTACACTTATGTCCAAAATTGTTGTCGCATGTCTTTAGAAATTACATAAATAGAAATAACTCTCTTCCTTGTGATAGAAAATGTCACATTTCTTCTTGGAAATAAGCAGAAAAACAAAACACATATTTCCAAAAAATATTTCAATAAAAAATTAAGAAATAAGCAAGTTATAATTAAAAAAAAAGAAATCTCCGAAACTTTCATCGAAAAATTCTAAGTTCCATTTTCGTAAACGTGGCAAACGCGCAGCGAAATTTACAAAGAGGGAGGTAATTTTATGCTTTGTTAGAAATACAACGCAAATCTGTCATAAGGTTAGTTACTATACATGTGGCACAGCTCTAACAATCATTGCTATTAAGCATTTTACATTTAAACAAAGGACTAAATAGAAATAAGCTACAAAATGTGCGAAGCGATCAGGCATTTTGTGTTAGTGATTTCGTTACATGCATCTGCCAAGGTGCAACCCTTACCGTGCCTTCGTAGAGTAGTTGGTTAAAGCTTCTTCTTTACATACTTTTTTTTTCCACGATCATCACTTCGAATCCCATACCCTATAGTAACTTGCTTTTTCTTTTTTCTTTTTTTTTAAGGAAAGCTTGATTCTGTGAATTCCTTAAGAAACAAGGTTTTGTTCTAATAATGCTCGTTAGTATTATTCTCTTCATTCTAGTTTATTTGAATATTTCCAAATAATATAAATTATATCTTTAAAAACATTAAAACTGTCAAGAATTTTATGAAAAGCGGAAGCTTCATTTATAATCATTTTCATAACCGAAATGAGAAACTTACAAATAGTGGAATTTTAATTAATATATGACTAAAATTTCATAATACAGTAATTAAATAAAACATTTACTCCGCATAGTTTCTGCAAGTGATATGCAGGTAATAGACAGAAATAATGAACGTAAACTATTAGATATTGATTAAAAATTAGTAGGGATAGTTCTAAAGCCAAGTAGAAAATTCTCTCTGTTTCATGAAAATAATGAACATTTTACAAAAATAATGGTATTTTTGCTACATCGGAAATTTGTTTAGTAAATAAATAAATAAATAAAATACAATTATATAATTCAACCACTTTTACTCGATAACTTGAAGAGAAACTGTGTCGGCCGCGATCCTTCGG
Organism: Thermobia domestica; assembly: GCF_964235325.1. Classification (NCBI taxonomy): domain Eukaryota; kingdom Metazoa; phylum Arthropoda; class Insecta; order Zygentoma; family Lepismatidae; genus Thermobia; species Thermobia domestica. The sequence goes on along the minus strand of NC_137458.1, from coordinate 262,513,434 downwards.
TTTTCTTCGTAGCACACGAAGGGACACCAAGTTGATCCGAACCAAGGGAAAGGGCGTAGAAAGAAATAGTGGCACGCTACAGAACGGCATGATATGTGTGAATGATCACGGCAGTGACACGGACGGATCATGGCAGGGGAATGACATGGGCATGATACACTATGTGTGAATTGATCTTTAACTTAAAACTGGCACATTCAGTGCACGAGGGAGTCAAGTTCACTTTTGATATTTTAGACATGTTTTATCTTTAAGATCTCTACTTGAATCTCCTTTCAGAGCGCATAAGGTTCAAAGATTCATGTTCAGAAATTGTTAAAAATGCAAAGTATGTCTGTCATAATGTTAGTTACTATACATATGGAATAGCTCTAATAATGATATTAAGCATTTTACACGTAAACAAAGGAATAAATAGAAATAAGCTACAAAATATGCGAAACGATCATGCATTTTGTGTTAGTGGCTTTCTTATATGCGTCTGCAAAGTAGTCCGGTTTTAACTTACTTTTGTAGAATAGTTACTTAGCGCTTGCTCTTTATACTTTATTTTTCCATAACCATCAGTACAAATCACATACCCTACAGTCATTTTTTTCTTTTTTTTTTAAGAAACGCTTGTTCTCTCTATTCGTTATAGTGTTTTCCAACAAGTAGTAGGGTGATTTGTGAAAGCATGATTTAGTGCCCCCCATTTTTTTCGATGATCATTATTTCCAGCTCCGTACCTACAGTATTTTTAAAATTTTGTTCGCGAGATTTCGTTATACAGCTCTCTTCTATTAATAAAAGGTGTTTGATATTATTATTCTTATGTTAGTAATTTAAATATGGGCAAACAATTCAAATTTTTGCCTTTAAACGTGTTAAAATTATCAAGAGTTTTACAAAAAGTCGCAGCTTCATTGTCATAACGCGATTGATTGATTTTTTGAGTTTTACGTCCCGTTCAGCAGCGAGGCTATATGAGACGTGGACCTACTGATTAACGTGGAATCCGAACCACATGAGCTCCCGCCGGGAATCGAACCCGGGTCTCCCACGCCAAAGGCGCGTATGTCATGACGCGAAAATGAAACTTTAATAAAACTTAATCAACATATCATTAATTTTAATAAAACAATACTTTCGTTTTTTTTATCACGAAGGGGCTAAACCATGGCTATACAAAGGATGGCCAAGAATTTCGCATGTGGGTCATACTCCATTATTGGGACAAGTGTTATCTTACTTTTCAAAAGGAGTTTATAAACAAAATTTAATCTGCCTATTTTAAGAGTTTGGGAATATACTATATTTTTATCACAAATTTGGAGCCGATTTCTCCCTTAGGATGCCGATTCTAATGAAAGCAATATGATAAAAAAGAAAACTGATTCGACTATCTTCGAAGCCATTATCAGTGATAAAAGTGATGAGTACAAACTATTTCTCCCGGGGGAGAATTTCAATACACAGGGTAAAAGTAGCACTCCAAAAGTACTGTTTTTTTCGGAAGTTTGGACGAGGGTGGTAAGAATTTTATTGGTCCCAGGAGAAAATGTGCCCCTGTGCTACCCCCTGAAATCATCAGTACGTGGTTATGAGGCAATCAACATCAACTTAATTTTTACAAATTGCCATTTCTCCTTTTAGAAGCCAAGCTATCCTAAACGCTGGAATAAGTCTTCACTTACTTCATTGACGAATTTATATCAGTAGATTCAAGTCCCTAATGACGGACTTGCAGGATACACTATTTTATCATGTATTTTGAATCTCTTTCTGCTTTAGAATATATATTTTGGCGACAGTGAGGTGGTGAAATCACGACTCTAGCCAAATGATTTGGCGTGGGAGACCTGGATTCGATTCCCGGAGGGAGCTCATGTATTTCGGTTTCCACATTAATCAGTAGATCGCGTCTCATATAGCCTCGCTGTTGAAAGGGACTTTAAACTCAAAATCAACTCAACTCTAGCCAAGTGATTCTGATTTTCAAAAATTCGTTTTACATAGTTCAGCGTTTACCTGTGATCAGGAGACAGAAAACTTCGATTCATATTTATATGTTGAGAAAGTATTATACAAATTACCTTTATACCTTTTCCTGTAGATGCTGAATATTCGAAAACTCGATTACACGGAACCATTTATTTTAGTGAGGAGTTTATATATCAAACTTCATCTATATAACATGAGGAACTTTGGAGATACTTTATTTATAGGCTAAATTTTAAAATTCCATTTCCCCCGTAGGATGCAAATTTTAACAAAACATTGACAAGACGACATTACTAATTATGTTGAGAAAACCATTTAAATAAACTAAAAAATGAACTAACCACCCCTTTTCGTATAATTTGTTTATATGTGTTATCGAGATGTATTTAATAAACTAGCAATCGTGGTGCAATCAATTAGTGTGCTCTCACTAAATGTTCACGTTTGGTGATGATCAGCAGTTCAAATCCAGCATACTAGTTTTTTTTTTTTATTTATTATTATGTTCGCACTTTGTTAGTGATATTTTGTTAAACAACTCTCTTTTAATCCAGCGTGGAAGGCCCGGGTTCGATTCCCTTTGGGAGCTCATGTGGTTCGGATTTCACGTTAATCAGTAGGTCCACGTCTTATATGGTCTCGCTGCTGAACGGGACGTTAAACTCAACTCAACAATCTCTTTTAATCCAAAAAAATATTTCTCAATATTACTAATTTAATGCTATTCAATTTGAATATCTGCATAAAGTATAATTCAAACTTCTATATTTATCAAATATTACAATTATCAAGATTTCAATAAAAAGAAGGAACTTGATTGTCACAACCTGAAAATGAAACTTTAATAAAAGTTTAGTCAACATACCCGCAACTTTAATAAAACATTACTTTCCTATTTATTATGCATCATGTAGTGCTAACTATATTTGTTGTATAATTTTGCAATACAAATTAATTTAAATATTCTAGGAAAAGTAACTACATTTGTTATGTCCTTTTGTACACAATGCTGTGATAAATCGTTACATTACTACATAAACAAGTATGAAAGTATCAAAATTATTTTATCGAAAATTTCTTCTAATTCAATGCAGAATATTTTAAAATCATCATTCAATGTTTTGTTGCATAAAAATGACCATAATAGGATTGCTTTTTTTGTTTACTCTACATATGCACTGCAAGTTATACGTAAATGTAGTTGAAATAATTAATATAATATAAAAATATATATCAATTGGCGATTTAAAAAAGTGTTGGTCAATATGAAGATCTACAAGTATCATTTTATGCGAAGTTGTCTAATATATATGTGAAATTAAAATTAAATATTTTTAAAGACAGTACTCCAAGTTAATTTGTTTGATTGTAAATGTAATATTAAAAAAAAGCGCTTAATACTCTTTGATGAGAGTGAAAAGGTGACGTAAATAAGTTTTCGGTTTGATGGCTGATCTTGAGTTTGTCGTCTCTTTGAGCACTGAGGCTATATGAGACGTAGATCTACAGCTTAAAGTGGGTTCCGAAACACATGCGCTCTCACCGGGAATCCGAACTGGATCTTTTGCGTCGAAAAGGCGTACGTGAACCTTATAATCACGAAGTAACAGTTTTCACTTCAAGGAGAAATCCCAATCGGAGGTGACTTGAAAGAGTTTATTTCGGAAGAAAGATTAAATATTTGCATGAACTTCAGAATGGTTAACTTTTTTAGGTCTGAAAAACCAATTTAGTTGCGTTTGAACTTTTGGAAATGTCATTTTGAAGGTACCGGTAGATAGAGTCTTGAGTGTGTGTGTTTCATAATGTATTTTACAGTGACCTTATTGTTTCTCATAGCCATTCTCTGAAATGAAGTTTTTAAAGTGGCAATTTTAGTCGAAATTTTTTATTTTAAGGTACCGTATATGTATGAAATTAAGTTAGAAATCCCCCTTCAGTAGTGTTTGAAGGATTGATCTTAAACGCTTCATACTTAACACGTTATCTTTCACCCAGTGCTTCTTCCGGACAAGCTCTGACAGTGCCTTCCCCCCCCTACCGTAATACTGACAAGGAGAAGGCAGAGTTTGGTAAGTGAACTTCGGAGCCATTTTCTTGGGGTGGGTGGGAGGGGGTAGTGCACATTTAAAGAGTTAATATTACAAACTGGGAGAGCGCAATGGCCAAAAATAACGGAGAAAAACCGTCTTAAAGTTTTGTACTCGCCGCATATATCGTGCGACGTACGAATTTACCAATTGACGGTGTGGCAGAGTGAGTAAAAAGTGTAACTCGTGTATGAAGTATCCCGGGTTCGATTCCTGTTCGAGTCACACATCTCTTTTTTTTTCTTCAACCAATAAAGTAGGCATTTGTAATTATAAGTAAAATATTAATTCATCGTAAGTTTATAATGAATAAAACAATATAAATTTTCAAATCACTTGTAAAATCTTTCAATGTTCCATGTTAACTGGCAAACCAAATTTAATCTACTCCGTAAATATACTGATATCACGAGTTATATTATGGTTACGACCAGTGGCGTATTTGCGATTTTATTTCGGGGGGGGGGGGGGCTTTGCCAACTTTAGTCCTGGAAATGTGAAAATTCTTCAAGATATTTAATTTACTTATATATAGTAAATAATATTTCAGGGGGCTTAAGCCCGGAAGCGCTCCCTTAAATACGCCACTGGTTACGACAATCGTTGTGTAATAAATGTTCTTGACGCTTCGTGTCTACATCTGTTGACAATGTACGAATTACAAAGGAGTTGAGGGGAAAATCCCCTTTGCTAATACTGGATGTTGCTATAACCAAAGGAGATTTCCTCCTCATTCCCCTTGTAATTCGCACACTGTCTACAGATGTAAACACGAAGCATCAAGAACATTTTTTACACAACGACTGCGGTAACAATAATATTTACGGAATAGATTAAATTTTGTTTCTACCGTAGTTAAAATGGAACATTGAAAGATTTTACAAGTCATTTGAAAATTTCTAATGTTTTATTCATTATAAACATATAATGAATTAATATTTTGCTTATGGCTACTTTATTGGTTGAAGCAAAAAAAAATGTATGACTCGAACAGGAGTTGAATTCGGAACCCTTTACGCATGAGTCAAAGATTTTTTCACTTTGCCACGCCTACACTTGGTAAATGTGTGTGTCGTACAATATATGCAGCGAGAATAGAAAACTTTAAGATGGTTTATCTCCGTTATTTTTGGACATTGCGCTCTCCCAGTTTGCAATATTAATTCTTTAAATATGCACTAACAACTCGCAAAAAGTGGCCCCGAAGTTCACTTACCAAAGTCTGCCTTCTCCTTGTTAGTGCCCCACCCCCCGGAACATAAATTCTGAAAGAAACAGTGCTTTCACCGAATACTGATTTTTGTTTCTAATCTTGTAGACATATCTGCTGAGATGGTAGTCATAATTTACGTTTTAGCAAATATTTCTGAATTTCGTTCAGACAAAGGATGACTTCAAATCTATACTTCGTACACATTATGGATTACAGGGGATACCTAGTACTTTGCTGTACTATGTAAGGTATGCCGAACAATTGTTCGTAAGGAGAGTGCACAAGAAAGTAAAAAAGCAGTGTCATCTTTAGATATTTATTCAAAACTTTCAATTGAAAAATAATTCGTTGAGCATTGAGACAATTTTAAACAAATTCAAAATACTTTGATGGATTCCTAATTGTAATTCTTAATTCAGAAAACTGAGGACGTCTATATTCTAAGTGACGAAAATACCAGTTTCTTGTCTAACGAGTTAATTGGCTTCCTAGCGTAATTCTTTATTTCTTTTCTGTACACGAAAATACATAGATTAATACCTATGATATTAATCAAAGAAACTTCTTTCTGACGTAACAAGCAATTATTATAACCACACTTATTTCTAATTTAATATGATGTATAACTCTTGTTATAGATGTTATATCAGCTTGAGAGTTTATATACTGTAAAAGTTATAGGAAGAGAATCCTTAGCTATCTGATGATTAGGCTGCTCTAGAGTGTATTAACTGCTAAGGAGTGTGGGATTAAGCATTGTTCTATTGTTAAATTATTATTTATTACTTAACACTATTTTGAAGAGGGAACATAATTAAATTAACTCTCGCATCATCATAGGTATTCTGCCTTTATTGGCAGGTCACTTGCCGCAGCTGAGAAGCTTCCATGCTCCACGGTCCTCCGCTAACCTTTTCGTCTTCGCGTATGATCTTTCTGTTTTAATATCATCCATTAATTGTAGTCTCCTTCGCCCCCTCCCTCTCTTTCCCGCCACCATACCCTCTAGGATGTCCCTCATGATACAATCTCTTCTTAAGCAATGTCCCAACCAGTTTCTCTTCCTCTTCCTAATAATACCTAAAAGAGTTCTTTTCTCACCCACCATTTCTAACACTCTCTCATTCGTTTTCCGGTCGACCCAACTAATTCTTTCCATTCTTCTCCACACCCACATTTCGAAGGCTTCCAGTCGATTTTCGTCACCCTTACGCAATGTCCACGTTTCCGCCCCATACAGCACAACACTCCACACGAAGCATTTTATGAGTCTTTTTCTCAACTCTTTGTTCAAGGTCCCACAAAACAGACTTTTCTTTCTTTTAAAGGCTTCTTTCGCCATTCATATCCTTGCTTTTATTTCACGTTCGCATTTCATGTCATTACTAATAATACTACCCAGGTATCGAAAACTATTCACTTGTTCTATTTTCTCCCCTCCTACTTTTATATTTGACACAGACCCCTTCGTTCCAATGACCATGGCTTTTGTCTTTCTAACATTTATTTTCATCCCATATTCTTCAAAGGCCTTTCTCATTTTTTCTAACATTTTATTGATTTTCTTTTCAGATTCTGCAACAAGCGCCATATCGTCTGTAAATCTTATACATCTAATCATTCTACCTCCTACCGAAATGCCATCATCATCATGTAGGCTCTTTTTCACTATCTCTTCTAGATAGACATTAAATAGTGTTGGCGAGAGGCAGCATCCTTTTCGAACTCCCCTTGCAACTGCACTCTCTTCCGTCAGTTCTTCCCCTATCCTAACACTTACTTGTTGGTTCATGTATAAGTTTCTTATTAGTCTTCTATCTTTCCATTCCAACCCTATCTTTGTTAGAACTCCCAACAACAATTCCCAATTCACGCGGTCAAAAGCCTTTTCTAGATCAATAAATACAACATACACCTCTTTCCCTTTTTCTATAAATCTTTCACCGATTACCCTTAATAATCCAATAACTCTCGCAGAAAATAATAAATATTTTACAAAAACAATTGTTCCAAAAACTTTATCACATGAATGGTAACTAATGAATGTAGGTGTGCAGTTAGCACTGGCGCTTCAAAATCAGGGATCTCCGTGTTTCAATTAAATGTATGCCTTCTTGTCTAGAGATTCTCCATCCCATTACGCGGAGGCAGGGATACATATTTTTAATATATAGGCCATGGCTGAATTAATAAATATTCTGTTCATTTTTTGTTAATGTTTCAGTGAAGCTGGGTCTTTTGGGCTATCAATTTTATCTAAAATCTGTTAAATAAATAAAACACATAACGCAATCACCATAATTTGATCCCACATTGAATACAAGAGTGATGTCAAAACATACTCTTACAAAACATTATACAGCTCAATGAAGACAGTAAATATAAATTATTTATTCTAAATGAACGTTTAAAATAAATGTGAATACCATATTGTATGCATACTGATAATCAAATAATTTCCCTAATTCAGAGATTCAGTTATTCAGATAAGATTGAATACTAGCATGTGCAATCCTTCTAGTTAGTGGTTTTATACAGGGTGTTTCAAAACAACACCGACAAAATATTTGGGATGTGATTAATGACACCAAGGTAATACAAAAAGTATAGACCAGTCTGGGTGCACAAATGCTCCCTTTCGGAGTTATAGTTTGTCAAAAATATGAAAAATGAACTTCAAAGGTCCATAGGTCCAAAACTATGGCACCTACCGTGGTCGGGTCAAGACTTCACTTAGGAACTATATGTGCTCTCTCCAAATATCAAACTTTCACAATCCTGTGGTACTTTCGCAACAATTTTTATAGAGGTAGTTGGTGAGTACTTCAAATTACGTATATGCCTTTAGCCAAACTCCCTCTATAGAAATTGTTGCGAGAGTACCTTAAGATTCTGAAACATGCATTTTTGGATAACGCACATATTAGTTTCTAAGTGAAATCTTGACGCGACTACGGTAGGTCCCATAGTTTTGGACCTATGGGTATTTAAAATTCTCTCTCTCTCTTTTTTTTCTTTTTTTTCATGTTTAAGGCAGCCTATAACTCCGAAAGGAAACATTTCTGAATCCAGGTTGGTCCATATTTTTTGTCTTGTCTTGGTTCAGGAATCACCTCCCAAACGTTATCGGTGTTGTTTTGAAACATTCTGTATATTTGATACCAAATAATAGGTATGGTTCAGAAGTATAAAAAAGATAATAATCAAAATTCAGTAAGGTTTATCAAATTTGCTTTGGAAACACGCGAAAATCTAGTTAAGAATTTCAAAGGTACTTTAAGAAATTTATCCCAATTTAGAGATACGAATCCACTTTATTTTAATAGCGTGGAGGACTCGGATTCGATTCCCGGTGGGAGCTCAAGTGGTTCGGATTCGACGTGAGTTACATGTGCGTGGGTTTTCTCGGGGTTCTCCCGTTTCCTCCCACTTTCTTCATTCCACCATTTCATTCATTACTCATCATCACCGTCTCCATTAGCCTAACCGGCATAACCGTGGAACGTAAAACTCAAAAATTTCATTTTTTTCCACGTGAGTTAGTAGGTCCACGTATAATATAGCCTCGCTGCTGAACGGGACGTTAAACTCAAAGTCAACTCAACGCAACTTCATTTCAAGTTTGGTTATGAATACGAATTTGCTTTAAATCACTTACAAAGAAAATACAATTTTCGACTATTGCATTTTCTTTTTTATCAGTCAATAATGAAGTCATATGTTTTCAATGCAAGAGACGTCTTCTTAATAATGCCAAACAATGGTAGTAATTAGGTATCTCTCTTGTATATAATTTTTAATTACGAAGGAATGTTACGTATGAAATTTTGGCGGCTTGGCAGCAATTGTGCAAGGAATTGGGAGGCGTAACCGCTAGTGAGAGGCTAGGGCAGAGGTAGCATTTCGGCTTTACGTACTGAGGGTTGCAAGATCGAAACCCACTCAAAGAAAAATTTATTTTTTAAAAATATATTTCGATGATTGCATCACAATTGTTTCTGCATGCTTAATCACATATTCACATAACATTTTATGGATGAAATGTAGCCCTTAAAAGGGCTGTTTGAAACTAAACACGTTCTTAATATGATGTCCAGTGACCACCTGCTTCAACAACCGCTAACATTCGACGAGGCATTCTTTCTATCATTCGACGGACATAGCCCGTGCCATTCGTAGCAAGATCCTCCCAAGCATTAACGACCGAATCCCAGAGTTCATTGGAAGTTCTAGGAATTTCATGAGCCCATTACTCCCTCAAACACCTCTTTACCTCTGCCCAGACATTTTCTATTGGGTTAAGATCGGCTCCGCGTGGATTGATTACCTCTACATCATTTTGCTCTGCCAGCCACTCTTGGACAACTCGTGACATATGGACAGGTGACCGATCGTGTTGAAAGTGGATTGCTCAGGATAACGTTCGCGAACAGATGGCAGCATAATATTCTCCAAGATGAACTTATACTGCGCACCTGTAAGACGCCCATCAATCCTGTGAAGATATCCAAATCCATCTGCAGAGATCCAGCCCCAGACAGCCACTGATATGCGTCCGCTGGAACGCTTGTGCCATATGTATCGAGGATCGAACCTGGAACCTCTCTCACGAAAGACACAGACTGGTCCATCATTTGCAGAAGAAAATATACATTCATCGCTGAAAATGGAACTTGTCCAGTTTTCCTCTGCAAATTGACATCGTCGTCTGATGTGTTCCGCAGAAAGAAATCCCTTAATGGCTGCACGCCGAGCGAAGAGATTAGCCTCCCTGAGTCGCCTAATAGCAGTTTGACGTGATCCAGGAAAGTCAGCGGCTTGTCGCAGTTGACGCGAATTTGAATGGGAAGTTTCCTTGGCTTGTTCAACCAGACGACGGTCTTGCTCGTTTGTAGTAACTCGCCGTCTCCCATTACTACGACGACGAATTGTTTCCCCGGTAACACGATATCTGTGTGCCCACCGCTGACCTGTTCTAGGGTGAATGCCTACATGTTCCGCGGCTTGCTTAGCGCTGTAACCTTCGTCAAGAAGCGTTATGAAACGAATTCTTGCTTCCTCCATGACGCCTACCACTCAAATGTAAGCGAATGTCTATCTAAAAGAAGTCCCATGTATTACGTGGCATTTACTAGACACGAACTCCCTTTTATCGAATTTTGATTGGTTGTCAATATCAGATATTTGATAGAGTGAATTGAGTCCTTACTTAATAGCCCTACAGTATCACACGAAACACAGCCAAAGGCGTTTTCTTTCAGCTTTACCTTTGAATGTGCATAATGTAACTTGTATTCTCTAGGCGTTTCAATAACCAAACACACTTAACTTCAGAACTAGTAACAGTATATATGTATATCCCTCAGTTTCATTCAATGACATCTAGAAAACTTCTTACAGCACCGAGGTTATATAAGACGTAGACTTAGAAATACAGACTAGCGTTTAATTTGAACAAATGCACATTCATCGATAATCGAATCAGACCCGTATCCAGGGGGTCTAGGGGGCCGCCCCCCTAAATTTTAGCTGCCCCCTAAAAGTTTCACGGTAGGTTTTGCAAATGAACTATAATATGGTGATGAACTATAATATGGTTGGATCGGGCCTCCCCTAACTTCAGCTGGACCCCCTTTACATTTTTGGGCTGGCTACCGGCCTGAATCGAATCCAAAGAGCCCCCATTCCTTTAATAAGGATACCCCTTAGCCTCAAGTGAACGCAACATTCCTTTAAATTATATATACCTGAACCACTTTAAATCGCATATAGACCCTATTTGATTCATTTTAATTTTCTTCGTAACAATAAATCCTATTTAATGTATATATACAACTTACCGGTAAAATAAGTGCAACTGAAATAGGAAATAGCGATGGCCACTTCCAGAATTTTTACTTCCCGGAATCCGGAAAGTAAAATCGGAAACATTCTAGATTTCGGAAAGTTCCGATTTTGGAAAAAAATCGGAATTCGGAAAAATTCCGGATTTCAGTAAAATTCCGATGTCGGAAAAGTTTCGTATTTTTTCCGAAGTCCGGAATATTTCTAAATTCCGGAATTGTTCAGACATCGAAATTTTTCCGAAATCCGGAAAGTAAACTTACCGATCCCGGAAAAAAATTCTAGATTCCGGATCGCGAAAAATTTTGGCAATCGCTAGGAAATAGTAGGCTGTAATCTATTTATCAAGGGTGCATTTCGTGCTTCTGTTTTAACCTGCATCTGATTGCTTCAAAGAAAAACGTAAAATTTCTACATTTATTTCTTTAATAGCAAAGATGTCCGTTCATTGTACGGGAAAAGTAGTTTTATTTGAAAAATATTTTGAAGGCTGTTTGAACCTTCTTCCTCCTCTCAGAATGCATATTTGAATTAAAGTGAACTGATGAAAACTAAGCTCGACTCAAGTGCTTACTATGTGCACAAATTCATTTCAAATGGTTGAGTCGTTTTTCGTGGTGAAACAGAAAATATCGATGCAATTTTATACTGTTTATTGAGAAAACATAGAGGAATAATTGCGCTTCCTCCTAAAAGCGAAATTTTCGGAAACTTTGGCTCTTGTGTCCATCGAGTTTTAACAAGGAGTTTATATACCAGATTCCATATTCCAATCATTTGGGGTTCGTGATATACTATATATATATATATATATATATATATATATATATATATATATATATATATATATATTGCATAATTTTTAAACCGACTATTCCCCTAGAGCATTTTAATGAAATTGACATGACAAAAGCAATGTCGAGTTAACTGTTCATAATTTCAATTTAAACACTTAAGCAATTTTCCTATCATGATGAGACTGTATTGTATTCGAATGCGAAAAAAGTCATGGTAGAAATTGCTCTTTCCCTACATGATAACGGAATTGTTCAAAATAATAGAACAATTGCCTATATGTTTCAAATTAGGAATATATACGATGACTTTCATATTCTTAACTTAAAGATCTCGTAAGATACTTTATTTTTATGTATACTTTGGATCATGTTGCCCTCCTTAGTATATGTGTCCGTCCTTATTAAAGTAAAATGAATAAATAAATGAATAAAACATTGAGGTGGAAGACAGTGCTAACTATGCGTAGCTATTATCATGTTACCTTCATTAAAGTATGTTTGCTAAAAGATTAGAGATATTCAAAATGTATGCCAAAAATATATCTTGGAAATCACTCAAGTTCAACAGATCAAACTCAGTATATAAGTTCCTTATTAAATCTAAGCTAGTATGAGTCCCAGCGCTTTCGAACATTTCTATTTATGGGTATGAGGATATCAATTTCCATATTATTCTAGTTTCCCATACTTTGTTCATGAAATAACCAAAATGTGAAAATGGTTACATCGTTTAAAATGAATTTGTGACTTGCGTCTACCTGAGTTTTTATCATCTCACTTTAATTCATAGGGGCGTCCTAAAGGGGAAGAGTCCCCAAATATACCTTTCAAATATGTTCCATACATGTAATCTTCCCGTGACAAGAACCGGCATTTCAACTAGTATATTGCGTAAATGAAATCAACATTGACTATATCGTCGAAACGTAAAAATAAAAGAATTTTAGGAATGATCCAAAAAATGAATGAAAAGATTGCGATCTTGGCCAAGAATTAATTTCTGAATCAAGGGCAAAAAAAAATTTTTGAATGGTCCCTAAATCAAGTGTTCGTATTTTCGACGGAATAAGCACATTACACTGAGTTATGTGATAGTTTGGGTTTGGCTACACTAAGGAGCATTATTAGAACAAAACATTGTTCCTTAAGGAATTCACAGAATCAAGCTTTCCTAAAAAAAAAAAAAAAAAGTTACTATAGGGTATGGGATTCGAAGTGATGATCGTGGAAAAAAAAAAAAGTATGTAAAGAAGAAGCTTTAACCGACTACTCTACGAAGGCACGGTAAGGGTTGCACCTTGGCAGATGCATGTAACGAAATCACTAACACAAAATGCCTGATCGCTTCGCACATTTTGTAGCTTATTTCTATTTAGTCCTTTGTTTAAATGTAAAATGCTTAATAGCAATGATTGTTAGAGCTGTGCCACATGTATAGTAACTAACCTTATGACAGATTTGCGTTGTATTTCTAACAAAGCATAAAATTCCCTCCCTCTTTGTAAATTTCGCTGCGCGTTTGCCACGTTTACGAAAATGGAACTTAGAATTTTTCGATGAAAGTTTCGGAGATTTCTTTTTTTTAATTATAACTTGCTTATTTCTTAATTTTTTATTGAAATATTGTTTGGAAATATGTGTTTTGTTTTTCTGCTTATTTCCAAGAAGAAATATGACATTTTCTATCACAAGGAAGAGAGTTATTTCTATTTATGTAATTTCTAAAGACATGCGACAACAATTTTGGACACAAGTGTACATGCGTATACCAAATTTGAAGTGAATACCACAAATGGAAAGTATAAAATATTTATTTTGAAGGAAATACACACACATACAGGGACGTACGCAGAGGGTGGGTCCTGGGGGTCCGGACCACCACCGAAATTCTAACTTTTGAGTAAATTTAGCCTAATTTTTGGGACAAGTTTAGGAATTTCAATATAAAATACACTGATATTGAGTTTGGCCCTTCCCGAAATAAATTCCTGCGTACGCAACTGCGCACACACGCTCATACACGCACATACACACACACACAAATGGGCACCTTTGAAAATTGTCTCGTCGGCAGCGTACATAATTTTTATATATAAGATACGTGGAAAAGTGCCCCTTTCTGATTTAATAATTTTAGTTGCGGGTCCGGTTGGAATGAAATGCCGTATATAATAAAGTCAAGCTTATTTTCAATCAACTATGCTATAAAAATAAACTTTCAAAGAAAGAAAAAGTGAGAGAAAAACTTTTTGGGGATCGAACCCAGATCTTTTGCACAGTAGGCTAAAGTCGTTCCCCTACACTACTCAATTCCTTAGATTTTGGATGTCCTACTTACTGCTCACATAGTACTGGTACGTAGCGGGCCCGCGTCCGTGGAATTATTATATACCTCTAAAATCGGAAACACACTTAATTGTTTGCATACTTCCACAAAACATACAAACACCAAATTTTGTATACTTGTTCGTCATGGGATGTGAGTAATGGGAAAATTCCGATATCACGAAAAAGGCGACATTTTTCATGTAAATGAAGTGTCGAAATTTTTCGTCGTTTCGAAATGCTGGTTTTTAGAGTAGTTCCGCACACCATAGAAACGTCATATTTTGTCAGGCAGTGAAGCTAGAAACATAGTTTATGATAGAAAAAAGAGCATTAAAATTCGTTTTCGTTTCGCGGCGCAAATCGAAAAAATGTGAAATTTGTAATGGCTGTATCTAAGATGTTGAAATTTCGAGGTGATGTTTATTCTGATGCGTAGTTTGCGAATCCGCCCTTAAACTTGAAAAAAAATAGTCATGTTCGGTGTCAGAAAGTGCTAGGAATGTTATAAGGGGGCGTCTAATTCTACACAACTTGTAGATATGGTGGAATCACGACATTGCGTTCAAGTGTGTAGAGTACAGCTCATGTGAGGCGATAAATCCGACATGTTGGAAAAGTCATCATCTTCGATTCAAAATGGCGTCTCAAAAATTTGTAACCATGAAAATTGTAAGTTGTGCTTTTGGTAGGTAAGCCATGTTTCGCTATCTTATTAAGGACGTAGTTCAGTTTAAGTGAAGAAACAAATCATTGGAGAAGTCGCCATCTTGAATTCAAAATTGCCATATTTTTGAATTGAACTCATTTGGCCTCTTATGTGGTATATTGAGTAGAATAGAACAAACAGAATTCAACGTAGTAAGTTAGCTTCGCGGTAAAGTGTCTGCTTTCTGAGTAGCAGGTCTGGGTTCGAATCCCCGCAGACCATATTTTATCTTGCATTTTTTTCTTATCACGTTGCTTCATTTTACCAAATAGTTTCTGTTGGCATTGCGTGAACAAAATATTTTCGTTATTACAGACAGACGGACAGGATATATTTATACGCTAACTGTTGAGATGGTCTCGAAACTAGGCAGTATGTTCGTGTAAAGTTTCGAGACGATACTGAAGTATTTAAAATCAAACATATGTAGCTTTGGAAATGGAGCATCACCAGTGTCTCTATCGGAAGCAATGTTCGGGGGGGGGGGGAGTATTACCCCGGAACACTGCTGATAACATTCTATTTGTTATTGTATTATAAACGTATTATTTTGATCTCGCCAGGGACGCTCTGAGGAGGCAGTGTCCCCCAAAAAGAGTCTGAAAGAAACATTGGACATCATTTTCACGATATAGTGTCCATGCAAGACAACAATACATTTTGTCTCGCGACAACAGTGTCTGCTTCAAACCGGAAACGATTGCAAAATATCTCATTCCCCTTTTATGTTCCTCGTTAAGATACATGCGTATACCAAATTTGAAGTGAATACCACAAATGGAAAGTATAAAATATTAATTTTAAGGAAATACACACACATACAGGGACGTACGCAGGTGGTGGGTCCTGGGGGTCCGGACCACCACCGAAATTCCAACTTTTGAGTAAATTTAGCCTAATTTTTGGGACAAGTTTAGGAATTTCAATATAAAATACACTAATATTGAGTTTGGCCCTACCCGAAATAAATTCCTGGGTACGCAACTGCGCACACACGCTCATACACGCACATACACACAAACACAAATGGGCACCTTTGAAAATTGTCTCGTCGGCAGCGTACATAATTTTTATATATAAGATACGTGGAAAAGTGCCCCTTTCTGATTTAATAGTTTTAGTTGCGGGTCCGATTGGAATGAAATGCCGTATATAATAAAGTCAAGCTTATTTTCAATCAACTATGCTATAAAAATAAACTTTCAAAGAAAGAAAAAGTTAGAGAAGAACTTTTTGGGGATCGAACCCAGATCTTTTGCACAGTAGGCTAACGTCGTTCCCCTACACTACTCAATTCCTTAGATTTTGGATGTCCTACTTACTGCTCACATAGTACTGGTACGTAGCGGGCCCGCGTCCGTGGAATTATATACCTCTAAAATCGGAAACACACTTAATTGTTTGCATACTTCCACAAAACATACAAACACCAAATTTTGCAGACTCGTTCGTCATGGGATGTGAGTAATGGGAAAATTCCGATATCACGAAAAAGGCGACATTTTTCATGTAAATGAAGTGTCGAAATTTTTCGTCGTTTCGAAATGCTGGTTTTTAGAGTAGTTCCGCACACCATAGAAACGTCATATTTTGTCAGGCAGTGAAGCTAGAAACATAGTTTATGATAGAAAAAAGAGCATTAAAATTCGTTTTCGTTTCGCGGCGCAAATCGAAAAAATGTGAAATTTGTAATGGCTGTATCTAGGATGTTGAAATTTCACGGTGATGTTTATTCTGATGCGTAGTTTGCGAATCCGCCCTTAAACTTGAAAAAAAAATAGTCATGTTCGGTGTCAGAAAGTGCTAGGAATGTTATAAGGGGGCGTCTATTTCTACACAACTTGTAGATATGGTGGAATCACGACATTGCGTTCAAGTGTGTAGAGTGCAGCTCATGTGAGGCGAAAAATCCGACATGTTGGAAAAGTCATCATCTTCGATTCAAAATGGCGTCTCAAAAATTTGTAACCATGAAAATTGCAAGTTGTGCTTTTGGTAGGTAAGCCAGGTTTCGCTATCTTATTAAGGACGTAGTTCAGTTTAAGTGAAGAAACAAATCATTGGAGAAGTCGCCATCTTGAATTCAAAATTGCCATATTTTTGAATTGAACTCATTTGGCCTCTTATGTGGTATAGTAAGTAGAATAGAACAAACAGAATTTAACGTAGTAAGGTAGCTCCGCGGTAAAGTGTGTGCTTTCTCATTAGCAAGTCTGGGTTCGAATCCCCGCAGACCATATTTTATCTTGCATTTTTTTCTTATCACGTTGCTTCATTTTACCAAATAGTTTCTGTTGGCATTGCGTGAACAAAATATTTTCGTTATTACAGACAGACGGAAAGGATATATTTATACGCTAACTGTTGAGATGGTCTCGAAACTAGGCAGTATGTTCGTGTAAAGTTTCGAGACGATACTGAAATATTTAAAATCAAACATATGTAGCTTTGGAAATGGAGCATCACCAGTGTCTCTATCGAAAGCAATGTTCGGGGGAAGGGTATTACCCCGGGGGCACTGCTGATAACATTCTATTTGTTATTGTATTATAAACGTATTATTTTGATCTCGCCAGGGGCGCTCCGAGGAGGCAGTGTCCCCCAAAAAGAGTCTGAAAGAAACATTGGACATCATTTTCACGATATAGTGTCCATGCAAGACAACAATACATTTTGTCTCGCGACAACAGTGTCTGCTTCAAACCGGAAACGATTGCAAAGTATCTCACTCCCCTTTTATGTTCCTCGTTAAGGTACATGCGTATACCAAATTTGAAGTGAATACCACAAATGGAAAGTATAAAATATTAATTTTAAGGAAATACACACACATACAGGGACGTACGCAGAGGGTGGGTCCTGGGGGTCCGGACCACCATCGAAATTCCAACTTTTGAGTAAATTTAGCCTAATTTTTGGGACAAGTTTAGGAATTTCAATATAAAGTACACTGATATTGAGTTTGGCCCTTCCCGAAATAAATTCCTGCGTACGCAACTGCGCACACACGCTCATACACGCACATACACACACACACAAATGGGCACTTTTGAAAATTGTATCGTCGGCAGCGTACATAATTTTTATATATAAGATACGTGGAAAAGTGCCCCTTTCTGATTTAATAATTTTAGTTGCGGGTCCGGTTGGAATGAAATGCCGTATATAATAAAGTCAAGCTTATTTTCAATCAACTATGCTATAAAAATAAACTTTCAAAGAAAGAAAAAGTGAGAGAAAAACTTTTTGGGGATCCAACTCAGATCTTTTGCACAGTAGGCTAAAGTCGTTCCCCTACACTACTCAATTCCTTAGATTTTGGATGTCCTACTTACTGCTCACATAGTACTGGTACGTAGCGGGCCCGCGTCCGTGGAATTATTATATACCTCTAAAATCGGAAACACACTTAATTGTTTGCATACTTCCACAAAACATACAAACACCAAATTTTGTATACTTGTTCGTCATGGGATGTGAGTAATGGGAAAATTCCGATATCACGAAAAAGGCGACATTTTTCATGTAAATGAAGTGTCGAAATTTTTCGTCGTTTCGAAATGCTGGTTTTTAGAGTAGTACCGCACACCATAGAACCGTCATATTTTGTCAGGCAGTGAAGCTAGAAACATAGTTTATGATAGAAAAAAGAGCATTAAAATTCGTTTTCGTTTCGCTGCCAAATCGAAAAAATGTGAAATTTGTAATGGCTGTATCTAAGATGTTGAAATTTCGAGGTGATGTTTATTCTGATGCGTAGTTTGCGAATCCGCCCTTAAACTTGAAAAAAAATAGTCATGTTCGGTGTCAGAAAGTGCTAGGAATGTTATAAGGGGGCGTCTAATTCTACACAACTTGTAGATATGGTGGAATCACGACATTGCGTTCAAGTGTGTAGAGTACAGCTCATGTGAGGCGAAAAATCCGACATGTTGGAAAAGTCATCATCTTCGATTCAAAATGGCGTCTCAAAAATTTGTAACCATGAAAATTGTAAGTTGTGCTTTTGGTAGGTAAGCCATGTTTCGCTATCTTATTAAGGACGTAGTTCAGTTTAAGTGAAGAAACAAATCATTGGAGAAGTCGCCATCTTGAATTCAAAATTGCCATATTTTTGAATTGAACTCATTTGGCCTCTTATTTGGTATATTGAGTAGAATAGAACAGACAGAATTCAACGTAGTAAGTTAGCTTCGCGGTAAAGTGTCTGCTTTCTGAGTAGCAGGTCTGGGTTCGAATCCCCGCAGACCATATTTTATCTTGCATTTTTTTCTTATCACGTTGCTTCATTTTACCAAATAGTTTCTGTTGGCATTGCGTGAACAAAATATTTTCGTTATTACAGACAGACGGAAAGGATATATTTATACGCTAACTGTTGAGATGGTCTCGAAACTAGGGAGTATGTTCGTGTAAAGTTTCGAGACGATACTGAAATATTTAAAATCAAACATATGTAGCTTTGGAAATGGAGCATCAACAGTGTCTCTATCGGAAGCAATGTTCGGGGGGGGGGGGTATTACCCCGGGGGCACTGCTGATAACATTCTATTTGTTATTGTATTATAAACGTATTATTTTGATCTCGCCAGGGGCGCTCTGAGGAGGCAGTGTCCCCCAAAAAGAGTCTGAAAGAAACATTGGACATCATTTTCACGATATAGTGTCCATGCAAGACAACAATACATTTTGTCTCGCGACAACAGTGTCTGCTTCAAACCGGAAACGATTGCAAAATATCTCACTCCCCTTTTATGTTCCTCGTTAAGATACATGCGTATACCAAATTTGAAGTGAATACCACAAATGGAAAGTATAAAATATTAATTTTAAGGAAATACACACACATACAGGGACGTACGCAGGTGGTGGGTCCTGGGGGTCCGGACCACCACCGAAATTCCAACTTTTGAGTAAATTTAGCCTAATTTTTGGGACAAGTTTAGGAATTTCAATATAAAATACACTGATATTGAGTTTGGCCCTTCCCGAAATAAATTCCTGCGTACGCAACTTTGCACACACGCTCATACACGCACACACACACACACACAAATGGGAACCTTTGAAAATTGTCTCGTCGGCAGCGTACATAATTTTTATATATAAGATACGTGGAAAAGTGCCCCTTTCGATTTAATAGTTTTAGTTGCGGGTCCGGTTGGAATGAAATGCCGTATATAATAAAGTCAAGCTTTTTCTCAATCAAGCTTTTTTTTAATCACAAGCTTTTTTTCAATCAACTATAAAAATAAACTTTCAAAGAAAGAAAAAGTGAGAGAAAAACTTGTTGGGGATCGAACCCAGGTCTTTTACACAGTAGGCTCACGTCGTTCCCCTACACTACTCAATTCCTTAGATTTTGGGTTTCCTACTTACTGCTCACATAGTACTAGTACGTAGCGGGCCCGCGTCCGTGGAATTATATACCTCTAAAATCGGAAACACACTTAATTGTTTGCATACTTCCACAAAACATACAAACACCAAATTTTGCAGACTTGTTCGTCATGGGATGTGAGTAATGGGAAAATTCCGATATCACGAAAAAGGCGACATTTTTCATGTAAATGAAGTGTCGAAATTTTTCGTCGTTTCGAAATGCTGGTTTTTAGAGTAGTTCCACACACCATAGAAACGTCATATTTTGTCAGGCAGTGAAGCTAGAAACATAGTTTATGATAGAAAAAAGAGCATTAAAATTCGTTTTCGTTTCGCGGCGCAAATCGAAAAAATGTGAAATTTGTAATGGCTGTATCTAGGATGTTGAAATTTCGAGGTGATGTTTATTCTGATGCGTAGTTTGCGAATCCGCCCTTAAACTTGAAAAAAAATACTCATGTTCGGTGTCAGAAAGTGCTAGGAATGTTATAAGGGGGCGTCTATTTCTACACAACTTGTAGATATGGTGGAATCACGACATTGCGTTCAAGTGTGTAGAGTACAGCTCATGTGAGGCGAAAAATCCGACATGTTGGAAAAGTCATCATCTTCGATTCAAAATGGCGTCTCAAAAATTTGTAACCATGAAAATTGTAAGTTGTGCTTTTGGTAGGTAAGCCAGGTTTCGCTATCTTATTAAGGACGTAGTTCAGTTTAAGTGAAGAAACAAATCATTGGAGAAGTCGCCATCTTGAATTCAAAATTGCCATAATTTTGAATTGCTTTCATTTGGCCTCTTATGTGGTATATTGAGTAGAATAGAACAAACAGAATTCAACGTAGTAAGTTAGCTCCGCGGTAAAGTGTCTGCTTTCTGAGTAGCAGGTCTGGGTTCGAATCCCCGCAGACCATATTTTATCTTGCATTTTTTTTCTTATCACGTTGCTTCATTTTACCAAATAGTTTCTGTGGGCATTGCGTGAACAAAATATTTTCGTTATTACAGACAGACGGACAGGATATATTTATACGCTAACTGTTGAGATGGTCTCGAAACTAGGCAGTATGTTCGTGTAAAGTTTCGAGACGATACTGAAATATTTAAAATCAAACATATGTAGCTTTGGAAATGGAGCATCACCAGTGTCTCTATCGGAAGCAATGTTCGGGGGGGGGTATTACCCCGGGGGCACTGCTGATAACATTCTATTTGTTATTGTATTATAAACGTATTATTTTGATCTCGCCAGGGGCGCTCTGAGGAGGCAGTGTCCCCCAAAAAGAGTCTGAAAGAAACATTGGACATCATTTTCACGATATAGTGTCCATGCAAGACAACAATACATTTTGTCTCGCGACAACAGTGTCTGCTTCAAACCGGAAACGATTGCAAAATATCTCTCTCCTCTTTTATGTTCCTCGTTAAGGTACATGCGTATACCAAATTTGAAGTGAATACCACAAATGGAATGTATAAAATATTAATTTTAAGGAAATACACACACATCCAGGGACGTACGCAGAGGGTTGGTCCTGGGGGTCCGGACCACCACCGAAATTCCAACTTTTGAGTAAATTTAGCCTAATTTTTGGGACAAGTTTAGGAATTTCAATATAAAATACACTGATATTGAGTTTGGCCCTTCCCGAAATAAATTCCTGCGTACGCAACTTTGCACACACGCTCATACACGCACATACACACACACACAAATGGGAACCTTTGAAAATTGTCTCGTCGGCAGCGTACATAATTTTTATATATAAGATACGTGGAAAAGTGCCCCTTTCTGATTTAATAGTTTTAGTTGCGGGTCCGGTTGGAATGAAATGCCGTATATAATAAAGTCAAGCTTATTTTCAATCAACTATGCTATAAAAATAAACTTTCAAAGAAAGAAAAAGTGAGAGAAAAACTTTTTGGGGATCGAACCCAGATCTTTTGCACAGTAGGCTAACGTCGTTCCCCTACACTACTCAATTCCTTAGATTTTGGATTTCCTACTTACTGCTCACATAGTACTGGTACGTAGCGGGCCCGCGTCCGTGGAATTATTATATACCTCTAAAATCGGAAACACACTTAATTGTTTGCATACTTCCACAAAACATACAAACACCAAATTTTGTATACTTGTTCGTCATGGGATGTGAGTAATGGGAAAATTCCGATATCACGAAAAAGGCGACATTTTTCATGTAAATGAAGTGTCGAAATTTTTCGTCGTTTCGAAATGCTGGTTTTTAGAGTAGTTCCGCACACCATAGAAACGTCATATATTGTCAGGCAGTGAAGCTAGAAACATAGTTTATGTTAGAAAAAAAAAGAATATTAAAATTCGTTTTCGTTTCGCGGCGCAAATCGAAAAAATGTGAAATTTGTAATGGCTGTATCTAGGATGTTGAAATTTCAAGGTGATGTTTATTCTGATGCGTAGTTTGCGAATCCGCCCTTAAACTTGAAAAAAATGGTCATGTTCGGTGTCAGAAAGTGCTAGGAATGTTATAAGGGGGCGTCTAATTTTACACAACTTGTAGATATGGTGGAATCACGAAATTGCGTTCAAGTGTGTAGAGTACAGCTCATGTGAGGCGATAAATCCGACATGTTGGAAAAGTCATCATCTTCGATTCAAAATGGCGTCTCAAAAATTTGTAACCATGAAAATTGTAAGTTGTGCTTTTGGTAGGTAAGCCATGTTTCGCTATCTTATTAAGGACGTAGTTCAGTTTAAGTGAAGAAACAAATCATTGGAGAAGTCGCCATCTTGAATTCAAAATTGCCATATTTTTGAATTGAACTCATTTGGCCTCTTATGTGGTATATTGAGTAGAATAGAACAAACAGAATTCAACGTAGTAAGTTAGCTTCGCGGTAAAGTGTGTGCTTTCTGAGTAGCAGGTCTGGGTTCGAATCCCCGCAGACCATATTTTATCTTGCATTTTTTTCTTATCACGTTGCTTCATTTTACCAAATAGTTTCTGTTGGCATTGCGTGAACAAAATATTTTCGTTATTACAAACAGACGGAAAGGATATATTTATACGCTAACTGTTGAGATGGTCTCGAAACTAGGCAGTATGTTCGTGTAAAGTTTCGAGACGATACTGAAGTATTTAAAATCAAACATATGTAGCTTTGGAAATGGAGCATCACCAGTGTCTCTATCGGAAGCAATGTTCGGGGGGGGGTGGAGTATTACCTCGGAACACTGCTGCTAACATTCTATTTGTTATTGTATTATAAACGTATTATTTTGATCTCGCCAGGGGCGCTCTGAGGAGGCAGTGTCCCCCAAAAAGAGTCTGAAAGAAACATTGGACATCATTTTCACGATATAGTGTCCATGCAAGACAACAATACATTTTGTCTCGCGACAACAGTGTCTGCTTCAAACCGGAAACGATTGCTAAATATCTCACTCCCCTTTTATGTTCCTCGTTAAGGTACATGCGTATACCAAATTTGAAGTGAATAACACAAATGGAAAGTATAAAATATTAATTTTAAGGAAATACACACACATACAAAGACGTACGCAGGGGGTGGGTCCTGGGGTCCGGACCACCACCGAAATTCCAACTTTTGAGTAAATTTAGCCTAATTTTTGGGACAAGTTTAGGAATTTCAATATAAAATACACTGATATTGAGTTTGGCCCTTCCCGAAATAAATTCCTGCGTACGCAACTTTGCACACACGCTCATACACGCACACACACACACACACAAATGGGAACCTTTGAAAATTGTCTCGTCGGCAGCGTACATAATTTTTATATATAAGATACGTGGAAAAGTGCCCCTTTCGATTTAATAGTTTTAGTTGCGGGTCCGGTTGGAATGAAATGCCGTATATAATAAAGTCAAGCTTATTTTCAATCAACTAAGCTATAAAAATAAACTTTCAAAGAAAGAAAAAGTGAGAGAAAAACTTGTTGGGGATCGAACCTAGGTCTTTTACACAGTAGGCTCACGTCGTTCCCCTACACTACTCAATTCCTTAGATTTTGGATTTCCTACTTACTGCTCACATAGTACTAGTACATAGCGGGCCCGCGTCCGTGGAATTATATACCTCTATAATCGGAAACACACTTAATTGTTTGCATACTTCCACAAAACATACAAACACCAAATTTTGCATACTTGTTCGTCATGGGATGTGAGTAATGGGAAAATTCCGATATCACGAAAAAGGCGACATTTTCCATGGAAATGAAGTGTCGAAATTTTTCGTCGTTTCGAAATGCTGGTTTTTAGAGTAGTTCCACACACCATAGAAACGTCATATTTTGTCAGGCAGTGAAGCTAGGAACATAGTTTATGATAGAAAAAAGAGCATTAAAATTCGTTTTCGTTTCGCGGCGCAAATCGAAAAAATGTGAAATTTGTAATGGCTGTATGTAGGACGTTGAAATTTCGAGGTGATGTTTATTCTGATGCGTAGTTTGCGAATCCGCCCTTAAACTTGAAAGAAATAGTCATGTTCGGTGTAAGATGGTGCTAGGAATGTTATAAGGGGGCGTCTAATTCTACACAACTTGTAGATATGGTGGAATCACGAAATTGCGTTCAAGTGTGTAGATTACAGCGTATGTGAGGGGAAAATTCCGACATGTTGGAAAAGTCGCCATCTTCGATTCAAAATGGCGGCTCAAAAATTTGTAACCATGAAAATTGTAAGTTGTGCTCTTGGTAGGTAAGCCAGGTTTCGCTATGTTATTAAGGACGTAGTTCAGTTTAAGTGAAGAAACAAATCATTCGAGAAGTCGCCATCTTGAATGCAAAATTGCCATATTTTTGAATTGCCTTCATTTGGACTCTTATGTGGTATATTGAGGAGAATAAAACAAACAAAATTCAACGTAGTAAGTTAGCTCCGCGGTAAAGTGTCTGCTTTCTGAGTAGCAGGTCTGGGTTCGATTCCCCGCCGAACCTTGTTTTATCTTACGTTTTTTTTCTTATCACGTTGCTTCGTTTTATCAAAATAGTTTCTGTTGGCATTGCGTGAACAAAATATTTTCGTTATTACAGACATGGACGAAAAGAATATATTTATACACTAACTGTTGATATCGTCTTGAAACTAGGCAGTTTGTTCGTGTGAAGCTTCGAGACGATACTCGACTATTTAGAAAGAAACATATGTAGCTTTAGAGATGGGGCAACACCAGTGTTTCTTTCAGAAACAATGTTCCTGAGGATCACAGTTAGTATTCCCAGGGGCACTGCTCATAGTTTTCTATTTATTATTCTATTATACACATATTATTTGGTCTCCTGCGGGGGCACTCTAAGAGCCCCAAGGAGGCAGTGTACCCCCAAAAAACATTTTGGAAAAAAACATTGAGCATCATTTGCACGATATAGTATAGAGACGAGACAAAAATACATTTTGTCTCGCGAGGATAGTGTGTGCTTCAAACCGGAAATAATTGCAAACAATCTCCCTTTTTATACTGGTCGTTTAGATAGATGCGTATACCAAGTTTGAAGTCTATACCACAACTGAAAAAGTATAAGATTATAACTTTTAAGGAAATACACAAACACACACACACATACATATATATATATATATATATATATATATATATATATATATATATATATATATATATATATATACGCACCTTTTGACAATTTTCTCGTTGGCAGCGTATATAGTTATAATATACGGGATACGTGGAATAGTGCCTCTTTCGGTTCAGTAGTTTGTTTACAGGACCGGTTGGAGTGAAATGCGTTTTATAATAGACTCAACCTTTTAGGCAAACAATATATGCTATAAAAATAAACTTTCAAAGAAATAAAAAGTGAGAAAAAGATTGTTAGGAATCGAACCCAGGTCTCCTGTCCAGTAGGCTCACGTCAATCCCCTACACTACCGATTTCCTTACATTTTCGACTTCGTTCTTACTGCTCACATAATACTGGTACGTTGCGGCCTGCATCTGTGGGGAATTATATACCTCTATAATCGGAAACACACTTAATTGTTGCATACTTCCACAAAACATACAAACACCAAATTTTGCATACTTGTTCGTCATGGGATGTGAGTAATGGGAAAATTCCGATATCACGAAATAGGCGACATTTTCCATGGAAATGAAGTGTCGAAATTTTTCGTCGTTTCGAAATGCTGGTTTTTAGAGTAGTTCCACACACCATAGAAACGTCATGTTTTGTCAGGCAGTGAAGCTAGGAACATAGTTTATGATAGAAAAAAGAGCATTAAAATTCGTTTTCGTTTCGCGGCGCAAATCGAAAAAATGTGAAATTTGTAATGGCTGTATGTAGGACGTTGAAATTTCGAGGTGATGTTTATTCTGATGCGTAGTTTGCGAATCCGCCCTTAAACTTGAAAGAAATAGTCATGTTCGGTGTAAGATGGTGCTAGGAATGTTATAAGGGGGCGTCTAATTCTACACAACTTGTAGATATGGTGGAATCACGAAATTGCGTTCAAGTGTGTAGATTACAGCGTATGTGAGGGGAAAATTCCGACATGTTGGAAAAGTCGCCATCTTCGATTCAAAATGGCGGCTCAAAAATTTGTAACCATGAAAATTGTAAGTTGTGCTCTTGGTAGGTAAGCCAGGTTTCGCTATGTTATTAAGGACGTAGTTCAGTTTAAGTGAAGAAACAAATCATTCGAGAAGTCGCCATCTTGAATGCAAAATTGCCATATTTTTGCATTGCCTTCATTGGACTCTTATGTGGTATATTGAGGAGAATAAAACATACAAAGTTCAACGTATTAAGTTAGCTCCGCGGTAAAGTGTGTGCTTTCTGAGTAGCAAGTCTGGGTTCGATTCCCCGCCGAACCTTGTTTTATCTTACGTTTTTTTTCTTATCATGTTGCTTCGTTTTATCAAAATAATTTCTGTTGGCATTGCGTGAACAAAATATTTTCGTTATTACAGACATAGACGAAAATAATATATTTATACACTAACCGTTGATATCGTCTTGAAACTAGGCAGTTTGTTCGTGTGAAGCTTCGAGACGATACTCAACTATTTAGAAAGAAACATATGTAGCTTTAGAGATGGGGCAACACCAGTGTTTCTTTCAGAAACAATGTTCCTGAGGATCACAGTTAGTATTCCCAGGGGCACTGCTCATAGTTTTCTATTTATTATTCTATTATACACGTATTATTTGGTCTCCTGCGGGGGCACTCTAAGAGCCCCAAGGAGGCAGTGTACCCCCAAAAAACATTTTGGAAAAAAACATTGAGCATCATTTGCACGATATAGTATAGAGACGAGACAAAAATACATTTTGTCTCGTGAGGATAGTGTGTGCTTCAAACCGGAAATAATTGCAAACAATCTCCCTTTTTATACTGGTCGTTTAGATAGATGCGTATACCAAGTTTGAAGTCTATACCACAACTGAAAAAGTATAAGATTATAACTTTTAAGGAAATACACACACACACACACACACACATATATATATATATATATATATATATATATACGCACCTTTTGACAATTTTCTCGTTGGCAGCGTATATAGTTACAATATACGGGATACGTGGAATAGTGCCTCTTTCGGTTCAGTAGTTTGTTTACAGGACCGGTTGGAGTGAAATGCGTTTTATAATAGACTCAACCTTTTAGGCAAACAATATATGCTATAAAAATAAACTTTCAAAGAAAGAAAAAGTGAGAAAAGGTTGTTAGGAATCGAACCCAGGTCTCCTGTCCAGTAGCCTCACGTCAATCCCCTACACTACCGATTTCCTTAGATTTTCGATTTCGTTCTTACTGCTCACATAATACTGGTACGTTGCGGCCTGCATCTGTGGGGAATTATATACCTCTATAATCGGAAACACACTTAATTGTTTGCATACTTCCACAAAACATACAAACACCAAATTTTGCATACTTGTTCGTCATGGGATGTGAGTAATGGGAAAATTCCGATATCACGAAAAAGGCGACATTTTCCATGGAAATGAAGTGTCGAAATTTTTCGTCGTTTCGAAATGCTGGTTTTTAGAGTAGTTCCACACACCATAGAAACGTCATATTTTGTCAGGCAGTGAAGCTAGGAACATAGTTTATGATAGAAAAAAGAGCATTAAAATTCGTTTTCGTTTCGCGGCGCAAATCGAAAAAATGTGAAATTTGTAATGGCTGTATGTAGGACGTTGAAATTTCGAGGTGATGTTTATTCTGATGCGTAGTTTGCGAATCCGCCCTTAAACTTGAAAGAAATAGTCATGTTCGGTGTAAGATGGTGCTAGGAATGTTATAAGGGTGCGTCTAATTCTACACAACTTGTAGATATGGTGGAATCACGAAATTGCGTTCAAGTGTGTAGATTACAGCGTATGTGAGGGGAAAATTCCGACATGTTGGAAAAGTCGCCATCTTCGATTCAAAATGGCGGCTCAAAAATTTGTAACCATGAAAATTGTAAGTTGTGCTCTTGGTAGGTAAGCCAGGTTTCGCTATGTTATTAAGGACGTAGTTCAGTTAAGTGAAGAAACAAATCATTCGAGAAGTCGCCATCTTGAATGCAAAATTGCCATATTTTTGCATTGCCTTCATTTGGACTCTTATGTGGTATATTGAGGAGAATAAAACATACAAAGTTCAACGTATTAAGTTAGCTCCGCGGTAAAGTGTGTGCTTTCTGAGTAGCAAGTCTGGGTTCGATTCCCCGCCGAACCTTGTTTTATCTTACGTTTTTTTTCTTATCATGTTGCTTCGTTTTATCAAAATAATTTCTGTTGGCATTGCGTGAACAAAATATTTTCGTTATTACAGACATAGACGAAAAGAATATATTTATACACTAACTGTTGATATCGTCTTGAAACTAGGCAGTTTGTTCGTGTGAAGCTTCGAGACGATACTCAACTATTTAGAAAGAAACATATGTAGCTTTAGAGATGGGGCAACACCAGTGTTTCTTTCAGAAACAATGTTCCTGAGGATCACAGTTAGTATTCCCAGGGGCACTGCTCATAGTTTTCTATTTATTATTCTATTATACACGTATTATTTGGTCTCCTGCGGGGGCACTCTAAGAGCCCCAAGGAGGCAGTGTACCCCCAAAAAACATTTTGGAAAAAAACATTGAGCATCATTTGCACGATATAGTATAGAGACGAGACAAAAATACATTTTGTCTCGCGAGGATAGTGTGTGCTTCAAACCGGAAATAATTGCAAACAATCTCCCTTTTTATACTGGTCGTTTAGATAGATGCGTATACCAAGTTTGAAGTCTATACCACAACTGAAAAAGTATAAGATTATAACTTTTAAGGAAATACACACACACACACACACACACACACACATATATATATATATATATATATATATATATATATATATATATATATATATATATATATACGCACCTTTTGACAATTTTCTCGTTGGCAGCGTATATAGTTACAATATACGGGATACGTGGAATAGTGCCTCTTTCGGTTCAGTAGTTTGTTTACAGGACCGGTTGGAGTGAAATGCGTTTTATAATAGACTCAACCTTTTAGGCAAACAATATATGCTATAAAAATAAACTTTCAAAGAAAGAAAAAGTGAGAAAAGGTTGTTAGGAATCGAACCCAGGTCTCCTGTCCAGTAGCCTCACGTCAATCCCCTACACTACCGATTTCCTTAGATTTTCGATTTCGTTCTTACTGCTCACATAATACTGGTACGTTGCGGCCTGCATCTGTGGGGAATTATATACCTCTATAATCGGAAACACACTTAATTGTTTGCATACTTCCACAAAACATACAAACACCAAATTTTGCATACTTGTTCGTCATGGGATGTGAGTAATGGGAAAATTCCGATATCACGAAAAAGGCGACATTTTCCATGGAAATGAAGTGTCGAAATTTTTCGTCGTTTCGAAATTCTGGTTTTTAGAGTAGTTCCACACACCATAGAAACGTCATATTTTGTCAGGCAGTGAAGCTAGGAACATAGTTTATGATAGAAAAAAGAGCATTAAAATTCGTTTTCGTTTCGCGGCGCAAATCGAAAAAATGTGAAATTTGTAATGGCTGTATGTAGGACGTTGAAATTTCGAGGTGATGTTTATTCTGATGCGTAGTTTGCGAATCCGCCCTTAAACTTGAAAGAAATAGTCATGTTCGGTGTAAGATGGTGCTAGGAATGTTATAAGGGGGCGTCTAATTCTACACAACTTGTAGATATGGTGGAATCACGAAATTGCGTTCAAGTGTGTAGATTACAGCGTATGTGAGGGGAAAATTCCGACATGTTGGAAAAGTCGCCATCTTCGATTCAAAATGGCGGCTCAAAAATTTGTAACCATGAAAATTGTAAGTTGTGCTCTTGGTAGGTAAGCCAGGTTTCGCTATGTTATTAAGGACGTAGTTCAGTTTAA
This sequence comes from Thermobia domestica, assembly GCF_964235325.1. Taxonomy (NCBI): domain Eukaryota; kingdom Metazoa; phylum Arthropoda; class Insecta; order Zygentoma; family Lepismatidae; genus Thermobia; species Thermobia domestica. Next base: position 262,482,688 of record NC_137458.1, on the reverse strand, counting down.
GTGAAGAAACAAATCATTCGAGAAGTCGCCATCTTGAATGCAAAATTGCCATATTTTTGAATTGCCTTCATTTGGACTCTTATGTGGTATATTGAGGAGAATAAAACAAACAAAATTCAATGTAGTAAATTAGCTCCGCGGTAAAGTTTCTGCTTTCTGAGTAGCAGGTCTGGGTTCGATTCCCCGCCGAACCTTGTTTTATCTTACGTTTTTTTTCTTATCACGTTGCTTCGTTTTATCAAAATAGTTTCTGTTGGCATTGCGTGAACAAAATATTTTCGTTATTACAGACATGGACGAAAAGAATATATTTATACACTAACTGTTGATATCGTCTTGAAACTAGGCAGTTTGTTCGTGTGAAGCTTCGAGACGATACTCGACTATTTAGAAAGAAACATATGTAGCTTTAGAGATGGGGCAACACCAGTGTTTCTTTCAGAAACAATGTTTCTGAGGATCACAGTTAGTATTCCCAGGGGCACTGCTCATAGTTTTCTATTTATTATTCTATTATACACGTATTATTTGGTCTCCTGCGGGGGCACTCTAAGAGCCCCAAGGAGGCAGTGTACCCCCAAAAAACATTTTGGAAAAAAACATTGAGCATCATTTGCACGATATAGTATAGAGACGAGACAAAAATACATTTTGTCTCGCGAGGATAGTGTGTGCTTCAAACCGGAAATAATTGCAAACAATCTCCCTTTTTATACTGGTCGTTTAGATAGATGCGTATACCAAGTTTGAAGTCTATACCACAACTGAAAAAGTATAAGATTATAACTTTTAAGGAAATACACACACACACACACACACACACACACATATATATATATATATATATATATATATATATATATATATATATATATATATATATATATATATATATATATATATACGCACCTTTTGACAATTTTCTCGTTGGCAGCGTATATAGTTACAATATACGGGATACGTGGAATAGTGCCTCTTTCGGTTCAGTAGTTTGTTTACAGGACCGGTTGGAGTGAAATGCGTTTTATAATAGACTCAACCTTTTAGGCAAACAATATATGCTATAAAAATAAACTTTCAAAGAAAGAAAAAGTGAGAAAAGGTTGTTAGGAATCGAACCCAGGTCTCCTGTCCAGTAGCCTCACGTCAATCCCCTACACTACCGATTTCCTTAGATTTTCGATTTCGTTCTTACTGCTCACATAATACTGGTACGTTGCGGCCTGCATCTGTGGGGAATTATATACCTCTATAATCGGAAACACACTTAATTGTTTGCATACTTCCACAAAACATACAAACACCAAATTTTGCATACTTGTTCGTCATGGGATGTGAGTAATGGGAAAATTCCGATATCACGAAAAAGGCGACATTTTCCATGGAAATGAAGTGTCGAAATTTTTCGTCGTTTCGAAATTCTGGTTTTTAGAGTAGTTCCACACACCATAGAAACGTCATATTTTGTCAGGCAGTGAAGCTAGGAACATAGTTTATGATAGAAAAAAGAGCATTAAAATTCGTTTTCGTTTCGCGGCGCAAATCGAAAAAATGTGAAATTTGTAATGGCTGTATGTAGGACGTTGAAATTTCGAGGTGATGTTTATTCTGATGCGTAGTTTGCGAATCCGCCCTTAAACTTGAAAGAAATAGTCATGTTCGGTGTAAGATGGTGCTAGGAATGTTATAAGGGGGCGTCTAATTCTACACAACTTGTAGATATGGTGGAATCACGAAATTGCGTTCAAGTGTGTAGATTACAGCGTATGTGAGGGGAAAATTCCGACATGTTGGAAAAGTCGCCATCTTCGATTCAAAATGGCGGCTCAAAAATTTGTAACCATGAAAATTGTAAGTTGTGCTCTTGGTAGGTAAGCCAGGTTTCGCTATGTTATTAAGGACGTAGTTCAGTTTAAGTGAAGAAACAAATCATTCGAGAAGTCGCCATCTTGAATGCAAAATTGCCATATTTTTGAATTGCCTTCATTTGGACTCTTATGTGGTATATTGAGGAGAATAAAACAAACAAAATTCAATGTAGTAAATTAGCTCCGCGGTAAAGTTTCTGCTTTCTGAGTAGCAGGTCTGGGTTCGATTCCCCGCCGAACCTTGTTTTATCTTACGTTTTTTTTCTTATCACGTTGCTTCGTTTTATCAAAATAGTTTCTGTTGGCATTGCGTGAACAAAATATTTTCGTTATTACAGACATGGACGAAAAGAATATATTTATACACTAACTGTTGATATCGTCTTGAAACTAGGCAGTTTGTTCGTGTGAAGCTTCGAGACGATACTCGACTATTTAGAAAGAAACATATGTAGCTTTAGAGATGGGGCAACACCAGTGTTTCTTTCAGAAACAATGTTTCTGAGGATCACAGTTAGTATTCCCAGGGGCACTGCTCATAGTTTTCTATTTATTATTCTATTATACACGTATTATTTGGTCTCCTGCGGGGGCACTCTAAGAGCCCCAAGGAGGCAGTGTACCCCCAAAAAACATTTTGGAAAAAAACATTGAGCATCATTTGCACGATATAGTATAGAGACGAGACAAAAATACATTTTGTCTCGCGAGGATAGTGTGTGCTTCAAACCGGAAATAATTGCAAACAATCTCCCTTTTTATACTGGTCGTTTAGATAGATGCGTATACCAAGTTTGAAGTCTATACCACAACTGAAAAAGTATAAGATTATAACTTTTAAGGAAATACACACACACACACACACACACACACATATATATATATATATATATATATATATATATATATATATACGCACCTTTTGACAATTTTCTCGTTGGCAGCGTATATAGTTATAATATACGGGATACGTGGAATAGTGCCTCTTTCGGTTCAGTAGTTTGTTTACAGGACCGGTTGGAGTGAAATGCGTTTTATAATAGACTCAACCTTTTAGGCAAACAATATATGCTATAAAAATAAACTTTCAAAGAAAGAAAAAGTGAGAAAAAGATTGTTAGGAATCGAACCCAGGTCTCCTGTCCAGTAGGCTCACGTCAATCCCCTACACTACCGATTTCCTTAGATTTTCGACTTCGTTCTTACTGCTCACATAATACTGGTACGTTGCGGCCTGCATCTGTGGGGAATTATATACCTCTATAATCGGAAACACACTTAATTGTTTGCATACTTCCACAAAACATACAAACACCAAATTTTGCATACTTGTTCGTCATGGGATGTGAGTAATGGGAAAATTCCGATATCACGAAAAAGGCGACATTTTCCATGGAAATGAAGTGTCGAAATTTTTCGTCGTTTCGAAATGCTGGTTTTTAGAGTAGTTCCACACACCATAGAAACGTCATATTTTGTCAGGCAGTGAAGCTAGGAACATAGTTTATGATAGAAAAAAGAGCATTAAAATTCGTTTTCGTTTCGCGGCGCAAATCGAAAAAATGTGAAATTTGTAATGGCTGTATGTAGGACGTTGAAATTTCGAGGTGATGTTTATTCTGATGCGTAGTTTGCGAATCCGCCCTTAAACTTGAAAGAAATAGTCATGTTCGGTGTAAGATGGTGCTAGGAATGTTATAAGGGGGCGTCTAATTCTACACAACTTGTAGATATGGTGGAATCACGAAATTGCGTTCAAGTGTGTAGATTACAGCGTATGTGAGGGGAAAATTCCGACATGTTGGAAAAGTCGCCATCTTCGATTCAAAATGGCGGCTCAAAAATTTGTAACCATGAAAATTGTAAGTTGTGCTCTTGGTAGGTAAGCCAGGTTTCGCTATGTTATTAAGGACGTAGTTCAGTTAAGTGAAGAAACAAATCATTCGAGAAGTCGCCATCTTGAATGCAAAATTGCCATATTTTTGCATTGCCTTCATTTGGACTCTTATGTGGTATATTGAGGAGAATAAAACATACAAAGTTCAACGTATTAAGTTAGCTCCGCGGTAAAGTGTGTGCTTTCTGAGTAGCAAGTCTGGGTTCGATTCCCCGCCGAACCTTGTTTTATCTTACGTTTTTTTTCTTATCATGTTGCTTCGTTTTATCAAAATAATTTCTGTTGGCATTGCGTGAACAAAATATTTTCGTTATTACAGACATAGACGAAAAGAATATATTTATACACTAACTGTTGATATCGTCTTGAAACTAGGCAGTTTGTTCGTGTGAAGCTTCGAGACGATACTCAACTATTTAGAAAGAAACATATGTAGCTTTAGAGATGGGGCAACACCAGTGTTTCTTTCAGAAACAATGTTCCTGAGGATCACAGTTAGTATTCCCAGGGGCACTGCTCATAGTTTTCTATTTATTATTCTATTATACACGTATTATTTGGTCTCCTGCGGGGGCACTCTAAGAGCCCCAAGGAGGCAGTGTACCCCCAAAAAACATTTTGGAAAAAAACATTGAGCATCATTTGCACGATATAGTATAGAGACGAGACAAAAATACATTTTGTCTCGCGAGGATAGTGTGTGCTTCAAACCGGAAATAATTGCAAACAATCTCCCTTTTTATACTGGTCGTTTAGATAGATGCGTATACCAAGTTTGAAGTCTATACCACAACTGAAAAAGTATAAGATTATAACTTTTAAGGAAATACACACACACACACACACACACACACATATATATATATATATATATATATATATATATATATATATATATATATATATATATATATATATATATATATACGCACCTTTTGACAATTTTCTCGTTGGCAGCGTATATAGTTACAATATACGGGATACGTGGAATAGTGCCTCTTTCGGTTCAGTAGTTTGTTTACAGGACCGGTTGGAGTGAAATGCGTTTTATAATAGACTCAACCTTTTAGGCAAACAATATATGCTATAAAAATAAACTTTCAAAGAAAGAAAAAGTGAGAAAAGGTTGTTAGGAATCGAACCCAGGTCTCCTGTCCAGTAGCCTCACGTCAATCCCCTACACTACCGATTTCCTTAGATTTTCGATTTCGTTCTTACTGCTCACATAATACTGGTACGTTGCGGCCTGCATCTGTGGGGAATTATATACCTCTATAATCGGAAACACACTTAATTGTTTGCATACTTCCACAAAACATACAAACACCAAATTTTGCATACTTGTTCGTCATGGGATGTGAGTAATGGGAAAATTCCGATATCACGAAAAAGGCGACATTTTCCATGGAAATGAAGTGTCGAAATTTTTCGTCGTTTCGAAATTCTGGTTTTTAGAGTAGTTCCACACACCATAGAAACGTCATATTTTGTCAGGCAGTGAAGCTAGGAACATAGTTTATGATAGAAAAAAGAGCATTAAAATTCGTTTTCGTTTCGCGGCGCAAATCGAAAAAATGTGAAATTTGTAATGGCTGTATGTAGGACGTTGAAATTTCGAGGTGATGTTTATTCTGATGCGTAGTTTGCGAATCCGCCCTTAAACTTGAAAGAAATAGTCATGTTCGGTGTAAGATGGTGCTAGGAATGTTATAAGGGGGCGTCTAATTCTACACAACTTGTAGATATGGTGGAATCACGAAATTGCGTTCAAGTGTGTAGATTACAGCGTATGTGAGGGGAAAATTCCGACATGTTGGAAAAGTCGCCATCTTCGATTCAAAATGGCGGCTCAAAAATTTGTAACCATGAAAATTGTAAGTTGTGCTCTTGGTAGGTAAGCCAGGTTTCGCTATGTTATTAAGGACGTAGTTCAGTTTAAGTGAAGAAACAAATCATTCGAGAAGTCGCCATCTTGAATGCAAAATTGCCATATTTTTGAATTGCCTTCATTTGGACTCTTATGTGGTATATTGAGGAGAATAAAACAAACAAAATTCAATGTAGTAAATTAGCTCCGCGGTAAAGTTTCTGCTTTCTGAGTAGCAGGTCTGGGTTCGATTCCCCGCCGAACCTTGTTTTATCTTACGTTTTTTTTCTTATCACGTTGCTTCGTTTTATCAAAATAGTTTCTGTTGGCATTGCGTGAACAAAATATTTTCGTTATTACAGACATGGACGAAAAGAATATATTTATACACTAACTGTTGATATCGTCTTGAAACTAGGCAGTTTGTTCGTGTGAAGCTTCGAGACGATACTCGACTATTTAGAAAGAAACATATGTAGCTTTAGAGATGGGGCAACACCAGTGTTTCTTTCAGAAACAATGTTTCTGAGGATCACAGTTAGTATTCCCAGGGGCACTGCTCATAGTTTTCTATTTATTATTCTATTATACACGTATTATTTGGTCTCCTGCGGGGGCACTCTAAGAGCCCCAAGGAGGCAGTGTACCCCCAAAAAACATTTTGGAAAAAAACATTGAGCATCATTTGCACGATATAGTATAGAGACGAGACAAAAATACATTTTGTCTCGCGAGGATAGTGTGTGCTTCAAACCGGAAATAATTGCAAACAATCTCCCTTTTTATACTGGTCGTTTAGATAGATGCGTATACCAAGTTTGAAGTCTATACCACAACTGAAAAAGTATAAGATTATAACTTTTAAGGAAATACACACACACACACACACACACACATATATATATATATATATATATATATATATATATATATATATATATATATATATATATATATATATATATACGCACCTTTTGACAATTTTCTCGTTGGCAGCGTATATAGTTATAATATACGGGATACGTGGAATAGTGCCTCTTTCGGTTCAGTAGTTTGTTTACAGGACCGGTTGGAGTGAAATGCGTTTTATAATAGACTCAACCTTTTAGGCAAACAATATATGCTATAAAAATAAACTTTCAAAGAAAGAAAAAGTGAGAAAAAGATTGTTAGGAATCGAACCCAGGTCTCCTGTCCAGTAGGCTCACGTCAATCCCCTACACTACCGATTTCCTTAGATTTTCGACTTCGTTCTTACTGCTCACATAATACTGGTACGTTGCGGCCTGCATCTGTGGGGAATTATATACCTCTATAATCGGAAACACACTTAATTGTTTGCATACTTCCACAAAACATACAAACACCAAATTTTGCATACTTGTTCGTCATGGGATGTGAGTAATGGGAAAATTCCGATATCACGAAAAAGGCGACATTTTCCATGGAAATGAAGTGTCGAAATTTTTCGTCGTTTCGAAATGCTGGTTTTTAGAGTAGTTGCACACACCATAGAAACGTCATATTTTGTCAGGCAGTGAAGCTAGGAACATAGTTTATGATAGAAAAAAGAGCATTAAAATTCGTTTTCGTTTCGCGGCGCAAATCGAAAAAATGTGAAATTTGTAATGGCTGTATGTAGGACGTTGAAATTTCGAGGTGATGTTTATTCTGATGCGTAGTTTGCGAATCCGCCCTTAAACTTGAAAGAAATAGTCATGTTCGGTGTAAGATGGTGCTAGGAATGTTATAAGGGGGCGTCTAATTCTACACAACTTGTAGATATGGTGGAATCACGAAATTGCGTTCAAGTGTGTAGATTACAGCGTATGTGAGGGGAAAATTCCGACATGTTGGAAAAGTCGCCATCTTCGATTCAAAATGGCGGCTCAAAAATTTGTAACCATGAAAATTGTAAGTTGTGCTCTTGGTAGGTAAGCCAGGTTTCGCTATGTTATTAAGGACGTAGTTCAGTTTAAGTGAAGAAACAAATCATTCGAGAAGTCGCCATCTTGAATGCAAAATTGCCATATTTTTGAATTGCCTTCATTTGGACTCTTATGTGGTATATTGAGGAGAATAAAACAAACAAAATTCAACGTAGTAAGTTAGCTCCGCGGTAAAGTGTCTGCTTTCTGAGTAGCAGGTCAGGGTTCGATTCCCCGCCGAACCTTGTTTTATCTTACGTTTTTTTTCTTATCACGTTGCTTCGTTTTATCAAAATAGTTTCTGTTGGCATTGCGTGAACAAAATATTTTCGTTATTACAGACATGGACGAAAAGAATATATTTATACACTAACTGTTGATATCGTCTTGAAACTAGGCAGTTTGTTCGTGTGAAGCTTCGAGACGATACTCGACTATTTAGAAAGAAACATATGTAGCTTTAGAGATGGGGCAACACCAGTGTTTCTTTCAGAAACAATGTTCCTGAGGATCACAGTTAGTATTCCCAGGGGCACTGCTCATAGTTTTCTATTTATTATTCTATTATACACGTATTATTTGGTCTCCTGCGGGGGCACTCTAAGAGCCCCAAGGAGGCAGTGTACCCCCAAAAAACATTTTGGAAAAAAACATTTGCACGATATAGTATAGAGACGAGACAAAAATACATTTTGTCTCGCGAGGATAGTGTGTGCTTCAAACCGGAAATAATTGCAAACAATCTCCCTTTTTATACTGGTCGTTTAGATAGATGCGTATACCAAGTTTGAAGTCTATACCACAACTGAAAAAGTATAAGATTATAACTTTTAAGGAAATACACACACACACACACACACATATATATATATATATATATATATATATATATATATATATATATATATATATATATATATATATACGCACCTTTTGACAATTTTCTCGTTGGCAGCGTATATAGTTATAATATACGGGATACGTGGAATAGTGCCTCTTTCGGTTCAGTAGTTTGTTTACAGGACCGGTTGGAGTGAAATGCGTTTTATAATAGACTCAACCTTTTAGGCAAACAATATATGCTATAAAAATAAACTTTCAAAGAAAGAAAAAGTGAGAAAAAGATTGTTAGGAATCGAACCCAGGTCTCCTGTCCAGTAGGCTCACGTCAATCCCCTACACTACTGATTTCCTTAGATTTTCGACTTCGTTCTTACTGCTCACATAATACTGGTACGTTGCGGCCTGCATCTGTGGGGAATTATATACCTCTATAATCGGAAACACACTTAATTGTTTGCATACTTCCACAAAACATACAAACACCAAATTTTGCATACTTGTTCGTCATGGGATGTGAGTAATGGGAAAATTCCGATATCACGAAATAGGCGACATTTTCCATGGAAATGAAGTGTCGAAATTTTTCGTCGTTTCGAAATGCTGGTTTTTAGAGTAGTTCCACACACCATAGAAACGTCATATTTTGTCAGGCAGTGAAGCTAGGAACATAGTTTATGATAGAAAAAAGAGCATTAAAATTCGTTTTCGTTTCGCGGCGCAAATCGAAAAAATGTGAAATTTGTAATGGCTGTATGTAGGACGTTGAAATTTCGAGGTGATGTTTATTCTGATGCGTAGTTTGCGAATCCGCCCTTAAACTTGAAAGAAATAGTCATGTTCGGTGTAAGATGGTGCTAGGAATGTTATAAGGGGGCGTCTAATTCTACACAACTTGTAGATATGGTGGAATCACGAAATTGCGTTCAAGTGTGTAGATTACAGCGTATGTGAGGGGAAAATTCCGACATGTTGGAAAAGTCGCCATCTTCGATTTAAAATGGCGGCTCAAAAATTTGTAACCATGAAAATTGTAAGTTGTGCTCTTGGTAGGTAAGCCAGGTTTCGCTATGTTATTAAGGACGTAGTTCAGTTAAGTGAAGAAACAAATCATTCGAGAAGTCGCCATCTTGAATGCAAAATTGCCATATTTTTGCATTGCCTTCATTTGGACTCTTATGTGGTATATTGAGGAGAATAAAACATACAAAGTTCAACGTATTAAGTTAGCTCCGCGGTAAAGTAGCAAGTCTGGGTTCGATTCCCCGCCGAACCTTGTTTTATCTTACGTTTTTTTTCTTATCATGTTGCTTCGTTTTATCAAAATAATTTCTGTTGGCATTGCGTGAACAAAATATTTTCGTTATTACAGACATAGACGAAAAGAATATATTTATACACTAACTGTTGATATCGTCTTGAAACTAGGCAGTTTGTTCGTGTGAAGCTTCGAGACGATACTCAACTATTTAGAAAGAAACATTTGTAGCTTTAGAGATGGGGCAACACCAGTGTTTCTTTCAGAAACAATGTTCCTGAGGATCACAGTTAGTATTCCCAGGGGCACTGCTCATAGTTTTCTATTTATTATTCTATTATACACGTATTATTTGGTCTCCTGCGGGGGCACTCTAAGAGCCCCAAGGAGGCAGTGTACCCCCAAAAAACATTTTGGAAAAAAACATTGAGCATCATTTGCACGATATAGTATAGAGACGAGACAAAAATACATTTTGTCTCGCGAGGATAGTGTGTGCTTCAAACCGGAAATAATTGCAAACAATCTCCCTTTTTATACTGGTCGTTTAGATAGATGCGTATACCAAGTTTGAAGTCTATACCACAACTGAAAAAGTATAAGATTATAACTTTTAAGGAAATACACACACACACACACACACACACACATATATATATATATATATATATATATATATATATATATATATATATATATATATATACATATATATATATACGCACCTTTTGACAATTTTCTCGTTGGCAGCGTATATAGTTACAATATACGGGATACGTGGAATAGTGCCTCTTTCGGTTCAGTAGTTTGTTTACAGGACCGGTTGGAGTGAAATGCGTTTTATAATAGACTCAACCTTTTAGGCAAACAATATATGCTATAAAAATAAACTTTCAAAGAAAGAAAAAGTGAGAAAAGGTTGTTAGGAATCGAACCCAGGTCTCCTGTCCAGTAGGCTCACGTCAATCCCCTACACTACCGATTTCCTTAGATTTTCGATTTCGTTCTTACTGCTCACATAATACTGGTACGTTGCGGCCTGCATCTGTGGGGAATTATATACCTCTATAATCGGAAACACACTTAATTGTTTGCATACTTCCACAAAACATACAAACACCAAATTTTGCATACTTGTTCGTCATGGGATGTGAGTAATGGGAAAATTCCGATATCACGAAATTGGCGACATTTTCCATGGAAATGAAGTGTCGAAATTTTTCGTCGTTTCGAAATGCTGGTTTTTAGAGTAGTTCCACACACCATAGAAACGTCATATTTTGTCAGGCAGTGAAGCTAGGAACATAGTTTATGATAGAAAAAAGAGCATTAAAATTCGTTTTCGTTTCGCGGCGCAAATCGAAAAAATGTGGAATTTGTAATGGCTGTATGTAGGACGTTGAAATTTCGAGGTGATGTTTATTCTGATGCGTAGTTTGCGAATCCGCCCTTAAACTTGAAAGAAATAGTCATGTTCGGTGTAAGATGGTGCTAGGAATGTTATAAGGGTGCGTCTAATTCTACACAACTTGTAGATATGGTGGAATCACGAAATTGCGTTCAAGTGTGTAGATTACAGCGTATGTGATGGGAAAATTCCGACATGTTGGAAAAGTCGCCATCTTCGATTCAAAATGGCGGCTCAAAAATTTGTAACCATGAAAATTGTAAGTTGTGCTCTTGGTAGGTAAGCCAGGTTTCGCTATGTTATTAAGGACGTAGTTCAGTTTAAGTGAAGAAACAAATCATTCGAGAAGTCGCCATCTTGAATGCAAAATTGCCATATTTTTGAATTGCCTTCATTTGGACTCTTATGTGGTATATTGAGGAGAATAAAACAAACAAAATTCAACGTAGTAAGTTAGCTCCGCGGTAAAGTGTCTGCTTTCTGAGTAGCAAGTCTGGGTTCGATTCCCCGCCGAACCTTGTTTTATCTTACGTTTTTTTTCTTATCACGTTGCTTCGTTTTATCAAAATAGTTTCTGTTGGCATTGCGTGAACAAAATATTTTCGTTATTACAGACATGGACGAAAAGAATATATTTATACACTAACTGTTGATATCGTCTTGAAACTAGGCAGTTTGTTCGTGTGAAGCTTCGAGACGATACTCAACTATTCAGAAAGAAACATATGTAGCTTTAGAGATGGGGCAACACCAGTGTTTCTTTCAGAAACAATGTTCCTGAGGATCACAGTTAGTATTCCCAGGGGCACTGCTCATAGTTTTCTATTTATTATTCTATTATACACGTATTATTTGGTCTCCTGCGGGGGCACTCTAAGAGCCCCAAGGAGGCAGTGTACCCCCAAAAAACATTTTGGAAAAAAACATTGAGCATCATTTGCACGATATAGTATAGAGACGAGACAAAAATACATTTTGTCTCGCGAGGATAGTGTGTGCTTCAAACCGGAAATAATTGCAAACAATCTCCCTTTTTATACTGGTCGTTTAGATAGATGCGTATACCAAGTTTGAAGTCTATACCACAACTGAAAAAGTATAAGATTATAACTTTTAAGGAAACACACACACACACACACACACACACACACACATATATATATATATATATATATATATATATATATATATATATATATATATATATATACGCACCTTTTGACAATTTTCTCGTTGGCAGCGTATATAGTTATAATATACGGGATACGTGGAATAGTGCCTCTTTCGGTTCAGTAGTTTGTTTACAGGACCGGTTGGAGTGAAATGCGTTTTATAATAGACTCAACCTTTTAGGCAAACAATATAGGTGAGAAAAAGATTGTTAGGAATCGAACCCAGGTCTCCTGTCCAGTAGGCTCACGTCAATCCCCTACACTACCGATTTCCTTAGATTTTCGACTTCGTTCTTACTGCTCACATAATACTGGTACGTTGCGGCCTGCATCTGTGGGGAATTATATACCTCTATAATCGGAAACACACTTAATTGTTTGCATACTTCAACAAAACATACAAACACCAAATTTTGCATACTTGTTCGTCATGGGATGTGAGTAATGGGAAAATTCCGATATCACGAAAAAGGCGACATTTTCCATGGAAATGAAGTGTCGAAATTTTTCGTCGTTTCGAAATGCTGGTTTTTAGAGTAGTTCCACACACCATAGAAACGTCATATTTTGTCAGGCAGTGAAGCTAGGAACATAGTGTATGATAGAAAAAAGAGCATTAAAATTCGTTTTCGTTTCGCGGCGCAAATCGAAAAAATGTGAAATTTGTAATGGCTGTATGTAGGACGTTGAAATTTCGAGGTGATGTTTATTCTGATGCGTAGTTTGCGAATCCGCCCTTAAACTTGAAAGAAATAGTCATGTTCGGTGTAAGATGGTGCTAGGAATGTTATAAGGGGGCGTCTAATTCTACACAACTTGTAGATATGGTGGAATCACGAAATTGCGTTCAAGTGTGTAGATTACAGCGTATGTGAGGGGAAAATTCCGACATGTTGGAAAAGTCGCCATCTTCGATTCAAAATGGCGGCTCAAAAATTTGTAACCATGAAAATTGTAAGTTGTGCTCTTGGTAGGTAAGCCAGGTTTCGCTATGTTATTAAGGACGTAGTTCAGTTAAGTGAAGAAACAAATCATTCGAGAAGTCGCCATCTTGAATGCAAAATTGCCATATTTTTGCATTGCCTTCATTTGGACTCTTATGTGGTATATTGAGGAGAATAAAACATACAAAGTTCAACGTATTAAGTTAGCTCCGCGGTAAAGTGTGTGCTTTCTGAGTAGCAAGTCTGGGTTCGATTCCCCGCCGAACCTTGTTTTATCTTACGTTTTTTTTCTTATCATGTTGCTTCGTTTTATCAAAATAATTTCTGTTGGCATTGCGTGAACAAAATATTTTCGTTATTACAGACATAGACGAAAAGAATATATTTATACACTAACTGTTGATATCGTCTTGAAACTAGGCAGTTTGTTCGTGTGAAGCTTCGAGACGATACTCAACTATTTAGAAAGAAACATATGTAGCTTTAGAGATGGGGCAACACCAGTGTTTCTTTCAGAAACAATGTTCCTGAGGATCACAGTTAGTATTCCCAGGGGCACTGCTCATAGTTTTCTATTTATTATTCTATTATACACGTATTATTTGGTCTCCTGCGGGGGCACTCTAAGAGCCCCAAGGAGGCAGTGTACCCCCAAAAAACATTTTGGAAAAAAACATTGAGCATCATTTGCACGATATAGTATAGAGACGAGACAAAAATACATTTTGTCTCGCGAGGATAGTGTGTGCTTCAAACCGGAAATAATTGCAAACAATCTCCCTTTTTATACTGGTCGTTTAGATAGATGCGTATACCAAGTTTGAAGTCTATACCACAACTGAAAAAGTATAAGATTATAACTTTTAAGGAAATACACACACACACACACACATATATATATATATATATATATATATATATATATATATATATATATATATATATATATATACGCACCTTTTGACAATTTTCTCGTTGGCAGCGTATATAGTTACAATATACGGGATACGTGGAATAGTGCCTCTTTCGGTTCAGTAGTTTGTTTACAGGACCGGTTGGAGTGAAATGCGTTTTATAATAGACTCAACCTTTTAGGCAAACAATATATGCTATAAAAATAAACTTTCAAAGAAAGAAAAAGTGAGAAAAAGATTGTTAGGAATCGAACCCAGGTCTCCTGTCCAGTAGGCTCACGTCAATCCCCTACACTACCGATTTCCTTAGATTTTCGACTTCGTTCTTACTGCTCACATAATACTGGTACGTTGCGGCCTGCATCTGTGGGGAATTATATACCTCTATAATCGGAAACACACTTAATTGTTTGCATACTTCAACAAAACATACAAACACCAAATTTTGCATACTTGTTCGTCATGGGATGTGAGTAATGGGAAAATTCCGATATCACGAAAAAGGCGACATTTTCCATGGAAATGAAGTGTCGAAATTTTTCGTCGTTTCGAAATGCTGGTTTTTAGAGTAGTTCCACACACCATAGAAACGTCATATTTTGTCAGGCAGTGAAGCTAGGAACATAGTTTATGATAGAAAAAAGAGCATTAAAATTCGTTTTCGTTTCGCGGCGCAAATCGAAAAAATGTGAAATTTGTAATGGCTGTATGTAGGACGTTGAAATTTCGAGGTGATGTTTATTCTGATGCGTAGTTTGCGAATCCGCCCTTAAACTTGAAAGAAATAGTCATGTTCGGTGTAAGATGGTGCTAGGAATGTTATAAGGGGGCGTCTAATTCTACACAACTTGTAGATATGGTGGAATCACGAAATTGCGTTCAAGTGTGTAGATTACAGCGTATGTGAGGGGAAAATTCCGACATGTTGGAAAAGTCGCCATCTTCGATTCAAAATGGCGGCTCAAAAATTTGTAACCATGAAAATTGTAAGTTGTGCTCTTGGTAGGTAAGCCAGGTTTCGCTATGTTATTAAGGACGTAGTTCAGTTTAAGTGAAGAAACAAATCATTCGAGAAGTCGCCATCTTGAATGCAAAATTGCCATATTTTTGAATTGCCTTCATTTGGGCTCTTATGTGGTATATTGAGGAGAATAAAACAAACAAAATTCAACGTAGTAAGTTAGCTCCGCGGTAAAGTGTCTGCTTTCTGAGTAGCAGGTCTGGGTTCGATTCCCCGCCGAACCTTGTTTTATCTTACGTTTTTTTTCTTATCACGTTGCTTCGTTTTATCAAAATAGTTTCTGTTGGCATTGCGTGAACAAAATATTTTCGTTATTACAGACATGGACGAAAAGAATATATTTATACACTAACTGTTGATATCGTCTTGAAACTAGGCAGTTTGTTCGTGTGAAGCTTCGAGACGATACTCAACTATTTAGAAAGAAACATATGTAGCTTTAGAGATGGGGCAACACCAGTGTTTCTTTCAGAAACAATGTTCCTGAGGATCACAGTTAGTATTCCCAGGGGCACTGCTCATAGTTTTCTATTTATTATTCTATTATACACGTATTATTTGGTCTCCTGCGGGGGCACTCTAAGAGCCCCAAGGAGGCAGTGTACCCCCAAAAAACATTTTGGAAAAAAACATTGAGCATCATTTGCACGATATAGTATAGAGACGAGACAAAAATACATTTTGTCTCGCGAGGATAGTGTGTGCTTCAAACCGGAAATAATTGCAAACAATCTCCCTTTTTATACTGGTCGTTTAGATAGATGCGTATACCAAGTTTGAAGTCTATACCACAACTGAAAAAGTATAAGATTATAACTTTTAAGGAAATACACACACACACACACACACACACATATATATATATATATATATATATATATATATATATATATATATACGCACCTTTTGACAATTTTCTCGTTGGCAGCGTATATAGTTATAATATACGGGATACGTGGAATAGTGCCTCTTTCGGTTCAGTAGTTTGTTTACAGGACCGGTTGGAGTGAAATGCGTTTTATAATAGACTCAACCTTTTAGGCAAACAATATATGCTATAAAAATAAACTTTCAAAGAAAGAAAAAGTGAGAAAAAGATTGTTAGGAATCGAACCCAGGTCTCCTGTCCAGTAGGCTCACGTCAATCCCCTACACTACCGATTTCCTTAGATTTTCGACTTCGTTCTTACTGCTCACATAATACTGGTACGTTGCGGCCTGCATCTGTGGGGAATTATATACCTCTATAATCGGAAACACACTTAATTGTTTGCATACTTCCACAAAACATACAAACACCAAATTTTGCATACTTGTTCGTCATGGGATGTGAGTAATGGGAAAATTCCGATATCACGAAAAAGGCGACATTTTCCATGGAAATGAAGTGTCGAAATTTTTCGTCGTTTCGAAATGCTGGTTTTTAGAGTAGTTCCACACACCATAGAAACGTCATATTTTGTCAGGCAGTGAAGCTAGGAACATAGTTTATGATAGAAAAAAGAGCATTAAAATTCGTTTTCGTTTCGCGGCGCAAATCGAAAAAATGTGAAATTTGTAATGGCTGTATGTAGGACGTTGAAATTTCGAGGTGATGTTTATTCTGATGCGTAGTTTGTGAATCCGCCCTTAAACTTGAAAGAAATAGTCATGTTCGGTGTAAGATGGTGCTAGGAATGTTATAAGGGGGCGTCTAATTCTACACAACTTGTAGATATGGTGGAATCACGAAATTGCGTTCAAGTGTGTAGATTACAGCGTATGTGAGGGGAAAATTCCGACATGTTGGAAAAGTCGCCATCTTCGATTCAAAATGGCGGCTCAAAAATTTGTAACCATGAAAATTGTAAGTTGTGCTCTTGGTAGGTAAGCCAGGTTTCGCTATGTTATTAAGGACGTAGTTCAGTTAAGTGAAGAAACAAATCATTCGAGAAGTCGCCATCTTGAATGCAAAATTGCCATATTTTTGCATTGCCTTCATTTGGACTCTTATGTGGTATATTGAGGAGAATAAAACATACAAAGTTCAACGTATTAAGTTAGCTCCGCGGTAAAGTGTGTGCTTTCTGAGTAGCAAGTCTGGGTTCGATTCCCCGCCGAACCTTGTTTTATCTTACGTTTTTTTTCTTATCATGTTGCTTCGTTTTATCAAAATAATTTCTGTTGGCATTGCGTGAACAAAATATTTTCGTTATTACAGACATAGACGAAAAGAATATATTTATACACTAACTGTTGATATCGTCTTGAAACTAGGCAGTTTGTTCGTGTGAAGCTTCGAGACGATACTCAACTATTTAGAAAGAAACATATGTAGCTTTAGAGATGGGGCAACACCAGTGTTTCTTTCAGAAACAATGTTCCTGAGGATCACAGTTAGTATTCCCAGGGGCACTGCTCATAGTTTTCTATTTATTATTCTATTATACACGTATTATTTGGTCTCCTGCGGGGGCACTCTAAGAGCCCCAAGGAGGCAGTGTACCCCCAAAAAACATTTTGGAAAAAAACATTGAGCATCATTTGCACGATATAGTATAGAGACCAGACAAAAATACATTTTGTCTCGCGAGGATAGTGTGTGCTTCAAACCGGAAATAATTGCAAACAATCTCCCTTTTTATACTGGTCGTTTAGATAGATGCGTATACCAAGTTTGAAGTCTATACCACAACTGAAAAAGTATAAGATTATAACTTTTAAGGAAATACACACACACACACACACACACACATATATATATATATATATATATATATATATATATATATATATATATATATACGCACCTTTTGACAATTTTCTCGTTGGCAGCGTATATAGTTATAATATACGGGATACGTGGAATAGTGCCTCTTTCGGTTCAGTAGTTTGTTTACAGGACCGGTTGGAGTGAAATGCGTTTTATAATAGACTCAACCTTTTAGGCAAACAATATAGGTGAGAAAAAGATTGTTAGGAATCGAACCCAGGTCTCCTGTCCAGTAGGCTCACGTCAATCCCCTACACTACCGATTTCCTTAGATTTTCGACTTCGTTCTTACTGCTCACATAATACTGGTACGTTGCGGCCTGCATCTGTGGGGAATTATATACCTCTATAATCGGAAACACACTTAATTGTTTGCATACTTCCACAAAACATACAAACACCAAATTTTGCATACTTGTTCGTCATGGGATGTGAGTAATGGGAAAATTCCGATATCACGAAATAGGCGACATTTTCCATGGAAATGAAGTGTCGAAATTTTTCGTCGTTTCGAAATGCTGGTTTTTAGAGTAGTTCCACACACCATAGAAACGTCATATTTTGTCAGGCAGTGAAGCTAGGAACATAGTTTATGATAGAAAAAAGAGCATTAAAATTCGTTTTCGTTTCGCGGCGCAAATCGAAAAAATGTGAAATTTGTAATGGCTGTATGTAGGACGTTGAAATTTCGAGGTGATGTTTATTCTGATGCGTAGTTTGCGAATCCGCCCTTAAACTTGAAAGAAATAGTCATGTTCGGTGTAAGATGGTGCTAGGAATGTTATAAGGGTGCGTCTAATTCTACACAACTTGTAGATATGGTGGAATCACGAAATTGCGTTCAAGTGTGTAGATTACAGCGTATGTGAGGGGAAAATTCCGACATGTTGGAAAAGTCGCCATCTTCGATTCAAAATGGCGGCTCAAAAATTTGTAACCATGAAAATTGTAAGTTGTGCTCTTGGTAGGTAAGCCAGGTTTCGCTATGTTATTAAGGACGTAGTTCAGTTTAAGTGAAGAAACAAATCATTCGAGAAGTCGCCATCTTGAATGCAAAATTGCCATATTTTTGAATTGCCTTCATTTGGACTCTTATGTGGTATATTGAGGAGAATAAAACAAACAAAATTCAACGTAGTAAGTTAGCTCCGCGGTAAAGTGTCTGCTTTCTGAGTAGCAAGTCTGGGTTCGATTCCCCGCCGAACCTTGTTTTATCTTACGTTTTTTTTCTTATCACGTTGCTTCGTTTTATCAAAATAGTTTCTGTTGGCATTGCGTGAACAAAATATTTTCGTTATTACAGACATGGACGAAAAGAATATATTTATACACTAACTGTTGATATCGTCTTGAAACTAGGCAGTTTGTTCGTGTGAAGCTTCGAGACGATACTCAACTATTCAGAAAGAAACATATGTAGCTTTAGAGATGGGGCAACACCAGTGTTTCTTTCAGAAACAATGTTCCTGAGGATCACAGTTAGTATTCCCAGGGGCACTGCTCATAGTTTTCTATTTATTATTCTATTATACACGTATTATTTGGTCTCCTGCGGGGGCACTCTAAGAGCCCCAAGGAGGCAGTGTACCCCCAAAAAACATTTTGGAAAAAAACATTGAGCATCATTTGCACGATATAGTATAGAGACCAGACAAAAATACATTTTGTCTCGCGAGGATAGTGTGTGCTTCAAACCGGAAATAATTGCAAACAATCTCCCTTTTTATGCTGGTCGTTTAGATAGATGCGTATACCAAGTTTGAAGTCTATACCACAACTGAAAAAGTATAAGATTATAACTTTTAAGGAAACACACACACACACACACACACACATATATATATATATATATATATATATATATATATATATATATATATATACATATATATATATATATATATATATATATACGCACCTTTTGACAATTTTCTCGTTGGCAGCGTATATAGTTATAATATACGGGATACGTGGAATAGTGCCTCTTTCGGTTCAGTAGTTTGTTTACAGGACCGGTTGGAGTGAAATGCGTTTTATAATAGACTCAACCTTTTAGGCAAACAATATAGGTGAGAAAAAGATTGTTAGGAATCGAACCCAGGTCTCCTGTCCAGTAGGCTCACGTCAATCCCCTACACTACCGATTTCTTTAGATTTTCGACTTCGTTCTTACTGCTCACATAATACTGGTACGTTGCGGCCTGCATCTGTGGGGAATTATATACCTCTATAATCGGAAACACACTTAATTGTTTGCATACTTCCACAAAACATACAAACACCAAATTTTGCATACTTGTTCGTCATGGGATGTGAGTAATGGGAAAATTCCGATATCACGAAAAAGGCGACATTTTCCATGGAAATGAAGTGTCGAAATTTTTCGTCGTTTCGAAATGCTGGTTTTTAGAGTAGTTCCACACACCATAGAAACGTCATATTTTGTCAGGCAGTGAAGCTAGGAACATAGTTTATGATAGAAAAAAGAGCATTAAAATTCGTTTTCGTTTCGCGGCGCAAATCGAAAAAATGTGAAATTTGTAATGGCTGTATGTAGGACGTTGAAATTTCGAGGTGATGTTTATTCTGATGCGTAGTTTGTGAATCCGCCCTTAAACTTGAAAGAAATAGTCATGTTCGGTGTAAGATGGTGCTAGGAATGTTATAAGGGGGCGTCTAATTCTACACAACTTGTAGATATGGTGGAATCACGAAATTGCGTTCAAGTGTGTAGATTACAGCGTATGTGAGGGGAAAATTCCGACATGTTGGAAAAGTCGCCATCTTCGATTCAAAATGGCGGCTCAAAAATTTGTAACCATGAAAATTGTAAGTTGTGCTCTTGGTAGGTAAGCCAGGTTTCGCTATGTTATTAAGGACGTAGTTCAGTTAAGTGAAGAAACAAATCATTCGAGAAGTCGCCATCTTGAATGCAAAATTGCCATATTTTTGCATTGCCTTCATTTGGACTCTTATGTGGTATATTGAGGAGAATAAAACATACAAAGTTCAACGTATTAAGTTAGCTCCGCGGTAAAGTGTGTGCTTTCTGAGTAGCAAGTCTGGGTTCGATTCCCCGCCGAACCTTGTTTTATCTTACGTTTTTTTTCTTATCATGTTGCTTCGTTTTATCAAAATAATTTCTGTTGGCATTGCGTGAACAAAATATTTTCGTTATTACAGACATAGACGAAAAGAATATATTTATACACTAACTGTTGATATCGTCTTGAAACTAGGCAGTTTGTTCGTGTGAAGCTTCGAGACGATACTCAACTATTTAGAAAGAAACATATGTAGCTTTAGAGATGGGGCAACACCAGTGTTTCTTTCAGAAACAATGTTCCTGAGGATCACAGTTAGTATTCCCAGGGGCACTGCTCATAGTTTTCTATTTATTATTCTATTATACACGTATTATTTGGTCTCCTGCGGGGGCACTCTAAGAGCCCCAAGGAGGCAGTGTACCCCCAAAAAACATTTTGGAAAAAAACATTGAGCATCATTTGCACGATATAGTATAGAGACCAGACAAAAATACATTTTGTCTCGCGAGGATAGTGTGTGCTTCAAACCGGAAATAATTGCAAACAATCTCCCTTTTTATACTGGTCGTTTAGATAGATGCGTATACCAAGTTTGAAGTCTATACCACAACTGAAAAAGTATAAGATTATAACTTTTAAGGAAATACACACACACACACACACACATATATATATATATATATATATACGCACCTTTTGACAATTTTCTCGTTGGCAGCGTATATAGTTATAATATACGGGATACGTAGAATAGTGCCTCTTTCGGTTCAGTAGTTTGTTTACAGGACCGGTTGGAGTGAAATGCGTTTTATAATAGACTCAACCTTTTAGGCAAACAATATATGCTATAAAAATAAACTTTCAAAGAAAGAAAAAGTGAGAAAAAGATTGTTAGGAATCGAACCCAGGTCTCCTGTCCAGTAGGCTCACGTCAATCCCCTACACTACCGATTTCCTTAGATTTTCGACTTCGTTCTTACTGCTCACATAATACTGGTACGTTGCGGCCTGCATCTGTGGGGAATTATATACCTCTATAATCGGAAACACACTTAATTGTTTGCATACTTCCACAAAACATACAAACACCAAATTTTGCATACTTGTTCGTCATGGGATGTGAGTAATGGGAAAATTCCGATATCACGAAATAGGCGACATTTTCCATGGAAATGAAGTGTCGAAATTTTTCGTCGTTTCGAAATGCTGGTTTTTAGAGTAGTTCCACACACCATAGAAACGTCATATTTTGTCAGGCAGTGAAGCTAGGAACATAGTTTATGATAGAAAAAAGAGCATTAAAATTCGTTTTCGTTTCGCGGCGCAAATCGAAAAAATGTGAAATTTGTAATGGCTGTATGTAGGACGTTGAAATTTCGAGGTGATGTTTATTCTGATGCGTAGTTTGCGAATCCGCCCTTAAACTTGAAAGAAATAGTCATGTTCGGTGTAAGATGGTGCTAGGAATGTTATAAGGGTGCGTCTAATTCTACACAACTTGTAGATATGGTGGAATCACGAAATTGCGTTCAAGTGTGTAGATTACAGCGTATGTGAGGGGAAAATTCCGACATGTTGGAAAAGTCGCCATCTTCGATTCAAAATGGCGGCTCAAAAATTTGTAACCATGAAAATTGTAAGTTGTGCTCTTGGTAGGTAAGCCAGGTTTCGCTATGTTATTAAGGACGTAGTTCAGTTTAAGTGAAGAAACAAATCATTCGAGAAGTCGCCATCTTGAATGCAAAATTGCCATATTTTTGAATTGCCTTCATTTGGACTCTTATGTGGTATATTGAGGAGAATAAAACAAACAAAATTCAACGTAGTAAGTTAGCTCCGCGGTAAAGTGTCTGCTTTCTGAGTAGCAGGTCTGGGTTCGATTCCCCGCCGAACCTTGTTTTATCTTACGTTTTTTTTCTTATCACGTTGCTTCGTTTTATCAAAATAGTTTCTGTTGGCATTGCGTGAACAAAATATTTTCGTTATTACAGACATGGACGAAAAGAATATATTTATACACTAACTGTTGATATCGTCTTGAAACTAGGCAGTTTGTTCGTGTGAAGCTTCGAGACGATACTCGACTATTTAGAAAGAAACATATGTAGCTTTAGAGATGGGGCAACACCAGTGTTTCTTTCAGAAACAATGTTCCTGAGGATCACAGTTAGTATTCCCAGGGGCACTGCTCATAGTTTTCTATTTATTATTCTATTATACACGTATTATTTGGTCTCCTGCGGGGGCACTCTAAGAGCCCCAAGGAGGCAGTGTACCCCCAAAAAACATTTTGGAAAAAAACATTGAGCATCATTTGCACGATATAGTATAGAGACGAGACAAAAATACATTTTGTCTCGCGAGGATAGTGTGTGCTTCAAACCGGAAATAATTGCAAACAATCTCCCTTTTTATACTGGTCGTTTAGATAGATGCGTATACCAAGTTTGAAGTCTATACCACAACTGAAAAAGTATAAGATTATAACTTTTAAGGAAATACACACACACACACACACACACACACATATATATATATATATATATATATATATATATATATATATATATATATATATATATATATATATATATATATATATATATATACGCACCTTTTGACAATTTTCTCGTTGGCAGCGTATATAGTTATAATATACGGGATACGTGGAATAGTGCCTCTTTCGGTTCAGTAGTTTGTTTACAGGACCGGTTGGAGTGAAATGCGTTTTATAATAGACTCAACCTTTTAGGCAAACAATATATGCTATAAAAATAAACTTTCAAAGAAAGAAAAAGTGAGAAAAAGATTGTTAGGAATCGAACCCAGGTCTCCTGTCCAGTAGGCTCACGTCAATCCCCTACACTACCGATTTCCTTAGATTTTCGACTTCGTTCTTACTGCTCACATAATACTGGTACGTTGCGGCCTGCATCTGTGGGGAATTATATACCTCTATAATCGGAAACACACTTAATTGTTTGCATACTTCCACAAAACATACAAACACCAAATTTTGCATACTTGTTCGTCATGGGATGTGAGTAATGGGAAAATTCCGATATCACGAAATAGGCGACATTTTCCATGGAAATGAAGTGTCGAAATTTTTCGTCGTATCGAAATGCTGGTTTTTAGAGTAGTTCCACACACCATAGAAACGTCATATTTTGTCAGGCAGTGAAGCTAGGAACATAGTTTATGATAGAAAAAAGAGCATTAAAATTCGTTTTCGTTTCGCGGCGCAAATCGAAAAAATGTGAAATTTGTAATGGCTGTATGTAGGACGTTGAAATTTCGAGGTGATGTTTATTCTGATGCGTAGTTTGCGAATCCGCCCTTAAACTTGAAAGAAATAGTCATGTTCGGTGTAAGATGGTGCTAGGAATGTTATAAGGGGGCGTCTAATTCTACACAACTTGTAGATATGGTGGAATCACGAAATTGCGTTCAAGTGTGTAGATTACAGCGTATGTGAGGGGAAAATTCCGACATGTTGGAAAAGTCGCCATCTTCGATTCAAAATGGCGGCTCAAAAATTTGTAACCATGAAAATTGTAAGTTGTGCTCTTGGTAGGTAAGCCAGGTTTCGCTATGTTATTAAGGACGTAGTTCAGTTAAGTGAAGAAACAAATCATTCGAGAAGTCGCCATCTTGAATGCAAAATTGCCATATTTTTGCATTGCCTTCATTTGGACTCTTATGTGGTATATTGAGGAGAATAAAACATACAAAGTTCAACGTATTAAGTTAGCTCCGCGGTAAAGTGTGTGCTTTCTGAGTAGCAAGTCTGGGTTCGATTCCCCGCCGAACCTTGTTTTATCTTACGTTTTTTTTCTTATCATGTTGCTTCGTTTTATCAAAATAATTTCTGTTGGCATTGCGTGAACAAAATATTTTCGTTATTACAGACATAGACGAAAAGAATATATTTATACACTAACTGTTGATATCGTCTTGAAACTAGGCAGTTTGTTCGTGTGAAGCTTCGAGACGATACTCAACTATTTAGAAAGAAACATATGTAGCTTTAGAGATGGGGCAACACCAGTGTTTCTTTCAGAAACAATGTTCCTGAGGATCACAGTTAGTATTCCCAGGGGCACTGCTCATAGTTTTCTATTTATTATTCTATTATACACGTATTATTTGGTCTCCTGCGGGGGCACTCTAAGAGCCCCAAGGAGGCAGTGTACCCCCAAAAAACATTTTGGAAAAAAACATTGAGCATCATTTGCACGATATAGTATAGAGACGAGACAAAAATACATTTTGTCTCGCGAGGATAGTGTGTGCTTCAAACCGGAAATAATTGCAAACAATCTCCCTTTTTATACTGGTCGTTTAGATAGATGCGTATACCAAGTTTGAAGTCTATACCACAACTGAAAAAGTATAAGATTATAACTTTTAAGGAAATACACACACACACACACATATATATATATATATATATATATATATATATATATATATATATATATATACGCACCTTTTGACAATTTTCTCGTTGGCAGCGTATATAGTTATAATATACGGGATACGTGGAATAGTGCCTCTTTCGGTTCAGTAGTTTGTTTACAGGACCGGTTGGAGTGAAATGCGTTTTATAATAGACTCAACCTTTTAGGCAAACAATATATGCTATAAAAATAAACTTTCAAAGAAAGAAAAAGTGAGAAAAAGATTGTTAGGAATCGAACCCAGGTCTCCTGTCCAGTAGGCTCACGTCAATCCCCTACACTACCGATTTCCTTAGATTTTCGACTTCGTTCTTACTGCTCACATAATACTGGTACGTTGCGGCCTGCATCTGTGGGGAATTATATACCTCTATAATCGGAAACACACTTAATTGTTTGCATACTTCCACAAAACATACAAACACCAAATTTTGCATACTTGTTCGTCATGGGATGTGAGTAATGGGAAAATTCCGATATCACGAAATAGGCGACATTTTCCATGGAAATGAAGTGTCGAAATTTTTCGTCGTTTCGAAATGCTGGTTTTTAGAGTAGTTCCACACACCATAGAAACGTCATATTTTGTCAGGCAGTGAAGCTAGGAACATAGTTTATGATAGAAAAAAGAGCATTAAAATTCGTTTTCGTTTCGCGGCGCAAATCGAAAAAATGTGAAATTTGTAATGGCTGTATGTAGGACGTTGAAATTTCGAGGTGATGTTTATTCTGATGCGTAGTTTGCGAATCCGCCCTTAAACTTGAAAGAAATAGTCATGTTCGGTGTAAGATGGTGCTAGGAATGTTATAAGGGGGCGTCTAATTCTACACAACTTGTAGATATGGTGGAATCACGAAATTGCGTTCAAGTGTGTAGATTACAGCGTATGTGAGGGGAAAATTCCGACATGTTGGAAAAGTCGCCATCTTCGATTCAAAATGGCGGCTCAAAAATTTGTAACCATGAAAATTGTAAGTTGTGCTCTTGGTAGGTAAGCCAGGTTTCGCTATGTTATTAAGGACGTAGTTCAGTTTAAGTGAAGAAACAAATCATTCGAGAAGTCGCCATCTTGAATGCAAAATTGCCATATTTTTGAATTGCCTTCATTTGGACTCTTATGTGGTATATTGAGGAGAATAAAACAAACAAAATTCAACGTAGTAAGTTAGCTCCGCGGTAAAGTGTCTGCTTTCTGAGTAGCAGGTCTGGGTTCGATTCCCCGCCGAACCTTGTTTTATCTTACGTTTTTTTTCTTATCACGTTGCTTCGTTTTATCAAAATAGTTTCTGTTGGCATTGCGTGAACAAAATATTTTCGTTATTACAGACATGGACGAAAAGAATATATTTATACACTAACTGTTGATATCGTCTTGAAACTAGGCAGTTTGTTCGTGTGAAGCTTCGAGACGATACTCAACTATTCAGAAAGAAACATATGTAGCTTTAGAGATGGGGCAACACCAGTGTTTCTTTCAGAAACAATGTTCCTGAGGATCACAGTTAGTATTCCCAGGGGCACTGCTCATAGTTTTCTATTTATTATTCTATTATACACGTATTATTTGGTCTCCTGCGGGGGCACTCTAAGAGCCCCAAGGAGGCAGTGTACCCCCAAAAAACATTTTGGAAAAAAACATTGAGCATCATTTGCACGATATAGTATAGAGACCAGACAAAAATACATTTTGTCTCGCGAGGATAGTGTGTGCTTCAAACCGGAAATAATTGCAAACAATCTCCCTTTTTATACTGGTCGTTTAGATAGATGCGTATACCAAGTTTGAAGTCTATACCACAACTGAAGAAGTATAAGATTATAACTTTTAAGGAAACACACACACACACACACACACACACATATATATATATATATATATATATATATATATATATATATATA
The DNA here is from genome assembly GCF_964235325.1 of Thermobia domestica. Lineage (NCBI taxonomy): Eukaryota > Metazoa > Arthropoda > Insecta > Zygentoma > Lepismatidae > Thermobia > Thermobia domestica. The sequence continues at coordinate 262,455,406 of NC_137458.1, read as the reverse complement.
TATACGCACCTTTTGACAATTTTCTCGTTGGCAGCGTATATAGTTATAATATACGGGATACGTAGAATAGTGCCTCTTTCGGTTCAGTAGTTTGTTTACAGGACCGGTTGGAGTGAAATGCGTTTTATAATAGACTCAACCTTTTAGGCAAACAATATAGGTGAGAAAAAGATTGTTAGGAATCGAACCCAGGTCTCCTGTCCAGTAGGCTCACGTCAATCCCCTACACTACCGATTTCTTTAGATTTTCGACTTCGTTCTTACTGCTCACATTATACTGGTACGTTGCGGCCTGCATCTGTGGGGAATTATATACCTCTATAATCGGAAACACACTTAATTGTTTGCATACTTCCACAAAACATACAAACACCAAATTTTGCATACTTGTTCGTCATGGGATGTGAGTAATGGGAAAATTCCGATATCACGAAAAAGGCGACATTTTCCATGGAAATGAAGTGTCGAAATTTTTCGTCGTTTCGAAATGCTGGTTTTTAGAGTAGTTCCACACACCATAGAAACGTCATATTTTGTCAGGCAGTGAAGCTAGGAACATAGTTTATGATAGAAAAAAGAGCATTAAAATTCGTTTTCGTTTCGCGGCGCAAATCGAAAAAATGTGAAATTTGTAATGGCTGTATGTAGGACGTTGAAATTTCGAGGTGATGTTTATTCTGATGCGTAGTTTGCGAATCCGCCCTTAAACTTGAAAGAAATAGTCATGTTCGGTGTAAGATGGTGCTAGGAATGTTATAAGGGGGCGTCTAATTCTACACAACTTGTAGATATGGTGGAATCACGAAATTGCGTTCAAGTGTGTAGATTACAGCGTATGTGAGGGGAAAATTCCGACATGTTGGAAAAGTCGCCATCTTCGATTCAAAATGGCGGCTCAAAAATTTGTAACCATGAAAATTGTAAGTTGTGCTCTTGGTAGGTAAGCCAGGTTTCGCTATGTTATTAAGGACGTAGTTCAGTTAAGTGAAGAAACAAATCATTCGAGAAGTCGCCATCTTGAATGCAAAATTGCCATATTTTTGCATTGCCTTCATTTGGACTCTTATGTGGTATATTGAGGAGAATAAAACATACAAATTTCAACGTATTAAGTTAGCTCCGCGGTAAAGTGTGTGCTTTCTGAGTAGCAAGTCTGGGTTCGATTCCCCGCCGAACCTTGTTTTATCTTACGTTTTTTTTCTTATCATGTTGCTTCGTTTTATCAAAATAATTTCTGTGGGCATTGCGTGAACAAAATATTTTCGTTATTACAGACATAGACGAAAAGAATATATTTATACACTAACTGTTGATATCGTCTTGAAACTAGGCAGTTTGTTCGTGTGAAGCTTCGAGACGATACTCAACTATTTAGAAAGAAACATATGTAGCTTTAGAGATGGGGCAACACCAGTGTTTCTTTCAGAAACAATGTTCCTGAGGATCACAGTTAGTATTCCCAGGGGCACTGCTCATAGTTTTCTATTTATTATTCTATTATACACGTATTATTTGGTCTCCTGCGGGGGCACTCTAAGAGCCCCAAGGAGGCAGTGTACCCCCAAAAAACATTTTGGAAAAAAACATTGAGCATCATTTGCACGATATAGTATAGAGACGAGACAAAAATACATTTTGTCTCGCGAGGATAGTGTGTGCTTCAAACCGGAAATAATTGCAAACAATCTCCCTTTTTATACTGGTCGTTTAGATAGATGCGTATACCAAGTTTGAAGTCTATACCACAACTGAAAAAGTATAAGATTATAACTTTTAAGGAAATACACACACACACACACACACACACATATATATATATATATATATATATATATATATATATATATATATATATATATATATATATATATATATATATATACGCACCTTTTGACAATTTTCTCGTTGGCAGCGTATATAGTTATAATATACGGGATACGTGGAATAGTGCCTCTTTCGGTTCAGTAGTTTGTTTACAGGACCGGTTGGAGTGAAATGCGTTTTATAATAGACTCAACCTTTTAGGCAAACAATATATGCTATAAAAATAAACTTTCAAAGAAAGAAAAAGTGAGAAAAAGATTGTTAGGAATCGAACCCAGGTCTCCTGTCCAGTAGGCTCACGTCAATCCCCTACACTACCGATTTCCTTAGATTTTCGACTTCGTTCTTACTGCTCACATAATACTGGTACGTTGCGGCCTGCATCTGTGGGGAATTATATACCTCTATAATCGGAAACACACTTAATTGTTTGCATACTTCCACAAAACATACAAACACCAAATTTTGCATACTTGTTCGTCATGGGATGTGAGTAATGGGAAAATTCCGATATCACGAAATAGGCGACATTTTCCATGGAAATGAAGTGTCGAAATTTTTCGTCGTTTCGAAATGCTGGTTTTTAGAGTAGTTCCACACACCATAGAAACGTCATATTTTGTCAGGCAGTGAAGCTAGGAACATAGTTTATGATAGAAAAAAGAGCATTAAAATTCGTTTTCGTTTCGCGGCGCAAATCGAAAAAATGTGAAATTTGTAATGGCTGTATGTAGGACGTTGAAATTTCGAGGTGATGTTTATTCTGATGCGTAGTTTGCGAATCCGCCCTTAAACTTGAAAGAAATAGTCATGTTCGGTGTAAGATGGTGCTAGGAATGTTATAAGGGGGCGTCTAATTCTACACAACTTGTAGATATGGTGGAATCACGAAATTGCATTCAAGTGTGTAGATTACAGCGTATGTGAGGGGAAAATTCCGACATGTTGGAAAAGTCGCCATCTTCGATTCAAAATGGCGGCTCAAAAATTTGTAACCATGAAAATTGTAAGTTCTGCTCTTGGTAGGTAAGCCAGGTTTCGCTATGTTATTAAGGACGTAGTTCAGTTTAAGTGAAGAAACAAATCATTCGAGAAGTCGCCATCTTGAATGCAAAATTGCCATATTTTTGAATTGCCTTCATTTGGACTCTTATGTGGTATATTGAGGAGAATAAAACAAACAAAATTCAACGTAGTAAGTTAGCTCCGCGGTAAAGTGTCTGCTTTCTGAGTAGCAGGTCTGGGTTCGATTCCCCGCCGAACCTTGTTTTATCTTACGTTTTTTTTCTTATCACGTTGCTTCGTTTTATCAAAATAGTTTCTGTTGGCATTGCGTGAACAAAATATTTTCGTTATTACAGACATGGACGAAAAGAATATATTTATACACTAACTGTTGATATCGTCTTGAAACTAGGCAGTTTGTTCGTGTGAAGCTTCGAGACGATACTCAACTATTCAGAAAGAAACATATGTAGCTTTAGAGATGGGGCAACACCAGTGTTTCTTTCAGAAACAATGTTCCTGAGGATCACAGTTAGTATTCCCAGGGGCACTGCTCATAGTTTTCTATTTATTATTCTATTATACACGTATTATTTGGTCTCCTGCGGGGGCACTCTAAGAGCCCCAAGGAGGCAGTGTACCCCCAAAAAACATTTTGGAAAAAAACATTGAGCATCATTTGCACGATATAGTATAGAGACCAGACAAAAATACATTTTGTCTCGCGAGGATAGTGTGTGCTTCAAACCGGAAATAATTGCAAACAATCTCCCTTTTTATACTGGTCGTTTAGATAGATGCGTATACCAAGTTTGAAGTCTATACCACAACTGAAAAAGTATAAGATTATAACTTTTAAGGAAACACACACACACACACACATATATATATATATATATATATATATATATATATATATACGCACCTTTTGACAATTTTCTCGTTGGCAGCGTATATAGTTATAATATACGGGATACGTGGAATAGTGCCTCTTTCGGTTCAGTAGTTTGTTTACAGGACCGGTTGGAGTGAAATGCGTTTTATAATAGACTCAACCTTTTAGGCAAACAATATATGCTATAAAAATAAACTTTCAAAGAAAGAAAAAGTGAGAAAAAGATTGTTAGGAATCGAACCCAGGTCTCCTGTCCAGTAGGCTCACGTCAATCCCCTACACTACCGATTTCCTTAGATTTTCGACTTCGTTCTTACTGCTCACATAATACTGGTACGTTGCGGCCTGCATCTGTGGGGAATTATATACCTCTATAATCGGAAACACACTTAATTGTTTGCATACTTCCACAAAACATACAAACACCAAATTTTGCATACTTCTTCGTCATGGGATGTGAGTAATGGGAAAATTCCGATATCACGAAATAGGCGACATTTTCCATGGAAATGAAGTGTCGAAATTTTTCGTCGTTTCGAAATGCTGGTTTTTAGAGTAGTTCCACACACCATAGAAACGTCATATTTTGTCAGGCAGTGAAGCTAGGAACATAGTTTATGATAGAAAAAAGAGCATTAAAATTCGTTTTCGTTTCGCGGCGCAAATCGAAAAAATGTGAAATTTGTAATGGCTGTATGTAGGACGTTGAAATTTCGAGGTGATGTTTATTCTGATGCGTAGTTTGCGAATCCGCCCTTAAACTTGAAAGAAATAGTCATGTTCGGTGTAAGATGGTGCTAGGAATGTTATAAGGGGGCGTCTAATTCTACACAACTTGTAGATATGGTGGAATCACGAAATTGCGTTCAAGTGTGTAGATTACAGCGTATGTGAGGGGAAAATTCCGACATGTTGGAAAAGTCGCCATCTTCGATTCAAAATGGCGGCTCAAAAATTTGTAACCATGAAAATTGTAAGTTGTGCTCTTGGTAGGTAAGCCAGGTTTCGCTATGTTATTAAGGACGTAGTTCAGTTTAAGTGAAGAAACAAATCATTCGAGAAGTCGCCATCTTGAATGCAAAATTGCCATATTTTTGAATTGCCTTCATTTGGACTCTTATGTGGTATATTGAGGAGAATAAAACAAACAAAATTCAACGTAGTAAGTTAGCTCCGCGGTAAAGTGTCTGCTTTCTGAGTAGCAGGTCTGGGTTCGATTCCCCGCCGAACCTTGTTTTATCTTACGTTTTTTTTCTTATCACGTTGCTTCGTTTTATCAAAATAGTTTCTGTTGGCATTGCGTGAACAAAATATTTTCGTTATTACAGACATGGACGAAAAGAATATATTTATACACTAACTGTTGATATCGTCTTGAAACTAGGCAGTTTGTTCGTGTGAAGCTTCGAGACGATACTCAACTATTCAGAAAGAAACATATGTAGCTTTAGAGATGGGGCAACACCAGTGTTTCTTTCAGAAACAATGTTCCTGAGGATCACAGTTAGTATTCCCAGGGGCACTGCTCATAGTTTTCTATTTATTATTCTATTATACACGTATTATTTGGTCTCCTGCGGGGGCACTCTAAGAGCCCCAAGGAGGCAGTGTACCCCCAAAAAACATTTTGGAAAAAAACATTGAGCATCATTTGCACGATATAGTATAGAGACCAGACAAAAATACATTTTGTCTCGCGAGGATAGTGTGTGCTTCAAACCGGAAATAATTGCAAACAATCTCCCTTTTTATACTGGTCGTTTAGATAGATGCGTATACCAAGTTTGAAGTCTATACCACAACTGAAGAAGTATAAGATTATAACTTTTAAGGAAACACACACACACACACACACACACATATATATATATATATATATATATATATATATATATATATATATATATATATATATATATATACGCACCTTTTGACAATTTTCTCGTTGGCAGCGTATATAGTTATAATATACGGGATACGTAGAATAGTGCCTCTTTCGGTTCAGTAGTTTGTTTACAGGACCGGTTGGAGTGAAATGCGTTTTATAATAGACTCAACCTTTTAGGCAAACAATATAGGTGAGAAAAAGATTGTTAGGAATCGAACCCAGGTCTCCTGTCCAGTAGGCTCACGTCAATCCCCTACACTACCGATTTCTTTAGATTTTCGACTTCGGTCTTACTGCTCACATTATACTGGTACGTTGCGGCCTGCATCTGTGGGGAATTATATACCTCTATAATCGGAAACACACTTAATTGTTTGCATACTTCCACAAAACATACAAACACCAAATTTTGCATACTTGTTCGTCATGGGATGTGAGTAATGGGAAAATTCCGATATCACGAAAAAGGCGACATTTTCCATGGAAATAAAGTGTCGAAATTTTTCGTCGTTTCGAAATGCTGGTTTTTAGAGTATTTCCACACACCATAGAAAAGTCATATTTTGTCAGGCAGTGAAGCTAGGAACATAGTTTATGATAGAAAAAAGAGCATTAAAATTCGTTTTCGTTTCGCTTCGCAAATCGAAAAAATGTGAAATTTGTAATGGCTGTATGTAGGACGCTGAAATTTCGAGGTGATGTTTATTCTGATGCGTAGTTTGCGAATCCGCCCTTAAACTTGAAAGAAATAGTCATGTTCGGTGTAAGATGGTGCTAGGAATGTTATAAGGGGGCGTCTAATTCTACACAACTTGTAGATATGGTGGAATCACGAAATTGCGTTCAAGTGTGTAGATTACAGCGTATGTGAGGGGAAAATTCCGACATGTTGGAAAAGTCGCCATCTTCGATTCAAAATGGCGGCTCAAAAATTTGTAACCATGAAAATTGTAAGTTGTGCTCTTGGTAGGTAAGCCAGGTTTCGCTATGTTATTAAGGACGTAGTTCAGTTTAAGTGAAGAAACAAATCATTCGAGAAGTCGCCATCTTGAATGCAAAATTGCCATATTTTTGAATTGCCTTCATTTGGACTCTTATGTGGTATATTGAGGAGAATAAAACAAACAAAATTCAACGTAGTGAGTTAGCTCCGCGGTAAAGTGTCTGCTCTCTGAGTAGCAGGTCTGGGTTCGATTCCCCACCGAACCTTGTTTTATCTTACGTTTTTTTTCTTATCACGTTGCTTCGTTTTATCAAAATAGTTTCTGTTGGCATTGCGTGAACAAAATATTTTCGTTATTACAGACATGGACGAAAAGAATATATTTATACACTAACTGTTGATATCGTCTTGAAACTAGGCAGTTTGTTCGTGTGAAGCTTCGAGACGATACTCGACTATTTAGAAAGAAACATATGTAGCTTTAGAGATGGGGCAACACCAGTGTTTCTTTCAGAAACAATGTTCCTGAGGATCACAGTTAGTATTCCCAGGGGCACTGCTCATAGTTTTCTATTTATTATTCTATTATACACGTATTATTTGGTCTCCTGCGGGGGCACTCTAAGAGCCCCAAGGAGGCAGTGTACCCCCAAAAAACATTTTGGAAAAATACATTGAGCATCATTTGCACGATATAGTATAGAGACGAGACAAAAATACATTTTGTCTCGCGAGGATAGTGTGTGCTTCAAACCGGAAATAATTGCAAACAATCTCCCTTTTTATACTGGTCGTTTAGATAGATGCGTATACCAAGTTTGAAGTCTATACCACAACTGAAAAAGTATAAGATTATAACTTTTAAGGAAATACACACACACACACACACACACATATATATATATATATATATATATATATATATATATATATATATATATATATATATACGCACCTTTTGACAATTTTCTCGTTGGCAGCGTATATAGTTATAATATACGGGATACGTGGAATAGTGCCTCTTTCGGTTCAGTAGTTTGTTTACAGGACCGGTTGCAGTGAAATGCGTTTTATAATAGACTCAACCTTTTAGGCAAACAATATATGCTATAAAAATAAACTTTCAAAGAAAGAAAAAGTGAGAAAAAGATTGTTAGGAATCGAACCCAGGTCTCCTGTCCAGTAGGCTCACGTCAATCCCCTACACTACCGATTTCCTTACATTTTCGACTTCGTTCTTACTGCTCACATAATACTGGTACGTTGCGGCCTGCATCTGTGGGGAATTATATACCTCTATAATCGGAAACACACTTAATTGTTTGCATACTTCCACAAAACATACAAACACCAAATTTTGCATACTTGTTCGTCATGGGATGTGAGTAATGGGAAAATTCCGATATCACGAAAAAGGCGACATTTTCCATGGAAATGAAGTGTCGAAATTTTTCGTCGTTTCGAAATGCTGGTTTTTAGAGTAGTTCCACACACCATAGAAACGTCATATTTTGTCAGGCAGTGAAGCTAGGAACATAGTTTATGATAGAAAAAAGAGCATTAAAATTCGTTTTCGTTTCGCGGCGCAAATCGAAAAAATGTGAAATTTGTAATGGCTGTATGTAGGACGTTGAAATTTCGAGGTGATGTTTATTCTGATGCGTAGTTTGCGAATCCGCCCTTAAACTTGAAAGAAATAGTCATGTTCGGTGTAAGATGGTGCTAGGAATGTTATAAGGGGGCGTCTAATTCTACACAACTTGTAGATATGGTGGAATCACGAAATTGCGTTCAAGTGTGTAGATTACAGCGTATGTGAGGGGAAAATTCCGACATGTTGGAAAAGTCGCCATCTTCGATTCAAAATGGCGGCTCAAAAATTTGTAACCATGAAAATTGTAAGTTGTGCTCTTAGTAGGTAAGCCAGGTTTCGCTATGTTATTAAGGACGTAGTTCAGTTTAAGTGAAGAAACAAATCATTCGAGAAGTCGCCATCTTGAATGCAAAATTGCCATATTTTTGAATTGCCTTCATTTGGACTCTTATGTGGTATATTGAGGAGAATAAAACAAACAAAATTCAACGTAGTAAGTTAGCTCCGCGGTAAAGTGTCTGCTTTCTGAGTAGCAGGTCTGGGTTCGATTCCCCGGCGAACCTTGTTTTATCTTACTTTTTTTTTCTTATCACGTTGCTTCGTTTTATCAAAATAGTTTCTGTTGGCATTGCGTGAACAAAATATTTTCGTTATTACAGACATGGACGAAAAGAATATTTTTATACACTAACTGTTGATATCGTCTTGAAACTAGGCAGTTTGTTCGTGTGAAGCTTCGAGACGATACTCGACTATTTAGAAAGAAACATATGTAGCTTTAGAGATGGGGCAACACCAGTGTTTCTTTCAGAAACAATGTTCCTGAGGATCACAGTTAGTATTCCCAGGGGCACTGCTCATAGTTTTCTATTTATTATTCTATTATACACGTATTATTTGGTCTCCTGCGGGGGCACTCTAAGAGCCCCAAGGAGGCAGTGTACCCCCAAAAAACATTTTGGAAAAAAACATTGAGCATCATTTGCACGATATAGTATAGAGACGAGACAAAAATACATTTTGTCTCGCGAGGATAGTGTGTGCTTCAAACCGGAAATAATTGCAAACAATCTCCCTTTTTATACTGGTCGTTTAGATAGATGCGTATACCAAGTTTGAAGTCTATACCACAACTGAAAAAGTATAAGATTATAACTTTTAAGGAAATACACACACACACACACACACACACACATATATATATATATATATATATATATATATATATATATATATATATACGCACCTTTTGACAATTTTCTCGTTGGCAGCGTATATAGTTATAATATACGGGATACGTGGAATAGTGCCTCTTTCGGTTCAGTAGTTTGTTTACAGGACCGGTTGGAGTGAAATGCGTTTTATAATAGACTCAACCTTTTAGGCAAACAATATATGCTATAAAAATAAACTTTCAAAGAAAGAAAAAGTGAGAAAAAGATTGTTAGGAATCGAACCCAGGTCTCCTGTCCAGTAGGCTCACGTCAATCCCCTACACTACCGATTTCCTTAGATTTTCGACTTCGTTCTTACTGCTCACATAATACTGGTACGTTGCGGCCTGCATCTGTGGGGAATTATATACCTCTATAATCGGAAACACACTTAATTGTTTGCATACTTCCACAAAACATACAAACACCAAATTTTGCATACTTCTTCGTCATGGGATGTGAGTAATGGGAAAATTCCGATATCACGAAATAGGCGACATTTTCCATGGAAATGAAGTGTCGAAATTTTTCGTCGTTTCGAAATGCTGGTTTTTAGAGTAGTTCCACACACCATAGAAACGTCATATTTTGTCAGGCAGTGAAGCTAGGAACATAGTTTATGATAGAAAAAAGAGCATTAAAATTCGTTTTCGTTTCGCGGCGCAAATCGAAAAAATGTGAAATTTGTAATGGCTGTATGTAGGACGTTGAAATTTCAAGGTGATGTTTATTCTGATGCGTAGTTTGCGAATCCGCCCTTAAACTTGAAAGAAATAGTCATGTTCGGTGTAAGATGGTGCTAGGAATGTTATAAGGGGGCGTCTAATTCTACACAACTTGTAGATATGGTGGAATCACGAAATTGCGTTCAAGTGTGTAGATTACAGCGTATGTGAGGGGAAAATTCCGACATGTTGGAAAAGTCGCCATCTTCGATTCAAAATGGCGGCTCAAAAATTTGTAACCATGAAAATTGTAAGTTGTGCTCTTGGTAGGTAAGCCAGGTTTCGCTATGTTATTAAGGACGTAGTTCAGTTAAGTGAAGAAACAAATCATTCGAGAAGTCGCCATCTTGAATGCAAAATTGCCATATTTTTGCATTGCCTTCATTTGGACTCTTATGTGGTATATTGAGGAGAATAAAACATACAAAGTTCAACGTATTAAGTTAGCTCCGCGGTAAAGTAGCAAGTCTGGGTTCGATTCCCCGCCGAACCTTGTTTTATCTTACGTTTTTTTTCTTATCATGTTGCTTCGTTTTATCAAAATAATTTCTGTTGGCATTGCGTGAACAAAATATTTTCGTTATTACAGACATAGACGAAAAGAATATATTTATACACTAACTGTTGATATCGTCTTGAAACTAGGCAGTTTGTTCGTGTGAAGCTTCGAGACGATACTCAACTATTTAGAAAGAAACATTTGTAGCTTTAGAGATGGGGCAACACCACTGTTTCTTTCAGAAACAATGTTCCTGAGGATCACAGTTAGTATTCCCAGGGGCACTGCTCATAGTTTTCTATTTATTATTCTATTATACACGTATTATTTGGTCTCCTGCGGGGTCACTCTAAGAGCCCCAAGGAGGCAGTGTACCCCCAAAAAACATTTTGGAAAAAAACATTGAGCATCATTTGCACGATATAGTATAGAGACGAGACAAAAATACATTTTGTCTCGCGAGGATAGTGTGTGCTTCAAACCGGAAATAATTGCAAACAATCTCCCTTTTTATACTGGTCGTTTAGATAGATGCGTATACCAAGTTTGAAGTCTATACCACAACTGAAAAAGTATAAGATTATAACTTTTAAGGAAATACACACACACACACACACACACATATATATATATATATATATATATATATATATATATATATATATATATATATATATATACGCACCTTTTGACAATTTTCTCGTTGGCAGCGTATATAGTTATAATATACGGGATACGTGGAATAGTGCCTCTTTCGGTTCAGTAGTTTGTTTACAGGACCGGTTGGAGTGAAATGCGTTTTATAATAGACTCAACCTTTTAGGCAAACAATATATGCTATAAAAATAAACTTTCAAAGAAAGAAAAAGTGAGAAAAGGTTGTTAGGAATCGAACCCAGGTCTCCTGTCCAGTAGGCTCACGTCAATCCCCTACACTACCGATTTCCTTAGATTTTCGATTTCGTTCTTACTGCTCACATAATACTGGTACGTTGCGGCCTGCATCTGTGGGGAATTATATACCTCTATAATCGGAAACACACTTAATTGTTTGCATACTTCCACAAAACATACAAACACCAAATTTTGCATACTTGTTCGTCATGGGATGTGAGTAATGGGAAAATTCCGATATCACGAAATTGGCGACATTTTCCATGGAAATGAAGTGTCGAAATTTTTCGTCGTTTCGAAATGCTGGTTTTTAGAGTAGTTCCACACACCATAGAAACGTCATATTTTGTCAGGCAGTGAAGCTAGGAACATAGTTTATGATAGAAAAAAGAGCATTAAAATTCGTTTTCGTTTCGCGGCGCAAATCGAAAAAATGTGAAATTTGTAATGGCTGTATGTAGGACGTTGAAATTTCGAGGTGATGTTTATTCTGATGCGTAGTTTGCGAATCCGCCCTTAAACTTGAAAGAAATAGTCATGTTCGGTGTAAGATGGTGCTAGGAATGTTATAAGGGGGCGTCTAATTCTACACAACTTGTAGATATGGTGGAATCACGAAATTGCGTTCAAGTGTGTAGATTACAGCGTATGTGAGGGGAAAATTCCGACATGTTGGAAAAGTCGCCATCTTCGATTCAAAATGGCGGCTCAAAAATTTGTAACCATGAAAATTGTAAGTTGTGCTCTTGGTAGGTAAGCCAGGTTTCGCTATGTTATTAAGGACGTAGTTCAGTTAAGTGAAGAAACAAATCATTCGAGAAGTCGCTATCTTGAATGCAAAATTGCCATATTTTTGCATTGCCTTCATTTGGACTCTTATGTGGTATATTGAGGAGAATAAAACATACAAAGTTCAACGTATTAAGTTAGCTCCGCGGTAAAGTGTGTGCTTTCTGAGTAGCAAGTCTGGGTTCGATTCCCCGCCGAACCTTGTTTTATCTTACGTTTTTTTTCTTATCATGTTGCTTCGTTTTATCAAAATAATTTCTGTTGGCATTGCGTGAACAAAATATTTTCGTTATTACAGACATAGACGAAAAGAATATATTTATACACTAACTGTTGATATCGTCTTGAAACTAGGCAGTTTGTTCGTGTGAAGCTTCGAGACGATACTCAACTATTTAGAAAGAAACATATGTAGCTTTAGAGATGGGGCAACACCAGTGTTTCTTTCAGAAACAATGTTCCTGAGGATCACAGTTAGTATTCCCAGGGGCACTGCTCATAGTTTTCTATTTATTATTCTATTATACACGTATTATTTGGTCTCCTGCGGGGGCACTCTAAGAGCCCCAAGGAGGCAGTGTACCCCCAAAAAACATTTTGGAAAAAAACATTGAGCATCATTTGCACGATATAGTATAGAGACCAGACAAAAATACATTTTGTCTCGCGAGGATAGTGTGTGCTTCAAACCGGAAATAATTGCAAACAATCTCCCTTTTTATACTGGTCGTTTAGATAGATGCGTATACCAAGTTTGAAGTCTATACCACAACTGAAAAAGTATAAGATTATAACTTTTAAGGAAATACACACACACACACACACACACACACATATATATATATATATATATATATATATATATACGCACCTTTTGACAATTTTCTCGTTGGCAGCGTATATAGTTACAATATACGGGATACGTGGAATAGTGCCTCTTTCGGTTCAGTAGTTTGTTTACAGGACCGGTTGGAGTGAAATGCGTTTTATAATAGACTCAACCTTTTAGGCAAACAATATATGCTATAAAAATAAACTTTCAAAGAAAGAAAAAGTGAGAAAAAGATTGTTAGGAATCGAACCCAGGTCTCCTGTCCAGTAGGCTCACGTCAATCCCCTACACTACCGATTTCCTTAGATTTTCGACTTCGTTCTTACTGCGCACATAATACTGGTACGTTGCGGCCTGCATCTGTGGGGAATTATATACCTCTATAATCGGAAACACACTTAATTGTTTGCATACTTCCACAAAACATACAAACACCAAATTTTGCATACTTGTTCGTCATGGGATGTGAGTAATGGGAAAATTCCGATATCACGAAAAAGGCGACATTTTCCATGGAAATGAAGTGTCGAAATTTTTCGTCGTTTCGAAATGCTGGTTTTTAGAGTAGTTCCACACACCATAGAAACGTCATATTTTGTCAGGCAGTGAAGCTAGGAACATAGTTTATGATAGAAAAAAGAGCATTAAAATTCGTTTTCGTTTCGCGGCGCAAATCGAAAAAATGTGAAATTTGTAATGGCTGTATGTAGGACGTTGAAATTTCGAGGTGATGTTTATTCTGATGCGTAGTTTGCGAATCCGCCCTTAAACTTGAAAGAAATAGTCATGTTAGGTGTAAGATGGTGCTAGGAATGTTATAAGGGGGCGTCTAATTCTACACAACTTGTAGATATGGTGGAATCACGAAATTGCGTTCAAGTGTGTAGATTACAGCGTATGTGAGGGGAAAATTCCGACATGTTGGAAAAGTCGCCATCTTCGATTCAAAATGGCGGCTCAAAAATTTGTAACCATGAAAATTGTAAGTTGTGCTCTTGGTAGGTAAGCCAGGTTTCGCTATGTTATTAAGGACGTAGTTCAGTTAAGTGAAGAAACAAATCATTCGAGAAGTCGCCATCTTGAATGCAAAATTGCCATATTTTTGCATTGCCTTCATTTGGACTCTTATGTGGTATATTGAGGAGAATAAAACATACAAAGTTCAACGTATTAAGTTAGCTCCGCGGTAAAGTGTGTGCTTTCTGAGTAGCAAGTCTGGGTTCGATTCCCCGCCGAACCTTGTTTTATCTTACGTTTTTTTTCTTATCATGTTGCTTCGTTTTATCAAAATAATTTCTGTTGGCATTGCGTGAACAAAATATTTTCGTTATTACAGACATAGACGAAAAGAATATATTTATACACTAACTGTTGATATCGTCTTGAAACTAGGCAGTTTGTTCGTGTGAAGCTTCGAGACGATACTCAACTATTTAGAAAGAAACATATGTAGCTTTAGAGATGGGGCAACACCAGTGTTTCTTTCAGAAACAATGTTCCTGAGGATCACAGTTAGTATTCCCAGGGGCACTGCTCATAGTTTTCTATTTATTATTCTATTATACACGTATTATTTGGTCTCCTGCGGGGGCACTCTAAGAGCCCCAAGGAGGCAGTGTACCCCCAAAAAACATTTTGGAAAAAAACATTGAGCATCATTTGCACGATATAGTATAGAGACCAGACAAAAATACATTTTGTCTCGCGAGGATAGTGTGTGCTTCAAACCGGAAATAATTGCAAACAATCTCCCTTTTTATACTGGTCGTTTAGATAGATGCGTATACCAAGTTTGAAGTCTATACCACAACTGAAAAAGTATAAGATTATAACTTTTAAGGAAATACACACACACACACACACACACACACATATATATATATATATATATATATATATATATATATATACGCACCTTTTGACAATTTTCTCGTTGGCAGCGTATATAGTTACAATATACGGGATACGTGGAATAGTGCCTCTTTCGGTTCAGTAGTTTGTTTACAGGACCGGTTGGAGTGAAATGCGTTTTATAATAGACTCAACCTTTTAGGCAAACAATATCTATATATATAAAAGAGAACGTACAAATCCTTTGTGAACTCATCACGCTAATACGGCTGAACCGATTTCTTTCATTTTTGGGGGGTTGTTAGGATTTGGACCCTAGATGGTTTTTATCATATCACTTTAATTTTTAATTACCAGTGTCTTGAGATAATGGACCATTGAAGTCTCCATAGTTCATCATAGGTAAAAATAAACGTATGTATATGCAACCCGCATGAGCACGTGACTCGGCGGGTTAACATAAATGACAGGCGCTTGCAATTTGAAAGCGAAAAAGTAAAAATTATCTAAGTAACAAAGTTTATTGCGTTCCGGGGTGACCGCAGCGAAGCGGGGTGAACGCTGCTAGTCTATATATATAAAAGAGAACGTACAAATCCTTTGTGAACTCATCACGCTAATACGGCTGAACCGATTTCTTTCATTTTTGGGGGGTTGTTAGGATTTGGACCCTAGATGGTTTTTATCATATCACTTTAATTTTTAATTACCAGTGTCTTGAGATAATGGACCATTGAAGTCTCCATAGTTCATCATAGGTAAAAATAAACGTATGTATATGCAACCCGCATGAGCACGTGACTCGGCGGGTTAACATAAATGACAGGCGCTTGCAATTTGAAAGCGAAAAAGTAAAAATTATCTAAGTAACAAAGTTTATTGCGTTCCGGGGTGACCGCAGCGAAGCGGGGTGAACGCTGCTAGTATGCTATAAAAATAAACTTTCAAAGAAAGAAAAAGTGAGAAAAGGTTGTTAGGAATCGAACCCAGGTCTCCTGTCCAGTAGCCTCACGTCAATCCCCTACACTACCGATTTCCTTAGATTTTCGATTTCGTTCTTACTGCTCACATAATACTGGTACGTTGCGGCCTGCATCTGTGGGGAATTATATACCTCTATAATCGGAAACACACTTAATTGTTTGCATACTTCCACAAAACATACAAACACCAAATTTTGCATACTTATTCGTCATGGGATGTGAGTAATGGGAAAATTCCGATATCACGAAAAAGGCGACATTTTCCATGGAAATGAAGTGTCGAAATTTTTCGTCGTTTCGAAATGCTGGTTTTTAGAGTAGTTTCACACACCATAGAAACGTCATATTTTGTCAGGCAGTGAAGCTAGGAACATAGTTTATGATAGAAAAAAGAGCATTAAAATTCGTTTTCGTTTCGCGGCGCAAATCGAAAAAATGTGAAATTTGTAATGGCTGTATGTAGGACGTTGAAATTTCGAGGTGATGTTTATTCTGATGCGTAGTTTGCGAATCCGCCCTTAAACTTGAAAGAAATAGTCATGTTCGGTGTAAGATGGTGCTAGGAATGTTATAAGGGGGCGTCTAATTCTACACAACTTGTAGATATGGTGGAATCACGAAATTGCGTTCAAGTGTGTAGATTACAGCGTATGTGAGGGGAAAATTCCGACATGTTGGAAAAGTCGCCATCTTCGATTCAAAATGGCGGCTCAAAAATTTGTAACCATGAAAATTGTAAGTTGTGCTCCTGGTAGGTAAGCCAGGTTTCGCTATGTTATTAAGGACGTAGTTCAGTTTAAGTGAAGAAACAAATCATTCGAGAAGTCGCCATCTTGAATGCAAAATTGCCATATTTTTGAATTGCCTTCATTTGGACTCTTATGTGGTATATTGAGGAGAATAAAACAAACAAAATTCAACGTAGTAAGTTAGCTCCGCGGTAAAGTGTCTGCTTTCTGAGTAGCAGGTCTGGGTTCGATTCCCCGCCGAACCTTGTTTTATCTTACGTTTTTTTTCTTATCACGTTGCTTCGTTTTATCAAAATAGTTTCTGTTGGCATTGCGTGAACAAAATATTTTCGTTATTACAGACATGGACGAAAAGAATATATTTATACACTAACTGTTGATATCGTCTTGAAACTAGGCAGTTTGTTCGTGTGAAGCTTCGAGACGATACTCGACTATTTAGAAAGAAACATATGTAGCTTTAGAGATGGGGCAACACCAGTGTTTCTTTCAGAAACAATGTTCCTGAGGATCACAGTTAGTATTCCCAGGGGCACTGCTCATAGTTTTCTATTTATTATTCTATTATACACGTATTATTTGGTCTCCTGCGGGGGCACTCTAAGAGCCCCAAGGAGGCAGTGTACCCCCAAAAAACATTTTGGAAAAAAACATTGAGCATCATTTGCACGATATAGTATAGAGACGAGACAAAAATACATTTTGTCTCGCGAGGATAGTGTGTGCTTCAAACCGGAAATAATTGCAAACAATCTCCCTTTTTATACTGGTCGTTTAGATAGATGCGTATACCACGTTTGAAGTCTATACCACAACTGAAAAAGTATAAGATTATAACTTTTAAGGAAATACACACACACACACACACACACATATATATATATATATATATATATATATATATATATATATATATATACGCACCTTTTGACAATTTTCTCGTTGGCAGCGTATATAGTTATAATATACGGGATACGTGGAATAGTGCCTCTTTCGGTTCAGTAGTTTGTTTACAGGACCGGTTGGAGTGAAATGCGTTTTATAATAGACTCATCCTTTTAGGCAAACAATATATGCTATAAAAATAAACTTTCAAAGAAAGAAAAAGTGAGAAAAAGATTGTTAGGAATCGAACCCAGGTCTCCTGTCCAGTAGGCTCACGTCAATCCCCTACACTACCGATTTCCTTAGATTTTCGACTTCGTTCTTACTGCTCACATAATACTGGTACGTTGCGGCCTGCATCTGTGGGGAATTATATACCTCTATAATCGGAAACACACTTAATTGTTTGCATACTTCCACAAAACATACAAACACCAAATTTTGCATACTTGTTCGTCATGGGATGTGAGTAATGGGAAAATTCCGATATCACGAAATAGGCGACATTTTCCATGGAAATGAAGTGTCGAAATTTTTCGTCGTTTCGAAATGCTGGTTTTTAGAGTAGTTGCACACACCATAGAAACGTCATATTTTGTCAGGCAGTGAAGCTAGGAACATAGTTTATGATAGAAAAAAGAGCATTAAAATTCGTTTTCGTTTCGCGGCGCAAATCGAAAAAATGTGAAATTTGTAATGGCTGTATGTAGGACGTTGAAATTTCGAGGTGATGTTTATTCTGATGCGTAGTTTGCGAATCCGCCCTTAAACTTGAAAGAAATAGTCATGTTCGGTGTAAGATGGTGCTAGGAATGTTATAAGGGGGCGTCTAATTCTACACAACTTGTAGATATGGTGGAATCACGAAATTGCGTTCAAGTGTGTAGATTACAGCGTATGTGAGGGGAAAATTCCGACATGTTGGAAAAGTCGCCATCTTCGATTTAAAATGGCGGCTCAAAAATTTGTAACCATGAAAATTGTAAGTTGTGCTCTTGGTAGGTAAGCCAGGTTTCGCTATGTTATTAAGGACGTAGTTCAGTTAAGTGAAGAAACAAATCATTCGAGAAGTCGCCATCTTGAATGCAAAATTGCCATATTTTTGCATTGCCTTCATTTGGACTCTTATGTGGTATATTGAGGAGAATAAAACATACAAAGTTCAACGTATTAAGTTAGCTCCGCGGTAAAGTAGCAAGTCTGGGTTCGATTCCCCGCCGAACCTTGTTTTATCTTACGTTTTTTTTCTTATCATGTTGCTTCGTTTTATCAAAATAATTTCTGTTGGCATTGCGTGAACAAAATATTTTCGTTATTACAGACATAGACGAAAAGAATATATTTATACACTAACTGTTGATATCGTCTTGAAACTAGGCAGTTTGTTCGTGTGAAGCTTCGAGACGATACTCAACTATTTAGAAAGAAACATTTGTAGCTTTAGAGATGGGGCAACACCACTGTTTCTTTCAGAAACAATGTTCCTGAGGATCACAGTTAGTATTCCCAGGGGCACTGCTCATAGTTTTCTATTTATTATTCTATTATACACGTATTATTTGGTCTCCTGCGGGGGCACTCTAAGAGCCCCAAGGAGGCAGTGTACCCCCAAAAAACATTTTGGAAAAAAACATTGAGCATCATTTGCACGATATAGTATAGAGACGAGACAAAAATACATTTTGTCTCGCGAGGATAGTGTGTGCTTCAAACCGGAAATAATTGCAAACAATCTCCCTTTTTATACTGGTCGTTTAGATAGATGCGTATACCAAGTTTGAAGTCTATACCACAACTGAAAAAGTATAAGATTATAACTTTTAAGGAAATACACACACACACACACACACACATATATATATATATATATATATATATATATATATATATATATATATATATACGCACCTTTTGACAATTTTCTCGTTGGCAGCGTATATAGTTATAATATACGGGATACGTGGAATAGTGCCTCTTTCGGTTCAGTAGTTTGTTTACAGGACCGGTTGGAGTGAAATGCGTTTTATAATAGACTCAACCTTTTAGGCAAACAATATATGCTATAAAAATAAACTTTCAAAGAAAGAAAAAGTGAGAAAAGGTTGTTAGGAATCGAACCCAGGTCTCCTGTCCAGTAGGCTCACGTCAATCCCCTACACTACCGATTTCCTTAGATTTTCGATTTCGTTCTTACTGCTCACATAATACTGGTACGTTGCGGCCTGCATCTGTGGGGAATTATATACCTCTATAATCGGAAACACACTTAATTGTTTGCATACTTCCACAAAACATACAAACACCAAATTTTGCATACTTGTTCGTCATGGGATGTGAGTAATGGGAAAATTCCGATATCACGAAATTGGCGACATTTTCCATGGAAATGAAGTGTCGAAATTTTTCGTCGTTTCGAAATGCTGGTTTTTAGAGTAGTTCCACACACCATAGAAACGTCATATTTTGTCAGGCAGTGAAGCTAGGAACATAGTTTATGATAGAAAAAAGAGCATTAAAATTCGTTTTCGTTTCGCGGCGCAAATCGAAAAAATGTGGAATTTGTAATGGCTGTATGTAGGACGTTGAAATTTCGAGGTGATGTTTATTCTGATGCGTAGTTTGCGAATCCGCCCTTAAACTTGAAAGAAATAGTCATGTTCGGTGTAAGATGGTGCTAGGAATGTTATAAGGGTGCGTCTAATTCTACACAACTTGTAAATATGGTGGAATCACGAAATTGCGTTCAAGTGTGTAGATTACAGCGTATGTGAGGGGAAAATTCCGACATGTTGGAAAAGTCGCCATCTTCGATTCAAAATGGCGGCTCAAAAATTTGTAACCATGAAAATTGTAAGTTGTGCTCTTGGTAGGTAAGCCAGGTTTCGCTATGTTATTAAGGACGTAGTTCAGTTTAAGTGAAGAAACAAATCATTCGAGAAGTCGCCATCTTGAATGCAAAATTGCCATATTTTTGAATTGCCTTCATTTGGACTCTTATGTGGTATATTGAGGAGAATAAAACAAACAAAATCCAACGTAGTAAGTTAGCTCCGCGGTAAAGTGTCTGCTTTCTGAGTAGCAGGTCTGGGTTCGATTCCCCGCCGAACCTTGTTTTATCTTACGTTTTTTTTCTTATCACGTTGCTTCGTTTTATCAAAATAGTTTCTGTTGGCATTGCGTGAACAAAATATTTTCGTTATTACAGACATGGACGAAAAGAATATATTTATACACTAACTGTTGATATCGTCTTGAAACTAGGCAGTTTGTTCGTGTGAAGCTTCGAGACGATACTCAACTATTCAGAAAGAAACATATGTAGCTTTAGAGATGGGGCAACACCAGTGTTTCTTTCAGAAACAATGTTCCTGAGGATCACAGTTAGTATTCCCAGGGGCACTGCTCATAGTTTTCTATTTATTATTCTATTATACACGTATTATTTGGTCTCCTGCGGGGGCACTCTAAGAGCCCCAAGGAGGCAGTGTACCCCCAAAAAACATTTTGGAAAAAAACATTGAGCATCATTTGCACGATATAGTATAGAGACCAGACAAAAATACATTTTGTCTCGCGAGGATAGTGTGTGCTTCAAACCGGAAATAATTGCAAACAATCTCCCTTTTTATACTGGTCGTTTAGATAGATGCGTATACCAAACACACACACATATATATATATATATATATATATATATATATATATATATATATATACGCACCTTTTGACAATTTTCTCGTTGGCAGCGTATATAGTTATAATATACGGGATACGTGGAATAGTGCCTCTTTCGGTTCAGTAGTTTGTTTACAGGACGGGTTGGAGTGAAATGCGTTTTATAATAGACTCAACCTTTTAGGCAAACAATATAGGTGAGAAAAAGATTGTTAGGAATCGAACCCAGGTCTCCTGTCCAGTAGCCTCACGTCAATCCCCTACACTACCGATTTCCTTAGATTTTCGACTTCGTTCTTACTGCTCACATAATACTGGTACGTTGCGGCCTGCATCTGTGGGGAATTATATACCTCTATAATCGGAAACACACTTAATTGTTTGCATACTTCCACAAAACATACAAACACCAAATTTTGCATACTTGTTCGTCATGGGATGTGAGTAATGGGAAAATTCCGATATCACGAAAAAGGCGACATTTTCCATGGAAATGAAGTGTCGAAATTTTTCGTCGTTTCGAAATGCTGGTTTTTAGAGTAGTTCCACACACCATAGAAACGTCATATTTTGTCAGGCAGTGAAGCTAGGAACATAGTTTATGATAGAAAAAAGAGCATTAAAATTCGTTTTCGTTTCGCGGCGCAAATCGAAAAAATGTGAAATTTGTAATGGCTGTATGAAGGACGTTGAAATTTCGAGGTGATGTTTATTCTGATGCGTAGTTTGCGAATCCGCCCTTAAACTTGAAAGAAATAGTCATGTTCGGTGTAAGATGGTGCTAGGAATGTTATAAGGGGGCGTCTAATTCTACACAACTTGTAGATATGGTGGAATCACGAAATTGCGTTCAAGTGTGTAGATTACAGCGTATGTGAGGGGAAAATTCCGACATGTTGGAAAAGTCGCCATCTTCGATTCAAAATGGCGGCTCAAAAATTTGTAACCATGAAAATTGTAAGTTGTGCTCTTGGTAGGTAAGCCAGGTTTCGCTATGTTATTAAGGACGTAGTTCAGTTTAAGTGAAGAAACAAATCATTCGAGAAGTCGCCATCTTGAATGCAAAATTGCCATATTTTTGAATTGCCTTCATTTGGACTCTTATGTGGTATATTGAGGAGAATAAAACAAACAAAATTCAACGTAGTAAGTTAGCTCCGCGGTAAAGTGTCTGCTTTCTGAGTAGCAGGTCTGGGTTCGATTCCCCGCCGAACCTTGTTTTATCTTACGTTTTTTTTCTTATCACGTTGCTTCGTTTTATCAAAATAGTTTCTGTTGGCATTGCGTGAACAAAATATTTTCGTTATTACAGACATGGACGAAAAGAATATATTTATACACTAACTGTTGATATCGTCTTGAAACTAGGCAGTTTGTTCGTGTGAAGCTTCGAGACGATACTCGACTATTTAGAAAGAAACATATGTAGCTTTAGAGATGGGGCAACACCAGTGTTTCTTTCAGAAACAATGTTCCTGAGGATCACAGTTAGTATTCCCAGGGGCACTGCTCATAGTTTTCTATTTATTATTCTATTATACACGTATTATTTGGTCTCCTGCGGGGGCACTCTAAGAGCCCCAAGGAGGCAGTGTACCCCCAAAAAACATTTTGGAAAAAAACATTGAGCATCATTTGCACGATATAGTATAGAGACGAGACAAAAATACATTTTGTCTCGCGAGGATAGTGTGTGCTTCAAACCGGAAATAATTGCAAACAATCTCCCTTTTTATACTGGTCGTTTAGATAGATGCGTATACCAAGTTTGAAGTCTATACCACAACTGAAAAAGTATAAGATTATAACTTTTAAGGAAATACACACACACACACACACACACATATATATATATATATATATATATATATATATATATATATATATATATATATATATATATATATATATATACGCACCTTTTGAAAATTTTCTCGTTGGCAGCGTATATAGTTATAATATACGGGATACGTGGAATAGTGCCTCTTTCGGTTCAGTAGTTTGTTTACAGGACCGGTTGGAGTGAAATGCGTTTTATAATAGACTCAACCTTTTAGGCAAACAATATATGCTATAAAAATAAACTTTCAAAGAAAGAAAAAGTGAGAAAAAGATTGTTAGGAATCGAACCCAGGTCTCCTGTCCAGTAGGCTCACGTCAATCCCCTACACTACCGATTTCCTTAGATTTTCGACTTCGTTCTTACTGCTCACATAATACTGGTACGTTGCGGCCTGCATCTGTGGGGAATTATATACCTCTATAATAGAAAACACACTTAATTGTTTGCATACTTCCACAAAACATACAAACACCAAATTTTGCATACTTGTTCGTCATGGGATGTGAGAAATGGGAAAATTCCGATATCACGAAATAGGCGACATTTTCCATGGAAATGAAGTGTCGAAATTTTTCGTCGTTTCGAAATGCTGGTTTTTAGAGTAGTTCCACACACCATAGAAACGTCATATTTTGTCAGGCAGTGAAGCTAGGAACATAGTTTATGATAGAAAAAAGAGCATTAAAATTCGTTTTCGTTTCGCGGCGCAAATCGAAAAAATGTGAAATTTGTAATGGCTGTATGTAGGACGTTGAAATTTCGAGGTGATGTTTATTCTAATGCGTAGTTTGCGAATCCGCCCTTAAACTTGAAAGAAATAGTCATGTTCGGTGTAAGATGGTGCTAGGAATGTTATAAGGGGGCGTCTAATTCTACACAACTTGTAGATATGGTGGAATCACGAAATTGCATTCAAGTGTGTAGATTACAGCGTATGTGAGGGGAAAATTCCGACATGTTGGAAAAGTCGCCATCTTCGATTCAAAATGGCGGCTCAAAAATTTGTAACCATGAAAATTGTAAGTTGTGCTCTTGGTAGGTAAGCCAGGTTTCGCTATGTTATTAAGGACGTAGTTCAGTTTAAGTGAAGAAACAAATCATTCGAGAAGTCGCCATCTTGAATGCAAAATTGCCATATTTTTGAATTGCCTTCATTTGGACTCTTATGTGGTATATTGAGGAGAATAAAACAAACAAAATTCAACGTAGTAAGTTAGCTCCGCGGTAAAGTGTCTGCTTTCTGAGTAGCAGGTCTGGGTTCGATTCCCCGCCGAACCTTGTTTTATCTTACGTTTTTTTTCTTATCACGTTGCTTCGTTTTATCAAAATATTTTCTGTTGGCATTGCGTGAACAAAATATTTTCGTTATTACAGACATGGACGAAAAGAATATATTTATACACTAACTGTTGATATCGTCTTGAAACTAGGCAGTTTGTTCGTGTGAAGCTTCGAGACGATACTCAACTATTCAGAAAGAAACATATGTAGCTTTAGAGATGGGGCAACACCAGTGTTTCTTTCAGAAACAATGTTCCTGAGGATCACAGTTAGTATTCCCAGGGGCACTGCTCATAGTTTTCTATTTATTATTCTATTATACACGTATTATTTGGTCTCCTGCGGGGGCACTCTAAGAGCCCCAAGGAGGCAGTGTACCCCCAAAAAACATTTTGGAAAAAAACATTGAGCATCATTTGCACGATATAGTATAGAGACGAGACAAAAATACATTTTGTCTCGCGAGGATAGTGTGTGCTTCAAACCGGAAATAATTGCAAACAATCTCCCTTTTTATACTGGTCGTTTAGATAGATGCGTATACCAAGTTTGAAGTCTATACCACAACTGAAAAAGTATAAGATTATAGCTTTTAAGGAAACACACACACACACACACATATATATATATATATATATATATATATATATATATATATATATATATATATATATACGCACCTTTTGACAATTTTCTCGTTGGCAGCGTATATAGTTATAATATACGGGATACGTGGAATAGTGCCTCTTTCGGTTCAGTAGTTTGTTTACAGGACCGGTTGGAGTGAAATGCGTTTTATAATAGACTCAACCTTTTAGGCAAACAATATATGCTATGAAAATAAACTTTCAAAGAAAGAAAAGGTGAGAAAAAGATTGTTAGGAATCGAACCCAGGTCTCCTGTCCAGTAGGCTCACGTCAATCCCCTACACTACCGATTTCCTTAGATTTTCGACTTCGTTCTTACTGCTCACATAATACTGGTACGTTGCGGCCTGCATCTGTGGGGAATTATATACCTCTATAATCGGAAACACACTTAATTGTTTGCATACTTCCACAAAACATACAAACACCAAATTTTGCATACTTGTTCGTCATGGGATGTGAGTAATGGGAAAATTCCGATATCACGAAAAAGGCGACATTTTCCATGGAAATAAAGTGTCGAAATTTTTCGTCGTTTCGAAATGCTGGTTTTTAGAGTAGTTCCACACACCATAGAAAAGTCATATTTTGTCAGGCAGTGAAGCTAGGAACATAGTTTATGATAGAAAAAAGAGCATTAAAATTCGTTTTCGTTTCGCGGCGCAAATCGAAAAAATGTGAAATTTGTAATGGCTGTATGTAGGACGCTGAAATTTCGAGGTGATGTTTATTCTGATGCGTAGTTTGCGAATCCGCCCTTAAACTTGAAAGAAATAGTCATGTTCGGTGTAAGATGGTGCTAGGAATGTTATAAGGGGGCGTCTAATTCTACACAACTTGTAGATATGGTGGAATCACGAAATTGCGTTCAAGTGTGTAGATTACAGCGTATGTGAGGGGAAAATTCCGACATGTTGGAAAAGTCGCCATCTTCGATTCAAAATGGCGGCTCAAAAATTTGTAACCATGAAAATTGTAAGTTGTGCTCTTGGTAGGTAAGCCAGGTTTCGCTATGTTATTAAGGACGTAGTTCAGTTAAGTGAAGAAACAAATCATTCGAGAAGTCGCCATCTTGAATGCAAAATTGCCATATTTTTGAATTGCCTTCATTTGGACTCTTATGTGGTATATTGAGGAGAATAAAACAAACAAAATTCAACGTAGTGAGTTAGCTCCGCGGTAAAGTGTCTGCTTTCTGAGTAGCAGGTCTGGGTTCGATTCCCCACCGAACCTTGTTTTATCTTACGTTTTTTTTCTTATCACGTTGCTTCGTTTTATCAAAATAGTTTCTGTTGGCATTGCGTGAACAAAATATTTTCGTTATTACAGACATGTACGAAAAGAATATATTTATACACTAACTGTTGATATCGTCTTGAAACTAGGCAGTTTGTTCGTGTGAAGCTTCGAGACGATACTCGACTATTTAGAAAGAAACATATGTAGCTTTAGAGATGGGGCAACACCAGTGTTTCTTTCAGAAACAATGTTCCTGAGGATCACAGTTAGTATTCCCAGGGGCACTGCTCATAGTTTTCTATTTATTATTCTATTATACACGTATTATTTGGTCTCCTGCGGGGGCACTCTAAGAGCCCCAAGGAGGCAGTGTACCCCCAAAAAACATTTTGGAAAAATACATTGAGCATCATTTGCACGATATAGTATAGAGACGAGACAAAAATACATTTTGTCTCGCGAGGATAGTGTGTGCTTCAAACCGGAAATAATTGCAAACAATCTCCCTTTTTATACTGGTCGTTTAGATAGATGCGTATACCAAGTCTGAAGTCTATACCACAACTGAAAAAGTATAAGATTATAACTTTTAAGGAAATACACACACACACACACACACATATATATATCTATATATCTATATATATATATATATATATATATATATATATATATATATATATATATATATATATACGCACCTTTTGACAATTTTCTCGTTGGCAGCGTATATAGTTATAATATACGGGATACGTGGAATAGTGCCTCTTTCGGTTCAGTAGTTTGTTTACAGGACCGGTTGCAGTGAAATGCGTTTTATAATAGACTCAACCTTTTAGGCAAACAATATATGCTATAAAAATAAACTTTCAAAGAAAGAAAAAGTGAGAAAAAGATTGTTAGGAATCGAACCCAGGTCTCCTGTCCAGTAGGCTCACGTCAATCCCCTACACTACCGATTTCCTTAGATTTTCCACTTCGTTCTTACTGCTCACATAATACTGGTACGTTGCGGCCTGCATCTGTGGGGAATTATATACCTCTATAATCGGAAACACACTTAATTGTTTGCATACTTCCACAAAACATACAAACACCAAATTTTGCATACTTGTTCGTCATGGGATGTGAGTAATGGGAAAATTCCGATATCACGAAAAAGGCGACATTTTCCATGGAAATGAAGTGTCGAAATTTTTCGTCGTTTCGAAATGCTGGTTTTTAGAGTAGTTCCACACACCATAGAAACGTCATATTTTGTCAGGCAGTGAAGCTAGGAACATAGTTTATGATAGAAAAAAGAGCATTAAAATTCGTTTTCGTTTCGCGGCGCAAATCGAAAAAATGTGAAATTTGTAATGGCTGTATGTAGGACGTTGAAATTTCGAGGTGATGTTTATTCTGATGCGTAGTTTGCGAATCCGCCCTTGTACTTGAAAGAAATAGTCATGTTCGGTGTAAGATGGTGCTAGGAATGTTATAAGGGGGCGTCTAATTCTACACAACTTGTAGATATAGTGGAATCACGAAATTGCGTTCAAGTGTGTAGATTACAGCGTATGTGAGGGGAAAATTCCGACATGTTGGAAAAGTCGCCATCTTCGATTCAAAATGGCGGCTCAAAAATTTGTAACCATGAAAATTGTAAGTTGTGCTCTTGGTAGGTAAGCCAGGTTTCGCTATGTTATTAAGGACGTAGTTCAGTTTAAGTGAAGAAACAAATCATTCGAGAAGTCGCCATCTTGAATGCAAAATTGCCATATTTTTGAATTGCCTTCATTTGGACTCTTATGTGGTATATTGAGGAGAATAAAACAAACAAAATTCAACGTAGTAAGTTAGCTCCGCGGTAAAGTGTCTGCTTTCTGAGTAGCAGGTCTGGGTTCGATTCCCCGCCGAACCTTGTTTTATCTTACGTTTTTTTTCTTATCATGTTGCTTCGTTTTATCAAAATAGTTTCTGTTGGCATTGCGTGAACAAAATATTTTCGTTATTACAGACATGGACGAAAAGAATATATTTATACACTAACTGTTGATATCGTCTTGAAACTAGGCAGTTTGTTCGTGTGAAGCTTCGAGACGATACTCGACTATTTAGAAAGAAACATATGTAGCTTTAGAGATGGGGCAACACCAGTGTTTCTTTCAGAAACAATGTTCCTGAGGATCACAGTTAGTATTCCCAGGGGCACTGCTCATAGTTTTCTATTTATTATTCTATTATACACGTATTATTTGGTCTCCTGCGGGGGCACTCTAAGAGCCCCAAGGAGGCAGTGTACCCCCAAAAAACATTTTGGAAAAAAACATTGAGCATCATTTGCACGATATAGTATAGAGACGAGACAAAAATACATTTTGTCTCGCGAGGATAGTGTGTGCTTCAAACCGGAAATAATTGCAAACAATCTCCCTTTTTATACTGGTCGTTTAGATAGATGCGTATACCAAGTTTGAAGTCTATACCACAACTGAAAAAGTATAAGATTATAACTTTTAAGGAAATACACACACACACACACACACACACACATATATATATATATATATATATATATATATATATATATATATATATATATATATATATATATATACGCACCTTTTGACAATTTTCTCGTTGGCAGCGTATATAGTTATAATATACGGGATACGTGGAATAGTGCCTCTTTCGGTTCAGTAGTTTGTTTACAGGACCGGTTGGAGTGAAATGCGTTTTATAATAGACTCAACCTTTTAGGCAAACAATATATGCTATAAAAATAAACTTTCAAAGAAAGAAAAAGTGAGAAAAAGATTGTTAGGAATCGAACCCAGGTCTCCTGTCCAGTAGGCTCACGTCAATCCCCTACACTACCGATTTCCTTAGATTTTCGACTTCGTTCTTACTGCTCACATAATACTGGTACGTTGCGGCCTGCATCTGTGGGGAATTATATACCTCTATAATCGGAAACACACTTAATTGTTTGCATACTTCCACAAAACATACAAACACCAAATTTTGCATACTTGTTCGTCATGGGATGTGAGTAATGGGAAAATTCCGATATCACGAAATAGGCGACATTTTCCATGGAAATGAAGTGTCGAAATTTTTCGTCGTTTCGAAATGCTGGTTTTTAGAGTAGTTCCACACACCATAGAAACGTCATGTTTTGTCAGGCAGTGAAGCTAGGAACATAGTTTATGATAGAAAAAAGAGCATTAAAATTCGTTTTCGTTTCGCGGCGCAAATCGAAAAAATGTGAAATTTGTAATGGCTGTATGTAGGACGTTGAAATTTCGAGGTGATGTTTATTCTGATGCGTAGTTTGCGAATCCGCCCTTAAACTTGAAAGAAATAGTCATGTTCGGTGTAAGATGGTGCTAGGAATGTTATAAGGGGGCGTCTAATTCTACACAACTTGTAGATATGGTGGAATCACGAAATTGCGTTCAAGTGTGTAGATTACAGCGTATGTGAGGGGAAAATTCCGACATGTTGGAAAAGTCGCCATCTTCGATTCAAAATGGCGGCTCAAAAATTTGTAACCATGAAAATTGTAAGTTGTGCTCTTGGTAGGTAAGCCAGGTTTCGCTATGTTATTAAGGACGTAGTTCAGTTTAAGTGAAGAAACAAATCATTCGAGAAGTCGCCATCTTGAATGCAAAATTGCCATATTTTTGAATTGCCTTCATTTGGACTCTTATGTGGTATATTGAGGAGAATAAAACAAACAAAATTCAACGTAGTGAGTTAGCTCCGCGGTAAAGTGTCTGCTTTCTGAGTAGCAGGTCTGGGTTCGATTCCCCGCCGAACCTTGTTTTATCTTACGTTTTTTTTCTTATCACGTTGCTTCGTTTTATCAAAATATTTTCTGTTGGCATTGCGTGAACAAAATATTTTCGTTATTACAGACATGGACGAAAAGAATATATTTATACACTAACTGTTGATATCGTCTTGAAACTAGGCAGTTTGTTCGTGTGAAGCTTCGAGACGATACTCAACTATTCAGAAAGAAACATATGTAGCTTTAGAGATGGGGCAACACCAGTGTTTCTTTCAGAAACAATGTTCCTGAGGATCACAGTTAGTATTCCCAGGGGCACTGCTCATAGTTTTCTATTTATTATTCTATTATACACGTATTATTTGGTCTCCTGCGGGGGCACTCTAAGAGCCCCAAGGAGGCAGTGTACCCCCAAAAAACATTTTGGAAAAAAACATTGAGCATCATTTGCACGATATAGTATAGAGACGAGACAAAAATACATTTTGTCTCGCGAGGATAGTGTGTGCTTCAAACCGGAAATAATTGCAAACAATCTCCCTTTTTATACTGGTCGTTTAGATAGATGCGTATACCAAGTTTGAAGTCTATACCACAACTGAAAAAGTATAAGATTATAGCTTTTAAGGAAACACACACACACACACACATATATATATATATATATATATATATATATATATATATATATACGCACCTTTTGACAATTTTCTCGTTGGCAGCGTATATAGTTATAATATACGGGATACGTGGAATAGTGCCTCTTTCGGTTCAGTAGTTTGTTTACAGGACCGGTTGGAGTGAAATGCGTTTTATAATAGACTCAACCTTTTAGGCAAACAATATATGCTATGAAAATAAACTTTCAAAGAAAGAAAAGGTGAGAAAAAGATTGTTAGGAATCGAACCCAGGTCTCCTGTCCAGTAGGCTCACGTCAATCCCCTACACTACCGATTTCCTTAGATTTTCGACTTCGTTCTTACTGCTCACATAATACTGGTACGTTGCGGCCTGCATCTGTGGGGAATTATATACCTCTATAATCGGAAACACACTTAATTGTTTGCATACTTCCACAAAACATACAAACACCAAATTTTGCATACTTGTTCGTCATGGGATGTGAGTAATGGGAAAATTCCGATATCACGAAAAAGGCGACATTTTCCATGGAAATAAAGTGTCGAAATTTTTCGTCGTTTCAAAATGCTGGTTTTTAGAGTAGTTCCACACACCATAGAAAAGTCATATTTTGTCAGGCAGTGAAGCTAGAAACATAGTTTATGATAGAAAAAAGAGCATTAAAATTCGTTTTCGTTTCGCGGCGCAAATCGAAAAAATGTGAAATTTGTAATGGCTGTATGTAGGACGCTGAAATTTCGAGGTGATGTTTATTCTGATGCGTAGTTTGCGAATCCGCCCTTAAACTTGAAAGAAATAGTCATGTTCGGTGTAAGATGGTGCTAGGAATGTTATAAGGGGGCGTCTAATTCTACACAACTTGTAGATATGGTGGAATCACGAAATTGCGTTCAAGTGTGTAGATTACAGCGTATGTGAGGGGAAAATTCCGACATGTTGGAAAAGTCGCCATCTTCGATTCAAAATGGCGGCTCAAAAATTTGTAACCATGAAAATTGTAAGTTGTGCTCTTGGTAGGTAAGCCAGGTTTCGCTATGTTATTAAGGACGTAGTTCAGTTTAAGTGAAGAAACAAATCATTCGAGAAGTCGCCATCTTGAATGCAAAATTGCCATATTTTTGAATTGCCTTCATTTGGACTCTTATGTGGTATATTGAGGAGAATAAAACAAACAAAATTCAACGTAGTGAGTTAGCTCCGCGGTAAAGTGTCTGCTTTCTGAGTAGCAGGTCTGGGTTCGATTCCCCACCGAACCTTGTTTTATCTTACGTTTTTTTTCTTATCACGTTGCTTCGTTTTATCAAAATAGTTTCTGTTGGCATTGCGTGAACAAAATATTTTCGTTATTACAGACATGTACGAAAAGAATATATTTATACACTAACTGTTGATATCGTCTTGAAACTAGGCAGTTTGTTCGTGTGAAGCTTCGAGACGATACTCGACTATTTAGAAAGAAACATATGTAGCTTTAGAGATGGGGCAACACCAGTGTTTCTTTCAGAAACAATGTTCCTGAGGATCACAGTTAGTATTCCCAGGGGCACTGCTCATAGTTTTCTATTTATTATTCTATTATACACGTATTATTTGGTCTCCTGCGGGGGCACTCTAAGAGCCCCAAGGAGGCAGTGTACCCCCAAAAAACATTTTGGAAAAATACATTGAGCATCATTTGCACGATATAGTATAGAGACGAGACAAAAATACATTTTGTCTCGCGAGGATAGTGTGTGCTTCAAACCGGAAATAATTGCAAACAATCTCCCTTTTTATACTGGTCGTTTAGATAGATGCGTATACCAAGTCTGAAGTCTATACCACAACTGAAAAAGTATAAGATTATAACTTTTAAGGAAATACACACACACACACACACACACATATATATATATATATATATATATATATATATATATATATATATATATATATATATATATATATATATATATATATACGCACCTTTTGACAATTTTCTCGTTGGCAGCGTATATAGTTATAATATACGGGATACGTGGAATAGTGCCTCTTTCGGTTCAGTAGTTTGTTTACAGGACCGGTTGCAGTGAAATGCGTTTTATAATAGACTCAACCTTTTAGGCAAACAATATATGCTATAAAAATAAACTTTCAAAGAAAGAAAAAGTGAGAAAAAGATTGTTAGGAATCGAACCCAGGTCTCCTGTCCAGTAGGCTCACGTCAATCCCCTACACTACCGATTTCCTTAGATTTTCCACTTCGTTCTTACTGCTCACATAATACTGGTACGTTGCGGCCTGCATCTGTGGGGAATTATATACCTCTATAATCGGAAACACACTTAATTGTTTGCATACTTCCACAAAACATACAAACACCAAATTTTGCATACTTGTTCGTCATGGGATGTGAGTAATGGGAAAATTCCGATATCACGAAAAAGGCGACATTTTCCATGGAAATGAAGTGTCGAAATTTTTCGTCGTTTCGAAATGCTGGTTTTTAGAGTAGTTCCACACACCATAGAAACGTCATATTTTGTCAGGCAGTGAAGCTAGGAACATAGTTTATGATAGAAAAAAGAGCATTAAAATTCGTTTTCGTTTCGCGGCGCAAATCGAAAAAATGTGAAATTTGTAATGGCTGTATGTAGGACGTTGAAATTTCGAGGTGATGTTTATTCTGATGCGTAGTTTGCGAATCCGCCCTTAAACTTGAAAGAAATAGTCATGTTCGGTGTAAGATGGTGCTAGGAATGTTATAAGGGGGCGTCTAATTCTACACAACTTGTAGATATGGTGGAATCACGAAATTGCGTTCAAGTGTGTAGATTACAGCGTATGTGAGGGGAAAATTCCGACATGTTGGAAAAGTCGCCATCTTCGATTCAAAATGGCGGCTCAAAAATTTGTAACCATGAAAATTGTAAGTTGTGCTCTTGGTAGGTAAGCCAGGTTTCGCTATGTTATTAAGGACGTAGTTCAGTTTAAGTGAAGAAACAAATCATTCGAGAAGTCGCCATCTTGAATGCAAAATTGCCATATTTTTGAATTGCCTTCATTTGGACTCTTATGTGGTATATTGAGGAGAATAAAACAAACAAAATTCAACGTAGTAAGTTAGCTCCGCGGTAAAGTGTCTGCTTTCTGAGTAGCAGGTCTGGGTTCGATTCCCCGCCGAACCTTGTTTTATCTTACGTTTTTTTTCTTATCATGTTGCTTCGTTTTATCAAAATAGTTTCTGTTGGCATTGCGTGAACAAAATATTTTCGTTATTACAGACATGGACGAAAAGAATATATTTATACACTAACTGTTGATATCGTCTTGAAACTAGGCAGTTTGTTCGTGTGAAGCTTCGAGACGATACTCGACTATTTAGAAAGAAACATATGTAGCTTTAGAGATGGGGCAACACCAGTGTTTCTTTCAGAAACAATGTTCCTGAGGATCACAGTTAGTATTCCCAGGGGCACTGCTCATAGTTTTCTATTTATTATTCTATTATACACGTATTATTTGGTCTCCTGCGGGGGCACTCTAAGAGCCCCAAGGAGGCAGTGTACCCCCAAAAAACATTTTGGAAAAAAACATTGAGCATCATTTGCACGATATAGTATAGAGACGAGACAAAAATACATTTTGTCTCGCGAGGATAGTGTGTGCTTCAAACCGGAAATAATTGCAAACAATCTCCCTTTTTATACTGGTCGTTTAGATAGATGCGTATACCAAGTTTGAAGTCTATACCACAACTGAAAAAGTATAAGATTATAACTTTTAAGGAAATACACACACACACACACACACACACACACATATATATATATATATATATATATATATATATATATATATATATATATATATATACGCACCTTTTGACAATTTTCTCGTTGGCAGCGTATATAGTTATAATATACGGGATACGTGGAATAGTGCCTCTTTCGGTTCAGTAGTTTGTTTACAGGACCGGTTGGAGTGAAATGCGTTTTATAATAGACTCAACCTTTTAGGCAAACAATATATGCTATAAAAATAAACTTTCAAAGAAAGAAAAAGTGAGAAAAAGATTGTTAGGAATCGAACCCAGGTCTCCTGTCCAGTAGGCTCACGTCAATCCCCTACACTACCGATTTCCTTAGATTTTCGACTTCGTTCTTACTGCTCACATAATACTGGTACGTTGCGGCCTGCATCTGTGGGGAATTATATACCTCTATAATCGGAAACACACTTAATTGTTTGCATACTTCCACAAAACATACAAACACCAAATTTTGCATACTTGTTCGTCATGGGATGTGAGTAATGGGAAAATTCCGATATCACGAAATAGGCGACATTTTCCATGGAAATGAAGTGTCGAAATTTTTCGTCGTTTCGAAATGCTGGTTTTTAGAGTAGTTCCACACACCATAGAAACGTCATGTTTTGTCAGGCAGTGAAGCTAGGAACATAGTTTATGATAGAAAAAAGAGCATTAAAATTCGTTTTCGTTTCGCGGCGCAAATCGAAAAAATGTGAAATTTGTAATGGCTGTATGTAGGACGTTGAAATTTCGAGGTGATGTTTATTCTGATGCGTAGTTTGCGAATCCGCCCTTAAACTTGAAAGAAATAGTCATGTTCGGTGTAAGATGGTGCTAGGAATGTTATAAGGGGGCGTCTAATTCTACACAACTTGTAGATATGGTGGAATCACGAAATTGCGTTCAAGTGTGTAGATTACAGCGTATGTGAGGGGAAAATTCCGACATGTTGGAAAAGTCGCCATCTTCGATTCAAAATGGCGGCTCAAAAATTTGTAACCATGAAAATTGTAAGTTGGGCTCTTGGTAGGTAAGCCAGGTTTCGCTATGTTATTAAGGACGTAGTTCAGTTAAGTGAAGAAACAAATCATTCGAGAAGTCGCCATCTTGAATGCAAAATTGCCATATTTTTGAATTGCCTTCATTTGGACTCTTATGTGGTATATTGAGGAGAATAAAACATACAAAGTTCAACGTATTAAGTTAGCTCCGCGGTAAAGTGTGTGCTTTCTGAGTAGCAAGTCTGGGTTCGATTCCCCGCCGAACCTTGTTTTATCTTACGTTTTTTTTCTTATCATGTTGCTTCGTTTTATCAAAATAATTTCTGTTGGCATTGCGTGAACAAAATATTTTCGTTATTACAGACATAGACGAAAAGAATATATTTATACACTAACTGTTGATATCGTCTTGAAACTAGGCAGTTTGTTCGTGTGAAGCTTCGAGACGATAATCAACTATTTAGAAAGAAACATATGTAGCTTTAGAGATGGGGCAACACCAGTGTTTCTTTAAGAAACAATGTTCCTGAGGATCACAGTTAGTATTCCCAGGGGCACTGCTCATAGTTTTCTATTTATTATTCTATTATACACGTATTATTTGGTCTCCTGCGGGGGCACTCTAAGAGCCCCAAGGAGGCAGTGTACCCCCAAAAAACATTTTGGAAAAAAACATTGAGCATCATTTGCACGATATAGTATAGAGACGAGACAAAAATACATTTTGTCTCGCGAGGATAGTGTGTGCTTCAAACCGGAAATAATTGCAAACAATCTCCCTTTTTATACTGGTCGTTTAGATAGATGCGTATACCAAGTTTGAAGTCTATACCACAACTGAAAAAGTATAAGATTATAACTTTTAAGGAAATACACACACACACACACACACACACACATATATATATATATATATATATATATATATATATATATATATATATATATATACGCACCTTTTGACAATTTTCTCGTTGGCAGCGTATATAGTTATAATATACGGGATACGTGGAATAGTGCCTCTTTCGGTTCAGTAGTTTGTTTACAGGACCGGTTGGAGTGAAATGCGTTTTATAATAGACTCAACCTTTTAGGCAAACAATATATGCTATAAAAATAAACTTTCAAAGAAAGAAAAAGTGAGAAAAGGTTGTTAGGAATCGAACCCAGGTCTCCTGTCCAGTAGGCTCACGTCAATCCCCTACACTACCGATTTCCTTAGATTTTCGATTTCGTTCTTACTGCTCACATAATACTGGTACGTTGCGGCCTGCATCTGTGGGGAATTATATACCTCTATAATCGGAAACACACTTAATTGTTTGCATACTTCCACAAAACATACAAACACCAAATTTTGCATACTTGTTCGTCATGGGATGTGAGTAATGGGAAAATTCCGATATCACGAAATAGGCGACATTTTCCATGGAAATGAAGTGTCGAAATTTTTCGTCGTTTCGAAATGCTGGTTTTTAGAGTAGTTCCACACACCATAGAAACGTCATATTTTGTCAGGCAGTGAAGCTAGGAACATAGTTTATGATAGAAAAAAGAGCATTAAAATTCGTTTTCGTTTCGCGGCGCAAATCGAAAAAATGTGAAATTTGTAATGGCTGTATGTAGGACGTTGAAATTTCGAGGTGATGTTTATTCTGATGCGTAGTTTGCGAATCCGCCCTTAAACTTGAAAGAAATAGTCATGTTCGGTGTAAGATGGTGCTAGGAATGTTATAAGGGGGCGTCTAATTCTACACAACTTGTAGATATGGTGGAATCACGAAATTGCGTTCAAGTGTGTAGATTACAGTTTATGTGAGGGGAAAATTCCGACATGTTGGAAAAGTCGCCATCTTCGATTCAAAATGGCGGCTCAAAAATTTGTAACCATGAAAATTGTAAGTTGTGCTCTTGGTAGGTAAGCCAGGTTTCGCTATGTTATTAAGGACGTAGTTCAGTTAAGTGAAGAAACAAATCATTCGAGAAGTCGCCATCTTGAATGCAAAATTGCCATATTTTTGCATTGCCTTCATTTGGACTCTTATGTGGTATATTGAGGAGAATAAAACATACAAAGTTCAACGTATTAAGTTAGCTCCGCGGTAAAGTGTGTGCTTTCTGAGTAGCAAGTCTGGGTTCGATTCCCCGCCGAACCTTGTTTTATCTTACGTTTTTTTTCTTATCATGTTGCTTCGTTTTATCAAAATAATTTCTGTTGGCATTGCGTGAACAAAATATTTTCGTTATTACAGACATAGACGAAAAGAATATATTTATACACTAACTGTTGATATCGTCTTGAAACTAGGCAGTTTGTTCGTGTGAAGCTTCGAGACGATACTCAACTATTTAGAAAGAAACATATGTAGCTTTAGAGATGGGGCAACACCAGTGTTTCTTTCAGAAACAATGTTCCTGAGGATCACAGTTAGTATTCCCAGGGGCACTGCTCATAGTTTTCTATTTATTATTCTATTATACACGTATTATTTGGTCTCCTGCGGGGGCACTCTAAGAGCCCCAAGGAGGCAGTGTACCCCCAAAAAACATTTTGGAAAAAAACATTGAGCATCATTTGCACGATATAGTATAGAGACGAGACAAAAATACATTTTGTCTCGCGAGGATAGTGTGTGCTTCAAACCGGAAATAATTGCAAACAATCTCCCTTTTTATACTGGTCGTTTAGATAGATGCGTATACCAAGTTTGAAGTCTATACCACAACTGAAAAAGTATAAGATTATAACTTTTAAGGAAATACACACACACACACACACACACACACATATATATATATATATATATATATATATATATATATATATATATATATATATATATATATATATATATATATATACGCACCTTTTGACAATTTTCTCGTTGGCAGCGTATATAGTTATAATATACGGGATACGTGGAATAGTGCCTCTTTCGGTTCAGTAGTTTGTTTACAGGACCGGTTGGAGTGAAATGCGTTTTATAATAGACTCAACCTTTTAGGCAAACAATATATGCTATAAAAATAAACTTTCAAAGAAAGAAAAAGTGAGAAAAGGTTGTTAGGAATCGAACCCAGGTCTCCTGTCCAGTAGGCTCACGTCAATCCCCTACACTACCGATTTCCTTAGATTTTCGATTTCGTTCTTACTGCTCACATAATACTGGTACGTTGCGGCCTGCATCTGTGGGGAATTATATACCTCTATAATCGGAAACACACTTAATTGTTTGCATACTTCCACAAAACATACAAACACCAAATTTTGCATACTTGTTCGTCATGGGATGTGAGTAATGGGAAAATTCCGATATCACGAAATAGGCGACATTTTCCATGGAAATGAAGTGTCGAAATTTTTCGTCGTTTCGAAATGCTGGTTTTTAGAGTAGTTCCACACACCATAGAAACGTCATATTTTGTCAGGCAGTGAAGCTAGGAACATAGTTTATGATAGAAAAAAGAGCATTAAAATTCGTTTTCGTTTCGCGGCGCAAATCGAAAAAATGTGAAATTTGTAATGGCTGTATGTAGGACGTTGAAATTTCGAGGTGATGTTTATTCTGATGCGTAGTTTGCGAATCCGCCCTTAAACTTGAAAGAAATAGTCATGTTCGGTGTAAGATGGTGCTAGGAATGTTATAAGGGTGCGTCTAATTCTACACAACTTGTAGATATGGTGGAATCACGAAATTGCGTTCAAGTGTGTAGATTACAGCGTATGTGAGGGGAAAATTCCGACATGTTGGAAAAGTCGCCATCTTCGATTCAAAATGGCGGCTCAAAAATTTGTAACCATGAAAATTGTAAGTTGTGCTCTTGGTAGGTAAGCCAGGTTTCGCTATGTTATTAAGGACGTAGTTCAGTTAAGTGAAGAAACAAATCATTCGAGAAGTCGCCATCTTGAATGCAAAATTGCCATATTTTTGCATTGCCTTCATTTGGACTCTTATGTGGTATATTGAGGAGAATAAAACATACAAAGTTCAACGTATTAAGTTAGCTCCGCGGTAAAGTGTGTGCTTTCTGAGTAGCAAGTCTGGGTTCGATTCCCCGCCGAACCTTGTTTTATCTTACGTTTTTTTTCTTATCATGTTGCTTCGTTTTATCAAAATAATTTCTGTTGGCATTGCGTGAACAAAATATTTTCGTTATTACAGACATAGACGAAAAGAATATATTTATACACTAACTGTTGATATCGTCTTGAAACTAGGCAGTTTGTTCGTGTGAAGCTTCGAGACGATACTCAACTATTTAGAAAGAAACATATGTAGCTTTAGAGATGGGGCAACACCAGTGTTTCTTTCAGAAACAATGTTCCTGAGGATCACAGTTAGTATTCCCAGGGGCACTGCTCATAGTTTTCTATTTATTATTCTATTATACACGTATTATTTGGTCTCCTGCGGGGGCACTCTAAGAGCCCCAAGGAGGCAGTGTACCCCCAAAAAACATTTTGGAAAAAAACATTGAGCATCATTTGCACGATATAGTATAGAGACGAGACAAAAATACATTTTGTCTCGCGAGGATAGTGTGTGCTTCAAACCGGAAATAATTGC
The DNA here is from genome assembly GCF_964235325.1 of Thermobia domestica. Classification (NCBI taxonomy): domain Eukaryota; kingdom Metazoa; phylum Arthropoda; class Insecta; order Zygentoma; family Lepismatidae; genus Thermobia; species Thermobia domestica. Next base: position 262,415,367 of record NC_137458.1, on the reverse strand, counting down.
AAACAATCTCCCTTTTTATACTGGTCGTTTAGATAGATGCGTATACCAAGTTTGAAGACTATACCACAACTGAAAAAGTATAAGATTATAACTTTTAAGGAAATACACACACACACACACACACACATATATATATATATATATATATATATATATATATATACGCACCTTTTGACAATTTTCTCGTTGGCAGCGTATATAGTTATAATATACGGGATACGTGGAATAGTGCCTCTTTCGGTTCAGTAGTTTGTTTACAGGACCGGTTGGAGTGAAATGCGTTTTATAATAGACTCAACCTTTTAGGCAAACAATATATGCTATAAAAATAAACTTTCAAAGAAAGAAAAAGTGAGAAAAAGATTGTTAGGAATCGAACCCAGGTCTCCTGTCCAGTAGGCTCACGTCAATCCCCTACACTACCGATTTCCTTAGATTTTCGACTTCGTTCTTACTGCTCACATAATACTGGTACGTTGCGGCCTGCATCTGTGGGGAATTATATACCTCTATAATCGGAAACACACTTAATTGTTTGCATACTTCCACAAAACATACAAACACCAAATTTTGCATACTTGTTCGTCATGGGATGTGAGTAATGGGAAAATTCCGATATCACGAAATAGGCGACATTTTCCATGGAAATGAAGTGTCGAAATTTTTCGTCGTTTCGAAATGCTGGTTTTTAGAGTAGTTCCACACACCATAGAAACGTCATATTTTGTCAGGCAGTGAAGCTAGGAACATAGTTTATGATAGAAAAAAGAGCATTAAAATTCGTTTTCGTTTCGCGGCGCAAATCGAAAAAATGTGAAATTTGTAATGGCTGTATGTAGGACGTTGAAATTTCGAGGTGATGTTTATTCTGATGCGTAGTTTGCGAATCCGCCCTTAAACTTGAAAGAAATAGTCATGTTCGGTGTAAGATGGTGCTAGGAATGTTATAAGGGGGCGTCTAATTCTACACAACTTGTAGATATGGTGGAATCACGAAATTGCGTTCAAGTGTGTAGATTACAGCGTATGTGAGGGGAAAATTCCGACATGTTGGAAAAGTCGCCATCTTCGATTCAAAATGGCGGCTCAAAAATTTGTAACCATGAAAATTGTAAGTTGTGCTCTTGGTAGGTAAGCCAGGTTTCGCTATGTTATTAAGGACGTAGTTCAGTTAAGTGAAGAAACAAATCATTCGAGAAGTCGCCATCTTGAATGCAAAATTGCCATATTTTTGCATTGCCTTCATTTGGACTCTTATGTGGTATATTGAGGAGAATAAAACATACAAAGTTCAACGTATTAAGTTAGCTCCGCGGTAAAGTAGCAAGTCTGGGTTCGATTCCCCGCCGAACCTTGTTTTATCTTACGTTTTTTTTCTTATCATGTTGCTTCGTTTTATCAAAATAATTTCTGTTGGCATTGCGTGAACAAAATATTTTCGTTATTACAGACATAGACGAAAAGAATATATTTATACACTAACTGTTGATATCGTCTTGAAACTAGGCAGTTTGTTCGTGTGAAGCTTCGAGACGATACTCAACTATTTAGAAAGAAACATTTGTAGCTTTAGAGATGGGGCAACACCAGTGTTTCTTTCAGAAACAATGTTCCTGAGGATCACAGTTAGTATTCCCAGGGGCACTGCTCATAGTTTTCTATTTATTATTCTATTATACACGTATTATTTGGTCTCCTGCGGGGGCACTCTAAGAGCCCCAAGGAGGCAGTGTACCCCCAAAAAACATTTTGGAAAAAAACATTGAGCATCATTTGCACGATATAGTATAGAGACGAGACAAAAATACATTTTGTCTCGCGAGGATAGTGTGTGCTTCAAACCGGAAATAATTGCAAACAATCTCCCTTTTTATACTGGTCGTTTAGATAGATGCGTATACCAAGTTTGAAGACTATACCACAACTGAAAAAGTATAAGATTATAACTTTTAAGGAAATACACACACACACACACACACATATATATATATATATATATATATATATATATATATATATATATACGCACCTTTTGACAATTTTCTCGTTGGCAGCGTATATAGTTACAATATACGGGATACGTGGAATAGTGCCTCTTTCGGTTCAGTAGTTTGTTTACAGGACCGGTTGGAGTGAAATGTGTTTTATAATAGACTCAACCTTTTAGGCAAACAATATATGCTATAAAAATAAACTTTCAAAGAAAGAAAAAGTGAGAAAAGGTTGTTAGGAATCGAACCCAGGTCTCCTGTCCAGTAGCCTCACGTCAATCCCCTACACTACCGATTTCCTTAGATTTTCGATTTCGTTCTTACTGCTCACATAATACTGGTACGTTGCGGCCTGCATCTGTGGGGAATTATATACCTCTATAATCGGAAACACACTTAATTGTTTGCATACTTCCACAAAACATACAAACACCAAATTTTGCATACTTGTTCGTCATGGGATGTGAGTAATGGGAAAATTCCGATATCACGAAAAAGGCGACATTTTCCATGGAAATGAAGTGTCGAAATTTTTCGTCGTTTCGAAATGCTGGTTTTTAGAGTAGTTCCACACACCATAGAAACGTCATATTTTGTCAGGCAGTGAAGCTAGGAACATAGTTTATGATAGAAAAAAGAGCATTAAAATTCGTTTTCGTTTCGCGGCGCAAATCGAAAAAATGTGAAATTTGTAATGGCTGTATGTAGGACGTTGAAATTTCGAGGTGATGTTTATTCTGATGCGTAGTTTGCGAATCCGCCCTTAAACTTGAAAGAAATAGTCATGTTCGGTGTAAGATGGTGCTAGGAATGTTATAAGGGGGCGTCTAATTCTACACAACTTGTAGATATGGTGGAATCACGAAATTGCGTTCAAGTGTGTAGATTACAGCGTATGTGAGGGGAAAATTCCGACATGTTGGAAAAGTCGCCATCTTCGATTCAAAATGGCGGCTCAAAAATTTGTAACCATGAAAATTGTAAGTTGTGCTCTTGGTAGGTAAGCCAGGTTTCGCTATGTTATTAAGGACGTAGTTCAGTTAAGTGAAGAAACAAATCATTCGAGAAGTCGCCATCTTGAATGCAAAATTGCCATATTTTTGCATTGCCTTCATTTGGACTCTTATGTGGTATATTGAGGAGAATAAAACAAACAAAATTCAACGTAGTAAGTTAGCTCCGCGGTAAAGTGTCTGCTTTCTGAGTAGCAGGTCTGGGTTCGATTCCCCGCCGAACCTTGTTTTATCTTACGTTTTTTTTCTTATCACGTTGCTTCGTTTTATCAAAATAGTTTCTGTTGGCATTGCGTGAACAAAATATTTTCGTTATTACAGACATGGACGAAAAGAATATATTTATACACTAACTGTTGATATCGTCTTGAAACTAGGCAGTTTGTTCGTGTGAAGCTTCGAGACGATACTCAACTATTTAGAAAGAAACATATGTAGCTTTAGAGATGGGGCAACACCAGTGTTTCTTTCAGAAACAATGTTCCTGAGGATCACAGTTAGTATTCCCAGGGGCACTGCTCATAGTTTTCTATTTATTATTCTATTATACACGTATTATTTGGTCTCCTGCGGGGGCACTCTAAGAGCCCCAAGGAGGCAGTGTACCCCCAAAAAACATTTTGGAAAAAAACATTGAGCATCATTTGCACGATATAGTATAGAGACGAGACAAAAATACATTTTGTCTCGCGAGGATAGTGTGTGCTTCAAACCGGAAATAATTGCAAACAATCTCCCTTTTTATACTGGTCGTTTAGATAGATGCGTATACCAAGTTTGAAGTCTATACCACAACTGAAAAAGTATAAGATTATAACTTTTAAGGAAATACACACACACACACACACACACACATATATATATATATATATATATATATATATATATATATATATATATACGCACCTTTTGACAATTTTCTCGTTGGCAGCGTATATAGTTATAATATACGGGATACGTGGAATAGTGCCTCTTTCGGTTCAGTAGTTTGTTTACAGGACCGGTTGGAGTGAAATGCGTTTTATAATAGACTCAACCTTTTAGGCAAACAATATATGCTATAAAAATAAACTTTCAAAGAAAGAAAAAGTGAGAAAAAGATTGTTAGGAATCGAACCCAGGTCTCCTGTCCAGTAGGCTCACGTCAATCCCCTACACTACCGATTTCCTTAGATTTTCGACTTCGTTCTTACTGCTCACATAATACTGGTACGTTGCGGCCTGCATCTGTGGGGAATTATATACCTCTATAATCGGAAACACACTTAATTGTTTGCATACTTCCACAAAACATACAAACACCAAATTTTGCATACTTGTTCGTCATGGGATGTGAGTAATGGGAAAATTCCGATATCACGAAATAGGCGACATTTTCCATGGAAATGAAGTGTCGAAATTTTTCGTCGTTTCGAAATGCTGGTTTTTAGAGTAGTTCCACACACCATAGAAACGTCATATTTTGTCAGGCAGTGAAGCTAGGAACATAGTTTATGATAGAAAAAAGAGCATTAAAATTCGTTTTCGTTTCGCGGCGCAAATCGAAAAAATGTGAAATTTGTAATGGCTGTATGTAGGACGTTGAAATTTCGAGGTGATGTTTATTCTGATGCGTAGTTTGCGAATCCGCCCTTAAACTTGAAAGAAATAGTCATGTTCGGTGTAAGATGGTGCTAGGAATGTTATAAGGGGGCGTCTAATTCTACACAACTTGTAGATATGGTGGAATCACGAAATTGCGTTCAAGTGTGTAGATTACAGCGTATGTGAGGGGAAAATTCCGACATGTTGGAAAAGTCGCCATCTTCGATTCAAAATGGCGGCTCAAAAATTTGTAACCATGAAAATTGTAAGTTGTGCTCTTGGTAGGTAAGCCAGGTTTCGCTATGTTATTAAGGACGTAGTTCAGTTAAGTGAAGAAACAAATCATTCGAGAAGTCGCCATCTTGAATGCAAAATTGCCATATTTTTGCATTGCCTTCATTTGGACTCTTATGTGGTATATTGAGGAGAATAAAACATACAAAGTTCAACGTATTAAGTTAGCTCCGCGGTAAAGTAGCAAGTCTGGGTTCGATTCCCCGCCGAACCTTGTTTTATCTTACGTTTTTTTTCTTATCATGTTGCTTCGTTTTATCAAAATAATTTCTGTTGGCATTGCGTGAACAAAATATTTTCGTTATTACAGACATAGACGAAAAGAATATATTTATACACTAACTGTTGATATCGTCTTGAAACTAGGCAGTTTGTTCGTGTGAAGCTTCGAGACGATACTCAACTATTTAGAAAGAAACATTTGTAGCTTTAGAGATGGGGCAACACCAGTGTTTCTTTCAGAAACAATGTTCCTGAGGATCACAGTTAGTATTCCCAGGGGCACTGCTCATAGTTTTCTATTTATTATTCTATTATACACGTATTATTTGGTCTCCTGCGGGGGCACTCTAAGAGCCCCAAGGAGGCAGTGTACCCCCAAAAAACATTTTGGAAAAAAACATTGAGCATCATTTGCACGATATAGTATAGAGACGAGACAAAAATACATTTTGTCTCGCGAGGATAGTGTGTGCTTCAAACCGGAAATAATTGCAAACAATCTCCCTTTTTATACTGGTCGTTTAGATAGATGCGTATACCAAGTTTGAAGTCTATACCACAACTGAAAAAGTATAAGATTATAACTTTTAAGGAAATACACACACACACACACACACACACATATATATATATATATATATATATATATATATATATATATATATATATATATATATATATATATATATATACGCACCTTTTGACAATTTTCTCGTTGGCAGCGTATATAGTTATAATATACGGGATACGTGGAATAGTGCCTCTTTCGGTTCAGTAGTTTGTTTACAGGACCGGTTGGAGTGAAATGCGTTTTATAATAGACTCAACCTTTTAGGCAAACAATATATGCTATAAAAATAAACTTTCAAAGAAAGAAAAAGTGAGAAAAGGTTGTTAGGAATCGAACCCAGGTCTCCTGTCCAGTAGGCTCACGTCAATCCCCTACACTACCGATTTCCTTAGATTTTCGATTTCGTTCTTACTGCTCACATAATACTGGTACGTTGCGGCCTGCATCTGTGGGGAATTATATACCTCTATAATCGGAAACACACTTAATTGTTTGCATACTTCCACAAAACATACAAACACCAAATTTTGCATACTTGTTCGTCATGGGATGTGAGTAATGGGAAAATTCCGATATCACGAAATTGGCGACATTTTCCATGGAAATGAAGTGTCGAAATTTTTCGTCGTTTCGAAATGCTGGTTTTTAGAGTAGTTCCACACACCATAGAAACGTCATATTTTGTCAGGCAGTGAAGCTAGGAACATAGTTTATGATAGAAAAAAGAGCATTAAAATTCGTTTTCGTTTCGCGGCGCAAATCGAAAAAATGTGAAATTTGTAATGGCTGTATGTAGGACGTTGAAATTTCGAGGTGATGTTTATTCTGATGCGTAGTTTGCGAATCCGCCCTTAAACTTGAAAGAAATAGTCATGTTCGGTGTAAGATGGTGCTAGGAATGTTATAAGGGTGCGTCTAATTCTACACAACTTGTAGATATGGTGGAATCACGAAATTGCGTTCAAGTGTGTAGATTACAGCGTATGTGAGGGGAAAATTCCGACATGTTGGAAAAGTCGCCATCTTCGTTTCAAAATGGCGGCTCAAAAATTTGTAACCATGAAAATTGTAAGTTGTGCTCTTGGTAGGTAAGCCAGGTTTCGCTATGTTATTAAGGACGTAGTTCAGTTTAAGTGAAGAAACAAATCATTCGAGAAGTCGCCATCTTGAATGCAAAATTGCCATATTTTTGAATTGCCTTCATTTGGACTCTTATGTGGTATATTGAGGAGAATAAAACAAACAAAATTCAACGTAGTAAGTTAGCTCCGCGGTAAAGTGTGTGCTTTCTGAGTAGCAGGTCTGGGTTCGATTCCCCGCCGAACCTTGTTTTATCTTACGTTTTTTTTCTTATCACGTTGCTTCGTTTTATCAAAATAGTTTCTGTTGGCATTGCGTGAACAAAATATTTTCGTTATTACAGACATGGACGAAAAGAATATATTTATACACTAACTGTTGATATCGTCTTGAAACTAGGCAGTTTGTTCGTGTGAAGCTTCGAGACGATACTCAACTATTCAGAAAGAAACATATGTAGCTTTAGAGATGGGGCAACACCAGTGTTTCTTTCAGAAACAATGTTCCTGAGGATCACAGTTAGTATTCCCAGGGGCACTGCTCATAGTTTTCTATTTATTATTCTATTATACACGTATTATTTGGTCTCCTGCGGGGGCACTCTACGAGCCCCAAGGAGGCAGTGTACCCCCAAAAAACATTTTGGAAAAAAACATTGAGCATCATTTGCACGATATAGTATAGAGACCAGACAAAAATACATTTTGTCTCGCGAGGATAGTGTGTGCTTCAAACCGGAAATAATTGCAAACAATCTCCCTTTTTATACTGGTCGTTTAGATAGATGCGTATACCAAGTTTGAAGTCTATACCACAACTGAAAAAGTATAAGATTATAACTTTTAAGGAAACACACACACACACACACACACACACACACATATATATATATATATATATATATATATATACGCACCTTTTGACAATTTTCTCGTTGGCAGCGTATATAGTTATAATATACGGGATACGTGGAATAGTGCCTCTTTCGGTTCAGTAGTTTGTTTACAGGACCGGTTGGAGTGAAATGCGTTTTATAATAGACTCAACCTTTTAGGCAAACAATATAGGTGAGAAAAAGATTGTTAGGAATCGAACCCAGGTCTCCTGTCCAGTAGGCTCACGTCAATCCCCTACACTACCGATTTCCTTAGATTTTCGACTTCGTTCTTACTGCTCACATAATACTGGTACGTTGCGGCCTGCATCTGTGGGGAATTATATACCTCTATAATCGGAAACACACTTAATTGTTTGCATACTTCAACAAAACATACAAACACCAAATTTTGCATACTTGTTCGTCATGGGATGTGAGTAATGGGAAAATTCCGATATCACGAAAAAGGCGACATTTTCCATGGAAATGAAGTGTCGAAATTTTTCGTCGTTTCGAAATGCTGGTTTTTAGAGTAGTTCCACACACCATAGAAACGTCATATTTTGTCAGGCAGTGAAGCTAGGAACATAGTTTATGATAGAAAAAAGAGCATTAAAATTCGTTTTCGTTTCGCGGCGCAAATCGAAAAAATGTGAAATTTGTAATGGCTGTATGTAGGACGTTGAAATTTCGAGGTGATGTTTATTCTGATGCGTAGTTTGCGAATCCGCCCTTAAACTTGAAAGAAATAGTCATGTTCGGTGTAAGATGGTGCTAGGAATGTTATAAGGGGGCGTCTAATTCTACACAACTTGTAGATATGGTGGAATCACGAAATTGCGTTCAAGTGTGTAGATTACAGCGTATGTGAGGGGAAAATTCCGACATGTTGGAAAAGTCGCCATCTTCGATTCAAAATGGCGGCTCAAAAATTTGTAACCATGAAAATTGTAAGTTGTGCTCTTGGTAGGTAAGCCAGGTTTCGCTATGTTATTAAGGACGTAGTTCAGTTAAGTGAAGAAACAAATCATTCGAGAAGTCGCCATCTTGAATGCAAAATTGCCATATTTTTGCATTGCCTTCATTTGGACTCTTATGTGGTATATTGAGGAGAATAAAACATACAAAGTTCAACGTATTAAGTTAGCTCCGCGGTAAAGTGTGTGCTTTCTGAGTAGCAAGTCTGGGTTCGATTCCCCACCGAACCTTGTTTTATCTTACGTTTTTTTTCTTATCATGTTGCTTCGTTTTATCAAAATAATTTCTGTTGGCATTGCGTGAACAAAATATTTTCGTTATTACAGACATAGACGAAAAGAATATATTTATACACTAACTGTTGATATCGTCTTGAAACTAGGCAGTTTGTTCGTGTGAAGCTTCGAGACGATACTCAACTATTTAGAAAGAAACATATGTAGCTTTAGAGATGGGGCAACACCAGTGTTTCTTTCAGAAACAATGTTCCTGAGGATCACAGTTAGTATTCCCAGGGGCACTGCTCATAGTTTTCTATTTATTATTCTATTATACACGTATTATTTGGTCTCCTGCGGGGGCACTCTAAGAGCCCCAAGGAGGCAGTGTACCCCCAAAAAACATTTTGGAAAAAAACATTGAGCATCATTTGCACGATATAGTATAGAGACGAGACAAAAATACATTTTGTCTCGCGAGGATAGTGTGTGCTTCAAACCGGAAATAATTGCAAACAATCTCCCTTTTTATACTGGTCGTTTAGATAGATGCGTATACCAAGTTTGAAGTCTATACCACAACTGAAAAAGTATAAGATTATAACTTTTAAGGAAATACACACACACACACACACACACACACACATATATATATATATATATATATATATATATATATATATATATATATATATATATATATATATATATATATATATATATATATATATACGCACCTTTTGACAATTTTCTCGTTGGCAGCGTATATAGTTACAATATACGGGATACGTGGAATAGTGCCTCTTTCGGTTCAGTAGTTTGTTTACAGGACCGGTTGGAGTGAAATGCGTTTTATAATAGACTCAACCTTTTAGGCAAACAATATATGCTATAAAAATAAACTTTCAAAGAAAGAAAAAGTGAGAAAAAGATTGTTAGGAATCGAACCCAGGTCTCCTGTCCAGTAGGCTCACGTCAATCCCCTACACTACCGATTTCCTTAGATTTTCGACTTCGTTCTTACTGCTCACATAATACTGGTACGTTGCGGCCTGCATCTGTGGGGAATTATTATATACCTCTATAATCGGAAACACACTTAATTGTTTGCATACTTCCACAAAACATACAAACACCAAATTTTGCATACTTGTTCGTCATGGGATGTGAGTAATGGGAAAATTCCGATATCACGAAATTGGCGACATTTTCCATGGAAATGAAGTGTCGAAATTTTTCGTCGTTTCGAAATGCTGGTTTTTAGAGTAGTTCCGCACACCATAGAAACGTCATATTTTGTCAGGCAGTGAAGCTAGGAACATAGTTTATGATAGAAAAAAGAGCATTAAAATTCGTTTTCGTTTCGCGGCGCAAATCGAAAAAATGTGAAATTTGTAATGGCTGTATGTAGGACGTTGAAATTTCGAGGTGATGTTTATTCTGATGCGTAGTTTGCGAATCCGCCCTTAAACTTGAAAGAAATAGTCATGTTCGGTGTAAGATGGTGCTAGGAATGTTATAAGGGTGCGTCTAATTCTACACAACTTGTAGATATGGTGGAATCACGAAATTGCGTTCAAGTGTGTAGATTACAGCGTATGTGAGGGGAAAATTCCGACATGTTGGAAAAGTCGCCATCTTCGTTTCAAAATGGCGGCTCAAAAATTTGTAACCATGAAAATTGTAAGTTGTGCTCTTGGTAGGTAAGCCAGGTTTCGCTATGTTATTAAGGACGTAGTTCAGTTTAAGTGAAGAAACAAATCATTCGAGAAGTCGCCATCTTGAATGCAAAATTGCCATATTTTTGAATTGCCTTCATTTGGACTCTTATGTGGTATATTGAGGAGAATAAAACAAACAAAATTCAACGTAGTAAGTTAGCTCCGCGGTAAAGTGTGTGCTTTCTGAGTAGCAGGTCTGGGTTCGATTCCCCGCCGAACCTTGTTTTATCTTACGTTTTTTTTCTTATCACGTTGCTTCGTTTTATCAAAATAGTTTCTGTTGGCATTGCGTGAACAAAATATTTTCGTTATTACAGACATGGACGAAAAGAATATATTTATACACTAACTGTTGATATCGTCTTGAAACTAGGCAGTTTGTTCGTGTGAAGCTTCGAGACGATACTCAACTATTCAGAAAGAAACATATGTAGCTTTAGAGATGGGGCAACACCAGTGTTTCTTTCAGAAACAATGTTCCTGAGGATCACAGTTAGTATTCCCAGGGGCACTGCTCATAGTTTTCTATTTATTATTCTATTATACACGTATTATTTGGTCTCCTGCGGGGGCACTCTACGAGCCCCAAGGAGGCAGTGTACCCCCAAAAAACATTTTGGAAAAAAACATTGAGCATCATTTGCACGATATAGTATAGAGACCGGACAAAAATACATTTTGTCTCGCGAGGATAGTGTGTGCTTCAAACCGGAAATAATTGCAAACAATCTCCCTTTTTATACTGGTCGTTTAGATAGATGCGTATACCAAGTTTGAAGTCTATACCACAACTGAAAAAGTATAAGATTATAACTTTTAAGGAAACACACACACACACACACACACACACACATATATATATATATATATATATATATATATATATATATATATATATATATATATATATATATACGCACCTTTTGACAATTTTCTCGTTGGCAGCGTATATAGTTATAATATACGGGATACGTGGAATAGTGCCTCTTTCGGTTCAGTAGTTTGTTTACAGGACCGGTTGGAGTGAAATGCGTTTTATAATAGACTCAACCTTTTAGGCAAACAATATAGGTGAGAAAAAGATTGTTAGGAATCGAACCCAGGTCTCCTGTCCAGTAGGCTCACGTCAATCCCCTACACTACCGATTTCCTTAGATTTTCGACTTCGTTCTTACTGCTCACATAATACTGGTACGTTGCGGCCTGCATCTGTGGGGAATTATATACCTCTATAATCGGAAACACACTTAATTGTTTGCATACTTCAACAAAACATACAAACACCAAATTTTGCATACTTGTTCGTCATGGGATGTGAGTAATGGGAAAATTCCGATATCACGAAAAAGGCGACATTTTCCATGGAAATGAAGTGTCGAAATTTTTCGTCGTTTCGAAATGCTGGTTTTTAGAGTAGTTCCACACACCATAGAAACGTCATATTTTGTCAGGCAGTGAAGCTAGGAACATAGTTTATGATAGAAAAAAGAGCATTAAAATTCGTTTTCGTTTCGCGGCGCAAATCGAAAAAATGTGAAATTTGTAATGGCTGTATGTAGGACGTTGAAATTTCGAGGTGATGTTTATTCTGATGCGTAGTTTGCGAATCCGCCCTTAAACTTGAAAGAAATAGTCATGTTCGGTGTAAGATGGTGCTAGGAATGTTATAAGGGTGCGTCTAATTCTACACAACTTGTAGATATGGTGGAATCACGAAATTGCGTTCAAGTGTGTAGATTACAGCGTATGTGAGGGGAAAATTCCGACATGTTGGAAAAGTCGCCATCTTCGATTCAAAATGGCGGCTCAAAAATTTGTAACCATGAAAATTGTAAGTTGTGCTCTTGGTAGGTAAGCCAGGTTTCGCTATGTTATTAAGGACGTAGTTCAGTTAAGTGAAGAAACAAATCATTCGAGAAGTCGCCATCTTGAATGCAAAATTGCCATATTTTTGCATTGCCTTCATTTGGACTCTTATGTGGTATATTGAGGAGAATAAAACATACAAAGTTCAACGTATTAAGTTAGCTCCGCGGTAAAGTGTGTGCTTTCTGAGTAGCAAGTCTGGGTTCGATTCCCCGCCGAACCTTGTTTTATCTTACGTTTTTTTTTCTTATCATGTTGCTTCGTTTTATCAAAATAATTTCTGTTGGCATTGCGTGAACAAAATATTTTCGTTATTACAGACATAGACGAAAAGAATATATTTATACACTAACTGTTGATATCGTCTTGAAACTAGGCAGTTTGTTCGTGTGAAGCTTCGAGACGATACTCAACTATTTAGAAAGAAACATATGTAGCTTTAGAGATGGGGCAACACCAGTGTTTCTTTCAGAAACAATGTTCCTGAGGATCACAGTTAGTATTCCCAGGGGCACTGCTCATAGTTTTCTATTTATTATTCTATTATACACGTATTATTTGGTCTCCTGCGGGGGCACTCTAAGAGCCCCAAGGAGGCAGTGTACCCCCAAAAAACATTTTGGAAAAAAACATTGAGCATCATTTGCACGATATAGTATAGAGACGAGACAAAAATACATTTTGTCTCGCGAGGATAGTGTGTGCTTCAAACCGGAAATAATTGCAAACAATCTCCCTTTTTATACTGGTCGTTTAGATAGATGCGTATACCAAGTTTGAAGTCTATACCACAACTGAAAAAGTATAAGATTATAACTTTTAAGGAAATACACACACACACACACACACACACATATATATATATATATATATATATATATATATATATATATATATATATATACGCACCTTTTGACAATTTTCTCGTTGGCAGCGTATATAGTTACAATATACGGGATACGTGGAATAGTGCCTCTTTCGGTTCAGTAGTTTGTTTACAGGACCGGTTGGAGTGAAATGCGTTTTATAATAGACTCAACCTTTTAGGCAAACAATATATGCTATAAAAATAAACTTTCAAAGAAAGAGAAAGTGAGAAAAAGATTGTTAGGAATCGAACCCAGGTCTCCTGTCCAGTAGGCTCACGTCAATCCCCTACACTACCGATTTCCTTAGATTTTCGACTTCGTTCTTACTGCTCACATAATACTGGTACGTTGCGGCCTGCATCTGTGGGGAATTACACCTCTAAAATCGGAATAGTAATCGGGTTATATATGCGTTTTTTAGTATCATTAAGGAAATGATGTCTTTTTATTTAATTGTAATAAGAAATTAGAAAGACACCATTCTAATACACTGTTATACTACTATGCAAAAAGTGGTTTGTTTAAAATGCTATAATCAAATTTTCAAAAGCCTCCAATAATATTCATATTCTAAATTACTTAGTTAATATTCGTCTTCATTGAAAATATGAGAGTAAAGATACACGAAGACTCTATGTAATTGCCCAGTGTATATAAACATTTCAAAAAGTCTTGCTGCCCAGTAAGTACATTTTTTACCAAAGGACACCATTATAATAAGATGTACTACGTTACACTGCAAAAACTAGTGTTGAATCAAATGTTTTGAACTAGTGTTTAAAAAGCCTTAACAAAATTCATTTTTATAAATTACCTACAAATTGTAGTGTTTATTGAAAATACAAGACGATAGATACTGGTTGACTGCAAGAAATTGTCCAGTAAATATGAAATATTTGAAAAAGTCTTGCTGCAAGTAATATGTACTATGCCCAAGGTTTCCATTATAATCCACTGTACTACATTACAGTACAAAAGTAGTGTTCACTCAAATGCTATGAAAAAAATTTAAATAATTTCCAACAATATTCATATTTGTAAATTACCTAGTAAATTGTAGTCTTGATTGTAAATACAAGAATAAATATACAGGAAGCCTGACATATTTTCGCACTCTTATATCACAGATGTGAATTACTTTTAGTGCAGAAAGTATGTAGAATTAACAACAGGGACACTATTATAATACATTGTACGTACTAAATTACACTGCAAAACATAATATTTAAAAGGGTGGAAAAATTCACATTTGTAAACAGTGAGTGTTTTCGGAAAATGAAAGGTTTAATTGGTAGGCTATTGCAAGACAGTTTCCGCGGTTTATGTTTCAGAAAAAAACTCTGTTATTGTCTCTAACATGTATAGATGTGCGTAAAGTGTATGTAATTAGCCATGTATATGATTGCCAGAATAGAAGTAGTAATAGAGTTCTTTCTTATAAATTGTGTGTTTGCTGTCCAAAGTTAAATGGAAGAAATAATACCGGTTCAATTGAAGTATGTGTTGGTAACAGATGTGTGCTGTAAAGGGAAGTGAATTCCTCAAGGAATAGTTTTCTAGAACTTGACACCTTATGGCAAAGCCACAACCGGGGGTCTGGGGGCGGAGCCCCCTGCGAGCTTTAGCGAGTTACACCTCTAAAATCGGAATAGTAATCGGGTTATATATGCGTTTTTTAGTATCATTAAGGAAATGATGTCTTTTTATTTAATTGTAATAAGAAATTAGAAAGACACCATTCTAATACACTGTTATACTACTATGCAAAAAGTGGTTTGTTTAAAATGCTATAATCAAATTTTCAAAAGCCTCCAATAATATTCATATTCTAAATTACTTAGTTAATATTCGTCTTCATTGAAAATATGAGAGTAAAGATACACGAAGACTCTATGTAATTGCCCAGTGTATATAAACATTTCAAAAAGTCTTGCTGCCCAGTAAGTACATTTTTTACCAAAGGACACCATTATAATAAGATGTACTACGTTACACTGCAAAAACTAGTGTTGAATCAAATGTTTTGAACTAGTGTTTAAAAAGCCTTAACAAAATTCATTTTTATAAATTACCTACAAATTGTAGTGTTTATTGAAAATACAAGACGATAGATACTGGTTGACTGCAAGAAATTGTCCAGTAAATATGAAATATTTGAAAAAGTCTTGCTGCAAGTAATATGTACTATGCCCAAGGTTTCCATTATAATCCACTGTACTACATTACAGTACAAAAGTAGTGTTCACTCAAATGCTATGAAAAAAAATTTAAATAATTTCCAACAATATTCATATTTGTAAATTACCTAGTAAATTGTAGTCTTGATTGTAAATACAAGAATAAATATACAGGAAGCCTGAAATATTTTCGCACTCTTATATCACAGATGTGAATTACTTTTAGTGCAGAAAGTATGTAGAATTAACAACAGGGACACTATTATAATACATTGTACGTACTAAATTACACTGCAAAACATAATATTTAAAAGGGTGGAAAAATTCACATTTGTAAACAGTGAGTGTTTTCGGAAAATGAAAGGTTTAATTGGTAGGCTATTGCAAGACAGTTTCCGCGGTTTATGTTTCAGAAAAAAACTCTGTTATTGTCTCTAACATGTATAGATGTGCGTAAAGTGTATGTAATTAGCCATGTATATGATTGCCAGAATAGAAGTAGTAATAGAGTTCTTTCTTATAAATTGTGTGTTTGCTGTCCAAAGTTAAATGGAAGAAATAATACCGGTTCAATTGAAGTATGTGTTGGTAACAGATGTGTGCTGTAAAGGGAAGTGAATTCCTCAAGGAATAGTTTTCTAGAACTTGACACCTTATGGCAAAGCCACAACCGGGGGTCTGGGGGCGGAGCCCCCTGCGAGCTTTAGCGAGTTACACCTCTAAAATCGGAATAGTAATTGTGTTATATATGTGTTTTTAGGATGATTAAAGAAATTATCTCTTGTTATTTGATTGTAATAGGAAATTTGGAAGACCCGATTCAAGTACAATGTTTTACTACAGTGTAGAAAGTGGTGTTGTTTAAGTTTTTATAAACATTTTTTTTAAAAGCTTCCAATAATATTCATATTTTAAATTACGTAGTAAATGAACGTCTTCATTGAAAATATAAGAGTAAAGATACAGGAAGACTGTATGTAATTGTCCAGTGTAAATAATCATTTGAACAAGTCCTGCTGCCCAATAATTACTTTTGTATCAAAGACAGCATTGTAATACAGTGTACTACGTTACTGTGCAAAAACTGGTGTTCAATCAAATGTTATGAACTAATGTTTAAAAAGCCTTAACAAAATTCATATTTGTAAATTACGAACAAATTTAGTCTTCATAAAAATACAAGACGAGAGATACAGGTAGACTGCATAAAATTGTCCAGTAAATATGAAATATTTCAAAAAGTCTTGCTGCATGTAATATGTACTACTATGCCGAAGGGTTCTTTCATAAGGGACTTTTCTATATTACAGTGCGAAATAGTGTTTTCTCAAATGATGCCAACAAATGTTTAAAAAGCCTCCAACAATAATCATATTTGTAAATCACCTACAAATTGTAGTCTTCATTGAAAATACGTGAATAAATATACAGGGAGACTGCAAGAATTTGTGCAGTATATATGAAACTTTTCAAGAAATCTTGCTGAGGTAATATGTACAAGTATGCCAAAGGTTTCCATTATAATCCACTGTACTACATTATAGTACAAAAGTAGTGTTCACTCAAATGCTATGAAAAAAATTTAAACAATCTCCAACAATATTCATATTTGTAAATTATCTAGTAAATTGTAGTTTTCATTGTAAATACAAGAATAAATGTGCAGGAAGACTGAAATATTTTCCCACCCTTATATCACAGATATGAATTACTTTTCCTGCAGGTAATATGTACAATTAACTACAAGGACACTATTATATTACATTGTACTAAATTACACTGCAAAACATAATACTAAAAAAATGCTACGAATAAATATTTGAAAGGTTGCAAAAATCACATTTGTAAACAGTGAGTGTTTTCGCAAAATGCAAGGCTTAATAGGTAGGCTATTGGAAGACAGTGTCCGCTGTTTATGTTTGAGAAAATAAATTCTGTTATTGTCTCTAACATGTATAGGTGTGCGCAAAGTGTACATAATAAGCCATGCACATGATTGCCAGAGTAGAAGTAGTAATAGAGTTCTTTCTAATAAATTGTGTGTTTGCTTTTAAAAGTTACATGGAAGGAATAATACCGGTTGAATTGAAGTATGTGTTGGTAACAGGTGTCTGCTGTAAAGGGAAGTGAATTCCTGAAGGAATAGTTTTCTAGAACATGACACCTCATGGCAAAGGCCTGATCGGGGGCCTGGGGGCGGAGCCCCCAGCGAGCTTTAGCGAGTTCTCTTATAAACTCTTCCGATAACTTTTTCCATAAACATATTTCACTCAAATTAACTTTCTGCAGATATTTACATATAAAGTCTTCTGTAATGTGAGCATAGTTATGTTCCTCCTCATAATCATCATAACCTATAGATAACCATTATTCATCAGTCAGTGAAACTAATATTTCATCAGACAAATTCATAACGTTCGCATAGAGAATGTTTTGTATAAGAAATGAGTTGTTTTCTTTAGTGGCTTTCTTGAACAAATGATCTAACATACCTATGGACACGCTAAAATTTATTTTGTCTTCATCATTATAACCTCCAATATCTAAATATTTACATACATAATCAAATATAGGTTTGTAAGATAATATTTCCTTAGCACTAGTCATGTTCGTTTTTATTCTTAGATTTTTTAAATTTATCTCATTTTTGTTGGTTTCTATATAATAAATATGGAGAAAGAATTTGATTTATTACATGATAGACTTAAACTAAATAATTCATAATGATCTCAAACTCTTAGCAGCACTACTAGAGAAGCAAATACTGTTAAATTAAAAAGAATTATTAATAATGCAACAAATTACATCTGATTTGAGTAGTGATGATGAATATAAATATGGTAGTGATGATTGATAAGTTTACAAAAATGATTTAATTTTAATATGTGTATATGTGACTTTGATGGGTTATTCTCATCAAAGTCGTGTTTTAATACAACGCGTAATATGTAGACAATGGCAGGAGTGTACAATGTTAAGCGTAGTATTAGGATATATGGAACTAAAAATAGTACAAAAATGAACAGAAATAATCTGGTGAAGATAAAAATTGAGTTATAGTATGATTTTCTATATAATAAATAAGATGAGTAATTATAGTAAATTTACTGTAATAGAGTAAAGACGACAATGTAAAGAAAAGGGAATCAGAAGATATTCCCGATTAAGAAAAGCAGAACTAATAAACCTTCTTAAACAATATGATGATGAACAAAACAGAAGACAGATTAGAGATATATTCTCATTTAAACAAGAAGTAATTGAAGAACCGAAACCAGCACGTATACCAATTAAGATAGAATTAGAAGAAACAGCACTCAAGAAGCGTTTACACACCATTAAAGTTGAAAACATAGGAGGATATAAAGACCCAATAAAATTTTTAGATACAAGTGGAAGAGTTGCTATTAACAAAATCAAAGAAGAATTAAAATTCAACGCTGTTAAAGTAAATCTCGTTTTCATTTGTGACTATATTAAAGATAAAGAAATACAAGAGCGCATTTTCAAAACATCAAACGAGAGAATATTAGAATTAACTGACTTAAATGAATATATATCTTATGCCAAACAAAAGCTTCGTAGAGAAATGGAAGAGTTTGAACGTAGAGGATCAGGGTGGACATTACACCAAATTAAATACTTACAAATCAGATTAAACAAATTTGTACCATTAAGAGCTTCTTCCTATATTGAACTTCCTAAACCAATTCAAGTTAAGAAAGCAGTGATTAGTGTTAAAAATAAAGACAATAAATGTTTCTTGTATTCTATTGCAAGTTACTTAAAACCTGTTGAAATACATCCTGAAAGACCTTCACATTATAAACAGCTTGTTAATGAGTTGCAAAAGAAGTATTGTGATAACATTGAATTTCCTGTACAATTAAAAGATATTCCAAAATTTGAAAGAAGTAATATCTCCATCAATGTTTACAGCTATGACAAAAACTATAATATATATCAACTTCAAATCACAAAAAAAAAAGCAGGATACTCATATCAATTTATTATATGTAAAAGATGAAAAAAAAAGTCATTTTTGTTGGATAAAAAACCTATCACGATTAATAAGAGGTCAAGTGACAAAACATGAGGAAAAACTATACTTCTGCGACAGATGTTTAACGAGGCACTTTCGAAATGAGAAGCAGTTGCAAAACTATGAGCTATATTGTAAAGAGCATGAGGCTGTTAGAATAGAACTTCCAAAACCATACGACAATCAAATAAAGTTTCAAAACTATAATCGATCATTAAGAGTTCCATTTACGATAATAGCTGACTTTGAATGTATCTTATGTAAGTTAAAAATAGAGCATAATTGTAGTAAAACAGTAAAATATCAAAAGCATGAACCAATGAGTTTTTGTTACTATGTCAAATATTCAAATGGAGACTATAAAGCCCCTGTTAGTTATATAGGTCCAGATGCTGCAAAAGTATTTATTGAAATGTTACAAAAAGAAGCAATAGAAATTATGGAAATATATAACAGGGTATTTGAAATGACCCCGCTTAGTGAGGAGGAAATACAAGTTTATAACAGTTCGGATACTTGTCATATATGTGAGAAAAACTTGAATGACTTACCACCAGCTGTTGAGAAAAAAATAAATATATTAAAGGGGAAAATACAGTTCTATAAGGATAGAGATGATATGAGTGAAAAAATAAAAGAATGGAAGCATGACTTAAAAAAGTGTTTGTATAAGATAAATAAAAATAAAGCAAAAGTAAGAGATCATGATCATTTAACTGGAAAGTTTAGAGGTGCAGCTCACAGTTATTGCAATTTAAACTATAAAAATCCCAACTTTGTTCCTGTATTTCTTCACAATTTAACTGGTTATGATACGCATTTTTTTATTAAGGAGTTAGCTTATGATACACAGAAAATTAAACTGATTGCAAACAATGAAGAAAGGTACATAACATATGAAAAATATGTAAAAGCAGGACCAAAAAAAGATGGAATAAATTTAAGATTTGTTGATTCATTTAGATTTATGCCAAAGAGTTTAGCAGAGTTAACAAAGAATTTAAAGCCAGAACAATTTCGAGAAACATTAAAGTATTTCCCGATTGATAAGCTTGATCTAGTTAATACTAAAGGTGATTATCCATTTGATTATGTTGATTCATTTGAAAAATTAGAAGAATCTGTTCCACCATCTATAGACAAATTTACAAACAGATTAACAGGAGAAAAAATGAGTCCTGAACGTCATAAGCTTCATGTACGAGTTTGTAAAGAATTCGATCTGAAGTTAGTGAGGGACTTAACTGAACATTATAACAAAACAGATGTCCTCCAATTAACAGATATATTTGAAAACTTTAGAGATGTGTGTTTAAAGGCATATGGATTAGATCCTGCTTGGTATTATACAGCACCGGGTCTATCGTGGGATGCAATGTTAAAGATGACTAAAATTAACTTAGAAATGTTAACTGATTATGATAAAATACTAATGCTAGAAAAGGGTATACAAGGAGGAATCTCACAATGCAGTAAAAGATATGTAAAAGCTAACAACAAATATATGCAAGATTATAATAAAGATGAGTGTTCAACATACCTAGCATATCTATACGCAAACAACTTATATGGATGGGCTATGAGTCAATACATGCCTTATAAAGATTTTAAGTGGGTTAAACCTCGCATAGATATAATGAACATTCCAGATGATTCAGAAACTGGCTACATATTAGAAGTAGATTTAGAATATCCGAAGTATTTACACAACAAACATTCTGATTTACCATTAGCTCCAGAAAACATGTGTCCACCGGAATCTAAACAATCAAAACTACTAACGACACTTTATAATAAGGAAAGATATGTAATTCACTATAGGAACTTAAAACTATATATGTCACTTGGAATGAGATTAAAGAAAGTGCATAGAATATTAGAATTTAAACAATCAGACTGATTAAAGAAATACATTGATTTAAATACAAATATGAGAACGCAAGCTAAAAACAAGTTTGAAGAAGATTTTTATAAGCTCATGAATAACTCGGTATTTGGAAAAACAATGGAAATTATTAGAAAGAGGCAGCCCATACAATTAGAATGTGATCCTGAAAGAGTAGAAAAATTAATTGCAAAACCTAATTTTGATTACAGAACAATATTTACAGAGACTTTATGTGCTATACATATGAAAAAAGAGCGATTAACATTTAATAAGCCAATATATATTGGTATGAGTGTATTAGAATTATCAAAACTATTAATGTATGATTTTCACTATAACACGATGAAGGCGAAATATGGAAACAATATAGATTTATGTTATATGCATACCGATAGCTTTATATATGAGATTGAGACTGAAGACTTTTATAAAGATATAGCAGAAATAGTTGACCAGTTTGACACGAGTGAATACAAGGAAAATAATATATATGGACTACCACTAATAAACAAAAAAGTAGTAGGTAAGATGAAAGATGAGAATAAAGGTAAGATAATGACGGAGTTTATTGGATTGAGATCAAAGATGTATGCTTATAGAGTAGAAAATAAAGAAGAGAAAAAAGCTAAAGGAGTAACTAAAGCTGTAATATCAAAGGAGTTGCAGTTTAATGATTATAAAGAAAGCTTATTTAAAAATGTTAAAACGTATAAAGACATAAACCTCATTAGGAGTTATAAGCACGATATATATAGTATAACCGTTCATAAGCTAGCATTAGATTCATCAGATGATAAAAGATACATATTACGGGATGGGGTAAATACATTAGCTTGGGGGCATTATGGGATAGAATAAAAGTGTAATTATGTATAGTGTAGTGTAGTGTAGTGTAGTGTAGTGTAGTTTTAGATGTAAGTTTTTATAATTTTAAATGTCATAAAAGCATATTCAATCTCACTTTGGGTTATCCCTCTGTGTTAAAGTCAGTGGTGGCCTAATATTTTTTTTTTGACAGTTAGGGGGTGGAAGGGGGAAAGTATACTAGAACCTACATTCATACCCTACTTATATTGGAGCAAGAGTGATCAGTGAATGTTATTACCTCGGATATGAATTGAAATAAATTAAAAATAAAATCTGATTAGGAGTAACACTTTAATTTCGAAATAAAAAGAACTTTATCTGCACATGAAGAATTAATAAAGATTTAAGATTATTTTTGTTTTGACCTAAAATCTATATATTGATCTAAAAACTATATACACCTGATAAGCAATTCTTAATTAATCTCCCAATGATATTACCAATAAATGACTGCCCATGGCCCAGAGAAGGCGTTATTTTCGACTCCCCATATTCGAATGGAAAAGAAATTCCACATTTAAAAAAATAGGCATTCATACAGCCTGTAACCATTCAAACATTTAACGCTCAAAAACTAGAAAATATCAATGGTCACTGAGAAGAGATTGCCTTCTATGTCCTGCCCATCCTCGGATGGGAATGAAATTCTTATTTATTTTAATAGTCTTTATCAACGATCCTTCTTCCAAGTTCCTTGGTTACTTAAAAATCTGAAAACAATGACCTTTGTTATGGTTTATAGTGCGCAGTCAATTTGAAGGTTTAGGAACAATTAATTAATCAACAAAATACATATCTGTTAGTCTATATACATACAAAGTGATGTAATTTAATTGATTATATTAAATACTTTTGGGGAAAAATGAATAAATTATTCTGGCTCAAAAGTTAAAGATAAGCAATTTTACGCAGCCGTAATTACTGATATATTTATTTGTGAAATACAAACAAAATTATAAGGCTTTTTCAAAAAATCGTCGAAAAAATTACTCCAAAAGTAACCTGCCCTTTCTGAATTTTTAAGTGTTAGGTGCCATATAGGGATAGGAGTTGGGGATTTACCCACTGGGTATGTAGTAAAAATTAGGTAAATACCGAAATTTTGATTTACCTACCCAAAAACTGGGTATTTACTACAAACTGCAAGATTATATAATAAGAAGACACAGTGGATTCTAAAATTACAGTATGAGTAAATTACTGTACAGTAAATTACAGTACAGTAAAATTACCAGACGCAAGTGTGGTTAAAGAAAGATGGAAACTTGTAACACTGGAAACTCAATTTATATATGTAACACTGTTTCAATCAACTTTGTTTCTAGTTTAGTTCAGTACTGGTATTAACTTGAGACTTGTAGAGAGTAAGCGTGCCTATTACCTTTACTGAGTTTTCTAAGTTTTAGTTTACTCTAGAAGAGAAAAAGACTAAAAATCGGTAGACGGAAAAGTAATGTTTGGAGCGCGTATAATGTACGATGTGATAAATCAATAAACTGGAATAACTGCGGTAAAAACTATAAACACGCAAATGTCAATAAAATGTCAGATAATGTGAATAAGTATTTCAAGTGTCTTGAAAGTTAAAAAAAAAATTAAAAGGTTTACAAGGAGAAGTTTTTTTGATTGTTGGCAAAATGCTGGGACGGTACAAGTGAGTGAAAGTGAACCACCGGGTCTAGGTCAAAACCCCCACAGCCAAAACCCCCACACTCAAGAAATGTCAAAACACCCACACAAACGGTCATAACCCCCACACAAATGGACAAATCTCCCAAACGCACGAACGGTCAAAACACCCACAGCCAAAACCCCCACACTTAAGAAATGTCAAAACGTCCACACGATCGGTCATAACCCCCACACAAATGGACAAATCTCCCAAACGCACGAACGGTCAAAACACCCACAGCCAAAACCCCCACACTCAAGAAATGTCAAAACGCCCACACAATCGGTCATAACCCCCACACAAATGGACAAAACAGCCACACATAGCAACGGTCATAATCCCCACATAAATGGACAAAACTCCCACAAAATCGGACAAATCCCCCACACTCTGTAATGATCGTCATTTCACGTCTTTGTTGCGGCTCTTTATGACGCCCAAGAAGAATAGTTGCAACATCAGTTTAAGTGGAATAAAAAATGTTATTAAAAAGTACAAGGGCAATACATGAGTATGGGGGTTTTGTCAATTTGTGTGGCAGTTGTGACTATTTCTGCATGTGGGAGTTTTGTCCATTTGTGTGGGGGTTTTGTCCATTTATGTGGGGATTGTGACCGTTGCTATGTGTGGCTGTTTTGTCCATTTGTGTGGGAGTTATGACCGTTGGAGGTTATGACCGACTACCAGTGTGGGGGTTTTGGCTGTGGGGGTTATGACCGTTCGTGTATTTGGGAGATTTGTCCATTTGTGTGGGGGTTATGACCGATCGTGTGGGCGTTTTGACATTTCTTGAGTGTGGGGGTTTTGGCTGTGGGGCTTTTGACCGTTCGTGCGTTTGGGAGATTTGTCCATTTGTGTGGGGGTTATGACCGTTTGTGTGGGCGTTTTGACATTTCTTGAGTGTGGGGGTTTTGGCTGTGGGGGTTTTGACCGCTTCCCGAACCACCTACTCCAAGTTGTTGTACCAATAAGGGCATGGATGAATCTTCAGTGACGAGTGTGACTGATAAAACTTTGATGTTGATTTCACATAAGAAGAACTCCACCGCGAATAAACAAAGTTCATCTAGTAGCATTGCCACTTTTAAAGGATACAATCACAGCTGATGAAAACGTAAGTATATATGCAGAGCGTAACACATGTAAGTTAATGGGTTAACGAGCTCGCACGTCCCTCACGTATGAAGTACCGTTTTGGGTTGAGCGAGAGGTGAGTAGTTTGCTGACCCGAAGTGCCTATAACGTGTCTCAATATTCAGATAAAAATTGCAAATGACAAAGAAGAGTTTACTACTTGCGTAACTAATGTAACGGGAAGTCTTTACTTTAGCCGTTTCAATCATATTTTTTGATTCCAATGCTTCAGCTGCATATCGAAATGTAGGATCGTTCTAAAAGGGTGTATTGTAGTGTTGTAGGGTATAGTAGAGCAATATACTGATAAGCAAAGTAGGGGTAGGAACGGTTTGGCTTAAGATTAGGGACGTTTTGACCATTTTAATTAAATTGTGCTGAACCGAAAGAACAAATCACTCTCAAGTCCCAATTGGACGAACTTTCGTATAGACACTAATCTGAGGTCGGTGAATAACGTGGGAATAGTCATTCGATTCGCTTTTGCGTATTTTTGAATGTACTTAGATTAGCCTGTCCTATGAACCTTCTGTTCGTGGGTAAGGGAGATACTTGCCATATTTGAATTGTGTATGAAGAATGGCAGTCTGACATGCACCGCACAGTAAGCAACATTAACAAACAAGGCGCGCCCTGCTGTAGACGAACATGTGAGTTGGGCTGTTTCTTTTGCCAAACTTTGGCCAGTACTGTTTACTTTAGAGTCGCTAGAGCCCAGTTTTCCCTTCTAATGTTGACCTTCCAAGGTGCTGCTGCAATTGAAAAAAGGTGATATTTTAGGGACATGTGTCCTCAAGGACTCGTACTTCTTTCCATGATCTCAACATCGAACGCTATTTCTCCTTTCATTTTCAGGTAAAACCCCCTTTACTCAACGGGAGATTTTCCTGCGCGCCACTGCGTTTTTCATTATCGCCATGAGATTTCGCATGTTCAATTTGAAATTCACGTGTGGGCTTTCATCATTCTATACCGATGTATTATTAGAGAATGATTCTGTTATTTCACTTTTTTATCACCCTGCATATCTAGCAGAGTTTTACAAAAAGAATCGTATTACTATTTTCAGGTTATTCACCGATCTCAAATAGTACCTATACGAAATTTCGTTTAATTCTGACTGGGATTACATAGTTGTCTTATGTTGTATTCTGTTTTCCATCACTCTGTATATCTCCTAAAGTACGCAAAAGTGAATTGAATGACTATTTTCACATTATTTCCCAACTTCATATTAGTATCTATACGAAATTTCGTCCAATTCAAATTTGTCAAGTTAGGACCATTTCCTTGTTAGTGTAGAAGTACTGTTGTTTCATACGACTGAAGAGTTTCATATTACCTTGGGTAACGAATTAAGAAACGACTGGTCAAAATACATTGGTCAAGGACATTACAAGTATTCTCAGACAGTTTATATTTTGTAAATAATTGCCAAATAGCCAAGTAAGTAAAGTAATGGTGAGAGTTAAGAACATTACGCAAGAAAATACTAACGTTTTACTTAAGAAATGTGTGGTACTTGTAGTTTAAGACATTCATCAAAATTCCCCAGGATTCACGTTAATCACTACGTTGTTACTATTGATTCCACCGAAATTAAACGAATGAATTAGTTTTAAAGAATACCATGCTCGTTTCGTTCAGAATTAAAATGGAGTTACATTCTTAATGTATGAATTGATTTAAGAACTGTTAATCTTTAGTTTTTTCACGTTTTATTCACTAGGTTATTACCTGGGTTATTAACCCTTGTCGGAAAAATTTTAAACATTGGTCTTTTTAATTTCATTAGATGTGTACAATTAACACTGTTATTGACAAAAATATGTCCAATATTCACTAACTTCTAACCTTGAAAACTCATGCTTTCACTCTGGTCCAGCACAATTTCTCATTTACCAGCAAATATGTATGTATTGGGCCAATTTCCAGCGTACAAGCAATTTATGTTATAAGCTAGGAAATACCAGCATACTTTTCAGGAGAAACAATGACATATTGCTGCTAGTATGTTTTAGAAAATGATAGTGGTGTGAACAATATTGTCAAATGTAACGTCATTTTCTAACACTATATAATTGTTAAGCACAAGGGCGTAATTTCAAATATTATTTCACTTTAATACATATTATCTTTCAAAAACCAATTCCAACCAAACGCACAATCTACACACAAATGGTTGAATTGTACTTTGCTAAGATCAGGAACTGTTTTCCGTTTCTAGCCCTTTCCGGATCCCGGCTTTTTGGGCTATTTTTTAGACTTTCAGTCAAGCAGCTACTGCATCGTCACTATTTATCCTAGGATAATGGTTCATACCTCATTCTCTTCAGAATGGAGCCGGCTTTCAAATGCATGCACATACCATTTACCAGGAGCGGGAAAAATGATGTCAAAGAGAAAATTTCGGAAGGAATTTTTTTCTCGCACTTTGCCCCCCCCCCCCTGGAGCGACCCTGTGTAGACGCAGCCATCTAAAAAATCTGATAAATAGTAATTAGTATACTGAATGTGTGTGCCAAATTTCAAGTTTCTATCTTGAATACCAAGGACGGGATAAAATTTATCATGAATTCCCACCATGCCCCAAATTACCGTAAAACACCATGATCTCAGGTAAAAAAATTCCTGAGACATCCCTAAATACCCTAGGGTCATGTTTTGCCCATCATTCTCTTCAGAATAGAACTGCCTTTCAGGCGGTATGACTCACGTGTCTCCATCATGTACCTAAGGCGGGAAACTGAGGAAAAACGGGATTTTTTGGGTCTAAATATCCTTTTTTCAAATTTTAGCCCCCCCTGGACCCCCTTGTTTTGACGCAGAGATCTGAAAAAAAATTGGTAAGTACTACTCGGTGGGCTGAATGTTTATGCACAATTCCAATTTTCCAGGTGCAAAAGTAGGCCCGCCAAAACAAAATATACCGACAATGTCCCATATCCCCGTATACAGAGGGAAATTTTTAAACATTCCCTGAGACATCCTTAATTACCCTAGGGTCATGTTTCGCCCATCATTCTCTTCAGAATAGAACTGCCTTTGAGGCGGTTCCATTCATCTGTCCCCATTATGTATCTAAGGCGGGAAAATCCCGTGAAAGTGATTTTTTGTTAAAAAATTCCCTTTTTCAACGTTTATCCCCTCTTTACCCCCCTGTTTTAACGCAGCAATCTGAAAAAAACTGGTAAATACTAGTCGATGGACTGAATATTTGTGCACAATTTCAATCTTCTATAGGTGCAAAAAAAAGCCAGCACAAAAATAGTACCGAAAATGTCCAAAATTCCCCTATACAGAAGTATATTTTGATAAAAATTCCCTGATACTTCCCTAATTATCCTAGGGCCATGTGCCGCACATCATTCTCTTCACAATAGAACTGCCTTTCAGGCGGTACAATTAACTTGTCTCCATCATGTATCTAAGGCGGAAAAATGAGGAAAAATGGGATTTTTGGGTAAAAATATCCCTTTTTTCAACTTTTTGACCCTCTGGATCCCCCCTGTTTTATTGCAGAAATCTGAAAAAAATCTGGTAAATACTACTCGGGGGACTGCATGTTTGTGCAAAATTTCAATCTTCTACGTGCAAAAATAAGCCCGCCAAAAACACATTACATAAACCCCCCGAAAAGTATTACACGAAAATATAAATTTTAGACTTATGGCGTCATCACCTCCTATGTCTCGACACAAGAAGCTGTGAAACCATCCGTAAAGTCTTCTGCAATGCCTCTGGACTTGAAAAACAAAAACAAACAAACAAACAAAAAAAAACGGACGAATAAGCTCAAATAGAACGCGTGTCAAGTTAGACCAACCACCAACACCAAAACGACCGGAACATATCTCAGAATTATGGGCTGTTTGTGGGCTAATTAGTTGCTCTAATCCCAATTTTTGGGCTCCTGCTGTTTAGCGGGAAATCGGATTCAAAGTGGGCGAGTCCAGCTTGATATCAAGCTAGAACCCCCCATATGATTAGAATGGTCTGATCGAAAAATTCAAACGCCAGAATTATGGGCTAATTATGGGCTAATTAGTTGCACTAATCCCAATTTTTGGGCTCCTGCTGTTTAGCGGGAAATCGGATTCAAAGTGGGCGAGTCCAGCTTGATATGAAGCTAGAACCCGCCATATGGTTAGAATGGTCCGATGGAAAAAATTCAAACGTCAGAATTATGGGCTAATTATGGGCTAATCATTTGCTCTAATCCCAATTTTTGGGCTCCTACTGTTTAGCGGGGAATAGGATTCAAAGTGGGCGAGTCCAGCTTGATATCAAGCTAAAACCCCCCATACGAATACGGTTAGAATGATCCGATCGAAAAAATTCAAACGCCGAAATTATGGGTTATTTATGGGCTAATTAGTTGTTCTAATCAAAATTTTTGGGCTCCTACCGTTTAGCGGGAAATCGGATTCAAAATTAGCGAGTTATATTAAGCTAGAACCTCCCCCATACAATTACGGTTAGAATGATCCGATCGAAAAAATTCAAACGCCAGAATAATGGGCTATTTATGGGCTAATTAGTTGCTCTAATCCCAATTTTTTGGGTTCTTACTGTTTAAGCAGGAAATCGGATTCAAAATGGGCGAGTCTAGCTTGTCAACAAGCTAAAAAACATACAGTGACAATGGTCCTATCCTAAAAATTCAAACGCCAGAATTATGGGCTATTTATGGGCTAATTAGTTGCTCTAATCTCAATTTTTGGGCTCCTACTGTTTAGCGGGAAATCGGATTCAAAGTGATCGAGTCCAGCTTGATATCAAGCTAGAACCACCATATGGTTAGAATGGTCCAATCGAAAAAATTCAAACGCCAGAATTATGGGCTATTTATGTGCTAATTATTTGCTCTAATCCAAATTTTTTGGGTTCTTACTGTTTAAGCGGGAAATCGGATTCAAAATGGGCGAGTCTAGCTTGTCAACAAGCTAAAAAACATACAGTTACAATGGTCCTACCCTAAAAATTCAAACGCTGGAATTATGGGCTATTTATGGGCTAATTTGTTGGTCTAACCCAGATTTTTGGGCTTTACCTTTTAGCAGGAAATCGGAATCATAGTCTGCGAGTCTAGCTTGACATCAAGTAAAAACCCTCCATAAGGTTAGACATCTCGAATCGAAGAAAATCAAACGTCAGAAATATGGACTATTTATGGGCTAATTGATGCTGTAATTCCTAGTTTGGGGCTGCTACCTTCTAGCAGTTATTCTTTATCAAATTGAGATTTGGCTTAACCTCTAGCTTTAAACCTAGGGCTATAATACTCCGATCAAAAGAATTAAAACGTCGGAATTTTGTGTTATTTGTATTGCTAAATTGTTGCTCTAATGTCGAGTTTTTTCTTCTATCTTTAGCAAGAAATCTCATACAAGATTGGTATTGATCTTAAGATAAGTTGAGATGATACTATCAAAAGTTGCAGTGAGAAAACATCGATGTTTGTTATTGAAAATTGATTTATTTGCACTCTACTAGTAAATCCATGAATTAATTTTTCACGTGATTATGTTCATTATGTTTGGAAGTAAGTAGTGTATATATAGAATTTATATAGTGAAATATCGTTATTTTTTAAATAAATTTTTTCTGCAAAGGAAAAGCCTCTTTGCCGTTGCTGGGGGCCGCAGCGGCATAGTGGTAGAGCGTTTATCTCTTGTGCGTGTGATTCCTGGTTCGATCCCAGATCACGCCAATTGGTCTTTGTGGTTGACAAATACCATGTACTTAAGTTTATCGGGGTTCTCTCATTTCCTCCCACTTCATTCATTCCACCATTTGATTCAATTGTTATTATCACCGTCTGCCATAGCTTATAGATCACTCAACATATACACACACAAAAATGAGGCATTACATTCGGAATGAGCCTCGTAATATAACTTAAACTTTGCATAACAATGGACAAATAATAATCAGAAATAATATCTTGCAAATGGTTGTGTGTTTTTTCTGTACCATACCTACAGAAAAAGGCATTTCTGACTTTACTTTTCCACTTTTAATTAGTTTAATAAAAAAAATTTCCAACATCCTTGTGGATCACAATGTTTACCCTACTCTTCGAGAACTACTACAAATAGAGTTATGGTCTATGCAATATCTTTATCATAGGTGAGATTACCTGTATATTTCTTGGAAAAGTAAAGCCTCAACATATGTTTTTTAAAAAATGGAAGTACGGGGAGGATATGAAATACTGTATCTAGTTTAACGACTCCTATTAACCGAAGCTAATGGAGACGGCGATAATAAGAAATGAATAAAGTTTGAGGAAACGGGAGAATCTCGATAAAACACACCCACAAGGTGTTTGTCAACCACAAAGACCGCTTGGCACAATCTGGGATCGAACTAGGGATCACACGCGCAAGAGATAAACATTCTACCGCTGTGCCACTGCGGCCCCCAGCAACGGCGAAGAGGTATTTGCTATGAACAAACAAAATATTTAAAAAACAATATGATATTTCACTATATAAATTCTATATATACACTACTTACTTTCAAACATACTGAACATATAAACGTGAAAAGACAATTCATGGATTTACTAGTAGAGATATATATTGGCATTCGCGGAGAATGCAAATAAATCAATTTTCAGTTAACAGACATCGACATTTTCTCACTGCAACTTTGAAATTATCATCTCACATTATCTAGAAATCAATACCAATCTTGCAAGAGATATCTTGCGAACGATAGAAGAATCAAAATCGACATTAGGGTAACTAATTAGCACACAAATAACCCATAATTACGGCATTTTAATTATTTGATCGGAGTATTATAACACTAGATTTATAGCTAGAAGTTAAGCCAAATCCCACAATTTGATGAAGAACTCCTGCTAAACGGTAGCAGCATCAAACTCGGAATTAGAGGACCAATTAACCCAAAATAGCCCATAATTCCGGTGTTTGAGTATTTTTTTTTGATCGGAGCATTGCTACCGCATCGCGGGTCCTAGCTTGATATCAAGCTAGACTCGCCCATTTTGAATCCGATTTCCCGCTAAACAGCAGGAGCCCAAAAATTGGGATTAGAGCAACTAATTAGTCCATACTCGCCCGTTTTGTATCCGATTTCCCGCTAAACCGTAGGAGCCCAAAAATTGGGATTAGAGCAACTAATTAGCCCATAAATAGCCCATAATTCTGGCGTTTGAATTTTTTTCGATCGGACCATTGTAGCAATATGGGGGGTTTCAGCTTCATGTCAAGCTGGACTCGCCCACTTTGAATCCGATTTCCCGCTAAACAGTAGGAGCCCAAAAATTGGGATTAGAGCAACTAATTAGCCCATAAATAGTCCCTAATTCTGGCGTTTGAATTTTTCGATCGGATCGTTCTAATCATATGGGGGGTTCTAGCTTGATATCAAGTTGGACTCGCCCACTTTGAATCCGAACTAAATTTAGTGCTTTCTCCAATTAGTTATGGACATACTAGATCACAGGTCCAATGTAGCCAAACTATCGCCAAGCAATATTCTTTAGAGAGTGTTTATCTCAGAGTTTTCACGTTCGAGAGTGAATTTGAACGAGATCTTGTTTTGATAGATAATTATGAATGGAGATGAACTGTACTCTTGGTACTTTTGTCTATTGCAAGAAACTGCATTTCGCTATAGAAATGCATATTGCCGCTTATGCTTTCATCGTTAAAAGCGGAAATGAATTAGTTCTACTACTTCTCTCTTAAGTATCGCCTACATGAAAAAACTCGAATATTAACTTTAAACTCGCCTTCGCAGCGAACGGTCGCAAGTTGAATTCCTTTTTGTCTACTCGGTCGGAAATTGTAAAAAGCTTTTTCAGGTTAGCCATCCTGAATGAGGTTTTCCTGGGATTTCATCACTCACAGTACGCAAACGCCGAGGTGGTACCTAACATATAGGTCAAAGGCCGCTTCTTTCCTTCCCGAATTTACTTCATTTCGTTTTCCCGGATTGTGTGCTCGCCAAGGAATGTCATCCTCAAACGTGACGGGCTAACATGACCATAGTTGCCGAAAGCCCAGAAATCTAAAATATGAATCCTAAATAACTTTTCACCCTCAATATCGTAACCAAATTTGGTGAAGAGCCATCATGTAGTTTTAGAGATCTTTTGTCTCCCGGATATACCAAGTTAGAAAAAGGAGTTTTGATTAACCAATGTCCTTAATGAAACTATTTTGCGCTAGAAAGCTTGCAAGTAGTATTTACATTGCAGTTAATAATGGTAGAACTACGTATCATTATTGGAAGAAGATAAGCACCAATAGGAAAGATCTTGCAGCATTGAACTTTAACACTATATAGATCTAAAGTTGAAATCATTCATGAAACAATTCCTGTTAACAAAATGGGAAGGGTGAGAGACACGAAATGAGTTATTGCAGAACAAACTGCTGTAAAGAAATTCCATAACAATGCTGTGAAAATTCCTAATACGCTTTCAGTCTCAGAAATTGTAACATCTCACTGATGATGACATTTCTGAGGACCTGTACAATCTTCTACTTACTAGTATACTATTTATATCACATAAAACAAGTAAATAAATCTGTCATCTGTTCCAACACATATTTGATACCTATTATTTATATACACAGTAAGAAAAGACTCGTAAGTTTTATTGAAAAACTTTCCAAAGTTTCTTCAGCTTTTCCCTACTATAATTAAGATAAAGTAATACATGATTACTTTCGTTATATAACTGAGTACTTACGTAAAAAATCATTTAGATTCGTTTTCGTGCAAGGTCTTGAACTCTTATTATCTCACAGTATTTCCATCCTGAACAGGAATTAAAGACATTAATTGCATTTGCCATCTCTGAATGTATTATTTAATATCGATTTTAAAACGTTTAGAAATGTAATTCATATACCGGTAAAACACC
The DNA here is from genome assembly GCF_964235325.1 of Thermobia domestica. Classification (NCBI taxonomy): domain Eukaryota; kingdom Metazoa; phylum Arthropoda; class Insecta; order Zygentoma; family Lepismatidae; genus Thermobia; species Thermobia domestica. The sequence continues at coordinate 262,381,395 of NC_137458.1, read as the reverse complement.
GAGAGTTCTGGATTTGAAGATAAAATATGTATTCAAAGAAAAAATAATAATAATTTGCTACACAAATCCATAGGCATAAGTTTTGAATATCGTTAACTGGCAAATGTTGAATATGGCAAAATTATAGGCTACTGTATCTCGGAATTTAATAAATAAAAATAAACTATCTACCTAAATAGAAACAGACTACACATATAACATGCACATTTCCTGGAGATAGTATGTTTTCCTACCTCTCTAAGGTTGCAATATTCTTGATTTACTGTAAAAATTATTTCTCTTTCTTTCTCTCTCTCTCTCTCTGATGGCATGCGTCCCCAAACATTTTCAGACCCACATTTACCCTTGCTTATATTCATTCTAAAAGTCTACATATTTTCATAACTTTCGTCTTACTGATTTGTAATTCACAATCTTACTTCTAAGTTCACTCTTGTCTCGCATAATCTTCTTCTTGTTACTATTAATATTCCTCGCTTCTGCGTAGGTAATACTGCTGACTATGTTCATTTCATTTCTTACATCATTATCTGGAGTCACGGTGGCTTAAGGGTGAATGGTTCTCCCTTTAACCGAAGGTTCTCTGGTTCCATCTTAGACCATCTGAATCATGTCCGTGAGTTTTCTTGTTTTTTTTTTCGTTTATCCAACTCACTCATTCCACTACTTCTTTCATAACAATTACATTCATTGATCATTCATGTACGTTTGACGAAAAGGACATAAACAAGGGACATTAAATTAAAGATTTCATTTTATATTTTGATTGTTGATGGTTCCATCCACACAATGTACCCGTATGATGTAGTTTTAACCCACAACTTTTATCCATACCTTATTGGTTTCCCCTTATGAATTGTTTACAACCGTTAATGTGAGGAATATGATTAGTAACATTTTCTGCCTTGTACACCGTAAAATATAATTTGAGTATTCACCATGTAAATTAAAATTTGTTAGGGAAACGTAGGTTAGTTTGCTATAAAATAATGCTGATAAAAACTGTTAATTATGCTCTGATGAATTAAATGGAATAATCTTTGGCTATTGTACTTCAAAATATGATCCTGAAGGGTGCAGAGAACCCTAATCCTCTTATTTTAATAAAAATATTTCATATTGCACAGTATGCAGTTAAATGTTACGTAAATATAGTAGCAGTAACGCAAATTGTATAAAAACAACACGAAACCCGATATAATTGATTTTCATAATTTCTTTACTATTTATGTTTCTACTGTCCTTTTTTAAAGGACACTGAGAATTCAAATTGAATTACAAGAACGTTAAATTCAAAATTAAATAAATATTATTATGGACAATATATTTCATTTTTATTCAAGCAGAGAAAACCCCCAACAATGAAATAAATTTAATAATATTTATAAAATCTCACTTTTCAAAACAAAATTTGTCCTTCCATGCCATTTTTAACCACATGTGAGAGTACGCGACAGCACGACACCTATATTTAAAACAAAAGAAAGCGACAGTTTACAGGTGATTACTTGAACATTCTCGTAAATATAAAAGCCAGTAGAAAGCACAGTGGATTAATAGAGCATAGGTGTCTTAAGGTCAGTATTGCAGAGTGTCCTTCTAAAAACACGGTACGAATATCTGGCTTAATTTAGCTACAACCAGAGAGAAAACCGAAGAAGAATCATCTTAACTAGCCGAGCATTTTATACTATTTGGTACTATTTAAATAAAGAAAGGAATACATTTGTATTAACTAGAAAACGCCGAGAAGGCCGGAATTTTCACTATTTCCGAATGTTGTATCACTTTGAACTAGTTAAATAAAGGAAGGAGTAAATTTGAGTGAACTATTTGATTTTGTAGCAAGCAGAGAAAAAACAGAAAAAGGATCATTTTAACTATCTGAGTATTTTACACCATTTGCACTACTCAATTAAACGAAAGACTCAAATTGTACTAACCAGAAAAAGCGAGGAAAAACTATTTTAACTAACTCAGAATTTCTGTACCTTTTTGGTATTGTTTAAACAAATGAAGGGATAAGTTTGAGTGGCCTGTTTTTGTACTAACCAGAAAAGACGGAAAAGGTTTCTAATAATAGAAAGAACAAATTTGGGTGCCTTATTTACTTTTGTATTAACGAGAAAAATAGAATGACCAATTTAACAAGCTCAGAATTTCTATACCAATTTGTAGTATTCAAATAAACGAAAAAACCGAAAAAGGACCATGTTAACTAGCTAAATATTTTATACTATTTTGTTCTACCCAATTAAACGAAAGGATAAAATTGTACAAACCAGAAAAAGCCAAAAAGGACCATTTTAACTAGCTTATTATTTCTGTACCTTTTTCTGTCATTCAAACAAACCAAAACTAAATTTGGACGGAGTATTGAGGTTTGTACCAACGAGAAAAAGTGAAAAAGAAAAAAAAAATTTGAGTGGACTGTGTCCTTTTATACAAGCTGGAAAAAAGTGAAGGGCCATTACTGCTTTTGTACTATTCAAATAAACAAAGCAATACATTTCAATTGCCCAGAAAGGTACAGAAGTTCTGAGATAGTTCTCGTTGGTACAAAAATTATTACGCCTAAAATAAACTTATATAAATTCCGAGCAAGTTAAAATGCTCCTTTTTCGCTTTTTCTGATTAGTACAATTTTATTCTTTCGTTTATTTCAGTAGTACAAAATGGTATAAAATATTCAGCTAGTTAAAATATTCCTTCTTCGTTTTTTTCGTTTGTTTGAATACTACAAAATAGAATAGAAATTCTGAGTTTGTTAAAATGGACGTTCATTTTTTCTCGTTAATATAAAAGTAAATAAGTCACCCAAATTTTTATTTCGTTTATTGGAAGCCTTTTTCTCTTTTTGTTGTTAGTACAAAATACAGGAATCTCAAAGTTATCCCTTCATTTGTTTAAATAGTCGAGAAAAGTACAGAAATTCTGAGTTAGTTAAAATGATATATCACTTCTTTTTTGGTCAGCAGAATGTTATTCCTTTCTTCAGTAGAGTAGTACAAAATGAAATAAAATACTCAGCTATTTAAAATGATTCTTCTTTTTTCTGTGGCTGCTACAAAATTAATTAGCTCACTCAAATGCATTTACTCTTTTATTTAAGTACTTCAAAATCATATAAAATTCTGACTTAGTCAAAATGGCCGTTTTTAGGGTTGACACAAAAAAGAGGTCATTCAAATTTATTCCTTCGTGTATTTGAAATCCCGAAAATGGTATAATATACTTAGTTTGTTAAATGTTATTTCTTTGTTCTTTCTCAATGGTACAGAATTAAATACACCGTCGTTTATTTGAATAGTACAAAATGATATAAAATACTCAGCTAGTTAAAATAGACCATTTTTAGGTTAGTACAAAACTAAACAGACCACTCAAATTTATGCCTTCGTTAGTTTCAATAGGACAAAACGTATAAAATTCTGAGCCAGTTAAAAATGGCATTTCTCTTTGATGAAAATTGAGTAGGTCACTCAAATTTATTCCTTCGTATATTCTAATAGTACAAGATGATATAAATTACTCAGCTAGTTAAAGTTTACGTTAATTTTTTCTCGTTAGTATAAAAAGTACAACACCTAAATTATTTCTTTCGTACATTTGAATAGCACGAAAACGTACAGAAATGATGAATTTGTTAAAGTGGCCTTCTTCAGTATTTTTCTGGTTGATACCAGAAACAGAGTATTCAAATTTCTTCTTTTGTTGCCTGAGTAGTATAAAGGTACATAAATTCTGAGCTAGTAAAAATAGTTTCTTTTCGTTTGTTTAACCCTTTAGATATCTTGGCTTTTTGGGCTATTTTTTAGACTTTCAGTTAAGCAGCTACTGCATCGTCACTATTTATGCTAGAATCATGGTTCATACCTCATTCTCTTCAGAATAGAGCTGGCTTTCAAACGGTACCACTTGCATGCCCATACTATATACCAGGAAAGGGAAAATTGATGTCGAAGGGAAAATTTTGAGGGGGAATTTTTTTGTCCAACTTTGGCCACCCCTGCCCCCCTATATAAACGTAAAGACCTCCAAAAAATCTGATAAATAGTACTTGGTAAACTAAATGCGTGTACCAAATTTCAAGTTTCTATCTTGAACAGTAAGGGCGGGAGAAATTTTATCAAAAATTCCCACAATGCCCTAAATTCCCACAAAACACTATGATCTCAGGGAAAATATTTCCTGAGACATCCCTAATTACCCTAGGGACATGTGTCGCCCATATTCTCTTCTGAAAGAACTGCCTTTCAGGCGGTACCATTCACATGTCTCCATCATGTATCTAAGGCGGAAAATTCCAGAAAAAAAGGATTTTTGGGTCTAAATTTCGCTTTTTTCAAATTTTAGACCCTGGACCCCCCTGTTTTAACGCAGAAATCTGAAAAAAAAATCTGTTAAATGCTACCCTAGGATAATGATTCGACCGTCATTTTCTTCAGAATGGAACTGCGTTTCAGACGGTGTGACTCACGTGTCTCCATCGTGTATGTGAGGTGGGAAAATCATGAAAAACGGGATTTTTTGTCTAAAAATCCCTTTTTTCATTCTTTTCCCCTTCTGGACCCCCCTGTTTTAATGCAGAGATCTGAAAAAATTCCGAGAAATACTACTAGGTGGGCTGAATGTTTGTGCACAATTTCAATCTTCTAGGTGCAAAAGTAAGCCTGCCAAAAAAATATACCCACCATGTCCCATTTTTTCCTATATAGAATTATATTTTTCAAAAAATCCCTGAGACGTCCTTAATTACCCTAGGATAATGATATGACCGTACGTATTGATATAAAAGTCGAAGCTAGTCAAAATGGATCTTCTTCACTTTTCCAGTTGGTAAAAAAGAAAATGGTCCACCCAAATTTTATTCATTCTTCACTTCTTTTTTTCTGGTTGGTACAAAATTAAACACTCTATACAAATTTATTTCTTCGTTTATTTGAATGGAATAAAGAGGTGCATTTTAGTTAGTTAAAATGGTATTTCTTAGCTTTTTGAGGTGGTACAAATTTATTCCTTTCTTTATTTTAATACTAAAAATAGTATAAAATACTCAGCTATTTAAAATTGCCATTCTTCGGTCATTTTTATAGTTTGTAGAAAATTAAATACTCCATTCAAATTTGTTCCTTCGTTTATTGAAGTAGTACAAAATGGTAAAATATTCTGAGATAGTTGAAATGGTCCCTCTCCGCCTTTTCTGGATAGTACAAATTTATTCGTTCGTTCATTTGAGTAGTATAAAATGATATAAAATTCTGAGGTAGTGAAAGTGGGCCTTGTTCGCTTTTGTAGGTTAGTACACATTTATTCCTTCGTTTATTTGAGTAGTACAAAATGATATAAAATGCTGACCTCTTTAAAATGGCATTTCTCGTTGGTACAAAATTGAATGTCACTCAAGTGTAACCCTTCCTTTTATTAGATAGTATAAGATAATATAAAATTTTCATCTAGTTAAAATGGCACATCCTTGCTTTCTTTCTCGTTAGTGCAAAATTAAAATTACAATTCAAATTAATTCATTCTTCACTTTTTTCTGCTTGGTATAAAACTGAATGGGTGACACAAATGTATCCGACGCTCTTTTTACAAGTTATTAAGGTATGTCACCTTTGACCTCGATGATGAATACTTTTGGGACAGGTAGCAGTTGATGACCTACTACTAGATTTGAAAAGAGCACCTCAATATGTGGCTCCGTTTATTCGGGTTTAAATATTTGATCTTTGACTTCGATAGCCAGTGCATTCGGGACATGTAGTACTTGATAACCTATTACTAAATGTGGAAACAGCGCCTCAATATCTGACTCCGTTTACGAGTTATTAGGGTTCAAATAATAACCTTTGACCTTGATGGTCAGTAGTTTTGGGATATGTGGTAGTTGGTGACTTATTTCTAAATGTGGAAATAGCATATCAATACGTTACTTCGTTTACGAGTTATTCGGGTTTAAATATATGACCTTTGACCTCGATGGTCAGTAATTTTGGGGCATGTAGTAGTCAATGATTTGTTACTAAATGTAGAAACAGCACCTCAAATTGTGGTTCCGTTTACGAGTTTTTCGGTTTTAAATATTTGACCTTTGAGATCGATTGAGAGTATTTTTGGGACATGTAGTACTTGATGATCTCTAACCAAATGTGGAAACAACACCTCGATATATGGCTCCGTTTATAATTTATTAACGTTTGAATATTACACCTTTGACCTCGATGGTCAGTGCTATTGGGACGTGTAGTACTTGATGATCTATAGCTAAATGTGGAAACTACACCTCAATATGTGGCTCCGTTTACGAGTTATTCGGATTTAAATATTTGATCTTTGACCTGAATGGTCAGTACTTTTATTTATAGAACATGTAGTACTGCATGGATGCTTGGGTAATTTCTGCTATGTTACATACGGGTTGATAAAAGTTACACCCCTACTATTGCTTGAATCTGCTGTGTTAAATATGAGTTGGAAAATGTTTTCATAGTCTAACGTGTTCTGTGCTTTCCTACATAGGGGTTGAAAAAGTTACAACCCTGCTATTGGTTCATTCTCTGCTGTGTTAAATAGGGGTTGAAGAAAAGAGTCATAAAAGAGAACGAGTACAACCATAGTCTATGTTACATAGGAATGCTGCTAAAATAGATATTCGTAGTCTCTGTGTTGGTAGTCTTACGTAATTTCTGCTATGTTACATGGGGGTTAGAAAACGTGTTCGTACTCTTATGTAATTTCTGCTATGTTAAACTAGGGGTGAAAAAATAAGCCAAACTCTTTTATTAGCTCTGCTACGTGTTGGTAATCTTATGTAATATGCACTATCTTAGATAGGGGTTGGAAAACTAATACACATACAAATTTGTTTTTTCGACTTTCATTATGAAGTGTTTCATTATTTTTATACATAATATGAAAGAACTGGTATATTTTTATTAAAAATTAATGTATCCCCTGCGCTTTATTCTACTCTAATTAACACAAAATAATGTATGATTACTTACGTTACATAACTGCCCATTTCCATGAAACACTCTCGTAGACCCCTCTCCGTCCAAGAATTTTATGCCTAGTTTTTCACAGTCTCTCCTTGCTAAATAGCTACGAATAACAATAAATGTATCCAACATCTTGTAGTCTATTATTCTATATCGGTCTAAGAAAAATTTTGAAATTTAATTCATTTTGAAAATCTAGAAACATTTTTACCGGTCTTAACGCTGAAGTCATTATTTTACGAAACCAGAAAAGTAATTCCCCTTCACAATCATGAGGATAGGTTCCCAATATAGTTGACCGTAACTTCTCCTCGCCATCCAAATAGAAGCAAACTTTGAATATTACACAACATCCTTTTTCTTTGTTTTAGGTTTCACATTGGTAACGATCCTCTGTTTTCTACTTCCTTTATCTACACATATTCTAGGTCCTCCGTTAAAATTAAATGTTTCCTCTCTATCTCTTAATTTATCTTGTTATGAATAACTTATTTGTATTCCTAAGCCCTTCATCCTTTCTTTCCGTTTTTTCTTACTTGTTTATTATCAATTTCCTTACTTCTTAACTTAAGTTCACTCTTTTTAAATTCATAATCTTCTTGGTACTAATCATTTTCTCAGTTCGAGATAGACATGCTGCTGATTCATTTAATATAATTTCTTATTTCGTTATCCGGAGTTACAGTGCCTCAATAGTAGAGAGATCACCTATTGGTGAGAGGGTTCTCTGTTTCAACTGTAGACCATAGAATTTATGGTATACAATAACATGTCTTTGAATTTTCTTGGTTCTCTCGTTTCTGCTCATTTCACCAGTTTTCCCATAATACTTTACTTTCATTAATAATACTTTTCCTTTACTCAAAGAGGGCTTACCCTTGGGACACTAATACAGTACCAAGCACGTGGTTGTGAACTGATATCTTTATGATATTATACCAATTTAGAAAGAGAGTTGCTACATGTCGGTCATAGATTCTTTCCAGATGCTTCGACTTTGTAACGTCTGTTATTTTTTGCAAGGTGCCAGAATTAAGAGATCACATATACTAAGGAAAGAGTTCCATTGTTCAACTGTATACGTATAAGATTTATTAATTTAAACTTTTGACAAGTTAGTGGGTTGTTAGTGTGAAGTAACGTTGGCGTAAATCCCTTTGATGACATAGCTTTGAATCGTTTTTCCTCTTTTGAGTTTACAAGTCTTCTTTTTTGTCTTTTGTTGTTCGGAATGGATTGATGATTGTTCAATGTGATCAACTTTACTGGTTACTTCAGACAGGGACGAATCCAGGAGGGCAATCGGGGCGATCGCCGCACCCCAGAATGTATTTTTTTATTTTAAAAGTAAAACCTATCCTAAGAATTTTCACCTTTGTATTATAAATGCAAAATAAAACCTTTTGATTTCGAAAGACCGCCCCCAGCCACACATTCAGCCTGGATCCGCCTCAAGCAGGAAAGCTACGGGCGAAACTTCTCTGATTGACATGGTTTTCACTGTGTATGATATAGCTGTTTCTTGATACAATTGGTTTGAAATCTTCTTTGACCTTTTACGTATGAAATTTTGTGTGCGTATGATTGTTGTACTCTGTTGAAGGGAATTAGATTTTGCTTGGGTTCTAATTTTGTTCATCTATGGCTTTCGTCTATAAATGTTGATCCATGCTTGCGGTAACTACAGACAATTGATAATGAAGACCAAATTGTGTTCAACAAATTGTATGCTGAAAATTCAGTTGTCTGTGAATATGACAAAAGTACGATGAACGCTGTTCTTATATGGAATTCATGTGTCTTTGAAGGCGATCTGATTACTCGTATTTTCAGATTAACATAGACTACCAATTTCATTCATGTTTCGTTTGTCGTCATTCATATTGTGTTTTTAAAGAGATTTGAGATAATGAGTAAGGAAATGACGTTTGAGGATCACATTTGATAATTCCGTCATCCTGAGTTTCACATTTTTAGTAGATCTATACATCTTTTTAACAAGAAAACACATTCTTTTCGAACTCAGTTGGGGGAAATGATTCAACGTCTGCCTGAAACGACACTCCTGTATGCATTAATTTCAAATAAGATACGATATTCCTATTACGGGCCGCAGTATTTTAGTAAAGTGATATGTGATATAAAATTGTAAGAAAAGGCAAATTATTGTACGTTATACAAGGATTTTCGGCGTTGCCTTTGCGTGGAATTACAACATTGTTTTGAAATCACATAAATTTTAGAGCTCTTTCAAATTTTTAGTTAATAATTTCTTTATAATGATGGCTACACTAGAAACATAACACAGGATGTTAATGAAGTGTACCATACATAAATAATGGTATTCCCGGACTATGATTTGACGTTATTTGATGCGAAAAGATTGTGTAGATTCGTCTTCAGTACAAAGGAAAAAAATGAGGAAACGCCGTTGGATATAGCCTCAGTCATAATGCACATGTGGATTTGAGCATAGCACCAAATTCCCGGTGGAAGTTTATATGCATCGTATCCCATTGCAGGTGTATGTTCCATATAGGCTAGGTGCTGAAAGGGGCGCTAAACTCAGAGTCAAACAACCAACATAGTATCACCTTTATCAGCTTCAAATTTAAAATATAGTCTTCAGTAGAAGGCCTGCACATCATTTGATGTCAATTTAATTTTAGTTTACGTACTGAGTACCATATCGGAGTATTGGCTTTATAGATGCTTCAAAGGAACAAATAGTGTGCTAGGTAAGAAACAAGTTCTTTTGTATCGCGCCTGAGTGATTAGCATTTTTATCCTTGGAAAAACGAAGTTGGTGATCCAATACTCATGTCTTAACCGTGGAAAAAGCATTACGTAGTTTCGATTTTAAATATGTATATTAAACTGAAAACAAACGAACAATGACTATTAGCCTAAAAAGTAAAGAAAACTAATTTTAAAATGTGGATGTCTTTGTCATGAATACGTTCCATTGTGTAAAAGTTGTGTTTAAACGACAATTTTAATTAACACCGTACAGTATCAAAACTTCGACTATATATTATAATACCCAATACTATGACTTCTTAGTCTATACCGAAAACCTCCAATCGATTAAAATACTTATAAATTCTGAATCTTGCAGCGCTGAGTACTATTTTAGAAACACTTGAAATCAATCCTTTGCGAGTTATTATCTTTATATTATGTAGTGTAAAATATGATACATTGCTAATACAGATAACAACCCCAAGTACGTTGTTATCAAAAATTTTTATTTTAATGTTTATAACCTATTGGAGATTAATATTTCCACAAACAGAACAAAATGGGAGATTTAGCATGATAGTAGCTGACATCTAGTATGTGTCTCTTACATTGGTGATATTTGAAACTGCTCCATACTTGTGTTAGATGAAATTTGTCGATGATTTCTTTGCTATTTCTCAATCAGAAGATATTTAAAAAAAAAGCTTTTCAAAGAGCATAGCGATCCATGTGTCTTGTAAAATATTCAACCGTTTTGCATAAAGAAACATCATTAAAATGTGATACTAAATATTAAAAGCATTTAATAAATAAAACTGGTTTTATGACATTTTGAAACATGGTTGATTGAATTTATCTAAACTTCTTTCAGTTTCACTTTCGAAAAAATATACACAGCAATCCTTAGTTTAGTATAGACCCTTTTTTCCGTGTGAAAATTCGAATATCTTTAAATACCTTTTATAAACTCACTTAATAAAAGAAAGTTACACAGTATTCACTTTGATCTGGATGTGTGAATGTAGTGCAAAGAATTTAAGGTTACTGTTAAAAATCTATATGGGAGTTTGAAGTTTTTGTTACCTTCTATTATAAAAGTTTTTTTTTTTTATAAAAATACAAATAAATATTATAAATAAGTATAAGTTTTTAAATAACGTGGCGATTTGTTACTGAATATAGAGGCCTAATTACTATGCGTTTGAGGCTGTACTGTTTACGTACCTCAAATGACCATGTGTCTTAGAGAGTATAGGTTATGTGATTTTTAATAACTATGTGTGTCGGAAAGGGGGAATTTGGAGCTTTTAATGAGCTCTTCAGAGAGTATAGGAAAGTTACGCTTAAATTACAGCGTTTTTATAGAGTTTGTGGTTGATTAACTGGGCGAAATTGATGTTTTATCCATGTGCTCTCACTGTTTTTGAGAGTTCTGGTGACTCCTTTGATGTCTGATACTTGACGATCCTTGGCGATGACCGAGAATGTGTTTCTTTTCTGAGTGTCGTGTGAAGTGTGTTTATAGCTAGCACCTAGTGTTAAAACACGTGAAACGTATCCACGAATGGACGCAGTTATCACAAAAAACGTTGGTGATATTTTCATGTGGTTCTCAGTAACCAAATAAACAATTTCCCAAAAAGATTCTTACGTACAAAATATTTCAAAATAATAATCAGTGTCATTAAAATATCCAATAATTTCGGCAAACGCCTAATAAGAAATATATCCTTATATATACTGCAACCACAAATTCAACAAAATTAAGATGGGTTGTATACAACCAAAGGATATGAACTATTTTTAGTCAGCTGTCTCGAAATGATTTAACACGCTGTTGGACATCATGACTGTTTACATGCCGCTCTTATTCAACATTTATTCTTGCTTTTAAACGGAAGGTTCTGGCTTCAAATTCCTCCACCTCATCTTGATTTTAAATGGTTGCAGTTTCTATCCCTGTTTCAGCAAGTAAATGACGAGTTAATTCTTGCAAGTGTGGGCAAACTCTTAGTGCTCACCTCTTGTGCGCGGGATCCTGGGTCGAACCCAGCTCGCGCCAACTTCTCTTTTAAGATAGTTAAACAACGCGTTATGCTTACTCGGAGTTCTTCCATTTCTTCCCACTTTCGTCCTATTTCCATTTTTTCATTACTTCACCGATGTTTCTGTTAGCGTCGGAACACAATCCTTGGATGTTGAACTCCAAAGAAACTAAAAAGTGATACTTTTTATACTTAAACCGGACATACAGCAAAATTTTTCACATTATTATACCCTAAGATTAGTGGATGTTTCATTTTAAACCCACTGGGACTATGCGATATAGATCTATAGTTTAATGTGGATTCTTGCAGGATACATTTTCATGACTTCCTGCCATTCATTCAACTCATGACTTCCAACATAGGGCTGCTCACAAGATGGGACGAGGCATATTAATACTGATGAGTTTTGAGACGAGACGGAAATCTTACAATAGGAGTGGATACCTTTCTCGATTGTTTGGTTGGAGTTCAGCGTCCCTTTCATAGTGTATATAGTCCATAGCTTCCGTTAACGTATATAATTTACTGAAGTATTGATAAATTTATACCAACAAGATGTCCGCAAATATTTCCACATTTCTGTTGTTTACAATCTGTTGAAGATTAGCCTTTGTTTTAATATAACTCACATTGAGTATAATTACTTTTTACTGGCATCTAGTATGTGTCGCTATACCTTTTCAAAGCAATAACTGCAATGCATGTATTTCACGATTTTGGTCGATTTTTTATGTGATATAACTCAATGAGTTTGACTCCCGGTAGACATTTAACCCATACAAGCTGTATTTTAACTTCCTTACTTTCCTTTTCTTTACATGAAAGAACTGAACAGAAGTACAATTTCCCATTTGGAAGAGAAGTGCGTTCTATTTCGCATTACGAAATTACAGTAGGATCCAAAATACGTCAATTTAGTAGTGAAGCCGGTACAGAGATTTTTTACCCCTGGAAACTTTTACCCCCTGGAAAGTCTTACCCCCTGGAAATCTTTACCCCCTTATCGGTTTCTGGTAATTTCAAAGGAAAAGTCAAAAGTCACTTTAAAAATTCATATCATTGAATGTAATCTCTCAGTGTATGCACTCACTTTGGTCAAGATGGCTTTAAAACAAGATTTGGTAGGGGGTAAAAATTTCCTAGGAAATTATTACCTCTCTGTCGGTTTCTGGTTACTTCACAGACAAACGTAAATGTTACATTATAAATTGATACCACTCCGTAGTATCTCTTAACAAACACAATCACTTTGAGCAAGATGGCTTTAAATCCAAAGATTTGGTAGGGGGGTAAAAATTTCCTAGAAAATTATTACCTCCCTGTCGGTTTCTGGTTACTTCAAAAACAAACTCAAATGTTGCATTATAAATTAATACCACTCCATTGTATCACTTAACAGACAAAGTCACTTTAGGCAACATGGCTTTAAATCCAAAGATTTGGTAGGGGGGTAAAAATTTCCTAGGAGATTATTACCTCCCTGTCGGTTTTTGGTTACTTCAAAGACAAACTCAAATGTTACATTATAAATTGATACCACTCCGTAGTATCTCTTAACACACACAGTCACTTTGGGCAAGATTTCTTTAAATCCGAAGATTTGGTAGGGGGTAAAAATTACCTAGGAAATTATTACCTCCCTATCGGCTTCTGGTTACTTCAAAGACAAACGCAAATATTACATTATAAATTGATACTACTCCATTCTATCACTTAACAGATAAAGTCATTTTAGGCAAGATGGCTTTAAATCCGAATTTCCTAGGAAATTATTACCTCGCTGTCGGTTTTTGGTTTCTTCAAAGACAAACTCAAATGTTACATTATAAATTGGTACCACTCGGTAGTATCACTTAACAGACAAAGTCATTTTAGACAAGATGGCTTTAAATCCGAAGATTTGGTAGGGGGGTAAAAATTTCCTAGAAAATTATACCTCCCTGTCGGTTTTTGGTTACTTCAAATACATACTCAAATGTTACATTATAAATTGATACCACTCCATTGTATCACTTAACAGACACAATCACTTTAGGCAAGATGGCTTTAAATCAGAGGATTTGGTAAGGGGTAATAATTTTTTAGCTCGGGTCGGGTTGTCGCGGTGGGTCAATCGGGTCAGCTCAGGTCGGGTTGTCGTGTCGGGTTATTCGGGTCGTGTTGTCGGGTCGGGTCAATCGGGTCAGCTCGGGTCGGTCAGTCGGGTCAGCTCGGGTCAGGTTGTCGGGTCGGGTCGGTCGGGTCAGTTCATTTTGGTCAACTGAGTTAAAGTTGATCTTAAACTCGTCTGGAGTCGAAAACTGCTGTTTTTCACTAGCTGCCTAATTAAAAATAGCAATTTTCAATTGATTTTATACAAACCATAAATCTAATTGGAACACTTGCAGCTAGTGCTTATTTTTGTAATTGTGTGTACTTTAATTTTTAAATGTGGAAGATTGACTTTCCAATCGACTGTAATATTAATATCTACGCCAATATGGAGTCTGGATTTAGAACAAAACTAGAAGTTGTTTAAGTAAGGCCAAAAAAAAAAAAAAAAAGATTGGATATGGACGACCAAGCCCAAGCAGGGCTGCGGTGGCTCTGTGGTAGAGAATTCATCTCTGGTGCATGGTGTCCATGGTTCGATCCCAGCTTGTGCTAAGTAGGCTTTCTGGTGGAGAAACTCCGTGTAGTGGGTTTTCTCGGAGTTCTCCTGTTTCCTCCCACTTTCTTCATTCCACCATTTCATTTCATTTCTCATGGTCATCATATCTCTTAGCCTCGGTGCAGAATGGAGGGACCTTAAACTGAATATTTCATTTTATTTCACCAAGCCCAAGGATATCGATACAATAACAAGATAAAGATTGGATATGCAAGACGAATTGCATAGTAATCTTGCTCTTGGCCTTGTTTTGGTTATCACCAAGTAGCGATGAGCGTATTTTCTTGCTTTTCGTATAGTATGAAAGACCATAATCAAAATCACACTTGGTCTTCATTTGTACCGATGAGGCGAGCATTCTTGGCTCTTGTGTAGCATGAAAGACCACCAAGACTACGAAATGCGGAACCAAGATTTGACTGTGCAAGACAAAGAATAAGACGCAGTATTGATGACCAAGACCCAGAGAGCGAATCGTTTGAATTTCATTTGTTGGGCTGAAAGTGGAAATAAAATTAGTACTTTATAATTAAATATCATACTGTATTTTTAAATTTTAAATTACAAAATTCATATTATGTATCTTCTTACGTGCAACTATATATACTGTAAAATACGTTTTAATTACCGAGAAAGAAAAATCAAAGTGGCACGGGTCCCGGAATCATAAGAACCTATTTTGGAATGAAAGTTGAAGGGTTGGAAAAAATCACAGGTGTTCTCCTGTTTCCTCAACCCTTATCATTGTAGTTAAACGATTTCCTTTTGTCTCCGCCAAGAGACTCTTGCTACTGCATTCCTAGAAGACACTCTGCCGTCCAAGCAGGTGAGAACACTGACCTTGAATAAAAATTTCGTCACATAGGTCCGAAATTGGTATCATTTATAAAAAGAAATAACCAAACCTCAAAGTGCCAAATATTCATTAAGATGCATATACAAATCCCCCGCTTGATCTAGCTAGTGGGTAACGTGTAAGACTTCGGTACACGTGGTCCGGGTTTAATTCCCAATAGGAGAGAATTTTGGCGTTCACCCAGTGTCGTGACCACAGTGCTCTCAAACGGATCGGGTTGACCCGACCCGACCCGACTCGGATCGGGTCATCTCGGGTTGAGTTACGGGTCTGATCGGGTCGGGTCAACTCGGGTCAGGGTATTCGGGTCGGGTTATTCGGGTCGGGTTGTCGGGTCAGGTCAATCAGGTCGGATCACGGTTCGGGTCACGGGTCGGTTCGGGTCGGTCTTCAACCCGACCCGACCCGTTGAGTGCACTACTCTAAAGTCATCAAATGTCATTATAATTTATTACCATTCTGCATTGTTCGTTAACGGAGGCATTCACTTTGGTCAATATGACTTTATGTCCGAAAATTTGATAGTGGGTAATATTTTCCTGAGGTATTTATACTGCCTGTCGGTTATTTGTTTACTTCAAAGGCAGTATCAAATGTTATATTATAAATTGATGCTACTCCATGTTATTTCTTAACAGACGCAATCATTCTGGTCAAGATTGTTTTATGTCCGAAAATTTGGTTTCATGACCAAAAACTCGAAGAAAACTTGTTTTCCTAGGCAATAATTGCTTTTCCAGTTTTGCATGTGATTTGTTGTCTGACGAGGGTGTCTTAAGAAAAAAATGAAATGAAATCTTTTAGTTTTACGTCCTATGGCTATGCCGGTTAGGATAAAGGAGACAGTGATTATGAGAAATGAATGAAATGGTGGAATGAAAAAAGTGGGAGGAAACGGTAGAATCCCGAAAATACCCACAAGCACGGTGTTTGTCCACCACAAACTCTACACTGCGCGAGCTGGGATCGAACCAGTGATCTCAAACACCGGAGGTGAACACTCTACCACTGAGCCACCGCGCCCCCCAGGTGTCTTAAGATGGTTGCAGTGTCAAAGTGCTAATTTCTATTAATTGTTTTCTTATTATATCAATGAGATTTGTAAAAGCTGCTCTTCAAGAGGAACAATTCAAATCTTACATATTAGCGGCCTAGTATAAAAGGAGGAAGAAACTTTCCTCCGAAACACTGCACTGTTAAAAAATATTTCATAGTTTCGTTCGTGAAAGCAGCTCTTGACTTGTTCTACTAGTAGTCGAGATTTAAGGATTTAGTAGCGTCGAAAGGAAAATATTGATTTTGAAACTCGATTTGACTCTTTTGACAGTGTGGAACACGTGGGAAGAAAAATATATACAGAATAAACAATCTTTTGAAACAAAGGTAAGTAAATCTAATTTTAAAGTTTGTTATTTGCAACTGAGAAAGCAGACTCTGATTCAAAATATTACCTAGTTTGCAGTGTAAAATATTAGATATTAGTTGCCCTATAATCTTGATAACTGCTATTACACAGTTTATAACAGAAATGATTGTAAACATAAAACACATCTTTCAATTAAAAACAACGTTGTTGCAATTTATTCCTCTCTCTCTCCCTATATACACATGGTAGACAATTTATCATGATCATCCGCTATAACGGGTTTAGACAGAAATTCAGAACAGTGTTGCCAACCAAATATAAGTTTATATTTTTTCAAATGGCACTACGTCAGTTTATTACACATTTCTTACCATGTCAAATGTAAACTTAAAATACTACTTTTATTAATCAGTGTTATAAGCTAAAAATATTATGGTATCCCAAACATCCGAAGTTTGGAAGCCTCTAACGCAGACACAGCACAACAGAGATGCACAGGATAATATAATTCGAAAGAACTTTAGCGCTGAATATCATGGTCATGCTATGACGTTTTTCGAATGAATAGAAACGAAGTTACAGTGGTTGAAAATTTTGAAATTTTTTAAAGTCTTTATTTTAAAAAATCTTAGGTAAATATTATGTCTAGTTACATGTGTGGTTTGCAATGAACGTTCAAATTATTTTACCGTTTACAACACTTCGATTTCTCAAACCGTACCGGAGATATAATAAACATTGAGAAAGTTGCCAACACTGTTGAAAATGGCGTAGCTGTTAAGAGATTGTGTGTGTTAAGAGATACTACGGAGTGGTATCAATTTATAATGTAACCTTTGAGTTTGGCTTTGAAGTAACCAGAAACCGACAGGGAGGTAATACTTTCCTAGGAAACTTTTACCCCCCCCCTACCAAATCTTTGGATTTAAAGCCATCTTGCCCAAAGTGATTGTGTCTGTTAAGAGATACTACGGAGTGGTATCAATTTATAATGTAACATTTACGTTTGTCTTTGAAGTAACCAGAAACCGACAAGGAGGTAATAATTTGCTAGGAAATTTTTACCCCCCTACCAAATCTTTGGATTTAAAGAAATCTTGCCCAAAATGATTGTGTTTGTTAAGAGATACTACGGAGTGCTATCAATTTATAATGTAACATTTGAGTTTGTTTTTGAAGTAACCAGAAACCGACAGGGAGGTTATAATTTCCTAGGAAATTTTTACCCCCCCTACCAAATCTTTGGATTTAAAGCCATCTTGCCCAAAGTGATTGTGTCTGTTAAGAGATACTACGGAGTGGTATCAATTTATAATGTAACATTTGAGTTTGTCTTTGAAGTAACCAGAAACCGACAGAGAGGTAATAATGTCCTAGGAAATTTTTACCCCCTTACCAAATCTTTGGATTTAAAGCCATCTTGCCCAAAGTGATTGTGTCTGTGAGGAGATACTACGGAGTGGTATCAATTTATAATGTAACATTTGAGTTTGGCTTTGAAGTAACCAGAAACCGACAGGGAGGTAATACTTTCCTAGGAAACTTTTACCCCCCCTACCAAATCTTTGGATTTAAAGCCATCTTGCCCAAAGTGATTGTGTCTGTTAAGAGATACTACGGAGTGGTATCAATTTATAATGTAACATTTACGTTTGTCTTTGAAGTAACCAGAAACCGACAGGGAGGTAATAATTTGCTAGGAAATTTTTACCCCCCTACCAAATCTTTGGATTTAAAGAAATCTTGCCCAAAATGATTGTGTTTGTTAAGAGATACTACGGAGTGCTATCAATTTATAATGTAACATTTGAGTTTGTTTTTGAAGTAACCAGAAACCGACAGGGAGGTTATAATTTCCTAGGAAATTTTTACCCCCCCTACCAAATCTTTGGATTTAAAGCCATCTTGCCCAAAGTGATTGTGTCTGTTAAGAGATACTACGGAGTGGTATCAATTTATAATGTAAATTTGAGTTTGTCTTTGAAGTAACCAGAAACCGACATGGAGGTAATAATTTTCTAGGAAATGTTTACCCCCCTACCAAATCTTTGGATTTAAAGCCATCTTGACCAAAGTGAGTGCATACACTGAGAGATCACATTCAATAATATGAATTTTTAAAGTGACTTCTGACTTTTCCTTTGAAATTACCAGAAACCGACAAGGGGGTAAAGATTTCCAGGGGGTAAAAGTTTTCAGGGGTAAAAAATCCCTGTGACACCGGCACTAGTGAATCTAACTTCGGCTTCAAATATAGGAATAATGTCGGAGACAGAGCCGGACGATGGATTCACATAAAAAACAATTTACCCTTTCCTATTACAATTATCATTATTAAAGGAGCAACGTTGATACTTTAATGTGTTCTTGTTTTTACTAGTTTCAATTTCAGTCGAATAATTAAAACTGTGAAGATAAATCCAACTCAAAAACGTTTCTAGTAATATCTTACAGTGTTTTTTTCATGGAGATCTAAACTTAAACCGGAAGTAACGCCAGTAAACTTCCATCATTTTCTAAAATTACATACCTTTGAAACGTGGTTCGGTTTTTAATATAATCATATGTATTCCAAACAAGGTTGCTTTTAGAATTTCTTGATAGAAAGACCGTACTTGTTCCTGGTAATTGCTTTCGTACTTTACACTGTATTCACATGGCGGAGCTGGTTGGCTGGTAGAGCTTTAGCATCCTTTCTAGCATCTAGGCAGTATGAAATGTGCAACTATTGTACCTAGGTAAAGGTGAAATAGAAACCATCCTAGTGCGTTCAAACTTGAAGGTTGTCTCATCGGGACCCCTTTTAACAAAGGTGTGCGCGCGCTCTGTGTACTAGATCATGCGAGTGGTGATGCATCTCTTTATTTCTGTCAACTCTTTAAATTGGTTCGGAATTCTGTGCGTATCAAGTTTTGCAGAGAAAATATTATTTCCTGGTGACTAAATTTAATGCTGGTATTTTTAACTTTCCAAGCACCACAGAAGAGGTCTGTGTTAAGAAAAAATATAAAATAGAACAGAGAATGGTATCTTTTTCTTCTTATATCTAAGAGTCAGTGGCGTATTTAGGGGGCTTTCGGGCTTAACCACCCACCCGAAATCTTACTTACTATAGTAAAGTATATGAAATATCTTGCAGAATTTTCACATTTTCAGGCAAAGCCCCCACGAAAGTTAGCAAAGCTTCTCCCGAAACAAAATCGTAAATACGCCACTGCTAAGAGTAGCCCATATATAATGAGAATATATTCATTCTAAACATAACTCTGATGCCTCAAAAACATACATAAAATTTAGTGAAATATTAAACTTCACAAATAAATATACATT
The DNA here is from genome assembly GCF_964235325.1 of Thermobia domestica. Taxonomy (NCBI): domain Eukaryota; kingdom Metazoa; phylum Arthropoda; class Insecta; order Zygentoma; family Lepismatidae; genus Thermobia; species Thermobia domestica. The sequence goes on along the minus strand of NC_137458.1, from coordinate 262,361,402 downwards.
TTGTACTTATTTCAAATCTATAACGGAAGTTGGCCGGGTATAATAGGTACCTTAACAATATCTCTGTTATTGATTGTAAACGTAGTTTATCCAAGATAGTTACATATGGCTGTATTGAAAGAATGCTTAGTGCTAGGGACAAGCGTTTAATTATTTCGAGAGGATCAAAAACGATTTGTGATCGAGGGACAAAAACTATCTCTGATTCAAGGACATGCACACTTTCGTGTACTCGTGCGCACAATACAGTACAGAAAACAATTAACTATACACATGGTACTACACTGAAAAACATGACTTGGTCAGGAATAAAAAAAATAGTTTGTTTTCAGGGAAATTGCTCACTTTATTTGTTCAGTTTAATACATTTTTGTTCAGTTATACAAATGTGTTTCGTCATTAACACTATATTTTTTGGTCAGAAGGACTTATTTGAATAATTTTGTTATGCCAACGAAATCTTGAAATATTTGTTTACTTTGACCAAAATATTTAGTTGTAAGATCATGTGTACCTACTTCACTTCTGGTTAAACATGGAAATGGCTGCTTGGCTAACGGAACGGTTAGAGCGAAAAGGAACATGAAAGCGTATAATATATGATAAGTGGGTATTTTTGGCTGCAGATAATCGACATGTTACAGTACCTAATCGGTCTGTTTCGAGGTAAGCTTACTTTTCATAAACTTTACTGTTAGATAATATGTATTGGTCATTTTAGTTGCCCTAAATTTGGAGTAACAAATACATCTCTACATGGATGAAGGAGGCCAGGTCCAGTGACGACGCTAAAGCAGGATGCAAAACTGTAGGTAGAAGGATTGAGTCAATTTCTACTCTGATACTAGAAACTTCCGTAAACGGACAAATAAACTGACACTAACGTTAGGAGGTTCGCAAAATAATTGGTGGATTCACAGTTTACAGATACACGAAATTTAAAATTTACGAAGAAATATGAATATAATTTTGTAAGCACATTTCATAAGGAAAACAAATATATGAACCTTATCTGTGAGATCGATATTTCTTGAGAAATACTATACTAAAAGTTGCATTACTCAAGGAAATAAATTCTATACGAACATATACCTTTATTCAGAAGTTGGACGTCTGCTTGGTTTTCAACCAAAAGTGTATTAAAGTTACGAAAATTTTAAAATCATCGGTTTTAAGTTTCGTTTCGGGGCCGCCATCTACGAAATTTTACCCGAGCTGAGTATAATAGAGTATGGACTTACTTCATAGAAAAATATAACGCATAAAACACGAACCCCCTGTGATATGTTGTCACTAAATGCACGTATACTATCTAACCGAGTCAGGGCAGGAATCCAGAGGGGGCAACGAGTGGTTTAGTCCGTAGGTAGCAGGCGCGTGAGCGACGGTTAGTATACACATGAACGAGGATAGTAGAAATACACTTTATATGACAAAATTCATGCATTGTGTGTTATACGGCTTTATGAAACTTGTCTGATAACTTTGTATACTGTCTTGTCATAACAATTTATTTTATCGTATTTTTCTTTTGGAATAATATATATATTACAAGGATTGGATTTTCAGTAATGGCAACAACGGTATATCATGGGAAGTATAGTACTTACAAGATTCGAAGTTTTACAGGCTCTCGATGTAATCACCAGCATTGTGAATCACGCGTTCCCAGCGATATGAAGCCTGCTGGATTCCGTTGGCAGTACCTAATCTCTGGATAGTTTGGAAGGAGCGATCGGTCGCCCGGAGGAGATCATCTAATGTACGGAAGCGTGTCCCACGAAGTGGTTCCTACTTCTTCGGGAAGAGGTCGTAGCCCCAAGGACTTAAATCTGGAGAATACGGGGGTGATAAAGAAATTAATCAAAACGATGCAACAAATAAGTGACCGCACCTGCTGAATGTGCCCTTGCATTAACATGCAGAATGATGAGTGGGTTCGTTAGGAAGCGGCGTCATTTTCCTCTTACAGCTGATCGCAGATTGTTTTGCAAAAGATTGCAAGAGTATTCTGCATTAACGCTGTGTCCTTGGGAGATGGTATGGTTTATGATTACACTATCCCAGCATAGCTTTCACATAGGTTGGGTTATTTCGAACTGTCGCCTTTTTAGGTGACCCAGGATAACGTCACTCGTTTGATTGCCGTTTCAGCTGTGGTTCATACACTCTAGCCCAGGTCTCATCATTAGCAATGATCCGCTGATTCACGTTGATACCTCTCCAAGCGTGTTCGAGCGGCATCATATCCCAGCCACTTGTGTTGTGTATGTATGTTCGGGCATAACTCTCGAACGACTAAGTTATTATTTAGTCGCACAAGGACCTTCTTAGCGACTAGCAACATTTAGTTAATACCCCGAGTTTTTGACATTGTGCGTATAATTAGTTAACGGGTCGTATCAACTTCATGGATAATACATTGCTACTGCCTGTTTTTGTTGTACTGAATACTACTGTCAATTATTTATGGATTCTCCTCACAGCAGGAAGAAACTTACGTCTTGAGTTTACTTTCAATATTACCGTACAATGTTAACTACAATGTGTATAACTTAGAGGGGTGAGAACAGTGCTTATTGTAACCGCCAAAATGTATTCCATTCGTGTATATAAAGGTTACAAAGTTATAAAGGTTATCGTATTTTGAAATGTGAAGTGCAATTTGTGTTTATTGAATTGTCAACATTCATACTAGTGATTCGTATTGTGATTATTTTCCTCTGCATAATTATATTATACATATAGTGCATCTAATAAATAAGTATATTATTATTTTATTCAATGTGTTTTCGTCCCATGTGTGAATAAGTTTTATGTGTGTGTCAGGGTCTAAGCGATTGTCTAAATGTCCTTGAGGATTTCGAGATGAGACATCCGAACCTCTCGGTGGTTTATGTTCATCTTATTGTTGAGACCCATAGAGCGATGAGGAAAAAGTTTTGTAATTCCTTATTGTAAATGTTTTGTAATGTCTTAACCAGGTAAGTTCACCTATTTCACCTATGTTACACATTGGTTGAACAAGAAGAACAAATCCGGAAAGCGTTTACAGAAATAATGGCGCCTAATAGAGACAGTTGGTGCTCGAATAGTTACAATTAGAGAATAAATATCGCTTTAAAACAGGAACCTGAATCGCGGCAGTTGGTTTTCGAACAGTTACAATTACAGAATAAATATCGCTTTAAAACAGAAACCTGAATCACTGCAGTTGGTGATCGAACAGTTATCGCTGCAGAAACAATGCCGCCCGAGTGACTCGAATCGAGTTTGTTGGTACTTGAATACCGATAGGACTAATATCCCAATATACCATTTCTTTTCCAGCTTAGAGAATATTTTTTAAAAAAGTTTTTGTTTTAGGAGATTCTAATTATATGTTGTAAGTTTATTTTGTTCATGATGGCATACAACGAAGAAGATATAACCACTTAGCTAGATTTACTCTTACAAAAAATAGATAAATATAACGAGACTATTGCTAGATTGATAAAAGAAAGGAAAGGGAACCGTACTCAGATGGTAGAATTCAGGAATAAAAATAAAGAGAATTTTGTAAGCTTGGAACAAAAGGGGGAAGAGAGTAAAGAGAATTTTGCCGAGTTAAAAAGTGAATTAGTTAAACGTTAGACCATATACAAAACGAATGACGTGAAAATAACCAGGAAATAGTAAGTACTTTAAATAGAACACCGCGATTTGAACCCATATTAGAGACATATATTCTTAGTGAAAAGAGAATAATGGAATCTGAAACCCAATAAAACGCAGATACTTCAAGCACAAATGAAATAGATGATTCTGAATCCCTATTAGAGATACGGATTCCTTACCAACCTCGAAATAGAAACGATAATGATTCTGCTTATTTAGAATCCAATGACACCACTAATAGTACTGGTAGTAAAAATTCTGAAGACAAGATTGTTTACAACAGAAGTTGTAAGGTACTTAAACAGTAACCAACTTCTACAGGTGGGAATTTTTAATTTTCTTATTTACTTAGTTAACACTAGCGTAAAGTATAAGTATACCGAATTTCAAGTTTCAATTCCAATTTCAAGTACCTAAAACATGATATTATATCGAAAAAAACACCCATTTAAATAACATGGGGAAATACTTCACCCCTTCTTTACACCCCATTAAAAATTAAAAATATTAACTTTTGGCAATTTTCCTGTAGGTTTGTTTCGGAAAGATACAATCATGCCAAATTTCAAATTTCCACGTGTACCGAAAGTACCCCTTTAGTTTATGTCAGCTCATGTAGTTTTATGTAGGCTATAATTAAGATATCTGAAAATTGTAAACTCACTTAACAAAAGAAACAATAGAAAGTTCCCATAACAATGAACACAGTGAATCTACATTTAAAATAAAACATGAACATAAATGCTATATTATTGAATATCATTTCACTATCAACATACCGCAATTAACTCAATATGCTTGGCTTCCAAAGGTCCACTTTTCCTTACAACTAACTTAGAGCCACTCATTTAGCTTTTCTTGCAATACTCAATAATATCGGTAATTATTTACAATAAGAATCACTTGTCCTCAAATCCGAATACATTGTTCCTGATTTGCAGTAATTCAATACATCCGCGAAAATGTAACATTTCACCGCTTCGATGACAAGTCCAAAAGTGGTTCTAGCCCATTCTCCCTTGCTACAATTCCAATAGTAGTTCCATTAATGACCACACTTAAAGCTACTTTTCTGAATGACATATCAAATATGACACATTTTTACAATTACTTTCGTCAATTCATTTCATTATTCACATTTTCACCATGTAACGGTACTTGACGACATATGAAATTGAGGAACTAAATTGAAAAACATCCTACGTCCACAGACATATATACATATTGTTTTTCACATTGATATACATAATTCATGCAAGTGTAAATTTTAAGGAGCTACAACAGGGAAAATAGTTATTAAACAAACCACAAAGAAATCAACTTTTCTTTCCATTTCTCGTGAAAAAAAAAAAAAAAAAACATGCAAAGGTGGATTTGCGACGATTTTCAATTTAGGTCTGCGAGTGCAGAAAACCAATAACCAAAGAACTTATGCTCATGCAACTGTAAAGATAAAGTTCCACTGGGATGCGAAATAATGGAGATATGTCACAGACATGATCGAAGAACTTCGTGAAATATAGGTGAAGCAGTTAGTGCTTCGAAAATATATAACGCCACATACTAGATACTTGCAACCAAGTAAATATATTTTTTCTTTGTTATACTTACATAAATTAAGCTTAGCAGATAATAAAGTAAAGTAACATAGAAATACCTATTGATGTTTTATGGGTTTATTCCTTTGAACACTTGAGCATATTTTATATTATGTCAAAATTGTGACTATTCGTGAGAGAATGAGTTCAGAATCGTTTCCAATATTGCATGTACTGCTCAGATTGGTAATTAAAAGAAATCCGGCCGTTCTCTTTATTTGATTTCGATTGTTTCTTGTATCATGACAAGATTACTGATATTAAATTGCATTGCGTAATCTTTGCATATACCTGCCACATAGAAAGTACCTAAGAAGCTAATCTCTCCGAGATTATAAAGAAATACACTACCACATATAATCACTTCAGAAAAAGTTTTTTTTTTTTCAGTGGAAGATTATGTGTTTTTTTCTCTCTTTCTTGAAATACTAATTGTTGTTTGCTTCTTTAAAGTTTAAATACATCTTTTGCATCAACGCTACGTATCAAAAGGTTGAAGTGGGACAAGAACCACATGGACAATCGCATTCGAATGTCTCACTCCAAGGACGAGAAGCTAACCACAGTTTTGAGAACTACGACGTTATTCATGTGAGACTTTTTCACAAGTCTCAAGTGTTAAGAGAAGCTAGGTCATAATACCATCATATTGTAGCGCTTGCACTATCTTGGGTAAGTGGTGAAATTACACCAAACGTCATTAGCCAATGTAACAGCGCCATCTTGTAGTGAGTAGAAGAACTTTCTGTGCATGATCGTTTGTCTGGAAGGGTCGGGTACGTTCGAACATTCTCGAATAAGTTCTTCGTACCGAAGACACGTAGTATAAATACAACCAAAAGTTGTAAAGTACCAAAGTTTGGGTTCGTAGCTACAAGTGAACTCTAGAAAGCAAACTATAGCGCGACTAGTATGTTTAATATGTTTAGTGACTGCAATTTCAGTTCCTTAGGGAAAATACAGCGTGTTTAATTGCAACTACATAAAATAAGTGTATCATGTTTATTCAAATCCACGGTTAGTAATGGTATTAATTAGAATTATTTTGATTTGGAGTTACGTTCCTCTCGTGTGGATAATATAATACAATATAAAACGTCATTATGATATATCCTATATATGATATGATATATACAATATTAAACGTCATATATCCTGAAACACTCTATGAAAGGGCGTAGAATTTTTTTTTTTTAGCTAAAACAATTTAATCTTTCAGAACTTCATTGTACTCCACAACCACACACAAAGAAAAATCTTTTCTTCGGACAGTGGTATATTTTACAATTAAACGGTATCCTCTTGCTTACTACAGAAATCTGTACGGTGCATACGTTATCCGTATGCTACAAAGGCACTGCCCTTAAATGTTACACCATGTCGTTGTAGAATGTCTGACATCTAACAGTTTTCCAAATATCACGTGCATATATTTATATAATATTCGTCAGCTATATGTTATATACGTCCATTTGTATGTGAGAGCCTGACCGCCTATATTGTTTTATACGGTACGTTCGAATAGATGAAGCAATCATAAGGAAAGTATAATAAAACGTGCGTTTTTAGTTATACGTTTGCTGTACGTTAAGTTCAAAAACTACAGGAAATACGCTTGTAACCTACCTCTTTAACTTCGCCACCTACATTTCTTTCTCAGTCAATTCGGATACAAAATTACTTTTCTTAAAGTTGCTTCTGAAGTAGTTATTAACATTCAAAGTCCAGTTTTGGAAATTTTGTCATCTAATAAGAAACCTAATAACTCTATTTAATGCTATATTTGATCTCTCTCTTTATTTGATATTATCGCAATAAGCTCAAGATATATCGAGTTCCTGTTTTCATTGGAAACTTGTTGGCAATGTTCCTCGAAACTTTGTTGAAACATATTTTGAAAGTATTTAAAATTATAGTGTTATGTGTTCCATGATAATCCCAAACCCCGTGGGGATTTACATTTATTTTAGGGCGAAAGTACATTTTAAAGTTATTGTTTGGATATATAATTATTACTTCGAAATTGTAGGACCTAGTACAGAAACCCCCACACGTATGTGTTCCTTTTATTTCACAGTGCTTCTGTAATAGTTAGACGTACCGACTTCGAGTTTTCTGTAAACTTATATCTGTGGCGCTCTTTAAACGTGCTGAAAAAATATTTTTAAAATCTTCTATAATTTAATTTTTGAGGACCCCATTGTACCCCCAAACCCAATGAGTATTGTTTCGGGTTGACACATGTTCTTTTAGAATTGTTGTTACTTTTTTTTCGAATAGTACCGTCTAGTAGTCTATTTCCACAGTTCTAGGTGTCGCTCTTTATTTCCTCATGTTTTGGCACTGTTTGGAATGTTGACTTCCAGTTTCGGACGGATATCTGTAATGCTCTTTAGGACATTTTAAAGACAAAATATTTAAAATACTTAAAACTTCAGAAATGATGTACTCCATGGAACCTCCAAAACTCCATTGTGATGCTCATCTACTTTTGCGTAGTAATACAATTTGAATTGTTGTTTTGCCTAAATAACTAGTTTTTCGAAATTCGTCATTTTTCTACCTGAAATCCTAAAGTTTGTACTCGATTTCCTTTACATTTGAAAGTTGTGTAAATAGGTATGTGACTTACATTGAAGATTCCTACGGGTCATTTGGATGATACAAAGATGGCTATTATGTTTAAAATGCTTCTTCTGAGATTTTTTCTGATTGACAAATAACGAAGAAATCACCGTCAATTTACATTTAGCAGAAGTGTAAATTAGTTTCAATTTCGAAAAATATAAAATACATACTTGATGTCTGTAACTGACATTAAGATGCCTTTTTTCCTTGTTGATTATGGAAATTTTAATTTGCAGGAGGATATAAAGGGTGGCGTAAAAGTATTTGTTCAATTTCTGGGTATTAAGAATACAGGATATTTTACAGCATACCATATCAGCATTATAATATCTAGCAATAATTTGATTTCGGACTGTTACTACAATCGTTCTGAGTGTTGCAAAGAACAGAAATTTGAAATTATTTTCTTGGAGCATGCACTCGGTCGAAAAAGTGTAAAACGCTTTTTCCGGCCAGCCACCCTGAATGAGGTTTTCCTGGGTTTTCCTCATTCACACCAGGCAAATGTCGGGGTGGTACCTAACTTATAGGTCCCAGGCCGCTTCCTTCCTTCCCCCATTCTTTCTTCCTTCCCTTTCCCCGGATTGTGTGCTCGCCGAGGGACGTCATCCCTCAAACGTGAAGGGCTAAATGGCCTTAGATGCTGAAAGCTCAGAAATCTAAATCCTAACCTAACCTTTCTTGGAGCATGTATAATGGACACTCTGATACCATACAGGAACAACATTTTCGTGAAGGAGAGAATCGCTTTTACACAATGAAATAGTATTGAATATAATAAAAAAATAAATAAACTAAATATATGCATATTTCAAAAATCGATTTTCTTCTTTTTTGTTCCAATAGCCATCGTTTGTTTTACTATCCATACGTGAATGCTATGGCTAAATGTTAAATGCTAAGTGACTATGGCTAATAAGCTACCTAAATACTTTTTCTACTTACAAGCAGCATGAGTATTTAATTGCCAATTTCCTCCTTTCATTTAAAAAATTGCTAATTATTCACGTACTAAAAAGACAGAAGAACTCATGTTTTTACATCTAGGATTATACTATTCACTTCTGTAAAGTTTTTACTAAGGCCAATCCTCAAAAATGGTACTTGCAAATAACTCTTCCGTAGTGTAACACTTCGATTTTGATAAAATTTGGCAGTTAGATACTACAAATAAAATAATTGAATACATGATTTTTATTTTCTGTGGATAAACGGTTTCAGGGGGTAAAAGCCCCCACCCAAAATTTTGAAAGTTTACGCCCAAAAGGCAAAAAACAAGTGAACCGATGTTTTACAAAATTATACACACATATTATAGGCATAACATGAGAGAATATGGGTGGTGCCTCAAATTCCAAACACACCAACTACAGAAATTTTGCTCGACGCACGTCTCCATTAATTATCATAATTAATAAACAACAACCAATTCCATAGCAGAGAAGACTACTCTCGGAACTTACAAATTCAGAAGGGGAACAACAACTCTCATCGTTGCCACCAATATGACTGACGGCAACCTTTCCTAATATAAAACAGCATCAACTTGTAAAGAGCTTCTATATATAAATGTTGTACATATATAGTCCAACAATGGATTTCCTTCGTTATCTTGCGTGTTCTCTTAAGATTTGGAAGTTGACAAGGGCGTAATACATTCTGCTATCCTTATAAATTACAAAGTTTTCTAAATCGAAGCATCTATAAACAACCCATGAAGTACACGTAGCAACTGCTTTATATATTACCAAAATAGAGTAATGCATCTGCTCCATTCTCGTGCATGATGCTGCAGTGGCAGCGCTCATATGAATAGTTTTAAAAAATATAAAAAACAAATAACAACTTCAGCCGATAAGGACGAAACAATCAAGAAATGCCGAATGTTGCCCTGCTTTCACAAGACCAAGAAAAGACTCCTGGTTCAACAGGAAAAGGTACATCGTCTACCTAGTCCTATCCAAACAAAGAATAGACTTCTCTATCTCAAAATGGAGAACGCACTTACTAAAGAAACAATATTGTTTAGACAATTACACACAATGCCATTAAAGAGAGACATTCTATACACTTACACACATTGTCATATAAGTATCCATACAAGTCATTACGGAATGGATATCATACATAACCTCAATACAACCATGAATCAGATGAAAAAATAATACTTACTCAAAAATCATGTGAAACGCTACCTCAGCTATTTTAAAACACAACTCAATATAGTTATTACCTCGAGATTACTGGAGACATTTACAGTTTGCACGGGAAACAAATTGACACCAGAATAACGACATGATAACTACTCTAATTTCGTTAAGGAAGCACAATGACTTTTATCGTTTCCTTGTTATGTAGAACGAACGGATACCTTTTTGTGTACAACCTGATACTACCACTTTATTTCTAGCATTTGTAGCGTGTGTGTATGTACTCTTCTATCAGATTCTGTTTTAATTCGCTACATTGCAAGTCTGTGAATTTATTATTATTTGAGTACAATCCCTTACAGCTTGTGAAACCCAAGTAAGATTGAACACATAATATACGTGTATGAATTGGGACTGAAGAAAAGACAAGATATCTCTAAACAAATGAGTGTGAAGCTCTGTAATAAAAGCGTTTAAATAAAAATTTTAAGGTCTAAAGTGAGGTAAAAATTCTTCATCTGAAGGAAGAAAGACTATAAATGTGTCTTAATGAATTTGGTATGCTGTAATTCGACAGCTAATTCAGACATCGTTCCTTAATTGCTATACAACTGAAAGAAAAATGTGGGAATACATGTAATTATGTCCCTTCGTAGGATGCACCGAAAAATCCTTAACGACTTACACTGAGGCAGTTATAGAGCTCGCCCTAATCTTCTCCTCACAAATAAGCAGTGTAAAATAGGGCTAGTTTTCTGAAAATAGTAAATGGTTGGACTCTCAAGAACTGGAGAAAGGGCCTTCGTACTGAGGAAGCTACTCTCTTCTGAGTAACAATGATACAATTTAGGTGTATCGTATTTCTAGTATTTATCTGATGCTTCTTTTTTACACTTGTGTAGATATAAAAACAACCTGCAATGCTAACATAAGGGGTTACATTGATTATAGTGAAATGACGGTGTTAGTTATTCTTCTAAAAAATAAACCATTCTTCAATTGACTTACTTTGTGCTCATGAATGACGTATTGGAATCGTTCTGTGGAAAGAGAGAGGCTCCTTTCTTCACGACATCACGCCATGCAGCAAAAAGTATTGTAACTGGGTTTGGTGTGTCTTATTTTAATGATTAGCCAAGACAAAACACTGACTTGTACCAAATACAAAGCATTTCATCTTCCGCACATAGATGTTTAAGAGTATGTTTCGGCGATTTCAAATCTGGGACCTGCCGAAAAGGAAACTTGGGATCATTATCTCCGAAACATATTCCAAAAGGTGGCTTTTCTTAGTCCTTGGTATTGGGGAACAGTATATCCGAACCATATATATCGGTGGGTGAATCATAAGAGGCTACCGAATGGTATCTTCAAATATCTCAAGAATTAAAATTTCATTTCTTATTATTAATGACTTCTCTAAGAGGGTGCAGCTTCAATTGCATCTCAAGACTTTAAAGAACTATCGAAAATCGAATTTCAACATGCGGGATTATTATCCCAATGTTTTCAATGCCATGACCTGTCTCTGAGTGGCCTGTATTAATATGTAGTAAAACGATGCATAATATCTGCAGTAGCGATAACCAGTATTCACATGTTTTGTAGATATACTGACACTTATGTAGAGACTTATATTGTGAGTTTGTATCATTGTCATTATATTTGCATAACGTTTCTCTTTTGTTTTTAAAAGTTAGTTTGTGTGTGTGAGTGTCAGCAAGTTGAGCACCAAGAGATCCATACAAGACGGTCCTCCGGAATTCGTACAAAAAAGACAATATAACAGTAAGTTGTAAGTGTTAGCAGTTGTTGTGTAGTTAGTGCAAATAAACATTTATTCATTTATCATAATTAAGTTGTTTTGTGAACATTTATTCGTCAAAAGACAAAACATTGGTCAGCTCCGACCGGATTACAGTGAACTAGCGTTTGATACAAACTGTGAATGTGTATGTGAACAATTGTTACATTGCTCTTTGTTTAGTGCGGTTCATGTGTGCAGTGACATTTATTAATTCTTCTGGAAACTATGTGAATAGACATAAGTGAGAACACGTTCATCAGTGTGGACTTGTGTGTGGACTTGTGTTTATTAGTTAATGTGGACTTACAATATTTTTCAAGATGGAGGATTCAGACAGAAGCAAGTTAGTGAAACAACGTGGTGTGTGCAAAAGTCAACTGACAAGAATTCAGAACTACGTAAGTAATATTAATTCAACAACTACAATTAGTCAGGTGAAAGTACGTAAGACTGCAATGATTGAGTTGTATAAAAAGTTCGATGAAGTGCAATCACAGTTAGAAATAAATTACGAACAAGTAGAGGACGATGCATATAGAGAGGAGTTTGAAACCAGTTACTATGATGTATTAGCGCAACTAGAGGATTTTATTATTCAGCGTAGCCAGGAATCTCATTCAAACAATTCCTCGAAAAATGAGAATCAGGTGTCAAATGATCAATTAAAATTGCCTCGTGTTGAATTGCCATCATTTGAAGGACGATACGAAAATTGGCTTTCATTTTCAGACAATTTTAAAGTTATGATTCATAATAACGATAACGTGTCAGTGTTGCAAAAGTTCAATTACCTTAGAAGTGCATTGAGAGGGGAGGCGTATGATTTAATAGCGAATCTGCAAGTTACAGAAGCTAATTATAAAATTGCATGGCAATTATTGAAAGACAGGTATGAAAATAAGCGTTTGATTGCAGCTACTCATGTCCGTAATTTGTTACATATTAAATGTATCACAAAGGAAACTACATCAGAATTAAGAGAATTTATTAATACAGCTACTAGTAACTTGAATGCATTACGAGCTTTAGATTTGCAGACACCATTAGAAGAGGTTTTGTTAGTTCAACATTTCGTTTCTCAATTAGACAGTAACACTAGGCGTGCGTGGGAGTTACAAATCACAGATCATTCTTTCCCTCCCTTATCAGAGTTCTTTGCTTTCTTGGAACGTAGGTGTCAAGCATTTGAAACTATAAAAAATACACCATCGCAGGAAGTAGTGTCAAGGTCAAGGGGCGATAAAAATAGACAGAGTGCTGAACCGAAACAAAAAGAAAAAACAACCAAATCATACGTGACAACAACTCAGTCTTTCTGTAACTTTTGTAAACAAAACCTAATACATCAGTTGTTTAAATGTCCTGCATTTTTAAACGCTGAAGTAAAAGAAAGACAAGACTATGTTCGAGATAATTTATTGTGTTTCAACTGTCTCAAAAAAGAATGTAAGGTAAAGACGTGCAGATCAGGTGGCTGTAAACGATGCTCCAAAAGGCATAATACCTTGCCGCATTATGACGTAATGTCAAAATCAGATGAGAAAACCAGTGTTGCTAATTCACAATCAAGAAATTTTTCGAGTCATTCTAATACGAATAGGGAAAATATGACACAAGGTTCTTATTGCATTTTCAAGGGAAAACCAAATGTTACTGTTATGTTATCTACTGCTATAGTAAATGTACGAGATGCAAATGGTAAATTACATCCATGTAGAGTATTATTAGATTCTGCCAGTCAAAGTAATTTTGTAACTGAAGATTTAGTTCAAAGGTTGCGTCTACCTAAAAATAAACACCGAGTTCCAATTCAAGGTATTAATAGTGTGATTAGTGAAACAAAGCATTGTGTAGATGTACATATAGAATCAAGAATTCGTGAATTTGCAATTGATGTAAACTGTTTAGTTTTGCTCAAAATAACAGATAACATTCCAAGTAGGCCATTAGATCATGCTGATTGGAACTTGCCGACAGACATAGTGTATGCAGATCCTAACTTTCACCAACCAGATACTATTGACATTTTGTTAGGCGCGGAAGTGTTTTTGGACATTTTGCGATCACATAAACTAACTAGACCAGGGAATTATCCAGTAGTACAAGAGACTGAATTTGGGTACATTTTGGCGGGTAAAGTTCCTACAACAAGAGATTCTAGTATACCACAAGTGTCATTTTTTGTGCAAGAAAGTAACCTTGATAGACAGTTACAGACATTTTGGGAGCTCGAAACTATACATTCAACAGTCATGACTCAAGAAGAAAAGCAATGTGAACGACACTTTGAGGAAAACACTACCAGAGATAGCAGTGGTCGATTCGTTGTACGTCTGCCAATTAAGCCAAATCATAAACCATTAGGAGAATCATATAATTTAGCTCTTCGTAGATTTTACCAGCTAGAAAGACGGTTGCAGCAGTGTCCAGAAATTAACGAGCAGTACTGTAACTTTATGAGGGAATATGAAGAATTAGATCATATGAAACCAGTGAAAGAAGAACATGAAGATAATGGTATGAAATGTTATCTGCCACATCACGCAGTATTGAAACCATCCAGTACCACAACAAAGCTAAGAGTGGTTTTCGACGCTTCTGCAAAGACTTCAACAGGGGTTTCATTAAACGACATACTTATGACAGGACCAACAATCCAGCAAGATTTACATTCAATTGTCACGAGATTTCGAACCTTTCCTATTGCTTTTACGGCGGATATTCAGTCAATGTATCGAATGATTAAAGTTCATGAAGATGACATTGGACTTCAAAGAATTCTGTGGAGATATTCATCAGTGGAACCAGTCAAGATTTATGAGTTGCAGCGGGTCGCATATGGTGAAGCATCATCACCATATTTGGCGACTGCGCGTCTTCGAAGGTTAGCGGAAGAAGAAAGATGTAAATATCCTCAAGCAGCGATAGTATTGGAACGTGATTTTTATATGGATGATGTAAGCTCAGGATGCCATAATGTCGAACAGGCGTTAAAGCTTCAGAAAGAACTTATTCAATTATTGCAAAGCGGTGGGTTTACTTTAAGAAAATGGTGTTCGAACGAGCCAGTATTGTTGGAAGCAGTTCCAGAAGAACATAGGGAAATTCACTTACCGTTTGAATTTGAGTCCGAGTCAGGTGTTTCAACATTGGGTTTATCGTGGAATCCTACATCAGATAAGCTTCTCATCACCAACAAGTCAGTCAAAGAATGTCTCACGACCAACATACCAACCAAACGTCAAGTGACTTCGACCATAGCAAAAATATTTGATCCTTTAGGACTTATAAGCCCTGTAGTTACTCCGTTCAAGATTTTCTTACAACAAATGTGGATCTATAAGATCAATTGGGATGATCAAATACCATCAGAGCTCTACCAGCAATGGTTAGACATGTGTCATCATCTTCCAAGTGTTAACGAAATACAAATTGATAGATGTGTAGTATTGAAGAATTATGTTCATGTCGAGATACATGGGTTTGCTGACAGCAGTCAACTTGCGTACGGCTGTTGCATTTATGTTAAAACTGTGGACATTTCAGGCAAAACTACTGTTAAACTTTTGGGTTCTAAATCGAGAATAGCTCCTATTAAAAAGGTAACGTTACCAAGACTTGAACTTTGTGCGGCAGTACTTTTGAGCAGGCTGTATCGGAAAATAATTCCGATATTAAACATTTCAGTGAATAGTACTTACTTCTGGACCGATTCAAAAATAGTGCTTGCATGGATATCATCTCCAGCTGCCAGATGGAAGGAGTTCGTGGCAAACAGGGTTGCAGAGATACAGGAGATCACATCAGTCAACCAGTGGCGTCATGTGTCGTCAATGGACAATCCAGCCGACATTATTACACGGGGAATGGATCCGAAACAGTTGAAGGAAGCAGATATTTGGTGGCATGGACCCGCATGGCTTGAATCATCTGCATGGCCCGAAGAATCAGAAGTGGTAGACGATGTTCCAGAAGAAAGGAAAGTAACGAGCATATCTTTAGTCAGTTATGAAGGTGACATAAGCTTTCTGGAAAAATTTTCATCATTGTGGAAACTATTGCGAGTTATTTGTTTGTGTCGTCGTTTTATTTACAATTGTAAAAATCACAACGAGAAGAAAGTAGGAACTGTTTCCACTACTGAAATTAGTGGTACTTTACAACAATGCATTAAGTTAATCCAGCAGGTTAGTTATTCGCAAGAATTCAAGGACTTAGCTTCATCAGGCCAAGTTTCATCCCAAAGTGAACTTAAATCTTTGTATCCATTTATAGATAATGAACAGTTGCTACGAGTGGGAGGACGGCTAAAAAACTCCGACTTACCGTATGATAGCCAACATCAGATCATCTTACCACCTAAAGAGCATCTCACCAAATTGATAATTGAAGCGGAACATAAAAGATTGTTACATGCTGGACCGCAGTTATTGATTTCATCATTGAGGCAAAAATATTGGATCCCACGAGCTAAACAAGTCGTTCGATCTATCATTCATCAGTGTCTAGTTTGTTTTAAATTGAAAGCGTCAGCCTCAGAACAACTCATGGGTCAATTACCATCAGCACGAGTACAGCCAGCTCGAGCTTTTATTCACGTAGGGGTGGATTTCGCCGGTCCCCTAATGATTAAGCAAGGAACTAGATCTCGTAAAGTGACAAAGGCGTATGTTGCAATATTCGTGTGCTTAGCAACCAATACGATTCATATGGAGTTAGTGAGTGATTTGAGTAACCAAGCATTTTTAGCAGCTCTTCGAAGATTTGTATCCAGAAGAGGCAAATTTTCGAACATCTATAGTGACAACGGAACCAATTTCATTGGAGCTCAGCGAGAACTTAAGGAGCTTCAACAACTACTCAGTTCACAACAATTTCAAAACTCAATTCAAGATGTTGCAGTGCAAGAAGGATTTACATGGCATTTCATTCCACCCAGAGCAAGTCATTTTGCAGGCATTTGGGAAAGTGCAGTGAAGTCATTTAAGTTTCATTTAAGAAGAATAGTAGGTTGCACAATTTTGACATTTGAAGAACTCAACACAGTTATAACACAAATAGAAGCCTGTTTGAATTCAAGACCAATCACCGTTCTATCCAATGATCCCGATGATCCTTCATTTTTGTCGCCAGGACATTTCCTTATTGGTGAACCTTTGATGAGCATTCCTGAGCCAGATCTAGTGGACATTCCGACCAACCGATTATCAAGATGGAATCACCTTCAGAAGATGAAGCAGCATTTTTGGAAAAGATGGTCTCAGGATTATCTACATGAACTACAGCAGAGAAGAAAATGGACAACAAAACAAACTAATATTTCTATTGGAGATGTGGTTCTAATCAAAGAAGACAATTCTCCTCCATTGTCATGGAAATTAGGTGTCATTCAACAAGTGTTTCCGGGAAAAGATGGACTAGTGAGAGTAGTGAGTGTAAAGTGTAAGACAGGGACTGTTAAGAGACCAATTAGTAAAATTGTACCTTTACCAAAAAATGATCATGTGGATTGTGTGTAAGTTGATTGACTTGGTTCAATGAAGAGAGGGGAGAATGTAGAGACTTATATTGTGAGTTTGTATCATTGTCATTATATTTGCATAACGTTTCTCTTTTGTTTTTAAAAGTTAGTTTGTGTGTGTGAGTGTCAGCAAGTTGAGCACCAAGAGATCCATACAAGACGGTCCTCCGGAATTCGTACAAAAAAGACAATATAACAGTAAGTTGTAAGTGTTAGCAGTTGTTGTGTAGTTAGTGCAAATAAACATTTATTCATTTATCATAATTAAGTTGTTTTGTGAACATTTATTCGTCAAAAGACAAAACAACTTATCTAAGCAAAGACTAGGAACTTTATGGTATGACCAAATTATTTTGTTTGTTATAAGCTTACCTAAAGATAGATTCATAACTCTAACAACAAATTAGTTACTTTAATTACATTCCGTATGAAGAAACATCTCAGAAGCAAAAGCCTCTTTGGAATTCTAGGATCATGGGTGAGATGATGGAGAATGCATTACCAGCCAACTTAAACCTCTCCTATTTTGTACAAGTTGATCCATTCTTCACCGAGAAATCATTCCCAAAGACAAAGGAGCTGCAATACATGTTCTGGAGAGTACATATGGAAGAGAAGGACTGGAACTGGGTAAAGACATGTTACCAATTACTTCTGACGGAATAGTCATTACAGAATCTTTCAGTTTTTCTCAGAGATGATTCACCTATCAGACAATGAATATGGTTTAGAAGGCACTATGGATGAAAAGAATACGAATATTCTCGTAAGAGGTATAACTAAGAGACACACAACCTACATGCAATAAAAATATAAAATAAAATCTTTAATTTAATGTTTCATGTTTATACCCTTTTGGGAAGACTACATGGATCATTAATGATAGTACATTATTATGAAAGAAGTGGTAGAATGAGTATGTGGAATGAAATGGGTGAAGCCCAATAATACCCGCTGTTTTCTGCCATAAATTCACAATGTCTAGGGTTGAACCAGACACCCGTTGCTCCAACACGTAAATCTTTCATCATTGAGCCACCACGCCTCCACAAAATGAAGTCAGAAATAGAAGTAAGTCAATCGTAGGATGTCTACCCCGAAGCGACGAAAACCAGTAGTGACAAGAAGGTTATGCATTAGACAAATGCCGACTAAGTAAGAAAGTGGATTGCAATCGCGAAAGATAAAAGGGACTAAAAGATGTAGAGTTTTAGGATGAAAATAAATTATTTCTAAGAAAGTGAATCGAAAGAGAGATAGAGAAAAAAAGCTTATAATTTTTAGAGAACACCGAGAATATTGGAAGATGAGAAAAGCTTGGCTACAGAGAATCTTTATCAAATGGAAAGTGTAATATTTGTAGTCTTTTTAATAGGGAAGATAAATCACAGTTAATGATGTTGAATACTTATACTGAACATGTTGAACACATGTTCAATACTTATGTTGATCACTTGAATGATGATGATGTCTACGTAATTATTATTGATATTTGTTTTCTTTGAATATTGATTTAATCTTCAAGGACGGTAAAATACATCTTGCTTTTTCTATATGAATTAAATTTCAAAACGTTTTTGTAGCCGATATTGAATAATAGATTAAGAGATGTCACGTATATTTAAGGCCTCTCACATTTTAGAGCAGGAAAATGCTGTGAGATAATAAGGATTCAAAACCTTGTGTCAAACACAATCTAAATGACTATTTTATGTAAGTGTCCAGTAATGTGACTTAGGTAACCATATAATACTTTATGTAAATTAAATGAGAATAAAGCGCGAAAGACTTTGGTATGTTTTTTACTAAAATGTACCAGTCCTTTCTTCTGCGTATAACAATAATGGGTATTGTCTCTTTGCCGGAAAGGTTTATTATAGAGTGCGGCACGTAAAACCGGCCCGTAAAGTGAACACATAAAGTGAAATGTAATGTATTGAATATGATTAACTACAACACATAAATGAAATGTAATGTATTGAATATGACTACTCACCTTCACAGCAGCCTTCACAGTAGGTGCTGAAAGTGTCCTCCGCCCACTTCAACACCCATGGTGAGCACGATTGAGGAGATTCATATATACCCTTGTCAGTTCTTGTGTTGTAATGCTATTGGTGACATCCTGGATCCTGGTCTTGAGTTCTTCAATTGTGTATGGATTTGTTTCGTATACTCTTCCCTTTAAGAGTCCCCATAAGTAAAAGTCACACGTGGACGAGTCTGGTGACCGAGGAGGCCACAAGTCTTTGCTGATTGTCCTCTCTGGTGTAAACATCTCATGCACAAGGGACTTCCCCTTAAAACACGTCTGCAACTTCTCTCACTCGCATGAACCTGTTGATTCAATCTCCTGGTTGACTTTCGAGGACTTCTTGTCATTATCTCCTCCACCTGCATCTTTAATTCAGGTGTGCAGACAGATGGTCGTCTGTTCCTGGGAGCATTTTGAACCGATCCTGTACGCCGCCATTTTTCAATCAATTCCTGAATGTTGCTTTTGCTGGCACAGAACGTCCTGGAAATTTCTCCCGAAACAAATTCTTTGTTTTCACAAAAGATCCAGTGAGAATGAACCCTTCAACAATGGCAACATGCTCGGGTATCGAATACGGCATTATCACACACTGACACTCACCCGGCTTAACACAACGAGGCCTTTTTCTCAACTGGTTTGGACAAGTTTCACTGGCTGCAGCTGCACGTGACTGCTGCAGGTCACGTAAGTCGACCCGACCTCGACACGCCATCTCTTGGTAGGAAGGTAGATTATTTAAGTGTTGCCAAGAACACAATATACCAGAATATTACGACGGGCCGGTTTTACGTGCCGCACCCTGTATTTTGGTGTAAAAAATATTGCATATTAACAAAACAATGTACAAGGACATTGTACAGATCGAGGAGAAAAGACATGATTGCTGAGATGTTAGAATTTCTAAGAAAAACTGACAATTTTATTACCAGCTTTCATGGTATTGATTTTGTTTCTATACAATTATTTTTAATGCAATAAGTCATGTCTGTCTATAGCCCTTCCGATTTTGCTGAAACGAACTGCTTTTCGAATAGTTTTATAACTTTAGATTTAAATGGTGTAAAAAATTCAATTCATTGTTATAAGATCGTTGCTATTTATTGTTCGACTTCTCCAAACGATAACATATACGTGTTTCTACCAAAGGTAAACAAAATCCAACCTGTGACGTAAATACTACTTACAAACGTGCATGCTCAAATTCGTTCCATTAAATTAGATTTGTGTATCAATATTCCATTTTTATATTTTGATAAATTTTACCAAGATATACATACCCTGTCTATACGCCCGGGAGACAAATAAGATTTCAATAACTACTTAATGGTTTTTATCAAATTTGATCTTGATGTAAGTAAGGAATCGTGTTCGAAAATAAAGCGTGGAGTTCTTTGATGATACGTAAACCGGAAGTGGTAGAAATTAACTATTTTTACCTTTAATGTTAATCACTACAAAGGAGAAAGATAATATATAACGAGATAGGGCGTACTCAAATAGATATGCGTTAGAAGAACATATTTCATCTCGATTCCTACTTCTCTACTGAAACAGGAAGTTTTAAGAGTCCACTAACACTTCTAGTTTCACTATGATCTACACAGAGGATATAAACAAAAACATTATGCAACAAGCGGTTTTCTTAGAGGAAGAGGTCAATTAACCATTCTAACAATATGTATTATTTACTTTCTTAACCCTCTACTGAAATTGGAAATAATAGAAATTAACTATTTCTGGTTTCAACATTGACCACATTGACATTAGAATAAAAATCATAATACATAGCAGGAATTATTTCTCTGTAGTCTATTAAAGTAGTCTAGTCAAGTCAAGTATACGTTTCTCTCCACTCTACTCTCCTTATGAAAACCGGAAGTGACAGAAATAAAGCACGTCCAGTTTTGCTGGTACCATTATCAAATAAAAACTGTAACGTATAACAAGAAAATATTTGCTGAAATCAGTTGAGGGTCCCAAGAACCTATTACATCTCCAGCCTAATCTCTATTAGGAGCGGATATGGAACAAAATGGACTGCTTCTGGTTTAAATGTTAATCGTTATAGAGCAAAAACTGTATTAGATAGTTAGAAGCGGCTTTATGCAATGGATCAATCGTCAGAAAAATGATTTTATTTCATAATAATTCTTAACTTTCTATTAAAACCCAAAGTAATAGAAATCCATTACAACATCTGGTTTCAATTTTGGTCGAAATAGAGTGAAAATAATAAGAAGTATCGTATGCCCTTTTTCAAAAATAAATATAACGTTCTAAGATTAAATATTATCTTATTTCGTAACCTTCTACTAAAGCCCAAACCGTAATTGATAGGGAGAAGCGATTTCTGTAATTAAGTAAGTATCCTTCGAATATATTCCATCCCCACTCTAATATATCTCTACTTAAACCGGAAGTGGTAAAATTAAATTACTATTTCCGGTTTCAATTTTAAATAAGAAAATATCAGGCTGTACAAACATTTGTCTCAAGTGACACTGCTTCATATTTTTAAACATACCGACAGTTAAAGACCATGTTTTACACTGTTAACACCATTACCTGAATTCAGATTTATAACTGAGATGTGTTTCCTTGTAATGATAACAATTGTAGAGCACACACAGCTAAAACAGGACTCCTGAGTTCTGAATAAATTTCCGAACTTTTTTGACATAAGAACGCAAACTAAATTTAAATCACTATAATCTATCTAAATATGTTGTTCCCATGCTTGATGCGATACATTACATCGCGGCCATTTTCTTTGTTGTTATTATTAACTTTTTAACTTTATTCAACACCTTCCAATCAAATTATTTGGTTGACTTCGAAAGAATTACAGAGCGCTTGTAGAAAGCGATAGTTTAAAATTTTTAGTTAAAACACCACAAAAAGATCTGAAACCAGTACTGAAATACTCTGCACTTAACTGAATTAATACTTAATCAACCAATGTTGACTACACGTCTACTGAATTTAAATATATTCGTTACAGTTTAATTTCACAATAAAACCAATAATTTAATACTAGAATATTTTAAAGATATACATGTTCGGCAGTTAGTGGTGGTATACGTTAAGGTATGCCCGACCATTTATAAAAATATATAATTTGTCCACCCCATATAGTAGATCTACGATTCTTGTTTCGTAAATACAAGTTGAGTTTACGCTGGGCTATAAAAATAGGCGGGTCAACGTGAGCATAGTGTTGTCTGCCTCGAGCAGCTTAGGTACCAGTGCTCCAATCACCCAGTGAGAGGGACAAAAGAGAATCTGTCACACCCGACGGTTTCCAGGATTCCATCCTAGATCCGCCCTGGTTCATATACAATATATACTCCCGTATACACCCCATTACTCCCTTATCTGAAGAGTGCAAAGGGAAAGGGGAGATGTTAACGTTTGGACGAAATTAGATTTTCATGCCATCTTCTAGAGCAAGCCGATTAGTTTCATTCGATATATCAAAAAGGGGGTGAAATGTTTATCGTTAGCCTGCTATACCCGTTTAAAAATTCCTTGTAAAATGTAAAAAGGGGATATCGCCATCAGTTAAAGCGGAGAAAGGGGAATGCCCACTTTGGATAAAATTTTCATTTTGTTACCTTCTAGTTCTCTCACGGACATGAGTGCAATACAGATATATTTAATGAATTATTATATACTAAATGAGTTAAAATATATAACATTTCCCCAGAACCTTATTTTTAACTTTCTAATGTCGTCCTACTTGCTTAAGAAACAGTACTTTCCGTAACCAAAGTTAGATAGTCGTTTATAAGACGTTTACTTATCAGAACAACAAAGTCAATGAACCTTTGCACCCCACTGGCTCTCCTTGCCCCACTCTCCCATACTTGACACTGATTTCAGGATAAAAGTGCATTTCCAAAATTTTCGTTGAACAATAAAGTACTAGGTTTAATCGGTTGAGAACAGTTTGCGTAGCATGCTATGATCAACACGATTATTTTTGGTGTGATTTAGAAGATTATTTCCTCTTTTCTGAAGTAAAGTTGCCTATATCGAAAAAAATGACGGGATCTGCAAGCTTTGAAGGTCTTATGCAACCTAGATGCTCAAACCTTCTATATGGAACTCCCAGATAAGTAATTAGCCGAGTAAAAGGAATAAAAACGACAAAGGAAGAAAACAATCTACTTCTAATCATATTGTTTATAATATAAAAAACAATCGCCTCTTTTTTCCATTATTTTGCCTTGCATTAGAACCCGTTTCCACAGTACAGATGGACCTAATGTCGGTTTTCTCGCATTCTTTTACTTACAACAATATACCTTCCAGCTTCAAGCTAGTTTCCGATATAATATCAAACTTCTAACCAAATTTGAAGCATTTTCCATGATTATTCCAGGAAATAAATTGTTTTGAACTTTAATATCCTGAAATATGAATAAAACTGGACACCCCCCTTTTCTCCTGGACTCTTCATTTATGAGTAAAATGATAATTTTGAGTGACTTTCTTTTGAACATATATATATATTTTAATCAGGTTTACCTATTTACATACACCATCAGATCTCTGAGGGTAGTCAAAATATAGTATTGTTCCCTTCAGAGGAGAATACAAGTGCGGGGTGAGGAAGCGGGGTGCAGAGGGTATAGTGATTGCCCTTTGAAAAGTTCTACGGTAGTTTATTATTCCCCAAAAGCAAACTTTTTTTCAGAGTTGCCAGGTATATGGTGAATGCCATGATTGTGTAGAAATCCAAAGAAATGTTCCCTTCTGATCATTTGGAGGGAGGAGATGCTGCAAATCAAGCTTCAGTGAGACCTGACACATGGCCAGCCAGCAGTTAAAGAGAAGAGAAATTCCGTCTTCCTGTTAGTCTTTAAAATGAAGGAGAAAAAAAAGCGTTTGAAAAACATCAATGAATATACCGGTATTGTATTTGAGAGTAAATATGCTACTCATTTCGCTAGTTTAATTTATTAGAGTACAGGGAGAGTCTGGAGAGATTGTTTGAAAAAATAAATACAAATTATTTGACACTTCTTTTATTCTCGATACTTCCATAGTCAGAAAATAAAATTATAAATCAATTTACCTTGCATCACCATTGAATTTATACTTCTTGCAGCTAGCATTCATTATCGACTCGAACAACTTTATTATTATTATTATTATTATTATTATTATTATTATTATTATTATTATTATTATTATTATTATTATTATTATTATTTTGGTTTAAAGTAGTTTTAAACTTAAAAATTTGACAGGATCTGTGATTACTATCCTTCTTGGTGATTATCCGTTTGTTAATTTCGTAGCTTTCTTCCTGAAGAAGAATATCATCATGGTTTATTACCTAAAGGAATTAGCTGTTATTCTTACAGTTCCAAAAACTTTCTTACAGCACTTACGAACATTAATGATGGAAATGCAAATCGGGATAATTTATACAAAACTGAAGGGTAGTTACTGGCATACATATAGTATGTAGTTGAAACATGGGTGCAAATGTTTGCTTTTGATTGGTCAAAACAGGAAATTGTCAACAAATGTTTATCTTGTCGGTGTAACAGCTGCCTATAGTTTTTAAAGGAAGTTTTTCCAAACTTTAAAAAAAAATAGTTTTAGTTTTGTTAACAAAATTTCAATAACTAATTGTCAATGGTTACTCAAAATATAACTTCCATTCTTTTTTAATATTGTATCGAGATACTTGTAATTACGGTTATGAAACAACTATCCAACAACTTACCAACGTGAGCGATTTGATCCAAAATTATCCATTTCAGTTGCAGTTATGCTTGGCTAATAAGGGCAAATATAGGGGCACTTGATCAGATTTGACTCGGAATCTGAACAAATTTTACACTGATAAAATTATATACGTATTAATAGAAATACTTATCAGGCATACAAACAAGCAGTAGAATTTAGTAATAAACGGAATGAGACATTCTGAAAGATAGTGAAAAATAGAAATTAAAAAACTCGAGCAGAAACAGAAAGGTAACAATCAAATGATATTTCTGTTCATACTCTAAATATATGCCCTTTAACGTACAAACTATATATTTACTAACATTCTGATATAAGAAATAAATTACAAATTAAGAGTATTTTTTTTAAAATGCTCACTTTTTAAAGGATGAACAAAGAAGGATTAAAAATGGAATACAATGCAAGCAATTACATACATTATAACCACCCCACCCGCAGCAATAAAAAAATCTTTCTTTAATTTCAGCCATCATATCTTAAATATATGCCTCTTTATCTTAAATATAATATACACTATTTTTTCGATTATGGAGTGGTGCTTTGTTGATGATTAACAAAAAGTAATTAGAAAACTTTACGAGTTCACCTTTTTACGTTATGTTTATTTATTTATTTATTTATTTATTTATTGTCAACACAACAGGCTATAGCCCAATTACAGTGTTGTAAATTACGCAATTACATGTTCGTAACTCTTGATAACATAACTTGAGTTCACAACTCTAGATAACTCATGATAATGGCATTCCGAAATTTCTTAGGCGACATATCACATATATCAAATTCATTGTTATTTGAACATATTCTATTATACAAAGCTGTTGTCCTCCAGATTGGTGATTTCATCATTATATTAGTTCTTGATTTTCTGCAGTAATAAAGACCAATGTTTCTACGTACTTTTAATGTGGGGACATGAAAATTCAATAAAGAAACTAAATCAGGACAATCCAAAATATTTTGCGTTACTTTTTGAATGAATAATAAGTCCATCATATGTCGCCTTTGTTCTAGTGTAGGAAGATTAAAGTTAGCAAGTATGGTTTTACAGCTGTCAAATGTAGGATAAATGTGAGTTTCTTTATATGTTAGAAATTTAAAAAATTTTGTTTGTATTCTTTCTAATTGCTTGCGATGTTTTATGTGAGTCGGATTCCAAATAGTAGAGGAATACTCTAACTTTGAGCGAACATATGCATTGTACAACTTCTGTAATGTTGAACAGTTCTTAAATTCTTTTCCCGTTCTAATTATGAATCCTAATAGCTTGAATGCTTCGCTTGTTATATTTACAATATGATTGTCAAACGTTAACTTAGAATCAAACGTAACACCCAGATCTTTAACTGATTCATGCCTATTTACTATATATTTATTAATTTCATAATTAAAGTGACGAGGTGATTTGCTCCTAGTGAATGATAATACTTTGCACTTGCTTTCATTGACCCCAAGTTGATTCGAAGAGCACCAGTTACCAATATGATCTAGACCTTGCTGCAGCTTTATGTTGTCGTCCGCAGAATTGATTTTAGCATATATTTTTAGATCATCGGCATATAGTAATTTTTCATGGTCAGGAATACAGTCAGGTAAATCATTAATAAACAAGAGAAATAATAATGGTCCTAAATTTGAACCCTGAGGGACCCCTGAGGATGCAATATATTCATTAGATTTGTATGCATTAAAAAGAACGGATTGTTTACGATTAGATAGGTATGATGAGAAGAATTTAATCAGGGACGGAGAAAAGTGGAAAAGCTTTAATTTTTCTAGTAATATGTTATGATTAACTTTATCAAAAGCTTTTTCAAAGTCAATATAAATCACATCTACTTGGCTGCCTACATCTAATGAATTCGCTATAAAATCTGTAATAATTGCAAGATTTGTTATTGTGGATCTTTGTGAAATAAAGCCATGTTGTTTAATTGAGATAACCGGTTTGACGTGATTAAGGATTCGTCGATACAAGATATGCTCAAATACTTTGGCAAAAGCAGGTAATATTGCTATGGGTCGAAAGTTGGTAATATCTTGACTATTGTTGGACTTCGGAATTGGACAAATTAAAGCTGTTTTCCATTTGTCTGGAAAAGTGCTTGTTCTTAGTGATAAATTGAATGCAATTAATAGGGGATATTTAAATATATCAGCGCAACCCTTCACAATGTAGGAGGGAAGTCCGTCAGAACCAACTGCCGTTTTGGACTTAAGGTTCTTAATAGCCATTTCTATTTCATTCAAATCTATCTGGCAAATATTTAGTGCTCCTATGCTACCATATATGTTATCTCCCAGATCTATGTTGGGATCAATTATCGTTTCTGAAGAGGAAACATAGACTGATCTAAAATACTTCGCAAAAGTATTGGCTATTTCCTCGTTACTACACAGATTATGACCCTGAAACTTTAATGATTTGGACGGTAGATGTCTTTTCCTATTTTTAATAAAATTCCACAATTCACTTCAATTCTTAGTAATAATATTTTCAGTATTATGTAAGAATGTTTCATAGGCTAATTTGATGTCATTTTTAACTTCTTTTCTCAAACGAGCAAATTCCATGTAATAGGAGGTACTATTGCTAGTTTTTAGTTGAAATTTCCTACGATAACTTGCCTTAGCCTTCAATTTATTAATTATGTCTTTAGTGAACCAGCACGGAAATTTCGAGGCAGAGTTTTTCCTGCGAGGGGCGCAAGTATCGAATATTTCATAGATAATATCATATAGCCTACTCACTAGGTCATTAACATTATTGTATTCCCTTAGGCATTCCCAATCGACACACATTAAACTAGTATACAATTTCATAAAATTCGCTTTTCTAAAATTGTAGCCAAAAATGTTAGAATTATGACCTACTTTTGAACGACTTTCATGATGCACATTTATTACTATAGCGGGATGATGTTGATCTTCTGGCACTAATGGGAGAAATTCCCTGATAATTTCAACAGATTCTAGTGTAGATAAAACTAGATCTAGAGTTCGATTATTATTGTTTTGTATGTGGTTAAAAGATTTCATATCATAAAAAACCATGAAATTATGTAAATTTTGACATTTTACGGTACTATTTTCCAGATTAAATTCATTGTTTTCTATTTCTCTTATGTTAAAATCACCAACCAGGAGAACAGAACAGCCTTGGGGACACTTACTTTCAATACGTTCAAAAAAAATATTATACACATCTATACTTGAATTTGGTTGAAAATAAACTACACATATAAAAATTGTTTTACCCCCAGTCGTGATTTTGACAATAACACAATCAAATTCATCATCATAGCTGTCTATTATACTGAGATTGTATTTCTGCAAAGCTGCCACAAGAACTCCACCCCCCCCCTAGATTTGCCTAGTTTATCAACATTGCGATCCTGACGCGCCACAGTATATCTATTATCAAATAGTTCCGCATCATAATGCTTTTCATTTATCCATGTCTCTGTTATTGTAATAATGTCATAATCATGCGACAGAACATTGCAGAAAAAAATGTTGGCTTTACCACGCAAACTATTTGCATTTTGATAATAGACTCGTAAAGCAGTCCTTGTTCTAGTGTCACCACTGTTTTCACATACCACTTGATTGTACACTTCACTGTTTTGAGAGAAAGAAGACTTACCCACAGCCAATTCATTTTCTTCACTTTCCTTCCTCTGTCAATCCCTATATCTGGCTGGTTGGCTCAAGGTCGCGCGGGTTGGTTTCTTCTGTTGTCTCTTCTCAGCGGGTGGCGGTTCCTTCCACATAGACAAGCCTTTGGGGGAAGCACTTTGATTGTCCACACTCAATGTTGTAACCTCTCTTGTCGCATTTTGGTTCAACTCATGTCCTGTTATTTCATCACTGCGTGTTTGAAGCTCTTCTAGTGTGTATGATTTCCCATTTATACACAGTTTATTGAACTGAAGTCTTGCACGGTCCCCTTGCGAGCGAGCATCCTTCAAATAACGTAGGAGATGTCTTCTCGTTTGCCTGACCGATGCTGAGAAATCTTCTGTAATAATTACAGGAGTTCCTTTTGCTCGATAGGCATTTTTAAGCACCTCACTTTTTTTCTTGTACGACGAGAATTTCACAATGATAGGACTGTTGGGTCCACGTCCAAGACGATGAGCCCTTTCCACTGCTAAGCTATCCAAATCAACTTTTAATTGTTTGGCCACAAATTCCTTTACACGTTCTTCTGATTCTTCCCATGACTCAGTTCGGTTACATGTACCAATATTCCGAAATATAAGATTGTTTCGGCGCGATTGGTTCTCAAGTTTGTCCAAAAGTTCACAATTAAAAGCCAATTGTGATTTCAGTTTCTCGTTTTCCTTTTTCACTGCACTTAATTCTGTCATTACCACTTCAAGTTGCGAACTTAGGTCACTAGTCGTTTTGAAAATACTACCGATTTTTTTTGATCCATTTCCTCAAGTTTTTTGTACAGATCATCTATTGATTTGGGTCCAGGATTCATCTCAATCCCACCTATGTTGTTTAAGTTTGCGGCTCACATAAAATCAAAGACTTCTTCAACTCTAGACTAAATCATAACTAAAGGGAAAGGCCAGGCCGAGCCAGACCAAAAATGTAGGGGGGGGGCGGTAGAAATTACGGAGGCCCGATCGAACCATATGATACGGTGTAGTTCATCTACATATTACAGTTCATTTGCAAACATACCGTGAACATTTTAGGGGTCTGGCCCTCCTAGACCCCCTTGGATAAGTATAAAATAACTAAGAGAAAGTTACGATAGAGCAAAACCCGCGCAACGATCTGACGGACAGCTATGTCTAATAAGTGCAATAAAAAGAGTGGTCTAAAGAACTTTCTTATCACACGACCTGGATCAAGACATACTTTTTTTTTCTGAAGCGGGGGTGTCTTAGAAAATGTTTTGCATTTATCTATTTCAATTGCGTCATAATGCTTTTATGGATAGTAGATTTAGCTGAGACATTATTATTAATTAATATTCTTATGTATAAGTTCATATGTAGAAAGGTGAGAAAACTTGCGATTGTTGGACATCAAAATGCCACTAGACTAAACTTCACATTGTTTCCTTTGTTGTCATCTTGCACGTATACTTTTATCACAAGTCTAAATACCTGCTTACATTTTATGACATAAAATGAGTAAGAAAGTGGTTCAAGCTTTTCTAAGTGTCGGTCCCAGTATTTGTCTGATATGAAAAAGGAAAACAGGAAGAGTTTGGGCATTTGGTATCCAATATAGAGGCGGGATCTCGGTCAAATGAAACGAAAAAGTTGCAGTTAGTATTCTCAGTTTTTTTCTATATTGTAGGATACTTTCTATGGATGAATTGTCAATAAGAGAGAAGATAATCCTTTATCTTGAAGCAAGAATGGATACACACTTAAAAAAGTTCACTGGGAGGACTTAAAACGAGTTCTAAATTATCGTGAGATGAGAGTATTCTTTTCAAATATGAACCAGTAGTCATGTGATAAATGTGAAACAGATTGTGTCAAGTACCATGTTGAGAATGGACAATGCACACACCTAACACTATCTGCCCTTTCTTTGCTTCGTTTTTCCAAGACCCTTCCATTTCAAGAAATAGAGTTAGTCGTGTGTTTGTCTGGCCACCCTGAAAAAAATCTTCACAGCCGGAAGTGGGTGGAGAAACTCAGTTGGAAGGGTCGCGAAGATCGAATTCCGTAGACTTGCAACCTCCTGAGATGCAGATTATAGTCAAGTCTGATTCTAAGACACAAACAAACAAACAGAAAAGTGAGCTAATTAAACATTAACAAGAAATGTGCATGGTCTGAAAACAAGAAATGCACAACAGATTAAGAAATAAATTAAAATATGTTAGTTTATAATTTACGTATGTACTCTTTATCTGAGAGTAAAAATATCACACCGAAATATTGCCCAAATAATGTCTTGCGTTTAAGTATATTTTTTCAACTAAAAAGTCACAAGGTTACTCTTATCAATTAGTTTTCTTTTTAATGGGCCGTGGCAAATTTCAGACACACACACATATATAGGAATTTCTAGACTTATTTTTTGGATTAAAGGACAATTCGAAATCTACAGCGAAACTCTAATTTAACGGAGTAAGGTACATAAGTAGGAGATGAAATGCAAAACTTCCTAATTAATTTCTAGTTGTTTTAATATAAATGAATACAAACGTTGTTGTCTATATGATAGTTATTCATTAAGATAGATTTTCATTGATTTCATTCAGGTGATCGTATATTCATCCGTTGTTTTTTCGTTTTCAAAACTTACGCTTTTACATTTCTACAAAATAAAACTAACAATAAGAACAATACGTGGTCGAGCTACCTACTTATAGAAAAGTAATCCTTTCATTGTCGGATCTGAATTCGAAACCCGGATAATAAAGAGTAAAGACCGGTCGTTGCCAACTCTTAAATAAGGAACAACGATTAAAAGAGATGAAAAAGTCTTACTTTATTCCCCAATATCTATCTTCTACTATTTAAAACAGCGGCGAATGCGGAACATTTTTCGCCGAAATACGAACTGTCCGGACACAAGGGGAACATGCTGTAGCCATAACGTAAAATATTCCTACAATTTACTTCGAAAAGCAGGCAACTTCGAAGACTTATGTTACGTGCAAAAAGGATCATCTCGATTATTTTCGTCTTTAGCTTTTTCATTTCTGCACAAATCGCTCTTCTAGCTTTACAGAATATCTTCCAACTTTCCCATATTCGAACTCACATATAAATATAACCTTTTTAATTTATCATATCCTTTCTTATAACAAACTACAAAAGAGAAATTAGACTCCTGCAAATGAAATAAATTATAATAAATCGACATGCAACAAATAACTTCTAGTGTAGTGTAGTGTAGTGTAGTGTAGGGCAATAGTGTATCATATATATACTGTATACTGTATATACGACATAGATGCTGACCTATGTATATTTGCCTTTTTTTATTATGAGGTACACTAGCAATCAAAATAAAAAATATACATTTTGTTAAGGACCCTCTGAAGTCAAGATTGGCAAAACATTGTGAGTACCCCAGTTAGTCTTCCAATATATTTTTTGAAAATTTCCAAACTTTTTTGACCAATTTTGAACCCCAAAAATTTCCGAAAATATTTTCAGACTTCCCTCTTGTTGAGAACCCCTAACATTTTTTTCCAATCGGTTCAACCGTTCAGGAGAAAAAAGTAATTTCAATTTTCCTTCCCCCTGCTAGCGCCCCTCGAAAAGTGCTTGGGGGGCTGAAACTTTTGGAAATCGAGTTTCCAATAAATGTTAATCGACAAATTTGGTGCAGATATGCTTGGGGGCAGTTTTCACATGCTAATTCCGCTAAGCCCTTTGGATGTGGTATTCGACAGTAGCACCGATTAAATTTGACTGTAAAATATACCCACTTCCCTAGGCTTTAATAAAAGAAAAAACGCACGAACGTGTTTTGTAGAAATACGCTTCTCTCTGTCTTTTTATTCTTCTCATTGACTTGTCAATCTCGGTCTCTCGCGGAAGATCACAGACATCTACTGAGACATATAGAGAACATGTCAAATTTAGACACGGCTATAGTATTAACGATCAGTTACTTCGCCTCACCAACATGATCACTAATCATTATAATTCTTCTAAGTCTTCCTGGTTAGTTTTATTATATCTTGAAAAGGAATTTGATAAAGTATGGCCCATGGGGCTTCTCTATAAACTTCTCTCTTTCCGTCTTCCTGCCACATACCTCCGCTTCATCTACAACTTTCTTACCAACCGCCTGGCTTATGTCTACATCAATTCCAATATATCTTATCCCATATTTCTTCATAGTGGCGTGCCCCAAGGCTCCGCCTTATCACCGCTTTTATATTTGTTCTATGTCACTGGTATGCCGTCATTACCTATAAAAGTCCACACTTCCCAGTATGTCGATGACACGGCTTTCTTGGCATTAGCCACGACCATCTCCAAAATAAACACTACGATGAATGAAGCCATTCGTCGGTTTAGCGACTGGTGTCGGATGTGGCGTTTAACATTAAAGGCTACCAAAACTCAAGCAATAGTATTTATCCCACCAAAATGTCGATAAGGGTTCATCGAAACCCAGCTCGTCTTGCCCTTACAATCAACGATACTGACATACACCATTCGAAAACAGCGACATACTTGGGTATCATATCACATTTGATCACCATCTTACATGGCGTCCGCGCCTCACTACGGTCGTAAACAAACCCAAAAACAGAATGAATTTATTTAAAAGTCTCACTGGTACAACATAGGGTCTCTGTTCCTCTATACTCATCAACACGTATAAGGTCTTCCTTCGTCGCGTTCTTACGTACGGCTTCACCACATGGATATCAACAAGCCCAAAACATTACAAAAAGCTCTTAATAATGGAAAGACATGCTCTCCGCCTAGCATACAGTTTCAAATTACCAAGCCCAACCCGTGAACTATACGACCGCATTACATTTCCGCACCTTCTCTACCACCTCGAAGCCCTCCGACTCAAATATATTAACCAACGCTATAACATTGAACATGGTCTCTTCTTCGAAACAGTTTATAACGACGATCCCTACATACAAAACCACCACCATGCACCTACACCTCTCTCATTGCTTTTCGCACTGTATAAACATACTGTTCCTCCAGATCATTTCGACTATGACCTCATCCGCATGCTCATCACGTCAACCATCCCGGCGCATATATCACCTTTATATCATATACAGTAAATCCGCTTGTTACTAACAGGGTCACCTTACGTATCTCAGAAGAAAACCCGGCATTCACACCCCCTCAGACTCATTTCCATTCGTAATTACTCTTAAACAGCATATTCATTCACATACCCCCGAACTGTCTATCTGCTTATAAAGAAATGCTTATCAATACTAAATGAAGTTAATAAATGTCTCTTTGCTCAGCTAAAAAATTCTTCCTACTACATGATTATATGAAATCTCTTTCCCTAGAAGAGGGTACAGCCCTCGTAATGGATGCTAGCTACTCCGTAGCTAGCTAACAAAAAAAAACTTTGGACAGAATGTTTGGGGTTCGAAACTTTTTTTGTATCTCACAGAATACGGTCTTTTTCATGTCCATACGTGTTTTGTGTCATTTTGCTTAACCCTTAAGTACTATGGACGAAAATAATCACATAACTAATATAGAGCGGTCTGTCAGACAGCATTGTTGTTTCACATTTTCTGAAAAATAGTTTTATTATATATAGATTAAAAATTCTAGTAAAAACATATTTTAGTTGCTTAAAGAAAAATAAAACATAGTAATTTCATTATGTAAAAAAGTTTTATATTGTTAAAACAATGAGAAAGAAAACAGCAAAAAGTTGCAACAATACTTTCACTGTTATTCTAAAATTTTAATTGTTGATATATTCAAATTATTTCTCTTTTTCTATATATTCAAAATAACACTAATCCAAAATATATTTTTCTTATAGATGCACTGAGAATAAAAAATACAGTAAAAACGGAGAAACGAACATGGAATTGTAACTTTTTCAAACTTACAAGAAATAATTGTTATATATTTTTTAGTTAAAAGGTAATGAATAAAAATAATTTTTCGTTCTTATATGATGGCGAACGTAAAGAGTTTACCGATAAAGAAAGCAGTGCACTAACTTTCCTGACTTAATGCACTTTCTTCGGGTAGGAACACATCTGCATCCCACACAGCTGACATGAATATCTTGCTTTCCGCTTAGGACGCAGTAAACAGAAGGCCACGATTTCCTCTTCTCGAACTCCTCACTCCTGCGGGATGCTGGAAAGCTAATTTTCAATCTGCGGTATGCTCTTGATTGAAAAACTCCTTTGTGAAAGATGTCCGATGAACAATCCACGTTCCATGTGATGCTTAACAAGTCCTTCTGCCAACATTTTTATGAAATCAAGTCTTGTCATCACTGCGGACTTAGCGTAGCTAGATAAAAAAAAAAACATACGCACTGACACCATACCCAACATCCAGCACACGCAGCATAAAGAAAATTGAAAATGGCCATCGTCTTTTGCGGCGTCTTGACGTGTAATTTGTACATTTTTAGCCAAGAACATACAATTTGCCTTTAGTCATGTTATAAGATATGATTATTTCAGGTTTTCCAGTCTCTGGCTCATTATTTGAGTGTGGGGCCAGACGAGTCACACGGTAAGACAGAACCCGCTAGTAATTGGCAGATAACGAAATACTGCTAAATCGTAAAATACTCACGTAGCTACTATAATACGTCTGCGAGACCGCGCGACCCCTCCAGCGCCGGGCACAGGGGATCAACTATAACACAAACTTCAAAATATGTAAGTATTTACTAGACAGGAAGGTAGACGAGAAGATCCACTTGTATTGGTAGAGGTGTTAAAATATAAGGATACAAAAAGTCGCAACTGTCTGAGAGACGGTCCATAGTACTTACGGGTTAATACAATTACCGTCATTCAATTGGATATATTTTATTTAAAATCTCATTAAGACTCTACCTAGAAATTGGTATTCAAATGAATGGTATATCTCTTACTTCATACCAGTTATTCATAACATTCTTTCTTCTATAACTATTGCATTTTTCCATATGAATTTATCTTGTGCTATGCGTCGTGTATTATAACTTATATCTGCATTATTTTGAATGTCTTCTAACCCACATATTAGAAGGGAAAAGGCGTAAGTCTCTTATGTTCTATCCATAACATTTAATAAATAAAGATAAAATTTTATCTACATTCCAATATTCATTACTTCAATCTATAAACATTTCTTTTTTTCTTAAAAAAAAAAAAAAAAAAAAAAAAACCGGCGTAATCGCAACAACGTGCTAACCTTCGACTAGGCTAACAGCACTGGCCCAAATCCCGGGGAGATGAGGGAGACTCCGCTCCAAATAATCCGATTTGTAATGTGTGTTTTTTGGGGGGAGAAATGTGATGATTTGCGTCCGACTGCCACAAAGGAAAGATAGATGAAATTGATGCCCCTGCTAATACAGAGCATGTTTACGTCATAAATCATATTCATTTATTGTAATATGAGTCTCATCTCTCCCATCCTTCATCCCCAAAATAAACCTCAAATGTGCCTGAGTACTAAAGATGAAGACAACTCTGCTTGCTTTATCTTATACAGCATTGTTTTTAACTTCAAAAATATTTTGAACGTCTCTCAAAAAATATTATTATTCGAACGGTCTTATCCATTCCCCACCCAATGCTGAATACAGATTTCGCCGCTGCTTAAGGGAACATGTATTTCTATATCTCTAAAATTCGATTCTAGCTGTTTACAATTAATCATATACTGTTTTCCTTAAGGAATTAAATTGAATTTACGAGGGGCATGCTGAAAGTCCTGGACAACATTTTTTTTTCACAACTGTAATCTTTATTTGTAAGTGAAACCAGATATATAATCACATTCTACTGACCTTTCTTTCACTTTTCCACATAGTCTTCATTTACTTGAACACCTTTTTTCCATTGTTCTGCACGTTTGAAAATACCCTTGAAATGGAATTCCGTTCCAGCTGCCCGTAGACACTGACGTACTGTTTACCGAATATCCTCCAGTGTCTGGTATCGATGGTCTTGCATCTGTTCCTTTTCAAAACCGAAAAGATGATGGAGGGTGCCATGTTGGGAGGATGTGGAAGTGTTTCCCACCAAAATCTCCTTATTTGTTCCATAGTGGCATGTGCATTATGTGAACGCGCATTATCCTCTTAATGAGTGTTCTTTCCAGGACGTTTATAACACAAGGCACGACGGAGCTTCAAAAATGTCTGAATGTATCAGGCAGAATTAATGGTTTGTCCAGGTTAGAGAAAGTAAACCAGAATGCAACCCTGTGCGTCTCAGAAGACGCTCCCCATATTTTTTCTACTGATTGCACTGTGTTTGCTTTCTTCTTCGGTGTTGAATTCAAGTAGTGCCATTCCATATTCTGTCGTTTTGCTTTCCTCTCATAATGAATGAACCATCTTTCACCTCCAGTGACAATACTCTTCAAAACGTCATCACCTTCATGTCGAAATCTCTGAAGAAAAGTTTGGAACCCTTTAATAAACTCAGACTTCCGTTTGTGGTTCTCAGTTAATAAACTTGGGACTCAACGGGCAGACACCTTCCGATAATCTAAATTGTGTATCATTTCTTGCACCGTACTATGTCCAACACCAAGTCTTGCAGTGATGTCCCTCACAGTGACACGCCTATCTCCCTAATCAGTTCATCAACTCTTACCTTGTTGAGTTCCGTGGAAGCAGTTAGGAGGCGCCTGCTGCGAGGCTCACCTTCGATACTAATGTTTCCATCCTTTGAAATGTTTCACCCACCTACTACACTGAGAAAAAGAAAAAATGAAATGAAATCTTTGAGTTTTACGCCCCACGGTTATGCCGGTTAGGCTAAAGGAGACGGTGATTATGAGAAATGAATGAAATGGTGGAATGAAGAAAGTGGGAGGAAACGGAAGAACCCCGAGAAAACCCACGCACGCGGTGTTTGTCCACCACAAAGTTCACTTGGCGGGGTCTGGGATCAAACCCGGGACATCAAGCACCAGAGGTGAACGCTCTACCACTGAGCCACCGCGGCCCCGTACTGAGAAAAAGAATTGTAGGTGGCATATTTAAAAACATAGGTTACATGAATAATTCCTGTAGTTTTTGAACTTAACGTACAGCAGACGTATAACTGAAAACGCATGTTTTATAATGCTTTCTGTACAAGTGTTCCATCTATACGTACTTTCTGTATGAAACAATGTAGGCGGTCAGGATCTCACATACAAATGGACGTATATAAGATATAGCTGCCGAAGGTAACGTAAGTATATGCATGTGATATACGGAAAACTGTTAGATGTCAGATAACCCGCAACTGCATGATGTAACATCTAAGGCCAGTGTCTATGTAGCATACGGATTCGTAAGTAAGAGGATTCTGTATATTTGTACCATATACCGCTGTCCAGATAACGGATTATTCTCTGTGTAACACTACTGGCACCCATGCACACATCTTCATAGGCACGCTGAAGTCTTTGGTGAATTCCAGAAGCAGATTGGTCCACTTTAACAAGGAATTCAATCGCAGCAGTGTCGAAATCAAACGTCGCTGGTCGCCATTTTGGAAATCTCACGCGTGGTCACGTGCTAATAACAACCAGCATCAATGTCTGCAAATAAAGAAAGAAAAGTATGTGGATTGAGATTATATATTTGGTCTCGCTTACAAGTAAAGATTACGGTTGTGAAAACATGTTGCTATGACTTTCAGTATGCCCTCCTAAAATAAACATTATTTTCTTTATATCTGAATTGTATAGTACATAATAACACATTCTGTTTTGGAAGGACTCAGGAAAACTTACTGGGAAACTGGTCTCTTTCTCCCCTTACAATCGCCTCGATAAAACTACCAAGATCAAAATAATAAAGAACGTTAAACATTCACCAAAGAAACATGACATTTGATAAAGAAAACAAGAGAAGTGAGCAATAATGACTATGGGGTATCTAATGTAAAAGAAATCTAAATATACCAAGAAGAAACGTGGTATTTTTTTTCACTTTTTGTTTTGAGATCGTAATTAGGGCTCTCGCTATGACGTTCGCTCAGGTCCACTACAATCATTTGTATCTTCTTTTCCCCTTACTGATCCCTCCACAACTATTATAAAGAATCGTAGAAAATAATAGTTTCAGCTGGGACGTACAGGGGAGTTACGAGTGAGCAGAGTGTGTAAATATAAATTGACGAAGTTCCACTTTGTATATTCCGCTTTTATGTTTATCGAAATATAAATTTGAAAGATCGTTGCTTTTACTTTATTTAGATGCAGTGACAAGAGAAATAGACTTACCCTTTAGAAAATCGTCTTTCATTTGACTTTTATTACTTTTTTCCGTGAAAAACTGGCTCTTAGTTGCCATTTAAACAATATCATTAGACAGTGCTGTATCGCAGAATTAACATGGTAGTAAAAAAAGGACAAAAATGCATTGCATTCAGTTATTTTTGGTTGGTTTTGCATTAAGTTACGTTACATACATACGCTATTACAATAGGGACGCATAGTATAAGTAGGAGTAGTAGTAGTAGCAGTAGTAGGAACGGGTTAGTTGGTTGGGTTCTGTTCTCGATATGAAATGGGCAAATTAAAGCTTTCCCCAAGTTTTGTGTATATTTTAAAATCTATGTATCCGTATAGTAAAACAAATGTACCTCTCAGCGAAATAGACCACCCGTCTCCAGATACATTGCCGCTTACAACATGAAAAACAACCAACAAATACAACCACTTTCTTAATTCTTACTATTGCCCTTACCGAACTTCCATTCATTTTCCTCACGAAGTTTAATTAATTCCCCAATTGACCCTGTAAACTTCCTAAAATTGGTCCGGAGATATATTACTTATCCCATATCATTAAATATAAAAGCGTTTCGTGTTCGTGCTAACCTAAGGAAATGAATAGATAAGTGCGGAGAATGAAATGTTCTCTTGTCACAATGTATTGGGTTTGTCACAATACAGATCTAGGGTAAGCTTACGGCCATGAAATGTATTCTTAATGTCACTTGTGCACGGTCTTTTTCCATATAAATGAATATAAGCACCAACTGTTGCTAGATAAATTATTTACGTTTCTGTAGATATTTCAGTAGCTGCCTTGCAATTATTGAACAATGAAAAGCAAGTTCATGCCAAGGGTTTGGAATTTCTAAACCAAAACAGAGGGTTATAAGGAAGAGGATATAGCAAGCTATGGATGCTTTCCACCTCCATCGACCGGAGGACACGTTATTGGATACGTTTGAAAAGCAAGTGTTTTCCTTTCAAGCGCGTTGGCGTATCTAGAAAAATATAGGGTAAAGTTCTTCTTATGTCCGTTTATAATTAACTTCAAAACGAATTAACAGGGAATCTGAGACCACTATTAATTGTCCTGAATCCAAGAAGCGAAAAATGTAAGAGGAGCAGAATTAAACAATCACAAAAATCTTTTCGTAAGACATATGTTGGCTGAAGAACTCAATACCACAATACTGTGGAAATTCAGGATGACAACTGTAGTATTTCTTCAGGACACACACTTACACTTAGCCTCTAAAAGGGTCAAATATAGCAAGTACCTCAATTACATAATTTATTTAATAGGGCAGGGAGTAAAACAATATCACTACAATCCTCACCGTTGTTCTATAACTGAGAATCTGTGTTTCTCACAAGTAAGCTGTTTATTTGTAGAATTAAGTTGTTGGTGTTTAACTTTTTTAATCTGAACTTAATCCAGACACCTGAACGAAATATTTGTTGCTCATGTTATAATAATTGCTACAATAGACTTATACGTATTATATGTTTAGTCTCTGGTTCTTAAACTACGCGACAAACAAAATTTACCATTTTCTTAAATTGATTTTAATAGTTACTCTTGAGAAGCGTTTTTTATTCCATATTTACATGTTTTACAAGATGTCTGCACACTTACACTTACATTTATTACGTCTCCATAGCAACTACTTTAATAATTCACGATCAGAAATAATCTACAGATATTTCTTTGTATCTTTCTTTTCTTTATATTGTGCCGGTGCTGTGTCATCAGTTATGGCTCAGAATATGAAATAAATAAATGCAACAAAATGGGGATGGAACTGATGCACAACACGGTACTTAACTGTAAAATTGTAGTTGAATTTAAATAAAATTCAAATGCTTCTAATGTAGAAAAATGACTAGTTGGGGAAATAGGGTGAGAGAAAGAGAAAGGTTGTAATTAAAGAATAGGAATGAGCACTAGCCTGATATATCCAATGAAGCTGGCGTCGTCCTAGTCATCTGGAACGATGAATGTTGTGGAGAAGTCTGGATTAGCTGGAGACAGTCAACATCTGAATCTTAATCCTGTTGATCTGCAAGGGGCGTCGATAAGCGTCTTACGATAATGTCCTTCTACATCTTCATTCTACTACTCTGGTGACAAACTTAAAGGTGTCTGCGGCGATGAACCGTCAGAATGGTACTCTTTGACTTGTGGAGTCGATGGTCCTCCAATGGTGGGATCCGTTTCTCTCCGATGATCCTACACCTCTCTTGATCGCGTGTCGAATACCCCTTGTTGTTCTGTTCCTCGTGGTTTTGATCAATTCAAGAATGTTGACCTAATCGGGAAGTATCAGGCTGTGCTCGAAGGTATGCGGAAAGGAAAGAAGGAAGCTAGTCGAGTTTATTTAACAAATGTGCATTTACAACAAGTGTCTGAGAATGTACACTTCTAGTCAAAGTTTTCTTTCATAAGTTTTCAAAAGTTCATGCTTCTTTATATCAAATACACAGTCACTTCATTTCCAATAGATATATCCTTCACACCCCCGCCTCGAAATCAAAATACACGAAAATTTTAATTTTCCGTAGTAGAAAAAGAAAGAAAACAAATATTGAAGAAAGTCCCAAAAAAAAAATGTTTGTTAAAGGTAATAGAGTTCTTTGTGTAACATATGTATGTTTTGAATTAATCCTTGACCATAAACTGCAAAATGCTGAGTGTGCGTTCCTGAATCAGTTCATATAGTTCACTGGGTAACCTGAAGATATGATGACAGCGTCTCTGGGAAGATGGAAAGTAAGAAAAAGAAAAATAAACATTAGTGCTTGCATAATATCATTGTGAGTGACATGTGTTTTAAAACGTTAGTGTGGAGTTCCGTTAGTGCTCAGGGAAGGGAAATGAAAGGTAGGAATAATACTAAATTTAATTATCACTAACACAGATTATCAAAACTTAGATACGGATAATTAAAAAAATCATAATCAAATAAATAAATATTTCATAAATATAGTATAATCTAATGTAGACCTCTCTCTATATATATGTATATGTATATGTTCCTCTAATGCAGAAAAAAATAACTTCAATATTTAACGTGACTAATACGCGAGAAGAAAAAAAAACGGTGTAATACTATCTAGCTAACCAAAGATAGTAAAGTTAGACTGCACAAGAAGGGTACTGATTTCAGTTTGAGAAAAATGTGCTTTAAGTTATTTAGGCTTAAAGCGTCCGTAGACTGGAAAAAAATTCCAAGATATGGTTATAGCCCCATATACTGGCTGTAATCAAACTATATGAAATCAGCACGAGAGAACTATTCACCACATATAACCTACAACCCTAACTAACATATAAATTTTTCTTATCTTCATCTTCTTTCTTCTTAAATCTTGTCCTCTTCTGGCATCGAATGCTGAACATCAATCGTGGCATCGAATCCGAGACATCTGAAGGGATGGAGCATGGTTCTTGCAATCTTGTCTTCAATCTTCTTACATCTTCTTAATATATCCATCGAAGTAAGTATCCATACGCGTGTCGTTGATTTTCTTCATTCTTCACATACTCACATTTGAAAAGAAAATAAATAAATAAAATAAGAAAGTTCTGTAGTGATACGCTGTCCAATCAAATGAAATGGTACAATTCTTGAAGATACCAACATGTTCCAAAATTCGAAGTATTCCAAGTTTCAAAGTGTTTTAAATTTTCGAATTGTTCTACCGGTAGATTTGGATGCACAAATCAAAAAAACCAAGATAAACTAACTTCTAAGCGTGGCTAGTGCTAAAAGAGAGTTCATCATCCATCTACAAGGTGTTCCTATGCACAATCCAATCTTCAAGAAAAGTAATCCACATACAAGTTACGTGCGGACAGACGGACTAACACATTCTTCATCAATGGGAAAATATGTAGGGAGTAATCGCTGATAAATGTCCCAATTCTCTCTATCATAAACACAAAATACGACACGGTTTACGTCATCAACATGTTCCTCTAAAAATATTCTTGTTGTAGCCAAGGCTATTTTGGCAGCTTCTAACTTCGGAAACAAATGCTCCAGTCGAAATGTTAGGTAATACAATTGTAGAAAGATCATTTTCCAACATCACTTTAAAACAATTTTTATATGTCTCTCGTAAAATCTTCTTGTCTGAATTCCGTGGTCCACATGTCATAATTACATAATTAGCTGGTAGACGATAACCATTGGCAATTTTCGCTTCTCCTGGCTTCAATGATGATATGGTCAAACATTCTTCTAAAAATTCAGATCCAGCTGCGTCTTGAATGGCTTTATCTGCACCACCTAAAGGAGTTAAGGTTTCATTCGTCGGATTTACTAAGGCATCTGCTTTTATGTCCACTATGTTACCTTTATAAATACTAATCTTCTGATTGATGGCAGTATTACAAGCAAATTTCGGTTTTTCTTCTGTAGAATTCTTCCCTATAGTTGCCCAAGTCGGTAGATTTTCGGCAATTACAACATCCTTAATATGAAGCGAAGGGATGCAAACTTCTTCTTCCAAACATTGTTTCCTGGGGTTGAAAATCTCTTCAGTTGGTGGTCCTTGATGGTCTTATACTTAACAAAATATGAATTTGGATTTTCCACACGTTCAATTATGCCTGGACCAATAAACTTTCCGCTAAATGCTTTGGCGTGACCTTTCTTTCTTGTGGTGTCTAATATCCAAACTTGTTCTCCTTCTTTAAAAACAGGTTTCGTATGTCTCTTGTCAAAAAATTTTGTCGCCGTTTTATGACGTTTGTAAAGGTTTTCTTGCGCTTTGTCTCTAATCTCTTGTAATTGCTGTAAACGAATGGCATTTTCTTCGTATTGACACGGGGTATTTAATATTGGGGTATTTAATATTGCCTGATGAAGTAACCTAGGTTTGAAGCCAAAAAGACATTCAAATGGTGAAATTTGAGACGATAAGTTCTTGGTGACGTTAAGCGAAAAAACTATGGGTTGTAATAAGTCAATCCATTCTCCTAAATCTTTGTCACATAAAGCTGATTTCAATCGTTGTTCTATGTTCCTAATACTGACTTCACAAACACCATTACTATAATGCCCATGTAGATTTACAAAACGCATGTTAGCACCTATCATAGCACATAATTCTTTAAATAGTCCACTAGTGAAAGCACTGCCTTTGTCTAAGACAATTTCATAGAAAATTCCAAACTTTAAAATTACTTTATGATAAAGAAATGAAGCCAAAGTACTTGCTGTAACATCAGGAAGGGAATCTGCAATTATGTATCTAGTACAACTGTCTACTACAACTATCATATATTTGTGATTTAACATATTATTGGGGGAATAATTCCCAGCTACATCTATGTGGATGCGATAGAAGGGGGGAACGGAGGGATAAGTAAGCAATGTACCATACGGAGAACCAATTTTCGATTTCGATACTTGACAAATCGTACATTCTTTACACTTCTGATATATATATTTCTTCATGTTGGGAAAATACACTGTTTTTACTAACATATCATAGGTTTTAGAATAACCAGAATGAGATGATCCCAATGCTGACGTGTGACAAGCATTAAAAACTTTAAAACGCAAAGAAGTAGGAACTGCAACCAAAAATTTTATACCTTGAGAAGTTTTCTGCTTTCTATACAAAATTCCATCTTTAATAGTAAAATATAATGCTTGGCGTTCTATTTTAGGATTTCTATTTTCTTTCTGTTCCAACCAAGAAAAAATATCTTTAAAAAACGGATCTTTACGCTGTTCTGTTGCCAGATTTGGCTCATTCAAAATTGAAAATGAATTTGTGGTCTGAGTAAACAAAATTTTCGGATCTTCTTGATTCTTTTTCTCGTCTTCCAAATCTCTAGGGGGGTTAGAAAAACGTGAAATGGCG
The DNA here is from genome assembly GCF_964235325.1 of Thermobia domestica. NCBI lineage: Eukaryota > Metazoa > Arthropoda > Insecta > Zygentoma > Lepismatidae > Thermobia > Thermobia domestica. The sequence goes on along the minus strand of NC_137458.1, from coordinate 262,316,453 downwards.
TCTGCCTCTATGTTACTGGAGCCACTGATATGTGAAATAGTGAAATTATACGATTCGATTTCACTCAACCATCTAGAAATCTTACTTACATTCTTTGTTTGCTTCAAATAAATTAAACTATGACAATCTGTCTTCAAATAAAAATGACGTCCCAAAAGAAAATACCTAAATGAACGTAATGAGTACAATAATGCTAATAATTCAAGCTGATAAGGGTGTAATTTTCTCTCGCTAGGAGACGTTGCACGACTACAATAACTAATGGCAACTAGATTTGTGTCGTCAGGTGAATTTTGAGGTTGTTTGATTAGTCCAGAAAGAGCGACTTTGCTGGCATCAAAATAGAGATACAGAGGATAATCAGGCTTGTACATCATGAGACAAGGTGCTGAAATGATGGCTTGTTTGATATTATTGAATGCTGTCTCTTGTGGTTCCTTCCAACGAAAAGGAGCGTCTTTTTTCAACAAAGAAAGTAACGCTTCTGCTAATTGACTAAAATTAGGTAAATACGAACGAACAAAAGAAGCCAATCCTAAAAAACTTTTGACCTGTTTCTTTGTTTTGGGATGTTGATAGTTGGAAATTGAGTTAATTATTCGTTTCGAAATAGACAAACCATCTTTACTAATAGTGTGACCTAAAACATCTAATGAAAAATATCCCAATTTTGTTTTTTCTGGGGAAAGCTTTAAACCAATTTCTTTTATTCTTTGAAGCAACATACGAGTTAACTGCAAAATTTCATCAAAACTATCACTAGACCAAAAATAATCGTCAACATAGGCAAATATTTTATCTTGTGGAAGACCTTCCAAGGTGAGTTTCACTAATCTGTTCATACCACTAGTAGATGTCTTGACACCCTGAGGCAAAAAATTAAAATGGTACGATCCCACGCCCGAAATCGAAAAAGCTGTAATAGGTTTTGATTCTTCAGTGAGCGGAATATTAAAGAAAGCTCCGAAAACGTCACTAGAACATAGATATTTGCGTCCTGCCAAATTAGTCAAAATATCCTGGATAGGAGGAACCGGATAGCTGTCAGGAACCATTTTCCGGTTAATATAACGGGCATCCTGTATAAATCTATACTGTCCATTCTTCTTTTTAACAAGCATTACTGGAGAATTGTACGGACTAATACTAGGTTCAATGATCTTACTTTTCAATAAAATATCTACTTGTTTTTTGATCTCATCCCGTAGATGAAATGGTATCGAAAATTGGGGTCGATTTACTGGGATATTGTCTACTAATTCAATTTTATGCTTATATCCTTTAGCACAACCATAGTCAAATTCATTCCAAGAAAAACTAGAATAAAATTCTTCTACTAAATCATATAATTGCTGTTGTTGATGTGGCAACAATTCAGGGTTAACATTTACTCTATATTTATCATAACCTTCAGGAAAAGATTTCGTATCTACTGCATTAACTTGATGAACCTTATTGTTAGTGCTATTTTGTTTCTTGAAGCTGGTATCACTGATAACATTTTCAGCAGAACCCAAAACAACATCTTTTTTCAAGTAAAGTTTACTTTTGGTAGGATTAATCACAGATATTACCGGATGAATTTCGTGTACGACTGATTTACGCACAAAAATTTCTGCCTGTGTATCTATTAACTCATTGGGAACTAATAAATTGCGATTTCCTGCAAGATCATTTACTTTTTTTAATGTAACTTGAACACTTGAATTTGGAGGCAAAACAACAGAGCGAGCCACTAAAAATTGAGGTTTATATAATTTCGCTATATGGTTAGAAATTTCATCAAAAGATACGTATGGCGGCAATACAATTCTTGGAGGAATACCAAACTTAACAAAACTAAAAGAATTCTTATTGTGATCAACCATTGCAAGATGACTTTTCAAAAAATCTTGGCCAATTATGCTATTATACGGAAAATTATTATACACTCGAAAAGGATGCGTAAAATACTGTCCTCCTAATTTAAATTTTACTAAAGCGATTTGATCACTTCCTTGAGAATTTCCAGTGATACCACGAATAAAAGTCGTTCCTTTAAGTATTTTATGCTTATTTCTTAAGCTATTACCAGAAATTATGCTAACAGTGCTGCCTGAATCCAATAGAAATAAATGCGGCTTATTATCAATATATGCTTTAACATGAGGCAAATCAGCTTCATATTGAATAGGCACATAATATCGCTTACTGTTTCTAACATTATTACACATATTATTGTCTACTTTATTCCTATTATTCGATTTAACATTCTCATTTACATTGCCTGCATTGACGGAAGCAAAACGCTGTGAGTAAAAGAAATATGCGTTGGATGGATTTCTTCGCTCCAAACGCGAACGCTCATAAGATTGTATACACACAGATTTTCCTTTGTGTGCGTGAGAAACTTTTGCGAGCGCAGTTCGTTGCACGAGATCTTGTAACTGGACTTTGATACCGTCCAACTGAGCTATCAATGTATTTTTTTCTTCAGGCTGACTTACAATTTCATTTTCGTTCTGAATATTAACATCTGAAGTATTTTCTTTTTGCTGTATAGCATTCTTACTAACAGGATGTATATTGTATTCGTTTGTTATTGCCAAGGACTTCGATTGCTGACTACGCATGCTGACAAGAACATTCATTCTTTCCTCTAGACCTAAGGACTTTGCTAACTCAATAATAGTCTTATACGATTTTCTTACAACTACAGAATAAAATGAAGGCAATAACCCATCGATTATCAAGTTAATTTGTTCCGTCACTGGCATCTTCGGATCGTACTCAAGTATTAATTTCCACTTATGAAAAATGTAATCTAGGACAGATTCAGAATCTAACTGCTCCCTATTTCTCATTTCTTGCTCTAAAACTTGCGAAACTATATTGTCTTCATAAGCCTCTATTAATTTCTTCTTAATCTGTGCATACATGAGATTATCATATTCTGCGGTTGATTGTAAAGCTAGCAGATAAGCACGAGCCCCGTTTTCTAAGCAATACGGCAACAAATGACGTTTCTGTACATCACGTAGGTTATGAAGGACAGAAAAATCCTCAAAATGACTAAAAAATGACTGAACTGACTCGTTCAATTTGCCGGAAAATTTGGGGGGTTCTACTAAACGATCTAAAGCAGAAGATATAGCACTAGTATTCTCCATTATATCTATTTTCAAAATCACACTTATAATAAATATCTTACACTACTATGTATATATATCCAACACCAAAATGTAAATAACACTTCCTATATACTAACACAAAGAAAAAAATATAATAACTTGGCAAAATTTTTTCTTCTCACCCACTTAATCATTCGATTAAAATACAACAAAAACAAAAAAATTACTCTAACAGAGCAAATGAATAAAGTAGCGAGGGTGGGCGGGTGGGTTAAAAGTAACTCTACTCAATTTCTCTCGACAAACTATAAATTACACAGTACAAATTACTCAAAATTTGGGATCTTAAAGAATCTACCGAATATTTAGAATCGTAATTTATCGAAATTTTAGGATCGTAACAAAGGCGTAAGCCTCACAGCATCTCCATCATGTGCCGGTGCTGTGTCATCAGTTATGGCTCAGAATATGAAATAAATAAATGCAACAAAATGGGGATGGAACTGATGCACAACACGGTACTTAACTGTAAAATTGTGGTTGAATTTAAATAAAATTCAAATGCTTCTAATTTAGAAAAATGACTAGTTGGGGAAATAGGGTGAGAGAAAGAGAAAGGTTGTAATTAAAGAATAGGAATGAGCACTAGCCTGATATATCCAATGAAGCTGGCGTCGTCCTAGTCATCTGGAACGATGAATGTTGTGGAGAAGTCTGGATTAGCTGGAGACAGTCAACATCTGAATCTTAATCCTGTTGATCTGCAAGGGGCGTCGATAAGCGTCTTACGATAATGTCCTTCTACATCTTCATTCTACTACTCTGGTGACAAACTTAAAGGTGTCTGCGGCGATGAACCGTCAGAATGGTACTCTGACTTGTGGAGTCGATGGTCCTCCAATGGTGGGATCCGTTTCTCTCCGATGATCCTACACCTCTCTTGATCGCGTGTCGAATACCCCTTGTTGTTCTGTTCCTCGTGGTTTTGATCAATTCAAGAATGATGACCTAATCGGGAAGTATCAGGCTGTGCTCGAAGGTATGCGGAAAGGAAAGAAGGAAGCTAGTCGAGTTTATTTAACAAATGTGCATTTACAACAAGTGTCTGAGAATGTACACTTCTAGTCAAAGTTTTCTTTCATAAGTTTTCAAAAGTTCATGCTTCTTTATATCAAATACACAGTCACTTCATTTCCAATAGATATATCCTTCACATGTCCTTCTGCCAACATTTTTATGAAATCAAGTCTTGTCATCACTGCGGACTTAGCGTAGCTAGATAAAAAAAAACATACGCACTGACACCATACCCAACATCCAGCACACGCAGCATAAAGAAAATTGAAAATGGCCATCGTCTTTTGCGGCGTCTTGACGTGTAATTTGTACATTTTCAGCCAAGAACATACAATTTGCCTTTAGTCATGTTATAAGATATGATTATTTCAGGTTTTCCAGTCTCTGGCTCATTATTTGAGTGTGGGGCCAGACGAGTCACACGGTAAGACAGAACCCGCTAGTAATTGGCAGATAACGAAATACTGCTAAATCGTAAAATACTCACGTAACTACTATAATACGTCCGTGAGACCGCGCGACCCCTCCAGCGCCGGGCACAGGGGATCAACTATAACACAAACTTCAAAATATGTAGGTATTTACTAGACAGGAAGGTAGACGAGAAGATCCACTTGTATTGGTAGAGGTGTTAAAATATAAGGATACAAAAAGTCGCAACTGTCTGAGAGACGGTCCATAGTACTTACGGGTTAATACAATTACCGTCATTCAATTGGATATATTTTATTTAAAATCTCATTAAGACGCTACCTAGAAATTGGTATTCAAATGAATGGTATATCTCTTACTTCATACCAGTTATTCATAACATTCTTTCTTCTATAACTATTGCATTTTTCCATATGAATTTATCTTGTGCTATGCGTCGTGTATTATAACTTATATCTGCATTATTTTGAATGTCTTCTAACCCACATATTAGAAGGGAAAAGGCGTAAGTCTCTTATGTTCTATCCATAACATTTAATAAATAAAGATAAAATTTTATCTACATTCCAATATTCATTACTTCAATCTATAAACATTTCTTTTTTTCTAAAAAAAAAAAAAAACCGGCGTAATCGCAACAACGTGCTAACCTTCGACTAGCCTAACAGCACTGGCCCAAATCCCGGGGAGATGAGGGAGACTCCGCTCCCAATAATCCGATTTGTAATGTGTGTTTTTTTGGTGGGAGAAATGTGATGATTTGCGTCCGACTGCCACAAAGGAAAGATAGATGAAATTGATGCCCCTGCTAATACAGAGCATGTTTACGTCATAAATCATATTCATTTATTGTAATATGAGTCTCATCTCTCCCATCCTTCATCCCCAAAATAAACCTCAAATGTGCCTGAGTACTAAAGATGAAGACAACTCTGCTTGCTTTATCTTATACAGCATTGTTTTTAACTTCAAAAATATTTTGAACGTCTCTCAAAAAATATTATTATTCGAACGGTCTTATCCATTCCCCACCCAATGCTGAATACAGATTTCGCCGCTGCTTAAGGGAACATGTATTTCTATATCTCTAAAATTCGATTCTAGCTGTTTACAATTAATCATATACTGTTTTCCTTAAGGAATTAAATTGAATTTACGAGGGGCATGCTGAAAGTCCTGGACAACATTTTTTTTCACAACTGTAATCTTTATTTGTAAGTGAAACCAGATATATAATCACATTCTACTGACCTTTCTTTCACTTTTCCACATAGTCTTCATTTACTTGAACACCTTTTTTCCATTGTTCTGCACGTTTGAAAATACCCTTGAAATGGAATTCCGTTCCAGCTGCCCGTAGACACTGACGTACTGTTTACCGAATATCCTCCAGTGTCTGGTATCGATGGTCTTGCATCTGTTCCTTTTCAAAACCGAAAAGATGATGGAGGGTGCCATGTTGGGAGGATGTGGAAGTGTTTCCCACCAAAATCTCCTTATTTGTTCCATAGTGGCATGTGCATTATGTGAACGCGCATTATCCTCTTAATGAGTGTTCTTTCCAGGACGTTTATAACACAAGGCACGACGGAGCTTCAAAAATGTCTGAATGTATCAGGCAGAATTAATGGTTTGTCCAGGTTAGAGAAAGTAAACCAGAATGCAACCCTGTGCGTCTCAGAAGACGCTCCCCATATTTTTTCTACTGATTGCACTGTGTTTGCTTTCTTCTTCGGTGTTGAATTCAAGTAGTGCCATTCCATATTCTGTCGTTTTGCTTTCCTTTCATAATGAATGAACCATCTTTCACCTCCAGTGACAATACTCTTCAAAACGTCATCACCTTCATGTCGAAATCTCTGAAGAAAAGTTTGGAACCCTTTAATAAACTCAGACTTCCGTTTGTGGTTCTCAGTTAATAAACTTGGGACTCAACGGGCAGACACCTTCCGATAATCTAAATTGTGTATCATTTCTTGCACCGTACTATGTCCAACACCAAGTCTTGCAGTGATGTCCCTCACAGTGACACGCCTATCTCCCTAATCAGTTCATCAACTCTTACCTTGTTGAGTTCCGTGGAAGCAGTTAGGAGGCGCCTGCTGCGAGGCTCACCTTCGATACTAATGTTTCCATCGTTTAAAATGTTTCACCCACCTACTACACTGAGAAAAAGAAAAAATGAAATGAAATCTTTGAGTTTTACGCCCCACGGTTATGCCGGTTAGGCTAAAGGAGACGGTGATTATGAGAAATGAATGAAATGGTGGAATGAAGAAAGTGGGAGGAAACGGAAGAACCCCGAGAAAACCCACGCACGCGGTGTTTGTCCACCACAAAGTTCACTTGGCGGGGTCTGGGATCAAACCCGGGACATCAAGCACCAGAGGTGAACGCTCTACCACTGAGCCACCGCGGCCCCGTACTGAGAAAAAGAATTGTAGGTGGCATATTTAAAAACATAGGTTACATGAATAATTCCTGTAGTTTTTGAACTTAACGTACAGCAGACGTATAACTGAAAACGCATGTTTTATAATGCTTTCTGTACAAGTGTTCCATCTATACGTACTTTCTGTATGAAACAATGTAGGCGGTCAGGATCTCACATACAAATGGACGTATATAAGATATAGCTGCCGAAGGTAACGTAAGTATATGCATGTGATATACGGAAAACTGTTAGATGTCAGATAACCCGCAACTGCATGATGTAACATCTAAGGCCAGTGTCTATGTAGCATACGGATTCGTAAGTAAGAGGATTCTGTATATTTGTACCATATACCGCTGTCCAGATAACGGATTATTCTCTGTGTAACACTACTGGCACCCATGCACACATCTTCATAGGCACGCTGAAGTCTTTGGTGAATTCCAGAAGCAGATTGGTCCACTTTAACAAGGAATTCAATCGCAGCAGTGTCGAAATCAAACGTCGCTGGTCGCCATTTTGGAAATCTCACGCGTGGTCACGTGCTAATAACAACCAGCATCAATGTCTGCAAATAAAGAAAGAAAAGTATGTGGATTGAGATTATATATTTGGTCTCGCTTACAAGTAAAGATTACGGTTGTGAAAACATGTTGCTATGACTTTCAGTATGCCCTCCTAAAATAAACATTATTTTCTTTATATCTGAATTGTATAGTACATAATAACACATTCTGTTTTGGAAGGACTCAGGAAAACTTACTGGGAAACTGGTCTCTTTCTCCCCTTACAATCGCCTCGATACAACTACCAAGATCAAAATAATAAAGAACGATAAACATTCGCCAAAGAAACATGACATTTGATAAAGAAAACAAGAGAAGTGAGCAATAATGACTATGGGGTATCTAATGTAAAAGAAATCTAAATATACCAAGAAGAAACGTGGTATTTTTTTTTTCACTTTTTGTTTTGAGATCGTAATTAGGGCTCTCGCTATGACGTTCGCTCAGGTCCACTACAATCATTTGTATCTTCTTTTCCCCTTACTGATCCCTCCACAACTATTATAAACAATCGTAGAAAATAATAGTTTCAGCTGGGACGTACAGGGGAGTTACGAGTGAGCAGAGTGTGTAAATATAAATTGACGAAGTTCCACTTTGTATATTCCGCTTTTATGTTTATCGAAATATAAATTTGAAAGATCGTTGCTTTTACTTTATTTAGATGCAGTGACAAGAGAAATAGACTTACCCTTTAGAAAATCGTCTTTCATTTGACTTTTATTACTTTTTTCCGTGAAAAACTGGCTCTTAGTTGCCATTTAGACAATATCATTAGACAGTGCTGTATCGCAGAATTAACATGGTAGTAAAAAAAAGGACAAAAATGCATTGCATTCAGTTATTTTTGGTTGGTTTTGCATTAAGTTACGTTACATACATACGCTATTACAATAGGGACGCATAGTATAAGTAGGAGTAGTAGTAGTAGCAGTAGTAGGAACGGGTTAGTTGGTTGGGTTCTGTTCTCGATATGAAATGGGCAAATTAAAGACTTCCCCAAGTTTTTGTGTATATTTTAAAATCTATGTATCCGTATAGTAAAACAAATGTACCTCTCAGCGAAATAGACCACCCGTCTCCAGATACATTGCCGCTTACAACATGAAAAACAACCAACAAATACAACCACTTTCTTAATTCTTACTATTGCCCTTACCGAACTTCCATTCATTTTCCTCACGAAGTTTAATTAATTCCCCAATTGACCCTGTAAACTTCCTAAAATTGGTCCGGAGATATATTACTTATCCCATATCATTAAATATAAAAGCGTTTCGTGTTCGTGCTAACCTAAGGAAATGAATAGATAAGTGCGGAGAATGAAATGTTCTCTTGTCACAATGTATTGGGTTTGTCACAATACAGATCTAGGGTAAGCTTACGGCCATGAAATGTATTCTTAATGTCACTTGTGCACGGTCTTTTTCCATATAAATGAATATAAGCACCAACTGTTGCTAGATAAATTATTTACGTTTCTGTAGATATTTCAGTAGCTGCCTTGCAATTATCGAACAATGAAAAGCAAGTTCATGCCAAGGGTTTGGAATTTCTAAACCAAAACAGAGGGTTATAAGGAAGAGGATATAGCAAGCTATGGATGCTTTCCACCTCCATCGACCGGAGGACACGTTATTGGATACGTTTGAAAAGCAAGTGTTTTCCTTTCAAGCGCGTTGGCGTATCTAGAAAAATATAGGGTAAAGTTCTTCTTATGTCCGTTTATAATTAACTTCAAAACGAATTAACAGGGAATCTGAGACCACTATTAATTGTCCTGAATCCAAGAAGCGAAAAATGTAAGAGGAGCAGAATTAAACAATCACAAAAATCTTTTCGTAAGACATATGTTGGCTGAAGAACTCAATACCACAATACTGTGGAAATTCAGGATGACAACTGTAGTATTTCTTCAGGACACACACTTACACTTAGCCTCTAAAAGGGTCAAATATAGCAAGTACCTCAATTACATAATTTATTTAATAGGGCAGGGAGTAAAACAATATCACTACAATCCTCACCGTTGTTCTATAACTGAGAATCTGTGTTTTTCACAAGTAAGCTGTTTATTTGTAGAATTAAGTTGTTGATGTTTAACTTTTTTAATCTGAACTTAATCCAGACACCTGAACGAAATATTTGTTGCTCATGTTATAATAATTGCTACAATAGACTTATACGTATTATATGTTTAGTCTCTGGTTCTTAAACTACGCGACAAACAAAATTTACCATTTTCTTAAATTGATTTTAATAGTTACTCTTGAGAAGCGTTTTTTATTCCATATTTACATGTTTTACAAGATGTCTGCACACTTACACTTACATTTATTACGTCTCCATAGCAACTACTTTAATAATTCACGATCAGAAATAATCTACAGATATTTCTTTGTATCTTTCTTTTCTTTATATGAAACTGTTCATTTCTTTATATGAAACTAATTCACCTCTGATCCTTTTGTTATAAGATGGCACAGGTTATTTATACAACATACAGGCTATTTATACAACATACAACGTTATCGTTGTACAATGTCGTCCGGACATGAATTCCGCAGTAGCTTGCTATGAAGGAAAGTACCCTGGGTTGATGTTTATAAAATGCTTACTTTTTGAATAGCCCTTGTATATATACTTAATATCATTTTAGTCTTATATATATATATATATAACATATCATAGCATTATATTCTCTTATATTTAAAATTTTCAATATAATAAAAACGTCGATTTACAACTAACGTGGATGGGCCTATTCAAAATTTCAACTTAGCTGATAGTTTCCTTTAAGGGTAGCAATTGACTTTTCCTTCATGCATAAACATCATTAATATACATACAAAGATCTTTATAATAGTAAGTACAAATGGGATCAGAAAGCAACAAATAATAACCCACAGATACATTGGTGCTTAGGATTCAAGCTCTGGAAAATCAAGAAATTTGATGTTCATTATTCACAAGTTTTCTATATAATAAATAGCATCTATTTTATACATCTGTCATAACCTATATATGTTTACAGGTAGTTTCATAGCATGATATACAAATGTGATTAATATTATATTTTGCAATTAGGAGAGAACTTACAAAATACATGAAAAACAAACATCAAATAAAATACATAATTCTAAGATATATCAATTGGAAACTCAACGATAAAATGACATGAAGTTAAATACAATGAACTGAGTTACATATCCAAAAAAAAATATTTCATTCTTCTCCTTTTAAAGAAGAAATTTTCTCTATCAACTGGTCTTTATATTAGCTTGTGTCATGACCTCAGAAGGAACTAAAGTTCTGACTAAGTCCAACCAGCGTTTTCTAGTACTTTCAGTAGGCTATCATAACTTAATTTCATCAATATTCCGTAATGCTTAAGTTTTTCCCGTCTTTATATCCACAAGTTCAAATACCTTAGGACTGAGTTGTTCAGTGCATAAATAAGGTCCGGCATACAAATCACAAAATTTCTACATCCTTTTTTATGTAGCGTCACTCTGAGGTTGTAATCGCACAAATACCAAATCTTTAGGCTGAATTTTAACTTTTCCCAATTGTTGCTCTTCGATTTTCAAATTTCGAGATTTGAATTTCTGTATTCTCGGTAACTGGATCATGCTTACCAGGTGGGAATAATCTATTTCACTGTTATTGTCGAGTAGAATTCCAAAATGTGGTTCAATTGGTGCTACATAATCTGTTCCATTGTGAATATTGGCAGGCGCCACTCCAAGGGTATCAGACACCGAATAATTTAGAAAATACGTGATTTCAGTCACATATTTGATCCAGTTCTTATGATTATTACAACAATGTCGAAATAACATTCCTAGATGATAAATATTCTCAACAACAGAACTACTGGGGTGATACGGCGTCAAAAAATGCACTTTGATACCTGTATTATTCATACCACGTAAGAACTCAAGACTCCTAAATTGCCCACCATTATCAAATAATACATGTTCAAAGGGCAGCAATGCGGAATGTATACATTTAAAATGCAATTAGCTGTCGCTCATGCAGTTGCTCTTCGCAAAGGATATGCTACTATGTATCTGGTGAAAATATACATTACAGTAAGCAGAAAAGTTTCGGCAGTGGAAGCTCTTGGAAGTGGAAGCTCTTCCGTACACATCTATGGAAATAAATTAATGTGGTCGTTCAGGTATTATGGACAACATAGGTTTATATATAGAACGATAGTTGTGCTTGATCCTCATACACTCCTCACAATCATTAATATAATTTTTAATCTGAGATCTGAACGATTTCCAATAGAAAGATTTATTTATAGAGAATATACTTTTAGATAACCAAAATGTCCAAAGTCATCGTGATAAGCTTTAAATATGTGTGGTACCAATTCAGGTAGAACACAAATTTTGGTCCGATGTTTATATTTAAAATCCTTAATTACCAAAACATTGTTCGACATTTGATACAGGGTGTTCCAAGAACGAGGACAATCACATTTATCCAGACATGAGATCAAATGTTGAATGATCTTACCTATGGTTTATATTCTCTTTGAGATTTTTGCAATTCGTCGACAGAAATATTGGAAATTTCTTCCTGTAAAATTTTGAAGGCATTTATTGATAACACATGATGGTTCTCACTAGGGAATAATCGGGATAGTGTATCCACGGGCACGTTATCTATTCCATTTATATGTTTAACTTCGAAATCAAATAATTGTAGTTCTAATGACCATCTTAACAAACGGCTATTATATCCCTGTATTTTCTTCAAATGGCATAATGAGCTATGGTCAGTAATAGCAGTAAAATGGCATCCGCTTAAGTAAGGAGAAAATTTTTGTAATGAAAACCGCACTGCCAATAATTCGATTTCCGTGATGGTATAACCCATTTCGGCATTTTTCAAAGTTCGACTCACACAATATATCACTGATGGTTCATCAGTATTAATCCTAGGTTGCCAAAGTATACCAGAAATGCCTGTAAGCACCCCATCGCACTGAACAAAAAAAGGATGACTGTAATCAGGATGGTTTAAACGGATGTTTTTCATTATACAGGTTTTTAAACGTTGAAAGCTTTGTTCTTGTGCCTCTCTCCATCGCCATGGTACTCCTTTCTTTGTAATAGAAAACAAAGGTTCGGCAATTTCAGCAAACTTAGGAATGGATCTCCTAAACCAATTAAAAAAGACCTAATACCTGCCGAGTTTCTTTTAAATTTTTGGGGATTGGTAGATCTCTAATCGCTTATGCTTTGGAGTCGCTATAGCACAACCCATTGGTGTCAATTCTGTAACCCAAAAATTCTATAGACTTCTGAAAGAATTTAGACTTTTCGATGTTTACTGTTAAGCCAAAATTTCCTAATCGTTCGGGAACTAAATCCAGATTTTTCAAATAATCTTTCCGGGTTTTACCCATAATCAAAATATCATCTGCGTAATATACTACATTACTGCGTAGGTCTTGTTTAGTTCTTTATTCAGACAAGATGCTAATGCTGCACTGCCATTAATCAGTCCAAATACTACACGATTGTATTCGTACAGCTGACTCTCAAACAAATAGGCAGTATATGGTTTTGAATCTTCATCTAATAAAACTTGATTATACGCCATGACTAAGTCCAGGTTTCCATATATGGTGTTACCTTGCAATGTGCCAAGGACCTCATCTACAGGGGGATATCTCACTTGTTGTAGCTTAATGTGTGATTTTAGCTTTCTGAGGTCCATTACGATTCTCAGATGCTTTCCATCCCTTTTGGGCACTACATATAACGGATTGAGATGAATACTCTGGGAAGCTCGTATTATTCCTTGAGCTAACATTTCAGCTATTTGCTTACTCACATTTTCTCCAAAACGGTATGGAATAACATACGGTTTTTTTACAATAAGATCCTTGGTATCCACTTCGATATTATATACGAAATCTTTACAACCGCCTGGTTTACGTGAAAATACTCTTTTATGTTTGTAGATTATGTCTCTAAATGATGAAGCAATTTTCTCATCAACAAGGCTTAATGAATTTAAACTTTCGTCTACACACTTATAAGAGAAATCATCATCTTCCATCATTGACGGTTCTTTTACCATATTAGTAGCACTCTTTTCTTCCAGCTCGTTATATTTAACACTTAAAACATTATTTCCAAACTGCTGACACTGGGATGCAATACTATCCTGAGCAGGAATTAATTTTTGAATTATTGCATCATCTAATGTTCTTATAGTAAAAGTTTTATTTTCGAAATCCAGTACGGTACGCAGCTGCGTTAAGAAATCTAACCCAATTAATATATTTTCATTCAGTTCGTTAATAACCAATATAGGAATCGTGATTTTAAAATTTTGTATGCCTATTTCTGTTTGAGTTCTATCTAACACTCTTTTCTTGTGTTTACCGGTATAATCAATCAATTACAAATTATCTATTTTCTGTAGTCTTGGGTTCGAGTAGTTTTTAGTGATTTCACGGCAAAAAGTATATGATAAAAGCGACACGGTAGCTCCTGTATCAATTAAAGCATGAATAGGAATTTCATTAACTGTTATATTAATTCTCGCCGTCCAGAAGTTTTTTAGAAAGACAAAATCTTTGTCAGTGGTACCTAGATTTACTTCCGTATCATTGTCAAATCTCCAAAAACAGTTGGCAACTTGTATATATCGATAAACGACATTTGTATCTAAAAGTTTTAAATTAGTTTCACAATCAGAAAATTGATTTGTATGCAATGCTGACATGGCTTCAACCCCTCCCACATCACCACACTCTAGTTTAGATTACGTTGACTTATAACTTCATTTAAGTTACATTGTATCACACAATCTATAGTACTTCCTTGGCGATTACGCACTGTTACGGTATTCGGATTCCTACGAATGTGATTACTGCCATCTGCAAATTGATTTTGTGAGAATCGGCGATCACTCCTACTGAAATTCCTGTTGCTATTTCTAAAATTCCTAGTTCCATTTTTGCGATTAAGTCGCGTCTGATTGCCGGTACCATTATAGCCTTTTGTTCTATCATTAAAGCTAGGCACATTAGAATTATTTTCAGGTTGTACATTTATATTACGAACAGATTCATATTGTGTCTGATTACGTCCAGAATTACCCTGACCTCTATCCTGTATTATATTGTTATTCTGTATTGCTGACCGACTTTCATAATTTTGAACCAGCATAATTAGGTGATTAAAGTTGATGCATTGCGCCGACATTAACAGTTGTTGTAATCGGAATGGCAATTAGATTCTAATGGAAGCTATGATACGAGATTTCTGATGATTTGGATTTAGTGATCTCAACTCATATGTAGATACTACAAATTCCGTAATACTCCTATGTAATTTTGGATTAAAGTGTTTCGTTCTCAAGATGGCATCTCTATTCGCTATCATAAAATCATTCTCGTAATTAGATAATAGAACATTCTTAAAATCAGAATATGTATGAAGACTACCCCTGATAGCTTTGAACCATGTTAAACAGGGTGGTAACAATATATGTGGCAATAATTTAAATAATGAGACTCATCTACACCTATAAGCTCCTATTAGTCCCCAAATTTTTCAAGAAACTCCCTAGCGGCTATATCTTCGGGTACACCACTGAATTTAGTAAGCGATTTAACTTCACTGAATCGTAAGGTTTACCTGTCATAGTATTCATATACCTGTTGGAGTTTCGCCGTAATGAGTGTCTCACTCTTCTTTCCCTATCGATGCTTTCCTCTCCACAGCTTGAAGATTCATTAGCTTCCAACATCGTTCTAGGATGGCGATTAGGTTCTCGGCTAGCAAATGCAGGACGCACCAAATTCATATATCCACCATCTTGCGACGCACTCTCGGAAACACATTTTTCTTTTATAAGGTTAACCTCCTCCTGCAATAATTTGATATGGATATCATGAGAGTTTAATGTTGACTCTATGAGATCTACACAGTTTTGAAATTCCGTGACTCTTTGTGATACTCTTTCCATCTTTTCGTCATACTACTCGAGTTTGACGACTATACTGGTTCATCTGTGTAAGTTGACGTTGGATAACTTCCCACTTGTTTTCGTTGCATTCTTCTAATTGTCCTAGCTTTTCTTCAAAATCCTTCGTTTGTTGACTTATTTTCCCGTCTAATTTTTCCTCAAGATTTTTAATTTGTTGAGCTACTTGCTCACTTTTTCTAGCTTGGTCCTGAGTCTTTTCGTCACTTTTTCGAGCTTGGTCTTGAACTTTTTCATCAAGATTCCTAATTTGCTGAGCTATTTCTCTTAGGATGTCAGTAAGATTTTCGTTAGGATTCATCTCTAGATGAGTACTCTGCTCTCCAGTTATATCTCTATCCGTTGCACTCATGATAATATTTCTGCGTATCACTTTACCGCTTCTTAAAGTGGTCACACTAAGGTCGCGTAGAATGTTGGCCGTTTTTACTGTCCTTCGAAACGACAAACTTATTTCTCGGGTTTGAGGCACCAATTTATAATAATTGCTGCAATAGACTTATACGCATTATATGTTTAGTCTCTGGTTCTTAAACTCCACGACAAACACAATTTACCATTTTCTTAAATTGATTTTAATAGTTACTCTTGAGAAGCGTTTTTTTATTCCATATTTACATGTTTTACAAGATGTCTGCACACTTACACTTACATATATTACGTCTCCATAGCAACTACTTACGTCTCCATAGCATAGGTACAAATGTTTACTCCTTTTGTAATGCATTGCAATTCATTAACCGATACAGTTTATTGTTATTGTAAATTACAGGAATAGGAGGTACTAGAACTGTCTTTTGCATTAACTAAAAATACTTCTTGCGAAGGTTTAGAGCTGAATGTCTAGTAAGTCTCGTTCAAGCACGCAATACGAAATCCTAATCAGTGTGACCACCCAGCAAAAACTATGTAGAGATTTATGTAGAAAAAAGTACTAGATCGAGCGGAAAAGTACTAAAGTTTATCTGCTCCCGTTTCATCCTTTTTATGACATTTTACGGTATTGATACCTTATCGGAAGCTACTGCTCTTTTCCTGTGGGTGGGAGAATTTTAATTTTTTTAAAAGTCAAAGTTCGATACAAACCGTTCAAATCACTTTCAATTTTGACTTTACACCCCCAGATTAAAAATCCTGGCTGAATCCCTGCTTCATTGTAGTATTAGAACTCACTGTAAAACCACTAAAGTAACACAAGTACGCTAAGCATAGAGAATATCGGGAGAAAAAAACAAGAAGTACCATAAAATGTGTTTATTGATAAAATTGATACTTTTAATTCCTTAATAGCCTACTGATTAAATGGATTAACAAATAAGTAATACTGTTAACTGTGGTCATTTATTAGTTGGGGGAGGAGGCTATCGGTTGGCACCTATGTCCCACTTCCGCTCTTGTAAATGCCACTGTTCGAAAATAAGAAGGGGAAGGGAAAAGAACAAGATTTGCTGGTAAACGTACTAGAACACTAAAATATTATAAAACGTACTAGATCTAGCACGAAAGTACTGCCGGTGGTCACACTGATCCCAATTCTAATTGCAGAATGAAAGAGATCTCCATTTCCAAGAAAGCATATTAAGTATTGATAGAGTTCAAGCTAAGCCCACGCGCTATTGTTTTAGTAAAATACTCCCATCAACAAAAGGTTCCAGTATGTCTCAAAATTTAAAAAAGAGAGGTCTGCTGTATTAATGCAGGCTCCGTATCAATTTAAAAACTCAAGTGTGACCACTAACAATACCAGTGCTAGCGCGTAAATTCGTGAACTAAATCTTCGTTTGCATGTTATAATACCACTAACAAAATTAACTTAGAACTTTGATTGCTCTTACCTTAAAACCAGAATCTTACATAATATACTGTCTCATGGATTTATATATTAGGTTAAGGTGTTGTGCCATGCAAGCTAGTTTCCAATAACATTATCCGTGCTCTTTAAGAATATCTTGTTTTCAATTTCGACACACATTTTGATTGCACATAATGCAGTAACTGAGAGCCAGTGCAATATGGTATATCGGATTGTTTCCAAATGTTAGGATGGGTAGTTCGTAAAAGTATAATTTGTAACCAGAAGACTCATTTAAAAAAAAAAAGTGTTTTGAAGGTCGTTTAGGTTGCGCGCATCGACCTTGAAATTTTGTTAGTGATTTGAGTATGGAACATGCACAACAATTTCACATTATTTGGCTAATTTAGGTTTTTCTGCATTATGGTCGGTCATTGTTTCGTCTATGACAAATAATTAAGTTAAATGTGTACCTCACGCGTGGTTTCCTATGCTGTTTATTTAAGCTTTTGGTCGCAAAGTTTCAAATGTAGGTTAAAGGTATTCCTCTTTTCTATTGACATTTTCCAATTGATTTTGTCGAACGTTTTCCGATATAAAAGAGTATCTAAAATATTTAGTTTTTTTAACTACCAACAGTACCTAAATTATTGTCCGGCGCTTCGCTTATTTTCTTAGCTTATTACGCTCTGAAAATAACCCATACCTCACCACAAGGAGGTGATTTCACTGGAGGCCCAACTTGCCAGGAGAAAATTTTTCTCTGTTCTTCCTTGGAATTTATAGTTGCTTTTTTTCGCAATGTCGGAATATGACCTATAGATTCCAATTTCTGTTTGATGTAGCCATTACGTGCACTGATACCAGAAACGAAAGAAGCAGCTCGTATGATGGATTTTATAAGTCGCTCCACTCCTTGGGTGTGGCAGGAAAAAAATAGAATTTCTGCAATAAAAAGAAATTAAGTCATCATCTTATTCGCTGATCGAGAGAGGTTCTCGGAGGCCCGTAGCCAGCCCAAAAATTTAGGGGGGGCCCGGTAGAAGTTAGGGGGGTCCCGACCCAATCATATTATACTTAATCACCATATTATAGTTCATTTGCAAGCCTACCGTGAAACTTTTAGGGGCCAGCCAAAATTTAGGGGGGCCCGGCCCCCTAGCCCCCCGTGGATACGGGCCTGGGTAGCACAAACCTGAGTCTTTCACGTTATACTATTGTTCTCTATCAAAATTGATAATTGTTAAAACAAAAGTTGCATGTCCTTAGCCTTCTTCTTTCTTTTCTAATTCCTCGCAAACCAAGATTCTTTTACGTCTGAGTTTTTGTCGGTTATTCAAGCTAGCAGGAGATTTTCATGATGTGTTTTGTTGAGTGGCCTTATGAATCAGATCTCTGAAA
This sequence comes from Thermobia domestica, assembly GCF_964235325.1. Taxonomy (NCBI): domain Eukaryota; kingdom Metazoa; phylum Arthropoda; class Insecta; order Zygentoma; family Lepismatidae; genus Thermobia; species Thermobia domestica. Next base: position 262,297,622 of record NC_137458.1, on the reverse strand, counting down.
TAATGTGGGAGAAATCGGGACCAGTGCATCATATTCCAAAAATGTCGTGCTCCATCAGTACTCGCATCAATGGTTCCTTCTTGATCGCAAACCACACTGGTGTGTACATCCTCATTATATACGTTGCAATAAGCTGCAGTTGTTCTGAGGGCTGGGGTGTGCTTACAGCCGCAATACTCGGCATGGCATAGTTAACCATCGTAACAGGATTTCTTATAACAGATTTAACCACGGACGAATAATATCTTTTGTATATCTGAGCTCATTTGTGGCTAAGCGGTTAGAGTACGCGAATTTGGCGTGGGAGACCCGAGTTCCATTCCCGGAGGGAATTCATGTTCGAATTTCAGTAGGTCCCCTCTCATGTAGCCTTGCTGTTGAAAGGGACGTTAAACTTAAAATCAACTAAACTCTTTTGAATATCTATTCAGCTGTTTCAAACGGTATTTGTCTGAGCAGTCTAGTACATCATAAGCTGGATCATAAGTGCATCATAGTGATGGAGCACATTTCTGGAATATGGTGCACTGGAATATGCGCGGACCACTTATTCAATGTTTTGACTGAGCTGCAAGAGACAGTTTCCAAGGTAATAGCGACCTGTAAATCTCATTTTAAAATCACATCGAAGAAGAATATTGGTCAAAAGAAAACCTTCTGTGACAGGCCACGGCTATTGTTTCTCAGAACTGGGCTACGATTGCTGTACATGTGACAAACGAACTCAAACAAGACCTCTACAGCCCTAGTCGACAATCATATTCCGACGCCAGATACATGGCATGGACATGCGGAATCAGTTTGCATGGACGAAACCGTTGATAAAGCACCATCACGCATTAGCACGATGACAATTGTGCAGCAAAATGCACTACTGACTAGAGATGTGCCATATGCTGAAATGAGTCTCCTTTCATCTTCTTAGAAGACACGTACCATGATTATTTGTGACTGTTATCCAAAAAAACTTTTAATCCTCAGTGTTCGCTCGATCGTGAAACGTGTTTGGTGCTCTTTGAACAACAATATATATCCTAGTTTATAATTGGTCCTTTCTGGTCGCGTCGTTGCCTTTGATTATTTCGGCATTGTAGGAGATCGTGTTAAAGCGCAGAGAATGGTTAGAGGGACATCTGGATATTGTTGAAAACATCCCTACCCTTTCACTAGACCTGAACATATTTAACATTTGTAATCCGTTTTTGAGACCCGGATCAGGAACTGGTTTCCACATCAATGCTCACGGAACTGAGTAATACAGTCCTTATATAAAATTGTGTAATATTCCACTTGTTGATATTTACCATCTCTATGACCCTATTTCACGTCACATCAGAGAACAAAAGATGCTATGAGGAAAAAATGTGTTCCAATACTATGTTAACGTGGTAACTAGATATTCTATCACGTCTCTTTTTTTATTTTGCTAACCATGTGTATATCAAGTATGCATGAAAATGACGTGTCAAGATACTTCACGTCATACAACATACATCATAAACTTCATACAAGATACAACATACATAAAATTGGCATGAAAATGACAGATGAAGTCGTACAACATAAATATTCAAGTTTTAAAAAATCGTTTTTTATTTATTCGGAAATTGAGAATTTATATTTACAAAACAATGATGTTGTTCATCTTACTAGGGATGTACTTGAACCTGAACCTTCAAAGTGGGGGTGATGTATATATTTTTTGAAAACTTGGGAAGATGTAATATCAAAATCGGTTATCAAAATTGGGATGCTCTCATTCATTCTGCTTCAGGACAGAACGTTACTAATTTTTATTAAAATATTTAAGCGTGTCCATAAAGTCCGTTGCAACCCCGGAAAGTCTGAAACGGTGAGACAAATATGAGAACAGAAGAAATGTCTTTCATGATTTTAAACGTACAACGTATCAAAATAAAATAAATTGTGCCAGGGTCCCCCGCAGGGTCGCAGAGGGGTCCAACACAAAGTTGTTAAGTGGAAAGGGGTCAACTTGCATATCGTATGAAAGTTGGAGATACATGAAAGAAGATAAATCAAGTCTCAACTCTCTACGATAAGCATGTTCGAAATAGCGGTGGGTCAAAATATCAACATGATCTATATTGGAAAGTCTATGGCCCCTCGTACGAATCTGAAACGGTGGGATAGGTGTAAAAATGAGGACATGTATATGTCGTTATTTTAAAAGTATAGAGATTCAAAGTAAAAAAAATTGGGGTCCTTCGCAGGGCCCGAGACAGGGGTCCAACTCAAAATTGATGTAAATGGGAAAGCGGTTCAAGTTGTGTATCATATGAAAGCAGATGTTAAGTAAAGGAAGATGAAAGAATTCTCGACTCTTGACGATAATCCTGTGCAAAATAGCGGGGGCCAAAATGTCGACATACGAGTCATTGAAAATTCTATGGTCTTTCCCATTTATCTGTAACGGCGAGACGTGTGTGAAAACAAAACAAATCAAAACCAACTGCAATGTATTAAATTAAAAAATAGAAATGTCCTAGAGTAACCCTCAGGATCCCAGACGGGAATCAACTCAAATGTGTCAAATACAAAAGCGGGCAAATAAGCACATCATGTTAAACAAGAGATAAAAGTATCAACTTTCTGCGAAACCCTTGGCAAAGTAATTAGGGGAGTCAAAATAACAACAGACGTTTTATGAAAAAGCGCATGGTCAGGTCTAGTCATGTGAAGCGCCTTAAACTCTACAGGGGGTCATGGAACACTTCTCTTACTTTGCTACGTTCCATTAGTTGAAGCAGAAAATGGAACATCTCATGTTTAGCATGGAAGAGTCGGCGCAATTTCTTCTCAAATTCTCAGACATTTCCAATTAACACAGTCACGTCTATTTCAATAGGTTTTGTCTTTCAAATTTTAACATAAACAACATCCAGATGGGACTTTTTCTCTCTCATAACACAGGCCTGGCCGTAGCGACCGGACGTAACATTTTTTGAGTTTACTAAGCAACACAAAGTTCGTGCAATGACAATATGGATGACATGTTAACAAAATATTGAAGATCAGCCCCTTGCTAAGTGAAAGTTTTGAATTCAATCCTTTCTGGGATCCTGCAGTTGACCCTGGGACCTTTGTTCCTTTAGTTTGATACATTCTAATTGGTATTCGTTCGTTTTGTGTTTACACCCGTCTCGGCATTCCAGATTAATAGAAGTGATCACAGATACTCAATAACGCTTGTGTTCACATTTTGACCCCTCGCCATTTTGCACAGGCTTATTATCAAGAGCCGAGACTTGTTTAATCTTCTTTCACTTAACATCAGCTTTCAATAGATACTCAACTTGAACCCTTTTCCCATTTCAACACTTTGAGTTGGACCCCGTCTGGAACCCTGCGAGGGACCCAGGAACATTTTTTAAATTTGAGTCTTTATACTTTTCAAATAATGACTTATATATGTTTTTATTTTTACACCTATGTTACCGTTTCAGATTCATACGAGTGGCCATAGACTTTGCAAGAAAGACTGTGTTGATAATTTTACCCATCGCTATTTCGCACATTCTTATCGTAGAAAGTCGAGACTTGATTTATCTTCTTTCATTTAACATCAACGTTTATATGATATGCTAGTGGACCTGCCTTTCCATATAAAAAAAAATGAGATGGACCCCGTCTCGGACCCTACGAGGGACACTAGGGCAATTTATTTTATTTTGATACGTTGTATTTTTGAAATGATTTTTTTTTTGTTTTCATAATTCTCTCACTGTTTCAGAATTTTCGGGGTTTAACGGACTTTATAGACACGCTTAAAAATTTTAATAAAATATTCATGTGCTGCCTCTAAGCGGAATGCATGAGACATTCCCAATGTTGGTAACCGATTTCGATCTTACCTTGACCCAGCTTTGAAAAAATGTGTGCATCACTCGATTTTGTGGGTTCAGGTTCAAGTACATCTCGGGTTAGTGCAATCTATGGATTAATATATATCCGTGTCAGGGATATTTATTCTCCCCCCCTCTCTCTCTCTCTCTCTCTCTCTCTCTTTGTTTTATTTTGTCAAGCATGAAGAAGACAATATTATCTCAAAAATTAATTGCCAATCCGCTACCAGTGTCATATCAGACATAGACATGATTTCACCTAGCCCTTTTTGTTAGAAGAGGGTTGTCGGTGAATTTTTACACCTGAAACTTTTTCTGCCCTAATCAATACAAAGTAGGATGTGATTGTTTATCTTACATAAATTCTCAAGTACGTTAGGTATCCTCTTATATTCTCTTTTATCGAATGTATTTAATTCTTAAAATAGCCTAACACACACTCTATAGGCAGCCATTAATAGTAACAAATATTTTCGTTATCTTTCTATCTTTATTAATATATAGAAAATTATATATTTTATTTCTTCAAAGTAAACAGCCATTTCGGAAGTTCGAGTTCGTTCTTCAATTACGTTAAACATTCATTTCTTCTAGAAAAATACATTTCTTACATAAAATTATAATATATAATGACCTACTTAATTAGACACTATGGACTTTATATAGAGGGTATCTAAATATAAGACCAAGCAGGATTGGAAAGTGATTAAAATAATAACAAAAGAGGCAACTATATCAAACTGTCTGAGAAAATATTTCCGTTCGGTTCTATGGCCAGCAGAAAATTTTTCGATAAAATGCAAAACACAAATAACTGGTAACAGAAGCTGTGTAAAATGTCGTAGATTAGGAATGGCGCAAGTGTGACAGTAGTAATGGCCTGATCCTATCTAACTTTTGATTATCCTCAATGAGGGGTCCCAAGGCCAGGGATCAATGACCTAGGGGTACTTAGGACCACCCCCTTTAGATTTTGGCTGGAGTACCTTGACCCACTCAATAAATTTTGTCAGGGGTACCTAGGACCACCACCCTTAAATTTTGGAAATTGCCAAATCTAAAAATTCGGTGTGGTAGCCTGGGATCATAGTATGTACTTCTAGTAGTATTGGGGCTCTATGTCGTTCCCTTTTATTGATATCGAGCTCCTTCGTGGCTAAGCGGTTGGCGTAAGCGCCTTTGGCGTGGGAGACCCGGGTTCGATCCCCGGTGGGAGCTCATGTGGTTCGGATGCCACATTAATCAGTAGGTCCACGTCTCATATAGCCTCGCTGATGAACGGGACGTAAAACTCAAAAAATCATCAATCAACATTTTATTAATAAAAAATTGCCCAAAATTTAAATTTCGGCGGTTTTTGACCTAATTTATCGCCTTTGATTAGGTGTTATTACCCTATATGGTTATATGGGCATATACAGGGGTTTATTACTTTTCACAAAACATGGGTATAATAATGCACCCCTTTCAATTTTTGGGAGAGGTACCTTTGCCCACCCCTTTAATTTTGGAAATTGCACAATTTAAACATTTGGTATAATAGTATAGAACCCTAGTATGTATCACTACAAATTTGGGTGGTCCACCTCGTTCCCTTTCATGGGTACAAAATTGCCAAATTTTAGTACAACCACGTGTTTGGTTTCTTGACTCAATTTATCCCCTTGGATGAGATCCTATTACGTTATATGGTTATATGGTCATGTAGAGGGGTGCATTCCCTATCATAAGACATAGGTACATTTGTGCATCCCCTGAAATTTTTGGGAGGGCTACCTTGGCCCACCCCTTAAATTTTAGAAATTGCCAAATTTAAACATTTGGTATCATAGTACTGGACCCTGATATATATTACTATAGATTTGGGTAGCCCACCTCGTTCTCTTTTAGGGGCCATTTTGTTCCGCTTCAGGTGTGAACCTGGATACTTTACATGTGTTGATTACTACGTTATAGACATTGCAATCGTCACGAGTTCGATTCTTGGTGTTAGTTCCAGGAAATGTTAAGTTTAATGTCCCCTTGAGGCTAAGCGAAACGATAATGAGAAATGATAGGACGGAACAGGGGGAAAACATGAACTTACATGACTGAGGATTGAAGCAGGGACCTCACACATTAGAGACAAGCGCTAAGCGACCGTGCCTCATTGTGACGTACCGTCACATATTAGCGTGAAATTTATACCCCGCCGTTTCTTTTTGCATTCATAAACTTTAATAGAAATTCTATATTTAATTTCTTTTGCGTTCGGTTTAACTTTTGCGGGCCTAATTTATCTAGTTTCTTTAGGGTTGCTCAATCGCTGCACGAAGCAATATAGAGTCGGTTGTAAGCTATGCATTCGTTTTTTTTTATTAAAAAACGTGAGGAAGCGAATTGTGTTTTTCGTAATTTTCTCGAAAAGGTGAAAATAACGCGCCATCCTCTTTGTACTGAACAATTGGTTTTTATAAGTGGAGGTGCTTTTCTCCAACTGGTCAATTTTAAGCAAGTTTAAAATAAAATTAGACGTTCCATGTCTGTGAAACGTATAAAAAAAAAGGAGTTGTAAACAGGATTATTCTCAAGAAGTTACCAATGTTGATCTACATGATTGATTTGAACTAGAAATTATCCATTTTTCATCTGGTCTAGTGCACGTTTGTGAAAATCAGTACAGGTAGGCCATGACGGGATTGTAATTTAATTTGTGAATCGGTGAAACAGCTAGGAATTGTACAGATCTGATTTATCTTCGATTGACATTAATGCACTATATCACAAAAATATTTCCTATATTGTATAAATGCCTGACAGGAAATGAATAGTGTAAGTTAAGAATTCGTGTTTTGCAGATTTTACGTATTGAAACATGGCAGTTACATTGTTTATATTAATAGGCGTAATGATAAGTTACCATGTGCGAGTAAGATTAATTGCCGAACTGCTAGCCATGTAGGACGTTGCTGTCAGGGGTCGCTCCTTGATAGGACGACCAAAATTAAGTAAAATGCCTTAACATCTTAAATTGCCTCTAGTGCTCCCATGATGTCAACAATGCGCTCTTGTAGGTAGAATTCCGAATCATAACAACTAAGTTTTGTTCTCTAAGCTGAAAAAAATTACCAATACCATTTGGGTGTCTTCAATAATTATATACATGTGCTAAGTTAGTATATAAGTGCCATTTCTTCTTGAATTATCATGTTTATTTAGTAAAGAAATATAGGATAATAATATAGACATTTAACAATTGAAATATAAAGTGCAATCCTTGTCGCTTCGAGGTTACTGTTTCATCGCCGATACTAATAATTATTGGAAATGTTTCAACCTTCATTGATCAGAACCAGCATTCCTGTTAGCTGTTATTAATGATATTACATCAAATTTTGGCATCCTCAATAAACACTAGCCAATGGCTATGCAGAGAAAGTAAAATTTGTTACGTGGGTGTGCCAAACTTGTAATGTATATGCCATTATTTACTTTACGCTAGTTAAGCATATTGAAGTGTAGCTACCCCTACCAAATAAAAAAAAGCCTTTTGTGGAATGATGGATAGGTAAATTGCTAGTATAATTATGCATGGGTTCAAGTGATAGTAGTGAGTGTTCTCTAATAAATAACAGTGTGGTTTAGTAATTGAGTGAAATAAGCTTTTTATGTGTAGGCACCAGTTACTCCATTTATTTACGTTGTTATTGTTAGTTTGTTTGTGTAGCCCCATTGTAAGTTTACGTCGACATATTAGAAATACTACGAATCTTGTATATGATGTTTAGTCCCTGAGTGGATTAGAGTGCAGCTGTATGCGCCTCTTTGTTATAATTCATGGTAATTGTGAAATACTTCGTTTAAAATATATTGAGTTTGGGGCTCTTCGCTTCAAAGATGCAAGGGATACCAAATTTTATGGTTTATTTGGATATGGTGCCTTGTTTTTGTTTTAATATGCTTCACTCAATACCATCATGAGAATATCCATCGTAACAGTATATGATCTGACATGTTGATTTTCATCTAAATAATTGAGATAGGCTAAAATAAATTCATATCAAGGGGTAGTCTACCTAAAATAAAATAAATGTAAGTTATCTAATATCTGCTGAGTATGTCTTAGCGAGGGATAGGCCACCATTTTTTTCAAATTGGTAGGCTACGTAACTATACTTTCTCTGGATTTCAACATTTTGCCTCCATATATTTGTCCAAAAAAAAAATCCGTAACTGGTCAGAAGTTGAGTGCATATTAGATAGTAGAAAATATAGTGATTTGCTTGCTTGACATTTGATAAGTTCTATCAATACAACAGAAGTTTTAGAAACTAACGTTAGTGGTCCAAAATAGTTTATACGCTAACTACATATGAAGTAACTTATTTCTCATGAGCCGTTTATGAAAAAAAAATTAAAGTTTACAGTTGTAGTTCAACCCAACATTTTATTTTCTTTCCGCCTTCGTGGTAGGGACAGTTGAGTACCAATTGAAGGATTAATGTTATAGATTCATATTTCATTTATACTGAGTGTGAAAAAAGGTTTAAGATATTTCGCTATTTAGTAGCTATTTCGATTTCTGCGCTCATTGAAGAGGCCAATCTAAAAAAAAATCAAGGTTATTTTCGGCAAGTGCAGTGCAGCTCATTCTCTTGCCTACTTGAGATTGGGAGTTTTGTGAGTCTGTATGACTATTTAGAAATGAGATCCCTGTCCATAATCTTTGAGTCCTTTCTAATAATATTAAGGTATGAAACTGTACAAGCAAAGTAACGATGGTGAATGCTCGGTATTATTGACCATAAATCGACATCAGCTTAGGTAATCCAACCGATAATAACGATAACAGTTCTCAGTTCACTTATTAAGATGAATGATCAGATAAGCCGGATATTTTTTTCTTTAACGATTTTATTGATACTTTGTAAAAACTAGTTATATATTAATCATTGGGCTTGAAGCCGGACTACTTCTGCTGAAGAGTTAGTGTAACTTATCCAGATAATAATTTCAGTGCTATTTTGCTCTTTTGAATATATTGTTTGATATAAAAAGATTATTCATGAAACTTCCATCAACTTTCTCCACTTTTTCGGTTTACTACCAGCATTTAAGTTTGTGAAGCATATTTCTTTTACTTAATCTTCCTTGTCGGGATTTTTTTTGAGTGATATCCCGTAGGATGGATCGTATGGAACCTCGTGAATACTATCTCTATGCACATATTTATCAACGTAACCTAACGTAGATTAGAGTACTTATTACTACGTGACGTATTGCTTAGAATTGAGTAACCTACATGTTTATTCAATCTTTATGAACAATTAGTGTCTCCTAAGATGAAAGATTCAGACCTTTAGTTAAACTGCAAATGATTTTGCCTGAATTTATATATATATATATATATATATATATATATATATATATATATATATATTCATCCTCACGGCATTGTCAAGGCTCTATATTTGTATTTTACATTTAAAGTTGCAACCGGGTGTCTCTGTACACAAACAGATTATGGTTGTGAACTCGGAAAGCCTGGTACTTCTGCTTGTCAAGGTCAAAAAGTGGGAGAAAAATTGATGTGTAGAATGTAAAGAGGGTTCAACAGTGATGGATACTTGTAAGAAACATATTCATTTGTAGTTCGTGCACATTCCGCCTGTAGCGCTACTGTGGCACAACGTATATGGTAACTGTATAACTCTTGTACACCGCTAGTAGGTCTATTCGCGTTAGTGACGACCGAAACTATGTTGTCAGCTCTGACTGCGATAAGGCACTGCCGTGCTGCTTTTCCTTCTCTTTTTTCCCCCTTTTCCATTTGTGAGACGCCAAACATGTTGTTTTTGCTTGTTGCACGCGCTGAACGTGTTTCGGCGAGCGAAGTATTTAAGAAGTTGACTACATATTCTTGTTTGCGATAGTTTTAAATTGGTTAACTGTTGAAAAATATACGAAAATACAGCTGTACTTGTTAAGGTATATTAGTCGAGGACGTAGCTACTGACAGTGTTGATTACAGATTTTCTCGAGGAAGAATTTAATTACAGTAGAGGTGAAAAGGAGACGTCCATTTAGACAGCCCCCCCCCCTTATCAGACTCAATCGGAAATTGTCTCAATCGTTTGTACACAAATGTGCAGGCGAAGTTTTCGTTTGTACACAATTAAAGGCGCCGTCAGAACGAAAACAAAGTGGGGGCTGTCTAAATGGTAGCCCCCCAACAACATGTCCTATTCAAGCACAAATTGTCGCAATCATTTGTACATCGTTTCTACAGAAATGTGAAGGCGAAATTTTCGTTTGTACACAATTAGGGGCGCCGTCAGAACGAAAACAAAGTGGGGGCTGTCTAAATGGTAGCCCCCACCAACATGTCCTATTCAAGCACAAATTGTCGCAATCATTTGTACATCGTTTCTACAGAAATGTGAAGGCGAAATTTTCGTTTGTACACAATTAGGGGCGCCGTCAGAACGAAACCAAAGTGGGGGCTGTCCAAATGGTAGCCCCCCCCCCACCATGTCCACTTCAATCACAAATTGTCGCAATCGTTTTGTACATCGTTTGTACAGAAATGTGCAGGCGAAATTTTTGTTTTACACAATTAGGGGCGCCGCCAGAACGAAAACAAAGTGAGGCTGTCTAAGTGATACCCCCCACCATGTCCAATTCAATGACAAATTGTCGCAGTCGTTCCTACATCGTTTCTACAGAAATGTGAAGGCTAAATTTTCGTTTGTACACAATTAGAGGCGCCGCCAGAACGAAAACAAAGTCGGGGATGCCTAAGTGGTAGCCCCTCCCACCATGTCCAGTTGAATCACAAATTGTCGCAATCGTGTGTACTTCGTTTGTACAGAAATGTGCAGGCGAAATTTTCGTTTGTACACAATTAGGGGCGCCGCCAGAACAGAAAAAATGGGGGCTGTCTAAGTGGTAGCCCCCTACCATGTCCAATTGAATCACAAATTGTCGCAATTGTTTGTACTTCGTTTGTACAGAAATGTGCAGGCGAAATGTATGTTCGCACGTAATTAGGGGCGCCGCCAGAACGAAAAAAATTGGGGGCTGTCTAAGGTGTAGCCCCCGACCATGTCCTATTCAATCACAAATTGTCGCAATCGTTTGTACTTCGTTTGTACAGAAATGTGCACGCGAAATTTTCGTTTGTACATAATTAAGGGCGCCGCCAGAACAGAAAAAAATGGAGGCTGTCTAAGTGGTAGCCCCCCACCATGTCCAATTCAATCACAAGTTGTCGCATTCGTTTGTGCATCGTTTGTACAGAAATGTGCAGGCGAAATGTTTGTTTGAACAAATTTAGGGGCGCCGCCAGAAGGAAAACAAAGTGGGGAGCTGTCTGAGTGGTAGCTCCCCCCACGATGTCCAATTGAATCACAAAGTACCGCAATCGTTTGTACATTGTTTGTACAGAAGTGTGCAGGCCAAATTTTCGTTTGTACACTATTAGGGGCGCCGCCAGAACGAAAACAATGTGAGGGCTGTCTCAATGATAGCCACCCCCATTTCCAATTCAATCACAAATTGTCACAATCGTTTCTATATCGTTTGTACAGAAATGTGCAGGCTAAACTATTGTTTGTACATAATTAAGGGCGCCGCCAGAACGAAAACAAAGTGGGGGGCTGTTTAAGTGATAGCCCCCCACCATGTCCAATTCAATCACAAATTGTCGCAATCGTTTCTACATCGTTTGTACAGAAATGTGCATGCAAAATTTTCGTTTGTACATAATTAGGGGCGCCGCCAGGGCGAAAACAAAGTGGGGGGCTTTCTAAGTGATAGCCCAATCACCATGTTCAATTCAATCACAAATTGTCGCAATCGTTTGTACATCGTTTGTACAGAAATATGCAGGCAAAATTTTCGTTTGTACACAATTAGGGGAGACCTCAGAACGAAAACAAAGGGGGGGGGCTGTCTAAATGGTAGCCCTCCCACCATGTGCAATTGAATCACAAATTGTCGCAATCGTTTGAATATAGTTATAAAGAAATGTGCTGGCGAGATTTTCGTTTGTACACAATTAGGGGCGCCGCCAGAACGAAAACAAAGTGGGGGCTGTCTAAATGTTAGCCCTCCCACCATGTTCAATTAAACCACAAACTGTCGCACTTGTTTGTACGCCTTTGTACATAAATGTGCAGCTGAAATTTTCGTTTGCACATAAATGTGGCCCCGCCAAAACGATAACAAACTATGGGCTCTCTAATTGATAGGCCTCCCACCATGTCGAATTCAACCAGAAACTGTAGCACTTGTTTGTTACGGTTTTGTACAGAAATTTGCAGGCGAAATTTTCGTTTGTACACAATTGCGGGCGCGCCAAAACGATAACAAAGTATAGGCTACCTAATTGGTAGCACCCCCTACGTCCGATTCAAAAGAAAATCATCTCATTTGTTTGCACATCGTTTGAGCAGTAATGCGCAGGCGAAATTTTTTTTCTAAGCTATCAGATGCGTGGACAGAACGAAAAAAAGGGGGAGTTGTCTAAGTGCTAGCCCCACCATGTTCGATTGAACCACAAATTGTCGCGATCGTTTATACATCGTTTGTGCAGAAATGTGCAGGTAAAATTTTCGTTTGTATTAAATAATATACGGATGTGAGTATTTTTAATATCTGCGATCAACATTAACCGGTTTGAATAACGGTTGATGAGTTTGAAAATGGTTCCTATTGCACTAGTTGAAAAAAAAAAACCTTTTTCTCTGGCACACGGAAGAAAATGCCTGATTCTAATAGAACTTTTCACGTAGAATTCGAATCTGCAATCAGTTTTTCTCCATCACCCTCAGTTTTCCCGTGACAGAGGTGTTTTCGGAAAATTTCCCCTCAAATTTCTGTTCTTTTTCCTTTTTTCTTTTTTTAAACCATTTTCATACTTGTAGCTTGGGTACCTTAGGTATATAAACGCACAAATTATATTGTATGTTAGTCTGATTTATACTTAGTAAGCCCTCTAAGTTTCATAAGAATAGCATTATTCTATCTAGAGAAATAAACATATTTATATAAAAAATATGCTATGTGTACTGTTCATTTTACAATATTCATTAGTGCAGATAAAATCACATATAACTTCCACGAAAATTACAATATAAGCACGGTTTATATCTTATTGGGTTTGAAATAAAACATATTTTCAATGATGTATACACCGTGTCACTATTTTATATCTACTTAATAAATAATACAAAAGAAGTGAGTGGTATCTTCTTAATAAATGGACACTTACTTACCTCAACTAATATGTTTTAGTTGTCGACTTTCTTCTGTGTTTGGTTTCTGGAACATCTCTTTTAAGTGTCCAACAGTAATCAGCTAGCATTTTTGAACTACACTGTCACTGGTACCTCTTCTCCATGGAGGAAATGTCCTGATGAAAATGTTCCCCATACTCATCACTAACAGCACCAAGCTTTTCAGGAAAGAAATGCAGGTGGGAGTCTAGAAATTGTACTTTAAGGGACATGTTGCGACCCATTTCATTGAATGATTGCCGGAAATCACTCACAATTTCACGGTAATTTGGGGCTTTCTTGTTTCCTAAAAAATTCTCTGTTAAACATTTAAATGGACACCAAGCTGCTTTCTCAACCAGAGTTAAGAGATCCTCAAATTTTTGGTCATGAATCAAACATCTTATTTGGGGGTCTACAAAAATCCCTAGCGTCACTAACCCGAGGAATTTTTTCCTTGAGGTAACAAGATCCTGCATTACTTTTGTCCATTGTCCTAACAAAGTTTTTGAAGAGCCCCAACTTTATGTGAAGAGGAGGTAGAATTACCTAATCAGGGCTCACCAGTGAGGAATAAACAGCATTCTTCTGTCCAGGAGTTAATACATGCGTTGGCCATTCCTTCTTGATGTAATGTTCCGCTTTGTTCCTGCTGTCCCATTCGCAGAGGAAACAACAATATTTCGTATAACCAAGCTGCAAACCCATTAACAAAGAAATGACTTGTAAATCACAGCAAACGGTCCACTTGTATTTCTCATACTGAATTTTTTCTAACACTATTTCGATGTTTTCATAAGTTTCCTTCATATTAGTTGCATAAGCCAAAGGCACTGAAGGAAATTTGTTGCTATTGTGCAAAAGAACAGCCTTAAAACTAGTTTTCAAAGAGTCAATAAACAATCTCCACTCTGTACTTATATGTGCATGTCCAAGTCTATCCATCACAGCACAGACATTATTACAATACACTAAATCATTTTCTTGAGAATAGTAGTTTTGAAACTCTGTATGAAGGTTTCGAAAAATACACACTTTAGTGTCACGATGGAGCAGATTCCAGCCTCAAGTTTAGAATCAAGAAGTTCTGTCTGTGTATTGGCGAGTTTTAAATCCCGTATGAGGTCATTTAGTTCACCCGGAGTTATCAGATGGGAATCCAATGTAGATGTGCTTCCTACATAAGTAGGATCATCATCTTCATTTGGAACTTCAATAGTTGCCTCAAGTACGTAATCCTCATTTACCGTAAGATGAGGAGGAGGTACCGGTACAGGTAATTCTGCACTGTGTGGAACTGGCCTAATTGCTGATGCAAATTAGGGTACTGTACTGTGTGGTTAGATTTACTGCTTATTTCTTTTATCTGTGTCATACAAAAGTAGCAGTCTGAAGAATGATCTTTTGGTTCCCTCCAGATCATCGGTACTGCGAAGTTCATGTTTCGTCCACCATTTGCCCACCCAGTCAGACGTTTCACGCAAGTACAACAAATGTACTGAGGAACCCAGTTCTTATCCTGGTCTCCTACACAGCAACCAAAATATAACTGATAACACTTCCTCACAAGTGGAGTAAAACATCGACGTTGTGATTTAAATATCAGCTCCCAACGTACATAACAGAAATTGTCCGGTTTATTTACACACTTCCTCGACATCTTGTATCCTGTAAGGTATCACACACATACACACACACACACACACACACACACACACACACACACACACACACACACACAGGAATCTACACTCCATAAAATCCCCACAAAATCCCTCTAGACATTCCCTCATACAAAAATGGTGACATGGTGTACACATCATTGAAAACGTTTTATTGGAAGTCCAATGAGGTATAAACCGTGGTATATTATAATTTTCGTGGAAATTATATGTGTTGAAGACCGACCCGACCCCACCCGTGACCCAAATTGACTGACCCGACCCGACAACCCGACCCGAGCTGACCCGATTGGCCCGACCCAAAGTGACCCGAGTGAACCAACCCGAGGTGACTTAACCCGACAACCGACCCGAGTGACTTGACCTTACAATCTAACCAGTTTGAGAGAGCTAGAACTTTACAAAACTGCCACCAGAAAAAAAATGCTGACTAATTCTTATGCATAAACCATTGTTTCGGCTTTTTTTACTTGTAGTATAATTATCCTCCTCCTCCTCCTCAGTGTTCCCCATTAATAAACAGGCCAGTTTCCGTGAATTAGGTAAGAAGCTTCCATTTTTGCGATTTCCCGCTAATATCTGCCTCGCAACCCAACATAAAGTACCACCCTCCTTATTACAAACTATCAATTCCAACCTCCTTACACACTCTCGCTCTCCTGATATCACCCCCTTTACTACATCCCTCAGAATGCAATCCCTTAGCAAGATCAAAACTTGTGATCCGTCCATTTTTCGCTTCCTTATATCGTCTAATATTGCTCTCGTCTCTTGCATTTTTTCAGCATTTCCTAATTCGTTTTCCTCTCTACCCTGCTAACCTTCTTTATTTTACTCCACATCCAAATTTCCAAGGTTAAAATTTAGGCAATCAAGTTCGAAAGTCAAAATAAAATTTGACTGAGTTCTGAAGACAAGTTCTGAAGGCTAAAAGAATAAAAGTTCTGAAGACAACATTATTTTCTAGTAAGGAATGTATATAGAACTTCTTTTAATATTTTTTGCTGTGTAACAAACAACAATTTCATCACGTTAACATTCCGATTTTTCTATTTAAAAACAGCGTTGCTGTCTGATAGAATCATAAGGTACTAATTGCACTGAAATATCATTCTGTAGGGAATTACCTTTTATTTTTTCTTGATTAATTTATCTAGAAGATATTTGCAACGTTATATAAAATTAGCAAGTATTTTATTGCGGAGAAAGTCAAATCACTACCCCAGCAATAATAATAATAATAATAATAATAATAATAATAATAATAATAATAATAATAATAATAATAATAATAATAATAATAATAATAATAATAATAATAATAATAATCTGAAGGTGACCAAGAAAGTTCTGTCTCTTTGTGGAGGTCTGTGTTCAATTGGCCCTCACACCGTGAGTTGAATGCGAATGGATATAAGGTGAAGGTCAGTTGTTGGACGAGACGAGACGAGACGAGACAGAATTTTCATGAAAGGGTACGAGATGAGACAGAGCTCTTTGAATAGAAACATATGCACTTTTCCAGACGAGACTACCTTCACGACACATTATCGAAACGAGAATGCCCCAAACCAGGTCTCGTGAGCAACACTAGTAAGTATATCCAACATACTACTTGGTTGTGGCTGTTCAGATACACCGTGAACGTGCGTAAGGACTGAGTGAACATGGGGCCTTCACAGAGCGTCATAAGGGCTTGTTTGCTGTACGAGTTCAAATTGCTGCTCCGCGGAGCGGAAGATATGACAGGCCTTTGGTGAGGGTGTCGTGACTACGTGGAGAGTGCAGTGGTATGACGGTTTAAGGACGGTGACGAAACACTCGAAGACGCACCACGTGCCGGAAGACAAACAGATGTTCAAAATAAAGATCTTCGGGCAGCAATTGAGGCGAAGACAGACATGTGAGGAACTGGTACTACCTTTCAGTGTAAGTGGAGAAACCATTCGGAACCACCACCATCAACTTGGGAAGCACTGCAAGTTGGGTTGATAGGTCCTACATGATTTGACTTGGAGCCAGAAAGCAACGCGAGCAGACACCTGTGTTTCTTTGGTGTCTCGTCTGAGGAAGGAGCAATTTCTGAACAGGGTGTTGACATGTGATGGGAAGTGGGTCCTGTACGAAGCTCCACGGCACCGTCATTGTTGGTTAGCATCCCATGAACCGGTTCAAAAACAGCCCAAGCCAGCACTACGCCAGAATAAGGTTCTCCTGTGCATTTTGTGGACTGCTCGAGGCATCGTCCATCGGGAACTGCTACCAGCTGGTCAGATCATCAATGCAACTGTGTACTGTCACTGTGTACTGTCTGGATCCAGCAGTTCTGAATCGCAAAGGGGTCCTCTTGTTACAAGGCAACGCTAAGCCCCACGTGGCTAAAATGACCCAGTACATCATTCTACGCCTTGGATGGAAAACACTATTGGATCCGCCATACTCCACGGACATTGTACCGTCCGATTATCACCTGTTCCATTCCTTGGACAATCACCTTAGAGAACGCCAATTCAAACAGCTAGTAGAGGTTCAATATGCACTTGATACCTTCTTCACTTCACGTCCCACCAAGTTCGACTGCGATGGAATCCATGGCCTTCCAGAACGTTTTCAGAAGGTCGTCTAGGCTGATGGAGACGATTTTTGATATTCCAGGTACGTCTTAGGTTACATACCAATGTTCGAAGGTGTTGGTGAAAAGGCGGCGGAACTTTCTTGGGCACTCTTAAAGTTATAATAATAATAATAATAATAATAATAATAATAATAATAATAATGTGTCCTGCCCAAAGGCAGATGTTTGACCCGAAGGTCCATGGGTATTGATTCCAGCTCGTACCAAGTAAGTTTTCTGGTGGACAAACCCCATGTGCATGGGTTTTCTCGGTGTTCTCCCATTTCCTCCCACTTTCTTCATTCAACCACTTCAATTATTTCTCATCATCACTGTCTCTCTTAGCGTTGGTGCATAACGTGGGACGTTAACTAGATATTTCCTTTCAATTTCACTTAATGTGACATTTAACTTGACATAGAAACGCAGAAAGGAAAAAAGTCAGTAGTAATATTAATTACAATTACAATACCAATTAGTTAATATAGGGTAAAATTAAAATTTTATTACTATTTCACCTTCAATTAGTCACATTTATCATTCATTCACCAACTTCGAATTGAATTCCACAACAAAGCTCTTTATAGTATTCCGTATAGAAAATAAGTGAAGAATGTGACGACCCGACCCGAGTGACCCGACACGAGCTAACCCGACTGACCCGACCCGACAACCCGACCCGTTTGAGAGCACTATCAGAGGGGTACTATTTACAGTACAATTTATTTTGTATGGTTTAGCATACTTTAAGGCTACCATACTTTTTGAAAACAGAAAAAACGGGACATCTTACAAATTAGTAGTAAATATTGCATTTTGTATTAATTTTATCTTTCGAATTTTACTACAGTATCGCACTAGTTATACAACTTAAAATAATGTATTAATATAGTCCATACTCAGTGGCATATTTAGGGGGAGGGCTTCCGGGCTCAAGCCCCCCACTGAAATCTTACTTACTATAGTAAAATATATGAAATATCTTGCAGAATTTTCATATTTTCAGGCAAAGCACCCCCGGAAGTTAGCAAAGCCCCTCCCGAAACAAAATCGTAAATACGCCACTGTCCATACTTAATCAACAGTGCTAAAAATTATTATAGAAGCTAGAAGTTGTTATACAATATAAACGCAATCAGTGAACATACAATATTTAGGCAAAAATTATATTTTCAATATTATTACGCATACCACCTTTACATGCTCTACATGTCTATAAAGAAAAGTATCCAGATTTATGAAGTTGTTTCAAAATTTCAATAGGCTGATTTATTTTTGTTAACCTAAAATGCGAACTAAAAGAAAGCAATTTGCATAATTGTTTTTCTGAAGCAGAAAAAAAATGTGTTTTCGGGGCTGGTCTGCAACGTCACAAGAATTTGTTGCCAACTCGGAGTATACATTCTTACTTTTAGTGATAAGAGTGCTACTTAGGAGGATTTAAACATTGCATGTTATATCCGGGGAAGCAGCGATTGCAATAATAATAAAGATTAGAATGAAATTGTTCCTATAGTATTGTCGGAATTGAAAGCAAAAGGAATAAGTCGATTTTATTATCTTTTCAGAAATTTTGATATGTAATTAATAATAATAATAAAGAAAAACACAGGACAAGAAGGAAAATTTCTGCACACCGGGACAAATTTTAAGAAACCGGGGCGTATGGTAGCCTTACATACTTATTTGCATGCGGAGTGTCAGTACGGAGCCACTACGTAGCAGAGTTGAAACAAAACCTCGTAAATAGGTTGCCAACTCAGGAAAACAAAATTACCGGCACACCCTCAAAATTCTTTGTAAAAATGAGAAACTGAAGACTGTATTGATCGTTATTGTATTTACCAGCAATTGCCACTTGTTTAAAATTATCGAAACAGATGAATAATACTGGATATTAATCTTTATGTAACAATAGTTGATTCATAAAATGAAATTTATTCTATAAACTTCACTTCAAACAAAGGAAATTGCTTTAAAAAGTCATTTTCTACTCTCAATAAATGAATAAAATTCTTTTACAATAAAATATAAGTGTTATCAAATTTGTTATGTTAAATAAATAAAAAAAACTGCCTTACGTTAAAAAATATCGATAATGTATAATACAACGGAAATTTGTGTTTGTAAAGGCACTGTTGAAAAATTTCGATGTTCAATGTTATATTCTGGATTGCAGATTCCAAAATACCGGTCAGAAGGGGTCTAATAAGAAGTTTGTACCGGTCACCGGCCTTAATCAAAATTACAGCAAATACCGGCCAGTTAGCAACTCTACTCGTAAATCAGAATGCTGAATGCACCAAAATACTTCACCATGCATTCTATAGTTTCTGCAAAATGAGTTTAATGAAGATGATCAAATAAAACAAAATACTGTGTTATAATTTTCCCTTTAACAGTCTACTTTGTGAATTGGTTATATCTTCCACTTATCAATTTCCTGTACGAGATGAGAATAACGGTTTCTGCGCAAGATAGAAAGAAAAAAATACATTTTTCTCATAAGGATTCAGTTCACGTAAGAAATAATGAATAAGTTTAATAATAAGAGCCGAGGAGTGAAAAACTAACTCAGCAATAATGATTGTAAGTATAAATATAAATATAAAAAAACAAAAAAAAACATTTAATTCCATCATCGTTAGGATAAGATCAATATAGTGAATCACACGATAGTGTGAACAAACCAAACCACACAATAGTGTGAACAAAGTCCTGTTAGAAAAATACTCCATAAATGTGACACATTTTTTTAATGCTTCTACCATTTATACAAACCCTCACATTGTTTTCGTTCTGGCGGCGCCCCTAATAGAGTACAAACGAAAATTTCGCCTGCACATTTCTGTGCAAATGATGTACAACCGATTGATATAATTTGTGATTGAATTGGATATGGTGGGGGCTACCATTTAGACAGCCCCACTTTGTTTTCGTTCTGGCGGCGCCATTAATTGTGTACAAACGAAAATTACGCATGCATATTTCTGTACAAACGATGTACAAACGATTACGAAAATTTGTGATTCAATTGGACATGTTGGTGGGAAGCTACCACTTAGAGAGCCCCCAGTTTGTTTTCGTTCTGGCGGCGCCCCTAATTGTGTACAAACGAAAATTTTGCCTGAACATTTCTGTAAAAACGACGTACAAACGATTGCGACAATTTGTGATTGAATTGGACATGGTCGGGGGTTACCACTTAGACAGCCCCACTTAGTTTTCGTTCTGGCGGCGCCCCTAATTGTGTACAAACAAACATTTCGCCTGCTCGTTTCTGTACAAACGAAGTACAAACGATTCCGACAATTTGTGATTCAATTGCACATGGTGGGGAGGTATTACTTAGAAAGCACCCTACTTTGTTTTCGTTCTGGCGGCGTCCCTAATTGTGTACAAACAAACATTTCGCCTGCACATTTATGTACAAACGACGTACAAACGAATGCGACTATTTCTGATTGAATTTAACATGGTCGGGAGCTACCACTAAGACAGCCACCACTTTGTTTTCGTTCTGGCGGCGCCCCTAATTGTGAACAAACAAACATTTCGCCTGCCCGTTTCTGTACAAACGAAGTACAAACGATTGCGATAATTTGTGATTGAATTGGACATGGTGGGGGGCTACCACTTAGACAGCCCCCTTTTTTCTGTTCTGGCAGCGCCTCTAATTGTGTACAAACGAAACTTTTGCCTGAACATTTCTGTACACACGAAGTAGAAACGATTGCGATAATTTGTGATAGAATAGAACATGTTGGTGGGGGGCTACCAGTTAGACAGTCCCCCACTTTGTTTTCGTTCTAGCGGCGCCCCTAATTGTGTACGAACATACATTTTGCCTGCACATTTCTGTACAAACGAAGTACAAACGATTGTGACAATTTGTGATTCAATTGGACATGATGGGGGGGGGCTACCACTTAGACAGCCCCAACTTTGTTTTCGTTCTGGCGGCGCCCCTAAGTTTGTTCAAACAAACATTTCGCCTGCACATTTCTGTACAAACGATGCACAAACGAATGCGACAACTTGTGATTGAATTGGACATGGTGGGGGGGCTACCACTTAGACAGCCCCCATTTATTTCTCTTCTGGCGGCGCCCTTAATTATGTACAAACGAAAATTTCGCGTGCACATTTCTGTACAAACGAAGTACAAACGATTGCGACAATTTGTGATTGAATAGGACATGGTCGGGGGCTACCACTTAGACAGCCCCCAATTTTTTTCGTTCTGGCGGCGCCCCTAATTGCATGCGAACATACATTTCGCCTGCACATTTCTGTACAAATGAAGTACAAACAATTGCGACAATTTGTGATTCAATTGGACATGGTGGGGGGGGCTACCACTTAGACAGCCCCCACTTTTTTCTGTTCTGGCGGCGCCCCTAATTGTGTACAAACAAAAATTTCGCCTGCACGTTTCTGTACAAACGAAGTACAAACGATTGCTATAATTTGTGATTGAATAGGACATGTTGGTGGGGGGCTACCAGCTAGACAGCCCCCAATTTGTTTTCGTTCTGGCGTCGCCCCTAATAGTGTACAAACGAAAATTTGGCCTGCACATTTCTGTACAAACAATGTACAAACGATTGCGATACTTTGTGATTCAATTGGACATCGTGGGGGGGCTACCACTCAGACAGCTCCCCACTATGTTTTCGTTCTGTCGGCGCCCCTAAGTTTGTTCAAACAAACATTTCGCCTGCACATTTCTGTACAAACGATGCACAAACGAATGCGACAACTTGTGATTGAATTGGACATGGTGGGGGGGGGGGCTACAACTTAGACAGCCCCCATTTTTTCTGTTCTGGCGGCGCCCTTAATTATGTACAAACGAAAATTTCGGGTGCACATTTCTGTACAAACGAAGTACAAACGATTGCGACAATTTGTGATTGAATAGGACATGGTCGGGGGCTACCACTTAGACAGCCCCCAATTTTTTTCGTTCTGGCGGCGCCCCTAATTGCGTGCGAACATACATTTCGCCTGCACATTTCTGTACAAACGAAGTACAAACAATTGCGGCAATTTGTGATTCAATTGGACATGGTGGGGGGCTACCACTTAGACAGCCCCCATTTTTTTCTGTTCTGGCGGCGCCCCTAATTGTGTACAAACGAAAATTTCGCCTGCACATTTCTGTACAAACGAAGTACAAACGATTGCGATAATTAGTAATTGAATAGAACATGTTTGTGGGGGGGAGAATACCAGTTAAACAGCCCCAATTTGTTTTCGTTCTGGCGGCGCCCCTAATAGTGTACAAACGAAAATTTGGCCTGTACATTTCTGTACAAACAATGTACAAACGATTGCGGCAATTTGTGATTTAATTGGACATGGTAGGGGCTACCATTTAGGGGAACTCCCTCGAGAGGAATCACTCTACTTATTTATTGCAAAAAGCAGAATTTAAAAATTCGCATTCGTCCAAAGTTATCGTGTGAAGTAACAGCCGTTTGTATGTACGTACTAATATTGATAAGTTCCACTACGCGATCCCAATTAATAGTTCATATACCCGCGCCACACACACACACACTAGCATTTGTACACACGAAAGTATACCTGGTAGTATCCACACGCTTACGCCGGAAACTAGAAACAAACACACACACACACACACACACACAGGGACAGAGAGAGAGAAAGAGAATATCTTGTTGTACCTTTATACTGAATGCACCATTACTCACAAAATCAGTTAAAAAAGAAAAAAAGAAAAAAGGTGTAAATGAAACTTTCAAAGATTGGTACCACTGCTGCGTGTCACACATGAGATTGTTCCATAATGATTGATTCGTAATATGATGTATATGGGTTTCTTAATGGTAGTATAACAAAATGCCTTCAAATTGACCACTAAATAAAAAGTGAAATTTATTTCTCAAATTTTGTAAAATCGAAGTCGGTGGGCATTATGGGAACAGTCTACAATAACAATATATGCAAATAAATATTAATATACTTCACGTTTTCCAGTGGGTGCAAGAAAGCTTCGAATAGTATTTGTTGCCAGAAGCATTAGCTGATGTAAATATATATATATATATATATATATATATATATATATATATATATATATATATACCGGGTGCACCATTTATAATGTCCCACCTTTATAACAGAGGAACCAAGAGAGAGAGAGAAACGAAACTTTGTTCAAAGCAACTACAGGAAGGGGGACATCTATCCATATATTGGGTAACATTACCAGGTGAACAGTGTTGCCAACCCAATATAATGTTATGATTTTTTAAATGGAATGACCTCAATTTAATTTCATAATTCGAATCAGCTATGAAAACAATGACGAAAGAGGTGACACTCGCAGGTCAGTGTTGCATACTTTTTGAGAAATAACGTTAAACATGTGTCAAATTTAAACGCCTTTAACACACACAAGGATTGAAGTAGAAACTATTTGTGCACATTAAATGAATTACTGGGAAGACCTCTTTAAAATGACTTCAAGCTTAGAAGGATCAGTTAAAAAGTGTTGTCAGAACGGAAGAGAGAAAAGTTGAATTTGGAAATAATGCAATAACTTGGAAAAGGTCCCTAGTATAGTATGGTTTAAAATTCATAGAGCAAATTAGTATGTCATAAGGAGCATTGTCGCGTTTATTTGAGATCGATAAGTCAAGTACTTACCGAGATATTCGGTACTTTGTAAAAGCTGAGAATTTTGTGCTGTACAAGATGGTAACGCTGTTTCAAAATTCCCTTTTTTCCCACAGCGTTGAAGAAATCGTGAAGAAATTATTAAAACGAAATAAAACATTAATGAATGGACATAGAATGAAATGAAATCCATTTGAGTTCTTGAAGGGACTGATTAAACGTAATTTGGATATAAATTGTTCTTAAGTTGGTAATACGAATTCACGTTTCAACAAGATGGTAGAAATACGTTTACGAGAGTCACCTAATAGCTATTTCGTGCGGTGAATAAACTTATATTCGTGCAACTTTAGGGGAGTAATATCGAAACAATTTAATATTATCTGTAAATATTACCGACGTGTAACCATTTGTTTTTTAAACACGAATGAATAAAATAAGTAACAATTTGTTGCAATTGAAGAAATACAAAGGATGGTTTGCAAGTACAATTTCTTTGGCTGTGTTGTAGCTGGTGGGTGTAACCAAGATGATTACTCACTTCCTTCGTTTGCACGTCTAAGGGTATCATTCGGAAGCAATGTTCAAGAAATTGTACATACAAAAAATGCAAGAAGTCATTATAACTACTATGTCGATGATCACTAACAAAATGTTAAATATTGCTTTGCGTTGACGCAATCCATATAGAAATTATTCCCCAAAGCTCTCACATTACCCGTCAGATCAGGAAACAAATTTCTTTCTGTGGTATACTTTGTACATATGAACTCTCACTTAGGAACTTAAAATTTTAAAGTCATTGGCCCTAGCTGAGTATTTTATTTATTTATTTATTATTTTGCTACCATATTATAAATCTCTGCAAAGGTTAGTTGTATGAGTTGTAGCCTACCCTGTATGCACCAATAAAATAGGCATTATTATGTATAAATTTCTACTTGTCAACTGCCGCCAACTTGTCAAACTGCACGTTATCTTCTGTATTTGTCAGCTCATTTATTGAATGTGTAGTTACAATTCATCGAATAAGTTTGAAACGCGCTACTTTCTTTCATCTGGAGCTCAACATAATCCTTTAAGCACATATTTAGGAATATTTGTCGTGCAGCATTACTTTTGCCGCACGACTAGAAATAATTGTTCAAAAAATTACGATTCTTTCACAAATTCCTTCTTATTGTTTACTAAATGATTTGCGCTAGCCGACATGGAAACATGTCATTTGGCATAGTTAAATTTCAAGGGGACCATCATAATCAATTATTGAAAAAATTAAAATTATTCTAGGATTTGCGTGTAAATACAGCGTCCTGTTGTATGCATAAAACCTGCAATGCAAAAAAAAAACAAGAAACAACCTGTGCTAGTAGGCCTCTAAAAAGCACGAATGCCATCTAACAGAGTCACTGTAGCCCCTCCCACCATGTCCAGTTGAATCACAAATTGTCGCAATCGTGTGTACTTCGTTTGTACAGAAATGTGCAGGCGAAATTTTCGTTTGTACACAATTAGGGGCGCCGCCAGAACAGAAAAAATGGGGGCTGTCTAAGTGGTAGCCCCCTACCATGTCCAATTGAATCACAAATTGTCGCAATTGTTGGTACTTCGTTTGTACAGAAATGTGCAGGCGAAATGTATGTTCGCACGCAATTAGGGGCGCCGCCAGAACGAAAAAAATTGGGGGCTGTCTAAGTGGTAGCCCCCGACCATGTCCTATTCAATCACAAATTGTCGCAATCGTTTGTACTTCGTTTGTACAGAAATGTGCACGCGAAATTTTCGTTTGTACATAATTAAGGGCGCCGCCAGAAGAGAAAAAAATGGGGGCTGTCTAAGTGGTAGCCCCCCACCATGTCCAATTCAATCACAAGTTGTCGCATTCGTTTGTGCATCGTTTGTACAGAAATGTGCAGGCGAAATGTTTGTTTGAACAAATTTAGGGGCGCCGCCAGAAGGAAAACAAAGTGGGGAGCTGTCTGAGTGGTAGCTCCCCCCACGATGTCCAATTGAATCACAAAGTATCGCAATCGTTTGTACATTGTTTGTACAGAAGTGTGCAGGCCAAATTTTCGTTTGTACACTATTAGGGGCGCCGCCAGAGCGAAAACAATGTGAGGGCTGTCTCAATGATAGCCCCCCCCATTTCCAATTCAATCACAAATTGTCACAATCGTTTCTATATCGTTTGTACAGAAATGTGCAGGCTAAATTATTGTTTGTACATAATTAAGGGCGCCGCCAGAACGAAAACAAAGTGGGGGGCTGTTTAAGTGATAGCCACCCACCATGTCCAATTCAATCACAAATTGTCGCAATCGTTTCTACATCGTTTGTACAGAAATGTGCATGCAAAATTTTCGTTTGTACATAATTAGGGGCGCCGCCAGGGCGAAAACAAAGTGGGGGGCTTTCTAAGTGATAGCCCAATCACCATGTTCAATTAAATCACGAATTGTTGCAATCGTTTGTACATCGTTTGTACAGAAATATGCAGGCAAAATTTTCGTTTGTACACAATTAGGGGCGACCTCAGAACGAAAACAAAGGGGGGCTGTCTAAATGGTAGCCCTCCCACCATGTGCAATTGAATCACAAATTGTCGCAATCGTTTGAATATAGTTATAAAGAAATGTGCAGGCGAGATTTTCGTTTGTACACAATTAGGGGCGCCGCCAGAACGAAAACAAAGTGGGGGCTGTCTAAATGTTAGCCCTCCCACCATGTTCAATTAAACCACAAACTGTCGCACTTGTTTGTACGCCTTTGTACATAAATGTGCAGCTGAAATTTTCGTTTGCACATAAATGTGGCCCCGCCAAAACGATAACAAACTATGGGCTCTGTAATTGATAGGCCTCCCACCATGTCGAATTCAACCACAAACTGTCGCACTTGTTTGTTACGGTTTTGTACAGAAATTTGCAGGCGAAATTTTCGTTTGTACACAATTGCGGGCGCGCCAAAACAATAACAAAGTATAGGCTACCTAATTGGTAGCACCCCCTACGTCCGATTCAAAAGAAAATCATCTCATTTGTTTGCACATCGTTTGAGCAGTAATGCGCAGGCGAAATTTTTTTTCTAAGCTATCAGATGCGTGGACAGAACGAAAAAAAGGGGAGTTGTCTAAGTGCTAGCCCCACCATGTTTGATTGAACCACAAATTGTCGCGATCGTTTATACATCGTTTGTGCAGAAATGTGTAGGTAAAATTTTCGTTTGTATTAAATAATATACGGATGTGAGTATTTTTAATATCTGCGATCAACATTAACCGGTTTGAATAACGGTTGATGAGTTTGAAAATGGTTCCTATTGCACTAGTTGAAAAAAAAATCTTTTTCTCTGGCACACGGAAGAAAAGGCCTGATTCTAATAGAACTTTTCACGTAGAATTCGAATCTGCAATCAGTTTTTCTCCATCACCCTCAGTTTTCCCGTGACAGAGGTGTTTTCGGAAAATTTCCCCTCAAATTTCTGTTCTTTTTCCTTTTTTCTTTTTTTAAACCATTTTCATACTTGTAGCTTGGGTACCTTAGGTATATAAACGCACAAATTATATTGTATGTTAGCCTGATTTATACTTAGTAAGCCCTCTAAGTTTCATAAGAATAGCATTATTCTATCTAGAGAAATAAACATATTTATATAAAAAATATGCTATGTGTACTGTTCATTTTACAATATTCATTAGTGCAGATAAAATCACATATAACTTCCACGAAAATTACAATATAAGCACGGTTTATATCTTATTGGGTTTGAAATAAAACATATTTTCAATGATGTATACACCGTGTCACTATTTTATATCTACTTAATAAATAATACAAAAGAAGTGAGTGGTATCTTCTTAATAAATTGACACTTACTTACCTCAACTAATATGTTTTAGTTGTCGACTTTCTTCTGTGTTTGGTTTCTGGAACATCTCTTTTAAGTGTCCAACAGTAATCAGCTAGCATTTTTGAACTACACTGTCACTGGTACCTCTTCTCCATGGAGGAAATGTCCTGATGAAAATGTTCCCCATACTCATCACTAACAGCACCAAGCTTTTCAGGAAAGAAATGCAGGTGGGAGTCTAGAAATTGTACTTTAAGGGACATGTTGCGACCCATTTCATTGAATGATTGCCGGAAATCACTCACAATTTCACGGTAATTTGGGGCTTTCTTGTTTCCTAAAAAATTCTCTGTTAAACATTTAAATGGACACCAAGCTGCTTTCTCAACCAGAGTTAAGAGATCCTCAAATTTTTGGTCATGAATCAAACATCTTATTTGGGGGTCTACAAAAATCCCTAGCGTCACTAACCCGAGGAATTTTTTCCTTGAGGTAACAAGATCCTGCATTACTTTTGTCCATTGTCCTAACAAAGTTTTTGAAGAGCCCCAACTTTATGTGAAGAGGAGGTAGAATTACCTAATCAGGGCTCACCAGTGAGGAATAAACAGCATTCTTCTGTCCAGGAGTTAATACATGCGTTGGCCATTCCTTCTTGATGTAATGTTCCGCTTTGTTCCTGCTGTCCCATTCGCAGAGGAAACAACAATATTTCGTATAACCAAGCTGCAAACCCATTAACAAAGAAATGACTTGTAAATCACAGCAAACGGTCCACTTGTATTTCTCATACTGAATTTTTTCTAACACTATTTCGATGTTTTCATAAGTTTCCTTCATATTAGTTGCATAAGCCAAAGGCACTGAAGGAAATTTGTTGCTATTGTGCAAAAGAACAGCCTTAAAACTAGTTTTCAAAGAGTCAATAAACAATCTCCACTCTGTACTTATATGTGCATGTCCAAGTCTATCCATCACAGCACAGACATTATTACAATACACTAAATCATTTTCTTGAGAATAGTAGTTTTGAAACTCTGTATGAAGGTTTCGAAAAATACACACTTTAGTGTCACGATGGAGCAGATTCCAGCCTCAAGTTTAGAATCAAGAAGTTCTGTCTGTGTATTGGCGAGTTTTAAATCCCGTATGAGGTCATTTAGTTCACCCGGAGTTATCAGATGGGAATCCAATGTAGATGTGCTTCCTACATAAGTAGGATCATCATCTTCATTTGGAACTTCAATAGTTGCCTCAAGTACGTAATCCTCATTTACCGTAAGATGAGGAGGAGGTACCGGTACAGGTAATTCTGCACTGTGTGGAACTGGCCTAATTGCTGATGCAAATTAGGGTACTGTACTGTGTGGTTAGATTTACTGCTTATTTCTTTTATCTGTGTCATACAAAAGTAGCAGTCTGAAGAATGATCTTTTGGTTCCCTCCAGATCATCGGTACTGCGAAGTTCATGTTTCGTCCACCATTTGCCCACCCAGTCAGACGTTTCACGCAAGTACAACAAATGTACTGAGGAACCCAGTTCTTATCCTGGTCTCCTACACAGCAACCAAAATATAACTGATAACACTTCCTCACAAGTGGAGTAAAACATCGACGTTGTGATTTAAATATCAGCTCCCAACGTACATAACAGAAATTGTCCGGTTTATTTACACACTTCCTCGACATCTTGTATCCTGTAAGGTATCACACACATACACACACACACACACACACACACACACACACACACACACACACACACACAGGAATCTACACTCCATAAAATCCCCACAAAATCCCTCTAGACATTCCCTCATACAAAAATGGTGACATGGTGTACACATCATTGAAAACGTTTTATTGGAAGTCCAATGAGGTATAAACCGTGGTATATTATAATTTTCGTGGAAATTATATGTGTTGAAGACCGACCCGACCCCACCCGTGACCCAAATTGACTGACCCGACCCGACAACCCGACCCGAGCTGACCCGATTGGCCCGACCCAAAGTGACCCGAGTGAACCAACCCGAGGTGACTTAACCCGACAACCGACCCGAGTGACTTGACCTTACAATCTAACCAGTTTGAGAGAGCTAGAACTTTACAAAACTGCCACCAGAAAAAAAATGCTGACTAATTCTTATGCATAAACCATTGTTTCGGCTTTTTTTACTTGTAGTATAATTATCCTCCTCCTCCTCCTCAGTGTTCCCCATTAATAAACAGGCCAGTTTCCGTGAATTAGGTAAGAAGCTTCCATTTTTGCGATTTCCCGCTAATATCTGCCTCGCAACCCAACATAAAGTACCACCCTCCTTATTACAAACTATCAATTCCAACCTCCTTACACACTCTCGCTCTCCTGATATCACCCCCTTTACTACATCCCTCAGAATGCAATCCCTTAGCAAGATCAAAACTTGTGATCCGTCCATTTTTCGCTTCCTTATATCGTCTAATATTGCTCTCGTCTCTTGCATTTTTTCAGCATTTCCTAATTCGTTTTCCTCTCTACCCTGCTAACCTTCTTTATTTTACTCCACATCCAAATTTCCAAGGTTAAAATTTAGGCAATCAAGTTCGAAAGTCAAAATAAAATTTGACTGAGTTCTGAAGACAAGTTCTGAAGGCTAAAAGAATAAAAGTTCTGAAGACAACATTATTTTCTAGTAAGGAATGTATATAGAACTTCTTTTAATATTTTTTGCTGTGTAACAAACAACAATTTCATCACGTTAACATTCCGATTTTTCTATTTAAAAACAGCGTTGCTGTCTGATAGAATCATAAGGTACTAATTGCACTGAAATATCATTCTGTAGGGAATTACCTTTTATTTTTTCTTGATTAATTTATCTAGAAGATATTTGCAACGTTATATAAAATTAGCAAGTATTTTATTGCGGAGAAAGTCAAATCACTACCCCAGCAATAATAATAATAATAATAATAATAATAATAATAATAATAATAATAATAATAATAATAATAATAATAATAATAATCTGAAGGTGACCAAGAAAGTTCTGTCTCTTTGTGGAGGTCTGTGTTCAATTGGCCCTCACACCGTGAGTTGAATGCGAATGGATATAAGGTGAAGGTCAGTTGTTGGACGAGACGAGACGAGACGAGACAGAATTTTCATGAAAGGGTACGAGATGAGACAGAGCTCTTTGAATAGAAACATATGCACTTTTCCAGACGAGACTACCTTCACGACACATTATCGAAACGAGAATGCCCCAAACCAGGTCTCGTGAGCAACACTAGTAAGTATATCCAACATACTACTTGGTTGTGGCTGTTCAGATACACCGTGAACGTGCGTAAGGACTGAGTGAACATGGGGCCTTCACAGAGCGTCATAAGGGCTTGTTTGCTGTACGAGTTCAAATTGCTGCTCCGCGGAGCGGAAGATATGACAGGCCTTTGGTGAGGGTGTCGTGACTACGTGGAGAGTGCAGTGGTATGACGGTTTAAGGACGGTGACGAAACACTCGAAGACGCACCACGTGCCGGAAGACAAACAGATGTTCAAAATAAAGATCTTCGGGCAGCAATTGAGGCGAAGACAGACATGTGAGGAACTGGTACTACCTTTCAGTGTAAGTGGAGAAACCATTCGGAACCACCACCATCAACTTGGGAAGCACTGCAAGTTGGGTTGATAGGTCCTACATGATTTGACTTGGAGCCAGAAAGCAACGCGAGCAGACACCTGTGTTTCTTTGGTGTCTCGTCTGAGGAAGGAGCAATTTCTGAACAGGGTGTTGACATGTGATGGGAAGTGGGTCCTGTACGAAGCTCCACGGCGCCGTCATTGTTGGTTAGCATCCCATGAACCGGTTCAAAAACAGCCCAAGCCAGCACTACGCCAGAATAAGGTTCTCCTGTGCATTTTGTGGACTGCTCGAGGCATCGTCCATCGGGAACTGCTACCAGCTGGTCAGATCATCAATGCAACTGTGTACTGTCACTGTGTACTGTCTGGATCCAGCAGTTCTGAATCGCAAAGGGGTCCTCTTGTTACAAGGCAACGCTAAGCCCCACGTGGCTAAAATGACCCAGTACATCATTCTACGCCTTGGATGGAAAACACTATTGGATCCGCCATACTCCACGGACATTGTACCGTCCGATTATCACCTGTTCCATTCCTTGGACAATCACCTTAGAGAACGCCAATTCAAACAGCTAGTAGAGGTTCAATATGCACTTGATACCTTCTTCACTTCACGTCCCACCAAGTTCGACTGCGATGGAATCCATGGCCTTCCAGAACGTTTTCAGAAGGTCGTCTAGGCTGATGGAGACGATTTTTGATATTCCAGGTACGTCTTAGGTTACATACCAATGTTCGAAGGTGTTGGTGAAAAGGCGGCGGAACTTTCTTGGGCACTCTTAAAGTTATAATAATAATAATAATAATAATAATAATAATAATAATAATAATAATAATAATAATAATAATAATAATAATAATAATAATAATAATAATAATGTGTCCTGCCCAAAGGCAGATGTTTGACCCGAAGGTCCATGGGTATTGATTCCAGCTCGTACCAAGTAAGTTTTCTGGTGGACAAACCCCATGTGCATGGGTTTTCTCGGTGTTCTCCCATTTCCTCCCACTTTCTTCATTCAACCACTTCAATTATTTCTCATCATCACTGTCTCTCTTAGCGTTGGTGCATAACGTGGGACGTTAACTAGATATTTCCTTTCAATTTCACTTAATGTGACATTTAACTTGACATAGAAACGCAGAAAGGAAAAAAGTCAGTAGTAATATTAATTACAATTACAATACCAATTAGTTAATATAGGGTAAAATTAAAATTTTATTACTATTTCACCTTCAATTAGTCACATTTATCATTCATTCACCAACTTCGAATTGAATTCCACAACAAAGCTCTTTATAGTATTCCGTATAGAAAATAAGTGAAGAATGTGACGACCCGACCCGAGTGACCCGACACGAGCTAACCCGACTGACCCGACCCGACAACCCGACCCGTTTGAGAGCACTATCAGAGGGGTACTATTTACAGTACA
The DNA here is from genome assembly GCF_964235325.1 of Thermobia domestica. Taxonomy (NCBI): domain Eukaryota; kingdom Metazoa; phylum Arthropoda; class Insecta; order Zygentoma; family Lepismatidae; genus Thermobia; species Thermobia domestica. The sequence goes on along the minus strand of NC_137458.1, from coordinate 262,264,644 downwards.
ATTTATTTTGTATGGTTTAGCATACTTTAAGGCTACCATACTTTTTGAAAACAGAAAAAACGGGACATCTTACAAATTAGTAGTAAATATTGCATTTTGTATTAATTTTATCTTTCGAATTTTACTACAGTATCGCACTAGTTATACAACTTAAAATAATGTATTAATATAGTCCATACTCAGTGGCATATTTAGGGGGAGGGCTTCCGGGCTCAAGCCCCCCACCGAAATCTTACTTACTATAGTAAAATATATGAAATATCTTGCAGAATTTTCATATTTTCAGGCAAAGCACCCCCGGAAGTTAGCAAAGCCCCTCCCGAAACAAAATCGTAAATACGCCACTGTCCATACTTAATCAACAGTGCTAAAAATTATTATAGAAGCTAGAAGCTGTTATACAATATAAACGCAATCAGTGAACATACAATATTTAGGCAAAAATTATATTTTCAATATTATTACGCATACCACCTTTACATGCTCTACATGTCTATAAAGAAAAATATCCAGATTTATGAAGTTGTTTCAAAATTTCAATAGGCTGATTTATTTTTGTTAACCTAAAATGCGAACTAAAAGAAAGCAATTTGCATAATTGTTTTTCTGAAGCAGAAAAAAAATGTGTTTTCGGGGCTGGTCTGCAACGTCACAAGAATTTGTTGCCAACTCGGGGTATACATTCTTACTTTTAGTGATAAGAGTGCTACTTAGGAGGATTTAAACATTGCATGTTATATCCGGGGAAGCAGCGATTGCAATAATAATAAAGATTAGAATGAAATTGTTCCTTTAGTATTGTCGGAATTGAAAGCAAAAGGAATAAGTCGATTTTATTATCTTTTCAGAAATTTTGATATGTAATTAATAATAATAATAAAGAAAAACACAGGACAAGAAGGAAAATTTCTGCACACCGGGACAAATTTTAAGAAACCGGGGCGTATGGTAGCCTTACATACTTATTTTCATGCGGAGTGTCAGTACGGAGCCACTACGTAGCAGAGTTGAAACAAAACCTCGTAAATAGGTTGCCAACTCAGGAAAACAAAATTACCGGCACACCCTCAAAATTCTTTGTACAAATGAGAAACTGAAGACTGTATTGATCGTTATTGTATTTACCAGCAATTGCCACTTGTTTAAAATTATCGAAACAGATGAATAATACTGGATATTAATCTTTATGTAACAATAGTTGATTCATAAAATGAAATTTATTCTATAAACTTCACTTCAAACAAAGGAAATTGCTTTAAAAAGTCATTTTCTACTCTCAATAAATGAATAAAATTCTTTTACAATAAAATATAAGTGTTATCAAATTTGTTATGTTAAATAAATAAAAAAAACTGCCATACGTTAAAAAATATCGATAATGTATAATACAACGGAAATTTGTGTTTGTAAAGGCACTGTTGAAAAATTTCGATGTTCAATGTTATATTCTGGATTGCAGATTCCAAAATACCGGTCAGAAGGGGTCTAATAAGAAGTTTGTACCGGTCACCGGCCTTAATCAAAATTACAGCAAATACCGGCCAGTTAGCAACTCTACTCGTAAATCAGAATGCTGAATGCACCAAAATACTTCACCATGCATTCTATAGTTTCTGCAAAATGAGTTTAATGAAGATGATCAAATAAAACAAAATACTGTGTTATAATTTTCCCTTTAACAGTCTACTTTGTGAATTGGTTATATCTTCCACTTATCAATTTCCTGTACGAGATGAGAATAACGGTTTCTGCGCAAGATAGAAAGAAAAAAATACATTTTTCTCATAAGGATTCAGTTCACGTAAGAAATAATGAATAAGTTTAATAATAAGAGCCGAGGAGTGAAAAACTAACTCAGCAATAATGATTGTAAGTATAAATATAAATATAAAAAAACAAAAAAAAAAAACATTTAATTCCATCATCGTTAGGATAAGATCAATATAGTGAATCACACGATAGTGTGAACAAACCAAACCACACAATAGTGTGAACAAAGTCCTGTTAGAAAAATACTCCATAAATGTGACACATTTTTTTAATGCTTCTACCATTTATACAAACCCTCACATTGTTTTCGTTTTGGCGGCGCCCCTAATAGAGTACAAACGAAAATTTTGCCTGCACATTTCTGTGCAAATGATGTACAACCGATTGATATAATTTGTGATTGAATTGGATATGGTGGGGGCTACCATTTAGACAGCCCCACTTTGTTTTCGTTCTGGCGGCGCCATTAATTGTGTACAAACGAAAATTAAGCATGCATATTTCTGTACAAACGATGTACAAACGATTACGAAAATTTGTGATTCAATTGGACATGTTGGTGGGAAGCTACCACTTAGAGAGCCCCCAGTTTGTTTTCGTTCTGGCGGCGCCCCTAATTGTGTACAAACGAAAATTTTGCCTGAACATTTCTGTAAAAACGACTTACAAACGATTGCGACAATTTGTGATTGAATTGGACATGGTCGGGGGTTACCACTTAGACAGCCCCACTTAGTTTTCGTTCTGGCGGCGCCCCTAATTGCGTACAAACAAACATTTCGCCTGCTCGTTTCTGTACAAACGAAGTACAAACGATTCCGACAATTTGTGATTCAATTGCACATGGTGGGGAGGTATTACTTAGAAAGCACCCTACTTTGTTTTCGTTCTGGCGGCGTCCCTAATTGTGTACAAACAAACATTTCGCCTGCACATTTATGTACAAACGACGTACAAACGAATGCGACTATTTCTGATTGAATTTAACATGGTCGGGGGCTACCACTAAGACAGCCACCACTTTGTTTTCGTTCTGGCGGCGCCCCTAATTGTGAACAAACAAACATTTCGCCTGCCCGTTTCTGTACAAACGAAGTACAAACGATTGCGATAATTTGTGATTGAATTGGACATGGTGGGGGGCTACCACTTAGACAGCCCCCTTTTTTCTGTTCTGGCAGCGCCTCTAATTGTGTACAAACGAAACTTTTGCCTGAACATTTCTGTACACACGAAGTAGAAACGATTGCGATAATTTGTGATAGAATAGAACATGTTGGTGGGGGGCTACCAGTTAGACAGTCCCCCACTTTGTTTTCGTTCTAGCGGCGCCCCTAATTGTGTACGAACATACATTTTGCCTGCACATTTCTGTACAAACGAAGTACAAACGATTGTGACAATTTGTGATTCAATTGGACATGATGGGGGGAGGGCTACCACTTAAACAGCCCCCACTTTGTTTTCGTTCTGGCGGCGCCCCTAAGTTTGTTCAAACAAACATTTCGCCTGCACATTTCTGTACAAACGATGCACAAACGAATGGGACAACTTGTGATTGAATTGGACATGGTGGGGGGCTACCACTTAGACAGCCCCCATTTTTTTCTCTTCTGGCGGCGCCCTTAATTATGTACAAACGAAAAGTTCGCGTGCACATTTCTGTACAAGCGAAGTACAAACGATTGCGACAATTTGTGATTGAATAGGACATGGTCGGGGGCTACCACTTAGACAGCCCCCAATTTTTTTCGTTCTGGCGGCGCCCCTAGTTGCGTGCGAACACACATTCCGCCTGCACATTTCTGTACAAATGAAGTACAAACAATTGCGACAATTTGTGATTCAATTGGACATGGGGGGGGGCTACCACTTAGACAGCCCCCATTTTTTTCTGTTCTGGCGGCGCCCCTAATTGTGTACAAACAAAAATTTCGCCTGCACGTTTCTGTACAAACGAAGTACAAACGATTGCTATAATTTGTGATTGAATAGGACATGTTGGTGGGGGGCTACCAGCTAGACAGCCCCCAATTTGTTTTCGTTCTGGCGTCGCCCCTAATAGTGTACAAACGAAAATTTGGCCTGCACATTTCTGTACAAATAATGTACAAACAATTGCGATACTTTGTGATTCAATTGGACATATTGGGGGGGCTACCACTCAGACAGCTCCCCACTATGTTTTCGTTCTGGCGGCGCCCCTAAGTTTGTTCAAACAAACATTTCGCCTGCACATTTCTGTACAAACGATGCACAAACGAATGCGACAACTTGTGATTGAATTGGACATGGTGGGGGGGGGCTACAACTTAGACAGCCCCCATTTTTTCTGTTCTGGCGGCGCCCTTAATTATGTACAAACGAAAATTTCGGGTGCACATTTCTGTACAAACGAAGTACAAACGATTGCGACAATTTGTGATTGAATAGGACATGGTCGGGGGCTACCACTTAGACAGCCCCCAATTTTTTTCGTTCTGGCGGCGCCCCTAATTGCGTGCGAACATACATTTCGCCTGCACATTTCTGTACAAACGAAGTACAAACAATTGCGGCAATTTGTGATTCAATTGGACATGGTGGGGGGCTACCACTTAGACAGCCCCCATTTTTTTCTGTTCTGGCGGCGCCCCTAATTGTGTACAAAGGAAAATTTCGCCTGCACATTTCTGTACAAACGAAGTACAAACGATTGCGATAATTAGTAATTGAATAGAACATGTTTGTGGGGGGGAGGGTACCAGTTAAACAGCCCCAATTTGTTTTCGTTCTGGTGGCGCCCCTAATAGTGTACAAACGAAAATTTGGCCTGTACATTTCTGTACAAACAATGTACAAACGATTGCGGCAATTTGTGATTTAATTGGACATGGTAGGGGCTACCATTTAGGGGAACTCCCTCGAGAGGAATCACTCTACTTATTTATTGCAAAAAGCAGAATTTAAAAATTCGCATTCGTCCAAAGTTATCGTGTGAAGTAACAGCCGTTTGTATGTACGTACTAATATTGATAAGTTCCACTACGCGATCCCAATTAATAGTTCATATACCCGCGCCACACACACACACACTAGCATTTGTACACACGAAAGTATACCTGGTAGTATCCACACGCTTACGCCGGAAACTAGAAACAAACACACACACACACACACACACACACAGGGACAGAGAGAGAGAAAGAGAATATCTTGTTGTACCTTTATACTGAATGCACCATTACTCACAAAATCAGTTAAAAAAGAAAAAAGAAAAAAGGTGTAAATGAAACTTTCAAAGATTGGTACCACTGCTGCGTGTCACACATGAGATTGTTCCATAATGATTGATTCGTAATATGATGTATATGGGTTTCTTAATGGTAGTATAACAAAATGCCTTCAAATTGACCACTAAATAAAAAGTGAAATTTATTTCTCAAATTTTGTAAAATCGAAGTCGGTGGGCATTATGGGAACAGTCTACAATAACAATATATGCAAATAAATATTAATATACTTCACGTTTTCCAGTGGGTGCAAGAAAGCTTCGAATAGTATTTGTTGCCAGAAGCATTAGCTGATGTAAATATATATATATATATATATATATATATATATATACCGGGTGCACCATTTATAATGTCCCACCTTTATAACAGAGGAACCAAGAGAGAGAGAGAAACGAAACTTTGTACAAAGCAACTACAGGAAGGGGGACATCTATCCATATATTGGGTAACATTACCAGGTGAACAGTGTTGCCAACCCAATATAATGTTATGATTTTTTAAATGGAATGACCTCAATTTAATTTCATAATTCGAATCAGCTATGAAAACAATGACGAAAGAGGTGACACTCGCAGGTCAGTGTTGCATACTTTTTGAGAAATAACGTTAAACATGTGTCAAATTTAAACGCCTTTAACACACACAAGGATTGAAGTAGAAACTATTTGTGCACATTAAATGAAATACTGGGAAGACCTCTTTAAAATGACTTCAAGCTTAGAAGGATCAGTTAAAAAGTGTTGTCAGAACGGAAGAGAGAAAAGTTGAATTTGGAAATAATGCAATAACTTGGAAAAGGTCCCTAGTATAGTATGGTTTAAAATTCATAGAGCAAATTAGTATGTCATAAGGAGCATTGTCGCGTTTATTTGAGATCGATAAGTCAAGTACTTACCGAGATATTCGGTACTTTGTAAAAGCTGAGAATTTTGTGCTGTACAAGATGGTAACGCTGTTTCAAAATTCCCTTTTTTCCCACAGCGTTGAAGAAATCGTGAAGAAATTATTAAAACGAAATAAAACATTAATGAATGGACATAGAATGAAATGAAATCCATTTGAGTTCTTGAAGGGACTGATTAAACGTAATTTGGATATAAATTGTTCTTAAGTTGGTAATACGAATTCACGTTTCAACAAGATGGTAGAAATACGTTTACGAGAGTCACCTAATAGCTATTTCGTGCGGTGAATAATCTTATATTCGTGCAACTTTAGGGGAGTAATATCGAAACAATTTAATATTATCTGTAAATATTACCGACGTGTAACCATTTGTTTTTTAAACACGAATGAATAAAATAAGTAACAATTTGTTGCAATTGAAGAAATACAAAGGGTGGTTTGCAAGTACAATTTCTTTGGCTGTGTTGTAGCTGGTGGGTGTAACCAAGATAATTACTCACTTCCTTCGTTTGCACGTCTAAGGGTATCATTCGGAAGCAATGTTCAAGAAATTGTACATACAAAAAATGCAAGAAGTCATTATAACTACTATGTCGATGATCACTAACAAAATGTTAAATATTGCTTTGCGTTGACGCAATCCATATAGAAATTATTCCCCAAAGCTCTCACATTACCCGTCAGATCAGGAAACAAATTTCTTTCTGTGGTATACTTTGTACATATGAACTCTCACTTAGGAACTTAAAATTTTAAAGTCATTGGCCCTAGCTGAGTATTTTATTTATTTATTTATTATTTTGCTACCATATTATAAATCTCTGCAAAGGTTAGTTGTATGAGTTGTAGCCTACCCTGTATGCACCAATAAAATAGGCATTATTATGTATAAATTTCTACTTGTCAACTGCCGCCAACTTGTCAAACTGCACGTTATCTTCTGTATTTGTCAGCTCATTTATTGAATGTGTAGTTACAATTCATCGAATAAGTTTGAAACGCGCTACTTTCTTTCATCTGGAGCTCAACATAATCCTTTAAGCACATATTTAGGAATATTTGTCGTGCAGCATTACTTTTGCCGCACGACTAGAAATAATTGTTCAAAAAATTACGATTCTTTCACAAATTCCTTCTTATTGTTTACTAAATGATTTGCGCTAGCCGACATGGAAACATGTCATTTGGCATAGTTAAATTTCAAGGGGACCATCATAATCAATTATTGAAAAAATTAAAATTATTCTAGGATTTGCGTGTAAATACAGCGTCCTGTTGTATGCATAAAACCTGCAATGCAAAAAAAAAACAAGAAACAACCTGTGCTAGTAGGCCTCTAAAAAGCACGAATGCTATCTAACAGAGTCACGCCAGGGCGATGCTGGAGGGCGCGAGCTCAAGAGAGGGGGTGAGTGCGAGTGGAGCAGGTGCGTCAGCGAAAGTTGGTATGTGCAAAAATGAGGATAGTGAAAACGAGTGGATTTTGGCAATGATATAAATTACAATAATACTTGTCACGGTCTCATGCTTGAAGCGTTCAACTTGTAAACATAAAATACAACTTTTGTACACTGTGCATAAATACAGCAGTAAGGATTTTATACTATACTCCGCGTCACCCGAATTGGCGTGTGGCATCAACCAATAAACTCACAGTGTGCTGTTATATCAGTAGGTGTGGGATGGGGATTCTGCGCCACCTCATCATTTCCAATAACAATCTAGCACACCATCAATAATAATAGCGCACTCCTAATAACAATAGCGCATGCCCCTACCTCCAAATAACTTCTAATCTACTCCATAATAATTTGCAGCGCACTCCCTATCCCAAATAACTTCTATCACATCTCAAATAACTTCTATCTTACTCATAATAACTTCTAATGCATTCTATCACTAAATCTAGTTACAAAAAATCACTAAATCTGGTTACAAAAAGTCACTAAATCTAGTTACAAAATCACTAAATTTAGTTACAAATTCACTAAATCTAGTTACAAAATCTAGTTATAACCGGTTTTGACTTCAAAAATCACTAAATTTAGTTACAAAATCTGGTTATAACCGGTTTTGATTTTAAAAATTACTAAATTTGGTTATAAAAATCACTAAATCTAGTTACAAAAACAAAAAAATCACTAAATCTAACAACATTTAACAAGAATGAACAATTGCATTTTAAACTCTGACACATACTCTTTTAAATGCCGTTTGAATTTTCAAAATCGGATAAAAAATAACGAATTTAGCATTTCGCCGTCTGTATTTATACAACCCAACACAGCACAGAAGGTTTGTTCACACACACATTTACAATTGAGTTTGCTTGAGAGAAGGAATAGCATATATGTACATGAGATTTACGATCATTCTCCTTCTTTCTTTCTTAGCATGGGAACGTGACTTGCTTACATCATCATACACTCATCCACACTCACATTCTCTTCAGTCAACCGGAGCAGCAACATTTTTTCTTTCTTTTTAGCAATCAAGCAGTATATGGAAGTCTAGTAATAACAACACCAAAACTGTCACTTCACGTTAGATAGTCACGTTATGCAGTTACAATTTTCTCTCTTTTCGCAGTCGAAAAATTTTTAAACTTTTTTAAACTTCTTAGTTGTAACGTGATGATTTTTACTTTCCCGTGACAAACAGGGTTGGAAACTAATTCTTTTTATCATGTCTTTCCAGAATTGTTAAAATTACGAATTAAGCTCTGAAATTATTACGAATGAACTAGTACCAAATAAGGTAAACATGATAATTTTTTGGAAACGATAACCAACCCTGTTTTAATGGCGTACTCGAGGGATGTTATTTTTTTAAGTCGTTATAACTTTGTTGTTTATTAACCGATTTTCAAAATTCAAACGACAAATGAATACTAATAACATAACCAATTTTCTAAAATGCATAAATGGTTGCATAACCCAAAGGAAACTTTTCCCTTTTTCAATATCTCCATAAAATTTCAACAAATCGAAAAAATAAAAATACTACCATAATTTGAATAAAATTTTAAGACTTTTTTAAAAATTAACATTTTCCCGAAAACTCAAAAATAAACCCGTAAAAAATTCCCGAAATTTTGAACTTGCTATAAAATCGTCAAATATTAACCGATTTTCAAAATTCAAACGGTAAATGGTTTCTATTTTCTAATATTTTTTTCTAACGCGTTACTGGTTGTCTATGTCTAAGGATAAAATTATAAAAAATCAAAAATCTTCACTATGTAAGAATGTATTAAGGAAATGTAAACAGAACATAAATACTAGACTACAAAACAATTATTTTCATGCATTACTGGTTACCTATGTCTAAGGATAAAATTACAAAAACAACTTTTATGACTTAAAAATATAAATTTTATCTAAAACTAAACTATACATAAAAGTTTATTAAATTTACCTAAAACTAAACTAAACTATACATAAAAGTTAATTAAATATGACCTAAAACTAAACTAAACTATACATAAAAGTTAATTAAATTTACCTAAAACTAAACTAAACTATACATAAAAGTTAATTAAATATGACCTAAAACTAAACTAAACTATACATAAAAGTTAATTAAATATGACCTAAAACTAAACTAAACTATACATAAAAGTTAATTAAATATGACCTAAAACTAAACTAAACTATACATAAAAGTTAATTAAATTTATCTAAAACTAAACTATATATAAAAGTTAATTAAATATGACCTAAAACTAAACTATACATAAAAGTTAATTAAATATGACCTAAAACTAAACTATACATAAAAGTTAATTAAATATGACCTAAAACTAAACTACACTATACATAAAAGTTAATTAAATATTACCTAAATCTAAACTACACTTAAATACATTTTAACTATATCTTATAATGCCCCCAAGCTAATGTACTTATACCACCCTCTAGTATATATCTTTTGTCATCATTTGAATCTAATGCTAACTTATTCACAGCTATAGTATATACATCATGCTTACAACTTCGAATTAGATTTATATTTTTGTATGTTTTCACATCATTGAATAGGGTTTGCTTATAATCATCAAATTGTAACTCTTTTGATACTACACATTGTGTTATTCCTTTTGCTTTTTCTTCTCTTTATTTTCAACTTTAAAGGCATACATCTTTGATCTTAACCCAATAAATTCTGTCATTATTTTACCATTGTTTTCATCCTTCATCTTTCCTAATACTTTTTTGTTTACTAATGGTATTCCATATTGATTATCCTTTCCATATTCACTTGTATCAAATAAATCAACCATTTCTTTTAAGTCTTTGTAGAAATCATCTGTATTAATTTCATATATAAAACTATCAGTATCCATATAACATAACCCTATATCAATATCATATTTAGGTTTCATAATGTTGTAATGGAAGTCATACATTAATAGTTTTGACAAATCTAGCACACTCATACCAACATATATAGGTTTGTTGAAGGTCAATTTTTCTTTTTTCATATGTATCGCACATAAATCTTCAGTAAATATTGTTCTATAATCAAAGTTCGGTTTCGCTATTAACTTTTCCAGCCTCATTGGATCACATTCTAAAGTAATTGATGGCCTCTTTCTAATGTTTTCCATTGTTTTACCAAATACACTATTATTCATTAACTTGTAAAAATCTTTCTCGAAATTATTCTTAGCTTGTGTTCTCATATTTGTATTTAGATCAATATATTCCTTTAACCAGTTTGATTGCTTGAACTCTAATACTCGGTGAATTTTCTTTAATATCATTCCAAGTGACATATATAATTTTAAATTTCTATAGTGAATAACATATCTTTCTTTATTGTAAAGCGTTGTTAATAATTTTGATTGTTTCGATCCTGGTGGGCACATATTTTCTGGAGCTAATGGTAGATCTGTATGTTTATCATGTAAGTATTCTGGATATTCTAAATCAACTTCTAATATGTAACCAGTTTCTGAATTATCTGGAATATTCATTATGTTTATGTAAGGTTGAACCCATTTAAAGTCTTTGTAAGGCATGTATTGACTCATTGCCCATCCATATAAATTATTTGCATCTAGATAAGCTAAATACTTTGAAGGTTCGTCTTTGTTATAACTTTTCATATACTTATTATTTGCTTTTACATACCTCTTACTACATTGTGAAATTCCACCTCTTATACCTTTTTCAATCATTAATATTTTGTCATAGTCAGTTAACATTTCTAGTTCGATTTTAGTCACCTTTAACATTGAATCCCATGATAAACCAGGAGCAGTGAAATACCAAGCAGGATCTAAACCATATGCCTTTAAACATACATCTCTAAAATTTTCAAATACATCGGCTAATATTAATACATTTGTCCTGTTATAAAGTTCTGTATATTCACCTAGATTTTTAATATTGAATGACTTCCAAACATTTTTCGCATGCTCATAATCTTCATCACTGATGTGGGTGTTAGTAAGTTTATTAAAGAACATTTCTTTTGAAGGTAGTTTTGTTTCTTCTAATCTTTCAATTGAGTCAATATAATCATATGGGTACACACCTTTTTTAATTACTAAATCTAATAAATCATAAGTGAAATACTTTGACGTTTCTCTATATTGTTCTTTTGTAAGGTTATTTGGTAGTTCTGCTAAACCCCTTGACATAAACCTAAATGAATCTAGAAATCGTAAATTAATTCCATTCTTTTTATCAACCTTCACATATTTCGAGTATGTTATATATTTTTCTTCATTGTTTGCAATTAGTTTTATTTCATTCTTATCATAAGCATGTTCTTTAACAAATAGGTGAGTATCATAACCACTTAAATTGTGAATAAATACTGGAATGAAATTAGGATTTCGATAGCTTAAGTTACAATAACTGTGAGCTGCACCTCTAAACTTTCCAGTTAAATGATCATGATCTCTTACTTTTGCTTTATTTATATTTATATTTTTCAAACATTTACCTAATTCATGTTTCCATTCTTCTAATTTTTCAACCATGCTATCATTATTTTTAGCGAATTTTATTTTCTTATTTAACACATTTATTTGTTTTTCAATTGCGGGTGGTAAATCATTCAAGTTTTTCTCACATATATGACAACTATTGGAATTATTATATAACACTTCCTCATCTTTAGTTAGGTTATTCATTTCAACTCTTTTGTTATATATTTTCTTTATTTCTATTGCTTCTTGTTTTAACTTCTCCACAAACACCTTTGCAGCATCTAAACCAATATAACTAACAGGCCTTTTATACACACCATTTGAGTATTTGATGTAATAAGAGAAACTCATTGGTAAATGCTTTTGATACTTCACAGTTTTAGAACAATTATGGTCTACATCCATTTTACATAACAAGCATTCAAAATCGGCATATATCGCAAATGGTACCCTCAATGATCTATTATAATTTTGGAACTGTATTTGATTGTCATATGGTTTTGGAAGTTCTATTCTAAGAGATTCATGCTCCTTACAATATAGTTCATGTTCTTGTAATTGTATCTCATTTGTAAAATGTCTTGTTAAACACCTATCACAAAAGTATAATTTTTCCTTATGCTTTGTTACTTGACTTCTTATTAATCTTGATAAATCCTTTATCCAACAAAAGTGATCATTATTTTCATCTTTTACATATAATAAATTGATGTGTTTATCCTGCTTATTTTTTGTGATTTGAAGTGGGTATATATTATATTCATCATCATAGGTATACACGTTAATGGATATGTTACTTCTTTTTTCAAACTTTACTATATCTTTTAATTGTACAGGAAATTCAATACCCTTACAATATTTCTCTTGTAATTCATCCACAATTTCTGTATAGTTTGAAGGCCGTTGAGGATGTGATTGGTGATCTATAGGTTTTAAATAACATGCAATAGAATATAAGAAACATTTATTATCTCTATTTTGAACATTAATCACTGCTTTTTTATCTTTAATTGGTTTAGGAAGGTCAATATATGAAGAAGCTCGTAATGGTACATATTTATTTAATCTGATTTCTAAATATTTAATTTGATGTAATGACCATCCTGAACCTCTTCCTTGAAATTCCTCCATCTCTCTACATAGTTTTTGTTTAGCATTGGTTATATATTCATCTAAGTCAGTTGATTGTAATATTCTTTCATTCATAGTTTTAAAATTGCGTTCTTGTACTTCTTTATCTTTAATATAATCACAAATGAATACAAGGTTGACTTTTAATGGGTGATGCTTTAATTCTTCCTTGATTTTATTAATAACTACTTTCCCACTTATATTTAGAAACTTCACTGGATCTTTATATCCTCCTATGTTTTCGATTGTGATAGTTTGTAATCGTTTCTGTATTGCTGTTTCCTTTGTTTGTACTTTAATTGGTATTCGTTGTGGTTTCGATTCTTCAAATACTTCTTCTTTAAATGGAAATATGTTCCTAATTTGTGATCTGTTTTGTTCATCTTCATATTTTATAATACGGTCAATAAGTTCAGCCTTTCTTAATTTAGAATAACCTTTTATTCCTTTCCTTTTACAATGGTTTTTTAATTCATCAACTTTCATTGTGTATATAACTTTCAATTCATCTGGTTCATTTTGGTATTGTTCGATTTTTTTGATTAATTCACTCTTATTTAAAGAACTATAGTTACGGATTTTCTTGACTCTACATATTAGTTTTAGTTTTGTAATCGACATCTCCTTCATCTCCTCACCAGTAAAATTAACATTATTCATACTCATTTTATATGGAAAAACACTGTATCATAATTTTATATTCACTAAATTTTTAATTCATTTTCATAATATTTTATACCAACATTAGCAACTTATTTTTCTAATACAGCTGTTAATGTCGACATAAAAAAATGATACAGTGTTTTTCCATATAATAACACACCATATATGAAAAAACACTGTATCGTTTTTTATATTCACCAGATTTTTTAATTCATTTTCATAATATTTTCATGTTTAAACAAATTAAATTACATTACAACATTTATAATATTATATTATTTTTATTTATTTAATTATTATGCAAATTATTAAACCCTAACCATTTAATAAACACTTTATTACCTTTTATGAAAATATTTATAAAAGTTAAACACATTAAATTACACTGCAACATTTATAATGTTATATTATGCGAATTATTAAAACCTAACCATTTAATAAACTCTAATTATTTAATTATTATGCAAATTATTTATTTAATTAATAATGCAAATTATTTATTTAATTATTATACACATTATTAAACACTAACCATTTAATAAACAATTTATACCTTTTATGAAATAACCATAAAAGATAAAATTTATAATATATTACTTTTATTTATTTAATTATTATACAAATTATTAAACCATAACCATTTAATAAACACTTTATTACATTTTATGAAATAACCATAAAAGATAAAATTTATAATATATTACTTTTATTTATTTAATTATTATACAAATTATTAAACCATAACCATTTAATAAACACTAACCATTTAATAAACAATTTATACCTTTTATGAAATAACCATAAAAGATAAAATTTATAATATATTACTTTTATTTATTTAATTATTATACAAATTATTAAACCAAAACCATTTAATAAACACTAACCATTTAATAAACACTTTATTACCTTGTATGAAAATATTCATAAAAGTTAAACACATTAAATTTACACTACAACATTTTCTTTATCTATCCAACTATTATGTAAATTATCAAACCCTAACCATTTAACAAACACTTTATTACCTTTCTTTCTCAATATTTTTTCAACCAAATACTCATCCTTATATTTAGTTTTCAATAATTCTGGTTCATAAAATCTTCCTCTAACTTCTTCATTGTTTAAATCTTTAATTTTATATGTTGGTGGATTAGATGGTATAACCTCATTAATAACAAACACTTCTGTTGACCAATTTGGTGTATAACCTTTGTCAAACAATCCTTTAATTTTACTTATACGAACATGATCACCTAATTTGTATTTAGGTTTAACACGTTTATATTCTTTCTTATACACTTTATTCAATATCACATGCTCATTTTTCTTATTCACTTCTACAGGTTTCACACCAATTGTTCTATGTACTTTGTTATTATATTCATCAACCAAACCTTGCAATATTTTTAACCACTTATAATTACCTTGAACAGTAAATTTCTTTCACATATTTGTTTAAGTGTTTTGTTAAATCTTTCAACAACAGAAGCTTTTTTACCACTATATGTTGAGTAATGATTGATATTGTTTTTTCCCATCAAATCTTCAAATTCTTTATTATAAAACTCTTTAACTTGATCAGTTTGTAAATTATTAGGTTTTCTTACTTTTAACACTGATTCAAATGCTTCTGTAACATTCTTACCACTCTTATCTTTAACAGGAACAGCAAATGCATATTTTGAAAACACATCTATAATCGTTAGCAAATACTTATACCCTTTATTTAATTTTGAAACACATTTTAACACACCACTATCCATTTCCACAAGATCTGCTTGCCATAAATCATCTATACCTTTAACAATAACACTTAACCTAGGATATTTTTTTCTAGATGGTTTATGAATTTCTTCTATAATATCTTCTCTAATACCTTCACCTTCATATAGTCAATCGGGGTTTTTAATGAATTGGGATTTATTAGTACCACATACAACACATATACCTTTCTTAACATATCTTCCATTCTTTGTTTGTTCTATTCTCATGTTATCTATTTTTGTATCTGTTGATTTCTTACACTTAACACAATACATCATACTATTTATTATATGGAAAATTATTAACCTCAATCTATAATTGAAACACTATATCAACTAACAACATCATTCTAAAGATCAACCTAATTCAAACTATAATTCAACTAACAATATAATTCTAAAGATTAGCATAATTCAAACTATAATTTAAGCATATGTTTGTTTGATGCTGTTGTCTATATTTGATGATTAATACTATAATTAACGGGTGTTGATATTTGATGATTAATACTATAATTAACAGGTGTCGGTATTTGATGATTAATACTATAATTAATGCTGTTGTTGATTAATACTATAATTGATCATGAACTTCAATCTATAATTCAATCTATAATCAATCTGTATAATAACTTCTACAATTCAAACACTGTTCATCTATATAATTTAATCAATATAACATTCTATAACTTAATCTATAATTCGAACAATAATTCAATCTATATAACAATTTATAATTCATCTGTATAATTCAATTTAGAATGTTATATATATTGAATTAGAATGTTGTTATATAGATTGAATATAGCAAATGGTTTTATGAAAGCTCTCTTTCTATATACATAATAACTTGCAATGGTTGCCCTTCTTCCATAGCTGAATTCTTATTTGCTTGAAACGTAATTATATCACCCTTTTTAATGTTTACAGGTAAATTTTCAATCAAAGTATCACCTAAATATATCTCTAGAAAGTATTTATCCAAACTTAATTCCATGTGCATTATTTTCCCATTATATAGAAATTTGTAACCATTAGAGAGATTAAATATTCTAAAGATTGGTTCCTTAACATTTTTAACTCTCAATCGACATATTAGGGGTATAGTTTCTTTCTGCATAATCAATTTAGTAGTATCCATCCTAATCTTTTGAAAATCATCTTTCTTTATATATGTGTCTTGTAATGTTTTTAATACATCTTCAAATTTGTTTCTATCACCTTCCAATTGACTATTAACATTACTATTTATTAAATCTAGCTGTTGTAAAGTTACTACATCATGTTGGTCAATTGCATCACTTCCATTAACAAGTCTTTTGTTTTTGAAATCAACCCATGTTATATTTGATGTAAAAACTTCACTTACATGATTGAGGTTTGTAGTCTTCCTTTTAGTATTACCAAAGATGTCCATATTTATTATATAACAATTCAAATTATTTAATAGCAAGTAAAACAGTTATACGAGCTCCACCAAAATCAATCAAATCACCATTTTCATCTTTAATTGAAACTTTAAAATTATTAAATTTATTGTGATGTATTGGGAAAAATATCTTTTCATTAGGTTCATATATAATTGGTTCTCTAAACTCTGCATTTGTTCTAAATGTTGCAATTAAGTCTGTTTCGTTGTGTGTTGTATAATTGTGTTTTAAAATCATACCTTCTGCTAAATCACAATGAATATTTATAGTATCAAATGGATGAAACCTTGGTGGTTTATCTCCAATATGTTCTATGTTATTAGCCAAGTTTTTATCACTAAAACCTAATACAGTGTTAATGGTATCTAAGGTTATATCACAAACCTCACTAAATATTTTAACTATTTCTTTTCCTGTCTTCTGTAATTTCAAAAGTATCTTTGAATTCATCAGTGTAGAATTGAAGGTTTGATTTAATATATTCTTCTAATTCTTTTAAACTATATTGACCAGGTTGAACTATGGCTTGTCTTGTAACTTCAGGTTCTTCAGTGCAAAACGTTAATTTATTATTTTTTTCTGTAATGTTTGGAGTTAAGTATGTTGTGTAAAATCCTGCAACAGCTACTTCTAAATCGTTTTCAAATGGGTAATGCAATGACATGTTTAATACAGATGAATAATCATTTAAATTAAATACTTTCATTTATTATATAATAAATAATTAAAATGGATAATTGGGATATTAAAGTAAGGTTAACAGAAGAAACGGCGAAGAGTAAGAGGAATGGAGAGTTGTTACCTGATGATATAAGATGTTTAATAGTTGGGCCTAGTGGTTGTGGTAAAACAACGTTAATGATTGATAATTTTTTGTTGGCACCTAAATGGTTAAAATATGCAAATGTTTATATATATTCTAAAAGTTTAAATCAACCTAAATACCAACACTTAATACAACTTTTTCGAGATATTGAACTTAATATTAAAGACACAATAGCAATAATAAAAGGAAACAATGAAGAGATTATTCCATTAGATGAATGTGAGGACTATTCTGTGGTAGTATTTGATGATTTCATATTAAAAGAACAAAACCACGTTAGAGAATATTTTACTCGAGGGCGTCATAAGGGTTTGAACTGTTTCTATCTTGGACAAACATATTCTAAAGTGCCAAAACAATTAATTAGGTACAACTTAAACTTTATTTGTATATTTAGACAGGATAATGTAAATTTAAAACATATATATGATGAATTTGTTGCATCTGATATGTCGTTTGAAAAATTACAATTATTATGTAGCAAGTGTTGGAGTGAAGAACATGGTTTCTTAACAATAGATATGACTAGGAAGGTGAATAATGGTAAATATAGAAATAAAATTAAAGAATTTATAAAAGTGTAAACTAAACGTACATATTATGTTATGTTATATTATGTTATATTATGTTATGTTATGTTATGTTATGTTATGTTATGTTATGTTATATTATGTTATGTTATGTTATGTTATGTTATGTTATGTTATGTTATGTTATGTTATGTTATGTTATGTTATGTTATGTTATGTTTTTATTTTTTTATATAATAAATGGATGTTAATAAAGCTAAGAAGTATATTAAGTTAAAAGAAGAACTTGTTAAAAGATTTAAGGAAATTAAACAAAGTAATCGAAGTAAGTATGAAAAATTTAAAGAACAAGATCAGCCTGTTATTGATGCAATTAAAGATTTAGGGCAAGATATATCAAAAGTAGCAGAAGAAAATAAAAATCTAATTCAAGAGTTAGTTCCAGTTGTACATAAAAGTGCTAGAGTGGATTCAAGCTTATTAGAAACACCGCCTATGTATGATAGTTCTATAAATGAAAGTGATACGCCTATAACAGAAGAAATAAAACGCATGAAAAAACAAACTAAATATAAAGTAGAAGGAATAGAATCTTTAGCAACAACTCATTTGGGTAAAATTGCCTCAAGATATTATGCAACTAGAGATGATAAAAGTTTTGGAATACAGCCATATGATGAAGATGGGAAAATTATACATATGATAGGAAATGCGGAAGTTAAAATTCATGGTGACGATTTAGTTATTAATAATCGACATTATACAGGAACAGAAGGTTTATGGGAATTATTGACAAAACATAATCCAACAAATTATAATGATGATGATCTAGAAAAATATAAACAAATAGTAATTGATTCTAGTGTTGCATTTCATAATAATGATCCAAGTACAAGAAAACAAAAATCTAGTAAAGGTAAAAAATATAAAGAAATTATCAAACCTATTTGGGGTGAATATATAAAACCAACAACACCTTCAAAAAATACACCAAAATCTGGGGAAGGAATAAAGGTATATAACGAATTATCAAAAGAATACATATGGATGGATGATGTGAGAAAACTGATTGATCGTTTGATTGTTATTGATGGGGAAGAAAAATTTGGAAATGATAACTTTTATAATGAGAAAGTAGGTATTATGGATATGATTAATTCTAAACTTGCACAATTTATTCCTAATGATCCAAAAGGTATAGGTTATTTGATTAAGATATTGAATACGCTGCCACCAAAATTTTGGAATAATGAAAAGTATGGAAAAGAATTAGTAAATGATTTGATTAATAAACTTCCATTTGAGTTGCATATTCCAGGATTTAGATTTTGCGGGCCTGGGACTAAGTTAGAAGAAAGATTAGAAAGAGGTGATGAAGGTATTAACAAATTAGATGAGGCTTGTAAAGAACATGATATATACTATAGGGATAATAAAGATACAGAATCAAGACATATTGCAGATAAGGAATTAGAAAATAAAGCTTGGGAAAGAGTTTTTGCTAAAGATGCTAATTTAATAACTGAAAAACTACCTGCTCTTGGAACTGCTTTAATGATGAATACAAAAGTAAGATTTGGTTTAGGTTTATAAGTAATGAAAGTAAGATTAGGTTTATAAGTATTTTTTAGATTTAGGTTTATATATGTACTTTTTATGGAATATTTTCATAAAAAGCTTTTAATGTATATAATAAATATGCAGTTAAAAGGTTTTACATTTACGATTCCTAATCAGGAACTTAAACAATTAAATTTAGATCACATTTTAACTAACAAACAACTCAAACAAAAGAGGCAAAACTAAGTAAAGGACAATGTATGTCTCTATCTCTTTCTATACCACAACTTAAGAAAATAAACAAAGAAATGAAGGCAAATGATAATAAAGTTCATTATGGTGGTTTTATATTTACTATTCCAACGATTTTAGCTTTAATAGGTGCTCTAGGTTCTGTTGCTGGAGGTGCGGCTGCTATTGCTAAGACTGTAGATGATGCAAAAAAGAATAAAATGGAATTAGAGGAACAAAAACGACATAACTTAGCAATGGAAGAAAAACAAGGTGGTAAGCTTTCAAAAAACGTAAACTCCAAAACAGTAAAGAAAAAGAAGAAATTAAACCTTTAAGTAATTTAGATCTAATACAACTTGTTAAAAAACTTAAGAAACTTTAGAGGTGTATTTATGAGTGATGAATTGCCTAAACAACCAAGGAAGAATGAGTGTGGTATTGTTAATTTTGATACGTCTAAAAATATAGGAACTCATTGGATTTGTTATTGGAAAAAAGGAAATAGAAAGTATGTGTTTGATTCATTTGGAGGTAATCCACCAAAAACACTCGTAAAATATCTTGGTCATAATATAGAGTACAATAGCAGCCGTATACAACATTTTAACGAGGTAATTTGTGGACATTTATGCATTACAGTGTTAAAAATGTTTACAGATGGGTATAGTTTTTCAGAAATTATTAGTCAGTTGAATAGGAATAAGGATATTTGGAGAAGCTATATTTAAGTTTTATGGGTTTAATTTATGGGCTTAATTCATAAAACGATTATAAATATTTTTTATAATAAATATGGATAAGATAGAATCATATGAATTACAATCCTTTAAACCTAATCAAAAAACAATCGAGAATTTAAATAAGCCAAACAGGTCTATTGAATTTGATATTGACGTGGGTGATGGCTTTATACATCCTTATTATGCTGATATTTATGTAACTTTTGAAATTAGAGGTAGAGATGGTGATGGAGAATATACTACTGGTCAAAATATTAGATTTATTAATAATTTCTTCCCACATTTGTTTTCTCAAATTCAAGTTAGTAAGCATGGACAGATATTAGATATTATAGATTATCCTGGTTTAACTTCAACAGCTGTAAACACATGTATGATTTCAAAACCAGAGGCAAATCACTATGATGAATGTGGATGGGAAGGAATTACGTGGGCAAGAACAGATGAAGAAATAGTGTTTTTGCTAAGACTTTTGCCAGGATTTTGTTCAGATTTTAAAGATATTATGTGGAAAGGAGGATTGAAAGATACATTCAAAAGAAGTGGTTCTGATGATAATGCATTTGCTATTTGGAAAACAAAAAAGCAGGATGGAACATTTGAGAATGATCAACCGCATCCAGGTAAAATTAAGATTACAAATATGGAGTTAAGAATGCCTATTGTTAATTATGAACCTAACTATGCCACCTTGTTAAGATCTAATATGTTAAAAGAAGGTAAGATTCCTATTTCATTTAACACGTATCAATGTTTACAGAAATCAGTGGTAAATATTTAGAATTCGATTTAACCACACAATTTAACTCGAGTGAATTTGATATGCCTAATTTTGTGATTGCCTTTTTCCAAACTGATAGAAATGATAATCAAGAAAGAGATTCAAGCTATTTTGATCATTGTAAAGTTCAGAATATCCATTTTCGTAATTCTAGAAATGAATATTTCCCATTAGAATCTTCAAACTTAGATTTTGCAAAACATAAATATTTGAAAGTTTATGAAATGTATACGGTATATAAGCGAGCTACAATTGGAAATACTGAGATGTTTTATTATCCTAAGGAATTTTTAGAAAATAGGCCGATGTTCGTAATTAACACAAGCAAGCATAAATCAGTAACTGTAAGTGATAGAACTAATTTGAAACTGACTGTTAATTTTGAAAGCGATGTACCAGATAAAAGAATTTGCTATGTTGTTATGATTGGTAAGAAAAATTTAGAGTATGATGTTGAGAAAGAAAAAATAATTGAGAAGATATAAATCAATTATATAATATGTTTATTAGATTTGTTTAGTTTGTAAGTGTTTTTATGATAATATCATAAAAACTTATTTAATAAAATGACTATTCCAGATAACATTCCACGTGAGAATTTAATTGTGTTAATTGAAGATACTATATTAAACCTTGAGAAGTTATTAATGAAAAACAAAAGGAAGTTCAAGAGAATAAAATGTGTTTATATTACTCTTATTACGTTATCAATTCTATTATCAGCTTCTACAGGGTTCATCAATGTATTTATTCCTGTTACAGTGTATTCAATTATTACAACTGCATTTGCTTCGGCTTCTGCTGTTATCACTGGTCTATCAACACGGTTTAATATAGCTTCAAAGAAAGAATATTATAAAAATATGGTGAATCGAATTGGGATGTTTAAAGATGAGCTTAATGTAATTAGGCTCATGAATGGTGAATTAACAGATGAAAATGTAAGAGATATTGTTAACAGAATCAATGACATACTTAACGAAATTCGAGGCTATTAGAAACTGATTTTTAAAAAGTTTTAATATAATAAATACGATGGCGAGTCATATTAAACTTTTAAATAAACTTGGAAGTCTTGAACAAAAACAGGTTATTGGATTAAGAGAATTAGAATTAAATACAGAATATAAGATTGTGAAAATGGAAAAGATTAAAACTAAGTTTGGAAAGAGCATTTTAGTTGAATGTGAAGAGTTTAAGGTATTTCTTCCACCTAGATTTACAAAACACTTAACAGATAAAATGATTGATGAGATCGTTAAAGATGGAATAAAAATTAAATACACTGGTTTAAAAGATAATTATCCAACTGTTGGGTTCTGTATGTGAATCCAAAACATAATAAAAATGATCAAAAATATGTTGTCAGAAGTAAAAAATGGAGTGAATAGAATGGATCCTCAAAAGAAATTTATACTTACTAATAACTTTAATGTAATTGTGAAAAATGTGCAAGCCGAAGTTCAAGTTGTTTTTGATATTAACGGCTGTCTATTCAGTTTGAATTATGATCAGTGGACAGAGTTTAAGAAGTCATTGTTTCCTATTGAGAATGAAGTTAGCAGAAGATTCCATTATCAGTATCCGAACTTGTAACTATCAATATACTAATTTGTAAGTATTATGTAATTATGTAGAATTTAGTTAACTTTTATGGTAATATCATAAAAGTGTTTTTAATTTAATTTTACTAAATTTAGTGATTTTTATAACTAGATTTAGTGATTTTTTTGTTTTTGTAACTAGATTTAGTAATTGAATGCATTAGAAGTTATTATGAGTAAGATAGAAGTTATTTGAAATGTGATAGAAGTTATTTGGGATAGGGGGTGCGCTGCAAATTATTAGGGATAGTTTAGAAGTTATTTGGAGGTAGGGGGATGCGCTATTGTTATTAGGAGTGCGCTATTATTATTGATGGTGTGCTAGATTGTTATTGGAAATGATGAGGTGGCGCAGAATCCCCATCCCACACCTACTTATATCCACTTTCAGGGAGGAATCCAATCATTCATAATTAATTTTCTTCGTATTTGTATACAATTATGAACGATTAGGTTCTCCCTGAAGGTATAGTAACAGCGCACCGCGAGCTTGTTGGCTGATGCCACACGCCAATTCGAGGGACTCGAACTATAGTAACCTACACTTGTAAATATAAAATACACATGTATTACTTTGTATTTAACTCTATCGCTTGCAGAAAATTGTTCTTTATTTCTTTTCATGCGAAGTACGGAATTTTACCTGTAAAATTTTCAAAATTTGGTGAGCCAAAAGTAAACCAGCAGCATATTTACTATAAATTCAAAGCCAAATAAATTGACCAAAATGGAAGTAGTAAGACTGGCGTAATGTAATATACACACGCTCAAGCACAACAATGCGTGATATGTTTAACTGTTGTAATATACTGCTGATGGGGTTCACTAAAAACTTAGGTGTTTTTTCCTTTCTTTTGTCCTTGAACATAAAATATGAGTTAGGATATGAAAGGTTGGCTTTGGTTAGCTTAGTTTAGTATACATTTGGTAAACTCCTATGATACTGCAGCAAACGTAAAAGTACGTGAATTGTGCGTGCATTAGTATCACAAAAATCATAGGTTCAAGTTTTCTCTTACATACACAGCTGCTAGATCGTATTAATGAACGTCTTAGAATATTTTATACGGATTCATTCTGCAGTATATTATGTTAACGAAATGTATAGTTTTGCTTTTTTTTTGCGATAGTCGGTATGCAATTATAATTATTTATGGCATTATTTGCGTTCGTTTGCGATCCGCAAATTTTGTGAACATTATTACGAAATTAAACTTATATACTGTTATTTAGCGTGGCATATAGACTGTTATTTCTTATGGTACCAATAGTTTCTAATGTTTGCATTTAGTGTTTAGATGTACGGTTACGTACAATATTATGTCCTAGCAGGTGTTCGGAATATTTTTTGCAATATATTGTACGACAGTCATTTCAAAAGTTCTGCACACTGAAAGATGCTATGCAAGTAAATAATTTATTGTACAAAATACCTTTACAGGCCTCCAATACAATCTGCATACTTGTTTATGACAGGTTCCCAACATTTGGCAAATTCTGTATTCTGGATAGGGCACCTTCATTATTGATGTGTTTGATCACTCTGGTCACCTCACTTCACGCTTTGTCAATCGAATGTAAACGTTTTCCACATAGTTAGATTGGAACAATTTAAGAAATCAAAGTCTGGCAGGCTCAAATCAGGACTATATTGGGAAGGGAAGTATTTCTCATCCATACTTGTTAAGTGTCATCTTACTTGTAGAGCAGTATGCGGCCTTGCATTATCGTTCAGAATGAGGACAACAGCTGCAAGCATGTCAGGATTTCTTTCAATAATTTTCGGGCGCAAAACATTTTGCAGAAACAGCTTGTAGTACACGCCTGACATAGACGTCCCCTGTGTCCCCTCTATTGTAGCTATTCGTATCATACGCAAAGATCATCGTGAGTTAAGCGTTTGATTGTTGCCGGCGGAAATTTTTCGGGCGTGAAGAGTCTGAACTGTTTTATTGTGACGTCTCAAACTTCAGTTCTGGTTCAAACTCTCGTATCCAGGTTTCATCAATTGCAACAGTCGTTTGGAAAAACTTATCTCCTTTTGTTTGATAACGTTGAAGTAATTTTTCTTTTCTGCGATTCTTTTGCAACATGCTTTCTGCTCTTTACTCAGATCATGCGGAACCCATCTCATCTTCATCTTCAGCTTCTCAGTAATGATTCTGTAAAGTAAAGTGACAAACATTTTGCCTCATATGCAATTTTCTCACATGTTTTCGTCAACCCTCCCTCAAAATGTCATTCACAATAATCTCAGGGGTATAGTATGTTGCAGCTGATAGTCTTTCACTTCTTGGGGTTTCCGCGTTGCTTACACGACCTTCACGGAAACGAGCTGAGCACTGTAATACAGTGCTATGATCCACTACACTATTTCGACAAACCTCCCGCAAAGTATTGTAAATTTCAGTTGGATTCTTTCCGCATACAGTTTTGATATTGATATAATAACGCGAATCATCATGTGTAACCATTCCCGTAGCCAGACCAAAAATTTAGGGAGGGCCCGACCAAATCATATTATACTTCATCACCATATTATAGTTCATTTGCAATCCTACCGTGAAACTTTTAGGGGGCCAGCCAAAGTTTAGGGGGTGCCCGGCCACGTCTAACCCCCCGTGGATACGGGCCTGTATGTAACACAACTTCAGTCAGGTTCACCACTGAATTTCTTACAACACAGCTACACAAACAGAAACAGAAACCAGAAAAAACAGAAACAATCGTCAAACCCAAACTCTGACCCACAACTAACCTAAATGTGACTCAAACGGTCGTGCGTAGCCTGTGTGCAAGACTTTTGAAATTACCCTCATACTTAAACCTGGACCCTCTCATTTTGTAACAGTTTGTGTCAACACAAAGCGAAAATAAGCATTTCGGTTTTACTTTCACGTGGTGACGTGTTTGATTTCTACGGACACACTCCCACGTTTGCTTATCCTGAACTCCAATTATATGTTACATCATAATTACTACGTAGCACAGGATGGTGCTTCTTTCTCTCCCTTGTCTTCCTTTACGCGCGTACACACTGTCGCTGACATGGCTCCTCCACGCTGATAAACAAATTGTAGGTGGTGTACTTAAAAAGATAGGTTACATGCGCAATTCCTGTAGTTTTTGGACTTAATGTACAACACACGTATAACTGAAAACGCGTGTTTTATTATACTTTCTGTATAAGTGTTCCATTTATACGTACTTTCTGTATGAAACAATATAGGCGGTCAGGATCTCACATACAAATGGACGTATATAACATATAGCTGACGAAGGTAACATGCCTAAATGGCATAAACGTGGGACGTTATACCGAAAGTTACGCTACGCTAAGGAATACAATGTCGCATATAATTTGCAGAAGTATTATGGAATATTCTTTACACAGTATGTTTACAGTATTTTGTTTACAAGCATACCCACCTTTGCTATCGCGCCTTGTCCCTATAGACACATTGAGTTTTCACTACTTTCGCCCTACCCTGACTTCCTTGCTTTTTTTGGCCATCAAGCACAAATTTGATCCTTTTTTTTACACTGTACTCGTTTTCTCGTCAGCTCAATACGGATCCAACCGTTCATGGACCCATTAGGTTCTCCGTTTCTTAACTG
The DNA here is from genome assembly GCF_964235325.1 of Thermobia domestica. Lineage (NCBI taxonomy): Eukaryota > Metazoa > Arthropoda > Insecta > Zygentoma > Lepismatidae > Thermobia > Thermobia domestica. The sequence continues at coordinate 262,237,869 of NC_137458.1, read as the reverse complement.
ATCAGATACATTTCTTGTTTTTAATGCCCACTTAACGCAGATTGTTTGGTGTTTGTTCCACTATAGCTTTTATGGCATATTTCTACGTGCTGTACTTTAAAAGCAATTTATAAATTATTTGTAGGTAATTTCGTGGTGAATAAAATACAAAATAAAACTGTGTATGTTCCCCTGAAATTGGACATTACGTATAAACATTTAATGATATGAAAAATTTTGCTACCATTTAACAGCACTTAGCCTATGTATTTTCAATTAGAATTTGACAACTATTAATATCTACGTTTTATTGTCTTTTCTGACTTATATTCAGGAGAAAGAAATTAAATTAAAGAAATATATGTTATGATGATCAAGAAACAATTATTCGTAACATACATTACAAAATTCATGAAACAGAAAAAATATTCTGTTTTACTATTTTAATTAGTTTGCTTTTCTTCTTCATGTCACAGAATTCAACTTTTGTTACAGATTACTTCTATAATTTTTCTCCAACGCAGAGGGAAAAAAGGAAATTTTGGAACAGCGTTACCATCTTGTACAGCACAAAATTCTCAGCTTTTACAAAGTACCGAATATCTCGGTAAGTACTTGACTTATCGATCTCAAATAAACGCGACAATGCTCCTTATGACATACTGATTTGCTCTATGAATTTTAAACCATACTGTACTAGGGACCTTTTCCAAGTTATTGCATTATTTCCAAATTCAACTTTTCTCTCTTCTGTTGTGGCAACACTTTTTAACAGATCCTTCTAAGCTTGAAGTCATTTTAAAGAGGTCTTCCCAGTATTTCATTTAATGTGCACAAATAGTTTCTAACTTCAATCCTTGTGTGTGTTAAAGGCGTTTAAATTTGACACATGTTTAACATTATTTCTCAAAAAGTATGCAACACTGATCTGCGAGTGTTATCTCTTTCGTCATTGTTTTCATAGCTGATTCGAATTATGAAATTAAATTGAGGTCATTCCATTTAAAAAATCATAACTATATATTGGGTTGGCAACACTGTTCACCTGGTAATGTTACCCAATATATGGATAGATGTCCCCTTTCCTGTAGTTGCTTTGTACAAAGTTTCGTTTCTCTCTCTCTCTTGGTTCCTCTGTTATAAAGGTGGGACATTATAAATGGTGCACCCGGTATATATATATATATATATATATATATATATATATATATATATATATATATTTGCTTATTATACTATACTCTAAAGTGAGACATGTTTCAATGCAAAACAATTTAGTCATTCAAATCAATAGAGGAGAGTTCGTTACCTCTTATTAAAGTTGCCTCATTTACCAATGTGTTTCAAATACTAATTTTTACTTTTACCCGGATGCGCTCGAGTATTTAAAGGAAATAAATGAAAAATGAAATGAAATATTTGAGTTTTACGTCACACGGTTATGCCGGTTAGGCTAAAGGAGACGGTGATAATGAGAGATGAGTGAAATGATGGAATGAGGAAATAAATGAAAGTTAACATTGACTTCCATACATGGAACTTCGATGCGCCGTCGTAACTGCCATCTATGATAAAATAATGTGAACTGTTTGTTTGACAAATTTTGTCTGTTGCCATAAATTGTATTATTATTGTTATTAAAACATATATTATTGGTGAGATGTAATACGAGTCGTCAGGCAATCCTCGTTAATTTAATATCAGTGCATAGTAAAGATCTGTAAACCGTCAGTTCTGTTAGCATTGAGTGCAAGCTGAATCCAAGTGCAAGTGAATCCAGTACCAAATAGTAAATTTATCAGTGAATTAATTAAATCAGGCCTACCTTATGAATTTAGAGCAAGTGTGTGTTAAGCAGCCTTCTGCCACGTAGATCTTTATATCGACTAATGTGTAACAGCAGCTCATAAGATTATTTACCAAATACTGCATTATATTCATCGAACGACCATGTTCATCAAAACATCAATACATTTAAGAACCCGAACTATTCAGCTAACGGTGTTTGTTCCCCGATTCAAAGGATAGGAACTCAATCTGGCCACAATCATTTGGCCAATTTATGATAAGGAGATTTAAACTGTGCAAACAATTAGTTTCGAGGAAATATTACTTCGTTTCGAACTAATTCACAAAGGAAAAACTCAATGTGGATTAATTTCTTCAAGTGCAAATAATAACTTACCAGTATTACTGCACATAGATATGTTGGGTAAAATATTGACTAACGAACTGGAAAGACTCTTCGTGAGATACTAAATGACTGTGATATTAGGCGAGCTAATATCAAAGACTAAATTCATGTTATGTGCATTTATTGAATTTTATTTTTTTCTTATTTTTTTCAACTTTTTAAATACTAAACTCGGATCTAAATAATTGTTCATTTAAAGAGTGTTCCATATTGCCTATATATTGGTTAGTATAAATTATAACCATGAATCATTAAGCATTCTAAACATGGTGTTTTAAGTGCTTTATACTCGAATACCTAATATCTAGCGTGTAACATAAGTAATGCTACTTTTACTGTTGTTTATCGTAATATTTGTAACCATTTCAAAAGTTAAATATATGTATTTCACCATACTCAGTATTCATACCACTCAGGACTGAATATAGAGGATTTTTATTGTCTCTCATATTATAACTTGTGCTTATGTAATAATATTAAGTACGAACTGTGATAATTTGAATTTTTGCTGTGATATTCAAATCTACGCATATTCTATTATTGTGTTGTGATATTGCAAATATATATCTTCAAGTATTTTTTGTTTATATACATTTTTCGTATTGGAATGCAGTAGCGTAGTATGTTTATAATAAAAATAAAAGGAAAGATGGTATTCATGTATTTAAGTCGAATCTCCTTAAAATTTTTTATTATAATTAGAATAAGGGTATATATATGAATATTTTCTAATATAAAGTTAAGAATCAACAGAATAAAGCTTAGAGAATAAAACTTCATGTATTTACATAAACATAAGGTAATAATATAACATTATTTTAAGATATATTAGAAATGATATTTATTTTCTCAATCGTATACGTTTGCGTAAATGATAAGTGTTCTTTCTATGAAAGTAACCTCGAATATGTGTGTTTATAAATAATTGTGATGATGACAAAATATAAAATGCCAGTAAGGAATAGTTAATATCGACACAGTAAATAACGTTCTCTCAAGTTAGAGAGTGAACAAGGCTCTTTCAGGTGGCCGAAAACTACTTATTCAGTAAGCAAGTAAATTCAAGTTTAAAGAAGATTTCGACGTACTTTCGGGGATCTTGCTTTTCCTCTCCAACTATCCTTTCCCTCATGCCTTATCCTAATCTTCCTCTCTTACCTTCATCTTTTCCCTTTTTTCTCCATCTTTCTTGCTTTCTACCTCTCTTTATCATTTACTATTAGATTCTTCTAGTGTAATCTTTTCCCCTCTCCTATTTTTTTTCTTCTTATACCTACCTTCCTTTTTGAAACCATCTCCATTCTCACGGATTTGCTTGTGAGTATGCTAAGTATGCGGTCAACAAAATTTCAAATTATCTTCGGATGAAGTTCGCCTGACTGTGTCACAACCAGAGTAACACCAGGCTAGCAAGCAAACCGGAGCGAGATTGGAGGGGACGGAGCGTTTCATCATTGAGAAATTTTAATTTGTTGATTACTACGTTATAGAAAATGCAATGGTCCCGAGTTTGATTCTTGGTGCTAGTGTTAGAAACTTTTAGCGTACCCTCGAAGCTAATAGAAAGGATGATGATATGAAATGGTGAAATGAGAAAACATGAACTTGCTTGCGGATTGAAGCAGAGACCTCACACATCAGAAATAAGCGCTGAGCCACTGTGACCATTTAGTGCTAGCAGTTTTTACACTAGGTTTATATTTCATATAGAGAGATAGAAGGCCTGTGTCGTCATCTTTTTTACTTCGTGTGCGACTTTGACCTTGAAGGAAATCTTGCCGACTCAGTGCTAAGCGTTGGCATAAAATCGTGTAAACATAACATTATTGTTTAGTTGGCTGTATTTAGAGATGAATCAGACCTTTAGGATTGTTGGTTCGAGTCTATTTGCGTTCGCTGTAACAACAATGAACCGGTAACAATGGTCGCGCGATTTTTCAGTGTTGCCAACACTATCAGAATGAATCGATTCATTTAGTCGGAGCAGTTTCGTGGCGGAAACTGATTTTTTTAGTACACAAATTTTTTGAAACAGAATTTTGTTTCGTACACAAAAATTTTTCTCAAACAGTTTTGTTTCGTACACAAAATGTTTTCTGAAACAATTTTGTTTTGTACACAAAAAAATTCTGAATCAGTTTTGTTTCGTACACAAAAAATTTTCTGAAACAGAATTTCATTTTGTACACAAAACTTTTCTGAAAGAGACTTTTGTTTTGTACACGAAAAAGGTTATGAAACAAAATTTTAGTTTGATTTTTTTAACACAAAATAATGTTTTCAGAAATTGTATTTACCGGTAAACTGATTCAGAGAAAAGGAATTGAAATCGCAGTACAGAAAAAGAATTTGATTTTAGGATGCGAAATAAAACACAGAATTACTTTTTTCATGTTTCTGTACATTTATTTTTTAGGATGTGAAATAGAATACAGAATTTCCTTTTTCTCCATTTTTGTATACATTTATTTTCCTTCAAAGAAAGCCGTGTCCGTGACGGGTTCAAATTCTGTAAAGAGAAAATAAAACATACGAATATACGTGGTAATATTTATTTCGTTTCCTGTGAAAGAAGAAAACAGATTATAAACATCTAACAAGAACATACGCTAAATGATCAAGAAAGAGTGAGGTGAGAAAAAAAAGCAAATGTTACGTAACTGAATTCCTTTTTTTTTCTCCACTGATTTCTGCAAGGTAATGTAATATTCTGCCCCTGAGTTTGTTTCCGCTGTGGCATCAAAAGGAACTCGCGCATCGTTGAAGCATGTCTCGTGTTGCGGTTGACTCTTTGCCCGTCTTTGGGAGGTGATGTTGGTGGGATTAGGGAAAAATTCGCCTGTTATTCTGTTTTGGCTTCTTTATATCCGTAGGGCAATGTTTCGTATGCATCTGGTATTAATCGGCGTTTTTTATAGTTGAAACTCTACTTCCTTTCTTCAGGTTTTGTGACAAGATGATGGTCGCGGCGTGCCGGTTCGCGCGGTTCTGTAAGTTTTGTGGGGCGTGCTAATGGAGATTTTTTCACTGGATTGATTAACGATCATTTGCTCCAGACTATTGAAATTTGACTGTTGGCTTGCTGTATAATTGAGTGCGAATCCACGAATTCTGCATACATAACTAGTTGATTTCGTGTCGGTGTCGTAGATTTCTAAAGCGTATTGTTTTGGGCCACCAGACACGAATTGTTTTAATGTATGCTTTTGGTCCAATTGATTGCAGTTCATTTGACATTGAACAAACAAATATATCTTGTTCTATTGTGGGCTCTAATGGTCGCTGCGTGAATATAACGGAATCTGTATCGAAATATAGTACTCTTTCTGGCAGCTATTCTAAATATTTGTAGAGTTTCAGACGAACTTGACACGTCGTAAGTGCTCCAAGGACAACGTTAGCCTTGAGATTTTGTACTGGAACATCATTTTCAAACTGCCAATAACGGCATAACAACGAATCATTAACAGGTAAAGTTTGATTAACTTGTATATCTGGAACAGTTAATTTCTGATACAGTTCTTTGGGATCGTTAATGATGGTCGTTTGGCTGAAATTGTCTCTTATAGCGAGTCGTCCCCAGAAGGCATTCAAAGAGAGTTTTGCAAGACTACGACGTGCTGAATTTGAAATTATATTTGCTGCATCCAAAGTTATGCCTTCACGTTGTTGTACCACTTGAATATACTGCTGCTTTTCTTCTTCGGTGACGCAATTGGCAGGCCAACCAGAAGCTTCTAGCTTCGATTTCAAAAATGTGTTAATGTATTCGCTGAATAATCTGCCAGTCTTGGTTTCTGGATCATATACGGTGATGTCGTAATCCCAAATTTCGTAAATTTCAATTACTTGATACCCAAGTTCAATGGCTTTTTGAATTTCATACGACACCCGCGTTCCTGTTAGACTTCGTTCACTGTCGGACTATGTACATTCACAATCTTGATTTAATGCTGTGGCACAAGAAGCACAAAGTGGAAACAACAACTTCTTATTTGAGCGAAATGGCAGTACTAGGTTAAACACATTTCTCCTAGGCAAAATCTTTAACTTGACTAAACCGTTGACATCTTGAATGGCGGCCATATTTGGATCTCCCTGTAGGTAAATTCGTGGGTGCCCTATTGGATACCGTCCTCATTTATTTACATACGGATACAGTGAAACAATATCCAAATATAGACCTTTTTCGCCTTCATTTTCATTTGCGACGTGATAAATTTAATGACATTAACACGCCACCATGGAAGCTTTCTCTTCGATTTAATGGCGTCTTATTAGTACAAGGATGTGTGCTTAAAGAAAAGGCCAATGCTGGATTGGATTTTACCACTTCACGAAATTCACATTCCCACATTTCATGTACTTTATACCCCATGGATCGTAATAATTTCATTTTACACTGTGTTCTCTCGTAGCAATAGTTCATAGTTTCTTTGGAGTTCTCATAAACGGGCTGATCACGGCCTGTAGGGACACAGAGAGGACAGGCATAAACCCTACAACCTTGAAATTCATACACGTGTTCCTCTTCAGTGTCGGGATGTTTGTAGTAACCGTCCAAATGAAAACCAGCAACATAAACTTCTTTCACTCTTGCTGCGTGTAGAATTGGATGTCCCTCTTTTCCTTCCATGTAGGCAAGCTACTGCAATGCAATCCGTGACTGATTATTTCTATGAAGGTATCCTCGTGCAGGGACGATGCTAATAGTATTGGGTTTTACGAAATTTTGTCGAAATACTAAATTGCACGCACTCGCCAAAGTGATAGCCTCCAAGAAAGGATTGACGTGAGTTTCTTTTTCAAAAGTGGTCATGAAAGATATACAAGCCATTCGAAGTACGTTGACGTCCTAGACACAATATTTCACCAATTCTTCTTGGAAAATAAACGCATCGTTCTGGTGTTCGTTGTACCATGTCACGAATTTCTCTCGCTCATCCACTTTCATTTCATCTGCACCATAATAGTGGATGTCCGGTAGTTTTCCCACATACGATTGATTTGCAGCAGTATTAAAAAGTGTGGAAAATATCCTTTGGTCGCTGGTAAATGAAATGCCTGGGATAATTTACTTAAAGCCATTGGCATGACACGATAAGTGATTCATTTCATGCTGAACATTTTTGCTCCGTTCAAGATCAAAGTAGGTTTCAATTCATGTTTTTCCACTAAAGATTTAAGAGTAAAATGACCAGCATATCCCTTGGAGTTAGGTGCCAAAAATACAATAAGTTTGATGTTGAGTCGTGGTTAACGTAAATACGCAGGAAAGGCATCGACCGGATCATCTTCAAAAATATGTCCCCGCTGTCCACAAACTTCACACGGATGATGTATATCTTCATCTTGAACACAGTTGTAACATACATGTTGGGCCACCAGTAAATTGGCCTTATGAATGAACGTGTCTTCCTTATGAAGGATCAAAGAAAGTATCCTGTGTGGCTTCGATATCATAGAAAACAATCATAGCCTTCTTGGCATGTAACACTGATGGAACTCCAGGCTTTAATTGAGTCGTATCAGGCTTCATGTAGCATTGGTGGGTAGACATAACGTACTTACGACATACATTACAAAAATAATCTATGCAATGATGTTCTCTTTCTCCTGTATGGACAAGCGAATAAATGCGTAAACACTTGGCACACTGATTCACCATCTTGCATATTGGCTGGCCCTTATGATATCGTAGTCAGATGATTTGTATAGCATGTTTTACCATACAATTCACGATTGCATTCTGGACACTGCTTCTCCGTATTGGTATTTTGCATGGCGATTTCTGCAAACATTTCTCAGAAATGGCCGAACAGTTCTTAACGTGTCTATTAAGATGATCATATTTTTTGTGGCATGCAGCACAGTAATAGTTGGTAGAAAAAACGGACGTTAATGACGTGATGATGTCATAATGAGAATTGATGCACATTAAATTGATTGGAATTTTCTCTTCGCCACCAGGCCCTTCATATAGAATATCTTCTCCGGAAAAGCTGGTGTATACGGTAAGTTTATAATTGGTCAAGTAGCGTTGCAATTGTCGGAATTCTTCCACGGATCACCCATGATCTAAATTCACTGAGGATCTGGACAAAAGTTCATGTACGTCAGGGAGAACGACACACTTGCTCTGGTTCTCATATTGTCTGTACAGTTTCTTGTACTTATCTTTATATTTTTTTTACGCAAACAGCAATCAAAATCGCATAAATCAAACATTTCTTGTCGGTGTTTTTCACTCGTAGAATACCATTCTTGCGTTTTAGTAACTCGTCGTTTGATAAAAGACCTTGACGTGGCGTTGTGGGACCCAAACTTTGCCAATTTAAAGGTGCTACTGAGGATCATTCAAATTTATTTTAAATTTTAAAAGATTATTTAAATGTCTAAATGTCACGTATCCACTTAACATCAAGTTATTTCATGCAATCAAGAAAAGAAAGAATGAATGATTTCTTCAGTTTTGACCTTTAAGGCTATTTGCATGGCCAAACAGGAAAAAATTGGGAAATTACTTATTCTCATTTATTTTGATGTACAAGTAATTAACAAAATCCTTGTTAATATCAGGTATCGACTCGAAATTATCTTATTGTGTGTAATAACATTTTGAAGTTCCAGTGATTGACAGAAATCTTTGTATATAACCAAAGTGCAGAAATTCAATTTTCTTTCAAAGGAGTGTCAGTCCGGGGTAGTTATCTTCCCTTGTGTCGAAACTATTAAATACTTTCCTTGAACTGCCGTCCATTTGAAAAGGAAAAATTCAGTTATATGATTTGGAGTAGACATTCCACATTAACAAACATTCCACTAACTAATTATCTATTTAAAGCGTTAGTAGTGTAATTTCCCGACATTTCCTCGTAAGACTTTGAAGTAAAAATTAGGTAAGGATAAGGCTTGGATCGGGTGCCTCAACAACAAAGTTATTTCTTTATCTTCAGCGTAACATTAAGGGACAAAATGGAAGCTGACATATACATTTCTTTTTCTATCTGAAAACGGTTACTTGGTTTCGAGTGGACATATGACATTTAGAAATATTTCAGTAACTGTTTGTATATTAACATTGATTAAAATTGTAATTTCGCGATTTATCCCATTTAACCTTCAAAATAAACTCAAGGAACGAAATTGAATTGGTGTCCATCCTTATTTTCATTGTTTGCATACAATTCACTAATTTCGGGTAGTTATCCGATATTACCAAATAATTTAGTGGCCTCTTTAGTAGCACACTGATTTACCATGTTTCGTGTTGGGATGTATCATTACCAGTGAACTTAAACATTTTAGATACATAAACTGATGCAGCGAACAGAGACGTTTGCTTTGGCGACGGGGAAATTGATTTCTTATTCAAAGGTTTGGAATCGATTCGAGAACAGCGTTAATACAGTATTTGAGGGACAGTATTGTGGCGAGCGCTATATTAACAGCCGAATGTGAAAGGCCATTTAGTGTTATCAATAACGTATTCTCAAGTGTAAGGAATCAACTTAAACTGTCTTTTGTAAGTAGCCTATACTTATTAAAACTAGTTGGACGTCGAGTGTAGCAGTTTAAGCCCAAAAACGGTGAAATCCCTGCTGCGAAAAGCTTGTATAAAGGCAGATGATGTCAATAATATGAGACTGAACCAAAGTAACACCAAATCTCCAGGAATTAAGCCAGTATGGTAGCATTAAACCAATACACTCCCTGGTAATGTTGAAAATCATTTCTGCACATGCTTTAAATTATTTTTTGCGTTATATTTATACTGTGTCATATTGAATTGTTTCTTTCTTATGAATGTGTGTGTCTTCTTGCCTTAATAGCTTACAAATGCCTTGTATTGAGCATGAGCGGATTTAAGGGTTGTCTGATGCCATGGGCGGATCTTCAGCGCTTATGGAATACTCCTTAGTCTAGTAGGTTTCCGGGAGTTTTCCCCCGACAAACTGTTTACAAATTGTTAGTATAAAAACTGTTTTAGAGCACTTTCGTGTATTATTCTCCATAATATAACGTATGGACGGTATTTTCTAATTTTTCTCACAATGTTGTGGTGGGGACACAGCCTCTTCACGCACTCCCGTAACTACGGAAATGTTTCCCATTGTTTTGAATTGTCATATAAATAGAAATGCAATATTGTAGACAACATACCACCACTGTATTCCAACAGTTAGATAGCCGGAATGTTATGTCAAAATCGTAATAAAACATACTGCCTCTAATTTTATTGCACTCGAACTCTGCTCACCAGTGAGGGGTAAACAACATTCTTGTGTCCAATTCTGTGCAGAAGCTGTTAGACTCTTTGGCCATTCCTTTTAGACATAATGTTTTGCTTTGTTTCTGCTGTCCCATTCGCACAGGAAATAACAATATTTCGTATAACCAAGCTGCGAACCTATTAACAATTTCTAAATCAGAGCAAACGATCCGCTTGTATTACTTATGCTGAATTGTTGCGAGCAATATTTGATGTTTTCATAGATTTCCGTCATGTTAGTTTCATAATCCAAAGGCACTGAAGGAAATTGTTTGCCATTGCGCAAAAGAACTGCCTTCAAACTAGCTTTTGAAGAGCAAATACACAATCTCCACTCATTACTTACATGTTTGATGTCCGAGTGTACCCATGACATCATAAACATTGCTGCAACAAACTAAACCGTTTTCCTAGAATTCCGTTCCGATATTCAGCATGACGGTTTGGAAACCCACACACTTTAGTGTCACGACGGAGGAGATTTCAGCCTTTGAGGCTGGAAAAAAGAAGTTTGGCCTGTATTTTGGGAACTTCTAAATTCTGAATAAGGTGTTTTAGTTCATCCTGAGTTATCAGATGGGATTAAAATGTATATATGTATTCTACATATGTACGATCCATTTTCTCATCACGTTTTACTTCAGTAGTTGCCTCGAGTATTTAATCTTCATCTACACTAAGGTGACCGGGAGTTTGTGGTACGGGTAATTCTGCATTCTGTAGAACTGGTCTAATTCTTGATGACACATTAGGGTACTGCACTGTGTATTTAGGCTTACTGGTTATTCCATTTGTCTGTGTTATACAAAAGGTATGATACTCAAGAATGATCTTTTGTTTTCTTACAGATCATGGGTACGCCGAAGTTCATGTTCCGTTTACCATTTGCCCATCGAGGCCACAAATTAAGTGAGGAGTCTAGTTCATATCTTGGTCTACTACGCTACAAACACATTATAACTGATAACACTTCCTTAAAAGTGGAGTGTTCTTGATAATCTATAATATTCATCAGAAATTTTGAATTCTTTGTCTAATTGTTCCCGGTTTTACTTACTCTTTTTTTTTTGTCTTACGTTTTAATTCCACTTCGCTGTCAAGCTCAAGATCTGTGTGAATGAATGATCGGACTGAAATCTGTGTCATGAAAATGTAGTCAAATCTAAGCCAACGGAAAAAAGTCCACAGTCACGTGTACTTCTAAGTATATTAACAATGTCCTGTTAAAAATTACTAGAAGAGATGGCAGTCCAAACTTGTGAACGTTTGTTATAATTTGCAATTATTTGGACTGAGATTGTTTGTGGTTTGTGTTTCCTGTTGTGTTGGTTTAATAAAATCTTTTATAAGAAAAGATTATAAACCTACTTCAACAAAAGTGCTAGAAAGTTGTAAATAAAAAAAACTAAAAAGGAGAAAATACTCGTAATACTAATGATAAAGCATTTGTAGAAGGGAATACATATTGTTATTACTATTTCTCCGTTTTGCACTTTTTCTTACATTTTACGTTCCAAAGCTCTTGTGTAGTTGGTTAATATTGTGATAGACGATGATGGGAATCAAAGTTATGATGAGATCATGACTCATGTCTGTAGACGTGTTAATTAGCATAATGACATGCACGATAGCTCATAGAAAGCGAAAGTTAACGGCACCTGGCTCGAACTTCAGGTCCCAAAGTTTAAAATTTAATACTATTTTCCGAAAGATCAAGGAGAAATTTAAGGCTATGTTATTATTAATATACAGATCTTAAAGGTCTACTTAAAAAAAAAACGGTGTATCCAGAAAGCTAGTAAGTGTAGGTGCGTAGTTAGTCCGAACTTTCAGTATAGAAATCGCAGGGTACATTTAAAAGAATATCCACATGCTGCAAGGATGAAAGGCATATGATCTTCTAGTCTGGTACATATGAGACAGGCTGTGCTGACTCTCTTACATATAGCAATTAAAAAATCAATTGCTGAAGTTCTATAAATAATAAAGAATGAAGAAGAATAAGTTAGATTATTTGACCTGAAATCGTCAGCTCAGCTGGTCTTCTGCTCAACAGCTAAAAAAATGATCTACCGAAGTTTTGGAGAGGATGGAAAGCTAAAAATACAATGCAGCAGACGACAACAGTTACATGTGAATTTAGGTAACAGTGATAAAATTTAATATAAGAATTTGAAAAAGAATAAAAGATATAAATTCATTAAAAAACAACAATGATTTGGATCTCTAAAAAGATTTTGTTTTTATAAAATGATATAGTTAGAATTAAAACAAATGTTTCCAATCCTTCGAGTAGAATATTTCAGTAACCTAATCTTGCTGTGTTAATTACAATTTGATATCTATATTAAATTAGATTCTATTCACTGTATCTGACGGTTTTCGCCTTCCAGTTAGTATTATTACTATTCTTGTTATTCTTTTTACAACATACGTAAAAATCAGATCACTTCCAGGAAAATATTATTTAGACAGTTTTGGATGGCTACCCTTAAAAAAGTAAACTGGAATTGATTCCTCACACACAGGCCGTGCTGGGATACTAATGAGGGCGGTGGACAAGTCTACTAAAAGGGCGCCCATACAAACGGGAATAAATATATATACCTAGGTATATATATATATATATATATATATATATATATATATATATATATATATATATATACACTTTGAAAGAAAGTATGGATACCTTTCTATATTAAAATCACCACCAAATTTGTTTTAGTATGAACGTAAATAGCTAATTTGTGGAAACCTTGAATCAAAATCCTCTTTAGTAGGGAAAAACTTTTAGTTCCTGTAATAACATTTCTGTCAAATAAAAAGAAGCTAAATGTATCAACAACTTAATACAGCTCTATGGCCTATGGACATAGGAGGTTCAGTGCTGCATTTACAAAATCTCTACATTGATTTCCGTCCTTAGCCTACTGGACCTAGTTTCTACTTTATATATCAATCTCTGCGAGAACCATTTTAATATTGTCCTCCCATCTACGCCTCGGTCTTCCTAATTTTCGTTTTCCTATTTAAATTTCCTGTTAGAACTTTGAAAGCGTTGCAAATTTCTTCCATTCTGGCTAAATAACCTGCCCATTTGAGCCTCCTAGACTTGATGATCCTAACCATGTTTTTGTAAACGATATAAAATTATGCAGTTCATCGTTATGGAGTTTCCGCCATTTCCCGTTCCCGTTCCTCTTGGAGTTCCAATATTGGTTTAAGAATCTTGTTTTCAAATGCTATCAGTATGCGATTTTCTCTCAGAGTCAGTGACAATTTTTTGCAACCACACAGCACAACAAGCATGATTATCGTTTTATATTTTAAGCTACGAATTCCTCAACAGTATTCGCGACAACAGAAGATTTTTAACTGAATAATAACACGAAATCCCTGCTTTCAGTTGACATCAAATTTTTTTGTGATTATGGTTTTGGTCTGTTAATAATGATTGTAGATATTTGAAAGTATCCACTTTGTCGAAAGAAAATATTATTTGGTATTTTAACCCATCCATAAAATGCAGTATTACGATCCCGACAAACTTCCATTTCTGTAGTTTTCTCTGCATTTACTTTTAAGTCCATATCACTGCAAGTGTTAAGTAAGATTTCTGCATTCCTTTCTATTGTTCTGTCATCCCCAATAAAATTTACATTATCAGCATACGCCATAACGTAGTAAATACAATTCAGCTCTAGGACCTGATTCCTGTCTTAGATTTTCCTGAAAGTGTTCTCCAGAACAAAGTTAAATAATAATGACGACAACGCATCTCCTTGTTTCAGGCCATTCTCAACGTGAAAGCTCGTGAACAAGGATTTCTCTCCTCGAACCTTACTTTGAGATTCATTTAATCATATCTTAATTATTCTACCTTTTTCGGTATTGCAAATTCCGTAAGCATGTTTACAATGTTTCCCTCCTACTCTAGTCTAAAGTCAATAACTGATGTGCCAGAATATTGTATTCCCATTTCTTTTCAAGTATTAGTTGAATAGTAAATATCTGGTCGATAGTTGATCGATTATACCTACATCCGCTCTGATAATCTCCAATAATTTCATCTGCGTATGGAGTCAATCTTGCTAATGGAATGCTTAAGAAAATTTATTGGATGTTGACAGAAGAGAAATGCCTCAATAATTATTAAATCAGTTCTGTTGCTTTTCTTCTGAGCTGGAACAATGATTGATTCTTTTCACTTTTGTGGTAATTCCTCCTTGTTCCAGATAAGGAGAATGAGTTTGTGTATCTTGTTCTACAACTGCCCCCCCCCCCAGCTAAAATTAAGTCAACCAGAATTTCGTCTAAATCTGGAGATGTGTGTTTCTTTAATTTTTTAATAGCGATTTCTATTTCTGTCTGGTTACGTTCGGGAATATACGGTTATGCTGTATGAATTTCACATTCTCCACGCACATTATAGTTTTTGGCTATGTGTTAAGCAAATCGTCAAAGAAATTTTTCCATCTATTTAAGATGCTATGCTGATTAGTGAGAAGTGTTCCTTTAGCTTTCTTTAATATGTAAGCACGAAATTGATGGTCTTTCTTAAGTCCGTTGATGCATTTATACATGTCCGGAATGTTTTTATTTTTTACTTTTATCTTCAAATTAATTAATTTTAGCTTTCAAAAATCGCGTTTCTTTGTTCTAAAAGTTTGGAAGTTTTCGCCAGATGACAGTGAAATTTTAGTTACTTCGTTCGGATTTTGTAGCCAACGCTGTTTCTCCTGTTTTCTCTTCTCTGCTACTTTAGTGCATTTCTGGTTGAACCATGCTTTGTTCCTACGTATTTCTGAGTACTCCAATATTTATTTTGCTGAAATCTTAATGTTTTCTCTAATTTCAACCAAGTATCCTGAACGCTAGTGCACTCCGAACCTTCTAAAACCGAGAATTTATTCCACACTTCAATCTGGCTCTCCTCTCACTTGACTCTCCTGTAATTTCTTTAAATTAAATCGCTCCGTTTTCAGTTATTGAATATTTCCTTTATTCAACGATAGTCTCTCTCTTATCATAATCAACTCCTCTGAACGACCGAATATTAGTTGTGCTAGACTGATTTCTTCTATCTATTAAAACGTAATCGATTTGATTATGTGCTTTTCCGTATGGTGAGGTCCAAGTAAATTTATGAACGTGGCGATGTGGGAATTTTGTAATCATCACGATAAGGTTCTGGATGTTGCAAAGTTCACGAGTCTAACGCAGTTGTCACAACCTTCCTTATGCAGACATTTATTCCTTATAATCGGTTTGAAAATACCCTTTCGTCCTACCTTCGCACTGAAACTGCCTAACAGAATTTTCATATGGTATTGCGGGAGATGATCAAATACCCGTTCTATTCTTTGGTAAAAACTTTTTCTATTGTTATCGTTATTTTCTGTTGGGGCATGTATACTTAAAACAATAATATTACACCAACGATCCTTAAGAGAAGTAAAAGAAAATCTATCATTAACAAATTCAACCCATGTAATTGCTATTACATATTCGTTTGTGAACGAAAATCCCTGATCCTAGTTGGTAACTTTTAATTCGTTCCCAATAAAAGAACGTAAAATTTCCCTGCTTGTCTCCTCCATTTCCTTCTCATAGTTCCATCTTCTATTTACTCATTCGTTACACATTTTAACGCGCCTGATCTATAGATACTTCTTATCTTCCATGTTTCAATTCTCATGAAAATTTAATTTGCCGAGTTCGCGCTAAATTATCAGTTCTTATCAGAGGATTCTGCGATATATCTGAACAAGTCTTTTTTATAGTTTTATTTTTTTTTTTTTTTTTATAGGATGAGTTGTTAGACCCACACCAAATCCCCAAGCTGGAGAATCACTCCTTGTCTGTTCGCGACTACTTATTCAGTATATTCGCAGCTAACCTCTATATGCCAGAGGCCTTCTCCTTGATCCAGAACCTGAGGACGCGCCGTGCCGTGATGACAGGAAGACCACATTTTATGGAAATTAATATAAGTATATTTTAGAATTACATAAAAGAATTTTAGAATTAGATAATGAATGATTATCCGAACACTGCTTTAAAACACACAGGAACAATCAGTTTGCTCGGATATATGGGTGCATATTAAGACTGTGAAAGCTTCGATACCGTAAAAATCGTAAATTAGAGACTAGTGTCAGTGTAGTATTTTATGAATGCATCGTACGTTTGACTATCCGAACTATTCTTGATATATCACGTTGTTTCGTTTTATAGCTACATGACTTTATAATATTTTTGTAAGTGAATATACTCTTTACCTCTTTTCTGCCAAAAGCAAATGTATGAATTTATAATACAAAACTGAAATACAGCAGAATAAAATTTTTAAAAAAGTGATATTTCGCAGGGCATCTCATGTAAAGGGCGCCTTGTATTCTTCACAGCTTCTTTATTAACAATCACTATTTGAATTTATTATATAAAGCTGGTACACAGGATAACTAAAACCACTTATCTATAATGTGATGTTTCGTAGGGCGCTTTATGTAAAAGGAGCACTGTACCTTTCACGGGTTCTTTACCAATAGTAACTGTATGTATTTATTGTACAGAACTGTGGTATACAGAAGAGTAAATAATATCGTTCATCTTTGATGTGGACTCGCAAGGGAGCCTAATGTAAAGGGCGCACTGCAACTTTCACGGATTCTTTACCAATAAAACTGTAAGAATTTATTACTAAAAACTTGTATTTTTATTTATACTGTGATGTTTCGGAGGGCGCACCGGGACGCGTCCCGGTGTCCAGGTGGGCCAGCACGGGCCTGCTCACACACCAGGTAACTGATTCTCCGTTTTGATGATTTACATAACCTAAAAGAACATAGTAGCGAACAATTATCATTTAAGTGAATATAAACGTATTCATTAAGCACAAATGTTATCTATCAAGATGAAAGTTAAAAAGGAAGTGACTAAGATAGAAGGTAGGTAATTAATTTTGAATTGATAAAGTTAAAATCAAAAGTCTTGACTAACTAGCTATTGCTATCAAAATATAGGAGAGGAGATAGGACAGGTGTGCACTTTTAAAACCTTAATGTTTATGCGTTCGTCTTTTTGGTAATTATATAAGTAAATACACTATGTTTTTAAAAGTAATCGGACACCCCAAAAAACATAGTTTTTCGTATTATGTGTATTGGTCTGCCACCTACTGCCAGGTACTCATTATCAGCGACCTCAGTAGTCATTATACATCGTGAGAAAGCAGAATGGGGCTCTCCGAGGAACTCCAATCTTCGAACGTGATCAGGTAATGGGGTGTCACTTGTGTCAGAAGTTTGTACGCGAGATTTCCACACTCCTAAACATCCCTAGGTCTACTGTGTCTGATGTGATAGTGAAGTGAAACGTGAAGGAATACGTACAGCACAAAAGCGTACAAGCGACCTCGTCTGTTGACTGACAGAGACCGACGACAGTTGAAGAGGGTCGTAAACTGTAATATACAGACATCTATCCAGATCGTCACATACGAATTCCAAACTGCATCAGGATCCACTCTAAGTACTATGACAGGCATGAGGTGAGAAAACTTGGATTGCATGGTCGAATGGCTGCTCATAAGCCACATATCACGCAGGTAAATGCCAAATGACGCCTCTCTTAGTGTAAGCAGCGTGAACATTGGACAATTGAACAGTGGAAAAACGTTGTGTGGAGTGACAAATGACAATACACAATGTGGCGAACCGATGGCAGGGTGTGGGTGTGGCGAATTACCGGTGAACGTCATCTGTCGTCGTGTGTAGTGCCAACAATAAAATTCGGAGGTAGTGGCACTACACTGTAACGGTTAGAGATTTAAATCTCTATTCCGTAGTTTTTTTTTTTTTTAAAAAAAAGGAAAGGTCTCTCGAGAGTCCGGATAATTTGGTTTAGTTTCCTACCCTGTAGTGCTTTCAGCTACTGTCGAGAGGAAGCTTAGTATGTTCTCCGTATGCTTGGTTGTCAGCGCCAACGGTGATTTTTGGAACTACTCGTTCTACGTTTGAATAGCTCCGGGTTGGGCTAAATATAATAGTTCGGAATTGCTAAGGTGCAACATCACCTAATAAGTGAAGTAAAAATCGGCGGAGAAAATGTCTTTACAATGTTTGAAAATTCCAAGTATAATTAATCGTGAAGTTATTACCAGAATTGTTATATAGAGTAAATCCTAATATGAAGTTAATATATATATCTTCTTATCGTGAAGTGTGTTTGAGTAAGAAAAAGGATTTCGAAGTAAGTTTCATTACTAGTGACCATTTTGATTGTGATCAACATGTGATAATCGGTTATTTAAGGTGGTGTATTTCGTTGTTGAATTTTGGAAGATCTCCTATTATTCAATTTATACAGTAAATTGGTAAGTTCTTTAAATATATATATATTTAACGTTAATATTTTTGTATCTATTTTGAAGATTGTTGTAATTCTATTCCTATCAGTTGTATCGAAAAGTCACTTGCTTAGATTTTTGTATTCAACTCTATTTGACCATATATAAATCATACAGTAAGAATTACCTTCTTTTCTTATATAATTAATCACTATATAAACCTTAGTTAGCACATTTATATTTGACATTTTGAACTTTAGATGAGTAATTATTTACTTTTTCGATGTGATATAAATTCATGTCATTTTTAAAATAATAATACTAAAAATAATTCTCCCCGATTTTGCAGAGCTAGATTCCTATTCTGAACAATTATCCTGAATTAAAGGACCTGAAGCTAATATTCTATTCTGTGCAACTGCATTTTTGTTTAAATTTTTTTTATTTTCTAATGTGCGTTACACAGTTAAATTCCGAACTATTATCTTTCTTACAAGCACCAAAGTTTTGGATAGACCTTGTATAAGTGCTATAAGAGTAGTTTTCTTAAATGTATTTAAGAGAATGATCGTAAGGATAAATGATATTAGCAATCAGTGTCCTTGTTAAGATAGAGCACTCAGAACGTCAGTTAGGAGGTGTTTCTATTTGTATATTTACATACAAGAGACATATTTTTAAATCACGTAAACTTCAAGTTAATAATTTAGGGTCTAAGCAAGTGAAAAATTCAAAACGTTGCATTCTACATCATAGTTTTGTTGTTGTTAAGTACGCATCGAATCCAAAAGCTGTGCCTTATTAATTGTAATCCTTCTGATAGCAGGAGTATATTAAAAAAAAAAAACTCAATAAAATGTACAGGAGTTCTTCCAGTAATAGTCGTCCTGAAGGCTTGTGGTTAAACGGGTTTTCCAATGGTGACCATGGCCTCTTTGTTAGGAGTCATAGACCACGAACAGAAAGTAACAGTTCGAGTGAATTGTCAACTCCCGATCCTTTCTTGCATACCTATAGTGATTCTTGGTTTGTTACGTCTGGTAGCTATTCTTCATCGCGTGGTGACAGGCAAGCAGGAACTAACGTGATGCAAAATGTAAACAAGGACGATACGACTCGATCAGCCGTATCTTATGCAAGTCCACATAATCCTTTCGTCATGGAACAAAATTCATTGATAAGACAAGAACCAGTTTCTGTTCCGATGGAACCAGGTTTTCATAAGTTTGTAGAAAAAGAAGGAAATAAAAACACAAATCCTTTTATTTCTCTTACCGATAATCAGCCAACAGTATTGGAAAATAGTAGACTTATAAATATTGGAGTACCTTTTTCTACCAATATTGACAAGTTAACAGTAGATATAACTAGTAACAACTTCACAGATATATGTAGATCCATACCAGTATGTGACGGGAGTGACGACCTATTAATTTTTGAATTTTTGTTATCAGTTTATCGGATTGTCAAGCAAGGCATATATCCGATAGAGGCAATACTCATGGCATCTATTGGGAAAACTCGTGGTGGTTTTCATACTGAATTGTTAAGAGAATTAGGGTTATCACATGATTGGATATACATAGCAAATGTTATTTTTACAAATGTAGTCACACCCATAGGCCAGAGACATATTTGTGATAAATATATTTACTGTTTACAACAGACTACAGAAAGTGTGTTGGAATACGTAAACAAAGTGATAGACAGTTTTACGATTTGTTATGGTGGTATGCAGGACGATAAATTGAGAGACATATTGTTGCGGGGTTTGAACCCAGTAGTCAGACATGAGATTTTTCGATATAATATACCCTCATCTTTATCAGTATTTGTGCAGGAATTAAAGAAATACAGCATTCACCAGCGTAATGTTGACATGTATAATTCGTTGGTAAGTGCCAGGCGTGAAAGGTCGAACTTTACAATTCGAGGGAAGAAAACAACACCGAGGTGTTTTAAATGTTTAGGTCCGCATCTGGTAGCTCAGTGTGATCTACGACGTAGATTCGTTAGTGTTAATAGAGCTACGATTAATAATAATGATAGACAGAAATATGCGAGTGGGCAAGGTTCTAGCTTCAAAACTGACAGGCCCTCAGTTCGATCCCAATCCTTGAGAATAGAGCCAGAAGTTTGTGCAGAGAACAATATAAGTCAAAAACATAATGCAAATTGGGACCTGACATCACACTCAAGAAAACTAGTGGCGGCTTTTATAACAGGTTACATTTTAGGTGCGCAGAATTGTGGCGCCATCGATAGTTGTGCTTCCGCTTCGCTAGTAAATAAAGACAGCTTTTTAAAATGGAATAGATCTTTGAAAAGACCGGTTAAGATTTTCACAGAAAAATTTATTGGTGTTGGTGTAGGAAATACGAAAATCAAGTTAGACAGTGTGGTATGGTTACCAGTGAGATTATATCAGAAAGTATATAGACTCAAATTTTATTTAGTACCTGAACTTAAACCTATATTTTTGATAGGCATAAATGAATTGAAAGTGTTAAAGGCGCGAGTAGATATTGAAAACAATCAATTATATCTTGGAATAGAAAAAGTGAATATACCTTTACGGTATGAGTATAAGGAAAACTCGTCTTCGGACAATTTACATGACATTAATAGTGTTTCTCAAAGTGCGGAACAAGTAACATTCAGTGACAGTGTTAACATTTCAAATATATTTTTGAATTCTGAGTTAATGAATATTCAAGATAAATGTGTGTGTTTAGGGAAGGAAGATGATGTAAGGGGCACCGTTAAGGTAGGTTCCTTTGAGTGCACCCCTACGAGGGAGATGGAGCTGAATGGACAGCAGATACATCTTGCATCCAGAGATCTTCAATCCTCAAATCCCTTTAATAAAGATATTCCTCATCCCTCTAATCTTCATTGTGGTCGCGTTGATAGGTCTATGGAGCACAGGGTTGCCACATCACATAGAGAATCACGAGTGTCTCATATAAAGAAGATGATCTTGCGTACTCATGATGGGATCAGTGGTCCATCACATCTCCACATCAATAGTGATCTAACTTCATCAGTGGCCCATCCAGCATCCAACCATCAACAGATGAGAGGACAGCATCCTTCATTAGATGAACCGAGAACATCTTCTAGAAGTTGGGTATTACCTTCTCCAAGTGGACATAGTGATCATCAATCAATGGGATGCACAGGTTTATGGGAGAGAAGAGATGCTACACCTGGAGTTACAGTTCAGAGTGACAGCAGTGTTGCCAGTTCTATAGTGAATACAACGTTAGTTGAGAATGGTACAAATAATTTTCGGATTTCTTTTACTCATCGAACTTCTTCGAAGGTTGGGGACTTAGACCATACTTTAGGTTCGGTACACAGTGTTGCCAGACTTAATCCTTTTCTTAGTGACAATGAAAATCCACGTTTACATTTGGAACTTAAACAATCCAGAGATGTGAATGAACATGAGTTAACATCCGAACATGATGTTCTGCCATCATGTTCAAAGAGTAACAGTGTTGCCATCTTCATGCAAGAAAACACCAGTGATAATGATTCAAGAGAAGAACATAAAACTTCTTTGTGTAATGAAAATCTGATGGATTTTAATCAACTTTCTGCTACTCGGAAGTGTAGTGTTGCCAACTCTAAATATTTGAAGAATTCTTTATTAGATGATGGTGATTTGGAACTTCAACCTCTTATCAAACATGCATCTTTTTCGAACTCAATATCGTGTATTGACAATAATAATGATCCATTTACTTTAAATCTTCATCATCCGAGATTCCAATTTAGATCCAATGATAATAGATGTCTCGATCCTACTAATGATAGCAGAACTAGTGGTGGAAATGGAGGAGCGGCTTTCCATGATGGTGCCAGTCCAGTCCAAGGTTCCAGTCAGCTATTTGGAAGTCAGGAAATATGGATGGAGGCTAAGCCAAGCAGTGTTCCCGGTAGTCCAGCCAAGCTAAACTTAGGTACTTCTGCCAGTACAAATGATTCTGGGTGTTCATCCCGAATGTTCCAGATCCTGAAGGATGATGATCGACCACCAGCTATGACAGTGGATCCAATTCTCCTAGAACAAGATCCTAGTTTGGATGAATATATAAAAAAGTTAAGTATAAAGTATCCTAGTGTATTTTGTAATAGAGTAGGAGAAGTTCCTAATTTTCAATATAATATTCAACTTAAAGATTATAAACCAATTAGACATAAGGCTTATCCGATGTCCAGGGTTGCACAAAGAGAGTTAGACAAAATATTAGATTCACTACTGGAACAAAATATTATTCAACCTAGTTTAAGTGAGTATGCTTTCCCATGCTTTTTAGTGGGAAATAGGGATGGTTCTAAGAGGCTAGTTGTCAACTATACTGATCTGAATAAAGAACTAATAGTCAATACTCAATATACACCACGTATCGAAGATGTCTTAGCAGAATTATCAGAAGGTGTTGTGCTATCTAGAATAGATATAAAGAAAGCTTATCACACTATAAGATTAGCTCCAGACTCATATAAATATACTGCATTCCTCACACATAGAGGATTATTTGAGTTTAAGTATGTTCCATTTGGCATTGCCTCTGGATCTTTTCTACTTAGTAAATTGATAACAGATATTTTGTATCCTCTGAAAGATCTAGGAGTAAGTTGGTATGCAGATGATGTAGTAATTGCCAGTTCCGATATTCCTTCACATATGAAAACATTAGATTTAGTCCTGAGTAAACTTGCTCAGAGTGGATTAACGTTGTCAGTAGATAAGTGCTGTTTCTTTCAACGACGAATTTCTTATTTAGGTCAAATAATAGAAAATGGTAAAATGTATTTAGATCCAGCTCGATTAGAAGTAATAAGGAAACTACCAAGACCTAAAAATAGGCGCGCTGTAATTGCCTTGTGTAGTTTTGCTCAATATTATAGTAGGTATATACCAGATTTTCAAGAAATTTTAGAGCCTATTAGTCGTCTACGTTCTCCTAAGGTTAACTTTGAGTGGAAAGAAGAACAAGATGTAGCTCTTAAGAGATTGAAAGAATGTTTTGAAAGTCATGTAATATTGAAATTACCGGATCTAAATAAGCCTTTCGTTATCTCAAGTGATGCCTCAAGTCATTCAATTGGAGGCGCTATCTCACAATTAGATGCTGAAAATAGACTAGTTCCTGTAAGTTTTTATTCTCGGAAGCTTAAAAAGTATGATGTAAACAAGCCAATCTTTGTTCTTGAACTCATTGCAGCTTTAGAAACCATGGAACGTTTTCGTACATTTTTACATCAACCCTTTGAGTTGAGAATCGATAATTTGGGTCTAGCTTATGCTCTTAGAAACTTGAAAAGAGTTAAGAGATATGGTAGTTTATTATATAGGCTTTTTGAATTTAACTTTACAGTTAAGAGTGTACCTTCGTCCTTAAATGTACCTGCAGATTTCTTATCACGTTTACACAATATAGAAGATTTCGAAGATTTTAATGAAGACCCCTCATTAGATGAAGAGGTCATTAACTTATTTATGGTTAATATATGGAATATGCCTTATGCACAACTTTCTATTAAGGATCATCAAGAAAAGGATCCCGAATTGAGCCCTATAATTGCTAGGTTGAAAAACAGAGAGGAGGTTCAGGGATATACACTTGTAAAGGATATCCTATGCAAGCGTACTAAAGCTTTGAAGAACCCTTACAAGATTTGTTTGCCCAGGAGTTTATCAAGAAACATCATTGAATTCTACCACTCTTATATTCTTCCAGGGGCGCACTTGGGTTTTTCCAAATGTGCTTCTAAGATCTGTGCGAGATATACGTGGCCAGAAATGATAGCAGAAATTCGAGATTATGTGACTTCTTGTATTGAGTGCCAGAAGTCCAAAAGTAAGAATACTAAACCTATGGGACAGTTGGTATCAACCTATGAGACGTTTCCAAACGGGAGATGGTCTTGTGACGTCATTGGACCACTCGTACAGTCCAGTTCGGGCCGATTTTGTTTAATTGTTGTAGATTCTTTTACGAAAAGAATTTTCTTAGAACCTTTTAGAACTTTATCTAGCCAGGTTATAATTAACAAGCTATACAAGTTGATGTGCCGTCATGGATTTATTCACGCCTTATGCAATGACAATCACTCTGTGTTCGTATCAGCAAGATTCCAGGATTTCTTGTATGCAAACGGTATCAGGGATATTAGAATCGCACCGTACCACAGTGGAAGTAACGCAAGTGAACGTTACATACGAGTGATCAAGGACTCTTTGAAAGCATACTTTGCAACGAAGCAACATCATTGGGACAAAGGCATTCATGAAATTGAAATTTTCTCTGAATACATCTGTCCACTCAGAACATAAACACAGTCCGATGGAATTAGTATATACATATCCAGTGTTTGATCCACTAGATGTGAAATGGAATGTTGATTCACTTGATGTTCGACACAGGGATCCAGATACCTGGTTGAATGCCTTGCGGAATATGGAACGAGCATGGCTGCGTAGAAAGAAGCTATACGACAAAAACAGAGTAATGTCATCATATCGAGTGGGAGATAAATTATTAATTAAGTCCCAATTCCAATCTTCCCTTGCAGATAAGGTTACGAAAAGCTTATGTCATCGATGGCTAGGGCCATACACTGTTATTAAGCTGTTAACGAAAAATACAGTCCAGGTACAAAATGATTCGGACGAGCGTGATATTAGGAAATGTCACGTCTCTTTAACAAAGAAATTTAGGGTACCACGATCATAAAGATATGTGTTTACAATTCTGTAAATTGTTATAGTGGGATAACTTAGTGTAAAATTGATGGTATCGGTAGATATTTCTATATGAATACATCATAATTTCATAGTTCATTTTTACATATGTATATAGTCAAATCATTAATATCATTCTTGTATAAATGTTATTTATTTGTATTGTTCCGGAACTCAGTCATTAGGTATTGTAGTATGATTGTTATCATTTGTATGTTTCTATCTTGTAAAAATTTAAATTAATGTGTACACATATACTAAAGTACTTTTATTTTCAGGAATAACAAAGACCTTAATGTAAATTGGAAGATGTAAAGTCGCTGATTCGACTATTCCATAATTATGTATTTGGCCTTATTATGTGGATGTTATGGAATGAATGAGCTCATCACTCTCATAATTTATCATCTAGTCATTGAGAAATTGGAAATATCTGAAGAAATCTACCATCAAGATAACTATTAATACTCACACATATATAGATTTGAAATAAATGAAAGAATTAAATTTGTCAACTGTTAATAAGACAAATATATATGCTTATATTTCAAGTTATATAAGATGATAAAATTCTATATATTTATATTCCATATTATTCAGCTTCTTATTTGTTGTAAAATAGGAGATCAATATATGTATGTATGTATGTATGTAGAAAGCAGATTTTCTTTACTTTTGGATATGTAGTTTGGTTATGTACATATATTTTATGAATGTATATTGGTGTCATACAGTAGATTATTTTAATTTTACGTAGTTATTATTTGGGAATTTTCTTTAGTTCTATTCTGTTTAAGTTTTGCATTTAATTTTATTTAATTTCCTTTTTCTTATTTTGGGTTAGTTTATAGTAGTAAATAGTAATTAACAATTATTCGACAACAATATAACTTCATAATAGCATTTAGCTTTACAGGTTTCTATACATTAATGACATTAGACTTAAGAAACTAGATTATTATTATAAAAAAATATTGCATTTTTTTTTAAATGGACGAAGGGATGTGTGTAACGGTTAGAGATTTAAATCTCTATTCCGTAGTTTTTTTTTTTAAAAAAAAGGAAAGGTCTCTCGAGAGTCCGGATAATTTGGTTTAGTTTCCTACCCTGTAGTGCTTTCAGCTACTGTCGAGAGGAAGCTTAGTATGTTCTCCGTATGCTTGGTTGTCAGCGCCAACGGTGATTTTTGGAACTACTCGTTCTACGTTTGAATAGCTCCGGGTTGGGCTAAATATAATAGTTCGGAATTGCTAAGGTGCAACATCACCTAATAAGTGAAGTAAAAATCGGCGGAAAAAATGTCTTTACAATGTTTGAAAATTCCAAGTATAATTAATCGTGAAGTTATTACCAGAATTGTTATATAGAGTAAATCCTAATATGAAGTTAATATATATATCTTCTTATCGTGAAGTGTGTTTGAGTAAGAAAAAGGATTTCGAAGTAAGTTTCATTACTAGTGACCATTTTGATTGTGATCAACATGTGATAATCGGTTATTTAAGGTGGTGTATTTCGTTGTTGAATTTTGGAAGATCTCCTATTATTCAATTTATACAGTAAATTGGTAAGTTCTTTAAATATATATATATTTAACGTTAATATTTTTGTATCTATTTTGAAGATTGTTGTAATTCTATTCCTATCAGTTGTATCGAAAAGTCACTTGCTTAGATTTTTGTATTCAACTCTATTTGACCATATATAAATCATACAGTAAGAATTACCTTCTTTTCTTATATAATTAATCACTATATAAACCTTAGTTAGCACATTTATATTTGACATTTTGAACTTTAGATGAGTAATTATTTACTTTTTCGATGTGATATAAATTCATGTCATTTTTAAAATAATAATACTAAAAATAATTCTCCCCGATTTTGCAGAGCTAGATTCCTATTCTGAACAATTATCCTGAATTAAAGGACCTGAAGCTAATATTCTATTCTGTGCAACTGCATTTTTGTTTAAATTTTTTTTTATTTTCTAATGTGCGTTACAACACACGATGACACATTGATGTTTTAAGCACCTTCTTGCTTCTCACTGTTGTAGACGAATTAGGGGATTGAATCTTTCAACACGATCGAACATGTGTTCATAATGCACTTCCTGTGGCGGACTGGTTACACGACCATAGCATCCCTTTAATGGACTGACCAGCACAGACCACATTGGGGGTGTTCCGCAAGAAACCTTCCAGCACCTGATTGAAAGTTTGCCTGCGAAAGTGGAAGCTGTCATCAAGGCTAAGGTTGGGCCAACACCATATTGAATTCCAGCATTACCGATAGAGGGCGCCACGAACTTGTAAGTCATTTTCAGCCAGGTGTCCGGATATTTTTGATCACAAAGTGTATCTTCATACAAATTCAGCATTAAAAAGAAATTGCATCACATAAAGAAGAAGACACTCAATATTTTTATCATATTTATCATAAAATATACGATATTTTACACACACTGATACACACAATATATATATTTATTTATGTAGATAATCATGCTTATAACTAGGGACGTTATTTGGCCAAGTGCTCCATGAAATGTCAACATTTGAATTTTTCGATAAATCAAAAATATTTATTTCGCGTAATGATTTAGTGTATCTTATTCCACAATTTGTCCCATTAAGCTAAAGTTAACTCATAGCCAATTTCATCTGTAACAGATTTGTGTTTCTTTCATTGCACTTTTTCCTCAATTAGGATCTGGAAATATGGCTCTACTGTTTGTTTTCTCTCTCCGCACGAATATTGGTTTTATGGGTGCATTTTGAACAAATCGTCAAAGAAATGTTTCCATCTATTCATATCTGCATCAATGAGAATTATTTCGTCGGCTTGCATTCATAAATAAATATTGATAGCCTTACTTAAATTCATTAGTGCTCTTATACAGGTCTCGTGTGTTTTAGTTTTCACTATTAAAATCAAATCCATTAATTTTAGCTTTTAAGAAATTGGGTTTCTTTGTTCTGATTCTTTTACGTTTCTTGACAGGTTTCAACGAAAGGTTGTGTCATTTCAATTTTGTATCCAATGAAAGTTTACCCGGTTCCCTCTTTCTGATAGGTTAGTGCATTTCTGATCACACCATAGTTTGTTCCTAATCATTTCTGCATGCCCCATTTTGGCTGAAATTTTAATATTGTATCTAATCTCAACCCAAGTGTCCTTAATTACAATTACTTTTTTTACAATTACTTTCTTGAATCTATTACCTTAATCACACTTTGAATATATAACGGTACTTAAGAACATTAAAATGTTTCCAGTTGGGGACATGAAACGAAACACATACTAAATTCACAGACATGTACATATATTTTTATACTGATGCATCTGTTTCATGGAAGTTTGAACTTTAAGAAGGAACAAGGAAAGTAATCATTAAGACAAACTACAAAAGTTATTCAAAGAAATATTTTTTTTGTTCCTCATGAAAAAGTGCTCCGATGGATTTGCGACTTTCTCCAATCCAGGTCTTTAGTTGCAGAGAATTAATAATAGACGAACTTATGTTCATACAACTGGTAAATTAAGTTTTTAGCGGAACGCAAAACCATTAATCAACTAAATTCGTGAAATAGACCTGGAGCTTAGTGCTTTGAAAAGGGGTTACGACACATACGAGATGACAGTAACCTATGCAATATATATATATATATATATATATATATATATATATATATATATATATATATATATATATCGTCTTAGTTATATAAACGCTAACCTCAGCGGATTGTAACCAAAAGTGATCTGGAAATATCTTCATACATTTCCTAGATTTAATTTCTTCAATACTTGAGAATATTTTATAGTCTTCTATGTGAAAATAGAACTATTCGTTTTGGAATGAATTGCGAAATGTTTCTAATAACCGATCTACTGCTCAGCTTATTAATTGAAATGAATCATGCGTTTCTTCGGTTTTTTTCAAGTTAGAGAAACAAATTATTTAATGTGTGGAAATAATTTAGTTTTCAGATGTACAATATATGGTTATATCAATCCACTCGCGTTCGGGACCAACTTCGACATTCCTGCTGACTCACTTCACTGATATATGGACGTATTCAATTATGGAACGTATTTTTTTCGTACCATGACGAGTTTATTGATATTAGATTGATTGCATCGTGTAATCATCGCGTATACCTCCCATACAGACAATACCTAAGAAACTATTCTCTTAGACTGTACAAAGAAAACTAATACATATGATCAATTTGAAAATGATTTTTTTTTTTTTTTTACAGTGGAAGAGCTTGTGCATTTTCCTCTCTTGCTTGATATAATAACTTCTGTTTGCTCCTTTAAAGCTTAATATTAATCTTCAATATCGAGACTACCTGATGCGCGTCAAAATGTTAATTTGACATTAGAACCAAATAGAAAATCGAATTTGAATTCTCCACTCCCAGAACGAGAATGCTATGACAATAGGCTTCGGGAGTACCAAGAGATACATAATTTCTGCATTTCCATTTGTTTGTTTTTTTTTTTTAAACAAGACCTCTCAAATGTTATAAAGAAGGCTAGAGATATATGTTTACCGGAAGTTGATAAACCCTAACTGTTACCAAATTATGGGGAAATAAAAAGCGAGGAGTGGAGTCTCCATACTAGATGGTACAATTTCGAAAAAGTAGTTTCTTATACATAACAGCATTTCCAAAATAATTTTCGACCTAAACAAATATATATCGCCATTAGGTTTGGGGAAGCATTGGATCCCATAACATTTCATTTTTGAAATATTTTAAAGATATGTTTCAACATAGCATCGAAGAACTTTGCAGACATGTTTTCAATGAAAACTAGAGCTCGATATGTCTAGAACTATTCAAAATATTATCAAATAACGAGATACATCATCTAGTTGTAGAGTTACGTATTACATGCTAAAACCTCAAAAACTGCTCCTTGAAGGTCTCCAGAAGCTATTTCAAGAAATAAATAGTTGGGAATTTGCATGGGACTGGGAATGTCATGGAATACCCAAATAGTAAATTATAAATCCATTGAAGATGTGTTTTCACGCCGTCTTGAAGAGCTTTACTGATATGTGTTTACGGAAACTCGAAGTCTATACCTGTAACAGTTTCAAAGTATAGGGAAGAAAAAAACGACCCCGTAGAAATATAATGTTTTCTTATTATATGTTAGAAGTTCAGAAACTTAACGATTGGCTCAAAATAATAAATCGGTAAACAACATTTAAAAATTAACAGATTTCAAAAAATAGGCATTAAAAACATAAGTTCTAAAACCATTAGAATTGACAATAGTAGTAATAATAATAATAGCATAATAATAATAATAATAATAATAATAATAATAATAATAATAATAATAATAATAATAATAATAATAAACATCTTAGAGTAGAAAAAATAATTTTTGGCTGTTATCTATATGTATTTTAAGTCTTATGAAGTCGGACAAATTAGTGCTTAATATAAAATTATTTTGATTATAATTTTATGATGCATTAATGTGTTTCACTTCTCACGACTCAGATATATTTTATACATAATACCTAGTTTAAAATAACTTTCTACTTGTATGTGCTTTATTATTACCTGTTCTAGAGTACTGTTTTTGTCCTTTATGTTAATGTCTACGTTTTAAGTCAGTTGTACATTCATAAAAGTCTTTCATTTTTTTGCTTTTCAGTGAGTTTTGGAATTCGGTTGTTTTTTTTAAATATTTTCTTTTCTTTTTTTTTAGATTTCTGAAATTGTTTATTTTCCTTCTAAGATTTCTTCAACGTTTTATTGTTCCGTTACCAAGCAGTTTAGTTAGATACCTAAACTAAAGGAAGAACATTAACTTCCTATAAAATAAGTTTCCTTAAAAAAACATATGTAAAGAAATGTGTAATAATTACAATTATCAAACTCATCAAATACTTTTTCTTAAATTATATGTAAGATCGTTCTTTGAGAATCGCCCATTACTTTACTGAAAACCGCAGGAAAATATCATGTAGTTACCCTTTTACGCACGAGGTGGCTCTAGTAAACCAAATTGTAAAGTATATCAGTCGCAACAAATCGGACCTAACGTCATTTGGCAGCCAACTGTTGTGGCTAGTAAATCCACAGAAGGTGATGCAATTCATAGAATAAGACGTAAGATACTGCGCTATGAAATTGTGTGAAATTTCCCCAAAATCTATATTCAAATCTGTCATATTTTATGCATAAAACGTTGGAGGGATAACAAGAAAAATAGTTATTAAGACAAACCACAAAGGAATCCAAACAAATCATTCAATAATATAATGCTCTATTCATTTCTTGTGAAAAAAAAACGTTTGATTTGGGATGTTCTTCTATTCAAGCCTGCAATTGCAGATAATCAGAAACAAAAGAAACCTATACCTGGTAAAAAGGCCCTCGTTTTAGAAATTCTAATTACGCGTTTTATACTAAGTAGATGACGCTGAATCCAATGAAGCTATAGCTGAATATATTCATTAAGAGTATCAAGAGAAAATTAACACCGAATTTGGGATCTTACAAGTGCCACTTATGCCAGTAGACCCTATCATTTCTTAAACATTTATTTAGATATGATTTCTGAATTGATGTAATCAAGAAAAGTTTCGGATACAATAAGCTGAAATGAAACGAGTTCAACTATTATTTGCAAATTGATTCAGTACAAACTTCCGCTCTTTAATGTTATAGGAGAATATATTCCTATTTTCACATTTACAAACATAGCTACACAAGATGAAACGGAATGTACATGTGTCGTAACTGCAAAAACTAACCTTTTTTCATAACATTTAAGTGAAAAAGAATGAAAGGGAAAGATAAATTTATCCTATACTTGTTTAAGTTCTACTAGGACGCAAAATCATTCAGATATACCTAAGATGATCAACCAAATTTGTGCAATTAATTTCCAGGAGTTAGTGCTTTGAAAATAGGTAACAACATATACTATATGGGATATACTAGATAGATTTCAGTTATAGTTACATAAAAGTTAACCTTAGCAGATTGTAAAGAAAAATGACATGCAAATATTTAGGGACATGTCTTGGCTTTTACTTTTATCAATACTTAAGCATATTGTACAGTGATTTAGGTTAAAAGGGGTAACTATTCGTTATAAAATGAGGTCATAAAAGTTTTTAATATTGTATCTACTTCTCATCGTTTCAATTAAAATTAGTCAGATTTTTCTTTGTCTTTTAATTTAGACAAACCAATTATGCAATAAGTGGGAATAATTTTGTTTCCAGGTGTGGAATGTAGGGGTGCATCAATTCACTCGCGTTAATAAGAGATGACGTTCCCTACCAAAATTCAAGATTCCTGCTGACTCACTTTACTCTTATACGGAAGTGTCAAATTTTGGTACTAATCTTTTTTATATTATGATGAATTCATTAATAGTAAGTTGCATGAGTGTAATCATTGCATACACTCTACACATAGAAATAATCTAAGAAACTATTCTAATTGAGGTTATATATAAAAAAATATATACTACGTATTATCAATGCGCAAAGCAAAACAGTTTTTTTCTTTCCTTGCAGTGTAAGAGCATATGCCTTTTTCTCTCTTTCTTGGTGTACTAATTGGTGTCTGCTTCTTTGGAGATTAATATTCATCTTTAGTAATGAAACTACGTGATGCGTATGAAGCTGTTAAATTAGCCGAAGAACCACATGGAGAATCGAACCCGAATTTTCCACCCCACGGACGAGAAAGCTAACCACAAGTTTGAGAACAGCGACGTTTTTTTAAGAATTACATTACACACATATTACTTTAAATTAGAATTCTGGAAGGCTCGAGAAATTTCAAATGTTATTGAATATATTCTATGACCCGAAGACGTATGGCATAAATACGGGAGGCAACTGAGGGTTGTAACGTTCCACATTTTGGAGAATATAAATACAATCTAAAATGCAAAATATAGTGCGGTAGGCGCTGCCTCAACTCTTCCGGAGAAAAAAATCACCCGCTTCTCCTACTTTCTAAAAAAATACATCGGGCAAAGATAGGCATGGAAGATGGCATGAAGTCATGCGTTCCCCTACTTTTTCAGATCCACTTTTATCCTTTATATATATGGAGAAGAAACTTAAGATTGATTATGAGTGCCAAACATTTAAAGAGCAATGAGAATATCAATATTTTGTTATATTGTCTAGTAAATAAGTAGTGTCATTGATACCAGTCCTAGCGCACCCCTACCTCCATATTTTTGACTAGAACAGAAGAATAGCACAAAATATTTACATAATTGCAACTCCAAAGTAGATTGGGTAGTGTCTCTGCGCATTGGCTTTTATCACATGCAAATCGAATCGTGAAATTTATCTAGTTATAACAAAAAATGAAATAACTATTTTGGATATTTTATATTTAATAAATAATGAAAAATTGTGTAATTTGTGGAGAATTAAAGCAATACCAATAATTTGCTGGAAATGGAAATACAAGGCATGATGAGTGTAAAGCATGCCGGAATAAAATGAGCAAACAAAATGATGAAACAGAAAAAATGGGACGTTTGCTTATAATGTTGTAAATCCTGAACAATTATCTGAAAAAGAATTTATAGACTTACAAAACGAACTGAATTATATCAAACTAATGTTTCTAGAATTTTACATCGACTATAAGAATGGAAAAGTTCAACTTGATGAAAGAGAAAAATATCATCTTAATAAAATAAATGAGGTATGGAATAATGCTTTGCCCTACAAGAATTTAGACTACTATTTCCGTTTTAAGAACCATCATATCTTTATCAATCATATTAATAATAACAAGTGGAGTGACTATATAAATGCATTTTTGAAATGGAGGGTAAGGATGAAGCCTTATTCAAATTGGTAGTAAAGATAATTAAACTACTGTTTTATGATTGTACATGTCATAAAACTCTTACATCTAAAACTACTAAAATCTATTTTAGCTCTTCTATTCGTTCTGTTTCTCTTTCTCGTCTACTCTTAGTACATTGATCATATAACTCTTTTAACTTGAGAATCAAATCTTCTTTCCTTAATTCTATCTTATAATGACCCCAAGCTAGAGTATGTATACCATCATTCAATATATATCTCTTATCGTCATAAGCACTTAAGGCTAACTTGTTTTCTTCTACTGAGTATACATTATGCTTTTTACTACGAATATGGTTTTGTATTTTATATATCTCTTTCTT
Source organism: Thermobia domestica (assembly GCF_964235325.1). Classification (NCBI taxonomy): domain Eukaryota; kingdom Metazoa; phylum Arthropoda; class Insecta; order Zygentoma; family Lepismatidae; genus Thermobia; species Thermobia domestica. The sequence continues at coordinate 262,203,102 of NC_137458.1, read as the reverse complement.
TTCTAAAACACAGTTCTCATAATCCTCAAATGATATATCTTTTATAACTACACTTTTCTTTATACCCTTTGCTTCTCTAATCAGTTCATCCTGATCTACCCCTTCCTTTTTAATAGCATACATTTTTGATTTTAGACCTACTAACTTCTCTATTACAACACCTTTCACCTTTAAATTTTCCTAATACCTTTTTATTAACTAATTTCAATCCATATTCATTGTTTCCTTTATAATCAGAGGTATCTAAATATTCATACATATCTCTCATATCTTTGTAAAAGTCTTCTGTTTCTATATGTGCTATAACAGAATCAGTGTCAGTCATTAACAATTTTACATTGTCTCCATCTCTTTTTCAAAACATTGTAGTAAAAATCATACAAACATATTTTAGAAATATCTAGTACTGCCATTCCTACATAGATAAGCTTGTTAAATATAATTTTAGTTTTATACATATGAATAGCAGCTAAATTCTCAGAGAATATCGTTCTATCTTTGAAGCTAAGTTTAGCTACTAAATCCGCTATTTCATTCAATAGCGAAATATATATTCATTTATTGACTGCGAATTAATCAAGAATTGCATGATTGCAGTACCAGATTAAATATTAAATTTTTATTTATTAAAGACAAATTCACATAATCGATTTCGTGTAAGATAAGGTCAAATCAGAGGCCGAGAAGAGCATAATTTATATACCAAACACTTCATTGAAATCCTGTGTCATGTTTCTACTATAATCAATTTTAGAAAGAAATAATAACTTAAAGAATGGGAAACTAAAATGTGAAACTTAAAGAATGGGACATATAAATTAAAGAAAGTAAATCAAATAATTTCCTCTTAGCAAAAACGTACTGTTGTTTTGCATTTGTCTTCATTTTTGTTTGTTTATTGTGTATACTTTCCACGTAAGATTGCAGTTATTTTCTTTCAAGTACAGGCTTCAGCGAGACTCACTTGTTCAAGCCACTGTAACTTGTCTCTTCTTACAAACATAATTTTATATCACATTTCACATTACCAAAACACTGTGGTCCGTAACATGGCTATTTTATTTCATGTGAATTTAATGCATATAGAAATGCCATTTGAAGTAGACATTGGATCAATTAACACCTCCCTAGCTTGAAAAGCATGTGTTTTTTTAATAGACTGTATACTAACAAATTTCGTGAATCTCAGTCTTTCGCCTCCCCTTGGCAAAACTTGAAGTTACCCTACTGTACTAACAATACCAATTACTCTAATCCATACACACTTATGAGCATGAAAATGTTTAACATGACCAGAAAAAGAGGAAGAAACCAGAAAATACGTCCTGTATCCGCTACAACTTTTCTTACTTCATCAAAACAGTATGAAGATAGTATCGATCAAATATTAGAAAGAAACGCTTTCACTCAAATCTCTATAAATACACAACACAAATGATGGGCGAACTAAGACAGGAATGAACTTAGTTTGAAAATATGAGTAATCAGATAGCCTTCAAATTCAAAAGACTACTCAATTTTTTTTCGTCCTATTAAGTAACGAAAATTATCAGCGGATATCTGAAAAACATGGGCTTTTCGGGCTTCGTGTCCATTGAGACTTTCCATCAGGATAACAAAATATACAACATACTGCAATACTAGCCAATTTAACATAAACCGGATTTCCATAGCTCTGAGCTGGGTTCTTTGAGATCAGAGAATCTGTAGGAAATGCTGAGGAATCTTTAAGAGTGTCTGATCGAAGATTAAAGATGCAAGTAAACGATACAATGACCGTGAAGTTGAAGAACCATTCTAGCGTAAGTCCAATACTGTATTAATGTAAGAATGTAAGCCTGGCAATAGAAATAGAATTGATTAAACGTTGTGTTCAAACTGATCTGGTAACTCCGCAAGAAAACACGGACCCATTGGTGAGCGTCCGTGTAAAAGACTCAGCGTTATGAAGGGCAGTATATAAATCAAGCATGAGCAAAGTATTATATTTGGTATTTGTTTGACCAAACCTAACCCAAACATAAACGAGGAACATAAATTGCCTTACGCGGGATGCGAAAAGAGAAGCCACGCCAAATATTCCACGCGAATAAGAATACAAACCGTTTCGCATACATTTCCGCTAATGGGTAATATCAAGCTCAACATCAAAGTTTGGAAACGACATAAATACAGTATTAATAAATTGAATACTTTGAAGTAAATGGAGGCCTCGAAAGCGCTGAGAATACAGCAGTTGATCTAGCTTTGTCAAGACTGGAGACTAGACGTCCTCATAAAGAAGGGTTGGACGTGACGTAAAGGTCATGTAAGGCCATCACCACTTTTGATAACAGAATCATACATTGCTGTTTCTAATTCTAATATTTTTGAATATGAAGAGGACTAACCCGGAAGATTGATCAGAATTATCAATGCTGTACTGCACGTGGAATGTCTGACTCTTATATCTACAAGCATGTGGTTTGGCATCAACCAGTGTCCTCTTGATATATCCCTGCACAAAAACTTTCTGATGTGCCCTGCAAGTGTTTTTGAATGTTTCATTTCACTATGTTTGTTTCTAGTCACTTCCTGTATAACCTTTGCGTGACAAGTTGTGATATATCTTTCTTGCTGCTATGAGATCCACGTGTCGAATCAGTACTCGTAATGGTTCATCTTCCTTTTGAATAGCTGCTTCCTTAATGGCACGTTCAGTATTATTAATGGCACAAATTCCAAGCGAATCAATGACCCATCCTTTCCCCTTTTCGTGCTCCACATTTTCGCTGTTCCTACTAAAATACTCACTGCTTCTTATTCAACAGCGTATCTTTTGCACATTGGTGTGTAGCAGTACGCTTCGAATATGGTGAATTATTCAACAAGAGTGTACAATTTTCCCCTCCGCATAGTTCAGGGAGTGAGTCATGTAAGAAATCGTCATAATTTTCTAAAACTTTGGTAGCATCAGCATTGGGAAACTTATTTGTTTATGTCGTATTTTGTAGGAATTTGAATGCACACTGATGTGAAACGGTGCAGTCTAGTCAAAGGTCTTTGATTTGAGAGATTTTACGAAGTTTTTACAGTAAAGTTTCTTATCCTCATGTCACTATTTTTTCGTGCGTACAGTATTACACATGTTTCATCACAGCAATCCCATTTCTTATAATTGCCATCTGTCTGACTGTCTTCTTTTCGTTTGCAATCCTTCTTCAGAATAATTGAGATAACAAGGATTTCAAAATGATGTGCTACTATTATCAACATACAAAGAAACAAGAAGATAAAAAAATAACAGATTGTTTAGTACTACGGCAAATAAAAGAAAATACAATACGTATTACAAATTATATTAAGTGCGATTGTCTGTGTACATATGCAATAAAAATTCTTGATCTGTATAGTATCTTCCAGAGCTCTTTCTATATATCTTCAAATATCATCAAATATATTTGGAAGTTGTAATACAGAACATCAGAACACCTAGTATTTTCGGGAGAATATAGTTTAATCACAAAACAGTAAAATTTTTATTTTGAAATATTTCCTATTGGACAATGAACCAACAAAACATAAACTTTCCTCGGGTATTTATGTGTACTGAGAAAGTTTCATAATATAGCGAACGAGAAAAAGAAACTAGAATGTTTTTATCACTACTGTGTGATAGAAAACAAAAACGTAACAATGACACAAAATCATACTCGTACTCGTATTTCCAGTAAAATCGATTTTTATGAACCCTGTGAATATTATAAAATACATGTTTCCTCTGCTGCTATTTGCTGGAACAAAATGGCATTTTCAGTATAAGCTGGACATAAAATGCGATATATAAATGCATTGCATTTCCACCTAGTTTGCAGTATTACTAGATAATAACTAAAAGAACAACGAGAAGGGAAGTGTTCAGGGAAAATGTCCCTCTGTGTCACTTAAAATTATTACTTAAATTGAACACTTTTGTAAATCAAATGAGACATAACATGTTCCACTGTTACACTGACAGTCTTATCCACGTATATGGAAACAGATTCAATCGATGGACGGGTACTAAAGAGTAAAAGACACCACGATTCAGCTATTGGAATTATATGTTTACCAAGAACTATTTTTGACTCTAAGGACTCGTAGTGACGAAAATTTCCCTAACGGAGGGATAACTTCCTTGGCCCTTGTTCTATTAATTTTTGAGAAAATATTCATATTAGTTTGATTTTTTAATTGATGTTAGAAACAAAAGTATTTGATACAATAAGTTGAAACGTGTTCCACGATTTCCAAATTTGTTCAATTCAAACTTCAGCTACTTTATGTTATAGGAAAATATATTCATATTTTTCCGACTTCGAAACATATCTATATAGAGAGTGGAAGACATGAAATGTATGATCCGTCTGCCTACAGCTATAACTGAAAAACAAGGGTAAGAGTTACAGGGAGTTTTTTTTAAATCTATTTATTATCCCAAGAATAGGTTCCATCTCCTTAACTCTATTTTAAGTTGGAAGTGACAAAAATACACCATTTATTTTTTTAAAGATGTATGGTGATAGAGTAAAATGGTAATATAATAAAAGAATTGGTTTTCTGCAATTAATTTATCGTTCGAAGAACAGATTCTTTCTCAATTCCGATGTCGATTAAACACACACGGTACTAGATAGCAAGAAGCAACTTTTTGATACAGATTTAGCATCTAAGAGTGAGTTTTTACGACCTTTACCTCTCGTTTTAAATTGAAAATAATGAAAATCTATAATTTTCGGTTCAACACTAATCGCTATAGTCAAAAAATGGTACGAAGTAGAGAGAGATGTTTTTTCATTTAAATTCAGTACCTCACGGATAAATTGAATCTGCTCTCCTATCATAACCGGAGATGATACTTCAGATTTCATGATTGACCTGTATGCAGCACTAACGGCAAAAATATAACAAGAAGCAGTTTCTGGTATTTGTGAAGTGTCTTAAGAATAAGTTTAATTTTGACAGCTTCCCCTTTATTAAAATTGAAATTGGTAGAGACGTGCGATATCCACGTTGAACATTGATTCTGGTGGTTGAAAACGATACTAGATAGCGAGAAGTGTTTGTCTTTATATGCGATTATTCAACGATACGTTGGTAAGTTCAATCTCCGACTTTATCCCTGTTTGCAATGGAAAGTGGCAGAAGTTTACTGTTTACTGTTGCGGTTTCAGTTTTGATCTTCATGAACCGAAAACTGTAAGATGTAACAAGTTTGGGAATCTACTGTACCTTCACCAGTGGCGGCGGTTGGACGTTAAAAGTGGGGAGGCAAGACATGATCTGAATATTTGCATATAAATGTTAGTTTTCCTGCTTGTTTCTAATATTTTTTTGACGAAAGGTGTAAAACTAATAGGATACTATCTTTTTCAGTTAAAATACCGTATATAATATTTCATATTTTATTAAGTAAATTGACAAGAGCAACGCCAGTAGGTAGTAGCCCTTTGTACTCTTAAACAACGAAAGTGTAAGAAGAGATTTGATTCCTTGCTCATAATCATCTTAAAATTCTGTCTGGAAAACTGATATATCAGATTATTGAATAACAAATTTGCAAAACAAATAAATAGAAAGGATAATATTAATCATAGTAATAAATAATGATTAGGGGCACGAGTTTTTCGCACTAAGAATTTGAAAATTTCGCGTTTCGTTTTTCATATTTCGCGTTTTGTCGCATTTTCCAAATAACTTTGCATTTCTTAGCTCTTGTGAAAAAGATATTCCCCCACATTTTTATAATTGTTCCTTCTATTCATAGATCACTACAGAAATAAACCATAGATCACTACATTAATAACCTAAAAACAAAATACACTGAATATTGCACTTGACATTGTAAATTTCACTTATAGGAAGTTATATATATATATATTTTTAAATCAAATGAAAGAAAATCAGTAATTAAACTTACTATGAGTAGGAAAGTTTTACTGTTTTATGAAACACATAGGGACAAGTTACATTTAAGCATTAAACATAAGCATGTTACACATTTCCACATTTTCCTTCATTGTTGTACGTTTGCCACTTATCACCAGTCCATATACTTGGGGAAAGAAAACTCTCACAATTGGCATTGCTTGTTGGAAGCCACACATTATGTAACTGTATTTACAACAAACTTCAAACAATCGTCACTTCAGAACTTTTGTCCATTCAAAATATTAATTACATTGTACTTTCCAGACGAATCACTTGTGAAGAGTTCATAGGGTACTTTGTAAAACTCCAAATGCGGTACTTCATAATCAGATGCTTTCATTTTTTTCAATGAAGGCCAAGCTATAAAAAAACTTCCTTAACGTAACAATGTCTGGTTCACTGCCACATGCAATTACAGAAGGATCAAATAGCTTTCCCAAAACATCATATACTTCTATAGTTTTAGAGTCTTCTCTTTGCGAAGAAAGCTTCAAGGATGATCTTTATGCACATTTTTTAAAAGTCACATTCAACACTATCCCCTTTTCACTTCGTAACAAATGTAAGTGTGCTTTAGTTTTTCCACCAAAGAGGTCCTGCAACATGTTCTCTATCCGAATTACCCAAAATGCACCGTTCATGCCACGTTCTACCGTTCCGACAGCGGAAACTGGTGTTTCCAAATTAATGAAAACGTATGTTTAAAATTTCGCATTATATCGCGAACTGTTAGAAATTTCGTGCAAAACGTTAAGAAACTGAAAATTACTTAATTCTGACACATTTTATTTTGTTTCGAAATGCGAAAAACTCTTGCCTCTAATAATGATGTTTGTTTTGCAAAAGTTATATTGAAACAGGGATTAATGAACACTTAATTTTTAATTCCACACATGCTATTAAATGTATATTATTACTCTTAAAAAATGAAAGACAGTAAATACTACAAGCATATGCTAAGACATTTAAAGAAATATTTGCTTTTGCAACTTCCCGAAACATGTTCGTTGCCATTAGGTGCAGTTTTAATTTTCTTGGAGCACATTAGAACACAACAATACTTAGAATCACTCCATACTCCAGTTATACAAAATAACACTAAAACCTAGAATTATGTTGAATTCACTAAATTTAATTGTATATACACTCGTACACCTCTAACACACCACTTCATTCATACATTACCTACAAAACAATGGAAAAGGTAGTTGTTGTTTCTTATTACGCTTTTCCCCCCTTACTTTAGAAAGAAAAGACATTTTAGGAACTGTCAATTTTTGTGCAATTAAAAAATAACTTGTGAAAGACTTTTTCTTTTGCGAAATGCTCTCTGAATTAGTTTCAAAGCGGCTGACTAATATATTGAGCCCTTGTAAGAAGTGAAAGTATGCTGAAATTGTTGTGCTCCAATAGGTTAATTTTGGGATTATTTTCTGTGGCAATTAAAACGCAATTCCTGTAGTTTTCTTTACTCAACGGGAAGACAACCAATACCTACTCACGGACCGGCAAATATATGGCACATTTTTTTCTATGAACCAGTAATACATACAAAAACTTTACATTTCTAAATGAAACTATATACATTAATGGGTTACTTCAAAAAAGTGGGGGGCAAGTGCCCCCCTTTGCCCCCCCCTAATCGCCGCCCATGACCTTCACAATAGGAAACGGAACTTACTTGTTTTCTCAATGGAGCAACTCAATTGTGTTTATTATATTTATGTAAAATAAGAAAAAGAAAGATACACTTAGACTATATGGAATAAATTTCTACTGGAACGCAAAAATCATTTAGATGATATCACGGACATGAGCGACCAAATTCTTAGAATAATTCATCAGAACTCAGTGCCATGAAAAAAAAACAACGACACATACTAGATGGCAGTAATTATATAAATGTATCCATCTTTGTTATACTTACGTAAACGTTAAAGTCGACAGATTGTAAAGAAGAATAAAGAAGAATATATCTACAGACTCATTACTTTTTAATTTTAAGTCCAATACTTAAATATATTCTATAGTGCTTTACGTCAACATTGTAACTACTCGCAATCAAATGAATTCAGAATCTTAACTAATATTTCACCTATTAGTCAGCGTTGGGTGACAAGGACAACTTTTTAGATTTTGTTCGGAATGAAACAGGAGCTGAATTCCATAATTTACCGAAACCTACGCGTCCTATCAGTAACACTACTCCTGATGTAATCATAACCTCATCTTCCCTCTCTCAGTCCATCCATATAACTGTGCTGGACTCCATAGGTAGCGACCATGTTCCCATCAAAGTCGAACTTCACTGTTCTCCTAGCACTCAGCCTAAGCCCTCTCCTCAGAAGGTCTACTGCTACCGTAGGGCAAATTGGGAGCAATATCGTTCCGACTTAGACGCTGCAGTAACTTCATTCACCATGCCTAGCACACAACACGAACTCGATAGGACAATAACTGATCTAACTACAGCCCTTCAGGACGCAGCACAACGTTCAATTCCAACAATTGAAGTTCAGTTACATAAACCTAAGCTACCTCCGCAATACTTACCATTTATTACAGCCTCACGCAGAGCTTTCCGTGAATATCTAATTACGGGCAACCTAGAAGCACTTCGTCTGCATCGCCAATACTTAAGGATAACTCATAACTATATCGTTGCGTTTAAGAAACGTCACTGGATCGAAACTTGCAACACACTTGCTAATGAAGCACATCCTACAAAATATTGGCGCAAATTTCATCAACTAACTGGTAGAGTTTCTCGTACGCCATACTCCATTGTTCATAACCACCAAGCAGTTCTTACGGATACGGACAAGGCCAACATATTTGCTTCCTATTTTCAAGGCATTTTTACACCACTACCTGGTTGGTATACACCCGACCGCTTACAGTCAGCTATCAACCGACGTACTGATGCAACATCTGCTTCCTTTCGCCCATCTGCTGATCATACTTTAGAACCAAATAATCCTCTAACCATGGAAATTCACCCCGAAACTATTAGTAATGCACTTACAGGCAAACGGAATACTGCACCAGGCTTTGACTCTGTTACATATGTTCTCGTCAGACAGGCGTCTCATTCTTTCCTCCTCTTTCTTAGCAGCATTTATAACTTTATTCTACGAACAGGATTTTTTCCGCTCGACTGGAAGTACTCCAAAGTTCTTCTTTTCCCTAAACCAAAGAAACCTCCATCAGAAGTCACATCGTACCGTCCTATTCACCTCACAAGTTGTCTCTGCAAAATCTTGGAACGAATCCTTGTACGTCGCATGCACGACCATCTCAACTCACATAACCTTATTCCAATTCATCAAGCTGGATTTAGGCCACATTTTAGCACTCTCGATCAATTATTCCGTCTCACCACAGCAATTTATAATCAGTTTAATACAGGATATCCTTCTTGCCTTGTAACCTTTGATTTAGAAAAAGCTTTCGACAAGGTTTGGCACCCTGGTTTACTATACAAACTTCGTAACTACCTCCTACCAACCTCTTACATCAGATTCGTGCATTCCTTCTTAATAGGGCGAATAGCTTATATCTCGATCAATGGAACGTTATCTCATCCCATCTTCTTACAATCTGGGGTACCGCAAGGCTCATCTTTGTCTCCTTTATTATACTTATTGTACGTCGCGGACCTAGTCGTTCCTAATACTACCACAATATTTCAGTTTGCGGACGACACTGCATTTTTCACAACTGCCCGTACTGTACGATCTCTTAATAAAACCATGCAAGTAGCTATTGACGCATTCGTGCGTTGGTGTCATATATGGAGGTTGAACATTAACTCTTCAAAAACACAAGCCATAGTTTTCTTGCAACGTAGACGCCGCTCTCGAATACATCGAAATCCGAATCTACTTCGTCTTCAGGTTGATCTTACGCCTGTACCCGTGTCAACCACTATTACGTATCTCGGTGTCATTTTTGACACTCATCTTACATGGATTCCACATCTTACCAAACTCGTAGGCCAAGCACAAAACCGACTTAATCTCCTGAAACGACTAGTTGGCTCAACCTGGGGGCTTCGAGCACGTACCGTAATCAATACATATAAAACATTCATGCGGAGTACGTTAACATATGGACATACAGCTTGGATATCTGCACCGTTAAAATTCTACCAAAAACTTGCTATCCTCGAGCGTCATGCTATACGCCTAGCATATCGTATAAGACTGCCGCATCCAACGAGATTACTTTATGAGATGATAGACTTTCCGCCATTACTAAATCATCTTGAACAACTTCGCATACGTTATATCTGCAAACGATTTGCTCAGCACCATCCCCTGACGCTTGAAATCCTCCGCTACGACCGTGATAACGATGCACCGCCCAATTTCGTTGATACTCCTCTTCAGCACTTCATGACACTATATCATTTACAGTTAGATAACGATATGCTGGACCCGAAATCTTTGCAATTTATCGCCCGCATGAATTTTCATCTCATATCTATCCATCATACGCACCGTAAGAACCTACTAACAAGGGCCTCCTGTGTCAATCATCAGTTCCTGAATCGCCCCAGGAACAGAAGATAACTTCATTCGTCTAAACTAACATAACCTAGTGTTGTGACGTCTAGAGCACTTCATTTCATCTATTTCATCAACTCCATTTGCACCTTTATTATTATTATTTTTTTTGAGTCCAATTTACCTTTTATTCCATGCTTTGTGTTAATGTAATACCTGACAATGCTAACATGTTCATTTGTAGCACTTAAAATATTCCTGTTCATGTACGTGCTTTTCAATTTCTGAATAACTTCACTTAATCCATGTTAATATAATGAATGAATGAATGAATAAAGAAATAATAAATATGAAACCTCTTAGACCACCTATATTTCCTTCAAATCAATAAATCAAACTGAAGCACTTACCCGAAGAAAGGGCACAACCCTTTAACCGGGATGACGGACAAAAAAAAAAGTCAGCGTTGGTATTATGTCATATTTTCGTTTTCACATACAAATTGTTTAAGCTTGGTTAGTCAAATTATATAGCAACGTCTAATGAACTAGAGCATATTCTGCGGAAAACTATGCTGTACAGTCGCTTGTCTTGAAGTCTCACAAAATTTCGAGTGTATTTCGAATATTTTCCACGTACCAAAGGCATGCGATATAAATAAGGGAGGGAACTGAGAGATGGAAATTTCTATATTTTGAGCTTGAAGCTACAAGTGCAATACAAAAAGCAAAATATAGCGCGACTAGTATAGATCTTGACTACAATTTCTCAGTGAAAATACAGTGTGTTTAGTTTTGAGTAGATAAAACTAGTGTATTCTGTTTATTAATAATCACGGTATGTAAAGGCATTAACTAGGATTACTTTTATTTGAAACTGTTTGGATTTAATTAAACATTAGATCGAAGAAGAAGAGAGATAATGAGTGGCAAACATTTAAGGAATAATTGGAATATGAATATTGTGCTATTTAGTCATGTAATAAATATATAACAATGTGTGTAATTTACAACAAAACACTATTTTTCCTCAAAGAACGTAATATGAAACGTCAAATTTGAGACTAAACATTCTGGGAGTCATTCAAAATTTTCAGGTATCGTAAAGTAGAGAAATAAAGATAATTTGAAAAACGGTTCTAATCTGAACAAATGTTGTTTAAGAAAGTAAATGTTGATCATGAATAAGCAACTCGCGCTAGTCTCCGTAAGGCTGATCCAATAGCGAAGTACAGTAAAACATTCAGGACAGCGAATTAATCAAAGATTGCACGATTACAGCAGTAGAGGAAATATGTCGAGAAGCTAATTTACAGTCTTAACAGCGATGTTCCTATTACTTGTAAACATACTGCCTCAAAATCGTTTCATTAACGATTTTGGTTTACAGAAACAATGTGTATCATTTTTCAAATATGTGTACCACATTAGTAGCTTCTTTATTTTGGTATAATCAGCAATGCTAAATAATATATTAAATATAATTTTAAGGCGGTAACCTATGTTTGTTGTAAATGTTCTTAATCTTCTTCACTGTCACTGTATTGACTACAGCTAGAATCTGGATCATTTACCACATTCTCACAGTGAATCTCGCCGAAGTTAATACAAGAATATCTAGCGTTGATCAGGAACACCTGTAATCGCATTTGTTCTCACAGCTCCATGACACGAACTGCTGTATTTCTTGTGGAGCTGGTTTGCCACCATCCATTTTATTCTGATAGTTGAGCTATTAATGTTCCACTCATATTGTGTCAGGTTCTTCTTCTGTTCTTCATCGCTGTTGTCCCTCATATACATTTTGCAAACAAGTTCTCTTCCACTCTGAAACAAGAAACTGAATTATCTCTGTTTTGTTTTCAGAACTTGGCAAAAAAGGAGTGCCACAGAGGTGCTACATAAAATTCAACTAAGTTTTTTATATTTTAGACTTGAGGTAGAGCTAGATCTTTCTTTCGTTCTGCCAGCTTAATGGAGGTGCCGGGGTAGACATAAAAGATATTAACTCTCCTTACTTGTAGACAAAATGCTGTTGAAAACTAACTTATCCGATGCAGAAAATATCGTTCCCTTCACATTATACTACTGAAGTAAAACCATGCTATCGTATATGGGAACACTGTCTTTTGGATATACATTTTCTACTACCGCATGTTTTGTTAACAGTTCTAGCAAAGATGGTTTTATTGTTATTCGTGGTAATGGACCAAAAGAATATGACACAATCGCTTCAATGTCTAAGTTTCGAAACTGATCAAGTACTGCAAATTTCGTAAAGAGAGTGCGGTCTTGTCTTTAGATAAATTTCTTTATCCTTTAATGTTGCCCTCACATCTACCTTGAGATAAATAATTTTTTTCTAATTTATCATTGACAGTTTATCATAGAAACCAGTTGTTGTTGGTAGTGTACATCGTTCTTTAGTAAATGCGTTGAAATTTTCCACAATATACGTTTTAGTTTTCATAAGAAGATTTTTCACAGGAGGAGTCGGATCCATTCCTTTCGTAGTGTCAACAAGCTCTCTGTTACACCAAGGGTTTGCAACAGATTCATTCACTTTGTTGATTACAAAATTTGTTTGTTTCTATATCTTTCAATAAAGATGCTTGTGAAAGCTGTTTGTATGTGTATTTTTTTCCATAGGTTGCTGTTCTACATACTGAAGCAACGTTTTACTATAGGCTGCACGACGTGACGAATGAAATACCCATTTCTGCATTGTTAATAAATTTATACTGAATCCGCTAATATCTCCTGAAGTCTCACAATCTTTGTTAATAGACTTTTCAATACATTTTCCGGCTTCATTACCTCCAAAGCTGTTTGATTCACTCATTTAAATGCTGAATTCCCGTATCTTTAAAGTATCATATAATGCAGGGTAATTATTTGGGAACTGAATAATATCATTGCAGTAAGGAAGGAAGTACTTAGCATAATTCAGATGGGAATAAGCAAATACCCAATGTATGAATTCCTGGACAGAACCCAAATATAAATCCCAATCTCCAGTTCTGGTTGCAAATACAAAGATAAGTGCCAACTCAACAAGATCATCCAAGTAAAGCATCCAAAACTTGGCTAAATGACTGTCACCTGTTTCTAAGTTCCTAATCAACTCTAGTAGGGTTTTCATCCAATCTACTGTGATTCTGTTATGTTACAACGATTCGTATGTAGTCTGACAGATATTTGTATGAAATTCTATAAAACGTGTCAAAAATTGTTCCTGTAATAAGGGCTGCTATGAGATGAGTTCTGAGTCCTGGAATTCCTGTATCAGCAAGGAAATTAATGCCTCCTAAACGGTGTTGAATGATAACCACCTGATGTCGTACCATGATGAAGAACCCTGTCCAACCTTGTACCAAGGGACTTGGATTAGTCATCAGGCTACGGCTGGTAATCCATAACATGTAATATACCGTATAGAGATCTGAAACTGCTTTGTAGGTGGTAGAATTATCTAAATATTGAACGTGTCTTAATTCAACGAGTGGAACCTGCTGCTCACGGTAGTACTCTTGAATCTTCCTCGCCGTAAAATCTTCAGGTAATGGTTTCTTTGGGTGTTTTTGAGGGGGTTCTATTGGAGCATTAGATAACTGTGTAGTTTCCGTGGCCGTAGTTGATGAAGTCTCAGATTTTGAAGAAAAGACTGTTATCTATGTCTTGAACAGTTAATCGCAAGTTGGTCGCATAGCAAGTATTGAATTTACACGATGTGGCATACCACCACAGTTAATGTTTGTTCTATTGTCAATGCTATCAGCAATTAGTAGAGCAAAATCTCTCTCTGGATTCGTTGACGGCAGAAAATTTATCAGGAAGTACCACATGCCATTGTCTCCGTTTAGATAAAAGATTTAGAGCATATTCTGTTTCTAGTTCTTCAACGATATCATAGCTGATATCATGACCATGACCATGACCATTCAGGGGCCGTGCTTCAGTGTTGTTACACAGAGTTTTTATTTCAGATGGAGTAAAACACTTTTAGGTGGTTTAATTTCATCTCTAGGAACATTAAACACGAGATCCTGGGCCAAAGAATTCTTCAAACACAAATCCCTTGCACGTCATTGTGCGATATGAAATGTGCCACTGAGTAAAACTGTAACAAATGTATCTAATTTGTTCGAACATACATAGAAATGCATTCAGGATGCATTCAATCCTCTGTTGGTGGGCATAGTAGCCTGTGACTAACATTCGAAATTTCTATTCTGGGAATTAGGTCTGCAAGATGCACTGTTCCATCTTCTGCTTGTGTGCTGCAGTCATCATTGAGCCCGTTAACTTTATGATTTCCTCGCGTTTTTGCAGCATATTTCAGTCTCTTCAAGGCAGCCTTCACATCTTTTGGTTCAGTGAGGTTAGCAGCAGACACTAAACAGATACTGATTCTCCCTATTGCTTGAATCTTGAATTTCGGGAGAAAAATCTGTTAATATCATGGTACTTAATTCTTGAAATCAGTTAATATAACAAATTTTATTTTCCACTTTCAAATTACTATGTAATGATCATCAAACATATTTGAACCATATTTTACAATGCACTAATAGATTCCTCGATCCAAGAAAAGATGGAATAGAAACATATGGTAATAAAATAGCTGCTTTTTGGTAGATTTACGATTGTTTTAAGAATTTACACCTCCTTGTTTTTGGCTGCCATTTTAAGAAGGCTGCCATTCCGGAGTGCACAACATGCCTTTTTCAACTGCTGGAGCTATACCGAACAATTTAAAGTATATTACAGCTACTCCCTTTTTAGTGATGTTAAATGTTGTTGAATCTGATAGACTAATGTTATCGTTATTACAGTTAACCACACTATCACTAGAGAAAGTCGCCTCCTCAGTGAAGGATATTCTTTGGAACAATGCAGGATCCTCTTTTCATAGCTGAATTACCCACTGAAAGAAGTCCATAAGTGTCTCAAAATCGCCTTTATCAAAGATTTTGAATTCGCATCAGATGATATATATGCAGATTGTTTTGATGCAAAAGCACATAAATAGTTGATCTGCACCCAGTCAAGTACTGTTCCATGCTTCTCTTGCAATTCGAAGTATCCTCTTCCACGCGTCAAAGCATTTCGTCTTCAAAGTGCGTGGTTCTACACGCCCCGGAACAGTGAAGGTACGTGTCCCTCTAAGGCGATGTTCTAATCTAGTAAGGTGAGTAACTGACAGCACTTGACGATGGGCTAAATCATAAATAAATGACATTTCTGCATATTCGTCAAAATATGTTAACTTGGCCATTACTTTAAACTGCACGATATAAATCAAGAGAGATTGCTCGCTTGCAACGATCACTAAACACACTGTTTCAATTAGGAAAAATTTACTGGCAGGGGTGCGTCATGTCATGGGAAGGGGCTGGCAGCGAGAACTTCATACAAACTAGTTGGAAAACCATGTGATAAACCACGTATTCGTTGTACCAATTTGTTACCCTTGTTGATGGATACACAATCTGGTAACATGGGATACTAAGTCAGAATCAGGATTAAATGTAAGCAGCACTCAGAAGGTCAAACCAGAAAGAATTGTTTATTAGGCACGTTGTGCCTGTCAAATTACTTTTATTTCTGACATTCACAAAGATGTCGTATTGATTGCTTCTTTTCGCTCTTAGTATGTTACGTTGAATACACACACACACACACACACACAAACACACACTCTATGACAAACAACAAAGGTAGAAATTGTGCTTTTGGCTCAGGTTGTGATGGATAATGCGAGTAATGTGACAACTTAGATTGATAAGGCTCGCAAGTTTCCGTTTTTGTATTTTTACATACGCTATCTTTATTACCAGAAATCTTAATTGAGGTTGCATGTAAAATGCAGAAAATGTATGTATCTGCCTGTCACTAGGTATGTGTGCAAGTCGAGCGTAGGTACGACCCATACTCCTGCCGACTATCCTGACAGAAAGTTCTCCTCCTTGTGGTCATTGTCATTAGAAATACCTTCTCTAAGGTAAATTGCTTTCTAAACCCTTGGCCGTCATCTATCCACCCTGATCCTTCGATACATAATGCCTATAAATTCCGAACATAGTATGTAGTTTCCACGTATGGTTCTGTTTCCGAGAGTGTTCCGAGGATATGACCGAATGTTATTTTTAAAGCCCGTTTAAAGAACGAGTTAAGAGATACGAGACAGAAGGCGGTTTGGTACAATTTTTAACAACGCTTGATATGCTGCTCATTGTTTCACGTGTACCCTGTTTTCGATTGGTAACGCATGCTGCTTTCTAACCAAGGGGTCCCGGGTTCGCTTTGCACTTCTATTTTTTTCCTTCTTCTGGAACGCTTCCTGCTCCGTAGTATATTATTGTGTTAGGTTATATTTTCAACACACTTTTGTAAGAAACACGAACACACGGTGAAAGCTCTTCAGGCTTATCAACTTTCTTTCACGTATGACTCCATGCTGTTTTGTGCTAGTGTTAACATTTAAACAACATATCTCATTTCCACTGTAGATGCATCAGTGCAAAAGACAGTCTTTATATCGACGAAGTTCAGATAAAATGTCCTAACCCTCAAAAAAATTCGAAATGTGGATTTTTTTATCTTATTCAGCTGACTATAGGTGAGGAAAATGTTGTACGTTTATGTGTATTATTAAGGCAATCAACCACTTATTATAAGTGTGTCTTGCAAGGACGTAAATGGAAGTTAGAGGTTGTTTTTATGCTCTTCTAAAAAAGGTGGAAATGAGGCTTACGACGTTGACCCTTAACACCGTCAATATCATGTAGACGATAGATTTGAAACACATTAATACAGGGCGTATAAGGTACTATTTTGTGGGTTAAGCTGCAAACGACCCCGTGCCTGTTTACTAACAATGGAGAGTGGAACCTTGCATGCATTGACAAATTAACCTAAACATCAATAATGCCCGAATGTTTCTGGTATGTCTGCAACGTGTATACTCGTAATTATGAAACTAGTCATAACAACCCTATAATTCTTCATACTTTAATTTCGCTTATGTTTCCACTATCGGCATGCCACAGACGAATTCTACCTTAATACTCGTAATATTCTTTCCTTTCCACTTCATTTTGACCGAAATTTATTTGCAAATATAAGCAGGAAACAACTACTTCGTTTGGGGAATCCCTTACTCAATTGTTCTGGTGGTTTATTCTGTTGAGTTTGATATTGTTGTGTTACCTCTCCTATAACTTCCTGTGTGCAATTCCACATCGACTGTGTCAAGATCATTCGTCTTTGTGCTATAGCGGGTCAAAGTTCCGTAAAGCCATATTTCCCACGCTCAAAACTCGTAAATTACTTCGCTCTCTATAGTTTGTCTACTCTTTTTTTTTTTTTGTTTGTTTGTTTGTTCGATATCTACTTCAAATCCCTACAATATGTATAATCTGTACGTTTGGGAGAAAGAATGTCTCAAGGATCTGCTTAATTTATCTACAACAGATTTGGTCACGATATTGAAAGTCAAATTTATGTCTTAGTTTCGTTGAAGCAGGTGAATATTAAACCGGCTGGTTTCAACGTTGAACGCTAAAACAAAAATGATAATATATAGGGAGACAAGGTTTCCTGGATGAGAATTCTATAAATAATTTGAAATACATTCTTAACTCGCTGCTTGTACAGGAGATTGTAATGATCCAATATACTTTATAATTTCAATATGATCTACATAAATAAAAATCAAAAGAACAACGAGAAGCAGTTTCTTGGTAAGGAATAGATTTAGCGTTCTGAAAATAGGTATTATTTTCTCTCTTAGTCCTCTATTAAAACTGAAAATGGTACACAAATCAATCACTTCCGGTTTCGACGTTTATGACGTTAAAAGTTCTAATAGATAGCGAGAAGTAGATTTCAACAGTAAATTAAGCATCCTAGTGCATCGATTTCCACTCTACTCCTCTTTTAGAACAAGAAATGGCAGAAAACAATCACTTTGTGTTTAACCGTTGATCGTTATAAAGTCAAAACTGTAACAGCGAGCTAAACCGTTTTCTGCAGACAATTTACGTCCGAAAAATAGTTAACTTCTATCTCCACTCGAATCAATGTTACAACCGGAAGTGTCAGAATGTTAACAACTTAAATAGTAAAGCGGACTATCCAGTTGTTCACACTAAAAAGTAGTGAACAGCAACATAAAAAGTCCAAGAAAAGAAATAACGTGTTGGAAAAGTCTGAACTTTTATACTACCATATCACTCTCTTACTAAGACTGTTTTTATTCTGGTCACGTAGCCTTCAATCCAAAATAAAGCGTCCGCCTTTCTCTGCTAAATGAAGTACTTCTATTTCCGTCAAGGCAAAATATGCTTTTGTATAGAATATAAAATAAATAGAAATGAAATTAAAGTATTATTGTTAACTTTTCTTACTATAAAACGAAAAAATATCACATAGCTACTTAGACATATGAACGAAAAAAACTTATTTCTCTCTATTCATTAAAATCAGTGGACCACTTGCTTGGAGAGATATATTATATGAGCCCAATGCTTTCAATGCTTTGAGCCAAACCTATCTCCTCAAAGTCGTTTCAAACAGACGTTTTCTCGATCTTCAAAACTAACAATTCTAAGAAAAAAATCTTTCACTTTTGTCATTTTATTTCTCACCTCCCCCTCCCAGATCATCTGTAGATGGAGGGAAACTTGGACGTAAATGGCATTGGAAGCGTTATTTTTCACTTATTAACCCTATAAATAGAATTCTATGCCAAACAGAGGGCGTAAACCTCTAATGGCTGGGAGTAGGAACATATTTTCTCTACAAGATAAATTGATGAATAAAGATTGAAATAGGTTACCCTATTCCCGCACTCTAAAAAAATCGACATAATGTCGGACATTTTCAATTATTTTTACATGTCACAATTTCACCACTTCCTAAGCTTCTAACAATTATGGGCTGAACTTGAAGTTAAATTACATCTGAAGTTTCACTATCTAAGTGGCCCCAAAACTGTAGATTCGCGACTTTATGTAGGTTGATTCTCATCATTGTTAACCCTACACATCCCACTATCCCTAATAGTACTAAGTGATTTTAGACTTAAAATGTATCAATTAAATTCACGACGATGGAAACTAATGATTGAACATTAATAATGATAGATTTCGATATTTTTACATGTCACCACTCACTCCCCTCAGGTAATGAGGGCTAAAACCGGATTTAAACGGCTATGAGAGTGTCAATATTTACCTAATGGACTTCATAAACTGTGGATTCGACACTAATAAAAATAGTTTTCGATCATTTTATTTGCTTCCCTCCTCCTTCCCGCTTGGAGCGCTAGGGGTAGTTTAACCCAACTGAAAGCTGACCTTGGACTTTAAACTGCAGGAAAAACGTCATGAATTAACGTAGGGACTCCGGAAAGCACCAGAAATACATACTATTTTTAATTACTTTTACATGTCTCCTCATCAGGATTACTAATGGAGCCTGAATTTCGATTTTAACAGCATCCGAAGTGTCACGGTTCATCTTAAGGTCCTGAAAACTTCGAACTTGACACCAACAACGGCCGTTTCCGAACATTTAATGTCTCTCCTCCTGCACACTCTAGGGACGCCTTATTCTCATTGGGTGGTTGGGGACGCGGTGGCCCAGTGGTAGAGCGTTTAACTCTGGTGCTTGGGGTCCCGGGTTCGATCCCAGCTCCCACCAAGTAAACTGTGTGGTGGACAAACACCGTGTGGTGGGTTTTCTCGGGGTTCTCCCGTTTCCTCTCACTTTCTTCATTCCACCATTTCATTCATTATTCATCATCACCGTCTCCTTTAGCCTAACCGGCATAACCGTGGGACGTAAAACTCAAAGAGTTTTCTCATTGGGTGGTTGAGCTTTGTTTTATAGAGCATCGGAAATTTCACCAATCAGCTCTTGGACAACGAAAACTAGGGATTCGACACTAATATCGATCAATTCATATTAATTTAATATAGTCCCCTTCCAACACACAGGGACCATACCTCAACAGCACTCTTTCCCAAACTGAAAGTAATATTTGTACCAAATTTGGTTGAAATTGCTCCTGGTGTTTCAGACTTATGCACATTCATCCATACGAAGGACACCAAAATATAACCTGAATTTCCTTAGAAAAAGAAGAGATTTCATTTTTTTGAAATACAGCTTTAATTTTACTCAAAGTACATTTAATTATACTAATCCACTTGTCAAGACGTTCACTCAAT
Source organism: Thermobia domestica (assembly GCF_964235325.1). Taxonomy (NCBI): domain Eukaryota; kingdom Metazoa; phylum Arthropoda; class Insecta; order Zygentoma; family Lepismatidae; genus Thermobia; species Thermobia domestica. The sequence goes on along the minus strand of NC_137458.1, from coordinate 262,182,408 downwards.
TGTTGGAAACACTTTGCAAATTCGACATCTTTGATACTCACTAGCGCCGTTAATACATCGGCAATGTCTCCAAATGGGATTTAGCAAGATATTTTGTGGTAGGATGAGGGTAGCCAGCTGACTTCCATTGACATGGCTGTTGTATGCTTACGACATCGAACCTATAGCTCCCTGACTCGTCGCCTGCGATAATTTTGTTGAAGAAAATATGGATCGTCTGTCTTTGCGTTCTTCGTTCCACGACAGGCTTCCACGCGATCGCTTTTCTATTCCGTAAGACGTTGGTGACAAACTTAGCAGCCATTCGTCATATTCTGAAATCATTGTGCAAAGTACTTTTAATGGTGTTAATCTATAGCGCCGAGAAATCCACGAATTGGTTAGTTATTCTACGTCGACCTTCCTCGATACGACCACGGATGTGGTCCTCGGTTCTCCTCTTGAACGACGAAAGGGATGCAATGGCCATTTCCCACTTTTCAACCAAGTAAACCATTCTTACACTTGCGTTTTACTGAGAACAACATCTTTGTATACTTTTTGCATCATGACGACAGTTTCTGCTGCGTTCTTGACCAGCAAAAAACAAAATTCAAAGCCACATGTTGTTCGTGAGAATCTGCCATTTCCTCGTGTTACGAGAGCACTACAGACAAACACACTGAACTGCCAGAACAATTACACGCGTCGTTGCCGGTTGACGCCTCTTCGCATACAATGCAACTCATTCTATGTCCTACCGCCGCAACCTTGAACTGCAAGTACGCGATGAGCAGGAGTACGATTCCAGTTATTTTGCCCTCTCCTTGTGTCTTTTAGAGGTTGCTTCTTTCTTAGCAATTAGTGAATCCTATTAATTTTTTGTATTTATCCAGGAGAAGGAAATCATAATGTTTATATTACTGTTTTGCAAGAATATGAAATAACAAATATATAAAAAAATTCTTTATAGATTGCTTAAAATGATAGCTAGTTTAGAATGCGTTCATATAGAGTTTTCCGTTTTCTACAGTAATCTGCAATACTATCAAGAAATCGAGAGAAAACAATACGTAGCAGACAAAGTAACGCTTCATTTTTATGTCAAAAATACAATAACTTAATGTGTTTACTTCGAATACAGAAATGTTTTTTTTCAATTTATATTGTAGCCAAATGCTACTCCTATGAAGATAACATCCATGTTTTTAAAAGTTATAAACCAAATACTACTTTTCTTTTGACATACCAGTGTAATAGATGTATCACTTATGAATTACTTACCGGAGCTTTTAGCAATAGAAAATATAAAAGTAAGGTAATACTAAAGTTAACTATCTTCAGTAATTATGTATTTTGGAAAATGTAAATCAGGTGAATATTTCGAAAAATGATTTAGGAGTTTTATTTTCAACGTGTTATAAACTGTTGAAGTTCATATTGTTTAATTGCCGTCAATTCTTCAACCAGTATCGAGTAATGCAGTATTTAATTCATAATGCATTGATATATGGGTTTGGGTACAAAACCTCGCGGCCAGAACCTCGCGGCGACAACCTCGCGGACCAAAACCTCGCCTGGCCAAAACCTCGCCTCCCAAAACCTCGCGGCCCAAAATCTCGCCAGGCCGAAACCTCGCCTGGCCAAAACCTCGCCGCCCAAAACCTCGCGGGACAAAACCTCGCCTGGCCAAAACCTCGCCGGGCCAAAACCCCGCCTGGCCAAAACCTCGCCTCCCAAAACGTCGCGGGCCAAAATCTCGCGGGGCCAAAACCTCGCCTGGCCAAAACCTCGCCACCCAAAACCTCGTGGGCCAAAATCTCGCCGGGCCAAAACCTCGCGCCCCAAAATATCGCCATACCCAAAATCTCGCCTGACCAAAATGTAAATGTTCCAACAGATGATAAGGATGACGGTATAAAAGACGCTGTTTCAGAAGAAGTATCACGGGTATTTGACCAAGTCCCGCGATACCATATGAAAATTCTATTTCTGTATTAGAGGATTTCAATGTGAAGGTAGGGCGACAGGATGTTTTTAAACTGGTTATAGGGAAAGAAAGTCTGCATAAGGAAAGTAATGACAACTAACGAGGTTAGTTTCGTGAACTTTGGAACATCCAAAAACTTAAAATTTTAACAAAAATCTAATAATATTTATGAAAATATGAAACAATATATGAGTTTTTACGACGTCCCTTGATTATGTCCTATAGGTTAAAGGAGACGTAGATGACCAGGATGAAGAAAATGATCGAATAAAAAAAGTGGGAGGAAACGGGAATAACCCGAGAAAGCCCACGCACACGATGTTTTGTATATTATTATTATTATTATTATTATTATTATTATTATTATTATTATTATTATTATTATTATTATTATTATTATTATTTGTAATGTGGAATTGCATATTAGGAAACACATTGGGTAAATTTTAAAGAAAAGTTTCATTCGCGGCGAGGTTTTGGCACGGCGAGATTTTGGGCGGCGAGGTTTTGTCCCGCGAGGTTTTGGGCGGCGAGGTTTTGGCCACGCGAGGTTTTGGCCCGGCGAGATTTTGTCCCGCGAGGTTTTGGGCGGCGAGGTTTTGGGCGGCGAGGTTTTGGCCACGCGAGGTTTTGGCCCGGCGAGATTTTGTCCCGCGAGGTTTTGGCCGGCGAGATTTTGGGCGGCGATGTTTCGGCCGCGAGATTTTGTCCGTATACCTGATATATGTGTTATTAAGAACCCAGGAGGAACCTAAAGGAAAACGTCCTATTTACGAAGGGATAGTTAGTACAAGTCAATTCAAATAATAACTCTTTTCTCATGAAAGGAAAGCTATTGTATGCTATTTTTATGTTAAAAATAACTGGTAATAATAGTAAATCGGTAATTATAATAATGGAAATTATGTTATTTTATGTAGAAAATTTCTCTGTTATTTGAATACCTGAGAAAGTAGAGTTCACTGTTGATTACAATGTGACATAATAAACTAGTCACATACTACAAGAATATACGAAGCCATACACCATAAACACTTTAGGAAAACATGCCTACTTGCTTAGGACAGTCATGACGTTCTATTATATTGTGTTTTGATTAGGGTTATGCTAATTTAGTTCAAGTTATACAATTCAAAATATGTATATTTATTTAGCACGCTACTATGAAAAAAAGACAATGGAGTCTTTTTTAACCTCTATAGCACAAGACGTGATTGAAACCACTCTCATCGATAGGTATCTGTGTATGCTAACTTTAGAAACAACTTAAATAGCTCGTAAGTTTTTTTCATTTCTCACAAACCTCCTACAGTTGTAATGGTCGAGGGCATCTTTGAAATTTGTCGACTGAAAGCTTTATATCTAAAGTGCTCGAGTACTGTTTTTCGAATGCCAATAGAAAAATATTGAATTTTCTATCCGGAAGCATCTGTGAAGTAAGAATTCTTTTAATGCAAGGAAATGAGCTCTGACATATTTGTGTTGAAATACGAAATGTTATAATTCCACCTTGTACAATTTATATATACTGTGAAAACCACATTTTAACGGATAAAACGGATACAACACATCTAAGATCTTTAAAATATTACTACTGTCACTCTTCTTGTGGAACAAAATATTTACTTAAACAACTTCAACTTCTAATTCGCAAATTTCTTTTGTTTTACTCCAGGAGATTCAATAGTGGTCATGCTTTGAAACTGACCAAAAATGTTTCTGACTCGTAACAATCGAAGGATTTCAAGTACTGTTCTTCATTTATCGAAAATCTCTCTTCAGTGTATAATATTGTAAATGCCAAATTAAAAATTGTTTTTAGATAACTTGCTTCACCTTGAGTCATATTTAGAGATGTGTCATAACAAAATCTGTTGACGACGGGAGAACCTTCCGATTCCGCGTTAACGGAGGAAACTCAGAATCTGATGTTCTAGTTCAAGTCTTATTTAGGGGAAGGCTTCCAAGCCCCGCACGGCAATCAACCGCGGACACTAAGTTGTTCTACCTATTCTAGACAAATAGCAGGAGGTACAATGTTATCGGTAATATAAACTGATCGCGCATATGCCATAATAACAAGCGTTCAACTTTCAGTCCGAGTGGAGCTTTGCAATAAGCATTAATGTACTGCTTAGTCAGAGTTCAACTGTGTCTTTTCGGCGGGCACCAAACTCACAGTGTTTGTTTTGAACTTACTGGTAAGCATTTTATTTTATGAGTATTATAAACATTAAGGGTAGCTCCGGACACCGCTAAATGTTCTTAGATTGGAAATATAGTGGCCTATGTAATTAATCCTTAACTGTGATCGTGAAAAAATTACGTAACTATGATGGTGGGTTAATGAAATACCCCAAATGAAAACATATATTAGTACTGTTGTGTAATGAGTTTATTTCTTTTTATCACAGTCAGGATATCATCTATGGACGAGTACATACTGCAGTAAAAGCTTTCAGCTTGTTATGAACATGTATATAAAGCACGTTCGGGATACCCGCTGCTAAAACATTAGATCCGCAAGCTCTAGGAAATGCATTACTGCTACAACCGGTTTGTTACAATGGATCATCAATTGGTACAACGGACTCGTTCTTTTCCCAAATGTTCGTTAGTAAGTTGAATTTTTTCTGCAGTATATACTACGCCTAATTTATACACAGCCTAGGCAAAAGACAAACTAACTCTTACACAGTCTAAGCAAAAGGCAGACTAACTTATACACAGTCTGGGCAAAGAACCCTCTGGTGCACTTTGCAGATGTTCTTCTGGCACTTTGACCAAATCATTTTAGTTTTGCGGTTTTCTGGTCTGGGACAAAAGCGGCAACACTGCAACATCTTTGAAGAGCTTGCCTCAGCTGTTGGTTCTACGTATTCCTCTTTGTCTCCACGAACTTTTTTGACAACTTCTTGAAGATCTTTAGGCAAGTATCGAATTTCTCTTCTTTGCAGATGTTCTTCTATAAGACCTAAGCCTAACTGTTTCAAAAAGTGTTTCTTTCTAATGGCGTAGCGGCCTCCGGTAAGTGGTGGAGATTATTTGTTTTCATGATTACATGGCTGTTTACTCCTGCTATATTCAGGATTACACAAAATATTACCATGGGAGTGCGTCTGGTTCTTCTAGAAGTGGAATAATTCGCACACATCTGATCAAGAGTATTTACGCCCCCCTTTGAGCGATTGTAATACAGTATAATATTACGTTTGTGACTCTCGCTGCCCACCTTCTGATCATGATGCATACTTGAAAGTAACACCACAGCCTTCTCTTTTCTTGGAACAAAAGAGTACAGGTCAGAGTTTCTGTGTGACCAAAAACTGACGAAGTCACAGAACGTTTCTTTTCTGGCCTAAATTCATTTGGAATTTGTGGTTTGTTAAGTTTCAAAGTGCCAATCGTTGTTAGGCGTCTCTCTTGTAGTTTGCTGGCAAGTTCAACAGAAGAAAACCAAACGCTTCTGTTCGTGCCTTCAATTGGTGGAGTTACTCGCAAAACTGTTTCTGTTGGAATGCTGATATCTGGATGGCTCCTTTCCTCTTTTGCTGTATATACAAATGCATTACTCAAGTAAGAGGTTTTTGAATCGCATAGGGCTACAATCTTACTTCCATATTTCGCAGGTTTTTTGCGCATGAACATTTTAAATGAACAGCGACCTCTGAATTAAACTAACATTTCGTCCACGGTAACATAATCACTAGAGATGTAATACTTAATGCAGTTTTGGATAAATATGTCCCAAATGTCACGGATAGCTGCAAGTTTGTCTTTCTCTTACCGTTGTGGCCTTGTGGTAGCACAGTCGAACCTCACCGCTGATAATATAAACAAAAACCGAGTGATGGTCATTGACGCACGAAATACATCCCTGCCTGTCCCATCTGCGGCAAATAGACTACACACATCTTCCTGCCCCGATTTCATCACCCCAGAAAGATACAATAGTCCAATACATACACGCAATTATACAATGTCCAAATCCTTAGTGTACGGTTTTGAACTTTTGCAATTTGCACGTATCTCTACAACTTTGTTGTTTGTATTTTGTAAAATGCACTTTATATGATCTGACATCATTAGTTCCCAGTTAGTGACCGGATTGTCAGATGGGGCTATTTTAGCACTCCTTTCACTAGTGGCATATGAATCACAATATTTGTTGAACTCGTTGTTCTCTGCACTGCTGCTTCTTTCTTCCATTGAAACATTTTTTCTTGCCAAAGAAAACGTGATTTCAACAAAGAAGCCGAAGATTATGAACAGCTCTGTTCTGATGTCGAAAAATGGGAAGTTTCTAAATGGTAATCACTATCAGCGTCCCTTCTGTAACTGATTGTAATTCTTGCAAATCAACATCAATATCTTCGTTTCTTAGGGGTTTCAGGCCCTTTACACGTTTTGCTGAATTCGCCATGTCTCTGCATTCAAAATGACAACAAAGCGTCGCCTTAGAGATACACATGAAATATGTAAATGACGCGATATTATAGTATTTTAAAACAATAAAGAATTACACAAACATGATCGTGGGGTAACAAAGCACCCCAGATCCTGTATTGTTCTTACAGCCAAAGGGAGAAATGCGATTTCATTACACTGAGGCAAGGAAATACCGCAGGCAACAATGACATCTACGGACAATTAAAAATATGCCCAGGCGTTGAAGTTCTGTTGGTGTACTAAAATACCCCAGAATCATAGCAAAGGTTTAATTATTATTTATATAACATCAAAGAAGCATATAAACACATAATTAAACCGTTTTAAAATATTTACAGGTCAGATTATTTACAGATAAATTATTTACAAACAGAGGTGCTTGGGGCAAAGTCTCTATGAATTATGTTCTTGATCAGATAATTAATGAAAAATTAGGAACCAGGGAAGCAGCTGGTAAATTTGGTATTCCCAAAAGCTCACTGCATGATAGCGCTGAATTGATATGAAATGAATCAGAAGTCTGCCTTAAACCAAAGTTAGGACATTTTCAATAGACTTTCGACTGAAGAGTGGACAGCAACTTGTTCGACACGTCGAAGAGCTTGACAATCGTTTGAAGCCTCTCAGACGCAAAGAATTTCTTAGGCATGCATATAACTGTGCGAAGAACTCAAACTTGAGTACAAATTTAATAAAAAGCAGAGGACTGTAGGAAAGCATTTGTACAGGAATTTCATGGACGATTGGGTTGAGTGTTCAATCTGCAAGGATTAGGCTGATGACGCATGTGCAGAAATTGATCCAAGCAACCCCTACTACAGTGTTGTAAAGTATATATTCAGACATGTAGACAGAAACAAACCATAACGTATACTGTCCGGTCCTACCTCCCCAGTTTCGAATTTGAGATATTACCTCACAGCCAAATGAGTTGAACGTATTTGTTCAAATTTTCTACCTACACAAAGAAGTAAAACAATATGGTATACTATTGTGTTTGACTCTGTTTATTATCATATATTGAGAATAATAGGCTTTCCAAGAAAGCTTTGTTTTCCATTAGTCTCCAAGACTGGGGAACCTTCCACTAAGTTGACTTTGGATGTACTAAGTATGTTGTCAAATCCACACTGTGTTTTCTGCTCCAAAACTGGAAGTCAAGAAATCATTTCCAGATATGCATTTCCCTGTCTTGTGATACACTGTTAACTGAATCGAAGGTTGACAGAAATTGTAACGTTAGAACTGTAATGAAATCGAATTATAATTTGTATCTTGTCCATTATAGCTATGGAAATATTCACAATATTAAACAAAATTCACGAAAGTTTAAAATATATGCAAATATCAATAATACTTTTGTAACAGTTAAGGATAACGTGTCTGATGAAAAGAATGTTACACTGTCGAAAGTTAAAGAATCACGCGTATTAATATATATTTTGTACTTTGTAGGTTTTGTTTTATTAATACTGTAGAATTCTAATGTGCAAATCTTTCTTAAGAGTTCCATAGCTTCAATAGATAACTCACCATCTACATGTCGTTATTCCTTTTAATAAGAAAAAACTCCAGAACATACTTTATATTATTAAAATTCTCTTAAGACCATTTCACTGTTTTCAAGTTTTCAGTCCATCGATAAATCCAACAAGCTGTTAAGCATCTGGCTTTTCTGTGAGTCTTGTAATATCCCCGATCCAGTTCCGAAAGGATTCAACTTTCAAAGCTAGAAAATTTTTAAGAGAATAAAAACAAGGCATGCTGAGCCCACGAGACTAGAGACACGTATCCATCCAGGTGGAAGACCATTTTAATATTAATTATGTTAGAAATTTGTAATATAAATCAATATTAACTTTTATACAAAAAATTAACAATTTATTTACAAACTAAAAACAGCAAATATAGCAAATATAGCTGTAGTCACTATATAACTATATACGTCAATAATTCAATTCAATATAATTAGTTACTCCAACACGAATAATCTGCCTTTAATTAAACACATTTTGATAGGTCAAGCTATCACAGAATTTTTAACGCTATCTTTAATAGCAGTACTGTAGTTCTAATAAATCATTAAAAATTTGACAAAGTACCATTTAATAGTCAAGCGATACGGCAAGAAATCGATCTGTCATATATAGCAAATTACCTTAAAATGCTTCAATCAAACTTATGGTTTTATTTTACTACTCGTCTTGCAATCTCTGGAAATTATTTACATTCAAAAATGAACAAATGTATCTAACAAGCATTAATCAACATTAAATAGATATTCTCCGTGTGAGTAACCCAATTGAAGGCGATTATTCTACCGAAACAAACATTCAACATAACAAGGACACAGAAAGAATATACTAAGAACTTTATAAAAGCTTCTTCTTACCTTTAATATTCCGCAATCAGGATCACCATCTATGCTTTTACCTCATCCAACTGTATATAACATTTAACGAACTAAAAAATTGAATAGAATACGAAAATTCCAAAGCCAAAACGAAAATGCAAATACAACAAGGACCTTTCCATCGAAACTGCATTCGCCACGTAACCATTCAGGCTCAATTGGATCAACTACCACTCGTAGAAACTACAACTCGCAGCACGATACAGATGCAGCGACAACTCACAACTGACCTCCTGTTTCAAAACGGAGCACTAGGCTGTTTATTAACAAGCTATTTGCCAACATCATTTTATCTTCAAACTCTATTTAGTTGAAATTTATACAATCCACTTTCATTTTAACTTATCAACATGAGTACTTTAAATATTATTTTCTTTTTTCAACGACTAAAATTAACATTTATTTCAAACACAATTTATGTTATGTTATAATTTATTTGATTCATTCTGATAGTCTTGTCCATTATATGTTATTGAGGGGTGATTTTCCAAATCGTCGTATCAAGTCAAGGGCAACTCCCTTCTCACAAGTGATGTCACATCCAGTGGCACCTACAGAACTATCAACTATTTCAGTCTTGATCAGTGTTTCTTACAGATATGTTTTTCTGGGCACTGCCCCCCGGAGCTCTGATTATCGCCCGGAGGAGCCTAAAATAATACCTCTAGAATGTAATAATAAATAAAATAGTACCAGCAGTGCCTCCCTCCCGGAATCCTAAGTATGTCGTTTCGGATCATCTTTTCTGAAAGAAACACTGGTCTTGTTTTTTCTGAAAAGCCTGTTCAGTGATTTTATTAATTCAAAATACTCTTTTACATTGAGTAACAGGGGTTAAATACATGCAACATCATTTTATTACAATATAAAGAGGTTTATTATAATAATGAATATAAGGGGCTGTTTTCTGAAGTTTTTTGTTGTAATAGTATTTGTAATCCTGTGCAGCCATAAGGTAACGGGGGTTAAATACACTGCTCCACAAAACTTAAGCAACTCGAAGAAAGTGGCAGAAAATAAAACGACACGATCACTGCACCAAGTATAATGAACAAACAGACGGTCCAGATGCACAATGCAACACAAGTGAAGACGAACAATACAGTTAGGATGTACAGGGTGACCAAAAAGTTCAGCACTACGAAACCTCAACAGGTGAAGCTGGATTGTGCGAGGGCATAGGCAGTCAATATGGCATGTAACCACCACGAACAGCTATACAGGCACGACATCTGGCCTCCGTGCTGCAAATCAGAGTGTTGATCAAGTCTTGCGGCAGATGGCGCCACTCCTCGAGGAGAGCTGTTTGCAGGTCAGGGAGAGTGTGTGCTGGTGAACTGCGCTGCGCTATTCGCCGCCCAAGAACATCCCACACATGCTCGATGAGTTTCAAGTCCGGCGAATATGCAGACCATGCAATACGCGTAATGTCTTCGCTCTCCAGATACTCGGACACACGATGTGCAAGGTGTGGGTGGGCATTGTCATCCATGAACAGGAAGTCTGAGCCAAATGCTCCGCGGAAATTGCGCACATGTGTATTGAGAATTTCATCCAGGTACCGTTGTGCTGTCAAAGTGCCATGTTGCACAATATGGAGGTCCGTTTTCCCGTCCAGTATAATTCCACCCCACACCATAATGGAACCACCGCCATAGGAGGGCCGTTTAGCAATGAAGTTTGGATGATAGCGTGCTCCTGGCTCTCTCCACACTAAAGTCTGATCAGAATCTGACGACAGGCTGAATCTCGACTCATTGGAGAACATGACACGCGCCCACTGGTGTTCCCCCATAAAACATGTTCCTGACACCATGTGTAACGCGCACGTTTGTACTCCAGTTTCATGGCACACACAGCGCAGGCCTTTTTGCATACAGTCCTACTCTATTGAGTCGCCGACGAACAGTTTCACGACTCACGCGTTGTCCTGTAGCCTGAAACAACTCATTGGCCAGGTGGGAGCATGAAGCTTGACGGTTACGTTTGACAGAAATTGTGAGAAATCGGTCCTCGACGGCCGACGTCTTCTTCGGACGGCCTCCTCCATGACGTCTAGTGACTTCATCTCCATTTTGAAAGCGATTGCACAGCCTCGACACAACACTTTCGTTCACGTTGAATTCCTGCGCCACTTCCACTTGCGATCGGCCGAATTCCACCGCCCAATTGTTTGCCCGCGGTCAAAGTTACTCAAATGTCGTCTACCAGCCATTGCAAGGTGTGTACCCCACACAAGAACCACTAACTCAATGCTTGGAGCCTCGGACACTACTGGGCTGTGGTGTACGGCTCATGGCATAAGTTGTTCACCGCGCTTGCAACTATGCGATAGAGTGGGTGCTCGATTTGCCTGTGTCTCTCTGTGTAGGTGCATGCCACTAACCAGTGTTGAATGGGCCCCACGCGTCACTTATACCACGTTCTCTCGGGTTGCTTAAGTTTTGTGGAGCAGTGTACATTCCAAATTATTTTAGGAGCTGTTTTCTGAAGTTTTTTCTTGTAATTGTATTTGTAAACCTCTTTTCTACCCTGCCATCACACTAGCACCATCACAAGATTTTAAGATAGTTCTTGTTTAAAACCCCAGGTAGTGCCAGTTAAAAACTAGTAAGTTTAAGCAATTGGATGCTTTACCAATAATGATGCAAGATGCTGCTTCAAAGTTGTATAAATATCAATGATGTTATACCTGGATATATGGCCATCTTACAAGGCGGAATAGCAACATAGTCAATTTGAATGGATAGTCGACTATTATTACAGCGATGTATAGTTCATTTTTTAGACTGTACAAAGAAGATACAGTAAAAGTTCTTTATTCGCGGGGTATATGTTCCATAAATATGCTGCGAATACAGAAACCGTGAATACGGAATGGTAATTCATATGGGATTATAGGGGATACGTTCCTAGGTGAGGAAATAAAAAACAAATACATATATTAAAAAAACAATTTACGTAATTGAAGTTTTTGACCATATTGATTAATTATTGTTATCAGGCTTAGACAATGGTTTGAAGAATTTTGTAATTTTTTCTTGCTTGTCAGTGTTTAAAAGCTCTTTCAATTCGGACTGATATTCAGTAGTGGTATTAGCAATTTGCCTCTTAGAAATGACTTCGTTCCATAGACGGAACAATTTTAATAAAGAAATTACAAACCTCATTTGCCATTCTTGAATCTTCACTAAGATTTTTAAAATTAAATGTCACGTTTCCAGTGCTTGTTGAAGCCTCTTCTTCAATGGGCTGTGAATTTAACATTTCCTCCAAGTCGGTTTCAGTCAAATCTTCATCTTGCGATTCAAGCAATTCCTGAATGTCACTTGATTCTATCTGTTCGAACCCATCTCGTCCTATTCCATTCGCAATTTCGGTTATGTTTGCAGCCAAAGTTTAAATTTGCACACATTCTTCGTCATTGTCCGCAGTTAGAGCAGACCACAGTTTTTTCCAGCATGACATCAATGTACGTGGCTTCAGTTCTTAAAATGATTCTTTTATGTTTACGATGCATTTTGCTTTGTCAAATTTCTTCTAGCATTCCATAACATTCATCTCAGGATTACATTCCATATTATCCAATACGATTTTGAATGTTCGTCTAATGTAATAGAGCTTAAAGGCCTGGATTATTCCTTGGTCCATAGGTTGAAGCAAAGCCGTCGTGTCACTTTTATATTTGGATGCATAGTTTCAAGTTCGCGAGGATGACCTGGAGTATTGTCCAAAACTAGAAATGCTTTAAAGTCTATTTTTTAAAATAAGTTTCAACTTCAGAAACAAAACCATTCCGGAACCAGTCAGAAAAAATAGCGCTTGTAACCCACGCTTTCATATTATCACGCCAAAACACTCGCAGGACGTCCTTGTTTTGATTTTTTAAAGCCCGAGGATTTAACGATCTGTAAAGCATCAGCGGTTTAATGACACAATCTCCAGATGCATTAGAACATAGTAGCAGTGTAACTCTATCCTTTGCTGCCTTAAATCCAGGAGCAGAATTTCGCTTTTAGAAATCAATGATTTGTTTGGCATTCTCTTCAAAAACAGTGCAGTTTCGTCTGCATTAAATACTTGCTCAGGTTTGTATCCTCCATCAGCTACTAAGTTTGCAAATTCTTCTGGATATTGTTCTGCTGCAGCAGTGCCTGCAGATGCAGCTTCTCCAACGAATTTAATGTTATGCCATGATTGTCTCGCCTTAAATTTATTGAACCAACCTTCCGATGCTAGAAATCCTCCATCTATATATTCATCGCTACAACTACCATCAGGTTCTTTAAAACGAGCGTAAAGACGCTTTGCCTTCTCCCGGACCACTGGACCACTCAGGGGCACACTTTTTTGGTTGCGCTCTCTGATCCATAATGACAACGCCAGTTCCATTCTTTCTATTGCTGGATAACGAACAATTTTCGCTGACAGTGAAGTCGACCTTATTTTATCTTCGGATTTTTTTATCGATCATACAGCTGTTTCGTTGACATTGAATGAGCGTGATAAGTATGTGTGCCGGTACTGTGTCATCAGTTATAGCTCAGAATACGTAATAAATAAATGCAACCAAATGGGGATGGAACTGATGCACAACACGGTACTTAACTGTAAAATTGTGGTTGAATTTAATGAAATTCAAATGCTTCTGATTTGAAAAATGACTAGTAGGGAATAGGTGAGAGAGAGAGAAAGGTTATGACAATAGATAAGGGATGAGCACTAGCCTGAAAGATCCAACGAGGCTGGCGTCGTCCTGGTCATCTGGAATGATGAATATCTTTCTCTGGAGAAGTCTGGATTTGCTGGAGACAGTCAACATATGGATCTTAATCCTGTTGAACTGCAAGGAGCGTCGATATTGCTTCTTTACGATAATGCCCTTCTACATCTTCATTCTACTAGACTGGAGCTTGATGAGTCTGCGGTGATAAACCAACAGAATGGTACTCATTGAAGGAAAGAAGGAAGCTAGTCGAGTGTATTTAACAAATATGCATTTACAACAGGTGTCTGAGAATGTACACTTCTAGTCAAAGTTTTCTTTCATAAGTTTTCAAAAGTTCATGTTTCTTTATATCCTATACATAGTTACTTCTGTTACTTCACACCCCCTCCTCGAAACCAAAATACACGAAATTTTTAATTTTCCGTTGTATAAAAAAATTGAAGAAATTCCAGAAAAAAATGTTTGTTGAAAACAAAAGAGTTCTTTGTATGACATATTGTCTGTTTTGAATATCCTCGGACGCAAACTGCTGAGTGTATATTTCTCATATTGTCCATGTAGTTCATTAGCTGACCTTGTGATATGTAACGACAGCTTCTCTGGGAAGATAGAAAGTAAGAAAAAGAAAAACATTAGTGCTTGCATAATATCATTGTGAGTGACATGTGTTTTAAAACGTTAGTGTGGAGTTCCGTTAGTGCTCAGGGAAGGGAGATAAAAGGTAGGAATAATACTAAATATAATTATCACTAACACAGATTATCAAAACTTAGGTACGTATTATAAAATAAATCATAATCAAGTAAATAAATATTTCATAATCCAATGTAGACCTCTATATATATGTTCCTCTAATGCAAAAAAATAACTTCAATATCAAACGTGACTAATACGCGAAAAGAAAAAAAAACGGTGTAATACTATGTAGCTAACCAAAGATAGTAGAGTTAGACTGCACAAGAAGGGTACTGATTTCAGTTTGAGAAAAATGAGCTTTAACTTATTTAGGCTTAAAGCGTCCGTAGACTGGAAAAGAATTCCAAGATATGGTTATAGCCCCATATACTGGCTGTAATCAAACTATATGAAATCAGCACGACAGAACTATTCACCACATATAACCTACAACCCTAACTAACATATAAATTCTTCTTATCTTCATCTTCTTTCTTCTTGTCCTCCTCGGGCATCGAATGCTGGACATCAATCATGGCATCGAATCCTAGACATCTAAAAGGATGGAGTATGGTTCTTGCAATCTTGACTTCAATCTTCTTACATCTTCTTAATATATCCATCGAAGTATCTATCCATACGCGTGTCGTTGATTTTCTTCATTCTTCACATACCCACATTTCAAAAAAATAAAAGTAAGAAACTTCTGTAGTGATACGCTAACTAATCAAATGAAATGATACAATTCTTGAAGATACCAACATGTTCCAAAATTCGAAGTATTCCAAGTTTCAAAGTATTCTACCGGTAGATTTGGATGCACAATTCAAAACTAAGATAAACTAACTTCTAAGCGTGGCCAGTGCTAAAAGAAAGTTCATCATCCATCCGTGGTCCACATATCATAATCACGTAATTAGCAGGTAAACGATAACCATTGACAATCTTCGCTTCTCCTGGCTTCAATGATGATATGGTCAAACATTCTTCTAAAAATTCAGATCCAGCTGCGTCTTCAATGGCTTTGTCTGCACGACCTAAGGGAGTTAGGGTTTCGTTTGTCGGATTTACTAAGGCATCTGCTTTTATGTCCACTATGTTACCTTTATAAATACTAATCTTCTGATTGATGGCAGTATTACAAGCAAATTTCGGTTTTTCTTCTGTAGAATTCTTCCCTATAGTTGCCCACGTTTGTAGATTTTCGGCAATCACAACATCTTTGATATGAAGAGAAGTTATGAAAACTTCTTCTTCTAAACATCTTGGGGTTGAAAATCTCTCCAGTTGGTGGTCCTTAATGGTCTTCGGGTCTTGTCTTCTTCTTTTTCATCGTATGGTCTTCCGTGCAGACGTTGATAGGCATCTCTTCGTCAGAGTCTTCAAGGTGGTCTCCCTCTTCCGGGTTTTCCTTTTCATAAAACTTCTTCAATCTCTGGACTGCTATACTATCTATCTTGTAAGATCCTCGGGCGGTTTTATACTTAACAAAATATGAATTTGGATTTTCTACACGTTCAATTATGCCTGGACCAATAAACTTTCCGCTGAATGCTTTGGCGTGATCTTTTTTTCTTGTGGTGTCTAATATCCAAACTTTTTCTCCTTTTTTAAAAAGTTTGGTATGTCTCTTGTCAAAAAATATTGTCGCCGTTTTATGACGTTTGTAAATATTTTCTTGCGCTTTATCTCTAATCTCTTGTAATCGATGTAAACGAATGGCATTATCTTCGTATTGACACGGGGTATTTAAAATTGCCTGATGAAGTAACCTAGGTTTGAAGCCAAAAAGACATTCAAATGGTGAAATTTGAGACGATAAATTCTTGGTGACGTTAAGCGAAAAAACTATAGGTTGTAATAAGTCAATCCATTCCCCTAAATCTTTGTCACATAAAGCTGATTTCAATCGTTGTTCTATGTTCCTAATACTAACTTCACAAACACCATTACTGTAATGCCCATGTACATTTACAAAACGCATGTTAGCACCAATCATAGCACATAATTCTTTATATAGTCCACTAGTGAATGCACTGCCTTTGTCTAAGACAATTTCATAAAAAATTCCAAACTTTAAAATTACTTTATGATAAAGAAATGAAGTCAAAGTACTTGCTGTAACGTCAGGAAGGGAATCTGCAATTATGTATCTAGTACAACTGGCTACTACAACTACCAAATATTTGTGATTTAACATATTATTGGGGGAATAATTCCCAGCTACATCTTTGTGGATGCGATAGAAGGGGGAACGGAGGGATAAGTAAGCAATGTACCATACGGAGAACCAATTTTCGATTTCGATACTTGACAAGTCGTACATTCTTTACACTTCTGATATATATATTTCTTCATGTTGGGAAAATACACTGTTTTTACTAACATATCATAGGTTTTAGAATAGCCAGAATTAGATGATCCCAATGCAGACGTATGACAAGCATTAAAAACTTTATAACGCAAAGAGGTAGGAACTGCAACTAAAAATTTTATACCTTGAGAAGTTTTTTGTTTTCTATACAACATTCCATATTTAATAGTAAAATATAATGCTTGGCGTTCTATTTTAGGATTTCTATTTTCTTTCTGTTCCAACCAAGAAAAAATATCTTTAAAAAAACGGATCTTTACGCTCTTCTGTTGCCAGATTTAGCTCATTTAAAATTGAAAATGAATTTGTGGTCTGAGTAAACAAAATTTTCGGATCTTCTTGATTCTTCTTCTCGTCTTACAACTCTCTAGGGGGGTTAGAAAAAAGTGAAATGGTGTCTGCCTCTATGTTACTAGAGCCACTGATGTGTGAAATAGTAAAATTGTACGATTCGATTTTACTTAACCATCTGGAAATTTTACTTACATTCTTTGTTTGCTTCAAATAAATTAAACTATGACAATCTGTCTTCAAATAAAAATGACGCCCCAAAAGAAAATACCTGAATGAAAGTAATGAGTACAATAATGCTAGTAATTCAAGCTGATATAGGTGTAATTTTCTCTCACTAGGAGACGGTGCACGACTACAATAACTAATGGGTACTAGATTTGTGTCGTCAGGCGAAATTTGAGGTTGTTTAATTAGTCCAGAAAGAGCGACTTTGCTGGCATCAAAATAGAGATACAGAGGATAATCAGGCTTGTATTTCATTAGAGAAGGTGCTGAAATGATGGCTTGTTTGATATTATTGAATGCTGTCACCTGTGATTCCTTCCAACGGAAAGGAGGGTCTTTTTTCAACAAAGAAAGTAACGCTTCTGCTAATTGACTAAAATTAGGTAAATACGAACGAACAAAAGAAGCCAATCCTAAAAAACTTTTGACCTGTTTCTTTGTTTTTGGATGTTGATAGTTGGAAATTGAGTTAATTATTCGTTTCGAAATAGACAAACTATCTTTACTAACAGTGTGACCTAAAACATCTAATGAAAAATATCCCAATTTTGTTTTTCTGGGGAAAGCTTTAAACCAATTTCTTTTATTCTTTGAAGCAACATACGAGTTAACTGCAGAATTTCATCAAAACTATCTCTAGACCAAAAATAATCGTCAATATAGGCAAATATTTTATCTTGTGGAAGACCTTCTAAGGTGAGTTTCACTAATCTGTTCATACCACTAGTAGATGTCTTGACTCCCTGGGGCAAAAATTTAAAATGATATGATCCCACGCCCGGAATCGAAAAAGCTGTAATAGGTTTAGATTCTTCAGTAAGGGGAATATTAAAGAATGCTCCAAAAACGTCGCTAGAACAGATATTTGCGTCCTGCCAAATTAGTCAAAATATCCTGGATAGGAGGAACCGGAAAACTGTCGGGAACCATTTTTTAATTTATATGACGGGTGTCTTGTATAAATCGATACTGTCCATTCTTCTTTAAAAGTATTATTGGAGAATTATACGGACTAATACTAGGCTCAATGATCTTACTTTTCAATAAAATATCTACTTGTTTTTTGATCTCATCCCGTAGATGAAATGGAATCGAAAATTGGGGTCGATTTACTGGGATATTGTCTACTAATTCAATTTTATGCTTATATCCTTTAGCACAACCATAATCAAATTCATTCCAAGAAAAACTAGAATAAAATTCCTCTACAAAATTATATAATTGCTGTTGTTGATGTGGCAACAATTCAGGGTTAACATTTACACGATATTTATCATAACCTTCAGGAAAAGATTTCGTATCTACTGCATTAACTTGATGAACCTTATTATTAGTGCTATTTTGTTTCTTAAAATTGGTATCACTGATAACATGTTCGGCAGAACCCAAAACAACATCTTTTTTCAAGTAAAGTTTACTTTTGGTAGGATTAATCACAGAAATTATCGGATGAATTTCGTCTACAACTGATTTACGCAAAAAATTTCTGCCTGCGTATCTATTAACTCATTGGGAACTAGTAAATTGCGATTTCCTGCAAGATCATTTACTTTTTTCAATGTAACTTGAACACTTGAATTTGGAGGCAAAATAACAGAGCAAGCCACTAAAAATTGAGGTTTATATAATTTCGCTATATGGTTAGAAATTTCATCAAAGGATACGTATGGCGGCAATTCAACTCTTGGAGGAATACCAAATTTAACAAAACTAAAAGAATTCTTAAAGTGATCAACCATTGCAAGATGATTTTTCAAAAAATCTTGGACAATTATGCTATTGTACGGAAAATCTTTATACACTCGAAAAGGATGCGTAAAATACTGTCCTCCTAATTTAAATTTTACTAAAGCTATTTGATCACTTCCTTGAGAATTTCCAGTGACGCCACGAATAAAAGTCCTTCCTTTAAGTAATTTATGCTTATTACTTAAACTATTACCAGAAATTATGCTATTAGTGCTGCCTGAATCCAATAGAAATAAATGCGGCTTATTATCTATATATGCTTTAAAATGAGGCAAATCAGCTTCATATTGAATAGGCACATAATATCGCTTACTATTTCTAACATTATTACACATATTATTTTCTAGTTTATTCCTATTATTCGATTTAACATTCTCAATTACATTGACTGCATTGACAGAAGCAAAACGCTGCGAATGAGAGGAGGATGCGTTGGATGGATTTCTTCGCTCGAAACGCGAACGCTCATAAGATTGTATACACACAGATTTTCC
Source organism: Thermobia domestica (assembly GCF_964235325.1). Taxonomy (NCBI): domain Eukaryota; kingdom Metazoa; phylum Arthropoda; class Insecta; order Zygentoma; family Lepismatidae; genus Thermobia; species Thermobia domestica. Next base: position 262,163,037 of record NC_137458.1, on the reverse strand, counting down.
TTCGTGTGCGTGAGAAACTTTTGCGAGCGAAGTTCGTTGCACGAGATCTTGTAATTAGATGTTGATACCGTCTAACTGAGCTATGAATGTATTTTTTTCTTCAGGCTGACTTACAATTTCATTTTCGTTCTGAATATTAACATCTAAATTTTTTTCATTTTGCTGTATAGCATTGTTACTAACAGGATGTATATTGTATTCGTTTCTTATTTCCAAGGACTTCAATTGCTGACTACGCATGCTAACAAGAAAATTAACTCTTTTTTCTAGACCTAAGGACTTCTAATTCAATAACAGTCTTATATGATTTTCTTACGACTACAGAATAAAGTGAAGGCAATAACCCATCGATTATCAAGTTAAGTTGTTCGGTCACTGACATCTTCGGATCGTACTCGAGTGTTAATTTCCACTTATGAAAAATGTAATCTAAAACAGATTCAAAATCTAACTGCTCCCTATTTCTCATTTCTTGCTCTAAAACTTGCTAAACTATATTATCTTCATAAGCCTCTATTAATTTCTTCTTCATCTGTACATACATGAGATTATCATATTCTGTGGTTGATTGTAAAGCTAACAGATAAGCACGAGCCCCGTTTTGTAAACAATACGGCAACAAATGACGTTTCTGTATATCACGTAGGTTATGAAGGACAGAAAAATCCTCAAGATGACTAAAAAATGACTGAACTGACTCGTTCAATTTGCCGGAAAATTTGGGGGGTTCTACTAAACGATCTATGGCAGAAGATATAGCACTAGTATTATCCATTATATATATTTTCAAAATCACACTTGAGAGAAATATCTTACACTACTATGCATATATATCCAACACCAAAATGTAAATAACACTTCTTATATACTAACACAAAGAAAAACAAAATATAATAACTTGGCAAAATTTTCTTTTCTCCCACTTAATCATTCAACTAAGAAAAAGTAAAATAAAAATTACTCTAACAGAGCAAATAAATAAACGTAGTGAGGGTGGGCGGGTGGTCTAAAAGTAACTCTACTCAATTTCTCTCAACAAGCTATAAATTACACAGTACAAATTACACAAGATTTGGGATCTTAAAGCATCTACCGCATATTTAGAATCGTAATTTATATAAATTTTAGGATCGTAGCAAAGGCGTACGCCTCACAGCATCTCCATCATGTGCCGGTGCTGTGTCATCAGTTATAGCTCAGAATACGTAATAAATAAATGCAACCAAATAGGGATGGAACTGATGCACAACACGGTACTTAACTGTAAAATTGTGGTTGAATTTAATGAAATTCAAATGCTTTTGATTTGAAAAATGACTAGTAGGGAATAGGTTAGAGAGAGAGAAAAGTTATCACTAAAAGATAATTATGAGCACTAGCCTGAAAGATCCAACGAGGCTGGCGTCGTCCTGGTCATCTGGAATGATGAATATCTTTCTCTGGAGAAGTCTGGATTAGCTGGAGACAGTCAACATATGGATCTTAATCCTGTTGAACTGCAAGGAGCGTCGATATTGCTTCTTTACGATAATGTCCTTCTACATCTTCATTCTACTAGACTGGAGCTTGATGAGTCTGCGGTGATAAACCAACAGAATGGTACTCTTTGACTTGTGGAGTCAGTGGTCCTCCAACGGTGCAATCCGCTTCTCTCGTCGATCCTGCACCTATCCTAATCGTGTGTCGAATACCCCCTGTTGTTCTGTTCCTCGTGGTTTTGATCAATTCAAGAATGATGACCTAATCGGGAAGTATCAGGGTGTGCTTGAAGGTATGCGGAAAGGAAAGAAGGAAGCTAGTCGAGTTTATTTAACAAATATGCATTTACAACAGGTGTCTGAGAATGTACACTTCTAGTCAAAGTTTTTTTCATAAGTTTTCAAAAGTTCATGTTTCTTTATGTACAATACATAGTTACTTCAGATACTTCACAGATGCAAACGACTCTCCAAGGCGTGTACGATCAAGAATTTCTATTTTCACTTTAAGCGGACACACAGATTTTTTTCGTGTCGAAACTCGTTTCTCATTTTTTAGTTGACATTACTGTTAAATTAGAGACAGCGGTAGAGACGTATTACTCGATCACAATTTCTGTAACGAATAGAAAGACGAAACAATAAAACACGCAAAGTGGCTCTTACCAAAGGCCGGAATGTCTAATAATGTGGCAGCATTTAAAAATATATAGATTATTCATTGAGTAATAAGGTTGTTTTCATTCTGTATGTTTACATTCTCAAAAACGCCGATCGCCCCTAAGGCGGCTTATGTCAAAGTCCGAATCAATACAGCGGCGATATCATTTAACAACATACTTTAGGCAAAGTGTAATAAGGTCTATTTTACATTTTATTAGTCCATTTGACGGCGTTTACAAAGGATATTGAGTAGGATACCTATTGGAATCCTTTTTATTATTATGTATGTACGTATTGATTAGATCCGCGAATATAGAAATCTTTAGCCGCGAATATAGGAATTGGGTCTCATTCTTTTTAATCCGCGTGGGGGGCGCGGTGGCTCCAGTTGAGCTCGTTGTCTCGAGCTGTTCACATCGTGAGTAGTGTTGGTCCCATTGGAGTGCCTGATATCGCTACTCATACGTTAGTTGAGAAGACTTGTGCTTCTTCCACAAGTTTTGTGCTTTAGTGTGCTCGGTGAATCTCACCCTGTGTGTACAGTGTTTTGCAGTTTAAATAGCTTGTGGTAGTATGGAATATAAGAAGGACTTACAATTTCAATTAATATTTGACCGAAGATATAGAAATGTCAAACTTAATGCTAGTCAAGTATATCAGTGGTTGGAAAATAAGTTTCCTCTTATCTTCGACAACATTTGTGCGTTCCAGTTACATGCGGAATCATATAGCATATATATTAAGTTTAAAGATTTAGAAGCCTATGAACATTTCGCAGCAACAGCTCCTTCGTCTGTAGATTTCACGCATGTGTCTGGGGAAACAAGCACAGTAAGGATCGTCCCCGCTGATGACCCCATTCAGTTGGTGCGTATATATGACTTTCCACTTGAATTACCGTTATCATTCCTAGAAGATCATTTCAAAAGTTATGGTAAAGTGCGCAAAGTGGAACCACAACTATGGACTGCCCCTTTTCCTCCAGGCATAGACAGTGGCGTACGTATTGTTCATATGGAAATACATAAGCATATACCGTCCCGTATCATAGTGCACGGTTGTAAGGTGAGTGTGTCTTATGAAGGACAGCCTATTACTTGTTTCAGATGTCAGAGTAATTTTCACACGATTGCCACGTGCCCTTTGAAGAACGCAAAACCAACTACGGCCGCCCCTGAACAGACGTCTCTACACATGACGGAGATTGGCAAAGTGCATCGCTCTTTTCCCTCTTCTGGCTCGCCTTCGCTCTCTGTCACTGCCCCTCGGGCCCCTGATCAGAGTTCCTCAGGCTTGCCTTCATTGACTGATACCAACGAGTTTCCAGTGTTAGTACGAACACCCCAAGTGTATTCATCTCTAACAAATAATGCCCCAGTTATGGAAGATTCTGAAGTGAAACTGCGACCCCCGCCTTTACAGAATACGCCGGTGGATGTCATGGAACTTGACTCGAGCAGGAAGTGTTAACAGTTCCGTCTGGTTCTTCGTCTGAAGTGCAAGACAATAATGTCCCGTCTTCAGCTGAACATACTGTTACTTCTGTGCAAGCTGATTTTTCTTCACAACAAAAAACCAGGAAAGTTACTCGAACGTCTACACGAAAGAAAGAACAGTGTGCCCTTGATGTTACACGAGGGATAGACCAAGCTGAGCCACGCGAATTACGATCACAACATCGGGCAATATCTGATTCAGAATTGCACTGAGGCGTGGTGTGTTTACTCTTCGCTATTGACCTTCACACCTGCTTTCCAGGGCTTCGTCCACATTGTATGTTATGATGTATTTGGCAGTGATAGTGTTTGTGTTCGTACAGGAAAGTTCACTCGGTTTGTTTTCTATTCGTCTCAAAATGCGTCACTTTACTAGTGTTCATGGGAAAGAATCCCTTTCACCTTTGTAAGTACTTTTTTCTTTTTGTTATAGTTTTCTTTTTTAGTGATTTTCTAATGTTAACAGTAAATTCATTTAAGTTAATATCACTCAATATTCATAGAATCAGTTCCGATCATAATAAGGCCCTTCTAAAACAGTTCATCGAAAGCCGCCGACCAGACGTTTGTTTTCTACAAGAAATAAGTTCTCTGCTTACATCTTTGGATTTTCTTACCAATTATCAAGTTATTATTAACCGCGACCAAGAGACTGGGGTTGCGATTTTGGTGCGAAAGGGTCTGAGTTATGATCGTGTTGTGTTAGCCCCTGAAGGAAGGGCTATACGTTGTTATATTCAGAACATTTGTTTGATAGCATTATATGGTCATTCTGGCTTTACACGTGCAAAAGAGAGGAATGAGTTTTATGCAACTACCATTCCTTCTTTACTTCCTCCGGGAATTCCTCATTGTATAATTGCCGGAGATTTCAATGCCATTGCTGATCCCCGAGATTATCTGACGCCTACCATGCCTTGTCCTACTCTGTCAGAGCTTATTCGTGTCCTAAAGTTAAAAGACGCTTTAGTTGTGTCAAACTCTAAGCATGTATTCACCCACTGCACTACTACGACGAAGAGTAGAATCGACCGAGCTTACATTTCAGAGAGTTTATGCACTGCGGTGATACAACAAAATACAATTCCAGTGGTGCTGTCCGATCATGCCGCGATTGAAATAGCCTTTAAAATGCCTTTCTTGCTACCACCGGCCCGGGGCCCTTCCTATTCGAAGATTAATAATGACATCATGTCTCGCCCGCAGGTTGTAGAGGAATTCTCGCGTCGCTTACCTTATTGGTGCAGCATGCAGCGGTACTACCCCTCTGTTATTTCCTGGTGGAATTTATATTGTAAACCTAAATTACGCAGTTTTTTTTCAATGGCAAGGGCGGGTCGCGAGGGAAGACGACCACCATTTACATGAATTTTTATATCAAGCTCTCTGTGACTTTTGGAATGCTCCGCCTTCGCTGGAGAACCTGGCTTGTATTAACGGTATCAAACACCGATTGAAAACTACTTACTCCCACACGTCGATTAGTGCGTATTTGTCGGAAGATTTTTATCATCGCTTTCCGGAGGAGACTATAACTATTTATCATGTTGATAGGATTTGCGACAACGGCGTTCCACCGCCATTTATTCTCTCGTTCTGGGAGATGGCACTACTACTACTAATTGTTCGCAGATTTTACAAGAATTCACGCGCTACTATACAGACTTTGCACGTGCGCGTCCCATAGACTACTCATATGCCCCGGTGTTTTTGTCCACGTTATCTCACCATCTCACGGATGACGAGTGTCAGACATTGATCAATCCCATTAGTGCGGAAGAAATTTTCGCAGTCCTCAGGCGGGCAAAGGGCCGTAGTGCCCCCGGAGCAGACGGATTAAATATCCAGTTTTATAAACAGTATTGGTCTCACCTCAGTCCCTCTCTTACCGCTTTATTCAATGCTTGGTTACGAGGCGAAGCAGTGGGTCGTAATACCGCTATCTTAGTCCTCATTCCGAAATCCCGCGCAGCGCATTACGTTCAGGACTATCGACCTATTTCTTTATTGCCCGTCGATCTTAAGTTGTTCACTAAATTGCTTACAGCCCGACTTCGACCAATCATCCGTCACTACATTAGTCCTTATCAGGCAGCACTCCATGCTACGCATAACCTTTCCTATACTCTTCGCTCTTTGCGCGATATTTTTGCTTATTTTCATTTTCGGCAGGTGCCTGCGGGCGCATTAGCTGTAGATTTAGAAAAAGCGTACGACAGTTTAGATCACAGTTTTTTGTTGCAGGTGCTGGAAGCCTGGAGGTTTCCTTTAGCCTTCCGCACAGTCATTAACAATTTATATACCACGGCCAATTTCCGTATACAGATTAACGGTCACCTGTCCCCTCTTATTCCGCTGAAACGTGGATTAAGGCAAGGATGTTCTTTGTCAACGATACTTTTTGCACTCGCATTAGATCCTTTACTTCGACAGTTGGCCACCCTGCACTCCCCTGGACCCTCCCGTTTCTTGAGTCAAAATATATTCGGGTATGCGGATGACGTCACCACCACCGGCGTGGATCCTGTTCGTATGGCGCGGGTTTTTGCAGTGTTGCAACGTTTTGCACTTTGTTCCTGATTACAGTATAATGTACAGAAAGCTAACCTATTACAGTTCAATGGTTTTCATTTACCTGCTAACGAGTCTGGGGTGCCGTGTGTACCCCACGTCACTTCCTTGAAGATCTTAGGTATCCCGTTTACGTCACAACCTACTCCCCTTTTCGAGGAGATTTGGTCTCCGTTGTTGTTACAAATTCGCCAGCTTTTGTTTTCTCAGCGTTTCCGTCGCCTTCATTTAATTCATCGTATTCACTTTATCAATATTTACATTGCACCTAAGCTGTGGTATCGGGCTCGAATTTTCCCCTTACCGGAATTGTTCGCTAAGCGGTTCGACTCCTAATTCCTATAGAATATATGGCGTGGCTTCTATTTTCGTATCCCACGTGCAGGACTCTATCTTCCCCGTTCACAGGGAGGGCTGGGTCTAGTACATCTCAGATTGAAATGTCAAACTCTGTTTATGTTCGATTTCTATGTTGCAGTTGCTATTAACGAATCCTTCACATAGCAATGGATACGATGTTTTTGGCCTAGTTAAGAATTACCTGTGAGCCCCCCGTTTATTAACTTTGCTGATTGTTGTCCGGCGTACATTACTTCACTAATACGTTATTGGACATACAGTGGTGTGGTTCTCTGCCCTACGGGATACAATTCTCGCACTTTGTATAACTTCCTTCTCTCGTTGACTAACGATCAGATTATTCTCCGAATTCCTCACCGATATCCTCAGACTACGTGGTCACAGGTATGGGCCAATATCTCTGCCCCGATATTACCTTCATACCTACAGGTTGAATGGTTTCAAGTGGTGCATCAGTTGGTGCCTACGCGCGCTCGTTTATTTGAGCTGAAACGTGTTCCTGACCCACTGTGTTCTCGATGCGCCAAAGAAGATACACTATCCCACCGGTTCGATCAGTGTGTGGGTGCTCCAGCTATCTGGAACTGTCTCACGTCCTTCTTAGGACGAATTTGTCGTCGACCTCCACACCAGTTCACAGTATCCTATGTTTTGTTTCCGGATTTTCGTTATTTTCCACAGACCAAACACCACGCTGTGCTTTATCTACTGGCGTGTACAATTGTGTATATCCATCGCCATGTACCTTTGCTGGATGCTCGCACCTACTTGGATTTTTTAAAACTCACTCGCCGAAAGCTCTTTTCCCCCGAGTTGGACAGGCAGTATTTTAGTAGGTTTTTAGAAGTGGTGTTGCAGTAATCTCCTTCCTTCTAGTAAAAAAAAAAAAAAGAAGAAGAGCTACAACTCATGATGTAGGTTTATCTTTTCGTTTTTATTTTTTTTTTATTTTTCGCGATTATTGTTATACTTTACAATTTCCTTTTCTTGTATGCAAGACACATTGTATTGTATTGTATTGTATTATATTGTACTCCTAGGAGTCAGTCTGGTTCTTGTACACTTTTTGTATAAAGACAAGCACATGAACAATAAAACTAGTGGCTCAGTGGTAGAGCGTTCACCTCTGGTGCTTGGGGTCGCGGGTTCGATCCCAGCCCCCGCCAAGTGAACTTTGTGGTGGACAAACACCGTGCTCGTGGGTTTTCTCGGAGTATTCCCGTTTCCTCACACTTTCTTCATTCCACCATTTCACTCATCTCTCATTATCACCGTCTCCTTTAGCCTACCCGGCATAAGCGTGGGACGTAAAACTCAAAGATTTCTTTTTAATCTGCGAATAGTGGAAACGCGAATGAAGGAAGCGCGAATAAGGAGCTTTTATTGTACCATGATATGAAGATGCCACTTCGTGAATCAGCGACAGAAATTGTATACGGCTGTCTGCAAAAGCATATTACTGTAATGCATGATGTTGAAAAGTGCAAAGAAAGTAATCTCGTATCCAGTGTTTCTTCCAGACATGTTATTTTTGGGGCACTGCCCCCAACCCCGGAGCTCTGAAAGTGCCTCACGGAGGAGGCCAAAATAATATGTCTATAATATAATAATAAATAGAATAGTAATAGCAATTCTACTCGGGAATACTAAAAGTGCCCCACGGAACATTGGTTCTGAAAGAAACACTGCTCGTATAATATTGGAGTACGTGTACTCTGGGTAGACGTAAAGGCATATCGATACCTACACTGCAGATGACTAATATACGCACGAACATAGATTAAATACGTTCAAAATTTTGAAGAATTACTTTAATAATAATCGTTATTAGTAATATTAGTTTGTTCCAATTAAGAACTTCTTATATTCATTCACTAGCGTATTATGAATAATATTTCATGATTCAAAATTGTGATTTCCCTTCAAGTTTTATAATATCTGTACATATAAAATTTATTTTTTTACATCTAAGTTTTCCCAATAAAACTATTTAACTAGGGCGTGTCATTTTTGAGGGTGAAATATGCTTTTTGCAATTTTTCATAATGAGGGGTCTTAAAAGTATGTTTTTAGGCATGAGAAATTCAAATCCGTACTTAGTTTTGTGATTAAAGAAATTCTAGCCAGGTAAATCAAGATTTGAAAAAATCTAAAGAAGTTCTAGCTAGGTAAATCAAGATTTGAAAAAATCACAAGAGCAGTTTTCGGAATTTCATACTGAAATAGTTTCGAAAATGCCATGCAATGATATAAAATAAACTATTTTTCCGTATGAAACATTTTATTAATCATCAAACATATTAATAAAGCTAGAGGTACAGTAAGAAAGAGTATATGACCAATAATTTGAGAAAACACTCAATAAAATTTCTGCATACATAGACGTACGTATTTAAATACTGTATTTAGATTTTATATTATTGCATTGCAGTTACTAAGAACACAAAGCATTATTTTGATTACGTACTATTATACTTTATAATTGTTTTAGTAAAAACATGTAACATTCTCCATGTTTGAAGTGTATAGCTTCTGTTACAAATCTTGAGAAACACATTTTTCATTGACTTTAAAAATACCTTACTCAACCACATTGACAAACTACTAATTTTCAATATAGTGAATTATTTTGCAACTGCTGCATCATACAGTTCATACACTTCTTACTTACTACTATAGTATTAGTCCTACTATATATATGCTACATTTGTGTTACATTTTGTGATAAAGCTGTTCTTTTTTTACTTAATACAAATGTATTCAAGAAACAGCAACAAGTAAGCAATACTATTAACGCACAAGTTATTCACAAAACAAGTTCCATTATGTCCTGTTTTGATTCATTTTCAGACATCATCTGTGGACTTGCTTCTCGAACTAGCATGTCCCCCTCACGTTTTTCATGTGTATAGACTTTTTGCTGCTGCCTCTGTAACTTACTTCACACACACCTTTCTATAGATTGAGCATGATTTGGCCACTGTGGTACTTTCTTCGGAACGTCTACAAATTTCTTTACTACTACTGTTGAAAGTTTTCATGTCAAGGGAGGTTCATAACCACCTTTAGACCAGTCGATCATCTGTAGCACGAACGAGGCATTGGGGTCGATAGCGGGTTCTTCCTCGGACGTACAGAGAGATTTCCTTGTACTGCTTCACTTCTCAAGTTAAGTATCTTTAGAAGTACAGCATCCACAACAATCATCTTCTGCATATTAAGTCACTGCAGTTGAAACAAGATGTGGCGTGGCCCTTTTTCCCAGCAATGCTTCATTTTGATGTTGAACCAGCAGGGTAATAGACACTAACAATGTATTTCACTATCCGCCTAAATTTATGAGATATTTGACGTTAAGTTCATGTTTAAAAACCCACAAACGACGCAGTCTATTTGCTGTAGTTAACTATCTTGAAAGACTGACTGTGTAATCTGATATCCGTGTGCTTGATCTGTAGATAAATCTTTTACGATATTTTCACTCAGCGCAATGAGAGGCTCTTTAGTTGGGAGTTTTTGCTATGAAGGATCAATTTCAAGTCCAGTAACTGCGTCTAGCATACCTCCAATAGTACCTTTCCACTGATTGCTAGTCAAAATTATGCTATCCAGTGTTGTGATTAAGTGTCGCAAAGGTAACCCGCTGGTGTGAAGAGCACACACTAACCAATTTAGCTTACGACCGGCTACTACCCAATGCATAGTACGACCTTCCCAACCAGTGTTGACGTTGGTAGAATCAGCTCCAATTGCTTGTAAGATTTTATCAATGTCCTTCTAAAATCTTCAAGATTATCAGAAAAATATCAGCTTGCTTTTTGTTGTCACAATCTTTCTGAGGAGTGAAATGATAAAGATAGCGTCCACCTGGCTCGCTGTAAACAGAATAGTGTTGTTCTCATATAATCCCAGGGAACTGGTGATTTGAATTTTCTGCTACCAACATAACGTTCGTAATATCTTCACGGCCGTCAAAGAAGATGCAGTCGATTATACCTTGCTGACAGAACTCATGAAATTCTTGGTCCATGGATTTGATTATTATTTTTTTGTGCTCTCTTCAGTTTATTGTGATAATTACAAGCCTTTGGTCTTTGTCGGTCATCAAGCCAACATCCATAAGGGCGACAGTAGATATGGCAGCTGTGGCACATAAGCCGACACCATACCAAATGCTCTGCATGACAACATAGCTTAATGAGGGGAAGTTCAGAGGGAATTATTACCCTATGAACAATTCTCTGCCGGTTCCAATCAAATTACTCCTATGTGTAAACGTATTACGTTTTGTTTTTGCCTTAGAAGTCATTGTCAGAAACATCAAGAAACCACGATATTAATATAAAAACTAGTTGAAAAAGTTTACACACTCAAATTTGAAGCTCTTAATCTTAGACAATTGGATTTATTATATAATAAATGTACAAATTTTAGCACCCGTTTAAAATTGAAAATGTATCTAATTTAATGATTGTAGAATATAAATTTGAAATAATATTAAAGCTGTAACCCTGCAATGTGAAAATAGATAAAACTAATCTTAACAAGCATGTATTTCTGCTCAATAGATGAAATATAACGCTAGAGCCATCTATGAACAACAAAATTAAATTTTGTAAAAAAACGATCAAAAATGACAAAACTTTGGGCTGATATTTACCTAGCAAAACAACATTATATTGAATTTGTAAATATATGCTTCGAAATACAATGTCAGGTCTCAACTTTTTAACACTCCTCATTTCAGGATTTTGAAAATTGAAAAAATCGACACGCCCTACTATTTAACCTTACCTATTTTTAATATAATGATTATTCTTACGAAGTAACAAACATACATATTGTGGAGTATCGACTTAAAAATGTGAGAACAATGGGACTAGTCTAAGCAAGAACCAAGTAATTTTTAAGAATTTGTCGCGAAACGCAGAATTTCCTTTATTACAATAATCGCTCTCACAAGAAATATAGTTTACATGTTCAGTGTAACCTAATCTAAAGATGGCTGAACAAATTATACACATTAATTTAATTCACAATATTTATTTTCTGATATGACATACCTTAGAATTTATTCTCAAAACTTTTCTCAATCAAAGTAATAATTTTGAGATTAGGTTGAATGTACGCTTTATTTAGGTTTTAGTTCTTTGGGTTATCGTCCCCTAATTCCTATGTTAAATTTCCTTCATTCAAACCGCGAAATGATGAAGAAACTAGCACGGATCGATTAACTATATTTCCAAATTAATGAATTTGATATAAAACATATCAAGCAAATTGGGCTGATCTTTCATCTGGGGATCGCGACTTTCATCTGGGGATCCTTCGGGGGTATACCGCCACCGCGTGTCCCCTTGTACCTACGATTCTAAACCAGATTTTTCGTATTATAAAAAACTCCCTTTAAAACTATCTGTTACCCCACTTATCACCTCCCAAAGAAACTAAATGTGGTCCCGCAAGCTGGTACCATCTCCTCATTTAATCCAACAAGAACATTATTTTCGACATTTTACTACGTTTTATAAAAGCACTACCCTCAAAAGGTTTTTATTTCAAAATTTCATTAGGATTATGATAAACCTTTCAGTTTTTATTCAAGACTTTGCTATCAATTCTTTACGTTTAGAAAACACGCAATGACACTTGTAGATGGCACAACAAGAAGGTCTTAAATTACTCTATTACCTATTGACTTAACTGACTTTGACAATACATTTACAGAATTTAAACGTATTTGTAATTGTTTAATGTCACAGCAAAATCAGTAACGAAATACTAGAATTTTTTATAGATAAACTTTATGCTAGACTGTTAATGGTGGCATACATTTCTAAAGTATGCATAAGGGTTCGCTAAGGCATTTTTTTTTAAATGGTGCTCATATTCATTTCATATATGGTAGTTCTTTCATGAATGTAAAGTATCTTTACCCTTGACCATAAAAGTAGGCGGATCAAGTTCGGCTAGGGCATGTTGGCCATCCAGCAGCACATGCACCAGTGCTGCAATAACCCGACACGAAAGTGAAAATTAAGATTTTTTCAACGCCCCTCAGGAGTCTGTCTTTTATCTGTCAGTCATAGATATACACTCAATATAACACCTCTATGGATATACACAACTTACAACGATAAGTTAGTGCGAAAAGTATATGAAAATATAATATTTTTGTTAGTTTTACGTATTTGCAAAACTTCAGAGCTCTTGATACTATGGCAGTACGTGAAATTAAAGTAATCAAGTTTGATTCTAAGAAAGATACAAACAGAAAAGTTAGCTAATAGGAGCGTGAAGAAAAAATGCAAATGGTCCTGAAACAAGAAACTGGGTTCAGATTAAAATAAATTACAAAATTTTAATTACTACTCTATCGAAACTATATATTATCAACCGCATGTTCTCTCTCCCTGAAAGAAAAAAAAATACATTACACTACCGATATCTTGTAGAAATATTGCCTTGCATATAAGTACATTTAGTAAACACAGATGTCACAAAGTGACTCCCTTTTGTTATTGTTTTCAAATGGCCAGTAGTACATGTCAGATAAACGTAAAGTTACCTCAAAATTTCAAAAGTATTTTTATAAATTAAGAAATTTTGCGAAATTTGCAGTAACATTCTAACTGAAGACAGTAAGACATATAATAGGAGATAAAATGCAGTACTTACTAACAAACTAGTAATACCTTTACAGTATAAGAGTACAAATTTTAAACCTTAGTTGATTACTTTCAGATGAAACAGTTTTCTAATTGCACTTTTCAATTTCTTCGAATGGAAACTAACAATAACAACATTTCTACGCCAGTAAGATTTCCTATAAATATCACTAACTCTAAGTAACCGTTGTCGTTGAGTCTTAATTCAGAATCCGTCTCTGCCGGAATAAATTCCTTAATCAATTCCCCAGTATTAGCCTCTTTTGTTATACAAGCCCGTGCAGCCATACGGTAACAGGAGATAAATACATGTAACATTGTTTTATTACACTAGTATATAATAGATGTAGCTTCTGCATTGAACATAATTCTCCATATCCCATTCTTTGATTTTATTATTATATTCTAGTATTTTATTTACATTTTCTTTAAATTTGTAGTATCTGGTTTTGTAGTCGTTTGTTTTCGATTGTATCTTTGCACGAAAGTTAATTCCATAAATACTCATAGATCATAAAAAACTTATTGATTTCTTACATTGTAAAAATTATTACCAAGAATAAGAACCACTAAATAGTCTTTTCGTTAGAACCACATTTCGTTAGAATTTTATTTAGAACCACTAAATAAAATAAAAATAATCTTTTCAAACGGTGGTTACTTAAATTTTAATTAAAGTTAATAACACTTACGCTTACAGAAAGGGGATTCTGAGTTTTAACCTTCCTTGAGGAAGATATTCTGTAAAAAATAAACGTTTACCGTATTAAGAATTCATATCCATATAAATTCCTAAAATGGGAATTTCCATTCTTCATGAAATTCTGATAACGCTACTGATAACTAAACTGTAACTGAACTGTAGTTAGAACATGTAATTATTTTCCGTTCAATCTTCACTTTAATATTAAATCATTTTATAATAGTTAATATGACAAAAATTATTATATCTTTAAAATTGATTCTGATATATTTTATCATTTTAACTAGTAGCAGTACATATTCTGGTTCAGTGGCAACATTGAAGAATATTCTGCATTCAGAGATTCTCCATTCAAGCTATACTAGGTCAGCAAATAGTAATATTGTGAACTATAGTTTACATAAAAAATGCTTACTTCACAGGGTTATTTACACTAATTTCAGAGGCTACACTCAATTGAGGAATTCGCGGGATACAAAAGAATTCTGTATATCTAAAATAAGTTTTCCTTATTTCTTCAATTAAAACTTAATCTTGTTCGAGTGAAATTTTCATTTTTAGCATTCTTGTTCCCTGATGCATGTATGCAGATAAAAATCTATATCTTCTGTACTTTAAGCCACATATGGAAGAAATAAAGACAACTAACTCCCATAAGAGACTGCATCACAGACCAAAGCTGTATATCTCATCCTACTGACATCTAGTGAGTACTATGTAAACGCTTACAGGCACGACACATGCCTTGTTAGATAGGTATTGTGTTATGGCTAAGATCCCTCTAATCTCAGGCTTTTTCACAACTTTATTTCAAAATGTTCGGAAAAATATCTGGGAATGTAAAATTCTTCTGTGATAAAAATTACGTCTCCTGATTTTGGAGTGGAGGTAACTAAAAAAAGTGCAGACACCTTCTTCATAGCAAATTCTATTTTTTCGAGAAAAAAATAACCATATTCAAAATATTTTTATTTATTAATTCGTAATAGATAACCCTGTATTCACAGAAAACTAGTTTTATTAAGATTTATTTGATTGGGAGTCCTCACGTCTCATTGTAGAATAATTTTTTCAAATAGCCTTACGAAACGTGTGTCCTAAAATTTTCTCAATTCATGATGCGTAAAGTTAAAAAGGTCTCTGCACCTGGTGTGAATTCTGATAATTTATATGTAATGCGCAGTGCAATTAGATGCAGCGTACAATAAAGGCAATTGGTTCAAAAACATTTTATAAGTTTAATATCTTCGTAGCTAAACGTCTATTGTATCTTAAAGCCTATCAATAATATTTATATTTTAACTCACTTGTTTGAGAGTTGTAATCTAATTGTTAATGTGCTTTGTTTGTCAGTCGCTTCATTCGTTTATTTGGATAAAGTTCCAAAGTTGGTCATCTGTCTCCAGCAAAAGTTTAATAATTTACCTAAAGAAATGGATAATTTGCACGTTTTTGTGCAAGATAATATGTACTGAGTAAGATAGTTGTGTTTATATTTTATGAGCAGATTTAAAAATGGAAGTGCTTGATTGGATTTGGGGCAATGTAACAAGCATTTTCATTCTAAACATGCCTGCTGGTGTACAGAGACACTCCACTTGGTACCGTTGGGCAGAGATGACAGATTACACTCTTTTTAAGTTTAGCAAAATGGTTCTGACCTTCCCTAACCCTAAGCTAAGGCAACCCTACCTTACGCCTACTCTAGCCACTCTAACTTACTTTACATTATTCTACTCTATTATACCCTTTTAAAGCGGTCATAAAAAAAATTGATTTTTAAATATTTATAGCAGTCAAAAACCACACGGAGTTCCAATTTCGGAACAAACGCCCTTTATTTTTTTTATAAGCTTTGTTACGTATTTCATTTTAGACCTAGTAATACTATTGGTACTACTACTTTTCGGTATTACTGACGCCACACTTAATTGGATACTTCTTTGCAATAATCTTTGAGTTTCTTAATTTGTTTCGCACTGGTTTCCTTTTTTGTTTCTAAACTAGTTAGAATCAAACAAACAGCATAATTTAATTATCGTAAACCTTCTCCCGACTCGTGATGGGTAGCACTTACTTTAACATACAGGGAAATAAAAGTATGCAATGAAAGAAAAGAAGTAGAATAAAGCAAAGTTCGCAAAGGTTACATTTAGAGAGAAGCTTACCTAACGTGGCAGAGTTTATTGTACTAGAATTCATAGAAGAAAGAACATTACAAAGATGTTCTCCCAGCCTTCTGGCTTCAATATCATGGATTTCAAAGAAAATGTAAGGACGATTTTCTTGTAACTTGATCTTCGGGTATCGTAACCCGAGATCGTAGGATGACTCTCTCAACACTAATATTTGTTGTTAATACAGGCGTTTTCAAGATTTAGAATATATTTGTACTATACAGTATACTGCAGTACACATAGTAACGTATTAACACTGCCTTGCTTTAGTTAATAATATATTTGATATTTGTAAAGCCTTACACTAAATGTCGTCAACAGCAAGAAAGCAAATTGCAATATCAATCTGCATGATAATTTACACTTCGTAAGTAATTCTTGAAGCCCGTTTTAAAAATAAGAGTAGCAAAGCTGAATTTTGCTGTTAAATTGTAACTGTAGGGAATTCGTCATCGAATACAGAAATTGCATACTGAAAATCGTATATGGAAAACAATCAATGTCTCTACATTCATTTTTAGCGCTTAAAAGCAGACATACATTTCCAGAGCTTGCGATACCTTGATTATGGTGACGATTTTTCAAGCGTCCTTCCTTCTGCACACCCTTGGCATAATTTGGTTCCTTCTAGAGATCCGTCTGTCAAATTTATGCAGCTAAGAGAAACCGGATCGAGCCAGAAGAGCTGATCCTCCTGGACAGCTTTCTGAATGGGTTATCTATCTTTATCATATTCATCATTCATCAACTCATCTTAGGGTGTCACTACTTTACACGAATATATCGGTCTCTGCAGTAGCAAATCCAACTGCTTCTTTACCAACGGTTAAGGGACACGAGGTTTTCTTCCTACTTTTTTTTTACCTCATCCGCTTCGAGTACGAAGGTGGGAAGGAGAAAAGATATTTTCAATCGGCAGCGAACAATAGCGGCAGTTCTACCGCTTCAATATCAAACGTCTTCACTTGGTCTAGGTTCATATGGAACACACAGCTGTATGCTGATAGTATCAAGCAGCCTCGACTTCAGTCGAAGCAAAATAGAGATGATCTTTTAGGAAATTCCTATATGGAGACAGCCGATGATAATAGCAATACAACCATTCCCACCTCTCAAACATCTCTCACGAATCAGCCTCATTCTAAATTAATTCTTTCTTCAAAATTAATCACAGGACGTACAGCAATGAGAAAGTCATCATATTGCAAGCCAGGAAATATCTATCACGCATTCCACTAGCAGAAGTAATTAAGACACGTAACGTTTGCGTCTTAAAGTCTTTAGATTTTCAGTTTGCTATCACCGTTGAAAACAAGGCCTCGTTTGAGATCTTTAAGAAAAGCTCTACTCTTATATCTTTCTCCTCTACGCATCAGAAACAAGCACCACCACTAAACGCTCACTGCATATATCTGTTATCCGGGGGTAAACCTAATATATCCTGACACCGAAATTTAAGAACTTCAACATGAGGGACATAATATTTATAAAATCATCCGCATATGGAACAATCAAGGAGCAACGTAATTGTACGCGTTCTCACATGATACTATCGATACGTTGCTCACTATTGACTCATACATCTACAAACGTCGCCACAGGGTTGAACCTTCACACTCTCCAAGTTCTGTTCCTGTGTGCTGCTAAAAGTGACAAATCTACAATGATCAAAACACGGTCAATTGAAAAAAATCCGTCAATCTGTGAATATTGCAGAAAATCTCATCATACGCGCCTCTGCACCAATCTTCAACAGCCGCCTGAATGTTCCACTTGCCACGACCAACATCTGGCGTATAGTTGTAAACGCAAGAATAAACGTCAAGCTGACCAACAATATCCTGATTTACTGCCCCCCTTCAGATGCCAGACTCTCCACCTCCAACCGATCTTCAAACCAGAGATCCAGTTAAAATACAACAGTTTCTTCAATTTCTCATTCTCACCCTACAAAACGCATCCTTCATATTCTTCAACAAATTACTAAAGCCACTAAATCTGTATTCAACGTCAATTTCAATGCCACTTATACCAAGAATTATGTTTATTTTCATGCAATACGTTAAGAAATAACTATTTAACATAGACATTTTTATGGATTTAGTCTTTCTTTTCATGAATATTTGCTCATTTACTACCAGTAAAACTCTATTCGAAGTACTGTTACTCAAAGGGTACGCGTCTGTCTTTTTACTGACCTTTAACACAAAATCCACAATATGTAAAATTCCTCGTTACACACTCATTCATCATGACAATATAGTTCCAGCCTTACAAGTCAATGGCGGAGGAGCAATTGCTTTGGCAATCACATACCACATCCCATCATATTTGTTCTGTTCCACATCTTTCCGAGCATATCATCATTACCTTATACTTCAAGTCTATCATGATCACTTTTGCTAGTATCTATGTTCGTCTAGGCAATCCCATCCCACTTTTTTCAGTCATATTCCGAATACCTGTAAACATTATACCATTCTCACCAATATCAATATTCATAGTCGCACTCTAAATGAACGCACACGCTTTACAGACCAGATTAAAACTCATACAACAGCCATAATGCATATTCCTTCATCTGCTACTAGACCCCTGTCAAATGCCACTTGTGACAACGCTATCACCACAAATACACTTACCACTAACAATACTCTCCTTGATCTGCTTGGTAGCGCAGTCAACTATTCATATCATCTTGGCACTTCTCTAACGCAAAATGCAGCTTGATAACTCCGAACACCTCGCTATGATAAAGACAATTGGGACAAATGTCGCGCATATATTAAAACTGCTGTTGCAGATCTACAACATCCTACATCATGTGACGAACAATATGCACACGTCACTACAATAACTTCCGAGATCAGACATGCATCTGAGTTATACACCCCAACTACCAATCCTACTCCATAATAATCTAAATTGCCTCCTGACTCCATTGCTCAGATTAAACGCTCCCATCAAGCATATTGTGACTACGTCCGGACAGTAAATCCTGAAGCTCTACGGGTTCACGATCAGCTCTACCGTTCCGTAAGAAACTATATTGAAGCGTACAAAAAGCATCGATGGATTAAAAATTGTAACACTCGCCGACACAGCATATCTATCACGTTACTGGAAACGTTTTAATGCGCTTTGTTGTAAATTCAGCAAAACCTCTTACCCACTCATCATCAACAACAGTCAAGCTGAATCTGACCACAACAAGACCAATGCTTTTGCAGACTATCTCCAAGACATCTTCACCCCTCAACCCTCTGATCATATTTTTCCTCAATCAGTTGATTAAGTTAACATAGGTAGTCCTCTCTCCCAATCTTGTGCCAGTCATACATTGCCGCCTAATAAACTCACTTTTTCCATCACTGTTACCGAAATCATTTCCGATATCCAGACTAAACGAAACTCTGTTCCAAGTTTTGATTAAATTACATATAAGAATATCAGCAGTCCGCCTTCACTTCTTTTATTAGCCTCTAACTTCATTTTCATCCTTCGAACAGTTGCTTTTCCTGCCGAATGGAAGATGTGTAAAACGCTCATGTTTCCAAAACCAAATAAGGCACCCAGAGCAGTATTTTTCTCTCGCCTTATATAACTCACTTCAGCTTTTAGCAAAGTACTTGAATGTATTCTCGTCAATATGCTTCATCCTTATCTCCGTGCACGCTGTCTCATCCCGTCTTACCAAGCCAGTTTCCGCCCGTCAAATTCTATCGCCGATCAGCTGCAACGGCTAAGCACCATTATCACAAATCATTATAATTCTGTGTGCTGATACTGTTTTTGTGTGTTTAAACCTAGAAAAAGCATTTGACAAAGTCTGGTATCTCTCTCTCTTCTTTGAACTCACCAAACTTAAATTAAAAACGTCACACAAACGTTTTCTCTATCACGTTTTGGTTTGCCGCATTATGTTCATATTACCAATCATTTCTCTCAACCAATATTTCTACATTCTGGCGTCCTTAAGGATCGGCTCTGTCTCCTTAGTCAACTTGCTATTCGTTTCGGACTTCTCGACTCCGCCCTCCGACGTACATACCCTCCAACATGCGTATTGTACTGCTTTCTTCACTCTCGGCCGTAGCGAAGCTTAGAATAAACACCTCAAAAACACAGGCCATCGTATTTCTCTCACCAAGCAAACGTCCCAGCATTAACAGAAATCAATCACTACTCTCTCTCTCTCTCCGTTCAGAATTCACAAATTCGTCCCAGTAAAGCAGTCCCTTACATCGGGATTATATTCAATCAACATCTTACTTAGACTTCTCATCTGAACTACGTTAAAACCAAAGTCTATAACCGTCTCAATCTCCTAAACGTCTGACTGACACGACTTTCGTCCCGTCCTGCACTATGAGTTCACTACTTGGATATCAGCTCCACCTTTATACTACTTTAAACTACCAACCTTCCAGCACCATGCCTCTCGTATCCTTCATCGTATTTGTCTTCCTAGTCTGACTCGTTACCTGTATCCTCTCATAACATTTCTTATACTACTTAATCACATTGAATTTCTCCGCCGAAACTTCATCAACAAGAACAAACACTGTTTTCCGAAACCATGCATCACTTCGCTCTTTCATCTGTTCGGCCTCGATACAACCATTCCATCTCAATTTACTATTTACACTAAATTGGTATACATTACAGCATAATCATCCTGACTTTGCACTCTGGCAAAATCACTGCCTTCATGCCCATCTCCCGCATATCTACCCGTCATATCAAGTACAGTAACCCTTCTGTCATCTAACAGGGCCTCCTCTGTCTAAATTGGCCTAGCGTTGCCCCTAGGCAGAAGATAACCAGCATTTTTCTCCATTAACAGTACCTATGTGTTGTGGCGTGAATCGCACTCCATTTCATACCTCATACTCATTTATAAAGACTTGCATTCTCTCCCATAATTTTATTTTGTATCATCGTAACCGTATTTATTCTAGTCATAACTATATTTTTATATTTTTGTTAATTACGTCACCTATAAAATGATTATAGTTGCAAAAATTATAATGACTTAGACTATAAAGTAATAAATAAAGAAATATCTTGTAGCCCTCGCCTATAACCTTGATTACCTTCAATTACGTTAAAACGTTTTCTAATAGAGGATGTATCCCTGTACACCGTGGTTAGCTAACCCAAGGGCTATCAATGAAAAAATAAACAGACATGTGTGAACTTATTGTCTACATTTTTACTTCCATCTTCGAAACTAATACATTACACCAATTCACAGACATTAATTGTTTAATTAGTGTTTCAATTGGGTGTGCCAAAGTAAATATTATACTTGGAAAAATAACAATATTTTATTCCTTGTTCCCAGCTCTGCTTTTCAGTTTTTGGGTTATATCTCCGAAACCGTTGAAGTACAAAACCGATTAAGTTTCATTCACAAACGAGAAGCACAACAGTAATCAATTATTTTTACCGTTATTGCTTGCTTTCGGGAGAGGGAGGAGGCGACAGCGTAAACTTGGACCCATATTCCAGTTTTCTGCTAATATCTGTGGAAATACATATTAAAGTATAAGCGATGTGGGTACGTACACAAACTAAGCACTAAGCAATGATAATAAACTCGTCGTTAGAACTCCAACTTGGGATGAGGGTGGGGAGGTAATTTCACGCATCTGTATAAATATGATATAGAATTTGTGGTTATTGTTGGGCAAACTCAATAATGCTATCAGAGTTTAGAAAAAATCTGATGCGTATTTTTTGAAGAAATCTAGAAAAACGAGTTTGTTTGTAAACCTAAAGATACACTCTGTCTGAAAACCACATCATATATAAAGATGGAATCGATACTGAAGTATACGCTCGCTAAGCTTTTTATTCTGAAACATGACAGTATATAATATAGCTAATACAACATTTCATAATTAAATCTGAAATTATAATATCTCTTTTGTTAACCTTAACTCTAAAATTGATACATATACATTAATTGATATAAAATATCAAGATTAACAAAATGACATAATGAACATGATGGTAAATTTGCAATCGTAGTGTTCGAGAAAATAAAAACAAATGTGGCGATAAAAATAAAATTACTTATTGATAATAAGAATTGGTAATTTCCATTCTGCTGGAATATATTATTGATTAATATATTGTTATTTATGTTGTTGAGTACAGGTAATTTAGAGACGAGGGGAAAGAGTAGTATTTCCATTTAAAATCTCAAAATATAACTTTCAGTTCACGCATCAAATCTCAAAATATTAACATTATTTATGTTTTGAAAGAAACAGATATATCTTCTTTTTTTAAGGAAAAGGTTTCGTGTTTGATTTTCCTGAAGGAGCAATTTTTGCCTTACAACTTATTTATATTTTCGAGATTCCATTTATTAACTAGTTTTATGGGAGTGTTAAATCCAAAATATGTATCATTATAAATACATGGATAGTACATAATATTTCATTTCATCTTTTATCTTACTTTTAAGACAAAATTTTCATCCGTCAAAGGGCAGTATTTAAAATATATAAAGTAGTAAATTTCTTTTTTAAGAAATACGTTTTTGCCATCTAAATATATTCAAGGAATTGTTCTCTGGCCATATTTACTACACACAAGATACATTTGTATTAGTTATGTTCAAAGATCGGGGAAGTAGAGAGGACAGAATTGTTTGTAACGGCTACTTCTCTTTCCATTTCGGTGAAAACTCTTGGAGAGGATGCGGATATCAGGTCGCTCACGAGAAATTATGTAAGCCTTTCTTCCTCTTCAGAATTGCCTCTTTCGCAATTGATTCAATAAGAAATAATCCTCAGATCACTGCTAATAAAATATTATACACATTGCAAATCAGTTACAGTAATCGTGAAAACAGCTAACTGCTGAAATCCAATTCTGTGTTGAGTTAATAATACCACAATAGTTTGGGACTGCTGATACTTCGAAATCACTTTGAAAACATAAAGAAGCTGAGGTGAACATTCGTCTTCTTTGTCATTCTCTTTTCTTAAATATTATTTGAGTTTTTAAGACTTTGAATTTGTAATGAAAAACGATTGAGTAGATTGATTCATGTCACAGAAATTCGCAACAGTTTTAGCTACGTGACGAGTTAAAGATATATACTAGATATCACTAACAAACATGAACAAAAATCTAATTTTTTAAGGGTAATTAGAGCATCGATCAGCAACATACAATAAAAAATCACTTGGAGATATTCGTTAGCATATCGCTGATTACTATGATGTCAACAGTGCGACAAATTGTATAACAATTAGTACTTGTATAATAATATCACTTCACAAAAGAAAAAGTTCTAATTAGTTTTTAATATATGTTCTATTGCTGTCTCGTTGATTATCTTAAATCTGAAAGTTTCAAACATTTTATAACAATAATCGAAAAAAAATAACCCCAGATTTTGATATTTTTTTAAAAAACAAATATTGCAAGCAAAGAATTGAAAATAATTAGCCAATCATATTGCGTCAAGAATAACTTTCTACTAATAACCTGAATAGGATTCAAAAGTTTCAAAACTAAAATTTAAAAAGCCTACAAAGTGATGACAGAATTTTTGAAACTAAACACTCCAAATATTTTAAGAAGATTCTAATCAAAGATTTGAACGTGATCAGCCATTCTATATGTGCCAATTAAAACTTGTCTACAGTGATTTACACTATCAATAGTAGCTACAATACGTTTCTAACTAAAGTTAAATAAAATCAAACACTGATAGAAGAAACTATATTTTTAAATAGTTTTCAAAACTTTCCGAAAAAAACATAATCAAACATTTCATAGTGATCACTTAATCAACAATAATGTTTTACCATTAATCTGAGACTATGTTATAGAATATCAATCGGTTATAATAATTCTGTACACACCAATAGCAGTACATTTCCATAAACGTCTTTTACAATCCGTTGCTACTCCAGAAGATAAAGCTAGACTTCTGGTGCGTCATCCCCCCGTGCTGGTGCATGGTTAAATGCTTTACCTTCCCCTCAGTTAAGTCTTCACATGTTTAATGAAACCTTTCGAATCGCAGTAGCCCTAAGACTAGTTTCAGCTGTTTGTGAGGCATATCGCTGACCAGCTTGCGGGGATCAGATACCCATCGCCGCCTGCATGGCCTTTCATGCATGATCAGCATAGGCAGAAACACCAGACATTCATCTGTTAATGAAATCGTTTTACGAGTCCTCACAACTGCAGGAATTCCTTCGATTCGAGAATCGTCAGGCTGTTATCGTTCCGATGGTAAACGACCTGATGGCATGACATCAATACCTTAGATGAGAGGCAAATCTCTAGTACGGGATTTTACATGTTCGGACACATTTGCCCATTCAAGCCTCGCATTGACTGTTGAGAATGCTGGAGAAGTTGCCAGACGTAGAAAGGCAGAAAAGGAATGGAAATACAATCATCTCCTCGATAAAATTTATATTTGCTCCAATAGCCATCGAGACCAGTGGAGCATGGGGTCTAAAAGCCTTGATTTTATCAGAGAGGTAGGCAGACTCATACTATCGCTTCTCGAGATGTTCGTTCAGCCTCCTTCTTATTCAAACGTATATCCATTGTAGTCCAACGTGCTAACGTTTCGTCAGTTCTTGGTACTTTGCCGCCTGGAAGGGAACTGGAAAAGGTGTTTCTTCTCTAGTATAACAGAAACAAGGGGGCAATAGAATAATAAAAATAATATATCAATGTTCAGAGAAATTTAACAGTATTTTAGGTTTAAACCTTAAATGTTGATCAATCCACTTGTAACATAATATTTATTTCAATTTTTTTGCTCCTTAGAAATTATATTTAAATTTCATTTTTTTATCTTAAATGCCAATTCCAATTCAAAAATTCGATTAATCAGAGGGAATGAACAATCAATCAAATTGTACCAAACTCAAATCTCCACAAATGACCTTAGACTGCAATTATTAAAGTTTAAAGTGTGCCTTTTGAGTTAGGTTGTGTTGTATGGGTGACAGAGAGTTCCAAACTTTTTGTGATACCATAACATCTTTAGTTTGATACACTGAATAGTAAATGCGGTACTATAAGTTTTCGTTTAACATGTTGACTTGAAATATGTAATGATCTGACACAATGCAATTTGAAACAAACAGAACTTTGCATTGGCTAGGTAACACTCAGGTGTTTCTGCTAAAATACCTGCGAAACCTTCCCTATTATTATAGTTGCTTCGTGCAGAGTTTCGACTTTCTCCCTCTTTTGGTTTCTCCGTTCTCGTAGTTGAACATTATAAATCATGTATCCTGTATATATATCCAATACTAGAGAGGTGTTCATTTTTTACAATACCAAAATTAAAAATTCAGCCAAATATAATCGTCTCCAAATTTAAGAACTGTGTCTCTAGGTACACATATCTAATGAAAGGCAATAGGACCTAATATTCACTTATGTTAAAAATCTATCTTTGTGAACATTAAGAATAATATTTAATTTTAGCGCATCATTTTAGTCTCAAAATTGTTTTCCCGACAATTATAAAGTGTTCCTTCCAATCATAGAATTTGACAATTTTTTAACCTTAGATGGAGACAAGTAGGTCAAACGAAATTTAGAGATGTATATATTCAAATTCTAGAGACCATTTACCAGTCGGCAAGGTATTTAGGCATTTTATTTAAAAACAAATAAAAATATTTCTAAACAGTTTCTAACTTTGCTTTCAGTTTTTGCCTTATATCTCAAGAACTATTGAAGCACAAACAAGAATAAATGATGAAGCAACGAACAAGAATATTTTCAGCACTAGTGGTTGAAGTTGTGGGACCAGAGTTATTTAAGCTCCACAAGTATTTTGCTTATATATCCGGAACTAAAATAACAAAGAATGGGGTTCCCTATAGAAATAGCAAAGATGATGCTGTAACCATATCGCTAATACCATTGTTTGTGCTCCAGGTGTGGAGAACTTCTCGTGGGTGAGCAATCGATCCATTTTGTTTAAAAAAATAAATCTCAGGAACTACTGAATCAAAGAATAAGTGATGAAGCAACGAACGACAATATTTTCAGAGCTAGTGGTTGAAGTCGTGGGACCAGATTTATTTAAGCCCCACCAGTATTCTTATCATCTCTCTGGAACTAATAGAACAAATATTGGGGTTTCCTATACAAATAGCAAGGATGATGCAGTAACCATATCGCTAATACCATTCTTTGTGCTCCTGGTGTGGAGAACTTCTCGTGGGTGAGCAATCGATCCATTTTGTTTAAAAAAAAATAATCTCAGATCTGCTGAATCAAAACGATGGGGTTTCGTGCAAAAACGATGCATTAGCGAGTGACTATTTTTATCGTTACTGCTTGAAGTCGGGGGACAAGCATCATCTTACCTCTTACCAGTTTTTTGTTATATCTCGGAAAAATAAAGTGCAAACGATGGTGTTTCTTGCTCAACTAGCACAAAGGGCGCAATAACATGTGGCACTAATATAATTGTTTGTGCTTGATGTGTAAAAGCAATAAACCCTTATTTAAATAGATATAGCAGTAATTTGTATACAATGTCAATTTCTGCTTTCAGTGTTTGGCTTGTATCTGATGGATTTTCTTGCAGAAACGACCAGAAATGATGCACTGACGAGAAACACTAACTCAATCATGTTTGCTCCAAATCAGGGTTGAGCAAGTTCACGCTACTTACCTGATCCAAATTTTAATCACGACATTTACTTGCTTATCTACGAGTAACGTTGCTTCAACAACATTGCTCATATCCTTATACACACAGTAACTATCATCATTTAAATATGAAACCTTGAACAAAATTCCAACAAAACAGAGCAATATTGATGAAATTGTCAAATTAACCATCCAAATGAAAATACGTAGTACATGTAATAACTACGTGCCTACACCGTTATTATAAACTAGCAGCGTTCACCCCGCTTCGCTGCGGTCACCCCGGAACGCAATAAACTTTGTTACTTAGATAATTTTTACTTTTTCGCTTTCAAGTGATATGATAAAAACCATAGAAGATTGCAGTAAATGTTAACATTATATCGCCTGTCATTTATGTTAACCCGCCCCGCTTCGCTGCGGTCACCCCGGAACGCAATAAACTTTGTTACTTAGATAATTTTTACTTTTTCGCTTTCAAGTGATATGATAAAAACCATAGTAGATTGCAGTAAATGTTAACATTATATCGCCTGTCATTTATGTTAACCCGCCGAGTGACACGGTCATGCGGGTTGCATATAAATACGTTTATTTTTACCTATGATGAACTAACAAAGGATTTGTACGTTATGGACACTTGAATGGTCAATTATCTCAAGACACTGGTAATTAAAAATTAAAGTGATATGATAAAAACCATCTAGGGTCCAAATCCTAATAACCCCCCAAAAATGAAAGAAATTGGTTCAGCCGTATTAGCGTGATGAGGGAACAAAGGATTTGTGCGTTCTCTTTTATATATAAGATAAAATCATTAAATAAATATAAAATAATAATAGAGAAAAACCTATTGTAAGATGTAGCACATTCAATTATCTCCAAATTTTAAGCCTATTCAGTGTGCATGACACGAAGAACATCCAATGGATTGTAGGAAAACCATCTGTTCTACGAGTAGCGTACTTGGTCTTTACAAAATTCTATTCATCAGAAAAGAACTACAAAAAATTATCTAACAAATATAACTGACACGACAAACTCACTGGTTCGTAAATAGTAAAATTGATCGACTCTAAATTATTTTGTTAAATCTTTTATTATCATTGAAGCTTAGTGAAACGTTAGCTCACAATCAACATAACAGCGCGACCATAACCTTACCTTAAATTATATCTTGTTTGTTGTTTCTATGACAACATTCAGTTCGTCGTTCTTAGTTACCTATAAATATTCAATTATACATATTAAAAAATATAAATAATAATCTTATATTATTTTATCTTTTTCTTCTCCCATAATATAAACTGGCTTGTACATATTTATAAACCAAATATTACTCGAAGATAAAAAAAGAATACAAGTATACAATAAAGAATATAAGTATACAACATACTGTTGTATATGGTGCTCGATGAACTTTTCTTTTATTACTTTATCAATAAAGAATTCTGGACCGTTAACTTTTACCCATTTTAGACGACCCTTGTATATGCAAATTATATTTCGTATCATAATTATTATTCATTATATTTATTTTATACCATTACTAATATTGTATTTATATCAGTTTCATTATTAATTATATTCTTACATTTTATATCGTCGATAGGACACGTCAGAAGTCCAGTATATAAATTATTTTTGGTCCGTTTTTAAGCAATAAAGATGTTAATAAAGAAATCAAAATTGTTCGAGCAAAATCAAAAGGAAGGTTGGCAAAAATATATTTTACAAATTATTCCAGTCATACTTTGGTTGAATACCTAAAACATTATACCGTTTATTCTTTTGACTCTCAACCTGTTGTCATTTCGCTAAGTAATGCTTTAATAAAGAAGCAATCATAACACAAATATATACAAAAGAAATGCAAAACGAAGACGAAAACATTGATAATATCGAAAACAAGACATAACATCAGGACATACATTAACATGAATAAGGAAATTGTTATATTAAATAAAAATTTAAAGATTTAATGTCATAAATTAAAATATAACATAAATGCGGTATATATTTCCACAACTTTTAGTTTTCTCCCTTTTGAAACTGAGTCCATCTGTTATATATCATTTACATTAACTTTATAAAATTCAAATAAGATACGAATAACAAATAAAATTATAACGATATTTAAAGCAAAAATCAATCGATTACGATTTTATCGGACTCCGGAATTTTAGCTGAAGTTACATGACCAACAAATTCATTCAAATTCCATTGAAAATCATAAATCGGAATACAGTTTTCCGCATTCTTTACTTCTACAGTTCTTAGATTCTTACTTTGAGAATGTGTACCATCTATGGAATTTTTAGGAAATTCACTTCGAGGAAAATCAGATCTAATGATTACATGCTTTCTACGTGTAATGCAATTGCTATTGCTATTGCTACCAAGATTAGGTTCAGTTACACAATTACTATTACTATTGCCATTAGGGTTAGGTTCGTTTACATTACCGGTAAAATTAGGTTCAGTTCTCATTCGCTTCACTGGTGGTGAAATATCGTGTCTCCTAATGGATCTCTACTTGTCCTTTACATGACATATATGGTAGTCTGTCCTGCCCTGGTTTCTGTTCCTTCTGTATACAGGTTCGGTTACATGACCGGTACATATGGATTTAACATCACCTTTTACATTGGGATCACACTTTAATCTCACATTGTTGTTTCGAATTTGGTTTCGATGTAGGTTAGTTTGGTTCAGAAGAGTACTGTATTGCACCATTGATGGATTTCCAAAATTTTGCAATGTCATACTTAGATGATTGAAATCAACGCACTGCATCAAGTTCTGTACAAGCACCATCGGAGTGTTCACTAATATCATTTTGGTCTTTTCGTTGATTGAACATTTCAATAACTCTAACTCAATCAAACAAACACTGGCGTTGTTGGGAACACACGTTTTTCTGAATTTCAAGAAAACTGGAATCAATTTTCTTCCTGCTACGTGAACCAATGTCGTGTACATATAACCAAACTGTTCTATTACCATTACCTCATTTTCAGAATTAATATAATGATGAATATACTGGGAATACATGCAGACAATGGCATTCACTAGACGAAAATGACCATAACTTTTTCGCATATTGATACCCACCAGAATCTTCATTACACGTAGTATAAGTAAGACAATCGTAAACACTAGAATAAAGAGAGAAGTTAGGATAATCTGATCCAACCAATACCGCAGTATATTTTTGCGAAAACTCAGTAAATGTCATTAATGAAAACTCAGCATCTGTATTCTCTGCAGTTTCTATAGAAGATTCAGGTTCATTCAAGTCCATTTTCGCACTAAATTGCTGATTTATATATTCTAGTTTACCGTCAAATTGTTCAGATAACAGCTTTAAATCGTCTTTATTTTGTAGTTGCATTTGTTCCCACCGATCTTTAATTCGCTGTTGTATCTGGTCCAATCGTTGGTTCATGTGATTATTTTGTTGTTACATTCGTTCTCACCGTTCATCACCTCGTTGTTGCATCTGATCTAATCGTGGGTTCATGTGAATATTTTGTTGTTGCATTTGTTCCCGCCATTCTTCACCTCGTTGTTGCATTAGTTTCATCTGTTGAAGGATTACTTCCAAGGTAACGTTCGGTTGGGTTGTTGGCTTGTGTATAGCTAGTGATGGGGTTTTTACCGGTAAATATTTTTCGGGTATATACCTTGGGTAAATACCCAGGTATTTACCCAAATTGGGTAAATATACGGGTATTTTTCATTTTCAATACTATATGTGGAACAGACGTTTTTTCGCAGTACGTAAAACTAATGAAAAAATAAGAGTAGATCCAGTAGAAACTAGAACAAGTATTAAAAGGCAGTAAATTTATTATTTTCATTAATATAAATGATTTATGTTGTCGTTCCTGTTTTGATAATAGTAACATAAAACAAGTGTGTTTCTCCAGAAATCATATTTTAAAAACTGATGACTAAAAAGACAGTATTTATTTTTCTACAAATAAAGGAACTAAAATAATACGTGGAACGTAGGTAAGTACTTTTCTTTCGATGAACATTATAAAAGTGACTATGGGGAACATTTATTAAAATTGGCATATTGAATATTGATTTGAAATATTTTTCTCGTGCATCATGCATGCTTTATTAACTAGAAATGAAACCGTAGGAATATATATGCGGGGACTTTCACACTTAAACTACACTTGCTATACCGTTTTGGTGTTCCTGATCATAGTGGATCGGCTGTTCTCGGAAAACAACAACGAAATGAGCCGAGAAAGCATGCTTCTTTCAGCAAGTGTATCCAAATACTCTTATATGTACGGAAATGGTTGTGTAGTCGAGTTTCACACTTTCATCTTTGCTTTTTCATCGGTCACCATGAATCTTCGAATTTTGTCAATAAAACATTTGTCAATGTAGGCAACGGCTGACAAGCTATTACGCGTCGATTTACCGTCTGTGAAATTTAATTATTATGCATTGACAATGCCCACAAGTACCGAATTGAAGGGCAGTATATTTTTTAATGTAATCTTGCAATAAGGAAGTGCAATTGTATATACAAATATCTATGAAATGTTGTTCTAATCCAAATGCACTTATCAACATACCCGCGTTATAGGATTGATTATTGGGAAATGACACTTATACATTCACTTGATTACCCTGACATAATAATAATAATAATAATAATAATACATTGGTGGTTCAGCAGCCCTTAGGGGCATTTGCCTACCATTGAACTGAGATATCACGTGGTGACCTGCAGTGTCACGACTCCCTTCACTTTCTTGTACCCCTTATTCGACACATTAATTGCTTCCCTGTAGCCTCATCGCTAGAGCGCTCGCCTTGGGCGCGGGTGGTCGCGGATTCGTTTCCCGCTGTCAGGTCAATAGTTGGGATTCAAAAACCGAAGTGGTTCGGATCCCGATTTAAACTATGGGTCCCGTGTCTGCATAGCTCATAGCCCCTGAAAATGAAACTAAAAGATGAAGATTGACAGTCGGTCACTCTACCGACTGAGCTACATGGCAACCCATTATTATTATTATTATTATTATTATTATTATTATTATTATTATTATTATTATTATTATTATTATTATTATTATTATTATTATTATTATGTGACTTGAGAGCATCTAGTTTTTAGGTAGCTTCTGATGGTCTTACAATTAACTCGCTTCACTCTCTGAATCTGGCTTATGCAGTGTGCGAACTAAGGGACCAAGTTAATTGTCGCGAACTAAGTTAGAAAATTGCATGTGGGAGATTGAAGGATGAATTGATCATGAACATGATCCCGTTGTCATCAACTTGGAAAGCGATAGTGACACCGATGAAAGTAGCGATTTAGGTGTGCGTGTGTTGGAAGATTCTCACAATGACAGTGACATTGAAATAGTAGATGGAAATGACGATGTAGTATATTATTCTGCTAATTCGAAAAGTAGTAGTGAAACGGACACTGCAGATGAAACTGGTGAATTGGAAATAGGTACTTTGCGAAATCCCAGGGCCAATCAGGAAAGTAACAGCGACACGGACACTGCAGATGAAACGATTGAATTTGAAATGGATGTTTTTGGAGATGCCTGAACTGGTGAGTACACTAATTTTACTTGCTTGCGTTATACTTAATTTTGAAGTTAGGTCTACTAAATTGCTCTCTGTCACCAATAACACCAATATTTAAAATAAAAGTAGACTGAGATCGGACCCTGTGGAACCCTGAGAGCATTATTATTATTATTATTATTATTATTATTATTATTATTATTATTATTATTATTATTATTATTTCATCAATAGCTAGTTGTGGTTACGCTACGAGAAAAAAAATGAGGAAGACTGCAATGAATGACCTTGTGGCAACGTTGCACTGTATCGCTGGATGAGCGGGAAACACGATTCAGAAGGGTCGTACAGTGCAGCCGGGTATAGCTAAACATCAAACTGTAATAAAAACTGAGCTGTCTGAAGCCAAAATAAAGTAACTGTATTTTCATGTTTTGCGGGAAATTAGCATTCTTGGATATAAGCAGATAAAGGGCCATTGGAAAATGGACTTCAAATGACGGTTACGTCAGTTTCCTTAATTAGTTTCTGTTACGATGGCATTATATCCATACGCCTAATTGAAATGATTTTATGCTTTAATTCAGAATTCGGCAAAATGCAGTTAGTTCACTCTGATTTCAGACATCTCAATTGGCAACATCATCCACGCCATTTCTATCATAAACCTAATAAAATAACAAATGAACTACAGAACATTCAAGATTTAGCAACATTATCCAAATATCGTCTTCATCTGTCTATCGCTGCCGATGTCTTCATCTATCTCACACACGGAATAAATGCCACTGTTAGTGTCTTCTTCAATGGTTTTCCTTGGTACTATAGTGCATTTCAAATGTGATGAACTTGTATCTTGCGATAACGTATTTTCTAAGTCCTTCTGCTGCTCTGACTCAACAATCTTCTCTGTCTCTTTACGGTGTGTTGATACTTTCGGTTTCTGTTTCCAGTGAAGCAATTTCCAGTTAAAAGCAATATACGTAATTTTTCCGGCTCTGGAAGTAGTCAGTCTATTCCTTGACTTAGTGTGAATTTTTGAGAATGCACTAAAGAATCTTTCTGTGGCGGCTGATGATACCGGCGCTGTTAATATCCGCTGTGCAACTTCAGATAAGTCGGTACTTCCACACAAACCTTGCCACCGAACTACTGGGTTCATATCACCAGAACTTGGCCAAATAAACTTCTTGCCCCACAAACCTTCTTTTGCCTTGTAGTGTGCAAAATCCTTCATCACATTTACAAGATTTGCTTTCATGTTTTCTGCAACCTTGTGTATGAACTCCAGTCCATCAACATGTTGTTCTGGAGTCAAGTCAAACCCTTGTGATGATGGATCTAGCAATGCTGCGGCATAGTGAAACGGTTGTAGTGCTTTAACTTTTCTGCTTTCGAAATTATGAAGAATATTTGTTTCTTCTGCTTTGGACAATGGGAATTCGGGAACAGATCTTCTTAATTGCTCTTCGATTTCTTTGACAGCAGGAAAAACTCGGTGTATGTTACATTCATCAGATTCTAATATATTTATCCAGGACACTATTGGTTTGAGAACGTATATTAGCTTTTCAACTGACACCCAGAAACCTTCATCGTCAAGTAACCTTGCTTTGTGGTCTTTGATAACTGCTGTATATCTTGCAGTGGTTTCATGAACAGCTAAGTTCTGTAGGGTGACTTTTGTAGCTTTCAAACTTTCAAGAGATTTTAAGTAGCTTCCCCAACGGGTTTTACATGGAAAAGTAAGGGAAGTGTGTATGTTTTTCTCATTGTTAATTGCACGAAAAAGTTTATTCAAGACCTGAGTATTTCTGTTTTAATTATGTATTTAACATTTGCCATAAATGATGAAATTGAAATACACTTCAAAATATCACTGCAGACAAGGTTCAACGTATGTGCTATACATGACAATGGTTGCAAATGGGGATACTTTTTTTTCGTTAAGAGAAAAAGCCTTGTGCATATTTGCTGCATTATCGCCAATGAGAATAAAGAACTCACTTGGGACGTATTTTTCAATGACTTTAAATGCTTGATCTCTAATGTACTCAGTAGTGTGACGGTTATAATTCGTGCTTATAAAGTGGACAAATATTGGATGAGGGTTTGTAATAATGAAATTGATTATACCCTCATTGCGAACATTATTCCAACCGTCACATAGAAGATTTAGGTACTTCGAATCTTGTAGCTCTACACGCAGCTGTGTTTGCATTTCATGAAACTGGGCATCAAGTTGCCAAGTTGACAACGACTTTCTATCTGGAAGTTTGAGTGAAGGTCTTAGACGCTTGAAGAAATCTATCCAGAGAGGATGTTCCACCATGGACAATGGCGCTCCAGTTACGTAGACAGCTTTCGCTAGCATTCTGTTTAACATTGCCTAAAACATAAAATATAAAAATATGTTGTGAAATAAGCCATCTTAGGTTGAACACGTATCTTAACCTATTCCACTAGTAAATACATGATTATTTGCACCCATAACCAGAATGCATTCAATTTTCACTGTGGGTACAAATTTATCACATGGAAAAAATCAGCTACAGCTATATCTGTTATGTGTTCCCTTTACGGAAATTTGTTAACCTAGAAATCTAGAAATAGAAAACTGTTTCTTATCTTAGCGAAGTACAATTCAACCATTTGTGTGTAGATTGTGCGTTTGGTTGGAATTGGTTTTTGAAAGATAATATTATTAAAAACGAAATAATATTTGAAATTATGCCCTTGTGCTTAACAATTCTATATTTCATAGATTTTCTTTTAAGTGTTAGAAAATGACGTCACATTTGACAATTGTCGTTCACCCCACGCAACAATCATTTTCTAAAAACGTACTAGCAGGAATATGCACTTGTTTCCCCTGAAAACTCTGCTGGTATTTCCTAGCTTCCAACATAAATTGCTGATACGCTGGAGAATGACCCAATACACACATATTTGCGGTATATGAGACATTTTGCTGGACCAAAGTGAAAGCATGAGTTTTAACGTGAGAAGTTAGTGAATATTGCACAAATTTTTGTCAATAACAAAGTTCATTGTACACATGTAATGAAAGTAAAAAGATCAATGTTTAAAAGTTTCTCTGCTAGGGGTAATAACCCAGGTAACAAACTAGTGAATAAAAGGTGAAAAAAGTAAAGATGAACAGTTCTCGAATCAATTCACACATTAAAAATGTCCTTCCATTTTAATTCTGAACGAAGAGCGTAGAAAATGCTATTCTTTTAAGTAATTCATTCGTTTAATTCGATGGAAACAATAGTAACAAAATTTCTAATAAAAATTACTTACGTAGTGATTAACTTGAATCGTTGGGAATTTAGATGCATTTCTTCAATTACGAGTACCATACATTTCTTAAGTAAAACGTCAATATTTTCTTGCATAATGTTCTTAACTCTCGACCATTACTTGACTTAACCATTTGGCCATTATTTACAAAATATAAATTGTTTGAGAATATTTGGAACGTGTTTGACCAATCTCTTTTGACCTGTCTTACCTTTCGATGCGCAGCTGGAGCATTGGAATTGAAAGAAGAAATCACTGAATCGAAAAAAAAGATTGAAATGGCTAAAGTAAAGCCGTTACATTAGTTACACAAATAGTTAAGTGTTCTTTGCCATTTGCAATTTTTATCTGAATTTCTAGACACGTTATAGACACTTCTGGCGACCAAACTACTCCCTTCTGGCTCAACCCAAAACGGAATTTGATACGTGATAACGTGGCTCATTAACCCATTAACTACGCTATGCATATATACTTACGTTTTCATCAGCTGTCGTTGTATCCATTCGTGGAGGAGCTCCTCTTATATAAAACTGGCATCAAAGTTTTATCAGTCACACTCGCCACTAAAGAGTCATCAATGCTCTTATTGGTACTACAACTTGGCGTAGGTGGTTCACTTTCATTCACTTGTTTCGTCCCAGTATTTAGCCAACAATCAGACAAATCTTTTCCTTGTAAAGCTTTTGAAATTGTTTACCTCAAACCTTCAAGACACTTGAAACACTTATTCACATGATCTGACATTTTATTTACGTTTGCGTGTTTATAGTTTTTACCACAGTACTTGCAGTTTACTGATTTGTCGCTACGTACATTGTATGCGCTCCAAACATTACTTTTCCTTCTACCCATTTTCAGATATAAATTCAGGTAAGAGGCATGTTTACTCTCAACAAATCTCAAGCTAACATCAGTACTGAACTAAATTAGAAACGGAGTTGATTGAAACTGTTACCAGATATAAATTGAGTTTCCAGTGTTGAAAGTTTGCAACTTTCTTTAACCACATTTGGTCTGGAAGATATTATACTGCTATTTTAGAATTCACTATGTCTTCTTATTATGTAATCTTGCATTTTGTTATAAATACCCATTTTTTGGGTAGGTAAATAAAATTTAGGTATTTACCGGGTATTTACTCAATTTTTATTTACCTACCCAGTGGGTAAATACCCAAGCCCCATCCCTATGTATAGCCCGCTCACCCCAGTTGTTTGTTGCCGGAACTGGAAGAGTTGTTGTTGTTGTTGTTGTTACTACTATATCGATAACAGAACCCAACCAACCCCTGTATGGTCCTAACCCGTTCCTATTATTACTACTACAACTACTAGTACTATTACCACTATTGATACTAATTACCCCTAGTACTATTGCTACTACTATTACTGCTGCTGCTGCTACTACTACTACTACTACTACTACTACTACTACTACTACTACCACTACTGCTACTCCTGTTATTGCTACTACTACTACTACTTATATCGAGAACTGAACCTAACCAACCCCTGCGGGGCTCCTAACCCGTTCCTACTACTACTAGTACTAGTAGTAGTACTATTACTACTATTGCTACTAACTACCACTATTACTACTACTACTACTACTACTTATACTGAAACTTCCTTACCACAAGATTTACACCTTTAATCTTTATAACATGCGATTCCGATTCATTATGAACTAATATGAATCGTACAAGCACTATGATTCGTTAAAAATCCCTGGGGGAGCGGGCTATACTCAATCCGGGTTCTTTCTTGTGGCATTATATTAATCACCTTCTCAGAAGTATTCGTTTCATCTTCCATATCTGTATTCACAATAGAGTCATTTCTCGGGACATTCATTTTTACGCTGCTGTATATTTTAGTTCCACTACGAAGCAAAGTAAAATTTACGTCTCGGTCAACCATGATAAAGATTTACTATTCTTCTAATCTATATCACAGTTTCCCGACGTTTCGGCACCATTTAATGTAACAAATTTATGTAACAAATCTAACTGACACAAGAAACTCACTGGTTCGTAAATAGTAAATTATCCGACTTTAAATTACTTTGTTAAACCGTTTATTATCTTTGAAGCTTTGTGAAACGTTAACTCACATTCAACATAACAGCGAGACCATTGCATTACCCTACCTTATATCTTGTTTGTTGTTTCTATAACAACCTACAGTTCGTCGTTTTTAGTTACCTATAAATATTCAATTATATATATTAAAATATATATAATAATCTTATATTATTTTATCTTTTTCTTCTTCTATAAAATAAACTGGCTTGTACATATTTATAAAACAAATATTACTCGAAGATAAAAAGAGAATACAAGTATACAACATACTGTTGTAGAACCATGATGTTCCTGGTGCAAAGAAATTTATCACTTTCTAAAAGTATATTCTTAGTATTGATCAGACAGCTCGCTCGTGCTTTTTCTGTCATAACTTGGAATTTATATCTCTTGCAAGAGTGATGGAGAAGGTTCTGATCCACAGTCAGCTTCATGGTGATCTTTAAGGACCAATTTTCCGCGCTAAATCTTACCTACCTTGTATAGGTCTTTCATCACTTTTACTGCAATTACTAAATGAATTTTGGTATTCGGCCCCAATCGGAACGTCCTCTGTACGTTTTCTACCAGATACGTGTTTGTAGTAATTTGCCTATATCATCGTGGTTTCCGATGCCTGTCTTTTACTGTGTTCACTCAGCATTAACGAGCTATTTTAACTTCTTGCTTTTAATACCTAATACGATTCATTATAATGCAGGCATTTCTTTTCTAATATTTCAAAGGCCTCCACTTCTCCGTTTCGTTTACTTTAATTTTGACATGATAGGTCTGATGGAGTATTTGAACCGACCCAGTAGAAACATATTAATATTCTAGCTAATACATGAAGAGACTACATATTTATATATAGCAAAATAAATGTAAAATTTAGCCCGAAAACCCAGTATATTTCTCTATTAACACTATAATGTCGCATAAACAGCTTACCCTGTAAAAGAGCAGAGCTTGGTGCTTAAAAAGAAGAGTAGTTTCTGTCCAACTAACGCAAACAACTCTACATTTCTTGACCGCAGAATTGGTGCGTCAGTCCATTTTGATAACATTCATCAAGTTCCTTTACCTTAGCGTTTTTTCGAATATATATTGTGAACAGGAAAGCAGAATTCAGCACTTTGTGTAGATAAGTATGAGTCGACCGGTAGGTTCTAACATATTTACCAGCAGAGCTACGCGGGATCAATAAGCAAGTAAAACGGTGGTAGTGGGTCACGGATCCCATCCTCTCTTTTTCATGAAATATTGCAAAAGTAAAGTAAAGAAATAATAATAATATTTTTCTAAGAAATGTTAATGTTTCTAATCATACACACACACACACACACACACACATACATACATACATATATATACAGGGTGTCTCACCTAACTTTTTGCGACCTCAAATATTTCCGAAATAATAAAAAGTTTGACAACATCTGGTTACCCAAGAATGTACTCATGCCAGGGGCCTATAAAAGTCTGTAAACAAGAAGTGCCCCCTGGGGTCCCATCATAGGACCCCAGGGGACAACTCGAAAATTTCAAATTGAAACCCCATATTTTTATTGCAGATTCTGATTCTACGATTAAAACTAAGCAACTTTTACTTCAAGCACATTTTCGTTATTCTAAAAGATGGCGCTGTAATCGTGAAAAAATGAATGTCGTCGTACGTACCTCCCTTAACTTTTCGACCTCAAATATTTCCGAAATAACAAAAATGTAACATATCTCGTTACGTAAGAATGTGCACATGTCAAGGCCTATAAAATTCTGAAAAACAAGTGCCCCCAGAGGTCCCATCATAGATCCCAGGGGACAATTTCAAATTTTCAAACAGAAACCTCCAATTTTTATTGCAGATTCTGATTCTACGATCAAAACTAACCAAGTTTTACTTAAAGCACTTTTTCGTTGTTCTAATAGATGGCGCTGTAATCGCAAAAAAATAAATATCACTGTACGTACGTCTCTTAACATTACGACCTGAAATACTTCTGAAATAAAAAATGTGACAAACCTATTTAGATAAGAATGTAGAAATATAAGGGGCTTATAAAATTCTGTAAATAAAAAGTGTCCTCATGGGTGCCATCGTGGGCACCAGGGAACAACTTGAAAATTTTAAATTGAAACTCCCCATTTTTGTTGCAGACTCGAATTTAGGATCGGAAGTACTCAAATTTTACTTTTAGTACTTTACGGTACCCGCGTAGATGGCGCTGTAATTGCAAAAAAGAAATATCATCGTACGCTACCTGGGATTGATAATAAACTAAATAACTCGAGAAATAACTTGAGTTTAAAAGCACAAAATATGTGACCAATATTTTAAAAAGATTTACCACAAAACAAAATTGCTTTCATTTACATTTTCACGCGATCATAGTAGACAATTACGATATGAAAAGAAAGATTTTATGTTTTGCAACAAACAACATCTTCCCTAGAATTGTAAAGGTCAAATAGACCAATATGTTTATTAAATATCACGTGACGTGGACAGATAAAATAAAATCATTATTTCAAATTAGTACGTAAAAGCACAAATGACAAGGAGATTTCACAGGAGAACAAATTTACAAAACCTGGATAAAGCGCAAAGAAATTTAGTTGATATACAGAGCTATTCTAATGATCTTCACGATTTAAAAGGTTCTTATAATTATCACGATATCAACTTCTTATAGTTGAAATAACTAAACAAGTGGTAATAGAATTCATAATGAGTATTAATCCTATTGATAAGGGGTGAGATATTAGAATTAAAATAAATCTCAACTTTGTTTAGTCACAACCCAGACAGCACAATGCACGTACAGTACCTGTATAGTACATGTACAATTGCACGGATGCAACATGTGCATCATCTGTATAAAAGCACGCCTGTACATGTGATGCACATATACATCACAAGTCCTATTCAACATCTTCACGTGCACATGACATGTGCAATGCACACGTACACGTCCTGCACAAGTGATTTACACCTACTGCGCAGGTGATTTACAAGTAGCACATACTCGATTTACACGTAGCACACAGGTGATTTACAAGTAGCACATATTCGATTTACACGTAGCACACAGGTGATTTACATGTAGGACAGCGGTGATTTACATGTAGCACACAGGTGATTTACACGCAGTACCCAGATGATTTACATGTAGGACAGAGGTGATTTACACGTAGCACACATGTGATTGACACGCAGTACCCAGGTGATTTACATGTAGGACAGAGGTGATTTACACGTAGCACACATGTGATTTACATGTAGGACAGATTATTGACACGCAATACCCAGGTGATTTACATGTAGGACACAGATAATTTACACGCTGTATCCAGATGACTTACATGTAAGACTCATGTGGTTTCCTCGGAGTGCAGAGGAGATGTAAAAGCATATTTGAGATGCAACGGAAAAAAGAGTTAATATTTTTTGTGCCTTACGCAGTAAGACCCACCAATAACATTTTTTTTTTTTTTGAGGAGTTGAGTTTAAACAAGGAATAGGTTTTAATATAGGATATGCATTTTTGTTGAAGTATTTATTGATTTATGGGACATAATTCATTATATTACCATGAAGCATCAAGTAGTTGCATATTGATCTGCCTCTAGAGGGTTACGCCCTCTCTCTCGGCAAATGATATACTGAAAACAAGTGCAAACATAAACAACGTTAGTTGGACAATGTGATATAAAGAAAATAACTAGTGCTAAATAGAACGAGTACATTCAATGGTGCTGAAATAGATCTATGTGCATGAACATAAATAATAAACATTGTATGATATTGAACTGTGGAAAAGATATACATATCATGAGGAAAAAAATAACAATAAATAACTGGAAAAGGTGATAGTATATAATGATAAATGATATATAAGACTACAAGGTGAACATAATTGAAATTGTAATTATTTTATCATGATTGATGAGATGAAAGTGCCTTATACGCCACAACACAGTGAAATGGTTAATAGTAACGAATGCATGTTATTCTTCTGTCTTGGGGCGTCTCAAGACTGATGTAGACATGGGGAGCCCAGATTAATGGTGAGGGAGAACAGTGCAGCTATGGAAAAAGATGAGGGATGGCTTGATGAATGATCTGACGTTGAAAGAATCTGCGATGAAAATGATCCATAGGAAGATTGTTTACGTGAAGTGTGATCAATATACTCAACGGTGTATAACAATATTTGAAAGAGGAATCCTGCTCAGAATCTATGAAGATTGTGTCCAGAAAAATATCTTTATGAGATTCTAGGCATTTGGCTATATATCGCTTACGTAAAAGTGAGATATGTTCTACAAGTGGTGGAAAGTCTATTCGATTGTATAGTTCTCGGTTGGGATATGGTAGTTTGATGCGGTATGCTAAGCGTACTGCATGGCGCTCCATAATTTCGAGCCTACTGTAGAACTT
This sequence comes from Thermobia domestica, assembly GCF_964235325.1. Taxonomy (NCBI): domain Eukaryota; kingdom Metazoa; phylum Arthropoda; class Insecta; order Zygentoma; family Lepismatidae; genus Thermobia; species Thermobia domestica. The sequence goes on along the minus strand of NC_137458.1, from coordinate 262,120,873 downwards.
AGATTGAGCTGGAGACCAAGCAATATGGCCAAATGTAAGAATGCTGCGCATGAACGCTTTATATGTGTTGATAAGCAATTTTGAGTTTAGTCCCCAATGCTGTCCTACTAGCCTGCGAAGTAATTGCAACCGATTTTTTGCTTTAAGCACAAGTTTCTGGAAGTGAGCAGTCCATTGTAATTTATTATCGTACGTTATTCCTAGATATGTAACTGATTTAGATGGTTCTAATCTGTGTGTTCCGACAGTGATATCAAGACGATTGGGGTTACGGTGAACTTTACTGCGGCATTTAGGTGGTATGATGACAAGGGTCTGAGTTTTCTCTTCATTGGCTGTGAGCTTCCATTTTCTACACCACACAAGAAAGTTATTAAGTGTGAGTTGTAAGGTTCTATTAATTTGTTGTATAGTTGTTCCGAGAGTTAAGAAAGCGGTGTCATCGGCATATTGGAATAAATAAGTAGGAGGTGCAGGTACTGGTACGTCTGATGCATATAATATGTAGAGAAGAGGTGACAGGCTGGACCCTTGAGGTACCCCGGTATATGGAAATATAGGATGGGAGATGGAACCGTTGATACAGACATATGCGATTCGATTGAGTATGAATGAGAAAATTATTCTAACGTAAGTAAGGGGAAGTCCAAATTTTAGCAATTTATAAAATAAACCATAGTGCCAAATTCGATCAAATGCTTTCTCCAAATCCATTAAAATTAGACAAGATGGTAGTGATCTGTTATACTGGTTTACAAGTGTAGTCGTTAATCGAAGCAATTGATCATTAATACTATATGATGGTCGAAATCCGGTTTGGAAAGTGGGAAGAAGTTGATGGTCTTGCAAATATGGGTGTAAACGTTTCACTAGAATCTTTTCAAATATTTTCCCCAGTGTGGCAGTTAGTTGTATCGGTCTATACGAACTGACAGAATTCGGAGGCTTGTTCGGTTTTAGGAACATACATACTTTAGAGACTTTCCACTCAACTGGATAATATCCTGTACGGAGAATAAAATTATAGATAACTGCAAGAAGCAGAAAAAACTGTACTGAACATTCCTTGATAAGTCGGTAAGATATTTGGTCAAAACCAGGCGCTGTATTACGTTTTCTTTTGATACTCGTCTGAATTTCATCAGAAGTTATAGATACTGTTAACGGTTGAGTTTCATCTAAGGTATGTGTAGGTGACGGTTGTAATAACTGAGTGATGTTTTTTTCAGAAAATCTAGGACTATCTTGATGTGGTTCAACAGGCGGAGTGAACACAGCTTGTAAATGAGAGGCGAAAGCGTTGGCTTTATCGCGATCTGAATGTAAAGGATCGTTGTTTTGAAACAGTGGATATCTTGTTGTTTTTTGCTGTCCTGTCAACTGATGGAACTTTTTCCAATAGCGTGTGGGATGAGTTTCATCGTTCAGTTGATTACATGTGTTGTGCCACGTCAACCGTTTATGGGCAACAATATAGTTGTGCACAGTACGTTGCCATCTACGTGCCTGTGTTAGATATTCAGGATTACGAGTACGCTCATATTGTCTATAATAATGACGAGATTTTCTGACTAAATGCAAATATTGCGGAGGCAAAATTGGCTGATAAGTTTTACCGTGATAAGTAGGAATGTTGTTACGTGCGCTGGTGGTGATGGCCTTGGTGAGTGTAGTTATGGCTGCGTTAAGAGTTTCCTCGGTATCCGGTGGTCGTACAGTTTCTAAAGCAGCGTCAATATCTGAGCGATATTTCTGCCAATTCGTTTTGTCATATAAGTATATAGTGCGTTCTGCGGTATGAGAAATATTTTTACGTACATCATTGACTGTTATTTTCACCGGTAAATGATCATTACCTATGCAATCCAAGACTTCGATATGACACCTGTCTATGAGTGAAGTGGTAGAAAGAACAACATCCGGTGTAGTTTGGCTACTTGGTCTGGTGTGTTTCGGAAGGGGATATATGTGACCATGTAAGTGAAGTGCTATATGGTCAGCAAACTGTCTCTTTTCCCTCTCGGAGCGGCTATGGATATTGATGTCTGCTAATATCAGTAGATGTCTGTATGATTGAAACAAACGGCTGAAATACTCGAATGGTATCACCTGTCCGGGACGTACATAGATTGTTGCTATCGTAAGTGCTATGTTAGGTAGATAGATAGTGGCTATAAGATGTTCAGGAAGTCGATAAGGAATCTGAATCTGATGCTGTCGGTAAGATAATTTGTTATTGATGCCAATTGCAACTCCACCTTGCGCTCGAGCATTATCTACTGGAAAATCATAGCGCAGGAGTTGATACCGTGGGAACCTCGATAGCATTGATGGTTTTAAAGCCGTTTCATTCAAAGCAAAAATATCAATACATTCTTCTAGAAGCAAGTGTTCGAAAAGAGTTTTGTGTTGTGGTAAAGATCGAATGTTCATAAATAATAAAGCCAAACCCATGATGATGACGAAAGCTATTTGCTTAGACAGCAGTTTCTTTTGGAGATATGTGAAAGTGCACATAGGTCCCGGAATATGTGGCATACAGATTAATATTGAAAATACTCGTGGCGGCAGCGATAACATGTTCGAGGATGAACTGTCGTTGAAAAGGAAAAATGTTCTGAAGGACAAGCGTGAAATATCGGAGGAAGTTTTCAACTGTAAGACCTGCTGCGATTGATTGGTGGGCATGAACCGGTGGATCAGTTGTACGTAGTGGAACTGTAAGTTCAGGATGATCTGCGGGTGGAGCTGGCTTAGCTTTACATTTGTAGCTGTATGTAGGATGTGACCCGGGACATACAGAGCAGTGAGCAGGCTTTTGATGATTCGGACAGTCTTTGGTCTCGTGCTGTTCGGCACAGTATCCACACTTAGGAATGTTTGGACATTTTGACGTTACATGCGAGTTATAAATCTGGCATCGTTCGCAGCGAATAGGTAGGGGCGAATTGGTACGTGAAGGTTCGACTCTGTGCCTTTGCTTAAAGATGTACGCTCCCTCCTGAAGAAGAGTATCAATAGATGATTTATTGGAGCTTAGCACACGAACCATGTACGTAGGTCCCATTTGATTTCTGATGCGAATGCATTTATCGACAGGGATGCCTTCAGCTGTAAGCTCTTCGAGCACTTCTGCATCAGTGATCTCAGGTAGAACACCACGGATGACAACACATAGCATTGGATTCTTGGACGGCGGAGGTGTTTGCTTGACTTTACTAGTAAGCTGCTTCATTTTCGCATTTTTTCCAAAGATTTCATAGCTAGCTTTGTTGCGTAGTGTGGTTCCAAAGTTTTGATCCTCTGAACGTATAATGACACCATTCTTGGTGAATACTATCTGTTTGATGCTAGCACGGGGTAGGTACTTTACAACTTGATTGAAAATTAGCCGTGGATTACTGTACTTCGGATCGAAATCTGTTAACAGAAATGAATAAACAGGTGCACGTTGTGCAAAGTGATTGCTAGGAGTTTGGTTGTTATCAAGATTTGCATTAGACGAACATTGCATAGGTTCCTCAATGCTGGTAGATGGAGCAACATAGTGCGGTGATTTAGAGCGTGAGCGCTTTTCAACGGACCCGATACTGCTTTCAGAAAGCTGTCTACTACGGCGCTGTTGACGGGGATCCCTCCCCTTATCCCCCGGAGGTGGCGGGTCTGGGCCCTTAACTACCGGAGGCAAGCGATGCATGGTCTCTCAGACCAGTAATATCTCAAAGAAATGCAATAATAGGCACTCGAGTGGCTTGAATCACAATGAGAAATTCAAACTATGACCGAGTTATTGTGATAACAGAGATGATAAATAAGTCTCACCCTCCAGTACTGAGAAGCACTGTCAATCCCAGTGAGAGCGTATGCGTGCTGGTCTCGATTGTGCGTATGCAACACAATGTCATAGAAGGCACGTTAACACTTCCCAGCTAGGCTAGGCTTGGTTCAAAAATCAGCTTATGACGTATGGTACGTCAAGCTGCTAAGTATGACCAATAACATTTTTTTTTTTAATGCTAGCCATAGGCTAGCAACCTCTAAGAGGGCTACACCCTCTTTTAGGGAAGGGAAGTGAGAGGATTACTAGAGGACTGAAGGATTGGTTGTTGGGCTATGGGCTGTATTATTTATTTATTAATCTTTATTATTCTTATCATCAGTTGGAGGAAAGGTCATTATGATCTTTGCGATCATAAACATACTGGAGGTTACACTTTAACATAAACAAGATACAGACATGAGCATAAAAACAACATAGTATATAAGGCAGAAACAGAGTAGAAAACATAGTCAATATAATGGGTGTGAGAAATCTACCAATAACAGCCATCATCTTGAAAGTATTTCACAAGAAACTAATAATAGTCAGTGAGAATTTTACTTTTGGAGTTTATTATTTGCAACAAGCAAAGCTTTAAGTAGTATCTTTGACATGTTTTCCAAGTGATAAATAACTCAACATTTCTGTTGTAATCGGTCACGAAAATAATTTTGTAAACGTATGAACTGTCTGACAGTAGTTACAACGGTACAGTGCTGCCACCTGTTGGTCTTGTATCCTAGCTCAGAGGACGTTATGAAGTTTTTACAATCATTCAGCTGTCATTCGTCGAAAAGTCTCTATAACACCGCCTGAAGGAAAAACGACACCTACCAAGAATGAAGGTTACTTTATATTGTTGATTAGAATGAGAGTAAAAGAATGAAAGTAAAAGTATACACTTCCACGGTATTATGGACGTCTCATACAAACGTGCAGTAGCCGTGCAAATGCACATGTGCACACAACGGTTTAAGCACCGGTAATTTAAATGTGCTTCATCTACGCAAATGCACATATGTACATGCACGGCTCAAGCATGGGTTATGTACGTGCGCTGCATCCACGTAAATGCACATGTGTACATAACGGCTTAAGCACCGGTTATATAAATGCGTGCTCCATCCATGCAAATGCACATGTGCGCATAACGGCTTAAGCACGGATTACGTACGTGCGCTGCATCCATGCAAATGCACATGTATACATAACGTCTTAAGCACGGGTTATATAAATGTGTGCCTCATCCATGCAAATGCACATGTACACATAACGGCTTAAGCACGGGTTATGTATGTGCGCTGCATCCATGCAAATGCACATGTATACATAACGTCTTAAGCACGGGTTATATAAATGTGTGCTTCATCCATGCAAATGCACATGTGGACATAACGGCTTTCTTGGTCTTGCAGTGAGCGACTCGATGGTAAAACACAAATATTGCATTCCTGGTGACGTTCAGTTCAGTTAGTACAACTTCATCAACAACTCTTTGACGAAGATGGTTGGTATTGTTTCATATAGAAAAAATGCTCGGAGTATTAGATAAACCCAGAAAAAGTAGTATACTGGCGATAAAGCAGGGGAACGAACGTGCCACCCAATCTCACCTCTTTTACAAATCCGTTATTTAGGAAATTCTGTGTTAAGAAATTGCCGCAATTTCCAGCGTTGTGCGACATTGTACATCTTGCTGAAATCATCTGTGGGCAAACTTGTCTTCTGCAGTATCTCTCATTGCTGGAACTATTTCATTTCGAAGCATCTCCTCACACAGTTCGGAACTCAATTGATATTAATGAAAAAAGTTCCCAATTATTGTATATTTAGCAATGAGATTATTGTCAAATCAAAACCTGATATTACGTATGTTAATGTAACCGGTTAGGTGGAACGTGCCTCCAAAAAGAGAACACAATGTTGGTAAGAAACGTAGGCTCATCATTGGTTTGTTTCATCATATCTTCACAAAATTCTACATGGCGATCAAAGACATCTTAATTCAGTTGGTGTTTCACATGAATTTTGTATGGGTAGAACTTCATTTCCTTTAACATTCTTCTCGCAGACATTTGCTAATGTAATATTGTTCCGCAGCTTTATTAATGCTAAGTTGAGTATGTTCAACAAATAACAGCAACATCAAGCTGTTTTTTACCGATTTCGGTCGACCAGGAATGTTACAATCCTTTATAGTGACCGTTTTCTCGACGCGTCTTACGATACACTCAACAGTAGGTCTCGAAATGGAATTGTGTGGAACGCGAATTTTTTCGTTAAATATTATCCTTACTTCAGCACATGACCTTCGCTTATTGCCCATTATCGTATCATGAAGAGTGTTAGAACTTTACTCTGAGCGCAGTTGAAATACAGCTTGAGTGTTGATAGGTTCTATGTAATAATGCCTACAGCTACCAATATCTAATCATGGCTTCTACGTTGCTGGACCGTAATTTACAATCAACCATAAGTGTTTACAGAACATGAAAGAGCTGTGACACATTTGCTCTCTTAGATCTACCGATCAACTTTACATGTTCATATTTACTTCTACTTCTCAAATGGAATTATAATATGCGGTTTCAAATTAAATCGTAATTATGCACATCTACATAACCATTACAACAAAATAATGATGTCCTTTTAAGATTTAATAGATCAACAGTTCAACCTTACTTGTTTACTTTCAATTTTAGCTCTCAATTAAAATCACATGGCTTATATTCAAATCAAATCGCATTATGCATATCTACGTAAACATGGCAAAAATGAATAACTTAGTTCTGTTTTGACACTATGCCCGCTTATTAATTAAAATTCCATGACCTAACGGAGAACTAAAGTAAATCAACTTCCATAGTGTCCACAAAGTAATAGAAAAATATCAGTTCTTGAAGAATATTATTATCACAAACTTAGGTTCTAACTTTGAGTTGATTTTAGTTTAGCGTCCCTTTCAGCAGCGAGGCTATATGAAACGTGGACCTACTGATTAACGTGGAATCCGAACCACATGAGCTCCCGCCGGGAATCGAACCCGGGTCTCCCACGCCAAAGGCGCGTACGCTAACCACTTAGCCACGAAGGAGCTCAGGTTCTAACTTTGTTTGCAAGTCGTAGCAATAAAATCACACAACATGTACAGTTCTTGAACCAGCTTTTCATTTATCAATCCCGGGTACAACGATATTATTATTTTTGCGATTTATGTGATATCTAGGAGGACAACGAAATAATACTTAAACGAAAAGCTGCGTATTTTCGGTCGCAGTATCTGAATCTGTATTAATGGAGAGCATTTCTATTTGGAATTTTGAGAAAATGAAGATAACTTGATTTTATGTTAGTTCAATAGATCTTTTAAGGGAATTGGACACGTACTTAAATTGAAAGTGTATTTTTCGAGGTATTTAGATTATCACTAGCCTTGGGTGACGTACAAGCGTCCGAAGATAATCAATTATTTATGCTCCAGCGCTAGCTAGTGGAATAACGCAAATGCGCTTTAACAAAAAAGTTCTTTATTTTCGATCGCAGAATCAGAATCTGCAATAAAAAAAGAGAGCTTCCATTTAAAACTTTTAAGTTGACTTTCGGAGCTCTATGATAGGACCCCTGGGTCACTGATTCTTGACAGAATTTTATAGGCCCCTGACATTCTTGGGTAGCAAGATTGGTTACATTTATTTGTTATTTCGGAAATATTTCAGGTCGTAAAGTTAGGGGACGTACGTACGATGATAATCATTTTTTGCGTTTACAGCGCCATATATTAGAACAACGAAACTGTCCTTCAAGTAAAAGTTGCTTAGCTTTGATTGTAGAATCAGAATCTGCTATAAAAATAAGTGGTTTCCATTCGAATCTTTCGAGTTGGCCCCTGAGGCCCTATGATGGGACCCCTAGGGACACTTGTATTTATTTTATAGACCCCTGAAATTTGTACATTCTTACGTAACTAGAATTGTACATTTTTTGTTATTTTGGCAATATTTGAGGTCGCAAATTTAAGAGACGTACGTACGATCGTGTTCGTTTTTTTACGATTACAGAGGAATCTGAGAATAATGAAAAATTGCTTCAAGTAAAAGTCGCTTAGTTTTGATCGTAAAATTAGAATCTGTAATAAAATTGGGGTTTCAATTTGAAATTTTCGAGTTACCCCTGGGACCCTATAATAAGACCCCTGGAGCACTTGTAGTTTACAAAATTTTATAGACCCCTAACATATGTACAGTAAGGGACACTTCTGAATGGTACACTTTTGCCGTAAATTTCCATATGGGTGTACCATCCAGAAGTGTCTCTTACTGTAAATTCTTACTTAACCATTTTTGTTACATTTTTCGTTATTTCGGAAATATTTGAGGTCGCAAAGTTAGGGGACGTAGGTAAAATTATACTTATTTTTTGCGTTTACAGCGCCATCTATTAGAATAACGAAAACGTGCTTGAAATAAAAGTTGCTTAGCTTTGATCGTAGAATCAAAATATGCAATAAAAATAGGAGGTTTCATTTTGAAATTTTTGATTTGCCCCTGGGGTCCTATGATGAGACCCCTGGAAGCACTTGTTGTTTAAAGTCTTTTAAAGGCACCTGGCAGAAGTACATTCTTGGCTAACCAGATTCGTCAAATTTTTGTTATTTCGGAAATATTTGAGGTCGCAATGTTAGGTGAGAAACCCTGTATATATGGGCCGAAAGAAACTTCTTATTTTTTTAAGTTGCTATAGCGCGAAAAAGTTGTCTTTGGTACTGATTAGAAAAATTCAAAAAAAGAAGTCGGTTAACATCTTTCGTTCGCGCATAGCAGTTAAAGTTTACCAAAAATGACGAAAATCTTGATTTTTAATTTCTTTTGTCTTATAAATAAATAATATTTAATCGATTCCATTATTTATTTACGTTAATATAAATTGTAGTAAAGTATTCAAATAGTTACAGTGTGTTGTTTTGTTTTATGTTTTGCAATTGCACAACTTTACTCAAAACTTTTAAAAAGAGAAAAAAACTTTTTCATACTTTATGTCTGTGGTAATTTTGAACATATAAGTTAAATGATTCGTTTAAATATCAAGCGGACAGTTACTATAAACTGAGAAAGTCGTACGGTTATGATTTGAACAATCCTACATATGCAAGGAAGATTGCAGACTTCAAGCAAAGTTCTTGTCGTTATTTGATGTGGCAGCATGCAAATGTCCTATCATTTTGAACTATACGTGTGATAAGACAGAAGATTTGTGTGAATGTCTAATTTCTATCAAGTGCAAGTGTCAAAAGTCTAAGAAGATACCTGGCCTTGAGATACCATTCATCTATTTTCAAAGGAAGTGTGGTATGTGCAAAATTGGATCAATAGATCTTCAAGAAACGAAAAGGCTAATTTCAAGATTGAGAAGAAGGAACTACAAACATAAACGTGTTTTTAATGATACGCCTTCGAGTTCACCAACTATTTTTGAAAACGACCCTGCAGATTGTTTCAATTCAAGACTTCAACAAGACGGTTCGGGTTCTTCCGAGTTCTGTGAAAGTGCAAATGATGTGTTCGTCCCAGATATCCCGACCAAAACTCCGTCAAAATGGCAAATGAGAATAAAACTGAAGACAACGGCACTAAATAGTGATAGATTTGGTGTATTTGACCGTGCTACTGCTGCAATTGCTTCCAGCGTTCTACAAGATATTGGAATGGTGAGCGACAAGCACTATTCTCATATGGTCGATAAAAATAAAATACACAGAGGGAAAAGCCATATCAGGAGATTTTTGCATTGTAAACCTGATACTTTGCTTCCTGGTCTATACAATAATGCCCGCAAAGATGATACCTTTGTAGTTGAAGAACATGATTCTAAGTTATTTCGTAGACTTCAAAAAGAGGAGCACTACACTATCATTCAAGAACCTTGGTCGTCATATATTGGCCACTTTCTCCATCATCGGGATCTTCTACTCATATCGCTTCCAGCATAATTTCCTACTTGACTGAAGTTGACATTTCTTTGGACGAATTAGATGTTGTTGGCTTTCATGGTACTGTTACCAATACAGGATGGAGGAATGGTGTAATTCATCAAATTCAACTTCATATACGTAGACCGTTGCAGTGGGCTGTATGTCTTCCCCATTTTAACGAGTTGCATCTGCGCCACTTATTTAAACACGTTGATGGGAAAACAACAGGTCCTAAACCGTTAGTGTCTCGATCGGTCAACTGCTTAATGGCTGTGAAAGATTACCTGTAGTTGTATTTGAAAGAGTTGACTGCATAATATCTGAAGTAGACTGTCAAATTCTAAGCAAAGACCAACAGTACCTTTTGGATATTTTAAGATCAGTAAATGTAGGGGAATGTCCAAAAGGTTTGTCCCATCGAGACCCTGACCCTATGTTGCACTCAAGATGGCTGACAACCCCAAACAGAATTCTTAGGTTGTACATCAGTACTAAAAATCCCTCAGAAGGTCTTAAAGAATTGGTACTTTTTATATTCCGTTCGTACGTGCCTTTCTCGTTTAAAATCAAAACAAGCCATTCTTTGTCAGATGGGCCGAAACATCTTTTTGAAGCAATTGCTACAAGATACCTCCTTGAAACTCTTCGGCAAGTGGTAGAGCGTGTAATTGAGAGAAACGCATTTTTGGCTCATCCAGAAAACTTACTCTTGGCTATGATAACGGACGAAAGAAAATGTATTAGAGAACTTGATCTTAGACGAATAATAATAGCAAAACAGGCAAAAACCAAAGGAATGAAAATCAGGAACTTCATACCACCGAAACGCAATTTTGGTGCTAAAGATTATACTGAAATGATTGACTGGTCGACCTGTAAAGTACCTTCTCCTCCATTGTTGCGTCGAATCAATGATGATGAAATCAGACTCCTTATACATAGGGGGAAGTTGTAAGAGGATTTTCTTGCCACAGACAAGCTGTCGAGAGACATATAAAACTGGTAACAGAAGCAGCAGGCAAAGTATGTGGTGCTCAGTCAAGAGATGGATATATCTGGGCAACTCTGCAATCCAGAGCTATTATGCAACACTTCAGCCAAAAATCTCATTTCAAAGTGAATCCTCATTGCTAAAACAAGTGAAAAAATCCACACAAATCAAGGATTGACTAAAATATGTAAAACACACCTGCATTGGATGGTTAATTGGGAAGGATGTGGGGTTGGGAACTCAAACTACAGCCACCTTCTCGTGCTGAGTTCTGGGTCATTCCTGTTTACGAATGGGCGAAGAGAAGCGGATGAAATTATTTAAATTTTAAATGCAATAAAAAAAGTAAAAAAGTTGCTTGAACGGTTTTACAATATTCAGATTGCTTTTGAAACCAGTCATTTAACTGAAATAATTCAAACCATACTATTAAAATGAAAAAAGTGATATTTTGGAAAATAATTATCTGTTATGTTGTGAACTTAAAAAATACAATAACTATTTTTTTACAGTTTAATACAATTTATATTACAGAAAATAAATAATGGAATCGGTTAAATAATGGAATCGATTAAATAATGAAATCGATTTATTTATAAGACAAAAGAAATTAAAAACCACAAGATGTTCGTCATCTTTGGTAAACCTTAACTGCGATGCGGGAACGGAAGATGATAACCGATTTCAAAATGTTTTCTTAATTTTTCTAATCAGTACCGAAAGCAACATTTCCGCGCTGTAGCGACTTACAAATTAAAAAGTTTTTTTTCGACCCACTCTATCTTTTTTGTGAGATAAAAATCAACTTCTCTGTTCTTAGTAATTGTATTATACGAAAAGCAATTAAATGCATTTGGAAGATAGTATCCACCTCAACCTGAATTGTAACATTCCATTTTGATTAAAGGTTGTATTCTAAGTGGTAAGGTAGTCCAAAAATTCAAGGAAAACATATATTATCTTAGGCAGTTTTTATCATTGTACTTTTATTGAATTGCGTGTTCCAAAGAAGAGAAAGGATTCAAATGCGTTTCGTAAACCTAGTCTTCCAATGCAATAATTTTGACATTTGAGCTCGTAATTAAAAATAGAACTTTTAACGTGCTTATAATATACACGTACCTCTTTATGCACTAAGGAATTTATACATAGTCCATTTTCAGCATCAAAATTATATAAGAGGCAGAACAACATCTTGCTGTGGAACCGAAAAGCATGAGCTTTAACTGGGCATCGAACCCGAGTTGTCTGAGCTGAAAATGTGTACACTAACCACGTAACCACGAAGAAACTCTGTAGAGAGTATTTCCATTAACTGGAGATTCATTTAGATAGGCTAATTAATATTGCTTCGATATGACGTCTCCTGACATCTCGTGGTCGCTTCTTTACTGGTTATGAGTATAAACTTCGTTTTCAGTATAGAGCAATGACAGTTACCTGCAGTTAGTTTTGCTCGTGTCAGGGGCGGATAAAGGACGGAGTTAAGGAGGGCCGGTGGGTTGCAATACTGCTACTTAGAGCTACTTTGAAGAGCTCCAAACTTTAGGATGGATTTTATTTATTAAAAAAAAATAAGAAAGTTTCTTCTTCGTTGCCGACCTTCCCCTCCCCTAATGGATCTGACTGGTTTCTGGGAAATTTTTCGTATCGTCTCGATTTTCGGGAAGCACATACTGAAACTTGAGACAGGAGAAGACATTTCTCGAGATTCATGAGCAACACTACTTCAGCCAAGTCTAAAGCAAAAACTCTACTGAAGTGTTAGCTACATGATACATAATATAAATGTTAAAATTGATTGGACGAACATAATGTAGATAAACTGCCAGGTTGCGGAGGTTAAATAATGCGGAGGTAATTAAGGTACACAATATATTCCAATAATAAAAGATAATGTGAAAGTTGTGGGAATAGTTTAGCTTCCGGGGCTGGGATACTTGCAGTGATTGCATAGATGCTACCTGTGTACCAATAGATACCGGAAGGTGTCTCAATTGGTCTTGAAGAAAGAAATCAATAGGTACCAGAATTGGTGAATTTCGGAATCTGTACCTGATATCTAGATGTGGGACATTTCTGGCTATTGCACTCACGCAACTGATATATAAGCAAACTTGTCTTGTCTATAAATAAAGCTGTCTCTATAATGAAACTGATCGGTGTTACGATACACGGTCCATAATTTACTTATCGGGGATGGGGTACTTCCGGCGATTGCACGTATGCAACTTATATATATCCGTTAGCTCGTCTTAATGAAAGAAACTGGTCGGTGCTAATTTACATGGTACCTAATTAACTTTTCTGGAAAAGCCCCAGCCCTGGAAACCATATACCGATTCGGAAGTAACCAATCCCATAATGATTGCTTAGCTGAGTTGATTCATAATTAGGTCACATGTGTGCAGTGCCTGGAAATACCTTACCTCCCGAAACTATATATGGTATCGTGGTGAATAAGTGAGGGATCAGAAGTGAGCAATTCGGTATCTATTTTTCGTAACTATAAGTTGATTCATATATAAAATCGCATTTGTGTAATCGCTGGTAATATTCCATCCACGGAAAATGTATTACTCCCAATGTCGTTATATTAATATTTTAGTGGGCATCTAGTGAAGCAGATGGATTCTAACTTCTAAATGAAACTTCTAAATGAAATTAAGATAAAAATTAATGCATAAATGTGCGTAAATGATAAGAGGGGATAAAAGCATTCTGAGAATCGAGAAGAGACGAGGCTAGAAATAATTATTCGAGAATTTAGACAATAGTACAGTTCTACAAAAAAATTTACGAGACGAGACGAGAAATCCCCTTTTCTTGTCTTATCTTGTCTTGTAGTTAACATTACGTACAGCTTAGCAGAGAATCTAACTTTAGTCTTCTGGATCAATATATTGCTTAGATGTTCAAGTAGTGCTCTCAAAAGGGTCGGGTCAACTCGGGTCGGGTTGTCTTGTCAGGCTACTCGGGTAGGGTTATCGGGTCGGGTCAGTGGGGTCAGCTCGGGTCGGGTTGTCGGGTCGGGTATATCGGGTTATTCGGGTCGGGTTGTCGGGTCGGGTTATCGGGTCAGGTCAATCAGATCGGATCACTGTTCGGGTCAGTCGGGTCGGGTCAGTCAATTCCGGTCACGGGTCGGGTCACTCGGTTCAGCTCGGGTAGGGTTGTCGGGTCGGATCAGTCGGGTCAGTCGGGTCAGTTTACTTTGGCCAACTGAGTTTAGGTTGAGCTTAAACTCGACTGGAGTCAAAAACTGCTGCTTTCACTAGCTGTCTATTTTATAATAGCAACTTTCAATTGATTTTATAGAAGCCATAAATCTATTTTGAACACTTGCAGCTAGTGCTTTTATGGTAAATGCTTATTTTTGTAATTGTGTGTACTTTAATGTTTAAATGTGGAAGATTGATTTTACCAATCGACTGTAATATTAATATCTACGCCAATAGGGAGTCTGGATTTAGAATAAAACTAGAAGTTGTTTAAGTAAGGCCAAAAGAAAGATTGGATATGGACGACCAAGCCCAAGCAGAGCTGCGGTGGCTCAGTGGTAGAGAATTCATCTCTGGTGCATGGTGTCCATGGTTCAATCCCACCTTGTGCTAAGTAGGCTTTGTGGTGGAGAAACGCCGTGTAGTGGATTTTCTCTGGGTTCTCTGTTTTCTCCCACTTTCTTCATTCCACCATTTCATTCATTTCTCATGGTCACCATATCCTTAGCCTCGGTGCAGAATCGAGGGACCTTAACGGGATGATCTACCTTTTCTCGGCACAAAAATTTTTATATTGGACCTTATGGGGAGAACATGGCTACCGAATTTCCTCAGTTTCTAAGGAACTAGGTATCTCTAATGGGAAAGAAAAAATTTGCAGCATTCTACAGAAGTTTATTAACAAGTTGAAATACTTCAATTGTATATTTGTCTGCTAGTTTAGCAGAAATAAATTATTAAAAATTAAATAAATTAGTTTCTTTTTATACAAATTATAATATGTCTAACTTTGGAACCAATTATGGTAGAAAGATCAACTTTTTTTTTGTTTTATTCCTTGAGAAGAAACGACTCTAATAGTTTTAATCACAACCATATCTGATACGCCAATTAAAAAATAGTATTTTAATATAAGTATTAAAGTCCACCTGTCAAAGTTTGACGAGGGTAAGTCACGCCCCACTCTAAGCTTGGCCGCGGAAAGGGTGGGGGTGGTGAAATGGAGGGGGAAGGGGGTGGATGTCTGAATGAAACAGGTTCTCGATCAGTTTCTGAGATTACCTGTCAGCTGCCAAATACTGTTAGCTTTACAGAGTTTGTCTCCCTCAATGGTTCCATACTAAGAGACTGGACTATGTGGTGTGAAGTATCCTCTTTTCCCCGTTACCTCTGGAACCTGGAAGTTCATCAAGATGCATTCTAGAGTGCGCGGGAAGAACAGTATATATCAGAAAACGCTGTTATTTTGGGAATTTTTTTCCCTTCCGGACAAATATTATAGCATGCAGTAGTGGCGAAGGGTAGAGGGTAGAGGGGTGCCCCCCACAAGATTCCGACAATGTAAAGTCCTGGCCCTCATATATAGGTGTCCGTAAAAAAATGTCCCCTAAGTTTTTTTATAATAATGTCTTGGGAATATATTTCAAATTTGAGGTTATTTCCTGGTAGCCGTCATTTTCCAATATGGCCGCCGCCCTACGTAAATCTCTCTCTCTCTCTCTCTCTCTATATATATATATATATATATATATATATATATATATATATATATATATATAAAGAGAGAGATCGTGAACCAAGGCACTTAGAAAGATAATTTTGGTGTTAAACTATAGGTTTCTGAGGCCGATGAATTTAAATATGGCATTGTTTATTGCACTTAGAAACCTTACAACCTGGCAACACTGTTGTCTAACGATTAACTGTACAAAGTTACAAATGCGTATATGCACGCATTACTCTAGGATGTAGCGTACTTCCTCAGGACTAAACGAAACCTACTTTTTCTGGTAGCTTTCACCACGACAAGACATATTTTACATGGTAACATGAGAGAACATTTGTCTAAATCCAATATGGCAGCCAATATGATGGCTAATTACTAGGCAACCAAGTAATGGACTTATTCAAATGCCTGTCAGTCCTAATTGGCCTAGAGCCTAGAGAATGGGAGAAAGAGGCAGGATACGGTCTCATTGAAGAAGCGTCTCCTGAGGGGACGAGGGAAATTTAAAATACTCAATTTTTTAATGAAAAACACGGTTTTGCCTCCTTGTCCGCAGACAACACTGCACACCAAATGCTATATAAGACGTTCTCTAAATAGCCCTGTTAGATCCAACCTGTATTGTGTGTAAACCGTGCATTTTCACGGGGGAACAGCGGAGCAAAAGCCCTGTTTTTTGTGATATTTCTGGTTTCTCGTGCTTACTTGGCTAAGACTAAGCATTGCAAGCCAATCTCCAATTATCCTATAGCAGTTTTAATTTCAGATCATTTCCTCCGGAGGCACCACGCACAGGGGGGAAAGCGACTAAAAATTGCGTGCTCCACAGAAATTTCTGCGAAGATCTCAAGCACCCGAGGGTGAATTTCGTAGCTCTTGGGAGAATTCCCCCCAGAATCACCCCTGAAATCATCACTGTCCTAGGAAGTTGAAACAAGAAGCAGGATACGCAAAAAAGAACAAACTTTCAAAGCATTTAAAGTTTAGGCTCGTTGCGCTAAGCGCCTTCTTAGGACGATGATATGGGAATTGAAAAATGCACGTTTTCTTTTATTTATTTATTTATTTATTGAAAAACATGTTTGCCCTATTTTGTCCCAGACAACCATGCAGACGACACACACCAATTGTCTTATGCAAAAATGTTGCCATGATAGCTCCTATAAGACCCATTTGGAAAGGTGTCCATACTGTGCATTGTTATATGGGGACAAGGGAGCAAAGCCCTGTTTTCTTTGACTTTTTCGTTTTCCGCGCTTACCCCGCTAAGACTACGCACTGTCAGTTAGTCTCGATTTATCTTAAAGAGTTGAAACAAGAAGCAGGATACGCAGAAAAGAACATACTTTCAGAATGATGACGTCCTATGGGTGGGACCTACAGTTTAACGTAGGATCCGAACCACTTGTGTCTTCATCGGGAATCAAACAAGGGACTCCATGATTATAAGGGATGAGCGAGCGTAACTATTCATCCACGACACACACATACAAATATATATATATATATATATATATATATATATATATATATATATATATATATATATAGATAGATAGATAGATAGATAGATAGATAGATAGATAGATAGATGCAGATATAGATGTATATATGCAGAAAACCTGGATAGATTTCCACATCACCCGAGGGGTACTATCCATGATGCGTTACCTTTTTATTTTTACAATGGAAGGTTCCCCATATGAAACCATTGATTTGCAGTTTCTGTATGCAGATTAAGCTACTGAGACTATTCACTAATGACATCCATCCACTTATTTAGAATATTTACATTAGAATACGAGTAATATTTTGTAAACAGTAGGTTATTGCAAATGTTTACTGTGATGAATTACATATGAGTAGTACAGGGGAAGAATGACGAATATCACATTTTTAGTAAGGTTTGGTTGTTAGGTTTAGATTTTTTTCCCCCTGCACCAAGATATATAACATGGGTGGTAACAATAAGTTGTAATCCACTCGTGGATGTACCCATGAGTGAACTACAACCTGCATTCACCATCCATTTTATATATTTTGGTGCAGAAAAAACATTTTCTGAACATAGCCAAACCTGACTGAAAATGTGGCTTTCATCGTTCTTCCCATGTACTACTCATATTTGAGTGATATATGAATTTGTATATTTACACAAAGTGAGTTTCTCACAAATAAACTTGTGCTTAAGAATGCGTTACACTGCCCAGTACATACTTACAATATGCTTTATATTTATGACCACTAAATAGTTTTATTGTTACTGACACCGAGGTTCACATCATTAGTTTCTTTGTACCTTTTTTGTGGATTGTCATCTGCCTTCGTGAATGGCCTCTTTGGTTCCCTGATTGGGAGCCCACGAAACACACGAGAATCAGCGAGCTCTGGTAGTATACATTTCATATACGTAAAACCATCGCAGTTTTGGCACAAGGTCATTGAGGAAGTCTTCATTACGTTCTATTGTTATAATGGCATAATTTTCATTCTGATTACTAGGTATCTCACTTGCTACAGGGATGAACACGAAAAGATCACACTTCTTCATTCCAGCACAAAGCATTTGCTGTTGAATTTGGTAGTAATACGTGTGGTTTTTTTGGGAGAAAAAATTTCATTCTTCCGTAGCCAGAAGGATTTTATTTTTTCGCAAGCTTCAGCGATACTTTCGCAAAATCGTGCACTGTAAGGGCACTTTATTTCCAAGAGATATGGTTCTCCTTCATCTGGATAAACGACACCATCAGGACTTGCCCCTAGGAAGGGGTTTTGTTTATCTATGAATAGACCACAAGGAATAACAGAGACTCCTAGAACCTGTTCATATTTTCTTCGTGCTATAGCCTCGTGTGCTTTCCCCCAATTTGTCGCAACAGTGTTATATTCCTTAGGATACACCAGGTCCTTCACTATCTTTGCACAACTAGTGTTTTGTTTTCTGCAAGCAATCCTTCTTGCATTTGATGCAGTAATTCGGATTTTTCTTTCCTCAAACCAAGTCTCAGTTAGGCTTTGATCACGTGTTTGTTCCTCAATTATCTTGATTCTTTCACTACTGACTGCCACCTTCCGTTCATAATAGTCCTTACAGGGCCGGATCTGACACGCCGAGTTCTTTTATACAGCCCGCGAAATTGTCAGTTATTAAATTATCCGATAATTATTTCTTCTGAAAATGTCATATATTACCTTTTACAGCCCGTGACGACAGTAAGATTTCTGTGATTCGGCCAATCCTTGTTCCTACTTGCAAATGATTGATTTATAACTTTTACGCTATTAGTAAGCGCTACTGAGGTCAATAAGAGTTGAATTAGATTTTAGGGAGGGGCGCATTGTTATAGCATGTTTTCTAACGCACAAAGCGATGTTCTGAATGGGGGCAGCTATGTGTATGTTTAGCCAATGGAGCCATTTGTATCTTCGTGGCTTTGCACTCTAACTCCAAATAATAATAATAATAATAATAATAATAATAATAATAATAATAATAATAATAATAATAATAATAATAATAATAATAATAATAATATAACTTTTGCCTCCTGAAAATAACCAGATGGTAAAGTTATGGTCGATACATTTTTGGAATTCGAAGACATTTTAGAATGCTTGTCTATCATCTGGCTATCAGAAATAATTGATCACCATTTTCTCTACATATCTATAATTTTCTTACAGGGTAGAAACACCTCCTCGGAAGAGAGAGAGAAAAAAAGAGAGAGAGAGAAAGTGGCCGAACTTGAGCTATTGAACGTGAGGACAGGATGTTTACATTCGCATTGACACCTGCTGTGAAAACGGTCCCTTCATATCTCTCGGGATGAAAACAGAAGAAAAGGGTGGGCGCGGATGCCTTACCCTCGTCAAACTTCTTAACAGGTGGATTTTAATACTTATATTAAAATACTATTTTTTTAATTGGCGTATCAGATATAGTTGTGATTAAAACTATTAGAGTGGTTTCTTCTCAAGGAATGAAACAAAAAAAAAAGTTGATCTTTCTACCATAATTGGTTCCAAACTTAGACATATTATAATTTGCATAAAAAGAAACTAATTTATTCATTTTTTAATAATTTATTTCTGCTAAACTAGCAGACAAATATACAATTTAAGTATTTCAACTTGTTAATAAACTTCTGTAGAATGCTGCAAATTTTTTCTTTCCCATTAGAGATACCTAGTTCCTTAGAAACTGAGAAAATTCGGTAGCCATGTTCTCCCCATAAGGTCCAATATAAAAATGTTTGTGCCGAGAAAAGGTAGATCATCCCGTTAAACTGAATATTTCATTTTATTTCACCAAGCTCAAGGACATCGATACAAGAACAAGATAAAAATTGGATATGCAAGACGAATTGCATAGTAATCTTGCTCTTGGCCTTGTTTTGGTTATCACCAAGTAACGATGAGCGTATTTTCTTGCTTTCCGTATAGTATGAAAGATCATAATCAAAATCACACTTGGGCTTCATTTGTACCGATGAGGCGAGCATTCTTGGCTCTTGTATAGCAGGAAAGACCACCAAGACTTCGAAATGAAGGACCAAGACTTGACTGCAAGACAAAGAATATGACGCAGTATTGATGACCAGGACCCAGGGAGCGAATTGTTTGAATTTCATTTGTTGGGCTGAAAGTGATGAAATAAAGTTAGTACTTTATAATTAAATATCATACTGTATTTTTAAATTTTAAATTACAAAATTCATATTATGAAGCTTCTAACGGGCAAGTATATATACTGTAGTATACGTTTTAATTACCGAGAAAGAAAAATCAAAGTGGCGCGGTCCCAGAATCATAAGAACCTATTTTGGAATGAAAGTTGAAGGGTTGGCAAATGTCCCAGGTATTCTCCTGTTTCCTCAACCCTTATCATTGTAGTTAAACGATTTCCTTTTGTCTCCGCCAAGAGACTCTTGCTACTGCCTTCCGAGAAGACTCCCTGCCGACCGAACAGGTGAGAACACTGACCTTGAAGGACAATTTCGTCACATAGAATTAAAACAAGAAGAAAAAATTTCCCACGTCGGACATTGGTGTTAGTTATAAAATGAAATAACCAAACCTCAAAAGTGCCAAATATTCATTAAGATGCATATACAAATCCTCCGCTTGATCTAGCTAGTGATTAACGTGTAACACTTCGGTACACGTGGTCCGGGTTTAATTCCCAATGGGAGTGCATTTTGGCGTTCACCCAGTGTCGTGACCATAGTGCTCTCAAACGGATCGGGTTGACCCGACCCGACCCGACTCGCATCGGGTCGGGTCGGGTCGGGTTAGCCGGGTCAGCTCGGGTCTGGTTGTCGGGTCGGGTTATCAGGTCGGGTCAGTCGGGTCAGCCTAAGTCGGGTTGTCGGGTCGGGTCAACCGGATCAGCTCGGGTCGGGTTGTCGGGTCAGGTCAATCAGGTCGGATCACGGTTCGGGTCAGTCGGGTCGGGTCGGTCTTCAACCCGTTCCGACCCGACCCGTTGAGAGCACTGTGTTCAAGGAGAAAGTGAAGTACGCGTGGTGATAAAGAGTTTAGTATTCTTCGGAATGAATTTGACAAAGATTTATCCAAGATTAGAAATGGAGAGGTAACTGAGACTTTGAGTAATATACTAATCCAGTTCATGAAGATTGTGGGGTTAAAGGACTCATGTGTGAGGACGATCATGATACCGATAGAGATGTGTGGATTATTCGAGAAGTCATAGTTAGTTTTGTATTGCATGCAGAGCTTTGGATACTAAACACAAAGTTCTATGGAAGAACAAATGATAAAATTGTGAATGAATAGTTTGGGTTCAGGAGAGGTAAGGGAACAAGGGATACAATTGGATTATTAAATATAGTCCAATTGGATTGGATTGATTCACAAGGGTAATCAGTGAAAGATTTACAGAAAAAGGGAAAGAAGTGTATGTTGTTTTTTATTGATCTAGAAGGAATTTAGATAGCGTGCATTAGAAATTAGTTCTGGAAGTTCTAATGGAGATTTGGTTGGAATGGAAAGATAGAGGACACATAAAGATTTATATAAAGATATGAGTAAAGTCCGATGACTGTGTATCAACTTATTAACATAACGTAAGAATTGTAGATACAAAATTACATGACGTTTTACTAGTATCCTTACTACAAATTGTGACTTAATATTACTAACAGAAATCTGCCTTAATAACTATATATAGGAAAATGAGTTTACTGATTACAGGTAAGTCATGATAACAGTATCACATGCAAAATAGCAATGTCTAGTGCACTGTGTTTTTGCTTTTCGATTATTTGAAGTTATTACAGAAATAATGTAAAATTTCTGTAGAATCTATTTTATATTCACTGTTTGGAAGACCCTTTATGCCAAACATACAATAAGAAACAACCTTATTCTACATCGTCTTAAAAGAGATAATTTCAGTTTTCGTTTAGGTTATTTTATCTCACACAAAAAGCTTCTTTCGTTGTCAGAATCAGATTCAGTCTTTTTATGAAGATAGAAAAATCCAAAATCCTCACAATGTTTCTTGGATACACAGCTAACATGAAAACACCTTTTACATTTACTACACTGGACTCATTTCGACATATTTCCGGCGCAGACCTGCTCAGATCTTACATTACCCTTTTAACACTCACGTCTTTCGATATTTACTTTCGTATCAATTTCACAGGTTGCTTTTGCCTTACGTGAACTTCTTCAATTTTTAGAATTCGATTTTGATTCATCTTGATTTTTTTCCATAAGAAATGACTGTGCTGGTTTGGACTTACTACAACAGGGAATCGAAGCTTCCTGTTTTGGGAATTTTGTGTTTTCCCTGGATTTTCCTTTGTCACAACAAATTTCTTTTGAATGGACTAGACACAGTTTTCCCATTCAAAATTTACTGTGGACCTGCATTGGCTATGACATGTCGAACTGGTACCGACAGGCTGAGAGGTTGTGACTGATGAAGAAGACGCATTGATTTTGATTGGTATTCTTCATCAGATTTACGAGATAAATCGTTGTGAGTAGGTTCTGTATCTTGAAGAAGATCGCGGAGCAGTTACACAGACTCCGTAGACATCGTTTGCATATCCTCTTATCAGATCCGAACAGAACTTCTCCCACACATAAAATAAATCATGAAATCTTGCACCCCCATGCTAAGTGTCACCTACTTCCTTGAAACTCGTTGACGTTTACCCACCAATTTTGGAATCCAGGTAATGTAAATGATTTTAGGCGCAAACCATATCAACAGATTCAGTCATCTTTTTACATAAATTACTACATTTTACAATATATTACTTTAGTTTTGAAAAAAAATATTTAAAAAGAACACATTGATTAGGAGTACGGTAGAAGAAAGAAACTAAAGAAAGTAAAATAAAAAATGAAGAGATATTAGGCCTACGATAAAAGAAGGAAGAGAAAATAGTTTCAAAAATATTGTGTCACCGTTACTAAAAAAGTTTTTTTTTATTTGGGATGGGCAAAACCGGTTTTTAGAAAAAACGGAAACCTGTTTCTAGAAAACCTAAATCCGAAAAACTGAAATTTTGGATTTTTCAAACCCGGTTCTTCGGAGCCTGTTCGGTTTTAAACGTAACTGGTTTCGGTGAAAACTTTTGAAAAACACAAAACTATTTGTGTAAAAACGGAATTGGTTTTCGCAGAAGAACGAATCACTATACTGGTGAGAAACTGAACCAATTTTGGAAAAGCCGGAACCGGTTTCGGTGAAAACCGAACTTGTTTTAGAGAAACCCGATTTGGGAGAAAATGGTTTTGGTGAAAATCCGTTTTTTTGAAAATTTTCGGAAACCGAAAAACCGTTTTTTTGCTCACCACTAATTTTTATTCTGGTTATTTCTATGCCCGCTACTGAAATTGTGCTTTCAATTATGGTCACCTAGTGTGACCGTCACTAAAAAATTATTCATTTTTATAGTTTTGTAGTGGTCACTAAACTCACGCCTGCAACAATGT
Organism: Thermobia domestica; assembly: GCF_964235325.1. NCBI lineage: Eukaryota > Metazoa > Arthropoda > Insecta > Zygentoma > Lepismatidae > Thermobia > Thermobia domestica. The sequence goes on along the minus strand of NC_137458.1, from coordinate 262,097,392 downwards.
AAGCGTAAAAAGTAAAATATTTTTGAAATAACTGATAATTATTGAATTCTTACATATTAATCATCATCATCATCATAGGTATTCTGCCTTTATTGGCAGGTCACTTGCCGCAGCTGAGAAGCTTCCATTCTCCACGGTCCTCCGCTAACCTTTTCGTCTTCGCGTATGATCTTTCCGTTTTAATATCATCCATTAATTGTAGTCTCCTTCGCCCTCTCCCTCTCAAGCACAACCACCATACCCTCTATCACGTCCCTCATGATACAGTCTCTTCTTAGGCAATGTCCCAACCAGTTTGTCTTCCTCTTTCTAATAATATCTAAAAGTGTTCTTTTCTCTCCCACCATTTCTAACACTCTCTCATTCGTTTTCCGCTCGACCTAACTAATTCTTTCCATTCTTCGCCAAACCCACATTTCGAAGGCTTCTAGTCGATTTTCGTCACCTTTACGCAATGTCCACGTTTCCGCCTCACACAGTGCAACACTCCACACGAAGCATTTTATGAGTCTTTTTCTCAACTCTTTATTCAAGGTCCCACGAAACTGACTTTTCTTCCTTTTAAAGGATTCTTTCGCCTTTCCTATCCTTGCTTTTATTTCACGTTCGCATTTCATGTCATTACTAAGAATACTACCCAGGTATTGAAAACTATTCACTTGTTCTATTTTCTCTCCCCCCTACTTTTATATTTGGCATAGACCCCTTCGTTCCAATCACCATGGCTTTTGTCTTTCTAACATTTATTTTCATCCCATATTCTTCAAAGCCCTTTCTCATTTTTTTCTAATATTTTATTGATTTTCTTTTCAGGTTCTACAAGAAGCGCCATATCGTCTGCAAGGCATTCATCTTAGGCATCTAATCATTCTACCTCCTACCGAAATGCCATCATCATCATGTAGGCTCTTTTTCACTATCTCTTCTAGATAGACATTAAATAGTGTTGGCGAGAGGCAGCATCCTTGTCGAACTCCCCTTTCAATTACACTCTCTCCCGTCAGTTCTTCCCCTATCCTAACACTTACTTGTTGTTTCATGTATAAGTTTCTTATAAGTCTTCTATCTTTCCATTCCAGCCCTATCTTTGTTAGAACTCCCAACAAGAATTCCCAATTCACGAGGTCAAAAGCCTTTTCTAAATCAATAAATACAACATACGTCTGTTTCTTTTTTTCTATAAATCTTTCACCGATCACCCTTAATAATCCAATAGCATCTCTTGTGCCCCTGCCTCTTCTGAACCCGAACTACTACTCCTCAACATCTATACTTGTTCTTCCATATAACCTTCTGTTCAGTATTCGGAGCAGAATTTTAGCTGCATGAGATATGAGACTAATAGTTCTATAATCCTCACATCTCTTTGGGTTCGATTTCTTAGACAACGGTATCATGTTCGTTTTCAGAAAGTCTTTTGGCCATTCTCCTGTTTCATATATTTCATTGCATAGTCGGAACAATTCTTTCTTTCCCTTGTCTCCTATATTTTTAATGAATTCGATTGATTTGTTATCTATTCCGGTTGCCTTTCCATTTCTAATCTCGGATATAGCCTTTTCAAACTTATCCCGAAGAATTCTAAATCCTTTATCATCCTATCCTACTTCATTTTCCACTTCAGCATTTAGGCTACACGGTCTATCCCTACTCTCATATAAGTCTTCAACGTATTCTCTCCACCTTTCTATGACCTCATTTCTCTCGCTGACTACTTTCCCATTCTTATTTTCTACTGCCATCATAATACCCCCTTGTTTCCTCAGAAAATCCATAGATTTCACCTCCTTGTACATTTCCTCATATTTCCCAACTCTTTCTAATTCTTCTATGTCTTCGTATTATCTTCTGTAAAACTCTTCCCTCGCTCTGTCTGTTTCTCTTCGTAATACATTATTTAACTTTCTGTACATCTTTCTGCCCTCTTCTGTATCAACCTGTTTCCGCATCTTCCTCTCCCTCATTTTCTGCAACATCTGCTTTGTAACCCATGGTTTCTTAGCAGTTTTGTGTTCGCGGTAACATACTGCTTCTTCTGCAGCCTGCTGTAAGCAATGTTTAATATGTTCCCACCGTGCGTTACTACCTGCGCCTATCCTTTCCTCGTTTGAACATTTTTCTTCGAATTTTTCAGCGAAAAGATTTCTTATTTCCTCGTTTTTCAACTTTTCAGTATCCAACACTTTGTTACCTACTTTTCTTCTGCCTAAATTTTTCAGTTGAATATCTACTTCGGCCAGAACAAGATTATAATCAGAGAAAATATCAGCCCCGGGAAGGGTCTTCGCGTTCTTTAACCTATTCCGATACCTGTTCTGAATCATAACATAGTCTATCTGATATCTTCCACCGTCTATTGGTGATTTCCATGTATATCTTCTTTTCTTGTGCTGATTGAACTAAGTGTCCCAATTACTAGTGAATTCTTTCTACAGAAATTCACCAGTCCCTCTCCCCTTTCATTTCTTTCGCCTAAACCATATTTGCCTACGATACAACCTTCATGTTTTTCTCCCACAACTGCATTGAAATCTCCCATTAGAATTATGCATGCACCCTTCTTCTCCCTATCTATAATTTCTATTTTCTCATTATTTTCCTCTACTTCTTCATATGTTCTATCGATCTATGTTACATATTAAAGAGATCCACAATATTTAAAATACATTTGAAATAAACTAGACATAGTGGAATAAATCGACTAATTTGCTTACGTTCAAACTTGGAAATTAGAAAAATTCTCAACATTCACATAAAAATCCTCTTCTAGACACGTATTCAAACAAAAAAAAATCTATCCCATAGGAATGAAATATACAGAATGGGTAATAGGCCTTACAGTAAAATGAAAAACTAAAGCTTATTGGGTAATACGAATCTGCACTTCAAATTTATTGTCCTAGGTGACAACTACTGAAAGGGTGACCACTACCGATTAAGTCACTCTAGGTTTAAAAGAATGGGTGGCAGTTCGTCAATTGCCGTGTCAAAGAAGTATTAAGTAAGATAAATTACGATAAACGTTGAACATGTACAACCTATTTGTTTTAAGGCAAAATTTGCTACGTGTTCGTATACTGTAATTCCACCAAAAATATAAAATTGACAATTATATTTTTTTTAAAAAAAGCTTTGAGAATTTTCAATCTAACAATAAAATAATAATGGGGGATTTATTATTGTATTAGGTATCTGATAAATATTGTATCTGATATTTTCAATATCAGATTCAACTTGTAACCTGATGGAAAGAGACCATATGTGTGGGATCTATCTAATTGTTTAGTTTTGTTTAAATTATTACATGTTAATAACATAAAACATAAAAATCTAAAGCAATTGCCCTAATACAAACAAATTTATCTAACTCCTATTATATCTATTTAAGTGATAATTCTTTAGTTGCACAAGAAATACAACATCCTTTATTATTGTTTGTGTTATCTAGTTTTATTAAAATATTATATGTTAAATGCAATGCTATTTCTATATATAACTACTAGCATCAATTACCCACTTCGCTGGGTGAAATTAAGAAAAAGTAGTCATATGTTCCGTTAGGCAGTCACTTTCACTACTACTCAACCGCTCTTTGATATCGGTCATTGTAGATCATTTTCATAAACTTCCTTCCGTCCCCTATTGCGTTACACGGCATCGGAAGTGTCACTGTTCATCTCAGTGACCCCGAAAACTATGAATTCGATATGGATATGTGTTACTTTGATCATTTATATATATATGAATGTTGCGGAGCTGAATTTGGATTGAAACATCGGAAGTGTTCTCGACACTAGTATCATTGATTTTCGATCATTTTTAATGCCGTCAAACTGATATCTTAAAAACAATCTCAGTTTCGAACTTCATCTAGGTTGAAAATTTGATCCATGCTGTGGTTGAGGAGTGTTTAAGTTTTGTTAATTTTCATATATCTTCCTCTCACATCCCGTCCCCTAAGGCAAACCATCGAACTGAATACATAAGTATCATCTCAAGCCCGAACCTCATCTATGTTGAAAATTTGAACGAGATTGGTCGGGTTGTTCAAGAGTAATAAAGTCACGAAAAAAGTCACTTTCATTTTTATTTTTAAATATATATCTCCCCATGTCCTTGGTCTACTTTGCACCGCAAAACTTAAATGATAAAAAATATTCAAGACCCAAACGTCATCTATGTTGTATATTTAATCTGGATCATTTGGGTCTTTCAAGAGTTATTAAGTTTTATTTATTTTTATATATCTCTTCCCTTCCCTCCCTCACATCTAAGTTCTACCGTCAAAGTGATATGACATAAAGCAGCCTAGGTCTGAATCCTATCTATGTTCAAAATTTGATTAAGATCAGATTGGCAGTTTAGGCATGATGAAGTCACAAAGAGATTCACTTTTACTTTTGGACATTTTCCATGTTATCCTACATTGAAAGTATTTTCGTTACAAACGACAAAAAATTCCTATAACTACCCAAAACTAATCGAACCAAGGACCACCAGGATATGAAACCAACGCTTATCCTACTACTCTAAGATATCGTTGTTAATTAAAGGAGGGAAAAGTTGGTGTGAATTGACTTCAGCAAATTGCAGCAATTGCAATTATAATGTTGTAAAACTATTGTTTCGGTATGTAAAATAGAAAGTGTTATATAGAAAGAATAGTGAAGAGAAGCGACAGAAGTAGTATTACTTGATGTTGTTGCAGCATTTAGGTATAAGGAAGTTTAATGCCCTTCTGTAGCATCGAGGCTAATATTATGTGAAACTGCAGTTTAAATATGTCTCTTCGGGTCATATCCTTTATATTTATTCAAGAGCCAGGACCCTGGGGTGGGAGCGAACCTCTAACCTTATGATCCGTTCGCAAGTCTTCTTCCGACTTCACCACTGAGGCGATGAAGGTGGCGTCACATATAGAGGGATAAATCGTTGATGTAATTTTAATTTTCCTAATGATTGTGTTTCTCTAACGGTGTATATACGGAGATAATCAATTGGGAACGGATAAAACGCGTTCGTCATGTGCTTTTTCAAAAAAAAAAAAAAAAAAAAAAAGAGCATCTATTTACTTTATTTCATAGTTTTCGCACATACAATTTCTAATGATCGGCCAAAGTTGGCATCGTAATTCGTACAATTATACGCACTTATCTCAATATTCTTCGTTTCGTGATGTAGAGGTAGAAGTTAATTTTGACCCCCGAAGCTCACTTTAGAAACAGTTCGTCTGGAAAAAATAATATACCATAAAAACCGCATGCACATGACTGGAGATAGTTCGTGTTAGACACTTCTAGATTCTTCGCTACGAATAGACCTAGTAGGGGGCACCCAACTATATCTAGTCAAGTCAGCAAAACTTTTCTCGATTCGGGTTGGTGGAGAGAGGTCACGTGAATTTAGGCCCCGCCCACGCGGGAAATTTGACATTTTGACTGACCGCCATTTTGTACAGATTTCTTGCAGGGACTCGGCACTGGTACTATCTTCTTTCTTTTAATAATACCTTTCCAACGATATACTACATGACTTTCATCGAGAAGATGTGAACCCTCGTATGTCCAATTTTTACAATTTTGAGCATTTGACATTAACCTGATGAGAAAGCAATAATCCATGTTCCAGAAAGCCCTCGTGTCTCACAAGACATCGATTGCTGTACACCTCGCATCAAGAAAATTCGACAGGTAATGCCGAGCAGTTAGGCCACCCAATATACAACTTCTTATCCCATAATCGTGTCAGGTAAAGAGACTCCCTCTCTCTTGTCCTTTCTTCTCTCCCATACTAAAATTAGCTAACAACATGAACTCAATTCTAATTTCAAACTACCCATGTTTTAGTTTCGATAAAATGAAATAAAAAAACGAGACGAAACAAGATTCATAAGTTATGTAGGAAGAAACTGAAACACACACAATGAAAAGTTGAAGCCAATTACACAGCGATTCAGAAATGAGCCAGAGAGAGAGAAGAGGAGATCAGAAGGAAACGAAAAGGAAGAACAGCTAAAAACGTGTAATTTAAACGTAGTAAGAAAAGAACCTAACATTATAAAGTTCCGTTCCCAGAAATCCAACAGTAATATAGAAATAACGTTTGTTTTTACATATTTTTTCTGAACTATTCGAATATATAGAGGATGCTTTTAATATTCATTAAGTCACTTCCATAAAAGATAGCATACTAAATTTTCATTAGAATTATAGATCTCCAAGACACATCTAGGATATTGTCAAAATTTTAACACTCAATAAGTAAAATCTCTTTTTCATCCTCTGGGTTACCGAGTCTCAGTCGAATTACCGGGTCACTACGGGTTTGAATCCTCTAGACACACTGGTGGTCTTATCCTAACCAACATCATCCAACAGACGCGAAAATCCATTTGAGCTCTAACTTGTTCATTCTATCTGTGCAAATTACGTTATATTCGCAAGACAGGAAATCGATACTGGAGGTTCGCAACAGATAAATCTTCGGAAAAGACTAGAAAATTGTAACCTCTTTGGTTATTTGAAAACAAAATTTTATTTATACTAGTTTGACACAAAATTTGTTTCCATCCTTTAGTCAATGTGTTTTATTCACGTTGAAATTTGAAACATGAGGATCATACACTTTTCCTTTCGAACATTTGTAACTTTTCATTACGATACAATTTGGACTCTTAATATAGGGTATATCTGATAGAAATTTAGAAGTAAAATAACACATTCAATTATGCATGTAACCTACCTTTTAAGTATTCCACCTACAGTTTTTTCTCAGTCTAGACAATTAGGTTCATGATAATCAATTTTGTATTCGACAATTCATATACATGTTAAAAAATATGTTACCTTAAGACTTCAGGTTTGTGTAACGCTCTCTCTCTCTGCACTGAAGTACTAGTTGTCGATTGGAATTATCGGATCAAAGTCCTTATATGAAGGGCCATTGACGGAAATTGTCAGCAAATCATTCAGTGTATGAGTCTTCAGTGAATTCGTGTAGGAAGTCTTAAGTCTGTTGAGACTACTGAAGCTTCTGTAGCACGAAGCAGTACTCAAAGGTAAAACTGCAGAAAATGTGAGAATTGGAAGCAAATTTGAAAATCTCGTAATGCAGTATCTGATTGAGGGTGGGGGGCGAATTAGAACGTTGGGAAGACTTCACTTTTCATATCAGTTGTGAATACGTGTTTTATCTCACTTAATGACAATTATTTTCGTGCGAAATAGAAACTGTGCTGTCCTGTGCGTTTAGGAAGAAACCATTCCTACTGAATACTGGTCGCTAGCTTTAAATTTCTAGTAGCCAATGGCGACCAGAAATTTTGCGCCTTGATTTAAGGCCGAATGATATGGTAATAACCGATAATATTAAAAGCTCGCGCATGGATATATGATCAATTTACAGATGTTGATTTAATTCAAAATGGGGTATTATGTGGATCAAATCACCCAAATGTGGAAGTAAGTTGATCGATGCATTCTTTTCTTGATAATGCACGTCGAAAATCGTAACAAATCATCGCACGCAATCTTCAAGTGAACGTAAACAACAGAAATAAAGCTATTGACAAAATATCTGAAGTACGTCATGGTCAACAATGTCAGTCGATTCTATGCAAACACATAATAGCGCCAAACTACAATCACTGTCACCAAAGCTAAAAATACAAGTAGTGGCCCTCGTAAAAAATGTATAATTGAATTACGCGTATATATTTTTAAATGTACTGAAATCTAACTTTCGCTTACGTGGTTATCTTCATTTATACTCTTATGTACCTGATATAAATAACAAAGAATATCTTTCCGCAAGAATTGTTTTGGAATTTTACTGGGAAGAGAAATAATATTGCGCGTTAAGGTAAAGTTGAATATTACGATTAATGGTTCTGGTTTTCATTTATAGAAAATAAATGTTTCGACAGTTCTTCGTTTCATTTTTCAGCAGGAGCATTCAGTATAGGCTTCAGATAAATAGAGCCTCAAGTAAATTTCCTGATTTATATAGGCCTACATTTCCTATAGTTTTACATTTTAATTCTTAGTTACTTTATGGAATACCATTACGTTTCAACTGGTATATATTAATACGCGTTTTCTTAATATGATGTTGTATAATAATCCTAGAAAGTTATGTAATAACTGATACAACGTTTCTATTTAAATGCGTTATTCCAAACCTGTCCACTGCGTTTTACGACTCATGTTCTTTCTTTGGGATAAGGAAGTCACTTTGAATATTTGTGTCATTTAATAACAGTAGTACATAAAATACTATCCACAACCTATCCTTATTCTTTTTATCATTCTATTCATTCTTTCTTTTTCTCTCTCTCTCGCTCTCATACACACACACACACACACACATAAATATATATATATATATATATATATATATATATATATATATATATAATCATTGTTCTCAATGCGGGCGCGGTGGCTCAGTGGTAGAGCGTTTACCTCCGGTGCTTGGGGTCCCTGGTTCGATCCCAGTGGTCATTATGGTGGACAAACATCGTGCTCGTGGGTGTTGTCGGGGTTCTCCCGTTTCCTCCCGCTTTCTTCATTCCACCATTTAATTCATTTCTCATCATCACCGACTCCTTTAGCCTAACCAGCATAATCGTGGGACGTAAAACTAAATATTTTATTTCATTTTTCATTGTTTTAAATTTGGAATTTTTACCATCAATGCTACCAATAATTGCAATTGTTCCTGTAAATTATGTACAGTACCGAGATTTTAATAAAAATGTTGCTAATTATTACTTCAATTTTAGCAAAGCAGTTAAATTTGCAGAATGTTAGTGTAATGTTTATTTGAACGAAATTGAATAGATTCATTTAATCATAATTTTCGAACATTTTGATTAATTATATTTGTTAAAGGATGTAAAAAATATTGATTCTTATTGACATATATGGTGGCATATTCCAGATTTTGCTCCTGGGTGGGACAAGATCCCCGACGTAAGGAAAACACACCCTTATTTATTAAAATGTAAAAGAATCTCAAACTCAAATTGAAAAAATTGACCGTCCTGCCCTTCCAAAAATGACGCCTCTGGAGGTGTTGTATTTCATATATTGTTAATCTTACAAAAAATATTTTCTCTATTTTCACGAAAAATAAGCATAATGTTTTACTCCTACCCACGTAATTTTGTTCAGAACAATGAGAGCTATCTGTCTCCTTTTTGAGAATTTTTTCGTTAAACACTATTATTTTTTCATTCACTTGGTGAAAGTGATAGTAGTTGTTAGATGTCAGTTAGAAACATCAATAATCTTGTCTTTTAATACTGATTTTGGTGCTGGTCTAAAGCAAAATATGAATTACATTAATATGAAAATATTATATAATATTTTCTAGGTTTCTTTTAAGTAATGCTAATATGCACATTTTATGAAAACTTTATATGACAATGGAAATAACTCAAATTAATATGATTAAGCAATTCAGATTTGACATGTGTAACCCACTTGTTAATTAGTGTTATTTGCCTGTTGGCTTTCTACGTGATCTTTTACAGAAGAATGTTCAATATTCATTGGCAGCTATTTTCTGTCCCAATCCATAATTAGTTTCTCTTTCAATTAATAATTGTTATTTGTTTAATGTAATATGTTTTTCTAAGTTAAGTTGCATTCGGAGAGAAGTCCTGTAAGTATAACCTATGTTCTTGATTTAGCGAATAAGTGTTGAACATAAACTTAGATTTACTCCTCTACAAAATCAACTAAGAATTATTTTAAAAAACGGAGTCCAAGCCTTGCCGATTGCTAGTTCCTGCAGAATGTAAAGTTAGTCAAACGTAGGGCCTGCACCAAAGTGGCTTCATTAAGACTTCTACTTTTCTTACCTTTAACAATAGTACCGTATATTAACATAAAGTTACCTTATATATACACTCTAATGCAGTTTGGTATAAATTTATTTGACTGTAGTGTATTTATCCTATAGTCAATATCTAAAAATTACAATTAGAATTTTCTCTAATTTATGTATGATCTTATGGGTAGTTTTTGTTTGTCTAGAACTTTCGACAATGACATATCAACAACTACAGGTGCTAGAAAGATACCGTTTTCGCTTTTCCATTTCAACGTTTGTGTAGATTGTCTTGTTCTAATAGGATATTTTTTAAAAAAATATAGTTGTATATTTCTTTATTAAATTTAAAGGGGCACACTAGAAGTGTTGAAATTTTGAAACAAAAATCAAATCCTATGAGTTATGCATTCCCGCATAACACAATTATATACAGAGGTTGCATATCTCTCAGGTGTTTGTTTCATGGTCAAATGATAATGAAAAACGAAGGATAACCATTTCTCCAGTTTAACGAGGGAACGACGCGATGGCACTCAGAGATAATTGCACCACATTTGGTGCAGTATTACGTAATGGGAATAAAAAAGAACGCGTGGAAGCATTCGTTTCGCAGGCGTTCGGAATCAGAAATAATGGGCCCTACAGTTGGTCTGCCAGGAAGTATGGTCTGTCAATCAGATACAAAAGGGACGGAGCCTTTACTCACTGTTGCGGCCAATGCAGAAGAACTGAAATAAAGTAAAATGACAACAGGAAAGATGAGCTGAAGAGAAAATACGCTAATGCCCGCCCTCAATCCCACCAAACGAATGCCGAGACACTAAATCATCAACTGCCCTTGCCATTACGCACCTTACCCTACCCTTGCCATTTGGAGTCTTAAACGCAGTTGTTACGATGCAGTTTCTGTCCAATCCATTTTGCTGCTTTCTAGTGGTGAATAGACAAAATTCAAATATTTCCTTTATCCTTTCAGTTAACGTAGTTGAGGTAATGAACAGTAGTGTCTGTGTTCAAACTGTTATTTCTTGTTATGGCCGTCCACGGTCGTTCAAATTTTAAACATCACTATTCCCGAAATATATATTCAAAGTCGCCTCAGAAATACACAACACTTGAATCTTGGTGGGCCGTAGGTAGTAGACATCGAACATCAGTAGAAATGAAAATATTTAATATTGTTGGCTTCAAACAATTAATACTTGCGTACTGACAGCATCTTATAGTGTGAAGAAATAGAGCAACTTCATTTCGACCCCTCCCCTGGAAAACCTCTGGCGACGCCCATGAATAATTTATGTATATATTTTCTCTATGTTTAAAATACAATTTCATTAAGCTAACCAGTGATGTATACACAATTGGTAACGGGAAGGACAGTGCAGGGCAGTTGACAGATTTAATATCCCGCCATTCGCCTGGTGGGACTGAGGGCGGACATTGGCGTATTTTGTGTGCAACTCGTCTTTTCTGTTTCATTCTACTTACTTTAACATCTTCTTCACTGGTCGCCTAACAGCGAGCAAAGGCTCCGTCCCAACAATATGTGATTGACATGCCATACTTCTTCAGAACTGTTGGGCCCTTTATTTCTGATTTCGAACACCTGCGAAAAAATGCTTCCACACGTTCCATTCTTATTCCCATTACATACTCCTACAAATTGCAAATTTGGTGCAATTATCTCTGAGTGACATCGCGTTCTCCCCTTGTAAGATGAATCTTTATTGTTTGGAGTGTTTTGCCCAATGAATATCATATATCACTGACATAATTCTGGACAATTAGTGGCACTTTTACTAATTATATAAATAGGATTATCCCGACGTAAGTCCATTGGACCTGTACCTTTTTATAAGGTAGCAAAATGAGAATAACTTTAATTTTGTTTGAGATTATGCATTATATATGTTTCTACGTTACTCACCAAAAATACAACATAAACGCAATGCGAAAAATGTGATAGAATGTAACTGGTAAGACTCAGTAGGTTATAATCTTGAAAATAAAATTTTACCGAGTCCAGTGAATCCGTTTGGAAACTCTAGGTTTATCCTTGTTATTTCTCAGATTTTTGGTGGAATTAGGGCACTAATACAATCGGTAGTAGTGCCCAATCAGTGGTCTAATCATATTCATTGTATTTTCCATTTTTCTTTTTCTGCATTAATGGTTATATTCTGAAGTGAACTAGTGACCATTTTTATTTCCCTTGCGTTTATTTCAGGTTTCATATTATTTTCAATACAAAAAGAGATAAATGTTTTGTTATTAGTAATTGATCCACACAGACAATGGCGGAATATTTATATTTATGTTCTGTAGAAGTGAGTATTCGAGGTGCATAAATATAGAGAAATATCGGATATTGTGGAATATCTTGGGTAATATCGAAAGTTACCTGCGATGTTATACTACGGGGTTGATTTTACTATAGTGTAATAGCGGAGCTAGTAATTCTTCTGGAAAACCCGACCAAATTCGATTTATAATGGGTGTTTTTGGCATTTGATCAGTGAGAGTAATTTGTTTGCGTCCGTTCACTTCATCAAACATGAGTTCATGAATGATACATTGGAGTTATCCTTTGATAAAAGTGAAGCACATTTCTTCCCGAATTCACCTTACACAGCAAAAGGTGTTGTAATTGGTTCCAATGTAGCTTATTTTAATGATTAGCTAGAGAAAACCCCTGACTTGAATCCAAATACCTCTGACGTATCATAAAGAGATGTTTAAGAGAAATGGAGTCTTCAGCAATTCTCAAGCTAGTATGTTTCATAAGGGAACCTTGGGAAAATTTGCTTTCAAATATTCCCTAAAAGTTGACTTTCGGAGTCCCATAAAGGATAAAAGAGTATATCAGGAGCGAAAAATGATCAACAAGGTAGAAATTCCCTGAGGTGTAATTTTACTTGGCCCTAGGCAGTGGCGTATTTACGATTTTGTTTCCGGAGGGCTTTGCCTGAAAATGTGAAAATTCTTCAAGATATTTCAAATAATTTACTATAGAAAGTAAGATTTCGGGGGAACTTAAGCCCCCCTAAATACGCCTTGGTCCTAGGCATTGTCCTATATGCCAAAATTTTGGAATCACTGATATTGCATGGATGAGGCTGCCGAATAATTTCCTTAAATATACTCAACAATCAAATATTGATTCCTTGTGTGGTATCATCTCGCAAACGAAGAGTTATATACCTCTAAAGTTGCAATCACACTTAATTGTTTGTATACTTCCGCAAAACATACAAATCCCAAATTTGGCATACTTGTTCGCCATGCGATGTGAATAATGGGAAAACTCCGATATCATGAAAAAGGCGACATTTTCCATGTAAATGAAGTGTCGAAATTTTTCGTCGTTTCGAAATTCTGATTTTTAGAGTAGTTCCGCACATCATAGAAACGTCATTCTTTGTCATGCAGTGAAGATAGGAACATAGTTTATGGTAGAAAAAAGAGCATTAAAATTCGTTTTGGATTGGCGGCGCAAATCGAAAAAATGTGAAATTTGTAATGGCTGTGTCTAGGACGTTGACATTTCGAGGTGATGTTTATTCTTATGCGTAGTTCGCGAATCCGCCCTTAAACTTGAAAAAAAAATAGTCATCTTCGGTGTAAGAAAGTGCTAGGAATGTTGTAAGGGGGCGTCTAATTGTGGACAACTTGTAGAAATGGTGGAATCACGAAGTTGCGTTCAAGTGTGTAGATTACAGGGTAAGTAAGGGGAAAAATCAGACATGTTGGAAAAGTCGTCATCTTCGATTCAAGACGGCGGTTCAAAAGTTTGTAACCATGAAAATTGTAAGTTGTTCTCACGGTAGGACAGTCATGTTTTGCTATACTCTTAACGATGAAGAAACAAGTCATTGGAGAAGTCGCCATCTTGAATGCAAACTTGCAATGTTGTTGAATTGGCTTGATCTGCCTTGTTATAAGCTACATTAAGCATAATAGAACAAACATAAATCAACGTACGAGCATGCTTCAGAAGTAACGTTTGGGCTTTCTAAGTAGCAGGTCTGGGTTCTATTCCCGACTAAACGGTTGTTTGTTTTGTATTTATTCTTATATCCATTTCTTCGTATTAGCAAAGTATTTTGTGTACGTATTGCGGGAACAAAATATTTTCATTATTACACACGAACGGGGAAAAGGTATATTTATACGGCAACATTTTAGATTGTCCCGAAACGAGGCAGTATACTCGTGTGAAGTTTCGAGACGATACTAAAGTATTTAAAATGAAACATATGTAGCTTTGGAAATGGAGCGTCACCAGTGTCTCTTTCGAAAGCAATGTTCCGGGGGGATGAATTATTAGCCGGGGCACTGCTGATAATACTGTATTTGTTATTGTATTATAAACGTATTATTTTGATCTCCTCCAGGGGCGCTCTAAGGAGACAGTGTCCTCCGAAAAGAGTCTGAAAGAATCATTGGGCATCATTTTCACGATATAGTGTCAATACAAGACAACAATACATTTTGTCTCGCGACAACAGTGTCTGCTTCAAACCGGAAATGATTGCAAAATATCTCTCTCCCCTTTTATGTCCCTCGTTAAGATACATGCGTATACCAAGTTTGAGGTCAATACCACAACTGGAAAGTATAAAATTATGTTGCAGAAAATAAGTACTGTTGTTTCTCTAATACGTATAGATGTGCGCAAGACGCGCATAATAAGCCATTTTCATGATTTTCATTGTACACGTAGGAATATAGTTCTTTTTAATAAATATTTATATTTGCAGCTCAAAGTGAAATTCACGAAATGATACCTTTGAATTGACGTATGTGTTGGTAATATGTGTATTATTTAAAGAGAAGCAATTTCTCCAGAATAGTTTTCCAGAAGTTGATAAGGTTCATGGAAAAGTCATGACTGAAGGTCAGAGCATTAGCGCGTATTGTATATATCCACAGAAATGACAAGATTCTTGAGGTGTTACAAATTCTGAGATATAAAGCTTATTAGAAAGCTTTTACAACATTGTAATGGAATTTCTTTATAATAGTTTCCTGTAACAAGGCATTTTGTGCCTATCACCCTTCCCATTTTGTTAAGAGGAACTGCTTTTCCGAATAGTTGTGAGTTGCTCTTGAGATTAACGTCCCTTGTAACAAAGATGTTATATGAGATGTGAGCCTAGTGATTAACTTGCAATTCGAACCACATGAGCTAACGACTAATTTTAAAACTTTAGTTGTACAAAATGAAAAAAAAAAACTGAATTCGTTGATTCAGGATTGTTCCTATTACTTGCTCATCTTTTCCCAACGATAATGCCCATATATTTCTACCAGTGCCAAACGAAGTCTTAACTGTGACCCCAGTATTACTGATAATCTTTCTGGCTCACAATCGTTCCATTAAGGAGATTGGTTTACCAAAACTTCCTTTTTAATATTTTGATATACTTATCAAGATATACATATACGGTCTATACGTCCGAGAGACCAAAAAACATCTTACCAACTACTTGATGGTTCTCAATCAAATTTGATTGCGATGGTGAGGGTTAAAGTTAGGTTCGAGTTCGTTGAAGGATTTGTAACTTAAACCGGAAGTGGTAAAAATAAACCATTTCAGGATATAAAGTTAATCACATTAGAATAAAAATCATAATATATAAGTAGCGAGAAGTGTTTCTGTGCAGACTATTAAATGTCTCGTGAATATGTTTTATCTCCACTCTATTATCCTTATTGAAACCGGAAGTGGCATAAATCAACCACTCCCTGTATAACTGTTAATCGTTATTAAGTAAAAGTTGTAACATATGTATAGATGTTTTGTATAATCAACTGAACGTCATAAAAATATATTGTATTACCACGCCAATCACACTATTAGAACCGGAAATGGTACAATATCAGCCACTCTCGGTTTTCACGTTATTTGTTATAGCCCGAAAATTATAATAGATGGCGAGAAGGGGTTTCTTAGAATGGATTAATCGTCCAAAGATGACATTCCATAATTATTCTTAACTCCCTAATAAAATCAGAAATAATAGAAATCCACTCTAATGTCTTGTTTCAACATTGGTAGGGCAAAAAGAACACAAGATTACAAGATAACAAGATGCGTTTTCCTAAAATTGATTTAACGTTCTAAAAATAGATGCCGCCTTCATTCTTCATATCCTATGAAAGACTGAAGTGCCAGTAATTAACCACTTTTAATTTTATCGTTGATAACTAACGAATAAAAACGTTAATTCATAGCAAGAAGCGGGTTCTATAATTGACTAAGCCTCCCAAGAATATATTCCATCTCTACTCTAATCTCTCTACTAAAACCAAGAGTGGCACATAATTAACCACTTAAGGTTTTAACGGTGACTGGTGTAGAGTACAAAATGTAACAGATAGCAAGGATTTTTTTTCATTTAAGCACTCCTCGAATATATTCCGTCTCCACTCTAATATCTCCAAATACCTCTCTCTACTTAAACCGAAAGTGATAAGTCTATTACTATTTTCTGTTTCAATTTTAATTTAGTTAATATCAAGAGGTGCAAACCAAATTCCTTCAAGTGACTCTGTTGTTTCGTTTTACACATACCGGTACTTGTACATTTCATACTCTAAAAATCATTACCCGAATTCAGACTGGCATTCAAAATGCGCTTCCTTGTTATGAAAACATTTGTACAGCACACAGAACAAACAGGAAATTCCAGAATGCTGGATGCAATGTCAAACTACTTAGATATACGAATGCAAACTCAATTTGAATGGCTATAATAAATTAAAAGCAGTTGCTCCAATGCTTTATGAGATGAATTACACCGCGCTAATTTTTTAGCGATATTACGTAGTTTTTAATCGCTAATCAATATCTTGCCATCAGGTCTTAGAAAGAATGAATTAACATTTGTAGAAGGCAATAATAGTTCCTAACTCTTTCGTTAAAAACACAACATAGAGATCTCAAAAAAGTAATAAATCACTCTGGATTTATTGAATTATTGCTATGATGCAACGTCAGCTCCATACAAGAAAGGAACGAAAAGTCCATTTAAACTACTACAGAAGAACTCTGAACCTTTGGAATTGGTAGAAACGTTCAATGAACCCAAAGCATTGTCTAAGACCATAATCAAATTTGAGGAACGTTGCTTGTAAGCTTATATGGTGGAAACTCTTATGACAACCTAAACAAACTTCGTGGTGCTCTCTTCTCAGAAATAGTGTCTTGGCAACTTATTTCATAGAATTTCCAGCTAGCAACACTACCTCCAACATAGGATGTTCCTTGTCAGTATTCGCTGAGGGTCTACTACCAAGTACAGCAGTGGCTAGGGAATCATCTTGATCCACTCGACCACGGATGGACCCTAAAACGAGGATAATTACGTACAATTCAAACTAATCTAGAAGCTGTGACATATCAACTCCTTACTTTAATCAGATATACTTGCAAGATTACTGCAAACAACAACTCTTCAACTAAACGTGAATGTCGTTCTGCTGGTCTGCAATGTTTTCAAATGTGTAAAAGCTGTCTCGGGATTGAGTGTGAACATATAAAAATTATTTATAACTCTGAGAACGAAATTGAAGATGTAGAAAACTTATTCGTTTATTAATAACATACGCATAAGCTATATAATACGGTGCATAATAAATCTTATATAGAATCTACATCAAGTTACGTAAAGGCAAAATAAATATCTGATTTTTAAGATTATAAAATTATTTTTAACTTTTATTCAATTAATTTTCCCCATTGTCTTCTAATAAAACTGCTTCCAAACATTAAAAAAGTAATATTTGGTTTCACTGTTTTATAAATATAGCAGATCTAAACCTATCAAAATTGAAGTTTGACAAGATAAGTATAATGAAAAATTAATTTCCGTTTTCCCTGTATGCATATATCCTTGATACGTATCCCAAATGTCATAATAAAGAAAGTTACCGTCGCCCAAGGTAGTCAAGTTGAAATTTCATGGCTGCCATCTTTCTCCGCCATTTTGAGAGAAAGGGTGCTTTTGAAATGTCAAAGTGCATTAACAAAAACGTCATTCTGAAAAAAACAGCTTTATGGGAATTTTTTCTCAAGTTTTATCTAAAATGCATGAACTATTTAGTGTTATGTTCTGCCTATAGCGTTTAATAAATAAAGATAAAATTTATATAAATTTATATTTATATCTCGTACATTACCACATCCATTACCTGATTCTCTAAATAATTCCATTTCTTAAAAATTGCGTAGTGTGTAACAATTACCTTCGACTAGCTTAGGAGAACACGTATGTCTGTATTCCTAAAGTTCGATTCTACACCTGTTTACATTTCTTCATATTGTATTTTCTTAAAGAGATTAAATTAAATTTAAAATAAGCAATATTTTCTTTATATCTGAATTTTGTAGTACATAATGACACATTTTGGCCTTTAAAGGCTAAATAAAATTTAGGGGGGAATTAGCCCCTTGCTTCCGTTTCTCGGGCCTATATGCAACTATCAAGATCTACGTTATGATAATGAACAATAAGAAATTCACCAAAGAAGCACGACGTCTCATTAAGAAAACAGGAGATGTGATCAATAATGACAAAGGGGTATCTAATGTTGTAAAAGAAAATCTGATGATTTTCTCAATAAAAAACATGTTCGTTTTTTTTAAGTTTTATTTTGAGATCGTAATTAGGGCTCTCCCTATGATGTTTCCACAGGTCTACTAGAATTATTTTCAACTCTTTTTTGTCTTTACAGATCCCTCCGCAACGATTATAAACAATTGTTGAAAAGGTTAGTTCTGGCTTAGATGTGCAGGGAGAGATAGCGAAGAAAGAAATGTGTAAATATAAATTGACGGAGTTTTATTTTATATATCCAGCTTTTATGTTTCTTGAAATATAAATTTAAAAGATCGTTGTTATTGGGGGTATATGTAGGTTCTGCAGACAACTTTCCCCTCCTAATATTCTTCGACCAGCACACAGGAAAACACAGAGCATTTTACATAAGATCCAACTAACTATAGATAACGCAAAGCATATACAGGAGGGGTCTAACTAGCTATACACAGCGCAAAGCATTTACATAAGGAATTACATCTAACTATAAAAAATCACTAAATCTAGTTACAAAAGCATTTACAGAAGGAATCAAATTAATTAGAACGTTATAGCATTTAACTATAAAGAACTTATATCTAAAAACTTACATCTAAAACTACACTACACTTTACAACACTTTTACCCTATCCCATAATGACCCCAAGCTAATGTATTTACACCATCTCGCATTATATATCTTTTACCGTCTGACGAATCTAATGCTAGCTTATGAACGGTTATACTATAAATATCATGCTTATAACTTCTAATAAGGTTTATGTCATTATATGTTTTCACATTTTTAAATAAGCTCTCTTTATAATCATTAAACTGCAACTCCTTTTATATTACAGTTTTAGTTTCTCCTTTAGCTTTTTTCGCTTCTTTATTTTCTACTCTATAAGCATACATCCTTGATCTCAATCCAATAAACTCTGTCATTATCTTACCTTTATTCTCATCTTTCATCTTACCTATTACTTTTTTGTTTATTAGTAGTAGTCCATATATGTTATTTTCCTTGTATTCACTCGTGTCAAACTGGTCAACTATTTCTGTTATATCTTTGTAAAAGTCTTCAGCATCAATCTCATATATAAAGCTATCGGTATCCATATAACATAAATCTATATTGTTTCCATATTTCGGCTTCATCGTGTTATAATGAAAATCATACATTAACAGTTTTGATAGTTCTAATACACTCATACCAACATATATTGGTTTGTTAAATGTCAATCGTTCTTTTTTCATATGTATAGCACACAAATTCTCTGTAAATATTGTTCTGTAATCAAAATTAGGTTTTGCAATTAATTTTTCTACTCTTTCAGGATCACATTCTAATTATATGGGTTGCCTCTTTCGAATATTTTCCATTGTTTTTCCGAATACCGAGTTATTCATGAGCTTATAAAAATCTTCTTCAAACTTGTTTTTAGCTTCCGTTCTCATATTTGTATTTAAATCAATGTATTTCTTTAACCAGTCTGATTGTTTGAATTCTAATATTCTATGCACTTTCTTTAATTTCATTCCAAGCGATATATATAGTTTTAAGTTCCTATAATGAATTACATATCTCTCCTTATTATAAAGTGTTGTTAGTAGTTTCGATTGTTTAGATTCTGGTGCACACATGTTTTCTGGAGCTAATGGTAAATCAGAATGTTTGTTGTGTAAATACTTCGGATATTCTAAATCTACTTCTAATATGTAGCCAGTTTCTGAATCATCTGGAATGTTCATTATATCTATGTAAGGTTAATCCATTTAAAGTCTTTATAAGACATGTATTGACTCATTGCCCATCCATATAAGTTGTTTGCGTCTAAATATGCTAGGTATGTTGAACACTCACCCTTATTATAATCTTGCATATATTTGTTGTTAGCTTTTACATATCTTTTACTACATTGTGAGATTCCTTCTGGTGTACCCTTTTCTAGCATTAGTATTTTATCATAATCAGTTAACATTTCTAAGTTAATTTTAGTCATCTTTAACATTGCATCCCACGATAGACCCGGTGCTGTATAATACCAAGCAGGATCTAATCCATCACATCTCTAAAGTTTTCCTTTAAACACACATCTCTAAAGTTTTCAAATATATCTGTTAATTGAAGGACATCTGTTTTGTTATAATGTTCAGTTAAGTCTTCCCCTAACTTCAGATCGAATTCTTTACAAACTCGCACATGAAGCTTATGGCGTTCAGGACTCATTTTTTCTCCTGTTAATCTGTTTGTAAATTTGTCTGGAGATAATGGAACAGGTTCTTTCAATTTTTGAAATGAATCAAAAACGTCATTGATAATCACCTTTACTATTAACTAGATCAAGTTTATCAATCGGGAAAAACTTTAATGTTTCTGGAAATTGTTCTGGTTTTAAATTACTAGTTAACTCTGCTAAACTCTTTGGCATAAATCTAAATGAGTCAACAAATCTTAAATTTATTCCATCTTTTTTTGGTACTGCTTTTATATATTTTTCATATGTTATGTACCTTTCCTCATTATTAGCGATCAGCTTAATTTTCTGTGTATCATAAGCTAACTCCTTAATAAACAAATGCATATCATAGCCAGTTAAGTTGTGAAGAAATACAGGAATAAAGTTAGGATTTTTATAGTTTAAATTGCAATAACTGTGAGCTGCACCTCTAAACTTTCCAGTTAAATGATCATCATCTCTTACTTTTGCTTTATTTTTATTTATCTTATACAAACATTTTCTTAATTCGTATTTCCATTCTTTTATTTTTTCACTCATATCATCTTTATCCTTGTAGAACTGTATTTTCTTCTTTAATATATTTATTTTTTTCTCAACGTCTGGTGGTAAGTCATTTAAGTTGTTCCCACATATATGACAAGTATCTGAACTGTTATAAGCTTCTATTTCTTCCTCAGTAAGCGGGCTCATATTAACTATCCTTTTATATATTTCCATAATTTCTATTGCTTTCTTTTGTAACATTTCAATAAATACTTTTGCGGCATCTGTACCTATATAACTAACAGGGGCTTCATAATCTCCATTTGAATATTTGACATAGTAACAAAAACTCATTGGCTCATGCTTTTGATATTTTACTGTTTTACTACAATTATGCTCTATTTTTAACTTACATAAGATACATTCAAAATCAGCAAATATGACAAATGGAACTCTTCATGATCGATTATAGTTTTGAAACTCTATTTGATTGTCGTATGGTTTTGAAAGTTCTATTCTAACAGCCTCATGCTCTTTACAATATAGCTAACTCATGGTTCTGTAATTGCATCTCATTTCGAAAGTGTCTTGTTAAACATCTGTCGCAGAAGTATAGTTTTTCCTCGCGTTTTGTCACTTGACTTCTTATTAATCGTGATAGGTTTTTTATCCAACAAAAATGATTATTATTTTGATCATCTTTTACATATAATAAATTAACATGTTTTTCTTGCTTTATTTTTTCGATTTGAAGTGGGTATACATTATAGTTCTTGACATAGCGGTAAACATTGATGGAAATATTACTTCTTCTTTCAAATTTCGGAATATCTTTTAATTGTACTGGGAATTCAATGTTGTCACAATATTCCTTTTGCAACTTATTAACAAGTTGTTTATAATGTGAAGGTCTTTGATACTGGGAACATCTGTCTATAGGTTTTAAATAGCTTGCAATAGCGTATAAGAAACATTTATTGTCTTTATTTTTAATATTAATCACTGCTTTCTTATCTTTAATTGGTTTAGGAAGTTCAATATAGGAAGAAGCTCTTAATGGTCCATACTTGTTTAATCTGATTTGTAAATATTTAATTTCATGTAATGTCCATCCTGATCCTCTACCTTCAAATTCTTCCATTTCTCTACGAAGTTTTTGTTTTGCATAAGATATATATTCATTTAAGTCAGTTGATTCTAATATTCTCTCGTTTGATGTTTTGAAATTGCGTTCTTGTATTTCTTTATCTTTTATATAATCACAAATGAAAACAAGGTTTACTTTACAGAGTGAAATTTTAATTCTTCTTTAATTTTGTTAATAGCAACTTTTCCACTTGTATCTAAAATTTTATTGGGTCTTTATATCCTCCTATATTTTAAACTTTAATAGTTTGTAAACGCTTCTTGAGTGCTGTTTCTTTTAATTCTTCTTTTATAGGTATACGTGTTGGTTTCGGTTCTTCAATTACTTCTTGTTTAAATGGGAATATATTTCTAATCTGTCTTCTGCTTTGTTCATCGTCATGTTGTTTAAGAAGGTTTATTAGTTCTGATTTTCTTACTTGGGAATATCTTTTGATTCCCTTCTCCTTACATTGTCGTCTTAACTCTATTACAGTAAATCTATTATAATTACTCATCTTATTTACTATATAGAAAATCTTACTATAACTCAATTTCTATTTTCACCAGATTATTTCTAATCATTTTTGTACTATTTTTACTTCTATATATCCTAATAAACATTTAACATTGTACACTCCTGCCATTGTCTACATATTACGCGTTGTATTAGAACACGACTTTCATGGGAATAACCCATCAAAGTTACATATATACATATTAAAATTAAATCATTTTTGTAAACTTACTTATCATCATAATTATAGTCATAATCATCACTACCATATTTATATTCATCATCACTATCCAAATCAAGTGTTTTTTGTTGTGTTATTAATAACTCTTTTTCCTTTAACAGTATTTGCTTCTCTACTAGTGTTGCTAAGAGTTTAAGATTTTCATGAATTAGTTTAAGTCTATCATGTAATAAATCAAAATCTTTTCCATATTTATTATATAGAAAACCAACAAAGATGAGATAAATTTTAAAAACCTAAGAATAAAAACGAACAGGTGAATATGACTAGTGCTAAGGAAATATTATCTTACAAACCTATATTTGATTGTGTATGTAAACATTTAGATATTGGTGGTTATAATGATGAAGACAAAATAAATTTTAGCGTGTCCATAGGTATGTTAGATCATTTGTTTAAGAAAGCTACTAAAGAAAATAACTCGTTTCTTATACAAAACATTCTGAATGCAAACGTTATGAACTTTACCGATCATATGTTAGACTCACTGACTGATGAACAATGGTTATCTATAGGTTATGATGATTATGAGGAGGAATATAACTATGATCACATTACAGAAGACTTCATACGTAAATATCTACAGAAAGTTAATTTGAGTAAAATATGTTCATGGAAAAAGTTATCAGAGGAGTTTATAAGAGAACTAGCTGATAAAGTTGATTGGGAGATTATTTCAGAAAGCCAAGACTTATCGGAAGACTTTATAAGAGAATTTGCAGATAGAGTTGATTGGAAAGAAGTATCGTTAAATCAAAACCTATCCGAAGAATTTATTAATGAGTTTACAGACAAATTGGATTTTGATGCTATATCTTATGGAAGCAAACTCTCTGAAGCCTTTATACGAAAACATGCAGATAGAGTTGATTGGTGGAGCTAATGTAGAACTCAGCAAGTATCAGAAAACCTTATAAGAGATTACGCTGACAAAGTAGATTGGAGAACGATTTCAATATTTCAAAATTTAACAGAAGAACGTATTGCAGAGTTCAAAGGTCGCGTTTATTGGGATAACAATTCAATTTTTCAAGACCTCTCTGCAGAGTTTATATATTTATTTAGATATTTTGTGGATTGGAGAGTTATAATAAGAAAATGTCGTATTAATTCTGATTTAGGTAGTCTATTGAATTTAGCATTCGATGTTACAACAGATGGTTTGTTTAATGTTTAGCTAATTACCTTTTATGACTATTATATCACAAAAGTCGTAACCTTAATTATTAATTACCTTTAATCTGTTCGAGACTTTTATGGTTATTATTCCATAAAAGACCACATTTATATTTACATTACAACATTACTCTTATCTACCCAACTATTATGTGAATCATCACATCCTAACAATTTAACGTATAGTTTATCACCTTTCTTTCTCAACACCTTTTCCACCAACGTATTCATCTTTATGTTTCGTCTTTAATAGTTCTGGTTCGTAAAATCTACCTTGTATATCCTTTTCTTCTAAATCTTTAATTCTATATGTTGGCGGATTAGATGGAATAACTTCGCTAATAACAAATACTTCTGTTGACCAATTAGGTGTGTATCCTTTCTCAAATAACCCTTTTGATTTACTTATACGAAAATAATCACCTAATTTGTATTTGGGTTTAACACGCCTATATTCTTTCTTATACACTTTCTTCAATATTGTTCGCTCATTCTTCTTGTTAACTTCTATAGGCTTTAAACCAATTGTTCTATGTACTCTATTATTATACTCACTAACCAATGTTGGTAATATCTCTATCCATTTATAATTTCCTTGTGTTGTGAACCTCTTCCACATGTTTTGTTTAAGTGTTCTATTAAATCTCTCAACAACAGAAGCTTTCTTACCACTATAGGTTGAGTAGTGGTTAATCTCATTTCCCTCCATTAACTTCTTAAATTCTTTATTGTAAAACTCTTTACCTTGATCAGTTTGTAAGTTACTAGTTTTTTTCGTTCTTAATATGGATTCAAATGCTTCTGTAACATTCTTACCACTCTTATCTTTAACAGGAACAGCAAACGCATATTTCGAAAACACATCTATAATCGTTAGGAGATACTTATAGCCGTTGTTTAATTTGAAAACACCTTTTAATACTCCGCTATCCATTCTACAAGATCAGCTTGCCAAAGATCATCGATACCTTTTATAACCACACTTAGTATGTCAAAGTTTTCTCTAGATGGTTTGTGAATTTCTTCTATAATGTCTTCTCTAACACCTTTACCATCATATAGTCAATCATTCTTTTTAACGAATTGAGTTTTAGTAACACCGCATAGAGAACAAATACCTTTCTTTAAATATCTTCCATTCTTTGTTTGTTCAATTATAATGGTATCTTTCTCCATATCTGTTGAATTCTTACATTTAACACAATACACCATGTTTATTATATAGAAAATCAACAAAAAATTTAAATTGTATCATTACCTAATACTATACTTTTAACATTATCGTCATCATCACTTGATTCGTTTTCCTCTTCTGTTTCTATGTACATAATAATCAATAATAATTTACCTTCTTCCAATTCAGAATCTTTGGATGGTCTAATTGTTAACTGATCATACATATTAAAATTTAATGGAAAACTTTCAACTAATGCCTCATTTAAAAATAGATCTATATGATGTTTATTAAGACTTGATTCTATATGCATTAACCTACCTCTATAAAGAAATTTGTAGGCAGCAGCTAGATTATATACAAAAAAGGCTGGTTTCCCAAGATCATCTTCTGCCAATCAACATGGTAATTCAACAATTTCTTTTCGTGTAAGCTCTTCTTTTACTGATTCAAGCTGTTCTAATGTTATAACATGTTGTTTATCACTAGCATTAGATACATTAACCAATCTGTTTTTCTTAAAATGAACCCAGGATGTAAAAACTTCTCTAGATTCTTCTATTATACTTTTAACATTACCACAAATATCCATATTTATTATATAGTAAACGTATTTATGTAAGCTCTCTTTCTATGTACATTACAACAAACAATAATTGTCCTTCTTCCATAGCAGAATTTTTAGTTGGTTTAATTGTAATTATATCGTTCTTGTTAAAGTTAAAAAGTAAATTTTCAATCAAAGTATCACCTAAATATATCTCTAGAAAGTATTTATCCAAACTTAATTCCATGTGCATTATTTTCCCACTATAGAGAAATTTGTAGCCATTAGAGAGATTAAATATTCTAAAGATTGGGTCTTTAACATTCTTAGTTCTCAATCGATATAATAGAGGTATAGTTTCTTTTTGCATAATCAATTTAGTAGTATCCATCCTAATCTTTTGAAAATCTTCTTTCTTTATGTATGTATCTTGTAACGTTTCTAATGCATCTTCAAATCGTTTACTATCGTTCTCCAATTGAGCTCCTATTGACCTAAGTTGACTTACGCTAGCAACATCATTTAAATTCTCCAACAATTTTAATTTTTCTTCACTAATATTAATACTACCTTTTCTATCTGTAACATTACCAAATATATCCAACCATTTTATTATAAAGAAAATGTCCATTCTAATTTTTCAAAACATTTCTTTAACATCTCTATTTGTTTAGGTGAGTGTTTAAAATCAATATCAACTTGAACATCATGCTTTTTCAACAGATAGTACAATACACATTTTAGGTTAATAAACAATACTCTTTTCGGATACAATTCTCTAAAGACCTCGTGTAAGTTTTCGAATTTGTTTAGAAATGTTTCTTCCATATGTTGTAATTTTAATGGTTTTTGATCGGTAAGGTGATAGTGTATTAAATAGACATCATCATAATATTTTGTGTATTTGTTTCTCTTTAGTACTTCTAAAACATATCTTGTTGATATTAAATCTTTTGATGTATTTCTAAATTCATCACATAACACCTTAAACACACCTTCGGAAATAATTCTATCCTGTAAAGCTTACAAACGAGATAACTGTAACTTAAATCTTTTTGTAGTATCATACCATGGTTTTCTTGCACAACCAGGTTTCATTTCTTCATTAGTACTGTAAACCCAACCACTCGCTACAGAACAAATATCACAAATATATCTACTCATACCTTTTGTTAATGACTTACTACCACAATTACTGCATTTTAATGGGCTAGAGCTATAATTTGACAACAACTCCTTTAAGGTAATTATTGGACGTAACTTGTCCAACTCTTCTTCTGTGTACAAAAATTTAGGTACTAACATTTTCCATAATTCAATAACATCTTATACGTTGTTTTTATCTTTTAAGGCTATCTTACTAACATACTCAAAATACTGATAAAACTTATAACTAACTAGTCCATCTAGTTCATCTTCATGCTTCTGATTATAATTTAAAAATATATTGTGTATAGCTTCCACATTTATCTTAATACAAAACTTTTATGGATATAAATCATAAAAGCACTTAAACTTAATAATATTTAATCATTTTTAATCATATATAATACGTCACTAAAAGAATACCCTTGATTTAGAAGATTTAAAACCTTAAAACAAAGATGGCCACATATAACTGAATTAAAGTCTTGTATTCGTTCGTCATTGTAAAATAAGTTCTTGATACTAAGATATTGTACTAGTTGTTTAGGAGGAACACCACCATAAGAATCGAACACGTACTTTATGTCGTTATCTTTCCAATAGCATATCCAATGAGTACCAATGTTTTCTGATTTATCGAGGTTAACTACACCACTCTCATTTACATAGGGTTTTTGTGGAAGTTCGTCACTCATAAATACACATCTAAATCGTTTTATCTTTAATTCTTTAACCAACCTATGTATATCGAAGTTGGTCAATGGTTTTAGTTTTTTGACTTCTTTGGTTTACTTGCTCCCTACTTTTCTTCTATATCCATATTGTGTCTTTTTTTGTTTTTCAAGTTCTTGTTTATTCTTCTTATCATCAAGAACAGTTTTAGTAATCGCTGCTGCACCACCTGCTAATGAACCAACTGCTTCTAAAGCTGCTAAAATGGCTGGAATTGTAAACATAAAACCACCCATATGCTCTTTCTTAACATTTTTCATTTGTACAGTAGTTTGAGTTAAATCCATTCCATTACCTTCTTTAATTTTCTTAGATTTATCGCTAAGTTGTTTCTTTGTTAATACTTGATCAATATTTAAATCCTTAAGTTCACCGTAAGGAACACTAAACATACAACCTTTAATAGAACACATCTTCCTATTTATTAGTGAGAAAATCTTAGCTTATAAAAGTACAGTTGTTGTTGCTCCACCAAAATCAATTAAGGAATCATTCTCATCTGTTATCCTTATCTCAAAATTATCACCTTGTCTTTAGATATAAGGAAAAATAATGGATAAGTAGGCTCGTAAATAATACTGTGTTTAAACTCAGCATCTGTTTTAAATGATGCTATAATTCCTGTTTCTCTATGTGTGTACTTCGTATCTTTAACAAGCATACCATCTGCTATATTACAATGAACTAACTTCTTCTGACTAAACCTAATACAGTGTTAATGGTGTCTAAGGTTATATCACAATGCTCGCTAAATATTTTAACTGAATTTTTCTTTCTGTCTTCGGTGAATTTAATATATAAACTAGCATCAGAGTATGGAAGATATGATTTAATATATTCTTCTAATTCTTTTAAATTATATTGACCAGGTTGAACTATAAGTTGCTTTGAAAGTTGTTCATCATTGCAAAATGTTAGTTTATTATTTCTATCTGTAATGTTTGGAGTTAGATATGTACTGTAAAACCCAACTTGTCCTATACTTAAATAGTTGCTACTGTTGTCAAATTCGTAATGGAGTTTCTTCTTTAAAACAAAAGTATCACTCGTTAACTTAAATACCTTAGCCATTTATTATATAATAAATGAGCGAGTTTGATTTACCTAGAGATATTCCAAGAGAGAAAGTAATCAAGTTAATAGAGGATATGATTCAAAAGTTAGAATACAGTTTAAAGAAGAAAAAGAGAAAACTACGAATTTTTAGATATGCATACTACACTTTGATTACGTAATCGGTTATACTTTCTGCAACAACTGGGTTTATTAATAATTTATACCTGTAACAATTTACTCAATATTAACAACGTCTCTTGCAACTGGAAGTGCTATAATAACAGGTTTGTCTTCTAAGTTAAACATAAGCAAAAGAAAAGATGAATATAAAACCATTGTCACTTGTATTAACTCATTTAAAGAACAGTTAGAAATGATAATAACATTAAATGGTGAAATGGATAACGAATATTTAACAGATACGTTGCATAAGATCAGAAAACAACTTAAATATATAAGATCATAAAAGATGTTGACATCCAGGGACCAGCCGATTTTCTCTATAATAAATGAGTAAGAAAACTATTAATTGGGATGTAAAAGAGATGATAAAAGAAACAACAGCTAAGAAAAGAAATGGAGAACTTATACCTGATGATATTCGATGTCTTATTGTGGGTCCATCTGGTTGTGGTAAGACTTTTTCTGTTATTTAACTTCTTATTACAGCCAGGCTGGTTAAACAATAATTACTTCTACATATATTCTAAAAGCATGAATCAGCCAAAGTATGAACAATTAAAAGACCGATTTGAAAAAGCATAACTAAAGTTCAAGAAGCGAAAAGCAACGTTCTTAAGCAGTAATGACTGTATTGTACCTATTGATGAATGTGAAAATACTCTTTTGTTGTGTTTGACGATTACATTTTGGAGAATCAAGATACTGTTAGACATTTCTTTACGAGAGGCAGACTGTTTCTATCTTGCACAAACATATTCAAAAGTACCTAAACAGCTTATAAGAGATAACGTTAACTTCCTATGCGTATTTAGACAAGATGATACTAATCTTAAACATGTGTATAACGAGTTAGTTGGAGGAGATATGCCTTATGATAAATTTAAAGAGATATGTTCAAAATGTTGGCAAGAGGACTATGGTTTTATAGTAATTGATATGACAAGGAAGGTAAACTATGGTAAGTATAGGAACAAGATAAAACACTTCTTAAACGTTTGATGTTTTTTTCACGTTTTTTCACGTTTTTTCACGTTTATTAACGTTTATTGATGTTTATTGGCGTTTATTGGTGTTTAATGGTGTTTGTTCGTTTTCTATATAATAAATGGATGAGAAAGAAATTAGTAAGAATATTAAGTTAAAGGAGTTCTTGATAAAGGGCTTCAAGTCATGGAAGAAAGAAAGAGCAGGTATATACGATAAATTTAAGACACAAGAACAGCCTGTAATTGATCCTATTCAAAACTTGGGAAGTGAGATCAAAGAAGTAGCAGAACAAAATAAAAATCTAATAACTGAACTTGTTCCAGTTGTACATAAGACGGTTTCAATAGATCCTAGTCTACTAGAAACACCTAAAAAGATTACTTATGATAGTCCTCCAAGCAGTAGTGATACACCTATAACAGGAGAAATAAAACCAATGAGGAAAAAATTAAAGACAAACTGGAAGGAGTAGAGCCTTTACCAACAACACAATCATTTGGTAAGATTGCAACAAAATATTATAGTAAAAGAAATGATAGTGTATTTGGAATAAGAGCTGTAGAAGAAGATGGGAGAATAATAAATAAGATAGGAAATTCGGAAGTTAAAGTGAGAGGTGATGATTTGATAATTAATGGTAAAACTTATAAAGGAACAGAAGGTCTATGGGAATTATTAATGATGAATACTATTAAATCCATTGAAAATTATGATGATGACGATTTTGAACAGTACAAGGAAATAGTAATAGAATCAGATGCTGGCTTCCAAAAATATAATCCAGATAAAAAAGTAGCATCTAATAGAGGTTCTAAGTACATTAATATTATCAAGCCTATTTGGGATGATTATATTAAACCATCTTTACCTCCAACACCAACAAAAAAGAACACGACACCTAAAAGGACTGGTGAAGGAATTAAACAATATACAGAGATACCTAAAGAATATAAATGGATGGATGATGTGAGAAAGTTAATTGATCGGTTAATAGTTTTAGATGGAGAAGAAAAGGCTGGTAACAATAACTTTTATAATGAGAAAGTAGGTATAATGAATATAATTAATAATAAGCTTTCACAATTTATTCCTAATGATCTAAAAGGTATAGGGTATTTGATTAAGATCTTAAATAAATTACCACCGCGATTCTGGAATGATGAGAAGCTTGAAAAAGGACTAATGAATAAGATTTTAAACATGAAGGGGATACCGGAGTTACATATACCAGGCTACGAATTTTGTGGGCCTTTTACGAATCTGCAAGAAAGATTAGAAAGAGGTGATAAAGGCATTAACCCATTAGATGAGGCTTGTAAAGAACACGATATATACTACAGAGACAATAAAGATACAGAGTCAAGACATATTGCAGATAAAGAACTAGAAACTAAAGCATGGAAAAGAGCATTTAGTAGTGACGCATCAATTGGTGAACGATTAGCTGCTTTTGGAGTTGGTACTGCTATGAACGCTAAGGTTATGTTAGGATGGGGATTATAAGTTAGGATGGGAATTATAAGTTCTTAAATCTTTATTGTGTATGATTCTTTTATGGTTACATTCAATAAAAGTGTTGTTTCAAGATTTTCTTTATAATAAATGGATAGTATTGAGATTACGAGTTACAGAGTTTTAAACCTAACACAAGAACATTTAATAATTTGAATGAAGCTAACAAAGATATTGGGTTTGATTTCGATGTGGGGGATGGGTTTATGCATCCACACAAAGCAGATTGTCATATGACTTTTGAAGTTGTTGGTGCATCAGTTGGAGGAACATTTGGTGCAAACGATACTATAAAACTTGTAGATAACTTCTTACCATTCTTCTTTTCTCAAATTGAGGTTAGAAAACATGGAGTTGTTATAGATAAGATTGAACTACCTGGAATAACATCTACAGCTATTGGAACATTAAAGATTTCCAAACACGAAGTAGAATATATAAAACAAGCAGGATTTGAAACAGATGATAAACTTGGTCTACGAAAGGACTTTAGCGTTTTGAATCCATTAAGATTAATTCCAGGCTTTTTAAGTGATTATAAAGAGGTTATGTGAAAAGGTGGATTGAGAATAACATTTACAAAAGCTAACAACAATAACGATGTCTTATACAAATGGACTGGAACAGGAGCAAGTGCAACAGCTCCTCATGATGGAAAAATATCAATAAAGAATATGGAGATAAGAATGCCAATTATCGAATACGAATCTAATTATGAAAGCCAGTTATATTTGAATATTCTTAAAGAACCTAAAATCATGTTTTCATTCCATACTTATCAATGTGTTCAGAAGGTTGTTGTAGGTTCTTTGTTGGAGTTCGATGTTACTACTCAATTTAATTCTAAACAATTTGATATGCCTGATTTCGTAGTTTCAATGTTCCAAACTGATAAAAGTGGTAAACAAACAGCAGATGCAAGTACGTTCGATCATTGTAAGGTAAAGAATATCTATCTTAAGAATGGAAGGAATGAGGTATTTCCAAAAGAATCAAGAAACTTAGATATTGCTAACAGGGATTATTTTAAGATGTACCAAGATTATACTGCATTTAAGAGAATAACATGTGGTAATACCGAAATGTACTATGATCCTAAAGACTTTATAGATAATAGACCAATGTATGTGATTAATTGTAGTAAGATGAAGAATGTATCGGTAAATGATAGAAGAAACATAAAGATTGTAGTAGACTTTGCAGAAGCTGTGGCTGATAATACTATATGCTATGCGATTTTAATTGGACAAAAGAACTTTACATATGATCCTAAGAATGAGAAAGTGGTAGAAGAGTTTTAGATAGTTAAATGTATTTTTGTGTTATTTATGGGAGTTTTCCATAAACGAAATTGACAAAAATGAATAAAAAGATTATGGTTAAAGATAAAAATTGAAGGGTGATCGTTGATTTTCTATATAATAAATACGATGTGGCAAGTCATATTGAGGATTTGAATAAACTTGGAAGTCTTGAGCAAAAACAAATTATTGGATTAAGAGAATTAGAATTAGATACAAAATATGAGATTGTGAAAATGGAAAGGATTAAAACTAAGTTTGGAAAGAGCATTTTAGTTGAGTGTGAGGAGTTTAAGGTCTTTCTTCCGCCTAGATTTACAAAACGCTTAACAGATAAAATGATTGATGAGATCGTTAAAGATGGAATAAAAATCAAATACACTAGTCTAAAAGATAATTCACCAACTATTAAGTTCTGTATGTAAATTTTAAATGAGAGGCGGTTTTATGTAAATTTTAAATGAGAAGTGGTTTTATGAATTTTATTCATAAAACTAACATTTCCTTATAACAAATAAGCAGCTATGGCTAATTATTTGAATAAGAAAAACGACGTTAAACCATTGAGATTCCTTCGCATAGATGAGTTAGAAAAAGATAAAACGTACGAGATAACATTATGGAATTTATTCAAACACAATGTTATGGTCAAAGAGTTTTAGTACATTTAGACGAAAAATATAAGACGTTATTACCACAAAGATATAATGATGAAACTGAGCAAGTGTTGAAAGACATGAGAAAATATAAGTTGTTTGTTAAGTATGAGGGTTTGAAAGATTTAGATAATGGTTATAAAATCATCAGTTTTACTTTAGAAATGAATCCCAAAAATAACAAAAATGATTAAAATATGTCACCAGAAGTAAAAAAAATGGATTGGATAGAATGGATCCTCAAAACAAGTTTATACTTACTAATAATTTTAATGTAATTGTGAAAAATGTGCAAACCGAAGTTCAAATAGTTTTGATATTAAGAGCTGTCTATTCAGCTTGAATTATGATCAGTGGACAGAGTTTAAGAAGTCATTGTTTCCTATAGAGAACGAGGTTGGCAGAAGATTCCATTATCAATATCCGAATGTGTAATTTTTAAGTATGTTCTAAGTATATAAGTGTATAAGTGTTTTTATGGTTATAAAATCATAAAAACTGA
Organism: Thermobia domestica; assembly: GCF_964235325.1. Taxonomy (NCBI): domain Eukaryota; kingdom Metazoa; phylum Arthropoda; class Insecta; order Zygentoma; family Lepismatidae; genus Thermobia; species Thermobia domestica. The sequence goes on along the minus strand of NC_137458.1, from coordinate 262,063,392 downwards.
TTTAGATATTCACAACGCATAACGAAAGACAGTACCTTTGAATGTCATTTGAATTTTAAAGATACAGGTATAAATAAGAGATTTATTTAAGTTTTTTATAATTGTATCCTTAGAGTTATGCAACCTTCAAACTTTTGATAGTTTGTAAATTTATTTCTCTTTTGTTGCCGTTTGAATTTTGAAAATTGGTTAATAAACAACGCAGATATAACAAATTCAAAACTTCGGGAATTTTTTACGGGTTTATTTTTGAGTTTTCGGGAAAGTGCTATTCTTTAAAAAGTCTTAGAATTTTATGCAGATTATGCTAGTATTTTTATTTTTCAAATATCTGAATTTTTATTTTTTGCAGTGTGCCAACTCAAATTTTTTTCTGAAATTTGCCAACTTTTTTATTTGATGAGTTAGCACATTATAATTATGGAGGGGTAAAACTATCTTAAAAATATTTTGGGTAAACACTAATATTTGGTAAGTGGGTTGGCAACAGACATTTTTTCTTTTTTTGTGTTGCAACTTAGGATTAAGTTCTAATATTCTGGTATCACTGAGTATTGATGAAAAAGAGAGAGAAAGAGAGTCGAGAGTAATTTCGTCACGGATTCAATGACGTCATGTATTGCGTTGTCTCTCCGAAGGAGACTACGTCATTGATATACAGCGCCATCTCCCTGCTGCTACTTAGAAGTTGTGTTAAGCTAATGTATATATATATATGTATGTTAACGTGAGGAGAAGGAACGAGAATCGAATTGGACGGTTCTGGGCTGGTACTGGAATCGTTCAAATGAATCAGTGACAGATCACCTATTCCAGTAAATGCTATTTTATTATACATTCCTTCTCACCGACTTTTTAAAGTTAACTTTTAACAGATATTAATGATTCAAGTGTCAAATGAAAGCCTGGAAACTGGGGACTAAGATGCAGTAAATATATTTTGTCTAGGATTAAGAGATCTCTGTCAAAAAATGAAATAATTATTCTACCATGGGGACATTATAAGTTAGAAGAAAAATAAAATATATGCAATTCATTTATATAATAAATGCCTAAACAAAACATAATAAAATTGGACTACTTTCGATATTATTGCACAACATGTAAATCAATTGCCACACAAACTAGAAAAGAATGTAAAAGTGACTTCTGTAACTTTGGAGGATGTAGTAGATGTGAAGATTATGGATATAATTATATTTGTAAATGCGTAGAATAATTTAGTTGTAGTTTTAGATGTGTTTTTAGATGTAAGTTTTTAGTTGTAAGTTATTAGATTTAAGTTCTTTGTAGTTAAATGCTATAAAGTTCTAATTAATTTGTTTCCTTCTGTAAATGCTTTTGTAACTGGATTTAGTGATTTTTGTAACTAGATTTAGTGATTTTTTATAGTTAGATGTAACTCCTTATGTAAATGCTTTGCGCTGTATATCGCTAGTTAGACCCCTCCTGTATATGCTTTGCGTTATCTATAGTTAGTTGGATCTTATGTAAAATGCCCTGTGTTTTCCTGAGTGCTGGTCGAAGAATATTGGGAGGGGAAAGTTGTCTGCAGAACCTACATATACCCCCTACTGTTGTTTTTTACTTTACTTAGATTCAGTGGCAAGAGAAATAGTCATCCTCATTAGAAAACTGTCCTTCATTTCATTTTTATTACTTTTTCTTGGAAAAATTTACTCTTAATTACTATCGAAACAATAAATATAAAAGTTTCTTGCAGTTAGTGGATTTTAGCTTATTAAGTGATTAATTTGATAGCGTTCGTGAAATTCGTCGACTCGTAGATAACACTGGTTCCTCGTTGTTATTAACCCATTGGTCCTTTCATCTCATTAGGGAAACAATTTCTAAAAGTCCCTCTATCAGCTTTATATAATTAACTACTTGTTAATCATAAGTAATACCTTGCATAAAATTGCGTTATGATATAAATTTGCATGTGGGAATCGGCAAACAATGTGTGTACATTTTCTCTGGGATACCTTGGGGTCCCGGGTTCGTTTTTCCAGCCCCCGTAATGCGAAATTTGTGGCGGACAAACACCGTGTGTGTGTTTTCTATGGGCCCTCCCACATTCAATCTACACTGATGGTTTAAAGGGAAATTAATCTCGAGTAGTTAACTTCAATCATACATATCGTCATCTCATATTCATAGTTTACAGTAAAATTAATCCTGAAGTAGTGACCTTCATTCCAACATACGTTCTTTGCACATTCTTGATCTAGAGGGAAATTAATCTCGTGCCGTGACCTTTATTTACACATACCCTTCACTCGCACAAACATTCATTCTAAATTCATGGTTTAGAGGATAATTAATCTTGAGCCAGTGACCTTCATTCACACAAAAATTCATTCCACATTCATGGTTTAGAAATAAAAATACTTACTTTACCTTCACTCAGACATACATCTATTCCACATTGATTGTTTCGAGAGAAATTAATCTCCGGCCAGTGACCTTCAGTCATACATATAGTCATCTCACATTCATGGGTTAGAGTAAATTAATTCCGATGCAGTGACTTTCTCTCACGTATACATTCATTGCACATTCAATGTTTAGGGTAAAATTTATCTTGACCCAGTGACCTTCACTCACACATACATTTATTCCACATTCATGATTTACAGAGAAATATATTTCCAGTTAGTGACCTTCACTCACACATACATTCATTCCACATTCATTGTTTAGAAATTAACCTTCAGCCAGTGACCTTCACTCATAGAATCATCCTGCATATTTGATTTAGAGAGAAATTAATCTCGAGCGAGTGACCTTCTTTCACACATGCAGACATCAAATATTTATGATTTAGAGAGAAATTAATCACGAAATATTGCGCGTCCTCAGGTTGTGGATCGAGGAGAAGGCCTCTAGATATAGAGGTTAGCTGCGAATATACTGAATAAGCCTCGCGGACATACGACTAGGAGTGGTCCTCCAGCTTGGAGTTTGTGTAAGGCTAACAACCTCATCATGTAAAAAAAAGGCACTTGTTCAGAAACATTCACAAAAGCCTCGGACAAGGACTGATATCTTGGCACGACCTCAGCAAAAGAAAACCGACATGAGATTTGGAACATGGAATATTAGAAGTCTTTATACGACAGGCGCGTTAAAATCCGTAACGAGTGAGTTAGAGAAATGCAGGATGGACCTAGCGTTATTTTACAGGGAAGGAATTAAAAGTCACCAGTTAGGAACAGGGTTTTTCGTTCACAACCGAAAGTGAAATTATGTATTTTATAATCAAGGCCACTGAAAATTCTAAACTCATTTAACAAAAATAACATCAGAAAGTTACACATAAACATAAACACAGTGAATGTAAATCTAAAATTCAATAGGCTTTTAAATGCAATCTCACAGATAATCAGGTCTCTACTAACATACCACATTTAACTGAATATACTAGGCTTATAAAGACCTTTTTTCCACCACAGCTAACTTAGAGTTACACATTGACCTTTTTACATAGTGCTCAAATCCCAATACATTTGTCCTGATTTACAATTATTTAATTCACTCAAAAAGATCTCACTCACGTTCTTTCCGGTTCGATGAGTAGTGCAACAGTGGCGCTAGCTCATTCCCCCTTCCTTAAGTTCGAATAATATTTCTATTAATGGTAATACCTAGTCTGAGTGATGAATTAAATAAGATGACATTTATTATTATTATTATTATTATTATTATTATTATTATTATTATTACAGCCCGGATTTTTATGCAAAATATATATTTATAGTAACATGCAGGAACGTATGGAAAATGTTTTCTTCTTCCTACGTACTTGCAACGATTCGTTTGAGAGGCAGGTAATGGTGCATATTTGGAGTGAATTGGAAGTGCATGAGTATTTCGTAAACTTTGAAGGTTAGTGCATATTTCCAAATTTTATTGCTGCATACTAACATATTTAAGAGTAATCTTCTTTATCTTAAGAAAGAAGATTATATTTAAAGTGAACTGAATCACTTTGTAAACGCAGATGTATAATAACATGTTGTATAAAATAATAGGAGAAAGTTTTGAATCCTACCCTAAATTAGTCCACCTGACTTTTCTTGCACACGGTCTTCAATTAGCAGCAGAAACAATCAGATGGTAATGTCTAGCAGTAACGCGCTTGTATCAAGTGTAAAAAAGTACTTGTGATACCTCCATTAGACGTACGTATCTTTCCCGAAGTTCCGAAAAAAGTTCCAGTAGCTTCACAATCGGTGGAACTCGTGGCTAGAAGCTGTGCCGTATTATGCAGATAACTTAAATCAAGTGAAGACAGTTATAGACTCAGTAAGTCCCGATGATGCAGCTACGATTTATATGTCAATGTGTCTCTATAAGTGGTATTGAGAACAAAATTAAGTACATACACAACCACTTCTCGATAATACCTGAAATTATAAGACAGTTGGAATCCAGTAAGAATACTTTGCAGCATTCACTCTGCTTGTACGGCGAATTATCGCAGACTTTGTCCAGTAAAAAAAACTCATGGTCTTGCAAAAATAGCGTCAGATAAAGATTGCAATTTATTAGGCAAACATCCTGGGTACAAAACAATCTGTGCCATTGCAAATATACTTAATGGTTAAAAATGGAATTGAGAGAGAACGTAACACAGGAAGACATTTGGTGTTTTCATATGTACCACTGACTTCTGCTGATGTAGAAAGTAACTTTTCGACCTACAAAACGTTTCTTAGTGATAAACACAGAGGATTGACAGAAGAAAACTTAAGGAAGATGTTAATAGTTCATTGCAACAGAGATCAATCCATAACTTCCCAGCGTGTCCATATGGGCACGTAAATAGATATAACTTTTTATTTTGTGTGTGGAATTTTGTTATCTGACTATTCTGTTAGGAGTGGCTAAACATATGTGTCTTTTGTTTGTATAGTGCAAAGTCTAGATAGAAAGCAGTTGAAACCAGTCAAGCTGAATACTTTTGGCGGTGTTCTTTACGCTGGAAAAATATGAGTGTAGATACCAAATATGTATTTATTATATAATTATTACAATTGATTATTGGGCCATAACTGTTTATGTTATTTACAACATTATAGTCTAACATGTTATATACTTAGAAATCGTTTATTCATAATTCTGTGCATTCATCACGTAAACAAATTGGTGAGTGTCCATATTGACACGCTGGGCAGTAATGATGTCAATTTGATCTAGTTATGAACGAAACTAACTGGAGGTTGTATCTTATATGACGCAGTCTATGTGAGACTATCACAAAATAGAACTCTTCTACACTATGCATAAAATGATAATTTTTGTCTCATGGTAGTTTTATACTAACTGCACCATGAAAGAACCGCACATTTAGTTTGACATCTTGTATATGGAGATAGAAATACTTGCGTAACTCTTTGAATGCACTCTATAAAGTAAAACTTGAGTCTAGTTAAATTATTGTAAGCAATGTTAACAGAAACATCTGCCCCTTATGAATCTAAATCAATACATTATTACATCAATTAACAACTCTACGTATTTTTCTATTTTGTAATTATTGTAATTAAATGAGTACCAAGATAGAACTCATAATTATGGAAACATGTATTTTTATTTTGTATGGGGTAAGTTCCTGAACAAGTTCCTCAAAGGTCACTTTAATGTTTAAAATCTCTAAAAATGTAGGCTTGATTTTATTACTTAGGACATTCAGGACATTTCACATACAGACCGAGCGAGCTACTATCCTTGCAGACGCCCATGGGTGCACTTCACAAGTAATTTCTGAAGCTGTTCGCACACAATGCGGAAAGTGTAATGCTGGATAGTGCGTCTAATTTTTTGAGAGTTTTCACATATCTAAATAGTGAAAAGACATTGTCAGAGACAGGTGCGTTTATGTGGATTACATCGTTGTGAGCGATGCTCACAGAACAGTATGTTAGGAAAGATATTATATATATAGTTGTCGATTTGTCATTCATTTGTACTCATTCAGAAATAGACTTTCCTTCAAAAATTACTATATTGATGTTTTCTCTTTGCGTTTATGTGTGTGTACGTGTGTGTGTTTGCAAATACACATGGGCATGTGTGTGTGTGTGTGTGAATGTAAAGGCGCAAGTTCTAATTCACATATTAAAATAAGTATTAAAATTATTTTTATGATCAGCTGAAAATCTGCTCAAAATGCTCCCATAACTCCCCAGCGTGTCCATATAGACACGGCTCATAGCGAACACATTACAACAATAGCAAAAATTGCGTTATTTTCACATTTGCTACGATCATATGGGACAAACAAAACTAAAAATATTATAAAATCCGAAAAAAATAATTTGGGCAGGTAATCACTCTTGATAACAAGAAAGGCTTAAAGAAACGTATTTGAATATCATAACTACAACAACTTGACATCTTAGTATGTACGTTGCCGCAAACAAACAATCGTATGTTTCCTCAGAATCGCAGCAATATTTTTGTTTCTTAGAGTCTGCTAAACTTTCGCAAATTACCACCTATAAATCCAGCACAAGTTTAGCAGCATAGGCGCTGTGCTTCTACTACAGCTAAAAATATGCTTGTCTATTCAAATTTCCAATGTATTCAAATTACCGAGCTATACCATACACAATAACCTTGAAAATATATGCAACTTCTATGATGGAATTCGATGTTAACAACTAATGTAGCACGGTACAGTATACCTTAAAATCTTATACACTTTTTCTTAGCAAATAGCGCATGTTCCCTACAGATGGCGTAGTAGTATACAAAAGTTATGTTTTAAAAATGTTCAAGACACAAGCCAAACTATTTCATACTGTTTTGAAAATTTTCGAAGTTTCATTTTCTTTGCTAGAGATACTTACAAGTAGTCTATTAGAAAGTACAAATCAAATTACTTTTACAAATAAATTTAATGAACAGGTAAAGGTATTGTAATAAATTACATTCTTAAAATCTATTAATCTCGAGAAATCAGTAAAGGGTGCGTAACAATTGTAGACTATTTTTGCAATGGTTTCAATGGGACTTATGATTAGCGTGGGATCCATTGAAAACCCATGATTAACAGGTTGACTGCCATGAGTATCATATGTGGTGCTCACCTCATTTTTCTCTGGGGCCATGAGCACCACATATGATGCCCACGCATGATGTCACAAATTACTAAACAAACAAGGTTCTTGAGCATTATATATGATGCTCATTGACACAAATTATTGTGAGACAATGAGAATCACATAAGGTGCTCGGCTCCCATTGGTACATTTTCGGGAAACAAAATATCGCGATAAAATGTGATATAACTATCCATAATTGTCAAAGGTAAGATGAAATATATGGCCTCCAGGGACCAGTATCCTCAAATCACCTTGGCAGTCAACCTGTTAAATGACAACGATCGTTACTCAAAGCTAGGGCTATGCATATTAAAAATACCTGCTAATTTCCCATTGTTATATGCCTGCGGCAAGGTTCCCTTCCTAACGCATGGTGTGTAGCACTCAATACAAGAAACTTTCCCTCATATAATTTAATATAGTTAATAACAGTTGAAATCGTTATAGGATCAAAAGATTACATATATTTCAATCAAACATTTTCTTGTAGGCCTTGTATCTGGAGTACTACATACATGGGTCACTACCAAAGTTCTGAGATGTGACATAACTTACATACTTAAAATCAATTTAACACTTACATTTTCTCAAAGTATTCACCATTACACTGTACACACTTTTGCATCCTCGGAAACCACTTTTGGAAGCAGTGTTGACAGTCTTTTTCTTCAAGTGTTGAAAGTTCATTCTCGTAAGCCACTACAGCTTCTTCATGGCTGCAAAATCTCCTCCCAGGCATGCGATCTTTGATCCTGGAGAACAGAAAAAAATCACACGGGGCCAGGTCAGGCCTATACGGCGGACAAGTCATAAGTTTGACCTCCGTAGATTCTAAAAACTGAATTGTGATGTTGGCCGTGTGTGCGGACGCGTTGTCATAATGAAGCAGGATCCCACGCAATCCAGTGTGTGTGGACGCCGTTCCCGAAGCTTCTGGGACAGTTTTGTTGGTCAGACAATGGTGTACCACTGAGCAGTAACAGTCCTTTGTTCTTTAAGTGGAACAGTTGCAACATGGCCAGATTTGGAGAAGAAAGTTGCGACCATCTTCTTCCCAACACTTTGCAGTCGCTTCACTTTCGTGGGTGGATTTTCGTCAGGAAAGATCCAAACTGTAGACTGGCGTTTATTTTCAGGGTCAAATTGATAGATCTAAGTCTCATCACCAGTAACAATGTCAGAGACGCGTCGAGAATTGCCTCCATCAAATCTTGCAAGCATTTCTTCACACCATTCCACACACATTCGCTTCTGCTGTTCAGTCAAAGTGTGAGGCACCCAACGAAATGAAACCTCCCTGAGCCGAAGATGATCATTAAGGATTTTTGTTACTGCTGGTGATCCAATGTTCACTGTAGATTCAATGTTCTTGAAAGTCGTTAGAGGATTTTCTCGAATCATTTGTCCCACAGCGGCAATGTTTTCCTCTGATACAGCTGTTGCCGGACGTCCTGCTCTCTCTTCATCTTTAAGCGATGTCCGGCCTCTTCTGAATTCACCAAACAACCGAAGAATTGTAGCACGGGAAGGAGCAAGGTGCCCAAATAGCCCTGCAAACGGTCAAGGCTTTGTCTCTCGTTCAAAGCACTTTTGAAATCGTAAAGGATCATTTCCCGAAAATGTTCCCTTTCGAGCTCCATTCTAGACAGCCGAATACTGCTCACATCAACAAACAAGTGAAGGCGATACGGCCATGCCGATAAGCGAGGCGAGTTGAAACTTCCTTCGCTTCTTTGCTCTGGATTCCACTACCGAACGCAATTGTTGGAATTCAATACTGCGCTACAACAGTGCGTATCTCAAAACTTTCGTAGTGACCTTCGTATACAGTAGCAAAAACCAAACTATCACTTAACTCAATATGATGTGTTTATTAAATAGAAAATACGAAAACTCGATTTAGGGACATTTCAAGCACTTCAAACATTGGTCAAGATCGCAATTTTTAATGCATTTTTGAATCACTTCTCTAATTCTTTCCGTGCATTGTAAAATTAATTATTGGCCAAGATCGCAATTTTTTGATCAATGTTTTCCTTAAAATTCTCGTTTTCTCGATTTCCTTTTAAATGTAAAATAATCTTTACAGAGCATTCTGTGTTAACAAAATGTTAAGGAAATCTCACACTAGCAAGAATACAAAAAAAGGCCTTGTTTTCCCATCCACACTAGAATATGTTTCATAAACACTGTCTATTTCAATATTAACTCTAATATATAGCGTACTTTACACAGTGCTCAGTATTGACACTGAGAGCTTTGTTTTTGACACTAGTTCTTAGGGCTGCGAGATCTTAGTATTTCACCGTAAATTTTATGTTTTCTGGCGCATTTACGATATATGTTTCTACTTTAAGGCAAACATATTTCTTCATTTTTTTTTAAAAAGACAAGAAATCATAGTTCTGGACATTTTCAATATACTTTTATAAGTAAATGCAATGTTTCTAAGGCAGAAAAACTCATTTATCCATAGTGCTAATACATAACTCCACAATGTAGCTAAGTATTTAGAAATTAAAGTTAACCCTTATTGGCACAATCCGGGCCTGAGAGGCCCGGAAGATATTATTTTCGCCTTAAAGTTCCATAAATATATATGTATGAGGCTAAGTCTTTTTGACATCATCAGTTGAATATTCAAAGCTGTTATGGTGGTAACCTTTCCGTTTTGTATTTTTAACTTTTTGAGCTTTAACGTATTTTCCTTATATACCCCGCTTTTGCACAATCCGGGCCTTGTAGGCCCGAACTCAAATTATTCATTATTTTGTGTACATGCTCTGCCTTTTTTCCTCATTTCCTTCAAATTGTTGAAGTAAATATAATAAATCATATTTTTACTTCTAACTACTAGATGGCATCACATTTCTTTCACAATTTGTTGATAAAGAAAGTTATTGTTTGATATTATAATACTCCAATATTTAGGAAATAAATACATTACTTTTATTTACGCACGAAACTAGCAGTTTATATCTTTTGTGTTTGAAAATAGGTCCTGCAATGATTTTTAGAACATTTTCCGATCGAATCCTGAGTTGTTTTTGAAGTATAAAAGGGTTACCTTTTTCCAAATGTAGTTTTGCTGCATAAGATTGGTGTAGATCTATTCAATAAGTGTTATTCGATACTGTGATTGAAAGTATGGCTAGGGTATCGGAAAGTGAAAATATTAGACGGATGTTAGAAGAAGAGGACGAAAGCGATACTAGTCTATGGTTGAGCAGTGCTGAAGACAGTGATGGTGAGGATTCGAATGTAGGTAATGATACTCATATAGAATTTAGCCAGTACTCAGATACAAGTGAAAGTGCCAGGGAAAATGATACAAGTGAAAGTGCCAATGAAAATGACTCTGATGCAGAGGCAAGTAACCGAACATCGAATATTGCAAGTGCACATTTGCGTTCAAAAGACGGACGTTCTTGGTCAAGTTCTCCTGGCAAAAAATCTCAGACTAGATCTCACAATATTATACGTCCAGCTCCTGGACCACCGCAGGGAACATTTACTGATTCTCCTCGCGCTGCGTTTGATTTGTTCATTCACATGACATTTTGGAAGAAATTGTGTTGTGTTCTAATTTGCAAGGAAGACGAGCAGCAACTGAGGTTCGTAAGAAATGAAGAGAAGTAGACAAGGAAAAAATGTTAGCGTTTTTAGGACTTCTACTTTTGGCTGGCATCGAGAAAAATTGGAATGTATCAGTCAGACAACTGTTTCAAAGTTCCGACTCGGACCCGCATTACAACGCTACAATGTCTGTCAACAGATTTAAATGTATTTTAAGCTGTCTACGCCTGGATGATAAGAGAACACGAGAGTTTCGTAAAAAGACTGAAAAAGATGCGCATGTGTCCTATGTGTGGAACTGTTTCTTAAGAAACTGTAAAAAAGTTGTTATCCCTAGCGAATCACTAACAACTGACGAACAGTTGATTCCATTTAGAGGAAGATGTCCTTTTTCTCAATACATGCCTAGAAAACCCGCAAAATATGGAATGAAAGTGTTTTGGATGTGCGATACTAAATCGGGCTATGCTATTGATGGATATTTCTATTGTGGCAGAAAAATTGGCGAACCAGTTCAAAAAGGTCCAGCAGCAGAAGTTGTCAAGCGTTTTGTTTCTTCCCTCAGTCAATATCAAGGACGTAACATAACAGACAATTACTTCACAAGCGTTCCTTTAGCCGAATACCTTCTCACAAGAAACATAACAATGGTTGGAACAGTTAGAACTAATGACAGGAGCATCTCTCCCATCATGAGGCCTAATCATAAAAGAAGTGTTTATTCTTCCGAATTTGTTTTTTGTAATGTTGTAATAATGGGCAGTTATGTTCCTAAAAAGAACAAAAGTGTGATTCTCATCAACAGCATGCATCATGATTCGACTATCGATGATAATCACCAAAAAAGGAAGCCGGAAATCACCAACTACTACAATAAAAATAAAGGAGGCGTCGATTTGATGGATCAAAAATTGCGAGAATATTCGTGCAAAAGACAGACGCGAAGATGACCTTTGGCTTTTCTCATGAATATTTTAGACGTAGCAGTATTAAATTCTTATCTTGTTTTCAAATATCATAATCCGAATTGGAATATCCAAAAGGAGTATAAGCGAAGGATTTTCATCAAGGAGCTAGCTTATGATTTGCTTACACCCCTAATGTTGAGAAGAGCTGAATAATCTACTTTGAAAAGGTCTGTAAGAGAGAATTTGTTAAGATGTGGTATCAAGATTGAAAACGATAAGCCACCAAGGCCTGAAGAAAAGAAAAGGAAACGATGTCACTTGTGCCCTAGTTCTAGAGACAGGAAAACCAAAGTGGTATTCTGCAAATGTCAGAATAATGTATGCAGTGAGCATATGTTCGTTGTGTGGGAGCAATGTATGTAATATGCAGTATGTATAGAAATATTTCAAGGTAACAGTGAGCACAAATACCAAATTCACATAATTTTTACAAAAAACTTGTACTCTATGTATGTTTTAAAAAAAGCGTACATGTAACGTGAAAATTTGCATTCTTTCATGTTCGCAATAAGTTTAGTTTATTATAACTTACATTGTGCTGTTTATATAATTTACGAATTATATATATATATATATATATATATATATATATCTTCCTGTATGTAAAAGTGAACACATTATTTAATATAAATATTATTTTTTTACACTTTCAGAACGATCTCCATTAAATTATGTTCACATGTTCATACTATAGTGGAGGTGGGCCTCGCAGACCCGGAAAGTGCAAACTACGATAAGAAAAGGGTAGTGCCATTAAGGGTTAATGGTTTGCATCTCACACCAAGGTGATCTTATCTTTAAGAATAATGTGATCGTAACACCTTAAAGTGATCCTTCGAGAAATGTTGCTCTTTAATTTTCCAGAAATTTTATAGGTAGAAATTATATCTTTATGAAGGATATAGGGCTTTTCTTTTTTGTGGGGAAACGGTTTAATAGGTCTAACGGCCCCTTAAAGATGAACAACTTAAATTATAATCTTGCACGAATAGTAGACACAAATTGACTGAACATGTTTTTTCTTCTTGCATGCGGGGAAACGCTTTTTTCTGAGTTTGTGAGCCCCTTCCTACCATGTTGACAGGCGAACGTGATATTTAGTCCTCAATCTTTAACATAAAACGTAAAAAAAAAAACTTGAATGAATTTAACGAAATTTCACACATATGTACTTTCCATAAAATGAGCAAACATGTAATTGTACTTTTCTCCAAAAATTTGTTAAAGGTGACTACAGTACCCTCTAAAAATTTTTCGAGCCGTCGCTAAAATCCACCGAAAGACACGCCTAATTTGAATGAAAATTCACACACAACTAGTAGTTGTAAAATAAGACAAAATCTTATTTTCTACCTTCCTACAGAGAAACGAATGAAAGGACAAAATCCATTCTCCGATTTGCATCTAGCTGTCCATGCAAGTTAAAGGAAGACAAGAGCAATTCAAATACAGAGCGTTGTTCGCTGTATAGTTAACCACTTTTGGTTTAGTGATACCACCTGGCGTACCATGCTGGAACTATGTGTTTGCAGGGGGACTGTTTTTTGCTTGACGTTAGGTGCGTGAGTGTTGGTAGTGTTTGCTATTGAATGGTGCTGATAATGAACCAATATTGGAAGGGTTACGAAATGGCTCTTTTCCACACTAAGTTTTCTTACGAATACATTCTGAAACGCTTTCTGGAGAATGCACTAACAACAGGGGTGGCTACTGAGAAATCCATTGTCGCTCCTTATACACAACAGGCTCCCGTTTCGAAACATTCACCCATGAAAACCACCAGGAAAGAAGGCTGCAAGAAATGTGACACCCGTAGTACTAAGGGGGATCCGTTGACAATCGTTCCAAGAAAGTCTCCGGCGCAACGTAATATGGGCCAAATATTGCACCTCGCATCGACGACTGTGTACAAAATAATACGCAATCGCCTCAGATTGAAGTGTGTGCCGAGGGATTGTGTATACTACCTGCTACCACATAGAACCACTACGAAAGAAACATTACTTGCAATGCTTCAAATGCGAATGGACGAACAGAGACACACCAGCGAAATGTGTCAGCTGTAAAGGCGCTCATCCTGCTATTTAGAGTGTCCGCGATACAATTATTTCAACAAGCAAAAAGGAAAGCAACAACAGCAAACAGAATTTTACAATCAGCACCTCTCCAAGACACCACTGCTATATCGACTTCAAGACCTTAGCTTACAATATCACACACTATCGCAGTTTTAACGCCGAAGACGTATCTTGTTGATAATTCATCTTCCAAAGACATCATTCAAACTATTGAAGAAGTTCTTCAACTTCTGAAGAATTTAAACCTGAGCAATCATAGTATACACGCTACGCACCTACATGCTAAAACTGAAAGCCGCCCCAGATCTTTACAGATAGTTGACCATTCTCATGGATTTCTCTCTCAATTACTATCACGAAGTCGAGAAACCTTTTCAGTCCTTCAGCACTTCAACATTTCAGACTACATTGCTTGTTATAAGAATCATTTTTCTTATGTTTTACATCGTTGTGTTTTTGTGTTTCGTAATTTTGTATAGTACCCCGACGAAGGTATTATTAACCAAATAAATTATGTTGCCTATCTAAAAATGAAATTACAGATAAATGAATTCCCATGTCCCAAGGGAAGACGTTACCTTCTGCGACCCGTTATATTCAGATGGGAATGAAATTGTACTTTAAAAAACATTCGATTTCGAAGAGAGGACAGGCAATCCTTTTCAAGAACATAAACAAATCAAATCTCAAAATTCTTTAGTAAAGTCGGGAACATGCAGATTCTTAATATCCAGTCAAATTAAAGAAAGTCCTTTATTCTTATTCTGGAAATGAATCCCAGAGACATTCTATAATTTTATTACCTTGCCGCATACCTTAACAACTGAGTTGATATGAGTGGAAACTGACGTGATATCTTACGGTTATATTTACGCATCCATATAGATACCATAAAAGCACTAACCAACATATATTAGAAGGTCACTGAAAAGCACTAATGCTGTCTAGCTCTCTCAGGCAGGAAAGTAGCAGGGCGACACCCCTAGGTGCGTCCGTAGAATGCTGGCGTGTCAGCGATGGAAGTATGCGCACAAACGACAATAGTTGAAGAAAAACGTTATAACGCATAAATACAGCGTGCTTTTTTAAGGTTACAACACTTGTCATTCTGACCTGACGGTGATAAACATAAACTGTAAGTTTATTTTATTGCGTAGAAACATGACGTCTCTGGTCATATACGTTCACTAATTTTAACCGTGGAATTTTCATTTTTATGAAAGACTATTCTCAATCTGCAGTCCTCCAAAAGCATTGTTTTTTTTAAATAATTAAGCACGTCTGGTAATTTTGTGATGTATTCTTTCTGTTTATATATGAAAAAAGTGCTTATCCTCAGGTTATTCTGTATTATCAACACTTAAACTACAGATGAAATCATATATTCCACATACTTTTCACAGATATACTTTTCTTTAATTAAATAAACTTGTGTTACATGATGAGGGATATGATCCCGAAAGTCCGTTGTTCGATTCTTGCGGATGTCACTTGCAGATATTATTTTTTCCCAAGAAGATTGGAACTCATATAGACTCAAGCTTCTTTGAAGGATTTTGTAAAACTGGTTTGGTTCATTAAACTAGATGCAATGGCAGAAACCCTTTACCCTGCCCATGTCTACATCTCATTCCTTGTCCTGCCTTTTACCCTTACTTGCTACATTTACACATTACACATCGTGGCATACGTCAGCTATAATTTGTTTTGTTACTTTGTTGAGTCAATATTTTGATAATGACTAAAATGTTAGATAATGCTCTTCCTACAGGGGTGAGTGATTTATATCCGCAAACATAATCATTATTTTATTGTGGAAATATTTATTTTCTACTTTATCAATTATATTGGTAAGCTCACGTTGGATGATGTCACTTCCTGTGAGGTCGATTGAGGGTAACTCTTGAGGTATTGATCTTTTGAGATTTATGTCCTAAATCTTCTAGAACTTTCGATTTACTTCAAGACAACGTGTGTGTTTCCTAATATTCGAAGTTTGTTACCTTTTAGGAATAAGAGAAGAAATTGGGTTGGGTTTTGTAAAATCAGCTTTTGAATGAAACCACGAACACCGAGTTTGTCGGGGAAGTGTGAATAAGATTTTGACGGAGAAACTTCGTGGAACGAGAGGTCAGGGATCTACTTTAATACTTGAAGGTATTGTAATCAGCTTCATGGGATTTTACATTACAAACCACTACATTATACAGACCTAAGGTTTTAGTTTACCTATCCAAATTCTGCTGCATTTTAAAAATACGTATTTTGTGTATTTATTTTATAATTACAATAATAATTCGGTTAAAACTACATCCCGAATTTAGTATTATTCATTTTCATGAAAGAACCATATAATTTATTATTCATGTTTCCAGCTTTTCATAAAGTTGGTGCTGGATACTACATCCCCAATTTGTTGGTCAACGACTTTCTTACACGTTGCCTAAAGTGCTATGCCGACACTATTTTCGGTAATGCAACATGATGGAATTGATGATGTTTTTTCCCTTCTCTGTAGTACCTTACAGCTCTACGTAGTTGAATCTTACCATAAATTGGTCCGGTGGTTTGGTGTAAAGTAATTTTAAAATGCTATATTTAATTTGTGCTTGTAATTAGTATATTTTTATGTTATGTCATTTTGCGGAAGGCTATAACATTAGTGATGAATTAGATATAAATGAATTGTTTAACCTACCGCATCCTCTTCCCCTGGACGTGTTCATTTTACAAGAAAGTGTTTAGATAAGCTTCAAGAAAGTTTCCGGTTCTCACACTCGCTATGTATTGTAGAAGATCACTCTGTTTCGTTTTTTTTTTTCAAAATAGTGACAGTTCGTTTAAATCAGACAAGGCTGTATGTGGACAGACGGATAATATATCTATAGGTGATTTCTTTTAAAGGGTATTCTCAGACCAAACCCATTTTATGGTCGGATAGGCGATGATGTGGAGACATGTGTTGATCATTTTGAAATAATAATTGGTCGGCTGTGAAAAAGAAATGGATTTTAGGTTCCTTGATGAAAGGTCCTGCGGGCTATTAGTTTGACACACTTTCAAAAGAGTCAGTTTTTCCTGACATGACATACCCAAAATTTCAAGAGAGGTTTCTTGATCCGTTTAAGAATTCTTTGTAACCTCAGTCAAAAGAACAGGAAATGAGGGCACGTGAGTAGAATGAGACTGAATCTGTAGTTTCGTACGTATATGCTAAGAGAAACCTTATTATTTGCAATGACAAAGATGCTTCGGTTACGAAGCAAATTCAGCTTATTATAGGAGGACTTATTCCTGAATACATGCGGTTGGCAATAAAGAAGAAATACGATACTGTGGAAGCATTGCTTCAAGATTTACTTCAGTAAAAGATGCTCGTGTGTTGCTTGAACGTATATCAATAGAGAAAATCATGAAGAAAAATCCATTCTTAACACATTTTTCGATTTAGTTAAATCTTCCGGAGACTACAGCAGTGCAACAAACACATTTAGTGCAAACTCAGCCTTCTAGAGTTCCGACTCGCACTTTGTCCTCTTTTGTTTCCGCTTCAGACCCGAGAGAAGAGTACAAAGATCAGATATTTACAATTCAGAAACAGCTAAATAAGCTTAGTGTAAAAGTAGGCGAGAGTGGAAAAATACTGACCAGCGCAATTCATTTAGACGTAATAATAATAATAATACATTTAGACGTAATTTTTCCTCTCGTAGGGGGAAAGGCCAGAGATCACAACACAGTGAGTCTCGTGACAACAATAATAGTAGTAATTCACGAAATTTTAGTAGACTTTCTATAATTTGTTTCAAATGTGCAAAGAGAATCATTTTACTCAGCATTGTAGGAGCAATTTATACTAGTACAGAGGGTTGATGACGAAGGGCCAGTGACTCTTAAGCGTGTTAAAGTCCCTATATACATAGAACAAACTTTACCACATTTAAGGCTATTATAAGTGTAAAGGAGGGACCTACTCTTCTTGATTCTGGTTCTCAGATTCCGTCTCCAAATATGATGTTTTCAATCTAAAGTTAAGGATCTTTTATTAAAATCGGATGAACCGTCTGTGCTGTACACTCTTTATGTTTCCAATGTTAAATAAAAATGCAACGTTTCAATTTACCGGGAGGTTGATAAATTATGTAAGCGCATGATGAATGGGAGCTGGCCATCGACACATGAGCGTAAAGGACAGTAATTTCATTCACTTATATTGCGGGTACCGGTAAACGTCAAGGTTTCATTTTCATTAAACATTGGGCATAAAAAGAGTGTATAGCCCAAACGGCTAGTCCGATTTTTAAAAAAATCCTTCACTTTAGATTGAAAACATTTTTGGATACGATTTTCCATCTTACATTTTGTTGTAACTCTGATAGCAACAGTGTTACCCAATACCAGGGTACTTTTCAGACATCATTTACTTTGTTCATTATCTACACATAGTACGCCCGTTATGATTCTTGCAAGTGTAAATTTAACTCTGTTTGTCGTTTTTGTTTTAAAATGGCTGAATGGTTGAATACTGAACTGTAACTGATGATTTTAATTTTTCTCAGAAGGAATGCCACGGAATTCAGAAAGAGAGTGAATTATGTGCCGCTGCACTAACAGCCAAACCTGGGAAAAAGTACATCAAGAATATCGAAAGAAGTATGTAAATTTCAGTAAAATCCAGAGGAATACGCAATCCAGGATATCGTCTGGTGAAGAGATATCTGAAAGTTCGCGTTCAAATTCGCCAACGTTTCGTTTTGGGAAGAAACAATGATAGCAGAAAAGGAATCCCCAAAACTGAAATAAATGGTAGAGTTGTTACTTTCAAAGAGACATCTGCTAGAATCCTTCAATACTTTTATGAGATCATCAGAAAACGTATTGTACAGGAGCAGTTGAGATTAGTGCAAACTGCAGCAAAATTAATAAAAGTATGCAATAAAGTCAATAGAGACATCAAAACAGTACTCCCCTTCCACTGACAGGAGGCACGTAACCAGAATTGCGTGAAGGGGGGCCCGTGACATGAAATACTGTGGTCTTCACACCAGGGCCTCGATCTTTCTAAACAATTTTACTGGAACATATATTGGTTCGTTTAGTCATGAGTTCGTAACGGGGGGAGGGGGGAGTGACAGGAAATTCTGAAGGCCCAGGAGCTGGATCAATCTAAACTATTTTACTATCAACATATATTGGTTTGTGAGGATATGTTGGTAAGTATTTAACCCTGGAAAGCTAACATGTTCAAAAAGTTACGTTAAAGCTAACGTATCGTAAAATTTACGACTGGTTACAAAAACTTAACTACATACATATCCTTTTACAAACTGGGACTTTAATAACTACTGTTGGTAAGAATACATATTAGTGAACATTTTTGCAGCCAGTTTGGTTGTTCAAACTCTTTCCGCGCTGTACACACAGCATTTTCCTCGATATTCTCAACAGATCGGCATGTTGCAGCGGCAGCAATACATTGACGTCATTCTCCTCTTGGCTGATGGGCAAATTCCACAAATTGTGCGAGGCAGGTTTTTGGACTGGACAACATTCTTGTCTGACACCGGTATTTTCAGGATATCAGCAATGGATTGCCGGAGTTTTCGTGGCAAAATTGAGTATTGAACCCATTCTTGGAGCCATCGCTCAATAAGACTGCTGTGAATTTTCATGGCGAATTTTCTTGTCGAAAGAGCCTTTTGACCCATTTTCACAACGTTTTGTATATAAATGACGTATGCATTAACCAGGGTTATGTTTATCATCCCAAAGAAGACACACAAGGGCCATCGTTTGGTCTTACGTCTGCACGACATCTGATCGCACATTTGGTCCAGTGCATCAACGTTTCTTTTCGTTGCATTATAAGTCTCGATAAGGCCACTGCCATCAATACGCGTTCGATTCATTTTTTAACTTTCCTTGAATAAATACTATAAAATAAAACCAATACTTTCACTAAAATGTATTTGTAAGTTCACTCTAGAAGTAGAAAATAATAGTAAACAATATACAAAAATCCAAGCGTTATTCCTTACGTATCGTAAATCTTACGAGCGGTTAACGAGTTCACATAGAAATACAGCCGGAAACTGAGCAAAGTAAACCCTGCCCAACAATGCAGGCTTAGTAGAGAACGGAACTCAGCGGACGAGTCCATTTTCGCCGGGAGTGAACATCAAAATAATACAACTCGCTCGTAAAATTTTCGACACGTTAGCTTTCTCGGGTTAATTAAACTATGAAGACATCTCGAGTAAAAAAAATGTATTGAAAAAGATTATACAATATTTACATCCTCTGTTTATTCAAATATAACAATTTTCCTTTCATTATGACCTCAACTATTATAAAAAAGTACATATTCACTATTATAAAAAGTACATACTCAATAATGTCTTGTAAAATACTTACAATATCTGCATTCCTTTTTCTGTTGAATCAAATGTTAACAGAAGTTTCTTTCCACACATATTTTTGTTTTTATTATTCCGTCAACTACTGTCTGTTTCAAATGACAGGTTAAAGGAGCAGTAGAAAATTGTTTTTGAAATAACATGTTTGATATTGCAAGAATGCGATGACGAAAAATTATGATAAAAATGTCCACGCTGTTACACAACGGCGTTATGCTTTCGGAAACTTGAAACTAATAGCAGAAATTCTGAGAAAATTCGCAACTTTTCTAGAAATTTCAAATTCCCTGACTCTTCCTGGATATATCGATCACCTCGCAACCATGTATTGCAAGTAATACAAATTTCCTCATAAGAAAGGGTAACCAAAAGCTTCCTGTAGTTTATTTTTAACGCTGATCCTTCTTTTTCTCATTTCATTTTGTTTCATTCTTCCGTAATTTTTTTTTCATTTCTGTTCTCGAAGGGGGGTCCGGAGCCCCGGCGCCTCCCTTGGCTACGTGCCTGCTGACAGGTACAGTCTTGAGAGTGGTTTGTCATTGTTTTCTTAGGTTTCAAGAGTATTTCTAACAGAGTTCGCTACAGTAGCACACACTGAAACAAAAATTGCTTCCTTGGATCATTGTGTAATCTAGTTAGCTCTACCAAAACTGATGCAAGCTCGAGTAAAGTTTGGTTTGGGAGTACTGATGCACCTCGAGTACATATATCCGATCCATTTCCTTTTCAGAGTTTGGCAACACACACACGCGTATCTGGAATTTCTGTAAGTGCATTGCCCAATGCGATAAACAATTTTCCATGTCTTTATTTTCTTCATTTAGATTTCGTAATTTCCACTTTTTAACTAAGGCATTTAAGTTTAAAAATTTAACAATATAATTCAGAGTCAGTCACGTAGGCAATTAGATACTCGTTTGTCTTCTTCAACAGCAAATGCAGCTATCACGCGGAAGCGTTTCTCGAAATTTGGATATAACATTACTTTTTAATGACGGCACCTTTAAGCTGTGTGAAAAGACCACGGTGATCTCTTTTGTGGTTTGAGAAGCAATAATTGCGAATGCCTAAGGCGTAAGGGTGTCCCGCGTCAGACTCCAAAGTATCGGAACTCCAATGTGACTGGTTTCGATAATTCTGAAGAGGTTCACCTTGTCAACGCCCGTGTTGGGCAAACTTCAATTGAATTAACAATTAACAATTAGCCTGTAAATTTAATTGTTAATTGCAATTAACAATTGAAGTAAGAATGGTTAATTGTTAATTGCAGTTGGTCATTAATAATGGAGGATCAATTGCAAATAATCATTTGATTGAAAGTAATTGCGGTGGAAAGTAATTGCAATTGAATTCCGTCATTCAATTGCAATTGAAATTAATTGGCAATTAATTCAATTGCAATTGATATCCATACCAATAACTTTCAATTGATTGATCAATTGCAATTGATTTTCACTGATTAATTTTCAACACTGTAGTTCAGTGAGGGCGTGGGGCAATGAAAACTAAAGCCATGACGAATTGACTCACCACCCATCGTGACCCACAACCAACCATGACCCACTCTGAACCACCACCCCGCATGAACCACTCTCACCCACTGTGACCCACAGATCCACCAAAACCCATTGTTATGAACTCTCACCCATGATTCACGGCCTCTTCTCTATTGACTAAAGAGTTTTAATTTGTAATAAAACAAGCCTATGAAATTATAACTCATCAGGGTTTGAATTTCTACAACCAATCGCTCAAGCACCGCTCTATTACAATAACGGCGGATCTGACCTTTCTAATATAAACAAAATAAAGAGTTTGTTCGTGTCTGTCTGTCTATCTTTGTGTGGCCTGTGCACCAGACGAGTGGACCGAAACTTTTCAAAATTTGGTCACGGGTAGCTTGGTCTAGACCCCAGATCAAGACGAAGAGCTTTTTTTTTTTTTTTAAATTTCGAACTAGGGGGACGTTTACTGGGACTGGCCTGGGGACCAGACGAGTTGACCAAGAGTTACCAAATTTTGGTCAAATATACCTTGGTCCAGGTCCCACACCAAGGCGAAGCGTTTTTGACAAAATTCGAACCAGGGGTATCAGGGGGTGTTTACCGGGACATGTAAAAGTAGTAGAAAATGGCCGATATCAGTGTCGATTTCATAGTTTTCGCGGTCGCTGAGATCAATGGTGAAACTCCGATCGCATTAATTTCCAAAGTCACCCTATTAGTTTTCGCTGTTGCTGAGATCAATGGTGACACTACCATTAGCGATGACTTTCAAATTCATCCACCATTGTATGCGTGCCTTGGGTCACCAGAGGGGTGAGTTCCGAGATATGTAAAAATAATCGAAAATGACCAATATTAATATAAAATCCATAGTTTTCGGGGTCGCTAAGCTCAATGGTGAAACTCAAGACCGCGTTTACTTTCACATTTAGCCCCCATCAGCTAAGGAACGGGGGCATTATAAAGGGGATTACGAGACATGTAAAAATAATCCACAATGACCGATGTCAAATCCGTAGTTTTCACGGTCGCTGTGATCAATGGTGATATATTCATTAGCGATGATTTTCAAATTTAACTATCAAAGTATGCTGGCCGGGAATCATCGGGGGTGGGAAATTGCGAGACATGTAAAAATAATGGAAAAATGACCGATATTAGTGTCAAATCCATATTTTTCGCTGTCGCTGAGATGAATGGTGATACTTCCACAGGCGTTGACTTCCAAATTCAGCTCCCATTGGCTGCGGGCCAGAGCAAGCCCTTATCCAGGTGGTTCTAGGAGGGCCGGTCCCCCTAAATGTTTGTTGCCCCCGTAAAATTTTCACGGTAGCCTTGCAAATGAACTATCATATGGTTTGATCGGGCCCTTCCTAACTTCAGGCAGCCCCCCCAACATTGTTGGGCTGGCTACGGGCCTGGGCCAGAGGCGTTGTTTTCTCAAAATTGGAACCAGGGGATCATAGGGGCTTTTACCGGGATATGTAAAAAGTAGTAGAAAATGGCAAATGTTAGTGTCACATTTATAGTTTTCGCGGTATCGGCTGGGGGCCAGAGGAGATTTTTTCACAATTGGAACCAAGGGGGTCGGAGGGAGCGTTCACCGGAACATGTAAAAGTATAGAAAATGACCAATATTTGTGTCGAATCCATATTTGACGGGGTGGCTCAGATGTATAGTGACACCCCCGATAGTGTTTACGTTCAAATTCAGCCCCCATCGGCCTTCCCAATGAAAACACATGTACGTTGTTGGATATATATTCACACAAAATATATCCAATTTTAGAAATGTTTCTTAATTGTTCTTTCGTTGTTCAGTTTGTTTACATTGATATTTTATCTGATCCGTGCGAAGAACGGGCATAACAACTAGTACGAAATAGTAAAGTGTTTGTCATGGACCAAATTACAATGAATTCAATTATATAGATAATTATTATAATTATCATAGATAATTATTTCCTTGTTGAATTATAGATACTTTTCAGTGGAAAAAAACAGAATAAAATTTTAAAGTCCCAAATCAACGGAAAATAGACCAACGTAAAGGAAAAAACGTATAAAATTTTCCATTGAATTAAGCTAAATTTCCATTTTTGTGTCGTTTTGTGCGCCTATTTCCTCGTTTTGTGCGCCACCGGAAATGGGTCAATATTATCCTACAAATATGGCGGAGCAAGTTCATCTTGTTCCATCAGGAACAATTTCGAGGTCATTTCCTTCACATTGTCTTGTGCTTGCTTTGTGCAGTTTTGTAACTCTATTTCCACGTTTTGTGAATCAATGGTAGTAGGTCAAAATGGGCATTCAATGTGGGAAGAAAAATGGCCCACTCTCCCACCAGTATCGAATTTCGAGGTCACTTTTTTCGCATTTTTTAGTGCAAGTTTTGTATTGTTTCTTCACATATTTTCACGTTTTGTGCGCCAACGAAAGTGGGTCAAAGACGGCCTACAAATATGTCAGAAAAACACACATTCATCCCACTTTCAAGGCCCATTTTGACCCACTTCCACTAATGTACAAAGCGACACAAATTATGCATAAAAAGGTGAAGGAAACGACCTCGATATTCGATGTTGACAGAACAGCATTAAGTTATTCCGCTAAACTTGCAGACAATTTTGACCCATTTTCGTTGTCGCACTAAAGTGGAAATACGCCCACAAAACGTTACAAAACAGACACTAAACGATGCGAGAGAACGGACCCCGAATTTCGATAGTGGCGGAACTGTGAGCCATTTAACTCCCACTTAAAAAGCCCGTTTAACTCACCGCGGGAGATGGACAAGACGAGAAATAGGTGCAAAAACCTTTTAAAAAAAGGCACTACACGATGCGAAAGTAACGATCTAGAAATTCGATAGTGTCGGAACAGTGGGTCATTGTCGTCACACCTTGGAGGGTCATCTTGACACACTTCTGGAGACGAACAAAACGTGGAAATAGGGGCACGAAACAACGCAAAACATTCACTACTCGATGCGAAAGGAAGGACTTCGAAATTCGGTAGTGGAGGAGCAGTGAGTCATATAACTCCCACTTTGAAGGCCCGTTCAACTCATTTCCAGTGATGCACAAGACGAGGAAGTAGGCACAGAAAACTTTTTAAAAAATAGGCACTAAACGATGCGAAAGAAATGACCTAGAAATTCGATAGTGGCGGAACAATGGGTCATTTTGTTCCCCTTTGGAGGCCAATTTTGACACACTTTTGGTGACGCGCAAGACGTGGAAATAGGGGTACGAAACTGCACAAAACATTCACTAGTCGATGCGAAAGGAAGGACTAGAAAATTCAGTATTGGCTGAAAAATGGGTCATTTTCGTCCCATTTTGAGGCCCATTTTGACCGTCTTTTAGTGACGCACAAAACGTCGAAATAGACGCACAAAAGGGTACGCGATGTGAAATTAACGACCTCGAAATTCGATAGTGGCGGAACTCTTGTCATTTTCCTCCCATCTTGGAAGCGCATTTTGACCCACTTCCGGTGACGCAAAAGAGTGGATATAGGGGCACGAAATGACACGAAAATTCACTACTCGATGCGAAAGGAAGGACCTCGAAATTCGGTAGTGGCGGAGCAATGGGTCATTTTCGTCCCATCTTTGAGGCCCATTTTGACCGTCTTCCAGTGACGCACAAAATGTCGAAATAGGCCCACAAAATGGTACGCGATGTGAAATTAACGACCTCGAAATTTGATAGTGGCGGAACTCTTGGTCATTTTCGTCTCATCTTGGAAGCCCATTTTGACCCACTTCCGATGACGCAGAAAAGTGGAAATAGGGGCACGAAACGTCACGAAAATTCACTAGTTGATACGAAAGGAAGGACTACGAAATTCGGCAGTGGCGGAGCAATGGGTCATTTTCGTCCCATTTTGAGGCCCATTTTGACCGTCTTTAGTGATGCACAAAACGTCGAAATAGACGCACAAAAGGGTACGCGAGGTGAAATTAACGACCTTGAAATTCAATAGTGGTGGAACTCTTGTCATTTTCGTCCCATCTTGGAAGCCCATTTTGACCCACTTCCGGTGACGCACAAAAACGTGATAATACGCGCTCAAAACGGCAAAAAAACTGGCACTAAACGATGCGAAATTGGCGACCTCGAAACTCGTTGGTGACGGAACAGTGGTTCATTTTAGTCCCACTTGGGGACTCATTTTAACCCACTTCCAATGACGCACAAAACGTGGAAATAGACGCAACAAACTGCACAAAACAATGTGGAGGAAACGATCTCGAAATTTATTAGTAGCGGAACAGCAATAACTTGTTCCGCCATATGTGTCTTGACCTAGTTCCGGTGACGCACAAAATGTGGAATAGGCGCATAAAGCGACACAAACACGCAATAAAGATGCAAAACAAAGTACCTCGAAATTCGTTGGTGGGAGACAAGTTAATGACGCCGTGAGCACCAATATAAGTATATACTGTAGTTCTTAAAGTCAAGGCTGAGAACTGCACGGTCCAATTTTTTAGCCAAAGTAGAAGCCCAACCGAAATAGTGATGTCAACCGGCTCGGCTCGGTTCAACTGAGCGTACAGCTTGAGCTGGCTTAGTTGGGGTGACCCATCGACTGGGCTCAATGGAGCCCATGGCTTGAGCCAGCTCGGTAGGGACGAGTCATCGACTCGGCTCCATTGGAGCCAATGGCTCGAGCCAGCCCCGTTGAAACGAGTCCATAGGCTGGGTTCCAGTCAGCTCAACTGAGCCGATGGCTCGAACCAACTCGGGTTGTGTAAGCAATCAGCTAGGTTCGGCTCGTGTGAGCCATCGGCTCGAGCTGGCTAGGTTGGATGAGCTGTTGGCTTTGCTCACTTCTCGGTTCGGCTCGATAAGTAAATGAGTTGTAAGCGAGCCGCTTGAGTCGTTGACAACTCTATACCCGTGTCGAGCAGTTTTGAACATGTTTGGCTGGAGTCTTATAACTTTTAACAATTTTTGGCTCGAGCCCGAATACTTGCTCCTCCTGAATTCAAATCTACAACCTCGTGACCGATGTCCTTGCTTCCTGAAGATTTCTTGACGACCGAGATCGACAGTCAACTACTTTTTAGTATTCAGATACAAACCGCCTATATTCCATCTTTATACAGGTACACATTGTTATAATAATAATTAGTTATAGTAGTAGAAGTAGTATCATTGGTAATTATAATCTCTATACTTGAAGAGAGTAGTACTTGGAACTACACAAAGGATTTAGCTCGAATTGGCTCGTTTTGGCTCGACACGACTGGAAACTTGATCCGAAATCGAGTCGAGTTGGGTGAAAAATTTTTCGAGCCGAGTTCTCGAGTCGAGCTCAAAGATGTCTGCTTCGAGTCGAGTCGCTTATGCCCATTCTTATTGTATACATGGCGGGCTTTTAGAGTTCTTTCGAGGGGTATGGAACAATAAACATAATATATTTAAAAAATACTTAGTTTCACGGCTTTCTTCCCAGGGGGCGGTAGTTATCCAGCATTTCTTATAAATACCTTATTTGAAATATGCAAAACAGTCACAAGTGGACAACACAATATATACACATCTTCTTATCTTCACTTTTAATTGCTGATTTCAATTGCAATTAACAATTACAATTAACAATTACAAGTTCCAATTGTCAATTGCATTTAACAATTAAATGTTTCAATTGCACCTTTTGCGATTGACAATTAACAATTAAAAGTTGCAATTGCCAGGTGACAAATTAACAATTAACAATTGACGAAAATTTAATTGCAAATTTTATGATTGAATTCAATTGCGATTGAAATTAATTGTCAATTACAAACTGAAATCAATTGCAATTAATTTTCAGAGCAATTACTTTCAATCGATTGATCAATTGCAATTGATTTCAATTGATTTTGCCCAACACTGGTCAACGCTACCTCTAAGAATAAGTAAAGACCTGCGGTTGACAATTGCCAGTGAAAAAAACGCCACTTTCGTAATGTGACGCAACTAAATAATTTTGAAGTTCTATTTTGAAGTTTCACAAAATATACGGACCTCGAGTTATATGCAATGAAATATTTGACCTTTGTTTGACCTCAAATTTACCACTTGGAACATCGATATGTCACCTAAGACATCAAAATAGTTCCCATCAGCATCAACGTCCTTTTGTCAACGTTCTGGAAAGTTATGAATTCCATCGCGAAGATAGTATTTGTACTGGAGTTTCCAAGGAATGGAAAATGTGCAATGGCCGGGGAGTATGTCAGATGCTATGTTGTTTCCATATGTGGATTCACGTTGTTCCGCAACAGGAGAAGTGGCTCTAGAGTTTTGTATTACTGATTTAATCAGCTGGTAGCAGTGCCCAATGCACAATATGCCAAACAGTGAACAAAACACACGTGAAGACTTTCACCTATTCTAAGAAATATAGAGTGATAGGAAAAACAGAGAAGGTCGAAAGAGGATGTTATTTTCTGGAACCAAAATAACGTAATCTAACAGTATTAAAATATTCGAAAACTACACATAATAATTGAATCCCTAACACCTCAGTTTAACGTCTCAGAATTATACATTTTAGGCTAAAGGAGACAAAATATAGGAATATTTTTTGTAGAATGAGACATTTGGAAGGAAAAGGAAGGACATATTGTTGTTCACCACAAATTTACTTGGTAAAGAGTTGCACGAAGAATCCCACGCACCTATATCACTGAGATACCGTGCCATCCAATTCGCACGCAGTGGTCTATTATACCCACCCTGTGCATCGTCGGGGACGCTGCAGTACTCTCAAAATACGATAGTCTAAACTGCAGAATGAGGGTATGCTCCGCAAAGCAATTAAAAAAATCACAAGCATAAGAGTCATTACATCTTGTTGAGCTCTATGAAGTTGATTAAGTCGAAATTACGCGTGTCCTCTTTAAGTGCAGAAAAGATCTGCATCACAGCACAAATTGCAGTTCTATTGTAGCAGAAAACTCGCCTGTAGTTTGAAAAAAGTTTGCGGCCACGCCAATATAATTTCTGGTATGTTAAATAAGAATTGCAAAAAAAGTCATAGTCTTATAAAAATCGCTACATGTATTGGGTTAAAAGGTTGTAATTTTTGCAATGTTACACAGGTTTAAGATGTGTAAAAATAACTCATTCTCTTTTATTTGCTCTGCAATGTTACGTAGGGTTTACAAAGTGTGCTAGTAGCTTTAAGTAATAGTCTGTTATAGACTATTGTTATGTTAAATGTGTTCGCAGTCTGCTCATGTGTAATTGAAACCGGAACTGGCACTATAATCAGAATTGGAGAAGCACATATGTCTCCAAGTGCTCCGTAAACCATGTGTGTGAAATGTGTGGGTGTAACCAAGAGAGATGAAGTTTTAAGCTCCATGATTGTGACAAATAAGCTAAATAGACGGTTCATTCACTACGAATAAAGCGAAATGCAATGTCAGGGCGAACAACTGAGGTACCGCAGCTGTTAAATTTTAAAATTTTCTACTATGTTACCATAGTCTTTTCTTACACAAATACGGGTAGCCATTGTACGTTATTCAGTGAATGAAAAAATGGTCGTAAAAGACTACAAAAACTAAAATTGTCATAAAAGTGTGTATCATTCATATACCTTAAGGCCTAGGTAAAAACAAATATGATATTCATATTTAGCATGTCCAAAATTCTCTATACCGAGTTTAGTCTAAATTGGCTAAAATTGTCATAAAAGTACGTATCCCCATAAACCATAAACCTAGGTAAAAATAAATATTATATTCGTAATCAGCATGTTCGGTTACCCCTATATACCGAGTGTCATCTAAATAAACTAAAATTGACATAAAGGGCATATCCCCATAAACTGTAAGGCCTAGGTAAAATGAATATCATATTCGTTATCAGCATGTTCGAAAGTCTCTGAATGCCGAGTTTCATCTAAATATGCTAAACGTGTTATAAAAGGACGTATTCCACACAATTTAATATAATATTTGTAAATAGCACGTTCGAAATATGGGTTGTAGAAAAAGGAAGTTTCTGCTTCTGGGTTAAAAATCAGTGTTTGTATCCGTTGATAATAATAGACAAAAAAAGCTCCATAGTCTTTTACAATCTCTGCTATGTTAATTAGGGATTGAAAAAAAGAAAACGAGTACACCCTTATATGCTAAATAGGGGTTTAAAGGTTACTGTGTTGAAATATATGTTCGTACTTTTTACTCTCTGTTATATTAAATAGAGCTTGGAATTTCTATTATATTCCATAACCTTATGTATTTTCTAGTATGTTAAATAGGGGTTAAAAAGGTGGTTATACTCTTTAATCAGATCTGCTAAGTTACATAGGGGTGTTGCGAAAATAGGTGCCCATAGTCTTATGTAAGGTCTAATATGTTAATTAGGGTTTGGAATATGTATTCATAGTCTTGCGTATGCTGTGCTAAGTTACATAGGGCTGATAAAAGGTACCCCTGCTATAGGTTCATAGTGTTATGTATTCTTTCCTGTGTTAAATAGGAGTCGAAAAATAATCATACTCATTTATCAGGTCCGCTATGTTGAAAAAATGCACGTAATCTTACTTGTGTAATATCTACAATCTTATGTTGAGTTTGAAAAAAAAAATGGTCGTAAAAGAGAACGAGTTCTACGGGGGTACTCAGTTTTCTGTACGTGGGTGGTGCACGTGACTTGGCCATAATCTTGCTGTTACATAGAGGATGAGAAAATAATCCATAATATTTTATCAGCTGTGTTATGTTAGTAGGCCGCTGTTTCATGTAATGTTTCCGCGCATTCGTGTGTTTGTAGTCCTAGAGAGTGGCCGTTAAAGGCTACAGCCTTTCTGCTCTTCATTTACTGCTGCTGTAACCGGAACTGGAATCGCACTTGTACCGAAAGTGACCATAAAGGAAATGAATAAAGTATTTGTACTGTTCTTTCCCTATAAAAAATGGTCGTAAAAGGCTCCAAAAAGTTACTATATCTGGTTACAAATTTATCGGAAATCTGGTACAAAAAACGATCCAGTGCCACCACTCTACTCAAATATTTCATTTACCTTGGATTTCTCTAGCCAGAACTTGGGGATGTTAGCGAGGAGCACAGGGAACGCTTTCTATAAATGCTTTCAAGTAATTGATAGTAGATGCAAGAGAAAATGGTACTATACAATGATATTGGATAACATTTTGCGATTAACCAATAACGAATTGATTGTTTCTCACAAAACGGAAGGACCTGTACTTTTGAGTAGTATTTTTTTGGTAAATCCGTGCGATCCAGCAATACAGCAACCGCTTAATTTATTTGCACATCTATTCTAGTATTAGGTATTTGACAATAAAAACTGAAATATTCACCTTTTGCGTACGATATTTAAATCGTATTTTTGTATCTTTTTTGTATGGATTACTTGGAGAAAGAACTGTTTGTTCTTTGATTACAGTTAAATATGGAAATATCATACACTTAGAAATTATTACTGTATCAATGTAATAAAAATATGAATAATATGAATCGCTGAAACTACGGCAAAACTAATTTAAAATTACCATCAAGAAACCGCTGGAAAATCTTTCTAGTCAGAAACGTGGAATCAATTGTAGACTAGTGTTATTTTTGCTGTACCTTTGTTCTTAAATTAATGACCAACTTTTCTTTCGTCAGAATGTTAATGTTTCTTAATTTCAAGTGGTGAAGTTGAGATACCAAAACAAAATTGAAACGTTGCCTAAAATGCGAAACTAAAACGTGTGTGAGCGTGATGCGGCTAAACAGGTAAACATGGCATGACAACATATTTGTGAAAATTTCTCTTGTTTCTATTGACCTACCAGTATTTTTTAAATTAAATCAATTAGTAAAGCGCATATTTTTCCGGTACATTTTAATTATAATTAAATATTTAAGCCTTTGCTTCTCCCAAAGAATGAATATATGAAAAGAAAGAGAACATTTTATGAAACATTATACTAGATAATAGAAGAAGGAACGTTGCAATAAAATTTTGGAGCAATATTCAGTGTTGCCAAATGCCGTGGTTACGCCTGAAACTACCGGACAGCGTCACAAATCTGTATTCAATATTGATGTAAAGCGAGAAGTAAAACAGTTTTCCATTTTTTTTGTTCGTTCAGCGATTTTCAAAATATTTGTAAAGTTGAAAAATTATCCTGCAGAGGATCAGAGAGCAGAAAGCAGAGTTGTCTTCAGCATTGGGAGGCGGGCAGATTTGAGGTTTATTCTGACGAAACATTAATTTCATCTTACTTTACTTTGTGGCAATCGGACATAATTCATCATATTTTCTAAAAGAATTCAAATCGGATCAGTTCCAAGATTGGAGGATACGTGTCCCCCTCATCTCCCGGGTTTTCGTCAATGCTGCTGGGCAATAACTGTTATTATATATTTTTACACTAAATATTTTGCTAAATACTTGGTGATAATAGTAGCAAAGCTCTAATATCACAATAATATATACTGTATATTGGGGCAACATTTACAGAAAACTAACGTTGTGTTTCATCTTCCAACCACTAGGCATTGCACTTTCTTATGGTGCTACTGATCGAAATAGTTCTTATGGTGGTTATGCTATATTTTTTCTACATAATCCAGTATTGCAGGTATTGCACGTTGTTCAAGTTCAAGAGGCTCATGTACAGTGTTACAGAATGCACCTCTACGAGATGCTTCTCTTATTGGTATATGTGAAGCTTCTGTAAATCTTGTTTGAAGTGGAACATATTTCTTATATTTACAGAGACATTGCTTTTGCGCTCCTTTCCAGGCCTTTGATGATGTTTGTTTCAATCATCCCAGAAATACAGCAAGACGAACTGCTTCAAAGAGAGCTGATTCCCATTATTTTTTATGAATCAGAAATGTATTACAGTAGTCACATCAAGATGGTGCCACAATATTTTCCCTGTTCTTCAGCCCTTCTCATTTGTAAGAAGTAATATCAAATTTCATTATGCTCTATATGGTTTCCTTCACTGGCCAATATTAATTTTTATAAGAAATACAAATAATTAGCCAAGGAAATGTATGAATTTAATAAAAATGGTAAAATGTAGAGAAAGAATGTGCGTTGTAACATGCCATCGTTCCCCGGGAGTATTTTGGAATAAATATAACATATATAGGATAGATAATTCGACAGAAACACTTACAGTACCAATAATATAGCATGAGCTATTCATATTATTACCTTTCCTCCTGAAACATTTGTCACGAAAGAGTAATACAGTGAAATTTTTCCGATGACGCAACAAAGCTGATACAATCAACAAATTCTAAACATCAATTAACTCTATAGTTTCAGCGGAAACGAAAATTTTTGATTTGTCAAATTAAACTCATGTCTCTCGATGGCTTGCTAATTTCATACTGTTGGTCTTTTAAATAAAGTGGAGTGAATGCAGAAAAGTTTAAAATGTGGTTTCATACTGAAACCACTGGGCCGGAAAGGATTAAACATTCCTATTTGGAACCAAGTTGGTTTAACAAAATTAAAGACTACACATACAAAATCATTACTAAATATTAGTTGCCAGTCAAGCATCTTATATTAAGATCGGATTTCTTTAGTATAATATAGTTAATAAGTTATTTTTACAAATATCACAAAAATAAAGGGCGGAGCTGTGTTTGAAACACCGAAGAACTTCAAGAATCCAGTCCAGAGTTTGTACAGAAGAAGGTTATGATAGATGGCGATGAAACCAACATGAAATCTTTTTACATGTACCAAAAATGTACATGTCTTCAGCATTGTCGATTGTTTATTTTAGTGTGTATCTTATATGTAATAAGTTTCATTTTAACTTTTCTGTATTGTTCTGTATGTCGGTAACTCTTTAACGTTGCCTAAGTGTGTATATCCTTTTTATTCTCGTTGAAAAAAGTCTGAGATCCGATTTAAAAGAAAAAAATGTAAATGGTTGAGTGGAAGAAAAGGTTATGCCTTAACTTCGACAATTTAAATAAGAAATAAATAAATATGATCATACTGGTATATGCATTACAATGTTGCCACACTTGGTACAATTGTACCAAATTCAGCCCTTTTTGTCATTCTTCGGCCCGTTGGTACCACGCTGGCATTTTCAGCCCCTTTTGTGTAAAAATTGGTACAATTCTACCCAATTCAGCACCATTTAACAAACACTTATCATATTTTCAAAGTGTCAGTAAGACTTTTCCTACATCTCACGTTACTTATACTGTGTCTTGGATTCTTAATATAATGCTGTTGAACATTCATTCTGTGACGCTGTACCACATAATACTACGAACTTTGTGTGGAAAATTCGTAATTCGAAGTCTATCGGGAAACAAGTGAAGCTAGATGGGCGCATGAAGCGGACGAGAAAGAAGCAGTGTGGTGGACATTTTAGCTTAAAAAAAACGTTGAATTAAGTGTTCGATATTCTGGATTCTGGTTACTTTAAAATTGAGGCGGGTTTGGTTTCCTTACGAAACATACTAAAGACAGTGGTGCCCACCAACCCCTTATGTCCATGACGCACCCCCCCAATTGTATTTCCATAGGTGTTCTTCCACGAAAGAAATCTTTTCGATTAATTTTTACATCCCCTCAAACATATTTATATAGATTTTAACCCCCAAAAAATATTTCACTGACGCAGTTTGCGTCATAGCCCCCTTTGTGGGCATGGGCACCCCTGCTAAAGATGACTGTTTTGCCTTTTAATTTGCGGCCTTTGTTAGAAAATTTTCATCTACTTCCACGATTGTTCGGGGTCCTCCTATTTGAAAGTTTTAAAAAAATATGTTTTAAAAAGAGCACTTTCTTAATTGGAACTCTTGGAAGAGGGGGAGGGGAGTGTTCTATAACTTTACCTCTTTTAGTTTCGTGTTTTAGAACTATGTATTACACTGGTATAAAATAATGAATTCAGCCCTTTTTGTTTCAATTTGGTACTATTTTTCAGCCCACTTTAGAGCTAGGAACTGTGGCAACACTGTGCACTTATCATTCTTGATTTAATGTAAGTACGTTATTTGTATTATTCCTTTAAATTTAAATATTTACCTACATTATGACTAATATATGGAGGAAACTAGTAGACACAAATAAA
This sequence comes from Thermobia domestica, assembly GCF_964235325.1. Taxonomy (NCBI): domain Eukaryota; kingdom Metazoa; phylum Arthropoda; class Insecta; order Zygentoma; family Lepismatidae; genus Thermobia; species Thermobia domestica. Next base: position 262,028,650 of record NC_137458.1, on the reverse strand, counting down.
GTTTAGTGAAGTTTCACACATACAATTGTGTGGACAAACTTTTATTCATTTAGTAAGATTGCAAGTTTCATTAACTTTTCATTTAAAAAAGTTAATGTTCCGATTCATGAATTTCGCAAGTCTACAATTCTCGTTGCACACTAGAGAAATAGTCGTTTTTAATTTTATATCTAATCAAATAGTTTTGAAGTTAATTTAGAGTGTTTTTTATTTATGACACCTTAAAATTTAATCAATTATTTTTCTAAACTCCATTTTTAATTTAAATTTATAAAACAAAATCCGCTTTTCATCTAGTTCAATGAAATCATAGCCGAATTAAAAACTTACTGTTTCGAAATGCAGAAAATATATAGATATACATCAAGGCCGGTGTGTTTTAAGCTTCTCATTGTGTGTTCAGCTTTAGACACTAATGTCTAATATCTATATGCATGCATGGTAGAGCGATTAAAACTGGCCCGGAGAACAGAGTTCCAGGGTACAAAGAAAAAGAGCGAAAGGAAAGAAATAGTTCGCTAACCTGCTTATAGCAGATGTTGAAAATGATCACAGTTCAACTCTCAAATGATCACATGAATGAAAATGTATACAATTTCTGCTCGCACTTTGACACCAAGAAATTCATGAACAAACAACTGACCACGAATTTGTTTTCACGTAACTTTCCACAAAGAACACCCTCTGCTGCACTGTGAGTGTTACCTTTACCGGTGCACTCTTCAAATCACACCGACACACCCCTCAACAAGATCTGAACCGGTGGTATGTGTATATGTGGTGTGCGCGTCACTTGGTGTGGTTTCATGCATACATTAACGTCCATTCGTATCCACTGATCAGGGCCACTCTTATTTGCATCACCCTGTACTCACACACACACACACACACACACACACACACACATATATATATATATATATATATATATATATATATATATATATATATATATATATATAAAAGAGAACGTACAAATCCTTTGTCCGCTCATCACGCTAATACGGCTGAACCAATTTCTTTTATTTTTGGGGGGTTATTAGGATTTGGACCCTAGATGGTTTTTATCATATCACTTTAATTTTCAATTACCAGTGTCTTGAGATAATTGACCATTCAGGTGTCCATTACGTACAAATCCTTTGTTAGTTCATCATAGGTATAAAAATAAACGTATGTATATGCAACCCGCATGACCTTGTCACTCGGCGGGTTAATATAAATGACAGGCGTTATAATGGTTTTTATCATATCACTTGAAAGCGAAAAAGTAAAAATTATCTAAGTAACAAAGTTTATTGCGTTCGGGGGTGACCGCAGCGAAGCGGGGCGGGTTAACATAAATGACAGGCGATATAATGTTAACATTTACTGCAATCTTCTATGGTTTTTATCATATCACTTGAAAGCGAAAAAGTAAAAATTATCTAAAAATTATCTAAGTAACAAAGTTTATTGCGTTCCGGGGTGACCGCAGCGAAGCGGGGTGAACGCTGCTAGTATATATATATATTATGTTAGTAGATCCAATAGATCAATGATTCCCAAATTCTTAAGAGTCCAGAATAATTTTTAAATTGCAAAGGCAATTGTTAAAATTTTATTTTCACTTTTTTAATAGGATTTCCTAATCTTATATTAAACAAAATCCCCAAACATTAAAATTTTGTTCAGAGTTTCAAATGTGTAAAACAATATTTGCTAAAATAACGAAAGATTTTTTTAAACAAAAAGTCAAAAATTACAATTAAATTTTTAAAACTGAAATATAATTTAAGTGGAAAATAGAAAATGATTTAACTGTTTTGTAATTTACGTAATGCATTTTACATTTTTCAAATATACAGTAAATTTACAACATTAGGCAGCAAGTGCTTTAAAGAAATAATTATATATAATTACGCTCATCTATTATTATTATCGTTGTAATGTTATATCACTCTAAACCGTAAGTATGTCATAAACGTAAAGAGTCTGAGATAGATATTTATACATTATTTCATTCAACACATATGTATCTTTAACCCACAAACGCCCAAGACCAGTTTTATTCGTTAGCAACTGCCTTGAACAATACCGTGTTACATCGAAAACCTGAGAGGAAAACTGAACGAAATTCGTACAACAAGAGAACGGGTAGTGTGCCTGAAGTGGAACAACGGTGGTTTGGCTAAATGAATGATATAGCCCGTGTAACATAGTGAAAAATAAAGTTGGTGACTGGTGGCACAAGGGGCGTTTGTGGGTTTTAAAATTTTACCTGGGATTACATGCACTATAGTTTCATTTTATTATTCATAGCGGAAAATGGAAATTAAAGCTGCACCAATTTTGAACATATTAAAAGCACAGAGTTTCTAATATATTGAAATTTAATTTCTTATCGATAGTATGAAACGTTTAGGCAATTGTAAATTTATATAATTGTTTTTCAAGTGGATTTGTATACAACGAAAGGTAATTTTCTCAAGTTTAAGAAAGCATCTTGAAAACAGCTCTTATTTGTAAAATAATACATAAAGGATTTTTTTCTGTTGCAATGGTCTGTCCAAGAAGCTTGATAAGGCTCCAGCGTATCATAACAAGAAAAGTTGCTTCCCTTATATGTTAGAAACAAGAAGAAAGGAAAAGCTTGGTAAGTTGAGAGTAAGGAACGCCGAATTCTACTTAGCACTGGGGACCGAAATTTCTGCTTGTGTTAGTAATAATCAATTTTGAAGGGGAATTTTAGCATTAAATTTTACTCTCGCGATTCTTTTTTTAAGAAATGTGGTAAAGTAGAACTCGACTGGTGAGCACCTGAACATCAGCGTATCAGAAAGCGTGAGAGAAATGTTGACATCCAAGTTGCACTGCCCAAAAAGGACTGCAAACTATAGTGAATTGTCCATTGAGGTCCTTATCTTGTCCGCTGGTACAGAATAGCCTCACTAAGGTCTTCATTAAATGCTAGAAAGATGACGTACGTAAGATAAGGTTAATACAAAACAAACCATAATTAACTATGCATATTTATCTCCTGTTCCACTTCAATAAAGACACAAATTAATACAATTGATAGACGACATGAAGTTAAATATAATTATATTCATTAGGTTAAATTATCAGGCATAGTTTCAAAGGAAAAAATATGGGGCCACAAATTATGTCGTACCTTACCAATATTAATTGGGATATCTAAATCAACTAGGAAACATTGATTATGTATCTGTTGCTTTTTATATTCTAGTATGTAGGAAGGTTTCGGACGATTCGAAGTATTGGTGGTGTTGGAGTGTAAGAAAATAATAATATTTATTTATATGTGTATAAATGTATCTTCGTGTCTACTGTTTCCTCGGATGTTCGCTTTCTCTGGACCCAGGTACGCTTGAGTACATCGCCAGTTTAACCAGCTATCGGTCTATGTGGCCTGCACAGAAGAATAGCTCGCAACCAGAGATATACTCAATCACTCCCTAGTCATGGGAGAAAGAACCGGAACTCAGAAGACCTGCCCTACAGGTGTAATATCTAAATGAAGTTTTGCGCAACGGAAAAAAAACATAAATAAAGAAATTCGAAAATTTTGGAAAAGAAAAAAATCAGGATTCGTGCCATTCACTGATGGGTTCCCCGTAACGTTTCTCTCACATCATTTTCCCTTCCATGGTTCGTTTATCAGATTGATAGGAAGATGCACTATTGATCTTGACCAAAATCATGTTTTACTATCCAAAAAAAAAAAATAATAATATTTTACTCTACTGTATCCTTGCTATATGAAATAAAACATAATTGTCAACCAGAAGCTTTTACTTGTCTCACCGAAGCTCTTCGTTATACAAACTGTTTACATTCACTTTAGGGGCACAACGATACATCGCATTATGCTTTAAATAACTATATTACTGTGCATGTCACAATTCGTGACCAGACATATTGAAATATTACACGCACACAATCTCTCATAACATTCAATTTATTACATATTCCCAATATTCTTTTTTTATTAATATTCACTTATTCTCAACTATATCAAGGAATGTGCCTCTTATTCCGGCATTCATATCTTTCATTTAAAAAAAAATCATAAATCATCCGTTTTGGCTGTTCACAGCAGCTACTATTACCAGGCACCCTTTTCACATATCTATTTATTTCCTGCCTACACATACTATCACAAAATAATACACATGAAATTATTAAGACCTTAACCTACACTAACCTAAAACACATTCACACTCCACACTCACACCAACAGATTTGTTTATATACCGTAAAAACGTTTTGGTTGGCAGTTCAGGCCAAATTTCTTTTAATGGGAATCGAATTTGTTACTTTTCTGCACTTATGAATATCCGCACGGTGTAGAAAACCAGTTGCCCCTATCGGAAAACTTGTGACAAAACGACCTATCGTGCTTCTTTTTAATCAAAGTACAGCTTCGGTTTATTTTCTAATACTTTACGGATACGTTATAAGTTTAAAAAAAACTTTAAAATATATTGTATATATGTTCTATACCAGAGAACGTCATTCCTATCCTATTTGTCTAGCTTGGTTACAATAGACAGCCAAACGATGCATAGCCAAAATAAAAAATATCACAACAATAAAGAAGACTGCATATAACCTTACACAAGATTAAGGCTTTCTTTGAATTACAGGAATTTAGATGGTCACTCTAAACGAAACTTTTACACTCGCATGTATATATTCCGTCAGTAGTTCGTTCTACCTTTTATTTCCCACCCTTTCTAGATAAGCTTAAACCGTCACATATTGTCTCAGTAATTGTATAGATCCTACGGGAAAGGAATTTACGAAGACATGGTTATATTATTATAATTCACTGAACACCATATTTGTAACTATGTAACTTGGTGAATTTTGAGGTAAAAAAAAAAAGTATTTCCGAATCCAGGCTACCAAGTTACTTCGATTGAGCCACTTCAGAAATAAAGTAAAACATTACTTACAGTTGGGTGAGTTTATATACACATCCAATGGTTGTCCTTACGAGTACCAATTCCTATTGACGAAAAATGGAGCTTTCTTGAATATTTCACTTTCCAGAAGAAATAAACATCACACCCACACACCTCTTATCAACTGTACTGAGAGTTGAACCGGTTAACATCCATTAACCATCACGGTTCTTCAAAAAATTCAGAGCCCTATCATGTAGTAATCAGCTTTTGTCCATAGTTCTTACAGACGACAATTCACAACATTGGGCTGCTTCACTAATTCTCCGCAAACAAATAACACAAAAAATATCGCAAATTTTGCAATTGAATTCTTTTAGATCTTTTAGTAGAAAATTCCGTTCTGGAGCGGCTTTCTTTACCACTTTATTCTGATAATATGTGACGGGCAGTAACTGGGGACTGCTGTCTTGAGGCTGACGCCATTAAAGTACAACAACAATGTGACGTAACAGTACTAAGATTGATGATGAGCTAATTATCAGAGAAAAGCGACTAATTATAGATAATTCTGTAAATCTGTGCTACTGACGTCACACAAGACAAGATTGAAGATGATGCACCAAAACCAAGTGAATTTTAACGATTTTCTATCAAGATGGCTGAAAATCTAAAGAATTTTATGAAGAATAATTTTAGAATAAAATTTTAAAGAAATTTCTGGGAGAGTTTTCAGAATGTTTGGAGATAGGAAAAGCGTTCTACAAATGAAAAAATAAAAGAAATAAGCAGAATTTTTAAGAAATATAGGAAATTAAGATAGAAATGAACAAAACATAGATATTAAATACGAAATAAAATCCTAAACCTATTTTAATGCACTTCCTAACTTAATTCTACCTTCTAATATTACAAGAAAAATTAAATGACAACATTACATCCTTACATATCCTACATCATATATTATTCTACACTATTATACAGGGCGTTCGAAAATTTTTCAACATGATAACTCCATGTTGGGAGGTATCAGGAGTAGTACTCTTAATTAAAAGTCAAAATATACTTTCAATTACTTTATTCAATGTGAAAGCACTAATTTTATATACCTAGGTATATTCTTTAATGAACAGGGATGTGGTAGTAAAGGAAACTGGTTCGCTTTTGACTTTCCTAAAATAAAAAGATTTTTCTCATAATTTATTTATATTTTTGAGGTAAAATCTATTAGCAAGAATTAGGTCGATGTTACTTCTAAAACATGTAACATTATCAGTACTAGAAGAAATGTCCGTTATTCGTTTGGTATATTTGAACTATTTGAGTACCTGTCTATTTTAGGATACGTATTTCAATGAAAAATGTATCCTATGATGTATGTAATAATATCCTAAAAGATTATTTCCTTTAGGCATAAATTTTGAGAGATTTATTTCCCTTAGATTATCCATTTTAATCAAAGTGGCATTATAAATACCCAGTTTGAGGTAGATAATAACTATGTTTCATAAACCAATTCAAACGGAGCAGTCGGATTCCGGCCCCCGAAAACTATGTCTTCAACATTTTTTTTATTTCCACCACTTCACACCCTTCATGCCCGTGGGTTTGAAGTTAATTGAACGGTACTGAGAGTTACAGCATTAGTCTCAACGACCCCGGTTACTGCGTATTCGACACTAGTACAATATCACTTGTTTTTGATCACATTTGTGGCAACCCGTTCCTAAAGACATTGAAGGGGTGTTTTTCCTCTACAATATTTTCTTTCAGATTGCAAGTCCTATGTGAACTATGTTCGATTAAAATTTTCACACGTGCTTATGCTCGCATATATAAACACATATATACTAATTCATCCATCTCCATGTATATAAAATATCTGAAATTTACGATCTTCACGCGGGGATGGTAGGTTTTTGGAAAAAGTTAGAATTCCCTTTTTCATTACGATATGTATTTGGATTAAACAATAATGATAAAAATAAAGAACACACAATTTTTGGCATAAATTGTGAAACATTCAACCCCACAGAATACACCCTTTGATTAAATCGATATAATTTTTAGAAAAAGCAAATGTCCTTTGAAATAAGACAGCTGTTTGCCTGATTCCAAAACTATGAATTCGGCACTAATCTCAGCCATTTTCACAATATATCCTTCATCGCGTCACGCCTTTTGCTGGCGGGGCTCAACTGGGACTTAAGCAACACTGATTATTTTAGCGACCCATAAAATTAACATCAGTCGGTTTTTTTCTTATCTATTTCTCATGTCATTCCTTGCAATTCCTAATCCTTGCGTTGTCTTAGTCCTACAGTATATTTTTCGATATTTTAAACTATATGTCTACGAAGTGTTAGTTTGAAATTTCTTCAGACCTTCTTCAACGACGTTGAAGTATACATTCGTACACATACCTCCAATATAGTATATATACGATCAAAATCCAGTGCTGCTCTGAAAATTCTCTATCTAGGCGATATATCCGTTCTTGCTTAAACTTGGGCATAAATGTCATTGGGATTATCAGCTAACAGCTTAATGATTCATAACTATGGATTCAATACCCATTTCGATCGTTTTAGACATTTTATTTTTCACCCCTTCTCAGCTTCCATGACGATGTAACTTGAACTTTCGAGGAATCTGCAGTGTTATTACTCAGTTCAGCGGCACCAAGAACTATGGTCTTGGTATTAATGTCGGTCGTTCTCGATAATGTTTATATGCCATCTAATTTTCTTCCCGTAAGAGTGCTAGTGGAGGCTAATTGTGAACTTACACGACACCAAGAGTGCCACTATTCATCCCAGGGGCCTGAAATCGATGAACTCAAAAGTAATAGATCCTAAACTATTATCCTAAATTATCTATATACGTTCTCGAGATAAAACGAGAAATATTTACGATACTTTTCGTCTCGCCTCAATTCTCATCTCCAAAGCGAGACGATAATTTGAGTTAACCTTGTCCCGTCTCGAATGTAAAATGTTAATTCTCGTCTCAATTTTCTTTGTTTTGTTTTAGAAACGAAATGAGAAATTGCTCTTCTCGTGGGCCACACTAAACAAAACAGAAATAGTCTTGCCAAATATTATGTCTCTGGTTGTAATGTTATGCCCTGAGTGATAATAAGCTCCTAACTTTTAATCTTCAATGATATAATAATTATTATTATTAGTTTATTATTATTATTATTATTATTATTATTATTATTATTATTATTATTATTATTATTATTATTATTATTATTATTATTATTATTATTATTCCTAAAGATTTAATGGTTCAAGTATTGAAACATCCGAGTATTCAAATATCTGAAGATAATGGAACATGTATCATCGCTGATCAATCACCACCGAAAATTCTAAAATAAAAAAAAAATGTACTGGTAGTTCGTGGATAAGAGTTGATTACCTTCAGATTACTGGTCAAGCGCCTTGGCCACTGAACCACAATTTCTACGCAGTGACTGATTCGTCTTTAGTTTGTTTACGAGTATAATATACGCGCAGTATTTCATTCAAAATAAAGGAGTTTTGTATTTTGTGCTTTAAAAATCTGAAATGTTAATAATTTGGTGAATACTGATATAATACCTTCCGAGTTCTCAATTACATATTCCTGTGTTTCGAATTTGACTATTAACAAGCCACTGCTTTGAGCGAACAGAAAAGTATCTTTATTTAATCGCTCCCAAATAAGTAACGCTTTAGATGAGTGGTTAGCATTGTAGCTTTTTAATCGGTGATCCTACTTCGAGTCTCCCCTCGCTATTTACAACTTTTTAAAATGCTTCATTGACAAGTCTCAGCTGCAGTTGGATGCTGCTAAATGAAAGATAATCTCCAGTGGAGAAATTAAGTGATGATGTAATCCTGAAAATAAAGGGAGTAAAATGAATGACAAAAACGAGTTACAAAGTTAATTCTGTTAACGGTTCTATGGTTGATATTAACAGTTAATTTCGTGCATTTTAAATTGCTGTTTACTGGCACTATATTCACCTCTTTTCTCCTTGTGTCTAAATGTGTAAATTTTCACAAATATTAATCATATCTAGAACCTTCAGTTATATTTACAACCTAAGGGAAAATAAGCTTAGTATGGATGGGTTCTCCAACTCGTTTGAGTGTTATCGAATTTTGCATTTTTAATATTTACAAATAAATTACTACATACCAGTATTTTGCAGTTTCAAAAGTGATTTAACGAATAATGAAATCGGACAAGTTCCTCTTTCGAAGTAATACTACGTATCAATTAGTGGCGCCGGAACCTAGGAGCTCAGACCATGTTAGACACTCAAAATTTTCATTAGAGTCTGGGTTCTTCCCCTGAGTGATCCATTCGCACTTTAATTGATTGGAAGGTAGGACTACTGTTAATAGTTTCAAAACTCAGCGCAAGGCTTTGTGTTTACTTAAAAGAATAACCTAACACATATACCGCATAATCTATCTGTATATTATTTGATACGCATATATGTATAGTCATTTGAAGTAAGTTAACTTGTTTATATAATTCCAGACTTGAGTTAATTATAAGATTATTTAAGTCCCCTGACTGTTATCTTCTCATCGGCGCATCCGGTATCGGTATATTTTTTCTGCTATTGTGCTGTTTACTCTGTGTACCAATATCCAAAAGCCCTTTTTGTCATTTCGTCAGCCAGCGTTTCGCTCCACTTCTGCAAAAAAAAAAAAAAAAAAAAAATCTCTTTACGATTTGTGCTTTTAACAGGTGGGGTAACTTCACTCTGCTGTGCTAACTACTACCAGGCTTAATTAATCTTGGAGCGGGCGATATTTGTGTTGCCTAACGGACTTTGTACATCAACAATTTCAGTGGCCCACTGTAGTTTAATCACAGATTTGTCTACATGATAACGAAGCACATAGAAAGAGCTTTGACTTCCATTCAACGTCACTTTTTTTAAATTTGACGTCTCACGGTGATGCAGGCTAGGCTAAAAGAGACGGATTCCTGATGGATCGGTAGAAAACTGTAAAAAGATATTTTTGAGGCCAGCCATGCTGAATGAGATTTTCGTGGGATTTCATTATTCACAACAGGCAAATGCCGGGGTGGTACATGTCGCAGGCAGATTTTTCCTTCCCCAATCCTTATTCTATTTTATTTCGCCAGATAGTGTGCCCGTCGAGGACGTCATCCCTCATACGTGACAAGGTAAATGTTCATAGATGCCGATAATCCAGACATTAATATCCTAAATGATAAAGTTTGTTAAAGGAGAGCGTGATGATAAGAAATGAAGAAATGCTTGAATGTAGAATGTGGGAGGAAACGGGAAAACTCCGAGAAAACTCACGTACGGTTTTTGTCCACCACGAAGCTGGGAACGAACCAAGGAACCCATTCACCAAAGGTAAACGCAATGCAACTGAGCCATCGAGGCCCCAAGTACAATTTTGAGAAAAGCGATGTTTCTATACCGTGTCTGACATACATGATACTTTAGGTTCAAACGGGTCCAACGTATCCATTTAGTCTTAGTCATATAATTAGTAAAACTACTACATGACTCAGAAGCACAACAAAAGCACAATAAGGAAACGTAGTGCAATGTCAATAACTGGTAAGACACGGTGTGGTTATAATCTTGAAAATAAAATCTACACGAGTGTAATGAATCTGTTTGGAAAGTATAGGTTTAAACTAACCATATTATGTCTCAGATATTTTGGTGAGATTAGGGCACTAAGACAAATCAGTTGTAATATCTTATGAGGGATGTAATCACGTTCTTTTTTTTCTTTCTTTTTTTTTTTTTTTTTTTGTATTTATGCCATCCGTGAATTAATAGTTATATTCTCGAGTGCATTTTTATTTTCCTTGTGTGCATTTCAGACTCTTATTTTCAATAAGAAGACATAAATGCTGTTATTAGTAATTAAGTTAAAAATGGCGATATATTAAAATTTAAAATTATATTGTACAGAGGAGATTATTCCTGATGCATAAATATACTCGTAGAGAAATTACAGATATTGTGTAATATCTCGGTTAACCTTCAAGAATACCTGCGATGTTACGGTGCGGAAATGCTTTAACTACAGTGGAGTAGCGAGTTAGAATACCACACCATGATTCAGTTGATCTGTTTTGAGCTCATGAATGACGTACTGGAGTCGTCTGTTGGAAACAGTGAAGCTTTTTTTCACGCCTTGACGACGCACAGAAAAAATATTTTAATTTGTTCTAGTGTACGTAATTTTAATGATTAGATAGTACAAAACCTTGAGTTGAGCACACAACATTTCATCTGTCGGAAATAGATGTTTAAGAGAGACGAGTCCTTCAGCAATTTCAAAGCTAGAATATGCCAAAAAAGGAATCATGACACAATTTCTTCCAAACATCCTCCAAAAGTTGGCTTTAAGTGTTATGAAAAGATGAATGACTATGCGACGCTTTACATACCACGTACTGTGTAGCTTTAGTTGGTCTTTGAAACTGAACTATACACGAAAATATCCCAATCACAGTTATTGTACGGTGTATAACTAATCATATGAGGCTGTCGAATGATTTCCTCAAATATCCTCAACAATTAAATGTTGATTTGTTACTATTGAAGACTCACAAATAAAAGTTAGTTCACCATAGTATGTGCTCACCAGGTAATGTCACGAACGAAGAATGGTGTCTATAAATTTGAAAACAACTCCGCCGTGGAATGCTCAATGCAGCAAACTATGGGGCTTCGATTGCCCTTCAAGACTTTAAACAGCAATCGAGAAAGAAATTTGAAAATTCCGAATTATCAATTTCAATGTTCTGAATGCCCTGAAATGTATATCAATGCCATACATAGGTATCTAGGAAGACAAAACAAAATATCTACCGTAGCAATAAGAATTGCTCACATATCTGCGAGATATACCGAGAATTATCTGAGCAAATACAAGAAGTATTATGGATGTTACAAATTTACAGTTTATAATTATAATTTGCAAATAGATGGATAGAATACAGAACTCTTACAACAAATTGGTTTACTGAGTTACAGTATGGATGATGAAATACCATATAAATAATGGAATCATAATGTCAGCGATGAGATGATGGAGAAGAAGGTATTAGTACAGCCAGCCAAGTTAAATCTAGACGATGTTATACAGGTCAATTCATTCTCCACCGTCAAATCAGCCCCAAACAGTGAGTCGACATGGAAGAGAGAGATTGGAACTGGATAAAGGAATATTGTCAACTAATTCTGATGAAATAGTAAATCCAGGATCATTCAGTTTTTTTTAGAGATGATTCGTCGCTCAGACAAGGAATATGCTTTAGAAGGCACTGTTGATGGAACAATGTGATACTTCTTGTGGAAAGGAAAACTAGTTAAGATACATAAACCCTATATGTAATAAATGTATAAAATGAAATATTTGTTTTAATGTGTCACGGTTATAGCCTTCGTGGCAAAAGTATACAGATGATTGATAGAAGTAAATGATTATGAAAGAGCTGATGGAATGAGTATGTGCGGAGAAACGGGAGAAGCCGAAGAAAACCCGATGTTTACTATCATAAATTCACATCAATTAAGATCGAACCAAAGACCCCTCACTCCAACAGTGACCCCTTCATCATTGAGTCATTGTGACCCTCGATAATGATAAAAGAAATGAAAGGATGTTAGTCAGAGTATGAACACCAAGAAGATTGTAAGATCAATGGGGAGAAGAAGAAGATTATGCGTTATTCAAGAGTCGTCTTGGAAGTAACAAAGTGTATTGCAAACAATAAGGACAAAAGGGACAAAAAAGATGTAGAATTTTGCAGTGGAAATAAATTATTGATCAGAAGACGAATCAAGATGGAGAGAAAATTCCATATGATTTTCATAAAGCACCGAGAATATTCGAGTCTGGGAGAAATTTGGAAACGAAGGATATTTAATATTTGAGACCTGTAATATTTGTTGTCTCTTTCTATTTAGACAGGGAAGAGAAGTTTCAGTGAAAGATGTTGAAAATTTATTCCTATGTATTTGTCCAGGAAATAATAATAATTATTATTATTTCGTTTTCCCCAAATATCGATTTTGACTTCAAGACTGGTAAAATGTAACTTGAATTTTTCTATATGAATTAAATTTCACTTTTTCTTTACCCGATATAGAATAATAGGACAAAAGATGGCACTTATATTTAATGCCTCTCATACTTGTCTAGCAAGGAAACGCTACGAGACATTAAGCATTAAGGAACCTGTATAAAGAAGAATCTAAATGAGTCTTCTACATAAAATACTCAGTTATGTAACAAAGGTAGTCGTGTATTAGTTTGTATTAATTAGAGCAGAGTAAAGATGCAGTATCCTTGTTAGCTTTTCTAATTAAATTGTACCAATCCTTTCTTACTGTGTAGAATAATAATGAGTAATCCTGATTCGCAGGAATTTAGCCTATTGATTTTATTACTTGTTGGAGGCGTATATAATGCCAGTAAAAACTTGTTAAGTAGAGATTGTAGAGATCCATAGAAATGAGTGATCGCTGATTACAGTTTCTACATTCTGATTGATTAGTGTTACAATTTCAGACACTTAAAGTAGTGATGTCAAAACGATTCAGCTCACAGATTCGTCGCTCAGTAGTTCGCTCACTAAAATGAATCGGTTCATTTGAACGGCTCTGTGACTCACTTATACTTTTACAACCGGGAAAGTTAGAGGTAAATATAAAATCGTATTAACGAAAAGGTGTAATTCCAATGCAAAATCAACCCCAGCTATCCCAACCCTGTGTACTTCCATAAAATACAGAGATGTTCGGAAACAATTTAGGTGAATTAGGTTTTGAATGTTGTACATCACAGCCTTAAGAATTTACATAAAATACCCTTAAACAGACCTTCATTATTTAGGTTGAAATTACCTTCTGCAAAGCATTAATGAACTAAGTCGTAATCAGATTTGATTCTCTCTTACTATAAAATATAATTACAGTTTACTGCAATTATTAAGAATTTATTTCAATTATATATGCTTATTTCAACATATCATTCCCTTTTGAGAATAGTGTACCTGTAACACATACCTGTATTTAAAACAAGTTGCACAATTGGTGTATGAACAAACATAGTAGCACAAATCAGTTTTTACCACTACTGCACATTTATGTTATTTTTTAAATACTCTCAAATGAATAGCCGATTGCCAGACAAGATTCAGGGAAAAGAAAATTAGCGTCTCTTAAGGGCTTCTATGTACTTGACCTACTGCCCCATTGTGCAAACTTAATTTTAATTAATAGTGAAAAAGTTAGAAATTAGATTTGGACTTTTTATGTGAAATATCATTATAATTCCAATTGTTGCATCAAAGTAAAAAACATTTACGTTATTGGCACTATTTTTAATTTATTCAAATCAAAGTTACACATACATGTAGAGTAAATACATTAACATTTATGACAACGCACACTTACAAGAGCCGCTCACTCCAGTGAGAACCAGTGAAACCATCTCTTCAAAAGAACAACCGACTAAACCAATCACAAGATCGTTAAGCAAGAGAGTGGTTTGCGAGTGAGCGACATATGTACAAGATTCACGTTCCTCAAACATTGGCACTTTCAAAGAAACGTGGCTCCCAGAGAATAGTGATTCCTTAACAAGCACGACTCCTGAAGAGTAACTACTCTTGAAGAACTACGACTCCCGACGAATCACGACTCTTAAAGAACAACGACTCCCAGAGAATCACGACTCTTAAAGAATAACAACTCCCTGAGAATTATGACTCCCAAAGAGTCATTGTTCATATCTAGTGAGCCATGACTCACTCACTCATCCAAAACAGTCGGTCAGAAGAGTCGGCTTACTCGCGAATGACATATCACTAACTTAAAGCATATTAGCGGTTTTCAAAGTATTCTAAGGAATTTTCTTTACAATTGTTTTCCTGCAATAATTCATTTCTACGTGTCACTCCTTACATTTTGTTCAAAGGAACTGTATTTTTTTTTTTGCGAAAAGTTTTAAAACATTGGATCTAAATAGTGTTAAAAAATCAATTAATTGCTGTAAGATTGTTGCTATTCTAGTTTGCCTTACTTATACCGGTTTGGGTGGAGATTTTTGCACTTTTGTTGGAAATTCGATGACGGCTAGTGCGGAAAAAGTGCCATTAGTAGCACCGACCTTACTGATTTCTTTTAAAAATTTCTTTGGGACAACCCCTTACTCTGCCGAAACGGACTTAAAGTTTTCGAAGTGTTTGGTAAGGCACCACGCACAACACCAATGACAGAAAAGCTACTTCTGGTTGTTTTTCGAGTTACCTGACGGCTATAATACAAATATTTTATTAAAAGAGACTCCTAGCATGCCAGTAAATAATTTTAAAATGTTTATAAGACAAAGTACAGCCATATTAGCTCAGCTGTTGGAACTAATATCCAGATTTTGTTTGGAATGGCACGATAACAACGATTATAAGCATAGCTCTTGATATAACACCATTTGTTTTTAACAACTCTTCGCTGTTGTTTCTACTGACCACAACATTTTCTTGGCCACTGCCAAAACTATGAAGGTCACCAACTTCAAATTTTCACGAAATATATCACTCAACACCACAATGGTATTCAACAACTGTCATTGAGATATCTCAATATTTACTACATATCTATATAAAAATGTTAAAATTTTGGTATAATTGGCCACCGCCCAAACTTTGAAGGTCACTAACTTCAAATTTTTACCAAATATATCTCTCAACACACCCAATATATCCACCAGTTTTCACTAAGATATCTCATTATTTACTTTTTAACTATATAACAAATTGTCAAAATTTTGACATAACACGGCCACTGTGAAAAGTATGAGGACCAAAAACTTGAAATTTTCACCAAATCTAAAATTAAAAACCACCAATATAGCAACTATCTTTCATTCAGGTATCTAAATATTTACTATATATCTATGTCAAAAGATTGTGAAAATTTTTATACAACTTCGCCACCAATTGTGAGGGCTAGCAACCTCAAAATTTTCACAAAATATATCACTCAACACCACCAATATATGCACCAACTGCCATTGAGATATCTCAATGTTTACTATATATCTATGTTAAAAAATTGTTACAATTTTGGAATAACTTATGCATCACCAAAACTATGTGGTCCACCAACTTGATTTTTTCTCGAAATATATCACTCAAAACCACCAATGTACACACCAACTTCTTTCAGTCTGATAACTCAATAGTTATATATATATATATATATATATATATATATATATATATATATATATATATATAATATTAAAATTTTGGTATAACATTTCCACCGCCAAAACTATGTGGACCACCAACTTGAAATTTTTACTGAATATATCACTCAAAACCAACAATATATTAACCAACTTTCATTCAGATATCCCAATATTTACTACACATCTATATGAAAAAATGTTAAAATATTGGTATAACGACAACCGTGAAAACTATGAGGGCCCCCAACTTGAAATTTTCAGCAAATATATCACAGAAAACGACCAATATATCCACCAACTTTCATCAGATATCTCAATATTTACTTATATCTATATGATGAAATTGTGAAAATTTTTATACAACGTGGCCAGAGCCAAAACTATGAAGGCCACCAACTTAAAGTTTTCACCAAGTATACCACTAAAAACCACCAATATATCCACCAACTTTCATTGAGATATCCCAAAATTTACTATATATCTATATTAGAAAATTGTTAAAATTTCTGTATAAATTGTCCACCGCCATAATTATGAGGTACACCAACCTCAAATTTTCACGAAATATATCACTCAAAACCGTCAATATATCGACCAACTTTCATTGAGATACCCAAATATTTACTACATATCTATAAAAAAATGTTAAAAGTTTGGTTTAACTTGGCCACCGCTAAAACTACGAGGACCACTAACTTGAAATTTTCACCAAATATACCATATAACACCTCCAATATATCCTCCAACTTTCATTCATATACCTCATTGTTTACTATATATCAATACAAAAAATTATTAAAATTTAGGTTTAACTTTGTCACCGCCAAAACTATGAAGGCTACCAACTTGTAATTTTTACCAAATATATCACTCACGACCATCAATAGATCTACCACCTTTCATTCAGATGTCTCAATATTTACTACAAATCTATATCGTATATATTAAAATTTTGTTATAACTTGGCCACCGCCAAACCTCTGAAGGCTACCAACTTAAAACTTAAATCACGTATGTACTCATCAAACCTGCGCCTCCTTCTTTTCTTCTATTCCTCAGCCAACTTTATACTTTCATCCTTCGTACTGGTTTCTTTCCACTTGATTGGAAATACTCGAAGGTTCTTTTATTTCCCAAACCAAAGAAACCCACATCGGATGTTCAGTCGTATAGACCAATTCATTTAACTAGCTGCCTCTGTAAAATCTTGGAACGGATTCTTGTTCACCGACTTCATGACCATATCCGACGTCGCAATCTTCTACCTATCCATCAAGCTGGTTTCCGGCCTCGTTTTAGTACTATAAATAAGCTATTACGTATTTCCACGGCCGTTTATAACCAATATAACCAGGGTTTTCCTGTTTGTTTAGTCACGTTTCATCTCGAGAATGCGTTTGATAAAGTTAGGCATCCTGGGCATATTTATAAACTACATCAATATATATTACCTACTTCCTACATACGCTTGGTCAATTCCTTCTCAACAGGACGTCTGGCATACATATCCATAAACAGCACTCTTTCTCATCCAATCTTCTTACATTCTGTAGTTGCTCAAGGTTCGTCTTTGTCGCCTCTCCTCTATCTCTTATACGTCGCCGATCTCAGATTACCAGCCAATATCCAAATTTATCAGTTTGCTGACGACAGAGCTTTCTTTTAACAGTCCGTACTATTCAGAAAATTAATCGCTTATGCAACTTGCTATTGATCGATTTGTCGACTGGTGTAACATATGGAGACTGAGTATTAACTCTGTGAAGACCCAATCACTTGTATTTTTACCACCAGGAGGACGCTCCAGAGTGTACCGTAACCCGACTTTACCACGTCTTCATGTTGAGCATATTCCAGTTTCGGCTAATTCTACTCTGACTTACCTTGGTATCGTCTTTGACAGTAAACTATCTTGGATCCTTCATCTTAAGAAGGTTGTCACCCAGGCTCAACATCCACTCAATTTGCTTAAAAGGCTAGTTGGTACAAGCTGCGGTATACAACCCTCTACGGTACTAGATACCTACAAAACATTCATGCGAAGTACCTTAACATATAGTCACACGGCTTGGGTATCTGCATCTGATAAATATTATCAAAAATTGAGTATCATGGAGTAGAGATGCAAAAAAGCCGGCTTTTTTGAATCGATGGTTTTTTTTACATAAAAAGCCGGCTTTTTGGAAAAAAAACGAGAATTTTGGAAATTTTGGCTTTTTTCATTTTCATGATTTTTCTATCTAAATAGCTTTCTTATAGTATATTCTATACTTAGATAAAATTCCATGACCTAAATGCAATATTTCGCTCTAAAATTTACCATCAAGATGGATGGAGCACATGTTTTACGAATTAAAGCTAACGTGAAGAATGTAGTATTTGAGGGCAATTTTAGAGGCTATTTAACTTTATTTTAACTTTTGAGTTATCGACATTTTTTTCTTCTCGGGATCATTTCAGTTTGTCATCCGTGTTTCATTTCTAAGAGCTTAGTACTCTAGCTTCTAGCGCAAAAGTTAAACTTACGTTTTTCTATATATCCGTCAAAGCGTACGTTTTCCAATATATCCGTCAAACCGTACTTCCACATTTCTGTTATACTGTAGCTGTGCAACGATTTAGCAATAATTTTCCGTATACAACCTTGAATACTAATTTATACAAATAATCAGTAGCGGATTTAGAAAAGTACTTTGGGAGAGATTTCCCTGATTATTTCGTTTTCTAAAATGTCCTAATTTTATTTGGGAGGAGCTTGAAGTTTATGAGTACAGGCCTAACTAATATTTCCTTTCGTTTATATATTTAGCGATAATCGTCCGGATACAACCTTGAAGATCATTTTATACTGAGAATCAGTGGCGGATTTAGACAAGTATTTTGGGAGGGTTTTTTTCTTACTAATGTTTAGTTTTTCTAAGCATTCGTAATTTTTATTTGACGGCAGCTTAAAGTTTATGACTAAAGGCATAACTAATAGATATTTCGTTTGTTTTAGACATTCCGTAATTTTGGGGAACAGGCTTCAGTCCGAAAGACCGCCCCCCCCCCTAACACATGCAAAACCGTCACTGCTGGTAATTAGTAATAATAACGATTTAAAAACAATAAGAAATGAAGGCAGCCAACTCACAGTACACGCACTATTTCTACTTCATAGATGGAATGAAGAAAAGTTTTGTCAGAATGGTCGAATGCTGAGTTGAATTCCGGACTTCTCGATAGAAGCGCAAAAGCTCCAGTCAAACATGTTTGTTGTACAATTGTATATATCTTAAATATATTGCGTAGTCCTTTTTTTGTGTGTGTGTTGGTGGGGTGGAAAGAGTTCCATAATGATATGAAGGGTGTGAGCCAAGAACATGGTAACTAACAAATTTTCAATTGCTGAGTTACGCAGCATCAGATAGGCAGCAACGCATACCGCTTCGTTTAATCCCTCATGTATAGACTTATGTGAAAAATCAGCTTTCCGACTTTCAAAATGGATTGTGCAGCAGAAAATTTCTAATTTCTTAAAATAGTAAAATTATGGGTTACCATGTTCTTATCTCACACCCTTCATGTTCAATCCCTCTTGTTAAAAATACAGAAAACTTGAGGACTGAATAAACCGTGATGGTGCTTATATAAAACTGTAGAATTTCAAGAATATACAAAACCAAAAGCTCTAGATGTGCAGCCTTTAAGTGTATCATATAAATCTAAGTATTTTTCTTGTTTTATTTTAATTTTATTTTGTCCCAAAAAGAGGGTATGGAATATTTTGAAGTAAAAATACTACATAGAATTTTGCTACTTATTTGAGTATTTTTTTAAAAGAAGTATTTACTTTTAGGGTTGGCTGGTTTACACCAGCTGTTTTTCTTCTTTTTTTTAAAATACACAACTGATTTAAACCAAAAAAAAAAAAAAAAAAGGTACGAAAAATGCGAATCGTGTGAACTTCATGGTGACGTTTCCGTACATCAAACCATCTGCATTAGTTTTATTTCCTTTTCACCTTTTAATCAAGGTGTCCCATGTTCAATTCTCGGTCGAACCACAACCCTTCTTTCATGCGTAAACAAAGTAGCGGTTCGGATGTCACTTTAAGCGAAAGTCTTCTCCTTGATAACCTCGGTATTACGTAAGGATGTTAAGCCTAAACATACGAAACGAAACTAAATTGTATATTTCTGCATGCCTGAATGCCTGTTGTTTTATAAAGAAGCCAAGGTTGCTTAAATATACTGATATAAATTGACAAAATTTATCGATTGCCTACGTAGCTTCCAACATTAGCTTGGATTGTACTTTCAATGATATGTACGCACTAAATTTGTAATTTAATACCTCAGTTTTAGTGTACTGATTATGATACGTTGACCTTTAAATTTTACATGCAAAGCAATAACAGGATTTTTTTCCGTTATTGTTTTACATTTAGAGTAATGACGGGATTTTCCCGATGGCTAGGGCGGGAGTTTCTCAATTTAAGAAATTTACTGACCGGACTTCTTTAAGCTTATGTGACCTCTTCCAGCATAACCCCGTTGTTGCATAGTAACACCAAGGCGAAACAAACTTATTTCTGTCAATATGTAATATAAATACATAAAGCAAAATATCTAAACTCAAAAAAACCTGGTTTAAACCAAAAAAGCCTAGTTTAAACTCCCCCCAAAAAACGGGTTTTTGGCATTTTCAAAAACAACCATGGCTCTTGCCAACCCTGCTTACTTTTGTATGTAGAAGGTTAAAAATATCTTATTATATACATTGGTTAATCCTTTGGAATTCATAATGTAAATATGTTGAGAAGTAAAACTGTTTGAAATATCTTTTCGAAATTCATGGTTTATTTTCGAGGTTTTATATTATTATCGGCATCAACCACTAATTAAATGACTTTGTGTTGTAGAGAAGCGAAACAAAATCTGGTTTATCAATTTAAAGCAGAATTTTCAAAAAAGCCCAAAATTTCCCAAGCAAAAAAGCGAAGCAGAAAAAACCGAGTTTTTTCCAAAAAAGTCGTTTTTTTTTCGAGCCCTTGCATCTCTATCATGGAGAGACATGCCTTACGGTTAGCGTATAGAATCAGGTTACCAAGTCCAACCAGGCTCCTGTACGATCTTATCGATTTTCCGTCCTGAATTCCACACTTGGAGCAGCTTCGAATCCGATATATTACTACCCGGTTTCAGTTACACCATGCTACAGGACATTATACGCCACGTTGGAGACAACGATGCACCACCACGATACATTGACTCTCCGCTGCAAAACTATATGACACTATATCACATCCAATTAGACCGTGCCACTAGAGACCCCAAGATCTTTGCCATATATCATCCCATCATCTATCACCTCATGTTTATCCATCACACGCACAGTGATTACCAACTAATATGGGCCTCCCCTGTTTTCATCAGTTCCTGAAAGGCCCAGGAACAGAAAATAACCGCATCTGTCCACCAACAAAACCTCGTGATGCGGCGTCTAGTGCAATTCATTCATTATCATTTCATCATATCGCCCTTTCAGTTAATATATTGTGTGTTCTACTTTGTTACTAGCCTTTTCTCTTTTTTAACCTATATGCATATATATAATATTGTTCTACTTTTCACTTATATACTCATTGTGCAACTATCACCTTATATATTCGTTTTGTGCACCTATTACCTTTTGTTATTATTGCTATTGTTTAGTTATCGTCCCCTTGATTAATCATTATCAATATTGACTGTATGTATAAATTATTTAATAAATTATTTAATTCTTAATGAATAATGAAAAATCCCATAGACCTACTATAATATTATGGAGTCCAAAATGTTTATGAATCACTCCCCCGAATAAAGAGCAAAACCCTTTAACCAAGTAAACGGCAAAAAAAAAAAAAAAAAAAAAAAACATTGTTCTGAGTTAACACACAAGTAACCGCTAAAATGGTAGTCATTTAGTGTTATTTCAACACCTCATTTTTTACAGTGTGCGTACATAATTTTCTATGACGGTTCTTGAATTAATTTTTTTACAAAACGTTCTTAGAACAACCTAAAGACATTAACGCATCAAAAATCTTCATATTATAATCAATTTTGATTCTCTCTCTTTTCCGTATTTTCTTCCTCTTCTTCAAACTGGTTAGTGCATATTTTAAAATCATACGTTGCAAGGAAATATGAGAAAAAAATTTAAAATTACACTAAAAATACAAAATATTGTTGCAGTAGTTAATGTTTGCTTAGGGAAGAATAAAACTTTACAAAAGTGCTTAAACGAGCGATTTCCTCGTTTGTCACGTTTAATTGTTCCAAAGATAATGGGAATTTTTCAATAATGTATAACTCTGAAATCTGCGCCATCTTTGATCTCTTATGCTGTAACGTAAAGGATCTTAACAGACCTATGTAACCTACAATGCTTGAAGAATTAGTAGTTTCCAATGAATGATATGAAATACTTATTTTCGAAAAAATATCCTCGAAAACTTTCGTAGATAGAATATCTGAATTTTGTGACGTCAAATTTAAAATTAATCACACAGTTTCGTAAGGATGGGTATTCGTGAGGGAAGAGAGAGGTGACCTTTCATAAGCTTCCCGAAACCTTTAATTCTTTAACTTTAGATAGTTATACATGTTTAAATAATAAGCAGTCAATAATCTTATAACTTTTATTATGATGACATTCGTTCCTTGACATTCTTATATCATGCTTGGGATTGTCAGTACATACAATATAACAATGGGCTATGCTGGTAGTTGCGGATCTAGCCCGAGACTAGCGGGCCTAGGATCCCTAGTTTTTGAGTAACAAAAGTAACTGAAACTATTATTTATATATATATTTGAAGTTTATTGTAAACTCATGATATTACGTACCATAATCTGGGTTCTGGCTGCACCCTCCCTCAGTTTATATATTCCAGATCCGTCACTGATTACTGGTTGAGAATACTCATATCAGCTACAGAATTCAAGATGGAAAGAGAACGCGAACTTAGTGAGGTGGAAAGGACATTATTGGAGCCCACAGGTTCGGACACCAGCCCACAGGCATTTGATACTTCCAACAAATTCAAGTTACTATGATTGCCAATTACAAATGTTATGTTGAAATGGAAGACAGAGGGGACTATGACATGCCCACCAATGTTCATTAAAGGAAAATTATTAAAAGATAGTGACGTCGGTGTTTCAAACGTATAATGAAATCGAATCGGAAAGCGTCATTAGAGATTACGGGATAGGATTTTCGATCAACTTCCAATAGTTAATCAAGTGATCGTAATGTCCGCCGATAGAGATCTTCGCAATTTATTTTCAAGGTCAGCAGCAGTTCACAAGCCACAGATCACAGTCCGCTATCACACCCATTATTTACACTCATGCATTCAACGTCGCCACTGGAGTCTTGAGGAAAGGAGCATTGATGGACGTTTATAAAGGAAGCTCAGGCCGACTTTGTGCAGCTATTAGTGCACAAAGCATCGTGATAGCATCGTCTCTCCGGTGATAGATACATTCAACACGGAAAGCTTATATTCCAGAGATATAACATATATCGAATGAATTATTCTCAAATTGACTAATCTATTTTTGTGAAAATTTTATTGCCCAAGTGGAAGAAGAAAGCAAATTTCATTTACAAAATGATGAGACATGACGATGTGCAATTTAAATTTAATCGTACGCTTAACTGGCATAATTGAGAAGTTTGTTCCGGAGACCTGCTAAACGATATTTTTTTCGTAAATGATTTAAGCACTTCATTTTGTTCTTCATTGTCTCCAGATGAAAATATCAACAATTTTTTGTTCCAAATAGTCTTTTTAACGATGAAAATAGCATGAAAATCCTTGTTTATTTCCAAAAACTTCTATTTCCATTTACCGTTCATTTTCGAAACTTACTAATACCAGCTTTTTTCTCAGAACAATTTAAAATAAATGTTTTTGTCGAGAACTGTATTGTCAAACCATGCTAAAACAGTATTTAAGACGAATAGCCTTTTACGTATGCTGAGTAATTTTAATTAATTTCATTCCTGATTTAAAATATCTATATTTAGACACTGGTAACACTGAGACTAGCAACAACGTTCCCACAGTTTACTTATTATGCTTTAATTTGTTTCCTTTGTTGACAGTGTGAAACCCGCCAAAGATTGAGATCGGTTCGCTTGTTTGTGTGTTGTAATACATATGCAGAGTATTCAAGCTAGGTAACCAATTTGAAAATAATTAATCGGTTTCTGAAAAAACTTGTGAGTTCACAGAATGTCGGACAACAGTGATTTTGAAGCTTCTGAACAACCTATGGAAGATGAAGATAAACCAAAGAAACGTAAACGGTGTCCAGAGAATTGGTAGAAAACTGAGGAGAAGATAAGCGTAACTCTAAAGACAGAGGTTATCACAGCTATGGGGTTGAAATGGCAGTGAATAGAATGTTACAAACAGTGTTTTCGAGGCAGCAGCTGAGTCAGCAAATGAGGACACCACCAATATTGAAAATTAAGATCTGTTTTGAACTTTGTCTTATATCACAGTGTAACTTTTGTTTAAAGAAATACAATATTACAAAAAGGAGGTTTGAAATTTATGTTTTGTAAGAAGATCCTTTGTTTTTTTAAAAGTTTTGATATAAAAGTCATTTTGAATTTGCTAAGTAAAAAGGAGCAAACATGAAAGATGCTCTCTTTCTATATCAACTATAATTTACTGTTATTAACAAAACATTAATGTAGTTAGTCATACCTTCTTTTTAAAGTAAATAGTAGTGCATTTGAATATAATCATTTCCAATAAATTAAAGAATTATATTTATTTCAAAAACAGTGATAAAGGCCAATTTTTATTTCCAAAATATATTATGCCGAATTTTGAACATAAAAATATAAATGACTAGATATATGCTTGAAAATAACAATAATAAAAAATGTACGTTACGTAGATTAAAGAAATCAAAAGTTTGTATTAATTTGTGTCCTTAGATATGACCAGGAGAATTTATGATCTCTTGTAGAATCGCAATGAATGGAAAAAGCAGGTTTTGGAAAGAAGCTTCTCAATTGTGCGTACTAGATCCCCGATAATCAACACGTGTATGTCGAGTAAAAGGTTAAATAACAAGGATAAGGTCGTATATGTGATTTCATCTTAGTGTTCCTTTTCCAAAGGATCGTTACCAACCAGATATGCTTACAGACGTATTCAAATTATTTGACTCACGCTCGGAAAATGGGAAGTTGATGTTGTGGTTCTAATGTCGGAATTCTAGAGCACGTAATTTAATGGTTGAACCACCAACATAGAAACCTTCATTTGTTTACTATACAGTTGAAGTGGTAATATCACCGCTGAAATGCAAATGGCAACAGCAGAGGCTAGGGAGTTCTTAAAGTGGTATTTTAGTTGTAGCCAAGTATTGTGGTTTCTAACAACAACTTAAAATCTGAAGTATTGTGGATGTAGTCGTAAGCAGTTACAACATTCCAAGCGTTCAAAAGTTTCAATGGGGCATTTTAAGGTGATCGTGACGTGTTTGGTGTATTAATCTTTTATTCTCAGAAGTCCTGTAATCGCGGCATAATGGAAAAAGCCAGAGACCCTTCTCCGCGTAAAGTGGAAGTTGACAACCACTTCTGGCGGAAGGAAGGTACACACAACGACAAATTGCTATTAGATTTCGGGTAGGACAAAAATTAGCGAGTAAAATCTCCGTTGCGGTGAGCAAGAAGTAAATGTATGAGGAAAATAGGGTTGGGATGTGTGGGCGAAATGCGAAGCTATCGCTGAGAGGTATGAAAAATGATTAGCTCTGGGAAGCAGAATCGAAAACTTCTAGTGACTTAAGTATAAAAATTGCTGAGTATGGTGTAGGCATTTCGTCTGACAGCGCTCGAAGAATTCTTTGTTCTGAGGGAATAAAAGCACTCAGGCAAAGAAAAAATGCAAAAATTACTCCAATTGACAAAGAAGTGCCTCAAGTTGGCACGAGGCCTAGAACATTGGACTGCTAATGATTGAAGAATAGGTATTTCAGTAATGAATCATGTGCCTTCGTGTCTCATGAATGTTCACAATATGTCTACCTGGGGAGGAATTCAAATTGGAATGATTCCAACAAACCGTTAAGGCATCCTACTTCAATCATGGTCTGAGGTGTGATGTTTGTCTTCGGATCTGGAAAACTG
The DNA here is from genome assembly GCF_964235325.1 of Thermobia domestica. Classification (NCBI taxonomy): domain Eukaryota; kingdom Metazoa; phylum Arthropoda; class Insecta; order Zygentoma; family Lepismatidae; genus Thermobia; species Thermobia domestica. The sequence goes on along the minus strand of NC_137458.1, from coordinate 262,002,282 downwards.
TATATAAAAGATGGAACAATGGAGCATGACCAATACCTGCAAGTTCTTCAAGAAGAATTGCTTCTCTAGACTGCAGTCTGGTTTGATGACGCACACTTCATCTTTATGCATGATGGATCCCATGCCACCGGGGCAAAACTGTCTCAAAAATCTACAAGGACAACGAAATTAGTGTCCTTCGTGGTCTGGCAATAGTCCTGATATGAACACAATTGAAAACCCCTGGAACTGCATGAAGGAAAATCTAAAGAAGCGCATTGCAACCGAACACCAACTGATCGAGGACATCAACAACTTGTGGTATCATGATGCTGAATTGAAGGCAAAATGTGCTGAAATCGTACTTAGCGTGCTACAAAGGATAAAGGACTTAATAAAGAATAAGAGATTTCATACGAAATATTAATATTTGTGTGAGAGATCATTATATTGTAAATATTTTATTTCATTTTTTGTTTCCAATGTAGATACACACACTGTATACTATTTATATTTGAATGTCACGGACGCATTTGTTTTATTGATATTGAGTAGCTTGTGCCATGAACACAAGAAATTAGAAAATAGTTACAGAACAGTAATTTGGACTAAGTTCAGACGCGTTCTCTGACGTAATATTGTAAGAACAGTAAAACATTCAGAAACTGAATGTTGAGTCTAATAATTTGAACACGTCTGTAAAGTTGCTTCACGTATCACCATTACCTCCACTAGGTCTATATCTGGTCACGATACATTTTTATTCAACAAGACTACGTACCGCCGCACTTACACAGAGTTGCCCGAATATCTGGAGAAAACAGTACCGGATCATTGGACAGTACGAGAAGACACAATTTAGGTTCCAGCACGTTCACATGATCTAACGTCTCTAGATTTTACCTACTGGAGACCGTAAAGAACTTAGTGTATATTAGGAAACCATTGTCAATATGGGAATTACTTTATGAAATTATCGTAAAATTAATGAAGACATTCCTGTGGGTACTCAGGAAGATGATACCAACGATGCAAAACATCGTGCTCTATAGTGTTTAGAGGCTGGTGTTTTGCACTCTCAGCACTTTATGTAATTACTCGGAAAACCTTTATATATGTTGCCATGTATTCCTTGTATCGTAATCCAATAATATTGTGAAATGAGTTACATTAACTGATAAAAAGTATTAGTGAAAACATGTTAAAACAAATCAGATAGCTTTTATTAAATTTAAATCTTGCATAGACTGTATGTTCTGGAATGTGTTTATTTGAAAATACAAGACACTAGCCAGGAATAGCAATAATCAATTGTCTATGGAAATGTAACTTTGCGTTCTTTCAACCAAGTCAATTTAGCTTATATGAAAGGAACATGCAATATCCACTTCCTGGTAAGAAAAATGAAAGAACTATTTTATATACAGTATTATAGCAAGTATTATAGCAACTTCAATACTTGGGTTATCGAGATTTGACGCACGAAATTATAAAAAAGGTCATGAGAATTGTTACCTTCGTGACTGTAGAATTATTTTTATTCTTCAATTAATCAGCTCATTCCATTATTGCTCAACTTGCGTAATGTATTCTTTTTAATTTAACAACACATCTACTTTATCCAAGAGTATTGAATAACTTTTCTTCCTTTTACAAAATATAGCCTTTGTTTCTTATTCATTGCGCTTACAGTGAAGCAAAAAAGTTTCTAGTATTTAATATTTTAAATAAACATTCCGTTTTGAAGGGATATTGCGATCATTTTCCTTACGGCATCGACGTCTTTAAACAAATCGAAGAAAGTCCACGACAATATGACAACTATTCTACTTGAAAAATGTGTAGTATGTTTTCTAATCAGTCAGTGCGAATCACTCAAACGGTCAATATGTTGAATGTAATTATTCGATTAACCGCTATTCTTGACTTTATGTAGAAGTAGCACAAAAATCAATTCTTTCAGTCCGATATATGCGTAAACTGTATTTCATATATTTAATACGGACGGCTTTTCCGTAATTATTTGCTTAAAATTTAAACTTCTTTCTTCTGAAGATACGGATCTTAATCAAAATAATAAGGAATTGTAAAGATTCTACGGCCATTTCTCCACACGTACGTGAAAGAATATTTATCCAGTGTTTCGGTGTGTATAGCGGGCAAACGTACGCATGTATAACCAACTCTAAATGAGATTTTACCTTATATAAACAGATAGCCGAAAAGTAGTAAAAAAAGCAATTTCAAGTCAAAGGTGAATCACGATCACCAGGTTAGTACAATACAGTGGGAAGTCGAAAATCCGAACTAGTTGGCACCGCAGCATATACAATAATTACAATACCGTACATAAGGCTGCTTACATTTAATGTTTCTGAGGAACCTGTTCGTACACTAAATTACACTGTTCTTGTAACTCAAACTTAAAACTTAACTTGTATAGGCCTAAGGGAAAATTAAAATAAAAATATGTATGACGAACAATTACATATGAATGAGCTTTTGTAAAAACACTGACCTCACACAACGAGGACGGACAACCCGTTTGTTTTTTTTATAGCTAGAGCTAAGACAAAATGTAAAACGCTTCTAGGGACTACTTTCGGTTTTTTGACGTTTCGGATTTTTGCCGTTCGGATTATCGACGTCCCGCTATATTTACAAACATACCACTGCCTAGGAATAACTATTGACGGATCGAATATACACAAGTTTAGATTCGTAGACAAAATGATGGTGTTGACATACAGTGAGGTAGAAAGTTAGGAGCAGATGTATATTCAGCTAGAAAGGTATATATATATATATATATATATATATATATATATATATATATATATATATATATATATATATATATATATAGTAAAATATGTAATGTTTAAAGATAGACGAGCAAAAGAAGTTAGATGAGTAATTAGATCTGAATATTCATAATCAGCTGGTGGTATTGGTAAAAACAAAATGTTACTTCAAGACTAAAATATGGAGCAATAACAACCACAAACAAGGTATAAAATTCAGAATAGCTACGTTAAAAAAAGACAATAGAAGAAAATAACATCTTTTAATAAGAAGTGTAATTGAATAACCTAACAAAAAGCTCTTAAAAGCATCGTAGGCAATGCAGACTTGTATTTGTTTGAGAATATGAAGGAGTGGAAAATACCTATTAACGTTTGTAATATGGTGCAACAGAAGAGTATAAAAATATACCGTTGGATGATATATGTCAAGTAAGAATGTTGTAGAAAGTAGAACAAAACAGGAGAATTTTGATGACTATTTCGAAAAGAAGAAAATTTTGATGACCGAACACATTAACATGCATGGAGGAATCATGCTATTTGTAATGAAGGGAATTGAGAATAGTAAAATACATAGAGGCAGACTATGATTTTAATATACGGACCAAGTAATGAAAGATTAAGTAAAAGAAAACTACAAGGAAGTTAAAAGTGTGGCTCAGGATATCTAAGAATGTTAACTTGGATTATATAAGGCGAGCAACCCAAGAAGATAAAAAATAACCTTATAGGACCTTATCTGTTAGTTTTAATGTATATAAATTTTTTGATGCTACATTTACTTCAGTTACGATTACGATTTAAAGAAACAGAAAAAAGGATGCAAAGTTGTTCATTCTTGTGAAAGATAATCACGTCAGGTAAATTGAACACATCCGGAAAATGCGGTTGTCTTACTATTTTATTTATTTCGTTTACTAGAGAGCTTTGCTATCTATCGGGTCCAACATTTTATGGCGAATTAGGTTTTAACCCTTCAGAGGTCGCGTCTCGGTCTTAAAGACCGTGCTGAAGAATTATGTTGCATATATTACAGGTCACTGCGCTCATCTACCTATCACCTTCTATACCTTCATGTGAACTCGTCCCCTACATATATAAACTTATTGTTTTCCTTTAGCTCTAATAACTCCCATGTAATAAAGCTTTTGTTCACTAACTGGTCTTTTCGACCGTGCGCGACTTCTCGAGGTAAAGTAACCCGGTCGAAAGTACCGTGAGCGACCTCTCGCATTACGTAAAAATAGTACTGTTTTGTAACAATCTTTTCTAACCTTGTCCGTTTATTTTAATGTGTTGGTACATGGGTGGCAAAGAAGAAAAAGGGGCCTAGGACAAATCTGCCAATGACCAAATGCGCCAATCGTGAAAATGGACAAATCTGCCAATTGACAAATCCGCCAATGGACAAATCTGCCAATTACCAAATGCGCCAAACGCGAAAATGACCAAATGCGCCAATTGTGAAAATTGACAAATCTGCCAATTATCAAATCTGCCAATTACCAAATCTGCCAATTACCAAATACGCCAAACGCAAAAATGACCAAATGCGCCAATTGCGAAAATGGACAAATCAGCCAATTGACAAATCTGCCAATTACCAAATCTGCCAACTACCATATCTGCCAATTACCAAATCTGCCAATTACCAAATGCGCCAAACGCGAAAATGACCAAATGCGCCAATCGTGAGAATGGACAAATCTGCCAATTGACAAATCCGCCAATTACCAAATCTGCCAATTACCAAATGCGCCAATTGTGAAAATGGACAAATCTGCCAATTGACAAATCCGCCAATTACCAAATCTTCCAATGGACAAATCTGCCAATGGATAAGTCACCGAACTATCATTTTACTTTAGATGTATTCTTCAATCATCGTCCCACAGTATTACAAAGAAGAAGAAGAGGAAGGAGAATTTATGAAAGAGCGGAAAAGGGTATTTTAATTTTAATGTGTGTTACTTTTATAAATTCGCAATTATATTTCAAAATGAATGTTTACTGATGTTGGTTGTTGGAGTTTAGTATCCCATTGCTGTACTTAGGTTATATGAGACGTGACATAACATGTTTGAATTTTAATGCCCTCTCACTGGGAATCGAACCCGAAAAGACAAATATTTGTTGTAATTATTGGATAGCCAACAAGCCTATTTGGTTTTTCACTTAAGTAGCTGTTGCTTCAATTCTGTTCATCCGATTATCTTGGTGCATAAGCCATTCACTTCAGAATAAACCAAGCTTGCAAATGGTACTATACGCCTGTGTACATGATGTATAAGAAGAAGGAAATTCAAAGTAAAATTGGGAATTTCCCGTCCAAAAGTCCCTTTGTTCAAATATAGCACACCCTGGTACGGCCCCAACTAAAGGCACCCAAATATAATATACCTTTAAAACTACTGTAGTTTATAAATAATACATGTGCCAAGTTTCATTGTAATACCTACAATAGTTGTGACGGAAAAAATATTTCTCAGTTCTGCTAGACAATACCAAATTTCATATAGGAAGAAAGTGAGATAACTATAAAATCAAATTAATCCGAACAGTATTATTTGTTTGAAATGAAATGAAATCTGAGTTTTACGTACAACGGTTATGCCGGTAAGGATAAAGGAGACGGCGATGATGAGTAATGAAAAAAATGTAGAACGAAGAAAGTGGGAGGAAACGGGAGAAACCCGAGGAAACTCACGCACACGGTGTTTGTCCACCACAAAGTTCACTTGGCGGGGACTGGGATCGAACCCGTGACCCAAGCACCAGAGGTAAACACTCCACCACTGAGCCACCGCGGCCCTATTATTTATTTGAGTATCATGACTAATACGTCATTCTCTTCAGAATAAAACAGGCTTTCAAATGATATCATGATAATATGTGTGTGTGTGTTGTACGAGAAAAGGGGAAATTAGGGTAAAATTGGGAATTTTCCGTCCAACAACAATCGGCAAGAGCAGAGTTGCTCCAGTAGCCCAGATATCGTTTCTCCATCATAGATATAACTTGGTAGAAATGTTTAGCATGTTCATCAATGACTGCTCCGCAATTTTCTGGGAAGAAATCTATGTGGGTGTGCAATATATGTATTTTTAGTGATACATTACACCCTATTGCTTGGTAGAAGGTGCAACTCTACTTTCTTATAGTTCTGACAAGTAACACTTCACATCGTTGCTGCCGGTCTGACGCTAAACTATACATTTTCGGAAAGCACTAGTCCTAAATAGGATAACTACACAGTGCGACGGTCAGACGTTGCCGCGTTCAGGACTTATGGAGCGTCAAACATTAACATGGGGTTTATGAGAGTAACCATAGCAGTCGTATTATTTCATGCTAATTCGTCTTGCATTTGAACTCTGTGCTAACATTTGTGTTGTAGCAGTCGTATTATTTCATGCTAATTCGTCTTGCATTTGTACTCTGTGCTAACATTTGTGTTGTTTTTGTGTTTTTTAGGTATGCGTTGTAAGATGGATCCGAAAGTGGTCGTTTGGGCTCTGGTGGCCGAGATCGGGACAAATGAGCGCAATCCAAATTTGGAAGAGCAAAGGATGGTGGCACACATCAAGTCTCTTTTGACCAGCGGGATGGAAGTCGTTGAAGAGATTCGTACGCTCGGCTTCGGTGACAGTGATGGTGACCAGGGGGACGGAGACATGGATTTTGGAGACGAGGAAGACCAAGAGCAGGAGGATGCAGAGATGCCTTCGTCATCGCAGCAGTCTCATACGTCTTCCGCATCTGGCTCATCAGCGTCAGAATACCTGCCCTCTCCTGTGAAGAAGCCGAAGTTCCAGGATCAGCCTCCAGAAGACTCCAAAATGACACCAGAGCAGTGGCGCGAGTACAAGGCAAAAGCCTATGCCTACTGGACGGTAAATCCAAAAACAGGTAGGCCTTGGAACACAAAGACCGGTCGTGCTACCCACTCGACTCTGCAGAATCAGTTCAGGTATATTCGGAACATTGGCGTGCTACGTCACTTTGGGGCAACACAAGGCAAAGATGACAAGAAGACGCTGATGGCAGAGATCAATGAGGCAGTTCGGGGCATGTTCGCGGAGAAACAGCACACTGCTATCATTCACGATCGAACGTTGCGAATTTGGGCTAGGCAAACAGCTAATGAACTGGACCCTAACAAGAGTCTCAAGTTCAAGGCATCACCGTCGTGGGTGTACAGATTCAAGAAGCGCAACAACATCGTGGACCGTGCAATCACCCACAGGGTCGGCAGGACCTGGCAACTGAAAGAGTTGGACTTGCAGCAGCAGGCTGATGCTTTCGTATTAGCGACTCGCGAGCTCATTGCAAGCGAAAGCATCCCACCAACGCAGGTTGCCAATGCAGATCAGAGTAGCTTCAAGAAGTTGTTGCAGAGTACTCGCACTCTCCGTACCAAAGGAACAACAGTCGTGCGAGCGGTTGTGGGATCCATGAGCGCAACAACCCACAGCTACATGATCATGCCCGTGATCACCATGGCCGGAGAGATTCTGCGGCCGATGTATGTACTGGTGTCGGAACCAAGTGGAAAGTTTCCGGGAAACAAGCCTGCAGATCCACCGAACATCAAATCATTTGCTGGCAAAACGTCCAACATGAACAGGGACGACCTTAAGGACTTCTACGAGCAAGTGTTCTGGCCAAGCATGCCTGATGATCGGAAGAAGATCGTTTTGCTATTGGACTCGTGGACTCTGAACAAGGACGACAATCTATCGAACGCACTGAAGCCTGCCGACGTTGCGTTGCACAAGAGACTGATTCCTGGTGGTTGCACTGGAAAGATTCAGCCTTTAGATGTGCATTTCTTCCGTCAGTACAAGTCCTTTGTACGCTTTGTGACCGACACACTGGCCATGGACAGTGTCATGGATATCTGGCATCGCGATCGATTCCTGGCACTACAGTCGTTTTCACTCTACCAGTTCAGCGCACCCCGATTCAAGAACCTGATCCGGTACGCTTTCCACAAGGCTGGCTATCTGGACGAGGAGCCGGGAATGTGGATCTCTCCGCACGAGTACTGCTTTGACTCCCTCGACGAAGGTGACGTGTGCTTCACGTGCGGCGAACTACCGTTCGTCAAGTGTGCACACTGTGAGCGCACTCTTTGCATCTCTCATGCTCTGTTCGACGATTTGCACATTGATTGTACCCTTTAACTTACGCAAACAAGTGCTCAATCAGACAACGTCGATTCAAACGTCACAAACCTTGTGTTCTTCTTCGTTTCCTGTAACTCTCATAAACCCCATGTTAATGTTTGACGCTCCATAAGTCCTGAACGCGGCAACGTCTGACCGTCGCACTGTGTAGTTATCCTATTTAGGACTAGTGCTTTCCGAAAATGTATAGTTTAGCGTCAGACCGGCAGCAACGATGTGAAGTGTTACTTGTGAGACCGCTCGTTTTCCAAAACATTCGTCACCATTTTTCGGAAAGAATCTCATGCAATCATCTCTTCATTTTGTAACACTGCATCAAATTCAGGATCATTGAGGAGTTGAATTGAGGAGACGAATTTGAGTGCCAATAAGGATTCATACCTGATTTTAGTTTCAGCAATTTGTGGAAGTTTACGCAGAATATATTTGAAGAATGTTTTGATGCGTCTATGAATAGCCGCCATTCATTGAGATTATCGTCTATGTTAAGTTTACTCATAAGACCACTTAGGCCTACATAGTTACAACGTAATATGTCACTTTCCACTGAAAATACTGTTTGGGGATTCTGACGTGTTCAAAACACGAACACTTTTAGATCTTCAGAATAAGCTCCCCACTTCTTGAGTTTGGATGCCAGCAGTTCTGCGCCACTTTTTGAAAACCCCAGGTAATTTAATTCAGGTTGAGTATCATATGGTGAATAGATAATGATATTTTGGTTTTGTGAGGTTAGGATCGTTTGAAGACGATGAATCTGCAGAAGAATTTGACAATGTAGGTCGACATTGTTCACCTTTTGTTCTTCATAGGGTAAAACACTGGAGTAAGGTACGAGAAGTTGTGGAACCTTTAGTTCTTCAGAGTGTGGCTCAGTGATGAACATTTCAAGGAATATTAGAATTGAATAAGTAGCAGTCCACTTTTTTCTTTTTTTGGATATACCTTTAATTGGAAGAACTATGCAAAAATAGCAGTTTGAAGTATGATCTGTCGGTTCTCTCCATATCATTGGAACTGCAAATGGCACGCATGGCCTTTTTCCGTGTAGCCAGTCCCGCAAATTTGTAGAACAAGTATTACAACATATATGTGGTGCTCAGTTCTTGTCCACATCTCCCACTTTACAGCCAAAGTACAAGTGATAGGCTTTCTTTATGATAGGAGCGAAATACCACTTTTCGCTTCACTTCGTTAAAAACAATTTGCTCTTCACTGCAAACACATTTACGCGACATGTTTCTGCTTAGTATAGTCATAGAAAGATTAATAATAATAATAATAATAATAATAATAATAATAATAATAATAATAATAATAATAATATTAGCAGCACCCACCCACCCGCCCAATATACCACCACCACTACGTCCGAGATGGCAAATTGTAACTACAAAATAACGTTATACAATATGTTTTCTCTGTCAAACTCTTCAATACAAACTAAACCGTGAAGAGGTTGATATTTCTTTGTCAGCGATGAAGTGCGAGCAATATGAATAGCCAGAGACTACACAGGAATTTATTTCGGGAGGGGCCCTAAGCTTTTCGGGGGTCCAAATACAATTTGAAGCTAAATTATATTAAAATTTGTAAAATTTAACCTGAAATTAGACTAAATTTACAAACAAGTCGGAGTGTCAAGACCCACAGGACCCACCCCTGCGTATGTCCCTGAGGGTAGCAATGAAACTAACTGTCAAAGAATGGAAGTTTATTGAAATAAGTAGACAGCTTCTGTTGCTACGAACCCTTAATTTGCCCAGCAGAGCACATCGGATGATAACGTATTTCTTTGAAACCCGAACCAATCTTAAAAAACTAATTTCATATTCGTTATCAGCACCCTAAAATTAGTAATAATTGATTAGTTTTATCTCCGAAGCATTTTCACTGTTGACCAGTGTTTTCAGAGCAAGTTTCTCTTTATGTAGTTAATACGTTTAATGTGGATTAAATATGATCCAAGATTAGTTGATATAAAAGGAAAATTAGTATAATTGAGTTAATTTTTCATCTATTAGTAAATGCACATTAGCAACTAGTGTTTTGTAACTTGTATGCTTAGTGCATAAAATAATTTTGTGATCTTGATAACAGATTCCTAAAGTGAAAAATATTAACTGTTAACAATCGGATTGTACCTTTTGTTGCTTGATTTCTCTTAACACTGACACACATATTTCCAAGAATGATACGCGTAGTCCTAACAGTCAGTGTTGAATTCAGACATTTTCACCCGGGGGGGAATGTCAACTCCTCGGGGGGAGGGTTGTTGTTCCGTATTTTTGCAAGAAAGCAGCATATTTAACAATTCCATTTACATCCACATCTTACCTAATATTGAGACTAATTGCTGATAAATATTTAATGTGAGATTATAATTTTAAAAAAACAATCGTTTAATTTTACCTAAAACATTAAATAAAGACTGGCAAAAATATTTTACACTAAACTTTAACTGCTATTTACAGTAGCTATTTTTGTTATTATTTCCTATATTCAGTAGTTACTGTTTGTTACTAATGTAGAAGTTTTTAAAAAGATTTAAATTAACTCAAATATTTTTTGTCCTAAAACAAACACACATAGGAATATCTTAATAAAAAGTTATCATTCTTTCTCACACTTCTGATGCTAAATCAAGCATATTAGGCTTGGTTTCTTCACTGCATACACATCAATAGTTTAGTTTACGTAATCTTCAGTAGATTAGTGCCGTGTCGTGGAAAATCAGCGCTTGGCGCGAGAGTATACGACGGCACCCCCGTATATATGAGTGAGGTCGACAGATCAGCCGCGAAAGGTGAGAAAATTCTAAAAAGTAAACCCTGCTTTTCCTTGATTTTGAGCATTTTTCATTACTTTTTTCCTTTCATTTTATATATGTGCACATGTGCACATGTGTTTCATTCCTCTGTTTTTCTTTCCTTCTTTTCTTTTCGTTTTCCCTCGCGAATGTTGCGCCTCTTACTTCGGCTTCCGGGGCCGTCGCCTCGCTTGCCCCTCCCCCATGGCATGGCACTGAGCAGGATCTTCATCACCTTCAATGACAATCTTTCACTTATATACTACTATCATATTGATAAATTCTTTATAAATCTCTAACCCAGGAGAGATAATTGTTCCTCCCTGATCCCTCTAAATGACGCCCTCTGAATCTCACCCTTTAACTGAATTATTTTTAATTAAAGAAAGGTGTGTTTACTTTACTGACCAGGATAGCAGTGCGGTTTTGGGAGGATGGCGCTGCTGTTGTGTTTACATCATTTTCATGGAAAGCGCGTTGGGACAGGGGAGCGGAGAGTTTCACTCTGCAGTGTATCCAACGATTTTTAAAAGTTGCAGTTTGGATGTTATGCATGGCCTAATCTCTCTCCGCTTAATAAAGAACGCCGTAAGTTATGTGCTTGTAGTGAACCATTTCCGCAGTAATGCAGATGTCTTGTGAATAGTGATATATGAATGGAAATTACCAATTTAAGAACAACATTGTACAATTGACAATTCAGTGAGCTTCTACCGTGTATTAAGCAGATTGTATAAAAATTGATTACGTTTTAATAGATGTCATTATAAAAGAGGAGCAGCCTGTAAAACGCTGCTCGCTAGTTTGTTCGCAAGTTAAGATGTTCTGCAAATAACTTCAATAACTTTTGAAGCTGTTTGTTTTAACTTGAACCAGGGGCGGATCCAGGCTAAATGTTTGGGGTGCGGTCGTTCGAAGTCAAATCAAGGTAAGAGTGTATTGTAAAAAAAAAAGTAAAACATCTTTAGAAAAGGAGAAGTAGCTATTGTCTGCAATTTATAGAAGAGAAATGGCCACCTGCGATTTCGAAGGTGGACATTTTTTTGAGCAAGAACGCCAATGTAAATAATTTCTTGCAATTTATTGCTTTATTTGACTTCTGCAACGTAAAACATAAAAAAAGGGAGGCCTACCTATTTTAGGTTTTACTTTACATTTATAATACAAATGTGGAAATTCTTAGGTTTTATTTTTAAAATAAAAATTATCATATTCTGGGGGGCAATCGCCCGGCCCCCTGGATCTGCCCCTGACTTGAGCATATGCGTAAAGTGGTTTATTACGAACATGACAAAAGAACTGTGATAAATTGATTACAAGTAATACGGTTACAAACACTGCTGCTTGCATTTTAGTTCTAAAACCGCCCGCCCGCACTCGTTCGCTGGTCAGGTAATACTTCCGATGCGAGAAATGGGATTTAGGCGCCCTATTTCAAATAATGCAAGAACTATACATTTTCAAGAACTGAAGTCGGCTTAATCAGAGATCATATGAAGATCTTCCCTATCTTTCCTTTCCTATCTCAATCTGTGCTAGTGCTACCTACTAATATAAAATATAGGGCGAGAGTATAGTACCTACTAAAATACAAACCTTTCTTCAATAGTTAACAATTTCATGTTCTGCCAAACTCGGTCATAGCGTTAAGAAATACAAGTTTTATTGACTATTTAGTATTCTCTCTTAGATGTAACATGTTTAATATTTATATAGGATGGGTCTGCGTCATTTATATGTATATTGAGAGATCGGATTTCGTCTGCATGTGCACGGAATGAAAGCAAATAATTGGGTGAAGTAATTTCTACATTTTGTGACTGAATTTTTTTGTTTCTCCGGTGGAGAATGAATTTTCTTCGGGGGGAGATTCCCCCCCGGGCTACCCCCTGAGTTCAACCCTGCTAACAGTCTTCCAATGACGAGACATATATCATTCCATTGATAATATTGAGGTAAACAAAATGCCATGTAAAAACCCGTGTAAACTTTTCTAGAACATGTACTAAAATATCCTATTCGTAGATATGAAAATTGATGCTTTGTTACAGCTACTTACTGATATAAAAGTGAAAGTGAATTATATCGTCATTAACCATGCGCGCTGATCTTGGGGATCGGCCTCCCTGGATGTAGATATCCTTATTCGAATTTGTGACAAGGAACTACACATATTTCAATGCCTCCGCAAAGTTATATAGAAGTCGTCGTCTCTGTCATTAAGATCTTTATTACACCAATTCTAAGACTACATTACTCAGTTAATGAAATATAGTCCAGAATGTTGATTGATTTTCTTCCTTTAAAAATTATATATATATATATATATATATATATATATATATATATATATATATATATATATATATATATGTCAAACACATTATACATGTATAAATCAATAAATCACGTCGAACCAATTAAAGTGAGATGCTCGAGTACAAGTTTACATGTTTAGTTTATTTAAAAAAAAATCTGCTGAACTAACAACTGAATCTTTCGTTGCCAATAATCAGTAACAGCTTTCATTCATTGTCCTGGCAGTAGCGAACTAGCAGCTTGCTTGTCTTTTCGTAAGGTGACACACATATACTTTTTCGAACATGCTAGTTGTAATCGTAGGTAATAACAATCAAGTTAATTAAGAAGTCTTGGTAATAACTAGTTTCAATTTGGTTAAAATGAATCCGAACCTGTTTTGGGACAGGTAATTTGAATAGGGACATCAAAATATAAGCCGTCACTTTAGAATCTTTTTAAAGGAAATTACAAAAGTGTTTACTTAAAATATTTACTTTATTTATTATTTATAAGGCTATGAAAAAATATTTATTCACATTCTTTCAAATATTCACAACTTTCACAATTACAAATTAGAATTTCTCACTAAGTACAAAGTCGTACAAAAAATAAATATCAAAATTTATAGTTGTAAAACAATTTCTTCTATTATAACTTTCGGTTTTAAATTTCACGACTGTAAATCAGGTCAAGAGGACAACAGTTACTTGTAACATGGGCAAAGTTTCTACAGTCTAAGAACCCAGCAAAGCTGACTCTCAGTGAACTAAAGAAGCTGCTGGATGTATAAACTAACGTCTTATGATAATGTAGCCAACTACGAGTGGTGGTGAAGCTAGACTTAGAATCACAATGTTGAAATTCTTTCTTCTTTTTTTTAAAAAAAGAAAAGAAATTAGGAAAAGTGCTTCGTAGTTTACCGTACTTAGTACAGCATTACATAAATTGTGTTGCATTAACTGGAATTTTTCATGTTACAGAAATAAAAGTATACTGTCACTCATGTGTGCCCGAAGGAGGGGCAGGGGGTCGCTCCCCTAGTTAACGAAAACGTATTAAATTTCTTAATACAAATAAAAAATATCAAAAGTAATAGGGTATATAGTAACCAGGGAGATGAGTTCCCTAGAAAATTTTCATCGGGCGCCCATGCTGTCGTTATTTTTTCTGGATAAATGAATTGTTAGATTTGAAAAATATTTCTGTAAATATTTTTCTCTTTAATTTTGTTCTGAGTACCTATAATCTGATCTGGTGTCTTGTTAATACATTTGAGCGTTTAATAAACATGCAAAAGTTCGATACTCTGGAAGTTTGGTGACTTTTTTCTTTTTTTTTTGAGCATTGATGCCACTGTTACATAATTATGCAAACACGTATTTATTAATTTGGGATAGCGGATACTGGATACTGTAGGCAATGTTGTGAGAAGTCATATGGTTTTACACTTGTTTAGTCATGGTTCTGGCCATTCTAAGCTATGTTGTCGGGTGCCTGCTTGGTTATCTGAAACCGTAATAATGCGACTAATCGAATGAATCGCTGATCAGAATATTTGAGGTCTATTAGTCTACTGGTACTCATAGCGAAAATACATGCGATAAAGCTAGTCTTAACACTGCAACAGAATATCGATTTATGAATATCTTAAAAGGACATGGATGTTTGTTCCAACTACATTTTCAAAGCGAGCGAAAGCTCAGCAATAAAATTCAAGAAGTAGTTTTTTTTGTATGTAATATCGAATCCTCTTCTGGTGTTTTGTTCAATACATGACAAAATTGGTAATTTTGAAAAGAAAAAACAATGTATGTTCAAGATGATATCAGAACAAGGGTTCGATATTACAAACTAAGAATTAATTTCAATTTTATTCTTATGGATATTATGTACGTCGTAGGTGCAACGCTTCTTTCATTCACTTTTGTGTTTTCTTTAGTTAAGTAGTCTTTAACACCAGTGGACCAGCGTGCACTCTAGTTGCATCCATCCAGGAAAAAATATTGCTTGCTAGTGTGTGTACTGATACAGTTTCCGGCAATTCGATGAAACTTGGGTCAATATATATTGCCCAGCAAGAATTCTTACTGGATCTAGCAAGAGGGCACGCTGGACCGGCAAGGACCTCTAGACAGGGAATCGGTGTGATAGTTACCGTAAATCTTAAAACAAACGATCCCTAAATTTTACGGTAAATTACCGTAAAATATACGGTACCAAATTTGTTTCTAAACACGGTCAATATTATTATGCTTCTAAATATATTGTCTGCCGTTTTTATGAAAAAACGGTGGTCCGTAAAATTTAGGGTAATCGGATGGCAGCGAGAGTTGACGGTAATCGGTCAGTAAATTTAAGGCTAAATTTTTTACAGTGTATATGAAAAATAACTAAATATTCTAAACTTTCTAAATATAGTACTCAAAAAAGGTCTCAAGATACGTGTTTGTAAACAAGTCATGATTATACTAACTACTGCTTACTTATTAACGATGTTATTATTGCTATAATAATTACATTTCTTCTTACTTTCCTTATCCATTTTCTGTTAAAGATTATAGCTTCTTATTGAAGACTTTTTATTATTAACTGGTTAACAGCTGCATTCTTCTATTATAATAAGGAATACATATATTGGTTTATTTCGAAAATATAAAAAAGAAGCTGACATCCGCTTAATAAATTAGGTCAGCCATAGACAGGGCTGCTCGTAGATTTTATGGTCTTTTACACAAATTCTATGAGAGGTCCAACCAAACTTGTGAAATCTCCATCCCCGTAAAGGTCGTCAGCACAGTTGTAACTTTGTTTTTGTTGAAATAATAAAGTAACAATATTTATATGGTTCAAGTCATTTTTTATTATTTCTTCCACTACTTTTAAATGGCCTGTGACACATCCATAAGGTGTCTGGGCCACAACCCTCGATTTTGATGAAACTTGGTAGATTAATAGGACACTTTGCAAAACTAATGTAACTAGCAGGAATTTGTCAAAAAAGCTGTAGTTTCTGAGATTCGATTCAGAGCCAGTCGATTCATTAAAAATTACATTTGTCGTGATATCTCGGAAACGGTTCCACCCAGAACAAGCAAACTTTGCAAGCCATAGTAGATACATGATGCCTTTGAAACGAAATTAAAACGAATTGTCTGCACCTGCGCAGAGTGTAAGGATACACTATCAGGCCTATGATCATGGTCTATTGGAACACATCAGTGTGATGCAGGCATCTATGCATCAAAGAAACATGCCAAAATCATAGCCCATAGGGTTACCTATATATAGTTAGTGTTGCCACGAAACGAAACGTTTTTCATGTCTCGTCTCGTCTCGACAACGAGCAAACACTTCGAGACGAAACCTATCTATTATTTGCAAGACGAGACGCGCGACAGTTTTGTAAGGAGACAAAATGCGACAGCCCCAATATCCCGCCTCGTCTCGTAGCAATACTACCCAGTCGTATAAAGCAAATGCTGTTGTAATAGATCCGCGACGGTAGTTACGCAGGCTTGTTCGGGTCACAACTATCATATAGTCGGTTTTCCCTTCAATTTTATCATGAGTTTTGTCTCGTAATGTTCTACGAGACGACACGACACCAGGCACAGGCTTCGAGACAAAGACACGAGACGACACCAGCATCTCATGTTTGCGACGAAACTGTTTCACGCGACGAGATGAGACAACACCAAATGTTTTGTCTCATGGCCACGCTAACTATATATAAGTAAACCCTATGACCTATGATTTTGACACTTTTCTTTGAAGCATAGATGCCTGCATCACACTGATGTGTTCGAATAGACTGCGTCTATAGGCCTGATAGTGTTTCCTTACGCTCTCTTAATACTGTGTTACTGTTGTGTAACATTGAAGACTTACAGTACTTGATATCACTACACCCGAATATGGCGACTATTAATGTTAACTATATGACTTCTACATAGGTGTAATGGAAATGTATGACTGAGAAGCCAGACAAAGTGCGTAAGTAGAGACGGGTGTCCGGGGCCAGACCACCCTAACATCTTCTCACCTGAATTGCTTGAAAACGCTCACCTTTGAGTCTAGTTTTTTTCTTGCATTATGTTATACTTGTCATGTAGTTCAAACTAAGCAAGAGAAAAGTATATCGCAGTCTTCACGTTTTCGAGATATGCGAATGCGCACAATTATTTTCGCATTATGCGCAGTTTTGCGCAGATGCAAACAATTCGTTTTATTTTCTTTTAAAGCTATCATGTATCTACTATGGCTTGCAAAGTTTGCTTGTTTTCCGTGGATTCGTTCTCGAGATATCACGACTAATTTCGTCTTTAATGAATCGACTGTATTTCAGAAACTACAGTTTTTTCGACAAATTCCCGCTAGTTACAGTAGTTTTGCAAATTGTTCTATTAGTCTACCAAGATTCATCAAAATCGGTTGTTGTGACCCAGATACGTTATGTGTGACAGGCCCTTTGAAAATTGAAAGAGCTTTTGTGTAAAGTGTATCCCTCTCATAGTGGGCTACTTACATGATGGTACACCACAGGCACTTCGTCGGTAACTTCAAACTTGAAATACTCATAACTGAATAAACAAAATAAAGAAAAGAAATAAACTGGCTCCCAAAAGACTTGTCCAACAATATTTGCTACGGTTACACCCTTTGTGGTCATATTAGTAAAGAAACGCAGTTTGTCCTTTACAAGATAATATTTCCTCGACATACATTTACATTCTTTTTAAGATTAAATAATCGTCTCTACCGTGACATTTTTTAAAAATGCATTTTTTCGCTCATTGAATCACTTATGTTGCATTCTTGCACCTGGCAAATTGATGTAAGTTAATTCCCAATAAAAACGGATTTTCAGTTCAAAGTTTGGAAGACATATTTCACAAAGTTGTTCATGACAGGAAGGTATATGTTCACTTACGAATTTATGTCAGAAATATAATATTCACGTTGCAGGAAACGTATATCTGAGTGTACATACAATGGATGGGCGTAAGTTGAATCCAGATCCGTATTAAAGCAATTGCGACTTCAAAATAAGCCACATTACGTTATATATTTTTCTCCAATGCTTTATTGTAGGCGGTGAATAAGTAAACTAAATAATGTTGCAGTTTATGGCATTATTGGCCTTTCTTAAGTTTTACAGTGTGTATGGATCTTGTAGTTGAGATGAAGAGAGTGATCAGGATGGACGGTGTTTCGCTATCGGATTAGGAAATATCCAGGCTTTTGGAGACAGACGACTCTGGACACTCCGTTACTGATATTATACTATCGTACGATAGCGATGCCGACTTGAATTTTGAGGTGGACAAAGGTGAAAGAACTTCAAATGATGAAATGCTAATAGAAATAAATGTGGCCACAAAATCATCACATGCATCCAAAGCAAGGGGCATACGAATCCCATGAACTGGAAGAAGAAGAAAGCCAAACTTAATCGTAATTTGTGTTAGAAATATGTTACTAGTGTTGGCAAAATTCGTGATTCGCGCAAGGTACCCAATTTTTCATGTAGATGCGTGTACAGTTGGTAACAAATTATCAAAGAAAAAAACCTGGGAATTTGTGCATCGTTTATACTGGAAACTAGGAGACATACATAGACAGAGAGATTATCTTCTGAGTCACTTGAAGCGAAGGTTAAAGTTACGGGGAAGATATAACACCACTTCCAGAAGGCAATAAACACTTGACTATTATTTAACTATCGATGGGAAAATGATACAAGTTTGCAAGCAGTTTTTGCTTTGTACTCTTGACGTTAGTGATAAAGTGTGTCGTTTCGTTTTGCAGAAAGGGCTTTCTTCGGGAAGTACAGGTCACGAGCTTCAAGGGAAACACAAACCGAAACACAGTTTAACATCAGCAGTCGAAAATATTGTAAAAGAGCATGTGCTATCGGTGTCCCGAGTTGACTCTCATTATTGTCGATTTTCAACCTGCTATTATTATGTTGAGGCAGGACTGTCTTATGTAAAGCTTTACAACTTTTTATAAGGAATACTGCAAGGAGAAGAAAGTCCCACCTGGAAATGTGATGGGGCTTACTTCATACTGGAAAATTCTGAAAGAAATGAATATCAAGATACACAAGCCGAAGAAAGATCAATATAAAACTTGTCAGTTTTAAAAATTTGTCTTCTGAGGAAAAGGAAAGAGATAAATTGGTTTATGAATAACATTTGAAAAGAAAAGAAGCAAGGTAAGAAGAGCAAAAAGACAAAGAAAAAGCAACAAAGGACGATACTCATATAGCTATCTGTTTTGATCTCAAACAAGTCTTGACAACGCCTTCACGTAAAACGGGTGTTATGTATTATGTTCATAAATCCAATGTTAACAACCTCATCATCTACAATCTAGCCACGCGCGAAGGAGTTTGTAACATATTGGATGAAACAAGGGGTAAGAGAGGCCTTGATGAAATTGCCTCCAGCATTCTACTCTACTTGCGAAATTTACCTCCTGGAGTAAACAAGTGACGATGTATTCAGACAGTTGTAGTGGACAGAATTTGAACAAGGAAAATGCAGCAATGTGTATGTATGCAGCCATAATACAAGTGTAACCTGTCTTGACCACAAGTTTCTTGAACCAGAATAGACTCAGATGGAAGCTGATTCCATGCATAGAGTCATAGAACGCGCAAAGAAGAACATAGATAATTATACACCTTCTGATTGGTGTATAGTTGCTAAGATGGCAAGACGAAAGCTGTAGCCATTCACGGAACATTCGATGACAACAGAAGATTTCTATAATTTTGATGCAGCAAAAAGCTATTATAAGTTAGCTACATTCGAAGATCAAAACCGTGTTACTTTTCCATGGCAAAAGTTAAGATGGCTGAGATTCACAAAATACGAAAATAAGATTCTCTTCAAGGAAAGGATGACAGAGCCTTTCAGAGAATCCTCACATTCAAGATCCTTCTGAACACCTAGAAAGAAATACATTCCTTTTCATCTGTACTCAGGACTGCTACCAATTTCCAAGGAAATGAAGGATGATTTAATGAAACTCTGTAACACTAAAGTAATTCTGTAAGAGTATCACAGCTTTTTCATAAATCCTGTTACATTCGATTACGCTAAGGACTACTTAAAGATTTCCTACTAGGGCACTCAGTAAAAGTACTTGTGCGTAATCTGAAATAGCTAATGAGGATTGGAATTAATCTTGTTATGGGTAAAAATTAATCAGCACTATTGAATCTCACTATTGCATCTCTATGTATGAAAAAAAAAGTATTGAATATTCTCTTTCGTTATCTTGGTTGTGTAAACAGAACGTGGTAAAGTCCAATCTAGAAAAAATACTATTCCTCTGATAGAAAAAAGTACTGACGGAAAGGACTACTTTATAATTGTGTTTTTAATTCATTGTGTATACTGTATCATTGTGTATACTGTTTTATTATTGTGCAAGGAAACAACAGCGGTATGTAGAAATTCATTTAAGTACGTTGTTGGAAATCAATTGTTTATGACATAAGGGCGTGTGTACGACACTAACATGTAGAAAAATTCAATAAAAATGTTATGTATGAAAATGCAAATGATAAAAGGCATAATAAATAAACTTTGACCTCAAATATCAAAATAACAAAAAAGATTTGAGTTTGCTTCTAATCTGAGAGAGTACCGAGAGATTCAAATTAAGCAAAATCTTTCTTCCTCTCTCCTGTAAAAAATTAAAAATGCAACTTACGCCCCTCTGCCATGTGGCCGACGAACATTACTCACATATTTATCTTCATATTCTCTTGTATTTCTTTCATTATAATATATTCATGGGCATATTCAGTTTCGTCCTTTGGAACAAATGCTATAACTTCAATAAAAGTATCACAAGTTGCCTACTTATATACAGTATATATAAAGTATATATATTCTCTTATTATTCGGATAAGTGTTATTCTCTTACAATTTTCACTTTATGGTTTTCAATGAATAGGTTAGGTTCTCTAAAATAACGATTCGTATGACATGTTCCTTTTTCTGTACTTATAAATTTATTTATAACTATAAACTTATTTACACAAAACTTAACATTTCGACTCATATTTCTTTGATTTGCATAACTACTGTAGTTATATATTTTTCATTAGTCATTTCGATAACCTGAGAATAGATATAAACTATAAATTTATAAACTAAGTAGTCGTAACTATTCTTCCATTTCATGTATTCCAAATCAACATGTATTCTTCTTCCATTTCTCATTCAATCACCTTGTTTTAGATATAAAATGTACTTTTTTTTTACAATTGCAAACATAATATAGAGTCACAATTATACAATTTAATGGCATGTATAAATATTATAGTGTCTTACGTATGTTCGTTAAAATGTCATACATTAAAGCTTATACATACCACGTTCTTGATAAAGTTATTACAACCTATTGCATGCCAATAGAGGTATCTTAGGAAGAAGGGCAATGCATTATACGACATTACATTAGTAGAATCGCTTTTGGTGTTCTTTTAGGTATCTCATTGCAACCACAACATTGGCCTACACCACGGGATGTAGAAAGAGTAGAAACAACATTTTGATTTTTTTCCAGTGATTATGTAACAAATTTAAGAAAAAAAGACGATAATAGTGAAATGAAGAAAGTGAGAAGAGCCGGAAATAACTAGAGAAAACTACACGATGTTTGTCCACAAGGCGCACTTGCTGGAAGATTGGATCATAGCAGGGTCTCCCCCCCAAAAAAACACTAGATAACTTTGTTTAAGTCTGATGAAGATACTGTTATAGTATTGAAACTTCACATCTTATACAGTGTTTTTACTAAAAAGTGTTGTACCTTGTTACGACTATTGAGTTAAATATAAAATATGTTTACAAGGTCTACAGGTGGTTTATTTAACGTTAGAAATATTTTTTGAACATATCGTTCTGCATGTTAAGGAGACACAAAGAATTTTCACCTATACAAAATTAAACATCACTTTCATTACTCCTTACAGTAACTGTATACACATACGTAATTTTCAACTTAACCTATGGTTTTCATTTGATAATCAGACAAAGTGTCTAGGATAAGCGCATATTATAATTACACATGAGACTGGATTTGAGACAGGTCTAGTGCCTAGGATATATCTGCCAGACAGGAAGTCCTGGGTTCGATTCCCTGGGGGAGAGATTTTAAGTTTAAGTGCATTGCGGTGGTTCGGATCCCATCTCAAACTGTAGGTCCAAGTTATATATAGCCTCGGTGCTGGAAAGAAACGCTAAACACTAATAATTAACTAATTAGATGGGTGCTTCTAGGATCAAACATTTATAGAGGATTTTTGATAGGCGTTCAGCACCCGTAGAAGTTTTCGCTGGAATTTATTCCGAAATTTATCACTCTGATACCGATCGATGCAGAGGAGAAAATGATTGTCACCTAAATTGAGGTTAACCAATGAATATCCCTATTTAATTGCACGAATCACTCATAAAACGGTAGTTACAATCAATCCAACCCACTTTCCTTCTACTGTTTTTATCAGGCGCATACACAGCAATTTCTTTCTAGAGGGGGGTCCAATTTCAATTTGAGAATAAAGAATTTTAAAATTTGTAAAATCGCTCCTAAAATTAGATTAAATTCACAGAAAAGCAGCTTTGGGGAGGGGGGGGGGAACTGAGTCCGGACCACCAGAACCTTTCGCCTGTGTATGTCCTTGGTTTGTATTTTATTGGTTAAACTAGCTGAAATGCCCGTCCTTCGAACGGGGATATCAGGTTTATAAAAATATTTGAACTCCCAACTACCCTAAAAATATACATTTCAATAATTCATTACACGGTTCATCCCGACTATACATGTCATCCCCCATGTGACCCTGAAGGGTTGATAGGGGTTTATTAGCCTCATTTGGACAGGAACGCCATCGGGTTTGGCACCATTCATCTCCACAACCCCGAAAACCAATGGATTCCAAACAAATATCGTTCATTTTCGATTATTTGTACGTCATTCCCCCTGTGACCCCCCTAGAGATGGTAGGGGTATCTGACCTCCATTGAGACTGAAACGCTATCTGGATTGTCACCATTTATCGCCGTGACCCCGAAAACTGAGAAATCGACACTAATACGTGTCATTTTCGAATATTTGTATATGTCATCTCCCTGTGACCCTCTTGGGAATGGTAGGTATATCTCACCCCTACAACATTTTGTGTTGGTTATATGTAATATGTGTACCAAATTTCGTGAAAATTGCTCCGGGCGTTCCAGAGTTATGCTAGACAATATATAGATACATACAGACACACCTACATACATTATTTTTTTTACATATCATCCTCCTGCGACCCTCCTAGGGATGAAAAGGGTATCTTTCGCCCATAGTGTTTGTTTCCTTACTGTAAGTAATACGTGTACCAAGTTTGGTTGAAATTGCTCCAGGCATTCGAGAGTTATGCTCGAACATACATACATACACACATACATACATACATACATAATTTTTATATGTATAGATAATGCCTTAACAAGTTTGAAGTTTTTAATCTACGTACAGTACAACCTCGTTTATCCGGCCATCGTTCACCCGGATCTCCGGATAATCCAAACCGGATTTGTAGAAACTTTTTAAAATTTAATGTTCACATAGATAATAATTTTTAACTATGATAGCAAGAACGTAACAATAAGTACGACAAACATTTTCTTTTTGTTTTGATTAAATGTACAGTTCGTGTATAGATTTCACAGTAAATTATGGTAATACTGTACATAAAATGATTCTTATCGAGTTTTAGAAAGCTTTACTCACAAGACGTTGAAGTGA
Source organism: Thermobia domestica (assembly GCF_964235325.1). NCBI lineage: Eukaryota > Metazoa > Arthropoda > Insecta > Zygentoma > Lepismatidae > Thermobia > Thermobia domestica. The sequence goes on along the minus strand of NC_137458.1, from coordinate 261,978,379 downwards.
ATTGACTCAGGATTTGTTTTGCTTATTATCCATATTATCAGGATTATTCGGATTTTCGATTTTCCAGATTGCCTTTGGTCCCAGATAGTCTGGATAAACATGGATGTACTGTATATAAAAAATACGTATGTATGAACGTATGTAGACCCTATGTGTATGTGTGTATATGTTCTAGCATAATTCTGGAACGCCTTGAGCAAATTCAACCAAGTACACGTATTACAAGTATTACTTACAGTGAGGAAACAAACACTATAGGCGAAAGATACCCCTTTCATCCTTAGGAGGGTCACAAGAGGATGATATGTAAAAAAATAATGTATGTAGGTGTGTCTGTATGTATCTATATATTGTGTAGCATAACTCTGGAACGCCCGGAGCAATTTTAACGAATCTTTGTACACATATTACTTATAACCAGGAAAAAATGTTGTAGGGGTGAGATACATCTATCATCCCCAAGGGTCACAGGGGGATCACATATACAAATAATCGAAAATGACTGGTATTAGTGTCGAATTCCTATGTTAGTGTTCGGGTCACGGAGATGAATGGTGACTCCCAATGCCATTACCGTAAAATATTGCCTCCACTGGTATGGGAAGTGAGGGGGGAGCTAAAAATAAAAAGTCACGGTGAGTATGACATGAACAAAGAATAGATTCAGTCGAAATAAACCGGGTAATCAATCTTTGAAATGAGCATTATATGGGGAGTTGGGGGATTCAAATATTTTTCACAAACTTCGTCATACTGTGCGAAGAAATAGCATTTTAGCTAATATATATAGTGAAACTTGTATAAAACAGAAGGCGCTGGGTCCGAATTTTACTCGAAGGAATAACAGCGATAAGGATTGTGAAGAGTTTCCGTTATAAACAGATTTCCGTTTTATTCAAGTTCCGGTTTCTACTGGATATATAAACATACTCAACCATTGTCAATACACTGCTGGGTGAAGGTCTTTCCAACTCTTTTCCGCAACAACCTATCTTCCACTTCCACTTAGGGGGCGCGGTGGCTCAGTGGTAGAGCGTTCACCTCCGGTGCTTGGGGTCCCTGGTTCGGTCCCAGCTCGCGCCGTGGGACTTTGTGGTGGACAAACACCGTGCTCGTGGGTTTTCTCGGGGTTCTCCCGTTTCCTTCAACTTTCTTCATTCCACCATTTCATTCATTTCTCATTATCACCGTCTCCTTTAGCCTAACCGGCATAACTGTGGGACGTAAAACTTAAAGATTTCATTTCCATTTCCACTTCCATTTCCTCTTCTGAATGGCTTGTAGTAGGAGCATACACTTGAATCACTTGTAGTGAATATCTCTTGGAGAGTTTGACTCCAAGCCTTGCTACACGACTAGATATACTATCTACCTCAAGGACCTTGTTCTTCAATTTTTCGTTGATAAGAAATCCCACTCCGACAGTCTTGCCACATTCTGATCCTCTGTAGTAGAATAAGTGTCCTTTCTTCAATTCGATTAATTCTTCTCCTTTTCTTCTTACTTCGCTTATCCGACGATGTCCCAGTTGACTTTCTGTAGCTCTTCTTCCAGCTCCTGGAATCTTGCTTCTGAAGCCAGGGATTTTGCATTGTATGTAGCCATCGCCAGTTTTAAATAGCAACCTAGTCCGTAACTCCGGGGATTCTTAGCACCCTCTGCCTGCATGTGATTCTGAACGTTGCCTTGCCCAGACATAGTTCGGCTTTCGGAGAATAAAGGTCTTCTTGGCTTATTGTGTCCTATCATGATTGTTTAGGCAAGTTCAAGGTATTTGGCAAAAATCACCGTGCCGACCAGGCATGTTGGTGATAGCCCTCCTTATTCGCCTTCCTATCATTAGGGAAACCTGTAAGTTTCACCGTGGACAGGAAGTTACCAGTCTGCACCACTAGGAGGTACGGATAGGACATAAGTGGCTAGCCCAGCCGGTTCCATACGTTGTCGACTAATTCTCAGCGTGCGGGTCTCCTTCTGGTTTACTACTACTAGACACCATTTTGCATATATATATATATATATATATATATATATATATATATATATATATATATATATATATACCGGATGATTCAATAAGAATGTACCAGGCCTATATCCCAGCTAATATTGCACGTAGAGCCTTCAAACAAAAAATTGCATCACCAAATCGTATGTGTCCGATGCAATAAAAATAGTAGAGAGACCACCTCGTGAATACCTCCAACGAGGAGCAACTTCGAAATTTGCAATGCAAAGTGGTATAACTCTTGAAATCGTTCAAAAGGACATTAAATGCCATGCAACTTTTAGAGGACAAACTTTGTTATATCCCTTCCCATTTAACCGCTAGAGGCGTTGTTGCAGACTTGTATCTGAGTACCCGTAGCAGGCCTTTATCTCAGCTAATAATGCACATAGAGCCGTCAAACAAAAAAAAAAAGAACTACTAAATCGTATGTGTAGAAGGCAATAAAAATAGTAGCGACACCAGTGGCGTATCGTGAATATCTCCAACGGGGGTCATCTGCAAAATTTGACATGGAAACAGTGGTTGGTTGTGCCTCCATTGAAACAAGCGCATAATGGGAGAAACGTCGAGAGGAAACATCCTCGCACCATCTGACTGTCATCTAGTAATGCGACCGTGTTGCTGCCAACGAGGAAGAAATATGCCAAGGTGTTTCCTCTCGACGTTTCTCCCATTGTGACCAGAGAAAAACAAAAAGAGGAAGGAAGGGAAACCTTGCATGAAGCAACTGTAGGAAGGGGGACACCTAGCCACGTATTGGTTAATATCACCGGATGTAAAATGTAGCCAACTCAACACAAAGTTGTATTTTTGAATAGCACTACGTCAAGTTATTACAAATTTTAAGTCTACATACAAATCGAAAACAAACAATACCACTTTTATTGTTCAGTGTTGCAAACTAACTATGCTATATCACAAAAATCCAGAAACATCCCAATTTTGGAGGTCTCTATAACAGTGATGACGCAAGTGAGACGGATGGTGCATTGCACATCGAAAGCACCTTAGTGTCGAATACTATGGTCAGCATATGATGTATTTCTATCAAACAGAAGAAAAAAGCTACAAGGAATTCAAAACTTGACTTCTTGCAAAGGGCTTTATTTCGAAAAAGAGCTTAGATAAGTATCACATCTAATTACGTAGATTATTTTCAAAAGATGTAATGATCATAATGCCGTTTACAGCAATTTGATATTTTACACCGTTTAGGAGATATGATAATGAATGTTAAAGTTGGCAATACTACTAAAAGTCGTGAAATTAGGAGAATATGTGGTAATCACAACTACCAAAAACTGTTGGTCAAGTATCAAAGGTGCGAAAACAAGCAACGATCGCTTTATAAATTTCTTGCAACTGCGTCATTTTAAAAAGTATTGCCAACTGTAACATGTATATATGATGTCTAGTGATGGGTAAATTCCCGGGAAGATATTTTTCCAGAATATTCCCTGGGAATATTCCCGGGAAGATTCCCCAAAATGGGAATTTTCCGGGAATTTATTTACAATCACAAATAAAATTGCTTTCTATTACTATATTATGATTTCAAAGTTAAATTCGTTTTTATATCACAGTATATTATTACTCTTGTTCCCTGCGGAGCCTTTAAAATGTATATTCTGAACGATGTTATTTTATTAATATTTTATTATAAATATATTTAGAGAGAACGCATAAATCTATATTTATTTGCAATATGTTCTACGGAAGTAAATATGTTTCTAAAATGGTATAGTAAGTCCACATACTTTTAAACCGCTAAAAAGTTTAAATTTACATGTAAGTGGATTATCTGAACTTGACTCTACTACTGATATAAACATATTAAATTTTTAAGTGTTATAAACAAATTAGGTTGGGTAACTGCCAGAAGACACATGTCCCACCATTTTGTCAACATTTGCGATTGCAAGATACTTTCTTATCTTTATAATTTTGCATGTAATATTGCCATACACGACATTTTTTCCTACCCATTTCTCGAAATTTCATGATTTAATTCACATGTGAGAGAAGTCCGAGTACCTCTTCAGAAATTCGAGTCAGAGACAGGAGAGAGACCGAGGTCTATTACTAACGGTGGTTCAGGGTTTATTAATATTACTTCATCTCTATTTCTACATAATTCTACATTACTTTACAAAATGGATTTTTTTCATCATTTGTAAATTAGTACTTTGCTACTTTTGGCTATTGTTTAGTTTGGTGGGTCCAGATTTTGCACCTACTTTTTTTTGCGATATTCTATTCAGATGCGGTTGTTTTATGGATTCATACGTTAAATTACGTTACCAAAATTAAATTCAGACAGCATTGCCGAGCGAGAGTTAGCGAGTGAAGGCGCGGTAGAGCCCCGCAGGGCACGTTGTTTTCTATCTTCGTTACCAACAATTCACCTTCTTTTCTCACATAAATCACTTCCACTTACCTTTACGGTTTGTACAAATCCCCTACTGCCCTAAACAAAATTGTGTTCAATACTTTCTTGACTACTTGAACACCACTATCAACTCATTTGTTCCGTAAATCGTCCTACTTTTTGCTAGTTTTGGGCCCTCAATACTAAACAATTACCCTACCTTTTAGTGCAAATGGAAATGATACTTAAAAACTCATATTATTAATTATGTCAAGTACAGTCAAAAAAAAATAATTTTTTTAACCTCCAAATTCTTTAAAATCTAGAAGTAAATCATAATATATTAAAATAATGTAATTAGTCATACGGTTCTAATAATTTGTATGATAAAGTAAAGAAATGGATATAAATTCCTTCTCGGGAATTTATAGGCCAGGGAAAAACCCGGGAATATTCCCATTTTTTAAAAAAATTCCTTCCCACTGCCCATCACTAGTAATGTCCAAGAGGTCGAGCGCCCCAAAATATAACCTTAGTGCAGAAAGTGGCCAATCACTTCAGCAAATAACAAAAACATTCATTTTTAACAGTTATAAATTCATCAAAATTAACACATAGTTACAAGCAAATTATCTCTCATTGCCTTCGAGCATGTACGATTTTTTGAACTTTTACATCATATGTCCCTCCGGTCTTCACAAAATAACCAACTTTTTAAACATATAGGGGAGACCGGGGCTGGTTGGCGAACTTTTCATTCTTTATTTTTTTTTAATGAGCAGATTGTGCACTGTATTGCAATGTAATGGATGTGTATGGACAGACCAATGTTTCGTCTAATAAACTTCATTTTTGTTTTTGTTTTGTTGCTTACAGTTTTCGAGAAATAATTTTTCTTTCTTTTAAAACGCAGTATGCCAACCGACCCCTACTGAGGGTCTGGTTGGCTGATAGCGTGGGGCTAGTTGGCATTCTTTTTAAATATAGCAAAGCACACAAAAAATTGGATTTATTAGAAATATACGTTATTTTTCTGAATTCTATTATATATATTGCAATGAAGTAGGCTATTTGAAGTTTGAAATTACATTTATTCACAACATTTAAAAGAATCAGCATTATGAAATATGAAAACTTCTTTCTTTCATTCTAGCTCGGTTGTCATGACATTGAAAGCTACAAGATTATCAAACCACATCAGTTTTAATATGATTTGGTGTAGGTTAATTCTTCATATTATTTCAAAATGTAATTAAAATAACTGAACTATCAAGAAAGGTAGTTTATTTCTCGCTGTTCACAAAGTAGCTAAGAGAAACTAAGATATGTTTTAGCTGAATTATCGAGAAATGCAATTTATTTCCTACTTTCCACAAAGAAAGAAAAAGCAATAGCTAGTCCTCTATTTTTGTAACAAAAGAGCACATGCAAAATATTCTTGATCCTGAGAATTAGGCCTATTCAGAAAATTCAGAGTCCGGCATACAGTCTTATCTCGATTTCTAAATTTTGACAGCAATCCAATACCTGCATGCTATTCTATAACATTGAAGTAAAAGATTGGTAGAACTGTAAACTATATAACAATAAAACAAACAATGTAACAATAAAAATAAAATGAAATAAAATTTCACATGAGGTTGTTTGGCGCACTTGCCAACCAACCCCAAATGCTATACGCCAACTAATCCCAAGCCCATTTTGTGCAACAAAGTCGTAATTACTGAGCAATTGTTTGGCATTTACGTTTTATTGTTTGAATATCCATAAAAACAAAGTTCGTAACTAATGCTATATTACTTACCTCTGTACCCCAAGTAGTGACGATTCTGTGATGTTGTAACAGAGAACTGAAAAAAATACTTCAGACTGGCAAAAACACTCTTTATCTAATAGACACCATAATCCGCAAGTTACAAATTCCATATAAAGGTGGCAGCTGCATCCATAGGTCGCTCTTTTATGACAGTAGGAACAGCTCATTATGTTAATTAATGAAGGAGTTATATGCAGTTCGTCAACCAGCCCCGGTCTCCCCCAATAAGTAAATGTTAATGCTATTGTAAATGGTTACCTCGTTCAAATCCTCAAATATTTGGGCGATGATTTGATTACTTTCTCTTAATTACTCTTAGTTTCTTGCTTGTTATTCATAAATACTTTCTTTCTTTATGTTTTTACTAGATTATCCAGTTATTTGATGATAATACAAACAGAGTTGGGTGTTTTCCGTTTGGCAGAATTGTCAATTGGAAGATTTGTCCATTTTCACGATTGGCGCATTTGGTAATTGGAAGATTTGGTAATTGGCAGGTTTGGTAATTGGCGGATTTGTCAATTGGCAGATTTGTCCATTGGCAGATTTGGTAATTGGCTCATTTGTCCATTCTCACGATTGGCGCATTTGGTCATTTTCGCGTTTGGTAGATTTGGTAATTGGCAGATTTGGTAATTGGCAGGTTTGGTAGTTGGCGGATTTGTCAAATGGCAGATTTGTCCATTGGCAGATTTGTCCATTCTCGCGATTGGCGCATTTGGTCATTTTCGCGTTTGACGCATTTGGTAATTGGCAGATTTGGTAATTGGCAGATTTGTCCATTGGCAGATTTGTCCATTGGCTGATTTTCCATTTTCACAATTGGCACATTTGGTCATTTTCGCGTTTGGCGCATTTGGTAATTGGCAGATTTGTCCGGGTCCCAGAAAAAGAATACAAGTCACTTAGATAGCGTTGACAAATAAATTTTATGCCGTAAATGTGCTGCTTCAAGCGAATAAAATTCTGGAGTTTTTTGTAAGTTATAGAGAATTGCAGCCGATTTCAAGGGTATTATTATTATTATTATTATTATTATTATTATTATTATTATTATTATTATTATTATTATTTAAAGGTTCTGTCTGAAATAGAAGACAATTCTATGTTGGATTCTGAGGATGAAAAAGATATTGTAGAAGAGGATATGACTGAATTAGTTGGTGACAACGCAATATTGAAATAGGTTGTTACCCACGTTTATCTGTTCTAATATAAAGGAAAAGATGACAAGACGTTATGAAACGTACGCTATCCTAACCTAACGCATAGGACTTGCGAATGTAATTTAGCATGTCGTTTATTTGTAGTGAAATAGAGAGAAGATGCACAAAATACATTATTTGAGACATGTGTTGTATTTCTTACGAACTATATGCTGTATGAAATAGATCCATATACTAATGAAAGGATTTATAAAATAGTATTGCTGTTGTGTACCGAGAACATCGATCCACAATCAGAAGAGCAGAGAAAACACTTTGTGCTTACACTTCATAGTTCTAATAAAGGAGCAGTGGACACTGTAGACGATATCAATGGACGATGTTCAGTGAGTAGAACATCAAAACGATGGACAATACTATTTTTGTTACTCTATTAAACACTGGACTGAATAGTTTTGTTGTGCTTGGACAGAATAGTGCACTGGAATATAAATAGTTTGTGAAAAGCTTGAGAAAAAAATTACCGAAAATATTTGGGACGACATCTTCTAAATAAAACACTTCATCTGAACTCAAAACATAAGCTTCAAAAAAAAAAATAAAATAAAATAACAGAGAGTTCAGAAATTAACACTACTCCACCATCCATTAATGACAGAAATGCTCCGGGAGAATGGTACCAATGTGACTGGAAGGAAAACAGGAAACAGAAGACAAATTGTCATCAGTGTGTATATCTGTAAAGAGCACACGACCGCCACGTGCAATTGTCATTTCAAAATATTTACTCAGGTAGTGACTGAATAAACTAGGGATGAAAGTAGCACTTTAAAAGTACTGGAAATCTACTTTCAATCCAATCGTAAACATATCTCGGGTAAATCTCACTTTAATCCGCCATGCCAACACGTGAAATCATCACTGTCAACGAGTAAAACGTTCTGAAAATCTTGCTTCTGAAGTTGAAACTGACCACTAGTGAAATAAATCCAAATTCAAGATGTTAAGTTGTGATCAAAATTTAGTATATATATTCACCACTACTAACTGTTTTTGTGTTTACTATTATTTTCTGTTATTTATTTATTAATTTTCTGAGTTTAACATGTTACAATTATGCATCGAGACTTAGGAAGGTGATAATAATGAGATGAATAATAATGGTGTAATCACGGAAGTGGGAGAAAACGAGAAAAACTCGAGAGAACCCGAGCACACGGGTTTTAAAACCACAAAGTCCTTTTGCCAGGAGCTCGGATCGAACCAGGGAACCCACTGGCCAGAGCTAAATACTTTACCACTGAGCCACCGCGATTTATCATTTCCCTTTAGTTGTTGTTTGTTTATTGAGGGAATAGTAATAAGGAATTATTATATTATTGACTTTCTTTTCAAATAACCTTATCAATTTTAAGTGCGTGTATTTTGAAATATATTCTCATTATTAATGAGAATATTGGTCACTCAAGTGTCCAACATACTATCGAAAATTAATACAGTACTCGCATATAAACGTTTCGTAAATACTGAATTTCATGTCTGTACTCCATACTACAAATGACAGAAAATCCGGTGGTTTTCTTCACGTATTATTGGAAACTAATTAGTGTTTACTGTTGTATGAAAGGAAAATAGATCGTTAAATAAACTTCAAATGCTTTAAAAAATAATGTCAACGTAATATAAATAGTATTTTCAATATATTGATTTCGTTTAAGTTTAGTTTTAGCAGCATGGTCCAAAAGACCGTGCGCGACCTCTCAGTTACGAAACTAGGAGAGTTAACGTGACGGATGGAGAGTTAACAAGATGAGTCTGAAATTATAACATTGGGGTATTGTTCAGACTAATGTATACAACAAACTTTTCTTTCACGAAGAAGCCTTGCAGAAAATTTATAGTTAATGTTTGCTTAGAGGAGAATAAAACATTACAATGCTCTTAAACGAAGAATATAAATTGCATTTCCTCGTTTGCAAAGTTTTAATGTATTCCAAAGTTAATTAATTGGATTCTTAAATATTATATAATTCTGAAATCTACGCCATCTTTCATCTATTATTCTGTAACAAAAAGGATCTCAACACTCCTTTTGAACCTACAATGCATGAAGGACTAGTAGCCACAATGAATGATATGAAATATTTATAACTTTTCGAAAAAAACATTCTCGTAAACTTTCGTAAGTAGAAAATCTAATTTCGGCGAGGTAAAAAATAAACTGTATCACAGTTTTATAAGTAGTGGTTTTCGGGAGGGAAGGGAGAAGATGTTATGTATATAATCTTCCTGAAACGTTTAATTCTTTAATTCTTTGTTTAGACAATTATACATGTTTAAATAATAAACAGTCAAAATCTTATAACTTACACTATGTGGCCATTCGTTTCTGGGCATGCCTTAGAACATACTTGGGATTGTCTGTATACGCCACACAAACAACAGAAGGCGTTGCTGGTAGTGGCGGATCAAGCCCGAGTCTAGGCGGCCTAGGTTCCCCACTTGTTTGAGTGACAAAAATAATTGAAATTATTATTTATACATTTTTTCATGTTTATCGTAACCTAATGATATTACCTATCATAGGCTGGGTTCTGGCTGCACCCTACCTCAGTTTATATATTCTAGATCCCTCACTGGTTGATAGTTTAGAATAGACACTTATCAGCTACAACAGTCAAGATGGAAAGAGGACGCGGACTTGGTGGAAAGAGGGATGAGCATTGGAGCCCCCAGGTTCAGACATATGCCTTATCAGATTTCCAACAAATTTCAGATTCCCCGGTTGTTAATTAGATATGTTATCGTGACGTGGAGGCCAGAAGGGACTGTGACATGCCGACCATTGTTCACTAAAGGAAAAAATATTCACAGATCGTGACGTTGATGCTTCAAACGTGTGATTAAGTTGAACTGGAAAGCGTGATTAGAGATTACAGGATAGGATTTTAGATCGATAGTGCTGCACGTGATCGTAATGTTAGCTGAGAGATAGCTGCACTTAATTTTTAAGGCGAGCAACGGTTCAAAAGCCACATATCACAACTCGCTACGCGACCCGCCATTTACGGTGGTGCGAGGAACGCCGCAACTGAACTCTTGAATAATGGAAATCCGTCCTATGGAGTGATGAATCGCGGTACCAGGTCTGGCGAACCAAGACCTGTATAGATGCGACGTATGCCTAAAAATTTATTTTTACAGGACTGTATACCGCTCACACTGAAAGTAAGCGGAGGTAACATCATAGCCTGTCTGGTTTTTCGTGGAATATTCTTGGTACTCTTGTTTTAGTTCAAGGAAACATGAATACCAAATCATTCCAAACAATTATATGAATTTTGCGCTACCGAATTTATGGACACAATTATGTTCTGGCCTACACCTGTTTCAGCACCAAAATGGTTCGTGTCGTACGTCAAGCATTACAGACATGTAATTCGAGGAAATGGTGTCAAAGAACTTATTTGGCCAGATAAAATTGAGATGTCAACCCCATTGAACTAGTCCCAGCGCCACTTGAGAGCCAGGTCATTCATCTCAAACACATTACTTAATTGTTTCCCGCTTTGCAGGATGAATACATAAAGACTGCTATACTAATAACTATAGCATATTTATGGAAAGTCTTCATCGAAGGATTGCAGGCGTCATTGCGGTAAACGCTGGTGCTTCAAGATACCGACATAGTAGTGAAAGAGAGGATCAATTCACTGGTATTAATATCTTATGACAAATGGCAAGATAATACAAGTCATTCCAAGAAATATGCAGGAGGAAATAATTTGGTTGTATAACTGAATAGAAAATCCAAATTAAAACTTTATCACCTTCTCCCACAAAATGTTATATGTAAAACGCTGTTTTATCTGGCTGTTTTTGATCTTGTTATCTGATACATTAGGTATTATTGAATAGGTTTATTGCAATTTTATGAAATTCAAATCTTGAATTAGGTTCTTGTGCTCATTACAACATACAAGGTAGTGCTTTTTTGTTATTATTTTTCTTTAGTTTGTTCAATGTGAATCAATCCCAAAATAGCAGCAAATATTTTATCCTAGAGTCCAGCTGTTTAACCCTTGTCCCCCTAGGTTTGATATTGGATGAATTATACCATTCTTAATGTTGACGAAACACTGTGAATAACTAAGTATTATCTTAAATGAAAAATAAAGCGAATTAAACCCTAGAAAGCCGAATATAATACATTGTTGAACAATGCACTGAACACACAATGCGTAGCTAAATGTGAGTTATTAAACGATTTAATTTATGATCGTAACAGCAGTGAGTTTCAAATGATCATTAGAATTAGAAGCAAGATATTTACGACATATTGCTTACATATGTATGTTTTGATCAATTTTCTTGATTTTAAATTTCAATACGTATAACAAATACTTGAAGAAAATTAAGCTTGCTTAATTAAGACCTCGTGGGACCATTGTTAGGTTCTACAAGAGTTTTGATTAGTGTTGGAATGAAAGCATATGATATAAATTGTTCCCACAAAACAATTTACTATATATCATGCAGAGAAGCATTTTTTTACACCAGTGAAAATAGTAAATGATACCTACTCTGGATTATCCACCCGAGAACTGACCACAATGTCTACTAATGTTAGTGTCTGGCTATTGGGCGAACCATGGATGGTGGTGTTCGCATAATAACACATAAACATTCCAATGGTGTAATTTAGTATCTTGTAACCTTGAAAAGTACGTCATTATTAATAAACAACTCTATTTAATAGCAACTACTCGACCGCCAAAAGTGTCAAAATAATTACTGGCAGTAATGTGTAACTTGAAACTAATCTTAAACCCAAAGAATACCATGGAATATCAGCTGTTTCCAAATTATTATACTAGTGTCGTTGGGTAAAATCTATGCGTAATCCAGAACTGTTGTTAAAACTACGATGAATAGAAGCTAAACCTATAAGACTCTATTTGCCTTTTCGAATCATCCACGGTACATTTTGCATAATCCTGACTCACTTTCTTTGCGTTAAAGCGTTGTTAAGGATGGTCAGTTTGTGGAATGTTAATTACATGTAAACTATGTAATTTCACGTTACATAATTCGCGTAGAATTATATAACCATCTGCAAAAACCCCATTAACTCGCCTACTATAAGCAGAAATTAACCATAAAAACATCATTTCAGATATTACAAAAAATATTGTTGCCTGCACGTCACTCTGTCGCAAAGACAGCGCAAAGTAATAATGAAGATGATTATGATGTCACTCGTTTCAATATACCAATCTTAATATAATGGCTAATACGTTTCAATTACAGAAGCTCTGCAGAGAGCACTTTACAATTTGATTTATTAAACTTTGAACGATTTTAAAGATTTTGATAATTAAAATTAAATTCCTAGCTGTGTTTATGACATAAACAAATAACACGTATAACACTAAAGGGAATTTAAAATTACCACGTAGTTGTTACTATTTTAACATTTGAAGCAAGTACAGTCTAAGAATGAGGCGTCAAGGCGAGTGGTGAAAGCAGCTAATTCAACATTGCGTTGAAGTTTGTGGAAACGTTTATTCAGTCATATTCGGGGTTTCAAGAGCAGATTAAGCTCTCCTGAGCTTGAACTTATTCTACACTCCAATGCAGCACCCCATTGAATTCATTTGTATAGTTGAAAGTATAATATATTGAATATAAATGCGATATTAAGATTCACACCCATATATTACATGTATTAATCTCTATGAAATAATTGTTCAATGAAAATAATTTTCCATTACGTGTGTGTGTGTTCATGTTGTGCAGTATATTACGAACGCGATAAGGCATTATTTTGAACTGTACCTTTCTTAGATTTATGTTATTGTTTTTTCTTTTCTCCAAATATTTGTAATATTGAGGTGCTACCAAATATTGAGGCCCTCTTCATGCGACTATACGAAATATTAAGTAATCGACTTGAAATATTCGTCGACATTCTATCGCTACGACACTTCTACAGTAGAGGAATTGGTAAACTTGTCAATTCTGCACACTGATGCACATTGTGTGGAACAGGAAGTACTCAGATTTAGTCTCCATAAAAGTTCTTTTTATTTTATGCAAAAACCCACATCAGACCTTAGCTACCACACATCAACCTAGATGTTACACAGAATGATAGGCATCAATTATAGAATTTGGTTCAACTGAATATTGTCTATTGATTAGCTGATGTCACACCAAGAAAAAAAGTCCTCTTAAACTTTGGCCAAAAGTCCTTAGTTTCGGAGATATAGGGTGCAGAAAGCATGGGAAAATGAATTTTAGAGATCTATATCTTCACTATCCTAAACGATAGAGCAAAGGTGGTATGGTCAACTCAAAGACATCGAATGTGCTCTATCAAAAAATATTTTTGCCGTAATCGTGAAACCCGTGCGCAACGGATTCCCCAAAGGAAGTGGAGAATCCTCGTCAATTCTCTTGAGAAAGAGAGGTCCACATTAGCGTGGTTCGAAGACTATACGGCAAAACGGCAAAGAGTAATTCGTTGTCGGCAATGCGATATCTTCAACGAATTCAACATGGCGCGGAAACACAAACGAAACGAGTTCGCAGTAACCAAAAGCATAGGGAATATGAGAAACTACTGAAAAGAACATGCACATGAACACCGGAGTAAATGCAAAAATGAAAAAATGTGTATCCAGTATGTGGCAAAATAAATGAAATAAAAAGCAATACACTATATCTGCATCGTACTCACTATAAGGAGGTTCTATTTGCCAAATTGCTGTTCCATTTTTCCAATATCCGCCTTAGTCATTCCTGTCTACTCGTGGTACGTTCTCAGTATGTCCTCCACTAACTCGCTCACATACATGGGCAAGAAGCAACAAGGACTGACGAACATTATCGAGTACTTCTGGCGTATCACGAATCGACTGTAGAGTAGCTTGAATACGTTGTTTCAGATCATCTATATCACGAATTTCCCTTCTTTAACATGTACTCACTACTTCCTTAACATGTACTCACAAACAGAAAATCAATAGATTTAAATCGGAAGAAAAAGCAGGCCATGCATATCGACTACCCCTTCCAATCAATCTGTTTGGAAATGCAACATCAAAATGTTAGCGAACTTGCCTCTGAAAATGAGGAGGAGCCCCATCGTTAATGAACCACATGGAACTTCTTTTTTCCAGAGGTAAATCATCTAGAAGGTGTAGACGTTCCTGCTGTAGAAAGTTGAGATACAGTTAAACGCCCTAGGAAGAAATATGGCCCTAAAACTTGGTTTTCGATTATGCCTGAACACACTTTTACGCTAAATTATCTCAGGTGGGAGCATACGACAGTTTGAGGCGGATTTTCTTCGGCTCAGAAATGACGTTTGTGTGGGTGTACGATGCCATCTCTCGGAAAGCCAGCTTCATCTGTGAAAAGAATGAAGGATGGAGACATTGGGTGAAACTACCTGTTTTCCTGAGACGTCTATCAATGGAAACAAATGTACCAACATTTGGAACCCGACGGTTTGTGAAGATCAGACTGAAAAAGCGCTGTGCTGTCAAAGCTTCCTTAAGCAATTCAGCACGCCCAGAAAACCACATCACTGCACGGTAATCGCGCCAAAAAGTTACTTATTATAGGGGCACATGATTAAGTTAGTGTTAAGCACATTTTGTGTTTCGTGTCGGTAAAGATAACCTATTTCACTAATATCTTGCAGACATACATAGCTTCTGTCCTAGGCGTGTGTACCAACAGTATACGGCGATTGCAAACTGTTTCTTTCAGAAAAATTCTGCCACCTCGGTGTTCTTGTGGGTTGCACGTCACATTATAACTGCTTGTGTACTTGAATCCGACAAAAGTGAAAAGAGGTCTAAGACACTGCCCCAATTAAACACAACTACACATTTGTGAGTCTCCCGCGTGGTTGAGTATTAGTTCGTGTGTTTGGAAGGTTTACGTCACTAGACTTCCAACCACAGAGCCATATTCGAATCTTGGCTGGAACAGACGCTCTCTGTTTGTGTATAAGGTAGTGTGTAATGTTAGTAAGCAAGAAGAGGCTGTGATTATTATTATTATTAATATTAATATTATTATTTCAGAATTTCGTTAGTTGCATTACCTTTCCCAGCACCTGTTTTTTTCAGTACTACCTATAACAACATTCCAAGAAAATGAGTGTTTTACGAAAGGTGTTCTCATATCAATGTTGATTTTCTTTTATTTCTACGAACGAAATCAATTAGTATTTCGGCGCTACTATATTCTGGGTTGCCTGGACGATTTCTGTCTTTGCATACGGAGAAAGCGATCTTAATTTTTATTTACATCTACCTATTAGATACATCAACCACAATTTAATGTTATCTTGTTTCATCTCAACATTGTACAACTTGCATGCAAATTAGTATGCACTTTCGTCATATGGATGTTCTTTTTAGTAGTTTGTCATATTCCATATGTTTTAGGTTACCGCACCCTCTTTTTATTCATGTTCACACGCCAATTCCTGTTGGAGGTACACACACACTATGCTGCTGTTATTCACCTCGATTGTCCCGCCTTTCTGATTTATGGTAACTAATGCATATGTTTTTACCTTTTAGTGATTTTGCAGATATGCAACCCCACATATCTAATTTAAAAAATACCGCACTATGTTTAATTTATTGAAGATATCACATTGCCGACAACGAATTACTGTTTCTTGTCTTTATAATCCTCGAACCACGTTAATGTAGACATCCCTTTCTCAAGAAAATTGACGAGGATTCCCCACTTCCTTTGGGGAATTCCTTGCTCACGGGTTTCACGATTATGGCATAAGTATTTTTGGATAGAACACATTCGATGTCTTTGACTTGATTATACCACCTTTGCTCTATCGTTTAGGATAGTGAAGATATAGATCCCTAACATTCATTTTCCCACGCTTTCGGCACCCTATATCTCCGAAACTGTGGACTTTTGGCCAAAGTTGAAGGGGATTTTTTTCTTGGTTTGACGACAGCTATCTACCCTTAAATTTATTGTATGCATTAATAGGACAGTCTGTATAAAAAACGCAGAAGCATTAGCTAACACTGTTTGATTGAAGATACAAAGAAGAGAATGGAGAAAGAGGAGATAGGTAGCCCAAATTTCAATTTAGAGCGGCGTATTTTTTCCTAATCGTACCAACCGTTTGAATTTAAGTGTCGTAGGATGGTCTACGTAAAATGAAATTAAAAAATAACATTTTCACTCCAGCAGGAAGCACGAACGGAAGGGAGTGGCACACAAAATGACAAGTTAACACTCACCTTGAGAAATAATACTTGAAATCCGTTTCCCAAAAGTGCTTTATAATTGCTATTGTAAAGACCTAAAGGAACCCAAAATAGAACCCACAATAACCTGTTGAAAAGACAACGTTACCTTTCCTTTAACACATGGTACCCTAACAGTGTGAAGCCTCATGATTTGGTGTGATAGAAAAACAACATAATTTATAATGAAAACCTTCTATTTCTAAGATTTTTCCTCTTCCATTTTTCTTATCTTACTCACGATTGATTTTCAAAAGACCCAAATTTTAAATACATCTTAATGGGCTATTTGCGTGGATATTATAATCAATTAAAATATAGAGAAGGATACTTATTCTTAATCTTCGATAATATTCTGTACACTGTTATCTTATTGGTTTCACAATGAAATAAAGTTGACAAGTTTGGTATTCTTTAACTTTTTTATACTTCTAGGTGACGTGGCTATTGTGAACATCACTAACCAAGTTCACAAGATCATTTCCTCGACTTTGTCGAAAACTGTAGGTGAGGATTTAAAACAATCTATTTCGTTTTGTGCAATTCAACCAAACCCGTCGATTTACATGTGTATGTCTCATCTTTCTACTTTTCTTTTTACAAAAAAGGTAATAGTATACAAGAATTTCTGAATTCTGTTTAATCAACTTAAAACGCAAAAGAACGAAGTTCTGCTACCGATCAGAATAAATAATTAAGGAGTATGTTTAGTACAAGGGGTCCAGAAGCACATAAAAACACAAAATTTACAGGAGAAATGAATGATGCAAGTACTTAGACCTACTATAACGTAACGAAATCTAACCTAACCTAACACAAGCTAACCTAAGCTAACCAGAACTAACCTAATATTAGTAGAAATAAGCGAAATTCTATCATTTTTTTTTGGAAAATTATGCGGGACTCCTACACTAATTTAACATAAACTAAACTAACCTAACCTATCCTAAAGTAACCTAACCTATTCTAAACTTACCGAGTGTGAACAGAAATTACCAAAATTTTAACATTTTTTAGAGAAAAGAGCTGGAGACCCCTTCTTCTAAACATAGGCCATAATTTATTGTATTCATCCAATATTATGAAGCCAATTGAACGCAAACTGATTAAAGACAAATCGGATTTTGCTGTTGAATGACATGAAACGTTATTTCATGCACTGGCCTCACATGAGACTTACGAGTATATATTCCTTGAACGTTACATGTTTGTGGCCACATCAAGAAATGTAATTTAAGGATAACTAAAAAGATATTTGATTAACTAAAGAATGAGTCAGATAAAACTTGGCCGCTTTCCTCCCGCCATATTTTCAAGTATATAAGATGAACATTGGCAGCACTGTGCATAAGCAAGGACAGACTGCCGATCTTACTCACGAATAGATTGTCAGTTGTGAAGTCCGCGTGGTGTGGTAAAGAACGATGAGTCAGTTGGAAAAACGAAAACTAATTGTGAACAAATACCTTGAAAATCCAGGTATTTCCTTAAATAAATTAAGCAAACTCGTAAAGTACCCTCGGTCTACTGTGCTAAATGTAATTAAAAGGTACACACAAGATTTAACTGTTGAAAGAAAACCTGGCTCAGATAGAAAACCGGGGACTAGCCAACCGAAGCTGGAGAAAAGGGTTACTGCATTGCTGCGTCAGAATCCAAATTTATCGGAAAGAGCAGCTGCTGGTGTGGTCAAAGCGTCCCAATCTACAATGTACAGAATTAAAGCAAGGAAAGGTTTACGATCTTTCAAAGTGCAAAAGGTACTTAACCGAGACGAAAAGCAACAACTGACGGCAAAATCCAGAGCAAGAAAACTCTATGATCAGCACCTTACTCAATATGAATGTTGCATTATGGACGACGAAACCTATTGTGTCGCTGATTTCAGTCAAATTCCCGGAAAGGAGTACTACATGGCACTGAAGAGGGGAGATGTGCAGGATAAATTTAAACAACGGAAGGCATTCAAATATCCCAAAAATATTTGATTTGGCAAGCTATTTGTTCGTGCGGTAAAAAAAGAAGGCGTTCATCACAACAGGGACAATTAACGGCGAAATTTATACGAAGGAGTGTTTACAAAAACGTTTGCATCCATTTGTAATGTCACACAGTAACTCTGTTTTCTTTTGGCCAGATCTTGCTACCTCTCACTACTCTAAAGCAGCCACTGATTGTTATAAAGAAAAGGGTATCGTCGCAGTTCGAAGAGAGGCAAATCCACCAAATTGCCCTGAACTTAGGCCAATTGAAAAAATATTGGGCCCACATTAAAAGAACATTGAAAACATCAAAAGGGAAGGCGGCTGACTTGAAAACTTTTCGTCGCAAGTGGACTGCAGCTGCCAATCAAATAACAGAAGAAGCTGTGCGAACTCTTATGAAGCGGATTAAAAGTAATGTACGAGCATTTTTCCCTAATTAATTCTTTATGATATCTTTTGTGTGTTTAATATTTTTTACTTTATAGTCAACTAAAGTATTCAAACGACCTTTCTTCTTTCCATTTCTTTACCTACTTTTTTGGTATAAGTTACTGGCCAAGTTTTTTCTGACTCATTCTTCAAAACAGAGCACTAGATGGGACCAACAACTACTGAACAAATTAATTAATTATATGTAACCATTTATTCAAGTTTATGTAAACCTGTAATAAACAAAATGATCTTTTATATATTTTTTCAAACGATTGCAGAAAGTGGTATAAAATATGGCAAAATTGATGTGTTTTAACTCTGTAGATGCGTCTTGCGCAGGTTATTTAGAGAAATAGTTCTTCATATTAATTTTCTAAAATGTATTTCACAGTTAACAATGAAACCGAGTATGTAAATTTTTGCACTGGATGTTGAAGGAATCTTTGTTAGGATTCCTAAGCACCCACGTTAATCATTAAATGAATTTCAGTAAGCATGGTGAAGTCGACTTGCTGTTCCATCACAGTTAACAGTCTCTTTATATGTTAATGTAGTACCAACAACTTCTCCCCCTACTCATATGTACAGATTAACTACATCACTAATATCTCGTGTCAGATAAATAAACAAGGGCGACTACCATCCCTGATAGTATAATTTAGTTTTATGTATTTTATAAATCTATTAGTACTTTTTATTTACCTTTATACAATACTAGCAGCGTTCACCCCGCTTCGCTGGGGTCACCCCGGAACGCAATAAACTTTGTTACTTAGATAATTTTTACTTTTTCGCTTTCAAGTGATATGATAAAAACCATAGAAGATTGCAGTAAATGTTAACATTATATAGCCTGTCATTTATGTTAACCCGCCGAGTGACACGGTCATGTGGGTTGCATATAAATACGGTTAGATTTAGCTATGATGAGCTAACAAAGGATTTGTACGTTATGGACACTTGAATGGTCAATTATCTCAAGACACTGGTAATTGAAAATTAAAGTGATATGATAAAAACCATCTAGGGTCCAAATATTAATAACCCCCCCAAAATGAAAGAAATTGGTTCAGCCGTATTAGCGTGATGAGCTAACAAAGGATTTGTACGTTCTCTTTTATATATATAGATTTATCCGAGAAACTATAAGGAAGAAGGTCTAATTAGAGGAAGTGCTAATTCAGTGATTCGCTTGAAATTTAACTTTGCACGTAGCCTTCGCGGAATAAACACGATATATACCGGTATGATTGTATGTATAACTTTGTGTGAACTTCTGTTATGTTCGGAATTACTTCCAGTCTAATAAGCTTTAACTATAAATATATCTTCTTAGAGCTACACAATATATATATAATGTATATATATACATTATATATATATATATATATATATATATATATATATATATATATATATATATAAGGTGGCCCTTATTTTCACATCTTTCAAATTTAAACCTCTGATCCTTTCATATGGTTTCCTACTACAAAAGAAATCTGTGAAATTTCAATCAAATTGATTAATAGACTATTTAGAGGTGGCTCAAGCGATTTAAACTTTATTGCATAGTCCGCCGCAAAGCATGATGCAAATCTACACAACATGCTATGTTATTATAATTATGCATTCTATCATGTGTAAATTACTGACAAATAATTATATTAAGTATTAACAATATATTATTATAAATTAATAAATTTATAGATATGTAAATTTATAAATACAGGGATAAGTATCCTTATCTATAGGGCACTTCTGTTTGTCTGCGTGTGCCGTACTATCCTAAACGATAGAGCAAAGGTGGTATGGTCAAGTCAAAGACATCGAATGTACTATGTTCAAAAAACTTATGCCGTAATCATGAAAACTGGGCTCAAGGGATTCCCCAAAGGATGTGGTTAATCCTCGTCAATTCTCTTGAGAAACAGAGGTCTACATTAACGTGGTTCGAGGACTCTAAAAACAGCAAACAGTAACTCGTTGTCGGCAATGTGATATCTTCAATAAATTAAACATTGCGCGGTATTTTTTAATTACATATGTGGGGTTGCATATCTGCAGCATCAGTTAAGGGTAAAAAAAAAAAGCTTTAGTTACCATAAATGAGAGAGGCAGGGCATTCAAAGGGGATAGCAGCAGCACAATGTGTGTGTACCTCCAATAGGAATTGGCGTGTGAACATGAATGAAAAGAGGGTGCGGTAACCTAAACCATAGGAAATATGACAAACTACCAAAAAGAACATTCATATAAGAAAAATGCATATTAATCTACATGCAAGTTGTACAATATTCAAATGAAACAAAATAACATTAAATTGTGGTTGATGTATCTAATGGATAGATGTAAATAAAAATTAAGCTTGCTGTCTGCGTATACAGAGAGAAAAATCGTCTAGGCAAGCCAGAAGATAGTGGCGCCGAAATACCAATTGATTTCGTTCGAAGAAATAAAAGCAAAGAAAGCAAACATTGATAAGAGAACACCTTTCCTAAAACACTCATTTGCTTGGAATGTTTTATAGGTGGTACTGAAAAAAAATTGCTGGAAAAGGCAACGACACTAACAAAATTCTGAAACAACAACAACAACAATAATAATAATAATAATAATAATAATAATAATAATAATAATAATAATAATAATAATAATCACAGCTTATTTTTGCTTACTGCCATTACATACTACCTTATAAACACACAGAGAGTGTCAGTTGCAGGCAAGATTTGAATACGGGACTCTGTGATTGGAAGTCTAGTGACGTAAACCTTCCAATCACACAGACTAATACTCAACCACGCGGGAGACTCACAAATGTGTAGTTGTGTTTAATTGGGGCAGTGTCTTAGACCTCTTTTCACTTTCGTCAGATTCAAGTACACGAGTAGTTAAAATCTGACGTGCAACTTACAGAAACACCGAGGTGGCAGAATTTATTCTGAAAGAAACAGATTGCAATCGCCGTATTCTGTTGCTACATACGCCTAGGACAGAAGCTCTGTATGTCTGTAAGATATTAGTGAAATAGGTTATGTTTAACGAAACGGAACACAAAATGTGCCTAACACTAACTGAATCATGTGCTCGTATAATAAGTAACATTTTGGCCCGATTACCGTGCAGTGAAGAGGTTTTCATTGTTTACGAACTGTTAGTGACGTATTCAGTGCTACAAGATGAATGAGTACTCTTTTAGTTAGCTAAACTATATACACGTAATTTATGGACGTGCTGAAGGTTTCTCGTTGGCAGCACAGTGCTTATTCAGTCAGACCTTCCCAAACCATCCGGTTCCAAATGATCGAACATTTGTTTCCATTGATAGACCTCTCAGGAAAACAGGTAGTTTCAGTGGAAAGGCGGATCGTGGAAGACCACGTGAAGTGCTTCGACCTGTAGACGAGGAAAGGATTCTTCACCAAGTAGCACGACAGCCAAAAATCAGCACACGTCAAGCAGCTACAACAGAAGGCGTATCTCACAATATTATTTGGCCTTTGTTTGAACATTTGTTATATCGATGGCACTTACAACATGAACGTGCTCTCAAAATGAGAGACTATTCTCCACGACGAAGGTTTTGTCGGTGAGTACTGAGGAAGTGCACGACCAACCCAATGTCTCCATCCTTCATTCTTTTCACAGATGAAGCTGGCTTTACAAAAGAAGGCATCGTACACCTACTTAATCGTCATTTGGTGTTTGATTCATCAACTCTCCAAATTTACTCCCCTGCAGTTGGCAGGTCTGCTTGACCTTGAGACGGCACCAGCGCTGCTTTTTTCCCCTCTGTTTCCTCAGTTCAGTGCAGGCAGGCGTGCAGTGCAGAGCAACTGAGCAACAATGTGTACTCCACAATAGAAAGTGCAGTGTGTTATTTGGCTTGTGAAAACTGAGTCAGTTATAACAGTGCAACGAATGTTTAGACGTCAGTGTCGTGGTGAATCACCTACAGCAAAAACTGTCCGTCATTGGCTAAAGCCTTTAAAGGAAACCGGTAGTATTTTGAAAGCAAAATCACCAGGTAGACCGAGAACTTCTGAAGATGTTAAACAGTTCCGGATTTCTTGTGTTCGGGGCCCGAAGGAGGCATTGGCCAGACGTAGTCTAAAATTAGAGGTGCCTAAAGGTACTGTGGGTGATTTTGTGCATAAAAGACTTAAGTTGCGCTCCTACAAATTGCAACTGTTACATGAAATTAAACATACTAATAAAATCGAAAGGTATGAGTTTGCTGCTGACTTTCTACACAGAATTGCTGATGATGTCATTTTTTTTAAAGGATTCTCTTTTCTGATGAGGCTACATATCATGTCAGTGGAACAGTTAATCATCATAACTGCAGAATATGGGGCCAGAGCATCCACATGAAGTTATTCAGCATCAACATGACTCTCCCAAATTTAATGACTCCTGTGTTTTGATAGAAGATCGTGTGATTGGTCCTTTCATTTTTGTAGAAAAATCAATACACGGGGACGTTTACTATGACTTGCTCACGGAGGACGGCTTTCCCCAAATGGACGATATTGAGGCGGAAAAGGACCTTGTGTTCTCCCAACAAGATAGCGCCCCACCTCATTACAGTAACCATGTGCGTGCGGCTCTTCATACTCGCTTTTC
The DNA here is from genome assembly GCF_964235325.1 of Thermobia domestica. Classification (NCBI taxonomy): domain Eukaryota; kingdom Metazoa; phylum Arthropoda; class Insecta; order Zygentoma; family Lepismatidae; genus Thermobia; species Thermobia domestica. The sequence goes on along the minus strand of NC_137458.1, from coordinate 261,954,670 downwards.
AGGAAGGTGAATAGGCTAAACTGGCCCAATACCTTGGACTTAACACTACTGGACCTTTTCTTTTGGAGCCACATAAAAAATGTGTCCAGTGAAAAGATTATAGACAGCAATGATTTACAGGAAAGAATCGTCACGGCGATCGGCACAGATACACTTGAAATGTTTGTAAATACGTGACGAGAAGTGGAATATCGTCTAGAACGTGTGCAGGGCCACAAATAGATACGACGTTGAAGTCTACCAACATTAAACAGAATTTGAAGGAATTCTCTTTCATGATATGCACTCCTTGATGTAAGTTTATATTCATTTCAAAAACTAAGCATTAGACTTTACTCTCACCCTTGTAATTTGGTTCAGATCAATGAGCGCTATCGATTGGAATCTGTCCTTTTTTAGAATTTTTCATATAATTTTAATTTGCCAAGAAGACAAAATATGGTTATTAGGTGTCGCGCGCAATCGTACATTATCTTGTTCTTTTATGCTGGTATTATTGTTGATCCGTAGTAAAACATAAAGTAGAAAAACACCAAAATATGATATTGCGTTCCGAAGTTTCTTCTTATGTTATTATCACACATATATTTTACAAAACTTTATATGAGGATAATAAAAACTCAAAGTTATATGATTAATCCGTTCTTATTTCACATCTGTAGCCCATTGGGTAATCAGTTTTCTTTGATTGGTCAGTTTCGGATTTGAGCTGTTAGAAATAGATGGCGATGGAAACTTAGAGGAGTGCAGCATTGACAAATTTATGTAAACGTTTTTACTTTTAAAAGTCATTTTAATCACAGCATTAAGTGTACACAGTTTCATAGGAAGCAACTAGGACAAAATACAGTGTGTGTTGCATAGCACAGAATTATATTATAATTACAGTCAACTAAAATGTGAATGTGAGATTGATAAATTAGTATGGTAGTAGTCTAGCTATTTCAGCTCAAACAAATAAACAAATACCATTACATACAAATGTACGATTATATTTGATTTTACAGGCTGAGTAATCATTTAAGATTTCTTGAGCTTTCTGTTGTTTCGTAACCAATAACATTGAGTATTCTACAGGAACATTCTGAACTAATTCAGTGTTACGGGGAGTTCAATTTTCCAGTAGATTTTCCTCAAAAAGTGATCTCAGTTTTGATTTAATGATCTTCAAATTAGAAAATAAGTGTTCGGGGTTGTTGAAAGATTCATAACATAATTGAATATACAATATAAATTACAATAAATGCTTTCACTTAAAATTAGTTTATGCAATTTTATACACACAGCGTATACAACTTTGTTAACAACAGCAACGATTTATATGATAAAGAAATTCCGTTTGGTTTCCACCACAGTCGTCTTCGTTTCAAGAATCAACTTGGCGCGCTGAACTACATCGAAATCACTAGCAGAAGCATCTCTCAGATTCTTGAAGTAATCTTTGTAATGGGACTCAAATTGTTTAAATTTGCATGACAGGGTTCTTTACAGACGCCTGCATTTTCCGCAAATGTTTTCAGGGCTCCGTCTGGTAATCCACTTTTGTATATTTCTTCAAATCTCTTTGGACCCAACATTACAAAATCTTTAATTAAATGTTCACTTGAAGTAAACTTCTCTCATCACTTTTTAGAACTATGTCACAAATTCTGTAGAAGGTTTTTACTTGGAACTTATTCTATTGGCTCTCTTTTTCTTGCAAAGACGAGTCTTCATCAGAATAGTTTTCATCAAAAAGAGCTTTTATCTCCGATTTCCTTTAGTTTCAAAATCAGCATCCACTCTAAGACGAATTTTTTAAATTTTCTCTTATGACTTTCCAAAGACATTTTAACATTTCCAATCAGATGGAAATATTTCTCTCTGAGTGACTTCAAACATGTTACTAATTTGGACAATTTTCCATGTCTTTAAGTAGCTCATGTTCTTGGATTGTAGATAATGTTGTAGTGGTGTAAACTCAGATAGCTCTGTATGAAGAGCTTCTATCAGTTGAGTTTCTAATTTCAACAATTTGTTTCGGAAAGTACTTGCTCTGGTTGTACAATTTGTCACTGGATATACCTATTTCCTGCAGTACAATGATTATTAAGCCATACCTATTGATAACATAAATAGAATCTTCATTCTTACATAACGTGGCCGAAAGAGGCTTATGTTTCGTCCACCATTGTGTTACTCCAACCTTCTAAATCCTATTAACTTATACGTTCCTCATATATTTCTTTTCATTTGTTTCTTTCATCTCAACAGACATTCGCAAATGTAAATCGCGAATGAAAGTTCGTGTAAACTAAAGTAATCCAAATACATTGTGTGTCTTTTGACAGCACAGTGCTGCATCAGTGACAAGATTAAGAACCTATGCCATACAATGAGTATACACTATAGGATTTTAATGCTTTAGTAAGGTTTGCAAACCATTATATTTGCCCTTCATACTAGCTGACTCGTCAAATGAACATAAAACAGGCTGGTCAATAAATAGACCAACATTGCTGAGGTCTTGTTTTATAATTTCCAGCATGTCTTTCTTTCTGGTCTTTGAAGACTAATAAGCTAAACTAAGCTTTCACAAACAAAAAAGTTTTATATATGTATTGTAAGACTATGCCCAGTTGATCTAGAATTGACACATCTGGAGTGGAATCCGATTACAAACTATACATTCAAGCGGAGAGAACTTCCCTACTAACAATGGTTTTCTGAAAATGATTTTCTAGTATAACTATTAACTTAGCAACAAAAGATTTTGAAAGAAATGTAATTAAATAACTGCGTCCTAAAGAGTGGTCCTTGGCTTTCGTCTTCATTTTTTTCGTTTTCGACTATGTTTTATGGACACTTCAACACGCTTATTTAACAACGGTTCATATTCAACTATTAACAGTACTAACTCTAAGAAGATTTCATGTTTTGCACTTCTGAGAGAAACGCAGTAGCCCCTTTCCATTTCACAACGATATGCAATACTCTTATGCCGATGAACGAAACAATAACAATTATTCGACGAACGACCTGACGTCTTCTTCTGTTTCCTTCTTGTAGATAGTTGGTAACTTGGAATTCAGAAGCGTGTCGATGCACTGTGGTTCGAATATCGAAAAAATTGGACAAAAGCTTTTTTTTTTACGAAATGGAAGTTCCACACACAAGAGAAATGTAACAGTCATCTTCGAGAATCAGTTCATGAGAATGTCATGATGTTGACTGAATTATCTCTTAGTGCCGGTACCTGCAGACGTCCCAAAATGGCGGAAATTTCGTTGCAGGAAATTAGCAAATGTGTGACTTAAGTTTTTCAATTTTTTTCAACCAACCATGAGAATAAAAGGTCATATTGTAATTATTATACACTGGGTAGAGTATTATGTGTCACAATTAGATTGAGCAATGAGTATTGTATAGTAGTAGTAATAATAAATACACATATTAGTAATCGTGTGTACTTGGAGTACTACAGACTACTCGTAGAGTTTGTTTTTTTAAATGGATACACATGCACACCACGAAATTTAAACATTGATAACAGTCGATAATTGTCAATATGCTGTGTAAGTTTAATTGTCTACTTCTGTCTATTACAGGAATTATGAGGTTGGAATCATGCCACTGAAGGTGGCTGGCTGGGATGGCGAGACGAACAGGAGATAATTACGTTAGGCGGGTGAGATGGAAACGACACACGGGGTGAAATGGAAACGACAGAGCCACAAGCTTTATCCCATTTGAAGTTCTAATATTCCATCCTCTATGTACACATTCAATTTTTTTGAGTGTATCTTTCGTATCTTTTATAGATTAGATTTTCAGAAATGGAAAGCAAATGCGGCAGATGGAGCCAGTTAAATGTTCGAAAGCAGGAAACGAATTATCCAAGAGAAGTTCAGAGGTATATCTCCGAAGCTATTGAAGTTAATAGAAAATGTTTTTTTCTACAATATTCTTAGAATTTGCAGCATTTAAAACATTGTAGTAACAAACTTCCCAAGTGGGGTTACGCATATCAATTTCATCATCAAAGAGAAAAAAGAAGCAAAATAATGTCAAAATTTGGATTTTTTGTGAAAAGGCCCATCTAATATGAACCTCAAATTTTCAAAATAAGTAGCTCAGATGCTCCTCTTTAATATATAAAAGAATTAGGAGGGTGTTTTTTGTATATTGAAGAAAAACATATTATGACGCAATGTAAGTTGAGGGTGCATTTAGTCACTTTTTGCACAAAACCCTACAAATTTTCAATGACTGTTTCCAGTTTTCCACGCTGAAAATGTTTATAATTGTCAACACTAAGGTGATTTAATAAATGAATTGTGTCAGAAATTTGAAACTCCAAGTACCATTGCTGAAAGAACTCAGATTCTGTTATTAGTTCCAAAATCATGGATTAATATAAAAACTGTTGAAACATTTCACACAACCGAGTATCTCGTTCGTAAAGTCCAGAATATCAGAAGGAAGTATACACTTACACACAGTTACATCTTATGCTTTGCACTTTATTCTTTTGAAGTAGTTAACGATGTTCTTCCTCAGATTAAACACGTTATCTACTTTAGAGATGGATCAGTAGCCCGACATAAATACCTATAAAGCAAGCTTTGTCAACTTATGCTCCATGAGTGATTTTGGACTCACTTGTCAGAGGAACTATTTTGCCACAAGCCACGACAAAAGTGTTTACGATGGCATAGGTGGGATGCTGAACTGTCTAGCTAGATATGCTAGTTTTCAGTAGACACTGGATAACCGGATTGTTACTGATGCCGATTTCTTCGAATTTTGTCAAATTATAACCAACCGTATCTATGTTGAACGTATTGTTAGCCTGGTCTACTCTTGTATGAAATGAATGTGGGGATAGTAGCAAGAATGAGAAGACCAAACTAAACTAAGAGAAATATCTGGAAATCTTCTCTCAATATGCCCCTAGAAGTTAGGCAAAATGTGTAACATGAAATTCAAGAATAAATCAGTTCAAATTAGTGGAAGTGTTACTTGACTCAGAGAAAAACATATTGTTCAATTTATAACAGTTTATTACTTAATGAATTTAGTGTTCTTAAATTGAGTTGATTAAATATCTGAAAGGTCATGAGGAATGAAATTAGGGAAATCTGGCCTTAAGAATATCATACCTGGATGACTACTGGTCCTATGTTGTCAGGTGATCCCATCTGCAGTTCAGCTCCAAATTCTATAAAGCGTCTATGGAAAGATGAGCTTATCACTCGAAAATACACATGAATAAAATTTGTAAACGATCTTTCCGAAACTTAGATTAAAGTGACTATCTCGACTCGTTACTTAGGTTGTAAGTACGTATCGGGAAACAACATGTCAGATTGCTATTTCGACGTTTGATCTAACGAATCTTAACTTAATTAATCTCTTAAGTCTCTCGTTGACTTCCGATTAACTCTCGGCTTGTTACGAACTGATCTCTTAATGACTTCTTATTAACTTCTTATTAACTGAACTTTTATTAACTGATCTCTCTTTCCAAGGAAAGGGTTTTACATAATCAAGAAATGAGGTTGCAGATATTGAAGATATTCATGACAACAACAGGCTCCAGTTAGCACGTGGAACTCTTGAGAAACTCAATTGGGACAGAACATTCTGCTGACCAAAAATCCCTAGAATCTCCAGACACAATCTCTCGGATGATTTAAATTTTGTCAATCTAAGAAATTTTTAAAAACAAAAAGATACACAATTCTTACAATATCATAGATATTCTGTTCTCAATTTTGAAAGATAAAAACGCTGATCCAATTGTAATTGTCTGTCAAATGTAGTAACTACATTGTATAAATTCTCTCGTTAACATAATGTAACTAGGTTGCTTTATTTGCTTTTTCGTAATGGAATAATAAAGCGTCAGCAAACTAAATGATTTTCTTGACATAATGTTATTCCTAATATTTGTGTGACATGATTTAATGAGCAAAATGATGATGTGAATAAACTTAATATAAATGACATAAAATATTGTAACTTTACTGAAATTGAAATCTAAAACTATAATATCTAATAATATTCCATAAATATCCTAAAGTATGATATGGTATCCCATAAGATCCTATAACATCCCTCGGCGAGAAAAACTTCGACACATACGTGCTGTCGAAAATGAAAATAAAAATTATAATTTACATGAAAAATAAAAATATACATTCATAATATGATATAAATAAAAGAGATAAAATAAAAATTAATGTTGATGTAAGAATATTGCTATTAAAATTGCACTTGCAATATTCAAAATGTTAAAAATAATAATATATAGTAATAAAAATCTTGCATATAAAATACTGTCCGTTTATATATATGTATATATTGCGAAAATTGTTTATTGTTTTATGCAATATTAAAGTTTGTAGTTTTCGTTTAGCACACTAGGGTGCGTAACTATAAAGTGTATATAATGAGTTGTCCCAGAATGAGCTGCCATCTGTCAAAGGAAAAACAAAACATCAGAAAGACACTGTAGTGAATCACAGATAACCTAGGTTACACCTACTACCAATGAATGAAAGTTTACGATTTTTCTCTTATCGGCGGGATAAGTTGTGATTCGCTTTTACAGTTAGTAAGGAACCTTTGCACTTACGCTGACCGGCGTGTCATGAAATTCGATGTGCTGAAACAGTTGTTTCCACGTAAGTGTTCGCATCTTCAATAGAGATGATTAAAAGAACAAAAATAATTATTTTTATTGTTGTTAACTTCACTGCATTTTGCACTTAAACACAAAGAACACAAATCTCCACTGTTTGATTTCTGTGAAGCTTCCCACTGAAAACACTATTTTTAATAAAATATTTATCATCACTTCTCACTATTTTAATCAGGTGTAATTACTTGTGGTGTAAAAACACATTATAGAGATTGCACACTGTAAAGGGATGAGTTGGAATTAGCTACGGCTTTCCAGGAGAAACTTGGGATATCACAGCCATTTTCTGCTATGGTTGCGAGTGGAAATCCGTGTCGAACATTTTCCAAAATTTTAGTAGTTTTCCTGGTGACTGTCTCTGTGTGGGTTGGTGATACAATTTCACAGAATTGGAGACTCCACTGATGATAAAATACATTCACATCGTGATAAAGTTTTATCGTCTTTGATCCATTTAAATTCACTGGGTGCATCCTCTGTTGATGGAGGTGATATTCTTCATGTTCGTGGTGTTACCAGAAAATTTTTTGAGGGTTGGAGTAGGGATTAAGGATTCAGATAAAATAAATATCAGTAAAAGAAAAATGGTGTTAAAATAGATATTGTTTATTACGTGAGTGCTTGACCATGATGAGCCTTGACCTTGTGTATAAGAATGTAGGTCAGTGTGTGAGTTGTGCAAGAATGCGTTTGAGAGAAAATATGTTGAAGCGTTAGTGATGTTAACGTATAGTATTTGAAAAAAATATTTGTTCCTTTTTTTAGATTTTCTCTTTCAAAATAAACTTAATCTAAATGACATAAAATATTGTAACTTTACTGAAATTGAAATCTAAAACTATCATATCTAATAATATTCCATAAATATCCTAAAGTATAGTATCCCATAAGATCCTATAACAGTATCTATCAGTGCTTGCTTCACTGGCCGCACATATTGGTGCTATCTAAAAGTAGCGCTCTTTACCGCGAGCTGAATGTAACTTTGTTGTGCGAGAGTCGCTGAAGTGGAAGCACTGTAACGGAGTTATATTTGGTGTTTCTATTCCGAAATTGACCCAATCGAAGCAGCTGAAGAACAACAGAAGCGGAAGGGACGCAAAAGAAACGAAAATTGTCAGCTTTGACAAAGGATTGTTTGAAGGGGCACTCACCTTCAGGGCAAGAAAATGGTGAAAAACTGTGCAAAAAACACGTTTGTCTTCAGTTTTATTCATTTTGGACAATGTTGCCATCACTTTCAGGCCCCGTGAAAAATATATATGTTGTACCTAAGGATATAACAAATTTTTAACCAAACTTCAGCAACGTGTCCCAATTTTTTTCCTACAATTTTTGGAAATTTTCAACACGCAAAAATATAAAGAAAATACTCATCGATGGTTTGAAAAAATACACTTTTACATCTAAATAGTATCTACAAACCGTGAAACTTTCAAACTTTTTCGAGCACCCCCACCAAAATTTAAAAATATTCAATTTTGAGCATGTATGATACAATAATTCGTAAAGGGGGTGGGGTCAATTTTTTGGAGGTAGTTTTAGGTCAAGGTTAACCTTTTGGGTCAATAACGATCCAATTTGGATCAAGGGCCGATTTAACTATCTTATTGGGATAGAACCTTTTGACATTATTTTCTTCTTTTTTCTCTTTGATGGTGAAATTCATATACTTACTGACATTGAGACTGAATCCAGCATTTCACGGCACTTCATCACTGTTGTAAAATTCTGTGACTTAATCAAAGTTGTTTGCAGGAATACTATGTCCTTCCTTAGAACCATGCTCCTTGGTTTCGCTAAAATACCACGCTCCTTTCCGATCATCGGGGCTTTACGAACGTGATACTCAGTTGTTTGAAATATTTCAACAGTTTTCATATTATAGACAATGATTTTGAAACAAATGACAGAATCTGAGCAGTTTCAGCAATGGTACTTGAAGTTTCAAATTTCTGGCACAATCCATTTATTAAATCACCTCAGTATTCACAATTATAATCATTGTCAGCATGGAAAATTGGGAAACAGCCATAGGAAATTTGGGGCTTTTCTGCAAAATGTACCTAAATCCTCCCTAAACTTACATTGTGTCGTATATTATTTTACTTGAACATACCAAAAAACACCCTTCTATTTTTTATATGTTAAAGGGAAACATTTGAGTTACTTATTTTGAAAATTTGAGGTTGATGTTAGGTGGGCCTTTTTGAGAAATAATTGCCAAATTTTGACATTCTTCTTTCCTCTTTGATGGTGAAATTCATGTGCTTAACCCAATTTGGGAAGTTAATTACTACAATGTTTTAATGCTATGAATTTTACGATTGCTCTAGTGAAAATTATTTTCAAAAAGTTTCAATATCTCCAGACATGTAGCAGTTTCAATACTTTAAGTCGAGGACGGATTTAGGTGTTTTTGCACAAAACCTCCAAATTTCGAATGGCTTCTACAGGAATACACTTTGAACTAGAGCTGTATTTTACAGGTGTGTTATGTTTGAGTATAATAACACATATACAAATTCTGAGAATTATTTTCTAAATATATGGGCCACATTTCAGCTTCAAATTTGATGATTTCATATCGAATGACCCAACATATATTAAGTGAGTTACGGCTATCGATATTTCCTACACCCAATGTCATGTAATGAGAAATTGATAGTCCCTTTATTGTATTGACTTTAGGTGACTTTGCAACCACAGCCATTCAACCTCAAGCATGAGAGCCCCTTAACAGTCTCCAATTGGTGAATTGCAACTGAATAAAAATTTACTGTGTTTGATAAATCTACTGCCTGAGGCACAGGACCTTGCGTTTCGTCTAGAGAATCACTCTCCTCCTCCTAATTAAGTTGTGCTTCTGAACTTCAAAAACTTGCAAATTTTCCTGGTACAAACGGCAGACATGCCAGTATACCTTCTTCTTTCTCTCTATTTTCGCTTCAGAACATTTATTTCCATTTTGACTATTACACTGCTGTTCGAACTTTAGTCCATCATTTATAGCGGATGGAAAATACTTTTATTTCATTAAAGAAGTCCCTGTGAAACAAAAATAATAATAAATGTCCAAATGAAATTAATGCTCTCATAATCATATAAAATGATTCAGAATATTTCACAACAGGTTGTTTTGCGAAATTATACGTTTTGTACTAAAACGAAGAGACAAACAAATACGCAAAAGGGAAAATACCACATAGTATTCCCAGCTCCCATAAGTATAAAGTTGTTATAAATTTAATATCATCACGATTTCTGTTTCAACGCAGACAGAAGGATATCACAAATATCTCAAAGAATACAGACACTTTGCATCACGGTGTATAACGTTTGGAGGGCTGAACCATTTTTGTACCTGGACAAAAATCAACAAAAATAACAAAATAATATATTGGTACCATAACACACAGTCAAAATAATCAGAATATTTGACAGCTATTTGTACCTTGAAAGCATTTATAATCTTTGTAACGAGCCATCTTTCTTTGGATCCTGGAACCCACGAAAATGGACTCGTTCACGAATGTTGGAAGGAAAAACGAAGGAAAAATACATGTAAAATAATTGTTTATATTTTTCAGGTTAAAGATGTTTACTCTCAAAAATTGAACTGTAAAAATATTTATTCCTATTTGATATTATTCTCTTTGTCGATTAAAAACAAGAAAGGTATAAATTGTGAAATGAATGTTTGAACTGCTTCAGCAAACTGCTGAAGCAAGAAAAGTATTGCGTGATTGGGGGCGTGGCTTCTCGCTCGATGAAAACTACGTGTCAGTGCGCTTCTCGTAGCTCGCTGACTGTCGCCTTGTTGGATTTGAAAGGAAAGGAACGAAATGCTTTTCTGTCTCTTCGTAGTAGATTGAATCTGCCTCGTTTGTAGTGATTCTAAAGTGAAAATTCACGAGTGTTTGGTTGTTAGTGCCAGTGAAGACAAAAAGGAAGTTTTACTAGTGCTTGTTATAAGAGATGATATGCCTAGTTTTTGTGCATAAATATGGTGAAGTTAGTTTGTTAAAAACGGCATTCTCTAAGATTGAAGAAAAAAGCCGGATCAAGGAGCCTTTTCGAGGTACTCATTTTATGCCCCTGAAGAGTGAATTCAGAGTATCTAAACGTGGATATTCTAATTGCTAACATCTTTTTGAAGCATTTTTGCATTTTGTAACGTGTTTCTGTGAAGGTTATTATGCCCACAGTGATATTTTTCACCCATGAGCTCCATTATTGGTTTGCTCTATTTTTTGCTAGTTTAAAGTGGGTTCAATTTTCTTTGTTCAATGGTTCTAGAGGAACCTTACCTTTGCATAAGATTTCCATCTCTCGTTATTGGAAATTGGTTGCTTGTGGTTAGTTGCTTCTGTGAAAAGTGGGTTAAATTACGGGAAAACTTCCGTTTGGCATTGAGCAACCAAATTAACTCGTATTAATGGTTAAGAAGATCCGGATGAAGGAGCCCAGTTGAATGTGTAACCGCTACGTCATTAAAGGTAACAAATCCCATTTTATTTGATTGAGGTGAGTTGAAATTTTTCATTTATAGATAAAGTGTTTTTTTTTTTTTTTTACCCGCTAGCCAAAGTGGCTAGCAACCTTTAAGAGGGTTACGCCCTCTGTGAGGTGAGTGAAGAAAAGGAAAGCAGGTGCAAAGGACAATGGGTGGTCTATGTGCTTTATTCAAATTATTAATATCAAATGTCACAATAAATAACAAAAAAGAACAAAACAACAAAATGAAATAGCAAAACAATAAAATGGAAATAACAAAACTGGATGTAAGGAACTTTGATCCTTACCATTATGAAAGGCATGAAACATACATACATATATAGCAAGTGTTAACTATAGGAAAAGATTAATATAAATAGAAAAAAAGTAATAACGATATACAAAAAGGGAAAAGAAAAGTTATGGAATTTTGATAAGCTTATAATGAGGATGAAGAATGAGGCGAGGTGCGAAGCACAGGACAACACGTGGGTTTTGTTAGTCAGACAAATGAAATTATCTTCCGCCTAGGGGCAACTCTAGGCAATGATGAAAAACAGGGGAAGCCCAAGTGAGTAGACAAAGGTAATTACTGTGCAGGATATGATGGATGAATAAGTGGAAGATGTTCATGAATAATGTAGTCAGAGATGATGAAAAACGAAGGATCTCTCGGGGGTAAAGTGTAGTGATACAGCGTAAACAGGAGAGATAATGGTGGATGATAATAACGATGTGGCGTGGGATGCAAATCCAGGTATCGCATAGTGTCATAAACTAAAGGGTGTTGGTTTTGGAAACGTTTGTGGATATAGGTGAGACGTAGTTTTTCGATGTAATATATAGATAAAGTAGTTGTGTCACGTTAAATTATGTGTATGTGGGGTTGTGTCATCGCCTCTCACTGTTGTGGTTATGAATCTTTTTCGCTCCGAATTATTACCTTTAGCATGGTGATTTTCATGGATTCCAATTTAACCGGAAATTCTGTCTGCATTTTGGCCGTGATTGAATGCGAATCTTTATCGTGGAAAAATAGAGTATCCAATATTTCCAGTGAATCTTTTTCAGGTGTAATTTTTTTACGACAGAGCAATTTGGTAATTAGAGTTGTTTGAACTCGTAAAGTTATGCTTTCTGAATATTCTTTTCGCCAGCAGTTAAACCCTAGAGTAGTAAAGATATTGAATTGAGATCTGGTTCTACTAATTTGTCTTTTGAGAAATAGAAAAGAATTCTAGAGAAAACTGATTTAGATTATTCCTTACGTACTTTTGAAATATTACGTAATTTAATTGTAAAAGAAAAATTGTAGGAATTTGACTAAATTGACTTTGGTTTTGAAACTTTGTAATTATTAAATAAGCTGATATTTTTACGTTATATCCATTCTTGCTTATTTAGAAAGCGAATACAAAGTAGGAAATATTCTTTGATAAGGATTCTAGTAATTGCTGCAACGAAAGAATAGGATATTTGTTGTTGATAAAAATTAAAACTTTGCATATATTTGCAAAAGATATTTGAATAATTAAAAATTAAATTCATTAGATTATGTTTCATTAACAGAGTTGCCAATTTATCATATTCTTCTTGAAGTGTCTCTGTATTATTCTAACGCAATAGTACACAAACACAGCCACACATTTGTTTCAATAAAGTTGTTATTGTTTATTCGAATTTGGGTATTTATTTGATTAATGATGTATTTGTTTCCAAGATTTTCCGTGTTATCAATTGGAAATATTGGATCAAAACTCCGACTTAGAGATTTGAGGTAGGCGATCTGATCCTAATTGACTAGCTGAACCTCGTTACAAAACCTGCTCTACTTCTTGATGTAGAAAATAATTATAGTTACCTAAACCATAGCCAGTTGTAATTTTTTCTTTGGGTTAGAAGTTTCCTGCACTGTTTTAGTTGGACGTTTTAGCATTTGATTACTATTTCTCGTTATCACCTTAGACCAGTTGTCAGAAGACTAAGCTAATTGTTCACATATATTAAGTACCAACTAATATTGGGTACTGACTTCTGTCATCTATATCCGAAACAATACCAACAACTGATTCGGGAATAATATCTGAAGTTAAGTGTCCTACGATTGTTGGTATACTCCTAAATTAACAGTTGATTTAATTCAGACTTCTTTCTTCAAAGCAATAAGTTCTTCCTTCACTACACAAAATTCATGTAATAGCTATTTTCATGCACATGGCGAATGCTAAATTTATCATGAAAGCCAAAAACTCAGTTATCAAAAACTCGACTGTTGCGTTCATAAAGTAATTCTTATCTTTGTACAAGTGCCACTATGACCAACTCATAAAGGAGGAGCGATAACTGCATCCTGTAACTTGAGCCATTAAGTTGTCAAGATCCTATTTTTCTCTCTTGATTGTTATTTTAATTATCTATGTGTGAAAAAGTGCTGCTTAAGTAAACGACGGGCTTACTGATGAACACTCAGGTCGAACCACTTATAGTAGAAGCTTTAACTTTTTGCCAGTGTGTAGGATTTGTGATGTAAGGAATCAATAATTAAGGATTTTTCAAAATTCAACTGGAAATGGGCGCAAGTGAGGGTGGGCTATTATCATAGTAAAATGTTCATATCTCTGAAGAGTAGGTATATGGAATTGTATATGGACTTCCTTTTAAAATAATTAGATACATATTTTTATCATTTTTATATTTCCCCTAAAAGGGAAGGAAAAGAGACAGAAATAAAAAGGTTGGTGTTACAAATGTCTGAAGAAGATTATGATATCTCGAAATCCTTTAAAGTTAAAGATATGAAATTAGGTATGTAGGCTTTACATTTAAAATTATTAAAGACACCTTCCAGAGGTCTGTTTCGTATGTTTCCTTTAGAAAGGAAGAAATTGAGATGAATATTTAATTGTTATAGTAGGATGGCAAAATCTCGCAATCCTTGAATTCTAGGGATATGAATCTCGCAGTGTTAGGGATAAGCATCTTGGTATATGATCTATTTAGTCAAAACAAGTGGGTATATGACGCATCGTTTCCAGAAATTCTTCATTTTTAACGAGGGATGAAGAATGATATTTCTACATAGTGTTTCTCAATCTGTAAAAATTAGATCGATGATGTCAGTTTCAATATCAAGGGAAAAGATGTAAATCATTTGAATGGATTTTTCAATACAGTTAACACTTAGATCGACATTTTTTTAGTGTTTCTTTTTTTATTAAAATGTGCATTCTAATGAGAAAAATGATTTGAATTTTTGGAACGAATACCATAATCGTCTTCTTGTGTGCGAACAACAGAGGCAAAGGTTTAAATGTAAGGTACGAGGCCTGAGATCAAGCGAATTTAGAAGCTAGGAGCAAAGTCTCGAGAAGGCTAGTTAGTATATAAATTCAGTCCGAAGGCTATTGTAGAGTTGATGTTCAAGAGTGTTGATTAAGGAAAGTATTGATGAATAATTCACATAATTTTCAATGGGAATAAGACTTTTAAAACATATTTTGTACTTTTGTAATTGAAGTAGCTATAGATGGGTTAACCAAATTTATAGATGTTTTTTTAAAAAAAAGAGAGACTCGCTAAACTGCCATAATTGACAATTTGCCTACGTGTATTCACATCAGTCAAGACCAAATCTCTGGCTTTTGTAAATAACCAGACTTTTATTTATTTAACCTTCGTGTAACTTTTATTTGTAAATTAATCTAAGATTTAACGGGAATCGGGATTAAAGGCACTGACTGCCACTTAAATGTTATATTGTTTCCATGATTGAATTTCTTGCAGATAATTTTACCTTTTTTTCTTTTCAAACCTATATTAGTCAATTTAAGAAATATAGTAAGACTATCCATGGCTTTGGATTGATTATTTTAATAAAAGAAACACTGACGAAAACTGTTGGCTGAAGGCCTCAGCAAATAGGAGAAAGAAAAAAGTACAACAATAACTATATACGTGGGGCGTTCAATAAAGATGTGGACTGACCACTTCCAATTGAGACAGCTGCTTGATATTTTGCGAAAAGCTTACTCATTCTCCACATAGCCACCACGCAAATTTACACACTTCCCCCATCGATGTTTCAATGCATGTATGCCATACTTGTAAACTTATGCAGGTTGCTCTGTGGACCATGCTGATGTTACAGAAAACAAGTCCGCAGTTGAAGAGAAACGTTTTCCCTAAGAAATTTCTTCAGCGTAGGGAAGAGGAAGACGTCGGACGGTGCCAGTTCGGGCGAATGCGGCAAAATTATGTACCCGCAAGTGGCTGCTTGTCTCCTGGCAATGTCTCCATTGTGACACACTGCATTGTCCTGGAGCAGCAACATACCTTTCGACAGTTTCCCTCGCCTGAATGTTTTAAGTTTCGCTCGTAACGTTTGAAGCAGTTCACTGTAGCATTGTCCAGTAATTGTGGAACTCTAAGAAACGCAATCGGTTATGATGATGCCCTCACAATCCTTAAAAAAACACTCAACATCACCTTGCCAACTGATGGCACCACACGAGCCTGTTTGGGGGGTGGTGACCCCTTGTGGCATCACTGCTTGGTCACCATTTTGGTCTGGGCATCAAACGTATGGATCCATGTTTCGTGCTGTGTTAGGTGCAAATAATCATGGATGACTGTTTCGATTGACATTACACTTATTTTGACTTGTTGGATTAGTTCCTGGACAGTTATTCGTTTGCCTTCCAGGATTATTGCCTCCACTTGTTGCACAGTGTCACTTCAAGGGCTGATTGAGGCCTTCCTGGACTTGGGTTATTTTCCACTGATGTCCGACCACATCTAAATTCCTTGTGCTACTGTTTCACCATGCTGTAGGATGGGGAACATCACCATGCACATTGGTCATCTCCTCGTGAATCTGCTTGGGCGATTTGCCCTTGAAAACAAGTAACGAATCACGGCTCTGGCCTTAACTTTGTCCATAGTCATACCTTGTCATGCATTAGGATTTGTAACAAACAAACGGTTTAGGTTGGAAGGTTGATATTTTGCAATATTTCTATATAGATATGTATCATTCTACATTGTTAATATCTATAACCTATCTCAACTGAAAATGGGTCAGGTCATATCTTTATTGAACGACCCACGTATATGTCTGTTAAAAGAATTTAAATGTTTTGAGAACAATGACTATATAAATGAGTGTTAAAGAATTTAAACTTTTCCATAACAATGACTTTATATATATTTGTATTGTCATTTATTTTCGATATTGTCTGAAGAAGGATATGTTAGATATCCGAAACCGTTATTATAATTAAAAAAAGTGTGTATTAAGCTTTGGTCAGTGTTTCTTTCCTGAAGAAATATGTTTAAAATAGCACTTTGTGATTACATTACGTAACTTTGAGCCCAAAATTGCTTTGATTTAAAAGAAAAAAAAAAGAATTCGATTGCAATGGGAATTAGAATTCTAGGTATTTTTTCCGTAACAACCACATAACCAAATGAAGACGATGAATAGCTAGAAATGATCGATTTATGCTTAACTATTGTAGCAATGTCCGTAGAATGTTTCCACAGTTTAAATTACTACAATTTCGATGTCTCTAATGAGTCAATAATGTATAACTATACTAACTTAAAACGAGTCGATATTAAAGATGGATAATGTAACATACAAATTGTCATTAGTAACAGCTAATTTAATTGAAATGCAATTGAGCTAGCTCGTGATATTTGAAACTAAGTAAGTTTAACCATTAACAACTTGTTTTCTCTTTCTATTTACGTTATCTATTTAAACTTAGGCTTTTAGGTGTTTTTACTAGTTGTATTTTGTGATAGTTAAAACTACTGTTTGTGCGTAACTCTTACACTAATTATAGAAACAACATAACGGACATCTCTTGAACACAATTTTCAAACTGTTCCTCAGAAATAGACTACTTTCCCTAATGCCTATCTTGTTTTCGGTAGATAGCGCTGTAGTGTTATTTAAATATATTTTTATATATTCACTGGCGTACACAAGAGAAGGTTCGCGGAGTTTTAATCCTCTTTGAACAAGAAATCATGAAACAAAAATACCATATTAAGACATACACATCCTATATACAGCTTGTACAAAAGTTAAGCATATTCTGAAGGAATACAAGGTTGACTGGTTAAATTCTTGGTACACCGCTCAGAAAGTGCATAGAATTTTGTATTACATTTGTTCAGAAAAGATAACTTCAAAACTGAACAAAAAAGAGAGAGGAGAGCTAGAGTTTCATTCACGCTACATGTCAGGTGCGGAGAGTATGTATTAGCTCCGGCTAACACTTACAGAGGAAAAACACATCTACGAATTGAATTTCTGTAGAAATATCATAAAGTTTTAAATGGGTGCAGATAGAGCTTTCATAGCGCCGTAGTGCATGAGCTTTCGCTTCACGTTTGTAGCATGATTAGGGCTGCCAAAGTTTTAAACTGAAAAGACAGAAACATGCTATGAAAATGTATATGTTCCTAAGCATGCAGTGGCTTCTTCCTGAAATATCACTACTAATGAAATAATAGACCAACATTCACCAAAAGTCAGTAACAGAGGGAAGATTACTCTTATTACTTAACCCTCCTACTACCGGAATATTTTCTCTACACTGAATACCATTGGAGTCTTTCTTGAACCCATTTCATTTATTGAAAATCTCTACCTCTTTTGTTTAAAAAAAAACATTAATTGCCCACTGTTATATCATGTCGATAATACATTATGATTTAACATAGTTTTTTTCTGGTCACATAATATGGTCAATGCGTTCATATATTGATAATATATGAACAATTATAAAATTGAGGACAATTATGCACACAAGGAAAATTAATACTTAGGATGATAATTAGTATTATAGCTTAATTTTCTAATCTGATACCGTATTTAAGACACAATTCGATTCTAAAACAGTTCTGTAAATATTTGTTTGCATGCGAAGTTAGGCTTGTTTGTTCAGTAAATTTTAGTTTCCAAGAGACCTTAACAAACACTCACAAAAGAACTTGCACAAAGTCATACTGTCATTTTTATTTCTCACATTTGGCGCAAACAATAGCCGAGTGTTGCTTATACACTTATGTCTTGCATTTCTTGCATATATCTTGAATCACAGACCGCTCACAGAAATGACAACGGACACGTTTTCTTCCTTTATTGGTTTCTGAAGATAACTACAGGATCTCTGCACTGCGAAGTCTGTTTTATGAAGTTAGAGACGTCGCTAGTTTCGAAGCGAATTATTCTCCTTCTGTAATTACTTCTGTCGTTCCATTCAGGATTGAGTGAGAGCCAAATGATGAACGCAGTGAGCGCACTGAAGGTACTGACGAAAAGCGCGGCTTCCTCGAGGGTACGCTAATTGTTTATCGATGGTAATGTTATCACCTGCTATATATGCATCCTGTAACGTACTTACCCAGCATCAAAAATGTGTGTAATTGGATAAAATTTGTCAGGAATACGATTTTCGCGTCGTTGTTCAGTGTCATTGAAACGGAGATATTGAGGTTTCTGTTAAATTCATTCCTGGACATTGATTTGTTGGAAATAGGTCAGCCATTTTCTTTTATCGACAAATGTGTAATAAATTCATTGTGTGCTTTGCACACTTCCATCAACATACGAAGCCCTATGAAACATTGAAGTTAACCTTTATCAATATACGCCCATTTATTCCCATATGTAATAGAGCCGTCCTTGTTTGTCCATTTCAAAACGGTTTCAAGAATATTGGGCATAATAAGTTCGAAAGTAGATTGAACCGTATCCACATTCCTGATCCAATGCCGTTTAGGCCCGGTTTCGAGTCTTGACAATATTAAAAGAAGAAGACTTACCGTAAAGTTTCCTGTTCATTCTTTGACTTGAAAAGAAAATGAGGATTGATAAGATAAGAGAAGGGGAAATTAATTAAAAATATTGCAATAACATAAGATGATGAACATGAATCAGGATCAAAATCAGAACAAGGATTCAAATATGTTTATCATCGTAGTTGATCGTGCTCATTACAAACTATTTTAGTGGATTAATCAGAAACACAACATTGAAAAATATGCCGCGGAGGCTCTCGTTCACCACTTGTGTGTGAGATGCCTGGTTTGATCTCAACTCGCGCCAAGTGGATTTTGTAGTGAACAAGACCGCGTGCTTGGGTTTTCTTGGGATTCACCCGTTTCCTCCCACTTTCTTCTTTTAGTCACTTCATTTATTCTCATCATCATCGTCATCTTTTGCTTACCCGGAATAATAGCGGACTATTTTTCCAATTGTATTTTCTACAACATTGAATAAGGATGAGAAAAATAAAAATGAAACGATATTATCAAATCAAGGAACAGTTCTCAAATTTATCTTTCACGAAATTTCAGAAAAAAACAGGATAAGAAATACAACAGATATTGCAAGGCTACGATTTAAACTAGGACCTATTTCTCATTATTTTCCGGATTAATGCTTGGTTTAGTTGCTAGCACGATTGCCTTCGACCCAGGCCCGGATGCATTTCCAGGTAGGATTACAGTTTAACGAAGAAATTGGTTCGGATTGCACTATAATCAGTAGGCCCCATTCTCCTTTAGCCTTCACAGCATAATCGTAGAGCGTCAAATTCGAAATAAACCAAACCAATGTTTTCGAGTTATGTACTACATGATAGTATATTGGATGCATGTTTGGCCATTCCAATAAAACAATAAAATCAATTGACAACAATAATTGACAAGATAAAAATGCAGCAAAAGTAAAAGACCATTTGAATATATTTACTTGTAAGTGACAGACGTTGCAGCATTATTATTCCTTCTTCGAAGCATACACACCTTTAGAATCTAGATATGAATCTAAATCGTATTCGTCTATATTATTATAGTCCAAAATTTCATCCATTTTATCATCGTCACTAGATAAAGCATCATCATTTGCAGGATCTTCTGGTGAAAAGTGAGAATCAATGATTTATTCATTCAACATTTTAGCCATGTCTTCTCAAAATAGATTTCTTGATACAATGGTATACAACGATAACGTTGTATACTGTATTCGCAGTCTGTGCCAGCTTATAAAAAGGGGATCAGAGGCGAGTTATTGGAGCAGTATTATGTATAAAGAAAAAAAGACACACAGAGATATCGAAAGATTATTTTGTAATCGTTAACTAGAAAAAGAGTTGTTGCTATGGAAACGTAGTAAATAAGTGTGTATATAGGTAGACATCTTGTTAAACATGCATCAAGTTGATAATGTACGCTTCTCATGGTTGAATATTAAAAATTAGCTAAGAAAGTGATAAAACGTATGAATTATTTTGAAGATTATTAAAACTGAATTCTACGAACCACCTTACAAATTGGTGCCTCAACACCGGGAAATATAAAAGTGTCGTTTTTGAAGAATAGCAAAAATGGCAAGTTTTCAACGTGACATTATTGTTACCATAATGAGAAACGGCAAGGTGATACACCGAAATATGGCCATGAGTGCGACAAATAGTAATATAACTGGTGATCAGAGTGTGTATCCAGAAATGAATCCTAATGAAAATTTGACTGACATTTTAAGAGACTTAGCTCAACAAATTAAGGATCAAGTATGAAAAAGTGATGAAATAGCTCAACAAATTAAGGACCAAGTACGAAAAATTGATGAAATATCTCAACAAATTAGGAACCAGTCTGAGCAAACTAATGATCAAGTTCGAAAAAGTGATGAAATTACATTTATGAAATTTATCTACCCTCCTACCCAAAAATTATTTTAATGAGAATACCTACTTCCAAGACCATTCAGACGCTGAATAGTCATTTTTGTTTCATTTGACTGCAACAACAACAACAACAACAACTACTACTACTACTACTTTTCCACTAATCATAATAATAATAATAATAATAATAATAATAATAATAATAATAATTATTATTATTATTATTATTATTATTATTAGTAGTAGTAGTAGTAGTAGTAGTAGTAGTAGTAGTGGTTGTTGTTGTTGTAATTTAAACGAAAATATAATTTCAATTATATGCTCCAGAATAATATATTATAATACAAGCATTGGCTTCATAAATGATATTATATATAGGGAGAGAGAGAAAGAGATAGAGAGGGAGAGAGAAATAAAATATACAGGGTTAGATAAAAAATAATGAAACCTGGCTCTATGAACAAAAGGGGGCCTGTTGCATTTCTTTAATTTTTATTCTTTCCTATCTCTATCACCTTCTGCAAGATGTCGAATATCTTTAGTATTACTGTCTTTGTCAATGTCCTGCAAGCACTAAGTTATGGCACGCACGATAACTTCCCTTGTGTCGTAGTGATTCTCATGAAGTAATTCCTTCGTTTTGACGAAGAGTTCATAATCACATGGGGAAATATGAGGTGAACTGTGATTCTTTCAGTATCCTCTATTGCTACTGGAGCAATACTTCCTTCAAGGTATTAGCCATATGATACATTGCATTATCATTAAGGGTGAAGTGAGTTCCTGTCCGAACATGTCGTTTCTTTCTAAAGAGAGCAGGATAAACGTGCTATCGCAAGAAGTTGCAATAACAGTTTGCATTGACCGTCTACCTATGAGACAGAGCATGGTGCATTATGGTCTCATGTATATCTTAAGTCTGTAACTTGTGTTAAGGTATTTAAATAAAAATTATGTATACCCAACACGTCGTTATCCGGCAGGGCGTAACTACAAACACACTCCCACATTTCATACCGTTTATGAAGGTTGATTTCATACATAATAATCAATTTTAAAACTGATCGACTCTCAACAAATTTTACAGTTCTAATTGAAAAAAAGTACCTAAAAATAATTACTTTCAATGGAGGATTAATAGTTGCAATCGTACGATAATAGTACTCAATTCGATTAACTCTTCGAAACAAGAAATTAGGAAAACGACAACATTCCCATAAATTCTTTCTAATTGATGTATTATCATCAAATATATCTCAAAAAATATTATATATTTATTCACAGATTGATGATACAAAAAACAACTGAATACTAAACTCAACACTGAACCAAAAATATGAATTTTAGTCATAGAATAAACAAATAAATTCAGTTTACCAAGTAGCAGATGAATAATCACATACCATATTCGACTACTAGTAACGAGACTTCCAATAATATTTGTTCTATGACCATATAACCGAAATAGAATGTATCCCACTAACTTTACAAAATTATCAATGGTGGCTCAAAAGTAGATATACAGTCCCGTACTGACCAGCTCACTGTATTTCATATCATTTTTATTATTATCTATCAGTTTCTTTATTATTTGTTCTTAAAGCCTTTATGCTTATACCTTAAATCTCGGAAAGCGGAAGCAAATTAACCCATAACCTAAAATGTTATACTTGGTTAATGCAATGGTGTATACCTACTTCTGGGCCACCCTATAATTGACTTTCGTTTAACCAAAGTACAAATTTCCTCACTCAACATAATAAGAATTAGATATTGCCGGGCAGATGACTAGAGCAAAATTAAAGCTCCCCATTCCTCTTTCCATACAGAAAGCTAACTAGTTCTTATAATTTACACACTTGGCACTACTAGTTTGAACAGCTTTACAAGTAGTTGACTTTTTTCAAATTACCGTCCACTCATTACACACATCGCCCCTCCTAACAAATAAGTTAACTTTATTATTATTATTGTTATTATTATTATTATTATTATTATTATTATTATTATTATTATTATTATTATTATTATTATTATTATTATTATTATTATTATTATTATTATTATTATGAATTAACGCCGACCGAAATTTGTTGATCATAAAGTCGTACATGTTAGTATATTAGTAAGTATTTCACTAATCTAAGGAACACCTTAAAAACCAATCACGCTCACTCGTACATTAATACAAATAATGAAACTAAACGAACTAAAACTATTCCCCCATAAACTTTTACCCCATCGTTCACTCTCTACTACTATACTCCGTAGCCCGATATTCCCAGGTTAGTAACAAAATAAGGTCTTACGTCAATGATCAGCGTAATTCATAAAACACGATTATAATAATATAGTCTATGTAAACGCCGTTATTTCTCTTCTATCCAAATGTATAACAATATACACACATTATATTGGAAGTCTTTACAAAATAATTCGAACATAGAAACAAAAAAAAAAAAAAAAAAACGTACTTTCATCTCCTCCTTATGTTCGCATATGCAACTGACTATTATTCCTTAGTATACCGTGTCTATAATACATTTTAAGTCGATATCCATGACAAATGATAAGATTAGTGTTACATGAAATTCCACAGAAACCGTATTACAAACAATTATAATCCATAGAATCACCATATATACAACGTGACATAACTCCAGACCTGGAATATTAAAAACAGCAATTAGCAAGCAGGACTACATACGCTCTAGTAATAACTTCACGTTATAAAATCTTGTATTTGTACTAAGGTATATTTACGAAAATATAAATAGTTCAACTAATGCGACGAGAGGATTTATAAATTTAACACTTACATGTCATCACTTTTCTCTGTACTTCTTAGTTAATGAAACATGGGTTCTTATCCATCTCTATCATTGCTTACTGATCTGACTTGTATACTGTTGGGACCCAAAAATTTTACTAATTCATAAGGCCTCAGCACCTTGGACATAACATTTTCGTTATTCAATCTCACAAAGAGGATTTATACTGAGCCTTTATTAACAACTTGTCTCCCACTTCATAGTTTGTGCTAATCCTTGGTTTATTAAAAAAATATCCCTCCTTTCCCAAGCCTTCTTCATGTTTCTCAACGCGTTCACCCACAGATTAGGATATTGTTTCTGCAAATCTAATTCCTGGATATTCCATTTAACGTCTAACGGATCGCATATATTTTAATTGAGGATTAATTTTGTCGGAGAATAATTCAATGCTATATGTACTGCATGGTTTAAAAAAACTCCATTTCATGCAATACTTGGTCCCATTTTTGCTGTTTCTGACCGAAATAAATCTTTAACGCGTTTGTAACAGATATACGTGAGGGTCTGAATTTACAAGTAGTTGACTTTTTTTTAATTACTGTCTATTCATTTCAAGTCACAATGAACATAAGCTTCATACTGCAACCATGTTCAGGGCGTATGTAGTTAATTTTGCGACAAGAATCAAAACATATCCATTCATTCATATGCCTCTTCAGCCATGGTTCATACGACGAGCTCAGATTTCCTCCAAAGCGACAATATTACCAAGAAAGTCTCTTCCTCACTTTAATAGCACTTATTCAGTTCCCGTAGAAGTGAATGGCGATGGCATTGTTGCACCTCATTGACTTGATAGGATCCAATACGCTGTAATTATGTGGTACCCAATAATATTGGGCAGAATTTGTAGCATCGTATGCTGGCACACATCCACCTCCGCAGCCAGCACACACGCAGTAATTCGGTGATCCGTATTCGGCACGAAGAGAAGGTACTCAATTGTGTATTTCTCCGTTGGGTTTTGTCCAACTGCGGCAATCTTCAACGCCATCCTGCCTATACAAAAACACTTTAACTGTCACACCAAAATACGTTGCGGCAACCGAGCATCACTACACGTTTCACGAAGTCCCTGAAAGTAGTTTTGCGTACTTTGCCCACGTGCCACTTCAATCTTGATCCTCATATATTGTTCGTCTTTGCGAACCATTGTTGTGGAACTTCCACCTTCCTCATTTACTTAAAGGCATTGCTGCGATTGAATGTAAATAATAGAGCCATTACCACCCGCCACACTTCCTCGCTACACACTACATTTTTAGTTATCTTTGTAATAGGAAGAACAGTGTTGTCTGTATATTTTATCATACCTATGCTCGTCCGTTTCGATAAGAAAAGGTTTCTGGCATATTCTTTGTTTTGGGCTATAATTTTCAAGTATCTTCATTACTTCGGTGAACATTCTTAAACTTAAACCGGTTTGTGACACCGCGTGCTCTTTGAAGTACGTAAGTTTGATTATGTTTGCTGTATCCTTGTACATAAATTAATTAATAATCAGTTTTTCTTTGCTCGTAATATTAACACGCCTTTTTTCAGTGGGGACAACAAAACAAGATTCAAACCGTGTAGAAAAAATGAATCCGCAGATTATGTGTGTGTAGTACCGGAAAGCAGCTAAAAATGGTATGACAAGTATTTGTAACAATTTATCTTTCTTTAGGACCTAAGAGTACTTTTCAAATTTATCCAGTAAGCAAAACGCATAATTTTTCGCTTCACTTTTATTACAATTAAATATTTGAACGTTTCTATTTGGAACTGAATTAGAAACTAAACATACACAATCATTTATAAATGTTAATTGCTAGTCAGGCATATTTTATTTAGAATGCATTTTTTAACAAAATATTTAATAAGTGTATGTTTTTACATTATATGCAAAACCTCAATGGCGGAAGTAAGTTTAAGAACCCCCAGAAAGCTCAGGGATCCAGTCTCAAGTTGGTACAGAGGAAGGCGTTGGTAGATGGTGGTGCACATAACATGAACTTCTGTTGTTTGTACCCATCTATGCCACTGATATATATACACTTGTCATTAATGTTTTGATTAAGGAAGTTACACGTATTGTTCGTTTAAATTTAAATACTTACCTATAACTACTATTTAAATATTATGGCTAATATAAGTATAGAACTAGGAGACACAAGCAAGGTTTAATGAATTTTTATACGTACAATTGTGTATACCCATACAATATTAAATATTGCTAAGGATGCATTCTACTTAACATTCAGTAATGTTACCATGCATAAATTTTATCCCTTCAGAACTCGCGTCCGTGTTTCATAACTCAGAGAACTAAACTTAAATGAAAAATAACTATTGAAAATAGTATTTATATTACTTTAACCTTGTTTTTTAATGCTTTCGAAGCTTATAAAATGCTTTCCTTTGCTTTTATACAAGCAAATTGGACCAAAAACGCAGTTATTACAGTTTCCAATAACAAATGAAGAATATCATCCGTATTTTCTATCATTTGTAGTATAGTGTGCAGAAATGAAATTCATTATTTATGAAAGGTTTGTATGCGACTATTATATTAATTTTCGTTAGCAAGCTGAACACATGAATGTGAGTATACATTTCAGAATACACGCACTTAAAATTGATTAGGTTATTTGAAAAGAAAGTCAACACTATGATCATACCTTATTACTATTCCCTCAATAAACAAACAACAACTAAAAGGAAATGATAAGTCGCGGTGGCTCTCTCGCAAGTATTTACCTCTGTCATGTGGAGTTCCAAGTTCGATCCCAGCTCCTGGCAATAGGGCTTTGTGATGGGAAATTACCGTGTACATGGGATTTTCCGAATTTTCCCGTTTCCTTCCACTTCCGTCATTCAACCATTATCATTAATCTCATCATGATCACCTGCCTAATACCCGGTTCATAATTGTAACATGTTAAACTCAGAAAAAAAAAATAAATAAATAATAGAAAGTGATAGTAAGTATAAAAACAATTAGTAGTGAATATATGCACTAGATATTGATCACAACTTAACATCATGAATCTGGTTTTATTTCCCCAGTCGTCAGATTCAATTTTAGAATCAAGATTTTCATACTTTATACTCCTTGACAGTGATGATTTCAGGCGTTGGCACGGAGCATAAAAATCCCCAGGAGCAATGAAATTTACCCGAGACGTGTTTACGATCGGATTGAAAGTGGGTTTTCAGTACTTTTGTAGTGCTACTTGTAACCCTAGTTTATTCAGCACTACCTGAGTAAATATTTTCAAATTACAATTGTACGTTGAGGTTGTGTGCTTTTTACATACATTGTTCTTACTCTGATAACAATTTGTCTTCGATTTCCCGTTGATCTACCAGTCACAATGGCACCACTTTCTGGGAGCATTTCTGTCATTTGTGGGTGGTGGAAGTGTTAATTTCTGAATAATAATAATAATAATAATAATAATAATAATAATAATAATAATAATAATAATAATAATAATAATAATAATAATAATAATAATAATAATAATATCATTGAAATAGGCTCCACTCCTCTATAACTAACAGAAAAAACAGAATTTTAATCACTTGAAGCAGCATATTTTCTGCATGAAATGTATTTGTCAACGCTATCTAGCTGGAGTCTGTTCTCTTTCCTTCTTTGCCACCCACGTATTATGTTCATTCACCACTCAGAAATAACACTCAATTTACAAAGAAAGCAGTAACACACTAAAATAAACGATCGAAGTTACATAATATTGTTATAGAACAGTGCTATTTTTGTGTAATGCGAGAGGTCGCGCATAGTCGAAAAGACCAGTTGGTGAACAAAAGCTTTGTTACGAGGAACTTATTAGAACTAAATTAAAAGAATAAACTTATATATGTAGGTGACGAGTACACACGAAGGTATAGAGGGGTAGGAGGAGGAGAGATAGATAGATGAGCACAGTGATTTGTAATCTATGCAAGATAATTTTTAGCACTGTCCTTAAGAACGTGACGCGACTTCTGAAGGGTTAAATTTAATATCAATTTTTGCAATATGAACACAGTTCCAGTATACAATTCTGGTTATGCAGTAGTGAAAATTGCGATTTATAATTTAATTTTCATCCGGTAGTTTTGAAGTAAATTTTGATTCTACCTGTAACTTCTATTCCGATATTATTTCTTTAAAAAATTGATTATTTCTTCATAGTCTTAATTTTTAATTTTAATTTATAAATAAATAATCTCCATTATTCATCTAATGCAACGAAATCAGAATAAAATTAGATATACTCTTTCAGAACGGAAAAAATATAATATACCTTCACATACAGTACAATCCCACTAAGTGGTATTTCCTAAGTCCTCGCTAATATATAAAACAATGTGCATGTGTCTGCTAATGCCTCTCATCAATTTTTCAGATAGAACGTAATCACTTAGAGCCACTAAATTTCGTACTCGGTATACATCTTCACCAGACGTAATAGCGCAAAAATACACTTTCTGCAATACTTAGACTGAATAGGAATTTGAGAAAGGGTCATACCATCAGAAGGTTCAAATATTATAGACAATAGTTTAAAAACCCATCAAATTTGACAACCCGCACTATTCTACTCTATTGCCGTTTGCATACTATTCACTTTGGTTGCGGTGGCTCACTGGTAGAGCGTTCACCTCTGGTGCTTGGTGTCCTGGGTTCATTCCTAGCCCCCGCCAAGTGAACTTTGTGGTGGGCAAACACCGTGTGCATGGGTTTTTTCGGGGTTCTCCCGTTTCCTCCCACTTTCTTCATTCCACTATTTCATTCATTACTCATCATTACCTTCTCCTTTAGCCTAACCGGCATAACCGGGGACGTAAAACTCAAAGATTTCATTTCATTTTAGTTCACTTTGTGAGATTATAGGAAACTTGTGCCAGTATTAAACAGTTACCAAAATAAATTTTTAGCATTATTGTCCTTTTCAATTTTGCAACTTAAAAAGAACTGTCGAGATGTAAGACGCGACTGATCAGCACCTGAAGAACAACATATCACAATATGAAAAACACTGTTGATATCCAAGTTGTACAGTCCAAAAGAGCTGAAAACTATTGTATCTTAAGCTGTCCATTCAGATACTTATCTTGTCCGAATGTCCAGTGATTTCGTCGTAAGGTGTGGTATTTGCTGCAAGCTAAACACAGTGTAAACTTCCCATACGTTTCATCTTTTAATACCTTATTTTATTTAATATAATTATTATCTTGTCTCGTGCCATTTCCATTCAAAATCAGAAGACGGCTGCTTCTTTTCTTGATGTGTGGTCAATCATCATATGTAGATTTTATCAATATTATTTCAGGTTTCCTCGAACTAAGTTGGTTATTTCTTAATAGAAGTTACACCAATCCCTTAACTGTTGCCTTATTGGATATCGAAGAAATCGTCGAAAAATATATACACGTTACCAGGGGCGGATCCAGGGGGGGCGATCGGTGATCCCCCCCAGAAGAGGAAACTTTCTTACTTTATATATATAAATAAAATCTATCCCAGAGTTTGGACCCTTAAAAGTTCCATTATGACAACCCACCGCGCCCCCAGAAGTCGGTCCTGGATCCGCCCCTGCACGTTAGTATACATTATCTATTACATGATGGCTAAACTGAACAGGATTCGTAAAATAAAATACGTATATATATATATATATATATATATATATATATATATATATATATATATTGCTTGAACACTCACTTTGCATCGCTGAAGGAAAAAATTACTAAACTTTAGAAACAATAATACACAAAATGATTCAATTTTAAGTGGTGTAATTTCATATGATGATGAAATATGCACCGTTATGTTGACATGTTGCGGGCTAGTTAAGAACTAACGTGAGCTTCCTAATTGCAGAGGAAACTTTTTCTTTATTGGGTTTTGGAGTAAATTGAAACATGTTTCTTTCGAAAACGTCACGAAGTCTGTATTTCATTTTGACAAAAGAAACACTGGCCAAAGCTTAAAACACACTTTATTTCAAATTATAATAACGGCTTCGGATATCTAACATATCCTTCTTCAGACAATATCGAAAATACATGAAAATACAGAAAATATATATAGTCATTGTTATGACCAATCACGGTTAAATAGACGAATCACGAAATTAATTGGGATAAGACGGAAGTATTGGAGATGGAGAAAAGAATGATAATAAGGAAGTGGAAAGAAGCAGAATGGATAAAGAAGGTAGGAAAAGATAAACTGATGAACTGGACAGGAGGTTTAGTTATTAATGAATTATGGCAAGGAATTTTGGATAGCATAGAGAAGAAGAAAATAACAAAGGCCCTGATAAGAAACAAGAAAGGCGGAACGTGATTAGTTGGAAAGTGATCAAGAAGACTTACGGGATTGGCTGAAGCCTCAGCAAATAGGAGAAAATAAAAGTACAACAATAACTGTATTAATGTCTGTTAAAAGAATTTAAATGTTTTGATAACAATGACTATATATAAGACTGTTAAAGAATTTAGACTTTGTCATAACAATGACGATATATATTTTATGTATTTTCATTTATTTTCCATATTGTCTAAAGAAGGATATGTTAGATATCCGAAATCTTTATTATAATTTAAAATAAAGTGTCTTTTGAGCTTTGGTCAGTGTTTGTTTTGTCAAAAGAATCAATCCAAAGCCATGGATAGTCTTACTGTATTTCATGTTTGATCGCTCACAACTGTAGAAGCAAAAGAATTTTCACTATAATATTTCAGAAGCTTGAGCAATGTATCATTATTGTCCGTCATCATGGCGGATTCTATCGAGATCACATGAGTTCGGATAATATTTAATGTAGCCTAGTTGACTCTTCAACGGAGGGGAATCAATGGAGAACAGAAAATATGTAAATGACGAAGCAGAAGATGTATGGTGAGCATTGCCACCCGTGGCCAGGAGCAGTTCCCTCGTTAATATTACAAGAGTATTCAGTTTTTGGAAATACATGTCAAAACATACTAATTTTCTCCTACGTACTACACACTGTGTATTGTACTTCCTATATTTAGATGAAATACTGATGTATAGTAGTATAACTTATTTACTATGGTACTATATGCTTAATAAATTGTTTTAATTATGTATTATGTCCACGCATGCACTGACCCACTAGGAAACGTTCTTCACGCGTGTCTAGCATTGTGCAACCTTATAACGTAATCATTTGTTTATAAACCTTGCCTGACGTCGCTTTGCCTGTTTGCCTGTTTGAGTTCTTGAATCTAAAATAACTACAATATTGATAATTTCTCTCTGAAACTTCATCCCGCTCTAAATTTTATGTATCTTTATGACACATTAGATATGCATTTAGAACAAAAATTGTTTGGAACAAATATTTTTACATTGCATTTCTGATATATTTTGAACATAAATAGCACAAAATACCATTTTCAGCTTCAAAACTTGATATCTTGTTTAAACTGCCCTCTTCTGTCCCTTATTGTGAGTTCAAAATGAAACATTTAGTTTCTAGAAAGTCATGTTTTTGCTTCAAGGCTTTATACACGCAGAAGTCCGTAAAGTCCTGATGGAAATGTAGAGAGCCCTCAACACTGGTCTAGTGAACAGAGCGCGCACCCACCTTTGGTGAAAAGGATTCCGATGAGAGAACTTACAGTTTTGAACACACTATAGTGATTCCGAATCCACCTTAAACAGTAGTTTCACATTTCATACCGCCTAGGTGGTTTCAAGTGACGTTAAATTTCTACCAACCAACAAATCAAGAGCTCCGCCACGTAGCTGCAAAGTATCAAAATGATAATCAGAAGAAGTAGGGTCTGTTTAACATTACATTCTTAAAGCTATCTTGTTTGAAATAGATATACCTAGGTAATTATATTTCAAGACACAAGGACATTTGAAAAAAATGCTATGTAATTATTAACTAAACAAAACATAGGTACTTTGATTATGGGGTATACAAATATCCATACGGCAATTCCTACATCAACAAAGATTGCTACGAAAGTTATGAGCCTAGCTGAGAAATACATGACTACTAGACGTATCTATAACTATTACTGATACCTCTTAGGTTATAATGCGTACTTTTGTTTTAATTTTAGGGTAACATATTTTAAGTGCGTGAAGAAAGAATATTTTTCTTAAACTTTGCAACTGAACATTAGAATACATGGCAATTATTGACAGTTTACTTTAATAAGAAATTTGGGCTTCGAAAACAAAGCTTAAAGTGTGGCAGGCTCCATTGGAACTTCGTTCCGGCACATGAGTGTCCTATGGGAAGTCAGTTGCATTTCTCTCTTTGCAACATATGGACATTTCTTTTAGTTCATTATTGTTATTATTAATAATACTAATAATAATATTTTTGGTTTAACTATGAAACTGCCATTAACGTAGGGTATGAAAGCAAAGTTGGAACTTCCACTTTTTATTGACTCACATCATTTTTTGCCTTCCAGGAAGATGGTATAGTAACCCTTCCAGCTATTTTCTGAAGTCACTTTAAGCATTGCACAAGTATATTTATCAAATCCTTATTTCCGCTTCAATGCTGATTTCAAATTGCATTATCCTGTCACACCAAGGTAAAGGTCTGATTCTGTAGATGATTCATTAAAGAGTGCCTATAAGGATAACATAATACTTGGTTCATTAAAACTTAATATTCTATCCAAGACCTTGAGTGATACCACCAAATTTGCAAACTACGTTTTTTTCACCCAGCTCTCTTTTGGCACTCACATAGATTGCGCTTAACAGATCTTTCCTCCAGACGATCCGTCGCTTGTGAAATGCAATACGATGTTGTACCTTTTAGATTTGACAACGTGCACTGAATATTATCTACTGACTCTTCAAGGCCAGGAATTTAACAAATTTGATTGTGACTGTTCATATTGGTTACTGGTGGATTATTGGCTTGAGCATTTGGTTCTCTTGACCGACCAAAACAAACTTAACTATCCTATATGAAAAGATGTGTACAAGAAACACAACCATCTTAAACTCATATTATTTTCTTTCCTAATTATGATCCTCACATTTCTGAAGGCTAGCACCCTATTAGAGATTTAGGCTCTCTTTTAGGGAAGGGCATATTTAGAGAATGAGCTAATGGATACATGAATGATTATCTATGAAGAGGTAGGTGCATATTTCATCTTTATTTATTGAGTCCTATAAACAGAATACACGAATTAAGACTGTTTCAACCTTAATACAAAAGTTTCGAATATTCGCAGATTATATATAAAGATTTAATGTATAATATACGAACAATATATAACATATATACATATTGAAAAATGCAGTAGTCAATTCAATCGAGGTGTTAAATTTAAAAGAAGCAGTTGATGGTTTAATGATAGAGTTACTACTCAGAGGCAGATGCTTATAATTTAGACACAAGACCGGAGAAATAATATATATTCGTTTGAGAAAGTAGTCGAGGGATAAGATGAGGTGCAAAACACAACACGTTACACTATGAGAGACTACAAATGAGAGTATCATCTTGTCTAGGACATCTCTAAGTTATGATACAGATAGGTAGATCTCAAAATAGTCACAGAGGAGAATCGCTGTACAGTATAAAATGGAATAATGAGTTAGTGATAAAAGTGAGTATGAAAATCATCCAGATTGTTGAAGGCGGAGTGATCGGATGAAGTGTGTAAACTAGAGTGTGAATAATAATGTTATTGATGATAAGAAGAAAACGTGGTATATGAACTACTAAATATCTTATAGCATCGAGAAGAAGAGAGTGATGATCTTGATTTTGTTTGGTAAGTAAGTCAGAGATTTTCTATATGGTACTGAATTGTTGGAAATGAGATAAGACCGCAAAGGTGTTGGGTAGGACTGAAGTATTTAATTCTGTGAGCAATTAGGAAGGTACGACGTTCTAGTAATAAGAGTTTGTTTCGGAGACTAGTTCGGGCAGATAACCAAGTTGTATATGAATGTGTAAGATTTAGGCGGAGAAAGGCTTTGTAGGTAGTGAGAACAGTGGAATGTTTTAAACCTGAAATAATACCAGTTATAAACGCTTTAGTAAGTTTAAGCAATTGCATGCTTTAGCAGTTGTTTATGCAAGGTGCCGCTCCAAGTTAGATACCGATAGAATGTTACCCATCGATATATTGCCATCTCAATGGGTAGTATGGGAACCTGGTCCACCTGAACGGATAATCATTGTTATACGGCGAAGTATAATTCATTTTTTGCACGATACAAAGATGATGCTATGATATGAAGATGACACTTTGTCACCGGCCTAAGGCTCATTTTCTCTAAATTTAAAAGAGATATTGGAAAAACAGACTTAATCTGAACTTTATTAACCAACCCTCGTATACTTCCAAACGTTCTAGAAACTCTTCTCTCATCACTTTGGTATGCATCTTCGTCTGTGTCGGTAAGCCTCCGTCAGATTTTGTAACCAAATATGGACATACGATGCAGAGACAATGACTTCCTTTGTGAACGTTCTCTTGAGTCCGGTAAACGGGAAAGTTGCAAGAACATCTTACTTCTTGTTATCGCTCAACGCTGATTCGATTATTTAAAATGTCCGCACTTCTTCAGCCAAAGAGTGTGAACTTGGTATTATACGTCATGACCGGGGGCCTCCAGCCCCGAAAACATGTATAGAATAGTGAACTGGACAAAGCATTCAGTCCGCAGCAAGCAGTCTTAGGGAGTCTTCCTGCTCCTAATTTCCGTGCGTAGCGCGCTTACACGAGAGCAGCGTTCACTGCTGCCTAAAACATAACGTGCTCATCTTCGAGTATGACGCCTGCATTAGTGAACAGATATATTATTCATTACAAAAGAATTGAATTTGTGAACCAGTTAAGCAGTTAATTAAGTAACAGTGCGACTTATGGTCTAATACTAAAGTGTTGGAAGTTGAACATAATAGTTTTATTTACGAAAACGTTTCAATACGATTAATCAATCGGAGTTGTTATTTACCATAACGAACGTAAGCTAAGCCCCAAAGCACGAGTCGGCCGAGACTACGGATTCGATATTATACTCAAAGCACCACTTGGGATACTTACTGAGGACAGAGCAGTCGGGACTCAAACCTAGGACTTCAACCCCTGAAGCAGCGATACATTTGGATACAGGACGTCGAGGGAGCGACTCGTAAGGCTAGCCGAAGAATCACGTGAGTCAACTTTTAGTTAAGCCACGCCACCTCATCGTAATTAATAATGAATTGTTAATTATAGATATATTTTAAACTTGAATGCATGTAATATTTGTACTTATACAGTAACATTACATTCTTTCTATAAAAGTGATTTTATCATTGTTGTACATTTAACATTTAGTTCTACCATGTATGTAGCTTAACAAATATTTTTACGTTGTTTACATTTTCGTCTGCCGTGTTTCCAGTCACCGCAAGTCGGAATTGTAGGCATGGGCAGTGACCATAATCGTCGTAGCGTAACTGGAAATTAAGATCAAGAAAAGGGGGAATTCCGAACGACGACGTATATAATGGTCACAACTTCGTGCATTATACACAGAACTTATCTGTGGCCATCTGCAAAAGCACATTGCTGTGTGACATGGTATTGTCAACTGCATGAGAGGCAGTATCGAATCGAAGTGAAATATATATACTAAGGCTGGAAGTAAATTAATAGCGATACCTGCATTTATAAGTTCTTGGTTCGAGCCCTGGACAACCCTTATGTTTAGGGAGTCATTTTTCGAGTCTTCGTCCCAGTGAGAGAACGATATTTTCCGACAGCAAGGCTTCGTGTGTTCCGGATGATTGCATCATTCAGCGACTATCGCAAGCATGCCCGGTTTCTACCCCCCAAACAATACAGTCTTGCACTCAATTACCTGTGGGTTAAGAACGTGTAATGGATCTTCATCCGTTACTCGCCAAATGACTCCTATAAAATCGCTCAACCTTACCCTGTATGGTCCAGATTCACGAGGCTGCATCTGTTAGAAGATCTAAAATGCAGTGTTGAGAACAGGTGAAAATATCCTCTACTCTCATATACTTGCCACAGCGAACGTCTTCCACTTATATTACAATTATTATGCTTTCTGGAAATATAACAGAAAATTGCACGTACCTTTAGTGCCTAGTTATTATTAAATGTAAACTTGCTTGATCTATTACATGAGACACTTGTACAACTTTCGCCCCAATAATCTAATTAACTCGTAGGATAGACGTACGAATATTTAATTATGTTCAATGTCTCAGGCCTGTTTTACACGTGAGCATGTTTAATCTCGAAGAAAAAGTTCGTCCCTTTCTTGAAATCCAGTTAAACTTCTAAATTAAGTTCTAATTAATCTCCTAATATTAAATACTCTTACCTACGGTCGTTCTGGCAAGGAAGTTAGATGTCAACGTCGTATCTAAATCTCAACAAGAATATTTCACATTCAATTCAAGGTACAACAAACTGGAGAATAATTTCGTCTGAGGACAGTTTATACGTGTCAGCCATCCATCTTGATCTTCTGCACCGGTGTCTTTTGCTTGCCAAAAGGTATCTTGTTTTCACCTGTTTTTTGATCACGAGACAGGGCGTGGTAAAATTTTACATTTGATTCTAGTGTCGCCACCTTTTATCAAACCAGCGCGTTATCATTGCGAAATTGCAGAAAACGAAGGTTCAAACGTAGACCTACTCGAAAACAGCTGATCGTCCGTGATCATGTCAGTGTCCGTCGATTTGAATGCAAAGTGTATTCACAGCGCGTACGACCATGTATCAGGTGCACGGCAAAAGGTGGAGTAAGAGCAAAGGAAAAACGTTTTCAAAAACGAAAGTTAGCACCAAGCGATCGTAAGAGAAAGAGATCTAAGCGTAAATCGAAGCTGGTGTATCAGCAAACTTGTGACAAAGTCAAGACCGAAAAAAGTGTACGTCGACTCCGAAGAATGCTAAAAGGCGTAGCGCAAATACGTACGAACATTGTGCAGTAAACTACATGGAAAAACAGCAACAATAAGTATCCGCATGAAAGGAAATCTGCGCATGAATCCATAATGCATCGCAAATTTAAGCGCCGTAAACGAAGACGTATTATCGCGTGGAAATTTAGTAAATGCGCCACAAAGGGGAGAAAAGCCCGTCAAATCACAAAAACCAATTGGAAAAGTACTCGCAAGCGTATGAAATTGCAAGCGTACAAGTGTAATCGTCACTGGTGGATAATGAAAGTTGTAGCGTAACCAAAGCGCGAACTTTGTCCGAACTTGGACTGAATCCCGAAAAAGACGAGAAATTAAACACCGAATATGACTTTTAAGCTTTTATAGAGAATGAAAATAAAGATTGTTATCCATTTATTTAATTATTCCGCATTGAATTTCGAAAGTTAGGAATTTGTTTTTCAGCTTCAAGTGTGTGCATACCGTCACCGACGCGCCTATCCAGAGGAACTACCAGTATCTATTTATAATCAGGTATGTTCGTTTAAATGTCATGTTTTATTCTTTCTTTATAGTTTTGGGAGATGAGAGATGAATGTGAAGAGCTGAGGAAGGACAGCATTGGAAATTTTAAATAGGTAATCAATTTAGATCGCGATTTCGGATTTTGGAAATTTTAATAATGCCCCATCACCTTTTGAAAACTATGGTTATTCCGTTTTGGATACAAAACTTCTGTATCAATTTTTTTTAGGATGTTTATATTTTGTATGTCTTATTTCTTTTCAGGTGCTTCCAGTTTTGGGAACCAGACTTTTTATCAATAAAATTTTACCCTTCTATTTTTTTTTGACTTTTTATTCATTTACCTTGTATGATTATATGAACATTTAGTTGTCCCCATACCATTAGCCATTTAGAGAAATGTTAGGCAATTAGAGATATTTAAAAATTCAATTAGAGAAATACTTATGAATATCACAATTAATTATGAAATTTGGATTATTTTTTTAAGTGTGTTCTTCAGTTAATGAGTCTTTTCATCTGACTTCGTTATTATGCGTGCGTAAAAGTATATTGGATTCATAATATCAGACTGATTAGGCGTCGGAACATTGAAAATTAAATATTACTTGGTTTAATTGTGAAAGTAATTGGAAATAATGCTGAATCTAATAAATCTATTTATGAATCTATTCACGTATGGTGTTCATTATGTAAAGTTAATGGGTATCTGCCATGATGTTAATAAAATTTGAAATTTAGTTGAGTTTAGAGACGATTGCATTATGAATCAAGAAGAGTTAAAAGGTTGAAAAATATAATTCAACTCTTAGAGGCGTCACTGATTTTCTTTCTAAATTAAAGTGACGAAATCGGGGTAGCGTCCGATTGGGCCTCAGCTAGTGTGTGATTTGGCAATTAAACACACACACTTCAAAATTCCAATTTGGCATTTGACGTATATTTATTTAAGAACAAGATATTTAATTGACGCTTAAAAATTTCGTATTTTTATTAGATATTTATCTTTAATTGACTTAAAAGGGGTAGTGAAATTGCATTTATTCCGGACTTCAGTAAACAATCTTTTCTTTTCTTTTCTTTTGGCTGCACTGTATTGACGAGATAAAATATTAAGAGATGCATGGAATATCGTTGGAAAATATGGAATATTGTTATTATCTAAATTGTAAGTTTTGATATAGTGTCTCGTGAGTACAGTACAACCAACAACAACCGATACAATTTGATATCGACGCATAAAGTGTTTATTTCAATTAGGTAGCATTACCTATAATATATTTGGTACATTTAAAGTGAAATATTTTATTAAGTGTGAATAATTTCGAATCGTAAAGAATTCAATGTTGAAGTATTCTCGTTATTTGTTTAAGTTTGCATCAGAAACTTGTTTTAGTTTAGTGAAACGATTTGGCAATCAGTTTTGTTC
The DNA here is from genome assembly GCF_964235325.1 of Thermobia domestica. Classification (NCBI taxonomy): domain Eukaryota; kingdom Metazoa; phylum Arthropoda; class Insecta; order Zygentoma; family Lepismatidae; genus Thermobia; species Thermobia domestica. Next base: position 261,916,067 of record NC_137458.1, on the reverse strand, counting down.
AATTTGAAATGCTTTGAAAAAAAAGAACGTATAGTGGCAGTAAATAACTGAGATATGCAAGGCAACAGGCTACTTGCAACTTAAGAACTATAATTGGGGAAGAATGGATTAGGCTAATAAGTAGTTCCCATGATGCGGGTTAATGCCGGTGTCAAAGGCTAATTGAAAAGCGGCACCGATGTTGAGTTTCGGGATTTTAGCGATAATATTCGCATAGAGGGCGATCATAGGGTATAAGGCCTATGGAGAGGCAAACGCTTTTATTGAGGACCACATATATATTGCGAAGTGTACACGATGCAAAGGGCAATGAAAGGCCGCATCTGTGTTTTTCGAGGTTGATTTTTCCCTCGTTGTTGTTAAGTTCCCAGCCATGTGTGCTGGAGGAGGTAAGAAGCTTATATTTTGTGCGTTTATGCTATTAGATGACAATGGTCCATAAGGTTGATATGTATATCCCCTTTATGTTCGATGTTGTGAATGTGTAGGAAATATTTCTAGAAACGCTCATGCTTTGAGGTGAATTTATCCCTCTTATGTTGTGTAAATTGTCTTTTTAAAGAAAACCGCAATATGAATTATTTTAGCCCAGTTTTGTAAGTGCCCATAATCCAGTTAGTTGCCATTAAACGTCTATTACAAAATTGTTGTTAATAAATTGTTATAGCCAGGTTAAAAAAATAAAATAAAAAATAAGAAATAAAAAACTTAAGATGTTAAATTGGGATTTCAGGCAATGTTTTTCAGAATTAATGTTACGTTATGAGAATACATCAACTTTATTACGTAACAGTAGATGCTAAAGTGTATTAATGTTTAATGAACAAGTTACAAACATTATGGAAATTTGATAATTGAATTTATTATTAGTTTTGAATTCATTAACATTGGTGATTTTGGACAAAATTTGATAAATACTGTTTTTAAGTTTTGAAATGAATCTATTTTCGGAAGTGAAAATGCAAATAACAATTGTTCAAAATAGAATTAGTTAAATCGCGAATATGACATTTGAACTTTTACATGATATTTGCTGGATGTAATGATTAATTCAGGATGTGAAAATTTTCCAATTTTATTTCTTTTCAATCTTTCTTGTATGAGAAGAGTCTATGGGTTCTTAATTGAACATTGTATAATTTTCAACCTACTGATTATCACCACCGTCAGACTCGTAATATTGACCTTATTTTCTTGTTTTGTTGAGATCATTACCATTCTGTCGTTCATTTTTCATACTGAAAAAAAAGTCAAGCATGATACGTTTGTGCTGAAAGCCGATTAGCGTTCTCTTACGCATCTATAATTCTATAATTTTATTGGAAAAATTGTCATTTTAGATTGTAGATAATTGTGGATTTAGATTTGTGAATATATCCCCGATTGTGACTTAATCCCGGATATGACGATGATCCTGATAATGATAAGTGCATTTTGCCAGAAGGCCGCACATTTTCGTATCGGCTAGCGCTCTTTAATATAATACTTTGTAAACCTACTAATTTTGTAGGTATGAGCGAGCCTAAAATAATTAATAGTTAATGAGTGATGATGATTTAGATGTAGGGCTGTAGTATCGAATGTCTTCTCCCCCAGGATATTCTTCTTGTCCTTTTCATATGTTTATTTTCTTAAAACACCTTCTTTAGGTCTAGATACTGACAGTCCAATTGGGGTTCGGAAAATTTACCCGATTGTGTCATAGCTGTAATGCGTGAAGCATTCAGCTGGGAGGGACAAGGATTTCGTGCAAAAGCGATTTATTCAAATCGTCGGGGAGTTCAGCGACCCCGCACACTTTAGCTATGAGAAAATAGTAAGTCAGCGCTCATTGATCTTCGGGATGAGCTCATTAACCTATATTTTTGTTTAATTTATGACTTACAACCTGTGTTGTCAATCAATGACACACAGGATGGCGCTCTGTAAGGCTTAGTCGCTGTTTAACTAATTCATGTACTAAAATGCTCGAAAATTTATTAGTTAGATTATGTAATGTACAACGAGATACTTTGTATAAGTTGCTAATTACTTGTATTTTTGGGCAGAAAGTGCTTCTACACAAGCATTATAACTGATATAATGTTAATTTAAAAATAACAAAAGAAGAATGTTTTTAATATATGTAAGAAATAGACATTATTGTATAATTGGTTGCTATGTAGTTGTTTATAGATACCTAACTAACATGTACTATTACAAGACAGCCTGTGTGCATATTCGTTCAAAGAGAATCAACGAATAAATTATTTAATACGCCTCATCGACTTGTAATTTCAATATAAAAGATGAGAATACTAGTAAATATAATCACGGAAGATATTTTAAGTTGTGAACAAGTATTGCCGATAAAGGATTTACTTATATTATTAGCCGAACCAGGGTTGACGACTACCTTTGGTGAGTCGTTGTAAAAATTTTGGTTTACTTCACCCGGGACACTTGTAAATTCATATCCCGAAGTAAAGTAAGGGTGAATTTACTTCTGTAATAAGGTTAATGACTACAAACTTGACTAGACTTAGAAGTGGTAAAATAATCACAAGAAAAATGAACGGTGAGGCAATGGAGAAAGAAACCGGTGACAGTGGTAATGACCAACAAAATGCAGCACCAGGAATGACATTAGAAGACAGAATCCTACTAGCCTTACAGCGACAAGAACAGCGATTAGAACAAAATTTGGATCAGATGTCCAGCGGATTAAAGCAGACGATGCGACAGAATTCCGAAGAATTAAGTAGACGATTGGAGCAGAAGTCTGAGGAATCCAGCCGACAATATGAAGAATTAAGTAGACGATTGGAGCAGAAGTCTGAGGAATCCAGCCGACAATATGAAGAATTAAGTAGACGATTGGAGCAGAAGTCAGAAGAGACGAAACAATCTATTAGCCAGGCGATGAATGACATCAACTTGCAGTTCGATGAAAAGCTAAAAGGAATATCTGAAGATTGCCAGGATAATCACAACCATGTAATCCAAGAAGTCAATTGTGTAAAAAAGGATTTGGAAGTAATAGAATCTTCTGTACGTCAACAAAAGATTCAGGTCACGGATAATTTCAACCAAATACGTGCAAATACTCAGTTGATATCTACCTTACAAGAAGAAATTAGGACGCTACAGATTAAGGACAACGCATACCACAACAACATGGTTAATGATCGTGTGGAATTCCCTTGTTCACAAGAGATGACCTCGCCTTCACCCGTAGCAGATCAATGTAGAACTTACGTTATCTCTTCTTCAAGTAATCCATCCGATGAGGACATTATTTTGGAAAGAATTCATCCAAGGAATATAGATGGGCGGAAAAGAGATGGTGGAACTACACATCACGCAGAAGGTAGGAATTGTCACTCAACATGAACACGGAATGGTGAAAGGAAGGTAAAGTTAAGTGTAAAGATGAGTGAAATACGTGCTATGAGTAAGTTCAGTGGTAAATGTAACGAAAATGCTACTTCTTTCCTAGAAAAATTTCAGGACGAGTGCAATATAATGTATATAGATAAATCGCAATATATGAAACTAATCCCTCATTTATTACTCCCACCATGTTCTTTATGGTTTAAAGCAGTACGAGATCACGTTAGTACGTATGAGGAATTCATAGCAGCGCTAATTGCAAATTACGAAAATGACTTTTTGCTTGCAAACAGAGATGCCACGATTAGAAACCAACCTTTTAATCCTCTTTTGCACAAATCTGTTGTCAATTTTGTTGTAAATACATATAACGAATTAAAAGTCGTAAATCCATTGCAATCGGAATCTAGAATAATTGCATCAATTCGAAATTTACTACCGTTTAAACTACAACAGATCCTGTTTTCTACCCAGTGTATGAGTTTTAATCACTCATTAATGCTAGTCCAATGTTATGAAACTCAATACCATGCTCAGAATCATCAAGCAGGATTAGGCAGAACTAAAAACAATTCAGATCATTTTGTACCTGTACGGAATCTAAATATCCGTAATGTGAATGGTACGGAACACAACCTAAATCGAGTAAATTCAAGCAATCAGAATGAGCAAAATAGGCCAAGATATGTTGGGAATCCACCTAACCTAATTAATCGTGGCAATCCTTATGTAAGACCATATAACCAAAATAGGTTCAAAAATAGACGAAATACATGGCGAAATTCCAGGAATACAGTTAACTACGTGGATAGACGTAATCGTAGTTCAAGAGATGGCACTTCGCATCCAAATCAAGATAATGACACAATTCCTGTACAGAACAATAATACGGGACATAATCATGATTGTGCGATACAATGTACTTTATTGGAACCTTACACGAGTATGAATTTAAACTAATCGCAGCTGATGTGGTAGGGGTTAAACCCATATCAGCTATAGATTCTCATGAACATTTATCTACAAATTTATGCGATAATGTCAAACTCACTTCAGCTATTGATTCTTATGAACATTTATCTTCCAACTTAGATATTCATGTTAATGATGAAAACGACCTTTTACATGACGTAGCTATAAGTAATTATTCGGAAATAGCAGTTAATAGATATCAGTATCAATTTATGCCTGTAGTAAATCGTTGTTGGTCCAAAGATGATAATGTCAATGATGGTTTTGATGTTGAAGAAAATTTTGTATTTTTAAAATCATACAGTAGAGCTAAAATACCTGTCAAAATCAATGGGTTAAGCACGGAAGCTTTACTTGATATATGCGCAAATGCCTCTCTATTATCATATTCGTTATGGAAAGCAATTACTAGTAATTATTCGAATCCTAAATTACAAAAGGCTGAGAATCTTATTATAGTCGACTTTACCGGTAAACATAAAAAGAGAGTAGCTGGAATTACTCGTGTGACAATAGCTATTCAAGATTTTGAAATATCAATCCCTATTCTAGTGATAAAGGAACTGAATGAACAATTAATTATTGGTTTAGATTTATTATCTCAATTGCGTGTCATGCTCGATTTCAGAAACCAAACGTTAACTATACCCGGCATACCTCAGGAAATCGTTCAGAAACTGCTTCCAAAATCTGATGATATTGCTTGTCAATATAATAATGTTCCTAATGTATTGAATAACGTTTCTGTAAGTTTAGAAAGTGGTAAATTAAATGATCAACTAACGAAAGACACACAAAATTTGATGGATTCAAAAGACGATGTATTGTTTTCTGAGTGTCTTAAGTCACTTGAAAGTAGTCTTGATTTTACAGATAATACAGTAAAAGCTCACTTTAAGGATATCATATATAAACATAAAAATGTCTTTTCAGAACGTCCTGGGCGTTGTAAGGATTTTGTTTATTCTTTTAAGGTTAAAACAGACAAACCCATTGTGACCAAGCCCTATATCTTGTTAATGTGAGGAATTATAATTTGATTCATGATTGATTAAACACAAAGGTTGTTTACATTATATTAATCTGTGTTGAAACTTTATTGTCAAAGATAAGTATTAATGGAATAAAAGATTTATTATAAATGTATTTATGTGAAAGAAACTAAATAATGTTATATATACGAGGGTCGATCAAAATATAAAGGACGTAATTAATGGAATATCGTTATTATAAACGGACCAGTGATTCTTAAATATAAAAGCCAAGCTCGCTTGTAACTTTTATATTCAGTCCCGTCGTCGAGCGACATTTTATACAACGAGATACTTTGTATAAGTTGCTAATTACTTGTATTTTTGGGCAGAAAGTGCTTCTACACAAGCACTATACCTGATATAATGTTAATTTAAAAATAACAAAAGAAGAATGTTTTTAATATATGTAAGAAATAGACATTATTGTATAATTGGTTGCTATGTAGTTGTTTATAGATACTTAACTAACATGTACTATTACAAGACAGCCTGTGTGCATATTCGTTCAAAGAGAATCAACGAATAAATTATTTAATACGCCTCATCGACTTGTAATTTCAATATAAAAGGTGAGAATACTAGTAAATATAATCACGGAAGATATTTTCAGTTGTGAACAAGTATTGCCGATAAAGGATTTACTTATATTATTAGCCGAACCAGGGTTGACGACTACCTTTGGTGAGTCGTTGTAAATGCAAGTATATAGATCAATATTTTAACCTCTTTGCATAAAATGATATAATAAGTAGTAGTAGGTAGATTTGGTTTAGTCTTGAAGTATACTTGTTTTATGAATACATTTTGCATATTTAATGAAGAAAATATAATTAGAATTTGAATTTTGTTCATATATCGTATTACGTTTATATATTATGTTCGTATATTTGAATCATTATTTTGGAAGATAGATATTTAGAAATGAAGGAGTAATCTTAATGTGGAAAGCATATTAAAAAAAAGTTTTGTTTTCGTAATTTTACAAGTTTATCTATTGCTCAACGACTCACATAAAGGAAAGAATACCTAATCTTTAGTTTCGCTTTTTGTTAAATAATTCATACAGGTGAAAAAATTTGGTTTAATTCACTTTATTAGAGTCTTTATTCATGTCAATGTAAGAAGTGTTAGTTGAAGTTTTCGCTACACATTTCATTGGAATAGAATGATCAGAACTAACAAATTATTTTGTTGTTTAACCGATTATTTTCTATGTTCGAAAGCTTGCAAGGAGAGAAAATATCGTTTCGAATCATCACTTGTCAATAAGCTCACATAATAGTAATATGCAACGAAATTTAGATTGAATTTGAGAATTTTGAGAATTGAGAATTTGAAAAAAATAATGGAAAGAAATTGGTTTGTTGTACAATTTAATAGTAATTGATAGATCCCATTGTTTATAGTATGTTGAGGCAATCAGGGTTAAATCTGGTAGTCACGTTGATATTTATGATGGTCATCGAGCGAACAAAATTATTGCGTGTGAAGGATTTTCGAGCTGTATACGTCTTTCAACCGAATGGCAATTGAGTATTATGAATGAGTTAGGGCTATCGTCGAGATGCCAAGGGCTGTATAGAGCGGCATCCTTGTATGAGTTTATTGTTATGATATATGCGTATTTTAACGTAATGTCAAAGGCCATTAAGGGGGCGAATCACGTTTGGAGATAGATACTCCTTATTATTTCCCGAATACCTAGCTTGTTTCTAGATGAGTAGGGAATGTCTTTTCTAAGTGTTTAATGTGTTTAGAGGTGGATTGTAAATCCCTCTTGTTATGTGATATGTGTTTGCGATTAATGCCCGTAGAATCGAGTTGTAGTTTGGCTTTGCCAATAAGATGCTTTGTTGAAAATAAGAGTAAGTAATGATTGTATCAGCCAGAAGTCGTATGTTCGCCAATGTTATACAAGATCCGTGCACTAGTGTTGATGCCCGCATACTTGTTCCAATTAATAAATAAATAAAATAAAAGTTTACGTTTGTTGTGAGTAATGCTGATAATTAAAAAAAAAAATGTGAGTTGACAGTTGATTCTAAATTTACTTGAAGCAACCCAACAGAGCTTCTGTTTGTTGTTTGGGCAATATGATTATTGAAACTTGATAGTTTATTTGATTTAGAATTCTTTTTTATTTTGATTTTCAGTAAATTAAAAGTATAGTAGTTTGGATAATTAGTATGAGAATAATGTTATAATTGTCTTACGAAATGCTTGTTTTGAATATTATCGTGTTTCATTAGTGTTTTATGTGAATGAATCTGAATATTATTAATATAATTGTGTTCTTTAATACCATATTATATTGTATGTTTACATTTAAGAGATGAATATTACAGAATATCTTGAATAAGAAGGTTTAAGTATTAATTAAGTTTGTTGTAAAAAGGTGCATATATACACACACCATACTACACAAAATACAGATATTAGGAATTCCGATATTAACGTTCATTCCGTTGTTAGGCTACACTTCCGAAATCGGTATACATATTGTTACTATTGTTTAGTAGTTAAGTATTTTCTATAATTATGTTCATTTGTACATTTATTTGGTTTAACATGTTCGAGTATATCATGTGTTTAGTGAAAAATGATTGAAAAGTAAATCAAAGTACATTTAATTATGGTGAGAAACCGATATTTGAAAAACATAGACAAATAAATAAAAGAAATTATAAATTGCAAATAATGAACAATTTATTAATGGTAGCATAAAAGTGGCTTAATTAGATCTTAAAGGTGGCTTTCTATAAATAAAAAGTGGCTTTATAAATATAATAGGTGGCTTTAATAAAGGTGGTTTGTTATCATACAGGGTGAATTACCTTGCAGTTACAAAGTGAGGTGTGATATATACAGTGCAGTCCCGATACACCGAATTTTTATGGTGAGTCCCCAACGATCTTTGATTCATATACAGGGTGTTCCACAATATAGTGATTTTCTAGTAATACTTCAGTGAAATAGTGAAATATATTACATACAGTGCAGTCCCGATATACCGAATCTTTATGGTGAATTCCCAGTGATAGTTGATTCATATACAGACTGTTCCACGATATAATACCCCTCAAGTGACATTTTAGTATGGACCATTAACCCTTCAACGGCCAGGGTTCTCTTCACAAATTGAATCAATTTGCTCGGACACTGTTCAGGCCCCAATAGGATGTCAACGGCCTAAGGCTCATTTTGTATAAATTTAAAAGAGATATTGGAAAAACAGACTTAATTTGAACTTTATTAACCAACCCTCGTATACTTCCAAACGTTCTAGAAACTCGTCTCTCATCACTTTGGTATACATCTTCGTCTGTGTTGGTAAGCCTCCGTCAGATTTTGTAACCAAATATGGACATTCGATGCAGAGACAATGACTTCCTTTGTGAACGTTCTCTTGAGTCCGGAAAACGGGAAAGTTGCAAGAACATCTTACTTCTTGTTATCGCCCAACGCTGATTCGATTATTTAAAATGTCCGCACTTCTTCAGCCAAAGAGTGTGAATTTGGTATTATACGTCATCACCGGGGGCCTCCAGCCCCGAAAACATGTATAGAATACATGAACTGGACAAAGCATTCAGTCCGCAGCAAGCAGTCTTAGGGAGTCTTCCTGCTCTTAATTTCCGTGCGTAGCGCGCTTACACGAAAGCAGCGTTCACTGCTGCCTAAAACATAACGTGCTCATCTTCGAGTATGACGCCTGCATTAGTGAACAGATATATTATTCATTACAAAAGGCTTGAATTTGTGAACCAGTTAAGCAGTTAATTAAGTAACAGTGCGACTTATGGTCTAATACTAAAGTGTTGGAAGTTGAACATAACAGTTTTATTTACGAAAACGTTTCAATACTATTAATCAGTCGGAGTTGTTATTTACCATAACGAACGTAAGCTAAGCCCCAAAGCACGAGTCGGCCGAGACTACGGATTCGATATTATACTCAAAGCACCACTTGGGATACTTACTGAGGACAGAGCAGTCGGGACTCAAACCTAGGACTTCAACCCCTGAAGCAGCGCACACATTTGGATACAGGACGTCGAGGGAGCGACTCGTAAGGCTAGCCGAAGAATCACGTGAGTCAACTTTTAGTTAAGCCACGCCACCTCATCGTAATTAATAATGAATTGTTAATTATAGATATATTTTAAACTTGAATGCATGTAATATTTGTACTTATACAGTAACATTACATTCTTTCTATAAAAGTGATTTTATCATTGTTGTACATTTAACATTTAGTTCTACCATGTGTGTAGCTTAACAAATATTTTTACGTTGTTTACATTTTCGTCTGCCGTGTTTCCAGTCACCGCAAGTCGGAATTGTAGGCATGGGCAGTGATCATAATCGTCGTAGCGTAACTGGAAATTAAGATCAAGAAAAGGGGGAATTCCGAACGACGACGTATATAATGGTCACAACTTCGTGCATTATACACAGAACTTATCTGTGGCCATCTGCAAAAGCACATTGCTGTGTGACATGGTATTGTCAACTGCATGAGAGGCAGTATCGAATCGAAGTGAAATATATATACTAAGGCTGGAAGTAAATTAATAGCGATACCTGCATTTATAAGTTCTTGGTTCGAGCCCTGGACAACCCTTATGTTTAGGGAGTCATTTTTCGAGTCTTCGTCCCAGTGAGAGAACGATATTTTCCGACAGCAAGGCTTCGTGTGTTCCGGATGATTGCATCATTCAGCGACTATCGCAAGCATGCCCGGTTTCTACCCCCCAAACAATACGGTCTTGCACTCAATTACCTGTGGGTTAAGAACGTGTAATGGATCTTCATCCGTTACTCGCCAAATGACTCCTATAAAATCGCTCAACCTTACCCTGTATGGTCCAGATTCAGGAGGCTGCATCTGTTAGAAGATCTAAAATGCAGTGTTGAGAACAGGTGAAAATATCCTCTACTCTCATATATTTGTCACAGCGAACGTCTTCCACTTATATTACAATTATTATGCTTTCTGGAAATATAACAGAAAATTGCACGTACCTTTAGTGCCTAGTTATTATTAAATGTAAACTTGCTTGATCTATTACATGAGACACTTGTACAACTTTCGCCCCAATAATCTAATTAGCTCGTAGGATAGACGTACGAATATTTAAATATGTTCAATGTCTCAGGCCTGTTTTACGCGTGAGCATGTTTAATCTCAAAGAAAAAGTTCGTCCCTTTCTTGAAATCCAGTTAAACTTCTAAATTAAGTTCTAATTAATCTCCTAATATTAAATACTCTTACCTACGGTCGTTCTGGCAAGGAAGTTAGATGTCAACGTCGTATCTAAATCTCAACAAGAATATTTCACATTCAATTCAAGGTACAACAAGCTGGAGAATAATTTCGTTTGAGGACACTTTATACGTGTCAGCCATCCATCTTGATCTTCTGCACCGGTGTCCTTTGCTTGCCAAAGGTATCTTGTTTTCACCTGTTTTTTGATCACGAGACAGGGCGTGGTAAAATTTTACATCGAGATTATTTGGTCGTGTAATACTAAGTTACATCGAGACATTAATTTTCAAGTTTGCAAGCTGCTCGTATAACTTAGCGCTTGTGCTCAGTTAATATTGAACAACTCTTTGGGAACAAGATTAATGATTCAAATTATTTTATTTTTTTTCTCATTTGCAACGTCATGTTTCTAGTGCACTTACTTATGCACAAATTTTACGAACATTTCACACTTCTCTGTTCTCTTTTCATTTACTAATGTTTCATTTGGTACCGGTACTACCATGTGGTAGGATAATCGAAGAACGGCGCAGACACAGTGAACTAAAGAATTTGGATTATCTCCACTATTGAGCACCAATCGGAAAATTTGCGTTTGAGTGGAACATAATATTAGGCATAAATTTGGAGGAGTCACGCATTTTTAAAGTGCAATTTTATTCCCATCTAAAGATGGGCTGGACGCAGAAGAGAAAACCTTCCATTGGGCCAAGAACCTTTATTTATTTGCAGTTTTCATTGAAGATGGGTAACAGATGATTGATTTTAGCTGCTTACATACAAAATTAGAAAATACAAAAATACCCAACAATACAAAATAAAACAAGAAAATACTTCCCTCAAAAAGTAATGAAGCACCGAAGTGTTGTACTTATGAATGCTAAAATTGCTTTTTGATGCCACTGTTATTATTCAGAGAACTCCGTAAGGATGGTGAGCAGTTCTGGTGTGGCTTTCCCTTTTATCTTGTAGATGCGGATAGTCTGTGTGCTATCCTGGTCAGGTTTAAATCCTTTACAAGTTGAAGAAGTTCTTTAAAATGTTGGATGATGTCTTCAGAAGACAAATTATCACCACGACCAGAGGAAATGTGAGAGGGAACACGAAAGACGACGTTCTCCAACTTCCAATAAAAGCTATGCCTCCAAACTTCATACAAAAATTCCACAACACTTCGTCCCTCTACATTATGCGTCCCCCTACCTTTTCAGATCCACTTTTCCTACTGATCAGGAGACGTCTTCGGTGCTGAAGCTGAGATAGTGCGTGATATTGTAGACATAGGTCCTGAAGTGGTTGAAGCAGTGGTATATTCAAGAGGTGCTGAATGTGAGACTGTGCTTGCTAATGAGGTTTCCCTTTTTGCTTGTAGAATTTGTTGTATTCACAGACATCAGGAATAATCAGCAGCATGTTAGAATTTACAGTTGACACAGTTCTTCGCCGTGAACCGGTCAAAACCCCCACAGCCAGAACACCCACACTCAAGAAATTTCAAAACGCCCACACAAACGGTCATAACCCCCACACAAATGGACAAATCTCCCAAACACACAAACGTTCATAGCCCCCACAGCCAAAACCCCCACACTCAAGAAATGTCAAAACGCCCACACGATCGGTCATAACCCCCACACAAATGGACAAAACTCCCAAATACACGAACGGTCATAACCCCCACAGCCAAAACCCCCACACTGCTAATCGGTCATAACCTACAACGGTCATAACTCCCACACAAATGGACAAAACAGCCACACATAGCAACGGTCACAATCCCCACATAAATGGACAAAACCCCCACACAAATGGACAAAACTCCCACATGCAGAAATTGTCACAACTGCCACACAAATGGAAAAAACCCCCACACAATCGGTCAAATCTCCCACACTCTGAAATGATCCTGGTTGTATGTCCTGCACTTGTACTTTTTAATAACATTTTTTATTCCACTTAAACTGATGTTGCAACTATTCTTCTTGCACTGTTTTGTAATGACAGAAACACTAAAGTGGGCGTCGTAAAGAGCCGCAACAAAGACGTGCAATCACGATATTTTCAGAGTGTGGGGGATTTGTCCGATTGTGTGGCAGTTGTGACAATTTCTGCATGTGGGAGTTTTGTCCATTTATGTGGGGGTTTTGTCCGTTTATGTGAGGATTGTGACCGTTGCTATGTGTGGGAGTTTTGTCCATTTGTGTGGGAGTTTTGACCGAACGTGTGGGCGTTTTGACATTTCTTGAGTGTGGGGGTTTTGGCTGTGGGGGTTTTGACCGTTCGTGCGTTTGGGGGATTTGTCCATTTGTGTGGGAGTTATGACCGATCGTGTGGGCGTTTTGACACTTCTTGAGTGTGGGGGTTTTGGCTGTGGCGGTTTGGACCTAGACCAAGTTCGCTAGTGTGTTTATGGCCTTATTTTCGCATTGATATTTCGGATGAGAGCCGGTGCACTTAAAGCATGGATGCAGAAATTTCGACATGCTTGCGAATTCCTAAATCTTTGGCATTTTGAGCATTGCAAGTAATGTGTTAATGGTTATATGTGAACTTTCATGTGTAGCAATAAGTCCTCTTTAAAGATTCTGGTGGCTTGTAGAGTCTTCTTCAATGTAATCAAGAATAGTAAGGTGGTAACTTTTCCTTTCTCGCTTTCACGATTCCTTATTCCTATTTGTGGAACGGATAATATTGGGTGATTCTTCTCCTTGAGTGCTGTTGTGATGTCTTCAATGGTTTTACCATCGACCAGTTTGGAATAATGCCTTGAAGGTCTCACTTTTCTTGATATCGGTGGCATATAGTGGTTGGTGAGAACAAATGTTTGGCAAGACTCTGTAATTATCCTGAAGCTCGCACTTAATTTCTTTATGTCCTTTCATGGATAGTAAAACAAAGCCGTAGCTAGGGGGTGTAGTAAGGTGGTCACCCTTGCTGATGATAGCAAGAGGTTGCCGAACGTGCAAGAAGAAAGGAAAAGAAATTTTGGAAATGATTATGATAAGGAGTTACGAAAAGATATTGTCGTCCTACTAAGCTCGCTTCGCTCGGATACCAAACCTTCCAATAAGACTCACATGGCTTTACTTATTACTTAAAGGAAGTTATTATACATGATTTGTTAATGACGATGTGACATACAAGGTGCCGAGTAATCACTAATAGTGCACCAGCGTTTTCAAAATCAGAAACAGTAAAAGTTTGAAATACGTGTTCAGTGTTTTCATGATGATGAGTGTGATTAGTTAGTCGTGCTTTTCTAAACAATCAAATTAATCACGACGGTGAGAATGAAGTTATGGAAATGAAAGGTGTTAAGAGACACAAGTTGTTATTTTACGCGGGAATATTAAAAATGAAGGTTAGCAAGAACACTAATAACATTTTCGAACTTGAAGCAATCGTAGAATATGGGCGTAAGGGGTCAGAACGTAACCCAACAAATTTCTTATTTTCCAGACTGATTACTAGAAGCGATTTTTTGTTCAATTAACATATTCCATTTCCATAACTGTTCTTGAAGTGGACCTGTATACAAACAAATGTAGTTTTGTCAAGTTTAACCAAAATAAGCTTCTTGAAAACAGTTCTTATTAGTAAACGAATACACTATGATCGCTTTTGGCTGTTGCATAAATAACAAACATTTCTTCTCTTATAGGTAAAAAAATGTAAGATGAATGTAGAAGGCGCCGAATTGTACTTCGCCCCGGGCGCTGTACTATGTAGCTATGTCTCTGTACTAAAGTGACTTATTTGCTGCAATATTCAGTTATTAATTGCAAATTAAAGAAATAGATAGAAATATAATCATATAGTCTACTTATACAAAATTTTGATCATTTCTGAGATAGTGTTAATTTTCTTTGTCATCATGTATCTCAAGTTGTGTTTGGAGATACTTTAGATGATCAATATAAATACGTGCGTCGGAAAATATAACATGAAAATTTTAAAGAATTACTGTTTAGATGACATTATTTTGTTCAAATTAAGAATTTTTACATTAATTCGCTAGCTTACTGTGAATACTGTATATTTTGTGATTCAAAAATTTGTTTTCTTTTAAAGGTTTATAAGACCTGTGTAATTAAATTTAAAGTTTAATTTTTTTGCACCATCTAAGTTTCTTCAATTAAACTATTTGACAGAAGCTAGAAGCTACTTATAATACGTTAATCACTTTACCTATTCAGTAACCAACCTGCATAGGCCTTTTAAGGACTATTGACTTAAACATGAGAGATTAATGTCAAAGGGCTAATCATAGATCTAAATGTGGTTCTAGGAATGGTTGCTAACTGTAGTATTTTGTTTATTACTATGATCGTTCTCGTCAAGAATGTGTTTTATATGTTCAGTGTAACGTAGTGAGATTCAAAGGAAAGCTAAAGAAAATATATAATGATTTAATTAAGAATAGGTTTTGCTAGGTTAAAAAAGACACAGAATTTATAAAAATCTTCAGTCAGCCAAATCACACTTGTAAATATCAGTGAATATTGTTGAGGTTAGGTTAAAAGTTCTTCTTATTTAAACCTTGTCTGCATGGTTCAGAAAATATATGCTAATGCATATGCAGGGCCTCCGAGGTACTACTGATATTCTTGTATGGAAATGACACCATTTTTTAACAGTTTTGAGAAAAAAATATTTATACAAAACGCATGAATTACAAATCATTTTACTGTGTCCTTTACAAATGCTTTTGCCACACTTGCAGTATGCCAATGCACTCTTTCTGTGACTACTATATGGGCAAGATTCACATCTTTTTCCCGTTTGTCCTCCTTTCTCCCACATGCTGATAGTTTCCAGTTCCACATATCTTCAAAACACTAATATTTTCTAAAGTCAAGTTTTGTATTTGTGATCTCAGAATCATCTGAGGCTTCATTAAATTTTCTACCAGTTTCTGCAATATATGACGATTGTCTTTCTTGTTTCCATAGCAAATTGGATTCTGCATGCTGAAAACAATGTGACTGTTCATTGCTGTCACATCCATCATATTTGACCAAAAAGCAAACGGCCACCTTCTAGTGTGTCTTTTGCATGTACGGTCTCAACCTTCTTGACCCATAACATCAACTCCGCATTTAGATTTTTTGTAATAGTTCATAATCGATTTCTCTCTTTCGGCTATTTTCATCAACTGCCTTATCGTGATACATAGTGCTTATCCAAATACTGCCTTCTTTTCTTTGGCACTAAGCTGACCATAGTGACATTTTGCTTGAGATCAAACATTGATGAACCTATTCCTCTATGAGATGAGATTCTCATTTCAATTGGAATGTTGTGTTTGTTTTGCCTCAGTGTTCCGATAATCCCAAGTCATTGTAGTAGCGTATACTCACCCAGATCAACACTTTCAAAGAAATTATGCATAGTAATATTTCGTGAAGACAAGAAACGGTTTTGCAGAAGTCTTTGTTTACATCCATTCACATATTTTTTTTCAACTGGTTTCTTGTGGTTTTCTTTCTGTGTATACAAAACCATCAACGGCATATGATGATCGAGCACCGTATAACTAAAATATTTTTCTTATGTACTTTGAAGGTTTTCTTGTCAT
Organism: Thermobia domestica; assembly: GCF_964235325.1. NCBI lineage: Eukaryota > Metazoa > Arthropoda > Insecta > Zygentoma > Lepismatidae > Thermobia > Thermobia domestica. The sequence continues at coordinate 261,899,842 of NC_137458.1, read as the reverse complement.
GTATTGAATTAACCTAAAGCTATCTTAAAGTGGCACTTGCTATTCATCTACAGTAAGTTCTGCACTGGGAACAATCACTTTTCTACAGTTTCCCAGAAATATTTCCCATTCAAAATTAATAGGTACCTGTTTATGATTTTCAAGACGGATTTGCCTTATACATTTATCATCAAATCGTAAGGCTTCCTTTATGTCTTGAACATTTAATATTCATAATCGCTTTGAACATTGGTTTGACTTCATAGAGAGGGACAATTCCCTCTTTGGCACATGAGTACTTTTCTCTACTCTTGTTAGTTACAAAATGGCAAGAAAAGCATTAATTTCGTCCAAACTATCATTTTCCCAGTCTTTTCGTTCCAATGTGGCTACCCATCTTCCCTCGAGTTTTATATAGTGTAAAATTTCATTCATGATTTAGTTTGAAATGAAGCAGTCAAACTCATCTTTTGGACGTATTTTTTCCACTTCCTTTAAAACACTCGAAAAAAACTTCATTTTATTGTTTGCTGGATTTTCTTGCTCCAAATTGTGTCGTGTCGACTAAAAAGTGTATCGGAATCACAATTAGATGAATCATGATTGGCTTAATTTTCACTAGAGTTTTCAGAACCTGATGACGTATCGAAATATTCATCCCTTACACTTTCTTGATGAACTGTATTTTTGGATTCTTCATGTTCAGGTTTCTCACTACTATTGTTCGACAGTACATTATCAACAAGACACTCATTTACAACGGGCAAAACCTTCACACAGTCTCTTCGTAGTTGTTCTTACACTAGACGTAGATGCCATTTTGCGCTGAAACTGAGAACCAACACAAATTGTATACCATTGTAAGCTGGTACTACAGATTGCACCTAGTCACAAAATAAAAGCCACAGTGGAAGATACATATTATATAGAACCTTATTGTAACAATTCTGTTGCTGTCATGGTTGGAACAAAGGAAATCAGTTAGCAGAAAAATTGTAAATAAATGGATTATAGATTATATAAAAATCTTATAGGGTAAGAACCCCTAATATGAGAATAGGCACCTAAATTGATACCCCTACCTATCTTGTGAAGCAAGAGCTGCAATCTATCGGAAGCGAGCTAAAACAAAAGGAAATAGAACATTACAGAACCGGAAGTCACGTGAACTCGTTATGTGGAGAGTTGTTAGTATAGTGGAGGCTGGAAGAAATTGCGCCATTACAGAGTTTTCTTAACGTGCACACGTTAGGAGCTGAAAATGGAGATTTTAATTTCATATTCATTATATCTTTACTTTCTTATATACCAGTGAATATGTGTATTACAAGACGTAATGAGTTACTGATTTTTTTCCACGTATATTTGAGATGGCGTTAGTCATTTGTTTATTATTATGAGACTCTTAACGGATTCAGTATATGAGACAGGTCTCATAATTTGACCCGCATAATAATATTGGGTCTCATATTAGAACCTGATTTGTATCGACATTTCTGTATTTAGAAAGTAGTCTCTTAGACTTAGTCCTGTACATAGAGCCAGTGATTTTGTTAGCATTGTACTGTCATTTCTTCTCATTTGGTACATATTTGAACATTGAAAGAAGTGATCAAAAATCGTTTCAATTTATGCACACAAAAAGTGTAAAATTTTATAGTGCGTATATTGTAGAATTGAAGAAAGTGAGTTACATTGAAAGTGTAACATTTTAAATTTTTTTGCCATTAAAGGATTTGGCATAAAGACAGTGTTGAATGGTGGATTAAGAAAATAACTTTTTTAAGAGTACACAAAAAGCCGGTGTCTCTTATTACGTACCCCTCATGGAAATGGGAGTGTAGCAACTTTGGTCACATTTTTCAATATAATTTTTTATTGTTATATTTTTATGTATTCCAATACATTGTATCAGAAATTAGACATTCCACAGAATATATTAAAATAACGACAATGTTTGTTTATGATATAATTAACAAGTATAAAGCATCTTAACTTTTAGGGTTTCATATGTGGAGTTCTTAACATATACAAACGATTGGTAACAGTTTGTATATGTATTGCACTGACATCTACTGGGTATAAAATCAGCAACTATAAATAATAATTACAAATAAGCACAATAATAATATAATGAAGTAGTAAAACTAAATAAGATTTCATTTAGGATCAATTTTATTTACAAATGTGTGTCAAATAATTCGAATGTGTCATTACTATTTCTTTAGGGCCTCCCAGATCCTGCATATGCATTTAAGGGGTTACTAAAACGAAACAAATTGTACTGATTTACAGAAAAAATACACGAATAACAAGACTTATTGATGGAATAAATCTGCAAAACCTTTGAAAATAAAATTCCACAGGGCTTGAGAGGCCCTGCATATGCAGAAAGGGTAGGGTTTGGTCCTTTGGTTTTCTCACCTCAACCCCATGTTACCCTTCCCTCTTTTGGGTCTCAAAATGATGAGAAAAACTTGCACAGATAGACGAAATATATTTCTAAATTAATAAACTTATAACTTATACCAAGTGCTTTGTTTTGATCTTTTACTTGGGAAACGCGACTACTTTCGGGAGGATTGGCTCCCGTGTGTCCTCTTGTAGCTACAAGTATCCTCAGGACATGTCGTTGTAACGTAGGTTCCGTAATATAAAACAAAAATTGTTTCAGTAAAGAAAAAACTACCACGTGAAATATGTCTCTTCTCCTCCGCTTGCCCCTCTCCAAATAATTAAATGTGGCTCCGTCACGGATCTAACTTTTTCATTTTACCCACCAAGAAGATTATGTTCTCCTTCCTTATAGTGGATTTTATAAATTCATAGTTTTTAACATATTTTTTAAAAAGTCTTTTAGGGTTACTATTTTAAGTATTTATTCAATACTATGCCATCAATTCTTTATACATTGGCTTTGAAAAAACGAAACGACACTTATCTAAGACAATAGTCCCTAACATTTTCCTTAAAAGCTCAACATAAAGATTCTAAACCGGAACTAAAGCACTCTGCCCCTTAGACAATTAGTGATTAATTAACTGACGTTGTTTACACATTGACGTAAAGCTAGAATTTTTTAAAAAATATACTTTATTCTAGACTGTTAATCATGATACAAATTTCTGAAGTATTCATTCAGATATCATAAGGTTTTGTTATAAGAACATAGTTTAATCCATATATGGTCGTTCTTTGGAGAATGTAAGGTGAATTTACACTGAACTAAGGAGTCGTTGACTTCCAATCAGCATAGGCACGAGTGCTGCAGAAACCCGATGAGAGAGATTTTTTTCACCGACTCTCAGGTGTCTGTCGACGATCTCTAACCTTTATGGATGCACATCTTATACTATCGTATGAGATCAGATGCATCCCAGATTAAAACAACTCCAGAGGGAAAAAACACGTAAAAACGTAATATATTAATCGGGTTCATGTGTTTTCATAGACGTTCAGTTATTGATAATATGGCGGTACGTAAAAGTAAGAGAATAATGGTTGATTTGATTCTAACAAAGACACAGACAGAAAAGTAACCTATTAGATGCATTATAGGAAAATGCTCTTCATCTAGAAATAAAATATTTCATTCAGATTAAAAAGTAAATTACAAAATCGAAATTTCTACTTTTATCAAATATCCATCATTCAAGAGTATGTACTCTTTCTCTGAAAGAAAAAAAATACATCAATATATCGAAATCTTGTAGAAATAATGTTTTGCGTATAAGTATATCTAGTAAAGAGAAAGGTCAGAAGGTTACTCTTCACAGTCTTTTGTAATGGAAAGTGTCACATTTCACATACATATACAATTACATAGAAATTTCAAGATACTTTCTAATAAATTGGTGAACAATTCAAAATGTACAGAAACTTTCTAATTAACACAGTAAGACACAAAATAAGAAACTAAATGCAATACTCGAGAAATTATTTTAAATTATTTCAAAATAAAATGTACAAACCTGATGAAATACATCAATTCTATTGTTTCCTATTTTGATTTCATACACTTTCCACATTTTCTACAAAGTGAAACCAACAACAAGTAAATACACATGATCGATCTACAAATGAACTTTTTCTGCATTATTAATCATTTTTATATATTATTAGCTATAAGTGCCTGTTACTGGAAGACTTGCCGATATGGAACATGAGCTGGTTTGCGTCTATTGCATACAATTATAGGATGTCACTCCGATAGATAGGTGTGAGAATCGATTCTTAGAAGTATCTTGCATTCATCTTGACGTTTCTGCTCACTTTGCGTATTAGCAACTTACCTTCTAACCCGAACCTCGTAACAGCCATAAACCTACGCGGGAAACCTTCTTTGCATTGATAAATAACGTTGCTGCGACCCTTGGTATCCATTTCACGGTATGTGATCGCCTCAACATGACCACTAATGTAAGAGAAATATTGATTAACAAAATGTTGATTTACAAAATATAAGAATAATCGGTAGAGGTATTTTCGAAACAGAAAATAATTAAATTTTCGTCATTCCAGTAAAGTAACACTATTTTAGGTAAGAGCAGATGAGTTAAAAAACTAGAAGTTGTTATCAACCTTAAAATCTACCCCGGACCCATTGAACTTTACTGCATCTAGGTATATATACACACTACATGTACGATCAGGTTGCGAATTCCAGAAATCTTTTTCTGTATTCACGGTTCATCATGAAAATGTAAATCGGTTGAAATATACAGTTCCAAAATTTTCACGAACAACTTTCCTACGAAAAGTAAACAACAACAATAATAATAAAATGAAGCAAGGATTTTTATTTATAATGTTATTAATACTGGCCCATAGCCATAATACTAAAACAAAGTGAGTGAGATCATTCTAAGGGGACTTACAGTTATATATATATATATATATATATATATATAATGTTTATTGTAAATTGAACACAACAGGTATGCAGCTATTTTTATTGTGTTGAGCACCATACAGTACACCCAAGAGTTTCACCTCGTAAAACCTCCTATAGTAGTAAATTATACGCGTACAGCGTTGTCTTAGATTTCCATCATGTCCTACAAGTATATATATATTCAGAACTTCTTATTCGGATATTATTATACAAAGTTCAGATGACCATTATATATGTAACATTGGTACGCTGTGATACCTCATGAAAAGGTTATATCCTCAAGAGTTTTTTTTTTCCGGTTCGTTACATGATAGAAGATTTTGCTTTGTAATGTTGTTCAACTTTGATAAAGTGGACACTTTCTAATATCAAGGACCGACATTAACAAAAGAAAACTATATTAAAGAAGAAATTAAATGTCAATTAAAACAGAGAATTCGTGTTATTACCCACTTCAAAATCTCTTGTCGTCGCAAATTCTGTCGAAGAATTTAAAGATTAGAATATATACAACGATAATCATGCATGCTGCTTTCTTTTCATTCCGAAACATGGTCGCTTATTTTGAGGGAAGAATATAGGCTGTAAATATTTGAGAATATGATCCTGCGACGAATACTCGGACCCAAGAGGAACGAGAATGTTGAATAGCGGAAATTTCGCAACGAGGAACTGCATAATTTATGCGGTTTACCAATCATTGTTAGGATCATCAAGTGTAAGAGGCTTAGGTGGGCAGGTCATGTACCCAGGATGGAAGAAAGTAGGAATGCTTTCAGAATCTTAACTGGAAGACCAATCGGAATGCGACCATTTGGAACATCAAGGTGCAGATGGGAGGACAATATTAACATGGGATTCGCAGAAATAACAATACAAAGTAGAAACTGGATCCAGTTGGCTAAGGATAGAAGTCAGTGAAGAGCTTTTGTGAACGCAGCAGTAAACCTCTGGGTTTCATAGACTATAAAGTTATATAGTTTAATGTTGTTGAATATATGTCATTATGTCTAACTTTCATCCAACAACACAAAAGAAAATAACTCTTCTTTCTTCAAAAGAATGCAATAAGTAATTTGATAGTCTTGCAACACATTTTTATATCTATTATATATATTTGTATACTAAATGACGTACACATTTAATTGAAATTTAATTGATTCTAGAGGTGTAGATATTTTGTGTAGTGGGGTTCTAGATCATAGATGTGCATTCTAGCTTACAACGTTCATACGCATAGAAATTAAATCACAGTAGTTTTCTTAAACTCACTTTAAAGTCTTATTACAACTCGAGATTACTGACTCACATGTAATCTGACACAGATGAGTATCTAACAAGAGTTTTTGATCTTATTGACACACCAAAAATAGTTATATGGCCAACGTTTTGAAGTTATGTATTATTTATATGAAAATCACTTAACATTTAAAGATAATTTCCACTTTTTTAAAGATTCCTACTTTTAAGTTGGAATGTGTCGACGAATACCAGAGCCGTAGCTACGGGGAGGAAAGCGGGGCGGTTTGCCAGGGCGCTGATAGCAAGAGGGCGCCGAACGAGACAGTGGAAGCGAAAAGTATTGGAAATGAGTAAACATTTGTCGCTCCGAAAAAGTATTGGCTCCCTATTAAATCAATATTTTTGCTGGTTTGCAAAGAAATAGATGTTTAAAATCTTCTTGCTTGCTCCGCTCGTTTTGATGGTGATGAGTTTGGATAGTTAATAACGCTTTTCCACCCAATCGGATTAATCACGGTGGTGAGAATGAATGTGTGGAAATAAGACGAGTAAAAGACACGCAAGCTGCTGTTTACGCGGGAATATGAGAAAGAAAGGTAAATAATGGGAATTTTAATTTTTCCGAAGTTCAATCAGTTGTAGAATAGAGGCTTAACGAATCAGAATATAAACCTACGAACTTCGTGGTTTTCAAGGTCTGATCACCATCAGTGTTTATTTTATTCAATTGACATATAAAATGCTTCCAATTTGAATATGAATTTATTTTGATCATTTCTCTATCAACAACTTGTATTGCCAGTATATTTTTGTGCATACGTATCTAGTATTGTATGTTTTACATACAAAACATATGCAAGTATTATATATATACATATATATATATATATATATATATATATATATATATATATATATATATATATATATATATATATATATATGGGCCCGCGCCAAGGTTGGACGACGACAAGCCTGGACACTTTTTGTGTCCAAGCTTGTCGTTGGCCAATCTTGTCGTCAGCGACCCAAAATGAGATATATCAAAGCATCTCGGGGTCGATCCCGACAAGCCTGGACATCATTAGAAATGTGTCCAGGCTTGTCGTCAACGACCCAATTTGAGATGTCTGTTCCAACAAACTCTACCAGTTAAGGCGTTTCCAGTTCATACATACATACCCTTCAATATAGAGTTGCATGGCTCACATCTATATCACGGTGGTATAAAAATAACACTGCAGTATAATCAGAGAACAATTGCCCTTGTACATTGATAACACTAATTGCCCTTGTACACCCGTACAAGTGAATAAACAGTTGTATTTGTCAGATCATTTAAATTAGAAAACGAACATCTTGCTGCTTAGCGGATTAGTACCAATGTTCTTCGAGATCTTTCGTATTCACTCACCAAGTGACCACAAATGATGGTTGTCCAATATTGAAGGATATGACGAACACAACTATATATCCATTTATTTATTAAGTTTCCAGGTTTGTCGTTGGCCAACCTTGTCGTCAGCGACCCAAAACGAGATGTGTCCAGGCTTGTCGGGATCGACCACGACAAGCTTGGGCACTTCAGGAATTTGTTCGAGCCTGGCGCAAGAGGATAAATTGAGAAGTGTCCAAGCTTGTCGTCGTCCAACCTTGTCGTTGTCCAACTTGTCGGAAGCGACCAAAATCAAGTGTCCAGGCTTGTAGTCGTAAAACCTTGTCTGCGTCCCATATATATATATATATATATATATATATATATATATATATATATATATATATATATATATATGTATGTATGTATGTATGTATGTATGTATGTATATATATATTTACCGCTAAGAGTGCGTTGAATTCGGGTAACATTTTGGTGAGATAACCAAACATGGTGAAAATGGTACTGCTTGGCGTAATAAGAGAATTGTGCATTAAGTACTGTCTAGGGGGGCAAACGTTATTTTGGACAGACGAATTTTATGTTAATTACAGCCATATATGGAGTACATATTGTATACGCATTCTGAGCTGCTACCTGAAGTAGTATACTAGTACAGATAGCAGACAACGTCAGATCGGAGCTCTATTCACTTACAAACTAATATGTGTTAAAAGTACTTCAGTGGAGATTCTTTTGTAGATCAGAACGTTAACGTATTTTTAGTGTGTTTTCAATTAAGACCACAATGCAGAGTGATGAGTAAATATTCTCAAATTCTAAAGCAATTGAAAGCACAAACTCTCATACAAAATTAGACTTTGTTTGTACAGATGATATTTCTGTTTTATATGTTTATTTTGTAGTATTGCTGCGTGTCGAGAAGAATGACCAAAGGCCCTAGTACAAGCAGTGGATTCATCTTTGAGATTGCGTTCAACATCTACCGAATGACACGGACACTTTGTTAGAATAATTTGTGTGCTTGATGGGAGAACAACTGATCCAGCGACACATTAAGGACCTATTAAAACTGCTGTTATTTGATCATCGGACCAAGCCCATTACTATTTTTCAACCTTTTTCAGGCTCTGTAATTGATGTTCCTGAGTTATTAACGAAAGATCAAAGTTCTGATCCGTTATTGGTCCATAGTTTACTAAGGATATGGGTATTAATTCAGCAAGGGGCGCACAATTATAATCCTAGTATTCTGCAATGGTTAAAAACTGCAAAGCCAAGTGTCTTAGGTCATACACGATAGCTAACAAATGTTAACCGACTACTTCGATTGTATATTTCAGGCGAATCTCCATTAGAGGAAGTGAAACGTTTAATACGATGCGTTCTAAACTTCTATGTTCCTATATGATTCAATATCCGCTCCCATCCGTATTGTCAAGATAGTACAAAGAATTATTAGTTCATGGTATCACTTTATCAAAAACTTCCTCCTGAGGACCAGAGCATAATTTTCCCCGTCCTCTTAAATAAATCCTACTTTTGCCAACCTGAAAACCTGTTGCTCGCTGATGTTGCTGATGAATAGGAAACCATAAGAAAAGTTTCATGTCGGCATATGTTGCAAGCAAGAAAGGAGACTCCGAGCAGTGTGCAAGTTCGCTTCTTTGATTAAAAATCAATTTCAATGCTACTACCTACATGGAACTAATAGAGTCGAAGAGTACTCCCATCAACCTCCACCTTTTCTACATGGCATAAGGGATGGAATTTTCAATTCTCATCAACAGATTATTCAACCAAATTATCTGTGTCATTCCGTCGATGTTGAACGTAATTTTAAAGATGTATCCGCTGTTCGTACTAGAGTCTTTTGTCATTCTTCTCAACATGGTGCAGTACTACAAACCAAACATTATCGAACGGAAATACCGTCTGTACAGACAAAGTCTTATTTTGTATGAGAGTTTGTGCTACCTGAGTTAATAAATATATATATATATATATATATATATATATATATATATATATATATATATATGACCTATGTTTATGTGTGTGTGTGTGTGTGTTGGTGTTAGTGTATTTTGTGTGTTAAATAAATTAACAATAAGTAACCTTATATTCAGGACTTTCATTCATTAAAACATTAAATGATTTCTATAAATTCAAACTTATGTAAGTACCCAAACTATATTTTGGATTTTAAATACAAACATTAAATATATTTTTCACCTCTATCGGTCAACATTGTGAAATTCGCGAAGAAGGCTTTTTCTGGAGTTCCATTACATTTCACAAAATAGTATTCACCGTAAAAGAACCGACATTAAAATGTTACTTGTGTAGTCACAAATAAACTAAAATTGCAAAAGTTTACAATTATTTCCAGAAATTAATGCTGTCACCTACTTGCAACATTTTAAAAGCACACAGTTTCTGATGTATTGAAATTTCATTTCCTATCGGTAGTTTAAACCTTGTAGAGGAAAGGGGGGGGGGAGAAAAGTATGCAAATTCCAATTAAACTTATATATTTTGGTAAAAAAAATAGTTACAACGGAAAACTTTTACATGGAACACAAAACTTGAACTCTCCTTTACGAAATGTGAAATCAACTTTTATACACCTCTATTTTTGGAGGAATTATAATTTGTAAAATGAAAACATTCAAATTCATACTCTTGCCCCTATATGTGGGGCAAGAGTACGAAATCAAAAGGGCAAGAGTACGCACTCAAAAGAGCATTTACAAATATCACAGATGAAGGTGCCTAGTCCTTCATATGATGTGCATTGTTCATGCCACTATTCATGGCATCTTGCACACTTGATCCAGTCTTCCATTGGTGGATCACTGTAGATAATATTGCATAATGGACACTTGCACACTACTTCCTCACTGACCTGAGGAGTTACCTTCGGTTGTAGCTTTCTTAGTGCAAGTTGATGTTTGCCTTTGCTCTTTGGAGGACGCCGTTTCAGATGTAAGTTCTGTTTGAAAGGAGAGGATGTCAGAATCTCTGATTGACCTCGTGAAGATCAAGATTTTTTGATTGAGGGTTGGCAGACGAAGGAGGACTGACAACCACCAAAGAGAATGATGTGGACGGTCCACATGGGCCCCTGCTTACCTCCAGTGAAGATCCAACTTTACTGATTGTAGGTAAGGTTACAGATGAATGAGAACTAGCAACCGGCAGAAGGATGCTTGAAGCGGACAGTCCGCATGAGCTCTTGCTTACTTCTAGTGAGGATCTAGCGTTCCTGTTTGAAGGTTTGGTAGTAGATGGAGGAGGACGAGCAACTGGAAGAGGAGTGTTTGATCTGGATGCGCAGCATGGGCTCCTTTCTACTTCCAGTGAATAGAAATCAGCTAATTGAGCAGAGTGATTACACAATGGAACTAATACTACGTAGGTTCACCGAAGTGCAAAAGTCAGTTGAAGTTTTAGAAACTACAATTAATGAACACAGTAACTAAATAAGTGAACCTGAACCTGTCATGGAAATAATAGAGAATTTAGATCCTAAATTTGCATCGACGAAGGAATATGACGTCGTTGATTTAAATGTGTGGATGAAATTTGCTGAGTGTTCGCAAAAACATACTGCGGTATTGGTAGAAATAGATTATTCCGAATTCTCGCTTTGTTCGAGTGTTTTTGATTGTCTTACTCATGCTGACTGTAACGAAGATTTTAGTATGCATCGATACGCGAAAGTTAGAGTCATCTTCGTCTAGTGAATGCTATTGGTTGCTTGTATTCACCATATACTCAACATGATATTAATTCTGGAGATGAAGTAATTGTAATAGAATCGTTTATTGATATGTACACGACAATGATTCATGTATCAGGAAGAAAATCTGATTCCAGTATTTGTGAAATTCAGAAAGAGAACGTATGTTCCCACCAATGCTTGTAGTGATTGGTCATTGAACTGGAGCTGTTGAAATGTTCACTCCAAATTTATGATAGTGAACAATGCGATGGTGCTTTTACAGAACGTGATGCAATGCGTTGACTTCAATCATGTAGGTATGGCATTGCAAAATTTTAAAAATCCATCAATGGTGCAATACAATACAAACCTGAAACAAACTAACCTTAATCCAAACCAAGTTCTAAATATCCATGTCAGATTAAAGTGTGATTCCAATGTAAAAAGTAATGTTAAATTCACGTTTAACGTAAATGTAACCGAAGCTAATCTTAGTAACAACAGTAATAGTAATCGCGTTAGATCTAATTTCCCTCGACTTGAATTTCGTAGAAATTTCATAGATGATAAAAATCCATAAAATGAGAAACAAAGAACTGCAGAAGTAAATAATGTGCAAGACTGTATTCCGGTTTATGATTTTCAATGCAACCTAAACGAATTCGTTGGTCATGTAACACAAGTTAGTGTTACGGCGTCCGACAAAACTATAATCAATTGATGTTTGTTTATTTTCACTGTAAATATCGTTATGATTTCGTTTGTAATGGTTATAGCTTTATTTAGATATTGTCGATATTTCAATTATAAATTGAACTTTGCTTGAATATATAATATATTTGATCGTTTCTCATTTAAAAGAACAATCATACAAATATTATAATAATATCATTTTCGCAATTTTCTTAGTTTTGAACAAGAAAATGACATAAATTTTGTCATCTTCCAACTTGTAACACGTATCGATTGCCTCGAAAGGACTTTAAATTAAACAAATTTTATAACGTTATTTGAATGTACCTTCTATTATCGATATTGAATTGTATAAAATGAAATTAATTATATGAATTAAGATAAATATGAAAATAATATTAATATAAAAGTAAAATATGATATATGATTGTATGAGTTGTAATTATTGCATATACGAGGGTTCCAAGAAAACTCAAATAATAAAAATGTGATCTCCAATAGTCCAGGATTTCATTTTTATTATTTAAAAAGATCCCATATTTTGGGGCGACATTATGTAACAGTATTGTGTAATTGTTGTATAATAACTTGTATTTACGGGCAAAAGAAGAAGGAAATATAAAGAGTAATAGATGTAATTTCTTTTCTGTTATTACGATTGATGTTCTGTTGTGATAGTGATATGACATATTTTGTAAGTCGTCATAGCAACGGAAAACAAACCATCGATATAGAGAGAATCCATCTTGTGATATATACATGTACAATATTTAAAAGTGGGTAAATGTTTAATTTAATACGTTCTACAATAAAAAAGGTAATATATATATGAAGTGTTTAGATGGATTTTAATAAAACCGTAACCTAGATTATATAAATATACGGACTGAGGGCTATAAAATATGCAAAACAGGCATTAAGCTAATTACAAACTGGTGTTTTTCATAGTAATACACATTTAATGATCCTTATAACTGTAAGGAATGGTCATTTGTTTCAAGGCTGTCCACGTTTTGAGCGGAATGTACGCAAAAGGGAGGTAGGAAGCGAGGATGTTTTTGCAGAAATTAATGTACGAAATTAAAGTTTAAAAATTTAAAGATGTAAATATCCTTCATCTAGGAACACATACTGCCCATCTCGCCGATCATGGCTACACTACGTTTCTTCGGTGCATTGTGTCTAGGATGTAAGAGCTTTAAACTTTGAATGTATTCCATAGTTACAGATTCAATCTTAAACTGAAAGTCCATGAATCATACTCAGAAAAGGAAGCTAAACTCAGAACCACCTCACGAAAACTCAAGGTTACATTCGTTTAAGAAACAAATTATATTCCGGACAAATGCTTAGAGTTTTCAGGTTTTTAGAGAAATATTGCAAATTATTGTATTTGGCATTCGAAGTTAACTTCGCAAAATATTGCCATATGATCTATATAAAGTGTAATACTTCTTTTAAGATCTTCAAAGTAAAGTTTATCATACAGTACTCGTTCGAAAAAATAAATAATTTTCAAAAGAGGTGAGCAATGAATTTAGAAGTAACATTTACATTAATTTAAAATCTAACAAAAAAAGGAGACGTGCACGTAAATAATATGTCACAGTTTAAGTGATGTATAATTGTCTTCATCAAAAACGTTATGATATTTTGCCGAAGCTGCAGCTAATAATAAATCTTCCTTTCGTTATATTTTATTTTTATTTTAGTTGTATATTGTTCTAAATGTAGAATTTGAGTTGTTGACATAATGTTAAACGTTTTACACGACGATTATGTCATTTACATTTTGTGGGGGACCAAAGGAATGTAAAATATATCTTGAAATTTCCTTTTATTCATTGTATCCTACCGAGTACTTCACTTCCGAACATTTCCAAAAAATGACGTTTTAACATTTCTCAATATCAAACCTCCCCTAGTGAGAAACAAAATTCCTGACCTAATATTTTTGCATAAAATTGTTGTTGTCATATATCATGTGAACAGTTATTAAGTCCGGATCAATTCTTGCGTAACCGCTAGAACAACACGGTCTATGGATCTCTTTAACACTCGATCTGCGAGAGTTAATATTGTCCAAAGGTCCCTTCTAAACAGAATTGTTAGCACGTATAATCAGCTATTAGAAACTGTAGACGTTTCTTCAAATGAGCATACCTTCAGATCATCTATAAATAAACTATCTTTGTAATGTTGTCATTGTACTGTAGCATCTTGATTTCAAATTCTTATTCTATTGTTAGTTACAATGATAAAATGTTACAGTGTAAAATGGCCTAGTGCTGTATCTGAAAGCTATTATAAATAAATAAATATGAGGTTTAATTTTAAATGTTCGACTATTTTTTTTTCAAGAAAGTAATCATATGTCAAATGCAATTTTACGATGAGGAATTTAAAATTTTTACATAGGTTACCTTAGTAGTAGTTTGATTCTTTACTAAATATAAACAATTTTCAAATAGTCAAATTAATATAAAATTCGTAACATGGGAATTTCTATAATACTATGTTAGAAAAATTCACTGACTATTGTGAGAATTTAAAAAAAATGTTACATGTGAAACAAATATTTTTAATAAGTTGACTACAGCTGTAAATGCGTTTATATATTTCAACCAGGCACTACCAGATTTCAAATGTTTCTTCTGTTAGAGCTGTTAAGCGTTGTTTCGCTGGTGCTTCGAGCGAAAGTAATGAAACACAAGCAATCTTGTTAGCCCTCAGCCAAGGATTAGCTAAATATTAAATCAAAATCACACTAAGTCACAAAGCGTATCTAAAAATCTTACGGAAAGACATGCTTAATAATGATTTCACTTTATAATGTTAAGGTTTACAATTTTAGTTGTTAATAGAGTTACGTGTTAACCTACTTTTTTGGCAGAAGATGTAAAAAGAATACAGATATAATAATAATAATAATAATAATAATAATAATAATAATAATAAAAAAGAGAAACTGTATTTATTTGGCTAAGGACAGAAATCAATGAAGAGCTTTTGTGAAAGTAACAAGCTTCGGGTCCATCGGTCATAAAAATTCAGTTAGTTCCTTAGTAATAAAAATTATAGTTAGTAGTAACATTTATTAACATTATTTCCGCTTCTGTAACAACCTGGAGACTCTCCTCTCCTTTAAACCTATTACACTAATTGGAAAGATAAATTGAATAATGTTGCTTGACTTTACATTTCTTTGAGCCAACTCTTAATATTTCTCGAGATACTAAATGTTTAATATTATTTCTGAATGTTTTACAACAAAATACAAAAACTACTAAATGGGGCTAAATGAACTTGAGAGTGACGATTTGAGCTTCACATAAGGAGCTTGATTTATACAAACTACTAGATATGGAAGTGCAATTACTGACATTAATTCCTTGGTTTTCTAATAAGAACCTCTCGTTTGACTCACTACTCTTTCGCTAATGAATAAAATTTTGAAGGACCGTTATTTAAATTATTATTTAACACAAGTAGATGTGCACTATTATATAAACCTTACCCATCTTAAATCGCAGAATATGCCAGTCGCATAATGCAACGAGACTATATATATTTAATATAGATCTGGTTCTTCATAATATTATTATAATTTTCTATTTAATCAACACACTTAGAATCCCTACTAATCTAACTTGTGTTAAAGCTGCCATCTTGGAACAATGGAAAACAAAGAACCTTCATTCGGTTTGTTTGGTTAATTTCCAAAATAAATCGCAGACCTTACAGAGAAAATCAACTGCATAAATTTGAAAGAGCTAAGAATTTCCCATCAAATAGAGCTTATAAAATTTTCCCAACTCTGATCATTCTCCAGAAATGATGGTCACTTTCCAGAAAAATATATTTTAAAACGAATACTTGAGGATTGCGAGTCTTGTTTTAATATTTAAATTCTTTCAGTAATGATGGGAATCATCCATCTCCAAATGATGTTCTAATCACCAACGGTGAATTTTAGGATGTTCCTTGTTTCTTGATGATCGCGAAATTGGTCTTCTGTCTCCCGTTCAACAATCTGTATTATCAAAGCTTAGTTTTGGTGAACCATCATATTATTATTACTAATACTATAATAATAATTATTATTATTATTACTATAACTATTTATTTTGTTCTACAAAATGTTCGTATGGTCTGTCTTTAGAATCACTGTGAGCGGTCCCAGGTTTGATTCCCGGTGGAGTCACTCGATCGTAAAATTGTAACAGTTTTTTCAGGCCAACCATGCTGAGTGGGTTTTTCCTGGGTTTCCCTCATTCACGCCAGGCGAATGACGGGATAGTACCTAACACAATGGTCGCATTCCGTTTCCTTCCTTCCCCCATCATCTTTTTCTTCCATTTCGTCGGATAGTGTGCTCGCCGAAGGACTTCGTCCCTCAAAACGTGAAGGGCTAAATGGCCTTAGATGTTAACAGCCCAGAAATCTAATTCCTAATCCTTATCCTAATTATTCAGCATACCTGAAATCGGAATGTGTGACTAATATGTCTATGAATTTAATTAGTGCGTTTTGGTGCTAATATGTCTTAGCGTTTCAAGGTTAAAGTCATATTGACCTACAGAATGTTGTCATAAGTACATCGAAGAAGAGGAATAATGATCGGGAAAGAAGTCTCAGACACAACGAAGATGAATTGAAGATGATTTCACGAAATAGGGTGATTGTGGTACATAATCAACATGTAGAACTACTAGCGACATTTAAGTTTTTCGACGGGGTAAGACACGAAGATTTTTCACTGGCATAAGAGTTTCATGATTTTTTTATTTGTATATTAGAAAACACGAATTTATCAAACTAAGGAGGAGAATCCCAATAGCCACTTCAAGTGACACTCCTGCATGTAACAGACTAAGCGACAATCACAGTTTGAATCAAATAGTCTAACCTGAACTTAAGCAATCAGAATGAAATTAACTTTCCACCAACTGACTATTCTTAACAACCCTTTAGTGCACGAAAATTATGTCCAGAATACCAAATAATACGTTGCTGATTATTAGAAATAATAAAAAGAGTCTGATTGGTTGCGTCGCCATTCATCTGAGTTCCAACAAAGGACCGGGATTACGTATGGAGTGTAACCAAAGAGACTTATACACGAATATGGAAGACGTTCTGTGATGCAGTAATTGAAAGGTGATCCGTGTGGCTCTCGGTTAAGTTCAACCTATACATTACTACCAATAATTATTTAAATAGTTTACAGAGCCGGGTAGATTATGTACTCCGAATTTTTTTACTGATAATGACGCAATTTTTAGACATGACAATACACTAACTAGGGTGTTGACGCTGTTGAGGTGTGGTTTGATAAACATCGCCTTCCTTGGCCCGCCCAATTGCCTCACTCTATTTTTACTGCACATCTGTGGTCAGTTGTAGAACTGAAGCTCCGGAGTAGATATTATTCTCCTACTTCACTGCTGCACAACATGAGATAAGGTGAGTGACGTTTGGGTGCGTGTAAAGTTATGTCATATGATTTCATTCCGTAACGAATCACAACTCTTCTGGAACCTAACGGTAGTCCACTACGTATTAAACAGGTAAGTTTCATTTTCTTCAAGTGTATCTATATTTTGATAATTGATTCGTTGGTTGGCAAAGTGGCGTAAGTCAGTTTTCAGACATTATGAGAGGCTGAGACTTATTAGAATCCATATAGAAATCGCAGACAAAATCGGTTCTTTATAGTGCCATCTTTTGACCTATGGCCTAGTCTTTTAACTCGGAGATACGCAAAGTTGCCATCTACCAGGTTATGGTTGCAAGTTCAAGTAAATGACTGCTCCTCATTTTTTCTTTTACGAAAAGTTACTTACGCTACTTTGCCATACAACGCACCAATTATCTGTATGTGTTAAGATTGGAAATCAAGAAAATGGATCGAATAATACATAAATGTAAGAGAATAACGTTCGTAATTATGCTATTCATAACTAATGGTTATCTGAAATCCACTACAATCATAAATGAAATCGCCCATCAACTCATTATTAACTGGGTATTGTGCAGTTAGTTCAATGTTTGATAACGCATTATTTTCGCATTCCCTGATTATATATTGAGACGACGTAGTTATAAGGCCGCTTTGTATATTTATTATTGAAACATGTATACATATCTAAACAACGAATTAGAATTAAAGGTTTCGGGAACCTTATAAAGCCCACGGAAACCTTTACGTACGAAACTGAAAGATTACTTTAAATTTGATGTCATCAAAATTAGATTTTGTATCGACCAGTGTTTTCGAGGGTATTTTAAAATTATAAATGTTTAACAACTAAAAGGAAACTACACTAATCCTTCATGTATTATAGCATCACACGCGTAGGATTGTTGAGATACTTATATATACACCATAAGGAATAGAAGATGGCACAGACTGTAGAGGTATGTTCTGTAATATTAAAAAAAATTAATCATCTATAGATTAATATTAAAACGTTGCAAATGAGAAAATAAAATTTAAGTTATTCTTTCAAGCGCAATGTAAGACTTTATTCTCAACATTGCAAATATTAAATAATAAATTTTCTGAAGTTTCCTACTGCAGGTTTTTAAGGAATAGTTTGTTGTAAGGATGTGTTAGAGAAATACCCCAATCAAAATATGGCTCTACTCTTACCTACTTCCTTAAAACCATAATCACTATAAAATTTACCCCTGGTAAAAAATAACTCTCTCAAAGAAGCGAAGTAAATAAAATGGTAAGTTAGTGCACGTTACGTATTATTCCATTGAACTAATAACTTTCTTTGCCAAAGATGAACAAGTTCGCATCCCTCATTCTGTTTCATTTGATCGTAATCATAAATGAAGCAAATGTAGCATATTAGAATTAATATGCATAAAATTACCGATATTTAAGCACCAGACTCTTCTTTTTCTTCTTGGGTTATAATCGGTTGGTTAGCGTAATGAAAATTTACATTCTTCCGTAGTCTGGTTTATGCTCTTTATTTCCATGTAGTTTATTATTTCTAAACTAAGCCACTCTTTTCATTTCCTTGTAGTTTCTCGTTTCTATCCTACGAGAAATCTCCATTTCCTCATAGTTTCTTTCTCTATCCTGAGCAACAGTTTACTTCTTTGTAAGCTTTCTTCCGTACACCATTTATTACTCTGGTTATTTTCTCCTTCTAAGATTCCCTTCTTTAAAAATAGCGTTATTCGTTCATGCATGATAATGTTTTCATTCCCTTTACATTCTTAATAAATTTTAACATTTTTTTCTAGCTCCATATTTCAAAGCTTTCTTTATCAATTTCCCTTCTTCCTTTGGAGTTCATGAATGAAACCCATACAATATTACATTGTGCACAATGCTTTTAGAAACATTTTCTTCAGCTCTATATTTATACATATGATCCGAAGCTCGTGTTTTCTTGTAATATCTTAGCTATATAACCGCTACTAGGTTATAGAAGGATTTTTGTGGATACTCTGTATATTTCGTAAAGACGTGATTATTATTTTCGATTTATACTTTATTCTGCGACGCATATAAGTTCTTTCTTCGCTGGGAATTGCTTCCTTCCCACAAAATTGGACAAAGAAGTCTTTCATCGTTTTCTCATATATATATTTAAAACATTGCTTTTAGTGAGAACCTTTCAGTTAGTGACAAACCATTTCAGTGTTCCTCCCTGACTTATTATATGCACAGTATATATTCTGCAGTTATTTGGAACTGAATTGTTTTCTTTAATCGCTTATGGAAATATTGCCGTAGTTTAGAGAAATACGGGCTGACCAGATGTTCCAGTGACCAAAGTGGCACCAACTGCATTGTTTCGTAGCTCGTTATCTGTACTTTCTCAGGCCAGAGTTATCGCCCTGTCTAGTGCATTATAGGTAGTTGACTAAAATTAACACAAATTATTTTCTGTATTCCATTTGTATGTGCATACAGGTGATCTAAATGAGTGATTTTTGGAATGAACTGCCAACACGTTTCAGTTGACCATTGCAACCCGTACCTTGAGCTTTGGTGCTCAGGGAGTTCAACTCCAGGTTTAGAAGCAGTCACCACGCACGTTGCGTCGGGAATTAAGTCTGACTTTTTGTTAAGGGGCACAAGCTATTAGCCGGTAAAGGACTTTTTCGTACGGCTAGCCCCCAACTAGTGAAGGCCCAGGTCCGCAGACCTTGTGCGTTTAAAAATTTATACACGCTTTCCAACATTAGCATTCTACTTCTTTTTTTATTTTGCTGGAGAATCACCTTTACGCTTCAGGATTGTTCGGCGTAACAACTGGATTCGTCGTCGGACGATCTAGACAACTTTTCCCCAGTGCTAATCCCCCAAGTGCGTCAATGGTGTGAGAGAAGCATTTACAGTGAAATCCGAATTATAATCTTTTATATTTAAAGGGCTACCGTGCACTGAAAAGGCAAAGTGTGATTTCAGTGACGAAAATTATTATACATATTCAGTGTTCAGTGTTGTGTTCAATCCTCTTCGCTATTTTTTTAAATATAATAGTGTTGTAATAAATAAGTATGGTGTCATTTAATCCAGTGTGTTTTCGTTGTTTGTATGAGTGACATTTATGTGCGTTATGGTCTGGATGACCATCTGATCGTCCGTGAGGTTTCCGAGAAGAGACACCCGGACCTCTCGGCGCCTAATGCTCATCTTGTTATTGAGACCGACGAGCGATTTGGAAACAGTTTGTAACCTCTTCTTGGAGAGGTCCTTCATCGTCCTGTCCAGGTAAGTTCAAGTATCAGGAAGATACTTATTGGTAGGACCACGAACCACGAACAGCGACCAGATTACCCGGAGTGGTTATAATAAATGGTCACCCAAATACGAATTGAGTTGGTTACAAATAAATGGAAACCCGAACAGTGACCCGACACCCGGGCGGTTACAGCTATTCTGCATTCTAGACCTTATTTATAGGTTTTATTCCTCTTTATTTTAGTCTCAAGAAGATAAGTGTTGGGCCAACTTCACCAGGTGATCTCCTGTTTTGTTCTCTACTTACTTTAGAAACTTTTCGTTTTGCTCTGTTGATTCCGATATTAATTTTTACCGTATTTATATATCACAGAATTGATATCTTTTCCTTCATTGTGTCCTCATTGTGTCTGGGAATCCAAATGTATGTATTTTCGATCCGCTAGTAATTATTCCTAGTCTTTTCACACGAAATTAAATCTTCTTTATATATCACTGTACGAGTTCACAGTGAGTAAATCTTCACAGTGAGTAAATTTTCTGAGGTTTCCTAGTGCAGGTTTTTAAGGATTAGTTTATTGTAAGGATGTGTTAGAGAAATTCCTCAATCAAAATATGACTCTACTCTCACCTACTTCTTATGTGTGTGTGAATTTGCCCGTTATACATATTCAAACATTTAGGTTATCATACTACCATGTAATTGTAGGGAATGAAGAGTAGAATCTTCAGAATTTAGTTGCTTATTTTTTGTTTAAAATCCCAATCGTAAAGTGAGATGGGTTTAATATTTAAGTAATGAATTAGGTAACGTCGTTTTTACTGAATACTTGAACATGTTCTAGAATGGACTAATTACTTGCAAAAACAATATTGACTCTTAAGGTTGCCACTGTAACAATCATTGTGATTTTTTACAGCTTTATTCATCCAATCTCCATAGCCCAAGTATTCAAGTTTTTACAGTTACAGTCGTTCCCCTGGTCACTTGCTATAATACTGTATATAAAATGGTTCATGCATTCTTCTTACCAGTAAGTGTATATTCCATGTTCCTTTCATATAAGCATAATTTACATGTTTAGTAAGAACGAAAAGTTAAATTTCCAAAGACGATTGATAATTGCTATCCCTGGCTAGAGTCTTGTGTTTTAAATTTAAATAAGTTTCGAAAAACGTACTACATGCAAACTTAAAATTAAATAAAATGTATCTGTTTCTTATTGTTTTTCAGTAATACTTTTCTTATGTATAGTAATTTATTTTGCAATATTACTGTATTGCAATACTAGGGAAAAGTTACAACACATATAAAAGTTTTTCGAGCAATAACAATAAGTGCTCAAGACACAAACTATTAGCCTCCAAACACTTTTGAACATAATGTTATAGATCCCTGGTAACATTCTACAGAGTAGCCACAAGAATTGCGTTATGAATTTACAACCTAATAGCCTTGTTAGGTTAGTACTGGCAGCCCAGCTGCCAGAGACCTACTCTCCGTGGCCTCTCTACAACTCATGTCAACTTATGAGATCTTAAATCGTGAGATTTCGTTCTGTTTAACGACCACGTACAGTTTTCTCCAGGTGTTCGCACACATCTGTGTAAGTGCTGCAGGACTCAATCTTGTTGAATAAAATACGGATCCAACAAGATAAAGCTCTTGAAGGTAATATTGATACATCGAGGATTTTTAAGTATGCCCGGCTAATAACCATAGTCTTGAAAAAGAACATTGGGATGAAATTTCACATACGACATTTACTCCGGGGTAACTGACCTTTTACTCCATATACACGTGTGGATTTTCGGGGACTCAGTACACAGAATTAGACCGGTTAAGCGTAGAATCTAAGTTAAACTCTTTCGTCATGCCATTTTGTTTTACAAACAAAATTCATATTCCTCTTCCACCTGTTCAGGAAAACATTCACAAAGCCGGATTCTTCGCTATAGGTCGGCTTCAAGAAACACGTGTTGCAACTGTTTGATATTGCTTTAGAATTCATGTAACACTTCAGAAGAAGACGTTTTACTTGTAGCTGTGCAAGGTTTTCGTGATATTTCTTTATGCGTATCCATCAATATTTCTTTCGTTTCAAACTTATATCACAACCAAGCAATGTATATCCGTGTTAGTTGTTCATTTCTTAGTCCCATCATCTTTTCACTTCAAGGACATTCTCAAATTTACAATATAACTTCAGAACGTCTTTTTTGCTAGTTAATAATAACCTATTTACACAATTATTACCCTTTCTTGACTGATTACATCTCATTGAATCAATTGACAAGAATACCATATGATGATGTTGCTGAGCTATAGTATTATAGGTTGAACAATACTTGAAGCGTATAGCATGTATGATGTGTTTCTAAAATGTGCAAACAGACCATAAGCGTTTTTTTTTTTTTGTTCACAATCGAGTATTAGTGAGATCTCCTTTGTTAAAAATAGGACACTGACGATACAATAACTTTTAACAGACTTTCCAATACGTATCCGAATATATAATGTAGACTCTCAGAAGATACAGGGGCCAGACAAAAAAATCTAAAACCTTTGCAAAAGTGTGAAAATCATACTTAGTATGGTGTGGGGCATCCTTTTGCGTCCAAAACAACTTGGAATGGACGCCTATAGCTCCTGAATTGTGGTGTGTGGAATTTGTTACCATTGTTCCTCCAAAACATGCTCCAGTTCCTTAAGGGATGCTGGTGGAGGATAATGAGACCGAACACGCCTTTCTAACACAGACCGCAATGGCTCAATGATGTTCAGATCTCGTGATTGTGGGACCCAGGGGAGGTGTGATAGCTACTTGTTATGCTCATCAGTATGATTTCACCGTTTTTGCACCGTGAGAGGTTGCTAAATCATCTTGGTAGATGCCGTCACCATCAGTGAACATTATTTCGGCCATGGGTAGAGCCTAGTCCCCAATAATGTCTTCATACGCCTTAGCATTCATCATTCCATGCATTGCTATGATGAGACCTGCAGAAAACCATGATATCAATGCACATACTGTAACAGAACCGCCCCCATACTTTACAGTTGCGACACAGTTGCAGTCTGTATCATATGCCTGCGACGGTGTTCTTCATACGTAAACACGTCCGGTTGTTGGAAACATGATGAAGGCCGATTTATCGGACCACACTACGTGTTTCCACTGCTCATGAATCCACGCCTTGTGGTACTTGCACCACTGCATATGCCTCTTCGCATTTACTACTGTGACCAGAGGTCTGGCGATAGCGACCCTGCCATGAATTTTCATTTTATGAAGGTCCCGTAACACTGTTTTCGATGAAACAGAGTTCTGTAGGCCGGAATTGAGTTCAAACGTAATTTTCATTGCAGTGGTCCTCTTTTTAGCTGCTGCAATCCGTTTTAAATCCCTCCGATTTCTATCTGACAGGATTGTCTTTCGACAACTATTGTGTTTTGCCCATGAATTTTGTATGCCCTCGCGACATTGGACACAGTGCCTTTCGATGCTCCCACAATGTGCGCCACTGTTGCCATTGAAGCTCCAACCAGACGGGCACCAACGATAGTGCCTCTTTGGAAGTCTGTCAAGTCGCCCATTTAACCACACCACTTTCACATCATGACACTAACAGGTGAACTGGTTTCTGCTTACGGAAGAGGAAGGTACACATAACACATTGAAAACAAAAAAACGATCGGCAACCACAACACGTGTTGTACAGCGGAGGGTCAAACTTTCGTGTCCTGTATGAAGTGTTTTTAGATTTTTTGTCTTTCTCATGTATATTTGGAGTCAAAGCTTACTAGACTCGAGGAAATTTCAAACATAACAGAGCTATCTCGTAAAATTATACATACGGACATACAGGTATATATCGTGTTTGTTCTGCAATGGCTACGTTCAAAGTAAAATTTCATGCGAATCTCTGAATTAATATTTTATCTAATTATATCTTCTTCCGTATTGTTTCTCGGATAAATATTGTATAAAATAAATAAAAGATACTAATAGATTTGTAAAAACACATAAAATATATTAAACTAAATTATATTATCAGGGATGGTAGTAATTTCCCTTGCTTATTTACCTGACACGATATATTTGTGATATAGTTAATCAACACGTAGTAGAGAGAGAAGAGATTGTTAACTGTGAGGAAATGCTAGTCCACTTAACCATGCTTACTGAAATTCATGTAATGATTAACGTGGCTGCTTCGAAATCCTAACAAAGATTCTCTCAGCATTCACTGCAAACATTTACATATGTAACGTATGGCATAGCGTTAACTCAGACGTAGCCTTAAGCAAATAAATATGAACAATTATTTACAAAATATCGCACGTAAGACGTGCCTAGATAGTTATAAATCAGCAATTTAACCACATTTTATACCACTTTCCACAATTAATAGAAAAACTATATTAAAGTTCATTTCATTTATTAGAAGTTTAGATGAACATGATCAAACGGTTTCAAACAATTAATTAATTTGTTCAGTAGTTCTATAGTTCCATCTAGACTACTTTCTTTCAGTTAATGAAGCATATTTCTTAGTTATCCTAATAATTACGATTTCTTGATGTGGCCGCAAACTTTCTGTGTTCAGATAATATATACTCGAAAGTCACATGTGTAGTCAGTGCATGGAATAACGAGCCATACCTTTCAAAAGCAGAGTCGACTTTGTCATTAACCCTTAAGTACTATGGACGAAAATAATCACGTAACTACTATGGAACGGTCTGTCAGACCGCATTGTTGTTTCACATTTCCTGAGTAGTAGTTTCACTGTATATTTTTAAAAATGATATCCTACATATCTTAGTTGCTTATAGAAAAGTAAAACATAGTAATTTCACGATGTAAAAAAAGCTTTATATTTTTAAAACAATGAGAAAGAGAACATAGTCAAAATTTGCAACAATGCTTTCATTGTTATTCTAAAATGGTAATTGTTAAAATATTCAATTTTTTTCTCCGTTTCTATGTAGTCAAAATAACACTAATTTAAAACACACTGTTCTTATAGATGCACTGAGAATAAAAAATACAGTAAAAACAGAGAAAAAACATGGAATTTTAGCTTTTTTAAACTTACAGGAAGGTGCTGTTATACTTGTACTCTTACATTTTTTTGTAGTGTAAAGGTAATGAATAAAACTTATTTTTAGTTCTTATATGATGGAGAAAGTAAAGAAAATACGTTTTGACAGTAAAGAAAGTACCGCACTAACTTTTCTGACAGCATGCACTTTCTTCAGGTAGGCACTTATATCTTCTTTTTCTGTACTGCAAGGAAATCGGTACCCCACACCGCTGACACGAATGAGTATCTTTGCTTTGCGCTTACAACTCAATTGACAGAAGACTGTTTTCCTTTTGAACTCCTTATGCGCGATGGTGGGAAACTCACTTTCAAGCTCTTGATTGAAAAACTTAGCTCTCGTGCCAGATGTCCGATGAAAAATCTACGTTCTATGTAAGGCCTAACAAGTCCTTTTGCCAACGTTTTCATGAAATCACGTCTTGTCATCACTGCGGACTTAGCGTAGACTTGATGCAAGACATACGCATTGACACCACACGCAACATCCACCAGCAAGAAAATTGTCAATGGCTATTGTCTTGTTCGATGACTTGATGTGTAATCTGTACATTTTTTGTTTAGAGTATCCACTCCGCCTTTTCTCATGTTATAAAATGTGATTATTTCAGGTTTTCCAGTCTCTGGGTCATTATTTGATGTGTGGTGCAAGACGTGCCACACGGTAAGACACAAAACTGCTAATAATCAGTAGATAACGAAAGGCAACTGATCAGCAAAATACTCACGTAACTACTATAGTACGTCTCTGAGACCGCTCGACCCCTCCAGCGCCGCGCACAGGGGATCAATTATAACACGAACTTCACAATATGTAACCACTTGCTAGACAGGAATGTAGACGAAAAGATCCACTTCTAGTAGTAAGACTGTGGAAAATATAATGATATGAAAAATCGCAGCGGTCTGAGAGACGGTCCATAGTATTTACGGGTTAATCAGTTTGCTTTTTATTTGCTCCATAATATTGTATGAGTAATTATTTATTGCCATCGGTGACAGAACCTCGTTTCTTTTATTTTAATATATTGTTTACAAGGAATTCAGAAATTCTTCTATACTATCAGCTTTTTTGTAAAGGAGGGAAAAGGTAGAAATATGAGACATATGCAAATCGACTGTTATTGTTGAATTGAGCAAAATGAAATCAATTGGTTTAAATCCTCACCCACAGTTTTTGACAAAGTCAAGGAAATGATCTAGGAAACTTGGAAATGAACTTTTACACAATACCCGCGCCACCTAGAATTATTAAAAAGATAAATAATACGAAAGTTATCAAGTTTATTTCATTGTGAAACCAATAATATGATAGTGTATCGTATGATTAATAAGATATTGTCCAAGATTAAGAATGTTTCCATCTTTATATTTTATTTGACTATAGTATCCCCGCAGACAGCACATGCAGATATATCGAAATTTTGGGTTATTTGAAAATCATTCATGACTAAAGATAAGAAAAAATGGAAGAGGAAAAATCTTGGGAAAAAAAGGTTTTCAATGTTTGTTTCTTAAATCCCAACAAAGGAATAGGCTTCACACTCTTAGGGTACCGTGACGTTTTCAAAAGGCTATTATCGGTTCTACTTTGGGCTTCTTTAGGCCTTCACCATACTAACTGTAAAGCACTTTCGGGAAACCGATTTCAGTTATTATTTCTTAATGTATGTGTTCACTTTGTCATTTTTGTGTACCGTTTCGTTCAAGTCGAACTACCTGCTGAAGTGTAAACGTTATTTTTTTCATTTCGTTTTACGTAGATAACCCTACGACACTTAAATTCAAACGGTTGGTACGATTACAAAAAAATACGCCGTTCTAAATTGAAATTTTGGCTACCTATGTCCTGTGTTTCCATTCTCTTCTTTGTATCTTCAATCAAACAGAGTTAGCTTATGACTCTGGATTTTTTATATACCTAGTATATTAATCGATAGGTAATATTCAGTTGAACAAAGTTCTATACTTGATGCTTAGTTTTCTGTGTAACATCCAGGTTGATACGTGGTAGATAAATTCTGATGTGCAATTGTCCAGAAAATAAAAAGATAAACTTTTATGGAGGTTAAATCTGAGTACTTCCTGTTTCGAAGAATGAGCATCAATGTGCAGCGTTGCCAGGTTTGGCAATTCCTGTTATGCAGAAGTGTCATAGCGGTTGAATGTGGAAGAGTAATTCACATCGATTACTTCGTATGTCGCATAATCACATGAACAGTTTTGGTAGCACCTCAGTATTAGAAATATTTGGCGAAAACAAAAAACAATGACATAAGTCTAAAAAGGTACGATTCGGAATACAGCCCTGTCGCGTAAGTGAAATTCTAACATGCTGAACCAGAAGAAAACACACACGTGTAAATGAAAAATCATTTGCATTGAACAACTATGTGATAAATATATGGTTGTGACTTAATATCGCAGTTTATTTAAATAACTTACAATTTCAACTATACAAATGGATGCAATGAATACTGCATTAAAGTGAGAAATAGCGTGGGCCGAAGAAAACTTTTTATTATTTTTAAGTCGCTATAGTGCGGAAAAGTTGCCTTTTGTACTTATTAGAAAAATTAAGAAAAATTTGAAATTCGTTAACATCTTCCGTTCGCGCATCGCAATTAAAATTTACCAATAATGACGAAAATCTTGTGATTTTTAATTTCATTTGCCTTATAAATAAAGAATAGTTAATCGATTCCATGATTTGTTTTCTGTAATATAAATTGTACTAAACTGTAAAAAATAGTTATTGTATTTTTTAAATTCACAATATAACTGAAAATTATTTTCCAAAAAATAACACTTTTTCATTTGTATAACATAGTTTGGATTATTTCAATTAAATGACTGGTTTAAAAAGCAAAATAAACATTGTAAAATCGTTCTAGCAACTTTTGTATATTTTTTTAAAATTGTACTTAAAATTTAAATAATTTCATCTGCAGCTCTTCGCCTATTCTTAAACAGGAATGACCCAGAACTCACCACGAGAAGTTGGCTGCAGTTCGAGCTCCACCCACACCCTTCCCAACTAATTATCCAATGCAGGTGTGTTTTACTTATTTTTAGTTAATCCTTGATTTATATGATTTTTTAACTTGTTTTAGCAATGAGGATTCACTTTTAAATGAGATTTTCGGCTGAAGTTTGGCATAATAGCTCTGGATTGCAGAGTTGCCCCGATATATCCATCTCTTAACTGAGACCCACATACTTTACCAGCTGCTTGTGTTACAAGTTTTACATATCTCTCGACAGCTTGTGTGTGGCAAGGGAATCCTCTTACAACTTCCCAATCGGGTACCATGCCATTCTGTATAAGGAGTCTGATTTCATCATCATTGATTCGATGCAACAATGGAGGAGAAGATACTTTGCAGGTCGACCAGTCAATCATTTCAGTATAATCTTTAGCACCAAAATTCAGTTTGGGTGGTATTAAGTTCCTGATTCTCTTCCCTTTACTTTTTGCCTGTCTTACCTTTATTATTCGTCTAAGAGCAAGTTTTCTGATATATTTCCCTTCGTCCGTTATCATAGCCAAGAGCAAGTTTTCTGAATTGGCATCTGAAAAAGAATGGCCATGTTAAAAAGAATGGCTTGTTTTTGTTTTAAACCACAAAGGCACGTACGAACGCAATATAAAGAGTACCAAATCTTTAAGATCTTCTGAGGGATTTTCAGTACTGATGTACAAAATAAGAATTCTGTTTGCGGTTGTCAGCCATCTTGTGTGCAACATAGGGCCAGGATTTCGATAGGAGAAATCTTTTAGAGATTCCCCTGCATTTACTGATATTGAAATATCTAAAAGGTACTGCTGGTCTTTGCTGAGAATTTGACGGTCTACTTCAGGGATTATGACTCAACTCTTTCAAATTCACTAAATGTAATCTTTCAAAGCCATTAAGCAGTTGACCAATCGGCCCTTTAAAGGTTTTAGGACCTGTTGTTTCCCCATCAACGTGTTGAAACAAGTGGCGGACAGGCAACTCATTAAAATGGAGAGGACATACAGCCCACTGCAACGTCTACCTATATGAAGTTCAATTTGCTGAATTACATCATTCCTCCATCCTGTATTGGTAACAGTACCATCACAGCCAACAACATCTAATTCGTCCAAAGAAATGTCAACTTCAGTCAAGTAGGAAATTATGCTGAAAGCGATATCAGTAGAAGATCCCGATGGAGAAACGTGGCCAATATATGTCGACCCAAGTCCTTGAATGATAGCGTAGTGCTCCTCTTTTTGAAGTCTACGAAATAACTTAGAATCACGTTCTTCAGCTACCAAGGTATCAGTTTTGCACCCATCAAAGTATAGACCACGAAGCAAAGTATCAGGTTTACAATGCAAAGATCTCCTGATATGACTTTTCTCTCTCCGTATTTTATTTTTATCGACCACGTGAGAATAGTCCGTGTCTGTCACCATTCCAATATCTTGTAGAACGCTGGAAGCAATTGCAGCAGTAGCACGGTCAGATGCACCAAACCTATCACTAATTGGTGCCGTTGTCTTCAGTTTTATTCTCATTTGCCATTCTGATGGCGTTGGGGTGGGGATATCTGGGACGAACTCATCATTTTCACTTTCACAGAACTCGGAAGAGCCCGAACCGTCTTGTTGAAGTCTTGAACTGAAACATCCTGTACGGTAGTTTTCTAAAATGGTTGATGAACTCGAAGGCGTATCATTAAAACACGTTCATGTTTGTAGTTCCTTCTTCTCAGTCTTGAAGTTAGCCTTTTCGTTTCTTGAAGATCTATTGATCCAATTTTGCCCTAACCACACTTCCTTTGAAAATAGATGAATCGTAACTCAAGGGCAGCTATCTTCATAGACCTTTCACACTTGCACTTGATAGAAATTAAATATTCACACAAATATTCTGTCTTATCACACAGTTCAAAATGATCTTTGCTTGAAGTCTGCAATCTTCTTTGCAAATGTTGGCTTGTTCAAATCAGGATCGTACGACTTTATCAGTTTATAGTAACTGTCATGATACGCAACAACAAGCTGCACGATCCTGTACTCAGTAACGGTAGGAGTGGACGTTCTATCATAAATGTTTTTCATTTTTCTTGCTACTACCAGCAACTTTTGAAAAGCTCACTTTTGCATTGTTTGTTTGTGGGTACAATTGTAGTCTTTCGTGAAAACAAGACGGAAGTACATCTTCATGTGTAGGAAGTTTAGTGAGTGGCAAATCTCTGGGATGACTAAAAGAGGACACTCAAAATTTTGCCTCGTAATCATCTTCGAAGCTTCCATTGTAGCGCTACGAAAGATTACCGCACGGAATGCAACAAAAATACTAAGCACTATAATTCAAGATTATAAAGAACAAGTAATACAAATGTAATAACACAGCTAACACTGAATAGGACTTCTGCACGCCACACTTAATCACTAAGTGAGGAAATGACGAGGACGTGACGGACACGGAATGCGTGTTAAAACTTGAAGCGTTCAGCATTCAACAACAATGCAAGAACACTCTCAAAGTGAAGCTATCTTGCAGAAGGGGATGGGAAGTGGGATTAAATCCAGTAGATTGTCGGACTGCGGTGAAATATTTCCCTGTCAATATGATGTTTTCTAAACCAATCATTTAACTCATATGTGCAAAATTACCCCAGACACAAAGTATGAAAAAGTCTTTTTATTGTAAAAAATGTTTTCAGTAAAGTTGTGCAATTGGAAAACATAAAACAAAATAACACACTGTAACTATTTTTACACTTTACTACAATTTATATTAACGAAAATAAATCATGGAATCGATTAAATATTATTTATTTATAAGACAAAAGAAATTAAAAATCAAAAGATTTTCGTCATTTTTGGTAAACTTTAACTGCGATGCGCGAACGGAAGATGATAACCGATTTTATTTTGTTTTCTTATTTTTTTTTAAATCAGTACCAAAGGCAACTTTCCCGCGCTATAGCGACTTAAAAAATAAAAAGTATTTTTCGGCCCACTCTAATGGATATTTGGATAGGGCACACACTACTTCTGAAGAGAAGTATTAACCCGACTACAGTAGTTCGCATAGTTTTTGAGCTATAAAAATTAAAATTCATTTTTTTATGCGGCCTATAACTCCGAAAGGAAGTATTTGTGCACCCAGGTCGACCTATACTTTTTGTCTTACCTTGGTGTCAGGAATCACCTCCCAAACATTGTCGGTGTTGTTTTGAAACATAATGTATATCTTACCCGAGGAGTGAAAGTTGAATTGTAAAGGTAGGAGGACACATTACGTCACGCCGTCCCCCGTGTCTATTTTTACTCATTCTATTTTTTGTGCAAAGTGGGAGGACGCCATATATATTTCATGGAAGTAGAGGTGCGACGTCCACCTGCATTCCCCCTCACTTTTACACCTATATTAGCCGAAATTTTCGATCTTCGCACAGAGATATTAGGGTTCCGGAAAATATTTCCATCCCTTTCTCCATTATGGTACGTATTTTCCAGGTTCCAAAACTATGAATTTGACACTACTCAGTCATTTTGATAATTTATCTGTCATCTCTTCACACCATCTGCCGATAACTTTGAGCTGAAGTTTAAATACCATTCAGAGCGTCACTGTTCGTTTCAGCAACCCATAAAATTAATATCGGTCCCTTTGGATTGTTGTTACATGTCACCCCTTCCAACTCCCAATTCTAGGGGTTCCTTACTTCTAGAGTATTACTTTCCAGATTTTAGGACATATATGTACGAAGTATTTGTCTGAAATTTCTCCATGCATTTGTGAATTACGATGAAATACATATTCATACACATACATCCAATACATATATGTACGAGCAATGACCTCAGTGCTGCTCTGAAATTTCGTTATCCAGCTGATATATCCGTTCTTGCCCAAACTTGCTATTGAGATTGTCCTCTAACAGCTTAATGATCCGAAAACTAGTATGGATCGTTTTAAACATTTAGTTTTTCGCCCATTCTCAGCTTCCATGCCGATTTCAATTGAAATTTCTTATTATCGGGAGTGTAACTGTTCACCTAAGCGACATGGAGAACTATGGAATCGATATTACTCTCAGTCGTTCTTGTTAATTTTTATATCTGATTCCCTCTCTACCTCGTAAGGGTTCCAAGAGAGGCTAAATATGGGTTAAGACGACACAAGGAGTGTCACTATTCATCCCAGAGACGCAAAAAAAAAACGAATTTCAAAAGAATATAAGTATTGTTTTTATTACTTTTACATGTTTACCACTTTCCCAGTTCGTTAAGAGCGTAAGATAGTCTTGTCTCCACTAGAAGATGAACTTGAATTTAAAGGACATCGGAACTGTCACCAATCAAATAAAGGAGTTTGCATACTAGTTATTCAACACTGATATATTTCATTTTCGATTATATTACATATTACTATTTTCTCGATGAGTTTTAATGGTGACTGAACATAACGAAAGCGGCAATAAGGGGTGTCTCAAGAAATCTCAGTTACTCCGGAAACTGAGATCGACACTAATATCGATCATTTTCGATATTTGTTCTCATTTCCTTTAACTCTTCTTGGCTGCTAGCATGACCATATCCTTACGGAGGCTGAATTTGGACTTAAAGAGCGTCGGAACTGACACAGTTAACTTGGTATTTCGAAAAGTATGGATTTGACAATAATATTTTTCGTTTTAGATTATTTTTATGTTATTTTTCTTTTCCCTAGAACGCTAACATGAGTGAATGAGGACTTAATCGGCATCGGGATACCACTAATCATTTTAAAAACTACGAATACTATGTATTGGACACTGACATAAGTGCTTTTTGATCCTTTTTATATGTTACCACTGCCACTCCCTCTAAGTATGCAAGGGGTTGACCACAGTATTCTTTCACACACAAAACAACTGGCAAACATTGTCAAGCTTATTTGTAAATACTCATCCTGTCGTCATCCGGCTGGGAGTAAGTGCAGAGCATCCCCTACATTCAATACCGTTAATGACAGAAATATACTTACAAATATATAGTTGAGTAGATACAGAATAATAAAGTGCAATGCCATACATTCATACTCAATAACTTTCTATAATGTATCATTTAAAAAATCCGTTTAACTGGAAAGGTGTGCTTTTATCATTAGATCTATGCTCTTTAATTGCAATTTGATTTTATTACATTTTGAAGAAATAATTTATGATAATGAAGATATAATACAAGGAGTACAATTGAAACTGTATTTTATTTAAAAAATTGTGTTTCAAAATTGCAAATTCACTTAACAAAGTAACAATAGAAAACTATTCATAAAAGAGAACTATTTCTAAATGCAATAGAAATATAAATGCTATGTTACTAAACAGTATGTCGTTATCAGCTTACCACATTTAACTCAATATATGGTTTCCAAATAATTTTCATACCCAGAACTATTTATACGGTTAGGATTCCACATTAATCAGTAGGTTCACGTCTCATATAGTCTCGATGCTGAAATGGATGTTAAACACAAAATTAACTCAATAATGTCGGTTATTAACCACAATAAGAATCACTTGCCCTTAGATCCGAATGTATTTTTGATGATTTACAATAATGTAGTACATTCACAAATGTGAGATTTTACCGTTTCCATGACTGGTCCTCAACTGGTGCTAGCTATCCCCCTTCGTTCAGTTCGAATAATAGTTCCATTAATGGCCATATTTGGCGCTAGTAGTTTGAATGACGTGTAGAAAAAGATGACATTTGTTTAGGGAGTACTTTCTTCAACTCATTACATTTTTCACACTTTGAAGATGTTACGGTACTTAACAACATAAAAATTATTTCAAATTGAGGACCTGAATATAAAAGCATCCCAAGTCGAAATACATATAATACATATTTCTTTCACATTGATAGACAGTGGCGTATTTACAATTTTATTTCAGGTCGGGGGGGGGTCTAACTTTGTTCAGGGAAATGTGAAAATTCTGCAACATATTTAATTTACTTTAATACAGTAAATACAATTTTGGGGGCCTTAAGCGCGGAGTGCCACATAAATACGCCACTATTCATAGATATGTTTCATACAAGTTGGTGTTTTATTCAAGTTGGAACTTTATGAAAGGACAGGAAGGAAATAGTTATTTAGACAAATCTCACCAAAAATCCAAACAAAATATTAAATATTAAATTTTTTTCTGTTTGTTTCTTGCGAAGTTTGCTCCACTGGGTTTGGGACTTTTTTCGATTATGGTCTGCAGTTACAGAAAATATATAAACAAAGAACTTATGCTCATTTCACTATTACATTTAATTTCTATCAGGACGCAAAATCATGAAGATATGATCTATCAAATTTGTGAAATAAATGTGGAGCATTTAGTGCTTTTAAAATGGATAACGACACATACTAGATGGCAGTGTCCAAGTAAATATATCCCATCTTAGGCACACTAACATAAACGTTAACCTTGTTAGATTGTAAGGAAACATAACGTGGGAATATTTACTGAAATTTTCTAGATTTAATTTTTTCAACATTTGAACATATTTTATAGTGACTTATGTCAAAATAGTAATCACTCCTGATAAGTTTCTAATATTGCATCTATTTACTGCTTAACTTATCAATTAAATATAATGCGTCAGCTTTCCTTTTCCATTCAGACAAGCAACTTATGCATTAAATGGAAATAATTTAGTTTCCAAGTGTGAAAAGTGCGGTTATTTCAATCCACTCTCAGTGATGAAAGAAGGCAATTGTTAAGTTCGACATTCCAGAAGACTCACTTGTGACATATGGAACTGTCCATTTATGGTAACTATCGCTTTTTGTTTCGTATGACGACGAGTTTATTGATATTAAATTCATTGTAAATTATTACATACACCCCCAATTAGAAAGTACCTAAGAAACTATTGTCTGCAAGTTTATAAAGAAAGATACTACTACACACAATGAATTTGCAAAGCAAAATCGTTTTCTCTTTGCAGTGGAAGAGCTAGTGTCTTTTTCTCTCTATCTGCATGTAATAATTACTTTTCCCTTCTTTTGACTTTAATATAATCTTTTGTATCGATGCTACGTGATACGTGTCAAAAGATTGTTTTTACTCTAGACCCATATGGAGAATCGAACCCGAATTTTCCACTCCAAGTACGAGAGCGGTAACCACAATTTTCAGAACTCCAATGGATCTCCTTTGGATTTAGTTCTATAGTTAGTAAAACAACCACGTGACTCACCGAAATAAACAAAAGCACAGTGAAGAAAATGTGTTAGGTTGTCAGCACCTGGTAAGACATACTGTGGTTACAATCTTGAAAATAAAATCTATACAAACCTTCTTAATTTGTTTGAAAGATACAGGTTTAAAATAGCCATATTACGTCTCTGATATTTGGGTGAGATTAGGTCACAACGACAGTCAGTTATAGTCTCTAATGAGGGTTATAATCACGTTCCATGTATTTTGTACTTATGTTTTTTCGTTAGTCAATAGTTATATTTTGGAGTCGATTGGTGACTATTTTTATATCCATTTAATTTATTTCAGGCTCTGTATTATTTTCAATACAAAGAGATAAATAATATATTAGTAACTGAATCACAAAAAATGGGGAAATATTTACATTTATACTCTACAGAGGGAATTATTTGAAATGGATAAGACTACGCGTAGAGGAATGGAAGTTATTGTATAATACCTCGGGTAATCTTTAAGAATACCTACGATGTTGCGGTGCAGAGATGATTTAAGTACACCAACAGTTGAATAGCGAGATAATTATTCCTCTAGAAAACCAGATTATGATTCAGTGTATCTATTTTGAGCTCTTAAATGAAGCATTGTAGTCCTCCTTTGAAAAACGTGAAGCTCCTTTCTTCACCTCTTCACGTCATATAGCAAAAAGTTTTGTAATTAGTTCTAGTGTACACTGGGCCACATAAATGATGAGGTACAAAATCCGTGAGTTAGGCGACCCACCTAACGTCCGCTTCAAGATTAATTACAATTGGTAGAGTAGCTAAAGCAGTAGCATGAGGTTGCCCCCACCTGTTAAAAGAACAAGTCGT
Organism: Thermobia domestica; assembly: GCF_964235325.1. NCBI lineage: Eukaryota > Metazoa > Arthropoda > Insecta > Zygentoma > Lepismatidae > Thermobia > Thermobia domestica. The sequence continues at coordinate 261,863,026 of NC_137458.1, read as the reverse complement.
AAAGTGTTTTTGTGCAAGAGTATGGCAAAATATTGGCTGACGAAATGGCAAAAGGGAGTCTTTGGAAACTTGTAATCACAGTACACAGCACAGTACAAAAAAAAAAGATATACGAACACCAGAGGCGCCAGTGAGATGGTAACGGTCCGGGACAAACAATCTTATAATTAACTCAAATGAGGGATTATATAAAGAAGTTAACTTACTTCAAATGACTATACATATATGCGTACCAAATAATATACGGATAGATAATGCGGTATATGTAGTAGGTTATTTATATAAGTAAACACAAAGCCTTGCGCTCAGTATTGAAACTTTTGACAATAGTCTTACCTGCAAATCAATTAAAGTATAGATGCATCATTCGGGGGAAGGACCCAGCCCCCAATGAAAATTTTGAAGTCTAACACGGTCTGAACTCCTAGGTTCAGGTGCCACTGATTGATACGTAATACTACTTTGAAAGAAGAACTTGTCCGATTTCATTATTCGTTAAATGACTTTTGAAAATGCTAAATATTGGTAAGCAGTAATTTATTTGTAAATATTACAAAGGTCGTTCAAGGTCGACCGGAACTTTTCTTTCTTGAGAGGAAACAGTTAGCACAACAATCACCAAACTATGTCAGATTTTCAAAGTATTCTCCTGTGCGTCGAGGCACCGTTTCCATCGTTGTTGCAACTCCCTGATTCCTTTGGCGTAGATGGAACTAGGTTGTTGTCGTAGCCACTTGAGGACATCGTTCCGCAGTGCTTTATATGTCGTGAATTTCTTCCCTCCCATGTGCTCTTTAAGGGATGAAAACAAATAATAATCATTTGGGGCTAAATCTAGATTGTAGGGGGATGGGATAGAACTTCCCAGTGCATTTCGGCCAGACTTGTTGTTGTCACATTGGCCATGTGAGGGCGTGAATTATCATGGAGAAGAATGACATTTCGGGACAACATCCCAGTTCTTTTCTTGCGAATGAACTTTCGTACAGCACCACTTAACAATGTGGAGTAATACTGGGCATTAATTGTGCTTTCTTTTCCAGAAAATCCACATGGATAACACACTTCATGTCCCAGAAGACGCTTTCCATGATCTTTTCAGCGGATGCCTGCGTTTTGCTTTTCTTGGCGGCGGAGAACCTTTATGCCGCCACTCCATGATGCTTCTTTTCGTCTATGGGCTTGAATCGTGCAACCATGTTTCATCATACGTGATGATGGATTGCAACAATTCATAACCATTGGCTCGAATCCGATTCAGAAGCTGTTCGTCATGCGTGTGCACTTCACATCAAATGTCAGCTGGCGGAAAATGCACCTTGCACAGATTTTGTGGAAGCGTAAGTGGTCGTGAATGTGTCCATGGGCTTCATTTTTCACCAGCTCTAGTCCTTCGCGTAACTGTTCACAAGATTCGTACATTCTTGCCCGTGACATCGTTTGTTCACTATACTGTGCTTGCAATCTTCTGAAAATCTCAGCTGGTTTACCTTTCTTCTTCAGAAGAAATTTGATTACACACCGCTGTTTCACAGCCACAGATACACTGCTTGCCACTATGTTCACTGCAACTACTACGCATGCTCGAAATACGTCATACCGGCTGCTATTTACTTGAGAAGAAATACATTACATCACCCGTAAGTTTCATCATGATCCGGTTTTATTTACGTATGAAAATCCCGGCCAACCTTGAACGCCCTTGTAAAAAATGCAAAATTCGATAAGACTTAAATGAGTTGGAGAATATAGGTACTAAGCCTATTTCCCCTTAAGTTGCAAATATAATATGCGTTGCTGTTTATCATTAAGATAAGGGCCGTAGCTTTATTTAGATTTGAACAGTAATTTTCATGTAACCGCAAGTAAGTGGACAAACTTAAAAAAGTTAAATATAAACACTTGGAACGTATAGTTAAGCTATTTTAACCACTAGTAATAAAAACCTCTTTTAGCCTTTCCTGCTGGACTAATAGGTAACAAGGGCCTATGCTGAGCGTAGTTTGGAGGGAGAGCATTGCAATTTAAACGCACTTCACTTGTTTGAATATTGTTGGTTCACGCCTTATATTGTCCCTGTACTGAAAAGAAAATATTTCAGTTTAACTTCCCACGATTATGCCCATTATGCTAAGGGAGACGAATGATTAAGGCAAATGAATAATTGCATAACTGGTGGAATAAGAATGTGGAGGTAAGTGGAGTAGCCCGTGAAAGCCACCATATGCTTAGCCGATGTTGTCCACCATAAGCATAGTTGTTCGGGGATGGAACCAGGGATCCCATGCGCCAGATGTAATCGCTCTGCCACAGAGCTGCTCCGCTTCCGCTACTGAAAAGGAACACTAGAAACGAATAATCAACCAAAATGCTATTCAGAAGTTTCATCAGTTCTACGCGAACTTTCAAAACCCTTAAACAATATGAGTTTCAACTTCTCGCTCAGGTACGATTCAGTAGACCCTACAAAATTCAACTGCTACATGAGTGATTCACTGATGATAATTTTCAAGAATACATATTTTTTAATCTTTTGCAGATACATTGGCATATTTACTTATCTAACTCAAATTATCATCTCGCTTTGGACATGAGAATTGAGACGAGACACAAAATATCGTAAACCTTTCTCGTTTTATCTTGATTCTCGAAATAGTGTATGTTCGTTCTTTAAGTAACAATTGCTTTGTACACTGAATCTTATATGCTATTTTGTTACTTTGTATTTCGGAGCTCATTGAATTTATTATGGTCTGTGTACGTACTTTTGTAGCAAAGCATGTCTAATTACTTCTGAATTTCCTAAAAGTTAGTTTATTATATGCCTTATTCTTCAGTGGTATTCAGAATATTTATTTCCGCTTTCTTGTAATATTTTAAATAATGAGAGGGAATATGTGTAGACTACGAACTCGATGTATGTTCCCTGCGTTTTACATACACACACATACTCTCTCTCTGTTTCTCTCTCTCTCACACACACACACACATGCACGCACACACGAACTCTAACACATGTTAAGGTATTATCAAATACTCAACCTGTCGTCATCTCGCAGGATGTAAGAACAGAGTACATTCCTCATATTCAATAACGTTAAAGACTGAAGTCCCCTTCCCGAAAAAAAACGGTTCCGTAATATAGAATAAAAGGGTGTAATCATTTATACAATTCAATCTAACTGGAAGTGATTTTTTAAATCATAAAATCTATGATCTTAAACTGCAATTTGACTTTATTACCTTTTGAAGGCAATTTAGGATAATAATAATATCAACCAAAACGTTCTACTGAAATTACGTATTTTATAGTATAGACTTTGGCTAGCTTGGAGCTCCGCCCCCAGAACCCGCGTTGCTCAGACTATGGCCTCGCAACTCTTAAGTATCGGTCTTTGATTCAAGAGGAAATTTTGTGCAAATGCTCTTTAATTACATTTTGCTCTTTAATTACATTTCCTGAATTTGGCACAGCTTAGGGCTACTTCCCTAACTCTTATGTTTACTCGGCCTACGGCGTCGCACATCAAATCCAAAATGCTGTCAAATTTTGATTATGTTTTAACTATTTCAACTATCTAAAAGATAAGAGTTTGACTCCCAAGAAAATGCCCATTTAAATTACATGGTAATTTCTTCATCGCCGTTTAGACCCCTTAAAAATTAAGAATATTCACTTTTGTCAATTTTCCTGTAGTTTAGTCTCGAAAGGCTATAATGATTCTAATTCTGCCGGAAGTGCATAAACATTTTGATGTGTAGAAGATTTCCCATATAAATAACATAGGAAAGATTGTTCAGTTCCACATAGAATCACTCTGAAGTTGAAAATTTTTATTTTTAGGGCTTACTTAATTAACGCTAACAAAAACGTATAAGCATGCAAAATTTCAAGTTTTTATTTCAAGTCTATGTACCTAAAATATGAAATTATAAGTCCAAAAAAACATTTAAATAACATGGGGAATTTCTTCAGCTCCCCTTTAGACCCCCTAAAAATATTTTAAAATGTTTACTTTTGGCAAGTTTTCTGTCGCCATGTCCCAAATGCTACAATCATGTCAAATTTAATGATTATAGCCCTACATGAAATGTCGTATAATTTTGGGGTGTATAACGTGCCCAATATAAATAGCATAGAAAAGATTTTTTCAGTTGTCTGTATAATCATCTATAGGTGGGAATTTTTAATTTTCTTATTTACTTAGTTAACACTAGCGAAAATGTAAAAATATACCGTATTTCAAGTTTTAATTCCAATTTCAAGTACCTAAAACATGATATCATATGCGAAAAAAAACAGCCATTTAAATAACTTGGGGAAATACTTCACCTTCTTTACACCCCCTAAAAATTAAAAATATTCACTTTTGGCAAGGCAGTGTTGATGAAAAGAGTACGAATCTTCTCGTGAGAGGGACAACTAGTTAAGAGACATACAACCTACATGCAATAAAAATATAAAATGAAATCTTTAATTTAATGTTCCTTGGTAATACCCCTTTTGGGGAGACTACATAGATGATTGATGATAGTACATGATTATGATAGTACATGATTATGAAAGAAGTGATGGAATGATTATTTGTAATGAAATGGGTGAAGCCCAAGAATACCCGATGCTATTTTACCATAAATTCACATGGTCTAGGGTCGACCCCTTGCTCCAACACACGAATCTTTCAGCATTGAGACACCATGACTCCATAAAATGAAGTCAGAAATGGAACTAAGTTAGTCAATCGTAAAATGTCTACCCCGAAGTGACGAAAATCAGTAGTGACAAGAAGATTATGCATTAGACAAAAGTCGACTAAGTAAGAAAGTGGATTGCAAACGAGTAAGATAAAAGGGACTAAAATATGTGGAGTTTCTGAATGAAAAGAAATTATTTATAAGAAAGTGGATCGAGAGAGAAAGAGATAGAGAAAAAAGCTTATATTTTTTAGAGAACACCGAGAATATTGTAAGCTGAGAAAAGCTTGGCTACAGAGAATCTTTATCAAATGGAAAGTGTAATATTTGCAGTCTATTTCTATTTTGCTAGGGAAGATAAATTGCAGTTAATGATGTTGAATACTTATACTGATGATGTTGAACACATGCTGAACACTTATGTTGAACACTTGAATAATGATGTCTACGTAATTATGATTGTTATTTGTTTTCTTTGAATACTGATTTCATCTTCAAGGAGGACAAAATGCACCTTGCTTTTTCTATATGAATTAAACTTCAAACCTTTTTTAACCGATATTGAATAATAGATTAAAAGATGTCACGTGTATTTAGGCTTCTCATACTTTCCCAGCAGGAAAGTGTTGTGAGATAATAAGGATTTAAAACCTTGCGTCAAACACAATCTAACCGACCATTTTAAGTAAGTGTCCAGTAATGTGACTTAGGTAACCATGTATTACTTTCTGTTAATTAAATCAGAATAAAGCGCAAAAGACTTGGTTATGTTTCTTAATAGAAAAGCACCAGTCCTTTCTTCTGCGTGTAACAATATAATAGATAGACTCTATAGAAAGGATTATTAATTTAATAATTTTGTATACAATATAGTGAATATTAACAAACCAATGTACACGAAGATTGTACAAATTCACAGAAAAGACATGATTGCTGAGGTGCTACAATTTCTGAGACAATGTGACACTCTTATTAGCACCTTTCATAGTATTGATTTTGAAATTCTATACAATTATTTTAAATGCAATAAGTCATGTCTGTCTTTCGCCAGTCCGATTTTGCTGAAAGAAACTGCTTTTCCGAATAGTTTTAAAATTTAAGATGTAAATGGTGTAAAGAAATTCAATTCATTGTTATAAGATAGTTGCTATTTGTTGTTCGCCTTCTTCAAATGATGGCACACACGTGTTTCTACCAAAGGTAAACAAAGTTCAAACTGTAAACTACAGGAACAAATTCAATCCATTAAAGGAGATTAACTAACTAACTAACTAACTCTATGGCCTATGGAACCCGGAGGTTCAATGCCGCGTTCACAAAAGCTCTCCACTGACTACTATCCTTAGCTAACTGCATCCAGTTTCTACTTTGTATTCCTATCTCTGCGAGATCCATCTTAATATTATCCTCCCATCTGCGCCTAGGTCTTCCTAATGGTCGTTTTCCTATGGGTCTTCCAGTCAAGACTTTGAAAGCGTTTCTACTTTCTTCCATTCTAGCTACATGGCCTGCCCACCTAAGCCTCCTAGACTTGACGACCCTAACAATGTTGGGTAAACCGTATAAACTATGTAGTTCCTCGTTATGAAGTTTCCGCCATTCCCCATTCTCGTTCCTCTTGGGTCCGAATATTCTTCTCAGGATCTTGTTCTCAAATACTTTCAGTCTATGGTCTTCCCTCAGAGTAAGTGACCATGTTTCGCAACCATACAGAACAACAGGCATGATTATCGTTTTATATATTTTAAGCTTCAAATTCTTCGACAGAATTCGCGACGACAAGAGATTTTGAATCGAATAGTAACACGAATTCCCTGCTTTTAGTCGGCATTTAATTTCTTCGTGAATATGATTTTCGGCTGTTAATATTGATCCTAAATATTTGAAAGTATCCACTTTATCAAAAGTATTATTTAATATTTTAACGCCTCCACAATTTGCAGTATTACGGTCCCGACGCACTTCCATGTATTTAGTTTTCTCTGCATTTACTTCTAAACCCATGTCCCTGCAAGCATTTAATAAGATCTCTGCATTTATTTCTACTGTTCTCCTATCATCCCCTATTAAATTTACATCATCGGCATATGCCATCACCTGATGAATGCCGTTCAACTCTAGGCCCTGGTTGCTATCTTTGATTTTCCTTATAGCGTATTCCAGCACAAAGTTAAATAATAATGGCGACAACGCATCTCCTTGTTTCAGGCCATTTTCGACGTGAAAGCTCGTGGACAAAAATTTTCCTACCCGGACTTTACTTTGGGATTCACTTAAGCATAACTTAATTAATCCAATTAGCTTTTTCGGTATTCCAAGTTCTGTAAGAACGTTGTACAATGTTTCTCTCCTAACCGAATCGTAAGCCTTTCTAAAATCAATAAATAGTTGATGTACCGGCGTATTGTATTCCCACTTATTTCGAGTATTTGGCGAATGGTAAATATTTGGTCAATAGTTGATCGATTTCGTCTAAATCCGCACTGATAATCTCCAATAATTTCATCTGCGTATGGGGTCAGTCTTGCTAATAGAATATTTGAAAGGATTTTATAGGATGTTGACAGAAGAGAAATGCATCGATAATTATTACAGTCAGTTTTGTCGCCTTTCTTGTGAATTGGAACAATGATTGATTCTTTCCATTCTTGTGGCAATTCTTCCTTGTTCCAGATAAGGAGAATGAGTTTGTGTATCTTGTTCCACAATTTTTCGCCTCCAGCTAAAATTAACTCAGCCGGAATTTCATCCACACCCGGAGATTTGTGTTTCTTTAATTTCTTTATAGCGGCTTCTACTTCTATTCGATTGGGTTCTGGAATATACGGTTCTGCGGTGTGTATCTCCTTTTCTCCACGCGCATTAGTTTTTGGCTGCGTGTTCAGCAAATCGTCAAAGAAATCTTTCCATCTATTTAAGAGGCTATCCGTATCGGTGAGAACTGTTCCGTCAGCTTTCTTTAATATATAAGCACGAGGTTGATAGCCTTTCTTAAATTCGTTAATCCCCTTATACATGTCCCGAATATTTTTATTTTTACTATTATCTTCAAGTTCCTTAATTTTAGCTTTCAAAAAATCGCATTTCTTTGTTCTAAAAGTTTTGGAAGTTTCCCGCCTGATATCTGCGAAATTTTGTGTAGTTATTTCATTCGGATTTTGTAGCCACCGCAATTTTGCCTGTTTTCTCTTCTCTGCTAGTTTAATGCATTCTTGGTCGAACCATGGTTTGTTTCTACGTATTTCCGCGTGTCCCAATTTTTCTACTGCTGAACTTTTAATGCTATCTCTAATTTCAATCCAAGTATCCTCAACACTAGTGCACTCCGAGTCTTCTAAAACCGAGAATCTATTCGAAACTTCAATCTGGTATTCCTTTCTTACATGGCTCGCTTCTAATTTCTTTAAATTAAATCTCTCCGTTTTCGGACATTGAATAATACCTTTATTGAACGATAACCTCTCCCGTATTATTGCTACTACCAGGTAGTGATCAGTGTCACAATCAGCCCCTCTAAACGACCGGACGTCAATTATGCTAGATTGCCTTCTTCTATCTACTAAAACGTGATCAATTTGATTATGTGTTCTTCCGTCTGGTGATGTCCAAGTGTATTTATGAACGTCGCGATGTGGGAATTTTGTACTTTTTACGATTAGGTTTTTGGATGTTGCAAAGTTCACGAGTCTAACACCGTTGTCATTACTTTCCTTATGCAAACTTTCGTTCCCTATGATCGGTTTGAAAATATCCTCTCGTCCTACCTTCGCATTGAAATCCCCTAATAGAATCTTCATATGGTATCGCGGGACTTGGTCAAATATCCGTTCCACTTCTTCGTAAAAACTATCTTTTATATCGTCACCCTTATCTTCAGTTGGAGCATGTACATTTAAAACAATAATATCACACCACCGTCCCTTGAGAGTAATAAAAGAAAGTCTGTCAGTAACAAATTCAACCCGTTTAATTGCTGGTAATATTCGTTTGTGAACGAAAAACCCTGTTCCTAACTGGTGATTTTTATTTCCTTCCCCGTAAAAGAACGTAAAATTTCCGGAATTCTCAGACCCATTTCCTTCCCATCTAACTTCCTGAACTCCTACTAGGTCCATCCTGTATTTCTCTAACTCACTCGTAACAGATTTTAACGCGCCTGCCCTATAAAGACTTCTAATATTCCATGTTCCAAATCTCATGTCCATTTTCTTTTGCCGAGGTCGTGCCAAGTTATCAGTCCTTGTAAGAGGCTTTTGTGAATGTTTCTGAACAGGTAGGAGATTTGTGCATCAATATTGCATTTTTATATTTTGATATATTTACCAAGATATACATATCCTGTCTATACGCCCGAGAGACAAATAAGATCTCAATAACTATTTAATGGTTCTTTATCAAATTTGATCTTGATGTAAGTAAGGAATCGAGTTCGAAAATAAAGAACGGAGTTCTTTGATGATACGTAAACCGGAAGTGGTAGAGATATACCGTTTTCATTTTTAACGTTAATCACTACAAAGGAAAAAAGATAATATATAACGAGATAGGACGTACTCAAAAAGATATGCGTTAGAAGAACATATTTCATCTCCTTTCCTACTTCTCTACTGAAACAGGAAGTTTTAAGAGTACACTAACACTTCTAGTTTCACTATGATCTACACAGAGCATATAAACAAAAACGTTATGCAACAAGCGCTTTTCTTAGAGGAAGAGGTCAATTTACCATTCTAAAAATATGTATTATTTACTTTCTTAACCCTCTACTCAAAAATGAAATGATACAAATCAACTATTACTCGTTTCAACATTGACCACATTACAATAAAAATCATAATAGATAGCAGGAATTATTTCTCTGTAGTCGATTAAACTTCCAATGAATACTTTCCTCTTCACTCTACTCTCTTTATTAAAACCGGAAATGACAGAAATAAAGCACGTCCAGTTTTACTGGTGACCATTATTAAATAAAAGCTGTAACATATATCAAGTAAATACTTGCTGAAATCGATTGAGGGTACCACGAACCTATTACATCTCCACCCGAATCTCTCTATTAGAAACGGATGTAGAACAAAATCGATTGCTTCTGGGCTAAATGTTAATTGTTATTACGCAGATACTGTGTTAGATAGTTAGAAGATGGTTTATGCAATCGGAAAAGTGATTTTATTTCATAATAATTCCTAACTTTCTACTAAAACCCAAAGTAACAGAAATCCATTACAAAATCTTGTTTCAATTTTGGTCGAAATAGAGTGAAAATAATAAGAAGTATCGTATGCCCTTTTTCAAAAATAAATATAACGTTCTAAGATTAAGTATTACATTATTTCGTAACTTTCTACTAAAGCCCAAACCGTAATTGATAGGGAGAAGCGATTTCTGTAATTAATTAAGTGTCCTTCGAATAAATTCCATCTCCACTCTAATATCTCTCTACTTAAACCGGAAGTGATAAAATTCTACTACTAATTCCGGTTTCAATTTTAAATGAGAAAATATCAGACTGTAAAATCATTTTTAAGTGACAATGCTTCTTATTTTTATACACACCGATAGTTGTAGACCATGTTCCACACTGTTAACATCATTACCTGAATTCAGAATGATATCTAAGATGCGTTTCCTTGTTATGAGAAGAATTCTAGATCACACACATCTAAAACAGAATTCCAGAGTTCTGAATAAATTACCGACCTTCTTTGGTACCGAGCTGCTTCTTTAACGCAAACTAAATTTAAATCACTATAATCTATTTAAATCTCTTGTCCCCATGTTTGATGCGATACATTACATGGCGCCCAATTTCTTTGTTGTTATTATTTCCTTTTTAAAGTTTATTCAATACCTTCCAATCAAATTATTGGGTTGGCTTCGAAAGAATGACAGAGCGCTGGTAGAAAGCGATAGTTTATAATTTTTCGTTAAAGACACCACAAAAAGATCTCAAACCATACAAAAATACTCTGCACTTAGCTAAATTAATACTTAATCAACCAATATTGACTACGCGTTTACGGAATTTAAATATATTTGTTACAGTTTAATTTCACGGAGAAACCAATAATTTAATGGTAGAATATTTTAAAGATATACATGTTCGGCAGTTAGTTGTGGTATACGTTAAGGTATGCTCGACTTTTTACAAAAATATAAAATTTGTCCACCCCATATAGTAGATTTACGATTGTTCTTTCGCAAATATAAGTTGATTTTACGCTGGGCTATAAAAATAGACGGATTCAACGTGGGCGTAGTGTTGTTGGCCTCGAGCAACTTAGGCACCAGTGCTCGAATCCCCCAGTGAGAACGATAAACATGTGACATAACCGAACTGTTTCCAGGACTCCATCATAGAGCCGCCCCTGGTTCATATACAATATATACTTCCGTGTACACCCAGTTATATCTAAAGAGTCTACGGGTAAAAGGGGGGAAGTTCACTTTTGGGCGAAATTTAGATTTCCGTGTCATGTTGTAGAGCAAGCTGAGTAGTTTCTTTCAATATATCAAAAGGGTGGAAATGTTTTGGCTAACCTGCTTTCCCGTTTACAAAATCCTTGTAAAATGTAAAAAGGGGATATCGCTATCAGTTACAGTGGAAAAAGGGAGGATGTCGACTTTGGACAAAATTTAGATTTTTGTACCATCTAATTCTCTCACGGACATGCGTGCAATACAGGTATATTTAATGAATTATTATATATTAAATGAGTTAAAATATATCACTCTTGCTCCAGAACCTTATTTTTAACTTTCAAATGTTGTCCAACTGATCTTTCCGTAACCATGGTCAGATAGTCATTTATACGACGTTTACTTCTCAGCTCAACAAAGTCAATGAACCTTTGTACCCCACTTGTTCTCCTTGCCCCACTCGCCCATACTTGATACTGATTTGATGATAAAAGTATATTTCCAAAACTTTTCTTTGAACAATAATGTGCTAGGTTTAATCGGTTGAGAACAATTTGATTAGGATGCTAAGATCAACACAATAATTATTGGTGTGATTCACAAGATCTTTACCTCTTTATGAAAGGGAAGTTGCCTATCTCGGAAGAAAATATGGCAGAATCTGGACACTTAGAATGGCTTATGCAGCCCATATGCACAAGCCTTCTATATGGAACCCCTATAGAAGTAATTAGCGGAGTAAAGGGAATAAAAACGACAAAGGCAGAAAACAACTACTTCTGATAATGTTTATAATACCAAAAAAAAAAAACAATCGAATCTTTTTTTTCCATGGTTTTGCCTTGCATTAGCCCCCTTTATCCCCAGTAAAAACGAACTTCATATTCGTTTTCTCGCATTCTTTTTTTCTCTCATATACGTTTAGCATAAGATTTTCAAGCTAGTTTCCAATATAATATTAAACTTCTAACCAAATTTGAAGCATTTCCACGATTAATCCAGGAAATAAAATGTTTTGAACTTTAATAACCCTTTCCTGAACAATTACTAAAATTGGGCATCCCCACTTTTTTCTCCTGGACTCTTCATCTATGAGTAAAACTATAAGTTAGCGTGACTATTTTCTGGACATATACATATTTTCATCGGGTTTACATATTTACATAAAACTTCATATCTCTGAGGGTAGTCAAAATATAGTAGTCAAGCTTGATTTTCAGACACAACTTGAAACAGGAAAGTGAGCTAATAGAAACCGTAACAAGAAATGTGCATGGTCTGAAAACAAGAAATTTGCAACAGATTAGAAATAAATTACAATATGTTAGTTTATAATTTACGTATGTACTCTCTATCTGAGAGTAAAAATATGAAAACACCGAAATCTGCACAAATAATGTCTGTGTTTAAGTATATTTTTTAAACTTAAAAGTCACAAGGTTATTCTTATCAATTAGTTTTCTTTTTAATGTGCCGTGGCAAATTTCATGCACACACATATATAGGAATTTCTAAACTTATTTTATCAATTAAAGTCAATTCGAAATCTACAGCTTAACTCTAATTTAACGGAGTAAGGTACATAAGTAGGAGATGAAATGCGGAACTTACTAAGTGATTTCTAATTGTTTTAATATAAATGAATTCAAACATTGTTGACTAATCGATAGATATCCATTAAGATAGATATTCATTGATTTCATTCAGGTGGTCGTCTATTCCTCCGTTGTTTTTTCGTTTTCATAACTTGCGCTTTTACATTTCTACAAAATAAAACTTTTAATAAGAACAATACGTGATCGAACTAACTAGTTATAGAAAAGTCATCCCTTCGTTGTCGTGTCTGAATTCGAAACCTGGATAAAAAGAGTACAGACCGGTCGTTGCCAACTCTTAAATGTGGAACAACGATTAAAATAAATGAAAAAGTCTTACTTCATTCCCCAATATCTATCTTCTACTATGTAAAACAGCGGCGAACGAGGGACATTTTTCGCAGACAAACGAACTGTCCGAATAAAAAGGGAGCATGCTGTAGCCCTAGCGTGAAATGTCCCTGCAATTTACTTCTAAAAGCCGGCAACTCTAAGAATTGTGTTACGTGTAAAAGAACAATCTCGCTTACTTTCGTCTTTAGCTTTCTCATTTCTGTACAAGTCGCTCTCCTAACTTTACAGAATATCGTCCAACTTTCCCATATTAGAACTGACACATAATATAACCTTTTTTTAAATTTATCATATCCCCTCTTACAACAAAGTGCAAAAGAGAAATTAGACTCTTGCAAATGCAAATGTAAATCGAGATGCAGCAAATAAATTGTAGTATTGCTGCACACAAAAGATGCCTTATGTGGGACGCTTATGATAATGAAGGAGGAAATAATGTAACTAAGATAGAGGGTGAGACAAAAAGAAAAAACTACCAAGGAAACCCACGTACACGATTTTTGTCCTTCATAATGTGCACTTCACGCGAACTGGGATCGAACATATAAGGTTCAGATAATTCATTATTGTTAAAGACGTTAGACAAATTGAACTTAATATATATGGGTTATTAATAAACGCAAACATCACAGATTAGACAGAAACGTGAGAAATTTCTGATCAAGATGGATGAGTCGATTGTTTAGATTCCTCTCCACACTCGACAAAAGAATGGTTTTCAGGAAAACTTAAGAGCAAGAAAACTTAAGAGCATAACTTGCCCCTCATGCTATTGGTAAAAAATTGCCCACAATTGAATACATTTCTAAGTTCTCTTTCTATGTTAATTTGAGGATCTGAATTATTAAACAACTTTAAAATATATCCGCCCATGGAATCACAAGAAAAATGACCTCAAAGTGCGGATGTAAATAAATGTCAGATACGCCAATGTGGACTTAACTGTTCTTGTTATTCCATGAACGTATATGTTAAAAAGTAGTGTAATTGCCTTCAGTGTTCTAATATTATCAGTAACGTCATAGCAGGTTTCGTTTGGGTTAGTAGGCAATACACTTCACCAACATATTAAATGCAATCACAATTTGCATGATTTTTTTTTTTGCTTCACTACTGATGTATAAAATCGCCAGAGAAGTTTTTAGAGAAAATCGTTCCATCATTTCTTATCCCTTAGAGTAAACTAACCCCTTTGGAACTTTTTCCCTGGGGAAGGGATTACGTCCCATCACAAGAAAACTAATGAAATATTTATTTACGAAATACGAACAATACCGACACCGTTCCTAAAACATCATGCGAAAAACCACTACGTGAGTAAAATAACTGTTTAAGATATAAAAAATAGAAGTGACCTACAACTTATGTCTCTTCATGATATATTTGTTCATAAACGATGAACAAAATCTCTGGGCTGTTTCTAGACAATATGAAAAATATACTGCACCGTTTTTATAGCAATCATTCTAAGAGAACGGGAGGTATGTGGAAGCACCAATGAAACTGATTTTATGAAAAGTAAGAAAAGCACAGTAATGTACCTAGGTATAACCTTCCCAAAATTATATATTCTTAATCTCTTCAACTTTTACAACTTCAGTACAGTGGCACTAATTTTTGGTGAAGTAAATAAATTGTTTTCACAAAATTTTTCCAAATTTGGATCTGGTATTCAACAGTATCACCGATTAAATCTAATTGTAAAATATACCCACTTCCATAGCCTTCAATAAAAGAAAAATCAAAGAGTTCATGCTTTTTAACAAGGAATTCAATCAGAGCATGGTGTTGAAATGAAACGTCACGGGTCACCATTGTGGAACTCTTACGCTTGGTCACGTGCTAGCAACAACCAGAGTCAATGTTTGGAAAGAAAGAAAGGAAGGAAGGAAGGTCTGTAGAATGAAATTATATACTTGGTTTCACTTACAAGATAAGATTACGGATGTGAAAACACATCTTGCTCACGACTTTCAGTATGCCCTCGTAAAATAAGCATTATTTTCTTTATAACAGAATTCTATAATACATAATAAATCATTCTGGCTACTCATGAAAAATTAGTGGGAAACTGTCCCCTTCCTCCCTTTTCAATGGGATCGATACAACTACTAAGATCAACATAATAAAGAATGATAAGAAATTCACCAAAGAAACATGACATTTGATGAAGAAAACAAGAGAAGTGAACAATAATGACAATGTGGTATCTAATGTTGTAAAAAAAATTCTCAAGAACAAACATGGTACTTTTTCACGTTTTGTTTAGAGATCGTAATTAGGGCTCTCCCTATGATGTTCCCTCAGGTCCACTAGGATCATTTGTATCTTCTTTTCCTCTTTGCTGATCGTTGGACCAATATTAAAATCGAGAAAATGGACAAAAATGTATCGCATTCAGTTATATTTGGTTGATTTATATTAAGTTGCATTAGATTACGTTATGTTAGGCTTGCGGATTTACGGTTGCATAGTATAAGTAGGAGTAGTATTAGTAGAAGTAGTAGGAACGGATTAAATGGTTGGGTTTTATTCTCGAGATGAAATTGGCAAACTAAAGACTTCCCCAATTCTTTTGTACATTTTACAATCTATTGATAAATATAGTAAAAGAAGGTTACCTCTCCACGAAATAGTCCTTCCGCCTTCAGATACATTGCCGCTTGCAATATTAAAAAAAAAAAAAAAACAAATAGAACCACTTTCTTAACTTTTACTATTCCCCTTCCGTGATTTTCACTCATTGTTCCTCACGAACTTAAAATAAATTCACCAATTAACCAGGTAAATTTCCTAAAATTGATCCGGCGATACTTTACTTATCTCATATCATTAAATATAAAAGCGTTTTGTGTTCGTGCTAAACTAAGGAGATGAATAGATAAGTGCGGAGAACGGATTTGAATTCAATCCCGCCTGGGATTCTGCAGTTGACATTGGGACATTTCTTTCTTTAGTTTGATACATTTTAGTTGGTTTTCGTTCGTTTTGTTTTTACACCAGTCTCGCAGTTTTATATTAATAGGAGTGACTATAGATTTTCATTGACACTTGTGTTCACATTTTGACCCCTCGCCATTTTGTACAATATTATCTTAGAGAATCGAGACTTCTTTCATCTCTTTCACTTACCATCAGCTTGCATAAGATACTCAACTTGAACCCCTTTCCCATTTCAAAAGCGACCGTGCGAGGGACCCTAAAACATTTTACTTTGAATCTTTATACTTTTGAAATAATGACATAAACATCTTTTTATTTTTACACTTATCCTACCTTTTCATATTCATAGGAGTGGCCATAGACTTTGCAAATGAAGATTGTGTTGATAATTGGACCCATCGCTATTTCGCACAGGCTTATTGTTGTGACTAGAGACTTGATTTATCTTCTTTCATTTAACACAAACTTTTATATGCAAGTTGAGCTGCCTTTCCATTGAAATATTTTGAGTTGGACCCCGTCTGGGACCTTACGAGGGACTCTTGGACAATTTATTTTACTTCGATACGTTGTACTTTTGAAATTATTAGAAACATTTTTTTTTCTGTTTTCATAACTCTCTCACTGTTTCATATTTTTCGGGGTTTCAACGGACTTTATAGACACGCTTAAAGATTTTTAATTAAAAAAATTAAAGTGCTGCCCCCAAGCGGAATGCATGAGACCTTCCCAGTTTTGGTAACCGATTTCGATCTTACCTAGACCAAAGCTTTTAATATATATATATATATACATCATCCTACTTTGTGGGTTCAGGATCAAGTACATCCTAAGTTAGTGCAATCTATGGATTAATATATTTCCGTATCTGGTATATTTACTTACTTTCTCTCATTTTTTTTATTTTGTTTTGTCAAGCATGAAGAAGACAATATCATCTCAAATATTAATTACCAATTCACAGCCACTGCCATATTACACATACACTTGGTTTCATCTAGTTGTTCGTTAGAAGTGGGTTGTCGGTGAATTTTCAGGAATCACCTGTAACTTTTTCTGCCCTAATCAATATAGAGAAGCACATGATTGTTATTTTACATATATTCTCAAGTACTTAAGATATCCTCTTATATTCTCTTTTATCGAATGTATTTAATTCTTAAAAGAACCTAGCACTTACACTATACGCAGCCATTAATAGTAACAAATATTTGCGTCATCTTTCCTTCTTAATTTATTAAATTATATAGAAAATTATATATTTGATTTCTTGAAAGTAAGCTGTCATTTCGGAAGTGCGAGTTCGTTCTTCAATTATTTTAAATACTCCTTTCTTCGAGAAAAATGCATTTCTTACATACAATTATAATATATATAATAACATATTTAATTAAACGTTATTGACTTTATATAGAGGGTGTCTCAATATAACACCAAGAAGGATTGGAAAGTGATTAAAATAATAATATATAATAGGCAAGGTATAGATCAACCTATATGCAAATAAATTTTCGTTCGGCTTTTATGGCCAGCAGAAAATTTTTCGATAAAATGAAAACACACATAACTGGTAACGGAAAGGTTGAAGCCGGGTAAAATGTCGTAGATTGGGAATGGTGTAAGTGTGATCCGCAAAAACCTGGAAAATTCTTGTAGTATTTCATCAAAATCTGAGTGAAGAAAGATTTAAAAAAAACAATCAAATACGATATTTTAACGGACAAAATTCATAGTACATCTTTCAAGTTAGAATGACAGTGTTAGTATTTGAAAAACGCAGAGGTACACATGTTCAATGATTACTTTGTCTTTCGGATGAAGGACTGTAAAGAAGGACTCGTCTCTTTGTCTCGTACAGAATAAGCTCTCGGAGGAAGGACTGGAATGAAGTCTTCAACGTCTCACGATCAGAACTAATTAGAAGACGTGGTTTCCGGGGAGCAATAGGCTCCCGGGAGCTATCAAATTTCCCATAGGGCAATTCTCTGTCATAATCAATAAAGATTACCATTATTTTCGCAGTATTAGCTTAACATATAACTTTAACATATACACAGTATTAATGCTGAAAATTCTCTACGGAGAAATCATCTGTAAATATCACTGATCATAGTTGTCTTTTAGGCTAATAGAAACGGATGATATCATATATGAAGTCTAGATTACTACGAAATAATTCTGAAGGAAAAGTGTACGAGAAAAGGTAAGAAAACGAGGAAACTCATTTATTTGATGTTTTCCAACGCATACTTTCTTCTGTGATTGATTGGGGAAGCATGGCATCAAAAGGCAACTGTATCGCCAATGAGTACGCCAATTTTAATTTGTTGGAGGAGCAGGGATATGTTTGAGGGCAGTTATATATATGTATATATATATATATATTGAACCTGTTATCGGAAATGTATACGTATATCGCGGACAGCGAATCCATGGTAGCGGCATTGCTGCAACCGACGCGACTGTTGGCTCTCTTGCCCGGATGCGTTAAATAACTTTCAATCGTTCTATAGGAAGGAACAGCAGGAGTCAATTAATAGCCTGCCCGGCACAGGTGATCTGTGATTCTCTCCACAGCAAGTAGTTGTTTGATAAGTGATAACGTGACGTCATACCATGAAGAATCAAGGCTAATGCCTTCGCGCCTCCCCCGTCCCGTCAATAGCCTCCCCGGCTCGGCCCGGATACTCTGAAAAACGGTTCGGAAATTAATGTTGTCAGCCTATTTGTTTTTTAATGTCCTCCACTACCTCTATTTTTGCCGTGTTTGTACGGTCTTACTGTCAGCCTATGTTAATCGCAATGTGTTTGGGAAACTGACTGTTTATTCAAGACTGTGATGTACTGGTAATACTATTATTATTACTACTTCTACTACTACTATTACTACTTCTACTATTACTACTACGACCACTGTTAATACTACTACAAGTGCTACGACTTCGCGTCAGAGTTGACATATCTGGTGGTACCGAATTTACCTTCTAAGTACAGAATAAAATGGAGCAATGCTAGTTATTATGGCCGGTCTGCGTAGAATGTGAACCGATGCTTGATCTACGAGGGAGAACAGTGGCTCAGTAGAAAAAACACTCACATCTGGTGCTAGACGTCGTCGGATCAATCCCTACTCATGCTATGTGAGCTTTGTTGTGGACAAACATCGTGTGCGTGGGAGTTTCTGGGGTGGTCCCGCTTCCTCCCACTGTTTTCTTTCCACCAATTCATCCCATCATCATCCATACAGCCTGAGCCGTAGTTACCTAAAGAACGTATGATAAAGTCAGGTACTTGACCTAGTAAGTAGAATTTGGTACGCTACCATTGGACCACGGAGGGCAAAACCATATACTGGCGTGCTCATAAGATCAGTGCAATTTGTAGTAATGTTCAATTAGCAAGGCAAATATCGAATGGTGTTACATGTTCATGTATTGTTTATAGTATGATGCTACAAATATAACAAAATATAATGATCAAATAAATCACCAAATCGCCAGGGTCGATTAGGTGTTCTTGGAACGGTAGCTCAGTGGTTGAGCGTTCACCTCTGGTGTATGGGGTCCCTGGTTTGATCCGAGCTCTCGCCAAGTGAACTTTGGGGTGGACAAATACCGTGTGGGGGGTTCGCGGCGTTCTCCTGTTTCCTTCCACTTTATTTATTCTACTATTTTACTTATTTCTCATCAGCATCGTCTCCCTTAGGCTAGTTGGCATAACTTGGAACCACCTACCAAGAAGAATAAACTAATGGATTGGGAAGATAGACATTCAGTCTCTGGTGAATTTGATGATGAAGTAGACATCTACCTCAACGTCATCATGTGTAAGAGACCTAGATGTACTGCAGTGGTGGAAGCAACAAGAACAAACATTACTAAAATTGTGTAAATTAGCGCGTCAGTATCTCGTCACCCCTGCTTCTAGTGCGTCTACTGAAAGAGCTTTTAGTATTCAGGAACGGAGAAATGCTCTAAAGCCTGAAAGTGTTGACTCTGTTTCCGTGCTATTCGATGCGTACAAGGACATACAGTAAAGCGATGTTCATCTTGCACTATTGGTTTCTTAGGAAACCTTATATTTTCATTTTCTTAATATCAACTATCCCTTCTATTATATGTGATGTTAAGAGGCATTTTTGATAGCTGATATCTATACATTTTTCATTCAGGGGACTTTTGAGGTATTTTTCGTTCAACAATGATATGTTTTGATTTGATTTTATTTTGATTTACTGCCTCGCATTCCGTCATATAGCTCTGTTATTTACTTGTTACGAACCGTTCCAGGAACACTTCATCGATCCTGGGGTCTGGGTGATTTATTTCATCATTGTTTTTTGTTATTATTATTGTAGCATCGAATTATAAAGAATACAGGAACATGTAATATGATTTGGAATATGCCGTGTTAATTGAACATTACTACAAATTGCGCTAATCTTATGAACACGCCAGTTCATGGTTTCGGCCTCCGTGGTCTAATGGTAGCGGAACAAATTCTAATTAGTAGGTCAAGGACTTGACTTTCTCATATGTTCTTTAGGCTTGATGGAATGAAGACAGTGGACGAAAACGGGTTAATCCAAAAACTCCCACGCTCACGATGTTTGTCCACCACAAAGCTCACATAACACGAGGAGGGATCGATCCGACGACCTCTAGCACCAGATGTGAATGCTTTACCTACTGAGCCCCCATTGCCCCTCGTCAAGCATCTGTTCGCATTCTCCGCAGACTGGCCATAATAACTAGTATTTCTTCGATTTTTTCTGTACTTAGATTGTAAAGTATGTACCACCAGACATGTCAACTCTGACGCGAAGTCGTAGCAGTTGTAGTAGTAGAAGTAGTAGTAGTAGTAATAGTAATAATAATAATAATAATAATAATAATAATAATAATAACAGTAGCAGTAGTAGTAATAATAAGAGTAGTAGAAGTACAGTACTTTACAGTCTAGAATAAAGAGTTAATTTCCCAAACACATTACGATTAACACAGGCTGTTAACATTAGTTTCCGATCCGTCTTTTACAGTGTTCGGGCCGAGTCGGGCCGGCCCGGCTCGGCCCGGTTAGAGCCCGGCTCGAGATTCGGGCCGGGCCGGGTCGAGCCGGGCAAAGAATTCAGATCCATTCGGGTCGGGCCGGGCCGTCTTCGGGCCTGGGTTTGCAGGGCTCTGCTCTCGGATGCTAGGGCGTCATTTTTTCATTCGTTATAAGTAACAGATTTTCATAAAGTACTCAATCGATTTCAAATATTTTTCCCTATTGGAAATCTTGTCTAATGCCAGTGACGATACGCTATATTTTTTCTGCAAAGTGGGCCCTTGAATTTATTGGGCGTCATTTTTTGATTCATTACACATAAGACATTTTCAGAAAAAAAAACTGAACGAATTTCAAACATTTTTCGATGTGAGAATGCTTATCTAATGGAAATAATGATATCCCACATTTATCCTGAAAAATTGACCCCCGGGCACTGGGGCGTTGTTTTGTGGTTAAATATATTCAATAGAAATATTCAGAAAATATTAAACAACTTTCAAAAATTCTTTCCGTGTTGTAAATCTTGTATAATGCTAGTGAAGATACGCTATATTTTGTCATGTAAAATGGGCTCTTGGATGTATGGGGCATCATTTTTGGGATTCAATGTATATACGTAATTTTCAGAAACTATTTAACAGGTTTCGAAAATTCTCTCGATATGGGAAAGTTTATCTATTTCCAGTGACGATATCCTATATTTGTTACTGTAAGATGGACCCTTGGATGTAAGTGGCGTCATCTTTTGATTCACTATATATAAGAAATATACAAAAAGTACGGAACAGATTTTAAAAATTCTTTCCCAGTTGGAAAGTCTGTCTAATGTCAGTGATGATACATTAACTTTTGTCCTGGTAAATGGGCTCCCGAAAGCTAAGGCGTTTTTTTGCTTAAATATATGAAATAGAATTATACAGAAACTAATGAACCGATTTCAAAACTTCTTTTCCTGTTGGAAATCTTTTAGATGCCAGTCATGATAGGCTATATTTTATTCTCAAAAATTGCCCCTTAGGGACTGGGTGTGTCATTTTTTGATTCACCATATATAACAGATATACAGAAAGTGTATTCCGATTTCAAAAATTCTTTCCTTGTTGGAAAGCTTATCTAATGCTATGATAATACGATATATTTTATTCTGGTGAATTGGGCTCTAGGGAATAATGGGGAGTAATTTTTTCTTTATGTACAAAGAGATTATCAGAATCTATACTTAACCGATTTCAAAAAACTCTTTCCCTATCGGGGTGCTTATTTAATGCTAGTGAGTGATGATATAATATATTTTACCCCGGAACATGGGACCTCGGTTTCTGAGAGCGTTATTTTTTATTTCGTTATATGTAAGAATTTATCAAAACCAACTGAGCCAATTTCTGAAATCATTTTGCTGGTGGAAGCTTATCTAATGCCAATATGTTAAATTTTATTCTGGAATATGGACCATTGGGTGCTAAGGTAGGCAATTTTGTTTCTTTATATATCGGTTTTTCTTATGTAAATGATTTTTTTAAATGCTGTTGGAAAGTTTATATAGTGCCTGTGCTGTAATGCTATGTTTTATATGAACTCTTGCGCGGTAGGGGTGTTATTTCTTTACCGAAATTCTTTTACTGTTGGAAAGGTTTTGTTATGCCAATGCTGATTTGACATACTATGTCCCTGAAGCCCTATCTTTTTTTGTGGATAAGAAACCGTGTTAGGAAGTTTTGTAAACATTTAAAATTGAAATAATTTCTACATAAAATAATTACATTCAGATATTAGTAGAGAGCTATAGAAGTAAATTGAAATTCATTATTGAAGTAAATGTACACTCATGTCCAAAATTATTGTCGCATGTCTATAAATATGTTGTTATAGGAATATAATTTGATAAAGATTTCGCCCGGTATTTCTTATAATGTCAGTGTCTTTATAATCGGCAAAGACATGTATGTAGTAAATTTCATGTCAAAAGAGCAGTAAATAAGGACAATAAAACGAAAATAAAACTTTATTGTCCATTTAGCAACATTTTGTTGTAGTCATTCTAATATTCGTATTTATAATCCTTTTCCTGTGACATTTACCAGAAATATACATTTCCCGATCATACACATAATATCAGTATTAAAAGTACCATTCAAAATCATTATCAAATTGCATTATTACAAGGAGACAGTTATAGAAATGTGACAATCATTTTGGAGATGAGTGTACAATACAGTATTCTAAACAAGTATATCCTTATAGTTAATTTATTGTTAGTCGTATCATATAGTTAGTCACTATATACTATATACATTATATAATTTCTAATATCAGGTATCCACTCAATATCAACTAATTTTATGCGATCATTTAAGGTAAAGCTGGATGCTACATGCAATTTTCCACTTGGGGCCATTTTTAAGAACAGGAAAATATCGGAAAATTATCATTCTAATTTATTTTAATTTCTAAATGGTTACTGAAGTGCTTCTCAAGGTCAGGTATCTGCATAAAACCAACTTGTTTTGCACAATCTAGAAAAGCAAGGCCAGATGCCACCTGCAATTGCGCCCTTTCGGCTCATTTTATGGTCAAACGGGGAGAGCAGGAAAGTATCCCCAGTAGCACAGGTAGGTACACCAATGTGGGAAACCAGGGAAAATGTAATATGAGCACTCATTAATACCCGATGTGGGCAGAATGCAAATCTATTGACTTTTCTGTCCACGACGGCCAATGTGAGATACTCAACATGGGCCGACGTCAGCTCCTTTCTCCGTCGACATTATTCCATATGTATCAATGTGGGAGCCACATCTTGCCCACCTGGGGCCCACATTTAACCCACAACTAGGTGCGGGAATAGTCTCGTGATAAGCAATTAAGTGGCAGTTTAATCAGGAGAAAACCATAGTTTCACATTTTCACGTGTGTACTTCGTTTTCCTTAACACATTAAACAACTCTCGAAATATTTTACTAAACGCGAATTTCCTCCTGTTCCATTCATCAGGTGTCGAACCTTCTCTTATGTGTGTTTCTAATTCGTAGGCGAACATTTTATCCACTCTAGAGCAAGGACTTGTTAGAACAAAAGACACATAAATATCGTACTAACGTTAGTGCCGCAGCCTAGTATATCGAGTAGCTAATCTACGAATGCGGAAAGAAGAAGAATTACGTTTGTTGCTACAACAGTTACGAAATAAAATACAAATGTATTAAAGAACTACAACGCCATCTGTTAACAATTGTTCTACTTTTAATTTTGTTGTATATTACGTAAAGATGCGCTGTTGCAAAACTTCTTCCCTTTTTTCAAGGGTTTTTACTAGATCTTAGTCCATTTAAAAAAAATACTCGCCGTAAACATCTCAGCAGTCAATTCTGATAAAAAAAATGAAAACGCATTCCGTACCGCACCAGCTCGTTCGACATTGGCCAATGTAGCCCGATATGTATCCCCACCTTCGTCCGTCGACCCATCCTGGTCCCATGTGGAGTTACCAGTTTTTTAAATTTATACACAACAAAATCGAAACGAAATTTTGTATCTACTTATATAGCACGTTTGAGCTTTTTTTTTTTTAAAAAAAAACTTGCACTCTATTTTCGTTGATATGTCGAAATTCCATCTTCGACCCATAACTGACCAATGCGGATTCAAACTGGCCAAGCCAGATATCATATTTCCCACATGAGGCGTTGTGAGACAAAAAACTTGGCCAATTTCAAGGTGCTAGTGAGGATCATTGTAATTTATTTTAAATTTTAAATTATTATTGAAATGTCCCAATGCCACGTATCCTATCCACTTAGCATCAAATTTATTGCCTGCAATCAAGAAAATATATAATGAATGCTTTCTTCAGTTGCGATCTTTAAGGCTCTTTTCATGGCCAAACAGGGAAAAATTGGGAAATTACTTATTCTCATTTATTTTGATATGTATGTAATTAATAAAATCCTTGTTAATATCAGGTATCGGGTATCAGGTATTTAATTGTGTGTAATAAAATTTTGAAGTTGTAGTAATTGTCAGAAATCTTTGTATATAACCAAAGTCCAGAAATTGTGTTTTCTTTCAAAACAGTGTCAGTCCGGGGTAGTTATCTTCCCTTGAGTAGAAACTGCTTTCTTTGAACTGACGTCCTTTTTAAAAGGAAAAATTCAATTATATGATTTGGAGTAGATATTCTATATTAACAAACATTCCACTAACTAATTATATATTAGAAACTTTAGTAGGCTAGTGTTATTTCTCGATATTCCCATTTAAGACTTTGAAATTAAAATTAGGTAAGGATAAGACTTGGATTGAGTGCCTCAACAACGGAGTTACTTCTTTATCTTCAACGTATCATCAAGAGGCAAAATAGAAGCTGACATCCGCATTTCTTTTTCTATTTGAATAAGGTTACTTGGTTTTGAGTAGATATATGACATCTAGAAATATTTCAGTAACTATTTATGTAATAACATTAATTAACATTGTAATTTCGCGATTTATCCCATTTAACCTTGAAAATAAATTTAAGGGTCGAAATTGAATTGGTATCCATCCTTATTTTCATTGTTTGCATACAGTTAGCTGATCTCGGATAGTTACCCGATATTAACAATCAATTCAGTAACCTCATCAGTAGCACACTGATTTAGCGTACTTCATGTTGGGAGGTATCATTACAAGTGAACTTAGAAGTTTTAGATACAAACACTGATGCCGGGAACAGAAAAGTTTGCTTTGGCGACAGGAAAATTGATTTATTTGTCAAAGGTTTGGAATCGATTCGAGGAGAACTGGAACAGCGTTAAGACAGTATGTGAGTGACAGTATTGCTGTGAACGCTATATTAAAAGTCGAATGTGCAAGGTCAGATAGTGTTACGAATAACGTATTCTCAACTGTATGGAATCAACTTAAACTGTCCTCTGTAAGTAACCTATACTTTTAAAAGCTAGTTTGAAGTCCAGTGGAACAGTTCAAGCCCAAAGATGGTGAAATCCCAGTTGCGAAAAGCATGCAGAAATGCAAATGATGTCTACAGCATGAGACGGAACGAAAGTAACACCCAACCTCCAGGAATTAAGACATTATGATAGCTGTAAACCAATACACTCCCTGGTAATTTTTAAAATCATTTCTGTACATGTTGTAAATTATGTTTTGCGTTATTATTATGCTGTGTCATATTCAATTGTTCCTTTCTTATGAATGTGCGTGTCATCTTGCCTTAATTGCTTACAAATGCTGTGTATTGAGCATGAGCAGATTTAAGGGTTGTCTCCTCCCATGGGCGGGTCTTCTGGGCTTCTGGAATACTCCTTAGCCAAGCAGGTGTCCGGGAGTTGTCGTACGAGAAACTGTTTACAAATTGTTAGTATAAAAATGGGTTTTAGAACACTTTCGTGTATAATTCTCTATAATATGACATAAGGGCGGTAATTTCTAATTTTGCTCACATGCTATGGCTAGGACAAGGCCTCTCCATTCACTTCCGTAACTACGGAAATGTTTTCCCATGGTTTTGAAATGTTATATAAATTTATAATGTTATATAAATGAAATGTTATATAAATGAAATGTTATATAAATAAAAATGCAATATCTTAGGCAACATACCGCCACTGTATTTCAACAGTTAGGTAGTCGGTATGTTGAGTCAAGATCATAATAAAACATGTTGTAAGTGATTTTAGTCCACTTCGAACACTGCTCACCAGTGAGTAGTAAACAACATTTTTCTGTCCACTTCTGTCCAGAAGTTGTTACACGCTTTAGCCATTCCTTTTACACATAATGTTCTGCTTTGTTACTGCTATCCCATTCGCACACAAAATAACAATATTTCGTATAACCACGCTGCGAACCCATTAACAATTTCTAAATCAGTGCAAACGATCCGCTTGTATTACTTATACCGAATTGTTGCGAGCAATATTTTGATGTTTTCATAGATTTCTTGCATCTTAGTTTCCTAATACAAAGGCACTGAAGGAAATTCTTTGCCATTGTCCAAATGGACTTCCTTCAAACTAGGTTTTGAAGAGTGAATAAACAATCTCCACTCATTACTTACATAATCGATGTCCGAGTGTATCCATGATATCACAAACATTGCTACAATTACTAAAACGTTTTCCTAGAATTCCGTTCAGATATTCTACATAAGATTTGGAAAACCATACATTTTAGTGTCACGACCGAGGAGATTTAAGCCTTGGAGGCTGGAAGAAAGAAGTTCTGCCTGTATTTTGAAGACTTTTAAATCCGGGGTGTTTTAGTTCATCCTGAGTTATCAGGTGGGATTAAAAAGAATATATGTGTTCTACATATGTACAACCCATTTTCTCATCACGTTGTACTTCAGTAGTTGCTTCAAGTATGTAATTTTCATCTACAGTAAAATGACCTGGAGTTTGTGGTACTGGTAATTCAGCATTCTGTGGAAATGGTCTAATTGCTGGTGACAAATTAGGGTACTGCACTGTGTGTTGAGACTTACTGGTTATTCAATTTATCTGTGTTATACACAAAAGTATGATACTCAAGAATGATCTTTGGGCTTCTTCCAGATCATGGGTACGCCGAAGTTTATGTTCCATTCACCATTTGCCCACCGAAGTCACAAATAAAGTGAGGAGTCTAGCTCATATCTTGGTCTCCTATGCTACTGGTATTAGTTCCTTGAAAGTGAATTGCTCTTGATAATCTATAATACACATAAGAAATTTTGAATTCTTTGTTTAATTGTTCCCGGTTTTATTATATGTTTTTCTTTTCACGTTTCAGTCCCACTTCGCTGTCAAGCTCAAAATCTGTGTGAATGAATTATCGTGTTATGATCGGACTGAAATGTGTGTTATGAAATTGTAGTCGAATCTAAGCCAACGGAAAAAATTCCACAGTCACCTGTACTTCTACATATATTAACAATGTTCTGTTAAAAATTACTAGACGAGGTGGCAGTCCAAACTTGTGAACGTTTGTTATAATTTGCAAATATTTCAACTGAGATTGTTTGTGCTTTGTGTTTCCTGTTACGTTGGTTTAATAAAATATTTTATAACAAAAAAGTATACCGGTAAATGGACTTCAACAAAAGTGCTAGAAAGTAGTAAATAAAAAAGCGCTTAAAAAGCAGAAAATATTGATAATACTAATAATAAAGCTTTTGTGGCAGAGAATACATATTATTATTACAGCGTTTACGTTTTGCGCTTTTTTCTTACATTTTACGTTCCAGAGCTCTTGTTGTAGTTTGTTAATATTGTAATAGACGATGATGGGAATGAAATTTATGATGAGATCATGATTCATGTCTGTAGACGTGTTAATTAGCATAATGACATGCACGATAGCTCATATAAATCTAAAGTTAATTGCACCTGGCTCGAACTTCAGGTCCCAAAATCTAAAATGTAATACTGTTTTCCGAAATATCAAGGAGAATGTTAAAGGTATGCTATTCATAATGTACAGACCTTAAGGTTCTACTTTTTTTTCAAAAACGGTGAACCCAGGCAGCTAGGAAATGTAGGTGTGTAGTTAGTCCGAACTTTCATTATAGAAATCGCAGGGTACTTTTAAAAGAATATCCACATGCTGCAAGGCTGAAAGGGATATGATCTAATAGTCTGGTACTTATGAGACAGACTGTGCTGACTCTCTTACATGCATCAATTAAAAAATCAATTGTTGAATGACTTTAAAGTTTTTCAATAAAAAAAGAATGAAGAAGAATAAGTTGGACGGTTACACTTAAAAAACGTAAACTGGAGTTGATTCTAGACACACCAGGAAACTAATTCTCTGTTTTGATGATTTACATAACCTAGACGAACATAGTAGCAAATAATTATCATTTGAGTGAATATAAACGTATTCATTAAGCACAAATGTTATCTATGAAGAAGAAAGTTAAAAAGGAAGTGACTAACATAGAAGGTAGGTAATTAATTTTCAATTAATAAGATTAAAAACAAAAGTCTTGACTTGCTTGCCATTGGTATCAAAATATAGGAAAGGAGATAGGACAGAAGTGCACTTTTGAAACCTTAATGTTTATGCGTTCGTCTATCTGGTAATTATATAAGTAAATATCTTCATACAAATTCAGCATTAAAAAGAAATTAAATCACACAAAACAAACACTCAATATTTTTATCATACATATGAAATAATATGGTATTTTACACACACTGATACATACACAATATATATATATATATAGATAGTCATGCTTATAGTTAGGGTCATTATTTGGCCAAGTACTCCATGAAATGTCAAAATTTGAATTTTTGGATAAATCTCAAAACATTTATTTCATGTAATGATTTTGTGTATCTTCAACCACAATTTTCCCCTTAAGCTAAAGTTAACTCAGCTCCAATTTCATCTGCAACCGATATGTGTTTCTTTCATTTCTTCATATCTATTTGTACTTTTTCTCAATTAGGCTCTGGAAATATGGATCTACTGTGTGTTTTTCATCTCCACACGAATATTGGTTTTATGGGTGCATTTTGAACAAATCGTCAAAGAGATGTTTTTCATCTATTCAGCATGCTTTCTGTATCAGTGAGAATTATTTCATCAGCCTGCATCAATATATAAAGATCATTACCCTTACTTAGATTCGTTAGTGCTCTTATACAGGTCTGGAATGTCTTACTTTTCACTATTATCTTCAAGTCCATTAATTTTAACTTTCAAGACATTGTGTTTCTTTGTTATGAAAGTTTCTTTTTTAAGTTTCTTGACAGGTTTCAACGAAATTTTGTGTAGTTATTTCATTTGAATTTTGTATCCAGTGAAATTTTCCCGGTTTCTTCTTTCTGGTAGGTTACTGCATTTCTAATCAAACCTATAAGTTTAGTTTATTCCTAGGCATTTCTGCATGACCCCTTTTTTGCTGAAATTTTAGTATTATATCTAATCTCAACCCAAATATTCTTAATTACAATTACTTTTTTTACAATTACTTTCTTGCATTTATTACATTATTCACACTTTGTATATATAACGGTACTTAAGAACAGGTAAATGCTTCAAATTGAGGACACGAAACGAAATACATCCTAAATCCAGAGACATGTACATATATTTTTACACTTTTGCATCTGCTTCATGGAAGTTTGAAATTTAGGAAGGGACAAGAAAAGTAATCATTAAGACAAACTACAAAATACATTCAAACAAATATCTTTTTTGTTTCTCATGAAAAAGTGCCCCAATGGATTTGCGACTTTTTCCAATCCAGGTCTTTAGTTGCAGAGAGTTAATAATCGACGAACTTATGTTCATACAACTGGTAAATAAAGTTTCTACTGGGACGCAAAAAACATTGATCAAGTAAACCCGTGAAATCGATGTGGAGCTTAGTGCTTTCGAAAAAGGGGTTACGACACATACGAGATGACAGTAACCTTTGTAAATATATATATCTCGTCTTAGTTATATAAACGTTAACCTCAGCGGATTTTAACGAAAAGTTACCTGGAAATACTTACAGACACTTCCTAGGTTTAATTTGTTCAATACTTGAGCATATTTTATAGTCTTCTATGTGGAAATAGAACTAGTTGTTTTGGAATGAATGGCGAATCGTTTCTAATATTCGATCTACTGCACAGCTTATTAATAGAAAGAATCACGTGTTTCTTCGTTTTTTCAAGATAGAGAAACATTTTTTTTAATGTGTGAAAACAATTTGGTTTTCAGATGTACAATATATGGTTATATCAATCCACTGGCGTTCGGGAATCAACTTCGACATTCCTGCTGACTCACTCCAATCATATATGGAAGTATTCAGTTATGGAACGTATTTTTTTTTGTATCATGACGAGTTTAGTGATATTAGATTGCATTGTGTAATCATCGCTTATACCTCCCACACAGAAAATATCTAAGAAACTATTCTCGTAGATTATACAAAGAATACTAATACATATGATCCATTTGGAAAGGAAAACTTTTTTCAGTGGAAGGGCTTCTGCATGTTCCTCTCTTGCTTGATATAATAAGTCCTGTTTGCTTCTTTAAAGCTTAATATTTATCTTTAATATCGAGACTACTTGATGCGCGTCAAAAGGTTAATTTGACACTAGAACCAAATAGAAAATCGAACTTGAATTTCCCACTCGCAGTACGATAATGCCACGACAGTAGGTTTCGGGAGTACAAAGGGATACATAATTTCTGCATTCCGATTTATTTTTTTAAATACCTCTCAAATGTTACAAAGAAGACTAGAGATATCTGTTCACTAAAAATTGGAAACCGATAACCCTAACTGTTACCAAAATATGGGGAAATAAAGAATGAGGGGTGGGGTTTCCATACTAGACGGTACAATTTCGAAAAAGTAGTTTCTTATGCCTAACATCATTTCCCAAATAATTTTAGACCCAAACAAATATATATCGCCATTAGGTGTGGGGAACCATTGGATCCCATAACATTTCATTTTTTATATAGTTCAAAAATGTTTCGACATAGCATCGAAGAACTTTGCATACATATTTACACGGAAAAGTAGAGCTCGATATGTCTAGAACTTTTCAAAATATTTTCATATAAAGAGATGCATCATTGAGCTATAAAGTTACGTATTACATGCTAAAAATCCAAAACTGCTCCTTCAATGTCTCCAGAAGCAATTTAAAGAAAAAAAGTTTTTAATTTCCATGGGACTTAGAATACCATGAGATACCCAAATACTAAATTGTAAAAGCATTTGAAGATGTGCCCCCACGCCGACTTGAAGAGCTTTACTGATATGTGTTTACAAAAACTCAATGTCTATACGTGTAACGGTTTCATAGTATGGGGAAGAAAAACGACCCGGTAAAAAAATAAGGTTTTAGTATTACATGTTAGAAGTTCAGAAAATTTAACGATTGGTACATAATAATAGACCATTATACAACATTTAAAAATAAACATATTTAAAAAATGGGCACTAAAAACATAAGTTGTAAAGCCGCTAGAATTGAAAATAATAGTAATAATTATTATTATAATAAAGTTATTTGAGTAAAAAAATAATTCTTAACTGTTATCATTAAGTTGTACCAAGTCGGAAAAATTAGTGCTTAATATAAAAGGGTTTTGATTATAATTTTATGAGGCATTAATATTTGCGATTTGACACGACTAAAATATAATTTATACGTAATACCTAGTTTAATATAATGTTCTACTTGTATGTGCTTTATTATTCTTATTACCTATTCTATAGTCCTGTTGTTAATGTCTACGTTTTAAGTCCGTTGCACATTAATAAAAGTCTATCATTTCTTCTGCATTTCAGTGAATTTTTAAACTCGGTTGTTTTCTTTTAAAATATTTTATTTTCTATCTTTATTACATTTTTGAAACTGTTTACTTTTCTTCTAAGATTTTCTTCAACATTATTTGTTCCGTTACCAAATAGTTTAGTTGATAACTAAACTAAAGGACACGACTAAAATGTAGGAAGAATATTAACTTCGTATAAAAAGGTCATCTTAAGAGACATACGTAAAAAAGGTAATAATTACCATTACCAAACTCATCAAATACTTTTCCTTAAATTATATGTAAGATCGTTCCTTGTGAATCGCGCATTACATTAGTGAAAACCGTAGCAAAATATCATGCAGTTACTCTTTTGCGCACGAAGTGGCACTAGTAAACCAAATCGTAAAGTATATCAATTGCAACAAATCAGACCTAACGTCATTTGACAAACTACTGTTGAGGCTAGTAAATCCACAGAAAATGCTGCAATTCTTAGAATCAGACGTAAGATACTGCGCTATGAAATTGTGTGAAATTTCCGCAAAAAATCTATATTCATATTTTTCGCATTTTATGCATGAAACGTTGGAGGGATAACAAGAAAAATAGTTATTAAGACAAACCACAAAGGAATCCAAAAAAAAAAAAAAACATTAAATATTATAATTCTCTTTATTGAAACTTTTGAGATATTCTCAGGTAACTGAATTTAAATGTACACACTATGATCATACATAATCTAGTCTTTACTGTTTATGCTTATGTAATTCTAGCAAGCTCTAAACCACATGAATAGAATAGCGACTATACATTAATAAAATTAGAACACAAGCAACGAAAAAATAACATACGCATACAAAATTGGAAACCCTAAAATGTTGAACCTAATTTAAAAATCAACAGTATGAAAAAATAGCAAATCGTACACAGTTGGAAGTATGGCAAGCAGGAAGATTCACCCAAACCATCTCAGTAGCTAGTACAGTCACCAGCAGAAGCATCTCCCCTCTGACTGCTCTAATTCCATTACCTGGTGCCCAGATTATTTGGAGTTTTTTTGAATGCATGGATGAATGCAACCCAACTTAAATGAAACATTTCCTCATTAGAACAGCATTTGTTAGCGCTTAGTCAGGTCTTTATGGAAACAAAATTATGAATATACGTATGACGAACGAAACACCACTCCATTCTGAGATGAATCTCTATGGTTCGGAGGGTGTTGTCCAATGAACACCATATATTAAACTGAAAACCTATAAACTCATTTATGACTTTTCTTAGATTTTTCCAACCGTTTTTAAAGTATGACTTAGAAATGATCTTGAAATGAAATTAACAAGACATTATCGGGTCAAGAAAAACATATAATCAGATCCAGCAACTTAAGAAACATTTCTGTACATTTTGTTCAGATTTTTGTAACGTTCTCAAGTTCAATTTAAATGCTGAATAAAGTTTGGGAAAGTAAATGCTGAACAAGAATGGACAACTTGCGCTTGCTTCTTCATTGAATAGCGAAATATTGTAAATCATTTTTTGACTGTGAATTAATGAAGAATTGCATGATTGCAGTACCGGAATTAATATTAAATATTTATTTATTAAAGACAAATCTACATAATTGTTTTCGTGTAAGGTAATGTCAAATCATAGGGCGAGAAGAGCATAATTTATATACGGAACACTTCATTGAAATCCTATGTCACGTTTCTAGTATAATCAACATTACAAGGAAATAATAACTTACAAAATGGGAAACTGAAAAATTAAAAAATAAAGAAAGTAAAACAAATAATTTCCTATTAGTAAGACGTACTGCTCTTTTGCATTTGTCTTTGTTTTTGTTTGTTTTATCGTGTATACTTTCAACGCAAGGTTGCAGATAATTTCTTTCAAGTACAGGCTTCACCGAAGAACACCTTTTCAAGCTATTATAACTTCTTCTTACAAACATAATTTTATCTCATTTCACATTACCAAAACACTGTGGTCCGTAACATAGCTATCTTTTTTCATGTGGATTTAATGTATATAGGAACGTCATTTGAGGTTGACATCGGATCAATTCACCCCTCCCTAAGATCCCAAACATAAGTTTGAGAAACATGTGTTTTATAATAGAATGTATACTAACAAATTTTGTGAGTCTCAGTCTTTCGCATCCCCTTGGCAAAAGTTGAAGTTACGGTAGTGTACGCAAAATACCAATTACTCTAATCCATACACACTTATGAGCATGAAAATGTTTAACATGACCAGGAAGTAAAGGAAGAAGATCAAAAAGTACTTCCTGTAGCCACTACAACTTTTCTTACTTCATCAAAACAGTATGGAGATAATATCGACCAAATATTAGAAAGAAACGTTTTTACTTAAATCTCTATAAAGACACAACACAAATTATGGGTGAACCATGACAGCAATGAACTTAGTATATTCATCTGAAAATATTAGTAATCAGATAGCCTTCAAATGCAAAAGACTACTCAAATTTTATTCGTCCCATTAAGTAACGAAAAATATCAGCGGATTTCTAAAAAACATGGGCTTTTTGGGCTTCGTGTCCATTGAGACTTTTCATCAGGATACCAAAATATACAACATACTGCAATACTAGCCAATTTAACGGAAACCGGATTTCCATAAGCTCTGATCTGAGTCCTTTGAGACCAGAGAATCTATAGGAAATGCTGAAGAATCAGTAAGAGTGTCTGATGGAAGGATAAAGGTTCAAGTGAACGATACATTGTACGTGAAGTTGAAGAACCATTCCAGCGTAAGTCCAATACCGTATTAATATAAGAATGTGAGCCTGGCAATAGACGCAGAATTGAATAAACCGTGGTTTCAAAGTGATCTGGTAACTCCGCAAGAAAACACAGAACCAATGGTGAGTAAAAAGACTCAGCGTTATGAAGGGCAGTATAAATATCAAGCATGAACAAAGTATTACATTTGGTACTTGTGTTAACCAAACCTAACTCAAACATAAACGATCAATATAAAGGGCCTTACGCGGGATATGAAAAGAGAAGTCACACCAAATATTCCACAGGAATAAGATTACAAACCGTTTCGCGTACATTTCGCTAATGGGTAAACTCGATCTCAATAGCACAGTATGGAAACGACATAAATACAGTATTAATAAATTGAATACAATGAAGTAAATGGAGGCCTCGAAAACGCTGAGAATACATCAGTTGATGAGGCTTTGTCAAGACTGGTGACCAGACCTTCTCTTAAAGAGGGGTTGCACGTGACGTAAAGGTCATTTAAGGTCATCACCGCTTTTCATAACACAATCATGCATTGCTGTTTCTAATTCTAATATTTATGAATATGAAAAGGACTAACCCGTACAATTGATCAGAGTTGTCAATTCTGTACTGTACTCTTATATCTAGAAGCAGGTGTTTTGGCGGCAACCAGTGTCTTCTTCATATAACCTTGAATAATGACATTCTGATGTGCTCTGTATATTTTTTTTGAATGTTTCATTTCACCAGATTTGTTTCTATTCACTTTTTGTATATTCTTTACGGCACAAGTTGTGTTATATCTTTCCCGGTGCTATGAGATCCACATCTCGAATCTGTACTACTAGAGGTTCATTTTCCTTTCGAATAGCTGCTTCCTTAATGGCACTATCAGAATTATTAATGACACAAATCACTAGCGAATCAATGACCCATCCTTTCGACTTTTCGTGATCCACATTTTCACTGTTCCTGCCAAAATACTCACTGCTTCTCATTCAATAGTGTATCTTTTGCACATTGGGGTATAACAGTATGGTGCATTATTCAACAAGAGTGTACAATTTTCCGCTCCGCATAGTTCAGGGACTTACTTATGTAAAGAATTATGGTAATTTTGTAAAACTTTGGTAGCATCAGCGTTGCGAAACTTATTTCCTTATGTTGTATTCTGAGGAATCAGAATGCACACTGATGTGAAACGGTGCAGTGTTGTCAAAGTTCTTTTATTTGAGAGTTTTTATGAAGTTTTTTACGGTAAAGTTTCCTATCCTCATATCAGTATTGTTTGTGCGTAGAGTATTACATATTTTTTTTTTTATTTTTCACCACTGCAATCCCTTTTCTTATAATTGCCATCTATCTAACTGTCTTCTTTTCGTTTGGAATCCTTCTTCAGAATAATTGAGATAACACAGATTTCAAAATGATGTGCTACTATTATTAACATACAAAGAAATAAGAAGATAAAAAAAATATAACAGATTGTTTAGGACTACTGCAAATAAAAGAAAATACAGTACATATTACAAATTATATTAAGTGCGATTGTCTATAAATAAGCAATAAAAATATTTGATCTGTATAGTAACTTCGAGAGTTCTTTTTATATAACTTCAAATATCATCAAATATGTTTGGAAGTTGTAATCGTTACAGAACATAAGAACACCAAGTATTTTTGGGAGAATATAGTTTAATCACACAACAGTAAAATTGTTATTTTGAAATATTTCCTATTCCATAATGATCCAACAAAACATAAAACCTTCCTCGGATATTTCTCTGTGAATCTTTCATAATATAACGAACGAGAAAAAGGAACTAGAATATTTTTATCACTACTGTTTGGTAGAAAACTAAAGCGGAACAGTGACACAAAATCATACTCGTACTCGTATTTCCAGGAACATCGATTTTTATGAACCCTGTGAATATTATAAAATACATGTTTACTCTGCTGATATTTGTGGAACAAGAAGACATTTTAAGCTGGACATAAAATACGATATATAAATGCAGTGCATTTACACCTAATATGCAGTATTACCAGGTAATAACTAAAAGAATAACGAGAAGGGAATTTTTCATGGAAATTTTCTTAAATGTCCCTCTATGTCCCTTAAACTTATACTTAAAATCATTGCTTAAACTGAAATCGTACACTTTCTTAAACACAATGAGGCATAACATGTTCCACTGTTACACTGACAGACTGATCCACGTACATTGAAACAGATTCCATCGATGGACGGGTACTAAAGGTAAAAGGCACCAGGACTCAGCTCTTGGTATTATATGTTGACCAACTACTATCTTTGACTCTAAGGACTTTAAGTTGCATTAATAAAGTAGTGACGAAAATTTCCCTAACGGAGGGATTATTCTCTTGGCCCTTATCCTATAAATTATTGAGAAAAGATTCATGTTAATATGATTTCTTAATTGATGATATAGACAAAAGTACTTGATACAATAAGTTGAAACGTGTTCCACTATTTCCAAATTTGTTCTATTCAGACTTCAGGTACTTTATGTAATATGAAAATATATTCATATTTTTCCGACTTACAAACTTAGCTATATAAGAAGTTGAAGACATGAAATGTATGATCCGTCTGTCTACAGCTATCAGTGCAAAACAACGATAAGAGTTACAGAGAGTTTTTTAATCGATTTATTCTCCAAAGAATAGGTTCCATCTCCTTAACTCTATTTTAAGATGGAAGTGATAAAAATACACCATTTACTTTTTTTAGAGATGTGTCTTCATAGAGTAAAATGGTAATATAATAAAAGAAGTGCTTTTCTGCAATTAATTCATTGTTCGACAAATGGATTCTTTCTCAATTCCGATGCCCATTAAACACACACGGTGCTAGATAGCGAGATCAACTTTTTTGATACAGATTTAACAACTAAGAGTAAGTTTTTACGATCTTTCTCTCTGGTTTCAAACTGAAAATAATGAAAATCTATTATTCTCAATTCAACACTAATCGCTATAGCCGGAAAATGGTACGAAGTAAGGAGAGAAGGTTTTTTTTATTTAAATTCAGTACAGCAGGGATAAATGGAATTTATTTCCTATTGCAACCGGAGATGATACTTCATATTTCGTGATTGACCTGTATGCAGCACTAACGGAAAAAAATATAGGAAGAAGTAGATTCTGGTATTTGTGAAGTGTCTTAAGAATAAGTTGAATCTTGGTAGTTACACTTCCATTAAAACTGAAATTGGTAGACATGCGATATCCAGGTTCAACATTGATTCTGGTGGTTAAAAACGATACTAGATAGTGAGAAGTGTTTGTGTTTATATGCGATTATTCAGCGACACATTGGTACGTTCAATCTCCGACTTTATTAATCTTTGAAATGGAAAGTGGCAGAAGTTTACTGTTTACTGTTGCGGTTTCAATTTTGATCTTCATGAACCAAAAACTGTAAGATGTAACAATAGTCTGGTAACCAGATCATTGAACCTGGAATTGTCTTACGCCCAAAGTTTTTTTGCTGTTTCTTACTGACTTTAGTGTGTTAAGCAAGAATCTGCCGGGTGCCATTCTGTCATTCTTAGGCAAACTGAGATATGGGCGCCTGAAATTGGGGGTCTTATTAGATCATGCTATGCCACTATTTTTCACATTTCCTTCAAAAAGTCGAGAACCATTTATCCTAGAACAACCAAATTCGGTACATATATGAATATCAATATCGTTAATATTGCCCTATTCCCAATTTGAAAAAATACAGTAACTATTAGCAGTGTTGCCAGGTTCAAAACTAAAAGTTCAGCTTTATTATTTATTTTCAAACCTGAATTGTCGTACGCCCAAAGTTCGTTTACTGTATCTTACTGACTTGAGTGTGCTAAGCAAGAATCGGTCGGGTGCAATTCTGTCATTGTTGGGCAAATTGAGGTACGGACCCCTGATATCAGGGTTCTCATTAGATTCACGCTACGCTACTGTTCATAGATATTTCCTTCGATATCTCGGGAACCATTTATCCTAGAACAAGCGAATCTCGAACGTAGGGAATGCCATTGTTGTGAATATTAAAACCATCCCCAATTTGAAAGGAAATACAGTAACTGACAGCAGTGTTGCCAGGTCCAAAATAAAATTTTACGTTTATTTCTTTATTTACTTTTAGGGATTTTGAATGGAGGAGTAAAAAAAAATATGGGTATACCTTTATACGATTTGTAGGGAAGAAAACAAAAGAAAAATACGTTCAGACTGTAGCAATACTGCATAAATTTGAGTGATGCGACTGGGTCAAAATTAAGAAGAGCTTTTATGGAAATATCTAAATCTCACTGTTAAATATGCAAACCTAGTTTAAGGTCTGATATACAGCAATTAACGCTAACTTAATAGCGTCGTTTCATTTCATATTTCTTCCAGAGGTATGAAGTTGACTTTTTAAAACATTATTATTAAACAATAAAACACAGAATGTGAAAAATACACTATCAGAACCTTCTATGTATTTGTTCCATGTACAATGAACTGTTTTTGTTCACTATCATTTTCTTAATCAGAATCACTCAAATTGTCTTCCACTGTTGTCGTAAGTAGATTGTCACATTCATCACTACCGCTAAATGCACAGAACATTGTACATCTTAGGTTGTTTGCAGAGCATCTACATTTAGCAGTAAAACACTTCGCTTCGTTTGAACATGAACAGCGAAACATTCGTAACACATCATCTGGAGCTACAGTTGAAGTATATCGAAGCACAATTGAAACCACGAACTTATTTATATCGTCTCGAAGCCAACCATATTGAAGTGGATCTATATCTGGAGGTCTTTGTTGTATGGCATTCTTCCAGAGAGCACATTGTAAGTGGATTGTTTTGGTGTGTTAACGAAAACTTCATGAGTTGGTGGAATAGCTCTTAAATGTAAAGATATCATCCATGAACTTCTTACTTTTTTGGCCCACACGGAATACCGTATCTGTGACATGTTCTTCTGATGCTCAAACCCATAGCAGGCGGCAATAAATTCTGAAGCTTCCTGCATGACTGTGTTGAGTTCTGTGGCAGGATTTCCTAGATTTTGCCACTTGTATCCCTTCTTTAACACGAGAAGTGCCTTTTTCTTTCCTACTCCATAAATACTTTCAACATTGTCGCATCCGGTTAATGCGTAAGCTGCGAGCAAATGTTTAACGATATCTAACGCCTTTTCCTTTGATGCTGAAATATCAATCGCCGTCCTTTGGCTGATCGCAGATTCCATAAAGGGTTAACTATCTTCAACAATTTCAGCATAATGATAGAGGTGGAGGAGAAATACATTTCTGTCATCGCAAATTATCCGTGATACCAGAAGCAAAAGTTATAGCTAATAGCATAGCTGGATGAACGAGAATAACGTGTACTTCCTCATTTTCGTAACTTAGACCTGGAAGTGAAAATGTTCCATCTGGAGTTACATCGATAGGGGTAATATCAGTCCCAGAGACTATCAACTTCTGAAGAGTAGTGAAAAACTTCAATCATTCACAAAAGTATTTGGATATGTGTTGAATTACTTGCGTCTAATTTTCAGAAACTGTAAGAATAACTTCTTGTAGTAAAAGGGGAGTATTCATTCTCAGTTGATACTTTCTGCTGAATTTTACACATCGTTGTGCCATGTGCAATTTTTAATGCTATTCTCATTGTACCTATCAAATACATGATATACATCAGCATCGTTGATATATTCTACGTATTTTTGAACAAAATCTAAAACAGTTCCATTTGATGCCCAGGATATATCACCCAGAAAATTGCAGAACCGTGGGACGAGCTTGAACACCATTAGAAAGTTCAACAGCTAAACTTCATTTTAATACTGCTTTAGATGTGGATCTCATAGACCCATCATCATTAAATATTGTAGTTGGAAATGGTGCTAGTTCATGCTTAAGGACAGACACAACAAAACAATCACACTTTGGTATATGACATTGACGTCATAAACAGAAACTCCGGCCTTGGTTGCGTTTCTTTTCATTGAGGCCATCGTTATGATTTTCATTGAGACGGGTCTGTGAAAACCTTCTGACCATGCACTTTGGAATTCAATCATTTGCTTTTCTTCTATTGCATCTACATTACAAACGTTTACAGATGCAGCTGCAACTCGTCCAGTTACGATATTGATAATTTCAGTAGGGTGCTGCAATGAATCCAAGGAATCAATGCACTGAAATAGTTTTTCTCGAGTTCTTTTTCTGTCTTCGTTGTCCTTTTCCTTTCTGGGTTCATTTTCTTCTTTGTGATATAGAAAAAGCGATTGGAGGTCTTTATCATTTCGTAGTTCTTCAATGTTTTTCTGCAGCACGTTCTCCTTTTAAAAACTTCTCCATACATTACTATTAATGTTGCGCATCGAGGAGTAATAATAAAGGCGGTATGTAGCATAGTACAAATGTC
This sequence comes from Thermobia domestica, assembly GCF_964235325.1. Classification (NCBI taxonomy): domain Eukaryota; kingdom Metazoa; phylum Arthropoda; class Insecta; order Zygentoma; family Lepismatidae; genus Thermobia; species Thermobia domestica. The sequence goes on along the minus strand of NC_137458.1, from coordinate 261,821,495 downwards.
CTGCTGCAAGAAATATGATATCATTTGCTTCACAGCATACATATGTAATGAAAAATCAGCCTCTCTTTCAGCTCTTACAAACAGCATCACTATTAGAACAGGCCTCTCTAGGCTATTCCACAGCTTGCATGTCTTGCTCATGTCTACTTTGCATGAAAGGTATTCCATAAGTAATCTTTCATCACTGATAGATACACTTAATATGAGCGGACTAAGTATTTCTTCTGCTAATATTCGTAACGGTCTTACGTTCTGTGGAAATTTCTTTCCTGACAACATTTTATGAACACCTCCAAATGCACACGATAATATTTCTTCAATCCCACTATTTGCTATGAGAATCCCAACATATCCCACGAAGCTCATTAGGGTATGCATTCCACCAAGTATAAGAGTGAAATTCTTTAACCTCTCCGGGTAGGACCACATGATATCAACAACAATTCGGTACAGAGCCTGATCAGCTGTGAAAGCTACATGTTGTTGATCTGCTTCCTCAGTTAGTCATTTCGCCTCCATCATTGTTGTCATTACTTATCTGAATTTCCAGTTGTCATGTTAACTGCTGAATGATTCGCGAGATATTGAAGGAGATGTTTATAAACAGTAGCGTAGCGTAGATATAATAAGGGTCCTGATATTAGGGACCCGTACCACAATCTGCTCAACAATGGCAGACTGGCACCCTACAGATTCTTCCTTAGTACACTCAAATCGATAAGACACAGCAAAAGAACTTCGGGCGTACGACAATTCGGGTTCAAAAATAAATAAAATAATAAACGTTAGCATTTAGTTCTGAACCTGGCAACACTGCTGGCATTTATTGTATTTTTTCAAACTTAAGATGGGGGAATGTTAGAGACATTGATGTTCATCTACATAACGAAATAAATTGTTCTAGGATTAACGGTTTCCGAGATATTGAAGGAAATGTCTAAACATAGTGGCGTAGCAAGATTTAAAGACACTCGCAATTTCAGGCGTCCATATCTCAGTTTGTCCAACAATGACAGTGTCACCCGGCAGGTTCTTCCTTAACACACTAAAATCAGTCAGAAACAGCAAAAAAACCTTTGGTCCTACCGCATTTTCAGGTTCACTAAGATTTACCTCTGTACCTTCAGAATAGGAAACGGAACTTACTTGTTTTCTCAATGGGCCAACTTAATGCTTTTGATTATATTTATGTAAAATAAGAAAAAGTAAGATACACTTAGACTATAAGGAATACATTTCTACTGGAACGCAAAATTCATTTAGATTATATCACTGACATGATCGACCACATTCTTAGAATAATTCATAAGCACTCAGTGCTTTGAGAAATAAAACAACACATACTAAATGGCAGTAATCACGTAAATGTATCCATCTTTGTTATACTTAAGTAAACGTTAAAGTCAGCACATTGTAAAGAAGAATAGCTTGGATATATCTACAGACTTTTCTCTTTTTAATTTTAAATCCAATACTTAAATATATTCTATAGTGGTTTAGGTCAACATAGTAACTACTCGCAATCAAATAAGTTCATTCAGAATCTTAACTAATACTTTACTTACTACACAGCGGTAAAGTTAAAATTAACGGTATTACGCCATACTTTACGTCCTGACCCACAAATTGTTTAAGCTTGGTTAGTCAAATTATATAGCAACTTCTTGAGCTCTCCTGTATATTCGCTTGTCTAGAAGGCTCAAACACTTTCGAGTGTATTTCGAATATTTTCCACGTACCGAAATCATGTGGTATAAATCCGGGAGGGAGCTGAGAGATGGAAAGTTCCATATTTTGAGCTTGAAGCTACAAGTGCAATACAAAAAGCGAAATATAACGAAACTTGTATAGTTCTTGACTACAATTTCTCAGTGAAAATACAGTGTGTTGGGTTTTGAGTAGATAAAACTAGTGTATTCTGTTTATTAATAAACATAGCATATAAAGGCATTAACTAGGATTACTTTTATTTGAAACTGTTTGGATTTAATTAAATATTAGAACAAAGAAGAAGATAGATCAATGTGTGTAATTTACAACCAAACACTTTTGTTCTCAAAGAACGTAATATGAAACATCAAATTTGAGACTAAACATTCTGGGAGTCATTCAAAATTTTCAGGTATCGTAAAGTTAGAGAAATAAATATAATTCGAAAAACGTTTCTAATCTGAACTAATGTTGTTTAAGAAAGTAAATGTTGATCATAAATAAGCAACTCGCGCTAGTCTCTGTGTGGCTCATCCAATAGCGAACTATAGTAAAACATTTGGGACTACGAATTAATCTAAGATTGCATGATTACAGCATTAGAGGAAATATGTCGAGAAGCTAATTTACAGTCCTAACAGCGATATTCCTATTACTTGTAAACATACTGCCTCAAAATCGTTTTATTCACGACTTTGGTTTACACAAACAATGTGTAACATTTTTCAAATATGTGTACCACATTGGTAGCTTCTTTATTTTGGTATAATCAGCAATGCTAAATAATATATTAAATTTTAAGGCGGTAACCTATGCCTGTTGTAAATGTTCTTAATCTTCTTCACTGTCACTGTATTGATTACAACTAGAATCTGGATAATTTACCACATTCTCACAGTGAATCTCGCCGAATTCTGTACAAGAAATACTAACGTTGATCCGGAACAGCTGTAATCGCATTTTTTCTCACAGCTGCATGACACGAAATGCAGTATTTCTTCCGGAGCTGGTTTGCCATCAATCCATTGTATTCTGATAGTTGAGCTATTAATGTTCCACTCATATTGTGTTATGTTCTTCTTCTGTTTTTCTTCACTCTTGTCCCTCATATACATTTTGCAAACAAGTTCTCTTCTACTCTGTAACAAGAAACTGAATTATCACTGTTTTGTTTTCAGAACTTTGTAAACAGGAGTGCCACAGAGGTACTACATAAAATCCAACTAACTTTTTACAGTTTAGACCATAGATAGAGCTAGATTTTTCTTTCTTTCTGCAAGCTTAATGGAGATGCCAGGATAAACATAAAAGACATTAACCCTCTCCTTACTTGTAGACAAAATGCTGTTCAAAGCTAACTTATCCAATGCAGAAAATGTCAATCCCTTCACAACATTACATTTCTGAAGTAAAACCGTATATGGGAGCGTATATGGGAACACTGTCTTTTGGATATACCTTTTGTTAACAGTTGTAGCAAAGATGATTGTGTTGTTATCCGTGGTAATGGACCAAAAGAAAATGACAGAATCGCTTCAATGTCTAAGTTTCGAAACTGACCAAGTACTGCAAATTTCGTAAAAAGGGTACGGTCTTGTCTCAGATAAACTTCTTTATCCTTTAATATCGCCCTCACAACTGCCTTGGGGTCACTAAAATTTTTCTACTTTATTTTTGACTGTTTATCATAGAAGCCAGTTGATGTTGGTGGTGTACATAGTTCTTTAGTAAATGCGTTGAAATTTTCCACAATATATTTTTTTGTTTTAATAAGATGATCTTTCAGAGGAGGAGTCGGAGCTATTTCTTTCGTAATGTTATCAAGCTCTGTGTTACACCAAGGGTTTGCAATAGATTCATTCACTTCATTGATTACAAAATTTATTTTTTCTATATCTTTCAATAAAGATGCTCGTGAAAGTTGTTTTTGTGTGTATTTCTTTGTTCTACATACTGAAGCAACGTTTTTCTGTAGGCTGCACGACGTGACGAACGAAATACCCATTTCTGAATTGTTAATTAATTTATACTGAATCCGCTAATACCTCCTGAAGTCTTACAATCTTTGTAAATAGTGTTTTCAATGCATTTTTCGGCTTCATTACCTCCAAAGCTGTTTGATTCATTCTTTTAAATGCTGAATTCTCGTATATTTAAAGTATCATATAATGCAGGGTAAGTAAGCGGGAACTGAAGAATATCATTGCAGTAAGGAAGGAAGTACTTAGCATATTTCAGCTGGCCATAGGCAAATACCCAATGTATGAATTCGTGGACAGAACACAAATATAATTCCCAATCTCCAGTTCTGGTTTCAAATACAAAGTTAAATGCCAACTCAACAAGATAGAAGTAACTCATCCAAAACTTGGCTAAATCATTGTCGCCTGTTTCTAAGTTCCTAATGAACTCTAGTAGGTTTTTCATCCAATCTACTGTGATACTGTTATGCTACAACGATTCGTATGTAGCTTGGCAGATATGTGTTTGAAATTCTACAAAAAGTGTCATAAATTGTTCATGTAATAAGGGCTGCTGTGAGTTGAGTTCTGAGTCTTGGAATTCCTGTATCAGCAAAGAAAATTAATGCCTCCTAATCGGCTTTATGCATTTGAATAGCTGAATTATAGCTTTCCCCACTTGGTGCATTGTCAATTGACCTTTATACTAAAATTTCACTCTTGACAGTTAAAACTTTTCAACCAAAAGCTCCACACCTACGACCAATTATGTATAACAGCATCGTCAGTGGGTGGAATAATCCCATCAGTACCGTATTCCTCAACTAGTACTTGTGCTTTCAGTACATTGCATTTGCTGTGGCATAAAATGCTTGATCGAAATCACGAATAACTCCAAATAATTCCATCTGGTCTTTAATTGCACATTCTCTATACAAACCATCGTTGGCTATTCTTATGTAAGTGGCTAACGAATCAACAGTATCTAGATAAAAAAAATTTTGTTTGAATGACAACCACCTGATTTCGTACTATGATGAAGAACCCTGTCCAACCTTGTACCAAGAGACTTGGATTAGTCTCCAGGCCACTGCTGGTAATTCATAACATGTACTATACCGTATAGAGATCTGAAACTGCTTTTTAGGTGGTAGAATTCTCTAAATATTGAAAGTGTCGCAATTATCCGAGTGAAACCCGCTGCCTATGGTAGTACTCTTAAATCTTCTTCGCCGTAAAATCTTCAGATAATGATTTCTTTGGATGTTTTTGAGGGGGTTCTATTGGAGCATTAGATAGCTGTGTAGTTTCTGTGACCCTAGTTGATGAAGTCTCAGATTTTGAAGAAAAGACTGCTATCTATGGCTTGAACACTTAATAGCAAGTTGGTCAGATAGCAAGTATTGAATTTACACGATGTGATATACCATCACAGTTAGTGTTTGTTCTATTGTCAATGCTATCAGCAATTAGTAGTGCAACATCACTCTCTGCATTTATTGACGCCAGAAAATTTATCAGGAAGTACCATACGTCACTGTATCTGTTTAGATAAAAGATTTAGAGCATATTCTGTTTCTAGTTCTTCAATGATATCATAGCTGATACCGTGACCATGACCATGACCATTCAGGGGCCGTACTTCTCTGTTGTTACAAAGAGCTTTTACTACAGATGGGAGTAAAACACTTTTAGGTGGTTTAATTTCATCTCTAGGAACATTATACACGAGGTCCTGGGCCAAAGAATTTTTCAAACACAAATCCCTTGCACGTCATTGTGCGATATGAAATGTTCCACTAAGTACAACTGTAACAAATGTATCTAATTTGGTGGAACTAACTAACTAACTAACTCTATGGCCTATGGAACCCGGAGGTAAAGTGCCGCGTTCACAAAAGATCTCCACTGACTTCTATCCTTAGCTAATTGGATCCAGTTTCCTCTTTGTATTCCTATCTCTGCGAGATCCATCTTAATATTATCCTCCCATCTGCGCCTAGGTCTTCCTAATGGTCGTTTTCCTATGGGTCTACCAGTCAAGACTTTGAAAGCGTTTCTACTTTCTTCCATTCTAGCTACATGACCCGCCCACCTAAGCCTCCTAGACTTAACGACCCTAACAATGTTGGGTAAACCGTATAAACTATGTAGCTCCTCGTTATGAAGCTTCCGCCATTCCCCATTCTCGTTGCTCTTGGGTCCGAATATTCTTCTCAGGATCTGGTCTCAAATACTTTCAGTCTATGTTCTTCCCTCAGAGTAAGCGACCATGTTTCGTAACCATACAGAACAACAGGCATGATTATCGTTTTATATATTTTAAGCTTCAAATTCCTCGACAGAAATCGCGACTACAAGAGATTTTGAACCGAATAGTAAAACGAATTCCCTGCTTTTAGTCGATATTTAGTTTCTTCGTGAATATGATTTTCGTCTGTTAATATTGATCCTAAATATTTGAAAGTACCCACTTTATCAAAAGTATTATTTAATATTTTAACGCCTCCACAATTTGCCGTATTACGGTCCCGACGCACTTCCATGTATTTAGTTTTCTCTGCATTTACTTTTAAACCCATGTCCCTGGAAGCGTTTAATAAGATCTCTGCATTTATTTCTACTGTTCTCCTATCATCCCCTATTAAATTTACATCATCAGCATATGCCATCACCTGGTTAATGCCGTTCAACTCTAGGCCCTGGTTGCTATCTTTGATTTTCCTTATGGCGTATTCCAGCACAAAGTTAAATAATAATGGCGACAAAGCATCGCCTTGTTTCAGGCCATTTTCGACATGGAAGCTCGTGGACAAAAATTTTCCTACCCAGACTTTACTTTGTTATTCACTTAAACATATCTTAATTAATCTAATTAGCTTTCTCGGTATTCCAAGCTCTGTAAGAACGTTGTATAATGTTTCTCTCCTAACCGAGTCGTAAGCCTTTCTAAAATCAATAAATAGTTTATGTACCGGGGTATTGTGTTCCCACTTCTTTTCGAGTATTTGGCGAATGGTAAATATTTGGTTGATAGTTGATCGATTTCGTCTAAATCCGCACTGATAATCTCCAATAATTTCATCTGCGTATGGGGTCAATCTTGCTAATAGAATATTTGAAAGGATTTTATAGGATGTTGACAGAAGAGAAATGCCTCGATAATTATTACAGTCAGTTTTGTCGCCTTTCTTATGAATTGGAACAATGATTGACTCTTTCCACTCTTGTGGCAATTCTTCCTTGTTCCAGATAAGGAGAATGAGTTTGTGTATCATGTTCCACAATTTTTCGCCTCCACATAAAATTAACTCAGCCGGAATTTCATCTACACCCGGAGATTTGTGTTTCTTTAATTTCTTTATAGCGGCTTCCACTTCTATTTGATTTGGTTCTGGAATATACGGTTCTGCGGTGTGTATCTTCTTTTCTCCACGCACATTAGTTTTTGGCTGCGTGTTCAGTAAATCGTTAAAGAAATCTTTCCATTTATTTAAGAGGCTATACGTATCAGTGAGAACTATTCCCTCAGATTTCTTTAATATATAAGCACAAGGTTGATAGCCTTTCTTAAATTCGCTGATCCCCTTATACATGTCAAGAATATTTTTATTTTTTACTATTATCTTCAAGTTCCTTAATTTTAGCTTTCAAAAAATCCCGTTTCTTTGTTCTAAAAGTTTTAGAAGTTTTCCGCCTGATATCTGCGAAATTTTGTGTAGTTATTTCATTCGGATTTGGTAGCCACCGTAATTTTGCCTGTTTTCTCTTCTCTGCTAGTTTAATGCATTTCTGATCGAACCATGGTTTGTTCCTATATATTTCCGCGTGTCCCATTTTTTTTTTTTTTTTGCTGAACTTTTAATGCTATCTCTAATTTCAATCCAAGTATAGTCAACATTAGTGCACTCCGAGTCTTCTAAAACCGAGAATCTATTCGAAACTTCAATCTGGTATTCCTCTCTTACCTGGCTCTCTTCTAATTTCTTTAAATTAAATCTCTCTGTTTTCGGACATTGAGTATTACCTTTATTCAACGATAATCTCTCCCGTATTATCGCTGCTACTAGGTAGTGATCAATGTCACAATCAGCCCCTCTAAACGACCGGACATCAATTATGCTAGATTGTCTTCTTCTATCTACTAAAACGTGATCAATCTGATTATGTGTTTTTCCGTCTGGTGATGTCCAAGTGTATTTATGAACGTCGCGATGTGGGAATTTTGTACTCTTCACGATTAGGTTTTTGGATGTTGGAAAGTTCACGAGTCTAACACCGTTGTCATTACTTTCCTTATGCAAACTTTAGTTCCTTATAATCGGTTTGAAAATATCCGCTCGTCCTACCTTCGCATTGAAATCCCCTAATAGAATCTTCATATGGTATCGCGGAATCCCGTTTCTTTGTTCTAAAAGTTTTGGAAGTTTCCCGCCTGATATCTGCGAAATGTTGTGTAGTTATTTCATTCGGATTTTGTAGCCACCGTAATTTTGCCTGTTTTCTCTTCTCTGCTAGTTTAATGCATTCTTGGTCGAACCATGGTTTGTTCCTACGTATTTCCGCGTGTCCCAATTTTTCTATTGCTGAGCTTTTAATGCTATCTCTAATTTCAATCCAAGTATCCTCAACATTAGTGCACTCCGAGTCTTCTAAAACCGAGAATCTATTCGAAACTTCAATCTGGTATTCCTCTCTTACCTGGCTCTCTTCTAATTTCTTTAAATTAAATCTCTCCGTTTTCGGACATTGAGTATTACCTTTATTCAACGATAATCTCTCCCGTATTATCGCTGCTACCAGGTAGTGATCAGTGTCACAATCAGCCCCTCTAAACGACCGGACGTCAATTATGCTAGATTGTCTTCTTCTATCTACTAAAACGTGATCAATCTGAATATGTGTTTTTCCGTCTGGTGATGTCCAAGTGTATTTATGAACGTCGCGATGTGGAAATTTTGTACTCTTCACGATTAGGTTTTTGGATGTTGCAAAGTTCACGAGTCTAACACCGTTGTCAGTACTTTCCTTATGTAAACTTTCGTTCCCTATAATCGGTTTGAAAATGTCCTCTCGTCCTACCTTCGCATTGAAATCCCCTAATAGAATCTTCATATGGTATCGCGGGACTTGGTCAAATATCCGCTCCACTTCTTCGTAAAAACTTTTATATCGTCACCCTTATCTTCAGTTGGAGCAAGTACATTTAAAACAATAATATCACACCACCGTCCCTTAAGAGTAATAAAAGAAAGTCTGTCAGTAACAAATTCAACCCGTTTAATTGCTGGTAATATTCGTTTGTGAACGAAAAACCCTGTTCCTAACTGGTGATTTTTATTTCCTTCCGTAAAATAACGTAAAATTTCCGGAATTCTCAGATCCGTTTCCTTCCCACCTAACTTCCTGAACTCCTACTAAGTCTAGCGTGTATTTCTCTAACTCACTCGTTACAGATTTTAACGCGCCTGCCCCATAAAGACTTCTAATATTCCATGTTCCAAATCTCATGTCCATTTCCTTTTGCTGATGTCGTGCCAAGTTATCAGTCCTTGTCCGAGGCTTTTGGGAATGTTTCTGAACAAGTACCTTTTTTTACAGGATGAGGGTGTTAGCCTTACCCAACCCTCCAAGCTGGAGGACCACTCCTAGTCGTCTGTCCGCGACTGCTTATTCAGTATATTCGCAGCTAACCTATATATCTAGAGGCCTTCTCCTCGATCCGCAACCTGAGGACGCGCCATGCCGTGGTGACAGGAACCCATGTTACACGGACATTTGGTGGAACATACATAGAAATGCATTCAGGATGCAAGCAATCCTTTACTGGTGGCCATTGTAGTATGTCCCTTAAATTCGAAATTTCTTTTCTTGGAGTTAGGTCTGCAAGATGCAGTGTTCCATCTTCTGCTTGTATGTTGCAGTCATCTTTGAGCTCATTAATTTTATGATTTCCTCGCGTTTTTGCAGCATATTTCAGTCTCTTCAAAGGAGCCTTCACCTCTTTTGGTTCTGTGAGGTTAGCAGCAGACACTAAACAGATAATGATTCTCCTTCCTGCTTGCATCTTGAATTTCGGGAGAAAAACTGTTAATATCTTGGAATTTAATTCTTGAAATCACTTAATGTAATAAATGTTATTTTCCACTTTCAAATTACTACGTAATGATCATAAAACATATTTGAACCATATTTTACACTGTACTAATAGATTCCTCGATCCAAGAAACCGTGGAATGGAAACATAAAGGTAATAAAATAGATGTTTTTGGGAGACTTACGATTATTTTAAGACTTTACACCTCCATTTTGTTTTTGGCTGCCATTTAAAGAAAGCTACCATTCCAGAGTGAGCAGCATGCCTTTTTTTCAACTGTTGGAGCTATACCGAACAATTTAAAGTACTTTACAGCTACAACCTTTTTAGTGATGTTAAATTTTGCTGAATCTGATAGACTAATGTTATCATTATTACAGTTAACCACACCATCGCTAGAGAAAGTCGCCTCGTCAGTGAAGAGTATCCGTTGGAAAAATGCAGGGTCCTCTTTTCATCGCTGAATTTCCCACTGACAGAATTCCACAAGTGTCTCAAAATCGCTTTTACCAAATATTTTGAACTCGCATCAGATGGTATGGATGCAGATTGTTTTGATGCAAAAGCACATAAATAGTTGACCTACACCCACTAAAGTACTGTTCCATGATTCTCTTGCAATCCGAAGTATCCTTTTCCACGCGTCGAAGCCATTCCTCTTCAAACTGCGTGGTTCTACATGCCTCAGAGCAGTGAAGGTACGTTTCTCTCTAAGACGATCTTCTAATTTGGTTAAGTGAGTGACTGACGGCACTTGACGATGGGCTAAATCATAAATAAATAACATTTCTGCATATTCGTCTAATTTTAACTCGGCCATTGCATTAAACTGCACGATATAAATCAAGAGTAATTGCTCGCTTCCAACAATCACTAAACACACTGTTTCACCGTAGGAAAACTTGTACTGGCAGGGGTGCGTCATGACATGGGAAGGGGCTGGCAGCGAGAACTTCAAATAAGCCAATGGGAAAGCTATGTAATAAACCATGTATTCGTTGTACCAATTTGTTACCCTTGTTGTTAGAAACACAATCTGGGAACATGGGATACTAAGTCAGAATCAGGATTCAATATGAGCAGCACTCAGAAGGTCAAACCAGAAAGAATTGTTTATTAGGCACGTTGTCCTTGTCAAATTACTTTTATTTGTGCAATTCACAAAGATGTCGTATTGAGTGATGCTTTTCGCTCTTACTATGTTACGTTGAACACACACACACACACACACTACGACAAATAACAAAGATAGAAATTGTGGTTTTGGCTCAGCTTCTGATATATAATGCGATCTCGTGACAACTTACATTGATAAGGCTCGCAAGTTTCCGTTTTTTTTTTATTTTGACATACGCTATCTTTATTATCAAAAATGTTAATTGAGTTGCATGGAAAATGCAGAAAATGCATGTGTCTGCCTGTCACTAGGTATGTGTGTAAGTCGAGCGTAAGTACGACCCATACTCCTGCCGACTATTCTTACAGAAAGTTCTCTTGCTTGTGGTCATTGTCATTATAAATACCTTCTCTAAGGCTAGGGCCATTGCTTCCAAAACCTTTCTACCCTAAGCTTTCGATTCATAATGTATATAAATCCCGAACATAGTATGTAGTTTCCACGTATGGTTCTGTTTCCGAGAGTGTACCGAGGATATGACCGAATGTTATTTTTAAAGCACGTTTAAAGAACAAGTTAAGAGAGACGAGAGGGAAAGCGGTTTGGTACAATTTTAAACAACGCTTGAGATATGCTACACATTGTTTCACGTATCCCCTGTTTTCGATTGGTAACGCATGCTGCTTTCTAACCAAGGGGTCCCAGGTTCGCTTTGTACTTCTGTTTCTTCTTTCTACTAGAATGCGTCCTGCTCCGTATACTATTTTGTTAGGTCATATTTTCAACACACTTTTGTAAGACACAGGAACACACGGTGAAAGCTCTTCAGGGTCACTAACTTTCTTTCACGTATCACATCATACTCTTTTTTCTTAATGCTAACATTCAAACAACATATCTCATTTCCACTGTAGATGTATCAGCGCAAAAGACAGTGTTCATATCTACGGAGTTCAGGTAAAATGTAGTAACACTCAAAAAATTCGGAATGTGGATTTTTATCTTATTCAGCTCACTATAGGTGAGGCAATTGATAAGAAAAATGTTGTACGTTTATGTGTATTATTAAGGCAAATAAACCTCTTATTATACGTGTGTCTTGCAAGGATGTAAATGGAAGTTAGAGGTTGTTTCTATGCTCTCCTGAAAAAAGGTGGAAATTAGGCTTACGACATTGTACCTTAACACCGTCAATATCATGTAGACGTTAGGTTTGATAACACATTAATGCAGGACGTATAAGGTACTATTTTGTGTGTTAAGCTGCAAATTGTTACGATAACGGCCCCGTGCCTATTTACTAACGATGGAGAGTGCAACATTGCATGCATTGACAAATTAATCTAACCTTCAATAATACTCTAATGTTTCTGGTATGGCTGCAACGTGTTTACTCGTAATTATGAAACTAGTCATAACAACCCTATAATTCTTTATGCTTTAACTTCGCTTCTGTTTCTACTATCGGCATGGCACAGACGAATTCTATCTTAATACACGAAATACTCTTTCCTTTACACTTCATTTTGACCGAAATTTATTTGCAAATAAAAGCGGGAATTCACTATTTCCTTTGTGGAATTCCTTGCGCAATTGTTCTGTTAAGTTTGATATTGTTGTATTACTACTCCTATAACTTTCTGTGTGCAATTCGACATCGACTGTGTCAAGATTATTCGTCTTTGTGCTATAGCGGGTCAAAGTTTCGAAAGCCATATTTCATACGCTCAAAACTCGTAAATGACTTCGCTTCTAAATTTTGTCTGCCCTTTTTGTTGTTTGTTTGATATCTACTTCATATCCCAACCGCTATCATAGGAATTACAGGATACCGTACATATATATACTGATATATACTATATATATAATAATATATATAATCAGTACGTTTGGGAGACAGAATGTCTCAAGAATCTGGTTAATTTATCTACATAATGTCGGACATTTTAAATTATTTTTACATGTCACAATTTCAACACGTCCTAAGGTTCTAACAATTATGGACTGGACTTGAAGTTAAATTGCATCTGAAGTGTCACTATCTAAGTGACCACCGAAACTAGATTCTACACTTAATGTAGGTTGTTTCTCACCATTGTTATCCCTACACATCTCACTCTCCTTAATAGTACTAAGTGGGTTTGGACTTAAAGTATATCACGAACTGCCATCAATTAATTTAAAGACGACGGAAACTAATGATTTAACTATAATAGTGGTAGTTTTCGATATTTTTGCATGTCACCGTTCACTTCCCTCAGGCAATGAGGGCTAAAACCGGATTTATACGGTTTTGACAGTGTCACTATTTACCTAATGGACTTCAGAAACTGTGGATTCGACACTAATAACAATAATTTTCGATCATTTCATTTGCTTCCCTCCTCCTTCCCGCTTAGAGCGCTAGGGGTAGTTTAAACCAACTGAAAGCTGACCTTGGACTTTAAACTGTAGGAAAAGTGTCATGAATTAACGTAGGGACTCCCCATAGCGCCAGTAATACATACTATTTTTAATTATTTTTATATGACTCCCCCTCAGGATTACTAATGAGGCCTGAATTTGGATTTTAACAACATCAGAAGTGTGAATGTTCATCTTAGCGGCCCGAAAACTTTGAACTTGACACCAATATCGGCCGTTCCTGAACATTTAATGTCACTCCTACACCCTCTGGGGACGCTACGATGCCTTACTGTCATTGGGTGCTTGAGCTTCGTTTCATAGAGCATTTGAAATGTCACAAATCAGCTCTTGGACAACGAAAACTAGGGATTCGACACTACTATTGATCAATTGATATAATTTTAATATACACCTCCCTCTCACACACAGGTACCATACCTCAACAGCACTCATTCCGGGACTGAAAGTAATATTTGTACCAAATTTGGTCGAAATTGCTCCTGGTGTTTCAGACTTATGCACATTCGTCCATATGAAGGAGACCCAAAAATAACCTGAATTTCAAGAGTAAAAGCTGGGAATTCATTTTTTAAAGTACAACTTTAATCTTACTCAATATTACTTTTCATTATACTAATGCACTTGTCAAAATGTTCACTCTATTGCCGGACTCACCTTGCAAATTCGAAATCTTTGATACCCGTTAGCGCCGTTATGACATGACAATGTCACCAAATGGGATTTAACAAGATGTTTTATGGTGGGCGAGGGTAGCCAGGTGACTTCCATTGACATGGCTGTTGTTTACTTTCGACATGGAACCTATAGCGCCATGACTCATCTCCTGCGATAATTGTGTTGAAAAAATATGGATTGTCTGTCTGTCTTTGCGTTCTTCATTGCACGACAGGCTTCCACGCGATGATCGCTTTCCTCTTCCTAATGTGTTTGGTGACAAACTTAGCAGCCATTCGTCACATTCCCAAATCATTGTGCAAAGTACTCTGAATGGTGCTCCTTAATAGCTCCGACAAATCCACGAATTGGTTAGTTATTCTACGTCGACTTTCCTCGATAGGACCACGGATCAGGTCCTTGGTTTTCCTACTTGAAGGACGAAAGGAACAGGCTTGATCTGCAATATCAATTTTTCCCTTTTAAAGCAAGTAAATCATTCTTACACTTCCGTTTTACTGAGATCATGATCTTTGTAAACTTTTTGCATCATGAAGACAGTTTCTGCTGCGTTTTTGTCCAGTAAAAAGCCAAAATTCAAAGCAGCGTGTTGTTAGTGAGAATCTGAAATTTTTTCATGTTACGAGTGCACTACAGACATACACAGTGAACTGCCAGAAAAATTACACGCGTCGTTGCCGGTTGACACCACTTCCCATACAATACAACTTGTACTATGTCCTACCCCGCAACCTTAAACTGCAAGTACGCGATGATCAGGAGTACGATTCCAGCTATTTTGCCTTCTCCATGTGTCTTTTAGAGGTTGCTTCTGTCTTAGCAATTAGTGAATCCTATTATTATTTTTTTTTGAGTTTATCCAGGAGAAAAAAATCATCATTTTGTATTTTATTGTTTTGCGTGGACATGAAATAACAAATATAAAAACATTCTTTATAGATTGTCTAAAATGATAGTTAGTTTATTATGCGTCCATATAGACTAGTTTTGTTTTATATTGGACAATATTATCAAGAAATCAAAAGGAAAGAATACCTAGCGCACAAAGTAACTCTTAATTTTTATGCCAAAAATAAAATAACTTTATGTTTTTACTTCCAATACTGATATGTTTATGTTCCAATTTATATTGTAGCTAAAAGCTCTCTTGTCAAGTTCACTTCCATGTTTTGTAAGTGATAAACCAAATACTACTTTTCTTTCGACATATCAATGTAATAGATGTATCACTTAAGACTTACTTATCGGAGTTTTCAGCAAAAGAGAATATAAAAGTAAAGTAATATTAAAGTTACCTATCTGCTAATTATGTATTTTCCAAAATGTAAATGAAATGAGTATTTCGAAAGAAAATTTAGGAGTTTTATTTTCAGTGTTAAAAACTGTGGAAGTTCTTATTGTTTATTTGCTGTAAATTCTTCAACCAGTATCAAGTAATGCAGTATTTAACTGATAGTCCATTGATATACTTAAGAACCGAGGATAAACCTAAAGGAAAGCGCTCTATTTTCGAAGCAATAGTTAGTATAAGTCATTTCAAATTATACCCATTTTTTCATGAAGTAAAAGCTATTGTATGCTATCTTTATGGTAAAAATGCCTGGTAAAAATAGTAAAATATAATAATCAAAATTATGTTATTTTATGTAGAAAACTTTATCGTGAATGTATTTTCTCGTCTGTTATTTGAATACCTGAGAAAGTAGAGTTCACATTTGATTACAATGTGGCATAATCAAACTACTCACATACTTCAAGAATATACGAAGTCATACACCATAAACTTTAGGAAAACATGCATACTTGCTTAGGACAGTCATGACATTCTATTATATTGTGTTGTGATTAGGGTTATGCTAATTTTGTTCAAGTTATACAATTCAAAATATGTATTTATTTAGCACGCTACTATGAAAAATAAAAAAAAACAATGAAATCTTTTTGAACCTCTATAGCACAAGACGTGATAGAAACCACTCTCATCGATAGGTATTTGTGTATACTGGCTTTAGAAACAACTTAAATGGCTCGTAAGTTTTCTTTAATTTCTCACAAACCTCCTACAGTTGTAATGAGCATCTTCGAAATTTGTCGACTGACAGCTCTATATCTAAAGTGCTCGAGTACTGTTTTTCGAATGGCAATAGAAAAATATTGAATTTTCTATCCTGAGGCATTGCTTCTCTTTGTGATATAAGAACGCTTTTAATGCAAGGAAATGTGCTCTGACATATTTGTGTTGAAATACTAACACTGACATATTTGTGTTACAGTTCCACCTTGTACAATTTATAGATACTGGGAAAACCAAATTTATACGGATGAATCGGATACAACACATATAAGATCTTTAAAATATTACTGCTGTCACTCTTCTTGTGGAATAAAATATTTACTTTAACAACTTCAACTTCTAATTCACAAATTTCTTTATTTTACTGTAGGAGAATCTAGAGTGGTCATGCTTCGAAACTGACCAAATATGTTTCTGACTCGTAACAATCGAGGGATTTCAAGTACTGTTCTTTATTTATCGCAAATCTTTCTTTAGTTTATAATATTGCAAATGCCAAATTAAAATTTATTTTTAGATAAATTGCATCACCTAGAGTCATATTTAGAGATGTCTCATAACAAAATCTGTTGGCGACGAGAGTACCTTCCGATTCCGCGTTAACGGAGGAAACTCAGAATCTTATATTCTAGTTCAACTCTTATTTAGGGGAAGGGTCCCAAGCCCCGCACGCCAATCAATCGTGGACACTAAGTAGTTCTACCTATTCTCGACAAATAGCAGGATGTATCTGTTATTGGTAGTATAAAATTATAACGCAGATGCCATAATAACAAGCATTTAGCTTTCAGTCCGAATAGAGCGTTGTAATAAGCATTAATGTACTGCTTAATCAGAGTTCAACTGTGTCTTTTGGCGGATACCAAACTCACAGTGTTTGTTGCGAACTTACTTTTAAGCACTTTATTTTATTATTATTTTAAATATTAAGGCTAGCTCCGGACAACGCTTAATGCTCTTAGATTGGAACTATAGAGGCCTTTGTAATTAATTATTATTTATATAACATCAAATAAGCATATAAACAAATAATAACATCGTTTTAAATTATTTACAGGTCATATTATTTACAGATAAATTATTTACAAACAGAGATGCCTGGGGCAAAGAGAATATGAAATACTATCTTAATCAGATAATTAGTGGAAAATTAGGAACTAGAAAATCAGCTGCTAGGTTGGGTACTCACAAACGTTCACTGCATGATAGGGTTTAATTGATAAGAAATGAAACAGAAGTCAGTCTTGAACCAAAGTTAGGACTTTTTCATTAGACTGGAGAGTGGATAGCAACTTATTGCACACGTCGAAGAGCTTGACAATCGTTTGATGCCTCTCAGAATTTCTTAGGCATGCATATAATTTTGCGAGGAACTCAAACTAGAGTACAGATTTAATAAAGAGCAGAAGACTATAAGAAAGCGTTTGTACAAAAATTTCATGGACAATTGGGTTGAGTGTTCAATCTGCCAAGATTGGCTGATGACGCACGTGCAGAAATTGATTCAAGTAACCCCTACTACAGTTGTAAAGTATATATTCAGACATGTGGACAGAAACAAACCATAAATAAACTGTCCGTGGCTACCTCCCCAGTTTCGAATTCGAGACATTAAATCACATCCAATGTCAAATGAGTTTTATCTCTTTGTTCAAAGTTTCTGGCTAGACAAAGAAGTAAAACTATGTGGTATACTATTGTGCTTCACTATGTTTATTAGCATATATTGAGATTGAAAGTGTTTTCAAGAAAGCTTTGTTTTCCATTAGTGTCCGGGGCCGGGGACCCTTCCATCAGGATGAAGTAAGTATATTTTCAAATCCAGACTGTATTTCTGCTCCAAAAGTGGAAGGCAATACCTCACAACTTGACGTGCTTCTAAGATACGCATTTCCCTGTCTTGTAATGCACTGTTAACTGAATCGAAGGTTGACAGAAATTGTAACATTAGAACTGTAATGAAACCGAATTATAATTTGTATCTTGCCCATTATACCTATGGAAGTATTCACAACATTAAACAAAATTGACCAAAGTTTCAAATATATGCAAATATTAGTAATACATTAGTAACAGTTTCGGATAACGTTCTGATCAAGAGAATTTTACACTGTCGAAAGTATTAAACAATCACGTGTTTAATATATATTTCGTAATTTGTAGATTTCGTTTTACTAATACTGTAGAATTCTAATGTGCAAAACTTCCTTAAGAGTTCCATAGCTTCAATAGATAACTCACCATCTACATGTGGCTATTCCTTTTAACAAGGAAAAACTCCAGAACAGACTTTATATTATTAAAATTCTTTTAAGACCATTTCACTGTTTTCAAGTTTTCAGCCCATCGATAATCCATCAAGCTGTTAATCATCTGGCTTTTCTTTGAGTCTTGCAATATCCCCGATCCAGTTCCGAAAGGATTCAACTTTGAAAGCTAGAACATTTCTAAGAGAATAAAAACAAGCCATCCAGAGCCCACGGGACTAGGGACACGTATCCATCCAGGTGCAAGACCATTTTAATATTAATCAATGATATTAGAAATTTGTAATATAAATCAATATTACTTTTTATTGAAAAAAAATAACAATTTATTTACAAATTAAAACAGCAAATATAGCTATCACTAGATAACTATATACGTCAATAACTCAATTCAATCTGCTTTTCATTAAACAAATTTTCGTAGGTCAAGGAATCACACAATTTTTAACGCTATCTTTAATAACAGTACTGTAGTTCTAATAAGTCATTTGGAATTTGACAAAATACCATTTAATAGTCAAACGATACGGTAACAAATCAATATGTCATGTATAACAAAGTAATTTAAAATACTTCAATGAAACTTAAGGTTTTATTTTACTACTCGTCTTGCAATCTCTGGAAATTATTTAGATTCAGAAATGAACAAATGGATCTAACTACCATTAATCAACATTAACAAGATATTCTCCGAGTGAGAAACCCAATTGAAGGTGATTATTCTACCGAAACAAACATTCAACATAACAAGGACACAGAAAGGATAGACTAAGAACTTTATAAAAGTATCTTCTGACCTTTAATATTCAGACCTTCTTACCTTCTTACCTTCTTACCTTACCTTCAATTAGGCTAATCACTTTTGTTTTTACCTCATCCAACTGTATACAACATTTAACGAACCAAAGAATGAAAACGAATACGGAAATTTCAAAGCCAAAAGGAACTTGCAAATATAACAAGGATTTTTCTATCCAAACTGCAGTCGCCTCGTAACCATTCAGATTCAATTGCATCAACTACCACTCGTATCAACACGAAACAGATGCAGCGACAATCCACAACTGACCTCCTGTTTCAAAACGGAGCACTAGGCTGTGTAGAAACAAGCTATTTGGCAACTTCGTTATAACTTCAAACTCTATTTAGTTAAATTTACAGAATCCGATATAATTTTAACTTATCAACATGAGTACGTTAAATATTATTTTTTAACGTCTACAATTAGCATTTATTCCAAACACTATTTATGTTATTTTGTACTTTATTTGATTCATTCTGATAGTCTTGTCCATTATATGTTACTCAGTGGTGTTTTTCCCAACCGTCGTATCAAGTCAAGGGCGACTCCCAAGTGATGTCACATCCAGTGGCACCTACAGAACTATGAACTATTTCAGTTTTGATCAATGTTTCTTCCAGACATGTTTTGGGGGGCATTGACCCCAGGAGTTCTGAGAGTGCCCCCCGGAGGATAACAAAATAATAACTATTGAATGTAATAATAAGTAAAATAGTATCAGCATTGCCCCTCCCGGAATCCTAAGTGTGCCGCCTCGGAACATCTTCTCTTCAAGAAACACTAGTATTAATGTTTTCTGAAAATCCTGTACAGAGATTTTGTTAATTCAAAATACTCTTTCACATTGGGCAACAAGGGGTTAAATACACGCAACATTATTTCATTACAATATAAAGAGGTTGATTATAACAAGGAATAGATGGTGCTGTTTTCTGTAGTTTTTCTTCTAATAGTTTTTGTAAACTTCTTTTCTATACTGCCATCACACTAGCACCATCACAAGATTTTAAAATAGTCCTTGTTTTGAAACACATGTAGTGCCAGTTAAAAGCTTTAGTACTTTTAAGCGATTGCGTGCATTAGCAATAATTCATGCAAGATGCTGCTTCCAAGTTATATAAAGATCAATTATGTTATACCTGGATATATTGCCGTCTTACAAGCTGGAATGGGGACATAGTCATTCTGAATGGAAAATCGATTATTATTACAGCGATATATAGTAGGTTGGAACGTTTTCCACTTTTGTTGGAAATTCGATGACAGCTAATGCGGAAAAGGTGGTATTAGCGGCAGCAACCTTACTGATTTTTTTAAAATTGGAACAACCCCTTACCCTACCCCAGCGGACTAAAAGTTTCTAAGTATTTGGTTAGGCAACACGCACAACACCAATAACAGAAAAGCTACGTACGGTCGTTTTTAGAGTTAATTGATGGCTATAATACAATTATTTTATTAAAAGAAACTTGTAGCAACGGTAGTAAATAATTTTAAAATGTTTATGAGGCAAAGTATAGTCATATTAGCTCAGTTATTTGAATAAATGTCCAGCTTTTGTTTAGAAAACCACGTTAACGATGATTATAGTCATAGCTCTTGATATAACACGACTTGTTTTTGGTAACTCTTCGCTTGTTATGTACACCGACGGCAAATGCCATCTAGCGGCAGGCTACACAACTTCGTGGTTGCTTACTTTGGCCACGCTTTTCGAGCGTCTTCGTAACGTCCGGCTCCGTCCAGAAGATTCGCGCACCTCCCACTCGCCTCGTTGGCTCGAGAACCTACGTCAATATTTCTAGAATATTATCGCTCGAAGTTCGGCCAGCCAATCCAACAGGCCAGTATAATGCAGCTTAAGCATTAACGGTTTTAGTTCGCTACTGTTGCTGTTAAGACAGAGAGTTTGTGCGAAGAAGTTACAGTCTTCTTAGTGCGATACATTTCAGAGACATTTTGTATACTTTTTTCCCAAGTTCGGAAGCAATGGAAAGGAAGATTAAGAAAAAGCCTCATAGTAGACCAACGCTGGAAAATGTGGAACGAGGCTTCTTTGGCACTCTAAGTGAAATGAGTGAAGTGCAGTTACCCACGTACGCTGACGTTATGCGACATTATCATTGGTTTCGAAGTGGTTTAAGTGGTGACGAAAGTGTAACTAAATTAGCAGTGACTGACATTTGTAAACTAGTTGGACAAAGAGTTTTACATGTTTGGCGTAAAGCAAGCATTCGTGTGGTTTTAGAAAAGAGAGTTTTTGACATGCTGAAAAATGCTTATAAAAAGTGTCGCACCAAGAAAAAACATTTCAGTCGTCAAGGACAAGAAGCAACACTTCGTGCAGGTTTTGTTGCACACGCGGGAAAGTCTTTTTTTTTTTTTTTTTTTGACATTGCGTCTTGCAAATGTAAAACTGCCGAAGATTATAACTGTAAAAGGACACGCAAGATTCCAATACGAGATTTCAAGTTTCCTTTGGACAAGAGAACATCACGGAAAATGAGTATTTTTAACATTGACGTCCAAACAAGCAAATCTCTGTCAAAGATGTTTTACCGTAAAGTGAGGAGATTTAAGGGGCAGACAACCATGAAACACGCTGGAAGTGGTGAAGCAAGTCCATCAACTAGTGGGATCAAGCATAGGCACAGAACAAAGATACTGACGTAGTCAGAGGAATCCAGCGAAGC
This sequence comes from Thermobia domestica, assembly GCF_964235325.1. NCBI lineage: Eukaryota > Metazoa > Arthropoda > Insecta > Zygentoma > Lepismatidae > Thermobia > Thermobia domestica. The sequence goes on along the minus strand of NC_137458.1, from coordinate 261,799,672 downwards.
TGTTGAATCGGGAAGCACGTCGGGATGTGACTTCGAGGCACGGCCCAGGAGAAAACAAGCGTTTAGAACTGAAGCTTCAGACACACAGTTTGCTTTGATCGCTTCTGCCGTACTTCAGAACGCGAGACGCATAACGCCAGAGGACAAAAATCGTGCTGTTGACAGATCTAAGGTAAGAAGAGGAAAAGAAAAAGTGGGTGAGAAGATCCAGAAAGAAAAGGCTCTCCTAGGCGATTACAAGTTACTACCTCGACGGAAAAAAAGATACAACTCTTCTGCAAGAAAACGTTAACGGCAAACTACAAAAACGAGAGGTTACAGAAACGCATATCACAGTTCTATCGGAGCCCGGTTCACAATGCTTGGGCCACGCCACAACTAAGTCAGGCACTAGCAAGAATATTGCCGACTCTATATCGGAGCTTTTAGAGAAGAACCAGTAGGATGTGTCAAGTCTTGAGGCAGTCGGCAGCGATGGTGAAGTCACGAACACAGGATGGGATAACGGCGTGGTAAGTCAGATAGAAAGATCCCTAGGAAAGGAACTGCAGCATCTCATTTGCCTTCTTCATACCAACGAGCTGCCATTACGACAGCTCGTTACCGAATTCGATGGTGAGACGATGGGAACCAACGAATTTCCGGCCCCATCGGAAAGAAATTAAAGATTGTGAACATTCACCGTTCGTCTCCTTCACACCCATTCCGATTCAATTGAAATAGAAAAACCAGATAGTCTAAGCATCGATCAGAATTATCTCTTTGAAATTTGTAAGGTTGTTGCTACAGGAATGTGTTCTACCGATCTAGCAAGCAGAAAACTAGAACCATTATCACGTTCACATGGCTAACACTGGCCTGTAGGATGCTTCGCCTCTACATCAGTACTGATAAACTTAGTTCAAATTTGTGTCTACTTTGCCAGTGCATTGTTAAAGTATACGCTCCCGTCTGGTTTTCAATACGGCGAAATCCTTCGTGAAAAATGGGCAACATGCATCTGTTCAGCATAGTGAAGCTATCAGTTTTCTGCCAGAAAATCTACAACACATAGTTCATTCTGCTCTACAAACAAACGGATACAACGCTCAACATGAAAACCTGCTGATAGCGATGACAGCAAATGACAATCCGCATATTCTAACGTTAGGCTGGAGAAGGATAAAAAAAAGTGCTGCAGCCAGAAAGTCCGAGATGAAGCCCCCCACGTGACTTCATTGTTCCGAAATTTAAGTTCTACAGCTGAAAATTACTACGACATGATTAATTGGCTTAAAAGTCTAAGAGAGCCGCCAATCACACGAAACAACAGATCAGCAGCTTGAAGAAAACATCCGAACTTCAGCTACTCTAAAAACAACATTCCGTTGCCATAGTCAAGCTGTGGAACGAACAGTGAAGCTGTTGCCCGAGGCAGCGTTGAAAAAGTTTGGCCAGAATGCAAGAGAAATCTACGTTAGAGCCAAACGGAAGTATAGAACAAGAATACCACGTTTCACAACAAGACGAACTACGTGAATAAAAGTCAAATGTCAACGTATGCCTAGTGGGTGGGTGGATGGGCGGAACTCCATGTGTAACAACTTCCCCGTGGTGAGTTCCAGGTTATTTTGCTTACAGAGCAAAATAAGCGAAGAGTTGCACAAAAAAAATCGTGTTATATCAAGCGCTATGCCTATAATCATCGTTAACGTTGCATTCTAAACAAAATCTGGACATTAATTCCAACAACTGAGTTAATATGGCTGTACTTTGACTCATAAACTTTTTAAAATTATTTACTGACATTGCTACAAGTTACTTTTAATAAAATAGTTGTATTATAGCCATCAATTACCTCAACAAACGACCACAAGTAATTTTTCTGTCATTGTTGTTGTGATTGTTGCCTAACCAAACACTTAAAATCTTTAGATTCGTTGGGACAGGGTAAAGGGTTGTCCAAAAAAATCAAAAGAAATTCAGTAAGGTCGGTGCCACTAATGGCACCTTTTCCGCACTAGCCGTCATCGAATTTCCAACAAAAGTTCAAAACGCTCCACCCTAATGTATAGTTCATTTTTTAGAGGGTAGTAATAAGATACCATGATATAAAGATGCCATTTCGTGAAGCAGCGACAAAAATAGTATACGGCTGTCTGCAAAACCATATTACTCTAATGCATGATGTTGCAACGTGCAAACAAAGTAGTATCCTATCCAGTGCTTCTTCCAGACTTGCTTTTAGGGGGCACTGCCTCCCGAGCTCTGAAAGTGCCCCACGGAGGAGGCCAAAATAATACGTCTATAATACTGTATAATAATAAATAGAATAGTAATAGCAGAATAGTAAGTGTACCCCACGGAACATTGGTTTTGAAAGAAACACTGCTCGTATAGTATTGGAATATGTGTACTCTGGCTATAAATAAAAGCATATCGATACCTACACTGTAGATGACCAATATATGCACGAACATAGATTAATATACGTTCAAAATTTTGAAGAATTACTTCAATAATATTCCTTATTAGTAATATTAGTTTGTTCCAATTAAGAACTTTCTATACTGATTCAGTAGCGTACTATGAATACTATTACATGATTCAAAATTGTGATTTCTCTTAATGTTTTATAATATCTTTACATATAAAATTTATTTTTTACATCTAAGTTTTCCCAATAAAAATACTTAACATTAACTATTTTCTATATAATGATAATTACATTATCCTTACGAAGAAACCAACATACATATTGTGGAGTATCGACTTAAAAATGTGAGCATAATGTGACTAGTCTAAGCAAGAACGGTTTAAGAATTTGTTGTCAAACGCAGAATACCCTTCATTACTATGACCGCCCTCACAAAATATATATTTTACATGTTCAGTGTAACCTAGTCTGAAGATGGCTGAACAAAGTATACACATTAACTTAATTCACAATATTTGTTTTCTGATACAACATACCTTAGAATTAATTCTAAAAACATTTCTCGCTCAAAGCAAGCCTAGTGTTAATATGAGTAAATGATGTTGAGATTAGTTTGAAAGTGCTCTTTATTTAGATTTTAGTTCTTTGGTTCCCCCTTCCCTAATCCCTCTGTTATATTTCCTTCATTTAAACCGCGAAATGATTAAGTAACTATAAACATACCACTTTGACTTGACACCCAGTCTTCCGTTTCAGGCGCTGCTATCGGCTGAAGGAATTCCACTCTCTTTCGCTAAGGCTCTCTCGCTTAGCAGCTGCTGAACCCTTATTGGCTCAACGCGTGGGTGTGTCGGGGTGTAAGCTTTAGTTCGCATTTTTGCCACGGCTCAAGACATGTTGGCAGCACAATAGCACAGATCAATTAACTATATTTCCAAATTAATAAATTTGATATAAAACTTACCAAGCAAATTGTGCTGATCTTTCACTTGGGGATCTCGACTATCTACTTTGGGGATGTGGACTCTGCGTGTCCCCTTGTTCTTACAATTCTGAACCAGATCTGTCGTATTGTAATATAGGTTATGTGATATAAAACTTTTACATATTTTCAGAGCATAAAAAACTGCGTTTTAAAATATCTCTGTCCCTCCGCTTGCCCTCTCCAAAGAAATTCAAGCTGGCCCTGTCTAGGTACAATCTCTCATTTAATAAAAGAAGAACATTATTTTCGACGTTATAGTACGTTTTGTAAAAGCACTACTCTCAAAAGATTTTTGTTTTAAAATTTCTTTAGGATTCTGATATACCTTTCAATCTTTATTCAATAATTTGCTATCAATTCTTAACGTTGGTTTAGAAAAAACGCAAGGACACTTGTAAAAGCCACAACATAAAGGTCTTAAATTCCTCTGCTACCTACTGACTTAACTGGCTTTTTCAATACATTTACAGAATTTCAAGGGATTTGTAGTTGTTTAGTTCCATAGCAAAATTAGTAACGAAATACTAGAATATTGTATATATATACTTTATGCTAGACTGTTAATGGTTGCATATATTTCTAAACTATACATAAAGGTTCGCTAAGCTGCTTTTTTAAAAACAGTGTGAATATTCATTCTTTCATGGATGTAATATGACTTTACCCTGGAATATAAAAGTAGGCGGATCAAATTCGGGTAGGGTTGTTGACCATCCAGCAGCATATGCAGCACTGCTGCAGAAACCCGATATGAAAGATAAAATTGAGTATCTTTTACCGCCCCTCAGAAGTCCTTCTTTTACATGTCCCTCACACTATGTAACTACGTAACTATGTATACACACTATGTAACACTCCTATGGATATACACCAATTCCTACATCTATACGTTAGTGCGAAATATATGTGAAAATATAATATTTTCGTTCGGTTTACGTATTTGCAAAACTTCAGAGCTGTTGATAATGTGAAATTAAAGTAATGAAGTTTGATTCTAAGAAAGATGCGAACAGAAAAGTTAGCTAATAGGAGCGTGAGGAAAAATGCAAATAGTCTTGAAACAAGAAATTTGGTTCAGATTAAAATAATTACAAAATTTTAATTACTACTATATCGGAACTATATATCATCAAGCGTATGTACTCTTTCCCTGAAAGAAGAAATTACATCACACTTAATATATCTTGTAGAAATATTGTCTTGCGTATAAGTACATTTAGTAAACACAAATGTCACAAGGTTACTCTTTTTATTTATACTTTTCAAATGGCCAGTGGTACATCTCTGATAAACGTACAATTACACCAAAATTTCAAAAGTATTTTTCATAATTAATGAACGATGCGAAATCCGCAGTAATATTCTAATTGAACACAGTAAAACATATAATAGGAGATGAAATGCAGCACTTACCAACTAACTTTTAATTGCTTTAAGATATAAAAATACAAAATTTAAAGCTTGGCTGATTACTTTCAGAGAACAATGCTTCTTACTATATATGCTTTTCAATTTCTACGAATTGAAACTAACAACAGTACATGATTCAACTATAGAAAATATATATTTGTACGCTAGTAAGCTTTTCTATAAATATTACTAGCTGTAAGTACCCGTTGTTGTTGTCTTAGTTCAGAATCCGTTTAAAACGGATAAGAACCCGTTGCAGCTGGAATTTATTTCTTAATCAATTCCCCAGTATTTACCCTCTTTTGTTATTCAATACCGTGTAGCCATAAGATAACAGGAGTTAAATACATGCATTATTATTTTCCTACACTAGTATATAATAGATGCAGCTTCTGCATTGAACATAATTTTCCACACTCCACTCTTTGATTTTATTAATAGATTCTAGTATTTTGTTTACGTTTTCTTTAAATTGGTAGTATCTGGTTTGCTAGTCGTTTGTTTTCGATTGTATCTTTGCACGAAAGTTAATTTCATAAATCCTCATATATCACAAACAATTATCACAAAAAATTACCAAGAATAAGAACAACTAAATAGAAAACAAAAGAAATACATCTTACTGGTGTACGAAAAGAAACTTAAACCGTTACAAATTGTTACTTGAAATGAAATGAAATATTTCAACTTAACGCCCTACTATTCTGCCCTTTACGCTGAACTAAGTAGATGATTAAGGCACGTGAATGATGCATCTTCTGTACGTTTCCTAGTAGACACAGCTTTGTAGTACCTTGACTGCATCGCTTTGTTGTCATTCACCTTACTTTCAGTGTTCACACACCAGTAAGGAGTTGATTTTATTCGGAATTTCAATACCAAACATAACATTTGGATAGAAGTTTTTCTGAACTGCTTATTATATGTTTGTTGATATATATCTAATAGATAAATGTTTTAGTAACTACAGTATGATTCAATTTAATTTAATACATGAAAACGAAATAGTGTTAAGATTATGGTTCTTATCTACAATTGTTTGAAATTTTCGTTCTGTATAAGCATGCAGTTTAATAGCTTTCTCTGGAATCGATAAATTAACAAGAAGAGTCTAAAAACCTAAACAAATACTTTGCTTAAATTAAATACCAAATACCGTTCAAAAATATGTAATTCAAAAGAAAAATTAAAAATTGAAAAAAACTTACTAATTACGTTATGCTACTAAGACGCTGGAAACTAGCAGTATACGTCAATAAATAAAATTTCATTATAGAAAGTCTCTCAACCATTCAATAAAAGAGTTAGGCCTAAGGGCGTCGTTTGAGTAGGGCAGGGGACAATGTTCACCTTGAGTTTAAAAGTTCCTTACTTTTTCTTCGATTGTTCTAAAATAGTAATAAAACAGGTAAAATTCGTAAGTCGATGGAGCATCTATCTCCCTTGCAAAATCTAAAATTTGCTACGAGTTATGCTTTGTGCTTTTTATTTATTAGTATGATTATAAAATTAATTTTTTGAAATAGCATTATTATTATTATTATTATTATTACTATTATTATTATTATTATTATTATTATTATTATTATTATTATTATTATTATTATTATTATTATTATTATTATTATTATTATCGCAGTAGGAAGCAAATGTAAAGTAACATAACGAGATTTGAAACCATCTGATATTTATTTAGGGCAATTCAGAACATTTAACGGTCTAGGTTCAATCTAACATATTTATGGCCCCTTCAGAAAAAAAAACTTCTTTTTCTGTCTGCAGGCCTGTGAAAATTCAATACTACTTTAAATATATTCCATCCTTAAATATTTATATATAATATAACTAAATTTGATTTCCACGAAGAAAGATACATTTAAGTTAATCTAACGAAGAAATCAGTAATAGTTGAACCGTTAAAATTGCAGTTTATTAAAAAGTGAACAGAACAATAATTTTTCGTATAAATTAATTGGTTAAAATTCATAGATGGCATTTAACGTTTAATATTATTAATGGGTATAAGGAGAGGAAATACTATAACACTTTAGAAACCAAATACGTTGGACGGAAGACAGTTTAACATAGTCCTTAAAGAATCTCAGAATTTTGGTAATGTAGATCATTATATTACTTTTCATTGATTGTATCAGCATAAACTGCAATAGATTCTTGGTAAGTATCTAATGACATCATTGAATCCCGAATGAAATGATAGAAATGTCCATGGTAAATTTCTATTATAATATTGAATCCCCAGATGAGATATATTCTAACCAAACGCTGGTTTTTGTTTAGAAGAAGATAATTATGTCCACCAAGGTAAATCATCATCAAGAGTTTTCGAGTACATTGTACTTCATCCTACAAACACACCTAAAATTGATCATTAACGGAAATCATGCCATATAATAAGGTGGATATTCATGAGTTGCTACTCAAGTTCACGCTCATCAAGCTTTTTTATTACGACACAGCAAAGGCTACTATGGACAGTATTGAGATTGAAATATAACCCATAAAATTTGGTTATGTTATAAATCTAAGATTTTACTTAAGTACAATACTTTCGAAAAAGAAAAATACCCATCCATTCATAGATCACATTAAAGTAAAGAAATTTAGATCACTGAAGGTAAACTCTCATTCGTGATTTTCGAAAAAAAAAATCCAGTAAAACCAATTTTTGTGTCGCTAGAAAGGTAATACGTTCTTTGGCAATAGTAATTGACAATTTTATCTTGCTGGAACAGATTGCTGATATAGTTCATTTATGAGTCTCTCTATGTGTAATTATACATAAACGTATAAGTACATTCCGAACAATAAAGCAAGCACCCTCGTTCCTAAGGGTATAGCATACGTGGCATTGACGTGGAAGAACTGAGTTCTATTACCGGCGGGAGCTCATATGGGTCGGATCCCACGTTAATCTCTAAGTCCTCGCCTTCTTTAGAGTCGCTGCTAAAACGGACGCTAAACTAGAAACAAAGTCAAAATGAATTTAAACAGGGTCTCAACCAACTTTTCATATCAGCAATAAAATTGTCAAAACGGCATTCAAGAACACATATAATCCTTGTTAAGTGTTGCTATAATTACAAAGAGGCAGAGGCAAACAGGATGTTTTACTTTCACCAACATGAACAATGAAAACCAATTCAATCTTACTTTCAACAATATTCAGCGTAGCAACCAATAAAGAAGAAATATGATTCAAAATAAAAATAAAATAGAATTTATTCAACAAAGTGATGTTCTTTTGCATTCTTCTTCTTCTTCTTCTTCTTCTTATTATTATTATTATTATTATTATTATTATTATTATTATTATTATTATTATTATTATTATTATTATTATTATTATTATTATTATTATTAGCTGATGTCCTTTGCGTAACTTGGAGTAAACTCACATAAAGCACTAGACTACATCTGACCAAATATTATTATCAAAATTTTCACTGAAATAAATGACTGAAATTATAAATTTTTACTTAACAGTTCAAAGTTAAAAACATATCTTCAGTTCAGCTTCCCTTAGCTTCTAATAAGGATTTCTCCAATCGATGATAATATATATGATCTCTGACCTCGTCGAAGATAATTTACAAGACACGCTTCGTTCGATTTCCTCGGCATGTTCTATGCGATTTCCCAATTTTTCAGGAATAAACATTGTCAACTGCATTTTTAAAAGATGGTAATCTCTAAAGACGTACTGCCTTTCAAATTACAAATTGCTTTATAAAAAGTAAATAGATACAATCACGAAAACATATGAGTTAACTATGTTTTAATAATCTTTTAAAACGGTAGGTTACTTAAATTTTAATTAAGGTTAATAACACTCCAGCTTACACCAAAAGTGTTCTGAGTTTTAACCTTCCTTGAGGAAGATATTATGTAAAAATAAACGTTTGCCGTATTAAGAATGCATTTCCATATAGACTCCTAAAATAGGAATTTACATTCTTCATGAAATTCTGCTAACGCTACTGATAACTAAACTGTAACTAAAGTGTAGAAAGAACATGTAATTATTTTGCTTTCAGCCTTCATTTTAATATTAAATCATTTTGTTATAGTTAAAGTGACAAAAATAGTTCGTTTTTATCATTTCAGTGTTGCAAATTTGTATTTAGATATTTCACATATTGTGTTGTTCATTTTTTTAAGGATGCTTCTAACGTTTATATGTTGACCGTGAAGTACTTCTCTATCATATACACACTATACCGACAGTTTTATTTACAGTACGTTATGCAAAATATATGTTAAAGCTTTTCAACAGCACTTTCAAACTTTCGTCGAGATGATTACAGAAAAAAAGATCTTCTCCAGCTCCTTACCAGACGGTAGGGTTCCCAAAACTGATGCAACGTTCCCTCTTTGTATGTCATACTGATGCGCTGCAGTAGAAAAGAGGTTGCTCCAGCGTCTCCTGACGATAAATAAATGCGATAACCGAATTCTTTTATAAAGTTAAGGCCTTCGGGTCTCCAGGAACCACCTGATTCGATAGCTATAGCAACAAAATAATATTTCGCGAGTAAATTGCTGTACTTCCTGGGTTTTTCTGTTTCACGGCAAGCAGCCACGTTGCCAGCTTTTGCTCAGGAAGAATGTAGATTTGAAATGGCGAAGGTGTCGGAACAAGTAAAATCCCATAGAAGTGCTCTTCCTTTATTCCACGGTATTAGGGTCATACCATCTGGCCTCTTGCCGTCTGCACGACTGTATCCTAACGGTTCGCGTATAAGAAGGAACGCCAGCTGAAATTAATGCCCTCATGATAATGTCGTTGACGCTGGAGTGGCGTCAATGTCTGCCCGCACTATTGGCACAGGAGAGTCCATGAAAACCCTTCTTGTTTACCACACCTCTACTGGCAGGACATCCGTGTTTCTCCAAACATCTGATCCCAAACGCAGTGCACTGGCAATTCGAAAACTGTCATTGGGAAGATTTAATCCTAAAGAAGGTGACGGGATAGCATGGAGCCAAGTGCTTGCTTCTGGAGATGATGTAGCTAAGAGTATGGCCTTATCTTTTGGGTTATCGGATGACTGAAGTAGAGTTGAAAAGTGATGATTTATAAGAGGATCATCCCAAGATTATTGTAGTCCTCTCTCATCAAGATCAGGAGGATAAGATCTCACGATAGATGAACACTTAGAGATGCTGTCATTAACCTCCGAAACCGATACTAGGCTAACATCTTGTTGGAGAATGGTCTCGATCAATGGCTTAGCGCCGTAGAATGAAGGCAGAAAGAGTGAAATAGAGAGGTCCATGACGAATCGAATGCCGAGACCACCGTGGTTAACAGAGAGGAAGGCCTGCAACCAAGAAAACAAAAATAATTATATTTTTAAAATTGATTTTGATATATTTTATCATTTTTACTACTAGCAGTGCATATTCTGGTTCATTGGAGAAATCGAGGAACATCCTATATTCAGAGATAGTGCATTCAAGCTATACTAGGTAAGTAAATAATAATATTGTGAACTAAAGTTTACATCAAAACTTTTTACTTCACAAAGAGTTATTTACTCTAATTTGTGAAGCCAAACTCAATTCAGAAATTCGTAGGATACAAAATAATTCTGTATTTCCATTTTTTTTTACTGTTCATCCGTCAAAGGGGTACACCCTTTCTTGGGAAAGAGAGGAGGGCAAAGTTTACGGGAGAAAGGATAGCTATGGAAGGTCTATGGGTAGTTTGGGATCAAAGGGGTATTATTTATTAATCTTTATTAAGCATCAATTGTGTCTAGCAATTTCTACATAGAAGATGTCTCTGCATTTCAGGATTTTTTAATTAAGCTTTATTAAGCATCAATTGGTCTGCATCAATTCCAAGGTGTAGATAGATCTGCATTCCAGGATCATCGCTTGCTGAAATATTGACATATACATACATACATATAAAAAGAAGCGAAAGTGACGAAGATGATACAGATGAAATAAAAGAAACGATAACAAAAAAAATAAATTATAGTAGTTAAGTGTAGGCAATGGGCATGTATCGGGTTTATATGAAATGAAGTGCAGTAGACGAGACAACACTTAGAAGTTGTTAAAGTAACAAATGAGAGTTATCTTCTGTCTCGGGGCAACTCGAGACCAATGAGTGACAAGTGGAGGCCCTGGTTAGTAAAGAAGGATATCACAAGTGCAAAGATGGATAAACGTAGTGAGAATAATGATGTGGATGATATATGTCATATTGTAGTTTGTGAGGGTCATTGGCAGGGAGAGTCTGAGAGTACAAGGTCAGAAGATGTTGAAGAGGGGTATATATATATTTTGGAGGAACGTCATGAGCCATGTCAAGATGGATAGTATCAAAAAATACAGGATTATCGGAGCTCATGCGCTTGGTGATGTAGTTTGTGCGTAGAGACTCTATATGGTGTAGAATAGGAGGAAAGGTGATACGGTGGTAGACTGGAGCCGTAGGGAAAGGCAGGCGAATACGAAATGCAAGGCGAATAGCGTGCCTTTCAATAATCTGGAGGCGTTCATAGAAGGAGGCTGGTGCTGATATCCACGCAGTGTGTCCATGAGTTAGAAGAGGGCGTAAGAATAATTTGTATGTGGTAAGAATGGTATGAGAGTGCAATCCCCAAGATGTGCCAACTAATTTTCGAATAAGGTTGAGTCTGCGTGTACTTTGTAATTGAAGTTTCCGCTCGTGTGGTTTCCATTGAAGTTTGCGGTCATAGACTACTCCTAGATAAGTAACCTGCTTCGAGAAAGGTATGGTAGTACCATCAATGGTCAGGTCGAGACGATTTGGGTTTCGTCTGATACGTGAGCGTCTTTGTGGAGACTGAAAGACTATTGCTTGCGTTTTGTCAGAATTGACAGTCAGTTTCCAATGAGTGCACAAGTCAAGAAATGAATTTATAGCAGGCTGTAAAGTGCGATTGATATGCTGTACAGTAGTGCCCAAGCATAGAAACGCCGTGTCATCAGCAAACTGAAAAACTTTTACGTTTGGTGGCAAAGTAGGCATATCTGCTATGTACAGAAGGAATAACAGAGGTGATAGAACGGAGTCCTGAGGTACACCAGAGTGTAGAAAGATTGGATATGATAGAGCGCTATTGATAGTAATGTAGGCAAGCCTAGAGGTAAGAAATGAGAGGATGAGCCGTATGTAGCACATTGGAAGGCGGAAACGGTGAAGTTTATACAGAAGCCCCATATGCCATACCTTATCGAAAGCTTTTTCTAAGTCAAAGAGTTAGAGACATGAAGGCCGAGCTGAATTGTAATGATTGCTAATACTAGTGGTAAGCCGAAGAAGTTGATCTGAGAGGCTGATGGCAGGTCTGAAGCCGGCTTGGTGAACTGGCAAGAGGTTATAGGTGGTGAGATGGGTATGAAGGCGGTTCACCAGAATTTTTTCGAAGATCTTACTAAAGCACGAAGTAAGTTGAATAGGACGATAGGACGAGAGAGCCTGAGGGGGTTTATTGGGCTTAGAAAACAAGAGTATTTTAGAGACTTTCCATTGAGGAGGGTAAAAGCCGATACGAAGAATGAAATTATATACGGAAGCAAGGAATATATTGAAGGAAGGAGGTGTAGCTTTGATGAGGCGATATGTGACTTTGTCGAAACCAGGTGCAGTATTTCGTTTAGAGTGGAATACAGTGTCAATGTCGGAAGAAATGATTGGCTGAGTGAGAGGTTGTGCAGGATCAATGGTATGATTGCAATGAGGGCGTAGTTGCGGTCGGGTAGGATCTGTTAGGCGTTCGATATGTCGGTAAAGCTGAGTGGCAAAATGATGAGGAGGAGGCGTAAATATATCCTGAAAATAGTTAGCGAAGGCGTATGCCTTCTCGACATCTGTTTGAAGGGCATGATCTTGTTCGACAATGTTGTAAGTAGTGCGAGCCTTAGTGCCAGTAAGTTGATGGAATTTTTGCCAATAAACGAAAGGTTTAGATGTTTCTGCAAGTCTATTGCACGTATGGGCCCAGCGTCGACGTTTATAGGCTGCTAGATAGTTTCGTACCATTCTGTTCCACCGACGATGCTGACGCAGAGCTTCAGGATTTTGAGTGTGTAAGTAGTCTCAAAACGCCTGTCGAGATGCAGTAATAATGGAATGATATTGAGGTGGCACTGGAGGTTTATCAGGGTATATGCTTTTTAGGGGGATATTGGCCTCTGCTGCGTGTGTAATGATATTTGAAAGAGTATCGACGACGTGGAGAAGGTCAACGTCCGTGTTGGGAGGAGAAACTCCTCTTAGGGCCTGCTCGATATCGGATTGGTACGATTGCCAATTAGCTCTCTCATAATCATAATAGTGAATGGGCTCTCGAGAAATTTTTGGTGGTGCCGCACAAGGAACATCGAGAAGAATCGGTGCATGGTCACTACCAAAAGGAGACAGAATTCGTATGTTGGATACAGTAAGACTAGAAGATGCTATGACGATATCTGGTGATGTCTGACTAATTGGGCGTGTTGCAGAAGGAAGATCTAAGATTTCTGCCGCAGTGGATTGATTAATAAAATCTATAAAGCGTGGTTTTTCGCCCAGCGATCGACTATGGAGATTGATATCAGCCATGATCAGGTAGTGACGGAAGTTGTTGTCTATATACTGAAAAAAGTTGTGTGGTATTCTTTGACCTGGTCGGACATAAATAGTGCAGAATGTGATAGTTCTATTGCGTAAATAGATTGTAACAACATTATGTTCAGGAAGTTGCATGTGAGGAGGAAGAACATGTGTGCGGATAGGCAGATGGTTATAAGTGCCAATGGCAGTGCCGCCATGTGCTCGAGCTATATGCCGTGGACAGTCAAACCGAGTAAACTGATATCCGGAGAGTTTGACTTGATGAAGTGGAGTAAGGAAAGTTTCATTTAAAGCAAAAGCATGAACTTTTTCCTCACGGAGAAGCTGTTCAAGCATAAGCTTGTGAGTGTTGAGTGAGCGGATGTTTAGGAAGAAAAAGGTATATGCCATAATGTAATAGATCGAAGCCATATTAGACAGAGGTTTCAAGTGATGAGATATGGAAGTGTACTGTGTTTCCGGAATATGTGGCATGGAGCTGAAGATTGAAAAGAAGTTTTGCAGCAACTGTAACTTGTGATAAAATGTGAGTGCGCAAGAAGGGATGAATATTTTGAAGAACAACTGTTGTGAAGCGCAGAAGATCTTCCACCGTGAGAGGTGTACGCAAAGAATTGTTCGGAAGAGTTGAGGAATCTATTGTACGAATGGGAACTGTAAGTTCTGGTTTTTCAGGTTGTGGTGCTGGTCTGGCGCGGCACTTGTAACTATAGGTAGGATAATCACCAGAACAGGTAAGGCAGTGTGGAGCTTGGTTGTGATTGCTACAAGATGATGTGGAATGTGGTCCGGAACAATAACCACACTTTGGAGTATTTGGACACTGAGATGTTGGGGGCTGGTTGTAGGTTTGACAGCGCTCACACCTGATGGGCAGAGGAGGGGGTGAGCGAGATGGTTCTACCCTGTAGCGGCGACGATAGATGTAAGCACCATGCTGTAACAGATCGTCTATTGTGTCCTTAGAATCTGTTAGAAGACGAATCATGTACGTCGGTCCGGTATTGTTTTTAATACGGAGGCACTTCTTAAAAGAGTATTCCTCAAGACGTAACTCTGCTTCTATTTCTTCCTCGGTGTATTCTGGCGGAACACCTCGAATTACAACTGAGAGCATTGGTGCTCGGCGTGGTGGAGGTTGCGTCTTTTTGGTACTACTAGACAGCGATTGGAGCTTTGCATTTGGGCCGAATATCTCGTAGGAGGCTTTATTGCGCAAAGTAGTGCCAAAATGGGGATCAAAAGATTTTATGATTACCCCGTTTTTGGTCCGGACAATTTCCTGGATATTCGCTCTTGGAAGATATTTGACTATTTGAAGATAGATATGCTTTTCTGTTTTGAATCGGGTGTCAAATCCAGTAAGTAGGAAGTTATACAACTGAGAACGACCGGTGGAGTGTCTAGTATCTGTACCAGAAGTAGCAGCAGTATCAGACGCGGTGTTCGTGCCAGGATGTGAGGTAGATGGATCGGTATTAGGATGGACAATGTCCATAGCACCAGTATCCATCAATAGTGCTTCAGCCCATGTAGATGGAAGAGGTGAGCGAGAGCAGTTACTGTCATTGTCTGAAGGATGACGTGCGCTTTGCGTGCGAGGACGTTTAGGCGATTTTGAAGGTGTAGAAGCTGCAGAGTCTCCTCGCGGAGGTTTGGGACCACTCCCCTTAGCCGGTTGCGAGTGCCCTCGGGGCATAGCAACCCTCACGCTCTTGTGTACAGCCGACTAGGTAAAGGTAATAGGTAGAAAGCACCCCGTTTGGATAGGTGCTTAGGTGGCCAAACACAGCAATACAGAAAGCTAGCAGCGTAGGCGTTGTCCTAGCTCAGGCCCGTCTACGTTACGTCGATTCTTTCTCGCTATGAAGGCAGGAAACCCGAACAAGTCGGAGGAGCAAGGTATTTACAAAAAACAGCTGTTTGACGTTTGGTACGTCACAGCTCATATGAAGATGTGTGATTTAATTTTAATGTGCGCTTATTCATACAGTGATAAATTATATTTCAATGAGTTAGTGTGATGACATGAGCAATAGCATATTTTATGTTCTACAAAGGCAGTCTTTAATGTGTTTTCTAATTCGGACAAAGAAATTGGCGTTTTATAGAAAATAAATTTAACACGTAAACAATACACAACCTTTCAAGCAACCTCAACGCTAGTCTAGTAGCTAGCCAGGACCTCTGGTAAACTTCGAGCTAAGTTCGAGTCCGTGTGGAAAATTCGTAGAAATTTGAAGGGTCTACGGATTTTTCCTTAAACTCTAGGCTCACATCTCAAATACTATAACGAACAACCACTCAACGATCTTACAAATTCTTAACTCGATATTAAGCGGAATTCAAAACGAATACACACACCCTACATGAACGAGTAGCAAAGGAATAGCCTGAATTCGAGATGAAGAGTAGGCTTACTTGATACGTCTAGTAAAATGTATTAAAGATACGGAACATAAAAAAATGTGCTGAAAGTACACCCATTTGAAACATGTTGAAAGGCCATAAACAAAGATTGAGCTATTGGTCTGTACTCATGTCTTTGTCAGAAGCAAGGCTCTATCCGAGAGAACAAGACCTAGAGTATATAAAGAGAACTGAACCACTGTTCTACGTTATTTGTCCTCACAATGGGTACTAAAACCAGAGATACTTCTAAAAAAAGGCGCTAACCGCTTAGCCACGGGGATCTCGTTACTTTGATTAAAATGTGTATTCTATGGGAGATGTGGTCTTCAACATTTTTAGGAAAAATTTAGCTTCTCACGATGTAATAAAATTATAATATTTTTGACATTGAATTTAAAGTTGTAACACTTTTTGAATAATTTTAGAATTGTATTGCTATAGCATTGAGTCTAAAGTTGTAATATTTTGCATTTCGTATTTTGATTCGTTTAGGCTGTAATTTGCATATAGCTTTTTTACATTTCTGATGTATTTTCACACTTATTAATAGTAATTTTATTTAGTCTAATTTGTAGGTTGTATCTGAATTGCATTTTTGTGTGCTATGTACATCTGTTAAGTGTAATTTGCATTAAATAAAAAGTGTAACTTAATGTGATTTTTTAATGTTAAATTTGTTAATAGCAGTATGCTTGTAATCTAAAATTGTAGTTATACCTTTTAAACTAATTTTATGTAATGCATTTAGTCTAATAATACCATTACAGTTTTTAACTTCTTTTTTAGCCCATTGTAATAATATAAGTGAGTCACTGAGTCCTTCAAATGAATCGATTCATTTTAGTAAGCGAACTATTGAGCGGCGATCTCAGAGGTGAATCAGTTTGCCCATCACTAGTTAGTATAGCATTGGATGGGTGTCAAGAGGTAATCTGTAAAAGTGTTTTATAAGCCTTGACATCAAAGACCAATCGAAAATAGGAAAATTTCATATACGTGTGTTTCATATACGCAAAATAACAACATTGTATTTACAAGAGGTGGTATATTATTATGAAGAATAATTTTATTTTAAAAGTTAGTACGTAATAAATATTGAAACTCATACTGTATTACATAAAACCGTTACCACCTGCCGCACTTCCTATTTTATCATTTTTATTTAACTCTCTCTCTTATGTGAAGAATAGTGTTGATCATATCTATGTATGTTAGTTTTCATTAGAAAAAATACTCAAATATTCTTTGCTTTGTGCCATGATTTTCAAGTATCTTGGCTACTTGGGTCAAAATTGTTAAATGTAAACCATAGAATGTGATACCAGTTTCTCGCAGCTCGTGATCTCAAAAATACATAATTTTGATCGTTTTGCTCCATTTCTGTTCATAAAAAGATGAATGATCATTTTTTCTTTCATTTCAATGTTAAGGTATCTTTCTTGATTTCGGAAGGAATGGAGTGGAGACATCAAAACAAACTTAAAACTTGTGGGTTCCTGTCACCATGGCATGGCGCGTCCTCAGGTTGCGGAAGGAGGGGAAGGCCTCTAGATATAGAGGTTAGCTACGAATATACTAAATAAGCAGTCGCGGACAGCCGACTAGGAGTGGTCGTCCAGCTTGGGGGTTAGGGTAGGGCTAACAACCTCATCCTGTAAAAGAAGCAGTTGTTCAGAAATATTCAGAAAAGCTTGGGACAAGAACTGATAACTTGCCACGACCTCAGCAAAAGAAAATGGACATGAGATTTGGAACATGGAACATTAATAGTCTTTATACGGCAAATGCGTTAAAATCCGTAACGAGTGAGTTAGAAAAATACAGAATGGACGAAGTAGGAGTTCAGAAAGTTAAGTGGGAAGGAAATGGATCTGTGAATTCCTGAAATTTTACGTTCTGTTACGGGGAAGGAAATAAAAATCACCAGTTAGGAACACGGTATTTTGTTCATAAACGTATATTAACAGCAATTAAACGGTTTGAATTTGTTACTGACAGACTTTATTTTATTACTCTTAATGGACGGTGGTGTGTCTTAAACGTACATGCCCCAACTAAAGATAAGGATGACGATATAAAAGACATTTTTACGAAGAATTGCAACGGATACTTGACCAACTCCCGCGTTACCATATGAAAATTCTATTAGGGGATTTCAATGCAAAGGTAGGACGAGAGGATATTTTCAAACCAATTATAGAGAACGAAAGTCTCCATAAGGAAAGTAATGACAACGGTGTTAGACACGTGAACTTTGCAACATCCAAAAACCTAATCGAGAAGAGTACAGAATTCCCACTTCGCGACATTCATAAATACACTTGGACATCACCAGACGGGTAAACACTTTATCAAATTGATCACATTTTAGTAGATAGAAGACGGCAATCTAGCATAATTGATGTCCGGTCGTTTAGAGGGGCTGATTGTGACACTGACCACTATCTGGTAGCAGCGGTGTTACGAGAGAGGTTATCGTTGAATAAAGGTTATATTCATTGTCCGAAAACGGAGAGATTCAATTTAAAGAAATTAGTAGAGAGCCAAGTAGGAGAGAAATACCAGACTAAAGTTTCGAATAGATTATAGGCTTTAGAAGATTCGGAGTGCACTAGTGTTGAGGATACCTGGGTTGCAATTAGAGATAGCATTAAAATTTCGGCAAAAGAAAAATTGGGACACGCGGAAACACGTAGGAACAAACCATGGTTCGACCAGGAAAGCACTAAACTAGCAGAGAAGAGAAAACAGGCAAAATTACGCTGGCAAGAAAATCCGAATTAAATAACTACACAAAATTTCGCTGATATCAGGCGGGAAACTTCCGAAACTTTTAGAACAAAGAAACGCGATTTTCTGAAAGTTAAAATTAAGGAACTTGAAGATAATAGTAAAAATAAAAACATCCGGGACATGTGTAAGGGAATCAACGAATTTAAGAAAGGCTATCAACCTCGTGCTTATATATTAAAGAAATCTGACGGTATAGTTCTCACTGAAACGGAAGCATCTTATATAGATGGAAAGATTTCTTTGACGATCGATTTGCTTCTCGACTCGGTTAGGAGAGAAACATTATACAACGTTCTTACAGAACTTGGAATACCGAGAAAGCTAATTAGATAAATGGTGATATGTTTAAATGAATCCCAAAATAAAGTTCGGGTAGGAAAATTTTTGTCGACGAGCTTTCACGTCGAAATCGGCCTGAAACAAGGAGATGCGTTGTCTCCATTATTATTTAACTTCGTTCTGGAATACGCTATAAGGAAAATCAAAGATAGCAACCAGGGCTTACAGTTGAACAATATTCATCAGGTTATGGCATATGCTGATGATGTAGATTTAAAAGGGGATGATAGGAGAACAATAGAAGAAACGCAGAGATCTTATTAAACTCTTGCAGGGACATGGGTTTAGAAGTAAATGCTAAATATATGGAAGTGCGTCGGGACCGGAATACTGCAAATAATGGATGCGCTAAAACATTAAATAATACTTTTGATAAAGTGGATAGTTTCAAATATCTAGGATCAATATTGACAGAGGAAAATCATATTCACAAAGAAATTAAATGTCGACTAAAAGCAGGGAATTCGTGTTACTATTCGGTTCAAAATCTTTTGTCGTCGCGAATTCTGTCGAGGAGTTTGAAGCTTAAAATATACCTAACGATAATCATGCCGGTTTTGTATGGCTGCGAAACATGGTCATTTACTCTGAGGGATGAACATAGACTGAAAGTATTTGATAACAAGATCCTGAGACGAATATTCGGACCCAAGAGGAACGGGAATGGGGAATGGCGGAAACTTCATAACGAGGAACTACATAATTTATATGGTTTACCCAACATTGTTAGGGTCGTCAAGTCTAGGAGACTTAGGTGGGCGGGTCATGTAGCTAGAATGAAAGAAAGTAGAAACACTTTCAAAGTCTTGACAGGAATACCAATCGGAAAACGACCATTAGGAAGACCTAGGCGCAGATGGGAGGACAATATTAAGATGGACCTCGCAGAGATTGGAAAACAAAGTAGAAACTGGATGCAGTTAGATAAGGATATAAGTCAGTGGAGAGCTTTTGTGAACGCGGCATTAAACCTCCGGGTTCCATAGGCCATAGAGTTAGTTAGTTAGTTAATTAGAAAATATCAAACCAAAGGTTGTGCGTGGGATATTAGGAAGCAGGTAAATATGGTGGTACAACGTACTTGTAAGAGTTTGTCTTGTTTTCATGAACCTAAGAGTATTTTTCAAGTTTATGCGATAAGTAATATGTATATTTTCCTCTTTTATTTTATTATAATTAAATATTTAAACATTTCTATTTGGAACTGAATGGGTTGAACAAAAAGAACATATACGTGCACAATCATTTATTCATGTTCATTGCTAGTCAAGCAACGTTTATTAAGGAATTTTATTAGGTAATTATAATTATAATTAGTATTATAATTAGTAAGTACAATTTTTACATTAAAGGCAAAAACACATTGGTGGAAGTGTATATAAGAATAACCAGAAATTCAAGGATCCAAGATAAATTTTAGTACAGAGAAAAAATGTGGTGTCCGGCGGCATACCCAATGTGAAATTCTATTACAAATACTCATATAGTTACACTCATATACAATATATATATATATACCTATTATTTAAGAATCATAACTAAAATAACTGGCACACATAAGGAATGTTAATCAATTTTTATACATAGTTGTTTGAGGATCTTGTTATACATTTATAAATTTTATAACCCGATACAAATTTTAATTTAGTAAATTTATATAGTTTCCGCAACTTTATAATGTTCATTGTACACCTATGCAAAATCAGAATTCTAATCACTTAATTTTCATTTTAGTTTTAATTATATCCGTTACATTTTGTAATATTATTTTTTTCTAAAGTTAGTCATTACATTAACGTTCTTAATTTTTAAATATAATTTACAAAAAACAATTCAATTTCCCAATATTCATCTAATCCAATGAAATTTGAGTAGAATTGAAAACTTAGTCTTTCAGAATGGAGAACATATCGTCCATATATACCATTTCATTAAGTTGAACTTTATAGGTCGTCAATATATATAAAATCAAGTGCGAATTTTTGAGTATTTTTCTCATCAGATTTTTCAAACAGAACCTTTGGTCTGAATGTTATATACATATAGTTTCTCAAGATATTTAGTCGCGTACGAAGACGTTTTCCTCGGTTTGTGACTGAAGAGGGATTGGGGTAGACATTCAAATAGTAGAATATTTTGTAGTCAGCTGTTATGTGCGTCTTATGTGCGCTTATGTGCGCCGAGTTTCAGCTTATGTGAGCACATATTTACACACGAAAATGATGATAGAAAAGCGCACTCCAGGGTAACGCCTGAGTGCAACATTCGAATTCAGACTTCAAATTTCTGTACCAAGTAGTATTCCATATGTGCGCTTATGTGCGCATAAAATTTCCATTTGTGCGCGCACATGAACGAAGAAAATCCGTAGACAAAAATGTACAGAAAATTCATGACTTTCTCTAAATCAAAGAATAACAACTTGAGATTTCTGCAGCAAGTAATACTCCATATGTGCGCCTAAGTGCACATAATATTTTTAGTGTGCGCACAAACAAACGCAAGATGTATCTTATTAAAAATTGTAAATCAGTGAAGTTCAAAGAGCGCACTTAAAGCAATGAAATAAGATAACAACTTCCAACAACATTTGTTCTTTTGTGCGTCATATTTGCCTTTATGTGCGCTCAATATCATTTTCTGTGCGCACATACTAACACATGAAAACGACGATAAAAGTGTACACCATCAGGGAAACGCATAAGTATGATATTGGAATTACGACTTCATGTTTAGTTGTCAAGTAGTATTCCATATGTGCGCTTATGTGCGCATAATATTTCCATTTGTGCGCGCACAGGAACGAAGAAAATCCGTAGACAAAAATGTACAGAAAATTCATGACTTTCTCTAAATCAAAGAATAACAACTTGAGATTTCTGCAGCAAGTAATACTCCATATGTGCGCCTAAGTGCACATAATATTTTTAGTGTGCGCACAAACAAACGCAAGATGTATCGTATAGAAAATTGTAAATCAGTGAAGTTCAAAGAGCGCACTTAAAGCAATGAAATAAGATAACAACTTCCAACAACATTTGTTCTTTTGTGCGTCATATTTGCCTTTATGTGCGCTCAATATCATTTTCTGTGCGCACATACAAACACATGAAAACGACGATAAAAGTGTACACCATCAGGGAAACGCATAAGTATGATATTAGAATTACGACTTCATGTTTAGTTGTCAAGTAGTATTCCATATGTGCGCTTATGTGCGCATAAAATTTCCATTTGTGCGCGCACAGGAACGAAGAAAATCCGTATACCAAAATGTACAGAAAGAAATAAGGAAGCACGTCTCAGTACGTAAGTTCAAACACATCCAATCCACGGAAATCGCTTCACAAGTAAAAAGTCAGACTTCTGTAGGATGTGACCTGAATACACAATACCAAATTCTAATAGGAAGATTTGTCGCAACACCCTCTCGATTCACATGAACTTGACATGATTTAATACACAAGATTCAGAGGCCGTCTGCACCTGGTCAGTTCCTAAAATCTCAAAGTTACGAACAATGCAGGATGCTTGAGGTCCAGTTGTTCCAGTCTGTCTGACGTCTAACAACTTGAGTCCAACCCAGCTGAGTCAAGTAGGTTTTATCATTGTGGGTAAAAATAACGCAAAAAGTGGTACTCACAATCTTTTATTGCACCTAACAACTACCACGAATATCCGGTGTCTAGTCTACTCGGGGATCTGGGTTTCAGTATGTTGATCCGGCTTTTGGTTCAAAAGCTTTTAAGGGGTGCCGATAGATGGATAGAACACTCGCAGTAGCTCTAAGATTTTTCAATATGTCGCCAAAAATTAACTTATAATTACTATTATTAACCCTTTCGAGACCAGGCATTTTTTTCGCGTTTTCGTCGACTTTAAGTTAAAGAATGATAACTCAAAGACTATTTACCCGACTGATTTACATTTATAATACAAAGTTCAAGAAACCAAGAAGGTTTATTTTATTTGAAAAATAAAAAGTAACCTTTTCTGGGAGGGGCGATCGGGGCAATTGCTCCTCTGGATCCGCACCTGGATGACGCACATTAGTGTATGCCGCTCACCGGTTGCGGAACACTGGGCTTGTGTTGACGACTTCGGAAGCTTCAGAATTGACTAAGCAACATACTGGTATAATTCTAAATAAGTACTAAAGTCATTATCAAAACTCTTTTTAGTAAGAACGTTAATAATTATTCCTGAACTTAGCATATTAATAACATGTGATTTCCTGTCCCCGATCCCCCGCTCGAAAAATGTTTATGATGTAACAGTCAGAGGCGTAGCCAGGATTTCATTTCTGGGAGGTTCCAGGTCCCTTCCAAGAAAATATTTGGCAATGTGTAAACTGAAAACACAAAAATGTAGTAGACAGGGGAAATTTGCGGTATTTCAGTTCAAAGGATAATATTTATTCTCTGTTCGGTCTTCTTGATGGCACATAATGTTACCAGTCTTAGAATAACTTTTCCAGTATTCTATCCAGTTATTTATTGCAGGATTGCCAGCTGTAGGCAGAAAAAGACGGAATTTTGCAGAAAGGGAATTTTTCATGCAATATTTCAGTACATAAAATCCCGCATCCCAGTACAGAATACCGAAATGATAGTTACATTGTCAGAATGTATTGTCCTATAGTTCTGTTCGGCATACGGAAGTCAATATTACATTTTTAATGTACATGTTGTACAGGTAGGGAAAATTTCGGCATTTCGGTAGAAGGGATAATATTTTTTTTTCACAGTTCGGCTCGCTTCGATCATGACGACATTTGCAGGAAACATTCCCAATATTGACAGGTTGTTTTTCAAATATAAATTATAATTTTACTATTGCAGGGTTGCCAGTAAAAATAAAAATCTGAGTTTGCTCTAGAAAAGGAATATTTTCGAATATATGGGTATATAATTTCCCAACGGTACCGGTTACCGGAACGATTGTTAAATTTTCAGAAAGTACTGTCATCGATGAATAGAAAAAGGTATAACACACTCCGCAACGATAAATAGGGACGTAATTATACGTTCCTGAGTAAAACCTAACAAAATAAATGTGAAAAACATGAATTATTTAAAGGTAAATTCCACATTTACTGGCAACCCTGATCTACCAGCTAATTTTAAGTGTGATATTCGTGTTCAGCGCCTCGAAATCTATAAAGATTGGCTACTTTCGTTTCTGTAAAAAATAAAAAGTGAAAATTTGTTGAGCAGTGTTATTGGCGCCTTTCTGCAGTATGTTTATGCAACTCGTAAGTTCGCTCTTCAGAAAGTTATATGCTGGTCTTGTAGTTGTCTGCTCTGCTACACAATAAGTCTAAAAACATAAGTTATTCCAAGATAAAGATCCCATTGCTGTCGAAAATTTTGTTGTTCCTGTGTTTGAATTGTAACAACTTATTTCACTTGACTTTCAATTTACCGTACAAAGGTGCTGCTTTTTTATATGAGATAAGTAGACTCTGCGATTTATATATATATTTTTTATTGCCTTAACCCTTACGAGACCGACCTGGCGCGTATTTAATCCTCTCCTGTGTGAACATTAATTAAGATATTTGGAAGATTGTTTCTATGCCAAATATGGTTGAGCCAAAGCATAGGCGCCGACTTCATGGGGCTTGGGGGTGCCCGAGATTCCTCCAATGTTAATGATGAGTACTGAGTCACCCCAATCTTAAAGATATGGGAGTAGAGCCCTCCAAATAACTTTGCTTAAGATAATCTAATGTATTATTTCTTTTGTCTGATGAACTTTACTCTGAATTGTACAGCATAAACTTAACTTGAAATTTGAAATGTTTTATTTAGACAATCAACTTTGGGGAACTAAAGACTGTTACCAATGACGTAGCCAGGGGGAGGGTCCGGGGGATCTGGACATCCTCAAAACTTTGAAAAGTTGTTAAAATAAGGATTAAATTGCATATGCAGTCTACTTATTGCCCCCCACAAAATGGGGCAGGATCCCCGGACCCCTCGAATTCGCAAGGATCCTTAAAATATAGCAAAAAACTGTGTTTTCTGTTTACACATTGCCAAATATTTTCTTGGAAGGGACCTGGACCCTCCCAGAAATGAAATCCTGGCTACGCCTCTGACTGTTACATCATAAACATTTTTCGAGCGGGGGATCGGGGACAGGAAATCACATGTTATTAATATGCTAAGTTCAGGAATAATTATTAACGTTCTTACTAAAAAGAGTTTTGATAATGACTTTAGTACTTATTTAGAATTATACCAGTATGTTGCTTAGTCAATTCTGAAGCTTCCGAAGTCGTCAACACAAGCCCAGTGTTCCGCAACCGGTGAGCTGCATACACTAATGTGCTTCATCCAGGCGCGGATCCAGAGGAGCAATTGCCCCGATCGCCCCTCCCAGAAAAGGTTACTTTTTATTTTTCAAATAAAATAAACCTTCTTGGTTTCTTGAACTTTGTATTATAAATGTAAATCAGTCGGGTAAATAGTCTTTGAGTTATCATTCTTTAACTTAAAGTCGACGAAAACGCGAAAAAAATGCCTGGTCTCGAAAGGGTTAATAATAGTAATTATAAGTTAATTTTTGGCGACATATTGAAAAATCTTAGAGCTACTGCGAGTGTTCTATCCATCTATCGGCACCCCTTAAAAGCTTTTGAACCAAAAGCCGGATCAACATACTGAAACCCAGATCCCCGAGTAGACTAGACACCGGATATTCGTGGTAGTTGTTAGGTGCAATAAAAGATTGTGAGTACCACTTTTAGCGTTATTTTTACCCACAATAATAAAACCTACTTGACTCAGCTGGGTTGGATTCAAGTTGTTAGACGTCAGACAGACTGGAACGACTGGACCTCAAGCATCCTGCATTGTTCGTAACTTTGAGATTTTAGGAACTGACCAGGTGCAGACGACCTCTGAATCTTGTGTATTAAATCATGTCAAGTTCATGTGAATCGAGAGGGTGTTGCGACAAATCTTCCTATTAGAATTTGGTATTGTGTATTCAGGTCACATCCTACAGATGTCTAACTTTTTACTTGTGAAGCGACTTCCGTGGATTGGATGTGTTTGAACTTACGTACTAAGACGTGCTTCCTTATTTCTTTCTGTACATTTTGGTATACGGATTTTCTTCGTTACTGTGAGCGCTCAAATGGAAATTTTATGCGCACATAAGCGCACATATGGAATACTACTTGACAACTAAACATGAAGTCGTAATTCTAATATCATACTTATGCGTTTCCCTGATGGTGTACACTTTTATCGTCGTTTTCATGTGTTAGTATGTGCGCACAGAAAATGATATTGAGCGCACATAAAGGCAAATATGACGCACAAAAGAACAAATGTTGTTGGAAGTTGTTATCTTATTTCATTGCTTTAAGTGCGCTCTTTGAACTTCACTGATTTACAATTTTCTATACGATACATCTTGCGTTTGTTTGTGCGCACACTAAAAATATTATGTGCACTTAGGCGCACATATGGAGTATTACTTGCTGCAGAAATCTCAAGTTGTTATTCTTTGATTTAGAGAAAGTCATGAATTTTCTGTACATTTTTGTCTACGGATTTTCTTCGTTCCTGTGCGCGCACAAATGGAAATATTATGCGCACATAAGCGCACATATGGAATACTACTTGACAACTAAACATGAAGTCGTAATTCCAATATCATACTTATGCGTTTCCCTGATGGTGTACACTTTTATCGTCGTTTTCATGTGTTAGTATGTGCGCACAGAAAATGATATTGAGCGCACATAAAGGCAAATATGACGCACAAAAGAACAAATGTTGTTGGAAGTTGTTATCTTATTTCATTGCTTTAAGTGCGCTCTTTGAACTTCACTGATTTACAATTTTCTATACGATACATCTTGCGTTTGTTTGTGCGCACACTAAAAATATTATGTGCACTTAGGCGCACATATGGAGTATTACTTGCTGCAGAAATCTCAAGTTGTTATTCTTTGATTTAGAGAAAGTCATGAATTTTCTGTACATTTTTGTCTACGGATTTTCTTCGTTCCTGTGCGCGCACAAATGGAAATATTATGCGCACATAAGCGCACATATGGAATACTACTTGACAACTAAACATGAAGTCGTAATTCCAATATCATACTTATGCGTTTCCCTGATGGTGTACACTTTTATCGTCGTTTTCATGTGTTAGTATATGCGCACAGAAAATGATATTGAGCGCACATAAAGGCAAATATGACGCACAAAAGAACAAATGTTGTTGGAAGTTGTTATCTTATTTCATTGCTTTAAGTGCGCTCTTTGAACTTCACTGATTTACAATTTTTAATAAGATACATCTTGCGTTTGTTTGTGCGCACACTAAAAATATTATGTGCACTTAGGCGCACATATGGAGTATTACTTGCTGCAGAAATCTCAAGTTGTTATTCTTTGATTTAGAGAAAGTCATGAATTTTCTGTACATTTTTGTCTACGGATTTTCTTCGTTCATGTGCGCGCACAAATGGAAATTTTATGCGCACATAAGCGCACATATGGAATACTACTTGGTACAGAAATTTGAAGTCTGAATTCGAATGTTGCACTCAGGCGTTACCCTGGAGTGCGCTTTTCTATCATCATTTTCGTGTGTAAATATGTGCGCACATAAGCTGAAACTCGGCGCACATAAGCGCACATAAGACGCACATAACAGCTGACTACAAAATATTCTACTATTTGAATGTGGGGGAGGGGGGTAACGGACCTGAGAAATTGTAGTGTACCTTTAAATTAGACAACCTCATTATTATACTGTTTTACAGGTTGCATACTATTTAGTCTATTCAAAGAATGAATATTTCTGCGAGCCTAAATATTGTTAATGTAAATTTTAGGGTTAATGTTTACTTTCGTTTTTATTTTGGGAAATGACAAGTGTGTCGCAACAGATAAGCAAACAAACATCTACATTCACGAGCTGTAAAAAACGATGACACCAAAGTTGCATAGCCCAGAAAGGCAGTATACTATTGTCTTGTCAACTGTCTATTCATGTCCTTATCTTCTATGATTAACTGGTGCTTCCATTGTGATGTTCGCTGCATATTGATCGTAATATGAATTTCCCACAATCCCGTTTCTTTAATTATGTATTTTGTCATGTAAGCTATAAGTATTGTCTCGTTTCGTGCGATCAATATTGAGAATCAGAAGATGTCCGTTTCCTTGTTTGATGTGTGATCATCATACACACGCAATGTTATTTCAGGTTTCCTCAACCCAAGCTGACTATCTCTTAATAGAAATTCCGCCAATTTTTCAGTTGCTTCCTCAACTCCACAAATATAAGTTGCGTTATCGGATATCGATCACGCGAACAAAATTCATGAGCTAAAGAATTTAGATTCATATTATACGAAAGGCCAAGAATGAGAATGCGTTTAACTCTTGACTAAAGAAAAATACAATAAAATGCATTTTTCTGTAAAAAGACGGCTAATTTGAACCTAATTCATACGATAAAGTACATCGTTTATAAGTATTCTGTTTTAGACTCTCAGTTGCCATCGGTGAAAGAAAAGCTTGTTATACTTCACAAATAATAAAACACAAAGTGACTCCATTTGAGTTGATGTCATATCATATTGTAGTGAAATAGGAATTGTTATGTTAACACACTGCAACACAGTTAAGATATCGTAACAGAGAAAAGTTTTTCTTCATTGATTTTTGGAGCAAATTTTTCTTCTTTTTTCAAAACTTTTTTGCAAACATTTCACGAGATTCACACTTCACGTTTGAAGGCCCATAACTGGGAACCAACAGCTTGTACACTATAATATTCTTCAAACATTTCCCAAGGTTTCTAAAAGTGCCGTTTACTCTGTTGTTGTTGGTTGTAGTTGTATCGAAGCACAAAGCCTGTATTTTGTGTTCTATCTCCCATTTCTCCGCTCCTTCGTAAATAGCTGTAGCTTGTTCTTCTAATGTATATTATGGTATTTCATGGATGTCAAATAATTGTTCTTTGCCGTTAAAAGTTACAAATATCGCAAGTTTGTCAGTCTTTTTCTGTGCTACTTGCAGCTGGAACTAGCTTGTCATCCCAGTGAATTACCAAAGCGTTTGAATCGACAATATGAAATATCCCTTTAATTTGTGGTTGGATTTTCTTCCTTGTTTCTTTCCTCTGAAGACGGATGGAAGAGCGATTTATAATTAAGCTTTCAATATTTTAGTAAGAAGAGAAACGAATGCTGCTGTCATTAAAAGATTAACTGCATTGCGATCACCTATTTTGCATCTGTCATTTACGCAGACGTGGAATTAAAATGTCTAGAGTATCTGTTGTATCCCAGATACCTTGTTTACTTACCAACATTGGATCACATAAGCATAATTACGTATGTGAAGTGGAATCATAGAAATTGGAACCTGTATCCTCAGTATCACTACCAAAAATGCTGCAGAAAAACCGTGATTTTTCCCTTCCATTTCTTCGTGAGTTAGTTGTCTTCTTTCCACATCCCTTTTCATGAGTACCTGTTTTCTTTCTTCAGTTACTTTAAATTTGTGCTCAAGGGCAGGCATAAGGCAGGCAGGAGTGCCATTAGTAACAATTGTTTATCCTCTTCGTTCTTCATATCTAGCACATTATCATGGACAATATCAATCAAATCATCTATTTGAGATATAAATGTTAAGTTCCACATCATTTTTTTCTGCAACCTTTCATATTAATTTTTCTCTGTAAATCTTCCTATTCCTTATATAGTACTATAATTTTTTCAATGCAATGATTATTTTATTTTGTAGGAATTTATGCCTCTTCCTAAAACACAAGAAATTCCTTCACCACTAAAGTCGCACTTTTTTCGTGCACAACGTAACCACACGAACACTGAAAAAGAGAACAAGCGTACTTGTCGTTTTGAATCCAGTTTCTTTCCTACAATTTAGTTCATATGATGTCCAATGACGTTACATTCACAGTCTTTCGTAAATAGCGCGAAGTTTCCTTAAGGGATAATGTCAATGCATCACACGAATAGCTAATACATTTTTGAAAATAATGAGAAACTCTACAGCACAGTGTACGAAGAAACTAAAACAAACAATAGCATAGGAAAACAGTCGTAGTTGCTCGAAGTCTTGAGATAAACTGAGTGGTTGTTATCGTCTCAGTGGTACCAAGAAAGGAATGTTACTAGTTCCCTTTCTATGAGATCAAGGAATTTGTTGATGCATTGTAACATATTTAAGACATTCAATTATTGATTTGGAACTAATCATAATTAAATATTGTTAACTGCACTAGAAAAAATATACTGAGAAAAATGAACATTCATTTCTCTTAGTAGTTTAATTCAAAATAGGAAAACCTATTCAACGATATGCAAATCTGCCGTCCGTACAGATATAAAAAAACAGGACATTAAATTTTATTACATTGGAGCATATGCTTCCCGAAGTTGTTTATTATATGTTTCTGTGGGTAAGAGAGCTCTTAACTCTGAAGTTAAAACAGATATGTAAATTTGGCTGCGGAAATGAATTCAGGAGAAACTTCCAGTGCTATCTGATACTCCACATGTCCCCCTTGCCATTTATCATATTTGACGGCGATTCAATATAGCGCCTTTTGAAAAAGCGATCATGCACTGGAAGTTCTCCCACATATAGATAATCTACATTGGTTTACAATACTGAAGTCAGATCTATCAAAAGGTTTTTGATTTTAGTGCCAAAGGGGTATTCTTGGACATTGTCTACTGGATTTCAAGATGACGTCGGTGTAGCAGCTCAGCGAATCATTTGCGCATCGAGTGACTATTACTACGTTACTTAGCAACTTGAACTGAATCCTGTCACTAAATTTCATCAAAATTCAACTTTCACGGTTTATGGACCTTCCTCGTGAGTGGGATCATGCAGAGAGTACTGATGTCGATGCCTCCACCAATTATGAGTACGATTATTTTAAACGAAAATACCACAGTAGTAAATAAGACTTGAATTATTGTCGCATGAAGCGAAGGGTCGCGAGAAACTTGCACAAAACTTCAGAGCTCTTGCTAGTATGACGTTACGTGAAATTCAAGTAATAAAGTTTGATTCTAAAAAGGACACATACAGAAGAGTAAGCTCAGTGAAGCATTATAAGAAATGTACAAGCTCTTGAAACAAGAAATGTTATTCAGATTAAAAAGCAAATTATAAAATTTTAATTTCTACTTTATCAAAACTGAATCATTCCAGTGCATGTACTATTTTCTGAAAGAGAAAGTTACATCACACTTCCGATATCTTAAGTACATTTAATGAAAAGAAAAATCACAAGGTTACTCTTTATAACTAGTTTTTAGTAACGGCCAGTGGCATATTTTAGATACACGTACAATTACATAAAAATTTCAGGATTCTTTTCTATAAATTAAAAGCAATGAATAATCTACTGCAACACTTAATTCAACACAATAAGACATAAAATGGGAGATGAAATGCGAAACTTACCAAGTAACTTTGAAATGTTTTGTGTTAAATAAGTAGAAATTTGAACATTGCTTGATTGATTTGCATGTGCTACTCATTGTTCCCAGATCTACTGATTTTGCAGATCTCCTGCTTTTTCTCCGTTCTACTGATCCACTGCGAAAGAAAATGAAAAGTGAACAATCTCCTGCTTTTTCCTTACTTCGAGAAGTTGAAAAATATATTATTATTAATATTGAATTTTCAATGTTTCATCACATTAAAAGACGAAGCTTCTCTGTTATAATACACAAAGCTCTTTGGAGCATATAGTTATAGACCTTTACTGTATATAATATGAATCCAAAGAATACAACTGTTCGTCATTCTCTATATGCATTATGGTTAGCGTTTTTATGACTTTCTGTAAGATTTACAAGTAAGTGTTGTTTAAATTGGGACTTGGGCTGGAAGAGTGGCTTAGATCGTTTCTCCGCGATCGTCAGCAAGAAATTGTCTTACGCCACGGTCACATGTGACTGCACAATATAGCTACGTTTTCGCTACGTGCATGAAAAGACATTTTCCCACTCCACTTTGCTCTTTCACTACGTTTTACTTCACACATGTTTGTATCAAAAAATATTAATATAAATCGGGACTTTTCACTTTCATTTGCTCAACGTAGTTCATCGGAAATGAATTCTGGATTGCTTGTTTTCGACTACTGCCCTCTTAATAATGGGAGATTTTATTGCCTCCCCCCCGGATTTACATTCAAACTCCACCACTGTATGTGTCTACTGCTTTCTCCTGTTTTTTATCTTCGAATCTCCTGCTTTTTCAACTGACTGGTCTGGCAACACTGGTGCTACTCCAAGTTGTTGTATAGGCCTATTATTTACTCTTTTGAATTGCTCGAAATGAAACTAACAATAACAACAATATATTAGCAAATTGTAGGAAATATATTTTTGTATAGTTTTAATCTCTTTTGTTATATATTAAGAGCTGTAAATACCCGTTGTTGTAGAGTCTTAATTCAGAATCTGGATAAAAAAAAGAAGAACCTGTCATTTCCCTAACAAATCCTTACTGAATATCCCGCTATTTATCCTCTGCTATTACGCAAGTCCTCGCAACCATAGGGCAACGAAAGTTAAATGCATTATTTTATTACACTAATATAGATTCAGTTTCTCTATTGCACATAATGTTCAATTTTCTTGTAATCAATGATTTCATTTATTTTCGTTTTTTAGTATTATATTTACGTTTTCTGTAAATTTAGAGTATCATGTTTTTCATCTTTTTTTTATTTTATCTTTGCAGAAAAATTTAATTTCAGAAATTCTCATAGACTAGAAAAATGTACTGAATTTTACAATGTATAAATTATTACGAAACAGAGGCATAGCTATATGGGCAACATAAGGTATAAAACTTGCAACTGTGCGGAAGTAAACTAAAACCGTTACAACTTGTTACATGAAACGAAATGACATCTTTCACTTTAACGTCTGATGATTTTGCCCTTTACGGTAAGGGAGACGGATGATTAAGGCAAATGAATGATGATAGAAGAATTGGTGGAATGAGAATATGGAAGGAAACGGGAGTTCCAGAGAAAACCCATGGACACGATGTTGTCCAACACAAACTTACTTGACCTAGCATAGAACCAATGATCCCAGGCAGGACATTTTTATATCGCATAAGACGTTGGGCATTCGAGGACATATTACAAAAATTTACATACGGTCTGTGAGAAATTAAACGTAACAAGATTGCTAATAATAATATTATGATTTGTAACTTCTAACGCTTTACTGAGGACCTCGTGTGTTTTAGATTCCACCTTAACCTGTAGGTCGACATTGTCTTCCTCCTGAACGGGACTGTAAATACAAAAATTAAACTTAGCTTTACAAAAATCTATACAAATTGTGTATACTTAATTTTTATTATCAATTTTTCTTGCTAGTGAGTGAGTAATTTCAGTAATATTAGTTACTGATGATTGTCTTGTTAGAACACCATTTTATTAATCTTTATTTAACTATTAGAAGAACATGTGAACATTTTTCTCTTTAATTTCATATATCTTGATTGGTGCACATATTAACTCTTTATCTCCGTATTATCTCCATTAGCATTTCAAACGGAACCAAGTATCTGCAACTTTCCATCTAACTAGAAAATGAGAACAAGCTAAAGACTTATTAAGCACCGACTTAATGAATGATTTAATGATTAAGAGCAAACTTTGATGTTGATATATGATTGGGTTTAGTCAGGTTCTGGATATATTTAAGGCCTGAACATTTTGGTTCATCTCAAAATGAATACATTTAATCTGATTAAGTATTATAGAGTCAACATGAAGTGATAAACATTCAAAATCATATTAGATTCTTACACAAGACTTGAAAGTTTTGCATAAATGCATTAGCAATGAGAGGCGCCGACTCCCGGAGTGTTACGATGCTCCATCACTTCAAGCATATTTTTGGGGGAGTTGGGAACACCCAGAAAGACAAAAAAAGTGAAAGATTATAAAAAATAAAAGAATGAAATAATATTTTTCAGTTTAACGTCCAACTATTATTCTTTTTAGGCTAAGGAATAGAATAGAAATAAAGAAAAAGAGAGGAACTACGTGATCGTCTGGTTTCACTAGCTAGAAGCAAAAATTAAATTAAAGATGGAAACTATGGTTAACATTATCATCAAACACTTTTCTATTAGTGAGATGATAATTAGAACTCCCGTAACTTTTGAACTGAAGAAAAGCATTTCACTTGAATTTACTTTATTGCGTATGTTGGTAATGTTCAACAATGTTTGTTGAAATTTTATTCCCTTTTATTTTTGTATTTAATTCCAAAATACCTAAAACAGCATTTCAGGAGCAGCATTGAATTTAAGAATTTTCCGGGGAAGAACTCAAGCTAAACCAAGTACATTCCACAAGTCAGATCCCCGCGATTACGAATTAGAACAACCGTAATGATTTCCAAGCCCGGTGGTTCTGTTAGAAATAGCTATTTCGGTATTTAATAAGCGAAAAAAAAACTACTTTCGGAATAATTCTATTTTAAAGAATTCTGGATTTGCAAGAATACTGAATCTGCAATTATTTATGTACCTGTTATAAACGTTTGAAATTTCCCATTTAGATATAGCCCGAACTTAACTAAATGATATGTAAAGTCGTCAATCTCCTATGCCAGTTTTCTTCGGTGATGCTCTTTGATCTTTATTAACTTAATTATTTTAGGTGTGAACCAGGGTATTTCTAATTAATTTCCTTATGTGATACACGCTTATCAAAAGTGTCAATCATTATCCTGTAGAAAGCATGAATAGCTTTGTTAACCTTAGAACTTTTAGCAACTTCTGGAACTCTGGACGCCATTTTCCTTTTTATGGAAGTTATAATCCGATATATGTGTACTTTTAATACGGATTCTCTTATTGTAATGAAAGTCAATAAATAAAGCTAGGTGGTGAGGAACCGTTCCTGAGGATGACGCAAACTCCAACTTCAATATCATTTTATATGGAAGAACTAGATCTAACGTTTGGCCAAATTTACTTTCAAGTGTTTTCCATTTGTATGGGGTTCTTGAAGTTATAGAATTCCCGGTAAATATTTGCGGAACTAAGAAAATCATAATGTACTCTCGTTATGTATGGCTGATCCCAATTACATATTAGAACAACTTATTTTCCGGTCGCAAAATGCTGCACGAATAACTAATATGAATTTGAGAAATGCAAATGGATAATATACAAGACCTAAAAATAAAGAAAAACTTTGGAATATTTCTCTAAAATGTTACCTTGTGTCCTTTTTCCCGTTGTGTACCTTCATTTAAAATTAACCTGTAACAAAATTTTTAAATGTCATAGTTCCACTCGAACTAAAGTCCTGGGAGGATTCTGGTGCAGCTTCACAACCAATTATCTTATGAAATGATTGCAAACTTTACGACTGATTATATTTCCAAGAATTTTCGCATGAGAAACCTAATATTTGTGAACAGTACAGGCGTTTTTAAGATACAGAATATATTTGTACAACTTCAGGTATATTTCAACATATTACATTGTATTCCTTCCTGATATCAGACTCTATATATGAGAGTTGTTATGATTAGTACTAGATGTCAAAAATAGCAAGTAAGCGAATTTCGATCTTAACTTTCAACATACCTTATACTTGGCATGTAGTTATTGCTGGTATTAAAAACAAAATGAACAAAGCTGAACTTTGCAGAAAGGTTGTAAACGAAAGGGAATTCCTAGTAGAAATTTATAAAATGTGTACTGAAATTCAGAAGTGACAAAGAAGTCAGTGATTATATTTATTATTCGTTCGTTACTTTCTGATAGTTTTCTCAATTGATAGGATGTAGAATCTAATGGTGATTAAATTTGTGTTCTTGATATTTGCATATAAGAAATTCAAAAACTAAATTGTTGAAATTTATCATAAGTTCAAAACGCCTTTTTTCAAGACGTCTCACGGTGCAGTTCTGTGGCGACATTGGCGTGGGATGCTATATCATATGAAAGAATATGTCAGTTTTTATAATATAGTGAAAATTCGTTGATAATATTCTAAATAGTTACTTAGATATTGACAGTTAAGCTTAAAATAAAAGGGGTCTAGATTTAAAATATTTTCTGGAACAATACAATTTTATATTTTGATGATAAATTGTATGAATAAGTAAGTTAAATTTTGGCAGATTGTGCTGTTAATGATCAGTGACCAATTAATTTAGTAAGCTTGGCATTAGCAATTATCGCGCGGTTATCAGGAGAAAAACATATATGTTACGAAGCAAACTCATTTCACAATAAGGGAACAGGATAAATATATATAAATGGAATTCATACTGAAGTCAGGCACGTAGCCAAGGGGGGGGGTCCGGGGGTCCGGACCCCCCCCCTTCGAGACCAGAAATGAAAAAATTAAGGAAGTATAAAACAAAATGAAATGACAAAAAGAAGGATCAGCGTTAAAAATTAAAAAGAAAACTACAGGAAGCTTTTGATTACTCTTCCTTATGAGGAGATTTGTATTACTTCCGATATGGTGGCAAGATAAGAGAGGTATTCTGGAAGAGTCAGGGAATTTTAAATTTCAAGAAAAGTTATGGAATTCTCAGAATTCCTGCTACTAGTCAGGGAGATTTCAAGCTTTCGAAAGCATAAGTGCCGTTGTGTAACAGCGTGGACATTTTTAATCGTCATCGCATCTTTGCAGTATCAAACATGTTATTTCAAGGACAATTTTCTGTTGCTCCTTTAACCTGTCATTTGGAACCGACAGTAGTTGATGGAATAATAAAAACAAAAAATTATGTTGAAATAAAGTTCTGTTAGCATTTGATTTAACAGAGAAAGGAACACATATATTGTAAAACTAGTTGAATATACACATGCTTCGCACAGGGGCTGTATTTGGAAGTCAACGTCTATGGGAGTATCACCATTGATTTCAGCGAAAGCAAAAACTATGGATTTGACACTAATATCGGTCATTTTGGATTACTTTTATGTGTCTTGGTATCTCACCTCCCTCCGGTGACCTTCGGCCCGGAGCCGAATAGCGTAAATTTGGAAGTTAATGCGACTGGAGTTTCACCATTGATTTCAGCGTCGGCGAAAATATGAATTCGACACTAATAGCTCAAGTGGTAGAACACTGGCTTCGCATTCGGGAGGTCGTGGCTTCGAATCCTGCTGCCTACTATCCTGACTGAGGTTTTCCAGGGTTTCCCTCAGTCCTACCAGGCAAATGCCGGGATGGCACCTACTAAACAGGCCCTGGCCGATACCTTCCCAAATCCTTTCCATTGTTAATGTTGTTGGATATCGAATGTAAAATGGGCTCTGAGCTGTATCTGGTGATTGTTAAATAAATAAATAAATATCGGTCTTTTTCTACTACTTTTACATGTTCCGGTAAGTGCCCCCTGAGACGCCCCCTGGTTCGAATTTCGACAAAGACGTTTAACTCTTTTCTGGAGCCTGGACCAAGGTATTCGTGACTAAAATTTGGTAACTCTCGGTCAATTTGTCTGGTTCCCAAGATGGTTCCGGTAAACGCCCCCCTGAGACCCCACTGTTTCGAAATTTGAAAAAAAAACGCTTCGTCTTGATCTGGGGCCTGAGCCAAGGTAGGCCTACCCCTGACCAAAATTTGGTAACTCTCGGTCCACTCGCCTGGCTCCCAGGCCACACAGGGACAGACAGACAGACAAACACACAAACAAACTCTTTATTTAATTTATATTAGGAGATAGTTTACAAGACAGTACTCAGTATGTACTTTTTATAATAATTGAGGTCATAACGAAAGGAAAATTGTTATATTTGAATAAACAGGAGAAGGACGTAAACATTGTAAAATCATTTCCAATATTTTTATTATTATTTTGCTGGAAATTTCTTCATAGTTTGTTATTGAAATACTTGCCAACATATCCTCATTTGATTGTCTTAACAAACCAATATATGTTGATAGTAAAGTAGTTTAGATTGATCGAGCTCCTGGGCCTTCAGAATTTCATGTCACAACCCCCCCCCCCGTTAAGAAATCCTGGCTAAACAAACCAATATATATTTTCCAACAAAATAGTTTAGAGTGATCAAGCACCTTTGTGATGACCACAGTATCTCATGTGACGGACCCCCCCCCCTTCACGAAATCCTGGCTACGTGCCTGCTGAAGTGTACCCTCACCGAACTCTTTATTATGAAACTAATAATAATACTACACTACATAAGGTAGTTAATACGAAATCGTAAATAATCTCTAAATTTTTAATTTCTGTTTTTCTAATGTTCAATAAAATTACATTAATTGATAGAATTATATGAAGATTAACAAAATGACATAGCCTATATGAGGGTAAATTTACATTAATAGTATCCGAGAAAATAAATAAAAGGGAAAATAAAACGTATAAATGTAACTATCGTCGTCAATATGAATTGGTAGTTTTAATACTGGTTCCCAAAACCTGCTAAACGACGTTTTTGTCGAAAATGAGTTAAGCACATCATTTTCTTCTTCATTGGCTTTATATTTCATTTTCAACAAATTTTTGTTCCCAAAATGTATTTTAATAATGAAAGTATCGTGTAAAAACTGTGTTTATTTGCAAAAACCTCTATTTCCATTTACTGTTTATTTCTAAAACCTAATATTACCAGTTTATTTCCACAACAAGCTAAAAGGATTTTTTTAAATCGAAAACCCCATTGGCTATTTCCAAAACATGCTAAAATCATATTAAAGGGGAATAGCGTTTTACGTTTGGTAATTTTAACTAATTACATTCCTACTTAAAATATCTATTTACGGAATGGTAACACAGAGGATAACAACAATTTTCCCACAATTTATTTCTTATGTGTTCATTCGTTTCCACTGTTGACCTCGTGAAATCCGTGAACGATCGAGACCAGTTCGCTTATGGTGTGTTTTTATACATACGTAGCGTATTCAAGCTAGGTACACAATTTGAAAATAATTAATCGATTTCTAAAAAAAACTTGTGAATTCCCAGACAACAGTGATTTTGAAGCTTCTGAGCAACCTATGGAAGTTGGAGATAAGCCAAAGAAGCGCAAACGTGCCCAGTGGATTGGAAGAAAACCCACGATAAGATGAGAAAGCGCAACTCTAAAGACGAAGCTTATCACATTATACGCTCCCATAAGAGCGAAGACAGCTTTTGTAAAATTGATATGGTGTCAGAAAATGTTATACAAGCATTCCATAATAAATTTTGAGGTCTTGGTAGTGCAGTTAAAGAAAGAATGTTTTTGCAAAGGAACATTATAGTGAAGTTCGTATTTCGAAGAAACACAAGTAGATCAGTGAATGACAATGTCAGGAAGCGACAATGGTCTACAAACTATACCACCACAACAAATATTCCTTCACAAATATTTCCACAACAGTGTTGTGCTACGAATGATAAAAGTTAGTGAAATGAAAAAAAAAAACTAAGACTGTTCTATGACTCTTGCACAGGAAAAACTAAACAATATGCTATATTATTCATGTTGCATAAATTTTACCTAACAAGCAGCACTGAATGAGTGGTCTTTTCCAGTTATGGGACACTCCTATATACCGCCGAACAGGACTTTTGGAATCTTAGAAAAGAAAATACTGAAAAGGGACACTATGATTCTGCCTACAGACTATGATGATCTTATGTGTTCTGTTGGTTGGTACATTGCACATTATTGGGCGAAGGATGTTAGTACAATATTGGAGTTCATCAGTGATCAAATTTCTCAGAGCTGAAAAGGGGTTTAAAATCAAAGAAGCAAAGGCGACTGAACCGGAATTAGATCGGCTAAATGAAATCTCCTTCAAACCAGTATACGCGATAAGTTCTACACTGTAAACAATTTCGTCTTAAATTTACTGACCGATTACCGTCAACTCTCGCTGCCATCCGATTACCCTAAATTTTACGGACCACCGTTTTTTCATAAAAACGGCAGATCGTATATTTAGAAGCAAAATAATATTGACCGTGTTTAGAAACAAATTTGGTACCGTATATTTTACGGTAATTTACCGTAAAATTTAGGGATCGATTTAAAAAAAAAAGCACAGGTGTGTTATTACCTTACAAGATTTACGGTAATTATCACACCGATTCCCTATCTAGAGGATCTTGCCGTTCCAGCGTGCCCTCTTGCTAGATCCAGTAAGAATTCTTGCTGGGCAATATATATTGACCCAAATTTCATCGAATTCCTGGAAACTGTATCAGTACACACACTAGCTAGCAATAATTTTTCCTGGATGGATGCAGCTACAGTGCATGCTGGTCCACTGGTGTTAAAGACTACTTAACTAAAGAAAACACAAAAGAGAACGAAAGAAGCGTTACAACTACGACATGCATAATATCCATAAGAATAAAATTGAAATTAATTCTTAGTTTGTAATATCGAACCCTTTTTCTGATATCATCTTGAACATACATTGTTTTTTCTTTTCAAAATTACCAATTTTGTCATGTATTGAACAAAACACCAGAAGAGGATTCGATATTACATACAAAAAAAACTACTTCTTGAATTTTATAGCTGAGTTTTCGCACGCAATAAACATCCATATCCTTTTAAGATATTCATAAATCGATAACCTGTTGCAGTGTTAAGACTACCTTTATCGCATGTATTTTCGCTATGAGTACCAGTAGACTAATAAAACTCAAATATTCTAATCAGTTATTCATTCGATTAGTCGCATTATCACGGTTTCAGATAACCAAGCAGGCACCCGACAACATAGATTAGAATGGCCAGAACTACGACTAAATAAGTGTAAAACCATATGACTTCTCACAACACTGCCTACAGTATCCAGTATCCGCTATCCCAAATTAATAAATACGTGTTTGCATAATTATGTAACAGTGGCATCAATGCTCCTCCCCCCCCCAAAAAAAAACACAAAACTTCCAGAGTATCGAACTTTTGCATATTTATTAAACGCTCAAATGTATTAACAAGACACCAGAACAGATTGTAGGTACTCAGAACAAAATTATAGATGAAAACATTTACAGAAATATTTTTCAAATCTAACAATTCATTTATCCAGAAAAAATAATGACAGCATGGGCGCCCGATGAAAATTTTCTAGGAGACTCATCTCCCTGGTTACTATATACCCTATTACATTTGATATTTTTTATTTGTACTAAGAAATTTAATACGTTTCCATTAACTAGGAGAGCGAGCCCCTGCCCCTCCTTCGGGCTAACATGAGTGACAGTATAATTTTATTTTTGTAACACGAAAAATTCTAGTTGATGCAACAAAATGTAATGCTGTACTAAGTACGGTAAACTACGAAGCACTTTTCCTTTTTGTTTTTAAGTATTTCAACATTGTGATTCTAGTTCTAGCTTCACCACCACTCGTAGTTGGCTACATTATCATAAGACTTTAGTTTATACATCCAACAGCTTCTTGGTTACGAATTGTTGCACTTTGGAACGATCTGCTTGACACGATAGCCAACTAAAGTTTTGTTTGTCACTGAAAAAAGTTCAAATATTAACATGGTGCTTTCCCATACATTACCTAGCGTAATGTTGAATTTCCAGGATATCTTCAACAGTAGTACTAGTACTGTATATATCACACCAGAAAACCACACATTAAACAAATAATCAAACAGATAAACAAAAGAAAGAAACAAAACAAAACAAAGCACAACACATCCGAACCTACGCACCATCAATCCTCGCTTCGACCATGTGCTTTTTTCTCTCCAATGCGCATGCCCGACACAAGCATCTGACAGGAAAACGGTCTCCTACCATTATTTTAGAAAAACGGTAAACTGTATATTTTTCATGGTAGAAGGCATTTATTTTCACGGTTATTGGTTACAGTGTACGTACTACAAGAACTTGAAGAGGAACACTCTGTTTCCTAATGCTACTCTACGACAGAGAGAACAGAAGAGAACTAATCACACTTCAACAGCAAAAGCCAGTGATGTCAAACAACAGTTAACACCTATGGGGTTGGAATGGAAGGAAAACGATTTTTACAAACATAATTTTGAGGGAGCGACTGAATCAGCAGATGAGAACACCATAAATATTGTAAATTAAGATCTTTTTGCACTTTGTCCCATGTCACAGTGTAACTTTTTTAAATACAGTATAACCCAAGGGAGGCTTGAAATTTAAGTTTTGAAAGTAGAACCTGTGTCTTTTGAAAAGTTTTGAAATTAATCATTTTGAATTTGCTATATAAAGAGGATTATACCCCAACATGAAAGATGAAAGATGATCCCCCTTCAGGAAGTCGCGGTCAGAAAGAGGGATTGCCGCCGTCGACAGTGGCAGGCCGCCGAAGGCAGCCGGCACCCGTCCGCATTGGCATGACGATCTACTTGCTCAAAGTTGCCGACCTTTTGCCAAGGCGGCAAGCGGTCGAAAATCGTAAATAATATATCCTTGGTCGACTCTTTGCCGACGGTCAGAGACCGCAAAACAGTCGTAAAGGCCTCTTTCCGACCCTCTGCCGACTCCTTATGCCGATCAATTTTCGGCGGCGGCGCCGGTGCGTTTGAAGCTCATTTCCGGTGCTCGGCAAGGCAACTATTCGTCGCGGTCCAAAATCGCGCGAAAAGACGCATGTGTCCGGCGCCGGCAATCCGACAGCGGCATCTGTTCAGCATGGAGAAATTGTCTGACTGTAGGCGGCAGGATCCTATGGGGTCTATTTCTATATTAACGATTATTTACTGTTACTAACAACACATTAATGTAGATAGTATTATCTTCCTTTGAAATTATATAGTAGTCTTTTTGAAA
Organism: Thermobia domestica; assembly: GCF_964235325.1. Taxonomy (NCBI): domain Eukaryota; kingdom Metazoa; phylum Arthropoda; class Insecta; order Zygentoma; family Lepismatidae; genus Thermobia; species Thermobia domestica. Next base: position 261,756,876 of record NC_137458.1, on the reverse strand, counting down.
ATAATTATTTCCAAAAAAATCTAAAATTATGTTTATTAATAAATCATGCTATGCCCAATTTTGAACATAAAAATAAATATATAACTGAGTAGATATATGTTTGAAAATAACAATACGAACAAATAATGATACGTAGATTAAAGAAATTATAAGATTTTCTTAGTTTGTGTCCCCAGAAAAGAGCAGGAGAATTTATGGTCTCCTGTAAAATCGCAATGAATGGAAATAGCAGGTTTTGGAAACAAGTATCACACGTGTGATACGGCATATAGTGCGACAGTGGAAAATCGAGTCCGTATTAGGTGGAACCTGAGAAAAATGGAAAATTCATTGCAAAGTGCTGCAACGTAGGGCCGTAACTACACACTACGCTTTCATCTACCATGTGCTACTTGGGACGGTTATTTTTGAACTTTCCATGCAGAGATAAGAATGAAGAGACGAGCACCTCCTTATATATCTGATTGAAATTAGTTTGTATTGTGTGCATGGCAAAAGAGCAAATCCAAATTTGGAGGATAATGATGTTTCGTCGTAAGTGGAATTGCGCTGTCATCGGTTTTCGAACGTGACGTCATGAGTTGCCCTTGAACCAGCGCATTCTTTCAATCTTCTTCATATGTCGGAATGAGTTGCAGTGCAAGGTCAGATTAGCAATTAGCAATTATCATACTGGTAACTTCTTTGGTATGTTTTATTAAAGAAACCTCTTGTATTGTGCCTGGATTGCCTTGTTGACATTTTCGTACATCATTATGTTAAGATAATTTATAGAGAATAGCGGCCAAACGCAAACACACACCATGCTTCCTTCCACCGTGTGCTACTAGAGACGGTTGTCTTCGAATTTTCCACGTTGTTGACAACAGATCAAATGGTTGGTTCCGTCGTATATTGGAGGCGGTATGATTTGCCTTGTTTGCAGTTTATCGCGGAGGTTGCAGTCTGTATATTATTGTTTGTGCAATTAACTCTATGAACAAAATAATAAGTTATAGCCCGCCTGATCCGAATTGGCGTGTGGTATCAAACAATAAGCTCGCAGTGCGCCGTTACTAAACCTTCAGTGAGAAATCTAGTAATTCATAATTAACTCTGTTCTTATTTGCGTACAATTATGAATGATTAAATTATATCCTAAAGGTTTAGGAGCAGCCCCCTGCAAACTTATTGGCTGATAGCAAACGCCAATTTCGGGTGACGCGGACTACAGAGCAAATATTTTGTGAAAATACATGTGTAATATTTTCATTGGGTTTGCATTCTTGTACAGAAATTCAGATCTCTTGAGAGTATGAGCTTATATCAAAATAGACTATTAATGTTGATTCTAAGACACAAACAAGCAGAAAAGTGAAGTAAGAAAAAAATGTGCATGATCTGGAACAATGAAATTTGCTTGACTGAAAATAAAATTAGAAAATTTTAATTTATACTTTATCAAGTATGTACTCTTTTCCTGAAGGGAACAAAAATAACATTAAAATACTGAAATCTTGCAGAAGAGTGTCTTCCTGTTAAGTATAGTTAGTAAATTGGAAGCGCACCAGATCACTCTTGTCAGTTAATTAGTTGTAAATGACCAGTGGCAAATTTCCGAAATTGAAAAACATAAAAAAGTTTAAACACTTTATATAAATTATATGTCAGTTTGATACCTACATTTAAAGTTTAATCCAATGCAGCGAGATACAAAATTCAGACACAAAATCAAAAATTACCAAGTAGTTTCTAATTGTTTTAACATAAATAAAATGAGCCAAATATTATTATCTGATTAATTCTATTTAGAACCATATTGTGGACTGCTGTGTCATTGCTTTTTCGTGTTCATAATTTCGTGTACCCTTTTACCATAATTTCGTGAACTCTCATATGGTTGGATCGGGCCCCCCTAACTTCAGCCGGGCCCTCCCTAAATTTTTAGGCTGGCTACGGGCCTGCTTCATATACCCATTATTAGTACCCTTAAATATCACTGTTTAGACAGAGATATGAGCAACACTAATCGCACTGAGTAGGTAGGTTCTTTAATGTCAATTATCAAGAGAAGATACATCGACTTCTATCCAAGCTCGATAAAAGATTGTTTTTCATGGAAACTTCAAGTTCATCTGATTGTTGCTCATGATACTGGTTAAAATGTGTCCACAATTGGGTATATTTCTTAGTCATTTTTATATGAACTTTAATACGCTGAAGTTTAAACTATTTTAAAATATATACATCCATGGAATCAAGGGAAATTTGGGATGTAAATAAATTTAAATTATATACCCAATGTGACGGAATTATTCTTGTTATTCCATGGATGTAAAAGTTAAAAAATAGTTCTATTGGATTTGGTATCAGCAACATCATCTCAGGTTTCGCTGAATTAGGCGACAATACACTCCACTGGGCATAAATAGTTTCATATTTCCGTTACAATTTTGCTATGCTATTGATGTAATACTTATATATACAGAGAGAAAGAGATGCAGTGTGTCAAAAGAATATTTTTTTTTTTTGTGAAATCACACTTTAAACAAAAACGAAAACACGGGTGTATTAATGTTTATCATGGATAATATATACTAATATGTACAACTTTGTATGTAAGTAAAGCATATTATCAAATCAAAATATTTATTTTCTTTTCCTATCTTTCCCAGAATTTTCATAGTGAATACCCCTTTCGGGAACCTGGGTTTTTGGGGTATTTTTTAGACTTTCAGTCAAGAAGCTACTGCATCGTCAGTATTTATCCTTGGATCATGGCTCATATCTCATTTTCTACAAAATGGAACTGGCTTTCAAATGGTACTACTTGCATTCCCATACCATATACCAGAAGAGGGAAACGTGGTGTCAAATGGAAAATTTCGGGGGGGAATTTTTTCACACTTTGGGCCCCTCTGGAACGGCCCTGTGTCAACGTAGAGATCTGAAGAACATCTGGTAAAAAGTACCTGGTACACTGAATGTGTATGCCAAATCTGAAGTTTCTATCTTGAATACTAAGTGGGAGAGAAATTTTATCAAGAATCCCCACAGTGCCCCAAATTACCGCAAAAGACCATGATCTCAGGTAAAAAAAAAAAAAAACTGAAACATCACTATTTAACCTAGGACTATAATCCGCCAATCATTCTCTTCAGAATAGAACTGCCTTTCAGACGGTACGACTCTCGTATCTCCATCGTGTATCTAAGGCGGGAAAATCCCGAAGAAAGGTATTTTTTGGACAAAATATCCCTTTTTCAAAGTTTTGCCCCTCTGGACCTCCTCTCTTTTAACACAGAGAGCTGAAAGAAAATCTGGTAAATACTACTGGGTGGACTGAATGTTTATGCACAATTTCAATCTTCTAGGTGCAAAAGTAAGCCCGGCAAAAAAAATATACCGACAATGTCCCATATTCCCGTATACAGAAGGATATTTTGTAAAAATTCCCTGAGACATCCCTAATTACCCTAGGATCATGGTTTGCACATCATTCTCTTCAGAATGGAACTGCCTTTCAGGCGGTATCTTTCACATGTCTCCATGTATCTAAGGCGGAAAATCCCGAAAATCCCATAGGAAGAAAGGGATTTTTTGGTAAAAATATCCCTTTTTTCAAATTTTGCCCCTATGGATCCCCCCTGTTTTAACGCAGAAATCTGAAAAAAAATCTGGTAAATACTACTCGGTACACTGAATGTTTGTGCAAAATTTGAATCTTCTACGTAAAAAAATAAGCTTCAGCTATTGAAGAAACAGCTGTTGATTATGGCATTTTAATTGCATTGTTTTATAACAAGATAGTGTATCATGTCATTAACCTATAATTTTAATTCATTCTATGGTTGCTTCGAGGTTGAAAGGGATGAGCGTTCTAACTGAGGTGTTTGTCAAAGGAAACACCAAGATACTTCACGATATTTTATAAGATTAACGGTGGACATAAGAGTGTGAAACTTAAAAGCACAGGATTTCGAGTTGGTCAATATTTATTGCGTTTGAGTCCTAATAACGTCATTTGAGTTTTCGTTGCATTTAATTTCAGTTTTCATTTGAGACATTTACTAAAAATTATATCGATTGCCGGGTGCAATTTAGCATTAATATGATCCATCGAGGATCATAATACTACTACATAGTGTCGTCTCATCAGCAAATTGTATGCAATACATTGGTGGTTGAGGTTTGGCAAATCAGCCACATACAAGATGGAAAGTAACGGTGACAAAATTGTGCCTAGCGGCACTCCTACTCGAAGTACAAAGTGGTAAAATTGAATCGAATTAAATTGCGTGAAGGTTGAACGGTAATCAAGAAAATTGGCTATAAGTGGGGCGTATGTTAACGGCAGAAATCGTGGAAACTAGAAAAATAATCGCTATACCAGACTGTATCGAAAGCGCACTCAATATCAAATGAAATTAGTACAAAAAGCAGGCATTTATTGAAATGACAAATAATATAGCTAGATAAATTCAAAAGTTGATCAGAAGTTACTAAATAATGGTAGAAATAGGGGTTTCTGTAGTTGGCATAAGAAAATAAGTATATTGATAAGAGTAGAGTCGTTTGACCAGAAAATGCTAAACTCCGATGTTTGCTGAAGACATTTGTGAGATTGGTTGATCGGAGCTCTGTTGATACGATCTTTTTTGGTTTTAGAAGTTCCAGTATTTTGGCGAACTTCAATAAGGTAGGAAAAAGTATGTAGTAAGAATAGCCGTATAGAGCTGAGCAGAGCTAGTACAGTATGAAGTGACGATGGTAGAATTTGGCTTTATGTTATAGTATCCTCCCATTAGCTGTATTAAGGTGATTACCGAAAGCCAACATCATTGCTGGTAATTGGAGCTTTGAGTGGCTCAGTAGCATCAATCTTGATGTTCTGTGACAAGTGTATATAAAAATCGGGTAGAATCGCCGAACCTGGTATGGGAAGTATGATATGGATATGTAAAGAGTGGAGCAGAGGGGTAAAAAGGCCCTCAAAATTATTAAAAAGGAAACAACATACAATCCAGGATTACATACATACAAAATTACAGAAATGAAAACATATTATGAATTAATTTCGTTGTGAATGTGGTTTCCTTTCTTAGTGGGCACTAATTTCTCTCTAGGTCGTCGAATAAATGAATTTCGTTGTGCACTTAGGTGCTAATAACCTTACAGGAAGAAGCTTGATCGTCTTAATAATCAAGGCTAAAGTAAGTAATATTTGGCGTCTACCTTCAGGTGGCATGGTAGTGTAGCGGTAACGTAATGGACTTACGACTAATAGAGCTGTCCAGCATAGGTTCGAATCCTATTCAAGCCAAGCTTGCATTTTTTACAAAATGACAATGAAGAATCGATTTCTCATATAATACGTGCAATGCTTAAGAATGTGGAAGCAAACACCTTTATCATAATAAAGACAATTTACGAATGTTGGTTGAGAAAGGGCAAGGGATTAATTAGGACATTCGAAACACTTCATTGATCTACAGTAAACACTTTTCGTGTTAACGTTCTCGGGATGAAATATTACAGCTCTTGTTGAAGAAAGTTTTGGTAAAGCAATCGGTGGTGTAGTGGTAAAGTACCAGACTTCCAAGCGGAATACCTGGGTTCGATTCCCCACCAGGTAGTATAACTTTTTCGCATAAAATAATGGCTGCAAACAGAGATTTTTCTTCTGTCGGAGAACTTACAAAGCATCACTGGCGAGAAATCGAATAAACAGTGTGTGCGTTCTTCATCAAACACTGTAATGATAAGTATGTTTCATATTTATATTCGTGTCTCTCTCTCTCTCTCTCTCTCTCTCTCTCTCTTTCTTGACGTTTCCCTATCCTATCATTGCATCTTTCACTTCTACCCCCCTCTCTCACGTACACACGCACTTCATATGCGTGTGCGTGTTCCAAAGTTGAAACAGAGCAAGAGACCGATAGACCTGGTCTGGAGAATGTAATTAACTGGCAACTTCAGCGTGGAGTTTTTCGTGTTCTAGACACTTCCAGTCCTGGTCATCTCTGAAAGAAATACTGTGTAAACGCAAGGGAATAAGCAAAATATCTTTTTTATCATCTGGGTTACCGAGTCTCAGTCGAAGTACCGCGTTACTATGAGTTTGAATCCTCGGCCCAGTGGTGGCCAATAAGCTAACCAACATCATCCGACGGACACTATGATCCGTTTGAGCTCTAGCGTGTTCATTCTCTCTGTGCAAATTACAACGTTATATTCGCAAGAGATGAAAGTGATGCTGGATATTTGGTAAGATAAATCTTCGGAAAAGACTAGAACATTTTAAAACAAAATTTTACTTATACTAGTTCGACACAAATTTGTTTCCATCTTATAATTCAATGTGATTTATTCACGTTGAAATCTGAAACATGCAAGGTCTGCTACATCTATAAGGAACATCCAATTTTCCATAGGAACATTCGTAACTTTTCATTATGACGTGGTTTGGACTTTTAATATAGCATATTTCTGATAAAAAAATTACCAGTAAAATAGCACTCATTCAATTTCATCTTTCTTTCTTTCTTCCTTTTTCTTTTCTTTTTTCCTTTTTTTTGTTTACTTTGCATTAGTAGTCTAGAAAAGAAGATATGAACTACGCTACCTACTGTGTTTATTAGAATGTAGTTTGCATCAGTACGTCCAATGAACACTATCGAATTTACAACCGAACCACACAAGAACAATGCATGTGTTAAACTTTTGACATTACTTTAGATGTGTCTGTGAGATCTACAGTTCCACTGAAAATTGAGTATGCTATCCTTTTTGACAGTGACTTAATCAATGTTCCAAGCATCCTCTATATATTCAAATAGTCCTGAAAAAATATATATAAGCAAACGTTATTTCTATATTACTGTTGGATTTCTGGTAACGGAACTTTATAATGTTAGGTTATGTTCTTACTAAGTTTAAAATTCCACATTTTTATCTATTCTCCCTTTTCTTTTTCTTCTTCTCTCGCCTTCTCTCTCTCTCTGCCTCATTTCTGAACCTCTGTGTAATAGACATCCATTGGTTTCAATTTTACATTGCGTGGGTTTCAGTTTCTCCCTAAATTAACTTATGAATGTTGTTTCATCTCGGTTTTGTTATTTCATTTTATCGATACTAATACATGTGTAGTTTGAAATTAAAATTCCGTTAATGTTGTTGGTTAATTTTAGTATGGGAGAGAAGAAAGGAGGAGAGGGAGGGAGTGTCTTTACCAGACATAATTATGGGATAAGAAGGTGTATATTGAGTGGCCTAGCTGCACGGCGTTAGCAGTCGCAATTTTTTTGATGCGGAGTGTACCTATTGTGTAAATCCTATGAATAGCATATAGGATTTTGTTCAGTTGGTTTCAAAGCGTAATCGGTTACAAGAAGTACGTCAATCTAATCGTTTCCGAGTGATGATGTGATGTTTGACCATTCGCTGAATAGTCGATGAAGCAATAGAAAGTTTTGATCTTTCGCCCTCCGATATTCCTTTAAATATTCTCAAGACCGATGAAGAAGTGTGAGAGCGTGAGGAAGTAAACTAGACCGATTTGAGTTCAAACTACTTTTCGGAATTTCATCTTACTAACGTTGGGGATTACGTTATTTAAAGATGGTGAATCGTGACTATTAACATTTGTTGATTGAAGCTGCTCAGAAATATGGATGCGAAATTTATAGCAGTGTCCTTTTGTGAAACTATGTTTTGCACAGGAAACACGCGGTTCTCTTGGATGAGTTCCCGTGTTAATTATTGTAAGAAGAATGGTTGAGTGATCACTACCTACCGAGCTGAGTGTCTCCACATTAGTTTAATAGATTTTTACTGACTATAGTAACATCAGCTGTGATATTATTTTCCGGTCGAGTGTGGTGTAGTAGAGGGATGCATAAGCTGCGGGAAGTTTACAGAAATTCTTGAAATGTAGCTGTGCAGTACTTCGGGAATGGTAATTAATTTCTTAGAACAATACAGCTTTTAAAATTAAGATTCATGTGTGTAAGAAAACGGTATGGTATATGTTAAGTGGACTGAAAATTTATAGTGGCCAGAGTGACAGTAAGTGCTGGAAAATCAAGTGATGTGGTCACATGTTCAAGCTATTGATCAATATATGATGGCATGATAAGACGACGAGATAATGAGTTTTTATTTGCAATAACGGCTCCACTATGAGCAATATTGTGAGGATGACGAAGTCGTAGCAGAAGATAATGTGGTAAATAAAAATGTTCTGATGTTCTTAAGAAAGTTTCGTTGAGTACATTGCAACCATTGCTTCTCGTGTTACTCTATTAGTTTAAAACCTACGAAAAGTAGCATAGAGCAGCTTGACGGCTTTCGTATTTCTGTTCCTGTATATTCTGCCCATGATTGTTGGATTCAGAGCGAAAATGAAGACGCGAATATGGATCTGAGTAGAGGGCTGCTAAATGGAGATAATGTTGAATGTAGCTGTTGAGGCGTGCGTAAGAATAGAAACTACTGCAATGGAAATGCATTATGTAGCACTAGTGTAATAAATTGTAGAATGTTTTCAACGACCGGAGGAGGCAGAAGTGAGGTTTGAGGTTCGTTGATATGTTAGTAGATGTACAGGACGTGTGAAAAACAGTGGAAGAACAGTGTCGAATGTGTCACGTAGATGTTTAATCTTGCTTTCACATTAGTAGAATAAATAAGAAGATTGCCATTACAAGTATTGCAAACAGGATTTTGATTTAGTAATGTTAAGTTTCTAACTTTATGAGCTCCTTTGCGCTAAGAATAAACTGTTGCATAAGTGCACTTGTTTGTTGCATGAGAATTATATTGCAAGCAATTTTTGCAGGGTATAGAGAGAGGTGGTGGTGTGTGAGAAGGTTGATGACAGCGATAAATGAAAACTCCATTTTTAAGCTGATCATCCATGAAAACTTTAGCTAGAGTGTGTAAACGAACCTTGTATGTTGGTCCTGTTGCATTTGTAATGCAAACTGCACGAGCTCGGTGTCATCGGCCTTCCTTCCATACGAGTTACAATGGATGTGTTGACTGTTGAAGTAGAGATTGTTGAGATGGGTGTAGCCTTCGGCGGACTCCATAAAGCCTCGGAATAGGTAAGAGATGCAGCTGATTGTGAATGTTCTGGATCTGTAGGACGTGAAGTATAGGAGCTTTGAGAAGGAAAAGGAGACGTTTTTCGCTTTCGAGGACGAGTTGTTTGCCGCTGAGGTTTTCATGGCGGTCTCATTACAGTTGGTGGTAGATCTCTATGTTTCCCTTTACATGAACATACCAACTCCGATGTGCAAGGCTTGGGTTGTTATCGTTAATGTCATCCCAAAAAGTTCTTTCTTTTTATTTGGATATGCACAACCAAAGTTCTGAACAGACATAAATTCACATGAATAAGCATATAATACCTATTAATGGATATGGAAAAAATACATATTACCGTGCTTATCTTGCGTACAAGATAGATCCCCAAATGTCATTCACTTTTCTCGAAAACTATCAGGGTACAAACAAAACTTTTTTCGGTACAAACGGTAGAATTGATTTGCTTTCGAATGGATTATTTCAAGTTTTTGTGCTGTGATACGTGGGGGGGCTATCTTTTCGTCAAGATAGTCCCCCAGTTGACCTCTCATGTAATCCTATAAGGAAAATGGTACAAAGGAAAATATTTTCTGTACAAACGGTACAAAATTAGTACAAACGAATGATCTAGTCATAGTTTTAATTTTCTGAAGTCGAGTCGCTATCTTGCCAGGCATCATACCTCACTTCCTTCAAACTCCTTCAAACATTAGGAGAATAGAGACTCCACAAAACAAGGATAGCGATCCGTCAGATAGGTAATATTAGGTTACATCATATAATTATAAGAGTGATACCGAGATCAGTCTCCTTTCGTAAGGCAAAGTTACCTTAGTTCACCCATATTAAATTTCAGGAGTTGTACATTGGGACCACCCTTTAGTTTGAGAAATGACAAAAAATAAAAACTGGTAATTTTTCTCTTAGATTGTATATCTGCAAGCATGGATGGATAATGTTTTTCGCTTCTATCAGTACAAAATGCCAACACACGTAATTAATACGTTAAAACGCGGCCGGGTTTTGAAATTATTTCTTCAATCATAGGACGTTTTATTGCAATATTTGGATAAGTACGTTGCTTTATTTTATTGAAGAAGACATGGGGCCCGTGCCACATCCTTTTGAAATTTTGGGAGGTGTACAATTTACCATTGTTAAATTTTGGAATGACTAAACATTAAAATTTGTACACAATTTCCGAAACTAAAGCGAATTATTCTGTACCATTTGAGTTTTCCATGTTGTTATCTTCCAAGGATACAAAATTATCCAAAAATTAATTTTAGACAGTTTGAGATCTAGTTCTCTAAGGTGTGCTTATATTGGAGCATGTTTATCTGGATGAATACAGAATCTTATTTTCTTTTATTGTACATGAGTGCTTCGAATTTGAAAATTGAATATTTTGTCTACTCCTAAATTTGGAAATTATCACAAAATACAAATTAGTAATTATTTTATACGACTCTGGGACGATGAATCGATTATAAATTCGATTGTCCGAGCTTGTACCTTTCTATGGAAACAAAAACTGACAATCTTCAAATTTGGGAGCTTTAAAAATAATTTATCCTCTCAACACTTTAGGGACAAGGACGTTTGTGGAAAGTTTTCTTTCGTGCAACATCCTTATTGATCAATTATTCTGTTAGCTCCTGATTTGGGGCTTAAAATCAAAATTTATTACATGACATCTGGTACGCAATTACACTGTTGAATAACGAAAATGCAAATTGGACAAAGTCACCTCTTTCTTCTTGACTGTGTGCAGCTGAAAACGAATTTGAAAACGAAAATATAAATTAGAAAATGTTATCGTCATTATTATTTCGGGTGTAAAATTCGAAAAAAAAGCTCGAATTGTTTGCAAAATTGTTTGCAAAACTTGTACCAAATTACACAGAAGTAAATTCCCACGTTAAGCGGGTTTGCATATTCTGGCTCCTAACTATGAAGACATTTACGATCACTCCAACCCCAATCATTTCACAGATTCAACCTGTTGTATATAAGTTATTAGAACATAAAATTGAATAGAATTTGTATGAAAAATTCTTTTATGCATTCCAAGAGTTCCAACGTCCAAATATTCACCACAAACGTATAGTCGAATCGACATTAAAAAAGTGTGGAGCAGGAAACAATTTTACATAAAAGTCAAAACAGGCTAAGTGACGACGTACGAATTGGTAGGGCGGTTTGGGTCACTACCCTATCAATCGGAAGTTCATGTATTCAAACCCTGTAGGAAGTATTCGTTTTCTTTTTTTTTTCTTAAAAGTGAGTCACCACTTTCATCAGAAATTTGAGAACATTTCTTTGAATAAATCCCTGGCAACTACATTTTTCTCAAATTCAATTAGAAGCGAACATTATATGAATTGCAAATCTAAAATTCACAACTGAGAACAAAATATTAAATATGTTCAATATTTCATTATTATCCTTTGATTTGTAATGAAAAACTAATTATAAGCATTGACGATTTCAGAAGATTCTCCCCGGGGGATATCAATATAAAAATGAGAGAAAACTAACAAAACATTATTAGTCCACTTTGAGCTTGATCGAAGATAACTTATGTTGACAGAGTCTCATATTCTCCGACAGGTCATGCCCTGAAATCTTCACTGTTTGAAAGTTTTCTTAACAAATAGAATATTACATTTATTTCTCGTTCTACGTTTTGAAGTCGAAAAAACATAATTTTAAAGAATATTATAATACGATAAGCATAAAGATTAATAGAACGAATAAAGTAAATATTCTTGTGTAAATTATCGATTTCTAATCGGATTAAAACTCGAATATTCGTTTGCATCGCACTTTAAAGTAAATCATCTCTCTATATAATTCTTACTGGAAAGCATGTTTAACTCCAATTACTTAATCAATATTTTTAATAATATTTATTTATTGTAATACTTTTACTATTCAATGTCGTATGCACTTCATTTCCCAAAGCTAAAGCTCGCAAATTTATAGTGGTCTAGTAAATATTATCAAATAAATTATCATTAATTTACGTAAATACAGCATCACCTGATTTGAAACCTTGTAATTTTAAAAATAATAATAATAATAATAATAATAATAATAATAAAATCATAGCCATATCTTTATCAGAATTTTAGGCTTAGTCAATAAATGAATTCAATACGGAATTGGAAGTCTTTATTCGAAGTTCTATTTAATCGAGTCCGATAGAAATACAAAGAAAAACTTTGAGAAGAGGCAAAAGAAAAATGTTAGTTTTGTGGGATTCTAAGTAACCTTTAAGAGTTCTATACAATTTACAGACAAGTGACTTAAAGACTTTTTCCTTTTCTTTAAATTAACTGATCCACCGAACGGATCTGACAAGTAGAAGGCAGACTTTGGTAAGTGAACTTCGGGGCCATTTTTTGCGAGGAGGTAGTGCACATTTAAAGAGTTAATATTATAAACTGGAAGAGCGCAATGGGCAAAAATAAGGGAGAAAAACCGTCTTCAAAGTTTTCTATTCGCCACATATACTGTTCGATGCGCAAATGTTTTAAATTACGGCGTGGCACAGTAAGTAAAGTGTGCAACACATATGTAAAGGGTCCCGTTCGAGTCAATTCTTTTTTTTTTTTTTGCTTCAACTAATAAAGTAACCCTTTGTAACTATAAATAAAATATTAACTCACCATATGTTTATAATTAATAAAATAATAGAAATTTTACAATGGCTTTCAGTGTTACATGTTAACTAGAAAGAAAATTTAATCTATTCCGTAAATATACTGATATCGCGAGTTGTATTATGGTTACGACAGTCAACGGCGCCTATTTATCTGTAAATTTCGGGTGAGGCATTCATAAAAATACATACAACAACACATGTAACAATAAAATTACATATGAAAATATATATTCATAAAAATACATGGGACCCACATGAGCTTTGTGGCACGGCACGAGTCTTTTTCCAACTCTATTCAATGTCCCACAAAATAGTTTTTTTTTCATCCTAAAGGCTTCTTTCGTCATTTCTATCCTTCCTTTTATTTCACGTTCGCATGTCATATTATCACTAATAATACTACTCAAATATCGAAAAGGGGGCGTGGTGGCTCAGTGGTAGAGCGTTCACCTCCGGGGCTTGGGGTCCCTGGTTGGATCCCAGCTCGCGCCGTGTGGACTTTGTGGTGGACAAACACCGTGCTCGTGGGTTTTCTCGAGGTTGTCCCGTTTCCTCCCACTTTCTTCATTTCACTCATCTCTCATCACCGTCTCCTTTAGCCTAACCGGCAGAACCGTAGGACGTAAAACTTAAAGATTTCATTTCATTTCACTTTTCAAATATCGAAAACTAGTCATTTGTTCTTTTTTCCCGGTTCTACTTCTATATTTGACACCGATCGCTTCGCTTCAACCACCATGGATTTTGTCTTTCTAACATTTATTTTCATTCCATATTCTTCACAAGCCTTTCTGAAATGTTCTACATCTTATTAATTTTTTTTTAGATTCTGCAATAACGACCATATTAAACCCCAAACCGTACACATCATCATTCTATCTCCTAGCGAAATTCCACCTTTATTATGTAGACTCCTTTTCGCTGTCTCTTCTACACAGCTATTAAATAATGTTGGCGAAATATATAATCTCTGTTGAACTCTCCTTCCAATTACACTGTCGGTCTACTGTGCAAGCACCGGTGAATTTCCCTGGAAGACCATGAATAATTCTGATAATTTATATAATATTTATGGATGAATACGTAATAGACTCCATATGAATAACATATATATCATTCATCAAAGTACCGAATACGGTAAAAATAAAAACATTAATAGACATATTATATCAGGGCGAAATAGGCATAAACTTCAGACAATACATAGTACATATCGCTCTTCCCGCTGGTCTAGTGGCTAACACGTGTGCCTTGGATGTACGGGATCCCGTGTTCAATTCCCGGTGGTGACCTTTGAAATTTTATTTGTCTTATATGTTTTGATATTCGTGTTCCTGTCTTTCAAGATTAATGAAAATGAATGTAAAAAGAGTATAACCGAGTAGAAAATAGAGACAAGTTACTCAGATATGCTCGGTGAATCAGTTAAGTTAAAGAAAAGAAAAGGTGTCTGAGGCATTTGTCTGTAAATTGTGAAGAACTCTTAAGAGTTAGTTCCAGTTCCACCAAAGCAACTTTTTTCTTTTATCTCTTCCCAAAATTCCTCTTCGTATTTCTGTCGGATTCGATTAAATAGAACCTCGAATAGAGAACCCGTTGAATTCATTTATTGACTAAGCCTGAAATTCTGATAAAGATATGGCTATGATTTTATAATAAAATTAATAATAATAATAATAATAATATTTAAAGTAGGAAGTTTTAAATCGGAAGATGCAGCATTTACGTAAACTAAATGATAATTTATTTGATAATATATACTAGTCCACTATACATTTGCGAGGGTTTGCTTTGGGAAATAAAGTACATACGACATTGAATAGTAAAAGCATTACAATAAAATATATTATTAAATATATTGATTAAGTAATTGGAGTTAAACATGCTTTCCAGTAAGAATTATATAGAGAGATGATTTACTTTAAAGTGCGATGCAAACGAATGTTCGAGTTTTAATCCGATTAGAAATCGATAACTTACACAAGAATATTTACTTTATTCGTTCTATTAATCTTTATGCTTATCGTATTATAATATTCTTTAAAATTATGATTTTTCCATTTCAAAACGTAGAACGAAAAATAAATGTAATATTCTATTTGTTAAGAAAACTTTCAAACAGTGATGATTTCAGGGCATGACCTGTCGGAGAATTTGAGACCCTGTCGACATAAGTTACCGGTATCTTCGATCAAGCTCAAAGTGGACTAATAATGTTTTGTTAGTTTTCCCTCATTCATATATTGACATCCCCCATCTTCTGAAATCGTCAATGCTTATAATTAGTTTTTAATTACACATCAAAGGATAATAATGAAATATTGAACATACTTATTATGTTGTTCTCAGTTGTGAATATTAGGTTTGCAATTCATATAATGTTCGCTTCTAATCGAATTTGAGAAAAAAGTAGTTGCCAAAGATTTATTCAAAGGAATGTTCTCAATCTTCTGATGACAGTGAGAACTCACTTTTAAGAAAAAAAACAAACAAAACGAATACTTCCCACAGGGTATGAATACATAAACTTCTGATTGATAGGGTAGTGACCCAAACCGCTCGACCAGTTCGTATGTCGTCACTGAGCCTCTTTTGACTTTTATGTAAAGTGGTTTCCTGCTCCACACTTTTTTTATGTCGATACGACTATAAGTTTGTTGAAAATATTTGGACGTTGGAACTCTTGCAATGCATAAACGTCTTTTTCGTATAAATTATATTCAAATTTATGTCCTAATAATTTATATACAACAGGTTGAATCTGTGAAATGATTGGGGTTGTAGTGATCGTAAATGTCTTCATAGTTAGGAGCCTGGATATACAAACCCACTTAACGTGAGAATTTACTTCTGTGAAATTTGGTACCAGCTGAGAAATTGGATAAATCGGAAGAGAAGTTCAATACGTATTCCAGACCCATGATTTGGAGGGAGATGAGTGATCATGTCAGTAATTGCTCCTTTCGTATTGTTTCTCTTGTTTAGAGCAGAATTTGCAGGAAAGATAAGTGGACATTGATCTATTCTCACATTCAATCTACAATGTGTGCAGTTCCAAGTTAAGAAAGACTTCCAGCCCTTCACCCACCCATCATACAAACGTCTATCAGGTGATGATAAGAAAAAAGTGATTCTTCTCTTGAAGCAAGGATTTTGAAGGCCCCTGGATTTGTTATAACTTACCAAGTGAACCATATAAACTAACTCAAGAAGAGTTAAGTAGATCAGTGGAGAGTAAAGCTTTAAGTTTGGCCTCACTGTTGCAGTAATGGAATTTACTGCAGGAGAAGTGAATATTTCAGATGTATTGGAATGAAGTAAACACTTTCACTTCATTTCTACAATGTAAGACACACTTTTGGCATGTGTAGACATAAATGTCTTAATCAAGGCTCGTTAGATTTATTTTGAGCCCTCAGAGTGGATGCCCTTCCTAAATTTTTCAAAGGCAAGCTCCAAAGGCGTGCTTTTGTATTTTAGATACGACTTTCCTTTCATTACCGTTGGGTGATATAATTCATACGAAAGAACGTATTGCAACCTGAAACACTTACTGCGATCCACTAAATATTATGACTTTCATTATGGCTCATTTGTGCTAACCTTAAAATAATTACGCTGTTGTTAGGTATGCAGTATCTTTATACAAAACATTGTTACTTTAATTACAAATGGACCAGTAAACATCGAGCATCTCAGGACTGAGAAAGTGATTGGTGTACTAGAGCTCTTCACTTAGGCGTGGAAAACGTGCGGATCCTAGACGAACTTTGCTACATATTGAATTAGTTTCTATATCATGTTTTGTTTAAAGTATCAACGTTTAGTTAAAAGAACTTGAGAAAAATCACTGGATTAAGTGATGTCAAAATTAAGGAGCACATCTCTGTAGACCCACAGATTCGAGAGTTATTCAAAATTTAACAATTCAATTAAATACTAGAAAGTGATGAGAAAGCTATGTGAGTAAGCTTTAAGAGTGTTTAGGAGAATTCTAAGCTAAAAATTACAAACCACTTGTGACTAAGTTGTTGTCATTATGCGATAAATTTGGTTGCAATATGTTTCTAAAACTTCACTTATTCACATTTAGATTTCCTTCCTGAGGTTCACGGAACACGAGCGTTTGTCACAAAATATTGCAGCCATGGAGAAAAGATATAAACAAAATTAGTTTTCCACTAAGCTGGTCAACCAATTTTGAACAATCGCTAGGATGCTCCAGATGTAACTCATAAAAGGTAGCCTAAGCCAAAACGCTCAAAATAAACCCAACAAAATTGTATCATATAAAGTTACATCAACTTTTACCGGTATTGAAAAGTCGTTGTAGATCGGAACTTTTAAATTGCAATTTGCTCTTCTCCCTGTCAAACGTTTTGGTTCTAATGTGTTTCACTATACTGGTTTTCTTTCATTCTCATCGTAGTTTTTCATAAAAATGATTTTTTTACATATATAGTTCCCTTAATTTTAAACTTAATAGTGAATTTGTCATTACTGCATTGTTAATATTTATCTTGTACATTACGGTTTAATATTCTGTACACCCCCCCCAATGTTTACACATAAATAGAAATTAAATAGATCACCGAAAATTACAGAGGTGCATACCCACGTCCTATACTATGATACATTATTATTTTTCACTTATGACAATTTCCAAAACTTGAGGAGTAGTCTGTACACCTCTCCTGAATTTTGAAACGGTGGTCCAATGTAACCATTACCAAAATTTAGAAAGGTGGTCCAATATATCTATCGGCTTTGTCTTCGTGGCCAGAGACTATGCGTACTAAAGCAGGGTCTACCAAAACTTTTTGTTGACAAAACAAAGCGTCATTTCTTAAGTACAGTTAGTAAACTATATGTCACAAGATAGCTCTTCTGAGTTAGTCTCTGTATGGGCATTGTGACACGTGCAAGATGTACACACGTATAAAAAATAAGAAAATTTTCTTTCAAATAAAGGTTTCAATTAGCGAGTGAAGCAAAATTCTAATTCGAAAACGTAACGCACAAGAATGGGAGATGCATTATTAAATTTACAAAGTAATTTCTAATCATTTTGAATTTAAAAAACAGACGCATATCTTGTAGAAATCATTTATATACATATGCTGGCTCGTTTTCTTCTCTTGCATTTTCATTTTGATTTTGTTATTTTCCATTTTATCTTCTGCTCAGAAAACTAAAGGAAAGTATTTTTCCTATATAATATTTATATTATTTACGTATGTATTAGTAGCCTTTGATAACTTCTGCATTATACAAGTCCACATATATCATGCATCTTCTCACATTCACTTCTTTGATATTATTATATACATCAAAATGTCATTAACATTTTCTGTTAAATGTATCTAGTTTCTCGCTAGCTTGTTTTTAATCGTATCTTTGCAGGAAAAGTACGTTCAAACCATCTCATAGACCAGCCATAATGTTTAAAAAGGTATAATATAAAAATTACCACGAAACGAAAGTCAAGCTGACTGGAAAAATGCATAAGGAATATAACAGCCAACTAGCTAACTAACTCTATGGCCTATGGAACCCGGAAGTTCAATGCCGCATTCACAAAAGCTCTCCACTGACTTCTATCCTTAGCTAACTGCATCCAGTTTCTACTTTGTATTCCAATCTCAGCGAGATCCATCTTAATATTGTCCTCCCATCTGCGCCTAGGTCTTCCTAATGATTGTTTTCCGATTGGTCTTGCAGTAAAGACTTTGAAAGCATTTCTACTTTCTTCCATTCTAGCTACATGACCCGCCCACCTAAGCCTCCTAGACTTGACGACCCTAACAATGTTGGGTAAACCATATAAATTATGAAGTTCCCCGTTATGAAGTTTTCGTCATTCCCCATTCCCGTTCCTCTTGGGTGTGAATATTTGTCTCAGGATATTGTTCGTGTCAGTCTATGTTCTTCCCTCAGAGTAAGTGATCATGCTTCGCAACCATACAGAAAAAGAGGCACGATTATCGTTTTGTATATTTTAAGCTTAAAATTCCTCTACAGAATTCGCGACAACAAGAGATTTTGAATTGAATAGTAACACGAATTCCCTGCTTTTAGTCGACATTTAATTTCTCCGTGAATATGATTTTCCTCTGTTAATATTGATCCAAGATATTTGAAGCTATCCACTTTATCAAAAGTATTATTTAATATTTTAACGCATCCATAATGTGCTGTATTCCGGTCCCGACGCACTTCCATGTACTTAGTATTCTCTGCATTTACTTCTAAACCCAAGTCCCTGCAAGAGTTTAATAAGATCTCAGCATTTCTCTCTATTGTTCTCATATCATCCCCTATGAAAATTATTTCATCAGCATATGCCATAACGTGGTGAATACCGTTCAACTGTAGGCCCTGGTTGCTATCTTTGATTTTCCTTACAGCCTATTCCAGAACGAAGTTAAATAATAATGGCGACAACGCATCTCCTTGTTTCAGGCCATTTTCGACGTGAAAGCTCGTGAACAAAAACTTTCCTAACCGCACTTTACTTTCGGATTCATTTAAACATATCTTAATTAATCTAATTAGCTTTCTCGGTATTCCAAGTTCTGTAAGAACGTTGTATCATGCTTCTCTCCTAACCGAGTCGTACGCCTTTCTAAAATCAATAAATAGTTGATGTACCGGGGTATTGTATTCCCACTTTTTTTGAGTATTTGGCAAATGGTAAATATTTTGTCGATAGTTGATCGATTTCGTCTAAATCCGAACTGATAATCTCCAATAATTTCATCTGCGTTGGGTTCAGTCTTGCTAGTAGAATATTTGAAAGGATTTCATAGAATGTTGACAGAAGAGAAATGCCTCGATAATTATTACAGTCAGTTTTGTCGCCTTTCTTGTGAATTGGAACAATAATTGATTCTTTGCACTCTTGTGGCAATTCGTCATTGTTCCAGATAAGGAGAATGAGTTTGTGAATCTTGTTCCACAATTTTTCGCCTCCAACTAAAATTAACTCAGCCGGAATTTCATCTACACCCGGAGATTTGTGTTTCTTTAATTTCTTTATAGCGGTTTCTAATTCTATTCGGTTGGGTTCTGGAATATACGGTTCTGCGGTGTGTATCTCCTTTTCTCCACGCACACTAGTTTTTGGTTGCGTATTAAGCAAACCGTCAAAGAAATCTTTCAATCTATTTAAGATGCTATCCGTATCAGTGAGAACTGTACCGTCAAATTTCTTTAATATAGATATAAGCAGGAGGTTGATAGCTTTACTTAAATTCGTTGATTCCCTTATACATATCCCGGATATTTTTATTGTTACTATTATCTTCAAGTTCCTTAATTTTAGCTTTCAGAAAATTGGGCTTCTTCGTTGTAAAAGTTTTGGAGGTTTCCTGTCTGATATCTGCGAAATTTTGTGTAGTTATTTCATTCGGATTTTGTAGCCAGCGTAATTTTGCCTTTTTTCTCTTCTCTGTTAGTTTTATTCATTCCTGGTCCAACCATGTTTTGTTCCTACGTATTTCCGCGTGTCCCAATTTTTATTTTGCTGAAAGTTTAATGCTATCTCTAATTTCAATCCAGGTATCCTCAACACTAGTGCACCCCGAATCTTCTAAAGCCGAGAATCTATTCGAAACTTCAATCTGCTATTTCTCTCTTACCTGGTTCTCTTCTAATTTCTTTAAATTATATCTCTCGGTTTTTGGACAAGGAATATTACCTTTATTGAACGATAACCTCTCTCGTATTATCGCTGCTACTAGGTAGTGGTCAGTATCAGCGCCTCTAAACGACCGGACATCAATTATGCTAGATTGCCTTCTTCTATCTATTAAAACGTGATCAATTTCATTATGTGTTTTTCCGACTGGTGATGTCCAAGTATATTTATGAACGTCACGATGTGGGAATTTTGTACTCTTCACGATTAGGTTTTTGGATGTTGCAAAGTTCACGAGTCTAACACCGTTGTCATTACTTTCCTTATGCAGACTTTTGTTCCCTATAATTCGTTTGAAAATATCCTCTCGTCCTATATTCGGTTTGAAATCCCCTAGAGAATGGTATCGGAATAAAACAGCTGTGCGACGAAAACTCAATCCTATACTAGGTGTCATAACATAAATCGCTTAACAGAATGAGACAAAAAAAATCATTGAGTCTCATAATGTTATGAGTACAACCATAGGCATAACTAAGGAGTTCATGATGCCTTATGTCTGATAATTGAAAGAACAAACACAGTTTGAACCTGATGTGCAAGGGTAATCTAGTAGCAACTGTGTTTTAGGGAGCCTAGGTCTTTTAGTAACCTTCTAAGTGTCTAAGGATAAAACGGGAATGAAATCAGAGACGGCACGAAAAAAAGATTTGGGTTGTATTATTTGGTTACAAAGAAGCACTTTATTATTATTATTATTATTATTATTATTATTATTATTATTATTATTATTATTATTATTATTATTATTATTATTATTTTTATTTTTATTGTCAAATTCTGAAAAGTACTCTATAATCGTCTCGTGTGCTAAAGAACCATAACACTCACTAACATCGAAAGTTATTAATTTGATGCCTGTTCCGTTCACTCTTTAACTTAATAGCATATTTTCCAATTTTTCCATTTTCCAGCTAACAGCTATACATCTTTTACTGTAGCCCTCTTTCATAAAACATTCCTCTTAAAACAAACTAAACAAGAAAAGTCCTCTAAATTCTTGCAACACAATAAATTATAAAAAATCGACTTATGACAAACAAATTATACTACAAATATATAGTCTGTATATCTTATATACTACAAATATATAGGATATTTTATTTGTGTAATATCTCATGCTCCGATTCTAACGGAAACTGAAATCGTGATAATGGATGAACTGGTGGATAATGATATAGGGCAAGGACCGGGCGTAAAAGTGAAGGGAAACGCGAGCGGACGTCGTTCCCCCGCTTCCAAAAATATCTTTGGAGTTACCCCACTTAGTAAAAAAAATTACAATATGCAAAGATAGGCACTGAGGACGGCGTGACATCAATCGTCCCACTACCCTTCCAGATCTAATTTTACCCCTGGCGGGGACTAGGAACCCCCATAAATTCTACGCACACGGTCTATGTTCACCGCAATCCCGCTTTCAACGAGCTGGGAAGGAATGTGTGGAAGGTAGGAAAACCATTACTTTTAACAATGTTACATAACCTTAACAAACGCATTGTTAATACTACATTTGTATATAGAGTCAGAAATAATCATCAATGTTGTATCTCATATAATGGCGCTTTCCTTTGCTTTATAATGGTTCCACATAGGATCGACATTCTGTGTTAGACACATAATTTATCATTATGTGAAAATATTATCTCACATTATTTATCATAATCACGAAAGTACATTACATGCTCTCCTTACAAAATCAGAAATTCCCTATCTCTGTCCCCAAGAATTGTGGTTCTATTCTGATAAACAAAGCATCGTGACCACTCTACACAGCAACATTTTTTATTTTTGATCTTTTTTTTTTGATAATCCATTTGCATTCCCATCTAAAGATTGACGGACCGCACAACGTAACGCTTTATTTTGTAGCCCGAGCATTTATTTATTTGTAATTTGAATTGCGATATGGGCTACAGGATTCATTCATTGATCGATTTTGGCTTTTTACAACACAAAATTGGAAAATACAAAAAATACAGAATAGTATACAAATAAACCAAGAAAAGTGCTTTCTACAGAAAGCAATGAAGTCTTGAAGTGATGAAGTGCTGAAGTGCAGAAGTCCTGAAGTGAAGAATTTGCTTCTTGATTCTTCAATATTATTTCAAAGAAATCCATGAGAATGCTGAAATTGCTGATAATATCTGGGGCCGCTTTTAGCTTTGGTATGTAAATGCGTAGCGTGAGCACTATTTGGTCGGGTTTTAATCCTTCAGAAGTTGAAGAAGTTCTTAAATATTTCTGGTGATGTCTTCCGAGGATGAGTAATCATAAGGAGACATCTTCGGTTTTGAAGCAGCGATAGTGCGTGATATTGCAGGCCTAGGTCTTGAAGTGGATGAGGTAACGGTGTCTTGAAGAGGTGCTGAAGGTGAGATTATTCGCGTAAATCCGAAATAATTAGCAAAATGAAAACCTTTACACTTGCCACATTTCGATGGAGTTTCTCTGATCTCCTTTTCACAATGGTACGTCCAATGATATTCTATATATTTAACCCACCAAGGCATAGAGCGTCCACCTAAGGTGCTTGGGGTCCCTGGTTCGATCCCAGCTATCGCCGTGTGGACTTTTTGGTGGACAACACCGTGCTCGTGGGTTTCTCGGGGTTCTCCCGTGTCCTCCCACTTTCTTCATTCCACCATTTCACTCATCCCTCATCATCGCAGTCTCCTTTAGCCTAACCGGTATAATCGTGGGACGTAAAACTTAAAGATTCATTTTTTTTTCACCAAGGCAGATTTTGGCAAGTTGCTTGCGAATGCCCAAATCTTTGGCATTTGAAGCACTGTAAGTAATGTTTCTTTTCAAGTTGTTCTATGCAAACTTTCATGCCTGGCAAGAAGTTATCTTTGAAAATTCTGGTAGTTTGTAGAGTCTTCTTTAATGTAATCAAGAATAGTGGGATGAGGACTTTTCTTTTTCCGCCTTAACGATTCTGACTTCGCATTTGTGAAACATAGAATATTGGATAATCCTTCTCCTTCGGTGCTGGTGCGATGTCTTCAATGCTGGTATGAATTGGAAGATGGCGAATAACTGTTTTGGTGCTCTCAGTTTTCTTCTTGAGGTCTCAGTGGCAAATTGTGTTTTCTTGTAGAAACAAAAGTTTTGCACGACTTCGTAATCTTCGTGAAATTAAGGAAACACTTAATTTTTGTGTATTCTTTCATGAATAGAAAATTGACTTCTTTGCTGCAATATTTAATTATTAATTATGGAAATAGATTAGAAAGGTAGAAGGGTAATATCTATCTACGACTAACTTTTGATCATTTCTGATGTAGTCTTAATATTGTCTACTTTTTCGTCCTTCCAAATTTCAGTGTTTGGAGTGGAAACTTTCTGTGCAACCCGTGGATTTTGAAGAGACCTATAGGTGCAGGTGTCTGTGATGATCAGTATTGACAACAACCTCTAAAGAAAAAGGACTAGATGGTCTTCAGAAATAAACAATTTTACGCAAAAAAAGCTAGATTTTGAACCTGTAACCTATAACCCAAATTGTAGATTTTAAACTCCCTTTTTTCGTGTGTAGGACTATAAGTGAGTTATAGTAACATTTGCGGAATTTTAGTACAATGCTGAATTTTATTAAGGGAAGACTTACAAATAACATATAAGACTTTAAAACACAATAAAATTCATCAACAACTTACATGTTTGTGAAAATCAACAGCCATAATTATCAGTAGAATTGAAATATGTCTTCATTGAACGTCGCAGGTAGCCGAAACGCTGGAATTTGATGCACCATCGTTGGATTGTAGATTGATTGTGTAGGCTGCAATTGTCCCAATTTTCAGCAGTACTTCTTTCGGAAGGTCATAGTCTTTACAGCAGTTCTTATTTCTCTGTAATCTCAAGAATCGCCATGAATGCATTGAGAGTTTGCAAGTTCATGTGTTCAAAATTTACACAAAATAAAACTAAAATTAAATTTTCATTTCCAAGTGGTAAAACAACCTACTGGGATAGCGTGAATTCTTTGATGTCACGAACTAAAATTTATAATTATACCTATTTGTTTCCTTTAATAAACTAAAATAATCTACGTGTCTTGAAGAACCGAAGTAGGTATATTACGTTCGTATTATAAAGTTCTTATTCTTGCAATGAAATCTGAAATTAAAATAATTAAAATGTAGCAAACTGAGCCGTTAGAGGATCGTAAAATTCTTTCTAAGTTGACAAGTATTATTGAGAAGCTGTAAATGTGTGGAATAGGGTTAGAAAAGAAAAATTAAAAAGGAGATTTGTTCTGTAATAAAACCTCCTCATTCTGAAGAAATACAATAATATGAATGTATGTAATGACAAATACTTTTTTTTTACTTTTACAGTTCATTGTTTAAAAAAGGTTTTCTGACAATATATTAACCGCTAATAAAAAAGTCAATGACAAAAGATTTTCGTAAAATAAGGCATATTTAAGGTTATAAGCATTTCCTAGATTTGTGCGGCTAAGTGCGTGCCCAAATATGCTAGATTTAACCAAAACTAGGCCTAATTGGCATCACTGGTTTCATCTTAATTTCGGAGTCTTATTGTAGTTGGTTGTATGATTGTACAATTGTAAACTTTTTTCTTTTAACATTTTTAAAATTAACTAGCTACGGTGTTGCTAGGACCCATTGCAAGAGCTACACCGTCTATTAGGGGAAGAAATTTGACATTATTATCGGGAAAGGTATTTCTGTTGGGCTAAAGGACATTTGTTAACTTTATTTGGCATTCATAAGATTTTTTAAATTAGAAGATGCAGTTTGGAAGTCTTAATGGACTAGCTATTGACGGTGAGATGAATGAAATGAAATGAAAAAGTAGTGCTGCAAAGACGGCACAACACAAAGGAACTGGTTGATAAGACAGATACTGGGTTATAATCTTCTGTCCAGGGGCGACTCTGGACGTGATGAGATACATGAAGAGGCTCTGTTAGTAACAAGCGGGTTTACTGTGCATGATATGAAGTTGAGATATGGGCCGTGATGTATGACGTGCTGAGAATATTGATGATGTTAAACTGGGGATGATCTGAAGGTACAGTATATTTATATAGTGCGAATAGCAGTGACAGATGTAGTGTGGCGATGGCTTTGCGTGTAGGGAGCGTCGCTGTAAACCGTTTGAAAAAAGAGCTCGTTTGCTGCCATAGCGTTGAGTTATATATTTAACACGAAGAGCTTCGAGATGATAAAGAAGGTGAGGAAATGTAATACGGTCGTACAGATCAGGCTAGGCCGTAATTTAATGCGGTAGGCTAGGCGGAGAGCATGTCGTTCATAACAGCTTTTTGTGATGCTTTGCGCTTGCTGATATCCATGCGGTGAAACCATACGTACGAACGGGACGGACGAAGACATTGTAAGTGTTAATGAGCGTAAAAGAATGGAGACCCCAAGGTTATACCTATGAGACAATTAAGTAAATTTAATCTATTTTTGGATTTGCTTACGACGGTAGCGAGTTGTGGACGCCATGTAAGATGGTTGTCAAATGTAATACACAAGTAGATCAATGTATTTGAGTGCTGTATGGCGGCATCATTGACGGTAAGTGCAAGAGGAGCTGAGTTTCGATGAACTCGTGGTCGAAGTTTTGGTGTAATAAAGATTATAGCCTGAGTTTTGGTAGCGTTTATTATTAAGCGCCACGTCCGACACCACTCGCTAAACCGACGGAAAACTTAATTCATCGCTGTGTTTATTTGAGAGATAGATTTAGCTAACGCCAGGAAAGCCGTCATCGGTGAAAAATATGAATACTTTGAAGTAAGGACGGCATGTCGGCGATATAAAGCAGATACAAAAGTGAGGACGAGCAGAGCCTTGCGGAACGCTGGTATGAAGAAAGATAGGTTAAGAGACACTGTCATTACTCTAGATGTAAGCCAGGTGGTTTGTAAGGAAATTATATACGAAGTGGATGTACGTGGTAGGAACACGGGAAGACAGAAGCTTGAATAGAAGTCCCATGTGCCATACTTTATCAAATGCTTTTTCGAGATCAAATAATATTAAACAGGCAGGATTGAAAGAATTGTAATGATTAGTGATCTTGTTGGTGAGGCCAAGTATCTGATCGTTGATACTATATCCTGCTCGGAAACCAACTTGATGTGAAGGTAGCAAATTTTTCGCTGTTAAGTGATTGTGAAGACTGTTAACAAGGATGCTTTCCAATATGTTGATGAAAGACGGAGTTAATTGTACGGGCCTGTAAGATGATACTTATTCAGTGGTTTGTGTGGCTTAGTGGTTTGTTTTGGAATTCTTCCACTAAGGGGGAAGATAATCTGAGCGGAGAATAAACCTCAAGATAGTTGCCAATAGGTGAAGTAAGACGTAACGCGCTTCTTTGACATACCGATAAGTGATTGAATCCAGACTGGGGGTAGTATTGCGTTTGCGAGCAGTGACGCAGTTGATATCTGTTACTGTGATAAGCATAGCAAGAGGATGGTCGTGTAAAATATAAGACGCGCAGGGTTGAAGTTCTGTGGAATTTATGTTAAAGGTATGTGTGAGATGCCTGCGTGGAATGGAAGCTTCAGATGGCGCGTTTTAACATTTTTTAGTAGTATTTACGAAATTCTTTATTCACCACTTCATTGCAAAGAATATTTCTAACCCTAGCCATTAAATGATTACGCCCTCTCTTTGGCGCAGATTTTATACACTGTTGTTTAAAGAATCTGATAATGGTATATGTGCAATTATCAAAAACAAAGATTAATAAAATATTTAAACACAAGATTAGAGCAAATATTAAATATGTGTGCAGAAAAGAACACATATAAAAGTGGTGCAACTAGGTGCAACTGGTGTTTTAGAAAGAGTATAAACGCATTGAGGTGCTTTATGAAATAAATATGATGACGGTGAAAGATGGGATGCAGTGTGTGCACCAGGGTGGGCCGAATTTTTTTTCAGATATTCAGGATTGAGTAGTTATCAAAAGTTGTGCATTGGTACAAAATGAAGACATGTCAAATATGTTGATTTTAGAACAATATTGAACCGAGCCTCCGTGGCCCTAAAGTTCCTAATTTTTTTGTTGAAATAAAATGATTTTAGGTAATAAGAACATTTTACCAGCCAATAATATTAATACATAAACATGAAATACGTGGTTTTAATACACGCAAATAACTATTAAGAGCTTAACTAACTTTCATAACTACCATATTAACACACGAAAAATCTTTGTGTTGAGCCCAGCCCGTAACTCGCAAACTTTAAGAGAATATCACTTTTTCGCATCTGGATGCAAAATTCACAACACTGGCTTTCCGAAGGCGGCGCGAACATTCCTGAATTCAAATAAACTAAAAACGATATGGTTGCGAGCCTCTCTTCCTGTATTGTCTTGCCTTCCAATTAAGGATAAAATTTTGAATTACAACGCAAAATGCAAAACGATCATTAAGAAACAAAATACCCCCCATTAAGAGCCAAATTAAAGAAATTTAAGAACGGTGCTCCGAAGTTATTTGATATTTTCTCTTGCAAATGCTGCGATAGATTAACCTGTAAGTGTGATAAATCAAATTAAATACCGCTTTTGGAGCGGGAGCTCATATTAGATCAGAGAGATCAGAGACAAATGACGAGTTGTAATGTAGATAAAGCAGAAACCCATAGGCTCATAAGAAAGCATGACACACAGATCGATTATGATACTGCGGTATCAATTACAAGAGGGTTATAATCGTTAGCCTGAATCCCGCACTTGGAAACACATTAAGCGCTTTCACCCCGATTTCAGACGTTGAAGAGTTCGCATGGAGCTATCGTTTAAAGAATAAAATCTAAAGTAAATCTAAATAAACAATAGTGAGCCATAAACAAATGAGTACCGCAAAAGATTTAACAGGTGTCTCAAATAGGTCGGCTGCTAAAATTGTATAAGCTGTTTTAGAAGATATGAATTTACTGAACAAAACTAACCAAGACAAGGTACTAGATAGAAACAAAATCCGTAGGAAACTAGCAAAAAAAAAAAAAAAAGAAAAAGAAACCTTGTACAGTGTAAAGCTACTAATTTTAAGGGTCTTTATTTTGATGGCCGAAAATCCCAGACTATAGTTCTAATTGACAATTGCAGTAGGCAAAGCACTGAAGAATATGCGGATTATATCGATTTGACCGATTGGTCAGAAGTAATAGTAACGAAACCTCCAATTCGGCTAACATATCAACAGAAGAACTAACCGAAATGATTGTTGAAAAGAGGAGGCTTCACAGTTTATCACGTTCCCCTTCCACACACAGGCTTTGGAGAGGTGTGTAAAGGTAGTAAGAGAATCTTCTTCAAGAGTATGCGGTAGTGTTGCACGAGACGGTTATATTCGCGCAAAACCGGAAGCACGAAGGTATCTACCAAGCTTCGGACGTAAATCTCAATATTTTGTTCCAAGACTCAACTAAGGAGCTTTAAGTAAGAGGAGGGTGGGTGGGAGGAACTCGCTGTGTAGCCACCTCTACGTGGTCTATTTTGGGCTGGTTTGGTGTTTGTTGGTTAATGTTTCAACCTTACCTTATGTATTTGTGTCCGTACTATTATATCAACTAAACACCAATCAGACGAAGAGCTGCACATCAGATCAGAACATTTTAAATCCTTGGGTCAAGTTAAAGTATTATGAGTCTTAATCAATTTTCTAAACATACTTAAATTAATAGTATATATTTTAAAAAAAAAAAACAAAATAACACTTTTCGGTGCCACAGGGCCTGGTGAAATATTTTTATTTGCCTCTGCTTTGGGGAAGAAACACAGCATTATACAACTTTTTCACGGTACTCAAACTTAATTTTCTGAAAACAAATATTTCAATAATATTTTCACTACTCACAACAATATTTTGTCAGCATTAACGTTCTCTCGGGCTCCCGGGGCACGGTTAAATATCTTTTTATCCGGCTTTGCTTTGGTAAGGAAACATGACATTATAAATTTTGCAAGGTACTCAAACTTAATTTTCTAAAAATAAAAATTCGGCCGTTTTCGGCCCGCCCTAGCGTGCACGCCACAATCACAAATACATTGTTAAGAAGACAAAATATGTAGATTAGTTCTTCTGTCTCGGAACGACCCGAATGAAACATATTACAATATCTGCGTTCCTTTCTCTGTTGAATCAAAGGTTAACAGAACTTTCTTTCCATATAAGTTTTTGTTTTTATTATTCCTTCAACTACTGTCTGTTCCAATGACAGATTAAAGGAGCAGTAGACAATTGCTTTTGAAATAACGTGTTTGATACTGCAAGGATGCGATGACGAAAATTTATGATAAAAAATGTCCACGTTGTTACACAACGGAACCATACTTTCGGAAGCTTGAAATCTCCCTTGAAATCCCCTGGACTAGTAGCAGAAATTCCGAGAATTCCGTAACTCTTCTAGAAATTCTGAGAATTCCGTAACTTTTCTAGAAATTTCAAATTCCCTGACTCTTCCAGGATATCTCGCTCACCTCGCCACCATGTATTTCAAGTAATACAAATCTCCTTGTAAGAAAGAGTAACCAAAAGCTTCCTGATTTTTCTTAATTTTTAACACGATCCTTCTTTTTCTCATTTCATTTTTCATCCTTCCTTATTTTTTTAACTTCTGGTCTCGAAGGGGGGGTCCGGACTCCCCGGACCCCACCCCCCTTGGCTACACTAAAAAATTATGTACGTTTGAATTCGACTGACTATTTGTGATGTGAAAAACATACACACACACACTTTAGAAAAATCAGATTTTGTTTCTAGTGAGAGTCATGCATATGATGGCTGGTATACTTGAAGGCCTTTGTTGTTTAGTGCGGTCTGTGAAAATATCCTATCTGGCACACTTTTGTGCTACGTGGGAGCGAATGTGATTTACTAACAATGCCCACACACGTAACCTTAAGTCAAGATCAATTTACTTTGTATCATTTATTTATTAAACATATTCTTTTCTTACACCATAGCTCACCTGAACAACTACTTTACATGTTGAGAAAAATAATTCGATTTCAAATTGCAGCACTGTGTAAAGAAGGGATGCAGATGAATATATTTATCAATCATTGTCTCAAGAGAATCCTTCGTTAAAGAGAATTTTTATCGGGGATGTCAAGAAGGAAAATATGCTGATTTATTACTTCATTTTTTTCGATTTTCATGGTAACTTGATATGAGATATTTGACGTTCATATCAGATGGTTATGCCCTTTTGGTTAAAGGGGACGAAAAATTAATTAAAGTGAATGATGATATTGTTTTCTATTATCGCCCACTGGGAATCGAACAAGGATCATGTATACCAAAAGCATAAATACTAGAAACTAGACCAGCAGGGAAGACGAGTTTTGTGCAGTGATGGGTAAATTCCCGGGAAAATTCCGAAAATGGGAATTTATGTTAGGTACCTTCCGGGAATTTATGTACAATCAGAAAGATAATTGCATTCTATTACTATATTATGATTTCAAAGTTGAATTAATTTTTATATCACAGCGTATTATTACTGTTGTCCATAGAGGATTCTTTAAAATGTATATTCTGAACGGTACTATGTTACTTTATTAACACTATTATATTTAGAGAGTACGCATAAATGTATATTTATTTACAATATGTTCTATCAATGAAATATGTGTGAAAAAATTATATAGTAAGACCTAATACTTTTAAACCACTAAACAATTTAAATTTATATGTAAGTGGATTTGCTCAAATTGACTCTATTACTGATACTATAAACACATTAAATTTATAATTGTTATAAACCAAGTAGATTGGGTAAATGCTAAAAGATACGTGTCTCTCCAATTTATCAACATTTGCGCATGCAGATTTATGTTCACAAAATTTTCAAGATACTTATCTTTATATTTTAGCACGTAACATTGCCACACACGACCTCTCATTCTACCTATTTCTCGAAATTCCATACGTTAATTCACATGTAAAGGAAGTCCGAGTACCTCTTCAGAAATTCGAGTCAAATAGAGGAGACAGACCAACGTCTATTACTAATGGTGGTTCAGGGTTTATTAATAGTACTTCATCTCTATTTCTACATAATCCTAAATTACTTTACAAAATGGTTCCTTTTCATCATTTGTAAATTAGTACTTTCCTAATTTCGGCTGTTCTTTAGCATTGGGGGCCAGCTTTTGCATCTACTTTTTTTGCGATATTCTATTCCGATGCGGTTGTTTCATGGTTTTATACGTTAAATTACGTTACCAACATTAAATTCAGAGAGCATTACAGAGCGAGCGTTAGTGAATGAAGGCGGGTTAGAGCCCCGCATGGCACGTTGTTTCTTATCTTCGTTACCAACAATTCACTTTCTTTTCTCACATAAATCACTTCCACTTACCTTTCGTTTTGTATAAGTCCCCTACTGCCCTAAAAAAAATTGTGTTCGATACTTTCTTGACTACTTGAACATCATTATCAATTCATTTCTTTCGTATATCATCCTTCGTTTTTGCTAGTTTTGGCCTCCCAATACTAAACAATTACCTTACTTTTTAGTTCAAATTGAAATGGAACTTAAAAACTCATATTATTAGTTACATAAAGTACCGTCCAACAATTTTAAATTTTTTAACTTCCAAATTCTTTAAAACCTAGAAATAATCATAATAAATTAAAATTAAGTAATTAGTCATATGGTTCATATAATTTGGGAGATAAAGTAGAGAAATGGAAATAAATTCCTTCCCGGGAATTTATAGGCCAGGGAAAAAAACCGGAAATATTCCCATTTTTTAAATTCCTTCCCACCAGGAATATTCCCACTGCCCATCACTAGTTTTGTGTTGCATGGTTATACAGCAATAGTAGTTATAAGAAGTTATGATGTAAGAATTTTTATTACATTTTTGAACACTTTGAGGAAAACAATTCGCAAATATAAAAGGTTGGATACTATACGTTTATACAAAATAATAATAATAATAATAATAATAATAATAATAATAATAATAATAATAATAATAATAATAATAATAATAATAATAATAAACACTACAATATAGGATTAGGAATTAGATTTCCTGGTTTCCTGCATACATGATCATTCATGTTAGCCCGTCATGCATAAGGGATGACTTCCCTCTATGGCCAACTATCAGACGAAAAGGAAGGTAGGAAGGAAATAGAATTGGATCTTTGTGTTAGGTACCTTCCGAAATTTGTCTGTTGTGAGTGAGAAAACCCAGGAAATCTCACTCAAACTGGCTGGCCTAAAAAAGTTCTTACAACTTTTCGAATGAGTGTCTCCACCGGCAATCGAACCCGGACAAGGATATACACTCTAAATACAGTACCCACTATTTCAGAGGTACAAAACGGCCGTTTTGTACCCACTAATTTAGCAGGTACATTGTACCCAAGAGTTAGCAGGTACAATCTAGCTGTGATTTCTTAGGTACAAATAATTTCATGGGTACAAAAGCTCCTAATTTCATGGGTACAAAACTTAATTTCATGGGTACATATATAGTCAGAAATAATATTAAGTATAGGTTAGAGCTATCTTCTCATATACCTCCAACCTATACTTAATATTGTTTCTGACTATACCTATTATATGAAGCCGCGGTGACTCAGTGGTAGAGCGTTCACCTCTGGTGCATGGGGTCCCTGGTTCGACCCTAGCTCTTGCCAAGTGAACTTTGTGGTGGACAAACACCGTGTGCATGGGTTTCCTCGGGGATTTCCTGTTTCCTCCCACTTTCTTTATTCCACCATTTCATTCATTTCTCATCATCACCGTCTTCTTTAGCCTAACCGGCATAACCGAGGAACGTAAAACTCAAAGATTTCATTTCATTTTCTACCTGTATCATTGAGAAACACAAAGTGACTCAGTCAATACCAGTACATATCTAGATTACAACACTTAACAACATTTGCTATTATAGCTCGTAATCTAAGCATTTCCCAGTCAACATTAAAAGTAACAACCATTCTGATTAACGTAAATGTGGTAAAAATGTGACGGTTCTGTATAAAACTTAGGTGGGCTCGGAAATACTTTCTGGTGAGATAACGTGTTGCCCATTACACAACTAGAAATATTGGTTTAATCTATTTTTAAAAAAAACTCTTTAACGGAAACAGGGGTCATCTGATGCATCATCTTAAGACGAGATTTCAATATAAATTCAAAGGCGAAGTCAGTTTCTCAGTATTTGTACCCTGTTACTTTTCAGCAATGACTTTATAAATGATACTAAAATTAAGAACAACATGCAATTGGTTACATAAACAGTAATAAAGAAAAACTCACTTTTTCAATGAACTTCTCACGAAATACTAGAACAAAATGAGATGGGCTCCTTTTTCCATCTAAGATTAGTTTTAGACAAATCTAACACGGCTCCCTCCAAAATAGCTTACAGAACACACTGCTAGAAATTTCCCGCATCCACGTAAACCCATTTACAATTATACCTCTTTTACTTCAGAGTATACAATAATCAGGGTGGCTCTAACTTTGACTTACCTAGCACCGTATCATATATGAATATGCCTTGTACTTTGAACATTAGTAACGATAATTGTCATACTTCTAATGATAATAATTGATGTTAAGGGCTACACTCCTTCCGACATCAATGTACTGTGTAATCATATTTTAAATAATACCTACACCATAATTAAACACAGAGATTGGAAGCCATGCTTCGCGCAATAGTGTACAAAAGGATAACTTTAAATAAAAACGTTCAAATAGATCAACCCTATATTTCTCCTTATTTTAAACACATATATTTATTTGATTTGAAATACTTGAATACATTTTATATTAATTATAAAAGTACGGCCATTCGTCCTACTTGAAAGACGCGACTCCTCATTAAAAAAATGTAGAATTTGTCCTTCCAGAAGAATGTGGACCTCCCATAAGAGTGAATATGGGTATGATCTTATCCATGAAACATTACCTTTGGAAAGCATCTCACCTTTAGTCAACGAACAATCGGATTTTTTTTTTTTTTTTGTTAAGATTGGATGCCATACAGAACTTAGTCTTCCTTTCTTCTTAGTGATGCTTTCTATGCTGCCACAAATATGCGAAGTCCTCTTAACTGTGGGCAAATATTGTAGGACCTTTCGGACATTCAGCCTCTCCTGAAGGATGTTTAAGTTACAAGTTTTCTTAATAAAATAATGAAAATACATAAAAATACCATCGATGATATTTTCCATATCAAAGCGTTGCTTTTATGAACCCGAATAAAGCAACATAATAGCTGAGCAATGCAAATACCTTTCATTAAAATCTAAGCTTTTAGTTTTTAATAATAAGTTTTCTTTGCTCAGCTATTATTTTAGTTTACGTGGGGCAAAATGTCACATATTCTTCTTCAAGCTGTTCAATGGGAATGAAGAAAAATATTTCAGTTTGCGCGTGAGGACTCACACCGAATAAAGTATAACAAATTGAATAAAGCAAATCTTGAAGCTAAGCGAAAAATTTCAAGAACAACCTTGGACCAAACAGGTTTGTTGGGGGGGGGGGGGCGCTGATAATGCAAATTTGATGTTTTAACAGATTATTGTTCACAATTTTTCTCTGCTACATTATATAATCTTATTAAATAATAAATAAACATCATTATTTTAAAATGAAGTGCTAAGATACGTGATATACAGGAACATAATTCGAGTGAAACAAAGTTAAGTTTATTGCTATTGTTTAATTCCTATTCTTACAATTGTTTTCGTTATTATTTATAGTATTTTATATGGTGTCTACAGTACGCTGCGTTTGATATTTCGTTGCCACGTGCCAAAATACAGGAACAATCCAAACCAAGTTGGAGGCCTCTTCGGTATCTCAGCTGTTTCTCCATTTCCTGTCCACAGAAGTTTGGACTCGGCAGTATAGAACAGGGTTGGTCCTTGAGGTTTCAAAGTTTCTTGAAACGATTCCTGTAATATATATATATCCAAAAGCAATGAGTTCAGATATATTTAAAAAAATATAAGGAATACAGTATTCACATAAAGAAATAAAATCACGAAATAACAGTGCTAGGTAAAATATACAATAATTATCTTATCAAGTATAGCTACATCAAAATTGAAAAGTTGTTTACATACTATAATTATGTAGACGACACGTTAATTCTCTATAAAGAGGACAAACAATTAGAGGTACTCCTTAGAATGCTCAACAATATTAATTTTAAAAAAACGAAATATATTTTTTATAAATATGTTATACTTTGGTACGCTTTATAGTGATAACATGCTATAAAAACTGATAATTTTATTTTGGATACGCTTGTTCTTGTTAAAACTGTATTTTCGGCAGGGTTTGCCCAAGTGGGCGCAGCCCAGCCAAAAAAACTGGTGGGTTTTCTCGGGCTTTACTCACCTGCAAAACCCCACCTGGGTTTTAAGTTTCTGTTGAGTGTATTAGTCATACAACTTAGCTGATCATATTGAAGTTCTTTTTTTAACGAAATTTAGACCTTTAGGTATACTACAACATTCAATATATACTAATTAACTCTTTTCTAGGACCTTTGTAAAGTACTGATTGAATTTTAAAAAACTCAGCTTGAGATAATTATATAATTAATTGAGATAATTATCCAAATTAATGTATAAATTATACATATATTTGAAATAAATGAAATGAAGTATTTGAGTTTTACGTCCCAGGGTTATAGTTTGTGGGCTAAATTAGGTGGTGATGAGAAACGAATGAAATAGTGGAATGAAGAGAGTGAAACGAAACGGGACAACCCCGAGGAAACCCATGCACACGGTATTTGTCCTCCACAAAGCCCACTTGGAGAGAGCTGGGATCGAATTAGGAACCTCACGCACCAGAGGTGAACGTTCTACCACTGAGCAACCGCGGCCTTATTTGAAGTAAAATATACAATTTTATATTAAAAGTTTCGATGTACACTAAATAAAGTTGCGACTGGTCCCTACTCAATTCCCGGTGGGGGACACTTGATCGAAAAGGTGTAAAAGGTTTTCCAGGCCAGCCATCTTGAGTGAGGTTTCCTGGGTTTTTCTCATTCACACCAGGCAAATCCCGGGATGGTACTTGACATACAGGTCACAGGCCGCTTCCTTCCTTTCCTTTCCTTGGATAGTGTGATCCCGAGAAACGTCGTCCCTCATGTTCATAGATGCCCTTATAATCGTAGATTTTCCTTGTAATCGATGTCTACTTTCGAAAAAAGGTATAGTTTCTTATCACTGCATTGCATAAGGACGTTAAGGCCAAATAAAATTATTTATATCCATATGTAATTTAAATAAATAAATAAATTTATTTAAACAAAAAGTCGGTTCAAATAAAAAACACTGGTTTAAACCAAAAAATAGTTTTTTAAAAAATAAAGAAAAACCTTCTTACCAATCCTGTGTAGCAGACAGACACTGGTACCCAACAAAATATTTTCCACCAGTTGTATCGGGTAATATTAAATGTTATTAGCGTAAGTTATTTTGGGGTTCCTATAAACATAAATTTCACACGGGTAGAATCACAGTACTTACAGACAAATTGTTGAACGGATCAGGAAAGCTTAATGAAGTGATATTTGCCTGTTTGTTTGTTTAGTTTGAGATATTGTATTTTCTATTTGAGTTTGCGATACTGAGCAAGGAACACTGAAATTTCGAAGCTACCGTATATTTTACTTATATATATATATATATATATATATATATATATATATATATATATATATGTATATATACACCAATTTTAAGCTAGCACCGTTCACGAAAAGAAAAGAGAGCTGTTGTAGGTCCGGTTCATAAATCTTTCTTTCGATCGTTTTTACGTTAATTTTTTTTAACTGTACGAACTCTTCTGGAATATCAGTTAGGGCCAGATTATAAGTTAGGTGTAAGTCCTTTTAGTTTTCGTCGTTACTTTTCGTGATGTAAGAATATGTGGTGGGGTATGATGGAGGGAGAGTCCCTCCCCCATTATATTGCGAGTGTTATTGGCGAATTTTCATAAAAGTAGGCCTTTTCTGTGTGCACATTAGGAATGTTCTCTTTGCCATGTACTAGTATACGGACTTCGAGAGATCCGTAAAAGGTAGAGAGAGGGGCGCAACGTTATGACTGGCGTCTAAGGAAGAAAGGGGAATTTGCGCTGTATCGAGGACCACGCGAAATCGAAAAAGTACCAAAGTGTACTACTTCTTGGTTAGATTACATTACGTTACCTTATGCTAGTCTAGGTTATGTTCAATTACCTTCAAAACAGAGGCATGTAAACTTTTACAATTTAGCATAGAAAATTACGATGTTGGGCGTGATAAATTGTACCGAAATCATGGCGATCCGTCCTCTCATGGTTCGCCCTTTTAAAACTGAAACATGGAGTAAACTATGAGCGCTAGTTTACTGTACTTGATTTTTCATTGACCGTAATTTTATTTTTATATCGGACTTCCCAAGAATAAATAAAATATCACGCCTTCAGTTTTTAAAATAAAGGAAGAAGAAAGAAGAAGAAAAAAAGGAAAATGAAAGAGGAGAAGAGGAAAAGAAGAAAAGAAATAGGGAAGGAAAATGAAAAGAGAGAAATACGGAATGATTACGGAAAAAAAGATAAAAGGTTATATTAATTGTTGAAGAATAACCAAATTTAATGAACTACTGACAGAGAATCCAATTTGAAGTAATTTAGAGTAGACACATGTTCCCACATACAACCCAGACCTGGATCCAGGTAACTACACAAGAGAGAGTTATCCGGACCCAGCCCTGGCGATGAGAAAATTTAATTAAATTAGTTGTTAGTTATTTTGTAATGCCAACTAATATTTAGCATTTGTTGATCACAGTGGAGATAGCCAGTACATTTGAGCTATTCAGAAAAAATATATATATCAATATTTATTTAATATAATAACTGTATTTTCTTTTATAGATAAAATTCTGGACATTTGATGAGATCGGGGTTTATTTCAGTATGTCGTACCAATTTGGTTTAAAACTTAATTTAAAACTAAAGCCCGTCTCACACGGAACTGAACTAAGACCTCAACCCAGGCTCCAACTTAATAGTGTTGCCTAACTCAAACTTCTATGCAATTTCTTTTATCCTGGGGTATTGTAGGGGTCTCAGACGATCCTTAAAACTAGATAGGTTTTATCAGCAGAGCCTCTCGTGGTCGCTTCATTAAAACAGACGAAAAACGCGTTACGCACAAAGAAATCAACTGTCCTAATCGTAAATATTATTGTTTTTCTATTTCACGATATGAGTTCATCCGATGAGGATAAAATAGCCATAGCAGCGATATCTGCTCTGTTGCTGACACAAAATCCGCCCTCCCCTCCCCCCAAAAGAAACGTGAGGGAAAGAAAGAGTAAAGAGGGGCTGGTGGACCAGGGAGTGAATTCTTCGCCGCAATAATGCACAGGAAAGCACCGTATTTTCAATGGTGAATAATTAACTACTTACAGCAGATCATCGTTCCTACTGTAAAGGAATCAATGTGTCTTTGCTTTGATTCACAAAGACTGTTATTAATAATGCATTGAGTTATGCAGACAATGATGTTGGTGACAGGTTTCTATTAATTTTATTTGTGTTTTGTGGAGTTTCTGTGTAGAGTGCTTGCGTCCTGAACTGTCAACAGCCAACTGGTTGTTGTTTT
Organism: Thermobia domestica; assembly: GCF_964235325.1. Lineage (NCBI taxonomy): Eukaryota > Metazoa > Arthropoda > Insecta > Zygentoma > Lepismatidae > Thermobia > Thermobia domestica. The sequence continues at coordinate 261,717,778 of NC_137458.1, read as the reverse complement.
GCTACATCAGCAATTTATGAATGTCAGGGGTGCCCACAAGGGGGGGCTGTGACGCAAAGTGCGTCATTGAAATATTTGGGGGGGTTAAAAATCTGTATAAATATGTTTGAGGGAGTGTAAAAATTAATCGAAAAGAAGATTTTTTCATGGAAGAACACCTACGGGTAGACAATTAGGGGGGGTGCGTCATGGACATAAGGGGGGGGCACCACTGTGAATGTTATGGATTTATTGTAATAAAGTTACGAGAGACACCTTCCTAACTCCTCCCAACACCTAAAACCACACCTCCTTTGACGTCTGGGACTCGCTTTCGATATCAACGAGAATAGTCGCCGAGCCTGGGGGCCCTCCTTAAATAGCCCCGGTTACTTCCGTCTCGAGGAGTAGCGATACTGATTTGAAACCGGGAGTAACGGTTCGGAGTTGAAGTTAGTTTCGAAGTCCTTCTACGAACTGGCAGATGCCCGCAGTATTTTGCCAGTAGTCCAGGACCTGATCCATAGAGAGTGAGCGAGACACCAAGAGACCAGAGAGGGACCAACGCACGCCCGGACGTCATAATGAAGGTACAACTTTCCTAACTGATAATCCTATCCCAAACCCTGTCTCTCTTCTTTTCATAGAAATTCTCCGTAAATTACTCTAATATCCCCAACGATCTTTTTCTTCAAAGGACAGCCTTCCGAATCCAGTACCTGTATTGCGAGCTAAATTCCCCACTTTAGTTCTTCTGACGGCTTGTGTGTAGGTGTTGTTTCCTTTCATTTTTCCTCCCCCACACACCCTTTATATGGTGGAGATGTGGCTTTCTACTCTTTCTTTTTACCCCTGCTAGTGTCTTACTTGGTGGAGAATTGTTTTTGCCCTGTTAGTTCTATCTCTACATGTTTTTAGTTCAGTCTTCTAGTAGTGCATGTTTTTCTTGGTTTCTTTTCTGGCCAATAGCTGTTGTTGCAGCAGGCATTTCATTGCCGAGTCTAGACTGGTTTTCTTGCGTAAGTGTAGCACACGCACCCCGATCGAGACCAGTTGTTGGGCGTATCTCCGCAAAAGACGGATGCTTTCACCAGAGTGGAGGCCAATAAGCTCTCTTGTCTATTGGGTCTTTCGCATTTCACTACTTTTGCAGTGAGGCATTTTTGGCGAGTCTGTGCGAGGTTTATTGCGGAGGTATGGACGTACCCCGAGCAGAACCTTGCTAAGGGCGTAGCACTGTACGAGGAGGGTTTCATCCTATTGTGAATGCTCTTTTGGTGTGCGTCTTACTTTCGAGCGAAAAGTACTACTTTAGCGTCGAGGCCTTTTGGTCGAGTCCGCACACGGAGGTCATTGCGATCAGATGGAACTTCTGACCGATCCGACTTCCTCGTTTAGGGGCGTAGTGGCGCTAGAGTCCGAGAGGTTCTCCTCAATTGCAGAATACCTCACCTATGTTTCCTCTTATTCTTTGCATGAAACTTGGGTCCTGGCGAGATGTTTTTTTCCCTAACTCTTTCCGAAGTATAGTGCGTTTCTTATTTTTTGTGTGTATTAGTGTATTCTCGGTATTATTGTATTATTTTTAAGTTAATTATTGAGTTATAGTATTAATGTGATGTGTAGTTGTGTGCCCAAATTATTAGAGATTTTTGCCTATGTTGCGTTACTTACATGAGGAATTAGGTGTCCCTACAGAGGAAATTTTAGACCATAGCAATACTGTATATTTTGAGCCTGCCGCGTGTTCTTCCCCAAAGTCCGCTAAGGTTACGCGCCAATATTTATATAACTTACGTCGGCAGTTACGTTTATCCGATACCTTCTCCGAGATTTCTGGGTCCTCTTCCATTTCTTTAAGTCCTAAAGTGTCAGATATGGCATCTGCAGCGAATAATGCAGGAGGCGAAGGTCTCGTTCAATATATGAATTCTGTTATTACACCTGAGCCGTTTTATGCTCGTTTCGGGGAGGATGTGGACAGATTTTTGAGGAAATACGAAACTGTGTCCGAAGTCAACGGCTGGACAGGAGCACGTAAGAAGTTAATTTTAGGATCATTACTGAAAGGAGGGGCTCAAAATTGGTATTCAGCAATTGAGTCAAAACCCGAATTTGCGCAGTGGAATTATGACCAGTTTAAAGAACGAATCCGTCAAACCTTTAAAGATCATGCGCTTCCCCACTTTACTGTTGCGCAGATGAGGGCTCGAGAGGAAGGTACGGATGAGAGGGTGATGGATTACGTTTTCTCAAAACAGGATCTCATTCTTAGATCAGATCCTACAGCCTCAGAAAAAGCACAAATACAGTACATTATCGAAGGTCTTCAACCTGAATATTTTCGTGCTGTTATTAAAAAAGAATATGAAAATATCGCTGCACTCGTCGATGAGTTAATATTAGAGGAAAAAGCACGATTGCTGACAAAGAGGAAGGAATTGGATCAGTTCATTAAAAAGAACTTAGTGCTTTTGCAGTCTGCCTTGGTCAGCAATAAGCCGGCAGACAGCCTTCCTTATGTAACAGCTGCTGAAGCAGCATATAGACAGGAAACAGCTGTTAGAGCTGCTGACTCGCCACGAGAGCAAACGCAGCAGAGTAATGACGTCAATGGCCGTTTGCTTGAATTACAGCAACAATTATCTAAGTTGACGTTGCAAATATCCGCTTTTTCTGATGGCAGTAAAAAGAAAAACAATGGAAATGGCTCACGCAATAGACGGAATAATGGTAGACGAAATTTTCCACATAATAATAGGCAACAAACCAATGATAATGGTGCCAATAGTTTTCATGTGCCCCAGACCGATCCTAACCGGTCCGAATCAAATACAGGGTCGTCCCAAAACAACGACTCCTCAAACAAGGAACATATTATCTGTTTTCGATGCAAAGGCCCTAACCATATCGCTAGATATTGCAGGGCGACTTTAAACTAACTGCTAGGGTAGCAAATTGGACCATTGGTACTCGTTCTCTCCGAATTACGGTCCCTCTTTTCACCCAGAATAAGTTGCCTCATATCAGTGTTATTATGGGAGGAGTCCAGACTAAATTTATGCTCGACACTGGGAGCCAGGTCAGTTGCGTCGGTTCCAATTTAGTGCCGGAAAGTGCTAGGAGATATCGCATCAATGCTCGTTGACGAGGTGTTACTGGCAAGTTTATACAGGTTTCTGAGTTGGCGATTCTCCAGTTTGATATTAATGGGAGACGTTTCTCTCATGTGTTTCGAGTTATTCCACACTTTGACTATGGTCCCTTGCTTGGAGCTGACTTTTTGAATATTCATAGAGCCTTAATTGATTACGATAGAAATACCTTTACTCTTTCTTACTTTGGTCGTTTACCGTCTCGTTCATTGCCGAGGCGAAATTTGGAGGTTCATTTGTCCAAAGTCCTTACAAGTACAGTTGCTAGCTGTTCCACTCCTGTTTTTCGAGTTTGTGAAAATACTGTGTTGCCACCGCGGTCACATACTTTGGTCCGTCTCCGAAATTCGCTTGATATTACCGGAAAAAAGTTGTTGTTGTCCCCGTCTCAGCGAATTGAAGAGTTATTGGGAATTTTTATCCCACGAGTTCTGGTGAATGGTGAGACACCAGTCGTTTATGTGACCAACCCCACCACCACCCCAGTGAAGTTATGCATGGGAACAGTTCTTGGTCTGGCAGAGGACTTTGAGGAGGTGCCTGTTGATTCGGATGAAGTTGTGGCAAACACCACGGAGGAATACACCCCAACACCAGAGCAGTTAGCAGCATCACAGAAGATGTGTGATCCCACCCGAGTGGACGTCAATCAAGATCTCACTCCGGAGGACAAGGAAAAATTCTACGATCTTATCCGCTCCTTCGCGGATGTCTTCTCTTGGTCGGGCACAGACGTGGGCGTCGCTAGATTCTATGAGCATGAAATTAGGCTATCTGATGAGACCCCTGTGAACAAGGCTCCGTATTCAGTACCTTACCATCTTCGAGATGTCGTCAAAAAGCAGTTGGATCTTCTCCTGCGTCAGAATGTAATTTCCGCAGAGACTTCCCCATGGAATCACCCTATTATTTTGGTCAGAAAACGCTCTGGAGACTTCAGATTCGTTTCGGACCTCAGATTTTTAAACCTCCAATCGATGCCCTGCAATTATCCGACGCCACTGATGGAGGACATCTTAGGACGCATGGCGGGAAAGGTGTTTTACACGAGTTCGGACATGAAAGCTGGATTCTTCCAAATTAAGCTTACTAAGAAGAGCAGGGAGTACACAGGATTCTCAATTCCAGGCTTCGGATCCTATGTATACAACTGTCTACCGATGGGGCACATTTCCAGTGCCGCAGCGTTGAATAGGTTGGTGAAATTAACGCTTGCTTGAGTTCCTTCTTCAAACATCATGTATTATGTGGACAACTTTTATGTAGTTTCCAGTAGTGTGGCTGAAATGCTCGACTTATGCAAGATACTGTTTGAACGACTTCGTTCCAGAGGTTTAAAGTTGTCCCCCGAGAAGACCAAAATCGCTCACCACTCTTTGGTCGTACTTGGCCACAAGCTTGGGAGTTTTGGGATGTCCGTTTCCGATAAGATGCTGGACACCATTAGAGATTACAAGAGGCCACGGACGAAGAAACAAGTTAAGAGTTTTCTTGGAGTTTGCTCCTTTTTGCGGCGTTATGTCAAGGATTTTGCGATTATCGCGGATCCTCTTCAGAAGTTGATGAAGAAGGATGTTGATTTTACCTGGGGTAAATCTCAGCAGGATTCCTTTGAAGCGCTGAAGACCGCCATCTTGGAAGCTCCCACCTTATTGGCCTATAAACCCGAACGTGACTTGCAAATATACACAGATGCTTCTATACGAGGTTTGGCTGCCGTCGCAAAACAACCCGTATCCGACGATCCCGAACCTGAACTGGTGCCTATTGCATTCGCATCCCGTGCAGTGGGGACTGCTGAGAAGAATCTTTCTGTTTACCATCTTGAACTCCTAGCTCTGCTATATGCCTTGCGTTCTTTCCGCTATTTCGTTTTGGGAAGACATTTTTTCCTTCACACGGATTCCAAAGCCATAACATATTTAAAGAATAGCAAGAACATAACTGGAAAACTAGCTCGTTGGCTCACGGAAATTGAAGCTTACAATTTTACTATATCTCACGTCGCCGCAGCCAGCAATGTAGAGGCTGATGCTTTCAGCCGTTTTGTTAACCACAAGCGTGATATTACCGATGAGGACGCAAGTGCGGCGGATCCCCGGATATTTTTCCTTGAAGATAATGACGCTATTGATCTCAGAAAAGCTCAACGAGAAGATCAGTACTTTAGCAAGATTATCGCCTACTTGAAGGATGCTCCTGACAAGGATCCTGCTTTCGAGCGAAGAGCATCACACTTTACCATGAGGAACTCTACCCTACACAAAGTCAATTCCACATGTCTTGGGAAAGTTCATTTAGTCGCTGTGCCACTGTCCTTGCGAGACCGAGTTTTTGAGAAGTGTCATGCTGAAAAACTCGCAGCAAACCACGCTGGATTCTCCAAAACGTATAATTTGCTATTAAAGTCTGTATACCTTTTGGATATGAAGAAATTTGTCTATCGGAAGTGCAAGCAATGTATTGTTTGTCAAGTGTTGAAGAAGAGGAGTGGCAAGCCTCTTGGAAATCTACAGACCCATCCCAGCGTTCCACCCTTCTATAGGATATATATAGATTTTTCCGGGAAATACCCGAGCAACAACATCCTTAAACACAGTTATTTGGTTGTTTGTGTCGACGAGGGAACTCGATTCTGTATAGCTGCTTCTTTGCCCGATACATCAGCTGCTTGTGTCTCAATTTTTGTACGAGCAAGTTATTTTGAAATATGGACTTTTTCCTGAATTGGCATGCGACCGTGGCTCAGCTTTTACGAGTCAAGTCTTCAAGGAACTGTGTAATATCTTTGATATCCAATTACACTTTGCAGATGTGGCAGGACACTATTCTTTAGGTCAGGTGGAAGTCGCCATAAGACATATTGAACAGCAACTGAAACTCGCATTGGACAAAGATAACCAGTCCAATTAGATTGAACTTCTACCCCAGATTGTTTTTTCCTATAACGTCACATGTAATTTGAGTATGCAGATTTCCCCATTTGAGTGCCTTCATGGTTTTTCTCCTAAACTGTTACATTCTGCCATGTTGGACACACAGTGTCAATTTTCAGATAACCAAGATCGATTAGAACGTTTAAGATATATACGGGAAATAGCCCATGATAACTTATATAAAAGATTTTTGATTTCCGCTAAATCGTACAACAAAAAAACAAAGAAACAGCAAACTTTTAAGAAAGGCGATCTGGCTTGGATTTTTGATTCAACCGTTAAGAAAGGTAACTGTAAAGCTTTCTCAGGGAAATACTATGGTCCAGGTACAATTCAAGGAAGCAAACATGACAACAGTTATTATGTAAAGTTTCGGACAGGACATGGCAAATTAAGATTGATTCTTTCGCTGTTGACCGTTTAAAAAAGCATTACCCACCAGGAAAAGATGCTGAAAAGGATGTTCAGAAGCTAGACGCCTCTTCCCCTACTGTCTTAGGTGAAGGTGCCAAGGATCCCGAGTTACCAGCTGTTAATGGTGATTTCGCCCAGTTCTTAGTTGAAGAACCAAATTTGGACAGCGATGATGCTGTTCCTGATTGTATGTTTATCAGGGATATAGTTTCTATGGTGGACCTACCGACTTGGTACGACATGGCTTCCCCCACCTCAACCTTAAAAGATCAACCACGAGATCAACAAGAAAATAGCCCTATATTTTGGAAGTATTACTTCGCTCTCCGGAGACTGTATAGTGAACAGTACGAACACGTCATTGGAGCCACGTGGAGGTGTTGACCGAGCGATCCACCAGGCTGCTGGACCAGACTTACTTCAGGACTGCGAGAAGATTAGTCACCTAAAAGTTGGAGATGTTTGCGTCATCGATGCCTATAACCTCCGGGCCTCCTACGTCATACATGTCAGCGCTCCACCAGACAAGAACCCAAGAAAACTACAAGCGTGCTATGAAAAAGCCTTAAGTCTCGCATTGAAGAGTGGCTATAGATCCATAGCCTTTCCGAACATTGCCACCGGGATTTTCTTTATTCCCAAGGAAGAAGCATGCCGTATTGCTTTGGATTGCATACGGAAGTTTTTGGAAGAGAATTTGGATTTGGTGGACATGGTTGTGTTCTGTCAATTTGACAAAGAAAATCAACGAACCTACGAGCGATTGATGCATGTATACTTTCCACAGTAGACCTGAAAGAGAACACATGTTTTAATTATATTGGATTAGTTTGTTACTGGCCTACCAGGGAATTATAATCTAGATTAGTACGTGTATGTTATGGACGGACTATGCATAGTCGTCCTGCTGTATGTGTCAGAAGCAAAGTAAAAAAAAAATAACATGCAAGTTACCACCACCATTCGTGCAACCGAAGAAATCCCGCTAGAATTCTCTTTTTTTTTCTCCCTTGTCTTTGGTCATTTATTCACTGACAATAATTTGAGATGACGTACCTGGAAATAGAGAAGTTTTGACTTATAGTAAAGGTTGATAAATGGGTTAACAATAATAGTAAGAAGTATAATCTATTCAATACAGTGGTTCTGAAATGAGTTTTCCTTTTCTCTCATTTCAGATGTATTGGGTATTAGTTTTTTTTTCCTCTGCAAGTTATCCGTATTTCTTCTGAGTGGGATATAGACCACCGCAAGCAAGCTACCTTGGATAAATTAGGAATCGCCATTTCACATGCAGGATACGCTGTGCACACAACGGACACTGTCTATACTACTTTACGTATACATTTGGACCTTTTTTCAAATTTAAACATTACCTCGTGTGAGAACAAAGTAAATCCTTTTAATGTTGTAGTTACCATGGAACGAGATTTTTATGCTAAGTTAGAGGCTGTTATACCATGTGCATTTCAGTATTCGAATAGTTCTTTACACTGTATGCATCAACACCGTCCTACTCGTTCCATAGTTTCATGGCTCTTAGGAATATCCTCTTTTGGATTTTCTTCCTACAATTTTGTTGAGACCCAACGAATAAAGCAATCCCTTAGTATTTTACAAGACCACGATGATTATTTGAAATCCGAACTTCAGAACATTAAGAAAGCATTTAATAATGAAGTGAAAATAGTACGTGGCGTGGTTCTGGCTGTTAAGCACGCCGTACTCCAAATTCAAAACGAGACTTCGAACCTTTTTTGTGATGTGATTACCCATGAAAGACGATTGTGGATTATGCAAAATTATTATGAATCCCGACGTAAGGTTGCCGAGATGTTAACTGATATTCTACAAAATCAACTTAGCTATCGTATTTTAAATTCTGTTCAGATACTTTCTCTAGTTAAGAGCCATGCTATTCTAAAGGATACTCTTTTCCTGCACGATATTGGTCTATTTTATACGGTTTCCTCAGTTTTCCTTATAAACTTCAATTTTGATTCCTGGAACATTGATCTAATGCTAAAGACACCTGTAGTTACTCCTGACAAAATTTCCCAGCGTTTTATGATTCACAACCTAGGTATTTTAATGACAAACAAGATTGTCAGGTATTCGTTGCCTAAAGAGGCCTACTTGTCAGATAATCATTTTGTAGAAATTGACAATCAACAGTGTGTTTGGAAGAAATTTCTATACTTTTGCGAAACCTCAGGTTTAAACACCAATAATAGATCAAAATGTCTTACGGACACATATTTTAATCAGAATTTAACCTTTTGCAATCTAGAAATTGTTCCTTCTGATGCAAAATTTGTTCATTTATATACGCCAGCTGGCTTACTTTTTTCTTCGTTAGTACCAGGTCATATAACTTCTAGAACTTCCCATAATATTTTACATACTACCCCTATTAAATATGGAATTAACCTGACTCAATTTATAGCATATGACAATTTTGAAACAGTGCTTATTCAAAATATGGTTTTACCCACTCGGAAAACGATAAATATGGAACATGAATATATGAACATTGATTTAAATTTTTCTCTCCCTCATCTAAATTTTTCTGCGTCTATCAAAACCCTTACTGAGTTAGATATGGAATTACAGAAATTGAAAATTAACCATACTGAGTTTGTTGTTAAGCGATTTAATAACTTACATACTACTTTTTTTATTGTGATCCCTATATTAGTCGTAATTTTGAGTTTGGCAACGCTCATTCAGTGTTTCTTGATATGTAATTTGAGACGTCAAGTCCGTTCTGTACAACCCAGGGAATCTTAAGTTTTTTTTTCTCTCTTTCTTTGTGTATAAGCAGAATTGTTATATGCATTATTTTGTGTCTATGTTTGTTTGGATCTATGACGAATAGTTGTTGGAATCGGAATTTCCTTCTGTTGTTTCGTTCCTGTTTTATCAGTGTTCCCGGGATGATTTTTGTTTTTAGTTTTACAGGACCATACAGTGTTGCTTGTGTTGAGACAGATTGATTTGTCAGGTTATTGTCGTTTTAGTTATCTGTCCTTGGTGTCTGAAGTCAAATTCCACCTTATGTTAAATGAGTCAAGTTATTGTTTTTTTTTTCCGACACAAAAAGGGAAGAAAGGAGTTTGTGAAGTTTATTTTCCATGATGCGTCCATTATTCGGACAAGAGAAATATTTGAGTTTTGTTGAGTAATTCTCCTTTGTGTTGAAGTGTTGCAATACCCTTTTTTTACAATACCTTATTTGAGTGGGCACGTTTCGCCCAGCTATTTTTGAGATAATGGCAGTCTTGAAAGATGCATATTTTACCCTAGAATTTCTGCTTTTGATTTAGCCCTGAAGATTTAGGAGATACTGGACTTAGCCATTAAGCGATAGAAAATGTTATCACTTTTCATGCTTATTTAGACATTTGTCTTTTTTAGACACTTCTGGCTTTTTGCTCCTGTTTTTTAACAGTGAGGGCGGAAGAAACCTTCTCATTCCGTGACACCGTCTGGGTTGTTGTCCACGTGCTCGAGATATCTCTATTATCTATTGGAATTCTTTTACTGTATAAACTATACAAGCGGCATTCTAATGCCCGATTCCGTCGAAATACTAGTGATAAGCAATGTCTACTCTTATCTACAGTGACATCTGTTTCGGAATCTCGCCCTGTGATCAATAACACACGAGATTCTACAAAAACTCATTTCTTACGTAATTATCTCACTTATTTGTAGTTTTGCCGCTAGTTGCCTACCAAGTATTTTGGATAGGACGGATACGTTTCATCAATTTATGTAAACTTCTACTGGGATCACAATTATTTTGATTCTGAGTATACCTACCCCCCCAATAATGAAACTTAGCGTACGTACATTTCAAACATACAATTGGTTTATTACATTAATTTTTCTTTCTTCGGTCCCCCTTTTGTGCCCCCGACCCTCCCATCTTACTGGAATAATCATAATATTTTTTTTAGCCGAGTGCTAGGCGGCATAACCTGGCCCCGTTCCTGTTTCTGAGAAGATTAGCTGAAACAGGAAATGGTTTCAGCCTTATGATTATTCTGGTCCCACCCTCATACACCCTCCCTCCCTCCAAGATTGCCTTGTGTTGATTCTGTGTTGTATGGTATTATTTGGTCGTTGGGCACCAATTGCAAGTCATATTAATGCTTAGTTTTTTTTTTTAATTTTGTCTTGTTCTTCCTCTACTTCTCTTCCCCCGTACGTTTACTTTTTGTTTTTCTACTGTACTAAGATTAGCCTTGCACTTTCGTCCACCTATTTTTTTTTACTTTTATTTTTATTTTCTTACCGCAACTACATTTCTGTAACCCTTTTCTTGCTTTTCCTCCCTCATTCTCATTCTACTCAGTATCAGTTCTTTCCAGTCAATTTTATGTTATTTTAATTTTATACCTAAAACCTGTCTCTTTCCCCCTCCCATGCCTTCATTAAGCAGTGAATGAAGAAGAGGTTACCATTCATCGTAGACCTTCAAAAGGCCACCACTCCCCTCCAGGAACGCTATATCGAGTACCTAGGGATTGATTGTGGATCACTGTTTTACTTTTCCAGCAAGAAGCAGCGCTTTTTTATATTGATAGAAGCTTCGGATAGACCGTTACGAGGATAGCGTCTCCTGACGCCATATTGAACTTTTCATCAGAGACTGATTTTCGTGCCTGATATATATCACTTTTAAGCTGCAATTAACACTTCATACTTCCCCCTTCCCCTAATTTTTTATACCTTTATTCTCCTCTTCATGCCGGTTCGCTGCCACCTTCGTCCATCAACACTAATAAACAATCTTTTCTCTGGACACATTTCTGCTTTTCTCTTCATGCCGGCTGGTGATGGCACTTGTTCAGACTACAACACCGTCTAGTGGAAGCTTTTGGAACCTCCGCCTACAAGGCCAGTTGCATTCCAGGAACTCAAAGTACTACTGACCGATATACTTCAAGGGCACTCGAGTCAGCAAAATTTTCTAAAGGTCTTACGTGGTTATAAACAATTCCACGTGCTTTTGTGTTTACTTGGACATGTTCTTCAATGAACGCTTCTTTATACGTCAAGTGAACGTTTATTGTGTTTACAAATATATATATATATATATATCTATATATATATATATATATATGGATATGTGTGCTTTTGTTTTTTTAACGCAAAAGACAAAGAAAGAAAAGTACAGTAATATGAAGAAGACTGGAACTTCTAATCTAAAATATTGAATTATTAACATTTTTTTTGTTTTCTGTGTTGTTTTCATTTTATTTTGGTGTTTTTTCTTCGGTGATAAGTATATATACACATGGTTATCAATTTAGTGGTGCATATTATTCAATGAACGATGATACAAAATAAACTTGTTTTTTTTATATATCTTCAGTTCCAGACGGGAGAGTGTAAAGGAATCAATGTGTCTTTGCTTCGATTCACAAAGACTGTTATTAATAATGCATTGAGTTATGCAGACAATGATGTTGGTGACAGGTTTCTATTAATTTTATTTGTGTTTTATGGAGTTTCTGTGTAGAGTGCTTGCGTCCTGAACTGTCAACAGCCAACTGGTTGTTGTTTTGCTACATCAGCAATTTATGAATGTTATGTATTTATTGTAATAAAGTTACGAGAGACACCTTTCTAACTCCTCCCAACACCTAAAACCACACCTGCTATGACGTCTGGGACTCGCTTTCGATATCAACGAGAATAGTCGCCGAGCCTGGGGGCCCTCCTTAAATAGCCCCGGTTACTTCCGTCTCGAGGAGTAGCGATACTGATTTGAAACCGGGAGTAACGGTTCGGAGTTGAAGTTAGTTTCGGAGTCCTTCTACGAACTGGCAGATGCCCGCAGTATTTTGCCAGTAGTCCAGGACCTGATCCATAGAGAGTGAGCGAGACACCAAGAGACCAGAGAGGGACCAACGCACGCCCGGACGTCATAATGAAGGTACACCTTTCCTAACTGATAATCCTATCCCAAACCCTGTCTCTCTTCTTTTCATAGAAATTCTCCGTAAATTACTCTAATATCCCCAATGATCTTTTTCTTCAAAGGACAGCCGTCCGAATCCAGTACCTGTATTGCGAGCTAAATTCCCCACTTTAGTTCTTCTGACGGCTTGTGTGTAGGTGGAGTTTCCTTTCATTTTTCCTCCTCCACACACCCTTAATACTACAAAAAAATCTACAGAGTGGATTATTCAGAATTCCATACGCTATTGAAATTAGTAACTCCGAAAATTCATCAGCAAGATACGAACATGGGGGAGTTTGTATCAGCTGAAAAATGGTGTGTAGATCCTTGGATCCACCAGATTGTAGAACTGAAAATCAAATGACTTGTCCAAATATGTAAATGAGGACAGTTATCAGACGCGAAAAGCTAAAATAAAGAAGAAAAAGCAATTTTCTAGAATAGGTACTGAGTGCATCCGCTCAGCTCAGTACCCACAAAAAATGCCCACATAGCCCCTAAAGTATACTTATACCGCGCCGGGAACCTATCTCATGCACTACACCCGGAATTCTTGTATTGTGCCAGCATTGTGAAACTGTTCCCTAAAATTTCAAGAAAGCCGCATAACAGTGATGACAATTAACGCTCATTGTTTCTGTTTTTGGCGCCGCTTTACTTTTGGCGCATCACATCTGAATTTTATGTTTAGAAGTATAGGATTATTACTCTAAACTTATAACAAGTGCTTTACGACGGATAAAATAAGCGAGTTGATATGAAAGATGCCTGTATAGAAACTATTTTCCACCGGCGGTGAATTTCTGCACAGTTTACAGAAGTTGTATTTTGTTAACAAGTGGAACGCTACTAGTATAAAACCATGACAAATGGTATTGAAACTCGTATCATTGTTAAAACCCACTTGTTTTCAGTACCCTCGCTTATACCACCTTTGCTGACGCGCCTGTTCCCTTCAGACTCACCCCCTCACAGCTTTGCTCTGCTACGACTCGGTTAGATAGCATTCGTGCTTTTTAGTGGTGACCTAGCGCAGGTTGTTTTGTGTTTTTTGGGCTGTAGTTTTTATGCATGCATCCGCACGCTGTATCTATACGCAAATCGTAAAAGAATTATAATTTTACAATTGTTTATGATACCCCCTTGAATTTTAACTATGCCATGTGGATATTTTTGTGTCGCCCGGCTTAAATCATTTAGAAAACAATAAGAAGGTAATTAGTGAAAGGATTCTAATTTTTGAACAATTATTTCGAGTGGTGCGCCAAAAGTAAACCTGCAAGCTTTTTTTAAAATGTTACATTTTTTAGAATACAAATTACAGAGTATACTTAAATCACCTATTTTTATTCTTTTAAAGGATGTAATTACATTTGTTCACACCAGCAGCGTTCGAGCGGATACCTTCACTGCATACCTCCTCCAAGGTCTTTTATAAATGTTTTTATAAATAATATAAATCGTTCTACAAAAGATCATATTTTGCGTATGATTCCAATGTTTCCCTTGTCCAGGCAGCATTGTTTTGAAATTACAGCGATAAATAAAGTTGAATGTCGTCAGGCGCTACTCTTTTCTGATTGGTAGTTGTATTCAAGTCCAGATGAAAATAGAACTGTTTCTATTTCTTCAAGTTAGGATCCAAATAAGGACAGCAGAAAATTTCAAACTGAAGTAGGGGCAAGTTAGCTCTCACACGATCGTTAAGTAAGGTCGTGAATTTTAGATCGTGAATCGCAGCCTTACTTCAGTCCCGTCTGAGACAGGCTTAAAAGAGAATGAAAATGTGTGGCGGGGGATAATTGACACTTGGGTACGGTATATCGAAAGTCTACTGTCTATTTTTATCTAATTTCTTGTTACCACCCAAATTATTACCGCTTTGAGCAATATAAACAATAGTAAAATAGGCTTGTTGAGTGACGCGAAAAAAATCTAAATTACAGAGTTACACTGAACCAAAATGCAGGAAGTTCATCAAACTATGTTTTCTGCTGGTCAATAAATTCCATGAATATTTTAAAAATGTTTTGTAATTCAACCATATAATACTATTTACAATGTCAGACCATATTTTCAATGTTGTATGTCAATATAAACAAATCTTCCCCCAAACTATGAAGTAGAAAGGTAGCCTTCTGTATTTGCACAAACCTCTTCATACAGGACTCGGGTGTGAAAATCAATACCCGAAATAATCATAAGAATACTAATAATCCCACATTACATCACATATATTTCTCGAAGTGCCTTCTTATTCGTAAATATTTACTTCACTATAATCAATATTCATATTTATCATTCATATTTATATGTACTCATAACTAATATGTCGTCGATTTACTAATAGGCGCCCAATACTTCATATTACTGACTGTTCGAGGCAGTTACATTCATTTAATATACTTATATTCTACGAAAATTCAATAAAATCGTAGTATTGATTAACACACGGAAACCATGTATGAACTCAAGACCATTTAACTTCAATACCTAATACATTTCCCCTCATAGCCAGGAAAATTACATGTTTACACAGTTAAGAGAGATAAATTATCAAAACTGATTCTTTATTTAATGCAATTTGCTTAAACTACAACAATGAACTTTCATTTTGCGGTTACGAATCAAAATAAAATTAATGTTATGGTCTGACTTGAAACACGAGTTTATATGGCTGAAAGACTATTTAAGGAAATAAGTGAAGTTTATTAACGTTAATGTTTCAGTTGTTTGATTAGATAGAACGTCAAGATCTTGAGTAATGTTGTATCAAGGATCAATATAGCCACCAAATGGTTTATCTAAGCCAGGAACGGTATAGAATTTTAAATAATAACTAATTTACCACGCATGTCGACGAACCTATTTCACTAATGAAGTACGAAATTTGGTCACAACGGCGCTGTACTCGCATGTGAATTCTCCTTGTACTCAGTCTATTAATTCGCTGCTAAAATTACTGAAATGCTTTGACATTCCTACCCACGAACTATAATGGAAAATTTGGTAATGAACAACACACTGTCCAGTCCTAAACACTCATATCCCATACTCATCAACATACTACAATTAACTACCATTCATATCACTACACAATTACACCTACTAATACATATAACTCGATACATACTACTCAACATTAAATGCACACCAAAACCACAAATAAATCATCACTAAACCGGCTCTGAATTCAAAGAATAAACTGATCTAGGACCTGGTGTCCCTACTTATAATTACTACATCTTTACCAAAACAAAACAGAAGATGATTTGGAGATCCCCTTTCTGAGGGAAGTCTCCCAAAAACTGGTAATTCAACCCATTTTTTGGTGGGAAACGGCATTCATTCTAGAAATCTGGGCGGGAGTCCCTATCTAAATTTACTCAAACATAATCACTGAAATTACCCTAACAACATAAAATACTAGAGATACCGTCAACTTAATGTTTGACGAAGGCCTATAACAGTTTGACTTACCACCACAGAATACGATGCCAAAATACGCAAGCAACCTCTTCATTACCCATAATCCCCAAATAAAATTGTATCAATCAAAGCAAGGAACTTGGTGTTAAGAAAATAAACCGAATAAATAGTTTCTAAAATTCTAAATATAACTGAATTTTAACATAATTAAAGTATATCAAACTAAATGGAAGGGGATTTAAAATATTCTTTTAAATTCAGATTAGTGTTTAAAGCCAAAAATTTTACCCAATGGCGGATATATAAATCCAACTACCCATAATTCTTTGTAATAAATGCGTTTGCTTCTAAAACTTTCCTCAAAATATAATTTCTACCGATTTAGAGTTTAAATAAATACTAATTTGGAGAATAATAATAATCAAATAAGTAAAATATACCGACCGAAAAGTATAAAAAAAAATAGAGGTAAAATGTGCGTTCCCTCCCAACAAAAATTCTGTACTATCAATGCTGTGACAAAATGTCATAACTATTTGCTTATAAACACGGCGTCCGGATGTATAATATAGTGCAAAAAATCAAACCAACCTATGCTAGGTAGCTGCTAAAATGTAGGAATCCTATCTCACTGAGTCAGGGCAAGGCGAAGGTATTGATCCCGTGCGGGGTGCATCCGATGGAAGCAGGCGTGTCACTGATGATGGGTATGCGAGTGAGTAATGAAAACAGGTGGTTACTAGTTTCAATAGCACCACTTGATATTAGTAATCACTTAGTTTCAATAGCTCCACTTAAAAACAGACGGCAAAATAGAAGTAAAAGAGGAAGTACCAAATCAAAAGTTGAATCGCGATTACCAGGTTAGTACAATATTTACAAAAGATACCCACAGCCTAGGAATAACTACTCACGGATCGAATATACACACTTGTAGATTCGTAGTGAAAATGATGCTGTTGACAGACAGTGAGGTTAAAAAAAGGAGCGGGTTAAATTCAGCCATAGATGTATATATAGTAGCAAAAAAAATTCGAAAAGTAATTAGAGATGAAAATAGGATTCAGCTAGTGGTGTTAGTTAAAAAAATGTTACTTCATTACAAAAATAAGGAACAATAACAGTTACAAACAACGTCTAAAATGAAGAATAGCTCAGGTAAAAAAGACATTAGAGGAGAATAACAGCGTCTGTTTTAAAGTATCAATGACTAACTGAACGATAGGTTACTGAAAACATCGTGAACAATGGAGCATTTCATCGGATTGAGAATATAAGGAAGTGGAGAATATAAACGTTTGTAATATGGTGTCACAGAAGAGTGTAAAAAATTAGACCGTTGGATAATATATATGAAGTCAGAATGTTGGAGAAAGTAGTACAAAACCGGAGATATAGATGACTATTTCCAAAAGAGGAGAATTTTGATGAATGAAAACAATATCGTGCATGGAGGAATATGCTATATGTAATGAAGGGAAATGAGAAGGGAAAAATACGTAGAAGAAGACTCTTATTTAATATATGAACAAACTAATAAATGATTTAGAAAAGAAAAAAATACAAGAAACTGAAGAGTGTGGCTCAGGATACGAGAAAATGTTAACTTCAATTATATAAACCGAGCGATTCGCGAAGCGAGAAAATAAAAAATAATCTTATAATACCTGAAAATTGCTGTCATTTTTAATGTATATAAATGCCTTATGCTGAATTTACTTCAGCTATGATTAAGATTAAAAGATACTGAACGAAGGAGACAGACTTGTTCATCCTTGCGAAAGATAGCCATGGCAGCAAAACTGAAAAATTCGAAACATATATGGTTAACAAACTGTTTTATTCATTTCATTTACTTACGAGAGCTTTGCTATTAGTTGTGAGATTTTATGGCGGATTGGGTTTTAAAAAATAAGTTCTCTGAAATCATATTTCGATTGGGGTATTGTTCAGACACATGTATACAAGAAACTATTCCTTAGACCTTTCACTAAGAAACATTTTAGAAAATTTAGTAGTATAACGTAACTCGTTATACACAGGCCCTCAGTCATAATTATAGCTAGATTATATTACTAAATCACTTAAAACTGTGTTATATGACATTTAGCTTTCCTTGCTTTTCATAGTGGCACACAATTATTGAAAGAAATACATACCTTTATGATTATGCAGGGGTGCCCACAAGGGGGGGTTATGATGCAAAGTGCGTCATTGAAATATTTAGGGGGGTAAAAAAAATCTGTATAAATATGTTTGAGGGAGTGTAAAAATTAATCGAAAAGAATTTTTTTTTCATGGAAGAACACCTACGGATAGACAATTGGGGGGGGGTGCGTCATGGACATAAGGGGGGTGGGCACCACTGGATTATGCGTACATACTTTTCTATGATGGTTCCTGAATTATATCGTTTTTTTTTTTTACAAAACGTAGATATGACAACCCGAAGACAAAAAGTGATCAAAAATCATCTCATTATAATCAAATTTTATTCTCTTTCTTTTCCGTATTTACTTATTTTTCTTCAAACTGCTTCTCATTCGTTTTACTGGTGGTGAGATATCGTGTCTGTACCTAGTCTTTCTACAATATTCAAGGTAGTATGTCCTACCACTGTTTCTGTTTCTTCCGCAATTAGGATAAGTTACATTACCGGTATTTATGAATTTAACATTACTTTTCACATTGGTATCACACTTTAATCTCACATGAATGTTTCGAATTTGGTTTTGATTAAGGTTCGTTTGGTCTAGGTTAGTACTTTATTGCACCATTGATGGATTTTCGACATTTTGCAATGTTGCACTTAGAGAGTTGAACTCAAGGCACTGCATCACGTTTGGTAAAAGCACCATCGGATTGTTCACTACTATCATTTTGGTCCTTTCGTTGAATGAACATTTCAATAGCTCTAACTCAATCCAACAGTCACTACAAGCATTGGTGGGAAAACATGTTCTGTTTCGGAATTTCACGAATACCGGAAACAATTTTCTTCCTACTACATGAACCAAGTCGTGTACATATCAGCAAACGCTTCTATTACCATTACTTCATTTCCAATCTTAATATCATGTTGAATATACGGTGAATACAAGCAACCAATAGCATTCAGTATACAAAGATGACCATAACTTTTCACATATTGATGCAT
This sequence comes from Thermobia domestica, assembly GCF_964235325.1. Classification (NCBI taxonomy): domain Eukaryota; kingdom Metazoa; phylum Arthropoda; class Insecta; order Zygentoma; family Lepismatidae; genus Thermobia; species Thermobia domestica. The sequence goes on along the minus strand of NC_137458.1, from coordinate 261,698,734 downwards.
ACTAAAATCTTCATTACACAAAGCATCAGTAAGTCAATGAAATGATTGGATTGAAGAGAGAAGTTGGGATAATCTGATGCAACTAATACCGCATTATGTTTTTTGCGAAAACTCAGTAAATTTCACCAATGCAAAATCAGGATCTGCATTTTATGTTGTTTCTGTGGAAGATTCAGGTCCACTTAAAGCATTCATGCTAGCCTGTGACGAAATTTCTTCAGTGACTGTTAATCTTCTCGTAACTCTTTACCTGGATTCGCAACTTCTGTAGAATTTTGAACTTTGATGAACATACTTAGAATTTACTCGATCTTAAGGTCACTTTGTTCAATTCGTAGAGTTGTTTGGTAGATTTTATTTTTGAGTTGTGTCATCTGTTCACCAAGATCATACTTTAATAGTCCTATCTATTGATCAGTTTTACTGTCAAGTTGGTTCACTCGTTGATCCTTCGGTCAACAAAATCTTGCATTAATTGTTCTATCTGTTGATCAATTTTATTGTCAAGGTAGTTCATGTGTTCCATTTGTTGTTTTAAGAGATCGGCCAGGTCAGAAAAGCTCATCTCCCTGTTACTATCTGCTTCAGATGTATTGCCCATACCAGTAAGACTCATCTTAATATTCGTCGGAATTTTGTGCTACTTTTCAACACGGCAAACTCAGTCTTGTTATCTCTTTTAGTGAAATCAACTCGTCGCCTTACAGTCAATCTGTACTGCTGAAATTTATTATTTAGGAGATTGTCTACTTTACTTCAACGAATCACATAAACGTTTCTGACGGCAATCCACCAAAATTTATATATGGATAGCAATCCTGCGGCGAGGACCACCAAAAATTATATAACGTATCTCGTTACACACAGGCCCTCAGTCATAAGTATAGCTACATTATGTTGCTAAAATCACTTAAAACTGTGTTATATGGCAGTTAGCTTTCCTTGCTTTTTATTGTGGCGCACAATTATTAAAATAAATACACACCTTTCTGATTATGCACTGTAAAAAATGAGGTGTTGAAATAACACAAAATGACTACCACTTTAGCATGTTACTTGTGTGTGAATTCAGCACAAAGATCGTTCGTTCGTTCTTCGTTCATAGCTAGTCATAATGACTAGCACTCTTTTAGGTGGTTACGCCCTCTCTTAGGGAAGAGTATTACGTAAATGGAAGATTTAAGGGATTTTGTGACGGACTCATATAAGTTCTTTATTATAATAATTGCTAAGGTCTTAAGGATCTTTCCGATCCTTAATATTTGGTAGTAAATTAACGAGGAAATTGCAGTTAATTTAATATTGTACAGAACTGGAAGAGTAAAATATGAAAGTGATAATGGGTACCTAGTGATAAGGCATATCATACGTATATAGATTGTGAATGATGAGCATGAAGAATGAGGCGAGGTGTGCTGTCACATCACAACACTAAATGTGTTAGTCAGACAGACGAAGTTATCTTCTCGCCTAGGGACTGCTCCAGGCTTCAATGTACTCGTAGATAATGGGAGCCCTGTTAGTAGCAGATGGATTCAGCGTGCAAATGATGGAAATATGAGTGGAAGATGATCATGAACTTGATAGTATTTGGGGAACTCCTGCTCCAAGGAGTCAGGGGGTAGAGTGTAGCAGTAGAGAGTATAGAGTAACGATAGCGGTGGGGGGTAATATCGAGATGGAGAAGGATGGAGAGCTAAGTGGTGCATAGTATTTAGAAGTAAAGGGGTTGGGTTTTATAACGAGAGCATATGTATGTGAGATGTAAAGTTTCAAGATGAAACTGAAGTGTAGGAAAGTGAATTCGGTCGTACAAGTGTGCTGTGGGACTAGGCAGTTTGACTCGATATGCAGTGCGGAAAGCACGTCGTTCTAACACTAATAACTTTTCGTAAATTTTGCGGGTGGCTGCAATCCATGCAACGTTTCCGTAAGTCAGCACAGGCCGTAAAAAGGCCTTGTATATGTTCAGAATTGTGTTCGGTTTTAGTCCCCAGGACGTTCTGGTGAGCCTTTTTAGTAAGTTAAGTCTATTGTAGGCTTTAGTTGTGACTGTTTGAAGATGTTGTTTCCGAGTGAGATGTTTATCGAATGTGAGCCCCAAGTAAGTTACAGTTGAACGTGCCTGGATGGGAGTTTGGTCTACTTGTAGTAAAAGGCGCTTAGGATTACTTCTTACTCTTGATGTTCGGTCCAGAGGAATGAAGACAATGGCCTGTGTTTTTGTAGCGTTGATCGTTAGCTGCCATTTGCGAAGAAAATTGTTAATTGCTAACTGTAGAGCAGTGTTGATGGATTGGATAGTAGATCCTAAGGCAAGAAAGGCATTGTCGTCGGCAAATTGATAGAGGTTAATTCTATCAGGAAGTGGAGGTATATTGGCAACATAGAGAAGATACAGAAGTGGTAACAGAGCCGATCCTTGAGGTACTCCACAGTAAGGAAAATAGGATGTGAGAGGCAGTTATTTATTGAAACATATGACAGACGGCCGATTAAAAAGTTGTATATCAGTCTTATATATGGAACAGGAAATCGAAGATGAGTTAATTTGTATATGTGCTATGTGCCATACCCTGTCAATTGCTTTCTCGAGGTCAAATAATACAAGACATGATGGTTTGACCGAGTTATAGTGTTGTGTAACCATGGTGGTTAAACGAAGTAGTTGATCGTTGATCGAATAACCTGGGCGAAATCCTGCTTGGTGTATGGGAAGTATCTGGCGTCTTTCTATGTATGCATGCAGACGTCTTACTAGAATACGTTCTAGGATTTTACTAAAAGTAGATGTTAATTGAATTGGGCGGTAGGATGATAAGTTGGCAGGTTTCTTTGGTATTGGAAACATTAACGTCTTAGAAGTTTTCCAGGTGACAGTAAAATAGCTAGTTCGCAGAATAAAAGTAAAAATCGTGGCTAACAAAGTAAGCAATATAAGCGGGCTTTCTTTTATATGGTGATACGTTATAGTATCAAAGCCAGGTGCACTATTCCTTTTGTTGCGAACAACTGTACTGATATCTTGAACTGTGATTGGCTCAGTTAGAGGTTCATTTTACGGAAGATTATGAAGGGCATGATGTTGTAATGAAGGAGAAGATGGATTGACTATGTCAGCTGGATATCTATATGAATATGTGGAACTTAGTTGTGTGAAGATGTCTTGGAGGAAATCAGCAAAAGCGTCAACTTTGGCGGAATCTGTTTGTAAAGGTAAGTCACCATTTAATAATTAATATGGTGTTTTAGTATGTGTTCCGCAAAAAGCATTAAAACGGTTCCAGTACTTGCTTGGATGGGCGACGTCAGAGAGGGAATTACAGGTTTTAACCCAACACCGTAGCTTACATCAGTATGTTGTATATTTGTATAGTTTTACTACTTGTGTATATTTTTGCTACTTGTAAATCCTTATTTTATTAGGGCGTAATAGATTTTAAAATATGTACTAGGCTGATTATGTATTTCGAAGAAGAAAAAGAAAAATAATAATTATAATATCGATATAAAAAGATATTCATATGTTTTATATGTTTTAAGTAATAGGATTTTGGAATGTCGTTGTCAGGACAACAAGATATGAATAAACGGATTTTTATTCAACGAAGATGGCATTTTAATGGCTCAATAATTTAAAAGAACCGTTGTAAAATTGGTGCCAAAAACACGAGAATAGGTTGTATCGTTTAGAAGTAAAGTAAAAACAAGCAACATTGAGCCTGATATTAATTGTACCATCTTAAGAAGTGGCAGGATAACATCTCGAAATGTCATGAGTGCTACAGGTAGCCAAAATACTGATATGCATTTTCCAGAAAACATGATGGATATTTTAAAGGGAATATCGGAACAAATTAAGGAACAAGCTCGATGAAGTGACGAACAGTTTGAGAAATTAGACCAAAAGATGAATTAACAGATTCAGGATCAAGCTCAACATTTTGACGAAAAGTTCGAGCAATTGCGGCAATGTAACGATGGCAAATGGGACCAAATACAACGACAGTTAAGTCAAATGAATGAGCAAATTACAGTTAGGGTCGAGCGTTATGATGTCGAAATGGGCAAGATAGTACAGAGATTCAACGAAGTTCAAGACTGTAAACAGTATAGAGACAACGGTAAATGAGCACGCTAACGAAATCAAGCAGTTACAAGATGAAGTAAACTTCATTAAAGAAAGTCGTATCCACGAAATTACAATGCACACTGATGGACACTCGAATACTGTGCATCCCACATCTATCGCTTGGGAATCTACACGTCATCCCCGAACAGCTTATGAACGTGATGAATCCTCGAGCTGTAATGAAGATAGCACCGAAGCAGAAAGAAGAGTGAGGCAATCATCCCACCAGAAACGAAGCGAATACAGGTATTTGAGGACAAACACAGGTAAATCGTTACGGTTTAGTGATGTGAAATCACTTACTAAATTTAGTGGTATTCCGGAAGATATAGCAGCGAGGAGGTTCCTCGAAAAATTTGAAGACGAATGTGAACTAATGGGCGTAGACGAATCTCAATTTTTAAAATTGCTACCACATATATTATTACCATCGAGTCTGGTGTCTGACTTGGTTCTGCTTCTGTCTGAAGTAATGACAATATCTGGTGAGCTTTGTGATACAGGCCTAGTGGGTTTTGGAAGATCATGAATGATACCAGTCGTGTGAGTTGTGAGAAAGGTTTGAAAGATAGATCTGTCTCTTTGTGATCTGCTGTGGATGTTGAAGTCGGTCATAATTATGCATCTCTTATAATTATCGGAAATGTGTTGTACGAATGCAGTAGGTAGCGGCTTTCCAGGTCTGATATAAACAGTAGCAACAGTTATGGCTATATTACGGCAGTATAAAGTAATTATATGATATTCAGGGAGATCTGACAGCCTATAAAAGTGTCGACGTGATGGGATACGTGGAGAAAATCCCACGGCTGTTCCTCCATTTGCACGCCTCCTAGGAAGGGTGCTAGTCGAATTAGTGTATATCGAGATAAGTGACAAGTCATAGAGGAAGTGAGAAAGGTTTCGTTAAGGATAAAATTGTAGCTCTTTCCTCCAGTAACAGCGCGTCGAATAAAGATTTATTCTGCCAAATGGATCTAATATTGAGAAATATAAAAACTATATCCATGATGAGTAGGTTAGACAGTAGTTTCCAAAGGTGTTGTATGAAAATAGACATTTTGAACAGAATAAGTAGCATGAAATGTAACATGGAATATTTCTTTGGCTGCGTGGGTAATTTGTTTAGAGACATGCGAACGATGAAATAGTTCGATATTTTGAAGAGTGAAAGTTAGAGAAGCAAGCATATTGCGTACTGTTATAGAAGAGTCCAGTGATTGTGGAACGTCTGCAGAATAGTTATATATATGTAATGGTGCCACGTACTCAGGGTGAGCCTCGGTAGGGACAGGTTTGCCCCTGCACTTGTAACTATATGTCGGATGTTGTTAGTGGCAAGTATGGCAATTCGGTGGTTGTTGTAGATTTGGACATGTACGAGTGGAGTGTTCACCAGAGCAGTAGCTGCAAACAGTAGTATTAAGGCATGTTGCGGTAGAGTGTTGATTATATGTCTGGCATTTCTCGCATCGAAGTGGTAGTAGTGCTGGTGACCGTGAAGGTTCAACTCTGTGTCTGATGTTATAAATGTATGCCCCATTAGTCAGAAGAAAATCAATGGTGGTTTGAGAAAGAGTTAGTACTCGAACAACGTACGTGGGGCCTGCAGCGTTTCTAATTCGCATAAACTTCTGGAGTCTGTGTCCTTCGTAGGTAAGTTCCTCCTGAATTTCTTCACTCGCTATAAGAAGGATTAATACCGCGAATCACCACGGAAAGGAGCGGAGGTCGGCGAGTTGGTGGTATTTGCTTGCGTTGAGATGTATTAAGGTTAGTAAGCTTCGCATCTTTGCCGAACGTATATAGGTACTTTGTTCTTTATAGTGCTAAGCAAGTTTGCATCTCCTGTTTTGAAAATGAAGCCGTTCCTAGTCTTGACTATTTCTTTGTGTGAAGCACAAGGAAGGTACTTGCGCAGTTGTAGAGTAACTTGTTTCTCAGTCGAGATACGTGAATCGAAATTGGTCAACAGAACGAGTAAATTGATGGAGATGAAGAGCGAGGTAAAGCTGGAGCCGCAGTAGAATCTGTTTCCATGTCCGTAGTGTTCTCCACTCTATCTCGTGTAGTGTGTGCTTTCTTTGCAGGTGGTGAGATTTGCAAGCGGTTAGAATAACTTTGCTTGATTGAAGAGCGGGAAGCCACAGACATAATAGAGCTTTGAGATGAGCTTCTGGTATGACCAGAAGTGGTTTGAGACTGCATCTTTCGTTTTTCCACCTTATGGAGGAACAAGGAGGACCAGGGATAATACTTGGTAAAGTGTGTTTGCTAATTGTGCGTTTGCCATGATCGATGCCATTGTCCGCCATAGTGAAATCCGCGAGGTGGGCTAAGCCCGAGTATGCGATGATGAGTGATGCCAAATAAACCGTAAAACCAAGAGGTATAGCAAAGTCGTCAATAGGTAAGACATTTTAATGGCTAATGGCTAGGGTTGATGTGTATTAGACTTGCATATTGCATAAAATTACCTACCCGAACTTCATGACATACGAACACATCAACTTTCCTCACCTTATTCAACATCTTGCAGATCTCCGTTTGAAATACATACTCTCTCGCTTACCAGTTTCCCATCCATTACTCCTGGATACTTTACAAGCTGATGCTGAAACTGATGCACCGCATAAATATCTGCATGCACCGTTAAACGTTCTCCTCACGCTATACCTAAAATCTGCACATCCTACAGCTGAAGAGCGTGACATCTTTCATATATATCTTATACCAGATCATCTTCATCATTTGTTTCCATTTTGGCACTATGTCTCAATTCAATACTAACCTTGGGCTTTCCCCGTGTTTCCATCAGTACCGAGTCGCCCCGAGACAGAAGAACTAACATGCATTCGTGTATCTAACACAATGTTTGTGACTGTGGCATGTACGCACTGCATTTCATTCTATACTATCATGTTTATTTAATAAAACACAACATACTGCTTCCATGCCAAAGTTCCACTCTGTTTCTACCTGCACCATTTATATATGTATCTTATTTACTTATATGCACATTTAAATTTATTCACTCACCTAATGTTTTGTTTATTGTTACTTTCAGCACTATTCTTTTATAAAACTGCACTTAGACCATCTTATATGCTATAAACCCACCAGTGTCGTCAATTCTGTGCCAAAGAGAGGGCGTAACCCTCTAATGGCTAGGGTTAAAAGACACTTTACAAGCATTTAATTTTGAAATGAAAATAGAAGAATAAAGCTTACACTACCAATCTGTAACCCTGTAACATAAAAAAACGCTCTTAATTGCTATTGTAGCATTTTAATAGATAGATATTTATAAAGTTTATTGTAAACTCATGATATTCCGTATTATAGTCTGAGTTCTGGCTGCACCCTTCCTCACTTTATATATTCCAGATCCGTCACTGATTACTGGTTGAGAATATACTCATATCAGCTACAGCATTCAAGGTGGAAAGAGAACGCGAACTTACTGAGGTGGAAAGAACATCATTGGGTAGCTTATGTATTATTTGTTAGTAGGATATCATTGGAGCCCACAGGTTCGGACATATATCGAACATTTGATACTTCCAAAAAATTCGAGATACTCTGGTTGACAATTACAGATGTTATGTTGAAATGGAAGAGAGAGGGTACTATGACATGCCCGCCAATGTCATTAAAGGAAAATTATTTAAATATAGTGACGTCGATGCTTCAAACGTATGATAAAATCAAATCGGAAAGTGTCATTAGAGATTATGGGATAGGATTTTCGATCAACTTTCGGTTCGCTTGTTGGTTCTGTTGTAATACATATGCAGAGTATTCAAGCTAGGTACCCAATTTGAAAATAATTAAACAGTTTCTGAAAAACTTGTGAGTTCACAGAAGGTCGGACAACAGTGATTTTGAAGATTCTTAACAACCTATGGAAGATGAACCAAGGAAACGCAAACGGTGTACAGAGAATTGGTAGAAAACTGACGAGAAGATAAGCGTAACTCTAAAGACAGAAGTTATCCCATTATATAAAATCACCAAAGCTAGAAAGCTTTTGTAAGATAGATATGGTATCAGAGAATGATAAATATGGAGGTCTTGGTAGTTTAGTGAACGACATAATGTTCTTTGTTTTTGTAAAGGAACATTGTAATGAAGTCGATATTTGGAAGAAACAGATGTGGATCAGCGAATTATAATGTCAGGAAGAGACAATGCTCTACAAACTATACCATCCCAACAAGTAAAGGTACAGTAAAAATATGGAAAGAAACATTCATGTGTAGTCCCAGCGTGGGAAGAGTATAAGTTGAAAAGGCTGTAAGGGAGATAATGTGACCTGATGAGACTATCACAGAGAGAAGATGTGGGATTACATAGGGTCTACAGTGACGTAAAAACGTTTTAAATGAAAAGATCGTATCGCACATTCAATTATTCAAATGCAGAGGAAAACACTATGGTAGAAACAGCCCTTCTGGTCGGTGTTATGTTTCAACACATTTGATTGTAAGAAAAATGTGACAGCTATTCTGCGGGATAAATCAAAATAAGTGAAAATATAGTACATACTATGAAGTTTACTTGTCAAAATTAAATCATGATTAAATCCATGAAAACAAATGTGTGCAGTGAATATGTGCGGTTAAAGACTCAAAGTAACTCTGACTCAACCAAGGAAGAAGAAACACATATGCTACATGTTGATTTCAAGTTACACAAAGGACGGGCAAAAGAAAATTTGCAGGAGCTTAATTTACGACAAGAATGTTCCTTGACATTGAATTTAAAATCTAATGCAAAATCAACCTATTCCAAAAAGTCCAATAGGTCAGGCTTATTATTCTAGGCAAACCTGGTACTCTATTTTGGTAGTGTCTATACATGATGAATCCGTTTCACTTAGCTCTCAATCTGTACATTTCTACAGGTGGGTTGGAAGTGAGTATGGACGAGGAAGCCATGAAATTGTCTCGTGTTTTCATCATTTCCTCAATAGTGTTGTGCTACCAATAATAAGAAGTGGTAAAGTGAAAAAGTTAAACCTGTTCTGTGACTGTTGCACAGGGCAAAATAAAAACAATGCTATGTTTTCATGTTGCAAAAATTGTGTTTAACAAGCAGCATTGAGCATGAGTGGTTCTTTCCAGTTAGAGGACAGTCATATATGCCGGTGGACAGGGCATTTGAAATCTTAGAAAAGAAAATACGGAAAATGAACAATATGATTATGCCAACAGACTATGATGATCTTGTGTCTTCTGTTGGTACATTGCATATTGTTGGGTGAAGAATGATGGTACAAGATTGGAGTTCATCAGTTGACAAACTCTCAGAGTTGAAAAGTGGTTTAAAATCACAGAAGAAAATGTGATTGGACTGGAATTAAATCAGCAAGATAAAATCTCCTTCAAACCAATATAATCGGTAGATTCTTCCTACTATAAGATCTTGAAGAGGAGCACTCAGTTTACTAGTTCTTCTCTACGATTGAGGGAACAGAAGAAAATCAATCACGTTACAACAGCAAAAGCCAATCATGTCAAACAACTGTTATCAGCTATGGGGTTGAAATGGCAGTGAATAGGACGTTACAAACAGTGTTTTTGAGGCAGGAGCTGAGTCAGCAGATGAGGACATCACCAATATTAAAAATTAAGATCTGTTTTGAACTTTGTCTTACATCACAGTGTAACTTTTTTTAAAAAAATATAGTATAACACAAATTAGGCTTGAAATTTATGTTTTGTAAGGAGATCCGTTGTTTTTTAAAAGTTTTGATATAAAAGTCATTTTGAATTTGCAATGGAAAAAAGATTATGCCCAAACATGAAAGATTTTCTCTTTCTATACTAACTATAATTTACTGTTATTAACAAAACATTAATTTGTTAGTCATAACTTCTTTTTAAAGTAAATAGTAGTGCTTTTGAATATAATTATTTCCAATAAACTAAAAAATTATACTTATTTCAAAATCAGTGATAAAGGCCAATTTTATTTCCAAAACATGCTATGCTGAATTTTGAACATAAAAATATAAATAAGTATATATATATATATATATATATATATATATATATATATATATATATATATATATATATATATATATATATATATATCCTTGAAAATAACAATACTAAAAAAATAACGTTACGTAGATTAAAGAAAACAAAAGTTTGTATTAATCTGTGTTCTTAGAAATGAGCAGGAGAATTTACGGTCTCCTGTAAAATCGCAATGAATGGAAATGGCAGGTTTTGGAAAGACGTTTCTCAATTGTGCGTACTAGGTCTTCGATAATCAACACGTGTATATCGAATAAATGGTAGAATAACAAGAATAATGTCGAATTTGTGATTAAATCTTAATGTTCTTCGACAAGAGTATCGTTACCAGCCAGACATACTTACAGACGTGTTCAAATTATTTGACTCACGCTCGGGAAATGGGAAGTTGATGTTGTGCTCCTAATGTCGGAGTTCTAGAGCACGCATTTTAATGGTTGAACCACCAACATAGGATCCTTCATTTGTTTACTACACAGTTGAAGTTTTTATATCACCGTTGAACAGCAAATGGCATCAGCAGAGGCTAGGAAGTTCCGGAAGTGGTATTTCAGTTGTAGACAGCTATTGTGGTTTCTAACAACACGTTACATCTGAAGTATTGTGGTTGTAGTCGTAAGCAGTTACAATATTCAAAGGGTTCAACAATTCGAATGGGGCAGTTTAAAGTTATCGTGACGTGTTTTGTGTATCAATCTTTTATTGTGTGAAGTCCTGTAATCGCGGCATAATGAGAAAAGCCAGAGACCTTTCACCGCGTAAAGTGGAAGTCGCCAAACACTTCTTTCGGAAGGAAAGTATACACAACGACAAATTGCTATTAGAGTTCGGGTAGGACAAAAATCTGTGAGTAAAATCTCCGTTGCGATCAGCAAGAAGTAAATATATAAGCAAAATAGGGTTGGGAAGAGTGGGCGAAATGCAAAGCTATCGGTGAGAGGTATCACAAAACAAAAATGATTGGCTCTGGGAAACAGAAACGAAAACTTCTAGTGACTTAAGCATAAAAATTGCTGAGTATGGTGTAGGCATTTTGTCTGGCAGTGTTCGAGGGATTCTTTGTGCTGGGGGAATAAAAGCACTCAGGCAAAGAAAAAATGCAAAAAATACTCCAATCGTGTCAAAGAAGCGCCTCAAGTGGGCACGAGGACTAGAATATTGGACTGCTACTGATTGGAGAATAGGTATTTCAGTAATGAATCATGTGTCCTCGTGTCTCATGAATGCTCACATACGTACGACGTCGACCTGGGGAGGAATTGAAATTGGAATGCCTCCAACAAACCGTGAAGCATCCTACTTCAGTCATAGTCTGGAAAACTGTATATAAAAGACGGAACAATGAAACATGACCAATACCTGCAAGTTCTTCAAGAAGAATTGCTTCCTTAGACTGCAGTCTAGTTTGATGGCGCACACTTCATCTTTATGCATAATGGATCCCATGCCACCGGATCAAAACTGTCTCAAAAATCTTCAAGGACAACGAAATTAGAGCCCTCCGAACCGAATACAAATTAATCGAGGAGACCATCAATTTGTGGTATCATGATGCTGAATTGAATACAAAATTTGATAAACTCGTACTTAGCGTGCCACAAAGGATAAAAGACTTAATAAAGAATAAGAGGTTTCATACGAAATATTAATATTTGTGTGAGAGATCATTATCTTGTAAATATTCCATTACATTTTTTGTTTCCAATTTAGATACACACAATGTATACTATTTAGATTTGAATGTCACGTACGCATTTGTTTTATTGATATTGAGACGTTTGTGCCACGAACACAAGAAATTAGAAGAAAGTTACAGAACAGTAATTTGGACTTAGTTCAGACACGTTTTCTGACATAATATTGTAAGAACAGTAAAACATTCAGAAACTGAATGTTAAGTCTAATAACTTGAACACGTTTGTGAAGTTGCTTGACGTATCACTATTACCTCCACTAGGGCTATATCTGGTTACGATACATTTTTTATCCAACAAAACTGCGTTCCGTCGCACTTACACAGATGTGCCCGAATATCTGGAGAAAAGTTTACCGGATCATTGGGCAGTACGAGAAGACACAAATTAGGTACCAGCACGTTCACATAATGTAACATCTCTAGATTTTACCTACTGGGGACCGTGAAGAACTTAATGTATATTAGGAAACCATTGTCAGTAGTGCAATTACTTTATGAAATTATCGTAAAATTAATTAAGGCTTTCTTGTGGGTTGTCAGGAAGATGATACGAATGATGCAGAACATCGTCCACTAAAGTGTCTAGAGGCTGGTGTTTTGCACTCTGAGCCATAGATGGCCATTTTCCACTGGGCTCGCTCGCGCTCATCTCTTTTGACTGGGCTCACGCGGGCTCGCGCTCACAAGTCTCAATAGCACTCGCGATCGCTGCTCTCAACTGAGCTCGCACTCACTCGAGCTCGCGCTCATCTCTTTTGACTGGGCTCGCACTCACTCGGGCTTGCATTCGCTTCTCTCGATTGGGCTCGAACTCACTGGGACACGCACTCACTAATCCCAAGTGGGCTCGCGCTCAGTCTGACTCGCGCTCACTTCTCTCAATTGGACACACACTCACTTGGGCTCGCGCTCACTTATTTAATTGGGGCTCGGGCTCACTCGTGCTCGCGCTCAATTATTGATTCCGATCCCGGTTGAGCACGAGTGCCGAGCTCATGAGCGATAGGCTCACGAGTTTGGCCACCTTTGCTCTGAGCACTTTGTGCAATAACTTGGAAAACGTTTATATATGTTGTCATTTTCCCCTTTATCGTAATCCAATAGTATTGTGAAATGAATTACACTAACTAATAAAAAGTATTAGTGAAAACATGTTAAAAGAAAGCAGATAGCTTTTATTAAATTTAAATCTTGCATTGACTGTGTATTCTGGAATTTGTTTATATGTAAATACAAGACATTAGCCAGGAATAGCAATAATCAATTGTCTATGGAAATGTAACTTTGCGTTCTTTCTCACCGAGACAATTTTGCTTATAGGAAAGGAACATACAATATCCACTTACTGGTAAGGAAAATGCATGAACAATTTTATATACAGTATTATAGCAAGTGACCAGGGGGATGACTGTAACTGTAAAAATTTCAGTACTTGGATTATTGAGATTTGATGCACGAAATTATAAAACAAGGTCATAGTAATTCTTACTTTCGTGGCTTTAGAATAATTTTTACGAGTTTGGACACCTTTGTTCTGAGCACGTTGTGTAATTACTCGGAAAACCTTTATATATGTTGTCATTTTTCCCTTGTATAGTAATCCAATAATTTAAAAGAAGCAGATAGCTTTTATTAAATATAAATCTTGCATAGACTGTGTGTTCTGGAATTTGTTTATATGAAAAAACAAGACACTAGCCAGGAATAGCAATAATCAATTGTCTATGGAAATGTAACTTTGCGTTCTTTCTCACCGGGGCAATTTTGTAAAAGAAAAGGAACATGCAATATCCACTAGGGTGCATCGAATTTAAACTTATTTTTGAAATCAGCTTACCCTTAGTGATATTTTTTTGCGAAATGGTCTCTATATGCCGTATAGAAAATCGCAGGCAGATTAGGTAATTTCTTTAGGTGCCACTAACGGCCTAAAGTTTCAAGAAAATGTTAAGAAATACATTTAAAAAAAAACACAAATTATACATATTTACTTTTACGAAAACATTTTACCTTTAGTAGTTGTTTTCGGCAGAAATGTACATATTTTACGTGAAAAAAATTTCAGCTTGAGCGGTCAAGTCCTTCAGGTGCTACCGGCTTCTTAAAATTTGGACCACTCCCCCCAAAAATATATTTTATTCAGTGTTTTGTAAAAAAAATCGAGTTTTCGTCTCTTATAAACAGCTAATTAGGTTAAAAAATGGGACAATCAAGGTAAAGAAAAACATACTTTACAGTAGATTGAATGTTATCAAATAACACACATACCGGTAGTTGTCCAGCTTATGTTCGTAGCGCAAAAAAAATAACAAGTGATTATTTTTTTAGATAAAATTCCTTTCGATAAAAACCTGCACTGCATAGAATGAAGTCGCCCAAAAGCTAGTTTGTCGTAAAATTAAAAGTGGAGTAGCATCAATACAGAAGAAAAAAGTGACTTCTTGTTACTGTGTCTGGAGATGGAGTAATTTTAGGATTAGGAGTAATTTTGCATTGCTTTCTAGACAGAAAAAATGGTGTTTGATGTGCAAACTGTTTACGTTGCGATTGTGTTTAAGTGAAAATACGTGTGTATTTGTGTGCGTTTTTGAAGGATTGCGTCCTACTTGTGCTTGTCGGCAGTCATTGAATGTGTCGGTTCGTCTTTCCAATAGTGCGGCAAGTTTGTTGAGGTCTTGAGTTGACAAAAGTGTCTAACTGTTCAAAATTGTTTTCGGTGAATAAACTATCAAGTGTCCGTAACGATGTCACCTAAAAAGAAGTCACGTTTGAATGTAAGGAACTTTGTCCATAATGTCATTGGATCCCCTGTGGAATTCACTTTTAATCAGCTTCCAATAATCGCTGGTGTTCTTAAGCAATTCTTGTGGGAAGGAAAGAACACGAAATGGGAAGCAGCATCTCAGGAGGACCACTCTGCTAAGGTGCTAGCTCATTCAGTGGTAAGGAAAGTAATTCAACTTTGGGAAAGTGCATGAATCAGCGGTGCAGCTATTTTGAGCCATCAACAGATCATAGAGTTGATTTTACATTATCAAAAAGAGGTCCGTCAGCTGCAAGAGTTCAAGACAAACCTTTTTTTTTTGCTTCCAAAGTTGCAGAATTCCAGTAGTTCGCCAGCAAAACTTTGTTTGATTTCGCTTCTTGCAAATGCATCGATCCGGTTGCTTGCAATTCTGCGAGAGAGATGAAAGTGCCTAAATTGAAGGTTTAATTTTGAATTGACCAGAGAACCACCCGACAGATGGGTATGGCAGGACTGTATAGAAAGGGGACACAGAAACGTGTCAAACATTTATTAGGAAAAAATCGAGGTCAGAAAATCAACCAAAGCCCAATGAAATTAGTATTTTCAGAAGACAAAACGATAGTGTCCCTTTACAAAATGAATCGTGAGAAGAGCCAGTTTCCACTGTCGACTAGTCTTCTTCCTGCGCTTAAAAGAAAGAAGACTAGTCCTTCTAAACAATTTATAGTTAGATTGCCGACATTCTCCAATGCAGAATATAGATGTAATATATCATACCGCAATTATCACTTTGTCGCTTTTGGCAGATATCGGACTGGTTACCCCAGTTCATAAGCAAAAGCAAGATTCAGAGAGAAAAGAAATCCTTAGGAATTGCCATCGTTGAAGAGGCGAGTGCATCGCTTGAATCGACCAAAGTAAAAGCGTTATACTTCGACGGAAGAAAGAATCAGATTCTCACCCTTGAGACTAAAGACAGCATCAACCACCGAATAATGAAAATAGATCACCACTACGTACTGCCACAGGAGCCAGGATCAAACTATCTTGGCCACGTCTCTCCTTCATCTGGAAGAGGAGAGAGTATACGGGCTACCATCACAAAGTTCTTTGTTCATCAAAATATCCCCCTGTCCTATCTGTTTTTTTGGGTCGCGACGGTACTGCTACCAACACTGGTCGGAAGAATGGTGCGATGGCATATATTGAAGTCTTCCTGAACGAACCCCTTCAGACAATCGTCTGTATGATACACACGAA
Organism: Thermobia domestica; assembly: GCF_964235325.1. NCBI lineage: Eukaryota > Metazoa > Arthropoda > Insecta > Zygentoma > Lepismatidae > Thermobia > Thermobia domestica. The sequence goes on along the minus strand of NC_137458.1, from coordinate 261,682,850 downwards.
TGAGCTCCCATTTCAACATTTGATTTTATTTATAGACGGCAAGTCTACAGGACCAAATACATTTAGAGAACGAATAGGATCACCACTTCCATCCTGCGAAAAGTTGCCACTCCAGAATTTTCAGCCCGTTCCAGTAGACTGGGACCTCAACTTCATTGCTGGATTTTTTCACGTAAAATATAGAATTTTTACAGAAACAAATCCACACAGGATAATCATATTTTGATAAAAGTACATATTTTACATTTTTTAAAAAATAACAGTTATTTTTTAACAAAATCTAAAAATTTTCGGCAGTTGGTGGCACCTAAAGATATTGACCAATCGACTTCCAATTTTTTACATGTTATATGGAGCCCATTTCGCAAAAAATATCACTAAGGGTAAGCTGATTTCAAATAAATTGTGTAAATTCGATGCACCCTAATATCCACCTTCTGGTAAGAAAAATGCATGAATCATTTTATTGACAGTATTATAGCAAGTGACCAGGGGGACGGCTGTAACTGTAAAAACTTCAATACTTGGATTATTGAGATTTGATGCACGAAATTATAAAAAAGGTCATAATAATTCTTACTTTCGTGACTTTAGAATTATTTTTATTCTTCAATTAATCAGCTCATTCCATAATTGCCCAACTCGCGCAATGTATTCATGTTAACTTAACAACACATCTACATTATCCAAGAGTATCGATTAACTTTTAGTCTTTTTATAAAATATAGCCTTTGCTTCTTATTCATTCCCCATACAGTGAAACAAAGATCCTAGTACTTAATATTTTAAATAAACATTCCGTTGTGAAGGGATGTTACGACGTATTCCCCTTACGGTTTCGACGTTATTAAACAAATCGATGAAAGCCCACGACAATATGACAACTATTCTACTTGAAAAATGTGTAGTATGTTTTCTAATCGGTCAGTGTGAATCACTCAAACGGTCAACATATTGAATGTAATTATTCGATAACGTTTGTTCTTGACTTTATGTACAAGTAGCACAAAAATCAATTCTTTCAGTCCGATATAAGCGTAAACTATAAATATATTCCATATATTTAATACGGACAGCTTTTCCGTAATTCGTTGCTTAAAATTTAAACTTCTTTTTCCTTAAGATACGAATCCTAATCAAAGAAATGAGGAATTCTACAGATTCTAGGGCCTCTTCTCCACACTTACGTGAACGTATGTTTATCCAATATTTCTGTGTATAGCGGAGAAACATACGCATATATGATCAACTCTAAATGAGATTTAACCTTGTATGAAGAGATTACAAAACAGGAGTAAAAGAAACAACTTCAAATCAAAAAGTGAATCATGGTCACCAGGTTAGTACAATACAGTAGGAAGTCGAAAATCCGAACTAATTGGGACCGCAAGTAGTGCTGATTTTTTAATTGTTCGGATTTTCAAAAATGACCAAGAAAATGCCATTTAGGCTTAAATATACTGTACGGTATGCTCTTTTATCGATACAGTGGTTACAGTATATACACAATAATTACAATACCGTACGTAAGGATACTTACATTTAATGTTTCTGAGGAACCAGTTAGTACACTAAATTACACCGTTCTTGTAACTCACACTTAAAACTTAACTTGTATAGACCAAAGGGAAAATTAAAATAAAAATATGTATGACGAACAATTACATATGAATGAGCTTTTGTAAAAACACTGACTTCACACAATGAGGACGGACAACCCGTTTGTTTGTTTATCGCTAGCGCTAAGACAAAGTGTAAAAAGCATCTAGGGACCACGTTCGGATTTTTGACGTTTCGGATTTTTCACGTTCGAATTGAACCACTGATTGGAAAAAGGGAATAAGTACAATTTTTTGCGATTTTAACCTGAGATAGCAGATGTGTTCCTTTGAGATAGTTACATCGTTGAGTAGAAAATAGGAATGTTTGGGCAACTCTATATGACCAATGTAGAAGACAAAATATCTCGCTGATTAGAAAAAGGGAATAACTACGTTTCTTATTTCATTCTTCCAATCACTATAGGATACCACCACAACTGTGAGACTGTGTGTATGTAGACAACCATTAGAGCCCTCTGCTGACGTTACGATACTTCGCATTGTCTTCGCATTGCACAATCTATAGAGAAATATTTGGCCCAATCAGTTACAGATTTACGTGTTTTCAGTGATACAAGTGGTGATCATACAATACCAAAACTGGAATCATACAATGACATTAATGCTTTTCAGTATGATCGTGTCATAACGCTTTACCACTGTACAGCAATATTTGTCAGTCAGAGGTCACAGTTTTTACCATGTGACCGAAATTTTGTTATAATCAAAAGAGAACTCAAACGAAACAATCGCATTTATTTACCAGCACAGTATAACCACATGATTAAGAATGCAAGAAATACTGATACTCCATTTCAGGTTTACGAAGTTGTCAATGAAGAAATCTTAGATTTTAGACATTGGTGGTAACCGTTTTACAAGAAATCTTCAGGTAGCATTGTGGACAAAACAGTGAAATTCCAAGTAAGTAAATAGAGACACTGCAGAATCTCTAGGTTATGTGCAAGTTCATAAGTTTATCAATGAACTAAGAACTGATATTTTTGATTACTCAAAAGTAATGTCACAAACATTCCACTGCCAACGTCAAAGGCATACGATTGGCAAGTCGCGATCAATCAGAAAAAGATAAACGATTCTTCAGAAATAATCAAATGCATACCTCACCAATACAAAAAGTTTTATAGGATGATTTGTTCATGGAAAACCACTGACCAAGAAACTGCAGAAGACGAAGATGCAGACGGATAGGACCCTATGTAAAGTCATTCTATTTTGACAACGTATTTTGCTACGTATTTTTCCAGCTGGCCATTGTATTACTTTTCTTGCTGTACGAATAGCATGTGCTTTACAAAAAAAAAAAAAAAAAAAAAACGAACGGTGACAATAACAGTATTAGAAGCCTAACATACGTGATAGTTTGGATACATATATCCAAGATTAACATACAACATTGTATTCAGCATGTATATTTTCATAGCTTTCTATCATAAACTGCACATTACATGCCCTACACACAATTACAATTGCGTCCAACTCTAATTGATTGGAAAAAGGGAATATTTTTTCCATTTTTAAGCTTATTTAACCAATTGCAGTGCTACAATACAAGATTCTCCTTCTTGTCTTAGTGTTTGTTAGTTCTTTTGCTACAAGTAATCAATTATACACTTTTTGCAACAAGTACAAACAACGCCTCGGGAAGGTTTTTTAGCGTTTTTGAAAACTTAGGTCTGATGCACTTATTCCCTTTTTCCAATCAGTGATTCAATTATCGACGACTTGCTATATTTACAAATGTACTACTGCCTAGGAATAACTATTGACGGATGGAATATACACACGTTTAGATTCGTACACAAAATGATGGTGTTGACAGCCAGTGAGGTAAAAAAGTTAGGAGCAGGTACATTCAGCTAGAGAGGTGTATATATACTACAAAATGTAATGTTTAAAGATAGAAGAGCGAAAGAAGTTAGACGAGTAATTAGATCTGAATATCCATAATCAGCTGCTGGTGTTGGTAAAAAAATGTTACTTCAAGACTAAAATATGGAGCAATAACAACCACAAACAAGATCTAAAATTCAGAATAGCTAAGTTAAAAAAAGACAATAGAAGAAAATAACATCTTTTAATAAGAAGTGTAAATGAATAACCGAACAAAAAGCTCTTAAAAGCAAAGTAGACAATGCAACATTGTATCTGTTTGAGAATATAAAGGAGTGGAAAATACGTATTAACGTTTGTAATATGGTGTAACAGAAGAATATAAAAAAAATACACCGTGGGATGATATATGTCAAATCATAATGTTGGAAAAAGTAGGACAAAATAGGAGAATTTTAATGACTATTTCGAAAAGAAGAGAAGTTTGATCAATGAACAGATTAACATGCATGGAGGAAACATGTTCTTTGGGATAAAGGAAATTGAGAATAGTAAAATACATAGTGGCATACTATTATTTTAATATACGGACCAAGTAATAAAAGATTAAGAAAAGGAAAACTACAAGGAAATGAAAATTGTGGCTCAGGATACGTGAGAATATTAACTTAAATTATACAAGCCGAGCGACCCAAGAAGATAAAAAATAACTTTATAAGACTTTAAGTAACTCTTAGTTTTAATGTATATAAATTCTAGAAGCTACATTTAGTTCAGTTACGATTACGATTTAAAGAAACAGAAAAGAGGATGCAAAGTTGTTCATCCTTGTGAAAGATAATCACGTCAGGTAAATTGAATACATCCGGAAAATGCGGTTGTCTTACTATTTTATTCATTTCGTTTACTAGAGAGCTTTGCTATCTATCGGGTCCGACATTCTATGGCAAATTAAGTTTTAACCCTTCAGAGATCGCGTCACGGTCTTAAAGACTATGCTGAAGAAGAATGTTGCATAGATTACAGGTCACTGCGCCCATCTACCTATCACCTTCTATACCTTCATGTGAACTCGTCCCCTACATATATAAACTTATTGTTTTCCTTTAGCTCTAATAACTTCCACGTAATGAAGCTTTTCTTCACTAACTGGTCTTTTCGACCGTGCGCGACTCCTCGAGGTAAAGTAACCCGGTCGAAAGTACCGTGAGCGACCTCTCGCATTACGTAAAAATAGTACTGTTTTGTAACAATCTTTTCTAACCTTGTCCGTTTATTTTAATGTGTTGCTGCCTTCTTTGTGAATTTGGTGGTATTTTTGAATGATGAATGAATGTAATACATGGGTGGAAAAGAAGAAAAAGAATACAAGCCACTTAGATAGCGTTGACAAATAAATTTTATGCCGTAAATGTCCTGGTTCAAATGAACAAAATTCTGGATTTTCTGTAAATTATAGAGAAGTGCGGCCGATTTCAAGGGTATTATTATTATTATTATTATTATTATTATTATTATTATTATTATTATTATTATTATTATTGTTATTATTATTATTATTATTATTATTATTATTATTTAAATGATCTGTCTGAAATAGAAGACAATTCTATATTGGATTCTGAGGATGAAAAAGATATTGTAGAAGAAGATATGACTGAATTAGGTGGTGACAACACAATATTGAAATAGGTTACCCGCGTTTATCTGTTCTAACATAAAGAAAAAGATGACAAGACGTTATGGAACGTACGCTATCCTACCCTAACCCACAGGACGAGCGAATGTAATTTAGCATGTCGTTTATCTGTAGTGAAATAGAGAGAAGATGCACAAAATATTTTACATTATTTGAGGTATGACTGTATTTCTTACGAACTATCTGCTGTATGAAATAGATCAATATACTAATCAAAGGATTTATAAAATAGTATTGCTGTTGTGTACCGTGAACTTCGATCCACAATCAGAAGAGCAGAGAAAACACTTTGTGCTTACACTACATAGTTCTACTAAAGGAGCAGTGAACACTGAACACTGTAGACGAGATCAAAGGACGTTGTTCAGTGAGTAGAACATCAAAACGATGAACAATACTATTTTTGTTAGTCTACTAAACACTGGACTAAATAGATTTACTGTGCTTGGACAGAATAGTGAACTGGAATATAAAGAGTTTGTGAAAAGCTTGAAAAAAAATTACGGTGAATATTTGGGACGACATCTTCTAAATAAAACACTTCATCTGATCTCAAAACATAACCTTCACAAAATAACAGAGAGTTCAGAAATTAACACTGCTTCACCACCCATTAATGACAGAAATCCTCCCGGAGAATGGTACCATTGTGACTGGAAGGAAAACAGGAAACCGAAGACAAATTGCCATCAGTGTGCATATTTGTAGAGAGCACACGACCTCCATGTGCAATTGTAATTTCAAAATATTTACTCAGGTAGTGACTGAATAAACTAGGGATGAAAGTAGCACTACAAAAGTACTGGAAACCTACTTCGAATCCAATCGTAAACATATCTCGGGTAAATTTCACTGCTTCTGGGGACTTTGATCCGCCATGCCAACACCTAAAATCAACTGTCAACAAGTAAAACGTTCTGAATATCTTGATTGTGAAGTTGAAACTGACCACTAGTGGAATAAAACCAAATTCAATGTTAAGTTCTGATCAAAATTTAGTATATATATTCACTACTACTAACTTTTTTGTGCTTACTATTATTTTGTATTATTTATTCATTAATTTTCTGAGTTTAACAATGTTACAATTATGCATCAAGACTTAGGAAGGTGATAATAATGAGATGAATAAAAAGGTGTAATCACGGAAGTGGGAGAAAACGAGAAAAACTCGAGAGAACCCGAGCATACGGGATTTAAAACCACAAAGCCCTTTTACCCGGAGCTCGGATCGAACCAGGGAACCCACTGGCTAGAGCTAAATACTTTACCACTGAGCCACCGCGATTTACCATTTCCCTTTAGTTGTTGTTTGTTTATTGAGGGAATAGTAATAAGGAATCATTATATTATTGATTTTCTTTTTAAATAATCTTATCAATTTTAAGTGCGTGCATTTTGAAATATATTCTCATTATTAATGAGAATATTGGTCACTCAAATGTCCAACATGCTAACGAAAATTAATACAGTACTCGCATACAAACGTTTCGTAGATACTGAATTTCATTTCTGTACTCCATACTACAAATGACAGAAAATACCGGTGGTTTTCTTTACGTATTATTGGAAACTGATTATTGTTTTCTCTTGTATGAAAGGAAAATAAATCGTTAAATAAACTTCAAATGCTTTAAAAAATAATGTCAAGGTAATATAAATAGTATTTTCAATAAATTGTTTTCGTTTAACTCTAGTTTTAGCAGCACGGTCCAAAAGACAGTGCGCGACCTCTCAGTTACGAAACTAGGACGCGACGTGTGGAGAGTTAACAAGATGAGTCTGAAATTATAACATTGGGGTATTGTTCAGACTAGTGTATACAACAAACTTTTCTTTCACTAAGAAACCTTGCAGAAAATTTATAGTTAATGTTTGCTTAAAGGAGAATAAAACATTACAATGCTCTTAAACGAAGAATATAAATTGCATTTCTACGTTTGCAACGTTTTAATTGTGTTCCAAAGTTAATTGCGATCTACAACATTATATAATTCTGAAACATGCGCCACCTTTCATCTCTTATGCTGTAACGTAAAGTATCTCAACACTTCTATCTAACCTACAATGAATGAAGGACTAGTAGTTAAAATGAATGATATGAAATATTTTTAACTTTTCGAAAAGAAAAACATTCCCGTAAACTTTCGTAGATAAAAAAAATCTAATTTCGGTGAAGTCATATATAAAATGTATCACAGTTTCGTAGGTAGTGGTTTTCGGAAGGGAAGGGAGAAGATGTGACCTACATAACCTTCATGAAACGTTTAATTCTTTAATGCTTTTGTTTAGTCAATTATACATGTTTAAATAATAAGCAGTCAAAATCTTATAACTTACAGTATGTGACCATTCGTTTCTGGACACCCCTTAGAACATGCTTGCGATTGTCTGTATACGCCACACAAACAATAAAAGGAGTTTCTGGCAGTGCCGGATCTAGCCCGAGACCGGGCGGCCTTGGTTCCCCAGTTGTTTGAGTGACAAAAATAATTGAAATTATTATTTATATATTTTTTTAAGTTTATAGTAAACTAATGATTATTACCTATCATAGGCTGGGTTCTGGCTGCACCGTCCCCAACTTTGTATATTCTAGATCCCCCACTGGTTGCTAGCTGAGAATACACACTTATCAGCTACAACAGTCAAGATGGAAAGAGGACGCGGACTTAGTGAGTTGGAAAGAGGGATGAACATTGGAGCCAACAGGTTCAGACAATTGTGTCGTCAGATTTCCAACAAATATCAGATTCCCCGGTTAATTAGAGATGTTATCGTGCATTGGAGATGAGAAGGGATTGTGACATGCCGACCATTGTTCACTAAAGGAAAAATATTAACAGATCGTGACGTTGATGCTTCAAACGTGTGATTAAGTTGAACTGGAAAGCGTCATTAGAGAATATGGGATAGAATTTTAGATCAAAAGTGCTGCACGTGACCGTAATGTTCGCCGAGAGGTAGCTGTAATTGGTTTTCTAGGCGAGCAACGGTTCAAAAGCCACATATCACAACCCGTTACGTGACCCGTCATTTACTGTGGCGCGAGAAACGCTGCAACTGAAGTCTTCAATAATGGAAACCTGTCCTATGGAGTGATGAATCACGCTACCAGGTGTGGCGAACCAATGGATCTGTATAGGTGTGACGGATGTCTAAAAAGTTATTTTTGCAGGACTGTATCCCGCCCACACTGAAACTAAGCGGAGGTGGCATCATTGCATGTCTGGTTCTAGTTCAAGGAAACATGAATACCGAAGCATGCCAAACAATTCTATGAATTCTGCGCTATCGAATTTATGGACACTATTATGTTTTGCTCTATAACTGTTTCAGCACCAAAATGGCCCATGTCATACGTCAAGCATTACAGACATGTAATTTGAGGACATTGTATCAAAGGACTTAATTGGCCAGATCAAAATTGAGATCTCAACCCCATTGAACAACTTTGGAACTAGTTGCGACGCCACTTGAGAGCAAGGTCATTCATCTCAAAAGCATCACTTAAGTGTTTGCCGCTTTGCAGGATGAATACATAAAGACACCCGTCGATAACTATAGCATATTTATGGAAAGTCTTCATCGAAGGATTACAGGCGTCATTGCGGCAAACGCTGGTACTTCAAGATACCGACATAGTGGTGAGAGATAGGATTAATTCACTGGTATGAATATCTGATGACAAATGGCAAGATAATACAAGTCATTCCAAGAAATATGCAGGAGTAAATAATTCGGTTGTATAACTAAATAGAGAATCCAATTTAAAACTTTATCACCTTCTCCCACAAAATGTTATATATAAACCACTGTTTTATCTGGCTGTTTTTGATCTTGTTATCTGGTCCATTAGCTATTATTAGATATGGCGTATGTGCCATTTTATGAAATTGAAATCTTGATTTAGGTTATTGTGCTCATTACAACATACAAGGTAGCGCTTTTTTGTTATTATTTTTTCTTGGTTTATGCAATTTTAATCAATAGAGAAATATAATCAAATGTTTTATTCAAGAGTCTCGCTCTTTAACCCCTGTCTCCCTAGGTTTGATATCCGCTGAATTATACAAATCTTGGTTTGGAAACACTGTGGCTAATGAAGTATGAACTTAAATAAAGATAAAGCGAATTAAACCCTAGAAAGCCGAAAATAATACGCTGTTGAACAATGCACTGAACACACAATAGGTAGCTAAATGTGAGTTATTAAACGATTTAATTTATGATCGTAACAGCAGTGAGTTTCAACTGATCATTAGAATTAGAAACAAGATATTTACGACATATTGCTTACATATGTATGTTTCGATCAATTCTATTGATTTTGAATTTTAATACGTACAACAAATACTTGAAGAAAATTAAGCTTGCTTAATTAAGACCTCGTGGGACCATCGTTAGATTCTACAAGAGTTTTGATTAGCGTTAGAATGAAAGCATATTATATAAATTGTTCCCACAAAAATAATTTACTATATATCATGCAGAGAAGCATTTTAGTTACACCAGTGAAAATAGTAAATGATACCTACTCTGGATTATCTACCCGAGAACTGACCACAATGTCTACTAATGTTAGTTTGTGGCTATTGGGCGAACCATGGATGGTGGTGTTCGTGTTTAACACATAAACATTCCAATGGTGTAATTTAGTATCTTGTAACCTTGGAAAAGTACGTCATTATTAATAAACTACTCTATTTAATAGCAACTACTCGACCGCCTAAAGTGTCAAAATAATTACTGGCAGTAATGTGTAACTTGAAACTAATCTTAAACCCCAAAGAATACCATGGAATTTCAGCTGTTGCCAAATCATTATACTAGTGTCGTTTGGTAATATCTATGTGTAATCCGGGACTGTTGTTTGAACTACGATGAATAGGAGCTAAACCTATAAGACTCTATTTGCCTTTTCTAACCATCCACGGTACATTTAGCATAATCCTGACTCACTTTCTTCGTTCTAAAGCGTTGTTTACGATGATCAGTTTGAGGTATATTAATTACATATAAACTATGTAATTCCACGTCACACAATTCGCGTAGAATTATATAAGCATCTGTAAACTCCCTTCAAACTCACCTACTGTAAGAAGAAATTAACCACAGAAACATCATTTCAGGTAAAAAAAAATATTGTTGCCTGCACGTCACTCTATCGCAAAGGGAGTGCAAATTAATAATGATGATGATTATGATGTCACTCATTTCAATATACCAATCTTAATATAATGGCTAATACGATTTAATTACAGAAGCTCTGTAGATAGCACTTCACAATTTGATTTATTAAACTTTGAACGATTTTGATAATTGAAATTAAATTCCTAGCTGTGTTTATGACATAAACAAATAACACGTAAAACATTAAAGAGAATTAGGAATTACCACGTAGTTGTTACTTTTTTAACATATGAAGCAAGTACAGTCGGAGAATGAGGCTTCAAGGCAAGTGGTGAAAGCAGCTAATTTAACATTGCGTTGAAGTTTGTGGAAACGTTTAAACAGCCGTATTCGGGGTTTCAAGAGCAGATTAAGCTCTGCTAAGGTTGCCGATATTCCACACTTTAATGTAGCACCCCATTGAATTCATTTGTATAGTTGAAAGTGTAATATATTGAAGATAAATGCGATATTAAGGTTCACACCCACATATTACATGTATTAACTTCTATGAAATAATTGTTCAGTGAAAATGATTTTTCCTTTTGCGTGTGTGTACGTTCATGGTGTCCAGTATAATACGAACGCGACAAGGGATTATTTTGAACTGTACCTTTCTTAGATGTATGTTATTGTTTTTTTTCTTTTCTCCAAATATTTGTAATATTGAGGTGCTACCAAATATTGAGGAGCTCTTCATACGATTTTACGAAATACTAAGTAATCGACTTGAAGTATTCGTCGACATTCTACCGCTAGGACACTTCTGCAGAAGAGGAATTGGTAAACATGGCAACTCTGCACACTGATGGGCATTGTGTGAAACAGGAAGTACTCAGATTTAGTCTCCATATTTTTTTTTTTATTTTATGGAAAATTTCACATCAGAACTTCGTTACACCACATCAACCTAGATGTTACACAGAATGTTAGGCATCAAGTATAGAATTTGGTTCAACTGAATATTATCTGACGATTAGCTGATGTCAAACCAAGAAAAAAAAGTCCCGTTCAACTTTGGCCAAAAGTCCATAGCTTCGGAGATATAGGGTGTCGAAAGCGTGGGAAAATGGATTTTAGAGATCAATATCTTTACTATCCTAAACGATAGAGCAATGGTGGTATGGTCAAGTAAAAGAAATCGAATGTGCTCTATCGAAAAATGCGTATGTCGTAATCGTGAAACATGTGCACAAGGGATACCCCAAAGGAAGTGAGGAATCCTCGTCAATTCTCTTGGGAAAGAGAGGTCCACATTAGCGTGGTTCGAAGACTATAAAAACAGCAAAAAGTAATTCGTTGTCGGCAATGTGATATCTTCAACGAATTCAACATGGCGCGGAAACACGAATGAAAAGAGGTCACAGTAACCAAACGCATAGAATATGAGAAACTACTAAAAAGAACATGCACATGAACACCGTAGTAAATACAAAAATGAAAAATGTGTATCCAGTATGTGCCAAAATAAACGAAATAAAAAGGAATACACTATATCTGCATTGCACTCACTATATGCAGGTTCTATTTGCCAAATTGCTGTTCCATTTTTTGAATATCCGTCTTAGTCGTTCCTGTGTACTCGTGGTATGTTCTCAGTATATCCTCCACCAATTCGCTCACACACATGGGCAAGAGGGAACAAGTACTGACGAACATTATCGAGTACTTCGGATGTATCACGAATCGACTGTAGAGTAGCCTGAATACGTTGTTTCAGATCGTCTATATCATGAATTTCCCTTGCGTAAGCTATTTCCTTAACATGTCCTTACACATATCGACTACCCCTTCCTATCCATCTGTTTGGATATACAACATCAAAGTGTTCGCGAACTTGCCTTTGAAAATGAGGAGGAGTCCCATCGTTCACGAAACACATTGAACGTCTTATTTCCAGAGCTAAATCCTCTTGAAGATGTAGAAGTTCCTGCTGTAGAAAGTTGAGATACAGCTCGCCAGTTAAACGCCCTGGGAAGAAATATGGCTCTAAAAGTTGGTTGTCGATTATACCTGAACACACGTTTACGCTAAATTATCTCAGGTGGGAGCATACGACAATGTGATGCGGATTTTCCTCGGCCCAGAAATGACGATTGTGTAGGTGTACGATGCCATCTCTGGTAAAGCCAGCTTCATCTGTGAAAAAAATGAAGGGTGGAGACATTGGGTTGCGCGTGCACTTCCTCAGTACCCACCAACAAAATCTTCGTCCTGGAGAATAGTCTCTCATTTTGAGAGCACGTTCACGTTGTAAGTGCTATGGATATAACAGCTATTCACGAAACAAACGTCACATAATATTGTGGGATACACCTTCTGTTGTAGCTGCTTGACGTGTGCTGATTTTTGGCTGTCATGCTATTTGGTTAAGAATCCTTTCCTCATCAACAGGTCGAAGCACTTCATGTGGTCTTCCACGATCCCCGTTTCCACTGAAACTACCTGTCTTCCTGAGGCGTCTATCAATGGGAACAAATGTACGATCATTTGGAACCCGACGGTTTGGGAAGGTCTGACTGAATAAGCGCTGTTGTGCCAAGGACGTCCATAAATTAATTGTATAATACGTCACTAATCTTTCGTACGAATCACAAAATTTAAATAGTACACCACTCACACAATGAAAACTACATCACTGCAAGGTAATCGGGCCAAAGCGTTACTTATTATAGGAGCACATGATTCAGTTAATGTAAGTCACATTTTGTGTTTCGTGTCGTTAAAGATAACCTATTTCACTAATATCTTACAGACATACAGAGCTTCTGTCCTAGGCATATGTAGCAACAGTATACGGCGATTGCAATCTGCTTCTTTCAGAACAAATTCTGCCCCCTCGGTGCTCTTGTAAGTTGCACGTCACATTTTAACTGCTTGTGTACTTGAATGCGACAAAAGTGAAAAGAGGTCTAAGACACTATCCCAATTAAACACAACTACACATTTGTGAGTCTCCCGCGTGGTTGAGTATTAGTTCGTGTGATTGGAAGGTTTACGTCACTAGATTTCCAATCACAGAGCCCCGTATTTGAATCTTGGCTGCAACAGACGCTCTCTCTCTGTGTATAAGGCAGTGTGTAATGGTAGTAAGCAAAAAGAAACTGTGACTATTACTATTATTATTATTATTATTATTTCAGAATTTTGTTAGTTTTGTTGCCTCTCCCAGCAAGTTTTTTTTTCAGTACCACCTATAACAACATTCCAAACAAATGAGTGTTTTAGAACAGGTATTCTCATATCAATGCTTAGTTTCTTTGCTTTTATTTCTTCGAACGAAATGAATGTTATTTTGGAGCCACTATCTTCTGGGTTGCCTGGACGATTCCTCTTTCTGCATACGGAGAACGCAAGCTTAGTTTTTTTTTTACATCTACCAATTAGATACATCAACCACAATTTAATGTTGTTTTGTTTCGCCTGAACATTGTAAAACTTGCCTGCAGATTAGTATGCACTTTTCTTATATGCATGTTCTTTTTAGTAGTTTCTCACTGCACAGAAGGCGCAACCTCCTAACGGTTGCTGGCTGATCGCCAGCATTGGGACCAAAAAACAAAAAACAAAAGTAGTTTCTCATATTCCCTATGTTTTTGGTTACCGCGCCCTCTTTTTATTAATGTTCACCCGCCAATTCCAATTTTAGATACACACACATTGTGCTGCGGTTATTCATCTCGAATGCCCCGCCTTTCTTATTTATGGTAACATATGTTTTTACCTTTTACTGATTTTGCAGATATGCAACCTCACATATCTAATTCAAAAAAATACCGCGCCATGTTTAATTTATTGAAGATATCACATTGCTGACAACGAATTACTGTTTGCTGTTTTTATACTCTTCGAACCACGTTAATGTAGACATCTCTTTCTCAAGAGAATTGACGAGGATTCCCCACTTCCTTTGGGAAATCCCTTGCGCACGGGTTTCACGATTACGGCATAGGCATTTTTGGATAGAGCACATTCGATGTCTTTGACTTGACCATACCATCTTTGCTCTATCGTTTAGGATAGTGAAGATGTAGATCCCTAACATTCAATTCCCCACGCTTTCGGCACTCTATATCTCCGAAACTATGGACTTTTGGCCAAAGTTGAACAGGACTTTTTCTCTTGATTTGACGTCAGCTATCTACCCTTAATTTTATTGTATGCATTAATAGGACAGTCTGTATAAAAATCCAGAGCCATAAGCTAACAGTTTGATTGAAGATACAAAGAAGAGAATGGAGAAAGAGGACATAGGTAGCCCAAATTTCAATCTAGAGCGGCGTATTTTTTCCTAATCGTACCACCATTTGAATTTAAATGTCGTAGGGTGAGGTACGTAAAATGAAATTAAAAAATAACATTTTCACTCCAGCAGGAAGCACGAACGGAAGGGAGTGGCACACAAAATGACAAGTGAACACACCTTGAGAAATAATACTTGAAATCCGTTTCCCAAAAGTGCTTTATAATTGTTATAGTGTCTACCTAAAGGAACCCAAAATAGAACCAATAATAACCTGTTGAAAAGACAACGTTACTTTTCCTTTAACACATGGTACCCTAACAGTGTGAAGCCTCATGGTTTGGTGTGATAAAAAAAACAATAAAATTTATATTGAAAACCTTCTATTTCTAAGATTTTTGCTCTTCCATTTTTCTTATCTTACTTAATATTGATTTTCAAATGACACAAAATTTCAATAAGTCTTTATGTGCTATTTGCGTGGATATTATAGTCAAATAGAATATAGAGAAGGAAGCTTATTCTTAATCTTAAATAATATCTTATTAATCATACTGTACGCTGTTATCTTATTAGTTTCACAACGAAATAAACTTGACAAGTTTGATATTCTTTAAGATTTTTCATACTTTTAGGTGACGTGGCTATTATCAACATCACTAACCAAGTTCACAAGATCATTTCCTCGACTTTGTCGAAAACTGTTGGTGAGGATTTAAATCAATCTATTTCACTTTGTTCAATTCAACCAAAACCGTCGATTTGCATGTGTATGTCTCATCTTTCAACTTTTTTCTGTTTTTTTTTTTTTTATGAAAAAGCTAATAGTAGTTTCTGAATTCTTTTTAGTCAACTTAAAACACAAAAAAAGAAGTTCTGCTACCGATGAGAATTAATAACTTATTGTATTCATCCAATATTATGAAAGAAATTGAAAGCAAACTGATTAAGGACAAAGCGGACTCTGCTGTTTGTAACGTCACTGGTTCTTAATTAAATAGTTCTTGAGCCACAATATCAAAAACAGAACTTTGAAGCGTAAATATCATTTTATTTTATACCTTCGTTTAATATACTTATTACAAGCGATTAACTTCTTAAATATCAATTCTCCTGATAACCCTGCAATCTAATAATCAACAATCTCACTTATTTATATTATTCTATCTTTTGGTAACTAAGGAGCACTAAAAATCTTTTTAATACAATTTTTCTTCTTCTTTACAAAATATGCTCCGTTGTCGCACCTCTGATCACCATTCTAAAATCGGTACAGGTAAATAATAATACAACATACCGTTGTATCTGGCGCCACAAACATGGATTTCATTTATTCATTAACAATAAATGAAAAGAATCCTGGACCGTACAAGTATACACATTTTGATCAGCCCTTGTATATACATAAAATTATATTTTACATCTGTATCATAAAATCAATCACATAATTAAGCATATTCTTTGGCCTTACATTGTAATATAAATATCAAGGTACCTCAACAGAAAAATAACAATAATAATACGGTCCACAATTTTTTTTTTGATTCATTGGACTATATTTACTATAATGTGCATAGTTTTATTCATGAACTTAAATATAATTGCACTGAATTAAATATAAATATGTTCTCTAATAGAATTGATCCAGATGTAAACACGGAATAAACATTCTACGTGAATATACATATAGATCGCATAAAGGGCTTAATGAGTAATTATAGTGTTGTGAACACAATAAAACAATATAGCATACTTTAACATTGAAGAAAATAATTGTTACACTAGAAAAATAGTTGAAGATAAAATAACATGAAGAAAAATACAATAAATAAGTTATATAATTATGAAATACGACGTTTATCTCGTTTTGAGATTGAGTTCCCTCTATTATACATTATTTATATTAATTTTACTTATGATCTCAGGAGGGACTACATTTTTAACTAAGTCCATTCATATCTTTCTAGTATTTTCGGTAGGTTGCCAAAATAATAAACTGAATAAAGAACACATTAACCATAGACATAAGCAAAGTCGATCTAAAACAAATCTGTCGGACGCCTTTTTAATGGTTCAAGTTATTCGTTCAAAGGGCGCAATTAAGGAACATTGTATTCCGCATTCTTGAGTAGAATCGGATCGATTGTATGCATACACAGAATTTGGATTTCTGTTATTATAATTGCTACCACCTATGAACCGACTTTGTGCATAATTACGATAATTGTTGTTACTTCGATTATAAGTTCGGTGATTATTTCTGAAATTCCTATTATTATTTCTTCCATTAGGTTGAGTTGCGTTACCGGTATTATTTGGATTACACGCTCGTTCATTAAAACGACGATTGCCATTTCCTTGTGTGTTAGAGCTATTTCCATTCTGTACACTTATATTGCGAATATGAGCATAATTAATAGGATTACGGCTAACATTACCCTGACCTCTATTGGGATTTTTATTATTTTTCTGCATCAAATATTGACTCTCGAAGTTCTGCACTAACATGACCATATGACTGAAATTGACACATTGTGCAGACATTAACATTTGTTGTAATCTAAACGGCAATAGTATGCGAATTGAAGCAATTATACGTGATTCCGGATGATTAGGATTTAGTGCTTTTAATTCATTGTATGTCGATACTACAAATTCCGTAACATTTTTGTGGCTTCGGGGATCGAAAACTTTGGTACGCAATAAAGCATCCCTGTTAGCAAGCATAAAGTCGTTTTCATAATTGGATAGTAGGGCCGCTTTAAAATCTGAATAAGCGTGGAGATTTTCTCGAATGGCTTTGAACCACGTTAAGCATGGAGGTTGTAAGACGTGTGGAAGTATCTTCAGGAATTTTGATTCTTTGATTCCTATCAAGTCGCATTCGTCCTCGAACTTCTCGATAAATACCCGTGCAGGAATATCATCAGGTCCACCGCTAAATTTGGTCAATGACTTTACCTCGCTAAATCGCAAAGGTTTGTCATTATTATGAGATTTTGAATATTTACCGTAACATTTTGAATTCCTACGGGATGAATATTTCTTTCTTCTTCCAACTTCGGTACTTCCTTCACTGTATCCCGAAGACTCACTATCCTCCAAAACTCGATGAGCTGTTGCTGGTTCTGGTTCCTTAAAAGGAGACTGATTTCTATAACCACCATCATGAGAGATTACTGGTTCTAATCCATTATACATAGCCTGATTTCTATGTCCACTGTGAGACTGATGTCTATGTCCACCGTCGTGCTCTTCCTTAGTAGTATGGTACCACTCTTGCAAACAATTCATATCCTCCCGGAGTTCTCGGATGTGAAAGGTGTGTTCGTTAATTACCGATTCCATGGCTTTGACTACATCCTGCATCTCAATGTAATTTTGGGATATTCGTTCCATCTTTTGGTCATACTGCTTACATCTCGTGGAAATCTGTTCCTCCAATTGACCTTCTATTTTACGATGTAATTGATCCATTTTATCCTCCAGTCGTTCCTCAATTTTAAGTTGTAATTGCTTTAGGGAGTCCTCCAATTGTTGATGGGTTACATTCTGGAATTCCTCAAATTGTTGTTGGGTAACCATATTTTGCTGGAGTTGGTTCATTTGGCACGATATCTGTCTTAAAAGGTCTGTCATGGTATCAGGAGCCTGACTACCACTTTGCATAGGTCGGTCTTGTATACCTTCTGTTTCCGACATACCTCGATTTATTCGTTTACCGCTTCTTAATATAGTAACATAAATATTGGGCTCAATTGTGTTCGTTGTTACTGTACTTCAGAACGATACACTAACTCCCGGTATGAAGGCACCATTTAATTATGTAACGTCACTGGTTCTTAATTAAATAGTTCTTGAGCCACAATATCAAAAACAGAACTTTGAAGCGTAAATATCATTTTATTTTATACCTTCGTTTAATATACTTATTACAAGCGATTAACTTCTTAAATATCAATTCTCCTGATAACCCTGCAATCTAATAATCAACAATCTCACTTATTTATATTATTCTATCTTTTGGTAACTAAGGAGCACTAAAAATCTTTTTAATACAATTTTTCTTCTTCTTTACAAAATATGCTCCGTTGTCGCACCTCTGATCACCATTCTAAAATCGGTACAGGTAAATAATAATACAACATACCGTTGTATGTTGAATGGTATAGTTCATTATTTCATGCACTGATCACAAATGAGACTTACTAGTATATATTACTTGAACGTTGCATGTGTGTGGACACATCAAGAAATTGTAATTTTTAGGGTAACTAAAAAGATGCTTGATAAACTAAAACAGAGCACCAGATGGGACTAACAACTACTGAACAAAGTAATTAACACTTTGCAACCATTTATTGAAGTTTATGTAAAATTGTAATAAACGAAATGATCTTTTATATATATATATTTCAAGTGATTGGAGAAAGTGGTATAAAATATGGCAAAATTGATGTGTTATAACCCTGTAGTTGTGTCTTGCGCACGTTATTTACAAAAAATAATTCTTCATATAAATTTTCTAAAATTTAGTTCCCAGTTAACCATTGGATCATCTCTTTTTTAACTTTTTGCACTGGGTGTTCAAGAGATCTTTGTTAGGACTTCTAAGCACCCACGTTAATCATTGAATGACTTTCTGTAAGCATGTCTAACTTTTCTGTAAAGTTGACTAACTTTTCCATCACAGTTAACAATCTCATTATATATGTTAATGTAATACCAACAACTTCCCTCTCTACTCATATGTGCAGATTAACTACATCACAAATATTTTGTGTCAGATGAATAAACAAGGGCGACTGCCATACCTCATAGTATAATTTAGTTTAATGCATTTCATGTGTTTTTTATAAATCTATTAGTACCTTTTATTTACTTTTATACAATATCTAGCTGAGAAACTAGAAGGTCTATTTAGAGGAAGTGCTAATTCAGTGATTCGCTTGAAATTTTACTTTGCACATAGCCTTCGCAGAACAAACAGGATATATACCTGTATTATTGTATGCATAACTTTGTTAGAACTTCTGTTAAGTTCGGAATTACCTCCAGTTTAGTAACCTTTAACTGTAAATATATATTCTGATATATATATATATATATATATATATATATATATATATATATATATATATATATATATATATATATATTAAGGTGGTCCTTATTCTCACATGTTTGAAATTTCAACCTCTGATCCTTTCATATGGTTTTCTACTACAAAAAATTTCTGTGAAATTTTAATCGAATTGAATAATATTTAGAGGTGGCTCAAGCGATCTGAACGTTATTGCATAGTCTGCTGCAGAGCATAATACAAGGGTACACGACATGCTATCGCGTTATTATAATTATTCATTCTATCATGTGTAAATTAATGATAAATAATAATATTAAATAATAACAACTGTTAACGATCTCATTATGAGAGCCCTCGTATCCTCTGGAACGCCTTCCGTGAGAGAGCCAATGGGCTGTAGTCGCTCTGATGGCAAGAGACCTGATGGAATGTCTTTGGTGCCTTGGAAACGAGGGAAGGCTTTAATATGGGATTTCACTTGTACCGATACCCTAGCCCCCTCTAATCTTCCTTCATCTTCGACAAAAGCTGGGACGGTTGCAACTCGCAGAGAATATGAAAAGAGACGAAAGTGTAGCAACCTGTTGAACAAGTACCACTTCGTCACCATAGCCATTGAAACTTGTGGGTCCTGGGGTGGGAAGGTCTAAACTTCATTAATGAAGTTGAACACCGTTTAACTATTAACACAGGAGACACCCGAGCTTCATCCTATCTTATACAAAGGATAAGTATGGCTGTGCAAAGAGGGAACGTAGCAGCGATGCTAGGAACTCTCCCTCCGGGAAAAGCATTGGACGAAATTTTCCTTTTGTAATCACTCTCCTCTCACCAAACTCGAAAAAAAATATTATTGTGTATTTAATGACTTTAGATTTCTGGAAACAATGTGTGCAGAAAAAAGTGATTATAGTGGGGGAAAAATGTAAACTCAATGTAATTATGTCATTTCGGTTTTGTTAACTAATTCATTGTTATGATTGTGTATGGAATTTGACAATGTAGTATATTTTGTGGATCCTAGTAGTTGTTGCGCGTAATTATTAACAATATATTAACAATAACTTAATAAATTTATCAAAAATCTTATTTTATTTGAAGTATTCAGATTTAAGCATATAAAAGAACATATATGGAAACAGAATTACACTGGTAATTATTCCTATATTCAGTTGCTACTAAATAACTACCTAAACTATAATTTTTACATACTAATAAAATCAATAATTATTTAAAAATTTAAAATTACAGAAACAAATAGAAATTTGAATATAACGTTTCTACAACAATTAATTTTCCGACATTCTTAGATGAAATGATAGATATGTAAATTTATAAATACAGTGATATGTATCCTTATCTATATGGCATTTCTGCTTGTCTGCGTGTGCGCGCAAAACTAATATCACAGAAAATTAATACCTATAATCTAAAAAATTTACGACTTATATTGTAAAGGTACTGGGTTATGTCTCTTGCTCGGGCAATATGTTTAAAGTAATAATTTGTATTTTGAATATGACTGTTGAACTGTTTGTTCGGAATCAGTAATCCGGTTCACGTTCGTAGTGAACAAAAATCCTATTACCAGCGTTTAATTCTAGTTTCGTCTCATAAACTGATCGGGACTTTATTCAATATTACTTCATTATGACACGTACCAAGACCATGAATCATTCAGTGACCAGATCCTTCAATTGCGCGAACATGCTATATATCATCATGTGAATAGCTATGCAAAATACCGGTATGATTTTCATTCAGTTGTTCACATTAAAGCACACACATTACAATATTAGACGCATGCTACTTATTACTAATCATGCACTGAGAGAAGAGCGCTTTCATTAAACCACTGTAATTTCGTTTAACATATATATTTCTCTGACTGTCATGATGACATTCCTTTTCGCTGCCCTTATAATACTTACATCAATTTTACATTACTAAATATTGTTGAATAGATATATCAATGTAACTTGTCACTTCCAACATCTCTATATTCTAGCCCAGAGCCTATATGTTTAATATTTTTCTCATTTAATTTTCTATTTTGATTAATTATTTTTGTTTTCTTAAAAGTCTGAATTTATCTATTGATTTATTTTAGTAGAATGAGGTTAAGAAATATTAAATAACAAAAACATTTTACAAGCTACAAGTTGTGTAGTTAGGTTTATGTAATGATTATATAACGTTAGCGTCAAGAAAGACGTGATGCGGCACATTATTGTAACTGATGTGAAAGATAAAAGAATCTGAAATACTTATTACTGGAAAGAATTAAGAAAATCTGATGTAACTAAATTTTGTAAATAGTTGTTAACACAGACACAATTTTGGAAATGTTAAAACTGCCAGTACCGCGTAAAGAGGCATTCTGGAGATTTTTTTTTATCACTGATCAAGAATGAGGAAACTGAGAAGCTTCCTGGAGAAGGAACATCACGCCTCTGACGTAATGATGATCAAATGGAAACCGGAACCAAGGTAGCTCAACAAAACCAGAGGATTGCTGGACCCAGGTATCAGTGGAAGGATCAGTGAAAGGCGCTTGAAGGATCAGTCAAAGGCGGCTGAAGGATCGGTCGAAGGTGATCAGTTGGATCAGTTGTAGACGGTCGGAGTCGGACGTAATAAGCGATTTCGAACTTTGAAATACAAGTTGACCGAGAGATACGAGAGATGCGCTGTTCCGAGTATACCGTCACCATGGTAGTTTCGGACTCCATAGAATGACCTCGTTGACGCAAGAAGAAGGTCGAGCTCATTGGCGTTCCAGGAGGTTGTGTCTGCAGGCCTACATCGTCATCAACACGCAAAGAGAAGTCCAATAGCCTTCAGGTATGTGTTCCTTCTTATAATCTGTTATCAGCGGTATAATGTCTGGCAATGTCGTTATCATGATATGGCAGGATTAACTTACCCACTCTACACACAAACACACACTTCACACTTTTAATATTCTGACATAAATGAAAATACATTAGCATAATTCATTTCAACTCTCATTTGTTATTCCAAGTATTTTAACCCATACATGATTTAAGTAAGTTAGCTTATGTCCCATTCATTCTAGATGGTGAACGGAAGGTAACTTCCTGTCTCATCATCCCCAAATTTAGAATACACACACAGGGACACAGGGAAGTACACAATATTTATTAATTGTAGTTTATTTAGCCCATTTTGATTTTGATAACGAAACCGACGGGATCTCGTACTCGCGAATACGGTCACCGACACCAATATTCAGGTAAATCGGATATACTTCACATTTTTACATCATGCACTTCTTGTTAACCCTTTCCGGATCCATGGTACAATTTGGCCCATACGCGTTTTTCATGGTACATTGCGTTATTTCTCTTCTTTTTGAGCTTTTTCGTCCGTTTTTTTGTTTTCCAAGTCCAGAGGCCTTGTAGAAGACATTACGTATGGTTTCAGACCGTCCTGCATCCAGACATAGGAGGTGATGACGTCATAAGTCAAAAATTACTTTTCTCATTTTCTAAGCCTATGTTCAATATTTTTAGGCGGGCTTATTTTTCTACGTAGAAGATTGAAATTTTGCACAAACATTCAGTCCACCGAGTAGTATTTACCAGATTTTTGTTCCGATGTCAGTGCTAAAACAGGGGAGGACCAGAGGGGAAAAGGTGTAAAAATAGGGATTTTTACCCCAAAAATCCCGTTTTTCGTCATTTTCCCGCCTCACATATATGATAGGACCACGTGAGTCATACCGTCTGAAAGGCAGTTCCATTCTGAAGAGAACGACGGTCGAATTATTATTCGAGGGTAATTAGGGCCGTCTAAGTGAATTTTTATCCCAATATACTTCTGTATAGGGTAAAAGTGGGTCATGGTAGGGAAATTTTTTCTGGCGGGCCTATTTTTTCACGTAGAAGATTGAAATTTTGCACAAACATTCAGCCCACCCAATAGTATTTACCAGAAGTTTTTTTTCGATTTCTGCGTAAAAACAGGGGGATCCAGAGGGGCAAAAGTTGAAAAAAGGGATTTTTAGACCCAAAAAATACGTTTTTTTGGGAATTTCCCCCTTTTCGTACATGATAGAGACACGTGAGTCATACCGTCTGAAAGGCAGTTCTGTTCTGAAGAGAATGATGGGCGAAACATGACCCTAGGGTAATTAGGGATATCTCAGGAAATTTTTTCCCTGAGATCATGGTTTTTGCGGTCGTTTTGGGCATGGTGGGAATTCCTGATAAAATTTCTCCCGACCTTACTATTGAAGATAGAAAGTTGAAATTTGGTACACACATTTAGTTTACCAAAAACTATTCATCAGATTTTTTGGAGGTCTCTACGTTCTCTCAACGGGGGGTCAGGGGGCCCAAAGTTGGACAAAAAAAATTCCCATCAAACTTTTCCCTTTGATTCAATTTTCCCTCTCCTGGTATATGGTATGGGCATGGAGGTGATACCATTTGAAAGTCTGCTCTATTCTGAAGAGAATAAAGTACGAACCATGATCCTAGGATAAATAGTGACGATGCAGTAGCTGCTTGACTGAAAGTCTAAAAAATAACCCAAAATGCCAGGATCCGGAAAGGGTTAAAACTTGTAAATAATTTTATATGTAGGTTTTTGCACCTTGTCTTACAATTTCTTTATGTTTATGCCATTTTCTCACTAGGGTATTGTGCTCCTTCCTTTCATTTTCACAATATTCGTCAGAGTGAATGCATAACCAGTCAAATTGTATTCGTCCGTCACTGACAAAACGCTAACTCATACATCATTTAATTATGATATCACTAATTTAGTAATCATGCCTTTTGGCTCACCGTGTAACGTGGATTCCTGTCACCACGGCATGGCGCGTCCTCAGGTTGCGGATGGAGGAGAAGGCATCTAGATATAGAGGTTAGCTGCGAATATACTGAATAAGCAGTCGCGGATAGCCGACTAGGATTGGTCCTCCAGCTTGTGGGTTTGGGTAGGGCTAACAACCTCATCCAGTAAAAAAAAAGGCACCTGTTCAGAAATATTGACAAAAGCCTCGGACAAGGACAGATAACTTGGCACAACCTCAGCAAAAGAAAATGGACATGAGATTTGGAACATGGAATATTGGGAGTCTTTATAGAGCCGGCGCGTTAAAATCCGTAACGAGTGAGTTAGAGAAATACAGGATGGACCTAGTAGGAGTTCAGGAAGTTAGGTGGGAAGGAAATGGATTTGTGAATTTCGGAAATTTTACGTTCTTTTACGGGGAAGGAAATAAAAATCACGAGTTAAGAACAGGGTTTTCCGTTCATAAACGTATATTACCAGCAATTAAACGGGTTGAATTTGTTACTGACAGACTTTCTTTTATTACCCTTAAGGGACGGAAGTGTGATATTATTGTTTTAAATGTACATGGCCCAACGGAAGATAAGGATGACGATATAAAAGACAGATTTTACGTACAAGTGGAACGGATATTTGACCAACTCCCGCGATACCATATGAAAATTCTATTAGGGGATTTCAATGCGAAGGTAGGACGAGAGGATATTTTCAAACCGATTATAGAGAACGAAAGTCTGCATAAGGAAAGTAATGACAACGGTGTTCGACTCGTGAACTTTGCAACATACAAAAACCTTATCGTGAAGAGTACAAAATTCCCACATCGCGACGTTCATAAATACACTTGGACATCACCAGACGGGAAAACACATAATCAAATTGATCACGTTTTAGTAGATAGAAGAAAGTAATCTAGTATAATTGATGTCCGGTCGTTTAAAAATGATGATTGTGACAGTGACCACTACCTAATAGTCCGAAGACGGAGAGATTCAATTTAAAGAAATTAGAAGAGAGCCAGGTAAGAGAGAAATACCAGATTGAAGTTTCGAATAGATTCTCGGCTTTAGAAGATTCGGAGTGCACTTGAGTTGAGGATACCTGGATTGAAATTAGAGATAGCATTAAAATTTCAGCAAAAGAAAAATTGGGACACACGAAAATATGTAGGAACAAACCATGGTTCAACCAGGTATGCATAAAACTAGCAGAGGAGAGAGAACTGATCCGAATCCGAATAAAATAACTACAAAATCCGAATAAAATAACTACACAAAATTTTTAGAACGAAGAGACGCGATTTTTTGAAATCTAAAAGTAAGGAACTTGAAGATAATAGTAAAAATAAAAACATCCGGGACATATATAAGGGAATCAACGAATTTAAAAAATGCTATCAACCTCGTGCTTATGTATTAAAGAAATCTGACGGTACAGTTCTCACTGATACGGATAGCATCTTAAATAGATGGAAATATTTCTTTGACGATTTGCTTAACAAGCAACCAAAAACTAGTGTGCGCAGAGAAAAGGAGATACACAGCGCAGAACCGTATATTCCAGAACCCAATCGAATACAAGTAGAAGCCGCTATAAGGAACTTAAAGAAACACACATCTCCGGGTTTAGATGAAATTCCGTCTGAGTTAATTTTAGCTGGAGGTGAAAAATTGTGGAACAAGATACACAAATTCATTCTTCTTATCTGGAACAAGGAAGAATTGCCAGAAGAGTGAAAAGAATCAATCCTTGTTCCAATTCACAAGAAAGGCGACAAAACTGACTGTAATAATCATCGAGGCATTTTTCTTATGTCAACATCCTATAAAATCCTTTCAAATATTCTATTAGCAAGACTGGCCCCTTACGCAAATGAAATTATTGGGGATTATCAGTGCGGATTAACACGAAATCGATCAACTATCGACCAAATATTTATAATTCGCCAAATACTCGAAAAATAGTGGGAATACAATACACGGGTACATCAACTATTTATTGATTTTAGAAAGGCGTACGACTCGGTTAGGAGAGAAACATTATACAACGTTCTTACAGAACTTGGAATACCGAGAAAGCTAATTAGATTAATTAAGGCATGTTTAAATGAATCCCAAAGTAAAGTCCGGGTAGGAAAAATTTGTCCACGAGCATTCACGTCGAAAATGGCCTGAAACAAGGAGATGCGTTGTCACCATTATTATTTTAACTTCGTTCTGGAATACGCTATAAGGAAAATGAAAGATAGCAACCAGGGCCTACAGGTGAACGGTATTCACCAGGTTATGGCATTTGCTGATGATGTAAATGTCATAGGGGATGATGGGAGAACAATAGAAAGAAATGCAGAGATCTTATTAAAAGCCACGTATGGCAAGATAGCCCCCCACTTTAGAATATTGAAACAATGACTAGGTCATTCGTTTGTACTACGTTTGTACCGTTTGTACCGAAAATATTTTTGTTTGTACCATTTTCCTTATAGGGTTACTTGAGAGGTCGACTGGGGGGGCTATCTTGGCGCCAAGATAGCCCCCCCGTATCACAGCACAAAAAATTGGAATACACCATTCGAAAGCAAATCGTTTGTACCGTTTGTTCCGAAAAAAGTTTTGTTTGTACCCTGATAGTTTTCGAGAAACAGGGGATGATATTTTGGGCGTATCACAGCAAAAAAATTTGAAATACGCCATTCGAAAGCAAATCGTTTGTACCGTTTGTACCGAAAAAAGTTTTGTTTGTACCCCGATAGTTTTCGAAAAACAGGGGATGACATTTTGGGCGGGGGGCTATCTTGGCGCCAAGATAGCCCCCCCGTATCACAGCACAAAAAATTGGAATACACCATTCGAAAGCAAAACGTTTGTACCGTTTGTACCGAAAAAAGTTTTGTTTGTTCCTTGATAGTTCTCGAGAAACAGGGGATGAAATTTGGGGGCTATCTTATACGCAAGATAGGCCCCTTAATGTGTACTTTTTCCATGTCCATTAATAAGTATCATATGTTTATCCCTGTGAATTAATGTGTATTTAGAATTCTGGTTCTGCATATCAAAATAAAAAAATGAATTTTTCAGTAATAATGTTAGAATTGAATCGGCGAGTGGGAAAACAGTGTGAGTCCAAAATAAACCATTTTGAAGTAAAGGCAAAAATAACAATAAAGATGTAGTACTACAAGTTGTAATGAAGAGCAGTGCAATTTGCAAGACCTTGCACGTTATAACAGAATGCTATAATGTCGACTGTACATTTGTGCATTAACTAACGTAAGTTATTTTTACAAATATCTCAAAATGCGTTTTGTGGACTATAGTAGTTTTCCACTCACCGATTCGATTAAATTTTCTCTATTTCTGCCCTTTTCCTTAAGTAAATACGTATTATTCAGCAATGGCCTATTTGCTTTCGTCTATTGTCTATGAAAGCGGCAAACTTCTCGAGCCGTTAATGTGACAGATATAAACAGCTAATTTTTTCAGTTGGTGTAAAGCTGAAACGTGGAAGGACGCAGTTTAGGTGAGCAAACATTTCATCTTTTAGTTTTCTTTGTTTAAGATTATTTCTGTAAATACAGTTTCTTTCTGAATTTGTACACACTTCGTTATGCTTTTCACGATATTTATTTACGGAAAAGGGCGCAAATAGATTAAATTTAATTGAATCATTGAGCGGAAAAACACTACTAGTGCACAAAACGCATTTTGAGATGTTTGAAGAAAGAACTTTTGTTTGTTAATACCACAAATGTACAGTCGACATTATAGCATTCTGTTATAACGTGCGAGGTCTTCCAAATTGTACTGCTCTTCATTACAACCTGTAGTTCTACATCTTTAGTGTTATTTTCGCCTTTAACTCAAAATGGCTTATTTTGAACTCACACTGTTTTCCCACTCGAAGATTCAGTTTTAACGTTGCGTTATTCCCAACAAGTCGTTCTTTTCATTTGGATATGTACATCAAGAGATCTAAATTCACATAAATTCACATGAATAGACACATAATACTTAGCTATTAATGGGCATGGAAAAATTACATATTAGGGGGCCAATCTTGCGTACAAGATAGCCTCCCAAACGCCATCCACACTTTCTTGAAAATTATCAGGGTACAAACAAAACTTTTTTCGGTACAAACGGTACAAACGATTTGCTTTCGAATGGTGTATTCCAATTTTTTGTGCTGTTATACGGGGGAGCTATCTTGCCGCCAAGATAGCCCCCCCGCCCAAAATATCATCCCCTGTTTTTCGAAAACTATCGGGGTACAAACAAAACTTTTTTCGGTACAAACGGTACAAACGATTTGCTTTCGAATGGTGTATTTCAAATTTTTGTGCTGTGTTACGGGGAGGCTATCTTGGCGCCAAGATAGCCCCCCGCCCAAAATATCATCCCCTGTTTCTCGAAAACTATCAGGGTACAAACAAAACTTTTTTCGGTACAAACGGTAGAAACGATTTGCTTTCGAATGGTGTATTTCAAATTTTTGTGCTGTGATACGGGGGGGCTATCTTGGCGCCAAGGTAGCCCCCCGCCCAAAATATCGTCCCCTGTTTCTCGAAAACTATCAGGGTACAAACAAAACTTTTTTCGGTACAAACGGTACAAACGATTTGCTTTCGAATGGTGTATTTCAAATTTTTGTGTTGTGATACGGGGTGACTATCTTGGCGCCAAGATAGCCCCCCCGCCCAAAATATCATCCCCTGCTTCTCGAAAACTATCAGGGTACAAACAAAACTTTTTTTGGTACAAACGGTACAAACGATGTGCTTTCGAATGGCGTATTTCAAATTTTTGTGTTGTGATACGGGGGGGCTATCTTGGCGCCAAGATAGCCCCCCGCCCAAAATATCATCCCCTGTTTCTCGAAAACTATCAGGGTACAAACAAAACTTTTTTCGGTACAAACGGTACAAACGATTTGCTTTCGAATGGTGTATTTCAAATTTTTGTGCTGTGATACGGGGGGGCTATCTTGGCGCCAAGATAGCCCCCCCGCCCAAAATATCATCCCCTGTTTCTCGAAAACTATCAGGGTACAAACAAAACTTTTTTCGGTACAAACGGTACAAACGATTTGCTTTCGAATGGTGTGTTTCAAATTTTTGTGCTGTGATACGGGGGGCTATCTTGGCGCCAAGATAGCCCCCCCAAATGTCATCCCCTGTTTCTCGAAAACTATCAGGGTACAAACAAAACTTTTTTCGGTACAAACGGTACAAACGATTTGCTTTCGGATGGTGTATTCCAATTTTTTGTGCTGTGATACCGGGGGGCTATCTTGGCGCCAAGATAGCCCCCCCAGTTGACCTCTCAGGAACCCCTATAAGGAAAATGGTACAAACGAAAATATTTTCGGTACAAACGGTACAAACGTAGTACAAACGAATGACCTAGTCATTGTTTCAATTTTCTAAAGTGGGGGGGCTATCTTGCCATACGTTAAAAGCCTGCATGGACATGGGTTTAGAAGTAAATGCAGAGAAAACTAAATACATGGAAGTGCGTCGGGACCGGAATGTAGCAAATTATGGATACGTTAAAATATTAAATATTACTTTTGATAAAGTTGATAGTTTCAAATATCTAGGATCAAAATTAACTGAGGAAAATCATATCCACAGAGAAATTCAATGTCGAGTAAAAGCAGGGAATTCGTGTTACTATTCGGTTCAACATCTCTTGTCGTTGCGAATTTTGTCGAGGGATTTGAAGCATAAAATATACAAAACGATAATCATGCCTGTTGTTCTGTATGGTTGCGAAACATGATCACTCACTCTGAGGGAAGAACATTGACTGAAAGTATTTGAGAACAAGATCCTGAGACGAATATTCGGACCCAAGAGGAACGGGAATGCAGAATGACGGAAACTTCATAACCAGGAACTACATAATTTATATGATTCACCCAACATTGTTAGGGTCGTCAAGTCTAGGAGGCTTAGGAGGGCGGGTCATGTAGCTAGAATGGAAGAAAGTAGAAACGCTTTCAAAGTCTTGACTGGAAGACCAATCGGAAAACGATCATTAGGAAGACCTAGGCGCTGATGGGAGGACAATATTAAGATAGATCTAGCTGATATTGGAATACAAAGTAGAAACTGGATGCAGTTAGCTAAGGATAGAAGTCAGTGGAGAGCTTTTGTGAACGCGGCATTGAACCTCCGGGTTCCATAGGCCATAGAGTTAGTTAGTTAGTTACTTAGTTCGCCTTTTGGCTGAAACTTAATGAACCAGTATATAAGAAATGAGTAAGTAGTTTCAATATTTTTTACAATTATAACACGATTATTATAGATTTACTAGAATTACCCTTTTTTCTTTCTTTTTTTTTTTTTTTACAAAAAATGTCTTTATCCTCCATAAGTTCCCCTATTGTTTATTAGCACATACCTTTCCCATATTAGGGTATGATTTATCACCACAAGATCTACTCACACTAATACACGTGTCCATACAAGTCAGCCACAGATTATACGAAACAGAATGTCTTGTAGTTCACCAGAAGATGTCCTCATTCCATACAGGTTCGAGACTTCAAAGTTTTTTTGTATAACAGGCCTGCACACTTACAACAACACATTGTTTTGAGCGTAACCAGGAAGCAACGACATCATCTTGGCTCTGCCCATAATCTAAACTCTCAATCTCCCAAGTTCAACCATTTTAAGAAATGCATAATACGTGGCTGGCGTGTTCTAATTAATGAAGAACTCACTTTGTAGTTTAGATTTTTATTGACAACACTACTTGTAAATATTTATCAGGTTTATTAGTGACATACCAGGAAACTTACTCTTACAGCAGATGTTGTAAAATATACGGATATAGGAGCAAGTTTCCTTTACAGACAACTGAAGCATGTGCATGTAGCGGAGGCTCATGCTCAATATATATATATATATATATATATATATATATATATATATATATATATATATATATATATATATATGTTTAAAATACAGCAGTGATGTAGGTTGTTGCCCACTTTCTGCATCGTCATACTTTTTCAAAGAAACGATCCGAACGCTACCAAGCCAGTTGAGCGAGTTGAAGACTTCTGTTCTTGTTCTATGATGGCTGTCAAACACCATCAAGATGCGATAAAGAAACTTGAGCATCTTTTCTTCCAGTGGATAGGACTTAAGAAAGATACGAAATGTCTTACTCAGACTCAAGAAACTAAGGCAGCCACATTTTCACCATTGACTGCGATATTGCACATTCAAATACCATAGATCCGATGGATGATGAAGAATACAAGATGTTCCTACAATTTTTAGCAGTAATGCGCCATAACGGGTACACTGCTAATCTCGAAAGGGTTCAAATAATCTTTCTTTTGATACGGAACTAAAGGCAATGATTCAGTTTGCAAGAAATATTCACTAAATTTCAAAATGATTAACAATTTATTCATAATATTAGTAACAACTAATAATAGTAATAACCAAATATATGTAACATTAAACATAACAAACAACACATTAAATCAAAAATTCCCCCTTTCATTACTTTCAGACAGCGGTGTGAACGATTCCACATTTCAACGCCCATTACTTACTTCTATCCAAATAGTAATTTAAAGAACTTTCTAATATTAATTCCAAAATGTTTTAATTATTCTAAACTTGAATTTATTATAAATAGAGTAATAGTTACGTGTGATCCGATGACCATATCCCTCGAAATCGAAGTATTAATTGGTCCAAAAACGGCGGGAAAAAAGTTAGAATTTAGAACATACTTACGTTCGCGTTGAATATGCCACATCAAACACACACTTACAAACGATTATATATTACTTGATCACATTTCAGGCTGTAATTCCACACTACGTCACAGACGGATCTTATCTTATTCCAATCGCTTACAAAATTACGAAATTGATCCCATTTTAACAAAACAATATTACAATTTCTTAGATCCGACTTGTATTACCTTTTCTTCTGTTTTGACGGTAATCGGAGGTTGACACTTTTACCACAGTTCATAGGTGGCGTTGTTAACTCTCGATGAACAAATGAAACACGATGTTCATTGAACCTGACCTACTAACATAAATCATAATTGCTAACTGTATGCGGAAATAACTAATCAGAAGATTCGGTGTACAGACTAAAGTTATTTTTTTCTTGAAGAAATGTTACAAATTTCCGCGTCAGAAGGGACGCTCTTGCTCTATTGACGGAGTAGACAAAGTGCTATTTCAAAAAGAGTAGTAAGTAAAGAAAGAACAATCACTAAAAAGGAGAAAGTAACGATCCAAACTTGAAGAAATACGTTATTGGAGAAAGCAATGTTAGCAAGCCGCATCAGGGAAGAAGAAGAAGAGGAAGCTCCATTCTCCAGTAAACTAGATGTCGTTTCACTTCAAAAGCGAGGGTGGGAAGTGTTATATCATCTCAGCTGGCTTCAATGCTAGAAAGGAATCGACTCAGTGCCGTGTGCCATGACGATTCTCTTCAAGGCTTCCAAGGTCTGTGGACAAGATCATCGGGAGCAATCCATTAATATATCAGATTTTCATTATCAGCGTCAACTATACAAGTAACCGACTGCTACTCACCTTAAATTTCTAGAAATTCAAAGTTATCCTTCGTGAAAGAAAAGGCTACTGCACACGCTGTGTACAGTAGTGTGAAACAATTTGGAATGAAAAACTTGAACCACGCAATGTGTTTTCATACTATCTGTTCTAACACTGGCCGTTCATCACAAGCTTGTATTAGTTCTGAACTGCTATGAGGCCATAGTCTTCTACACTTCGAATATCGACATCACATTCAGGAAGTTAGATTGTCCTCTGCCTTTGGAGCATGCTTGGGACCAATATGTTCACCAGACATTCTCACGTTCAAACGTTACAGGGAACAGTGGCCCTCCATTGACCAGGGAAGTTTTCAGGATGTCATCTCAGACGATTTTGCAGCAGCAGTAATTAGTGATGTCAAGGATGAAGTAATTTATTTCTGTAACATTAACTGCAGAATCGTCAACCGTGAGATGATTCTAGGGAACTGCTCTCGTTGGCGTCAATCTTCATGGGAAGTTCACCATCTGGTGCATCAACTCAAATTAAGTTCAGAGTTCCTGGGCCAATGCATCAAGTTCGCTCGATGGCAAAGACAATCTACAGACTTAAGGTTTGTTATTCCATTCCCAACTTAAGCTGACACAGACAAAGATGCAGGGATTACGAGATCATAACATCTATTTTCCCGAAGGTTTATGTTAAAATCTGGTTTTAGGCACCCTAGGCTTCTATGACAGGTAGAAATCATCTCCCGCTCGTTAAAGAACTTCATGCTTATCCTCAACTTGAGATTGGTAAAGTAACGTCACACAAAATGATACCACATCTCTGGTATCTGTAAAAAGATTCGATCTTTCTTAGTCTCTTTAATCCAGAGTTAGATTTAACACAAAACGAGGTATGGTGTAATCTTCAGAAAGATACTAGGAGAAGGTTATCAATTCTCACATAAACTCTCAAAAGAATTTTCAGATATACAATGATTTCAAGGAGGGCCCGAAGTAGGCAGGAGGTACGCCTTGACATCAATGGACATTCAGTGATTCGGAAGGAAGTCAGAAGTGTTAGGAACCGTCAGCTTAAATTTTTTGTGTGTGTGTTCGGAATAACGTGTGATGCGATGTATTTCGTCACGGTATATTTCACATTTTCTTCATTTATAAGCGTGAAAGAAAACATTGCAGCATGCGTTCTCCCGAGTACGACAGACCGTGTTGCTGACTATCCTTGACCCTTCCGATATCGCTCCAAAGGATCCCATGTTCACTGCTATCAAAGCTCATCTTTGCCTACTTTGGACGAATTATAAATTCAGAGCATATCTCAAAATTCGGTTGATGGCATGCATGGGAATTTCACCCTGTATGGAATACTCTGTACACCTATTGAACATTAATGAAATATGCATTTTTGGATTGCGTATGCGTGACTTCCTTTACGTTGATAAGGACCACCATGCACAGTTTCTCCAATTCGAAATAGGGGCTGTTGACATTTGTTTTTTTTCGCGATTTTGCACAGCCCTAGCTCTTAAGTTATGTACTTTTCCCCATAGGTTCATATGAATTTTTATCTTATTTTGATGTAAGGAATCACATCTTAAAGTTTGTCTGTATGTTTCATTAACATAATATATATATATATATATATATATATATATATATATATATATATATATACTTCGTAATCATGCACCAATAACGGAAAATTTGGGAGGTGAATCTACAGATAAAAACAAGCAAAAATGTCATATGAATATTAGCTGACTGGGGCTTCGTTTGAATGCTAGAGGCATCTGAAATGTCACCTTCCGAAGCGGCAATTTGGAATATCGCAAAAACGGAGAGAAATACGAATTTTAGGTCAAATAATTTCAAAGGAAACCCCATCCGAAGAATCCAATTATGCATAACTGATGGCGAAACAGTAGCGGCGCTAGAGAGGGCACAAAGAAAATGAATGAAACGTGGAGGAAAGCAAAAAGTTACACTGAAAAATTGTAGGAGGTGATATTACATGGAACATGTAACAACAAATGTTAATGAACAAAGGCAACAATGGCTACGCTGTAGGAACACTATGGGAGTCGGAATGTACGAATACAATGTCTTTGTAACGGAGAGAAATAAGAATGTCGGGTCAAAAGACATCAAACAAACCCCATTCGAAGGATTCAATATGGATAACTGATGTCGAAACAGTGGCGATACCCGGGACCACAAAGAAAGTGAATGGAACGCGGATATTTCAATTCAATTCATTCACTCTGCCGCGTTACTGTCAGCCGGTAGCTTGAGCATTCAAAAGCGGCAAAGTATGATCATTGCAAATGGTTTCTCTTTTGGGTTTATTTATTTCATAATTTTGAAGAAGGAAAGGGAAGGGAAAACGACGTGAAACTAAACCAAGGGATTGGACAATAAAAATATCGACAAAAAGAACGAACAGAAAAAGAAACAAGAATAACTAAACTTAACATTTGCTTAACATTGGCATTTTCATTTCTCGTCTTGTGAGATTTTGTGTTTTTGGTGTTTACCTTTTGGTCATCTTCTTCATTCTTCTTTTCTTCAGGTTTTCACTCTGTATGTTTGGTTTCTCTGGTTTCTGCATTTCTCTCCTTTTCTATTTCACATTTGCACTATTTACACTGACCTTTCACTGTATATTTTACCTCTTTTCACGTGCATAAACACAACACAACACTGTATAGACACTGACACTGACTCCTTCTAATGAAATCACTAACCTTCACCAACTAATACCTACACTAGAACACGCATATTACACTAACATTTAACTAAATATTCACATTTGCAAAGTTTTACTTTTCTTATGCTTCTGTATAAGTGTTTTCTTTTACTTTTCCTTTGATGCCTTAGTGTTATCAGTTGCGTATCAATGCCAGTTTCCACCCATTTGTGCAGGCTTGAGGTCCAGGGATCACTCACAGCACTTAGTGCATGCCCTGTTCTTTTTTATCCTTCGGCCGGCAGGCCCAGGATGGGCCGTCCTATTGGCGAGAGTTGCTCTATGTTTTCTTTCTGAGACACTATCGTTGCTTCACTTCTACTCGTGCACTCACGCAACATTCTCTCTTACACCGGAGTTCCTTTTTGAACCGAGAGGCTGGAGGTGCAGCATTGTGGTCTTCGGCGAAAGGACGATAATCCAGTGCTTGGGTTCCAGAAGTATTTTCTCCGGTACGAGGAGTTACTCACACATCCTTCAACTTGCACTCGTCCTTCTTTTCTTCTTCTGTAAGTTTTTCGTCTTACTTTTGAGTATTCATTTGTCAAATTTTCCAATAATTTTCAGTCTTCCTCTATTTCTATTATTTGTTTCAGTGGTTTCTCTCTTATTTGAGTTCTTAGTTCTAAAATTTCTTCTAATAATTTACACCACATGGCGTGATGCTCAGGAGTTCCTTCTTCTCGCATTCTCACATTGGGCTGTGTTTTAACATGATTCCATTGGAGTGTAGTTCGTATGGTCCATTGCCCAATAGGTAATGAACCAATACATATTTTGGATTTAAGTGACTTATTTTTTGTCTGTCGACGATGCTAGGAAAGATTCTATGTCATTCTTTATCTCGTAGTTGTATTATGTTGTCATTAATTTCTTTCTCATCTTTTAGATCCCCGTTAAAAGTTTCTCAAATTTTCTTTTTCTCGTGTTTTCTTAACCAGTAATTAGTTGGCATTTGCAATAACACATAGTTCATTGGTTGGATACCAACGATTATACAGAGTGCCCTATGTTAAGTAGTGTTAATGGCTCCATTCATTCTGATTAATAGGTTTCTTTGTGGTCTATTGATTTGGTTTTTGTAGGTCTTATTTCTTAATAGTCTATCACTCCGAACGCTGGATGCGTACGCCATAATAGCTGAAAAATAGTTTCTTGGTATAGTCTTAGTATTTTTAATGGTAGCTGGTATCTGTTTCATTGCAATAGTGGTCCATAGTGGTCAATATATTGTTTCCTCTTTTTACTATATCTTCTAGCATTATGCTAAGATATGTTTTGCTTTGCACTCGTTCTACTCCTACTCCATTTAATTTTATGGTCCGATTTCTTTGTAGTTTTGAGCCGAAAATTATATATTTTTTTCTTTGATGATATCCTTAATTTACTCTCCATACTCCATTCTTCAAGTGTTTGTATTATTTTTTAACTTTTTCTTCTAATTCCCTTCGGCTGTTTCCTGATGTTGTTATAACGACCTCATCGGCAAATGCCACTATTTTATCGACATTTTGCTTTTTGTTTATTTTTTCCAAGGATGGTTGTAATTTTATGTCCCATTGTAGGGGTCCTAATATTGATCCTTGCGGCCATCCTCTCTCTGGTTTAATTACTATATCGCCTTCTTCATTTGGCACTATTATTTTTTTGTTTTCTAGGTAATTTCTTATCATATTCAGTAAGTATTCTGGCAACACGTAGAAAAATTCTAGCACATATGTTGTTCAGAGATGAGATATTCATACGAAATGGCATCACAAATTTCCACAATAGTGCATGTGGTTTATGCATGACGGCGTCTCTTCCCATTCAGGTTACACCATTCGCGCATATCAGAAAGAAACATTTCCACGGAGATGGATAGATCCTGGTAGCAGACAAGCATAGTTCCCAAGTTCATCTGACCTGAATACCATAGATTGTCAGGTTACGCAAAATGTCTCGTGTATACACGACCCATGCATGACATTGAAGATCTTCACCGGCGTGTATGAGCTGAATTTGCCACACTACGACAAACGCCAGCGTTATTGCCACCAGTCAGAGAATCCTTAAGCCAACGTATAACTGTTTGTCTCAACGCAGAAGGAGGACATATCGAAAACCTTCTCTTGGAAGCCATTATGTTGACCACAGTAAGTACAATACCTTTTGTTTTTACGGTACACTGGATCACATCATCCGTACGTGTTTTGTACGATCTGCGCGAGTCATCACTAAGAGTGTTTAGCAGTTTCTTTGTAGCTCCCATGTGCCGCCAATGTTTTGTAGTATGTGTGCGTAATTTTACTCTTCGGATGGGGTTTCCTTTCATATCTTTTGATCCGACATTCCTTTTTCTCTCAGTTACAAAAATACTGTATTCTTAAATTTCGACTCCCATAGTGTTCCTGCAGCCATTGTTGCCTTTGTTCATTATCATGTTGCTACATGTTCCATGTAATATCACCTCCTACAATTTTTCAGTGTAAATTTTTCACTTTCCTCCACGTTTCATTCACTTTCTTAGTGCCCCGCTAGCGCCGCTACTGTTTCGAAATCAGTTATGCATAATCGGATTCTTCGGATGGAGCTTCCTTTGATATCTTTTGACCTAAAATTCGTATTTCTCTCCGTTCTTTCGATATTGCAAATTGTAGCATCGGAAGGTGATATTTCAGATGCTTCTAGCGTTAAAACGAAGCCCCAGTCACATAAAACTCATATGACATTTTTTGCTTGTATATATCTGTAGATTCATCTCCCAAATTTTCCCTCATTGATGCACGTCCACCCTATAACGAGTGGTCCAACTACAATGCACGATGTTAATTATGTGTCACACCGTAACGTCAAGGTTTTTGCCCAACTTAATTTGACATTTCTTTGTTTCAGGGTTTGGTAAATTCAACCATGGAGAGGTAGACAATTGAGCAACGCGTGAAGATTATTGAAGCATTTTTACGAAAATGGACGTTCAAATCAAAATGCATTTCGTGCACTTCGTGATGTTTTCGGTCAGCATAATCGACCAAATGTGTCAACAATCGGGAGAATTGTGCGCAAATTTCAGAAAACAGGGTCTCTAGTAAATGTGAAGACAGCTGTGCATGCTCGCCAAGTTCGTTCTGCGGAAAACATTGCTGCTGTTCGCGATAGTGTGGCAGAAGTGCCGTCATCCTCGACTCGTCGTCGTGCCCAACAATTGAACATCTCACGAACATCACTGATGCGAACTTTGAAGAAAGATTTGAATTTGCGCGCTTACAAGGTTCAATTGAATCAAGAGCTGAAGCCTACTGACCATTTTCAGCGTCGTCAATAAGCCGAATTGTTAATTGAACAGACACAAGTTAATGGTGACTTCACAAAGAAAATCATCTTCAGCGACGAGGCACACTTTCACCTCAGTGGATTCGTTAACAAGCAGAATTGCCGCATTTGGGCAAATGAGAATCCAAGAGTGACTGTTGAAAAGCCGATGCATACACAAAGAGTGACTCTTTGGGCTGGCGGCATCATCGGGCCGTACTTCTTTTGAAAATGAGGTCGGCCATGCAGTTACCGTGACTGGTGTTCGCTATCGCGAGATGATAACGGACTTCTTGTGGCCAGAAATTGAGGATATGGACATGTGGTTCCAACAGGATGGTGCCACGTGTCACACAGCTAACGAAACATTGGCTCTTTTGCGCGAAAAATTCAATGGCCGTGTAGTCTCACGTGGTGGCGATGTTAACTGGCCGCCACGATCATGTGATTTGGCACCATTGGACTTTTTTCTGTGGGGATATTTAAAAGAAAAGGTGTACGTCAATAAGCCAAGAACAATTCAAGAGCTAAAGGATGTGATAATTCGGCACATTAATGATATTGAACCTCAATTATGTCTCAGAGTAATTCAAAATATGGACCATCGGATAGAAGTTTGCCGACGAAGCCGTGGCGAGCATTCGGCCGATGTTTTGTTTCACACATAATTGTCATAGATTCTTCTATCATAATAAAAAAAATATTAAGATTATTTTCTGAAAACTTTGCGTTTTATTTACAATTAACATCTAGCATTGTAGTTGGACCACCCTTATATATATATATATATATATATATATATATATATATATATATATATATATATATATATATATATATAGGGTAGGCCATAAGAACCTTACCACCCCTTGTAAAGCCCGTGCTCTGGAAAATAGTGAACAACAACATGTAGTAACATAGTAGACAAAGGGGGAATTCGAATTGTGATAGTGAACAAGATGGTGAACATTTTGAAAGCCGCCATCTTGAATCCACTTCAAGAGTTTTAAATGGGAACATGGTTATGCGGCACATCATTTAGGCTAGAATTTAAGGGCAAACACAATGAGGAAATCGTTTTGTTGATATCATAATTTGTTGAAAAGTTACAGGCATTTCAAATTGCTATTTTTACCTGTCACGCATGGCGGAGAACGTGCTTTACGTGGCCCCCATAACGCATTATGCACAAGGTAAGTCGTTCAACCCAATTGTCCATGACCCTCAAAAGAGTTTCTGGTGAAATATCGGCACAGGTTGCAAATATGCGTTCTTCCAGGTGTTCAAGATCTCAATGTTTTCGACGTATACCTTTGCCTTCAGATGACCTCACAAATAAAACGCAAAGGGCGTCAGACCTCGTGATCGTAGTACCCATTCAATGGAACCCCGTTGCTCAAGCCAACGTCCAGGAAATTGTTCATCCGGATAGGTACGGACCTGAAATCCGTGATGCGGAGGAGCACCATCCTGTTGGAAAATGAGTGGAAATGTGCCGTCTCGGACAATATGGAAGGGAGGATAAGATCTTCCAACATATCCAAATACCGTTCAGCAGTGATGGTACCAGAAACGAAGAATGGACCAATTAACTTGGTGATCCATAGACCAACCCACACCATTAATATGACTGTACCTACCATTTTGCAAGGGTCAACCCATCGAGGATTTGTCGGGGACCAATAGAGACAGTTTTTCTTATTCACTTCCCAAGTGACATAAAAATTGGCCTAATCGGAAAATAAAAATTGTGTGTGGAATGTGTGATCCGTTTGCATCTGTGCAAGGGCCCAGTCGCAAAATTCCAGAAGACGATCAGGGTCATCTTGAGATAGATGATGTTGAAGTTTAAATTTGTACGGATGCCACTTGCTTTTCTGTAAGATATGTCTGGTAGATGTACGGCTGACACCACATTCCATGGACAGACGACGGGGCTACTGATGTGGCTTCATCTGTTTCGGTCGTGGGTCTTCCACACCTGGGTTTATCTGCTATGGAACCAGTATCCATGAACTTCTGGAAGAGTTGGGCGACACTAACATGGGACACATGATGTCGATCATGGTGCCTGGCATTGAATTTAGCTGCTACAGCCCATGGACTCCTTCCTTCCCATGCCCTGATCAACTTCTCCCTCTCTGCTGTCGTTAACGGTATAATTATTCACCTGCAACAACAGAAAGAGTACGGTAAAATTAGCAATTTGAAATGTCTGTAGCTTTTGAACAAATGGACATATCAACAAACCAATTTCATCATTGTGCTTGTCTTTAAATTCTAGCCTGAAATGATGTGCCGCATGACCATGTCCCCATTTAAAAATTTTGACCTGAATTCAAGACTGTGGCTTTCAAGATGGCTGCCATCTTGGTCACCAGCACAATCCGACTTCCCCCTTGTTCATTCTTTTCCAAGAACAGGGATTTAACAAGGGGTGGTAAGGGACTTATGACCCACCCTGTATAATTATGTCTACGTATTTGAAAATCTTAAGAGAGTTATTTTCTCGTCAGTGTCCTATTTTTAACAAACGGGATCCCACTAATACTTGATTCTGAACAAAGAGCGGCTGACGAGTTGTTTACACATTTTAGAAACAAATTATCCATGCTGTATGCTACAAGTATCGTTCAAGCTATAATACTATTTCTTAGTAACAGCATCAGATGGTATTCCTATCAATTGATTCGATAAGATGCAATCAGTTAGGTAAGGGCAGCAACTGCATAAATAGGTAATCACCAAGTAGAAAACAGAAATTGTGAAGTTGTATTGAAACTTTGAGAATGTCTTTGAAGTGAAAACATGATGTAACTAAGGAATGAATAACTAACACGAATATGCATTGCTTGGTTCAGATATTAGTTCGAAACGAAAGAAACATTGATGGATAGGATAAAGGAAAGCCACGATGCGCAGGCATAAGTGAAACGTCATGTGCTCAGGTGTTACATGCATTCGACACGGAAA
Organism: Thermobia domestica; assembly: GCF_964235325.1. Classification (NCBI taxonomy): domain Eukaryota; kingdom Metazoa; phylum Arthropoda; class Insecta; order Zygentoma; family Lepismatidae; genus Thermobia; species Thermobia domestica. The sequence continues at coordinate 261,640,806 of NC_137458.1, read as the reverse complement.
GCATATGTCCCACAGTTGTAATTTGTGTTGAATTAATACGACCTCTAAGGCAAAATTCAGATTCCTGAATGTGTTGTTAAAGACGTGGAAGAGAAATATTAAGTTTGTTTGTAAAACAATATGACAGGACGAGAGAGTTTTAGGTAGATTCACAAGCTTTTAAAGAAAGAAAAAAGAAGAATACGAAAAGAGAAAGAGAAGTAATTTAATTTCTGTTGTTATACGATTATATTTTGTTATAATAATAATTCGACGATGTGACCTTAGTTCTCATAGCAACGAAAAATAAATAATGCATAACGAAGGATCCATCTCGTGAAATCAATATGTACGATTTTTAAAGAGTGTAAATTATTAACTTCTTTCGTACTACAATAAAAGGTAATATTTTGATGCAGTGAGTAAAATGGTTTTTGATAAATTAGTAGGCGTAGTTATATTAAAATATGAACTGTGGGCGTTGCTGTATTAGGTAAACCCGAAATAATTCCTGATGGGCTGCTGCACCGTGGGGTGGCAAAGATTTCAACTAAATTTCAATTGTGATTGGATATTTCGCAATAAATTTCAAGAATGCGCGATAACACAGCTTATCTAAGGTAAGAACTGACCATTCAGCACCGTACAAAGTAAGAAGAAGCAATCAATCAGGAGCAGTGAGGAGTCATGAATCGCATTCTCATCGTTGAAAAAGCCGGTTTCTTTATGTAGGTCTTTGTGTTTCTATAGCAACCGGTATACTTTTTACTTTCTTTGGCGGTAAGGATCTGATGATGTATCGCACCTGTGACAACATATAAAAATGTGTTTTCATGTTTACAAGATTTTCTTGTAATTTTCTTGAACTTTAGATTTTAGAAGGGACTTTTTCCCTGCCAGGTTCAATGAATGTAACTTCTAAAAAGGTAACCAAGAAAGTAATATCGCTTCTTCACCCAGCACCTTCGTACATTGATATGTTACCAAAGACGTACCTGGCATATCAAAAATAGTCCCCACCAGCATCTACGATTTTTCGTTATCGTTCTGGAAGGCCATAAATTCCATTGCGGTAGAGCGTCGTGGCCGTGAAGCGAAGATTGTATCAACTGCATGTTGCACTAGGGATTTGAACTGGCGTCTCCTAAGGTGGTTGTCCAACAAATGGAACAGGTGATTGCAATGTCCTAGGAGTGTGGCCGATGATTCCCATATTGTTTCCCATCCAAAGCGTAGAATGTAGTTTTGGGTCCTCCTAGCCACATTGGGCTTAGCGTTGTTTTGTTACAGGAGGACCCCTAAGTTCTTTTTTGAACGGCTCAACTGCTGATAGTACACATTTGTATTGATGCTCTAATCAGGTGGTGGCAGTTTCGTATGCAGGATGCTACGAGCAGTCCACTAAAAATACACTAGGACATATTTTGGTGTGGTGTTGAATTCGGCTTATTAGAATCGGTTCATGGGATGCTAACCAATGATGACAGCCCAGTGGAGCTTCGTACAGGACTCAATTCTCATCACATATCAACACCTTATCCAGAAAGGCTCTTTGCCCAGACGAAACAGCAATATTAAACAACAGGTGTGTGCTCGTGTTGCCTTCTGGCCCGGAGTAAAATCATCTGGGACACATCGATCCCGCTTGTAGTAATCCGAAGTTGATGGAGGTGCTGCCCAATGGTTTCTCCACTAACACTGAATTGTAGTCCCAGTTCCTCACTTGTTTGGCTACTCTTCGCCTCAATTACTGTCTGAGGAAACTCATATTGTACATGTGTTGGTCTTCCCGCACGCTGTGCTTCTTCGAGTGTTTCCTCACCGTCTTTTAACTTATTAAACCATCGCTGCACTGCCCGCGTAGTCAAGACACCCTCAACAAAGGCATATCTTCCGACTCGCTGCAGCGGCATTTGAACCCAGTTTCAACTCGTACAGCGTACACGCTTTTATGACGCTCTGTGGAGGTCCGATGTTCACTCTGTCCTAACGCAAGTTCACGGTGTAACAGAACAGCCATAACTAGGTAATATGTTGGATACACCCACACGCTCAACTGGTCTACACCTTATCTCCATTCGCATTCAACTCACGATGTGAGGATAAATTGAACACAGAACTCCAGAAAAAGTGACTTTCTTAGTTATTTTTATATTTCCTCATTTGCTAATGAGGCCCTAAAGTACAAACATGTCAATATCTTAAGTATGGCAAGATAACGCCCCGACTTTGAAAAATTGAAACGATGACGAGGTCATTCGTTTGTATTACGTTTGTACCGTTTGTACCGAAAATATTTTCGTTTGTAAAATTTTCGTTATATGGTTAATTGAGAAGTCAACTTGGGGGGCTATCTTGGCGCCAAGATAGCCCCCCCAAATGTTGTGCTTTCTTTCTCGAAAACTATCAGTGTACAAACAAATCTTTTTTTGGTACAAACAGTAAAAATGATTTGCTTTCGAATGATGTACTTCAATTTTTTGTGCTGTAATACGAGGGGCTATCTTGGCGCCAAGATAGCCCCCCAGTTGACCTCTCAAGTAATCCTATAAAGAAAATGGTAAAAAATGTTTTCGGTACAAACGGTACAAACGTAGTACAAACGAATGCTCCAATCATTGTTTCAATTTTCTAAAGTCGGGGGGCTATATTGCCAGACGTCAATATCTTCCTCCATAATTGATACTGGATGTATCTGTTTGAAAGCGAGTTCTATCGCTGTACGCACAACCTGGTTATGTGCATCTCCAGAGGCTTGAAGAACACTGGTGCCTGCAGCCGTGCGATGCTTAGAAAGTATTTCAATAAACTTTGATTTGCTCTTCAGATTCGCAAGGAACTCCTCTTGAGATGTGACAACTGGCGTTAAAGAAGTAAGCATAACAGTTGGGGAATGTAGCTTGAAAGCGCGCTTTATTCGCTCATACGTAGTCATGTAGTAGTACTTAACGATGATTTATTTGTTATTCCTATTCTATCACTAGGATTTGAATGAAAGTTAGATGTTTTATTATGTGCATCATGGTGTATTTATTGTAACTTTACTTCCTACTCTCAGAGGACGAGATTGTCAACTGATTAAGAAAATGTATATAAGAAGAAGGGAAAGTTTGTAGATTTTTAAAAATATCTACGTTACTTTCGCCATATGTGTAGTAGACTTGTAACTGAGTGTAACGGTAGTTCTTTGTTATTCGAATGGACTAAAAGTAACATCAATAGTACATTTACAACATCAGTTATAGCTATTAAAGTGAGAACCAGTTATTATCTTTAAAATAACGGTTTGGCGGCCATTTTACAATATGGCGGCCAAGACTTTCACCGGACATTTCAAGACTTTTAGTATGTTGTTGTATACACATTCTCAAAAGTATGTGCAAAATTTCAGATTTTTATGATTTTTGGGGGTAATATACAGTGTGTTTCAAAAAGAACTCCCTAGTTTTAATGTGTCCTATAATCTGAACAAAGTGGCATACACTATTGTAGTTTGTGGTGTTTGATTCATCAACTCTGCAAATTTGCTCCCCTGCAGTTGGCAGGTCTGCTTGACCTTGAGACAGCACCAGTGCTGTTTTTTCCCTCTGTTTCCTCAGTTCAGTCCAGGCAGGCGTGCAGTGCAGAGCAACTAAGCTACAATGTGTACTCCGCAATAGAAAGCGCAGTGTGTTATTTGCCTTGTGAAAACTGAGTCAGTTATAACAGTGCAGCGAATTTTTAGACGACAGTGTTGTGGTGAACCACCTACAGCAAAAACTATCCTTCATTGGCTAAAGTCTTTCAAGGAAACCGGTAATGTTTTAAAAGCAAAATCACCAGGTAGACCGATAACTTCTGAAGATGTTAAACAGTTCCGTATTTCTTGTGTTCGGGGCCCGAAGATGTCATTGGCCGGACGTAGTCTAAAATTAGGGGTGCCTAAAGGTACTGTGGGTGATTTTGTGCATAAAAGACTTAAGTTGCGCTCCTACAAATTGCAACTGTTACATGAAATTAAACCTACTAATAAAATCGAGAGGTATGAGTTTGCTGCTGACTTTCTACACAGAATTGATGATGATGTCATTTTTTTAAAGGATTCTCTTTTTTGATGAGACTACATTTGATGTCAGTGGAACAGTTAATCATCATAACTGCAGAATTTGGGGGCAGAGCATCCACATGAAATTATTCAGCATCAACATGACTCTCCCAAATTTAATGACTGGTGTGTTTTGATGGAAGATCGTGTGATTGGTTCTTTCATTTTTGTAGAACAAACAATACACGGGGACGTTTACTATCACTTCCTCACAGAGGACGGCTTTCCCCAAATGGACGATATTGAGGCGGAAAAGGACCTTGTATTTTCCCAACAAGATAGCTCCCCACCTCATTACAGTAACCATGTGCGTGCGGCTCTTGATACTCGCTTTCCAGGAAGGTGGATAGGCAGAGCTGGCCCAATACCTTGGACTTAACACCACTGGACTTTTTTTGGGGGGCACGTAAAAATGTGTACAGTGAAAAGATTATAGACAGCATAGAATGATTTACAGGATAGAATCGTCGCGGCGATCGGCACACTTACACCTGAAATGTTTGTAAATACGTGACGAGAAGTGGAATATCGTCTAGAACGTGTACAGGGCCACAAATAGATCCCACGTTGAACTCAACCAACATTAAACAAAATTTGAAGGAATTCTCTTTCATGATATGTACTCCTTGATGTAAGTTTTTATTCATTTCAAAAAGTAAGCATTCGACTTTACTCTCACCCTTGTAATTTAGTTCAGATCAATGAGCGCTATCGATTGGAATCTGTCCTTTTTTTAGAATTTTTCTTTTTCGTATAATTTTAATTTGCCAAGAAGACAAATATGGTTATTAGGTGTCGCGCGCAATCGTACATTATCTTGTTCTTTTATACTGGTATTATTGTTGATCCGTAGTAAAACATAATGTACACAGATACCAAAATATGATATGGCGTTCCGAATTTTCTTCTTATGTTATCATCACACATATATTTTATAAAACTTTATATGAGGATTATAAAAACTCAAAGTTATATAATTAATCCTTTCTTATTTCACATCTGTAGCCCATTGGGTAATCAGTTTTCTTTGGTTGGTCAATTTCGGATTTGAACTGTTAGACCTATATGAAGATGGAAACTTAGAGGAGTGCAGCATTGATAATTTTATGAAAACATATTTACTTTTAAAAGTTATTTTAATCACAGCATTAAGTGTACACAATTTCATAGAAAACAACTAGGACAAAATACAGTGTATGTTGCATAGCACAGAATCATATTATAATTACAGTCAACTAAAATGTGAATGTGAGATTGATAAATTAGGAAGGTAGTGGTATAGCTATTTCAGCTCAAACAAATAAACAAATACCATTACATACAAATGTACGACTATATTAGGTTTTACAGCCTGAGTAATCGTTTAAGATCTTTTGAGCTTTCTGTTATTTCGTAACCAATAACATTGAGTAATCTACAGGAACATTCTGAACTAAATCAGTGTTAAGCGGCGTTCAATTTTCCAGTAGATTTTGCTCAAAAAGTGATATCAGTTCTGATTTAATGATCTTCAAATTAGAAAATAAGTGTTCGGGGTTGTTGAAAGACTCATAACATAATTGAATATACAATATAAATTACTATAAGTGCTTTCACTTAAAATTAGTTTATTCAATTGTATACACACAGCGTATACAACTTTGTTAACAACAGCAACGATTTACATGATAAAGAAATTCCGTTTGATTTCCACCACATTCGTCTTCGTTTCAAGAATCAACTTGGCGCACTGAACTACATCGAGATCACTAGTAGAAACATCTCTCAGATTCTTGAAGTAATCTTTGTAATGGGTCGCAAATTGTTTAAATTTGCGTGACAGGGTTCTTTACAGATGACTACATTTTCCGCAAATGTTTTCAGGGCTCCGTCTGGTAATCCACTTTTGTATATTCTTTCAAATCTCTTTGGACCCAACATTACAAAATCTTTAATTAAATGTTCACTTGAAGTAAACTTCTCTGATCACTTGTTAGAACTATGTCACAAATTCTGTAGAAGGTTTTTACTTGGAAGTTCTTCCACTGTTTTTTTTTCTTGCAAAGACGAGTCTTCATCAGAATAGTTTTTATCTAAAAGCGCTTTTATCTCCGATTCCTTTTCGTTGCAAAATCAGCATCCACTCTTAGACGAATTTCGTTTTCCTCAAATTTTCCCTTATGACTTTCCGAAGACATTTTAACATTTTCAAACAGATGGAAATATTTCTCTCTGAGTGACGTCAAATCTGTTACTAGTTTGGACAATTTTCCATGTCTTTAAGTAGTCCATGGTCTTGGATTGTAGATAATTCGAAGTTAGTGTTGTAAGCTCAGATAGCTCTGCATGAAGAGCTTCTATCAGTTGAGTTTCTAATTTCAACAATTTGTCTCGGAAAGTACTTGCTCTGGTTATATTTCCATTAAAGTCACTGGATATACTTATTTCGTGCAGTACACTGATTATTAAACCATACCTATTGATAACACAAATAGAATTTTCATTCTCACATAACGCGGCCGAAAGAGGCTTATGTTTCGTCCACCATTGTGTTACTCCTATCTTCTAAATCCTATTAACTTTTACGTCACCCATATATTTCTATTCATTTCTTTCTTTCATCCCAACCCATACTCGCAAATGTGAACCACGAATGAAAGTTCGTGTACACAAAAGTAATCCAAATACATGTTCTGTCTTTTGACAGCAAAGTGCTGCATCAGTGACAACAAGGTTAAAATCCAATTCCATACAATGAGTAGAGAACGCTATAGGATTTTAATGCTTCAGTAAGGTTTGCAAACCATAATCTTTGTCCTTCACACTAGCTGGCTCGTCAAATGAACATCAAACAGGCTGGTCAATAAATAGTTCAATATTGCTGAGGCCCTTTTTATAATTTCCAGCATATCTTTTTCTCTGGTCGTTGAAGATTAATAAGCTTAACTAAACTTTCACAAACAAAAAAATATACAGTATTTGTATTGTAAAACTATGCCCAGGTGATCTAGAATTGACACATCTTGAGTGGAATCCGATTAGAAACTATAAATTCAAGTAGAGAGAACTTCCCTACTAAGAATGGTTTTCTGAAAATGATTTTCTAATATAACTATTAACTTAGCAAGAAAAGATTTTGAAAGAAATATAATTAAAGAACTGCGTCCTAATGAGTGGACCTTGGCTTTCTTCTTCAGTTTTTCGTTTTCGACTGTTTTATAGACACTTCAACACGCTTCTTTAACAATGGTTCATATTCAGCTATTAACAGTACTAACTCTAAGATTTCATGTTTTGCAGTTCTGTCAGAGAGACAGTAGCCCTTTCGATTTTACCACGATAGGCAATACTCTTACGCCGATGAACAAAACAATAACCATTATTCGCTCAACAATCTGACGTCTTCTTCTATTTCCTTATTGTGGGCAGTTGCTAACTTGGAATTCAGAAGCGTACTGGAGCACAGTGGTTCGAATAGCGAAAAGAGGCGACAAAAGACTCTTTGCGAAAGCATATTCCTGACACAAAACATTCATCTTCGAGAATCAGTTCATGAGAATGACATGATATTGACTGAATTATCTTTTAGTGTCGGTAACTTCAGACGTCTCAAAATGGAGGAAGTTTCGTTGCAGGAAATTAGCAAATGTCTGACTTAAGTTTTTGAATTTTTTTCCAACAAACCATGAGAATGAAAGGTTATATTGTAATTATTATACACTGGGTAGAATATTATGTACGTGTCAGAATTAGATTGAGCAATATCTATTGTATAGTAGTAGTAATAATAAATACACATATTAGTATACTGGAGTACTACAGACTACTTGTAGAGTTGTTTTTAAAAAATGCATACACATGCACACCACGAAATTTAAACATGGATAACAGTCGGTAATGGTAAATATGCTGTGAAAGTTTAATTCTGTAGTTAGGTCTAGTACAGGAATTATGAGGTTGGAATCATGCCACTGAAGCTGGCTGTGGTGGCGAGACGAGCAGGAGATAAGTTCGTAAAGCAATTGTATTTATTTCACAGTGGAAGCACACGGGGTGAGATAGAAACGACAGAGCCACAAGATTTATTACGTTTGAAGTTCTAACATTCCATCCTCCATGACACATTTGATTTTTTTGAGTGTAGCTTTCGTATCTTTTATAGATTAGATTTTCAAAAATGGAAAGCAAGTGCGACAGATGGAACCAGTTAAATGTTCGAAAGCAGGAAACGAATTATCTAAGAGAAGTTCAGAAGTATATCTCTGGAGTTATTGAAGTTATTAAAAATGGTTTTCACTAAAATAATCTTAGAATTTGTAGCATTTAAAACATTGTAGTAACGAACTTCCCAAGTGGGGTTACGCATATCAATTTCATCATCAAAGAGAAAAAAAGGGTCTAGGTCAAAACCCCCACAGCCAAAACCAACACACTCAAGAAATGTCAAAACGCTCACACGATCGGTCATAACTCCCACACAAATGGACAAATCTCCCAAACGCACGAACGGTCAAAACCCCCACAGCCAAACCTCCCACACTCAAGAAATGTCAAAATGCCCACACAATCGGTCATAACTCCCACACAAATGGACAAAACAGCCACACATAGCAACTGTTATAATCCCCACATAAATGGACAAAACTCCCACACAAATGGTCAAAACTCCCACATGCAGATATTGTCACAACTGCCACACAAATGGACAAAAAAAACCCCACACAATCAGACAAATCCCCCACACTCTGAAATCATCGTGATTTCACGTCTTTGTCGCGGCTCATTATGACGCCCACTTTACTGTTTTTGTCATTAGAAAACAATGCAAGAAGAATAGTTGAAACATCAGTTTAAATGGAATAAAAAACGTTATTAAAAAGTACAAGGGCAAGACATGCAACTAGGATCATTTCAGAGAGTGGGAGATTTGTCCGATTATTTCCGTTTTTTGTCCATTTATGTGGCAGTTGTGACAATTTCTGAATGTGTGAATTTTGTGCATTTGTGTGGGAGTTATGACCGTTGGAGGTTATGACCGATTACCAGTATGGGGGTTTGGCTGTGGGAGTTATGACCGTTCGTGCATTTGGGAGATTTGTCCGTTTGTGTGGGCGTTTTGACATTTCTTGAGTGTAGGAGGTTTGGCTGTGGGGGTTATGACCGTTCGTGTATTTCGGATATTTGTCCATTTGTCCATTTGTGTGGGGGTTATGACCATTTGTGTGGCCGTTTTGACGTTTCTTGAGTGTGGGGGTTTTGGTTGTGGGCGTTTTGACCTGTTCCCGAAAAAAGAAGCAAAGTAATGTCAAAATTTGATTTATTTTTGTGAAAAGGCCCACCTAATATGAACCTCAAATTTTCCAAATAAGTAGCTTAGGTGCTCCTCTTTAATACATAAAAGAATTAGGAGAATGTTTTTTTTTTTTGTATATTCAAGAAAAACAAATTATGACGCAATGTAAGTTGAGGGTGGATATAGGCACTTTTTGCACAAAACCCCACAAATTTCCAATGACTTTTTCCAGTTTTCCACGCTGAAAATGTTTATAATTGTCAAGACTGAGGTGGTGATTTAATAAATGAATTGTGTCAGAAATTTGTAACTCTAAGTACCCATTGCTGAAAGAACTCAGATTCTGTTATTAGTTCCAAAATCATGGATTAATATAAAAACAGTTGAAACATTTCACACAACCGAGAATCTCGTTCGTAAAGTCCAGAATATCAGAAGGAAATATACAGTTACATAGAGTTACATCTTATGCTTTCCACGTTATTCTTTTGAAGTAATTAACGATGTTCTTCCTCAGATTAAACACGTTATCAACTTTAGAGATGGATCAGCAGCCCGACATAAATAACTATAAAGCAAGCTTTGTCAACTTGTGCTCCATGAGTGATTTTTAACTCACTTGTGAGAGGAACTATTTTGCCACAAGCCACGAAAAAAAGTATTTGCGATGGCGTAGGTGGGATGCTGAAATGTCTAGCTAGATATACTAGTTTTCAGTAGGCTCTGGATAACTGGATTGTCACTGTTGCCGATTTCTTCGAATTTTGTCAAACTATAACCAACGTCAAACATTTCTTTTTTGTGGCGGACGATTTTGCAAATGTTCGTCCAATTTTTCAAAACAGACTTTAAAAACCATCACTTTACAAGAGACGCGTGAAAGTCAACATTATAAACACATCAATCTGTCAAAACTTGAAGTCAGTCGTGTATCTTCTTAAAAAATAACATTCACTCTAAATACTTGAACAGAATTGAAAGACATTAATCTTTCCTGTGAGCAATTTATTGCGTGCATTTCTGAAAAGAAATGTTGGATTGGAAAAGTAGTTGAAAATTCACAGGAACATCGTAAATAATGTGAATTTTCTTCATCCCCATGGACCTACGAAAATGTTTATTTGGCCAAAAACACCTGACACATGCTGGATTACGTACGAAAACTGCATCATTAATATTGGAGTACCCAGTATTAAACTGGAACTGGCAGAAATTACTGCATTTCTGAAGAAGAAACTCAAACTATTGAGAATAGCTTCTCTGAAATTAGTGATAAGTGATCTTACATTCAATATTTCAAATTGCTTAAAATCAACCAAAGATGTAAATGTTATTTGTGCATTATATGGTGATAGTTCATTAGTGTTCAGTGCTATTTTGTCAAATCAAACAGCACTATATACGCTGCGTAATAGACATATTTTGTTTTAAAATAACTTTATAAATTACATTTAATGTAAGAGTGTCCACTTTTTTCATAAATATCATCAACCATTGTAAAGGAACTTACTTAGCCATGCAAGTCGCATTACTAGAAAATTAAATAATGTGACTTGATTAGTTTCCTTCAAAATACCAAAAAACATCCTTCTAATTTTTTATATGGTGGACGGGAATACCAGAGTTACTTATTTTTTTAAAAAATAGGGGTTGATATTAGGTGTGCCTTTTTCAGAAAAAAATTCCAAAGGTTTTTGACTAGTAAGATACTGAAATCGGCCCTCAAAAAACCTCGCGTTGGCTGAACGTATCTATCAGTGCTTGCTTCGCTGGCCACACACACTGGCGCTAGCTACCGAGTAGTAGTGGTAGACGTTGGCGCGAATGACTCATCCTCACTCTCTTTTATGACCAGGATTTTTGAACTTCGTTCCCTTTTACGGCTAAGATGAATGCTTTGGTACCTCGATTCTGATTGGCTGAGAGAGGTCACGTGACGTTAGGCCCCGCCCACGCGGGAAACTCAAATTTTCCAGGTCACGTGGTATGACGTCATGAGTCACCCGCGGGGAAAATCCCTCACCCGGGATTTTTGAAATTTGTTCCCTTTTACGGGTAAGATGTGTGTTTTGATTGGTTGATAGCTGTCACGTGATCTTAGACCCTACGATATTTGAAATTCGTTCCCTTTTACGGGTAAGATGAGTGTTTATGATTGGCTGATAGAGGTCACGTGATCTTAGGCCCTGGGATTTTTAAAATTCGTTCCCTTTTATGGGTAAGATGAGTCCTTTGGTACCACGATGCTGATTGGTTGATAGAGGTCACGTGATCTTAAGCCCTGTGACTTTTGAAATTCGTTCCCTTTTTATGAGTAAGATGAGTGCTTTGGTACCTCGATTCTGATTGGCCGACAGAGGTCACATGATCTTAGACCCGCCACACGGTGAACAGAATACGTGGGAAAACCCCATCACTCATTTGTTTCCATGTTACGGGTAAGATGATTGCTTTGGTACCACGATGTTGATTGGTTGATAGAAATCGCATAATCTTACACACCCACCCCAATGCTAGACATTCAGAGTGCTATGACGACGATCCACCCTAGACCTGGATTTTTTAAATGGTTATCCTTTTTGGTACCTTAAAGTTCCCATGGAGGGTTCAACCCCATCCTTAAATAACCCTTTTATGGTATCATGATATTGTACTGAAGTTTACATTAAATATTGTCGTTCTCTTTGGCAGATAAGATGATTACCAGCTTTTTTACCTTGATGGAGATCCTGTCCTTGAATTAGTAGCCTATGTCTCTGGAAGTAACAATGGTGAAAGAGGGGTGTCGCTTGTAGATTTCTTATAACACATTGTTGTGAGTTTAAGCGATTTTTTTTAAACGCTCAGCGTTTTATTGCTCAGTAAGCGCTTCATTAATGGAAACAGTGTTGCCAGATTTTTCTTACCTAAACTGCTCCGATTCTTTTCGAAACGGTTCCGCAGAGTACAAGAAATTTTAAACTAAAAATTTTTTCGAACTAAAAAAATTTCAAAACTAAAAAATTTTAAACAAAAATTTTCAAACAAAAAATTTTCGAACTAAAAATTTTGAAACAAAAAAGTTTTAAACAAAAAATTTTCGAACCCAAAAAAAATTTCGAACTAAAAAAATTGAAACAAAATTTTGTCGAACTAAAACATTTTTAAAAACAAAAGTTTCGAACTAAAGATGTAAATCACATCTAAAAATTTTCAAATCAAACTTTTTATCGAACTAAACTTTTAAAATTTTCGAACTAGAAATTTAAACCAAGTTTAAGAAAAAATCCTAAGAAATGTTTTTTCAGGAATCGAACTCAGGTCTTTCAAACCAAAGATGTGTATGCTAACCGCTTAAATGAATTCGGTTTTAATCGATCTTGGTGGGTTTCGAACCATGGTCCTTGAAAAGGATACACATATACTTTAAGAAAATAAATCTGACAGTGTAACGCTTCTCAAATCAAACTTTTTATCGAACTAAACTTTTAAAATTTTCGAACTAGAAATTTAAACCAAGTTTAGAAAAATCCTAAGAAATGTTTCTCCAGGAATCGAACTCAGGTCTTTCAAACCAAAGATGTGTATCCTAACGTTTAGCTATGAATGAATTCGGATTTAATCATGCTTGGTGGGTTTCGAACCATGGTCCTTGAAAAGGATACACTTATACTTTAAGAAAATAAATCTGACAGTGTAACGCTTCCGTTCGTGGATTAAAATAAAATGCTGATAGACTTCTTTGTGTGACGACATAGAAGCACATATGATTGAAAAATGCAAACGTCAGCGGATCGCATTACTTTTTGTTTTACTACGAACGTGTCAGCATGATTCATGAAAAAAGCAAACATTGACATTCTCGTATGGAATATGATGAAAATGAAATGTCGTCACAGTTACGACAAGTAGTGACATGTAGAAATCATTTGGGATCGGAATTGCGATACTATTGAGAAACGTGAATGACGTCACGATCGATTGTTACACATCGTTTTGGTTCGTGATTCATGACAAAAGCAGCGAGCGTTTTGATTGGTTCGTTGTGATGTCATTTTATAAATTTCCTCGTTTCTGATTGGCTGACGGTGACATCGTTTTCGCAGCGACCTAAATAAAAATCTAAATTTCATTTTTCAAATCCTACACCGCTCTCAACTATCGAGTGAGAAGGTTTGTTTTTTAAAAGTGTCTTCATTTAAGAAGCTTTACTGCACCGACTTTGTGTTCATTGAATTTGAGGTAAGTTCAGTGAGATTTTATTTTTCACACGATTCGAAAATCATTTTTATTTTATATTTGTGGGTGGATCACAAATATACTGTTTTACATTTAGTACGAAATATTTAGACTATGAAGAAATTAGTGGAATGGGAAAGTGGGAGTACGAATCAGGACCCCCACACATTAGAAGTAAGCACGATAAATGATATGGTTTAGCGTCCCTTCAGCTTAATGTTGAATGTGAACTCCCGTCGGGAATTGAACCATGGCCAAAGATGTGTGCGCTTAGTTTTGAAAAGAATACATTACAAAATTTCAGAAACTATGCCTGAGAATAATATTGTTCGATACCCTTTGAAACTATTGTTTTAGTTTAGCGTCCCCTTCAGCTTAACGTGATATTCGAGCAATCAGCCGAGATTGAACCTGGGCCAGAGGCGTGTACGTCAACCATTTAGCTTAGTTTTGAAAAGAATGTATGATAACGCGTGAGAATATTAAATTTCAGAAAAGGCTTGACAGCGATCCGATGTGGGAAAGCAAACCCACCGAGGATTGAACCAGGACCTTCCACGTTAGAAGCATGTACGCTAACCACTTAGCCACGAGCGCATGAATATTTGGTTAAAAGATTTACGCTATACAGATTTTGTTTTGACAATTACGTATGTGTTACGTTAATGGTTGGTGAATCTCTTCAACTTGCAAACGCATCATTTAAAGGTCATTGTGAGTGGAAAAAATGCTTACGCGTGCTTTATCACATCTCAGTACTGTTGAAACATTCATTCATTCATGCATTCTTTTTATCACTATAGAATGGTAGGTCAGTTACATGCTGATGTAATGGTCTCGAGTTTGACAGCAATAAAACACACATTTCAGTAACATAATTATTTTTAAAAAAACTTTGATTTCTAGTACGCCTGCTTTCATAATGAGATTCTGAACGCCACCGCCAGGGGAATCAAACTCAGGACCTTTACATGAATTGCTTAGTTAATTATTTATCATGAATGTTATGATTTCCTGTTTATCATATGATTAAGATTTTTCTTTCTTCTTTTCTTTTGTAGTAAATTCACGCTGCTCAATTCCTTTTTTCCATATCACATTTATCGCAATTGTACCTGTTTGTTTGTTTTCATTTTTTAACCATGGCCGAATTGGGTTTTACTGTTCGCAATGAAATCACTCGTCATTATAGACGATTTATGTACGTTTATGTATTATGAGGTGTACGTCAACCATTTAGCTTAGTTTGAAAAGAATGTATGATAACGCGTGAGAATATTAAATTTCAGAAAAGGCTTGACAGCGATCCGATGTGGGAAAGCAAACCCACCGAGGATTGAACCAGGGCCTTCCACGTCCGAACCATGTACGCTAACCGCTTAGTCACAATAATAAAAAAAATACGCTATACAGATTTTGTTTCGACAATTACGCATGGGTATCGTTAATGTTTGATGAATCTCTTCAACTTGCAAACGCATCATTTAAAGGTCGTTGTGAGTGGGAAAAAATGCTTACGCGTACTTTCTAACATCTCAGTACTGATGAAACATTCATTAATTTCATGCATTCTTTTTATCACTATAGAATGATAGGTCAGTTAAATGCTGATGTAATGGTCTCGAGTTTGACAGCAATAAAACACTCATTTCAGTAACATAATTATTTAAAAAAAAACTGATTTCTAGTACGTGTGCTTTCATAATGAGATTCTGAACGCCCCGCCAGAGAATCAAACTCAGGACCTTTACATGAATTGCTTAGTTAAGAATTTATCATGAATGTTATGATTTCCTGTTTATCAGGTGATTAAGATTTTTCTTTCTTCTTTTCTTTTGTAGTAAATTCACGCTGCACAATTCCTTTTTTCCCATTACATATTTGTTTTACCGTAATTGTACCTGTTTGTTTGTTTTCTCCTTTTATTAACATGGCCGAATCGGGTTTTACTTTTCGCAATGAAATCACTCGTCATTATAGACGATTTAACATTGAGGGCAGAATGCTCGAAATTCAATTCAACGCACCACCCGTAGGAACCGATATCATACAGTATGTACATAACAGTTTCCAAGCGATGCTGGACCATTTATTAGTCAATGTCGACGATGAGGCGATGGTTGGTTTATCGGTAATATCGCCACGCAATACCAATAAGCCATTTTGGGTGAGTTTTCGCCAAGCACGAAACTTGACACTGGAAACGATGTGGGCCTCGTTCGAAAGAGTGTTACAAAGTAACAATGCATTTCTCCTGCACGAACCATTCACCGTTCATTTTCATCGTGTGGATATTCCACGTGGCTATGGCGGTTTGCGGCAAGGAGTACTTCAAAACGAAGAATTGTTACGTAGCAAGCGAGGGATTGTACGTGTAAAAAATCAAGATTCAAGGTGCTTGGCGTACGCCCTTGTTATTGCTATTGGCCTGAAGGCATAAAAGAATGTAGATATGCAACGATATTGGCAATATCAACGTCAATCGAAATATGTTGTGGACGATGAAGTGAATGCGTTATGTGCAACTGCAGGAGTCAATTTGGATCATGGTGCCAGTGTAAATGAAATACGACAATTCCAGGCATACCTCAAAGAATATAAAATTACAGTGTATACCAGTTTCACAGGCCATGATATCATGTACGAGGGGCCCAATGATGAAAATCGCACTCCCATAAATTTGGCTGGCCATTTTGACATCATCCAATCCTTAACTGCTTGTTTTGCAACCAATTTCTACTGTGAAGCGTGCCATAAAAAATACAGTGAACGTAACAGACATGTGAAAAATTGTCCTGTAACGTGCTCCAAATGTTTACAGAGACTTCTATGCGACAAGAACCAAACGCTGATATTATGCAACGACTGCAATCGTCAATTTTACGGCGAACAATGTTTTAACAATCATCGTAATATTGTATATCATCAAGGGGAACCTGTATGCAAAATGGTGAAGCAATGTACTAAATGCTACAGAGTTTATTCTCTGTGCATACAGGACAACGACTTCATGATTGTAATGAGATCTTTTGCAATGTTTGTAAGAAGATTGTTCCGGGATCCCATCAATGTTTTATGCTTCCTGATCGACAATGCTTGAAACCAGGTGTTCCTTCACTCATGCACGCAAAGAAAGCCTTGTTGATATTCTATGATATAGAATCTATGCAGGACATGAATATTGGCGATAATACGTATGTACACATTCCAAATTTATTGGTTGCACAACAAGTATGTTATGTATGTGTTGAAAACAATAATATCCAGCAGTCTTGCAGTACGTGTGGTCAGCGCCAGCATATTTTCCAAGGAGAGGATCCAGTTTATGATTTTCTCCAGTACTTGCGGGAACGTTGTCCCAATATAAATAGGATTTTCTGTGTCGCGCACAACGCTAAGGGATACGATGGACATTTTATCCTAAAGACCATGGTAGAACAATGTCAATGGAGACCTGACGTCATATTAAATGGGACCAAGATACTGAGTTTAACCTTGAATAATCTGACGTTCACTGACTCGTTGAACTTCCTACCTATGGCATTAAGTAAATTGTCAAAAGCGTTCAATTTACCCGCAACCAAAGGCTACTTCCCGCATTTCTTCAACACCAAGGAGAATCAATCGTATATTGGACCACTTCCAGAAACGAAGTATTATGGTGCAGATGAAATGGCCGTCGAAGACAGAAACAAGTTCATGCAGTGGTACAACGATCATCGTAATGACACGTTTGATTTCCAGAAAGAAATTCTCAAGTATTGTATTCAAGATGTCAATGTACTGCGGCAAGCATGCGTTTCGTTTATGACGTCATTTGAAACAGAAACCAAAGTGAATCCCTTCTTGGAGACGATCACGATTGCAAGTGCTTCCAATTTAGTATTCCGCCGGAATTTCCTTAAACCCAACACCATTGGAATTCTACCGGCACATGGATATCGATGGAGAAGTACCCAATCGATCGCTGCAATGCAATGGCTGGCCTACATTGAAAAAACCGAAGAAAAACAAATCTTACATGCGGCCCGACAAAAGAAAGTGTTTATTGCGGGATTCCATGTTGATGGCTACTACCAAGATCCTGAGACGCTAGAGGAGCACGTCTACGAGCATGCCGGCTGCTTTTATCACGGGTGTAAAGTATGTTTTACTACAGGCCGTAATCAGCCCATCTATGGCAATCCAGAAGACACCATGGAATTCCGTTATGAACGAACGCAACGCAAAAATGCAAGACTGCGTGAATTGGGGTACATTGTACATGAAATGTGGGAGTGTGAATTTAATCAGTTCTTAAAACAAAATCCTGCAATGGCGACGTATCTGAAGAATCACCCGTACATGAACCGCAGACCATTAAATCCAAGAGATAGCTTTTTTGGAGGAAGGACCAATTGCGTGAAATTGTACCACCAAGTCGATGAAAAAGCAGGGGAAGTAATAAAATATTACGATATTGTCTCGCTTTATCCCTATGTAAATAAGTGTGCTAAATACCCTGTAGGGCATCCACGAATTTATCTACAGGGTGATGAAAATATACCATCAATAAATAAAGTCAATGGTCTGATCAAAATGACGATATTACCAAGTCGCCATCTTTATCATGGTCTCCTGCCTTACCGATGTAACAAGAAACTACTCTTTCCACTGTGTGCTGCGTGTGCCGAAGAAATGAACCCAGACCCTACAGCAACGTGTACACACAACGATCAGGAGCGGTGCCTCACTGGAACATGGGTATCATATGAAATCCAGAAAGCAATAGAATTAGGATATCAACCGGTGGAAATTTTTGAAATTTGGGATTATGACATTGAACAATATGATCCCATCACGAAAACAGTTGGCTTGTTCACGGAATATATCAATACGTTTTTGAAATCAAAAATGGAAGCGTCTGGCTGGCCCAGTTCCTGTGTCAGCGAAGAAGACAAATCAAAATTCATACAAACCGTCCTGGAGCGTGAAGGTATTGCATTGGATCCGTCCAAAATTGAAAATAATCCTGCACGAAGAAGTTTATCTAAGCTTTGTGTGAACTCATTATGGGGAAAGCTTTGCCAGCGTTCAAACTTTAGCCAGACCACAATTATTGATCGGCCGGAAGAATTTTGTGAAAAACTCACTTCCCCCGACATTAAACTCCATCAAATTGTACCCATCAATGATACGATGTTGTATGCGTTCTGGGAGTACAATGAACATGTGCCTGTTCAAAACCGAAACACCAATGTCGTGTTAGGTGCATTTACAACATGTCAGGCACGTCTGGAACTGTACAAGTACCTGGAAATGTTGCAGGAACGTGTTTTATATTTCGACACGGATTCTGTGATATTTACAGAAAAGCCCGGGGAGCCAACCATTGAACCTTCTACGTACTTGGGATGCTTATCGGATGAGATGGAGTCTTACGGACCACGAGCATACATCAAGACATTTGTCAGTGGAGGACCGAAAAATTACAGCTTAGAAATATACAATCCGGATACCAACGTCACCAGTTACATATGCAAAATTAGAGGATTTACATTAAACTACAATGCAGGACAACAATTAAATTTCAACACGCTAAAAGAAATGATTACAAATCAATGCCGTGGACAAGTCACCATCACTATCCCCCATAAGATATGCAGGACCAAAGACCATACCATCGTCACACGCAAAGAAGAAAAAATGTACAGTATCCAGTACACAAAACGTCGATTTAAAGAATTCAATTCTTATGATACGGTTCCGTACGGGTACGTTAAAAAACAGAAGATGGAACTGGAAAAAGAAGATGAAGAAGAAAAAACTGTAAATACCCAATAAGGCCGCCATTTCTTTTTTTCCTTTTCCATTTCTTCTTTCCCTTCCTTAATCACAAAGCAGCAACACCAAGAAGAAAATGAAGTACCCACAAGAGTTCATAAACCATCAACACCGCCATCAGTGGAAGAAATGCAGTCATCTCGTACCGAAGGAGGAACCTTGACCATAAAGCAGCAACACCAAGAAAAAATGCAGTACCCAGAAGAGTTCATAAACATCCATCGGTGAAAAAAATGCTGTCATCTCGTACCCGAGGAGGAAGATGAGCCTAAACAGATCCATCATTTACGAGTAAGTTTTATTTCTCTCTTATCAATATTGACTCATTTTTATTGTTTCAGAAAAAAAAAGAAATTCATAAAGTAATCCGTCGTTTCTTCTTTTTCTTTACAGGATACGGCTACAAGATTCGAAGATGATGACGCGTCCAACATATTCATTAATTAGATCCTGTATTTATTATGTTAATAAACATGTATAGGAAGACCACATACCTTTCGTTAAATACAACAAGTTGAAAAAAAAATGTGTTTTATTATTTCTTGAAACCCTGAACACTTGTTTTCAAATCATGGTAATCTTGAAAATTTAAGGTGGAAAATACATCCAAGATTTGGTTTACATGATTTTGTTCGAAAAATAATTAAAGAATTTTTAGTGTCCAAAATTTGGTTTTTAATTTTAGTTCGAAAAAAATTGATTTGAAAACTTTCAAATGTGGTTTACATCTTTAGTACGAAACTTATTTTTAAAAATTGGTTCGAAATTTTTTTAAAATTTTTAGTTCGAAAAATTTTGATTTGAAAATTTAGTTCGAAAGTTTTTAGTTTAAAATATTTTTCGAAAAATTTTTAATTTTTTTAGTTCGAATTTTTTTGGGGTTCGAAAATTTTTTAAATTCCTTTTAGTTCGAAAATTTTTTGATTTGAAAATTTAGTTCGAAAGTTTTTATAAATTTTTTAGTTCGAATTTTTTTGAAATTTTTGTTTCAAAATTTTTTAGTTCGAAAATTTTTTTGTTTGAAAATTTTTGTTTAAAATTTTTTAGTTACAAATTTTTTTTTAGTTCGAAAAATTTTTTAGTTTAAAATTTCTTGCACTCTGCGGAACCGTTTCGAAAAGAATCGGAGCAGTTTAGGTAAAAAAAAATCTGGCAACACTGTTTCCATTAATGTAGCGCTTACTGAGCGTTTAAAAAATCGCTTAAACTCACAACAATGTGTTATAAGAAATCTACAAGCGACACCTCTCCTTCACCATTGTTACTTCCAGAGACATAGGCTACTAATTCAAGGACAGGATCTCCATCAAGGTAAAAAAGCTGGTAATCATCTTATCTGTCAAAGAGAATGATAATATTTAAGGTAAACTTCAGTACAATATCATGATACCAAAAAGGGTTATTTAAGGAGGAGGTTGAACCCTTCATGGGAACTTTACGCATAACCATAAAAAGGGAACTAAATTCTAAAATCCAGGTCTAGGGTGGATCGTCGTCATAGCACTCTGAATGTCTAGCATTGGGGTGGGTGTGTAAGATTATGCGATTTCTATCAACCAATCAACATCGTGGTACCAAAGCAATCATCTTACCCGTAACATGGAAACAAATGAGTGATGGGGTTTTCCCACGTATTCTGTTCACCGTGTGGCGGGTCTAAGATCATGTGACCTCTGTCGGCCAATCAGAATCGAGGTACCAAAGCACTCATCTTACTCATAAAAAGGGAACGAATTTCAAAAGTCACAGGGCTTAAGATCACGTGACCTCTATCAACCAATCAGCATCGTGGTACCAAAGGACTCATCTTACCCATAAAAGGGAACAAATTTTAAAAATCCCAGGGCCTAAGATCACGTGACCTCTATCAGCCAATCATAAACACTCATCTTACCCGTAAAAGGGAACGAATTTCAAATATCGTAGGGTCTAAGATCACGTGACAGCTATCAACCAATCAAAACACACATCTTACCCGTAAAAGGGAACAAATTTCAAAAATCTCGGGTGAGGGATTTTCCCCGCGGGTGACTCATGACGTCATACCACGTGACCTGGAAAATTTGAGTTTCCCGCGTGGGCGGGGCCTAACGTCACGTGACCTCTCTCAGCCAATCAGAATCGATGTACCAAAGCATTCATCTTAGCCGTAAAAGGGAACGAAGTTCAAAAATCCTGGTCATAAAAGAGAGTGAGGATGAGTCATTCGCGCCAACGTCTACCACTACTACTTACCGGTAGCGCTCTCTACCGCGAGCTGAGTGTAACTTTGTTCTGCAAGAGTCGGTGAAGTGGAAGCACTGTTACGGAGTTATATTTGGTGTTTCTATTTCGAAATGGACCCAATCAAAGGAACCGAATAACAACAGAAGCGGAAGGGACGCAAAAGAAACTAAAATTCTCAACTTCGGCAAAGGATTGTTTGAAGGGACACTTGCTTTCAGGGCAATAAAATGGTGAAAAAACTGTGCAAAAAAGACGTTTGTCTTCAGTTTTATTTATTTTTGACAATGTTGCCATCACTTTCAGGGCCCGAGAAAAATATATCTGTTGTACCTAAGGGTATAACAAATTTTTAACCAAAAAATCAGCGGCATGTCCCCCTCAATTTTTTTTACTACATTTTTTTTGAAATTTCCAACACGCAAAAAAATAAAGAAAATACTCATCGATGGTTTTGAAAAAATACACATTTACATCTAAATAGTATCTACAATCTGTGAAACTTTCAAAATTTTCGAGCACCCCACCAAAATTTAAAACTATCCAATTTTGAGCATGTATGATACAATAATTCGGTAAGGAGATAGGGGTCAAATTGTGTTTGAGGTAGTTTTAGGTCAAGGATAACCTTTTGGGTCAATAACGACCCAATTTGGATCAAGGGTCGATTTCACTGTCTTATTAGGATAGACCCTTTTGACATTATTTTCTACTTTTTTCTCTTTGATAGTGAAATTCATATACTTACTGACATTGAGACTGAATCCAACATTTCACGGCACTTCATCACTGTTGTAAAATTCTGTGAGTAAATCAAAGTTGTTTGGAGGAATACTATGTCCTTCCTTAGAACCATGCTCCTGGGTTTGGCTAAAATACCATGCTCCTTTCTGATCATCTGGGCGTTACGAACGTGATACTTGGCTGTTTGAAATATTTCAACAGTTTTCATATTATAGACCATGATTTTGAAACAAATGACAGAATCTGAGTAGTTTCAGCAATGGCAATTGAAGTTTCAAATTTCTGGCACAATCCATTTATTAAATCACCTCAGGCTTCACAATTATAACCATTTTCAGCATGGAAAATTGGGAAACAGCCATAGGAAATTTGGGGCTTTTCTGCAAAATGTGCCTAAATCCGCCCTAAACTTACATTGTTTCGTATATTGATTTACTTGAACATAACAACAAACACCCTTCTATTTTTTATATGTTAAAGAGAAACATCTGAGCTACTTATTTTGAAAATTTGAGGTTGATGTTAGGTGGGCCTTTTTGAGAAATAATTGTCAAATTTTAACATTATTTTTTCTTATTTTCTTCTCTTTGATGGTGAAATTCATATGCTTAACCCAATTTGGGAAGATAATTGTTACAATGTTTTAATGCTATAAATTCTACGATTGGTTTAGTGAAAATTATATTCAAAAAGTTTCAATATCTCCAGAGATCTAGCAGTTTCAGTACTTTAAGTCGAGGACGGGTTTAGGTGTTTTTTGCACAAAACCTCCAAATTTCGAATGGCTTCTACAGGAATACACTTTGAACTAGAGCTGCAAATTTTACAGGTATGTTATGTTTGAGTATCATAACACATATACAAATTTTGAGAATTTCTTTTAAAATATGTGCCACATTTCAGCTTCAAATTTGATGATTTCATATGGAATGACCCAACATATATTAAGTGAGTTACGGCTATCGATAGTTCCTACACCCGACAGTCATATGATGAGAAATTGATAGTCAATTTATTGTGGTGACTTTAGGTGACTATGCAACCACAGCCATTCAACCTCGAGCATGAGAGCTTCTTAACAGTCTCCAATTGATGAATTGTAACTGGATAAAAATTTACTGTGTTTGATAAATCTACTTCATCAGACACAGGACCTTGCGTTTCGTCTAGAGAAACACTCTTCTCCTCCTAATTAACTGGTGCTTCTGAACTTCAAAAAATTGCAAATTTTCCTGGTACAAACGCAGACATGCCTGTATACCTTCTTCTTTCTCTCTATTTTGCGCTTCCAAACATTTATTTCCTTTTTGACTATTACACTGCTGTTCGAACTTTAGTCCATCATTTTAGGGAAGGGGAAATACTTTTGTTTCATTAAAGAAGTCCCTGTGAAACTAAAAAAAAATATAAAATATTCAAATGAAATTAATGTTCTCATAATCATATAAAATAATTCAGAATATTTCACAACAGGTTGTTTTGCGAAATTATACGTTTTGTAACGTCCTGCTCTTCTACTAAAACGAAGAGACAAACAAATACGCAAAAGGGAAAACAAAACACAGTATTTCCAACTCCCATAAGTATAAAGTTGTTATAAATTTAATCTCATCACCATATGCTGTTTCAACGCAGACAGAAGGATATCACAAATATCTCAACGAATACAGACACATTGCATCACGGTGTATAACGTTTGGAGGGCTGAACCATTTTTGTACCTGGACAAAAATCAACAAAAACAAAACAGTATATTGCTACCATAACACACAGTCAAAATAATCACAAAACTTGACAACTATTTGTATCTTGAAAGCATTTATAAACTTACACAAGTTAAACTAACGTAATCTAATCATGAACTACAAAGTGCTATACCACTCAATTTATAAAAGAAAGCAGATAAAATAAATCTTTTTGATCGGTTTATGCACACTCAAAGACATTAACAAAAGCGACGTCGAGTGAAACAAATTAAACACATTTATAATGTAATTTTCCTTTGAAAGCAAACATACTTTTCGTTAAATTTTTAATAAAATTGTATATGGAGTTTGATCACACTCGTTGTCCATTTAACTTAAACTTTTTTTTACAATAACTGAGATTATTTTTAGCGCTGTATTAGATTGGCAAGTTACAAACTGTTTAATTCGAAAATGTTAATGCAATCAGATAAGAATTTGTCATTGACAACATGTTGTAATTTATAAGTAAAGTTTCACATAAACGTACAGTCCTTTTTGAGATAAACACTTTTCAGACAACATTTTCCAAAATTTGCACCACGTCTGCATTACATATAATATTTCAAATTAGAATATAAATAAATATTGTTCTATGAAGTACCTCCAATATAAAATCAAAATACTCTG
Organism: Thermobia domestica; assembly: GCF_964235325.1. Classification (NCBI taxonomy): domain Eukaryota; kingdom Metazoa; phylum Arthropoda; class Insecta; order Zygentoma; family Lepismatidae; genus Thermobia; species Thermobia domestica. The sequence continues at coordinate 261,616,088 of NC_137458.1, read as the reverse complement.
TCGCTCTAGCAAAATTGTAACGTTAAATTTACAAACTGTATTTTTTCTTACAATGCAAACAAAACACTGTTCTAGTCAATGTTGGTTGAAGTTGCCGATCTACTATACGTGATTTCTGAGATGTTTCAGTATTTCTTTTAAAATTTAATTTTATTTTATTTTTATTCTTTTGATTTTGACATTATGCTCGAGATTTTGCACCGAGGTAAACACGTTTTCTCATAAGATGACTATTAGAAGCAAAAGAGAGTTGATCTGAACTACAGACATTAGTCTTTATTTCTATGTTGCCAAGGCAATGATAGTGTTCTGTAATCACATGCAAGGTAAATGGAAGAACATGGAGTTTTCATTTGCATTAAATATTAAAATTAATTTGTATGTCTATAATATTTTAGAAATGATTTCTGACGTTTAAACATGCTACTTTTTCTACAGTCTCTATCTTGGCGGAAAGAGAAAGTGTGTTTACGAAGTTTCCCTCTCCCAAATACGTCACTGATCTTCACTTTCCGATTTTTCGTATATAATTTTTTAATTCTAAATAATAATTATACGGTTTACGCGGGTGCATTATTTCTTTATCCTTACATTAACCCGCAAGGCATGGAAACATCTCATGCTACATAGTAGGCCGAGATACGAAAAATAAATGAATTTAACACTGAATAATTAGCTATGTATTAATCATTAAATTGTTAAAAAAATATATAGGCTATCTGTTTGCTCCTTTTCATTTGAAATCAAGCTTACATATTTCAACTGAAGAGCTACCGTTTTGTTTTCTGGTTTCGCAGACATGATGCCCATCATTTTGTATACTTGTCGTGTTGTTTTAAAATTACAGTTACAAACTTAATCTTTATTTTCACAATTTTAATGAGTTTTTTTAACGTTTTAAGGGGATTTTATACGCATATATCTATACGTTTTACGTTATGAAATTCTGCCCCAACTAATCACTTTCCAACACGTAGTAAATGAAATAAGGTCGCACAGAGGCTCTAGAACACTTAGCAAAGCAAAATTTCATAATAGGAAAAAAATGATTGGCATATCTACGGACTGTGTCTAAGCATACCCAAATGAAATTGTTTGATTGTTTTCATTTTCTTTTTCATCAATTATCATGAATTCTAAATAAAGGTTATCTGTAGTTCTTTACTTAATACACCAAAAACCTTATAACATTAGTACATGATAATTTTAATCGCAAGAGGGTGAGTAGGGTTTAGTTACATTTGTGCACACTCATTTACATTTGCACACAGCAATATGAAAAGTTCTGACTACACATATGGATAGGTTTTAAACAACTCAACGATATAATCCTTCAAACAAAGTACTATCACGGTTGTGAATTTATATTTATATTTATTATTATTATTATTATCGTTATTATTATTATTATTATTATTATTATACTCAAGAATTATCGTTGGTATAAGTATGGGAAGTGTTATACAATGGTTGTTTCATAAATATGGGGAGTCTTATAGAAAAGCTAGGCCTGTATCATAAGTATGGGAAGTCTTATAGAACAGCTATGGGAAATTTTGAATAACGGTTATGAGATAAGTAAGAAAAGTCTTATAGAACGGCTATATAATAGGTAGGTCATAAGTATAGTAAATTTTATAGGATGACTGTCACAACTATAGAAATCTTAGAGAATGGAAATGTCATAAGTATGGGAAGACTAAGAGAACGGATATGTCATTATTATTGGGAAATCTGGGGAACAGTTATTATAAGTATGGGAAATCTTATAGGACGGCATCGTTATAAGTATAGGAAGTATTATGGAACAAGTATGTCATAGACCTATATATGGTAAGTATTATTGGATGGCTGTCATAAGTATAGAAAATCTTATAAAACGGTTAAGCCATAAGTGTGAGAAGTCTTCTTGAACGTCTGTCATAAGTATGGAAAGTCTTATAGAACAACTATGTCATAAGTATGGAAAGTCTTATAGAACAACTATGTCATAAGTATGGAAAGTCTTAATAGAACGGCTAAGTACGTCTTACTATCCAAAGGTATCAGAACAAAAACTGTAAAAGATAGCGAGATGCGTTTTTCCTGAATCAATACTGTGTTCGAAGGCAGTATTATATCTTTTGTTTTATCTGTCCCTAAAACCAGGAATGGAAAATTATATATCTTCCGGTTTCAATATTGATCACTATAGAGAGAATACTTTTATGGGAAAAAAGATACGATTTTTGATGTCTAGGATTCCAAGAAACAACAAACGTCCTTTCATTTGATCAAAAGATCCAATATATTTCAGTCAAAAATTTTCTTGCAGTCCTTATATCTGGAGAACTACATATAGTGTAGTCTAACCAAAACTAACAATTTAGTCAGAATGATGTACTCATTAAGTAAAAAATATAAAACTCTATTTAGGTTCTAAAATTGTATGGCCCTTGATCCACAAAATTCAATATATTTCATACAATCAAAAATTTTCTAGTACGTCCCATATTTTGAGAAATACATATAGTGTAACCAAACGAAAACTAACAATGTACTCAGCATGAGGTACTTATTCCTTTAAAAGAAATTGGGAAGCTTGATTTAGGGACTATGTGGAATTTTTCAGTAACCTGCTCCAAAAAATCCAATGTATGTCATTCAATCAAACATCCTCTTCTACGCCCTATACCTGGAGAACAACATAGTGTAGCCAAACTCAAAGTATCACTCAACTCAGGATGATGTGCTTATTTCGCAAGAAATACGAAAACTCGATTTAAGACACGTTCCAAAATTTTATGGCTCCTGATCCAAAGAATCGCATGTATTTAATTTAATCACAAATATTCTTCTACGCCTTATGTTTCGATAACTGCATACAGTTTAGACAAACCTAAACCAACCCGTAACTCAGTGTGATGTGTTTATTACGTTAAAAAAAACGAAAACGAAAACTCGATAAATGTTGTGGCCTCTGACTCAAAATATAATTTTTGCTGCAGAATCGCAATATTTTGATCCATTTTTTAGATCAGTCCTAATATGCTTGTATTAGTATAAAATTATTATTAATAAAAAAAGTATACATTACCTTAGAAGTCGATGGATCTTCATGCATTTCCAAAATAACATACCTGAAACAGCGCTCGAGAAAAACGCTCTTCCTCTCACTTTATTATTGTAGCAAGAAGTTATCTATTAGTTCTGCTTTCAGTATTAAATTTGTGTAATATGAAAGTCTACCGCAGTTTCAAACTGGTAAACGAAACATTATTACTATTACTATTGCTAATTATAGTAGTAGTAGTAGTGCTTCTTTTATCTTTTACATTGTAAAATATTTAGCAAGAAATACATCTTCCGTATTAAACGGAAACTTATCAATTTGAAGTACAGAATGCAGCCATGTTTGCCATTACATATTTTGATGCAAAAGAGATCAGTGAATGAAGTTGCACCTACTTTACATGGAAATAGATTAAATATAACGTTTGTCTTGGAGTAACATTTGAGTTTCCAAAGTAAAGGGAACTTTGTTTGCACACTTACATTTTTTTATTTTTTCTAAGATCTACATTTTGATCTCGGAATGGATTCCTCATATTTTATCTATCTTCCAAAACTCACTAAAGTCTGAAAAAATATCCCTTGTTGAAGTTTATATGCAGTCGATTTTGAAGATGCATAATAATGGACTTTTCAACAAATATATTATCTATTAGTCTATATATATGCATTTTTTATAACTATCATTAAAACATTTGCCTAGAAAATGCCAAGAAAATTGCATAAAACACGTTTCAGGAATTTATTGTGTTTCAGAGGACCCTTGTGGATTTCTTTAGGAGCAATGACTTACCTCATATTGCCAGGGTATTAGTGAAAAATTTATTTATATCCATGAACAAGGTCACCTGAGTCGTTGTTGTTAAAATTGTATGAAATGAACTTATCTGAAGCTGTTGTAACTTAACACACTATGTTCTCCGTAATGATAATCTTGTTATAGTGCTCCCTATACACACCATACTAAAATGTATGTTTGTTTTTTTTTTCTTCTCGCAAAAATGGGATACTTCGCTTTTTCCTTTCTTTTAATAAGTTACAAACATTATAAAAATGTATTTATATTTGTTGGCAAGAAATAGAATTCCATTCTCAAGTGTGCTAAAGGAGAGAAATTGTAGTTAGAACCATAAGGCGCCTGGAAGTATAATAGAATATAAAAATGATGCTGAAGTATAAAATGCATATCATCATAACGAACAGATTCTTGGTAACAATTGGAACAACATTTATAATGGAAATCTATAATCATCATAAATAATATTGATAAATATATTACAAAACATTTAAAAATTCAATTATAAAAACAAAATAACTATTATTTCTTACAAATTAATAGGTATAACATGAAACACATGCTAGTAGGATAAAATTATACATTATATACAATCTTATAAAATATAAAAATACACCTCATATTGGTATATTTTATTCTCATAATAGTATAATCACAATATTGTTGAAGTGGTTTACAAAATATTAAAGAAAAAATTGTTAAAGAATAACATATAATTTCTAGTATAAATTGAAAATAAATATTTCAAACATATCATGTAAAAATAAATTCATAACACATAAGCTTACAAATGTCTAATATTTCATTAAAACCGAATAAAGTACGAAAAACAAATAAGTTCTTTAGTCTTAAGTTTGAATAAAAAGAACGAAGAAAATGATCATGGCATCACCAAAAACTTAGTGCATATTATATAAATGACACTAATTTTAAGACAAAAAATACTTACAATAAAAATATTTTCAATTATTTAAAATGAAAATACTTAACCCGCGACTTACCTCAGTACATTCGAAACAAAGCTAATAAAGAATAAAGCGTATTTGGTTTCACAACACCATTATAAATAGAGTATGTAAAAATTATTGGTAACAAAAGGAACAACATTTCAAATGTATTAAATATGTAACTCTTATTAAAAGTTTTTTAAATGAAAATAAACCCTTTTGCTTTCAGCCTTATGTTTATTCAAAGAAGAAAATACTTTTCAGTTAATTTTACTATAATATTTACATTATTTTTCAAAATAGCTTCATTCGGAATGTATTCTATAACATTGAAAGTTTTTGTGTCAGCTGTGTATAAAATATAATCACATGTAAAATTATCCGAATAATACATAATAAACGAAACAACTATTAGTGAAGGAAAGACTATCTTTATACCTTATAATCCATGTCTATTATTACTTTAGGAAGTATTATCAAATTGTCTAAATATATCTCTTTAATTATATCTCTTTAATTTATGTATTAGTAAATGATTTGGAATTTATTAAATGACTTCGTATTTGAAATATATATCTACTTGATCATCTGTATGAATCACTGCAAATGATTTATACATTAGACTAATATAAATAATCGTTACAGATTTCCAGTTTATGATAAAATGTTGGTTTATAACAATTCTTCCTTTCCATTATTTTAAATATATTTGCAAATTATTTTCCCTAAAATTTTGGGAATAAAATTCATTATAAAAATGGATGGTATATCCTTGATACAGCCACACTTATGGGATATGGGTGATACTGCTACACTCTTCTATGAATCCCGGTAAACATTAATGTAAAATCTTCTGTTACAAATGCTAAGCTAAAACAGTTACATTTATTTCCGCTGTTTCTTTAACAATATACCATCATCAGTTCCATTTACTGATTAAGTTCTAGGAGATTTAAGAGCTTCTAATACATACTCAATTGTAATTTCAGGATGCCTACTTTTCGGAATATAGTAAATACTGATTGATCATTAAATGGATTAGTCGAAAAAACCTCAGAAACTGTGGAAAAACACTCTGCAAGCTGTTCAACCAATATTCCTCTATCACTCAATGTCACATTATCTTTTAAAATACTAGTAGCTTCATTGTTTTCTATATCCTTAACATAACTTCAGCATTTCTCATGTGAAGTTAAATTGATTTCTATTTATCTTATATATAGATGTGTTCATCCTTATTCAATAGGTTTAAGTGTTCTACAACTGCGAAAAACTATATAATCTGCAACACTTCTAGTAACTTTATATTTTTATCAGCTTCATTCTTCATTCTTATTATTCAAGTAATAACTCCGGAATATCATTAAGAATATCTCGACTTCTATGCCCTATATTTGAGTGCACTATTCTCCATATCAAACACAATAACTTTGTTGTGTTTACGAGCAACTTTAATAATATGTTGAAATAATAAGCATTTGTAATTTTTGAATACAGGGATATAGAGTAAATAAATTGCACTCAGTAGTCTCATGCAAATTGAGAGCATTGGATAGGAAACCTTTGGTTACAGTTGAGTGATGTTCCATTTCATGCACCACCATACAATCATCATGTTATTACACAGAACAGATGCATTTTTTGTAACCAAATCAAAGTGCGAAACTATTGAGTCCACACAAATATTCATGTTATTTAAAAATATCAATAATAACTCAAACTTGACTTTAGAATAATAGTCCATCCCAGGTAAAGATTAATTACTTGACCAGTCCATATTACATATATTGAAGTCTCCGAAAATTAGTGCATCATTTCCCAAAGATTATTTACGCAAGAAAATGCTAATATAATTGTCAAAGTTTTCAGTGGAAAATACTGGATGAAAATATACACACAAGATAGAAAGAGTTTTAGTAGTTTTATACTAGAGCTCGTTACGGACACATTCACTGACTTTCTGTAGATCATATATTCTACATTTGAAAATTGTTTATAATAAATATCAGATTTATTCGTTTACTTGGTTTACTAGTTTCTTCACTATAATACCAATCTACTCTGAAACAAGTATAAGTTTAAGTTGGTATTCTGATAATTATGAATTTCAAATAACCAGGATCTGTTACTGCCAATGCATCATAATGAAAACAACAAATTAAAAAAAAAACTCATTGGTTTTGTACGCAATTCACAAACTTGCCACGTATTTTAGCATGAGAATAAGTATTTTTAGAAGCTTAATCTTGTTTTCGAAATTTACCAAAATTAGGTCCAACAAGGAGACCTCTGGGTTAGTCTTGTGAGTCACTTATAAAGAAAAATCTAGTTCACTGACTTCAAAATGAAATGAAGAATAGAAGTAGTATTTTGTCTTCAGTTTCGTGGAAATTACGTCCTTCACATTTAATTGGTGTAAAATCAAATTCTTCAGTCCTAATTGACGAGCTCAACCTCGTTACAAAAAATGCTGTATTTCTTGATGTAGAAACTAAATTAGAGTTACCTAAACCATGGCCAGTTATAATTTTTTTAGTTTTTTCTTTGGATTAGATCTTTCTTGTACTGTTTTATCATTTACTTACTATTTCTCGTTATCACCTTAGACCAGTTGTGAGAAGACTAAACTAATTGTTCACATATATTAAGTACCAACTAATATTGGGTACAGACTTCTGTCATCTATATCCGAAACAATACCATCAACTGATTCAGCAATAATATCTGAATTTAAGAGTCCTTCGATTGTTTACATACTCCCAAATTAGCAGTTGATTTAATTCAGAATTCTTTTTTCAAAGCAATAAATTCTTCCTTCACTACACCAAATTCATGTCATAGCTATGTTCATGCACATACCGACTGCTAAATTTATCATTAAAGACAAAAACTCAGTTATCAAAAACTCGACTGTTGTGTTCAAAAAATACGTCATATCTTTCTTCAAGTGCCACCATCATTAACTCATAAGAGAGGGTGACTGCATCCTGGAACTTGAACTGTTAAATTGTCAAGATCCTCTTTTTCTCTCTTGAAGCAGAATTTGATTGTTACTTTAATTATCTATGTGTGAAAGAAGTACTGCTTAAGTGAACGACGGACTCACTGATGAACACTCAGGTCGAACCGCTTATAGTAGAAAGTTTAACTTTTTGCCAATGTGAAGGATTCGTGATGTAAGGTATCAATAATTAAGGATTTTTCAAAATTCAACTGGAAATGGGCGCAAGTGAGGGTTGGCAATTATTATAGTAAAATGTCCATATCTGTGAAGGGTAGGGATAGAAATTGTAATATGAACTTCCTTTTAAAATAATTAGACACATGCTTTTTTATCATTTTTATATTTCCCCTAAAAGAGATGGAAAAAAGACAGAATGTAAAAGGTTAGTGATACAAATGTCTGAAGGAGATGGTCATATTTCGAAATCCTTTAAAGTTAAACATATGAAATTTGGTAGTTAGGCTTTACATTTAAAATTATTAAAGACACCTTTCAGCGGCTTGTTTCGTATGTTTCCTTTAGAAAGGAGAAAATGGGGATAAAGATTTCAATTGTTATAGTAGGATGGCAAAGTCTCCCAATCCCTGAATGCTAGGGATATAAATCTCGTAGTGTTAGGAAGAAGCATCTTGGTATATGAACTCTTTAGTCAAAACAAGTGGGCAAGTGACAAATCGTTTCCAGAAATTCCGCATTTAACTAGAGAAGAGGGATATTTATACATAGTTTTTTTCTCAATATGTAAAAATGACGTCGATGATGTGAGTTTCAATATCAAAGCAAGAAAGAGGTGAATCATTTGAATGGATTTTTGAATACAGTTAACACTTAGATCGACAATTTTTGCTGTTTCTTTTGGTTTGAAATGTACACTCTAATGAGAAAAAGAATTTGAATTTATGTAAAGAATACCGTAATCGTCTTCTTGTGTGTGAACAATAGAGGCAAATGTTGAAACATAAGGTACGAGGCCTGAGATCAAGCGAATTTAGAGACTAGGAGCAAAGTATCGAGAAAGCTAGTTTGTAAATAAATTCAGTCAGTAGGATATTGTAGAGTTGAAGTTCAAGAGTGTTGATTAAGGAGAGTATTGGTGAATAATTCACAAAATTGTCAATAGAAATAAGACTTTTAAAACATATTTGGTACTTTGTAACTGAAGTAGCTATAGATGGGTTGACCAAATTTATAGATTTTTTTTTAACAAAAATACTCGCTAAACTGCCATAATTGATAATTTGTCTACGTGTATTCACATCAGTCAAGACGAAATCTCTGGCTTTTGAAAATAACCAGACATTAATTTATTTAACCTTTGTGTAATTTTTATTTGTATATTAATCTAAGATTTAATTGGAATCGGTATTAAATTCTCTGACTGTCACTTAAATATTATATTGTTTCCATGATTGAATTTCTTGCAGATTATTTTATCTTTTTTTCTTTTCAAAACCTATACTAGTCCATTTAAGAAATATGTTTAATATAGCACTTTGTGATAACATTACGTAACTCTGAGATAAAAACTGCTTTGCTTTAAAAAAATAATTTGATTGCAATGCGAATTAGAATTATATGTATTTTTTTACGTAACAACCACATAATCAAATGAAGAAGGTAAATAGCTAGAAATGATCGATTTATGCTTAACTATTGTAGCTATGTCAGTAGAATGTTTCCATAGTTTAAATTACTGCAATTTCGTTGTCTCTAATGAGTCACTAATGTATAAGTATACTAACTTAGGACGAGTCCATTATAACCATGGATACATGTAACATATGAATTGCTATTGCTAACAGCTAATTTAATCAAAATGTAATCGAACTAGCTCGTGCTATTTGAGACGAAGTAAGTTCAACCATTAAAAACGAGTTTTCTCTGTTTATTTACTTTATCTATTTAAACTTAGGCTTTTACTTGTTTCTACTAATTGTATTTTGTGATAGTTAAAACTATTGTTTCTGCGTAACTCTTACACTGATTATAGAAACAGCATATTGGACATCTGCTCAGCACAGTTTTCATACTCTTCCTCAGAAATAGGCTACTTTCCCTAATGCCTATCTTGATTTCGGTAGATAGTGCTGTAGTGTTATTTAAATATATTTTTGTATATTCACTGGCGTACACAAGAGAAGGTTCGCAGAGTGTTAATCCCCTTTGAACATGAAATCATGAAAAAATAATAAACTATATTAAGACATACACATGATATATACAGTTTGCACAAAAGCCAAGCATATTCTAAAGGAATACAAGGTTCACTGCTTGAACCTCCCTGTTTGGTTAAATTCTTGGTTTACCGCTCAGAAAGTGCATAGAACTTTATATTACATTTGTTTAAAAAAACGAAAGGGGAGAGCTAGAGTTTCATTCACACTACCTGTTGTCAGATGCGGTGATTATGTATTAGCTCCGACTAACACTCACAGAAGAAAAACATATCTAGGAATTGAATTTCTGTAGAAATATCATAACGTTTTAAATGTATGTAGGTAGAGCTTTTACAGTGCCGTACTGCATGAGCTTTCGGTTCACTTTTGTAGCATGGTTAAGGCTACCAGAGTTTTAAACTGAAAATACAGGAACACGCTAAGAAAATTTACATGTTCCTAATCATGCAGTGGCTTCTTCCTGACATCACTACTAATGAAATAATAGATCAACCTTCACCAAAAGTGAGTAACAGAGTGAAGATTAGTATTATTACATAACCCTGCTACTACCGGAGTTTCTTCGTTAAACTCGATACCATTGGTGTCTTTATTGACCCCATTTCATTTATTGAAAATCTCTACCTTTTTTGTTAAAAAAACATTAATTGCCCACGTTTATATTATATCATGTCGATTATACATTATGTTATTTACTTAGCTTTTACTGGTCACATAAATGGTTAACGTGTTTATATATTAATAATATATGTGCAATTATACAAATTGAGGACAATTATGCACATAAGGAAAATTAATAATTAGGATGATAAGTAGCTTAGTTTTCCAGTCTGGTACCGTATTTAAGACACAATTCGATTCTGAAATAGTTCTCTATATACTTATTTACATGCAAAGTTAGGTTTGTTTGATCAGTAAATTTTAGTATCCAAGAAACGTTAACAAATACTCACAAAAGAACTTGCACAAAATCATACTATTATTTTTATTTCACACATTTGGCGCAAACTATAGCTGAGTGTTGCTTATACACTTGTGTCTTGCATTTCTTGCATATATCTTGAATGACAGGCCGCTCACAGAAATGACAACGAACACGTTTTCTTCCTTCATTGGTTTCTGACGATAACTACAGAATCTCTGCACGGCGAAGTCGGTTTTATGTAGTTAGAGACTTCGCTAGTTTAGAAGTTAAATATTCTCATTCTGTAATTACTTCTACAGGATTCTGCAGGATTCTACCGCATTTTAAACGGTGAAAACGGTTAAACGGTCGATTTTGAGAAAGGCATGTTTCCAAAAAACACAAATCAGACCTCGGAAACGTCAAAAAGTTGCCCAAAGTTACGATAGAATTTTGCAAAGGTAGACAGAGTAGATAAACGGGCCCAGGGATTCTCGGTTCAGATTTCATCACAATGTGTTCTAGAGGTCCAAAATAGTGTTTACAGAAGATTTCAGAAGCAGAAGCTTCCAAAAGGTACCCAAAATTACGACGAAACGTATCATCTATAAGCATGGAATGCCTGCACATTTTTAGTTTAAATTTGATCGCAATATATTTCGGAAGTTCCAAATAGTGTTTTGAGAAACTGTCATATCCCGGATACGCCAAAAAGTTGCCCAAAATCACTAAAGTTGCCCATTTATGAACAGACTATATAACATGGCCCGAGGATTTTCTGTTCAAATTTGATTACAAAGTGGAAAATCAGGTTTAAGTTAATGTTTTCAAAAGCAATTATGTGAACACGTTTAAAATTTGTGTAAGTTCATTCAAATGACAATTTCTGTTTGTGCGATTGAACGACGTTTAACGTGTAGTACTGCGAGGGTAAGTCAATAAGTATCTGGAATCAGTTTTTAATGTTTAATACCACAACAATACATTGTTTTTATTCATATTATTTTTGAAGATAGTCACCATCGTTTACAATGCACCTGGTCCACAGTTCAGCAAGCTTTCCGATATCCTCTCCAGAGAATATTTTTGGTTGCGCAGGAAGCAAAGGTGCAAACTTACAATCAAAAATCGAATCCTGACAATTGGAACGAAACAGAAACACCTGTACGGCGTAGACGACGCGGAATTCGACAACATGCAAAAGGAATTTTTGTCTTATTTTGATGCTACGAATTACCTCCCGAAGTATGTGCATATCTGTCTGTTTGGTTCCAATTGTAAGTATTCGAGTGTCGACTCCAAGTTGCCATCCCTGGCAGGACGCCACAAATGCAACATTTTCTTGATTTGTTGATCGGAGCTGAATCGAAAGCTTCTGAGAACATCTTTAAGTGGACCAAGCAGATGGAATCCGACGGTCCGAGATAGAGACTGTACACAGTATGATCCTACATCTCGAAACGCAGCGTTTGAAGGTTTTGAACGGCGTGGACAGCTGTGTGGATGCACATTATCATGTAACACTCTATTTCCTTCCAACGATATATTTCTGACTTTATTACGAATTCCGGACTTAAACTTGCGTACCAGCATGTCACTGTACCTTTTACTGTTTTACTGTTTTATCGTTGACCTTTTTTCTAGATAATTTTTCAGAATTTGACCTTGTGAATCCCAAAACATCGGGAGAAACACTTTCCCTGCAGAAGGCTCATTCTTCAATTCCTTATTGACGGGAGATCCGGAGTGCTTCCATTCCATATTCTGGTGTTTTGTCTCTGGTTCAAAGTCATGAAAAACTTTTCATCTTTAGTGATGATTGGCATGAGAAACGCTTCACTCTAATTAGCATAATGGGCCATAACAGATCCTTTCACAGTTGTACTCTTCCTCGATGTTTCCTGAATACTTCTCGCACAGACTTTCTGAAAATTCAGCCTGTTACGCACGATGTCATTCACAGAATCATGATTAATTTGCATATGGGTTGCTACTTCATTAACAGTCACTCGTCTCTTATTCAGAACCAATGCACGAACTCACCTAAAAATGTCATCAGTTGTATTCCTAGCTGGGTGCAACATTTCTTCCGCAACATCTGACTGCTGGGTCCGATGCTTCCTTGTCTCAATCAGAAGCGATCCTGTTTCTTCCAATATATTCACTAGAAACTCACTACGATCCTGTCTAGAGCAGAACGTGAGACAAGTTTGTTCCTACAAGCATTTTGCGTAGCAACAACAGATTCCATTCTCCAAAAACCTTTAGCGATAAACTCATGTTGCTCCAAAGAGTGCAATATTCTCACTGTATCCTGCTCATATTCACACAGTAGCACAGAACTGTACACACGATACCCAATACAACGGGCCAGTTTCCTATTGCTTATTAACCATGGCGAGGTGCCCATTTAACAAAGTAAACTAGCATCTCACCACCGCACAGTACCTCATTCGAATTGTAAGGTACTTCCATGCGCAAAAAATATTGCGCGTATACTGTAACTCACGATTTTTCGCAATTATTTCATTTTCCTTATGTTTATGGGTAAAATTCAGTTATTAGTATGTGGAGATATTAGAAAGCAATCAATCTAAGGAGATATTTCCAAAAAATATAATAAAATAATAAAAATATAAGCAAAAAACAAAATTATGTTCGGTTTTGTGTATACTGGCAATAATGTTTTCGAGGGAATTTTTGCAGTAGCACAGCACGATTGTAGAGGGAATAACAGGATTGGTAGTGGGAGAGTTGAATCAAGGAACTAGAAATTGGAGTAAAATATTGCATTTATTGGCTTAAATCTAGGGTGTAAATTGTCTGCCAAATATAAATTAGCCTCTGTAACCAAGATGTTGTAGGGAAATATAGAAACAAAGAGAAAAACTGTTTCTTAAGTTTGGAAGTGACATGCTCTATAGCCATGAGCATTTATTTGTTAAGAAAAAGACAGGCAACAAAAGAGAGTCTGTGTGGTCAAGTGAGTAGAGTGACGGACTAGTAATTCTGATACTGTTTTGACACCAGATCGAATCCCATTCGATCCTGTTCAATTTTGTCTTTACAAAACATTGTAGAAAGTGTATAATTTTTATGTTAATAAGAACCGAAACAATATAATAATGAAATAACTTTTTGTTTTTCTGATGACGTATTTATTCAGAATTAGTGTACTATTGTAATAGCAATTGTTTTTAGTTTATGCTGTTGTATAGCTTCTTTTCTCATCCTCTTTTCTTAAAAAACAAATTTGTATCCAATTAAGTATGATAATATATATAGACAGAAACAGACATCTTAGTATCAAACGTGATTTATCGTGATGAAATAAACAAGTTTCCCGTTATTAAAAAAGAAAACTATAGAAAATCATTGAATTTGGTCTTTAGGTTTTTAGCATGCTATATATATTCTTTATAAGACTATACTTTATAAGGCAAGATGTGCGATCATACCCACAAATTTAACTAGTGAGTGAAAGATGTTTTCGGGACAAATATTTTACAGAGTTAGGTACATAAAACACGAATACGCCATGGTCTTGACTTCGTTTATTTCACATTATTATCCGACAAATCATAGCAGGTAAAAAGCAGCATTAATCGGCAAGAAGAACTGCAAGTTGTGGTCTTAGTCTGTTTTTTATGTTCCGGACTCGATCGCCTAGCACGCTCGTCTATACCTTGACTCATACGTCTATCATTCAGTGCAGGCACATATCCAGCTTTTCTTTTCGGAGGGGACCCGACACGAATCCTCGTAAGCACGTAATTCTAATGTTACAAAAATATCAATAATAATAATAATAATAATAATAATAATAATAATAATAATAATAATAATAATAATAATAAAAATAATTACAATACAACAGTTCTGTATTTCTTTTAAACGTTTCTTACTTTTCATTTATGAACCGGTCAAACTGCATTCTAACACAAACAAAATCAAAAAATATTTTCTAGAGACATGTAAGGAAAACTGTCTGCTACGTATATCACATAACAAAAATAGCAAATGGCAAGAAGTGTATCTTTCTAATACAGTAATGTTTTAAACAGAACGGAAACGAAATTGTAATCCCATTTAAAAGTGTTCTTTAATTCCACCTGGTATGAATGGCATTACGGTATATTCTTACGAGTAACACTTCCCAAGTGTAACAATCCGATTTTGATAAAAATTTGACAGACAGATACTACACATAAAATAAACGAATAAGTGCTTTTTTCTTTTTTTTTGCTGAAAACGGTTTTAGGGGGCAAAAGCACACCCAAAATTTTGAAAGTTGACGCCCGAAAGACAAAAATAAGTGAACCAAAGTGAACGAAATTGTGCACAGATATGGCAGACGTAAAATGAAGGAATACGTGTTTTGTATTTTCCTGGAAAAAACGGTTAGGTGGGACACAGACCCCTCCAAACCTTTGATCATGAAATATCAAAAGTGCTAGTAACAATATGTCTGATGTGTGTAAAGGACGAAGAATTCCAACGACACTTTGTATATGGACAATACGCAAACCTAAACGAATACCTGTTTTTTTTTATTTTCTGCGGAAAAAATGATTTTAGGAGACTAAAGCCCCCATCCAAAATTTTGAAAGATGACGCCCGAAAGGCAAGTAGAAGTGAACCGAAATGAATGAAATTGTGCACAGATATTGTAGACGAACAATGAGGGAATACGGGTTCCGTATTTTCCTGAAAAAAGGAAAAACGTTTAGGTGGGACACAGACCCCTCCAAAACTTTGATCGTGAAATATCAAAAGTGCTAATAACAGTATGTCAGAAGTGCTTAAAGGACATGATGAATTGGAACGACACATTGTGTAGGGACAATACGCAAAAAACAAACGAATAGGGGTTTATTCTCTGCGAAAAAATGGTTTTAGGGGGCAGAATTCCACACCCAAAATTTTGAAATCGTGCACAGATATTCTAGACATAAATTGAGGTAATTGTGTTTCGTATTTTCCTGGAAAAAAGCGGTTGAGTGGGGCACGGACCCTCTAAGCTGTTGATTACGAAATATCAAAAGTGCAAATAAGTCTACGTCAGAAGTTCGTAAAGAGTATGGAGAATTGCAACGAAACTTCGTATAGGGACAATTTGCAAAACAATAAATCAAATGCGTTTTAATTTGTACGAAAAAACGGTGTTGAGGCCTAGAGCCCCTCCAAAAAAAAAAAAGTCAATATTACCGTAAAAGTGCAGGAAGGAGTGGACCGAAGCAAATGAAATTGTGTGTAAATATTGTATAGACTGTATGTAAAATAAAGATTTTCTTGTTTTTAAGATGTTTCTATCAATTTTGGCACATCAGCAGCAAACAGGAAATTAATTGGCACGTGTTTTTGTTTATGCGGAAAAACACTGTAAAGGTTAAAGTTGCCTCGTGAAATACTACAAAATACGCTATACTGTTTGTGCTTGTTGTTGATCTGCCAAATTTGAAGAAATCTGATGGAGACACTTGTGAAACACGAAAGGCTTTATTTTTCATATCCAATATCTATAGACAATTTCATTCGCTTCGGTCCACTCCTTCCGACACTCAACGCCTCGGTCCACTCAACAGTCTTTTTTTCTTTTCAGGAAAATACGAAGCATGTATTCCCTCATCTTACCTCTACAACATTTGTGAACAATTTAATTCAGTTCGGTCCATTTCTTCTTGCCTTTCTTGCGTCAAATTTCAAAATTCTGGGTGAGACCTTTTGCCCCCTAAAACAGTTTTTTGGCAGGAAATATAAAAGCCGTATTTGTTTATTTTTTGCCTATTGTCCTAACACAAGGTTTTGTTCTTCATGTAAATTTAGGCATTTCTGACATACTGTTATTAGCACTTTTGATATTTCATGATCAAATGTTTGGAGGGGTCTGTGCCCCACCTAACCGTTTTTTCCAGGAAAATACAAAACACGTATTCCCTAATTTTATGTCTGCAATATCTGTTCACAATTTCGTTCACTTTGCTCCACTTGTTTTTTCCTTTTGGGCGTCAACTTTCAAAATTTTGGGTGAGGGCTTTGCCCCCTAAAACCGTTTTTCAGCAAAAATATAAAAAAAGCACTCATTTGTTTATTTTATGTGTAGTATCTACCTGCCAAATTTTATCAAAATCGGAGTGTTACACTTGGGAAGTGTAACTTTTGAGAATTATAACAACAACGCATTGTTCACAGTTTGGATACTGACTCAAAGTAATCTGACATAAAAGAACCTCAAAAGGGGAAAAAGTAGGTTTATTAAAAAGTGCTTGAGGTTTAGTAAGGGACAGCTTCCAGGACCTCACGCTGGACACGTCCCTGAGTCAATGCATTATATTTGTTTCTTGCAAAACATGATTATTAGATGCGTAATATGTAAAATTATATCATAGTTTTACTTTGAAGAGGTCTTTCCTTAACACATCCATATTATCCGGCGTTCTGCTTGCCTGTTTTATGTCGGATAAGCAAAACTGTACTGTATTTTCAAAGATAGCATATACACAAGGGCTAGAGGTCTGCACGGGCCGGAATTTTTAGAACGGATCCGGCCTGTCCCCTTTAATCTGTAGGCATTAGCGGATTAAGGGCGGAGCCAATGGAGCCCAGGCTTCGGGGCCCCAAGCTCAGGGGGCTCTTTAAAATCCCTCTGTTTAATACTAAAATATAGTAATCAACTTATTGTATTATAGGCTTCAGACCGATGCTATTTTTTTTTTCGTTCGTTACTCTCGCGGTATCGCTAGATTTAAGTTTTTCCATCAGCAGCATTTACGTGTTAATAATGAATGCAATTATTTAATTGTTAATAATGAATTTAACTAAACTAATTGTTCTAAAATTGGAGCACATTCAAATATTACAGCATAGTTCTCGGTAGTTCCATAAGCCTATGAGGCTGTGGAAGGCAGCAAAGAAAACTTATGCACTGGAACTATTTTTAACATAGGGCCACCTTAAAATAGTCGGTTCTAAGTCCCCAAATACTAGGTCCCCCTGTCTATAAGCAATATTTCACGAAAAACAGGTATTTTTTTTAACAAATGTGTTCGTCATCAAGTTTTCATAAAGTAGTCCCTTTCTCCTTTAAGTAACTTCAGACACCATGTTGTTTCAGTGGTTGAGCGTTCACCTCTGGTGCATGGAGTCCTTGGTTCGATCTATGCTCGCGCCAAGTGAACCTTGTGCTGGACAAACACTGTGCACGTGGGTTTTCTCGAGGTTCTCCCGTTTTACCCCACTTTCTTCATTCGACCATTTCATTCATTTCTTATCATCACTGTCTCCTTTAGCCTATCCAGCATCAACGTGGGACGTAAAGCTTAAAGATTTCATTTCAAATCATTTAAATCAAAAAATAGTTGCAGGAAGTACGGAATTTCGAATAAAACAAACTACTATATACAATTCTGAGTATATTATTCTTTTATGAAATTCTCGCGAACCTTATTTCTAAATCGAAGTGTAAGAAGACTAAATTCACTCTCTTATTGTTATAGATCCATTTCAATTGAAGCAGTTGGAATAATTGGAAAAAAAATTTAAAAAAATCATACCCTATATTCCAGTGTGCCACAATCGGTATAACGCAGCTCACTGGTGTGTCCAGCAAAGTGAAGAGTGTGACGCAAACTTTTTCCTATTATTTGCAAGAATATTTGTCGAGTTACTCTTATTTGTTAATATTATAATAATAATTATTATTATTATCAACGATTCCTCCATGGATCAGCTGTCTGTATACGGTTAAGTAATCACAAGTATCACATTGTGGGAATGAGTATAATTATTTACTTTAATAGTAATACAAAAGTCTATTCGCTTGTATATTCTACCGGGAATAACTGCATCCGTCTAGAAAGCTAGGACTAACAACAAAGGGATCCGATGTTGTGATCACACACCGCCCCAAATCGTGAGTGCCACTAGTTCTCTTCTAGCCTTAGCACAATAAGGGCTGTTGCGTTCAGAGAGAGAGAGAAATAACTTAATTCCATTGCAGTTATATGCTTATTAAGTGTTAACTTATATTTATAAATTATGTAAGTGATCGTATCGTTTTTTGTTTATTATTATTATTATTATTATTATTATTATTATTATTATTATAATTTTTTTAATACGTTGATTGCCATGTGTATGGAATTCCATACACACTGCTCTCCTGTGCAGTAGAGCGTGATTATTTTCCATACGCAAACAATGTAGATATTCCAAGTTTGTTGTATTCGTTCTATAGGTGTGTATGTAATTAGATACATATGGCGTAGAAATCAAAATTTAATGTCCATGTTACGTATATGCAAAACCATACACAATGTAATTTATGAACAAAGACATTGAGTTTGAGTTTAACGTCTCGTTCAGCAACGTAGCTATATGAGACGTCGGCCTACTAATTAACGTGGACTCCGAACCACGTGAGCTCTCGCCGGGAATCGAAGCCGGGTCTTCCACGCCAAAGGCGCTAACCGCTTAGTCATTAAGGAGCTCATTAACAGAGACATTTATGAGCTAAAACAAAGGCGAAAACCAAGATGTGTGATGTGATTTTGAGTTTATCGTCCCTTTCAGCAGCCTATCCTATATGAGACGTGGACCTACTGATTAACGTGGAATCCGAACCACATGAGCTCCCGCCGGACGAAAACAAAGACCTTTGGAATTGACAATCATTGTTTGGACATTTCAGTCGCACCTACCTAATATTAACAACGTTTCTACGATAATTTCGCAACATTGTATTATTTCTTTTGTTGATTAGCTTGGTTAGGCTTATTTAAACACTTTCTTCTTTGCACCGACGTGTTACATCTCTTGGATGAAAATACACTACCTCTCACTGGAAATCAAATCCAGAACTAATGCACTTGAACCATTTGACCACAACAAGGCACATTTAAAAAGAAGTTTCGATTTTGTTCGGAAAATTGTGATTAGGTGTAACATTTAAAAATATATTTAAGAAAGGGTACACAGCAAATGCACTGTACTTTCTAGCTCGATTTTTTTATACTGACTTCTGTTAGGCTGCAACTATTATTGAAACATTTATTTGGGAAATTGCGAATAAAATAATGTTTTGGAACACTTTGCTAGAAGAAACTTCAGGCCCAAAAGTAAAGTACCCATAGGTCATATTTCCGTTAGAAATAACTTGATCCGTATATTAGAATTATTAAGGATATAATTGTATGTGAATTATAAGCAAAAGCGTCTGAGTAATTTCTGAGAAAATCATGAAAAAAGTAACCCCCAAGAATAAATTATCCCTTGTGGATCTTTTCAGGACAAACGAGCTATGCTATATTGTTAGTGTTTTCATAAAACATTTATTTATGAAATACGAACACAATTGCCTGAGTCGTTCTTGAGAAAGTCGCAGGGTAAAACTTACTGTCAAGAGTAATATACCATTTCTAGATTTTCCGGATGAGGGAATTATACCATATAGCTAGGTTATTTATGTAACATGTATTTATAAAATATGAACAACAAACATCTTCTGAGTTGTTTTTAGGAAGGTCATCGGGAAAAGCTTACCCCCAAAGGTATCTGTAATTTTGACAGTATATCGAGTAATTTTTAACCAATCGTCCGGAAAAATTTCACTGTCAAAGTAAACTATATCTTTTGGATTTTTCTATTTGGAACAAGCGAGTTATACCATATTGTAAGATTATTACAGAAAATATTTTTACTGAAATTAGAACGAATTTGTCTGTTTTACTGACAAAATTGTCCGAAAAAAATTCAACCCTTGAGAAAACCACTTCTTCTGTATGTTATCGGAATAAACTATTTATGCTGTATGTTAGTTTATTAATGAAACATTTCTTTACGAAATATGAACAAAATTCCTTGAGGCGTTAATGGAAAAACCATCGGGGAAAAGCTCACCCTAAGATTAAGGTACTCCTTCGAACAAGTTGTCATATTGTTAGGTTATTAATGATACGTTTATTTATGAAATCTAGTTGAGAAAATTGTGCAAAATGAACGTATACCATACAGTAAATTACACCATATATATTTTTTCAGAAAAATTAGTCATATGCGGTGGAGATTTTTTAATAAAATATATATTTATAAAAAGTAAATAAAATCGTCACAGGTTTTTTTTTTACTTGAGAAAATTGAATTATTTTAAATTTAAATCCTTCAGTAAATTACCCTTACTTTTGGGTGTCGAAGGACATAAAATTCGAAAGATAGTATGTTATTTAAATGTTATGTCTAGAATTCCGTCCAGATACGTTGAACAGTATGGCCTCTATTTGAGTATGTGTAAAAGCGTGACGGACCGAGAGACGAATAGATGGACAGACATCGAAAAATCATTTTTTCGATATGTAGGAGCCATGTAACTTGAATTCATTGAAAACTGGTATTCGACTTTTATAACTATCACCACACTTTTTCTTTCGTCGCTCGAATATGGAAACGAATAGGCCTACACCGACACGTAATGTGATAATTTGTAATCCTAAAAATTTAATTTATGTTTAATGTGTTGTCACGCCAGGAAAAAAACCTTATGCATGTTACCTCATTTTATTATCAGTTTCTCACGCTACTGTATAATTCGGTATGATTATAGTTAATATTCATGGCATCTTTTGGAAGCATTCGTGTTCCTCACAAACAGAGCTGTAAAATTTAGTTTTGTTTAAAGAAAGCATTCTTGATCTTTTTACACAGACTTGAATTTGTTGTACTTGTGGATATAAAACAAAAAAAAGAGAGAGAGAGAGAGTCAATACTCTAAAAAGAAAAAAAACACACAGAAACACTAGAACAGTAATTTAACATCAGCTTCTTTTCTTCTTCATGACAACGAGCTATCGCTGTGGCTGTGTTCGTCACGCTGTGTATAAAGCTGCAGGTCGCACTTGTTTTGTTTTTTACTATTCCTGACTCACCGACACACTCGCAGTGAGTTGAAGTTGTGCTGTGTAATAACTGAGAGGGAATGATTAAGCATACCACACCATAAACAAAAAACAATCGCTATTAGTAATAAATAGTAAGCTAATTCTGAATAAATACGTCATCAGAAAAACAAAAAGTTATTTCATTATTATATCATAAAACTCATCTAATTTGTAATTTCTAAAAAGAAAACAAAATAAATCAAAAAGAGTAAAAAGGAAATAATCAAGAAACGCTATTATTATAAATTTAAATTCCGTTGCATAGAAACGATTACTTTTCGTGTCTCATGTAATTAGCTTTCAATCGTTCAAAATTAGTCGGAAGCAAACATGCAGATAGAGCAGAAGATAGAAAAAAAATACAATGAAACTGCAGACATAAGATGGAAACACATCGAAGAGAACGTTCTCATCACAAGCAATTGATTTGCTGAGATAGAGACGCCAGATCCTTCGAACAACGCCAAGCGAAGTTACAAATAGGAGCAACAACTTGTATTACTAAGCTTTTTACCTCCAAAATTCAACCGCACAAAATCTCTGTGTGCAAGATACTCCGATTTGTTTTACTTTGTTACTAAAGCATATACGAATATGAAGAAGAAAATACCCAAAATGAGAAAAGGACATACATAGACTTTTAGGGTACTTCAGAACCTTAGGAGACACCCTCGTGGACCTCCCAAAAGACGGAAAATTTCCGAAAACATCGCCTGTACAGAAAAGGAGGAAGAGATGGATGTCTTGCAGTCCACGATGCTGGAGTCCAGATTCCAAATTGGTCGTCGCCCAGAGCTGATCTCCAAGCAATTTAGATGTTTAATGGACTAGAGTCCTTCCCACCTCCTTTTTCGGACTAAGACAAGTGTCACTGAACAACCTCCAAGAACTGTGTATTAGTGAAGTGCTAGTGTGAGTGTTAATACCGACTACAACAAACTAGAGTGGATAGAACTAGATCCGTAAGTAGTACTCATTTATTGACAAACCCGAGTCAGTTGCAGTTTCTATTACATATACCCATCGTTCTGCTCTCATATCTGAATGTTTCCTCTTAGGTTGTGTTGTTTCCAGTCCAACACTAACCCAAAGTTTTATCGGAAACTAAATTTCAAATTAGAATCGTTTTAGAGAACAAAGGTACTCGCATTAAAGCCTCACACACTGCCTTTGCTGTGAATGAATGTTTTTCTTTATACTCACACATTTCCTCCTCGAAATCTTTGTACCTTTCATTCACCCAAAATGCTCTCCCTAATAACATAAAAATGAAGTTACGTTCCAGGTTTGCAGGTACGGAAACCTCACCTGGACATTATTGCCAGCATACACAAAACCGAATATAATTTTGTTTTTTGCTTATATTTTTATTATTTTATTATATTTTTTTGGAAATATCTCCTTAGATTGATTGCTTTCTATTATCTCCATATACTAGTAACTGAATTTTACCCATAAACATAAGGGAAATAAAATAATTGCGAAAAATCGTGAGTTACAGTATACGCGCAATAGTTTTTGCGCATGAGGATACATAGACGAATATATGCTGTTTTTCTTGAGGCGTGGCTGAAAATGTCCCGGATGAATTTAAACCAGTAAAACATAGCTCCATAAATCCCCGATCCTTTTTTGATCATTTGCCACAAATTGGACTTCAGTTAGAAATCCTAGACACAAATGAAATCCGTGAGTTTTAAAGAAAACACCCTATATTTACGTTGGAGTTCTATACTTTACTGCATAGAGAAAACTCCGTTCTCCGGACAGCGGTATAATGTACAAATATACGGTAGCCTCTTGCTTACTTTAGAAGTCAGTACGGAGCTTACGTTATCCGTATGCTACATGGGCACTGTCCTTAGATTTTACATCATGCCGTTGCCGGCTGCTTCCTTTCTTGATGTGTGGTCAGTCATCATATGTAAATTTAATCAATATTATTTCAGGTTTTCTCGAACTAAGTTGGTTATTTCTTAATAGAAGTTCCACCAATCCCTTACTGTTGCCTTATTGGATATCTAGGAAATCGTCGAAAAATATATACACGTTAGTATACATTATCTAGTACGTCATGGCTAAACTGAACAGGATCCGTAAAATAAAATACGTATATTATATATATATATATTTGCTTGAACACTCACTTTGCACCGCTGAAGAAAAAATTTACTAACCTTTAGAAATAATAATATACAAAGTGATTCAATTTGAAGTGGTGTAATTTCATATGGTGATGAAATATGCACTGTTATGTTGAAATGTTGCGGGCTAGTTATGAACTAACGTGAGCTTCCTAATTGCAGAGGAAACTTTTTCTTTATTGGTTTTTGGAGTAAACTCAAACATGTTTGTTTCGAAAACTTCACGAAGTCTGTTTTTCATTTTGACAAAAGAAACACCAACGAAAGCTTAAAACACACTTTATTTTAAATTATAATAACGGTTTCGGATAGCTAACATATCCTTCTTTAGACAATATCGAAAATGAATGAAAATACAGAAAATATATATAGTCATTGTTATGACCAATCACGGTTAGAGAGACGAATCACGGAATTAATTGGAATAAGACGGAAGTATTGGAGATGGAGAAAAGAATGATAATAAAGAAGTGAAAAGAAGCAGAATGGATAAAGAAGGTAGGGAAAGATAAACTGATGAACTGGACAGGAGGCTTAGTTATTAATGAATTGTTGCAAGGAATTTTGGATAGCATAGACAAGAAGAAAATTAAAAAGGCCCTTATAAGAGACAAAAAAGACGGAAAGTGATTAGTTGGAAAGTGAGTAGGAAAACTTACGGGATTGGCTGAAGGCCTCAGCAAATAGGGGAAAATAAAAGTACAACAATAACTATATAAATGTCTGTTAAAAGAATTTAAAGGTTTTGATAACAATGACTATATATATGACTGTTAAAGAACTTAGAGTATGTCATAACAATGACTATATATATTTTCTGTATTTTCATTCATTTTCGATATTGTCTGAAGAAGGATATGTTAGATATCAGAAACCTTTATTATAATTTAAAATAAAGTGTGTTTTAAGCTTTGGTCAGTGTTTCTTTTGTCAGAATAATCAATCCAAAGCCATGGATAGACTTACTGAATTTCATGTTTGATGGCTCACAACTGTAGAAGCAAAACAATTGTCACTATAATATTTAACAAGCTTGAGCAATATATCATCATTGTCCATAATCGTGCCAGGTTCTATCGAGATCACATGAGTTCGGATAATATTTCATGTAGCCTAGTTGACTGTTCATCGGAAGGGGAATCAATGAAGAACAGAAAAGATATAAATGACGAAGCAGAAGATATGTGTGGTGAGCATTGCTACCCGTGGTGAAGAGCAGTTCCCTCGTTAATATTAGAATAGTAT
Organism: Thermobia domestica; assembly: GCF_964235325.1. NCBI lineage: Eukaryota > Metazoa > Arthropoda > Insecta > Zygentoma > Lepismatidae > Thermobia > Thermobia domestica. The sequence continues at coordinate 261,590,889 of NC_137458.1, read as the reverse complement.
TCAGTTTTCGGAAATACATGTCAAAATATACTAATTTGCTCCTCCATATTACACACTGTGTATGGTACTTGCCATATTTATATGAAATACTGATGTATAGTAGTATAACTTATTTACTATGGTATTATATGTGTAATAAATTGTTTTACATTATGTATTATGTTCACGCATGCATTGACCCACTACGAAAAGTTCTTCACGCGTGTCTAGCATTGTGCAACCTTATAACGTAATCATTTCTTTATAACCTCGCCTGGCATTGCATGGCAAAGATGATATTTATATATATCTGGTCATGTATGAATTCTTCAGTCTAAAATAACTAAAATATTGTTAATTTCTCTCTGAAACTTCATCCTGCTCTAAATTTTATGTATCTTTATGACACATTAGGTATGTGTTTAGAACAGAAATTGTTCACAACAAATATTTTTACATTGCATTAATAGCATGAGATACCATTTTCAGCTTCAAAACGTGATTTCTTGTTTAAACAGCCCTCTCCTGTCTTTTATTGTGAGTTCAAAATGAAACAGATTTAGTTTCTAGAAAGTCATGTTTTTGCTTCAAGCCTTTATACACGCAGAAGTCCCATAAAGTTCTGGTGGGAATCCAGAGAGCCCTCAACAAAGGTCTAGTGGACAGTGCGCGCACCCACCTTTCGTGAAAAGGATTCCGATGAGAGAACTTTGAGGTTTGAACACACTATAGTGATTCCGAATCCACCTTAACCCTTAAGGGATCTTGGCTATTTGGGCTATTTTTGAGACTTTCAGTCAAGCAGCTACTGCATCGTCACTATTTATCCTAGGATCATGGTTCGTACCTCATTCTCTTCAGAATAGATCTGGCTTTCAAATGGTACCACTTGCATGCTCATACCATATACCACAAGTGGGGAAAAATGTCAAAGTGAAAATTTCGGAGGGAAAATTTTTTTCTCGACTTTTGGCCCCCCTGCCCCCCCCCCCTGTGTGATCGTAGCCATATATAAAAAATCTGATAAATAGTACTTTGTATACTGAATGTGTGTGCCAAATTTCAAGTTTCTATCTTGAATAGTAAGGGCGGGAGAATTTTTATCAAAAATTCCCACAATGCCCCAAATCACCATAAAACACTATGATCTCAGGGAAAAACATTCCTGAGACATCCCTAATTACCCTACGACTATAATCCGCCAATTATTCTCTTCAGAATATAACTGTCTTTCAGGCGGTACTATTCACATGTCTCCATCATGTATCTAAGGCGGGAAATTCCTGAAAAAAGGGATTCTTTGGAGCAAAATTTCCCTTTTTTCAACATTTGCCCCTCTGGACCCCCCTGTTGTTACGCAGAAATCGGAAAAAATCTTCTGGTGAATACTACTTGGTGGACTGAATGTTTGTACAAAATTTCAATCTTCTACGTGAAAAAATAGGCCCGCCAGAAAAAATTTCCCTACCATGCCCCACTTTTCCCCATACAGAAGTATACTTGGATAAAAATTCACTGAGACGGCCCTAATTACCATAGAATAATAATTCGACCGTCGTGCTCTTCAGAATGGAACTGCCTTTCAGACGGTATAACTCACGTGGTCCTATCATGTATGTGAGGCGGGAAAATGACGACAAACGGGATTTTTGAAGTAAAAAAATCCCTTTTTTTACCCCTTTGCCCCTCTGGTTCCCCCCCTGTTTTAGCACTGACATCAGAACAAAAAATCTGGTTAATACTACTCGGTGGACTAAATGTTTGTGCAAAATTTCAATCTTCTACGTTCAAAAATAAGCCCGCCAGAAAATAATGAACATAGGCTTAAAAAGGGAAAAAATACATTTTAAGATTATGACGTCATCACCTCCCATGTCTGGACGCAGGACGGTCTGAAGCCATACGTAATGTCTTCTACAATGTCTCTGGACTTAAAAAACAAAAAAAAAAAACGGACGAAAAAGCTCAAATAGAAAAGAAATAACGCAATGTACCATGAAAAACGCGTATGGTACAAAATGTACCATAAGATCCCACAAAGGGTCAACAGTAGTTCCACATTTCATATCGCCTAGGTGGTTTCAAGTGACGTTAAATTTCTATCTTGTTTGAAATAGAGATAATTATATTGCAATACACAAAGGCAAAACTATGTAATTACTGACTAAACAAAAAATATGAAGTTTGATTATCGAGTATACAAATGTTCATAATGCTATTCCCATATCAACAAAGATTGATACGAAAGTTATGAACCTGGCTGAGAAATACATGGCTACTAGACATATCTATAATTATTATTGAAACCTGTTAGGTTATTATGCGAACTTTGGTGTTAATTTTATTGTTACATATTTTAAGTGCGTGATTAAGGGATGTTTTCCTTAAACTTTGCAACTGAACGTTGGAAGACTTGGTAATTATTGACAGTTTACTTTAATAAGAAATTTGGGCATCGAAAGCAAAGCTCAAAGTGTGGCAGGCTGCATTGCAACTTCGTTCCGGCACATCAGTGTCCTATGGGATGTCAGTTACATTTCTCTCTTTGCACCATATGGACATTTATTTTAGTTCATTATTATTATTATTATTATTATTATTATTATTAATAATAATAATAATAATAATAATAATAATAATAATAATAATAATAATAATAATAATAATATTTTATGGTGTAACTATCAAACTAAAAAAATGAGAATGAAATCTTTGAGTTTTACGTCCCACGTTATGCCGGTTAGGCTAAAGGAGACGGTGATAATGAGAGATGAGTGAAATGGTGGAATGAAGAAAGTGGGAGGAAACGGGAGAACCCCGAGAAAACCCACGAGCACGGTGTTTGTCCACCACAAAGTTCACTTGGCGGGGGCTGGGATCGAACCCGGGACCCCAAGCACCAGAGGTGAACGCTCAACCACTGAGCCACCGCGCCCCCCAACTATCAGACTACCATTAACATGGGGTATGAAAGCAAAGTTGGAACTTCCACTTTTTATTGGCTCACATCATTTTTTGCCTTCCAGCAAATTGGTATAGTAACCCTTCCAGCTATTTTCTGAAGTCACTTTAAGCATTGCACAAGTATATTTATCAAATCCTTATTTCCGCTTCAATCTGATTTGAAATTGCAATATCTTGTCACAGGAAGATAAAGGTCTGATTCTGTAGATGTTTCATTAAAGAGTGCCTATATGGACAACATAATACAAGGTTCATTAAAACTTAATATTCTATCCAAGGCCTTGAGTGATACCACCGAATTTGCAAACTACGTTTTTTTCACCCAGCTCTCTTTTGGCACTCACATAGATTGGGCTCAGCACGCCCTTCCTCCAGACGATCTGTCGCTTGTGAAATGCAATTCGAGGATGTAGCTTTTGCATTCGACAACGTGCACTCAGGGGCGTCATTTCAGATTTAGCTTGGAGGGGGCAAGAGTACCACCGACATAAGACTTCCACCTTCTTTACTAGTATATTAGTATACAATCGATTAAAGTATATGTATTCCTCAAACGCTTGGGGGGGGTCAATTGCCCCCTCCTGCCCTTCCTAAATGACGCCCCTGCGTGCACTGAATTATAAGCTGAATCTTCAACGCGAAGGATTTAAGAAAGTTCATTGTAACTGTTCATATTGGTTACTTGTGGATCATTGGCTTGAGCATTTGGTTCTCTTGACCGATCAATAACAAACTTAACTATCCTATGAAAAGATGTGTACAGGAAACACAAAAATCTTAAACTCATATAATTTTCTTTCCTAATAATGATCCTCACATTTCTGAAGGCTAGCACCCTATTAGAGATTTAGGCCCTCTTTTAGGGAAGGGAATATTTAGAGAATGAGCTAATGGATGCAGGAATGATTATCTATGAAGAGGTAGGAGCAAATTTCATCTTTATTTATTGAAACCTATAAAGAGAACACATGACTTAAGACTGTTTCAACCTTAATACAAAGCTTTCGATTTTTCGCAGATTATATATCAAGATTTAATATATAATATACGAATAATATATAACATACATATATATTAAAATGCAATAGTAAATTTAATAGTGGTGTTAAATTTAAAAGCAGCAGTTGATGGTGTAATGATAGAGTTACTACTCAGAGGCAGATGCTTATAATTTAGACACAAGACCGGAGAAATAATACATATTCGTTTGAGAATGTAGTTGAGGGATATGATGAACTGCAAAACACAACATGGTACACTATAAGAGGCTACAAATGAGAGTATTATGAGAGGGCATCGCTAGATTATGATGTGGATAGGTAGAGCTCATAATAGTAATAGAGGAGAATCACTGTGCAGTAAAGATGGAGTACTGAGTGTGTGATAAAATTGAGTATGGAAATCATCCAGATTGATTAAGGCGGAGGGATTCGGATGAAGTGTGTACACTAGAGTGTGAATAATGGTCTCAAGGGTGATAAGAAGAAAACGTGGTATGAACTACTAAATATCTTACAGCATCGAAAAGAAGAGAATGATGATCTTGCTAACGTTTGGTAAGATAAGTAAGTCTGAGATTTTCTATATGGTACTGAAGTGTTGGAAATGCGATAAGACCGTAAAGGTGTTGGGTAAGACTGAATAATTTAATTCTGTGAGCAATTCGAAAAGCACGACATTCTAGTAATAAGAGTTTGTTTTGGAAACTAGTTGGGGCAGATAACCAAGTTGTATATCAATGTGTAAGAGTTGGGCGGAGAAAGGCTTTGTAGGTAATGAGAACAGTGGCATGTTTTAAACCTGAAATAATACCAGTTAAAAAAGCTTTAGTAAGTTTAAGCGATTGCATGGTTTAGCAGCACCAAGCGTTAATGCAAGGTGCTGCTTCCAAGTTAGATACCGATAGAATGTTGCACCTAGATATATTGCCATCTTAATGGGTAGTAAGTGAAACTGCTCAACTCAAACGAATAATCGATTGTTATTACGGCGAAGTGTAATTCATTTTTTGGACGGTACAAAGATGATCCATGACATGAAGATGACACTTCGTGCATCATATACAGAACGTATCTATGGTTGTCTGCAAAAGCATATTGATGTGTAGCATGGTATTGTCAACTGCATGAAAGACAGTATCAAATCGTAGTGCAATATATATATATACTCAGGCAGAAAGTAAATTAATACCGATGCCTACATTTATAAGTCCTTGGTTCGATCCCTAGACGCCTCTGATTATTACGGAGCCATTTTTCGAGTCTTCGTTCTAGTGAGGAAACGACATTTTACAACAGCACGGTTCCTAACCAAAACCACTACAGCCTTGCACTGAATTACCCGTGGGTTGAGAACGTGTAATACCTCTCCCTCCGGTAGTCGCCCGATGACTCCGATAAACGTACTCAACCTTACCGTCTACGGTCCAGATTCGGGAGGTTGTATCTGTTAAAAAATCTAAAATGCAATGTTAAGAACAGGTGAAAATATCATCTACTCCCACATACCTGTCATAGCGAACGTCATGCACTTACATTACAATTGCCATGCTTTCTGGAAATATAACAGAAAATGACATGTGCCTTAGCGCTTATTTATTATTAAACATACCTGATCTATTACATGAGATACTTGTACAACTTTCGCCCCAAGAATATAATTAACTTGTAGGATAGAAATACGAATATTTAAATATGTTCAATGTCTCAGGCCTGTTTTACATGTGAGCATGTTCAATCTCAAAGCAAAAGTCTGTCCCTTTCTTGAAATCCACTTAATCTCCTAATATTAAAGGTTCGTGCAACCTCTTCTGCCAAGGAAGTGAGATGTCAACGTCGTATCTAAATCTCAACAAGAATATTTCACATTCAATTCAATGTACAACAAGCTGTAGAATAATTTCGTCTCAGGACAGTTTATTTGTGTCAACCATCCACCTTGGTCTTCTGCGCCGATGTCTTTGCTTGCCAAATGGTATCTTGTTCTTACCTGTTTTTTGATCACGAGACAGGGCGTGGTAAAATTTTACATTGAGATTAATTGGTTATGTAATACTAAAATACATCAAAACATTAATTGTCAATTTTGCAAACTGCTCGTATAATATCACGTATAATTTCAGCGTTTGTGCTGAGTTAATATTGAACAACCCTTTGGGAACAAGATTAATAATTAAAATTATTTTGATTTTTCTTATTTGCAACGTCAATAATCTACCCTCACTTGTGCACAATTTTTACGAACATTTCACACTTCTCTGTTCTCTTTTCTTCCTTTTCTTCTACTGCTGTTTCATTTGGTATTACCAGGTGGTAGCATAATCGAAGAAAGGCACATAGCGAACTAAAGAATTTGGATTATCTCCACTACTGAGCACCAATAGGAAAATTTGCGTTTGAGTGGAAAATAAAATCAGACGTAAATTTGGAGCAGTCACACATTTATTACCATCTAAAGATGAGCTGGACTCTGAAGACAAAACCTTCTCTTGGGTCATGAACCTTTATTTATTTGTGGTTTCATTGAAAATGGGTAACAGGATTGATTGATTTTAGCTGTTTACATACAAAATTAACAAATACAAAAATATACAACAATACAAAGAAAACAAGAAAAATGTTTCCTTCAAAAAGCAATGAAGTGCTGAAGTATTGTACTCATGAATGCTAAAATGGATTTTTGACCCCACTGTTATAGTTCAGAGAAGTCCTTAAGGATGGTTCATTTGCTGAGCAGATCTGGTGTGGCTTTCGTTTTTATCTTGTAGATGCGTATAGTGTGTGTCCTATCTTGATCAGGTTTAAATCCTTTACAAGTTGAAGAAGTTCTTTAATATTTTGGGCGATGTCTTCTGAAGACAAATTATCAACAGGAGCAGAGGAAATGTCAGAGGGAACACGAAGAACGCCGTTCTCCAACTTCCAAAGAAAAATATGCCTCCACACTTAATATAAAAATACAATGGGGATAGACGCAAAACACTCTACATTAGGGGTCTCTTTACCTTTTCAGGTCCACTTTTCCCACTGAACAGAAGACGACTTCGGTGCTGAAGCTGCGTTAGTGCGTGTTATTGTAGGCACAGGTCTTGAAGTGGATGAAGCAGTGGTATCTTAGAGGTGCTTAATGTGAAATTGTGCTTGCTAGTGTTGTTTCCCTTTTTGCTTGTAGAATTTGTTGTATTCACGGACAGCAGGAATAATTCACAGGTTGATCACCATTACAGTGGACATAGCTTGCTAGTGTGTTTATGGCCTTCTTTTCGCATTGATATGTCGGATGACAGGAGGCGCACTTATGGCACGCATGCAGAAATTTCAACATGCTTGCGAATTCCTAAATCTTTGGCATTTGGAGCATTGCAAGTAATGTTTTTTTAGTGGTTATATATTAACTTTCATGTGTAGCAGTATGTCGTCTTTTAAGATTCTGCTGGCTTGTAGAGTCTTCTTCAATGTAATCAAGAATAGTGAGGTGGTGACTTTCCCTTTCCCGCTTTCACGATTCTTTATTTCGTATTTGTGGAACGGATAATATTGGGTAATTCTTCTCCTTGAGTGCTGTTGTAATGCCTTCAATAGTTTTACCATTGAAAGGTGGGGAAAATGCCTTGATGGTCTCACTTTTCTTGATTTCGGTGGCATATAGTAGTTGGTGAGAACAAATGTTTTGCAAGACTCTGTAACTATCATGAAGCTAGCACGTAATTTTTGTGTGTCCTTTCATGGATAGTAAAACAGAGCTGTAGTTAAGGGGTCGAGTAAGATGGCGACCCTTGCCGCTGATAGCAAGAGATTGTCAAACGTGCAAAAAGAAAGAAAAAGAAGGTTTGGAAATGAGTAACGATACAGCGCTACGAAAATATATTGCGTCCTATTAAATCAGTATTGTAGTCGGTTTGCAAATAAATAGATGCGGTACAACTCTTCTTGCTCGCTTCACTCGCATACCAAACCTTCCTATAAGACTCACAACATGTCTTTACTTATTACTTAAATGAAGTTATTATAAATGATTTGTTAATGACGATGTGAAATAGAAGGTGCCGAGTAATCACTTACTCTGCACCAGCGTTTTCAAAATGAGAAACAATATGTCTGAAATACGTGTCCAGTGTCTTCACGGTGATGAGTTTGCTTAGTTAATCGTGCTTTTCTACCCAATTAAATTAATCACGACAGTGAGAATGAAGGTATGGAAATGAAAGGTGTGAAGAGACACAAGCTGTTATTTTACACGGGAATATTAAAAATGAAGGTTAGCAAGGACAATAATATCATTTTCGAACTTGAAGCAATTGTAGAATGTGCGCTTAAAGGGTCAGAATTTAACCTAACAAATTGTCTTTTCCAAAGACTGATTACTAGCGGAGATTTGTAATTCAATTGACATATTCCATTTCCATAGCTGTTCTCGAAGTGAACCTGTATACAACCAAAGGTAGTTTTGTCAAATTTAACAGAAAGTCCAAAATAAGCCTCTTGAAAACAGTTTTTATTAGAGAAGAATACACTATCGGTTTTGGCTGTTGCAACATTCTCTGAAGAAGCTGATAAAAATCTGTATACCATAACAAACGTTGCTTCGCTTATATGTAAAAAAAAATGTAATATGAATGTAGGACGCACCGAATTGTATTTCGCCCGGGGCGCATTAACAAAGTCTATGTAGTAAAGTGTCTTATTTGCAGCAATATTTATTTATTAATTGTAAATTACACTAGTTAACAAAGGTTTTGTTACATAAAAGGAAATACATGTTCTTAAAGGAACTTTTTGCGCTGAATTCGAATATGCACTCGGTTTTTCTCCATCACGTACGATTTTTCCGTAACAGAGGGATTTTCTGGAAAATCCCTCAAAAAATTCCCTTTTCATTTATTTTACACCCCAAGATCTTGTCCCCTTGCCTATACTAACATAGAAATTATACCTAAGTATACTTTGATTCATATTTAACAAACGCTCCAAGTTTCGTAATAATCGCTTTATTCTTTCTAGAGAAATAAATATGTTTGTATGTATACTATGTGTACTGTTTATTGCACCTTATAGTAATGCTTTCAGATCTCTTAAGTTGAGGTAAAACGTTTTGCTTTATTACCACAAACACATATATAAAATATAATACAATATAATTTACAAGTGTGACAATTTACAATAAACAATAATACAAATGTACCAAAAGGTCATGAAAAGACAATCAAATTATCACAATATATGAAACTTCCATTTTCTTACAAAAACGTACACTACTTCCTTCTTTTGTAAGAAATGTTGCATTCTCTAACAAGATCCCAACAATAGTCCCCCATCATTGAAGGATCCCATCGTCCCTGGTACCTTTTCTCCATTGCCATTATATTTTGGTGGAATCTTTCCCCCTGTTCGTCGCTGAGAGCACCTAGGTTAGCAGGAAAGAAGCTGAGGTGGGAGTGCAAAAAGTGGATTTTTAAAGACATCCTACAACCCAACTCTTTGTATTTCTGTATCATGTCCTGTACGATTTCTGTGTAACTCTCAGCTTTGTTATTGCCCAGAAAGTTGCGCACAACACACTTAAATGCTGTCCAGGCAGCAAGCTCAGCACTGTTTAACTCGCTGTCAAAGCTATCATCAAGCATTAATTTCCTAATTTGGGGACCAATAAACACTCCCGCTGAAATCTTAGCATCACTCAGGTTAGGGAACTTATCTCGCAAATACTTGAAACCTTCACCAAATGTGTCCATGGCTTTGACAAAGTTTTTCATAAGTCCTAACTTGATATGAAGTGGCGGTAGTAATATCTTATTAGGATCTACCAAAGGAGCGTATTTGACGTTGCATTCTCCAGGTACGTAATTCACTCTAGGTTCCCATTCCTTCACTTCATAATGTTTGTCATCAGCTCGGCTATCCCATAAACATAAAAAAACATTGGTACTTCGTGTAACCGCACTGCAGTCCTAATAAAATACCAACTACCTTCAGATCACAACATATTTGCCAACAATGGTCCTTGTAATTTATAAGATTTAGCAAAGTTGACATGGTGTCATAGGATTCCTTAATCTTCACTGAGTGCGCAAGTGGTATAGAAGGTTTATTATTTCCATTATGTAAAAGGACAGCTTTAAGGCTGACCTTTGACGCGTCGATAAATAACTTCCATTCTTCTGGAACGTAAGGAATTCCTAGCTCCGCCATCAACCCATTTATATCCGTACATACGCACACATTATCTTGCATTGAGAAATAGATTGAAAATTGAACATGCCTTTTCCTGTACACTGATATGTTGTTGACTACAGCAATACAAGTGTGTTGTTGACTATTGTAAATATTCATTTTTATGTCTGTGTTTGTAGTAATAAAGCAAATCGTTTTTACCCCAACTCAGGAGATCTGAAAGCATTACTATCAGGTGCAATAAACAGTGCACACAGTATACATACAAATATATTTATTTCTCTAGAAAGAACAAAGCGATTTTTACGAAACTTTTAGGGTTTATAAAATATAAATCAAGGTATACTTAGGTATAATTTCTATGTTACTATATGTAAGGGGACAGGAGCTAGGGGAATAAAATATCTGAAAAAGGGAAATTTTTGAGGGAATTTCCCGGAAATCCCTCTGTTACGGGAAAACTGTACGTGATGGAGAGAAACCGAGTGCATATTCGAATTCAGCGCAAAAAGTTCCTTTAAGATCAGGTGATTTTTCTCATGTAACGAACAAGAAGTTTAAATTTGTTAACTAGTGTTATAGAACTAGGTTGGAGTAGAATCATACGTATTCTCATGTTTTGATCACGTCTAAGAGAGCGTTCATTCTTTGTATCCCGTCATACTTATTAAGTTCAATGTTTGGAGACACTTTAGATGATAAGTATAAATATCTGAGAAGACACATACAGCATGAGAGTCTTAAAGAATTACTCTTTAGGTAATATTATTTTGTTCCAATTAACTTTTTTTACGCTAATTTGCTAGCATATTGTAAATATTGTATATTCCGTGATTCAAAAATGTGTGTTCTCGTAAAGTTTTAAAAGATCTGTATATTTAAATTTAAAGATTAACTTTTATGCACCATCTAAGTTTCTTCAACTAAACTATTTAACAAAAGCTATTTATAATATAATTAGTACAGGCAAATTAGGGTTGGAGACGGAAAAAATATTAGAAAGCAAATTTTCATTTTAACACATTTTATGTACTCCCCTTATACTCCACAGAAATGTCCTAAAAAATCCCAACCGCCTGAAATGACGTCATCAATATGGCGGCAACGCAACTACGACTACTTATGTTTATTCAGTAATATCTCATCACAGAACTGAGATACTAACTTCGTTCTGGTGCCATATTAAAGATAAGGCATTGTATAAGTGATTTCAGCTAATATCGTTCTTACGTGTTGCCGCCGTTTCTAAATATGGCGGGTATTACATTAAAAATTAATTTTCTCATTTGTTTTAAAGTAGATTACTAAGAAACTATCAGATGTACGGAAAAACACATCGAAGTAAACGTTATAGATTGGAGTGTCATCTTTCTAAAGATACCAATATTATTTCATTATCTTAAATAACTCAGGCATGTAGCCAAGGGGGTCCGAGGGGTCCGGACGCCCCTCCCCCCTTCGAGACCAGAAATGATAAAAATTAGGGAAGGATGAAACAAAATGAAATGAGAAAAAGAAGGATCAGCATTAAAAATAGAAATTAAAAAAAACTACAGGAAGCTTTTGGTTACTCTTCCTTATCGGGAGATTTGTATTACTTGCAATACATGGTGGTGAGGTGAGCAAAATATCCTGGAAGAGTCAGGGAATTTGAAATTTCTAGAAAAGTTATAGAATTCTTAAAATTTCTGCTACTAGTCAGGAAGATTTCAAGCTTCCGAAAGCATCGTGCCATTGAGTAACAGCGTAGACATTTTCATCATAATTTTTCGTCATTGCATCCTTGCAGAATCAAACATGTTATTTCAAAAACAATTTTCTACTGCTCGTTTAACCTGTCATTTCGAACCGACAGTAGGTTACGGAATAATAAAAACGAAAATTTATATGGAAAAGGAGTTCTATTAGCATTTGATTCAACAGAAAAAGAAACGCAGATATTGTAAAGTATTGTACAAGACATTATTTAGTATGTACTTTTATAATAGTACATATTCACTATTATAAAAAGTACATACTCAATAATGTCTTATAAAATAATAGGTACTTTTCATAATAGTTGAGATAATAATGAAAGGAAAATTGTTATATTTGAATAAACAAAGAAAGGAACATAAATATTGTAAAATATTTTTCAATAGGCGCTACTTTTTTATTCTTTTATTACTCGAAATTTCTTCATAGTTTATTAAAATACTTACCAACATATCCTCATTTTATTGTCCTAACAAACCAATATATGTTGATAGTAAAATAGTTTGCATTGATCAAGCTCCCGAGCCTTCAGAATTTCATATCACGCCTCTCCCCCCCGTTACGAAATCCTGGCTAAACGAACCAATATATGTTCCAGTAAAATAGTTTTAGAATGATCGAGCAGCTGGTGTAATGACCACAATACTTCATGTCACGGACCCCCGCCCCTTCTCGAAATACTGGCTACGTGCTTGGCAAACTACTCCATTTTCTGTAGCGCAAGGTGTTGAATTTTTAGCACTTAGATTATACTATACATGTGCGAATGTTTATACAATTAAAGGCGGAAAAACGTTTGGAAAACAAACTTTTAACACATTTTCTTTAAACCGCTGAGACTTCTGAGAGAATCCTCAAAAATAGCACATGAGCAACCACCTGAAATGACGTCATCAATATGGTGACCATGCGAATACATTCATTTATGCTTATACGAAATATCTCATGACAAAATTGAGATATGAACGTCGTTCTGGTGCCAAGTTCAAGTTACACGATTTAAATGATTTCAGTTAATATCTCTTTTTTACATTGCCACCATTTTAAGGTATGCCGTGTATTATATTAAAAACTAATTTACTCCGTTTCATTTTATTTTTTTTCAAATCAGATTTTGAAACTACCAGATACATGCATAAGAAATAGTTTTAGAATTTTAATGTAACATTGATATCGCTAATTTACTTTAGTTTTAATGGAAAAAGTCTGCACTTTACATTATGATATTATCAAACAAAATTAGTATTTAACCCATTATCAACCATTGTCCCTTTTTTGGGACGGTTTATTTTACTATTTTTTGAAAGTGTTTGGAAAGATATTCTTCCAATATTTCATTTCCTCTCATTTGTTCACAGTCTCTTCTGCATGATACAGAATTCACCTATTAAATTCCCTGCTTTTAGTCGACTTTATATCTCAAAAAGTTATGAATAAACACATTTTATGACATTAACAATGATACAAGTGTTTGGCTGGTAATGGGTTAAAATAGTAAATATTCAATATTTTTCTGTTATAAAATAAGACATATTTAAAATTTTGTTTAACAACATAACACATATATTTAATCAAAATTTAAAAACCCTTTATTGCATTACAAATTACATAACCTAGCTGTCTACAATTTCCTTTTAATTGTTTCATTCATTAATGTTTCAAAATCGTTTAGAAGATTGTTTCTAAGTTTCTTCAAGATCTTTACAAATATAATCGTCGTCTTCTATTGAATTTAATACTAGTTGGTTTGGGCATGATTCTCCCGCACATTCTCCACACATGAATGCAGAGTGCAGTTCTTCTTTTCGGCACATACAGTTTTTAGAACATCAGGATCAAGTGGTCTACTATATCCACATTTACGTATACGCGTGGAGGGCGAGCCCGCGGCCGTTTGGTCTATTTGATGGACAGGCTCCACCAAGCAAGGCATTGTGCCTGAAATTCCTCGTCCCACGCTTAGTCCTCATGCACGTAGTGCACAGTCAAGATCTATTCCCCGACCTTGACACCTTGGCGTGTAACCCCTATTCTCTTAGGAAGTGGGATACGTTCACTGCGCAACTCAAGTTTTGCTGGTAAAAAAATGGTAGCGAGCCAGTCCTTCCATGCTCTGCTGGCATGGTACCCCGTGCATTTGAGAGCAAGCTCATCTCCCGCAAATACTCACCGTCACTCCGATTCCTGGGATTGGCCCCCATGAGCTACCGAATCCCATTGTATGATCGCAGCCCGGCAGAGTCTAACCAAATCCGGGAGCCCCAGGTAATCGCGAGGGGGCTAGTTCAATCTAGGGCTCTGCCTACCTCTGTCGTTCAACTGGCAACCACATTCGCCTGTAGAGGTACCACACACACGTCGAGATACTCCCATATTTCATCCCGGATCCAATGGTACGTGTTAAGTCACCATTTGAGTTCGGTGCCAGCCTACATCCTACAAAGTTACCAACCTTTCACTGGGACAGAAACCGTTATCCAGATATCTTGGATAGGCACTTTTCCCCAGTCGAAGTTCAGTCCTCTGTAGGCACTAATCTAACACTCCCCTCGAGGTAGGATCGTCAAAGCAATACGGGGCTTCCTCTAATTACGGCAGTGGTACACTGTACATTACCAGAACCAATGACTGTTGTAGACCGTGTGTTCAACACAGACATTGTCATTTGGAAGCCGTGTCTTTCCTCGTAGGGTAGCCCAAGAAATACGTGACTACCTATCTTTTCCATGTCTAGGTACCATGTACACGTCGTAGAAAAACTACATTCTGAACCCAATGATATGTGTAGGCCACCATTGAGAGGGATCAGCACATCCTCCCTCGGTAGGGTCGTTCAAGCAATACGAATCTTCTTGTAATTACATTAGAGCTACATCGTACATTACCAGACCCAATGGCTGACGTAAACTGTCTGCCTTTAAAGATAATGACCATTTCGCAGCGGTCGTAGACCCTGCACCCAGTAAGGTCAAAAAAAACTGGGATGAACGGTCCCAGTTCCTCAGCGCCCATAAGGTACAAGTGTCCATTAGGATCCTAGGTATCCCATCCCGGACCCCAGAACACGTACGAAACGCTCTTTGAGGGCACTACCTACATCATTCTTGCGGTAGGGCATTGGACCCGTCCCCCTGGGCAAAGCAACTACTCACTCTTTGATACGTGCTGGAGTACCACGTAGCCTTATTTCCTGGAGTCAAGGGCACGGCTTAGTTGCCCATTTCGGAGGACAGCCGAAAACTTCACCTCTGAAGTTAGGGCGGCACCAGAAGCTACCTACCTCACTGAGAAAGTGATGATGTTACACGTAGTCTCCCGGAACAAATGGCACGAGTTATTTGGTCATTTCGGAGGATAGAGTAAGCCTCGCCTCCTCCGGTTGGTTATTGTCGAGCTTGTTGGAAAGTCTATGAGGAAGAGCTGGTCGGGGTGCTGAACATTCAAAATAGTTACTTGATTCCAAGCACCACTCAAACCTATCTCCCCCTCAAAGCAACCAGCCCACCACAAGACATGCGGTAACAGGTGTATAATGAAGGGGTCATTCCCCCTTTCTCAGTACGGGTTTGGTGGCGCCGTGTAGCGTAGACGCTAACGCTCTCGCCTTTGGTGCAAGCGGTCCCGGGTTCGATTCCCGGGGGCACACGGTCGAATAAGTGTAACACGCTTTTTCAGGTCAGCCACCCTCAATGAGGATTTCCTGCGTTTTCCTCATTTATACCAGGCAAATGCTGGAGTGGTACCTAACTTAGAGGTCCCAGACCGGTTTCTTCCTTCCCCCCTATTGTGTGATCTCCGAGGGACGTCATCCCTCAAATCGTGAAGGGCTAAATGCCCTGAGATGCCCAAAGCCCAGAAATCTAGATCCCAAATCCTAGCACGGGTTGGAACCGGCCACAGTGGGGTTTGGACGGCGCGTGTACAAAGTGAACCGACAACAATGGATTGCATATTGTCTTTCAATATTTGTGAATATTCAATCATATTTATTTGCTCATCGACTTAAATTATCTCTAGAGCACACTCAACCCTATTATAATAGAAAGATGCCTGTTTAAATTTACGTAGAAGATTTTCATCGCCATATTGATGATGTCATGTTATGCCACTGTGCATTTCTATTTTTGGCAAGTTGTTATGGAGTTACAGACGCACAAAAGAATTATTCAAATGCAAATTAGCTTCCAAAAAGTTTTTCGTCTTTAAAAGTATTTGCATATGTTTCACGTAATCTAAATGCTGAAGAAAATACCCGATATATTTAAAAATTGCGGTAACACATAGAAACGATATTAACAGAAATCATTTGAATCATGTAACTTTAACTTGGCACCAGAACGACGTTCTTATCTCAGTTCTGTGATGAGATATTTCGTATAAGCATAAATGAATGTATTCGCATTTTCGCCATATTGATGACGTTATTTCAGGTGATTGCTCATGTGCTATTTTTGACGATTCTCTCAGAGGTCGTTGCGGTTTAAAGAAAATGTGTTAAAAGATTGTTTTCTAAACGTTTTCCGCCTTTAATTGTAAAAATATTCTCACATGTTTAATCTAAGAGCTAAAAATTCAATATCTTGCGCTACAGAAAATGGAGTGGTTCGCTTAATTTTTAAGATACAGAATTAATATTGGTTTATCTTTAGAAAGATGAGACTCCACTCTATAAGGTTTACTGTGATGTGATTTTCCGTATATCTGATAGTTTCTTAGTAATCTACTTTAAAAAAAATAAAATAAAACTGAGAAAATTAATTTTTAATATAATACCCGTCATGTTTAAAAACGGCGGCAGCACGTAAGAACGATATTAGCTGAAATCACTGATACAATTCCTTATCTTTAATTTGGTACCAGAACAAATTTGTATCTCAGCTCTGTGATGAGATATTACCACATAAACATAAGTAGTCGTAGTTGCGTGGCCGCCATACTGATGACGTTATTTCACGCGATGCCTACGTGGGACTTTTTAAGGACTTTTCTGTGGAGTATCAGGGGAGTCCATAGAATGTGTTGAAATGAAAATTTACTTTCTAATATTTTTTCCCATTTCGAGCAATTTTTGGCTTAATTTTCCTATGCTAAATGTTAATCACATTACCTATACAGTAACAAACCTGCATATTATGGACTATTGACTTAAAAATTAGAGAAAAATGTCACTGGTCTAAGCATAGATCCAAATGTGGTTCTAAGAATGATAGTTATGCAGTATTTTGTTTATTACTATGATCGTTCTCCACAAGAATATGTTTTCTACGTTCAGTGTGATGTAGTGAGATTCGAAAGGAGAGGTAAAAAATAAAACATAGCATTTATTTTTAAAAACTTCAGTCAGTCAAACCACACTTGTAAGTATCAGTGAATAATGTTGAGATTAGGTTAAAAGTTCTTCTTATTTAAACCTTGTCTGTATGGTTCAGAAAATATATGCCAATGCATATGCAGGGCCTACAAAGTACTACTGTGTGTAATTACTGATATTCTGGTATGCAAATGACATGATTGTTTAACAGTTTTGAGAAAAAATATTTATATAAAACGCATGAATTACAAATCATTTTACTGTGTCCTTTACAAATGCTTTTGCCACACTTGTAGTATTACAATGCACTCACTCTGTGACTACTGTATGGGCAAGATTCACATCTTTTTGCATTTGTCCTGCTTTTTCTCAATTGCTGATATTTTCAGTTCCACATATCTTCAAATCACCAATGTTTGCTAGAGGTAAGTTTGATATTTGTGATCTTAGAATCATCTGAGGATTCATTAAATTTTCTACCAGTTTCTGTAATATGAGACGATTATCTTTCTTGTTTCCGCAGTAGTTTGAATTTTGCATGCTGAAAACAGTGTGACTGTTTATTGCTGCCACATCCATTATATTTGACCAGAAGGCAAAGGGCCACCTTCTAGTGTGTCTTTTGCATGTATAGTCTCAAACTTCTTGACCCATAACATCAACTCCGCATTTACTTTTGACGTAACAGTTTATAATCACTTTCTCTCTTTTGGCTATTTTCATCAACTGCCTTACCGTGATATATGGTGCTTATCCAAATTACCGCCTCCTTTTCTTTTTCACTTAGCTGACCATAGTGACATTTTGCTTGAATGCAACATTGATGAACTTAGTTCTCCATGAGATTAGACTCTCATTTCAATTGAAATGTTGTGTTTCTTTTGCCTCAGTGTTCCCATAATCGCAAGTCTTTATTGTAGCACATACTCGCCCAGAACAACACTATCAAAGAAATTATCCGTAGTAATATTTCGTGAACACAAGAAACGGTTTTGCAGAAGTCTTTGTTTACATTCATTCACAGATTTTTTCAACTGGTTTCTTTTGGTTTTCTTCCTGTGTATACAAAACCATCAACGGCACATGATGACCATTCTCCGCATAACAAAATATTTTTCTTACGTACTTTGTAGATTTTCTTGGCATGTATTGAATTAACCTAAACCTACCTCGAAGGGGCACTTGCTGTTCATCTACAGTAAGTTCTTCACTCGGAACAATCACTTTCTTAGAGTTTCCCAGAAATATTTCCCACTCAAAATTAATAGGTACCTGTTTATGATTTTCAAGACGGATTTGCCTAGTACATTTATCGTCAAATCGTAAGGCTTCCTTCATGTCTTGAAACCTTTTGATATACATAGTAGCTTTGAACATTGGTTGGATTTCTTAGAGACGGACAATTCTCTGTTTGGCACATCAGTACTTTTTTCCTGCACCTGCTAGTAACAAAATGCCAAGAAAAGCACCCATTTTGTCCAGACTATCATTTTTCCACTTTTTTAGTTTGAATGTGGCTACCCATCTTCCCTCGAGTTTTATAAAGTGAAAATTTCATTAATGATTTCCTTTGAAATGAAACAGTCAAACGCATCTTTTAGACTTCTTTTCACTTCCTTTGAAACTCCAGGAAAAATACTTCATTTTATTGTTTACTGGTTTTTTCCTTGCTCCAAATTGTGTCGTGTCGACCAAAAAGTGTATCGGAATCACTATTAGATGAATCATGATTAGTTTCATTTTCACTAGAGCTTTTAGAGCCTGATGACGTACCGAAATATTAATCACTTACACTTTCTTGATTAACTGTATTATTGGATTCCTCATCTTCAGATTTCTCATTACTATTGTTCAACAATACATTATCATCAGGGCACTCATTTACAAAACGGACAAAATCTTCACCACACAGTCTCTTCGTAGTTGACCTTACAGTAGACGTAGATGTCATTTTGCGCTGAAACTGAGAACCAACACAAATTGTATACCAATGTAACCTGGCACTACAGATTGCACCTAGTCACATAATAAAAGCAACACTGAAAGGTACACATTGTATAGAACCTTATTGTAACAATTATGTTGCTGTCATAGTTCGAACAAAGGAAATAAGTTAGCAGAAAAATTCTAAAGAAATGACTGATAGATTATGTAAAAAAAAATCTTATATGGTAAGAACGCCTAATATGAGGATATGTACCTAAATTGAGACCCTTACCTATTTTGTAAAGCAAGAGTTGCAATTTAACTGAAGCGAGCTAAAACAAAAGGAAATAGCCCATTACAGCAACGGAAGTCACGTGAACTCGTTATGTGGAGAGTTGTTAGTATAGTGGAGGCTGGAAGAAATTGCGCTCCTACAGAGTTTTCTTAACGTGCATACATCAGGTGCTGAAAATGGAGAAGGTAAATTGATATTCACTCTATCTTTACTTTCTTTTATACAAGTGAATATGCGTATTGCTACATGTAATGAGTTACCGAATTTCTTGCACTTATATTTCAGATGGCGTTTCTCATTTTGTTTATCGGTCGAATGTCTTATTATGACACTCTTAACGGGTTCAGCATATGACACAGGTCTCATAATGTGACCCGTATTATAATATCGGGTCTTATATTAGGAGCTCATTTGTATTGACATTTCTTTATTTAGAAAGTAGTCTTTTAGACATACTCCTGTACATAGAGCCAGTGATTTCGTTGGTATTTTACTGTCATTTTTTCTCATTTGTTACATATTTGAGCATTAAAAGAAGTGATCAAAAATCGTTTCAGTTTATGCTCACACAAAGTGTAAAATTTTAGAGTGCGTATATTGTAAAATTGAAGAATGTGAATTACACTAAAAGGATAACGTTTTATCTGTGTGTGCCATCACAGGATTTGGCTTGACAGTGTTGAATACTGACTTAATATAAGAACTCTTTTAATATTACACAAAAAGCCGGGGTCTCTTATTAGGTACTCCTCATGAAAATGGAAGTGTAGCAACTTTTGTCACATTTTTTATATAATTTTTTATTGTAATATTTTTATGTATTCCAATATTTAGTATCGTAAATTAGACATTCCAGAGAATATATTAAAATAACGACAATGTGTGTTTATGATATAATTAACCAGTATAAAGCATCTTAACTTTAGGGTCTCATATTTGGGGTTCTTACCCTTTACAAACCATTGGTAACGTTTGCATACGTACTGCACTGCCACCTACTGGGTATAAAATAAGCAACTATAAATAAGACTAATTACAAATAAGCGTGATAATAATAAAATGAAGTAGTAAAAGTAAATAACATTTCATTTAGAATCAATTTTATTTGCAAAAGTGTGTCAAATAATTCGCACATCATTACTATTTCATTAGGGCCTCTTAGGCCATGCATATACATTTAAGGGGTTACTAAAATAAATCAAATTTTACTGATTTACAGATAGCGCAAAATATTGAAATGCTACTAATGAATGCATAAAAGAATGTTAAAAGAATACACAAATAACAAGCCTTATTGATTGAATAAATCTGCAAAACCTCTGATAATAAAATTCCACAGGGTCTGAGAGGCCCTGCATATGCATACAAGGGTTAAGTTTGATCCTTTGGTTTCCTCACCTCAACCCCATATTACCGTTCCCTCTTTTGGATTTCAAAATGATGAAGAAACCTAGCACAGATAGATGAACTATATTCCTAAATTAATAAACTTATTAAGTATATCAAGTCCTTTGTTTTGGTCTTTCACTTGGAAAACACGACTAGCTTTTGGGAGGATTGGCTCATGTGTGTCCACTTGCAGCTACAGGTATCCTCACGACCTGTCGTTGTAACGTAGGTTACTAATATAAAACTAATTTTTTTTTCAGCAAAGAAAAAAAACTACCACCTGAAATATGTCTCTCCTCCTCCGCTTGCGCCCCCAACAAAGAATTAAAGAGGTTACGTTATTGATCTAATTTCTTCATTTTACCTAACAAGAAGATTATGTTCTTCTCCTTTATAGTGCACTTTATAAATTCATAGTTCTTAACATATTTTTTAAAAAAGTTGTTTAGGATTATTATTTTAGACCTTTATTCAATATCATGTCATCAATTCTTTATACATTGGCTTTGAAAGAACGGAACGACACTTATCTAAGGTCCGTAACATTTTCCTTAAAAGCACAACATAAAGATTTTAACCCAGAACTAAACCACTCTGCCCCTTATGCAGTTAGTGATTAATTAACTGACGTTGTTTACACATTGACGTAATTCTAGAATTTTTTAAAAAATATACTTTATTCTAGACTGTTAATCGTGGTATAAATTTCTGAAGTATTCATTAAGGTATCATAAGGTTTTGTTATAAGAACATAGTTACCCCATATATGGTCGATCTTATTAGAATGTAAGGTGAGTTTACACTGGACTAAGGTGTCGTTGACTTCCAAACAGGAACCAGATGAGACAGGTTTTTTTCACCGACTCTCAGGAGTCTGTCGTCGATCTCTCCCCCCTTGTGGATACACATCTTATACTATCGTATGAGATTAGTTGCATCCCAGAGTAAAATAACTACAGAGGGGAAAAACACGTAAAAACGTAATATATTCATCGGGTTCATGTGCTTTATTAAACGTTCAGTTATTGATAATATGACGGTACGTAAAAATAAGAGAATAATGGTTGATTTGATTCTAACAAAGACACAGCCAGAAAAGTAACCTATTAGATGCATTATAGGAAAATGCTCTTGATCTAGAAACAAAATATTTCATTCAGATTAAAAAGTAAATTGCAAAATCCAAATTTCTACTTTTATCAAATATCCATCATTCAAGAGTACGTACTCTTTCTCTGAAAGAAAAGAAAATATCGAAATCTTGTAGAAATAATGTTTTGTGTATAAGTATATCTAGTAAACAGAAAGGTCAGTAGGTTACTCTTCACAGTTAGTCTTTTGTAATGGAAAGTGTCGCATTTCACGTACACATACAATTACATAGAAATTTCAAGATACATTTTAATAAATTGGGAAACAATGCAAAATCTACAGTAAATTTCTAATTAACACAGTAAGACATAAAATAAGAAACTAAATGCAATACTCGAGAAATCATTTTAGAGTATTTTAAGATAAAATGTTCAAACCAGATGAACTACAGCGATTCTATTGTTTCCTTCTTTCTTTTTGATTTATTACACTTTCCAATATCTATAAAGTGAATCCAACAACAAGTAAATATACATGATCGATCTACAAATGAAGTTTTTCTGCATTATTAATCATTTTTATATATTATTAGCTATAAATGCCTGTTACTGTTGTTTCTTAATTCAAAATCTTGATACTGGAAGCCTTGCCGATATGGAACATCATCTGGTTTGCGTCCATTGCATACAGTTGTAGGATGTCACTCCGATAGATAGGTGTGAGAATGGATTCTTTGAACAAAAATGTCAAGGTGAATGCAAGATATTTCTCTTTGCGTATTAGCCACTTATCCTCTACTCCGAACCTCGTAACAACCATAAACCTACGCGGGAAACCTTCCTTGCATTGACGAATAACGTTGCAGTGCCCCTTGGTGTCCATTTCACGTTATACGATCGCCAGAACATGGCCACTAATGTAAGTGAATATAGACTAACGAAATGTTGATTTATAAAATATAAGAAAAATCGCTAGAGGTATTTTCGAAACAGAAAATAACTAAATTTTCTTCATTCCAGCAAAGAAACCCTATTTTAGATAAGAACATATGAGTTAAAAAACTAGAAGCTGTTATTAACCTTAAAATCTACTCCGAACCCATTGAACTGTACTGTATCTAGGTATATGTACATACTACATGGACGATTAAGTTGTAAAATTCAGAAATCTTTTTCTGTATTCACGGGTGATCATGAAAATGTAAATCAGTTGTAATATCCAATTCCAAATTTTTCACGAACATCTTTCCTACGAAAAGTAAACAAGAACAATAATAATAATAATAATTAAGCAAGTATTTTGATTTATAACGTTGTTAATACTGGCCCATAGCCAAAATACTAAAACAAAGTGAGTGAGATCATTTTAAAGGGACTAAATTTAGTATAACTTACAGATATATATATATATATATATATATATATATATATATATATATATATATATAGACTGTCCCATAATTTGTGTGTAAACTTTAGTTTCATAGTACTCAGAACTGCTAAAAGCTACAACTGTGAAATTTGCAGGCAATTTAGAGGAACGTCAGAAGATTTGTTTGATAGCAAAACGAGATCGCGGATGTTATTGTTTGCGGAGTTACAGGGTCAAAGGTTAAAATACGATTTTTTCCTTATGGGATTTCAATGTTAAATAGTAGTCTCATATGCCATTTTTTTTTATATATCCATCTCCGGTAGCAAAAACTGGTATATCGACATAAATTCTGATTTGAAACAATGTGATAACGAGAAATTTGGGCAATCGTGACCCGGTGACCTCTAATAGGTCATCTGCGACCCTTGAGGGAAAAGCTCCCTTTTCAACAGCTTATTGTACACAACTAATTCAGTTGAAGATTCCAACTGGCCGAAAGCTTTGTTGCTACTTGGGTAATTTGTATTACCAAATTAACAATTTGATCCCGCACCAATTTCCAGAAATTTCAATTTCTGATGGCGAGTCTAACAGGCCCGCACAAGATTTTTTTCATTTCAATTTGAATGAAAGCCGTACCAAAATTTCGTCCTAATATGTACCAATTCTTACCACCAAACTGAGAATTTTTACTCGCACAAATTTCTTGAAATTTTAATTTTCGATTTGTCATGCTGGCCCGCACAACTTATTTTTTTCCAATTCAAATCAAAATGGTACCAAAAATTTGTACCAGATCTGTACCAAATTGTACCACCAAAGTTAGAATTAGCACTCGCACCAATATCTACAAGTTTGAATTTTTGATGTAGTGGATTAGACAACTTGTTTTCCTTTCGAATTCGAATCAAAACGGTATCAAAAAATTGTAGCCAATATTTACCAATTTGTACTACAAAAATTAAGATATGTAACCCCACCAATCTCAAGAAAGAAGAGTTTAGATTTGCGGGTTAGACTGGCCAGCATAACTTTTTTTTTTTAATTCATATCAAAACTGTACCAAACATTTGTACCCTCTATATACAAATTTGTACGCTAAAATTACAATTTTTACCCTCAGCAATTTTCAAAAGATTGATTTTTTTAAATAACGGGTGAAGCAGAGCTGAACAGCACTTTTTCTTTCCAATTCGAATCAATATGGTACCACAAGTTGATAACCAATATGTATCAAATTGTATGACCAAAATTAAAGTTCATACCCCAACCAATTTCGAGAAACTTGATTTTTTGTGGTGGGTAAAGGTCTCCAGCACAACTATTTTTTTCATTTTAGTTCGAATCGAAACGGTACCAAAAATTCGTACCCTATATGTACCAATTTGTACCACCAAAATTAGAAATTCTACTACCATTAATTTCGAGAAATTAGAATATTTAATGGCGAAATACGATTGATGAAAGTTGTACCGGGCAACACATTTCCTTTCCAATTCGAATAAGAAGGGTACCAAATTTATCGAAATTGAATGAGGTGAACTTTAATTTTGGTCGTTCAAATTGATACAAACTTTTGGTGCCATTTTGATTCGAATTGGAAGGAAAGAAAAAGTGCTGTTAAGCACTGCTTCACCTGTTATAAACAATTCAATCTTTTAGAAATTGCTGAGTGTTCAAATTTTAATTTTAGCGTACAAATTTGAATATATATGGTACAAATGTTTGGTACAGTTTTGATTCGAATTTTAAAGAAAAATAAGTTATACGGGTCGGTCTAACCCGCAAATCTAAATTCTTATTTCTTGAAATTGGTGGGGGTACATATTCTAATTTTGGTAGTACAAATTGATAAATATTGGCTACAATTTTTTGATACCGTTTTGATTCGAATTCGAAAGGAAAATAAGTTGTCCAAGCCAGTTGGACCCTCCATCAAATATTCATACTTCTAAATTTGGTGCGGGTGCTAATTCTAATTTTGGTTGTACAAATTGGTGCAGATCTGGTACAAATTTTTGGTCACATCTTGATTTTAATTGTAAAGAAAAATAAGCTATGTGGGCTAGTTTGACCCGCCATTAAAAGTTCACATTTCTCGAAATTGGTGGGAGTACAAATCTTAATTTTATGGTACAAATTGCGTAAAATATTTTGATTTGAATTGAAAAGAAATAAGTTTTGGGGGCCAGCATGACCCACCAAAAATTCTAATTTCTAGAAATTGGAGCGAGTAAAAATTCTTAGTTTGGTGGTTCAAATTGGTGCATATTAGGACCAATTTTCGGTATTGCGTTCATTTGAACTAAAAACAAAAATTAGTTGTGTGGCTCTGTTTGAATCGCCATCAAAAATTAAAATTTCTTCACATTGGTGGGGAATCAAATTGTAATTTTGGTAATACAAATTAGAAGATATTC
This sequence comes from Thermobia domestica, assembly GCF_964235325.1. Lineage (NCBI taxonomy): Eukaryota > Metazoa > Arthropoda > Insecta > Zygentoma > Lepismatidae > Thermobia > Thermobia domestica. The sequence continues at coordinate 261,565,215 of NC_137458.1, read as the reverse complement.
AATACAAATTTAGGGGGAGTTTTGATTTGAATTCAAGGAAAAATAAGTTGTGTGGGCCAATTTCATCCACCACCAAAAATGTATGTTTCTCGAAATTAGTGGTAGTGCAAATTCTAATTTTGCTGCTATTAATTGCTAATGTTGGTTTCAAGTTTTGGTACTAGTTGGGTTAGAATTGCGAAGAAAAATGAGTTGTGCTGTCCAGATTGACTTTCCAACAAAACTTTAATTTTCTCCAAATTATTTGGGGCACAGTTTCCAATTTTTGTGCTACAGATTGGTGCATATTGGGTACACATTTTTGGTAACTTTTAGGTTCGAATTGGAAAGGAAAATAAGTTGTCTGGCCCAGCTTAATGCGTAATCAAAACTTCATACTTCAGAAAATTTGTGGGGTAGAAATGTTAATTGTGGTGGTAACATTGGTATATATTGGGTACAAATTTTGGTTTGAATTGGAAAGAAAATGAAGTGCATTCCAGCTTGACACGCCAACAAAAATCAAACTTATGGAACCTGGTGATGAAACAAGGTCTTATTTTTGTGGTACAATTGGCATATATTGGGAACACATTATGGTACCGTTTTGATTCGAACTGGAAAAAATGTGTTTTGTGGGTAAGTTTGATCTGCCATCAAAAATTGATAGGATATAAATTGTAACCTTATTGCTATAAATTGGTACATATTGGGTACAAATGTTTGGTGACATATAGACTCGAATTGGAAAGGAAACTAAGATTTGCGGTCCAGGTTGACCTGCCATGAGAAATTCAAATATTTCGAAAGTCATATGTACGCTGTGTTTTAAAACGTGATTTGAGTGCTTGCTTGAATTCCAAGTTTGTTCCGTTAATTTGTCATAATCTAATACTGTACAAGTGAAACAATCTACGGTACAATCCGGTAAAAATGAAAATCTCTCAAATAAGCGGTTAAAAGTGTTTGTAACGGGAGGTGCGGAACGAGGTACACGTACCAACAATTTAGTTTTCTTCATTTTTCAGTATCTATTATGGTTAAACTAAACCTCATTGTGGTACAATCTTTTACTAAGCAAATACTTTCATATGACATACAAAAGTCATGTGTAGCCGATGTATTAACTCCTCAGTTGGGGGCCTGCTTGACCTGAGAACCCATTTTATTTAGTTCATAATCCAAGACAGTACAAACGAAACAAATTACGGTAGAATCCGGCACAAGCAAAGGTCTTTCAAATAACCCAACTAAACCGATTCTAGGACATTTTGGGGGGCTGCGTGAACTTGGCACCCCACTTTGGTTCCTTAATTTCTCACATAGCAGTATAGTTCAAACAAAAATATTTGCGGTACAAACCGGTGCAAACGAAGTACTTTTTATTGATATGCGGAAATTGTTTGTACCGAGAGGTGTGGGGGATAAGATCACAAGGATTGGTAGGTCACAGTAGAATTTAAAAATGGTACGGTAGCTCAAAAGTTTCATAAATGTCGCAACCACTGATCAAAACTAATTTGTGCACTGTTCTTGTTACGAATATAAAACTCCGTAAAATGATTACAGGAGTTCAATCAACTATGTCTATTATCGAATTCTATTTCTTAAATACTTTTGTAGCATATAGGTATGCCCTAATATATTAATGATGTTTCTTAACGCAAATTGATTCAATATATCGGAAGCCATAAGAATGGTTATTCTTTTTAAAATGCTTTTTTTCTGAGATATCTTCTGATTGAGAAAGAGCAAAGAAATCTCCGACAAATTATATGTAACAAAATATGAAGCAGTTTCAAATATGAAAAATGAAAAAAAAAGACAAGAAAAGAAGGAAACTAGATGTCAGTAACTGTCATACTAGATGGTCTATTTCGTTATGTCTGTGGAAATAATATTCTGCAGTAGTTTACTAAGAGTAGCACATAAATATTTGTACAAATTTTCTTGGCTTTGTCTATATTAAAACACTAGCATATTTTACAAATTATCAAACAGGCAAAATATAATAACTTGCTACTCAATTAATTTCTAAAATTGCTTTTAAAATCGTTCCTATTGTTGAATGATGCAGAAATTATAAATGATCTCTAGAAAAAAAATTATTTTGCGTAGAGGCGGAGAGTTTATGAGAAATCATAATATTGGATATTGTATAATTGAAGTTTTGACTTTGTACAGTGATATTTTAAAATGTCGTTAGAACACAAAAGAATTAAAAGTGAGTCTTTCTTATGTCTTAGGCTAATAGTCATCGTTTGCCCCTTTTTTAATTTAATATTTACATTTAGAATCAGTAATGATTTTCCTGCGATTAAGCAACGTAAGTATTGAATAACCGACTCTTTTGCTCCAAGGGCTAAAATGCAAATCACTCATCCATTAGACAACACACTGAAGAACTCATGTTTCTCATCTAGCATACTATTCTTTTTTTTTCAAAGCATTCATCAAAGCCAATACTCCGAGATAGTACACAGCCACCTAAACTATAAAATTAAAATTACATCTAACTTTATGCCTGACTTCTACCGAACACTATATTTTATAGTTGACGCCCATAAAGTTTGTCTATGTAGGTGGTTTGAATTGGAGCTTGGTGTCCCTTTCAGCACTGTGACTATACGGGACGTGCACCTGCAATGGGGTTCGAACCACTAAAGCTCCCACCAGGAATTTGATGTTATGCTGAACAGACTACACATCCATTATGAGTGATTGTATATACACAATAGTATCTTCTCATTATTTATTCTACCCTGGGGACGAATCTACACCATAATTTCCACGTCAGATAACGTCAAATCATTTTTCGAGAAGAGCATAATTTTTATAGGAACACTTCATTGACACTCTGTGTTATGTTTTCAGTATAACTAGAACGCTGCACATAGACCATATCTTATAGAAAACGTTAACACACATTATATTAACTAAACAAAAATGTGAGAAAGCTTTAAATTAAGAAAAATGAAAAAAGCAAATTAAATAATTTTCTGTTGGCGAAAGCATAATGCTGTTTTGCGTTTTTCTTTTTATCGTGTATGCTTTCATTATAATGTTATAAATTATTTATTTTCAAGTATAGGCTTCGTCAAAAATCCATGTACAAGGGACTATAACTTGCCTCTCCTTACAAACACAATTTTATATCACATTACCAAAACACTACGGGACTTGAGAGGTCCGTGTAATCTCATGTGGATTTAATGCATACAGGAACGTCGTTTGAGGAGAACATTGGATCAATTCTTCTCTCCTGAGTTTAAGAAGCACTTGCTTTTTAATAAATTGCATACTAATCAAAATCGTGAAATTCAATCTCTCTCTTTCCCAGGGTAAAATTTGAAATTACACTACTGTACGTACAATATAAATATACTCTAATTCATACACACTTATCAACATGAGGAAGTTTAACATGACCAGGAAAAGAGCTAGAAGAACACGAAAATATCTTGTGCAATTACTGTAACTGTTGTTACTTCGCAAAAACAGTTTGAAAACAATCAGAATAAGAAATGGTTTTATTCAAATCTTATAAACACACAACATAAAAGATAAGAGAATCGAGGCATGAATGAACTCGATACCTTCATCTGAATATGAGTAATCAGATCTCGTTTGAAAGTACAAGAATGCCATATAAAAAAAACGTTCATCACACTTTTGCAATATTTCCAGGCATCTGAAGATTCAGCATGTACTTTCACTGCATATAATTTGACCTTGCTCTTTATGTCTGTAAATTCAGAAGCTTAGAACATCAACATCCACAAAATAATAACTCAGGCAAAGTCTAATTACTTTCCATGGAAAACAACATTCATTCTGACGCAAAACTCGATATGTAAAAAAAAATAAACGTAAGTTGAAATCAACTGTATCAAGAAGGGATTAAATCGTTCACTGTAGAAAACATGACAAGAGGTATTTGGTAAGTACTTCATATTATATTCCTGTAGCCAAACCCCCTCTATAAAAGTAGTTGCGTGAGTACAGCAGGATTCTGAAATATGTATTTTTGGATAGGGCACATATTAGTTCCTAAGTGAAGTCTTGACTCGACTACGGTAGGTCCCATAGTTTCGGAGCTATGGATCTTTAAAGGTCATTTTTTTACATTTTCGGCAGCCTGTAACTTGTAAAGGAAGCAATTGTGCACACAGGTTGGACTATAATTTTTGTCTTATTTTAATGTCAGGAATCAGCTCCCAAATGTTGTTGATGTTGTTTTGAAATACCCTGTATTTTTGTGGCTTCGAATGTTTCAACAAGGAAAGACAAAGGTTTGCGTGACCATCTAATTGATGGTTACGGAGTAAACACAGCATTGGTATAAGTATAATCTTTTGTGTTGTTGCCATCGTCGTCCAAACCATTCAGCCAAGGCCCCTATAAATAGGGGAGTCTAAGGGGGCCGGGCCTTCTCTAAAAGTTTGATGGCTAAACTAATATTTTCACGCTAGTGTTGCAAATGAACTATAATATGGTGGTGAACTAAGAATATGGTTGGATCGGGTCTCCCCCTAATTTCTACCGGCTCCCCTACATTTTTGGGTTGGCTATGGGCCTGTTTTAGAGAAGCATTACTCTGTCTTGTAGTGCACAGTTAAGTTGCCCATATATTGATAGGATCTGTAACATTAGAGTTGTAATGAAACATAATTTTTATTTGCACCTTCTTCATTAAAGCTTTGGAGATATTCCACAATATTAATAAGATAAAACTAAAACAAGAGCCAAATATACATTAATAATACTTGTGTAACAGTTTCGACATTGTAACATACCCGGATAGCGTGTCTGAACAAATGAATATTACATTGCCCAATGTGTTACAGAAGTACTCGAATTAATATATACATATGGTCAGTGGCGTATTTAGGGAAGTGGCTTCCGGGCTTAATCCCCCCCCCGAAATCTTAATTAATATAGTAAAGTAAATGAAATATCTTGCAGAATTTTCACATTTCCAGGCAAAGCACAACCCGAAAGTTAGCAAAGCCCCTCCCGGAACAAAATCGTAAATACGCCACTGCATTTGGTACTTTGGTCGTTTGGTTTTATTAATGCTGTACAATTCGGATGTGGAATACTTTCCTAAGAGTCCCATAGCTTCAATAGATATTCCACTATATACGTAACTTTTTTCAATTAAAAAAACTCCAGAACAAACATTATGTCTTTAAAATTCTCTTAAATAGTTTTCAATGTTTAAACGTGTTCAGTACATCGTTAATCCATCAACCTTTTAAGCTTCCCATTTTCAACTTTTCTGTTAGTTTGAATGTTTCCTAAAACCCCTGTACGTAACTTTGATAATTCAATATGCTCTTACACATTGGAATCACCTAACGATTATGAATTAGTACAATATGAAGATGATTATTATAAATGTTTTTGAAATCCTTCTTGTAGCAGTTTTTTAACATCTCCTTTACATCCTGCCATCGCACTTGCATAGACATAACACTGGCAAATTATTTCTTCTTCTTCAAATCACGCTTTGGAAAGAGTTTCAGAGACTTTTCTTGTTTGCCTTTAGAAGATGAATCCGATAATTGCACCACTGATAACACAAGCTTTGGGGCAAAGAAACTGTGATCCACTTTAATCATATGTTATTCTTATTTTATCCAACATCAATTCTGTCAAAACATTTGTTATTTTGTATTGCAGTTTAGATGACGTATATGGAGCGTTTGGAATAGACTTCAGTTTTGGATCTTTTTTCATTGGGTACTTGAACATTGCTGTAACCTAGTAGAACTTAATTCATAATGATTTATTTTTTTACAGATCTTGCAGTCCAAATTCTCAAAGTCCACGATATTTTACCTTGTTTACTGGGAGAAGCTGCACTATCTTTAGCTGCAGAACAAATGACAACTTCAATTGGTCAACCTGGGAGCGAATGCTGAGAAGAAAGTTTCCAAAGTACAAAATAGCATAAGTTTAAAAAGCTCGAAGAAAGAAATAACATAAAATAAATACAATTAAGTTACTGTTTATGTGAATAACTGAAGTGCTCCGTCATTGATCGTTTCCCTTGATACCCAGTGAATATTGAAGTACAATATTACACAAAAAGGAAAAACTTCTAACACGTATGAGTCTTGTAGTCAATATGACAAACTGCAAGATGAATTCAAATCACAGAGCAAGGTAAGATGTCACATAGTATTTAATGTTACCAGAGGCGAATACCAAATTCGAAAGTGAGATTAACCCATCAAGTGAAAAACTAACACAATATAACCAGCGGAACACAAGAATGAGAAAATACATATTTTTGTTATATTCAAGTAGAATACAGTACAAAATGTAAGTTGAGGTTACGCATGACTATAAAAATGGCCAGATCCAAGGTGACCTAAGGCTCGGTGACCATCCAGCAGCATATGCACCAGTGCTGCAAAAACCCGATGACAGAGAGAAAGCTGAGAAATCTTTCACCGCCTCTCAGCAGCCGCCCTTGGTTAATATACACCATATGTTCCCGTATAGGACCAGTTACATCCCTGTGTAAAACTACCAATTAGATTGAAAATCATGTGCAAATATAGAAAGTTTCATTGGATTTACGTATTTGCACGAAACGTCAGAGCTCTAGATCGTATGACGGTACGTGAAATTAAAGTAGTAAAGTTTATTTCTTGCAAAGATACAAACAGAGAAGTAAGCTAATTGAAGATTATGAAAAGGATGCACATAGTCTTGAAAGAAGAAATTTGATTCAGAATAAAAAAGCAAATTACACAATTTTAATTTCTACTTTATCAAAACTCCATCATTCTAGTGAATGTATTTATTTTCTAAAAGAAAACATAAAAATACCGATATCTTGTAGAAATACTGTCCTGTATATAAGTATATTTAGTAAACTGAAAAGGCACAAAGTTGCTATTTTTAGTTCGTCTTCCGTAATGGCCAGTGCAACATCTCAGATAAACGTACAATTACATAAATATTTCAAGGAATATTTTTAGAAAATTAAAGAGCAATTTGAAATCCACAGTAACACTCTAACTCAACACAACAAGACAAAAATAGGAGATGAAATACAAATCGTACCAAGTCACTATTTATTGTTACAAACAGTAACTTTGGTTATAAGATCACGCGTTTTCATGTTGATAATTTGCTCTTTACAATTCATGCAACATTATTTTATTACATTAGTTAAATTCAGCTTCTGCGATGCACATAGTATTCAATTTTGTTACATTTCATTCTTTTATTTTATGCATTTTAGCATTTTATTTACGTTTTCAGTAAAGAGGAATTATCTGGTTTCTCAGTTCTTTGACTTTGATCGTGTCTTTTTGCAGAAAAGTTAATTTAAGGAACTCTCTTAGACCAGAAATGATATTGAATTTTCCAATGTAAGAATTATTATGAAAAAGGGGAAACATAAGAAGTAAAACATGCAGCTGTACGGAAAGAAACTAAAGCATGAAACAATTTTTTACATGAAACGAAATTACATCTTTCAGTTTAATGTCAACCTTTACGCTATTAGTGATGAACGATTAAGGAAAGTGAATGATGATGGAACAATTAGTGGAATGAGAACGTTGGAGAAAACAGGAGTACCCCTAGAAAATCCATGGCCACGGTGTTGTCCAATACAAACTTACTTAGCCGGGAATCGAACCAGGGACCCCACTCGCCAGAGGTAAGCTCTCTACCACTGAGCCACTATGGTCCCCACAACTTGTTAACAATAGGAAGAGCGTATATACGAGGCGCATCCAGAACGTAAGTTTCCCACGCGTCCCACGGCTAGGAAACGGTATGTTGCGCGAAGTGACTACGTGTACGTGAGAGAGTAAAGTCCTATCATGGCACATGCACTAGCGGATCTTCCCCAGTGTTCTCAGTAGCGTCGTGGCAGTGTCTGAAGATGGACGTTCCTATTCCAACTCCCGCCGCGTGTGAAGTGCTAGCAGTGATAAAGTTTTTGAATGCACAAGCCATAGCACCAATCGAAATCCATCGTTTGCTGTGCCAGATCCATGGGCCTAACGGTATGAGCAAGCAGTTCCTGCAGATTTTCCTCTCCTTATTGCACAACACTGTCACGGAGTGCCTGTTGAGCAAGAAGTTTTGTGTTGAAGCAACTGACCTTAAAGCACAAAGCAAGGCGCACAGGGTAGCATTGACATTTTTGCAATGATACAGCTGACGATGGATTTCAATCGGTGCTATGCCCTGTACATTCAAAAACTTTATTACTGCTCGCACTTCACACACGGTGGGAGCTGAATAGGAACGCCAAACTTCAATTACTGCCACGACGCTACTGAAAGAATTAGGGAAGTTCCGCTAATGCATGTGCCATGCTAGGACCTTACTCTCTCACGTACACGCAGTCGCTTCGCGCAACATACGGTTTTCTAGCTATGGAACGCGTGGGAAATTTACTTTGTGGATGCACCTCGTATAACGGAAAGACATCAAAGGTTTATGAAGACTTACTATACATACTTATTTCTTTTTTTAAAAAGAAAACTGATGTTTTTGTTGTGAACTTAAGAAGATAAAAAATCACCGCTCACGTCATTTGTAAAAACGTACCAGCAATCGGATTCATTTCTAATTGTACCTTTTATATTAATTTGGAGATGCTGATTCATTGAAGTTTTTAAAATATACACATATTTAGATTTTGAAAAAAGACTTCAAAAATGAAATTTAAATAATTGTAAATTACATATCCCAATTTGTACATAATGGATTCCATACCGTTATCCCATAGACAAATATATTAAAATAAAAGATTCATTGGACTCTGCGTCCTTATGCTAGTATCAGTAGCGTAATTTCAGGTATTCCTTGGAGAAATAGACGATGCGTTCCGTCGGAAATAACTAGTTATACGTTTTTCATTAACATTTTACTATATGTTTCCTTTATATATATGACCCAAATACAATATTAATATAATGACCCAAAGTGACAATCTATTTTCGTGATGAGAGAAAGGTTTAAAATTTGAAACAAAGGAAAGAGCACTAGTCAGAGTGATCCTTGGTGACTCTTTTTTCCTCATCCTCTCGAGTGATAATTGTGTTTTCTCCTTGGACGAAACTGAGGAAACTGGAGCTAGCCGACAACTGGAACCAAATCCTGTCAAGTTCCAAGGGGCTTTGCATCAATCTTCATGGTGCTAGGGCCATGGATGGAGTGCTTATCTCTGCACAATGGACTGGATGTCTTCTCAAAAAGTTTCTGCGGCGTTGAAGCTCCAGAATGTTATTTAAAAGTACCTGGAGCTAATGTCTCCAATGGAAAGGTCTTTCTTCAGTCGATGTCACCTCTCTCCAATCTTCATGTTGAATGCCCCGGTGTACCGTGTTTTCTGTGGTTTTCTTCAACAGAAAGTGATGACCTTTGCGTTCAACGAACAAGAAAACTTCATTATAGCCTGAGAGGAATGCACAAAAGCAGGAAAGTGAACTACTAGTCTTATTTATTAGTAGCTTTGGTAATCACAATGATCAAATACACCCTTATTCAAACTGTCTGTGGAGGTGCTTCAAAAATAAAGTTCACCAAATTGGTAATTTCAATAATTCCAATAAAATTTGGTTATAGAATGATAATAAACTGAGTAAATTTTGAAGATTAATTTTAACAAATTATAACAGAAGTACACGTGAGTAAGGGTTACTTCACAATAATAAAGAAGGTTGTATATATTTAATTGAAATTGTATTAAATCTAAAGGTGTAGATATTTTGTGCACAGGAATTCTAGATTGTCGATGTGGATTCTAGTTTGGAACCTACATATGCATAGAATTTTAAACACAGTAGTCTTCTTGAATTCACTTTCAAGTGTCATTACAACCCGAGATTACTGACTCTTTTAAAATACAATTTAGATGAGTATCGAACAGGAGATATGACCTTATTGGCAGACAAAAATCTGTTATGAAACCGACTCAGTACAGTTGAATGTTATTTATATGATATTCACGTCCCAGGTGTTTATTAATTTCTTGAAATATTAGACGACACTTCTTAGTATTAAACGGTAGTTGTTTACTTTTCATCAAATAGAAAGTGCATTAATGAAATTTTGCAAAATGATGTTTTCTTCCTCAAAAGCTATGACACGGTAAAAGTTTAAGATATCTGCATATAACAGCTTTTGTGACTTTAAGATAAACCATTAATAAATAACAGAAACCGCAAACATCCTAAGTTTAAACTCTGCGGAAGATCGAAATGAACTATCAATTCCCAAGTAGGACATTTCCGTAGCGCACAAGATGTTTGCATTCACGAATGTGTTACATAGAAATTTACATACGATTTCTAAGAAAATAGAATTTACAAATTTCCTAATAAGAATATTATGATTTATGACTCGAAACGCTTTGATGAAGAGCTTCTTCGTGACTATATGGTTAGCGTAAGCGCCTTTGGCTCGAGAAACGCAAGTTGGATTCCAGGCTGGAGATCGTATGGGTCATGTCCCACGTTTAACTGTAGGTCCATCAATTACCATACCCCTCTCCGAAGTAAACTTTACAAAAGCCTGTATATATTGTGTCGATTTAATTTTTATTAGAAGTTTATGTTGCTAGTGAGTGCGTAAAACTCAGTCAGATGAGTTTCTGTTGATTGTTTGGTTAGAATATCATTTTATTAATATTTTTTTTTTATAATGGAGTAAACGTGTGCATTTTTCCTATTAATAATTTAAAATATCTTATCGGTTACAGTGATTTGCTAATTTCTATTGGTCTGTAACTTTCTATATTCACATTATTTCCGCTAGCCTTGGAAATGGGAGCAAATATAAGCAACTTCCTCTGTAGTTGAAAAGTAAGAATTGCCTAATGACGTATTAAGCATCGCGTGTGATGAAGGTTTACTGATTACGAAACAATCTTGATGATGATATAAGGTGCGGTTTTGTCTAATCCTAGAGAGATTTGAAACCTCACATTTTTGATAGCATCTATGACCTCTTCCACTTTAACATAAATTAATTCAAACTGATTAAGTCTTTCACAGTTGACATGATGTTATAAACGCTCAAGATCAAATCAGATTTTTAAATAAGACCTAATGGGTTGCATAGGTACTTTGGCAAATTGGAGCAACAGCTCGAAGAGTGTTCCAGTGCTCGAACAAGTCCAGTACTTTCCGTGGGAAGTTTCAGCTAAAAGGAAAAGAACATAAAATAAAATAACGGAATGATATATTTTAGTTAACGTCCTGAGATTATACTGTTTAGGCTAATTAATAGAATACAAGTAAAGAAAACGAGAGGGAGAACGTAATAGTTTGTGTTCACTGGCTCTAAGCAAAAATTTAATCGAACTTCGAAACATTTTCGTCACAAACTTTTCTTATGAGTAAGTTGCACCGGGCTGCAAATGAACACAATTTAAATGTTGTTTTCGTATTAATAGGCGAATTTAATATTTCTTGACTAGCTGATTCTGAAAATGATGTCCGTTTTCTCACATCACATTAAGTTATTCCATAAATTGACTTTGAAAATCCAACCCAATACCAGAAAATGTACATGTATACAAGGGCGCCTATGTTGTGATTTCCAAGGGGGGGCAAGTATTAGCGACGTTTCAAAAATAGTTTCAAATTTTGCTGTAACTAATGTAAAAATTCTATTGGATTTTCGATATTCTGAAGTACAATTTCCTCTAGGGGGCGAGCGCCCCACCTTGCCTCCCTTGATGGGCGCCCTTGCATGTATACATCATATATAAGAACAAAAATACGAAGGAACTATGCAGATGTCTTTACTAAAATATTTATAAACGTATACGTAAATCTGAATGAATAAAATACATTCACTTATAAAATATTCATTCTTATATATATACACACAATCCTGCATCAGATGAGTATGTAAAACAAACAAATACTTTTCAGCTGTTTTTCAAACACTTTTTTCTGTAACTTTTGGTGAGTTTCTTTTGCTTTTCTTCCCCTCTTTGTCTGTTTATGTAATAGTCCGCCATCATGCTAACACTGGACCTACCCTGTTATCTATGCTCCATATCTCTCATATCCTAGTAAAATCCCTCATTAGGCATTATTGGACATTAGGGTACTAGGCATTATTTTAAGAGATGGTATCGTTTTTATTGTGGTTGTGAGAACATATGGAAGACATTATATCTTTAATGCTTTAATCATAAACGAGGGGAATGTATAAGATGGGAACGAAGTGCATCAGACGTCACAAAACGTGGGATAACTTAGTGGTAGAATGAGCATATCTTCCGGTCGTGGAATGGCTCAGGACCATGATTTAGACAGTGTGAACCCTGTTAGAACAAGAGGACTACTGTGCAACATAGGATAGACATATGAGAAGTGAAGAATAATCGGTTTTATAAGCAGCAACGGCATGGATATCGGGATGATCATGGGGTAAAGTATAATGATATAAAGAAAATAGATGGGAAAGTGAAGTATGGTGAAGAGAGTGAGAACGGGTATAAGCTATATCAAAGTTCATTGTATCTAACAGAAGGGCATGCCGTTCCTTGAACCGTTTACTGATGTACTTCAGTCTGAGTGTTTGGAGATGGTATAAAATATGGGGAAAAGTTAGGAGCTCGTAGAGTTCATGTGTAGGTCTGGGTAATTCAATACGGAATGCAATACGTATTGCATGGCGTTCAAGAATTTTTAGTTTCTCGTAATAAAAGTGAGAGGCGTTAATCCAAGCCACGAACACATACGTTATTATTGGCCGGACAAATACCTTGTATGTGTTTGTTAATTTTAAGCCCCATGACGTTCCAGTTAAGTGTCGTAATAGATTCAATCTATTATAAGCTTTATCGGCAACCATATGTACGTACGTTAGGTAAGGCGTTTGTCGATGGTGAGACCAAGATATTTAACGTAATTAGCGGGTTTCAGGCGAGTGGCGTCAACGGTTAAATTGAGATAAGATTGATTTTTCTGAGTTCTACTACGTTTTCTGGGAGCAAGAAGAAATAATGTTTCCGTTTTATTTGGATTGATCTTGAGCCTCCACTGGTTGCACCAGCTGACGAATGAGTTAATAGCAGATTGCATACCAGTATTAATTTCCTGTACTATTTTCACTAAGGCAAGGGAGTCTGTATCGTCTGCGTATTGAAAAAGTTGGATGTTCTGTGAAAGTGGTGGTAAGTCTGGAACATATAGAAGATAAAATTATGGAGAAAGTGCTGGACCCTGAGGCACGCCGGAATGTAGAAAGATGGGATGTGAATGAGCACTATTGATTGAGATATAGGCCAATCTGCAAGGGAGAAAATTATAAATGAAACTGACGTAGGCAAGAGGAAGTTTGAAATTCCACAATTTAGCAATGGGACCTTGGTGCCGAAGTTTATCAAATGCTTTTTCGAGCTCAAGTAATACTAAGCATGATGGTTTGAGGGTGTTGTAATGATCAGTTATTATAATGAGCAACCGTAAAAGTTAGTCGTTGATACAGTAATTTGGGCGAAAACCTTGATGATTCGGGAGGAAATTTTTAATAGAGAAGTGTTGATGGAGCCTGCAAACAAGAATGCGTTCGAGAAAGTTTCCTATAGATGGATGTTAGTTGAATTGGCCAGTAGGAAGTAACACTATTGGCTGGTTTGTCCGGGTTTTGGAACATTAGAACTTTTGAGGTTTTCCAGTAAGACGGTATGTAACCTGTTCTAAGTATATATGTAAAAATCAGAGCTAAGAGTTGTAGGAGAATATACGGTCCTTCTTTGATATGGCGGTATGTGATCTCATCTATACCAGAGGCAGTATTGCTTTTCCATGCTATGGTGTCTTGAATTTGGTAATTAATAAGTAGATAAGAATATATCGTCGGTTTCTAGATATCTTCCAGAGAAGGAAATTGCTGCATACCGTCGGGAGATGATACTTCCATTTCTGTATATGTAGGTTGCACAGAAGGCGAACAGTCGTGCTTTCTTGGCGGTGGCGATTTTTTTGACTATGAGTAGTACGCATTGGAGCTGTGGATCACGGACGAGATCGAACACCTGTCCGGGAACCCTTCCTGATTTTGCGTTTATCAATCTTGTTGATAGCGCGAGTTGAACCGTGAGATTAGGGTGTTGTTTGTCCGGTGTCGATATATTCATGGTCGTCTAGATCAATGTGATGAAACAACAGATGAAGGTGTACTGAATGAGAAAAAGAAAGATGATGCAATAGCCAAATTTACTGGCCTCTCTCGGGTAAGACCCTCTGTCTCGCTCACCACTACGCCTGTAGCAGTGATTTCCTGGTTGCGTCCACAACTCAGGATCGATCAAACGCTAAACTCCATACCTAGGCACCTCGGCCGGAGAGTTGAGAGCCAATTGAAAGTATCCTGCTAAACATACGCAAATTGATTTGTCCATACATAAACTGAAAGAAATCAATCTATGACCTATACGAGAATTTACAACAGATTGTCTGGGACATTGTTTTGCACGTTATGCAATTTAATTTGAATACAAAAATAAATGTCGAGCTCGTTCATGGCTAAGCGGTTAGCGTACGCGCCTATGGCGTGGGAGACCCGGGTTCGATTCCCGGCGGGAGCTCATGTGGTTCGGATTTCACGTTTATCAGTAAGTCATCGTCTCATATAGCCTCGCTGCTGATCAGGACGTTAAATTCAACCCAACAACAAAAATAAATGTCAATTATATGGACTCAATTTATAAGTAAGTTTCTTTCTTGAAACCACATCAGCTGTATAATTGCTTACAGACACACGGCTGCTATCTAGGGAGCGCTTAGTGCACTACAGAGCAAACAGATACTATTAGGCTCCAGCGTAATAGTAAATATCTAGTACTTCCTGGGTGATAGTAGAAAACTAATGTCAGATTCTGAGGGGGCAGTTATGTCAGATTCTGAAATAATGACCTCAAAAACATGTAATTCATGTGAAATTCTCAAAACAACAATACCAATGCAGACCAGTGTTTAGAAATTCCATACTTTTTGAACTAAAGGCAAGTGCCAATCATTACAATTTACTTAATTGTGTTCGTTAGTACTATCAATACGTGCTACAATTTGGTTCCTTTTCATTCTAATATTTAATTCTAAAACACCTAAGATAGTACTTTCAGGATGGTCATTCAATTTCCGAATTTTTCAGGAAGGAGCTCCCACTAAGCCAGAGCTATTAGATAACTCCAGATATTCCATTTTGGATTATAAATTAGAGCAGCCTTACTGATTTTCAAAACTATATGGCCCTGTTAGAAACAACATCTTCAAACAAAATATCAGCTGATGTGATTACTTTTTCTTTACAAAAGTATTTTGGATTTACAAGAATACTTGTTTCGTATTCATTTATGAATCAGTTATATGAGTTTGAAATTTCCCGTTTAGCTAGAGTCCTAACTTCCCTAAATGATAGATAAAATCCTCAACCCCTTATGTCAGTTTTCTTCCATGATGCTTTTTTACTGTTTACTAACGTAACTTAGGTACGAACCAGGTTAGGTTAGGTTAGGTTAGGTTAGGTAGACTAGATAGGGCCCTGTAGACTAATTTCTTATATGAAACTTACTTATGAAAATAACATTGATTATTCTCTAGAAAGCATCAACAAATATGTCAACTTCACAACTGCTAGCAACGTTTGACAATTGGTGGAAGCCATTTCCCTTCACTAAATTTTCATTAAATTTATGGTAATTACAATCTGATCTAATATGTGTTATTTTAGTACGGTTTCTTTTACTGAAATGAAAGTTAATAAATAAAGCAGGGTGGTGAGGATCCTGAGACACTAAATCCGACTTCAACATTATTCATATTTGGAAGTACTAGATCTAACCTTCTGATAAATTCACTTCTAATATTATGTGGTTTTACTCATTTGTATAGATTATTGAAAATATACAATTCCTGGCCAGGTGTGTACCATTAAGAAAATCATAATGCAATCTGCTTATGAGCGGCTGCTTCCAATAGCATATTAAAAGAATACCATATTTTGCATGCAGAAAAGCTTCACTAATAATAATTATTAGAAACTTGATGTACAGTATTGTTGGATCGAGATGGAAACTACCGTATACAAGACACGCTAAAAGAGAGAACCATTATTTACAGTTCTCTTTATGCATGTATACAGTATACACAAACCAGCAAGGAATGAAAGTTTCAGGGCAGGCTATCGATTGTCGCAGGAGAGGCTTAGCCCACCCTTGCTAACTTCTAGCTACGGGGCTGCAATAATAACTTTGTTACAAATTGGGAACAGCGCCGTAAATTTGATTTTTTCTGGGGTGGAAGCAATAATATTTGGGCAACCTAGAAAAAGTTAATATTTGCGAAAATAGGCCATTTCTTTCTATCTTTCTCTTCCTCTTTGTGGGCCATCCTGCACATCAATGTCTGCGGGGCCATTAGTTACGTCCCTTGGCCCGTTTCATACATGACGAATTAATTAAGTGACAATATTGAAAAATCTCAAAACGATACGAATAAATATTATTTTAGGGCCTCTAATAGAAGACATTCTTTACTGAAATAGGCTCATAACTCATGTTTCCTTTATTTACGTTTTGTATGCTGTTTTGTTCATGTAATGTAGTGAACCTGTTGGATGCTTTATTCATAATTTCATGTTCGTACCGTATATGGAATAAGACAATTTTGTCTTAAAGTTGGTTTTCCTTTAACGAAGGAGAGTTTCCTTGAGGGGGCAGTTGCTCCTTGACCCCACAAGTTACGTCTCTAATTGGAAATACAAATATTGGAATAAAATAGTAGAAATACTTTTTCTAAAGTTTTACATTGTGTTTTCTTTTTCAGTGCTGCACCTAAATTCGAAAGGAACGCGTAGCTATAACTTTGAACGGGATAGTTCTAGTAAACTATAATCCTGAGGGTATTTTGGTGCAGCTATGGGACCGACTATTTTACGAAACAGTTGGAATTTTTCCGATCAATTATATTTCCAACCATTTGTAAGAAGAAACACAATATTTGTGAAGATTACTTGCATTTTCAGCATACAGAGTATACTTGTACTATGTACTACGGTTATACTGGAACATACTACGTTGTTTAGTTTAAACAACGAGTTGTTTTACTTTATGGTACTAATAGAAAATAAGCGAATTTCAATCTCAACCTTCAATATGCGTTACATTTCGCACGTATTTATCGAAGCCTGATTTAAAAACAAAACTAGGAGAGCTGAATGTTGCTTAAAGTTCGTAAACGTAAGGGAATTCCTAATAAAAAAATCTGAATTGTGTAAGAAATCCTGATGTGAGAGAGTTGTAAGTGCCTTAATATGGTGTTCGTTCGACATGTTTTGAAAATTTCCTGAATTCATGTTTCTTTTTTGAATTGTAGGATGGAATTTAACTTCTTCAGAATTGAATAAAAGATAACGAAAATTCGACGAAATTGAATGTATTGATGTCTATCATACGTTGAACAAGCAATTTTTTCTAAAAATAATAATATAAATAAAAAGAGGTATCCCGATGCTCTCACGGTGAGGTGGGTTGGAAAAGGTAACGTTATTAAAGGAAGAACAAAATAATGTATTTTGTTGTATCTACAATGTGCAATTCTAGATTTCAAGTAATAATTTTCTGAAACAGTAAAAACTTATAAAACGGTCTGTATAACTAACTTATAATTCTGGCAGATTGTTCTATGACGAGGAGCAGTCAAAACGTCCCTGAAATGCTGTTGTAGTTTCAGCATTTGTGTTCCAATCACGCTGAATCTTATACAATACAGTAGCTAATTATGAAATTGACAATTGTGAATGGGAAATAAGAAGCAGTGTACCAATGGTGTAGCCGAACTGAGGAGTGTGAAGTTATCAATGGGCGAAATTTCACAGATCGAACAATACACAAACATTAAGTTAAAGTGGAAATTTTGGAACTAACCTGTTGTTGTACGCCCTAACACTCAAAGATGTACGTAACTTAGCTTTTGAATATACAGCGAAAAATAATGTAAAATTTTCTCAAATTCGGTGTGATAGAAATATGGTTGGTACAGTCTCGTTTTTATCTTTCTTGAAACGACACACCAATTTCTCTCTGCGTCGTCCTGAAGGAACAAGCCTCACCAGAATTACAATTTGGAATAAAGATAACTTGAAGTTGTTTTTCGGGAAAGTTCTTAGTAAATATACATTCACATGTATATATATATGTACACAACATCAATAAAACTAGTGTGACAACCGAAAAAAAGATAAACTCGTAAGACCTAAGGGGTTAAGAAAGCAAGTGAAATTACTTCTACCGAAAGAGGTCAGCTTGTTACAAAAGCTCTTGCTGTGAACATTGCTTGTAACATGATTCCTTCTATGTTAATATTCCCTCGAAGAAAAAGTGTCGCGATTATTTCATTAATGTGGGTCCACCCGATTGTATAGGGGCACCAAATCAAACATTTTGGATGTTATTCTCTTACATTTTGAGGTCCATGCAGCATTTTGTTGAGCACATGCGATGTTCTATTGAACACCCTGTTCTTGTTTCATTGGATAGCCATCAATTTCATTTATCAGTTCTAGTAATTACTTTTGCAAAACAAGTGGTATGTTTTCCCCTGCATTGCTCCTATTAACTTCAACCTCTTGACAGATATTTCAACGGAGAGCGATGAGTGGATTAGAAATAATCCAGGTAAATTTATGCTAATTTTCAGTATTCCAACATTGGTGAAAAGTGCTCTATTTTTTCGCATATACGATCAATATCAATTCTTTTTTTTCTCTGTGTCTGGAATTTATCTATACAAGAACAATGTCTTGAAAAAAGACGAATTTTTGCCATCTCCTGTTGTTCGCCATTCTTCTAGTGATACTACTCCGAGAGGAAGAAACGACATCAGCCAGCCGAAGGAATGTAATGTAGTCCTATCAAAAGAGTCCATTATGGTTTCAACATTCTGTAAGTGACAATTCTTGTCTTAATATGCGTACAGTAAGCAAAGATAAACATTCAACGAGCAACCAAAATCAGGGTGCCCAACCATGTATTAAAAGCACCAGCAACAATGATCCTTATGCTCCCAATTCTGATAATTCGGACATTGTCACTGGACATGGTAAGGCCTCTTCTCAAGTAAATACTTCACAAGGAAAAATTTATTTTTACGAGAAGAAAGAGAACTGTGTTAACAGATGCACCTATAAGAAAGAATTGGCAAATATCAGGGGAAACACAAATTTTTGTAACATTATCAAAGGAGAAACTTCTCACTAAATTAAATAAACTACCTCCAAATATGAAATTGAAGAAAGTCAAGAAATGTGACTGCAGTTCCAGTTCGGAAGACGATTTTCTTGTGATACATATCTCAACAGCAAACATCGGGAAAAAATTGTTAAATGTATATTATGCCACATTCGGGCTCAAGAAATGTGCACTGAAGGAACAATTCTTTCGTATGCCAAAACTGCAATTCCGGCAATGATTAGGGATACAGAAATAATTTAATTGCATGTTGTATTGTTGTGTTATGTTTTACTATTGTCAGAAGTACATCTTCTGTATCGCTCTGAAAATAATTTTGATATGCTTCACAATTTTTTGAAAAACGTGTAGATTTCACATTATATGATAACCAATTACATTTTATAAACGCTAAAGTAAAACGTGGAATAATGTATTCCCTATTTTTAATCAACTCCACACTGTGTTTCAACTTACCACGTACATAGAGTTGTTTCCAATATTCGCAGACCCGAAAAAGTTGTGTGTTACTCCGTAATGTGAATCCATGAAAGAATAGCACTGTACGTAATACCAGGGGAGATTTACAAGTTTAATTTGGTCTATGTTTGTGAATTTCAGATAAATATTGCAAACGTTATGTGAGTAAATGTAAAACGTGTTTCCACAAGTCCCAGTCTTCCCTATTGGCTAATCTTAATCATGAAAATTCCAGTTTTAATGATGGGGTATTTTCAATCTGCATCTATTCGTTTAAATTAGGGGCATGAAAGTCGGCATAAAATGTTTGAAAAATACAAGGTTATTACGTACACGTTTTCCGAAATTCCGTCTTAAATGGGGAGATAGGGCAATTTCTGTGATATTCAACAATTTTATTTATGTATTTTTCAGATAGTGTTCATTATGAAATTTCAAATGAGAAACTACATGAACCGACATAAAGTAACGGTTTACTTCCGGTTGACATGGAAAGTTGAAATTTGGCATGATTGTACTTAGGTAGCTTTCCGGGACAAACTGACAAGAAAATTGCCAAAAGTGATTTTTTTTTATTTTTAATGGGGGTAAACTAGGAATGAAAAACTTCCCTATGTACTTAAATGGATCTTTTTAGGACAGAGTCTTGTGTTTTAGGTGCTTGAAATTGGAATAAAAACTTGAAATTCGGTATGCGAGAATGTTTTCATTAGCATTAGCTAAGCAAGTCACTATAAATGAAAATTTTCAACTTTAGAGTACTTTTATGGGTACCTGTCCCATATGTTATTTATATGGGACATCTTTCACACCCCAAACTTACTGGGCATTTCCTTTAGGGCTACAATTATTAAATGTGACATAATTGTAAATTTTCTGGATCAACCGACAGGAAAACTTCCAAAATTGAATATTTTTAATTGTTAAGATGTTTACAGTGGCGATGAAAAATGAAAAAAAATGGACTATTTTTCTTTATCTATAATCTCATATTTTAGATACTTGGAATTTGAGTAGAAACTTGAAATTCGTTATGCTTTACGTTTTCGTCAGAGTTACTGAAGTAAATAACAAAAAAAAAAAATTAAGTGTAGGTGGATTTATGGGGAGCTAAAAAATCTTCCCCATGCTAATCATGTGTGAAATCTTTCTGCACCCCAAAAAAGTTAATACACTTTCGGCAAGATCAGAATGATGAAATTGGTCATAATCATTAGGGTGGATCGAGAAAAAATCTTTTTTTTCGAAATAGGTAACGGCTCACACCTGAAAAGTTGTCCAACCGTAACAGTAGTTCACTGATTTTTTTTCACATTTTTCGGACTATGTCTTGCGGTGCCGCAATCAGCCAAAAGTTTTACAAAAGTCAACGAAGGCAACACGCATTACACATTATGTAGAAAGTCTGTTTTATCTCCCAATACAGTTCGGAAGTAGCGTATTTCTCTACGTTATCGTTATTCAACTTTATGTGCTGTAATAACATCAGTAACATGTATAGTTTCTTGCTTGTTTTCACAATAAAAATGAATTTATTAACAAATCTGCGTAAAGAATAGGAATGATGAATGAAAGCCCGATCCCGTTGTTGCGCACATCAGGGCAAAGCGACACAGTTAGTTTTTGTTTCTGGTAGTAGGCGAGTTTGTGTTGAATGAAAGACATGACCGAGGGGGGTTGGGTTGCTGGGAGGGGCTGTGCTTTGCTCTAGTGCAGTGTCGCCTGCTATACGATTAACGTGTTGACCTTTGAGTGTTGAGGGGCGGGCGTTCTTTAAGGTTAAAGTGTGTGCTTAGGGTGTGCGCAGTTAGTATTCTGTTCGTTGACCGTTGTTGAGTGTTATTGAACTATAGTTTTTTAATTAACAAATACGTATACTGCGTAACAATTTACAAGAACAACGTCCTAGTAAGAAGTAAGGACCCTTCAACGAATGAACTGTTGGTTGCAAGTGCTACAGTGCCACCGTCCTTTTTAGATTATCTGTTCTCTTCATTATGAATCGGTGGTGAGGTCATACGATTTGTAAACTTGGTGAAACTACAGTTGCTTCCTGAGAGCAATGGCCGTGGCTTGCCGTTAAGTGAAGTATTGCCAACAGTCGCATATAGGATGATAGACAACTGGAAAGTATAATCCTTTCCCGTTATTCTGAAAAAATGTTTTAACAAAACACTTCATGTACTGCAAAAAGTGTCGTTGTGTTTCCAAATCATCAAAAGGGGAAAATAATAAAAAAACAGTGCAGAACTTTACTAAAGATCGTCTCTTTGATATATGTGCCTGCGTTGCAAAGATCTGAATGATTAGGTGTGCAATAAAGAACTACGAGTTCCAACTCGGGAAAAAGCATTCCTACAAGACCAACGAACACTGCGAAAAATGATAATAGGCGGCCTAGATGCTAAGAGTACAGAGTCGCTGCAAGCAGCTGATCAATGAGGAGAAAATATGGAACAAAGGTCGACATTGATGCCAACTGATTAGACTTCAAAGTCAAAGATTGAATTGGGAGTACCTACGACTTCTGATGATACATCGAAGGAGTCCCATAACGTCACGTTGGGGTCTGATCTTGAACTACCTGCCTAAATTCGCGGGCAGAAGACCACACAATCCAGGATTCGTCTTTTAAAAACATATTCTGAGGCTTACAGAACAGATGTTTCTGACAGGCAAGCGGCTTTCATTGCTTCAGCTGCGCTTATCTCAGGAATTATCTCAAAAGAATCTCCCCCAGACCATTATAGATAGATTGAGAATTAAGAGAGAAAAATAGAAACACAGCTCTGAAATACAATAAGATGATGATATCTCTGGTCACGCTGTTTGAGGCCTGTATTTAGATGGTCGAAAGGACAAGACTCTTGTGCAAGAAAAGGGGGAACACTTTCCATTGCCGTGAAGTAAAAGAGGCGTCATCATTGTGGCTTACCACATCACACCACCATCAGGTTCCGCACTTGACACCGCTACATCTATAAACGACTTTCTGAAGGCGAAACAAGCGGACTTTTCAACAACGGTTGCAGCGGGCTGCGATGGAACTCCAAGCAATACAGTTAAATACATTGGTAACCTTGTCAGTATCGAGAAATGACTTTGAAGGGAAATTCAGTGGGTAGTATGTCTTCTCCATTGTAAAGAGTTTCCACTGCGCCACTTGTTTCAACATTTTGATGGAGAAGACATACTACTGGCCCAATGGCTTACTCAGGTCCAATAGGCCAGACACTTAATTTGTTATGAGCTCTGGGTCACTTTAAGGCATTTTATGGTTAACATAAGCAATGAACTGCACATATTGGTGATGTCAGTATAGCACATAAAGTTGAAGAACGATCACGTAGAGAAATAAGGTATTTCCGAACAGTATTGAAAGATAAAACAGACTGTCTACATACAGTGTAATGCGTGTTGCCTATGTTGACTTTTCCAAAGCTTAAGGCCGATTGCGGCACTGGAAAACATCATCCGAAAAATGTGAAAAAAAAAATCAATGAACTACTGTTATGGGTGCGCAAAATTTTCCCGTGTGAGCCGTTATTGATTTGGAAAAAAGTTTTTTTTCGATCCACTGTAATGATTATAGCCTTTCGGGACTAACCCACAGGAAAATTCCCAAGGGAGAATATTTTTAGTTTTTAAGGTGCCTAAAGGGGGTGAAGTATTTCCCGTATTATTTAAATGAGTGTTTTCTTGGGATAAAAAACTATTGTCTTTTATATAGGTGAAATTCGAAGAAAACTTGAAATTTGATAAATTGTGAGTTTAAGAGTTCGCTAAATCATTGTTTCTACCGTGCGAAAAATGGATATTTTACGACAATATACAAATTAAGTACAAGTGAGAAACAAGATTTTCAATTATTATATTATACTTGTATGAATAAAGATGCCGCATTAAATTTTGTTAGTGATCTATTGCATTAGCTGAGACTGAACCGAAGATAGACTAATCTATTTCATGCTTTTATTCTCAGCATAAGAATCTCGTTTAACAAAACATTTATATATTTCTTATAGAGTAAGTGGTTTATTTCTAATTGTCAAAATACGCACGCTAACGTTGAGATTTTATTCAAAATTGCACAATAACATAGTCTCAATTTTGTTACGTAAAGTAAAAATATGAATCGAAATAAACTGCTTTTCCACAATCCAGATGTATCATTGAAACTAGGTTGTATATCTTATATAACATGGCTTATGTACAGAGGTACCATTATAATTACTAAATCAAACTAAGTACTGTAGTATTATGCAGCAATGCAATAAATATCTTTGTAAGTTTCATGAACTTCCCAGCAGATGTTCTCCGTCAACCTCTTACTGCACTGAAAACAAATACTATATATTTGTTAAGATACTATTTAATTATAAAGAATATTAAACTAGTAAATATTTTACATACTTTCATAAACTGTAAATACGATAAATTTTGATAAACTGATGATAAATTTGTTCTTTCGTCTCGGAAAAAAGACGAGAAGTAGATTTTCAAATCAAGGCAAGACGAGATGGATAACAACTTTTTGTAGGCGAGAGGAGAAGTTCATCGATTCTCGCCAGTGATACTAGTTCACCCAAGTTTTAAATATCAAACACTGTTTTATTGTTACATCATTGATAGTGAAAGAGCATATACATAAATAAGGTGATCGTACGAACAAAATCAGCAGCATTTTTCAACGTTTAATAAAACACAAGACATTACACAAAGTACTGTCGTAAACATAGTATAAATGTTGTATTATACCCTTTATGGACTCTTCGTGACTGAGAATAATTTTGATAATTTTTAAATGAAATTAAGTGAAAATTAAGGCATACATTTTGTACATAAATTTTAAAAAATGAAGCAAGAACAATTTGGAGATTTGGTCGACAAGAATCGAGATGAGATCAGAAAGAATCCCTCGAGAATCGAAATGAGACGAAACTTTAAAAATAATTTACAAAACGAGACAAAGGTAACATTTTTCTCGTCTCGTCTCACCTCAAAGTATGCACCAGTAAAGACATGGCATACAATTCAATCTGTGCTTTTCTCTCCTGAACGTAAAACATAATTCAATAAATAACTGTTTATATGTATGAATTTTTACGTTTTTATTTTTCCTGTTTTCGGATTCAAAGATCCAATATACTTCAATCACAAACTTTTTCTGTACGCCTTATATCTGGCGAACTACGACATTGTAGCCGTTCAAACCAAATCTGTCACTTAACTCAGTATGATGTGGTTAACTCACTAGAAAATACGAAAACTAGATTTAAGAGCCGTTCAAAAATTTTGTGCTCTCTGATCCAACAACTAATTATTGACCAAGATAGCAATCTCTTGATGCATTTTTCTGATCATTCCTACAATTCTTGGCCAAGATCGCAATGCTTTGATCCAGTTTTCATCATTCCCGAAATTCTTTATGTTTATGGCTTTACAAAGCTCTTATTCCTCTCCTTATATCCCCATTAGAAATATAAATATGGGCCTATTAGGGTATGTTATCAAAAAAAAGTCACTACTAAAAAGCTGGCGCAATCGCCTAAGCGAAGTAAAACGCAATTTCTAAGTAGTGTGTGAATTACAGTTACACTTATCCTAGTTTCTCTTTAGAATCATGTACACCACTGTTAGAAGCATTTTCGTCAATGTTAGTAAAAATCAAACAACATTAGACACTAGTGTTGGATGTTACTTTACTATGTATATCTTTCATAGTACTGTAACATATCTAGTTTCATAGTACATAGTAAATAGCACAGAAGTTTCATATTACGGAACTTTTACAATACTATAATAAGTAAGGAATCACTTTCCAGCAGAACAGGAGCGTAACCAGAAATGTTTGTCTAGAGAGGTCCGTGTATTGTTGGGGGGTATTATAGTACAAGCCACCACGTGTATGTAATATTGAAAAGGTATTATTCTGCACCCGAAAAGACGTTAACTATTTTAAAATATCTCCAACTATATTTAAAAAAAAATTATAACACTAGATTGTTTTCATGAGAGAAACAGAACAGATAAGTTCACATTGTCATGCTGCATCTATCATTTTTCCTGTTAAACAAGAATAGTTTTATTCAGAAAGTATACAAATGTATGTTGAATTAGGAAGTTTTTCGGGGGAGATTCCACATCTGATAGACAATCTCCAGTTGGCGAGGCCCTGCAGCATAATAAAAGTATCAACTGCGTCAGATGAGCAATGAAAAACGTATTATTAACGCCATAAAAATTCCATTACAAGATTTTTGTCGAAAACTGCGAATGCGAATTTACTCTCACTCGTTATTTTATTCAGGTCAATGTGACCTATCGATGGAAAAGTCTCCCCTGGGTGATATTTATGCTAGATAAAAATTAAAAGGTGAAACAGGTAATCAAATTTTTGTGCAAATTCTGAGTAACCATGCTGTATATTGTCATCTTGCTTGCGTCACAATAAGAAGTTTCGTTAGCTTATTCTTCATTCTGAATTTTACATTAATTCTTTTGAGTGATTAGCGTCCAATATAAATTTTTATGATTACTAAAAAATACTTTGTCTCAATTTTCTCAAACCCTACGCATGAAATAAACACTCCCCACATTATTGTGTTTGTCTCAATGAGTTGTATTGAGTTTATCTCTATGAGTTCGCATAGGCACATGTAATTTTTAAGACATACTTTTTGTTGAACACTTATAATATTATATAGGAATTGTATTAAGTTATTATACATAAAAAATGTTAAAGTAGAATACACTGAAATAAATGTCAACATAAATAGGAGGTGAGATAAGAAGCATATATTTAATCCGTGATTTAGTTGAAAAAGAATATTTACCGGAAGTCACCTTATGAATTTTTCAGTCTCAATATTGGCAAATATGGGGTTTCAACATTGAGTAACAAGTAATTTCCAGTACGGCGTTGCGATCCAACTAAACCACTGCATTTAATTACACAGGTTTCAAGTCTTTCTACACTTCAAGCAGTCTGCTTAAGAGTCGAAAGATATTTTGGTATCGGTAAGAAGACTGATAAATTTCCAACGACTATACATGAATATTGTTACTGTGAATTGATAACACTAGTTAACAAAGGTTTTGTTACATAAAAGGAAATACATGTTCTTAAAGAAACTTTTTGCGCTGAATTCGAATATGCACTCGGTTTTTCTCCATCACGTACGATTTTCCCGTAACAGAGGGATTTTCGGGAAAATCCCTCAAAAATTTCACTTTTCGTTTATTTTACAGCCCAAGATCTTGTCCCCTTGCATATAATAACATAGAAATTATACCTAAGTATACTTTGATTCATATTTAAAAAACCCTCCAAGTTTCGTAATAATCGCTTTATTCTTTCTAGAGAAATAAATATGTTTGTATGTATACTGTGTGTACTGTTTATTGCATCTTATAGTAATGCTTTCAGATCTCTTAAGATGAGGTAAAACGTTTTGCTTTATTACCACAAACACATATATAAAATATAATACAATATAATTTACAAGTGTGACAATTTACAATAAACAATAATACAAATGTACCAAAAGGTCATGAAAAGACAATAAAAACTATCACAATATATGAAACTTCCATTGGGTTACAAAAACGTACACTACTTCCTTCTTTTGTAAGAAATGTTGCATTCTCTAACAAGACCACAACAATAGTCCCCCATCATTGAAGGATCCCATCGTCCCTGGTACCTTTTCTCCATTGCCATTATATCTTGGTGGAATCTTTAGCCCTGTTCGTCGCTGAGAGCACCTAGGTTAGCAGGAAAGAAGCTGAGGTGGGAGTGCAAAAAGTGGATTTTTAAAGACATCCTACAACCCAACTCTTTGTATTTCTGTATCATGTCCTGTACGATTTCTGTGTAACTCTCAGCTTTGTTATTGCCCAGAAAGTTGCGCACAACACACTTAAATGCTGTCCAGGCAGCTAGCTCAGCACTGTTTAACTTGCTGTCAAAGCTATCATCAAGCATTAATTTCCTAATTTGGGGACCAATAAACACTCCCGCTGAAATCTTAGCATCACTCAGGTTAGGGAACTTATCTCGCAAATACTTGAAACCTTCACCAGATGTGCCCATGGCTTTGACAAAGTTTTTCATAAGTCCTAACTTGATATGAAGTGGCGGTAGTAATATCTTATTAGGATCTGCCAAAGGAGCGTATTTGACGTAATTCACTCTAGGTTTCCATTCCTTCACTTCATAGTATTTGTCATCAGCTCGGCTATCCCATAAACATAAAAAACATTGGTACTTCGTGTAACCGCACTGCAGTCCTAATAAAATACCAACTACCTTGAGATCACAACATATTTGCCAACAATGGTCCTTGTAATTTATAAGATTTAGCAAAGTTGACATGGTGCCATAGCATTCCTTAATCTTCACTGAGTGCGCAAGTGGTATAGAAGGTTTTTTATTTCCATTGTGTAAAAGGACAGCTTTAAGGCTGATCTTTGACGCGTCGATAAATAACCTCCATTCTTCTGGAACGTAAGGAATTCCTAGCTCCGCCATCAACCCATTTATATCCGTACATACGCACACATTATCTTGCATTGAGAAATAGCTTGAAAATTGAACATGACTTTTCCTGTACACTGATATGTTCGTTTCTGCATCCAATAAGTTCCACTGCTGGAGCCTTGATCCCAGAAGTTCCGCCTCTTGTTTTGTCAGGTGCAACTTAATCACGGACTAGGTCATTAAGTTCACATTGCCGGATGAAATGTGGCTCGCGAACATAGTCAGGGATGAACGTTGGATCCTTGGATGTACATGTTGATGTCGATGGTTCATCAAGGTCATGATCATCATCAGAGTCCTTTGGACATATCTCTTCCCAGTTGGTAGGGGGCTCGGGAAGTGGAAGTTCATCCCCGTGCGGAATAGGTCTAATTGCCGATTTAACGTTGGGATAACTTATTGTCTATTTACTTTTTTTAGAATGTCCCTTAACTACTGTGAGACAAAAATAACAATCATCCAGATGGTTGGTGGGTTCTCTCCACACCATTGGTACAGCAAATTTCATGAACCTCCGTTTCCCTTTGGCCCATGCAAGTAAAGTGACGTAGCACGACGCACAAATTATGTTCGGTGCCCAAGTTTTGTCCTGATCTCCCACACGACATCCGAAATATATATAATATGCTAGTTTCACCGATGGCGTAATGGATCTACATTGTCCTTTAACTACAAACTGGCCACAAACATAACAAAAACTATTTGGTGAGTTAACACACGAACGCCGTCCTCTTGACGCCATTGTACTGTTCACAAACTAAACTTCTGGTCTTAGTTGGGTATAATGCCGTTAAGATCAAACATGAAAGCACTCTTAGCAGCAAAGACAACTTTGAAAGTGAAGTAGTGTTAAACCACACGTCAATATAAAAATGTACAAAACTCCCTCACCAGGTGTCAGGAACACAAGAAAGAAAGAAATGCGCGGGGGAGGGGGGAAACGATACCGTAGTGGAAAATTCAGACTGCATTAGTTCATTGTTGTCAACAATGAGTCTGTATTCCATTCTTTCTTTCATTTGCATTCTGTTACATTTGATAAGAAATATTGATAACCATTTCATGAACAAAACGAAAAAACTTGGAGAAGTGTATATATATGTATTAAGATATACATATACTATACGTTTAAAAATATATACGTTGGAAGTATTTACAGAGAGCAATACAAGTGTGTTGTTGACTATTGTAAATATTCATTTTTATGTCTGTGTTTGTAGTAATAAAGCAAATCGTTTTTACCCCAACTCAGGAGATCTGAAAGCATTACTATAAGGTGCATTAAACAGTGCACACAGTATACATACAAATATATTTATTTCTCTAGAAAGAACAAAGCGATTTTTACGAAACTTTTAGGGTTTATTAAATATAAATCAAGGTATACTTAGGTATAATTTCTATGTTACTATATGTAAGGGGACAGGAGCTAGGGGAATAAAATATCTGAAAAAGGGAAATTTTTGAGGGAATTTCTTGAAAATCCCTATGTTACGAGAAAACTGTACGTGATGGAGAGAAATCGAGTGCATATTCGAATTCAGCGGAAAAAGTTCCTTTAAGATCAGGTGATTTTTCTCATGTAACAAACAAAAAGTTTAAATTTGTTAACTAGTGTAATTTGATTGTATTTAACAATGATGTCACTGGTAACTTGGGTCCCTATTTTCGTTCCAGATGATTAGACTCTATGTCTCACAAGGAACCCTAGGTATTGATAAGAGCCCGATGTTCTTGAAACTTTCCATAAAGAGAATCTCATGATAATCAAAGCGTATCTAAGGATACTCAAGCAGATGGAGGCTATGGAGCGTTATGAGTTTTATAAAAAGAAAAACAATGTAAAAAGGAAAACAGAGCAAAATGTATCTGTAGCACTACTTGGTTTGTGTTACAGACAACACGTAATTGGTGAGTGTGGGCTGATATAACGTGTTCAATATTCATAATAATGCAATGGTTCATATAATGGGTTATATGTATTTACAAATGTAGTAAACAAATATTACAAAACTTTATTGTAGCTACAGGTAGTTGTTCTTTGCAAAAATGAAATTCTTACATTTCTACTGGGAATCATCCATTTCAATTGCACCACGTGGCTCGGTCCAATTCGTTTTGCTTGGTGCGAAAATGGCACCTAATTGTTCTCAGAACCTGTGAAGATCGGTTATTGAATTGACAGTGAAATGCATTGTGTTCGTAAATGGAAATAGTATGGCGGGAGTAAAACGTATGATATCGAATGGGTGAAACGAGTAAGCTCGGTGTGAAAAATTAATATCTTTTACAATGATGTCTTTGGCAACGTCGCGTATCATCCTCAAGACAGCATTTGGCAGGTCGGAA
This sequence comes from Thermobia domestica, assembly GCF_964235325.1. Lineage (NCBI taxonomy): Eukaryota > Metazoa > Arthropoda > Insecta > Zygentoma > Lepismatidae > Thermobia > Thermobia domestica. Next base: position 261,534,634 of record NC_137458.1, on the reverse strand, counting down.
AGCCATTAATGGGGACAGAGCAAATACATCCATACTTTGGAACAAAAGATCTTATGGTCGGACTTAATACAAGAACTACCATAAGACGGGGTTACTTTGCAATTCAGGGGGTAACTTTGCGTGCGTCTGTAGGGATTTCAGTGAAGGAGCCTGTGTGCTTAGATGAGGATAATGGAAAATAGCATATTCTATACATAAACAATGTACTTGTAAGGGTTAGAGCATTTGTCATAGCACATATCGTGATTTCGCATTTCAAACCTTACATCTGTAAACATGGTACACGTTCTCTACATTGAGCAGAAATTCTTCGCAGGTGGAAATCAACATGTTACACAGTCGTCTTTCAAACGCAATCACTCATATTAACTGTAGTGTAACACTTGTCATTGTTTGACACTAGTAACCTTACACTTACCCGGCTGGAGCTTATGTGATTCGTTCCCACGTTAAGCTGTAGGTCCACGTCTCATACATCCTCGCTACTGAAAGAGGCGCTAAACTGAAAAATCAAATCAAATCAAAATATGCTTTAACTTGTAAAAAATAAAAGACTGCTTTTACTACATTGTGCAGAAACCCTCGGCCAGTACAAGTTAATATCTTAGATACTCCTTTTCCATATATACTTAGTCATTTTAACCTGGAATTTCCAGTTTTAATGACGGGGTAATTACACTGTGCACAAATTCGTTTAAGTTAGCCTTTAAAAATACAAGCTTAAAGGGACGAACGAACGCAGTTTCTATGAAATTGAACTTTCAATTTTATTTATTTTTCAGATAATGTTCATTGTGAAAGTTCACTTCGGAAAGAGTCTTAAAAAATACAGTTTTTAAATTCTTAATTAAAAAGAAGGAATATATCATCCAGAGTATCTTCATTTTATCTTTTTAAAAATAAAGTATTTCCTATGGTGGGAAAAGAGTATAATCTCAACAAAACTCGCAATTCTAGTTTCATATTCATTTTCTGCCGTGCAAAGAATGGGTAATTCTACAATATACAAAGCAATAGAGACGAGAAGAAAGTGCTTTTGTTAATTTATTATACTGGTGTATAAAAGATGACGCATTATGCTTTATTAGTGATATCTGACATTAGCTGACAACGAACAGAAACTAAACTAATCTGTTCCACATTTTATTCTAAACTTAAAATGTTTAATTAAATAAATCTATTATATCTTTCTTATAGCGTAAGTAGCTTTTTTTTCAATTGTAAACATATATGTACTCCAGTGTTCACAGTTTATTTAAACTAGTACTTAAATATTGTCTCACTTGTATTTCCTAAAATATCGGTATGTCATGGAATTCAGCTTTACCATAGTCCAAGATCACCTTCGAGAATTATTTTTTATACCTTTCTTTGAGCAGTGGCGAAGCGTACTATGAGGCCCTGAGGCCGGGCCTACCCTTTTTTCTATCGTATATTTTCTTTATTTTTGGTTTCTTATAAAATAAAGTCAACACTTCAGAAGTTTGTTTTTTTGGTAACAAGATAGTAGGTTGGAAACACTCGGAGTCCCTTCCGACTGAGCCTCACCAGCTCGCTAGGCAGGTTTACGGGCTATTCTGCTAAAAGAGCGAAGCTATTATCTTCGGGAATTGCATTTATTGTTGGGAAGTGGCAAAGGCTCGCCTCTGGGGATTTAGTTTTAACGTTGGAGGCATCTTTCAAAGGTAATATGTTATAAAATGATTTCCTTAACACAGAGTAAGAAGTGTCTGTGTAGCATTATGTATTACTATTAGAGATAGCTTGCTTAATTTATGTATGTACTATCAGGAGTTATTCAGAGCAACTTTTGTTTTCCTACGATACGGCCTGGCCCATAACAGCATGTAGAATATATAAGTCTGATTCATTAAGCATAGTATAAATTAACCAAACGCTACCGTACGGAATAGAATAATTATCAATATTTGTATGTAATTTTAGTTTAGTTTTCCATTTCATAGAATCAGTGGGGTATTTACGAATTTGTTTCGGTAAAGAGGTTTCCTTGTTTCGGAAGGAGCTTTGAAAATTTTATTCCTGGAAATGTGAAACTTCAGTAATAGATATAAAACAATAAAAAATTGCGATAAAATTTCGGTGAGTGCTTAATCCCGGAAGCTACCCCGTTAATTATGCCGCTCCATTGAATACAATATTAAATATCCTGCTTTGATTCACATAAAGTCTCTTATGAGCATTACATTTAAATTGAAATTATTATCGTGTGATGCATTAATTAAATTCAGTATTGTACTTGTACTTACTTTAAAGTGAAAGATGTATGTAGTGGCATATGGAAATGCGAAAATTCTACAAGGTTTTACATTTACTTTAATATAGTAAATAAATTTTCGTGGGGCTTAAGCTCGGAAGCTTCCCCGAAATACGCTACTGGATGCAAGTAACAAACGCTTACCAAAGAAATTTGACAGCTAACTGTAAGAATGTGCTTTCTTTTTCTACCCCTCCAATATCAAATATGTAGGAAATAAAACAGCAACTGAGGAGGAAATTCCCCTGAATCCCGTTGCAAATTCCAGACAGGAGAAAGTATGAACGGCACTTCAAAACAATTGTAGTGGAGTAAATGGAAACATCCCATTAATATTCTCATTGTTCTAGTGTGCCATATTTTAATGATAACACAGTACAAATCCCTGAGTTGAACCACATACAAAAATGAATAGGTTTATATTGAGAAACGCCTCTTCGTCTCGAGATAGTTTCTCTCGATTTCAAGTACGATTTTTCCGTAAAACTACATAACTAAGCAACCAAAGCTCGTTAAAATACACTAGTTATACCATCATGTAGAGTCCGAAGATTCAATGAAGAAGGTATTTCATATCTCGCTTTCGATAATTTTTGAGATACGCCTCTTCGTCTAGAGAGGGACGTTATGTTCATAAATTCATTTACAATGTTTCCTCGTTTTGTCCATTTTGTGAATACAAATTAGGGAATTAAGGTATTTTAAAAATTGCATTCATACTTCTTTATTAGTGGAATTTCCTAAAACGATTTTAGAGTAGGGGGATTTCAAGACATTTTTGCTACCTTTATTTAAACACTAGCTATAGCTACTGCTTAAGCAATATTAATTCTAGTTTAATGGTTAGTACGTCATTCTCTTCACAATAAAGCAGAGATGACATACGGCGCATGTCCGTATGATGTACGAAGAAAGGAAAATTAGAGAAATTCGGAAAATTTCGATAAAAAAAATCTAAGTTTGTCGTTCCCGGTAGCAGCCACCGGTGAGAATACGCACCTAGGGTTGATATTCGTCCCGGAAAATCCAGGACCGTCACGGAATCGAGATCGGTGTCCCGACATCTCGAAAATATTTCTCGGGACGCTTAAATGTAACGGATTTCAGCGAAGAAAAAAGGAACGGAATATTATAGTATGCTTTTTTAACAGGAATAGGTATATAGATTGTGTCAAAATAAGTGCTACAAGCTAATATCTCGCGAACTGTACATCAAATAAGAAAATTGTTAAGTGTCAATGTACAATAGAGAGGGGCCTAAAAAATGGATCAAACGCGAAGTTACCCCGCCCCATTTTTGGTAGAGGGGGGTGTACGTGAAATTTTTAAATCGGAACGTACATCGACTGGTACCTCGTTCGAAAGAGCTTGAAAATTGAACAAGTTTTGTACGAAACAGTTGTTGATATGGGGCATCGTTTTCAAGATGCGTCCCAAAAATGGTCGTGTATCAGATAAAATTTCCAGTACTTATATATCAGAAACGGTTGAGTAGAAAACGACAAACAAAAAAATAAAAAAGGAAAAAGCCATAGGCAATGTGGGATAGTGTTGTCGCGGTGTCCCCAGGGCGCCCATCATGGGGCCCCGGAACCAAATTGAAAATTTTACATGGAAATATAGGTCGAGTCATACCTTGTTTGATAGATCGTGGAAAACCAAACAGGTTAGTACGAAATTTGTTTTGATTTCTGGCAAGCCTGTTTTAAAATGGCCGCCGAAAATGGTTCCACGTTTAGATACAAAGTTCAGTGTTCAAACTGAGTGTTACAAGCCAATATCCTGTGAACTATGCATCAAATAAGAAAAGTGTTAAGAGTCATTGTACAATACAGACGGCCTAAAATATGAGTGAAAAACGAGATTCCCCGAATCCAATTTTGGAGGGAGGGGTGAAGTAGAATTGTCAAATGGCAACACAGGGCGAGCTATACCTTCTTTGATAGATCGGGAAATACCAAACATCTTAGTACAAAATTTTGGACGGCCGTTTTGAAACCGACTTGCCCGAAATCAAAACAAATTTTGTACTAAGCTGATTAGTTTTCCACGATCTATCAAACAAAGTATCACTCGATCTATATTCCCATTTGAAATTTTCAAGTTGCTCCCTGGCTCCCATGATGGGGGCCTTGGGGTCACGGAGACAACACCATTCCACGTTTCCTGTGGGTTTTTTTTGTTTTATCCTTTTCTACTCAATCGTTTCTGATTTATACGTACAGGAATATTTATCTGATATAGGAGCATTTCGGGGGGCCATCTTGAAAAAGGTGCCCCATATCAATAATTGTTGCCTACAAAAATTGTTTAATTTTCCAAGCTCTTTCGAACGAGGTATCAGTCGACCTATGTTCCCATTCGATAATTTCACGTATACTCCATCCCCCAAAATGGGAGGAGGGGGAACTTCGTATTTTACTCATCCTTAAAGCCCCTCTATATTGTACGTTGACTCTTAATATTTTTCTTAATTGATGTATAGTTCGCGAGATATTAGGTTGTAAAATTTATTTTGACCAACCCTGTATAATTATTCTCTTCAACTTCTGAGTATGGCAATTCAAAACTTGACAGTGGGAGAGCGGGGTCATGCTGATGTAAGCATAATGCGTGTTATTGATTTGTTAATTAAAAATAACATAAATAAAGTACATCTTCTGCGAAAGAAGTTCTCTGAAAATAACAAAGCCGCCAGAAAATCTGACAATCAATTAACCGTTAAAAATATACAATACGAACAGAGAAAACTTGAATGAGGAAACAGTATACCTTGAATGAGTTAATAAAACAGACTTGAAAGCCACAAAACATAACAGAGAATGAGAAATGGATATATTTAATCAGAATATAATATATTTAATTAGAAACATTTAATCAGCTCTTAGTTAGTGTTATTTCTTTCTTTATATTCTCTCAATTCTCGACCCTCGTGAAGTTTTCAAGATGGTCGACAATTGGGCTAGTATGTGTAGTCAAAATATACTACTTTCTTTGTACGTCTATGGCCTGCATCGAGTGGATATCTCTCAATCTCGGTAGATGACGCTGGCTGTTTGAAATAAATTGGAATTTGTATTTCGTTTAAAACTGAGTAATTTGTTGTGAACGTATATATATGAATACTAACTTACGTAATTTTTATTTACATTTAGTTATATATATGTTAATATTAAAATCTTTGTTTTAGTTTTACGCTCTGTTTCGTAGTAAGGAGCGGCCAATCAGAGAACGAGCGGGACCTACGAGCGCGTTCTCCTTTGTCTTAGCTCTCTGAACAAAGATTATGGCGACGAGGAAGAAGGGATAGTGTTTCGTCATGTCATTTAAACACGGAGTTATTGCATATTATGCAGTGAAGTGACTTGTTTTCTATCACAAACTGTTCGATAGGAGATGTCATAGGGGAGCGGTAATAAGAAAGTCTGCGTAACGTGTGATAAACTATAACAAATTCGCCTGTAAAAAATTCGGTTCATGTCTACTCCGGTTACTATTGAGTCGGGCTTGCTGCTCTCCAACAGATTCTCTTGTCATAGGTGGAAATATAACAGTTATACTAGGAGCCACCCTTCGATTAAGTTCTATCTTGGCCTGCTGCCTCTTCTCTGGACAAAGTGTCTGTGACGTCATCAACGTGGTTATTCTCCGTAGCGACTTCTCGTCTTCTCTTCCCTGATTTGGGACTGGTCCTTTGCTATTTTGCCGATGGACTCCACCCTGCTTTAGTGAGACCTAGGCCTGCTGCCTTTTTGGATTGTCGTCTGTGGTCGTCGTTGTGAGCAGAGGTGCTACAACAGCTTATACGGTGAACTTATGTCTATCTGGTAAACGTGGATGGTGTGTCTCTAGTTGCTGCTAACTAAGAAAAAGGTCGCCATTTGGTTAACCTGTACCTCTGGCTAGAATTTGCGATTACTGTATGTTAAGCTACCTGAGAGGTCGTCGGGGACTGGTTGCTTCCTAAAGGATGCTGCTCGAAGCTGTGCTCTTGGGACTGGTCCGTGGTGCCAGTATTGTTTACCAGTGGGTGTGTTGGGAGTAGCGGTTGGGTGAGCTTTGGCCACCATTCCCAGGTAACTTTGTCTTTATTATTTCTGACTCAATCCGTGGAAGAAGTAACAACATTCCGGGAACTGTAAAGGAACCTTGTCCATAACTCATATAAACCATTCAGTTGTTTGTTTCTGTTCGTAATAGCTGGTGCAATAGTATCAATATCATGTGTTTATTTCATTGTTTCGAGTCACTCTATTACGTGAATGACAATATATCACTCATTAATAATTTGTTGCTCAGTGAATTCACTTAATATACGTATATTTAATTCTACAATGTCCATAATGTTGTCTAATGTAAGTTTTGTCCGTAACATGTCTGAGTAGACAGAAGTGAGTCTCTATCCACTAAGTCAATTCATACGCCGACGAGGTAGTTTAATGTCAACACCATTTCTTTCTTGCTTTAAATGGAATTATGCTTCCGAGTTGCGTAGATATATAATGTATCACTCGCTACCATGTAGCTCATGTTTGTCCTGTAGTGGGCACTCTGTATTGGTTACTATAACATATAGTTCATAGTCTAAGTATTAAGTCGCCACGCACGGAAAGATGTACGTAAACCCTCGGGTTCTTTCACGTCTTATTTCTGATTACGAAGCTATTTTAATAGTACAGTTAGACGCGTCGCAGACGGTGGGTATTGCGATAGTATTCACACCTAGATGTGATGGTGTCAGGGGTAGAGTCTAAATTGCTGGCTGGTCTGGTACTTCCTATAAAATGTTTCTACCGTATGTATTATTGTTACCGCCGCTGCTCAGTTGTAAGCTATGTCGAGGGAAAGCTCCCTCTTAGCAGTTGGTTGCGAAAAAGTAGTGTAAACGTTATGCTTCTAGGGAGGAAGGTTAATCGACGCAGCCGTGCACCTACTCCCTCTGTGGTGAGATATTTTGTAAACAGCAATGTATTTTGTAATTTCCCTTCACTCGTTATATTGTAGCCTACTCAAATTTTTCTCAATATTTGGTTGAGGAATGTAAACAACTCTTCTATTGTTATTAAGGATAATGTTTAAACACTGCTGTTACTAGTTACTTAGTTGCGTTGGTGTGTGAAGTTTTCTGGAATTTTCAAGAGACTGAAATACGTATGATTTTTTGGGGACAATTGAGTCTAGCTGTTCATGATCGCTAATATCGATATGAGCGAAATTGAAGTGTTACAATTGGTTTCCACAACCAGGATTTTAAGGGAAAAATTTATATCGTTTCATATATATATATATATATATACTAGTTGTGAGCTGGTAAATCATCTGCTTACGTTTGCTTAACTAGGGTGCAGAATGTCTCCTAATATGACTAAAAATGTGGTTATGTAATACCTGAAAAACTCTATCGAATCGAAGAGCTCCCTCGTGGCTAAGCGGTTAGCGTACGCGCCTTTGGCGTGGAAGACCCGGGTTCGATTCCCGGCGGGGGCTCATGTGGTTCGGATTCCACGTTAATCAGTAGGTCCACGTCTCATATAGCCTCGCTGCTGAAAGGGACGCTAAACTAAAATCAACTCAACTCTATCGAATCGAAGAAAGTAAAGTAGTATATAACACTTCTTTTCCTTTTAAGCATTTCAAAGATTCTCGTAATTCAGTAGCGTCCCAGATTTTCAGTTTTGAAATATGGCAACCATAATGTATCCTAAAAATGTGTTCAAGTATTGATAGGTTCGCTCTAAATGCCATGCGTATATACTGAATGATGACGTGAAAATAAACAATCACTTGAGTCACGTGAAAGTCACAAGGAAGCAGCGTTTTACCTATGACGTCATAGCTCGAGTCCTCATATCAGAGAGACTTAAAGACATGTGATATATTTGGGTACACCTTTCAAAAAAAGAAAATTTCAAAAATGGTAAATTAAATAGTTTCTATTCTCAAACATATAAGACATACGAAAGAAGAATGGTAGGGGAAAGTAATTGGGAATTGAAAGAAGAAGAGAAAATAGTTGACGAAGATATGTATTTATTTCCATATTAAACAAACTATAATGCAAACCTAAAAACACGGAGAAAGATACCTATGCTTCAGTATAGGAGTTTTGACGCCACAAAACCATAAAGTAAAAATAGTGAGGCAGCAAGATATATCCCTCTTCCATCTGACGTCATCGCCCTACTAGTGATTGTACGGGGAAATCCATTATATTAAAGTTAGAGGTCTTTCCAAGAACAGGTGTAATCAAAACACACACACACACACACACACACACACACACATATATATATATATATATATATATATATATATATATATATATATATATATATATATATATATATATATATATCTATGCACGATTTGTGGCATACCTAGACTTCTACAGTCTATGAATTAGTTGAACTCATCCAAATGTTAACCACGTAGATGAATTGTTTATATGTCGAACTTCTTTTTTCTAAGATGAGAGGTAATTGAGATACTATATTTTTCCTTAAATTTTTAATCCACCTCCCTTCTTCTCTTAGGATTCGCATATTAATGAAAGTATCATGATAAAAAAAAAACAGCCGGAGGCAAGTGCTAACTACATTCGAAAATTTATTTTATACGGTTCACCCTCTTTCCTGTGATAATAAGACAGGTAACCTTAATGTCAGTTTTATACATTCAGGAAAAATATAGAAATTGACTCGATTTTCTCCTTAATAAGATGATTTTCCAAAACGCCAGGACACATGATCACTTGTTTTTAATTATGATGTCTATGTAATCAGTTTATCTCTGTACCTTATCAAATTCAGAAATAAATATGGTTAGTACTTTGAAAAGGGATAACGACGTATACTAGATGGCAGTAACAAAGTAAATAAGTCCTGTCTTTATTATGGTTATACAAATGTTAACCTTAGCAGATTGTAAAGAAAAGTGACGTGGAAATATCTACATGCATTTTCTTGCTTTAATTTGTTGCATAAAATGTCCATATTTTATGGACATTTGTGTCAAAATAGTGATAATTTGTAATAAAATGACGTCCGATTTCTTCTAAATACTAGTTCTGCTGCTGATCTTGTTAATTTAAAGGAATTAAAGACGGCCTGAACATTTTAGTGCTTGTGTGCTTGATATCGTGTAAGTGAAGCGTAATTTATGTGTAATATTTTTTGATAAGCGGTAATAAAGACGGGACTAATTCGCAAATAGAGGGAACTACTTGTATCTAGGTTCAGGACAGTGGGATTGTGGATACTTTTCGAGTAAACATGCCTGCAAGTGTACAGGGTATTTGCGCTGGATGTGAATCGACAGTACTAATATTTGTAAAACATGATGTTGATAATGAGGTTAATCTTTTGAATATTCATGACTTAATGAATAAAAGAACAAAGACCACTAACAATCGTTCACGATTTTCTGCTTGAGATAGGAGAGCTCTATGAACCTAAGTACGTACTAAGGTAAGTGCGAAGTAGACATAACCTAAATTAAGTAACCTAAATTTGTATTGCGTTATCCCTCCTTACCTCAGCTGCTCGCTTCGCTTGTTCTTCCCTCTCAACTCCGCACCACTATTAACTACCCACAATCGTGCTCTGCGCGGCCCTCCAGTCTCCGCTTTAGGTTAATAATGGATTTCCATATGTCATTGTTTTTCCTTTCTCGTACTCACACCCTTGAGGTAACATAACAGAATATAAAATGAGTAAAGTTTTAGTAGAAATTGATTATTGTAGATTTTATTATGTTTTTTGTTGAAAATTAGGTGGACGGGTAACTTTAAAGTAATTCCTTTGTTTACAATTAGTTATATTTTTTTTTAAATATTTATACTAAGTTCTTGTTTAAAATCTTAAATTAAACTCGTTTTATATAAATGAACCACCTGCACACTATACAAAGAAGACACATACCAAAACAGCTAAAAAAATACTATAATGTTATTCAAAGCTACACTGAGAAAAAATGTATGCGGCATACGTAATATCGAAGGTTACATTTGTAAATCCTGTAGTTTTTGCCCTTAACGTACAGCAAGCGTATAACTGGAAACGCATATTTTATAATACTTTCTGTATAGGTGTTCCATCTATACATACATTCCGTATGAAACAATATAGGCGATCAGGATCTCACATACAAATGGACGTATATAACATATAGCTGACGAAGGTAACATACATGTATGTATGTAATATAAGGAAGGCTGTTAGACATCAGACGTCGTGCAATAGCATGATGTAACACCTAAGAGCAGTACATATGTAGCATACGGATAACGTATGTTCCGTTCTGATTTTTGTAGTAAGCAAAAGGATTCCGTATATTTGTACAATATACCACTGTCCGGAGAAGGGATTTTTCTCAATGCAAGTAAAATGCTACACCCATCTAGTATCGAGCAAAAGCATTATTGCTTCTTTTATGTTGATTTACAACATTATTACGCGTATGCGAGTAAGAAACGAAGGTCTTAGTTTTTCACTGTTCCCACTAGTGTAAGACCATGGCAAGATCAGAATGTGAGAAATAATTATCACTTTGGATATTTCTTTTACTTCCAAATTTTCCCCAAGGGTCATAGTGATTTTTGAAGAATTGGTTAATTCTTTCCCAAAGTTCACGTATTAGGGCCAGATTATCGTTGTTTCTTCTGTCACTTCTTGTTGTCTTGTCATCAAATTGGATAAATATGCACAAATACTTGAACTTGTTTTTACTCATCGAACCACGAAATATTGGTGGTCCATACTTTTTGTCCCATAGCAGTATTATGTTCAGATCTTTGGCTTTGAGACGACCAGTAGTATAAAAAATTCCAAGTAAACATTTCAATTCTCTCTCATCGACCGGCTTTCACTGATTCTGCATGTTGCGTCTTCTGTGTTCAAATACTCCATCTTCATGGGTATACCAAACAATAGTCTTCAATAGATCGTCTTCAATAAATAATAACAGAGCGTCTAAGGGATTTTCGGTTGTTTTATTTTGAGAAAGGAACCTTATTGACTCCCATCTGATGATGTTCTGAGATTTCGTCTTCTGTGCTCGATTAGGTTCAGTATATCATGTGGTTCCGTCCTTTGCATAGAAATCTTTTCATTACTTTGGCACCGATTCCCATCATCTCCAATCTCAGAATTACTAATCGTATCATAAACTTCTAATGCTTCAGTTTTTCAATCACTTCCCCTATTTTGAAGTTCAGTAAACATAATGTCTTCGTCTTCATCCTCCAAAAGCTGGCGAATTACTTACACGATGTTCGAAGGAGCTGCCATTTCTGCACTTACGTTGGTAATAGCATACACTAACAGTTCCACTATCTGCCCCACAACAAGAATCAACTAATAGAAACGTGTCATATAATTAATAATTTAAAGACAAATGTACCGATATTTTCACTGGGAGCTCAAATATATAACGCAAAGTAGTAATGAGTCCATTGGACTCATGTTGGCCTTTTGTGTTACGAAATTATAATAAATATTTTAAAACGTACCCTAATGTATATTTTTTCAATTCCGAATTGTATTCACACTTTACATTACCTACCGATAGCATATCTATAAAGATACATTTATTGAGAAAGAAATAAATTGCAGCTGGATAAAAATTATACGCGATGAGTCCATTGGACTCACGTTGGCCGTTTAAGGGTTAACTTCAGTTACAAAATCCACCATAGTATTAATATATTGAATTTTCCAATCAAATATAGTTGAAAGAATGATATGTTACTAAACTGTATGTACTATTTCAGGACATTAAAAGTATATTTAAATCAAAAATTACTTGAAACAAAAATTGGTTTATATTTTTAAGCTATGTTTCTAATATGAATAGAAAGAAATAGTACTTTGTACTTGGAAACAGGCCCGCATCCACGGGGGATGGGGGGAAGAAGGGGCCGGCCCCCTCTAAATTTTCCCCTAAAATTTTCATTGAAGGCTTGCAAAAAATCTCGATTAATTCTAGGTGTAATCACTAAGAATAAAATGCAAAATAAAAGAGATTATTCCAAGAATTTTTCCATTTTAACTATTTGACGAACACTTCTAAACAAATTTTAAAGGATTAAAGTAAAGTTTATCAGTCTTCTCGAATCTCGATACGAAATGACACAATACATATTGAAGCAAGTTTTTACGGAAATAAGAAATGTGTTCATAATACTTCATGTCACAGTTGTAATAGCGATCTGGGAGGTAGGCTTGCTGCGCGATCTGGAGGTAGACGAAGTGTGAAAGGCTTGCTGCAAGCCAAATCATAAAAACAGGAGCAGGAACAAAGCGTTTATCTTTTGTATATTGCATTAACGGCGGTAGGTTATCGTTATTATATTATAAAGTTGTAGTACATACATACATTGCAAAATCCTCGTCAACAGCAAACCTTAGATTAACTGTGGAACAATTAGTTGTGAAGTGAATTAAGAGCTCCGAGTTCCGTTAAAGGCGACTGATTCTAGTAGGGTCCAAATTATTGTGCTGTGATGTGTAAAACAATAACTGTGGTGGAAATTTCACCAAAAAAGAAATGGTTGCAAAAACCTTCATATGTTTGTTCTCGTAGAAGAATAAAGTTAAGCTAAATTACCTTAATTAGATGACTAATTGAGCAAGTTAACATATGTAACGTTTAAGAATTAAATTCCGGGTTGTGGAGCCAAGCCTAGTAAAACTTTGTTAGATTTAAAGGAGAAATTAAGTAGCAAAATGTTTTGTATTTTACTCGCGGTAAGATATACCGTGGAAGTAGATAGTTTTCATATAAAAACGTTGTAAATTGGAACTATTTCTTACTCGCATACGCGTAATAATGTTGTAAATCAACATAAAAGAAGCAATAATGCTTTTGCTCGATACTAGATGGGTGTAGCATTTTACTTGCATTGAGAAAAATCCCTTCTCCGGACAGTGGTATATTGTACAAATATACGGAATCCTTTTGCTTACTACAAAAATCAAAACGGAACATACGTTATCCGTATGCTACATATGTACTGCTCTTAGGTGTTACATCATGCTATTGCACGACGTCTGATGTCTAACAGCCTTCCTTATATTACATACATACATGTATGTTACCTTCGTCAGCTATATGTTATATACGTCCATTTGTATGTGAGATCCTGATCGCCTATATTGTTTCATACGGAATGTATGTATAGATGGAACACCTATACAGAAAGTATTATAAAATATGCGTTTCCAGTTATACGCTTGCTGTACGTTAAGGCCAAAAACTACAGGATTTACAAATGTAACCTTCGATATTACGTATGCCGCATACATTTTTTCTCAGTGTAGCTTTGAATAACATTATAGTATTTTTTTAGCTGTTTTGGTATGTGTCTTCTTTGTATAGTGTGCAGGTGGTTCATTTATATAAAACGAGTTTAATTTAAGATTTTAAACAAGAACTTAGTATAAATATTTAAAAAAAAAATATAACTAATTGTAAACAAAGGAATTACTTTAAAGTTACCCGTCCACCTAATTTTCAACAAAAAACATAATAAAATCTACAATAATCAATTTCTACTAAAACTTTACTCATTTTATATTCTGTTATGTTACCTCAAGGGTGTGAGTACGAGAAAGGAAAAACAATGACATATGGAAATCCATTATTAACCTAAAGCGGAGACTGGAGGGCCGCGCAGAGCACGATTGTGGGTAGTTAATAGTGGTGCGGAGTTGAGAGGGAAGAACAAGCGAAGCGAGCAGCTGAGGTAAGGAGGGATAACGCAATACTAATTTAGGTTACTTAATTTAGGTTATGTCTACTTCGCACTTACCTTAGTACGTACTTAGGTTCATAGAGCTCTCCTATCTCAAGCAGAAAATCGTGAACGATTGTTAGTGGTCTTTGTTCTTTTATTCATTAAGTCATGAATATTCAAAAGATTAACCTCATTATCAACATCATGTTTTACAAATATTAGTACTGTCGATTCACATCCAGCGCAAATACCCTGTACACTTGCAGGCATGTTTACTCGAAAAGTATCCACAATCCCACTGTCCTGAACCTAGATACAAGTAGTTCCCTCTATTTGCGAATTAGTCCCGTCTTTATTACCGCTTATCAAAAAATATTACACATAAATTACGCTTCACTTACACGATATCAAGCACACAAGCACTAAAACGTTCAGGCCGTCTTTAATTCCTTTAAATTAACAAGATCAGCAGCAGAACTAGTATTTAGAAGAAATCGGACGTCATTTTATTACAAATTATCACTATTTTGACACAAATGTCCATAAAATATGGACATTTTATGCAGCAAATTAAAGCAAGAAAATGCATGTAGATATTTCCACGTTACTTTTCTTTACAATCTGCTAAGGTTAACATTTGTATAACCATAATAAAGACAGGACATATTTACTTTGTTACTGCCATCTAGTATACGTCGTTATCCCTTTTCAAAGTACTAACCATATTTATTTCTGAATTTGATAAGGTACAGAGATAAACTGATTACATAGACATCATAATTAAAAACAAGTGATCATGTGTCCTGGCGTTTTGGAAAATCATCTTATTAAGGAGAAAATCAAGTCAATTTCTATATTTTTCCTGAATGTATAAAACTGACATTAAGGTTACCTGTCTTATTATCACAGGAAAGAGGGTGAACCGTATAAAATAAATTTTCGAATGTAGTTAGCACTTGGCTCCGGCTGTTTTTTTTATCATGATACTTTCATTAATATGCGAATCCTAAGAGAAGAAGGGAGGTGGATTAAAAATTTAAGGAAAAATATAGTATCTCAATTACCTCTCATCTTAGAAAAATGAAGTTCGACATATAAACAATTCATCTACGTGGTTAACATTTCGATGAGTTCAACTAATTCATAGACTGTAGAAGTCTAGGTATGCCACAAATCGTGCATAGATATATATATATATATATATATATGTGTGTGTGTGTGTGTGTGTGTGTGTTTTGATTACACCTGTTCTTGGAAAGACCTCTAACTTTAATATAATGGATTTCCCCGTACAATCACTAGTAGGGCGATGACGTCAGATGGAAGAGGGATATATCTTGCTGCCTCACTATTTTTACTTTATTGTTTTGTGGCGTCAAAACTCCTATACTGAAGCATAGGTATCTTTCTCCGTGTTTTTAGGTTTGCATTATAGTTTGTTTAATATGGAAATAAATACATATCTTCGTCAACTATTTTCTCTTCTTCTTTCAATTCCCAATTACTTTCCCCTACCATTCTTCTTTCGTATGTCTTATATGTTTGAGAATAGAAACTATTTAATTTACCATTTTTGAAATTTTCTTTTTTTGAAAGGTGTACCCAAATATATCACATGTCTTTAAGTCTCTCTGATATGAGGACTCGAGCTATGACGTCATAGGTAAAACGCTGCTTCCTTGTGACTTTCACGTGACTCAAGTGATTGTTTATTTTCACGTCATCATTCAGTATATACGCATGGCATTTAGAGCGAACCTATCAATACTTGAACACATTTTTAGGATACATTATGGTTGCCATATTTCAAAACTGAAAATCTGGGACGCTACTGAATTACGAGAATCTTTGAAATGCTTAAAAGGAAAAGAAGTGTTATATACTACTTTACTTTCTTCGATTCGATAGAGTTTTTCAGGTATTACATAACCACATTTTTAGTCATATTCGGAGACATTCCGCACCCTAGTTAAGCAAACGTAAGCAGATGATTTACCAGCTCACAACTAGTATAAATATATATGAAAAGATATAAATTTTCCCTTAAAATCCTGGTTGTGGAAACCAATTGTAACACTTCAATTACGCTAATTTGAAATCCTGAATTGGGGTGACAAACTTGAAGAGTGCGAGTTCGATTATTTGGCTGGGTAGCCATACTTGTAACGCCTTATGATCTCGTGGCTGGAAAGCCGACTCAGTAATGTACAAGTTTGCACTAATTATTCACGTTCTCTTTCGTAGCTAATGTTATGTTGGGGAAAGGACAAAAGAATTGAAAAGAAAAAAAGGAAAAAATCAAGTGATACTATTTCCTTTCTTAAGCTACGATTATGGACCAGTGAGCACAACGCTATTTAATTCCAGACTCTTGCACACTAATGGTATTATCGGTAGCATAAGAAGGAAAGAAAAAAATCATTTCAAAACAAAACCACATACCTTGCATATTAGGTTTATTTAACTCTCTTGCGAACAGCATATAATAATGAGAATTGTATCGATATTAGCGATCATGAACAGCTAGACTCAATTGCTCCAAAAAAATCATACGTATTTCAGTCTCTTGAAAATTCCAGAAAACTTCTCACACCAACGCAACTAAGTAACTAGTAACAGCAGTGTTTAAACGTTATCCTTAATAACAATAGAAGAGTTGTTTACATTCCTCAACCAAATATTGAGAAAAATTTGAGTAGGCTACAATATAACGAGTGAAGGGAAATTACAAAATACATTGCTGTTTACAAAATATCTCACCACAGAGGGAGTAGGTGCACGGCTGCGTCGATTAACCTTCCTCCCCAGAAGCATAACGTTTACACTACTTTTTCGCAACCAACTGCTAAGAGGGAGCTTTCCCTCGACATAGCTTACAACTGAGCAGCGGCGGTAACAATAATACATACGGTAGAAACATTTTATAGGAAGTACCAGACCAGCCAGCAATTTAGACTCTACCCCTGACACCATCACATCTAGGTGTGAATACTATCGCAATACCCACCGTCTGCGACGCGTCTAACTGTACTATTAAAATAGCTTCGTAATCAGAAATAAGACGTGAAAGAACCCGAGAGGTTACGCACATCTTTCCGTGCGTGGCGACTTAATACTTAGACTATGAACTATATGTTATAGTAACCAATACAGAGTGCCCACTACAGGACGAACATGAGCTAGCTGTCGCTAATCAAGTTTTAACTTCACCAAACATAATACTTATAAAATAAACAATACGGAGTGCCCACAACTGGGACGAACATGAGCTAGATGGTAGCGAGTGATACATTATATATCTGCACAACTCGGAAGCATAATTTCATTTAAAGCAAGAAAGAAATGGTGTTGACATTAAACTACCTCGTCGGCGTATGAATTGACTTAGTGGATAGAGACTCACTTCTGTCTACTCAGACATGTTACGGACAAAACTTACATTAGACAACATTATGGACATTGTAGAATTAAATATACGTATATTAAGTGAATTCACTGAGCAACAAATTATTAATGAGTGATATATTGTCATTCACGTAATAGAGTGACTCGAAACAATGAAATAAACACATGATATTGATACTATTGCACCAGCTATTAGGAACAGAAACAAACAACTGAATGAATTATATGAGTTATGGACAAGTTTCCTTTACAGTTCCCGGAATGTTGTTATTTCTTCCACGGATTGAGTCAGAAATAATAAAGACAAAGTTACCTGGGAATGGTGGCCAAAGCTCACCCAACCGCTACTCCCAACACACCCACTGGTAAACAATACTGGCACCACGGACCAGTCCCAAGAGCACAGCTTCGGGCAGCATCCTTTAGGAAGCAACCAGTCTCCGACGACCTCTCAGGTAGCTTAACATACAGTAATCGCAAATTCTAGCCAGAGGTACAGGTTAACCAAATGGCGACCTTTTTCTTAGTTAGCAGCAACTAGAGACACACCATCCACGTTTACCAGATAGACATAAGTTCACCGTATAAGCTGTTGTAGCACCTCTGCTCACAACGACGACCACAGACGACAATCCAAAAAGGCAGCAGGCCTAGGTCTCACTAAAGCAGGATGGAGTCCGTCGGCAAAATAACAAAGGACCAGTCCCAAATCAGGGAAGAGAAGACGAGAAGTCGCTACGGAGAATAACCACGTTGATGACGTCACAGACACTTTGTCCAGAGAAGAGGCAGCAGGCCAAGATAGAACTTAATCGATTGGTGGCTCCTAGTATAACTGTTATATTTCCACCTATGACAAGAGAATCTGTTGGAGAGCAGCAAGCCCGACTCAATAGTAACCGGAGTAGACATGAACCGAATTTTTTACAGGCGAATTTGTTATAGTTTATCACACGTTACGCAGACTTTCTTATTACCGCTCCCCTATGACATCTCCTATCGAACAGTTTGTGATAGAAAACAAGTCACTTCACTGCATAATATGCAATAACTCCGTGTTTAAATGACATGACGAAACACTATCCCTTCTTCCTCGTCGCCATAATCTTTGTTCAGAGAGCTAAGACAAAGGAGAACGCGCTCGTAGGTTCCGCTCTTTCTCTGATTGGCCGCTCCTTACTACGTAACAGAGCGTAAAACTAAAACAAAGAATTTAATATTTACATATATATAACTAAATGTAAATAAAAATTACGTAAGTTAGTATTCATATATATACGTTCACAACAAATTACTCAGTTTTAAACGAAATACAAATTCCAATTTATTTCAAACAGCCAGCGTCATCTACCGAGATTGAGAGATATTCACTCGATGCAATCCATAGTCGTACAAAGAAAGTAGTATATTTTGACTACACATACTAGCCCAATTGTCGACCATCTTGAAAACTTCACGAGGGTCGAGAATTGAGAGAATATAAAGAAAGAAATAACACTAACTAAGAGCCGATTAAATGTTTCTAATTAAATATATTATATTCTGATTAAATATATCCATTTCTCATTCTCTGTTATGTTTTGTGGCTTTCAAGTCTGTTTTATTAACTCATTCAAGGTATACTGTTTCCTCATTCAAGTTTTCTCTGTTCGTATTGTATATTTTTAACGGTTAATTGATTGTCAGATTTTCTGGCGGCTTTGTTATTTTCAGAGAACTTCTTTCGCAGAGGATGTACTTTATTTATGTTATTTTTAATTAACAAATCAATAACACGCATTATGCTTACATCAGCATGACCCCGCTCTCCCACTGTCAAGTTTTGAATTGCCAAACTCAGAAGTTGAAGAGAATAATTATACAGGGTTGGTCAAAATAAATTTTACAACCTAATATCTCGCGAACTATACATCAAGTAAGAAAAATATTAAGAGTCAACGTACAATATAGAGGGGCTTTAAGGATGAGTAAAATACGAAGTTCCCCCTCCCCCCATTTTGGGGGATGGAGTATACGTGAAATTATCGAAAGAGAACATAGGTCGACTGATACCTCGTTCGAAAGAGCTTGGAAAATTAAACAATTTTTGTAGGCAACAATTATTGATATGGGGCACCTTTTTCAAGATGGCCCCCCGAAATGCTCCTATATCAGATAAATATTCCTGTACTTATAAATCAGAAACGATTGAGTAGAAAAGAATAAAACAAAAAAAACCCACAGGAAACGTGGAATGGTGTTGTCTCCGTGACCCCAAGGCCCCCATCATGGGAGCCAGGGAGCAACTTGAAAATTTCAAATGGGAATATAGATCGAGTGATGTAAAATTTTCAATTTGGTTCCGGGGCCCCATGATGGGCGCCCTGGGGACACCGCGACAACACTATCCCACATTGCCTATGGCTTTTTCCTTTTTTATTTTTTTGTTCGTCGTTTTCTGCTCAACCGTTTCTGATATATAAATACTGGAAATTTTATCTGATAAACGACCATTTTTGGGACGCATCTTGAAAACGATGCCCCATATCAAAAACTGTTTCCTACAAAACTTGTTCAAGTTTCAAGCTCTTTCGAACGAGGTACCAGTCGACGTACGTTCCGATTTAAAAATTTCACGTACACCCCCCTCTACCAAAAATGGGGCGGGGTAACTTCGCGTTTGATCCATTTTTTAGGCCCCTTTGTATTGTACATTGACACTTAACAATTTTCTTATTTGATGTACAGTTCGCGAGATATTAGCTTGTAGCACTTATTTTGACACAATCTATATACCTATTCCTGTTAAAAAAGCATACTATAATATTCCGTTCCTTTTTTCTTCGCTGAAATCCGTTACATTTAAGCGTCCCGAGAAATATTTTCGAGATGTCGGGACACCGATCTCGATTCCGTGACGGTCCTGGATTTTCCGGGACGAATATCAACCCTAGGTGCGTATTCTCACCGGTGGCTGCTACCGGGAACGACAAACTTAGATTTTTTTATCGAAATTTGCCGAATTTCTCTAATTTTCCTTTCTTCGTACATCATACGGACATGCGCCGTATGTCATCTCTGCTTTATTGTGAAGAGAATGACGTACTAACCATTAAACTAGAATTATTATTGCTTAAGCAGTAGCTATAGCTAGTGTTTAAATAAAGGTCCCAAAAATGTCTTGAAATCCCCCTACTCTAAAATCGTTTTAAAAAATTCCACTAATAAAGAAGTATGAATGCAATTTTTAAAATACCTTAATTCCAAAATTTGTATTCACAAAATGGACAAAACGAGGAAACATTGTAAATGAATTTATGAACATAACGTCCCTCTCTAGACGAAGAGGCGCATCTCAAAAATTATCGAAAGCGAAATATGAAATACCTTCTTCATTGAATCTTCGGACTCTACATGATGGTATAACTAGTGTATTTTAACGAGCTTTGGTTGCTTAGTTATGTAGTTTTACGGAAAAATCGTACTTGAAATCGAGAGAAACTATCTCGAGACGAAGAGGCGTATCTCAATATAAACCTATTCATTTTGTTCTTTGAGGGCGTTATGTTATTGTTTTAAAAGTCCTTTTTTACCTACTTATGTTGTTACATTTTAGTAGTATGTAAGTAGTTTTGTGTAAATTACAGAGGTTTGGAACATGATGTAGTATTGCTTATGAGATGTATTTCCCGTATTAGTTAAATACTTGTGGCTTTTTTCTTGTATTATAATATCTGTATAAAGAACGTGTTAAAGACCTAAAAAAAAGGTAGCCCAGTGAAAGACGCTCCTAAAACTGATCCAGACAAGAAGAAAGCGCTTCTTCACATCTCTATGCTTAAGTACAAAATTATTTAAAAATGTGTTATACTTTCAAATTGTTATGGCGCAGCACACAGATAGTGAAAAAAATGTGAAAACATGTTAGATTACTAATACATAATAGAAAATGTTTTATTACTAGAATTCGGATAGTTATGCAGTAAAATCCTCAGAATATGCATTTAAATATGCATTTAAATATGTTCTCTTTTCTGTCGGCACGTCGAACTGCAATCAGACAGAGAAAACATAACTAGCTCATTCCTTCAAAACTGCTGGAGTGATCTCATGAATCGATAAAAATGACACTTGCTTAAGTGCATTCCAATCCAAGGAATTCTCTCAAAGATGTTAATGACATTTAGTACCAAGTGCAAATCGCTGAACCACATAGAAAATATGTGAATAAATAGAATGTCTTTCCCAGTACGGTCGCATAGATGTGATAAATCCGCGATTAATGAGTCATATTTCCATGTTGACTAACAAATTATGGTCTTCTCTGCAGCAGAGACCATTCAATGTGCATTAGAAAAGACATTGCTTGAAAATATGCAATGTCTGCTAAAATTCAATAAATATGCATTTGCATAAGAAACATGTACAATGCATAACTATTCGAAGCCTATTTGTTACATAGCCCATGAAATGTATATATTTTGCTATAAAAACAGTGAGTACTAAATTAACTATATTTATTTACTACTTCATTTCTTTCTGATAGATTGAGATTAATTTCACACATAAATACAGAGGTAAAGAATTAAGTATCAGCGTAGTGGCTAAACCTGAGCATAAAATTGGAGGAGATTTTGGTAAAGAAACCAGGAAGTCTGCCAGAGACATTGTTGTAATAGCATAGTTATAGGAATACAAACTAATTTATTTCAGTGTATATGATACAATAGTGTTGTTTACTATTATTAATATCCAGAGCAACCCAAAAGCATAAAAAGCATAATAGCAATTTAGACATATGGTTCGTACCTTGAACATGATTGTGGTTATTTAAGGGTCCGGGAGAAACTAATTTGAAAAGCATAATAAAGTATAATTTTAGAAAATAAAGCATAAAGCATAATTTTAAATATATAGCACAATTCTATGAAAATTCTGTTTAACTGCAAGTTTAATATACATACTATGTTAATATTTTTTTAAAACCAATATTTACAAAGAAAATCATTGAGAACATAACAATTCGTCAATGTAATGCTAAGTTTTATTTCTGTAAACTTTTCGGTGTGATCCTTTGATGTGGAGAAAAAAAAAGGAAGTGAAGAAAACTTTCTCCAACAATGAATAGTACACAAGAACTCCACACTATATTGTTATGTGTACCTCTTGAACTTGAGCACTTCCTGCATTTTTTTGGTGATATCTTTTACTTTCCCTTTCTGTATATATGCACCTCTAAGGCGCAAGCATATCTCTTTACCGTGCATTAAGTAGAAAGTTCATTAAATATGAAAGAAACTGGTTGCATAAAATATTAGTAAATAGATCAAGATATTTAGAATATTTAATGTATAGTAAATATTTTACATTATACACAATTAAACAACGACTGAAATTAACAGTAAACCATAATAAAGCATAATTACACAAAAAATAAAGCATAATGTGGGAGGCTCTATTAATATCATATTTCGTGCTGCGCCATTTGGCTAAGTACAAGTGTAGAGAATATGGGATTATCAGTGGCTGTACAGAAGATACCATTAGAAAATATGGCATTTTGTGGTGTGACTGAAATATTCTTGTTAACGTCAGGTACCCATCTCATCACAGGAGTGCAAGAGGGATTTCCAGTGGCTACTCTTGAGGGAAGTCACATCAGAGAGAACTACTATTTTACCGCTACCGTTTAATACATTTTTCTCAACATTTTCGAGCCTAGCGCCCCCTTGGGTGAATGCGATTGTTCTAAGTGCTCCTCGTCATCTTAACCTAATCTACCAAGGCACAAAGTAGAATGTAAGACTTGGACGAAGCAAATATATATACCTCGATGCGGATTCGCAAATCTCTTCTTAAAATCCAGCAGGAATAGAACGTCGACTGTAATCCAATAGCTTGAACAATTGACCTATCTTCTGATAGAGCCACCAGAAGAATACCATGTTTAAAAATATATAATTCGTATTATTGCCTCTAATTGATTTTTCTTAACAAAAATAATAGAAAAATATATGAGCACTGAATGTTCACTATGTCAAAAATCCGAAGCTGTACGAACTAAATATGTAACAAATTACAGCAAGATTAGTTTTCCAAAATGTTAATGTTTCGTCACTATATCAATAGCTACGAAGCAAAATTGTGGGCTGAAGCAAATTTAACAATATTTAGTGTCTGCTTCGTTACTCGTAGTCTCAAATCACCCCTTTCAGATATTTGCAGTTTGTTTCTCGCTTTCGTGAGGATCTGTTGTACAGCGCCGAAAGGTTCTGTTGTACTCTTCACTAAGTAAGTAGAAGGAAAAACTGAAAAAGTAACTTAAATATCTGCCTTAGGGCCGCGGTGGCTCAGTGGTAGAGCGTTCACCTCTGGTGCTTGGGGTCCCGGGTTCGATCCCAGCCCCCGCCAAGTGAACTTTGTGGTGGACAAACACCGTGTGCGTGGGTTTTCTCAGGGTCCTCACGTTTCCTCCCACATTCTACCATTTTATTCATTACTCATCATCACCGTCTCCTTTAGCCTAACCGGCATAAGCGTGGGACGTAAAACTCAAACATTTCATTTTTTTAAAAAATATCTGCCACAGAAGAGGATAGAATTTCTTCATTATCACCATAAACACTCATAACCAAAATGTTCGAAGAGTGATTTGACTTCACAGTCATGTTTCAAATCGGTCACTTGCTCCTGCAAACTTGGGTGAACTACTGTAGTATTACTGAAAAATGAATGAACATCCAATTTGGTACTTTAACGGCATAAAGATCTTGAAATCTAATTTCTATGTCTTACTTCTGCTGTTTGATATGAAAGCAAACAACTTCTAAATCTCTTTCGTTTTTAAGACCTAAAGACTAGGAAATTGATAGAACTCCCGACGACTTGTTTTTTGAAAGAATGATACCCTTAGCTCTAACGATATGCATTCTTTCCCCTTGTAGCTTTGTGTTAACTTCATTGAGTTTATCGGTCACATCAAGACATCAAAATTTAAGAGTGTCACTTAGTCGTGAATCAATCGTCTCTAGAAACTTAACTACTGTGTCAAAAACGTTCATAAATACACCGGAAATTTTTTTTGACAACCGTATCGCTTCCGTGTGCAGAAGACGTTCAAATTCTTCGTCATTTTCTTTACAGATTACTAAAAAGTAGTCGTGCGTTGATCGCGCGTTCTACTATTGTAGAACATCAGTATGTTTCTATAGGGTTAAGACTTTTAGCAATATTCGGTCGTGGGTATATTAGTTATATTATTATACATTTTCTAAGTATTTTTAAAATTATTTTGTTTGATTAATACAAAAATATTTACAAAAGTAAACATTAGGTATATCTTATTTAACATATTAACAATTTCGAACAAAAAATCTAATAAATATTTAGGTATAAGTTGAAATAACAGCATAAACCTTCTTCTATGATAGATCATACAGGTAGAATGATTTGATGTACTCTTTTTGAATGATTGTCTACTCCAAGAAATCGTCACATAGACTTTTCTGGTGGTCTGGGCACACTCATCTCTGGCATTTCCCAAAAGTTTTTTCTTGTCGAATTGTTGCGAGAAGGCCACAAAAGAAACATTTTCCTATCCCGGGAGCTCTGTCTTGTGGTAATGGAACACCTCCGCTGAGCCAAGCAGATGTCTTCTTCTGTGTGGAAGCTCTTTTGATAAGGATTCCATGGCTAAACGTTGGCTTTCCGCTGGTTTTGGCAACTCGAAAGTTAGATCCAGTAGAAAATTCTTGCGTCTGACGTTCCCATCGTTCGTATTTACTCTAAATATATTAAGATTATTAACATCAAGTACTTTCATCATCAATTAGGCATGAAAATTTGCCTTGTGGACCAAACTTACAAAAAGCTGGTATTATATTCAAATTGGCCGTTCATGAGTTTTCTTGGGTTTATGGGATCTACATACAAGCGAGAAGGTTCTAAATTTTCTCCCTACCGATATAAAACGCACGTATGTCGAGAAAAGGTGGTGTAGCAGGACCCGTGACTTCAACACTGACTTGTACTACAATGTTTTCTTCTTCTTCCGGTACAATGTCTGGTACGTCTTCGATGTCACTGCACTCAACTGTTTATTCAACAAAATCTTCCTCGGGCTCCTTCATATCTTCGGTCACTTTCAGTCGCTTTCTGCCTTCTCTAACCAAAGAAGCGCATGTTCTCTTTTATATTCTGAAATTTCTAATATATAAAAGCACATATTCCACAAAAATAACGTGAAAGTGTAAAACGAAATAAATCACTAATACGAAACAAACAAGTACGTCAATAGTCGCGCGATCTACAATAGTAGAGCACTAATGAAATCATGCAACAAATCGGATCAGGTGCAAGAATAAGGGATGAAAATATAGTGGAATGCACAAAAGGTTGTCGGAGAAAGGTACACCTTGTCTCAAAAAGGTTGAGCGCATTCTTTATTGGTGTTTTGAGGCAAAAAATTTCTAAGTCCAGCTTCGGGTATCTTCGGGAAAAAGTAAGCCAGGTTCGAACCTCCAAGCCAGCCTTTGCAATCGGGAAAAAGTTTGCAGATGTGTTTTTCTTCTTTTCAATATAATAAGACTTGTTACCAAGTGTTTAAAACAGCAACATTGATTGAAATACTTAATGATACAATATTTCGAAACTTTTTTTTTTAATGTCAGCACATGCTTGTTTGTCATTTAGCTCTCCATACGTAATGGAACATTTAAATACGTTAAAGAATCTTTCCATATGTAAAAGAATGCTCAAAGTTAAGAAATAGAATATAATTATCGCCTGAGTACTAAAATAAAAGTCAAAGTAGAATAGAAACAGCGTTTGTAATGGATATGAATGTCATAATTATCTTGAGATCCGTTATACATCGCTAGAAGCATAGTTCTGGAAGTCCTTGTGCTAGCTCATTGGTAAGCTGTCGGATTTCAAATCGTAAGGTTGTGAGTTCGAATCCCGTCTAGGTCAATCTTTTTTTTAAATTATATTTTCCGCAATGCATGAAAAATTATATAAAATAATTACATTAGAATACATAAGTTGTGTATATATAACATAATCATTGCAGAACATAGTAATTATTATGTTTAAAATATAACATCTGAGATAATTTTCACAGTAGGTCGGTATTATATATGAGGATGTAAATACAAGTTAGGAAAATCATTTAATAGCAATAAATAAGTTATGTAGTGTATTTATTTGCATCTATTTGTCATACAGATGTAACTTCTCAATATTCTCATTACAGCATGTCATTTACATTCGTGAAATACAATATATTCCTACGGATATAGAAAGTGTATAAACAGAGTATCCAAAGTCGTATCCTGCTTCAAGACACATAACTTTTCCCGATCCCCTTAACGTCACGGGAAGAAACACAAATTCTCTTTAGAACGGAATGTCGTTACTTAGAGTCTCATTCCAATACGTTGAATATGCTTTTGTATATTCATCTCTCTCTCTCTCTCTCTCTCTCTTTCGCTTTGTTTATGTGTGTGTGTGTGTGTGTTGCGGAATATCCCAAGTTGAATACAACATTTGCCAAGTATATGAGCATCATTGTCATCGAATACCAGAAATTGAAAGGCATGTTTCTTCAGGTTGGGTTTGCGTGTTCATGTTAGCTCACTGGTAGAGTACTGACTTGCCAATAAAGAGGTCTTGAGTTCAAAGCCTACAGCTAATTATCATTCTTTTGTTAGTAGGATTGCACAGAAATCGGATACAAGGAGTGGTTTACTTCTAGAAATATTTTCAGAAGCGTTTAGGTAGCCCTGAAAAGGGCTGTTTTCGGGAGTTAAGGCGGGGACATTAATATTGTGTCCAAGACCCTTCTGAATTTATTACACGCTCCATTCTTCTGGGCATGGAATCTATTACATGGGTGACAAATCTATCTCCTTCCCCTACCTCCAGCCATGCTTCGGAAACAAGATGCCACAGGTCATCCTGAGTTCTTGCTGGATCTGCCTCAGGCCAACTTTCCCTTAGAGTACGCTTCACTTCTGCCCACATATTTTCCATGAGATTGAGGTCTGCTCCACGAGCGGCCAGTCGATTAAATCAATCTCAGGGTGCCCTGCGAACCATTCCTGAATCACACGGGAAGTATGTATTGGCGACTGGTATTGCTGGAACTGAATTACACCATCAGGCTGAAATACCCGTACAGATAGCACCATTATATTACTGATAATGTCTAAGTACTGAGCATTGTCCAGATGTCCTTCAATTCTATGAAGCTGTCCAGCTCCGCGACTGGAAATCCAACCCCAACATAAAATAGATACATGGCCACTGCGATTGCAAGCAGCCACATATCCATGGTCATATCGGGTGCCTCTCGGACGATACAAAAAACGGCGTCCCTCCTTTGATGTTGTGAATATGGATTCATCTGAGAAAACTACGTTTTCCCAATTGAGACCCACATTCGCCTGTGCAAACGCGAGACGGTAAATTTTGTGGTCGTCTGAGAGTTTTTCCTTCACGGCAGCAACACGGCCACGTAACCCAGCATGACGAAGTCTTCGCAGAGCTGTATGCTTACTACCAGGAAAGAGAGAAACTTCCCTTAGCTGTCTAGACGTCCTTAGTGGGTCTAACCGGGCTTCGTTTACTAATCTCGCATCTTGGGCTTCGGTTGACACATGCGGACGACCAGGAGATCGTAAATTATCAGTCTGACCTGTAGCGCCATATTTCCGAATCCATCGCCTTCCTGTAGAGGCCGGGACACCTACTTGCCTGCTAGCTGCAGTTGCAGAATAACCTTCCAACTCCCATAAAGTAATTACTGCTGTACGTCTATCCATAGTTACCAATGTTCTGAGCTGTGAGAAGAAAGCAATAGGTAAAAGCTAGTACCTGACGTGTGATTGGTTACTTGCACGACACGCCTATTGTGGGGAACAGCGTTGCCAGATCTAGCATAATGATGCTAGATCTAGCATAATTTGCATGTCTCTAGCATCTAGCATCTTGCTTTTAGCATCCTGCCCAAATCTAGCACAATTTCAGCAAGTTTATCAAAAAGCCGTAAAACCTGGAGATGAGAAAGAAGTTGGTCGTGGGAAGAAAAAGAACGGCAGAAATGTATCCTCTTCCATTCATTCATACACTCGGTAAACCATACAGGCAGTCTTATTTTCCGAAGTAATTTCGAAACGTCTTTGGGCTATTTTGTGGCTCCACCCAGGGTTTTCTAATCTTTAACTCCGAGGCATGGGCGGAGCTATGGGGGCCATTCTCCCCCCAACTTTTTGACGACTTCACCATCTTTATTTCTGACTTCATGATCATATTTATTCCTGAAATGACAGCTCCGAGACCGACCAAAAATCTGCCGCCCCCCCCCCCCAGCAGACGATTCCCAACTCCGCTTATGCTGCGAAGTAATTTTCTTTCAAAATATGTAAACAAAAACTTTGCATTCATTTATACGATATATACGCCATTGAGTCTGGCAACGACTGCATTAATTTAGTTGAGTTAAAATTTTGGTGCGTGAAGTATTGAGTTCTATCCATGCATTCTTGCTCTCTGTGTATTTTAAGTTACGTTATCGTATCTCAACTTCGTTTTTTTTTAAACTCCTGAATTAGTAATTATGAGGATCTAGCATAATTTGACCGAATCTAGCATAAGTTCGATCAGGTTTTGGAATAATTCCGAGCTGTGAGTCTGGCAACGCTAGTGGGGAACGACTTGGTCAACGACTCGCGAAAGAAATCTGAAAATGGTGCGCCGTAATAATGATATCAAAAACAGTTTTTATAAAGGAATATTAATACATACGAAAAGCTGTTTAAAGAATGAATTGTTATACTGACTTTACACGTATAAAAACATATACCATATACCAAACACATTGAGCGATATGATGATAGCTGTTTTGAGACAAACTCTTTCGAAGTCCAACTTCGGGTATCTTCGGAAAACAGTAAACTAAAGCTGCTGGTTCGAACCTCCAAAGCCAACCTTAGTAATCGGGAAACGATGTACAGATATGTTTTTCCTTCTGTTAAATATAATAAGACATGTTGAAATGGTATTAAGTGTAGAAAAAAGTAACATTGAAATACTTAATAATACAATATTTCGAGACTATGTATTCCCACTCTCGTTTCGTCATTGTGATTTCCATACGGAAAAGAGCATTTACGTATGAGCTCAGTTATATTTCAGAAGCAGCTTCCGAAAAGCTCAGTGGTACACCACCGAGCGTTTAAATCGTGAGTTCCATACCCGTTCAGGCGAAATTCTTTTATGATATTCTACTTTCCTCAATGCATGAAAATTATGTAAAATAGTTGCATTACAATTCATCAGTTGTATATATCAGTTGAATATATATATTCATATCATTTCACGACATAAGTAATTCTTATCTTTAAAATATAACATCTGAGGTATTGACAGAACGTCGGTGTGTTATGTGTGAATATTGAATACAAATTTAAAAAATCGTGTAATAGCAATAAATAAGTTATGTAATGTATTTATTTGCAGCTACTTTCATCGCAGATAACTTCTCAATATACGCATTACAGCATTTAGGTAGAGCATATCGAAAATCGGATCGTGGTCCAAGACAAAAAAACTAGCTAGCCCCAAACTGTCACGTAAGAAATTCGCGAATCGCAAAAGTAAAGTGAAGAGATTGAGAGCGGTAATTCCTTAATCGCTCTCTCTCAACTCTCTCTTATCTGCATTTATACACATAAAAGTGTATGTATGTATGTTCCAACATAACTCATGTATGCCTAGAGCAGGGTTTCTCAACCTGGAAGTCGCGGCCCCTAGGGGATCGCGAAGATAGGCGGAAGAGAGAAATATAGTTAGAATCTAATACCAGAAATTATTTTTAAATATTAGTTTTAATTTTGTTCTGATAGGCATACTTTTATTTTTTATACACACTGTAAAGAACAATAAAAAATAAGTCTACTGAACATTATCAAAGGGTGTAGAATTCGTGTTACTATTCGGTTCAAAGTATCTTGTCGTCGCGAATTCTGTCGAGAAATTTGAAGCTTAAAATATACAAAACGATAATCATGCCTGTTGTTCTGTATGGTTGCGAAACATGGTCGCTTACTCTGAGGGAAGAACATAGACTGAAAGTATTTGAGAACAAGATCCTTAGACGAATATTCGGACCCAAGAGGAACGGGAATGGGGAACGGAAACTTCATAACGAGGAACTACATAGTTTATACGGTTTACTCAACATTGTTAGGGTCGTCAAGTCTAGGAGGCTTAGGTGGGCAGGTCATGTAGCTAGAATGGAAGCAAGTAGAAACGCTTTCAAAATCTTGACTGGAAGATCAATCGGAAAACGACCATTAGGGAGACCTTGGCGCAGATGGGAGGACAATATTAAGATGGATCTCGCTGAGATAAGAATACAAAGTAGAAACTGGATCCAATTGGCTAAGGATAGAAGTCAGTGTAGAGCTTTTGTGAACGCGGCATTGAACCTCCGGGTTCCATAGGCCATAGAGTTAGTTAGTTAGTAGTGTTGTTTAAAAATGAATTTAAATCAAAGAGGTATGATATAAAACTAATAAGAACTGTATATAGAAATACTAGAAAAATACACATGCAACAAAACCTGCACATTGAAATACAATTAAAATTAAAACCTAATGAAACACCTAAGCATGGTGTAATTTCACTAGTGCAGCAATGTCCGGTTCAATCTTCATGACGAACATTATCAAGCCATTTTCAACTGATAAGCGATTTCTTATCTTTGTTTTAATGTTTACCATAAAAAAAAGAAAAAAAGAAACACTTTCGCACAAGTACGATATAGCAAATGGAATTATTACTTTTAAAGCAGCAATGCCCAAACCAGGATATTCTTCTCTCCTCATCAGGCAGAACTTGTCCAAGTCTTCGTTACAAAAAAACAGTTGCAAAGACTTGTCGCATGATCATTCTATTATTTGGTCAAGAAGTTGTGGGCTTAGATCGGATACGTTAATGGCCTCTTCAATGAAGGAGTTTAACATCCATCTTGAACCAGCACCTTCGTCGTTGGGATATAGATATTACAGTTACTGTATCCACTGTCAGTGCCGGGCGCCGAAAAAAGGGGCCACACATTTCGGAGGAAGTGTGTTACTCATGTTAGGAAAGTGCATGTGCACATGTGTAAAATAGAAGGAAAAACGTAATAAAATGTGCTCAAAATTAAGGAAAGGTAGGGTTTATTTTGAAAATGTTATTGAGCTTCGTGCCATGGTGGCGCTTCGTAGCTAGTCTGTCGACGTCACTCATATATACGGTGACATCGTACTATACTCTCGCCCCGGGCGCTGATTTTCCATGGCACTGTTCACTATAAACAAAAAAAATGGATTCTACTATTATAGAAATAGGTATGTTAAAAATCCCACACAAGCTTATTATAAAACAAATTATAAAAGGGTCGTGTGATAAAAGGGGATCGTGATAGGAATTAGATTGAGAACCACTGGCCTAGAGTAATTTTAACCACATTTCTTATGGTTTCAAAAAGAGTGCTGTCGGGTTACCTATGGTGAATGGGAGGGGGATACATAAAAAAGATTGCTAGAAAATGATCGATATTAGATTCATAGTTTTCGGGGTCGCTTAGATAAATAGTGAGACTTTCAATTTCGCTTAACTCCGATTAAGCTCTCATTAGTAGGGATGGGCACGAACGATTTTTCTTTGAAACTAGACTCGACTCGAAACAGACATCTTTGAGGTCTACTCTTGGACTCGGCGCGAAAAATATATTCCAACTCGACTCGGATTAGAGTCAAGTCGAACCAAAACGAGCCAAATCCTGTGTGTAGTCCTACCTAGACAATACATAGACAATAATTATTATATCATCAATTATACTACTATTACTACAAATAATAATAATAATAATAATAATAATAATAATAATAATAATAATAATAATGATAATAATAATAATAATAATTATTATTATTATTATTATTATTATTATTATTATTATTATTATTATTATTATTATTATGACAACGCCGTGTACAAACATGAACAATAGATGGTTAGTAAAGGAATACTAAAAGTTAGTTGACTGCCGACGTCGGTAGTCATGAACTCTACAAGGCAAAGACATCGTTCATTACTCTAAGCTGTAAGCGTCGGTGGACTACAGATGATCAACTATTGACCTCTCGCCAGAAATTGGTGGCCCCGCAGCGACGATCCGTGGTGGCCCAAGTTCCATTTTGAAAACTTTACTACCAGCAGCAGAGACGCGATGAAACGCCAACGAACCACAAAATTACTCTCCCAAAATATGTCAAAATGCCTATATGTCTGATTTGTTTATATTTAGGTGAATCAAAAAAAAAACACAAAACAAATACCCGGGGTGGACGCAAACTATCAATATTGCGATTACTAGGCACGTGTTCTTCTGACTTTCCCACGGAAACGATCATAAAAAGCTTAGTTGTTGAAGGATAAATCATTGACGTCTTAATTTAGCCAATCAGACAAACCCCTACATCTCGAGTTCTAGAAGGTGATACCGTGAACCATTTCAGATTTATTGCTTTCTGTTGGAGTACTATCCATGCGCAAAATTTGAGCATAATAGCCGACATGCATCTTCGGTGCCTCTTATCTTTAGTACAATTTTAACCAGAGATGGTGTGGGCCAATGAAAATTTGATCCACGACCCATCATGACCCACTATCACCCACCACCCAAATGCCCCATTGGCCCACTCTGATCCATCAACCATCGTGATCCACTCTGACCCACCAGCAACTATGAACCACTCTGAACCATTGCGACCAACTCCGACCCACCAAAATCCATCGACATCAACTCTGACCGATGGCCCACGTCCTCCTCTCCATCAGGGGCGGATCCAGGGGGGCGATCGGGGCGATGGCCCCCCAGAAGAGGAAACTTTCTTATTTTACATATATAAATAAAACCCATCCCAAAGTTTGAAGCCCTTAAAAGTAGCAGTATGACAACCCACCGCCCCTCCCAGAAGTCGGTCCTGGATCCGCCCCTGCTCTCCATTGACTAAAGAGGTTACACTTGTAATAAAACAAGATTGTGAAATTATCACTTATCGGAGTTTGAATTTCTACCGTTAATGGCTCAAGCAGCTCTCTGTTACAATACTGGTGGGTCTGACCTTTACGATATTGTATAATGGCAAAGTTTCTCATCTTCCAAATTAAAATGAATTTAAATTTATCATACATAATTATTTCTTTGTTGCCTTACAGACACATTTCAGTAGAAAATAGGGTGAAGTTTGAAAGTTTCAAATCAAGGAAAAGTAGACCAACGTAAAAAAAAAAAAAGAGAGAAACTAATTTTCTATATAATTAAGCACGCCGTACTAATTGAAAATGCCCATGTAATTAAGTTTAGACTACAAATTTTATGGCCATTTTTCTCTAACTTTATGGCTTGATTGCCTTATGCTCGGAACGCTCCATATTTTAACACCAGCTTCAGCAATTATAAATAGAAAGCAGTGGGTATAAAATTCAAAAAGAACTTTAGTTTGCATTACTCAATCTGTTTCTCAACTAATATCAATCGTTTTCGATTATTTTTACAAATCAACCCACTACCAATTTCCAATATATAGAAAATGCACCCCCGTCCCCCCGCTCATAAAAGATAATTTAAAAAAATGCCAGGACATATTCTCTTTATTTTTAATAAAGAGTTATATGCTGAATTTCAGCTCTCAGTTGAACGGCTTGTGGGATACTAAATTTTTCGCAAAAATTCGGACTTCTACTCCCCCTAAGGATATATATTATAATGAAAGTGACACGCGTATGATAACTTCCCAGTTGAGATTGGAGCCTGATTATATACCAAACGTCAATTCATTTGACTTTGCAATTTTACCGTGATGATTACGCAGACATAGTTACTTTCAATTTTTTATGATGCATATCCTTATTTCATATGTTACAGATGATTCAAAAATATTTTTTCAAGCAGTTAGCTCCTCTAGAATCTCACAGGCTGCATCCCAAAAAACAACTCCTACTATCCTATGACAATTGAAAAGTGACTGAACTTTTTTATTAAGAACAAATGACAAAAGAAAAATGGAGATCTTGAAAGTAAAATGTAGAAAAGCTCGGTAACCCAATAACTACATATTTCTCCGCCCCTTCATCCCGAACTTAAAAATAAAATTTAATTCGAATATGGTTAATTAGTGAATTTATTACAGTTAAATTCCACTCACTACATGCTACAGCTAAAACTATGTAACAAAAAATAACAACTGTGAATCATGTTCTGAATTACTATTAGATTTCTTACGCTATTATTAAACATATTAGAATAGTAAAAGAGGATTGTTCGTGAAATAGTATATTTGCTCTTGATTTATAACTTTTTCATACGGAAAAAAATAAAATATTATTCAAGTTTTAAACTTTGCTCTCTGCAAATATGTTGCCCTCTAGGCAATGGGACCAATGTGAAATGTGGACTAATGTGGACTAATGAGAAATGCTGCACTGTTAGCGGCGCTGAAAACTTACGATTCGATTCTAATATCGAATGATTTCGATATCTTTATGTCGCTACGTAACCACCCTGGGTACTAATGGGAGCTTAATTGGACTTGAATTGAAAGTAGAACTATTCACCTAAGCGACCACGAAACTATGGATTCGATAATAATATCGACCCGTTTCTAGCATTTTTGATATGTATCCCGACAGTACTCTTTTTCCAGACTGCAAGAAATATAGTTAAAATTGCTCCATATATATCAGAATTATGTTGAAATGCACACATAAATCCACTTTTATATTCTGTATAAATAGAGAGTGAGCGAGCGAGCGAGCGAGAGAGGGCGACTCAAGGCATCACCACTTCCACATTGCAAAAGCATATATCAGGAAATGAATTGAAAATCTATGTAAAGACTTTCTGCTGTGGCATGCTTCATAAGGACAATTCCAGTCTGCTCACGTGACCTTTGGGGTTCATGAATTTTTTTTGCGAGCGTTCCGACTTTGGATTATCTGTTTATACCTTCTGTTTATGCATCGAATACCTTTTCAAGAACATAAATGGCATTCTGTATTATGAATGTTGAGAGTTACCCTCTATATGACAAATAGCTGCAAATAAATACACTACATGATTTATTTATTCCTATTGAACGAGTTTCTTAACTTGTATTCACATTCTCATATATAATACCGACCTACTGTGAAAATTATCTCAGATGTTATATTTTAAACATAATAATTACTATGTTCTGCAATGATTATGTTATATATACACAACTTATGTATTCTAATGTAATTATTTTATATATTTTTTCATGCATTGCGGAAAATATAATTTAAAAAAAAGATTGACCTAGACGGGATTCGAACTCACAACCTTACGATTTGAAATCCGACAGCTTACCAATGAGCTAGCACAAGGACTTCCAGAACTATGCTTCTAGCGATGTATAACGGATCTCAAGATAATTATGACATTCATATCCATTACAAACGCTGTTTCTATTCTACTTTGACTTTTATTTTAGTACTCAGGCGATAATTATGTTATATTTCTTAACTTTGAGCATTCTTTTACATATGGAAAGATTCTTTAACGTATTTAAATGTTCCATTACGTATGGAGAGCTAAATGACAAACAAGCATGTGCTGACATTAAAAAAAAAGTTTCGAAATATTGTATCATTAAGTATTTCAATCAATGTTGCTGTTTTAAACACTTGGTAACAAGTCTTATTATATTGAAAAGAAGAAAAACACATCTGCAAACTTTTTCCCGATTGCAAAGGCTGGCTTGGAGGTTCGAACCTGGCTTACTTTTTCCCGAAGATACCCGAAGCTGGACTTAGAAAATTATTGCCTCAAAACACCAGTAAAGAATGCGCTCAACCTTTTTGAGACAAGGTGTACATAACCGCTCAAGATCGAGCGTGTGGTCAACTGCTCAGCATTTTAAAAATAAAACACCTATTCTACAATAGTAGAACACGCGACAACTGCAGTGTGCTGACTTCATTGAGTTTATCGAATACATC
Organism: Thermobia domestica; assembly: GCF_964235325.1. NCBI lineage: Eukaryota > Metazoa > Arthropoda > Insecta > Zygentoma > Lepismatidae > Thermobia > Thermobia domestica. The sequence goes on along the minus strand of NC_137458.1, from coordinate 261,498,164 downwards.
AGGTAAATAGACCACACCAAGACGTCAAAGTTTAAGAGTATCACTTATTCTTGAATCACTCGTCTGTAGACACTTAACTACTGTGTCAAAAAAGTTCATAAATACACCGGAAACAATTTTCTTTTGACAAATATATCACTTCCGTGTGTAGAAGACGTTCAAATTCTTCGTTATTTTCTTTACAAAGATTACGAATAAGTAGTCGTTCTAAGAATGGGACTTGATTTTGTTAACAGCACTAATAACATCAGTCAAAGATTCGTAAACCTGTCACTCAAATTTTTAGGATGCTGTCGATGAATGACACATGGACAGTCATAACACGCTTTTAAAATGGACTATAAACCCGCGCTATTGTCCAATCATGGATGTCGCTCCATCGGTTGCACAATAGATAACAACGTTTGCTCGGGGAATATTTTTCCCCTTAAAAAAATCTTCCAGCTTCTTGTACATTAAAGAATGTTAATGTTAATGTGCGGTTTCATTAACATCAGTAGCAGTTTGATCGGTTTTTCTGAAAACACTATTATTACTCATGGGAATGGATTGGATACACTTATTTGAGCCGGACATTAACATAGTATTAACTATTTCTTTAACGGCACATAGTATTAATGTTTCTCCGATAGTATGAGGTTGTCCACATTTTGCAATTAATAGACACTTTATAAGATGAATGAAGTCCTTTCTCGACATTCTGTACAGATTTTCCTATAGCTTCTTCACAGTGTTTCGGCTTTGAAATTTGAACTTCTAATTTTGGAAAAATGAAAGTGTTATATCAGCTTTGTCTGGGTGGATTCTTATCAGGTTATCATTCAGTCGTGAAGGCTCCATGGCCTTATTTGAAAATGTATTTTCACAACGAAAGTAGAAAGGAAGTTGTACTTTTTAGGAGATGAGATGAATCCAAATTTCAAGTATTCAGTTGAATATTGACGGCACTTCTTTTCATGTATGCTGAAGAGTGTTCTTCAAATTATACAAATTCCAGACAACACACTAAAAGTAATGGATTGTGAATCAACTGTAAATTACTCACATTATTAAATTAATAACATTCCACGGGCCAAAACACGTGCTATGTCACTGAAGAATCCACACAGACATCCCATTGTTCAGTGCACATCCCTCCGCTCCACTACCTAAGTGCTTTCCGATTGTTCGGAAGGAAACATTCCTTTCTTTCCTAATGTATTATTTCTTGGTGTGAGTAAAGAACCGCACTGCTAAACAGAACCGAACTAAACAAACACAACAGAATACTGATAGTTGCTGACTGCAATGAGACATGAGAGGCTGAGGAATTCAGAGTAGATGGGCAGGGGTTTCATCCCCGTGAGCTTACTGGTTGTGAAATCAATCACTCGACGTTCTTGTGGAGCATTCCCAGTCCGTTGTCAAAATACATGTGAATGCAGAACTCAATTTGTTCATTAATACTAAGAAAAATCTAACATGAAATATCAACGCCATCCACAGAGTCTACTGCCCCCCAATTACACATTTTTGATCCAGCGCCCCCTTCGAGAACGATAACGCCTCCTGGGGGTGATATCGCCCACGTTGCGAACCACTGGCCTAATAGCAGAAAACTTAATGAAATGTCTATCAACTCCCTTAGCTTATATGAATAAAATATTTATTTTAACGTTGTGACTTCTCTCGAGAAGCACCAGTGCTCAATTGTTTCTTTTCTTGTGGCTCATTCTTGAAATATCAGAAAGGGACCGCGGTTGGTCAGTAGTAGCGTTCACCTCTGGTGCGTGGGTCCCCTATTTTGATATCATCTCGCGCTAAGTAGGCTTTATGGTAGGGGAACTCTGTGTGCGTGGTTTTCTTCGAGATTCTCCTGTTTCCTTCCACTTTCTTCATTCCACCACTTCATTCACTCTCATAAACGCTGTCTGTCTTAGCCTATACGAATAACCGTTTAACGAAAAACTCACATTTCATTTTTTTTTTTTTTTGAAATATCAAAATACTTTCAAATAAAACTACATTTTGCTCCATCAAGAGCAGTATACACTTTTATTTAGAATGTATCTAATAGCGTGGATTACCAACTATCTACTACATATTATATTTTCAATTTTAGGGAAGAGAAGTACATACTTCTTTGGTATAAAGTTTGGGACTTCACGCCATAGTTTTTGTAAGTACCACATTCAACGGGAGAAGCTCAGATACAATAATTCAAGGTAGCCCTTTTCTCGTCGTAATTTAACTGCTAAGAAAGAAAATACAAGACCTCAGGGCAGACTTTGTACTTAATTGAGTTATTCTTGAATGTAAAACAGGCTACCATCCAATTCCTTTTTGGTGAGCAGTGTTAAGTTCTAATATTTCTAGTTTAAAATAGAAAACAACTAGGTATTTTAGGGTCAGAAGAGCATGCTTTGTCTTGGAAGTGGAGCAAGCAATCGTGACACTTCTTCAGTAACATGACCCAGGTACTTTCTATGTAGTTATCGACGCATTATATTCCTGGAACAAATGCCTGGACGAGGATGGTCACTTATGTTCAAAAGACTTATGTGAATAAGCCCTGTGTATGTCTTGGGAATAAAGTTTATTCGTGGGAGGTCTTCGCTTAATTTTTGATCAGTATCGTAACACTTACTACCGAGTAATTTATGCTTACAAATAGTGACACACTAACTGCAAATTTCATTATGTAACGTAACAAGTGATAACTACCAAGGAAATGCCTTATACTAAAAGAGAAAGATAATGAATGCTTCACAGTTTATTTTCTTAAGTTGTAAAGGGGTGTTTATTCTTTTCTTCCAGATACAAGAAACACAATCCTTTTTTATTTTACGGGGAAGACATTTTCCTGTAGGGACGTCAGCTGTAAACAAATGCAGCTGGAACGTGGAGACCTACAAAATACGAAGGTAAATGTAATATTATTTCCTTTCATATGAAATTACAAATTTGTATATTGAATGAGTTTCCAGCCTTGAAAAGTAAGAAGTGGGAGTTAGACATCTATAAAATTGTGAAATTCCTCTTTTCAACATATCTTCGTTTCTCTGGCATATATACCTGGGACATTAATGAAAGTAATTACGCATTAAATAGAGCAATAAATATTGCTGCTTTTCAATATTTTTTAACGTAAACGTAATACGTATATACTATTCGCTTGTAGTAGTCGTGTTGTTGCCTATGTTTATTAACATTACACACACTGGTAATATTTTCCTAAGGCAGGTAGATTTATTTTAATAAAGGTGCGTTTGTCAAAAGTAAATTTAGATATTAAACAGTACAGGCCTTATGAAGGGTCCTTTTGACTAATGATTAGCATCATACTAGACGCCTGGCTACTGCAGGAAACATATGCTAGTCGAACACTTTAATCACGCGTCAAAACGACTCTGCATAAGGCCCTACATGATCAGTATATTGTTTACTTGCCACTGTTATATCAATACAGTGAAAGATGTGCTTCATGTATGTTTAATATTGAACATTAAACGTATTCTCGTAGTTTGCTTTAGGTTATTCGAATTTGAAAAGAGAATAATCACTTCAACTTTAATTTTAAGATAGTTTGGTTTGCCAAAACTACTTTGTATATATACCAGTTCCATATGTCCGTACTATTCCATAGGAAACGAAAGATCTCAAGAGCTATAGGATGGATTATCATCAAAGTTCACGAAATAAAGATCAAAGTTACGGGTCGAGTATTTATTACAATACTCAAACCAGAAGTAGTACAAATTTGCCATTTTCGGTTTTACCATTGATCACTACAGAAGAAAATATGTAATAGGTGCACGAGTAAACAGAGTAGCTTTGCTAAAATACGTGTGTCCAACACCAAAGCGCCACCACGGACAACTCGTCGTCATGAACTACATCTTTTCGTCCGTAAGAGTAGCAGTTCGTCAGTAGCGGAATGCAGGCCCGTGCTGGGATACTAAGGAGGGCGGTGGACAAGTCTACCAAAAGGGCGGCCATAGAAAGGAAATACCTATATATATATATATATATATATAGTAATAACTTAATTAATATATGAAACGTCGGGAGGTGATTCCTGGTACCGAGATAAAACAAAAAGTGTAGACCAACCTGAGTATAGAAATGCCTCTGAACTATGACCACCCGAAAATTTTCGAGAAAATGCAACAGCAGCCATACTCGAGAACAAAATGTCAGATGGAAATTGTGTGAAAGGGAATGTCCATTACTTTTAGTCGTAAATTCCATCCGTGTACAATCAGATGAAGTGCAATGGCGGTGCAAGGGTGACTCCCAAAGAAACTGGAATATTTCTTCAAGTATTTTATCAAACGTTAAATGAGGAAAATGGATAATAATCAAGTACAGGATTTCAAGAATCAAAAGTAATAGTACATCTTTCAAGTTAGAACAACACTTCGAATTCGAAAGAAAGAGAGATACACATGTGCGATTGATCTATTTTGTCCCAGCACAGAATAAACTCTCGGGAGAAGAATTTAAATGAAGTCTTTAACGTATCATAGGTTTATCTTCTAGGTTAATGGTATGGTAATGGATGTCAAATGAACTGCTTTCTGTCCAAGTTACGAGTGTGTGAAAAGGGAAAAAATAACTTTGAACCAGATTAGGTTTATAACGACAGTCAGGCGGCAAAGATCATGTTTGATGAAAGAGAGTACAAGTGATTCTTGACATGATAACAGTGATTTCCACAAATTATGTGAATACAATTTGAGCAAAAGTAAGCTGCATTAGGTTACTTCCTCGTAATACGTAATTTCGTGGGAGATTATAATTTCGAGCACATAAGCAATGAAACTCGATGAAACAGAAGCTGTTGCGCGTGTTGCACAATGATAAAAAGAAATACAGAACTACCGATTTATTGTTTCGTACAAAGTAGAATAACTAAGAAAATCTCAGAAGTATCTTGTACAGTATGTGTGCAATTCAGTATGTATACACGAAACAGCTGTGAAGAATAACAGTTCACTGTCTGATATTGTCAACCATTGACCGCTTTGCAAAGATGACATCGGCGAAGCAAATTTTTCCGCGTGCGGTCAAACACACCTGAAATTTTGGAGATGATTGTCGCAGCTATATTAAGTCGAGCAACAAGTTCTTCGGCTGTCGTGGCTGGTGTTGCATAGAAAAGGCGTTTCATAACCCCCCAAATAAGAAATCAATAGGCGTGAGGTAGGGTGAACGAGGTGGTCATAACACAGTTCAATCTCTCAACATCCAACCATCTGGGAATGTTTCATGTAGCTAGCTCTGCATATTCCTGTCAAAATGTGCAGGTGCACTGTCATGCTGGGGTCACATCTGCTGTCTTAAGTTCGAGGGCACATGCTCTAACCATTTTGGGATAACATTACTTAAAAATAAAAAATACGTACTCCTAAACAGGCAGGCCAGTAATAAATAACGTCCTACCACAAAATTATCCATCATACCGCACCGCGCGCTCACACAATCTCTCTGCTGATCGTTCCGTCGAGTTGCATGTGGATTTTTACGCTTTACACATGGCTACTGCTAGTTTCAGAACGGTCTCTGATCATTCCCAGTACGCTGACTTCAAATTCAACTGTCCACATAGTGCGATTTCCTCCGATTTCAAGTAGAGGAAATTGAAGAGACCTTATCGCCCGAAGGCGAATGTGGAGGCGTGGAAAAAATAGGTTACTTTCTTATGAGGGCGACAGTCACGATATAAACGCCTCGCCTCTGGGTTATTTCCTCTTGCATCTCCATAAATGAGGTGTATATCTGCCTGCTCGTGGACAGGGTTATCTTCCATTGCGCAGGTACGTTCAGATTAATATAATCAATTATACTTAAACATCAATGTGTACAGTTTTACACGACCGTGAATACTTGGACACAACACTCTACCGTTGTAAGCAACACTTTCTATCCTGTTATACAGCAATTCCACAAGTAATACCAAAGCATCGGACTCTGTATATCACTCACAAGTTGCGTCAGATGCCCACTACAAAACGGCCACTCTAATTTATGCCTTCCACATCAAAACTGCTATACAGCCTTCTGCGAGCCACTCACAAGTGGCACACAAGGGACGATAATTCCGTAAGTACTGCTACGTCTAAGCAAAAGTGCCACGTTTCTTTGCTCCGTGTAGGTATTTCATCCAGCTCCAAAGAACATAGAAAACTTCGAAAAAGATTTCCACCATTAGTTGCACGTGTTTTCTTCTAGAAAATTATTTCCAGTAGTGAAAAAATCAAAATATAAGTGGGCTACACTATTTTGGTATACTTACAATAGGAATGTAGTTTTTCGTAGGTCAGGATTAAGGGGCGGTTTGCCAACCCCAAGAGAAGGGAAAAGCCCCTCAAAAGTATACCTGGAAGAAGATTTACCTAATGGATAAATTAAGTAGGGCCATACTGTTCCAGCGCATTTCTTCGTATCGTTATGTAACATATACAACATCTCGTGTTTCGTCAGTTTTTGTAGCTTCTGTGCACATAAGTATCAAATTCCACGAAATAGCAAATTACGAGGACTAAACATTCTAATGCAGCTTACTTTTGCCCAAAATGTATTCTCGCAATATATGGGAATTATTGTGTCATATGGAGAATCTATTGTACACTCGTTCATCATATATGATCTTTGCATTTTATATACTACATGTTGTTTCTTTACATGCCGCCTGACTGTCCAATACACAGTCGTTTTAAACCTAATCTGGTTCAAAGTTATTTTTTTCAATTTTCACACACTTCTAACTTGGACAGAAAATCGTTCATTTGATATCCATTACCATTAGCCTAGAAGATACACCTATGATACGTTAAAGATTTCATTTAAATTCTTCTCTGGAACAAAATAGATCAATCACACATGTGTATCTCTCTTTCTTTCGAATTCGAAGTGTTGTTCTAACTTGAACGATGTACTATTACTTTTGATTATTGAAATCTTGTACTTGATCGTTGTTCATTTCCCTCATTCAACATTTGGTAGAATACTCATAGGAATACTCCAGTATCTTTGAATGTCACTCTTGCGCCGCCACTGCACTATATCCGATTGTTCACTAATGGGATCTACGACTAAAATAATTGGCATTCTCTTTTACCCGACTTCGATTCGATGTTCTGTTCTTGAGTTATTGCTGTTTTTACTTTCTTTCCGACAAATTTTCGTGTGATCAAGGCGCCGAAAGGAGACATTTTTTTACTTAGGTTGGTGTATACTTTTCGTTTTATATCCGTGTCAGGAGTCACCTTCTGAAGTTTGATATGTTAATTAAGTTATACTCTGTATATATACGGGAGCCATTTTATGTATTAAAACCCAAGGTTTGTGTAGTAACTTCAATGGCTAAACTGTGAAAATTTCTTTGCTAGAGAAACAATTTTAGTTCTTGTAAGAATTTTTTGTCAAACAAAATGAAGCTAAATATATACTAATAAATAAATATAGCTATATTTTAGAAATTCAATAGGCACTGATTATTCCAATACTGCTCTAAAACATACAGTAACAATCACAGGACAAGGCGCCTTGTGTAAAGGGCGCACTGTACCCTTCACGGGTTCTTTACCAATAGTAATAGTATGTATTCATTGTATATACACAACTGTGCCATACAGAAAAATAAAACCGTTTCTCATTGATGTGGTTTCGCAAGGGCGCCTTATGCAGAGGGTGCACTGTACCCTTCACGGTTTTTTTAAACAACAGTAACAGTATGTATTCATTGTACAGAACTGTGCCATACAGAAGAATAAAACCATTTTTTTAATCTTAGATGTGGTTTCGCAAGGGCGTCTTATGCAAAGGGCGCACTGTACCCTTCACGGGTTCTTTACCAACAGTAACAGTACGTATTCATTATACAGAACTGTGCCATACAGAAGAATAAAACCGTTTATCTTTGATGTGGTTTCGCAAGGGCGCCTTATGCAAAGGCACACTGTACTTATCATGGGTTATTTATCAATGACAACTGTAAGAATTTATTATATAAAAGTGTATCGTTATATATAATGCAATGTTTCAGAGGGCGCACCGGGACATGTCCCGGTGTCCCGGTGGGACAGCACGGGCCTGGCGCAATTGTAAAGTGTTGGTTCAGTACACGTGCGGTTCGGGATTCGAGCCTGGGAGGGTTCAGATTTTTCAATAATATTATGGTACTCTCTTTTCTATCGGTTTCAGTTCAATTTGCATGTTTTGTATTTGCAATACTGTTATAGTGTTAGTTGTATTGTGTATTGTGCATTTGTTCGGAACTAGACCTACGTTAGACTTTAGAGTTTGCTGTGCACACGGTCTGGTCCCTATACGCGATTACTTTTCCAGCGAGGTACCACACGATGGGGGTTACTATTTAAAATTTTTGAGTTACCCCCAGTAACCCCTTTAGCACCCCTTGTGGGGGATTCTCCTTCTCAGCATAATGTTGCCTTTTAAGTTCCTTGAAGGTTTCAAAAGGTTTCATGTTTCTATCTGCCTTCGTTTCTTCTGGAGAGGAGCTTTAGTGCTATTCGTTGAACGAACTTCGACCGTCCTTTACGGATGGCCGCCATGTTGGCTACGGACATGCTAGCGACTTACAATTTTGACAAGTGGTCTTTACTCGTGATTACCTTTCAAACGAGGTACCACACGATGGGGGTTGCTATTTAAAATTTTTTATTTACCCCCAGTAACTCCCTTTAGCCCCCCTTGTGGGGGATTCTCCTTCTCAGCATAATGTTGCCTTTTATGTCCCTTGAAGGTTCCAAAAATATCTGGTTTCTATCTGCTTTTGTTTCTTCAGGAGGTGTACCTTAGTGTTATTCGTGGAACGCACTGTATATATATATATATATATATATATATATATATATATACTGTATACTGTACAGGGTGTGAATGAACTAACCAGAAACTGTAACAAGTTATTCCTCAAAGTGACAAATTGAACTTTAAAGATCCATAGCTCCAATATTTATGTGTCCTATCCAAATGTCCTGTTTCAGAATTCTCCAGTTTTTGTATAAGAATTTTAGAGAGGCAGCTGGAGAGCACTAAAAAAATTTTAACTTATCCCAAACTGCTTCTCTAACAATTACCCCACAAATGCAGAACAAGTACCGGAGGATTCTAAACAGATATTTGGATAGGGTACATAGTTATTAAGTGATATCTGGATCGGACTAAAGTATGCTTCATAATAGTGGGGATATGGACCTTTGGACTTCATTGTTTCGTATTTTTGGCAGCTTATAACCCCGAAACTGTGGTCTTTTTACCACAGGTCTATATGAACTTTTTATTTTGATGTGACGAATCTCCTGTTGAGTTTTTAGGTCTAGTTCGTAAACTTTTATAATTTTAAGATTTATTTGGAGTTCGTTTACGATTGATTGGTAGCGTGTTATTAAGTATGTTTCGTTTCATTAGAGAGAAGATTAGAAGATTTGGGCTCACTATCTCATACAGTATGGGCTAACAGTCCCATACAGTTCATAATTCAGCCTCCACCTATTGTCGTCACAAATGAAACGCATGATGTTACGGACTGTTATGTGTCAGTAGACTATGAATTATACAAAATAGAATGAATACTGTGTAAAGGTATTGTGTAATGTTTATATAATAACTTGTATTTAAGACAAAATGTACCTTTAAAATATCCACAAGTTGTTAAAAAGGAAGAAGAAAAAAATATAAAGAGTAATAGATGTAATTTCTTTTCTGTTATTATGATTGATGTTCTGTTGTGATAGTGATATGACATGTTTTGTAAGTCGTCATAGCAACGGAAAACAAATAATATATAGAGAATTCACACTGTGACATATACATGTACAATATTTAAAAGTGGGTAAATGTTTAATTTATTACGTACTACAATAAAAAAGATAACATCAAAATGAAGTGTTTAGATGGAATTTGATAAAATAGTAACCTAGATTATATAAATATAGGGACTGAGGGCAATAGATAAGTAATCATTCATCTGAATTCCAACAACAGACCGGGATTACGTATGGAGTGCAACCAAAGAGACTTATACAAGAATATGGAAGACATACTGTGATGCTGTAATTGCAAGGTGTTCCGTGAGGCTCTCGGTTAGGTTCAACTTACCCATTACTACCAATAATTATATAAATAGTTTACAGAGCCGAGTAGATTATGTACTCCGAATGTTTTTTACTGATAATGTCGCAATTTTTGGAGATGACAATACTCTAACTAGGGTGTTGACGCTGTTGAGGTGTGGTTCGATAAACATCGCCTTCCTTGGCCCGCCCAATTGCCTCACTCGAATTTTACTGCACATCTGTGGTCAGTTGTAGAGCTGAAACTCCGCAGTATATATTATTCTCCAACTTCACTGCTACACAACATGAGATAAGGTGAGTGACCTTTGGGTGCGGGAAAAGTTATGTCATATGATTTCATTCCGCAACGAATCACAACTCTTCTGGAACCTAACGGTAGTCCACTACGTATTGATCATGTAAGTTTCATTTTCTTCAAGTGTATCTATATTTTGATAATTGGTTCGTTGGTTAGCAAGGTGGCGTAAGTCTGTTTTGAGACATTGCGAGACACTGAGACTTATTAGAATCCATATAGAAAACGCAGACAAAATCGGTTCTTTAAGGTGCCATCTTTTGACCTATGGCCTGGTCTTTAAGCTCTGAGATATGCAACGTTGCCATCCAACAAGTTATGGTTGCAAGTTCACGGAAATGACCGGTCCTCATTTTTTTAAAACATTACTTATGCCACTTTGCCATCCAACGTATCAATTATCTGTATGTGTTAAGATTAAACATCAAGGGAATGGATCTAATAATACATATATAAGAGAAGAACGCTCGTAATTATCCTATTCATAACTCTAATAATAGTTATCTCAAACTCACTACAATCATAAATGAAATCGCCTATCAACTCATATTTAACTGCGCATTGTGCAGTTAGTGGAATGTTTGAAAACGCATTATTTTCGACTTTCTAGGTTTTAATTTATATTATCTTTATTCAAATTTACCCTCCATTACACACAATGTTTCATCAACCAAATGAATTCCTGATTATGTATTGCGAAGATGAGAGTTATAAGACCGTTTTGTATATTTATTATTGAAACATGTATAAACAATGAATTTGAACTAAAAGTTTAGGAACCTAATGAAAATTTTGTATATATCAATATTTTCCAAGGTATTTGTTTTTAAATTATAAATTTTTAATAACTTTCATAGGAAACTACACTAGTTTTTCAAATATTATAGGATCATATACGCGTAGGATTGTTGTGATACTTGTATGTACACCATAAGGAAAAGAAGATGGTACAGAATTTAGAGTTACGTACTGTAATATTTAAAAACAATAATTATCTTTGGAATAATACTAAAACGTTGCAAATGAGAAAATAAAATATAAGTTCTTCTTTCAAGCATAATGTAAGAGTTTATTCGCAACATTGCAAATATTAACTAATAAATTTTGTGAGGTTTCCTAGTGCAGGTTTTTAAGGATTAGTTGTTTTAAGGATGTGTTAGAGAAATACATCAATCAAATATGACTCCACTCTCACCTACTTCCTTAAAACCAAAATCACTATAAAATCTTACCCCTGGTAAATAGTAACTCTCCCAAGGAAGTGAAGTAAATAAAAGTGTAAGTTACTGCACGTTACGAATTACTCCATTGAACTAATAGCTTTCTTTGACAAAGATGAACAAGTTCGCATCTCTCATTCTGTTTCATTAAATCGTAATCATAAATGAAGCAAATGTATGATATTAGAATTAATATACATAAAATTACCGATATTTAAGCACCAGACTCTTCTTTTTCTTCTTGGGTTATAATCGGTTGGTTAGCGTAATGCAAATTTACATTCTTCCGTAGTCTGGTTTATACTCTTCATTTCCATGTAGTTTATTATTTGTAAACTAAGCCACTCTTTTATTTCCTTGTAATTTCTCGTTTCTATCCTACGAGAAATCTCCATTTCCTCATAGTTTCATTTCTACATCCTTAGCAACAGTTTACTTCTTTGTAAGCTTTCTTCCGTACATCATTTATTACTCTGGGTATTTTCTCCTTCTAACATTCCCTTCTTTAAAAATAGCATTATTCGTTCATGCATGATAATACTTTCATTCACTTTACATTCTTAATAAATTTTCACATTTTTTAGCTCCATATTTCAAAGCTTTCTTCATCAAAGCTTCCCCTTTTCCTTTGGAGTTCATGAATGAAACCAATAGAATATTACATTATGCACAATGTTTTCAGAAACATTTTCTTTATCTCTATATTTATACATATGATCAGAAGCTCGTGTTTTTTTGTAACATCTTAGCTATTCTGGATTCTAGACCTTATTTATACGTTTTATTCCTCTCTATTTTAATCTGAAGAAGAAAAGTGTTGGGCCAACTTCACCAGGTGATCTCCTATATTTTCTCTATTTCCTTTAGAAACTTTTCGTTTTGCTCTGTTGATTTGGATGTTAATTTTTATCGTATTTATATACCACAAAATTTATATGTTTTCATTCATTGTCTCCGTCACTGTGTCTGGGAATCTAAACGTATGTATCTTCGATCCGCTAGTAGTTATTCCTAGTTTTTTCATTAACTCATACGAAGTTCAATCTTCTTTAGATATCATGGTATGTGTGTGTGTGTGTATTGGCCCACTATACACATCGAAACATTTAGGTTAACATACTTTCATGCAATTGTAGGGAATAAAGAGTAGAATCTTCAGAATTTCGTTGCTTATTTTTGTTTAAAATTCAAATCGTAAAGTGAGATGGGTTTAATTTTTAAATAATGAATTAAGCAACGTCGTTTTTGTTGAATACTTGAACATAGTTCGTACTTAAATAGAGTTTGGTTTTGGTAAGTCAATCCATTTTGTTTTACAAACAAAATTAATATGACTCTTCCACCTCTTCAGGAAAACATTCACAACACCGAATTCTTCCTTTTAAGTCGTCTCCATGAAACACGTGTTGCAACTCTTTGATATATGCTTTCGAGTGCAGGTAACACCTCAGGAGGCGACGTTTTACTTATAGCTGTGGAAGATCTTTGTAATTTTTAGGCGTATCCATCAATGTTTCTTTCGTTTCAAATTTATATCACAACCAAGCAATGTATATTCGTGTTAGTTGTTCATTTCTTAGTTTGATCATCGTTTCACTTCAAAGACAGTCTCAAATTTGCAATTCGACTTCGCAATGACTTTTTTGCTACTTAATGATAACCTATTTACGCAATTGTCTTTTCTTGACTGATTGCATCTCATTGAATCAATTAATAAGAATACCATATGATGATGTTGCTGAGCGATAGTATTATAGGTTGAACAATACTTGAAGCGTATGATGTGATTTTAAAATGTGCAAACAGACCATCAGCGGTTTCTTGTTCACAATCGAGTATTAGTGGGATCTCCTTTGTTAAAAACAGGACACTGACGAGACAATAACTTTCAAAAGATTTTCAAATGCATATCTGAATATATAATGTAGGCTCTCAGAAGATATAGGGGTTGACAAGAAATTCTCAAACGTTTGCAAAAGTGGGAAAATCGTACCTAGTATGTTGTGGGGCCTCCTTTTGCGTAAAAAGGGCTTAGATCCGACGTGGAATGGAAGTATGCAGCTCCTGAATCGTCGTGTGTAGAATTTTGTACCATTGTTCCTCCAATCCATATTTATTATTATTATTATTAAACAATAATAATAATAATAATAATAATAATAATAATAATAATAATAATAATAATAATAATAATAATAATAGAATGAAACAGGTTAGAAGAATATTTTACTACAGAAAAACAAGAAGACAAATTCACAGAAATTTAACGTAATTGTAATCCATCGACAGCATCTATTCTATCCGGATCTCAATTTTCATAATGAAATTCACGTATGTGACTCATAGCTTATCTTAATTCACCGTAATGCAATTTAATTGTTTTAATTGGGCCGTTCCAGTTCCTTAAGGAATGCTGGTGGAGGGTAGTGAGACCGAACTCGCCTTTCTAACTCAGACCAGAACGGCTCAATGATGTTCAGGTTTGTTGATTGTGGGACCCAGGGGAGGTATGATAGTTAGTTTTCATGTTCCTCAAACTATGTTTTCACCGTTTTTCAGCGTGACAGTGTGCCAAATCATCTTGGTAGATGCCGTCACCATCAAGGAACAATATTTGGGCCATGGGTAGAACCTGGTCCGCGACACTGGCTTCACACGCCTTAGCATTCATCATTCCATGGATGGCTATGATGGAACCTGCAGAAGGACACTATATCACTGCCCATACTGTAACAGAACCATCCCCATGTTTTACAGTTGGGAGCAGACAGTCTGTATCATAGGCCTGCGAGGTCTCAATACGTAAACACGTCCGGTTGTTGGAAACAAGATGAAGGTCGATTTATCGGACCACATTACGTGTTTTCACTGCTCATGAGTCCACGCCTTGTGGTCCTTGCACCACTGGATACGCCTCTTCGCATTTACTTCCGTGACCACGGTCTGGCAATAGCGGGCCTGCCATGAATTTTCATTTTATGAAGTTCCAGTCGCACTATTTTTGATGAAACCGGATTCTGTAGGCCGGAACTGAGTTCACACGTAATTTTCAGTGCAGTCGTCTTCCTTTTAGCTGCAGCAATCCGTTTCAATTCCCTCCGATCCCTATCTGACAAGATTGTTTTTCGACCATTATTGTGCTTTGCCCATGAATTCTGTATTCCCTCGCGACATTGGACACAGTGCCTTTCGATACTCCCACAATGTGCGCCACTGTTGCCACTGAAGCTCCAGCCAGACGGGCCCAACGATCGTGCCTTTTTGGAAGTCTGTCAGGTCGCCTATTAAAAAAAAAAAAACACTTTCACACCACGACACTAACAGGTGAACTGATTACGGAAGATGAAGGTACACATAACACATTGCAAAAAAAAAAAAAAAAAAAAAAAGATCGGCAACCGCAATACGTGTTGTACAGTGGAGGGTCATACTTACGTGTCCTGTATGAAGTGTTTTTAGATTTTTTGTCTTACCCCTCTATATTTAGAGCCAAAGCTTACTAGACTAGATGAAATTTCCAACATAACATAACTATCTCATAAAATTATGCATACGGACATATATATATATATATATATATATATATATATATATATATATATATATATATCGTGTTTGTTCTGCGAAGGCTACGTTCAAAGTAAAATTTCATGCGAATCTCTGAATTAGTATTTCCTCTAATTATATCTTCTTCCGTATTCTTTCTCGGATAAATATTGTATAAAATAAATAAAAGATACTAATAGATTCGTAAAAAAACACATAAAATATATTAAACTAAATTATATTATCAGGGATGGTGGTCTCCCTTGCTTATTTATCTGACACGATATATTTGTGATGTAGTTAATCAACACATATGAGTAGAGAGAAAAGAGATTGTTAACTGTGATGAAAAGCTACTCCACTTTACCATGCTTACTGCAGTTCATTTAATGATTAACGTGGGTGCTTAAAAATCTTCACAAAGATTCTCTCAGCATTCACTGCAAATATTTACATATTTATTATATAACCTACTATTAACTCAGAAGCAGCCTTAAGAAAATACACATGAAGAATTGCTTACAAAATATCGCACGTAAGACGCGCCTAGAGTTAAAACACATCAATTTAACCACATTTTGTACCACTTTCCGCAATTAATAGAAAAGCTATATTAAAGTTCATTTCATTTATTAGGAGTTTACATGAACTTGAAACGGTTTCAAACAAGTAATTAATTTGTTAAATAGTTTCATATTACCATCTAGACTACTTTATTTCAGTTAATCAAGCATATTTTTTAGTTACCCTAATAATTACGATTTCTTGATATGTCCGCAAACATGCTACGTTCAAGCAATATATCCTCGGAAGTCTCATGTGCAGTGGCGAAGGGTGATAGTTTCGAGAGGGTAGGCCCAATGTTCTACTACTTCTACTACTAATACTACTACTACTACTCCTCCTCCTCCTCCTACTACTACTACTACTACTACTGCTGCTGCTAATAATAATAATAATAATAATAATAATAATAATAATAATAATAATAATAATAATAATAATAATAGAATGAAACAGGTTAGAAAAATATTTTACTACAGAAACACAAGAAGACAAATTCATACAAATTTAACGTAATTGTAGTCCATCGACAGCATCTATTCTATCCGGATCTCAATTTTCATAATGAAATTCACGTATGTAACTCATAGCTTATCTTAATTCACTGTAATGCAATTTAATTGTTTTAATTGGGTGTGATCAGGTGGGGAAGAGGGATTATCACATTATTTGCGATTTAAAAGAAACATATGAGGCCTTATCCAGAGTCGTTCTGACGCGCGTTTAGTTCCATACTAAAGAGCTCCGCTAACATGTTTCCTGCAGTAGTCAGTCCTTTCGTATGACTCAAATCATACCTCAAAACTTCTCTGCATAAGGCCCATGTTGTTTAGTCTATGACTGAATCAAACCCTGCTTATAAAATTTCGTATTTAATTATATTCTTCAAAACACATGACAAGCATTTAATCAAGTCATTTTGTGTGCCACTTAATTCCCATTCAAAAGCAGAATGATACTTAAATATTTTTTTCATACGTTGCTCTTTATATGTCAACAACCACAAATATTTTTGTACCAATGCATACAGAACTCTCTTGCCCTCTGTTTGTTATATTTCCAACACAGGCGTTAGTCTTTGTTCCTTAAAGACCACTGATATAGAAAATTCTTTAATAGGAGTTATATTATGTTGATATTCTCAACTTACTGACATTTTCTCTCATTCGCTTTTGCGAATGTAAAAAAAAAATGTCACTCACAATATCTCGAAAACACACACTCTCTACTCAATTCTAATGAACGAATCTGATTTCGTACAGGCTTGCGCCAACATAACGGAATAAAGAGGCATTAGTTTGCGATAATAGGCGTAGCACCTTTAGAACAGCTTGTTCCAGCTTTAGCGTTGCGTTAGAGTCTGCAAAATTAAGCGAAGTTGGTACGGAATGGGGCCCTGCATTTTCTTGCTCTGTATTTGTTTGACATATCGAATCGAAATCGAAGGTCTTGAGACAAAACGCTTTATGTAGAAACGAAAGTCGATAAGGGCTGAGGCCGGTCTCTTTCGCAGGTTATTACCAACACGTTCTCTCGCGGGATTTTCTAAGTAGCTTCACGGTAGTTCTACTGCCGCCTGAGACACTGCTCGGTGAGCCTCCTAACAGTGGTGCTAACCACGATTTCTTTATCAAACAATATTTTTGTTTTCAACTTAGAAAACTATCATACATTCTGTGCAAAGGAAATGGATTAATTATGATATAATTTTTGAAAGTGAATGGGTAGGCCGGGCCTCTGGGCCTCTTACTACCCTTCGCCACTGCTCATGTGTAGTCAGTGCATGGAATAACGAGCCATACCTTTCAACAGGAGAGTCCATTTTGTCCTTAATCAGTTTGCTTTTCATTTTCTTCGCAATATTGGATGAATATAATAATTGTTTATTGTCATCGGTTACAGAACCTCGTTGTTTTCATTTTAATATATTGACTACAAAGAATTCAGATATTCTTCTATACTATTACCTTTCTTTTGTAAAAGAGGAAAAATGTAGAAAGGTGAGACGTATGCAAATTGACTATTATGGTTAAATCGAACAAAATGAAATGGATTGGTTTAAATCCTCACCCAAAGTTTTCGACAAAGTCAAGGAAATGATCATGCAAATTTGGAAATGATCTTGTACACAATACTCACGTCACCTATAAATATGAAAAAAAAAGATAAAGAATACCAAACTTATCAAGTTTATTTCATTGTGAAACCAATAAGATGATAGTGTATCGTATGATTAATAAGATATTGTCCAAGATTAGGAATAAGTTTCCATCTTTATATTTTATTTGACTATAGTATCCCCGCAGACAGCACATACAGATATATCGAAATTTTGGGTTATTTGAAAATCAATCATGAATAAAGATAAAAAAAAATGGAAGAGGAAAAATGTTGGTAAAAATAGAAGGTTTTCAATGTTTTTTTTTTTTTTTTTTTTTTTAATCCCACCAAACGATCAGGCTTCACACTGTTAGGGTACCATGTTTTAAAGGAAAAGTAATGTTACCTTTTCAACAGGCTCTTATGAGTTCTATTTTGGGTTTCTTTAGGCCTTTACCATACTAACTGTAAAGCACTTTTGGGAAAAGTATTTCAGGCATATGTTCACTTCGTCACTTTTGTGTACCGTTCCGTTCATTTCGAACTGCCTGCAGGAATGGAAACCTTATTTCTTATTTCCTATTACGTAGATCAACCTACGACACTTAAATTAAAACGGGTGGTACGATTGGGAGAAAATACGCCGTTCTAGATTAAAATTTGGGCTACATATGTCCTCTCTTTTTATTCTCTTCTTTGTATCTTCAATCAAACAGAGTTAGCTTATGACTCTGGATTTTTTATATACCAAGTATATTAATCGATGGATAATATTGAGTTGAACTAACGTAAGTTCTATACTTGGTGCTTAGTTTTCTGTGTAACATCCAGGTTGATACGTGGTAGCTAAATTCTCATGTGCAATTGTCCACAAAATAAAAAGAAAAACGTTTATGGAGGTTAAATCTGAGTACTTCCTGTTTCGAAGAATGAGCATCAGTGTGCAGCGTTGCCAAATTTGGCAATTCCTGTTATGCAGAAGTGTCCTAGCGGTTGAATGTGGAAGAGTAATTCACATCGATTACTTGGTATTTCGCATAATCATATGAAGAATTTTGGTAGCACCTCAATATTACAAATATTTGGCGAAAATAAAAACAATCACAAAAATCTAAAAAGGTACGATTCGGAATACAGCCCTGTCGCGTAAGTGAAATTTTAACATACTGAACCAGAAGAACACACACAAGTGTAAATGAAAAATCATTTGCATTGAACAACTATGTGATGAATATATGGTTGTGACTTAAAGTCGCAGTTTATTTCAATAGCTTACAATTTCAACTATACAATTGGATGCAATGAATACTGCATTAAAGTGAGAAATACCGTGGGCCGAAGAAAACTTTTTATTATTTTTAAGACGCTATAGTGCGGAAAAGTTGCCTTTGGTACTTATTAGAAAAGTTAAGAAAAATTTGAAATTCGTTAACATCTTCCGTTCGCGCATCGCAGTTAAAATTTACCAAAAATTACGAAAATCTTGTGATTTTTAATTTCATTTGCCTTATAAACAAAGAATAGTAATCGATTCCATGATTTGTTTTCTGTAATATAAATTGTACTAAACTGTAAAAAATAGTTATTGTATTTTTTAAATTCACAATATAACTGAAAATTATTTTCCAAAACATAACATTTTTTTCATTTGTATAACATAGTTTGGATTATTTCAATTAAATTACTGGTTTAAAAAGCAAAATAAACATTGTAAAATCGTTCTAGCAACTTTTCTTTATTTTTTTAAAATTGTACTTAAAATTTAAATAATTTCATCTGCAGCTCTTCGCTCATTCTTAAACAGGAATGACCCAGAATTCACCACGAGAAGTTGGCTGCAGTTCGAGCTCCACCCACATCCTTCCCAACTAATTATCCAATGCAGGTGTGTTTTACACATTTTTAGTTAATCCTTGATTTATATGGATATTTTCACTTGTTTTAGCAATGAGGATTCACTTTGAAATGAGATTTTCGGCTGAAGTGTGGCATAATAGCTCTGGATTGCAGAGTTGCCCTGATATATCCATCTCTTAACTGAGACTCACATACTTTGCCAGCTGCTTGTGTTACAAGTTTTACATATCTCTCGACAGCTTGTGTGTGGCAAGGGAAACCTCTTACAACTTCCCAATCGGGTACCATGCCACTCTGTATAAGGAGTCTGATTTCATCATCATTGATTCGACGCAACAATGGAAGAGAAGATACTTTGCAGGTCGACCAGTCAATCATTTCAGTATAATCTTTAGCACCAAAATTCAGTTTGGGTGGTATTAAGTTCCTGATTCTCTTCCCTTTACTTTTTGCCTGTCTTGCCTTTATTATTCGTCTAAGAGCAAGTTCTCTGATATATTTCCCTTCGTCCGTTATCATAGCCAAGAGCAAGTTTTCTGAATTGGCATCTGAAAAAGAATGGCCATCTTAAAAATGATGGCTTGTTTTTGTTTTAAACCACAAAGGCACGTAGGAACGCAATATAAAGAGTACCAATTCTTTAAGACCTTCTGAGGGATTTTCAGTACTGATGTACAACCTAAGAATTCTGTTTGCGGTTGTCAGCCATCTTGAATGCGACATAGGGCCAGGATCTCGATAGGAGAAATCTTTTAGAGATTCCCCTGCATTAACTAATATTGTAATATCTAAAAGGTACTGCTGGTCTTTGCTGAGAATTTGACGGTCTACTTCAGGGATTATGACTCAACTCTTTCAAATTCACTACAGTTAATCTTTCACAGCCATTAAGTAATTGACCAATCGACCCACTAAATGTTTTAGGACCTGTTGTTTCCAAATCAACGTGTCAGATTTACACTGCAAAGATCTCCTGATATGACTTTTCTGTCTCAATATTTTATTTTTATCGCCCACGTGAGAATCGTCCGTATCTGTCACCATTCCAATATCTTGTAGAACGCTGGAAGCAATTGCAGCAGTAGCACGGTCAGATGCACCAAACCTATCACTAATTGGTGCCGTTGTCTTCAGTTTTATTCTCATTTGCCATTCTGACGGAGATTTGGTGGGGATATCTGGGACGAACTCATCATTTTCACTTTCACAGAACTCGGAACAGCCCGAACCGTCTTGTTGAAGTCTTGAACTGAAACATTCTGTACGGTAGTTTTCTAAAATGGTTGATGAACTCGAAGGCTTATCATTAAAACACGTTCATGTTTGTAGTTCCTTCTTCTCAGTGTTGAAGTTAGCCTTTTCGTTTCTTGAAGATCTATTGATTTAATTTTGCCCTAACCACACTTCTTTTGAAAATACATGAATCGTAACTCAAGGGCAGGTATCTTCTTAGGCTTTTCACACTTGTACTTGATAGAAATTAAATATTCACACAAATATTCTGTCTTATCACACAGTTCAAAATGATCTTTGCTTGAAGTCTGCAATCTTCTTTGCAAATGTTGGCTTGTTCAAATCAAGATCGTACGACTTTGTCAGTTTATAGTAACTGTCATGATACGCAACAACAAGCTGCACGATCCTGTACTCAGTAACGGTAGGAGTGGACGCTCTATCATAAATGTTTTTTATTTTTCTTGCAACTTTTGAAAAGCTCACTTTTGCATTGTTTGTTTGTGGGTACAATTGTAGTCTTTCTTGAAAACAAGACGGAAGTACATCTTCATGTGTAGGAAGTTTAGTGAGTGGCAAATCTCTGGGATGACTAAAAGAGGACACTCAAAATTTTGCCTCGTAATCATCTTCGAAGCTTCGATTGTAGCGCTACGAAAGATCACCGCACGGAATGCAACAAAAATACTAAGCACTATAATTCAAGATTATAAAGAACAAGTAACACAAATGTAATAACACAGCTAACACTGAAGAGGACTTCTGCACGCCACACTTAATTACTAAGTGAGGAAATGAAGAGCACGTGACGGACACGGAATGCGTGTTAAAACTTGAAGCGTTCAGCATTCAACAACAATGCAAGAATACTCTCAAAGTCAAGCTATCTTGCAGAAGGGGATGGAAAGTGGGATTAAATCCAGTAGATTGTCGGACTGCGGTGAAATATTTCCTGTCAATATGCTTGTTTTCTAAACCAATCATTTAACTCATATGTGCAAAATTACCCCAGACACAAAGTATGAAAAAGTATTTTTATTGTAAAAAATGTTTTCAGTAAAGTTGTGCAATCGGAAAACATAAAACAAAATAACACACTGTAACTATTTTTACACTTTAGTACAATTTATATTAACGAAAACAAATCATGGAATCGATTAAATATTATTTATTTATAAGACAAAAGAAATTAATAATAAAAAGATTTTCGTCATTTTTGGTAAACTTTAACTGCGATGCGCGAACGGAAGATGATAACCGACTTCATTTTATTTTCTTAAATTTTCTAATCAGTACCACAGGCAACTTTTCCGCGCTATACCGACTTAAAAAGTAAAAAGTTTTTTCGGCCCACCCTAATGGATATTTGGATAGGGCACCCACTAGTTCCGAAGAGAAATGTTGACCCGACTACAGAAGGTCGCATAGTTTTGGAGCTATGAAAATTAAAGTAGATGGTACGTATGTACGTATTTAAATTAAAATTATAATGATAAAAATAAAGAATACACTCGAATTTTAAGCATGAATTTTGAATCACCCTATCCCACAGAATGAGAATTTTAATTAAATCGATATGGTTAGGAAAACAGCTTAGAATGGGTACTAATTATGTTACAAAATCCTTTCAAATAGGTCAGCTGTTTTCCAGGTTCCAAAACTATGAATTCGACACTACTCTGTCATTTTGACAATTTATCTTTCATCTCTTCACACCTTCTGCCGAAGAGGCTGATTGAAATTTAAACACAATTCAAAGCGACACTGTTCGTTTCAACAACCCATACAATTAATATCGGTCCCTTTGGATTGTTGTTACATGTCACCCCTTCCAACTCCCAATTCTAGGGGTTCCTTACTTCTAGAGTATTACTTTCCAGTTTTTAGGACATATGTCTATGAAGTATTTGTCTGAAATTTCTCCATGCATTTTTGAATTACGATGAAATATATATCATACACATACATCGAATACACATATGTACGAGCAATGACCTCAGTGTTTCTCTGAAATTTCGTTATCCAGCTGACATATCCTTTCTTGCCCAAACTTGCTATTGAGATTGTCATCTAACAGCTTAATGATCCAAAAACTATTACGGATCGTTTTAAACATTCAGTTTTTCGCCCATTCTCAGCTTCCATGCCGATTTGAATTGAAATTTCTTATTATTGGGGGTGTAACTATTCTCCTAGCGACATGGAGAACTATGGAATTGATATTACTATCAGTCGTTCTTTATTATTTGTATATATGATTCCCTCTCCACCTCGTAACGGTTCCAAGAGAGGCTAAATATGGGTTAAGACGACACAAGAAGTGTCACTATTCATCCCAGAGACGCCAAAAAAAAAAAAAAACGAATTTCAAAAGAAAATAAGTATTGTTTTTATTACTTTTACATGTTTACCACTTTCCCAGTTCGTTAAGAGCGTAAGATAGTCTTGTCTCCACTAGAAGATGAACTTGAAATTTAAAGGACATCGGAACTGTCACCAATCAACTAAAGGAGTTTACATACTAGTTATTCAACACTGATATATTTCATTTTCTATTATATTACATGTTACTATTTTCTCGATGAGTTTTATTTGTGACTGAACATAACGAAAACGGCAATAAGGGGTGTCTCAAGAAATCTCAGTTACCCCGGAAACTGAGATCGACACTAATATCGATCATTTTCGATATTTGTTCTCATTTCCTTTAACTCTTCTTGGCTGCTAGCATGACCATATCCTTACGGAGGCTGAATTTGGACTTAAAGAGCATCGGAATTGACACAGTAAACATAGGACTCCGAAAACTATGCATTTGACAATAATATTTTTCGTTTTAGATTATTTTTATGTTATTTTTCTTTTCCCAAGAACGCTAACATGAGTGAATGAGGACTTAATCGGCATCGGGATACCACTAATCATTTTAAAAACTACGAATACTATGTATTGGACACTGGCATAAGTGCTTTTTGTTCCTTTTTATATGTTACCACTGCCACTCCCTCTAAGATGCAAGGGGTTGACCACAGTATTCTTTCACACACAAAAAAACTGGCAAACATTGTCAAGCTTATTTGTAAATACTCATCCTGTCGTCATCCGTCTGGGAGTAAGTGCAGAGCATCCCCTTATATTCAATACCGTTAATGACAGAAATATACTTACAAATATATAGTTGAGTAGATACAGAATAATAAAGTGCAATGCCATACATTCATACTCAATAACTTTCTATAATTTATCATTAAAAAAATCCGTTTAACTGGAAAGGTGTGCTTTTATCATTAGATCTATGCTCTTTAATTGCAATTTGATTTTATTACATTTTGAAGAAATAATTTATGATAATGAAGATATAATACAAGGCGTACAATTGAAACGATGTATTTTATTAAAAAATTGTGTTTCGAAATTGTAAATGCACTTAACAAGGTAACAATTGAAAATTATTCTTAAAAGAGAACTATTTCTGAATGCAATAGAAATATAAATGCTATCTTACTAAACAGTAGGTTATTATCAGCTTACCACATTTAACTCAATATGTGGCTTCCAAATAATTTTCTTATCCAGAACTATTTATAACCTAGAGTCATACATTGACGTTTTTCAACACTACTCAATAACGTCGATGAGGGACCCGGTTAGATTCTCGGTGGGAGCTCATATGGTTCGGATTCCACCTTGATCAGTAGGTTCACGTCTCATATAGTCTCGATGCTGAAATGGATGTTAAACTCAAAATTAACTCAATAATGTCAGTAATTAACCACAATAACAATCACTTGACTTCAAATCCGAATATGTTTTTGATGATTTACAGTAATTTAGTACATTCAGAAATGTGAGATTTTACCGTTTCGATGACTGGTCCACAACTGGTCTCCTTCATTCAGTTCGAATAATAGTTCCATTAATGGCCATATTTGGCGCTAGTAGTTTGAATGACGTGTAGAATAAGATGACATTTGTTTACGGAGTACTTTCTTCAACTCATTACATTATCCACACTTTGAAAATGTTACGGTACTTAACAACATAAAAATTATTTCAAATTGAGGACCTGAATATAAAAGCATCCCAAGTCTAAAGACATATAATACATATTTCTTTCACATTGATAGACAGTGGCGTATTTACAATTTTATTTCAGGTGGGGGAGGGGGCTTGGCTACCTTTGTGCAAGGAAATGTAAAAATTCTGCAACATATTTCATTTACATTAATACAGTAAATGCAATCCCGGGGGCTTTAAGCCCGGAAGCCCCACATAAATACGCCACAATTCATAGATATGTTTTATACAATTTGGTGTTTTATGCAAGTTGGAACTTTATGGAAGGATAGGAAGGAAATTGTTATCAAGACAAATCACACAAAAAATCTAAACAAAATATTCAATATTATATTTTTTCTGTTTGTTTCTTCCGAAGTTTGTTCCACTGGGTTTGGGACGTTTTTCGATTATGGTCTGCAGTTACAGAAAATATAATAGCTCATTTCACTAGTACATTTAGTTTCTATCAGGACGCAAAATCATGAAGATGTGATCTATCAAATTCGTAAAATAAATTTGGAGCATTTACTGCTTTTAAAATGGGTAACGACGCATACTAAATGGCAGTGTCCAAGTAAATATATCCTATCTTAGGCACACTAACATAAACGTTAACCTTGTTAGATTGTAAGGAAACATAACGTGAGAACATATACTGAAATTTTCTAAATTTAATTTTTTAAAATATTTGAGCATATTTTTAGTGACTTATGTCAAAATAGTAATCACTCCTCATAAGTTGACTTCAGAGTGATTTCTAATATTGCATCTATTCACTGCTTATCAATTACACATATTGCGTCAGCTTTTTTTTCATTCAGACAAACAACTTATGCATTAAATGGAAATAATTTAGTTTCCAAGTGTGAAACATACGGTTGTATCAATCCACTCGCGTTGATGAAAGAAGGCAATTGTTAAGTTCGACATTCCAGAAGACTCACTTGTCACATATGGTACCGTCCATTTATGGTAACGATCACTTTTTGTTTCGTATGACGACGAGTTTTTTGACATTAAATTCACTGCAAATTATTGCATACGCCCCCACATAAAAAGTACCTAAGAAACTATTGTCTGCAAGTTTATAAAGAAAGATACCACTACACATAATGAATTTGCAAAGCAAAATCATTTTCCCTTTGCAGTGAAAGAGCTAGTGTCTTTTACTCTCTGTCTGCATGTAATAATTACTTTTTCTCTTCCTTTGGCTTTAATGTTCATCTTTTGTATGCATGCTTCGTGATACGTGTCAAAAGATTAGTTTTACTCTAGATTCATATGGAGAATCGAACCCGAATTTTCCACTCCAAGTACGAGAACGCTAACCACAATTTTGAGGACTCCAATGGATCTGCTTTGGATTTAGTTCTATAGTTAGTAAAACTACCACGTGACTCACCAAAATAAACAAAAGCACACTGAGGAAAATGTGATAGATTGTCAGCACCTGGTAAGACACACTGTGATTATAATCTTGAAAATAAAATCTATACAAACCTTCTGAATTTGTTTGAAAGATATAGGTTTAAAATAGCCATATTAAGTCTCAGATATTTGTGTGAGATTAAGTCACAACGACAGTCAGTTATAGTCTCCAATGAGAGATGTAATCACGTTCCTTGTATTTTGTATTTATTTTTTTCGTTAGTCAATAGTTATATTCTGGAGTGGATTGGTGACTATTTTTACTTTACTATATTTATTTCAGGCTCTGCATTATTTTGAATACAAAGATATAAATAATATGTTATTATTAACTGAACCACAAAAAATGGGGGAATATTTATATTTATATTCTGCAGAGGGAATTATTTGAGATGGATAAGAATACGCGTAGAGGAATGGAAGTTTTTCTATAATACCTCGGGTAATCTTTAAGGATACCTGCAATGTTGCGTGCAGATATGATTTACGTAGACCTACAGTTGAATAGCGAGATAATTATTCGTCTAGAAAACCAGATTATGATTCTGTGTATCTATTTTGAGCTTTTAAATGAAGCATTGGAGTCGTCCTTTGAAAAACGTGAAGCTCCTTTCTTCACCTCTTCACGTCATATAGCAAAAAGTTTTGTAATTGGTTCTAGTGTACACTGCGCAACATAAATGATGAGGTACAAAATCCGTGAGTTAGGCGACCCACCTAACGCCCGCTTCAAGATTAATTACGATTGGTAGAGTAGATGGAGCAGTAGCATGAAGTTGCCCCCACCTGTTAAAAGAACAAGTCGTAAAATGTTTTTGTGCAGGAGTATGGCGAAATACTGGCTGACGAAATGGCAAAAGGGAGTCTTTGGAAACTTGTAATCACAGTACACAGCACAGTACCAAAAAAAGTTATACGGACACCAGAGACGCCAATGAGATGGTAACAGTTCTTGGACAAACAATCTTATAATTAACTCAAATGAGGGATTATATAAAGAAGTTAACTTACTTCAAATGACTATACATATATGCGTACCAAATAATATACGGATAGATAATGCGGTATATGTAGTAGGTTATTTATATAAGTAAACACAAAGCCTTGCGCTCAGTATTGAAACTATTAACAATAGTCTTACCTGCAAATCAGTTAAAGTATAGATGCATCATTCGGGGGAAGAACCCAGCCCCCAATGAAAATTTTGGAGTCTAACACGGTCTGAACTCCTTGGTTCAGGTGCCACTGATTAATACGTAATACTACTTTGAAAGAAGAACTTGTCCGATTTCATTATTCGTTAAATGACTTTTGAAAATGCTAAATATTGGTAAGCAGTAATTTATTTGTAAATATTACAAAGGTCGTTCAAGGTTAACCGGAACTTTTATTTCTTGAGAGGAAACAGTTAGCACAACAATCATCAAACTATGTCAGATTTTCAAAGTATTCTCCTGTGCGTCGAGGCCCCGTTTCCATCGTTGTTGCAACTTCCTGATTTCTTTGGCGTAGAAGGAACTAGGTTGTTGTCGTAACCACTTGAGGACATCGTTCCGCAGTGCTTTATATGTCGTGAATTTCTTCCCTCCCATGTGGTCTTTAAAAGGTGAAAACAAATGATAATCATTTGGGGCTAAATCTAGATTGTAGGGGGATGGGATAGAACTTCCCAGTGCATTTCGGCCAGAGTTGTTGTCACATTGGCCATGTGAGGGCGTGAATTATCATGGAGAAGAATGATATTTCGGGACAACATCCCAGTTATTTTCTTGCGAATGAACTTTCGTACAGCACCACTTAACAATGTGGAGTAATACTGGGCATTAATTGTGCTTTTTTTGTGCAGAAAATCCACATGGATAACACACTTCATGTCCCAGAAGACGCTTCCCATGATCTTTTCAGCGGATGCCTGCGTTTTGCTTTTTTTTGGCGGCGGAGAAACTTTATGGCGCCACTCCATGCTGCTTCTTTTGGTCTATGGAGTTGAATTGTGCATCCATGTTTCATCATACGTGATGATGGATTGCAACAATTCATAACCTTCGGCTCGAATCCGATTCAGAAGCTGTTCGTCATGCGTGTGCACTTCACATCAAATGTCAGCTGGCGGAAAATGCACCTTGCACAGATTTTGTGGAAGCGTAAGTGGTCGTGAATGTGTCCATGCGCTTCATTTTTCACCAGCTCCAGTCCTTCGCGTAACTGTTCACACGATTCGTACATTCTTGCCCGTGACATCGTTTGTTCACCATAATGTGCTTGCAATCTTCTGAAAATCTCAGCTGGTTTACCTTTCTTCTTCAGAAGAAATTTGATTACACACCGCTGTTTCACAGCCACAGATACACTGCTTGCCACTATGTTCACTGCAACTACTGCGCATGCTCGAAATACGTCATAGCGGCTGCTATTTACTTGAGAAGAAATACATTACATCACCCGTAAGTTTCATCATGATCCGGTTTTATTTACGTATGAAAATCCCGGTCAACCTTGAACGCCCTTGTAAAAAATGCAAAATTCGATAAGACTTAAATGAGTTGGAGAATATAGGTACTAAGCCTATTTCCCCTTAAGTTGCAAATATAATATGCGTTGCTGTTTATCATTAACATAAACGTAGCTTTATTTAGATTTAAACAGTAATTTTCATGTAACCGCAAGTAAGTGGACAAACTTAAAAAAGTTAAATATAAACACTTGGAACGCATAGTTAAGCTATTTTAACCACTAGTAATAAAAACATCTTTTAGCCTTTCCTGCTGGACTAATAGCTAACACGGGCCTATGCTGAGCGTAGTTTGGAGGGAGAGCATTGCAATTTAAACGCACTTCACTTGTTTGAATATTGTTGGTTCACGCCTTTTATTGTCCCGGTGCTGAAAAGAAAATATTTCAGTTTAACTTCCCACGATTATGCCCATTATGCTAAGGGAGACGGATGATTAAGCAAATGAATAATTGCATAACTGGTGGAATAAGAATGTGGAGGTAAGTGGAGTAGCCCGTGAAAGCCACCATATGCTTAGCCGATGTTGTCCACCATAAGCATAGTTGTTCGGGGATGGAACCAGGGATCCCATGCACCAGATGTAATCGCTCTGCCACAGAGCTGCTCCGCTTCCGCTACTGAGAAGGAACACTAGAAACGAATAATCAACCAAAATGCTATTCAGAAGTTTCATCAGTTCTACGCGAACTGTCAAAACCCTTAAACAATATGAGTTGCAACTTCTCGCTCAGGTACGATTCAGTAGACCCTACAAAATTCAACTGCTACATGAGTGATTCACTGATGATAATTTTCAAGAATACATATTTTTTAATCTTTTGCAGATACTTTGGCATATTTACTTATCTAACTCAAATTATCATCTCGCTTTGGACATGAGAATTGAGACGAGACACAAAATATCGTAAACATTTCTCGTTTTATCTTGATTCTCGAAATAGTGTATGTTCGTTCTTTAAGTAACAATTGCTTTGTAGACTGAATCTTATACGCTATTTTGTTACTTTGTATTTCGGAGCTCATTGAATTTATTGTCTGTGTACGTACTTTTGTAGCAAAGCGTGTCTAATTACTTCTGAATTTCCTAAAAGTTAGTTTATTATATGCCTTATTCATCAGTGGTATTCAGAATATTTATTTCCGCTTTCTTGTAATATTTTAAATAATGAGAGGGAATATGTGTAGACTACGTACTCGATGTATGTTCCCTGCGTTTTACATACACACACATACTCTCTCTCTGTTTCTCTCTCTCTCTCACACACACACACAATAATACACACACACACATGCACGCACACACGAACTCTAACACATGTCAAGGTATTATCAAATACTCAACCTGTCGTCATCTCGCAGGATGTAAGAACAGAGTACATTCCTCATATTCAATAACGTTAAAGACTGAAGTCCCTTTCCCGAAAAAAAAAAAAAAAAAACGGTTCCGTAATATAGAATAAAAGGGTGTAATCATGTATACAATTCAATCTAACTGGAAGTGATTTTTTTAATCATAAAATCTATGATCTTAAACTGCAATTTGACTTTATTACCTTTTGAAGGCAATTTAGGATAATAATAATATCAACCAAAACGTTCTACTGAAATTACGTATTTTATAGTATAGACTTTGGCTAGCTTGGAGCTCCGCCCCCAGAACCCGCGTTGCTCAGACTATGGCCTCGCAACTCTTAAGTATGGGTGTTTGATTCAAGAGGGAATTTTGTGCAAATGCTCTTTAATTACATTTTGCTCTTTAATTACATTTCCTGAACTTGGCACAGCTTAGGGCTTCCCCCCTAACTCTTATGTTTACTCGGCCTACGGCGTCGCACATCAAATCCAAAATGCTATCAAATTTTGATTATTTTTCAACTATTTCAACTATCTAAAAGATAAGAGTTTGTCTCCCAAGAAAATACCCATTTAAATTACATGGTAATTTCTTCATCCCCGTTTAGACCCCTTAAAAATTAAGAATATTCACTTTTGGCGATTTTCCTGTAGTTTAGTCTCGGAAGGCTATAATGATTCTAATTCTGCCGGAAGTGCATAAACATTTTGATGTGTAGAAGATTTCCCATACAAATAACATAGGAAAGATTGTTCAGTTCCACATAGAATCACTCTGAAGTTGAAAATTTTTATTTTTAACGCTTACTTAATTAACGTTAACAAAAACGTATAAGTATGCAAAATTTCAAGTTTTTATTTCAAGTCTATGTACCTAAAATATGAGATTATAAGTCCAAAAAAAACAAACATTTAAATAACATGGGGAATTTCTTCACCTCCCCTTTAGACCCCCCAAAAATATTTTAAAATGTTTACTTTTGGCAAGTTTTCTGTTGCCATGTCCCAAATGCTACAAACATGTCAAATTTAATGATTATAGCCCTACATGAAATGCCGTATAATTTTGGGGTGTAATACGTGCCCAATATATATAGCATAGAAAAGATTTTTTCAGTTGCCTGTATAATCATCTATAGGTGGGAATTTTTAATTTTCTTATTCACTTAGGTAGCACTAGCAAATATGTAAAAATATACCGAATTTCAAGTTTTAATTCCAATTTCAAGTACCTAAAACATGATATTATATGCGGAAAAAAACAGCCATTTAAATAACTTGGGGAAATACTTCACCTTCTTTACACCCCCTAAAAATTAAAAATATTCACTTTTGGCAAGGCAGTGTTGATGAAAAGAATACGAAACTTCTCGTGAGAGGGACAACTAGTTAAGAGACATACAACCTACATGCAATAAAAATATAAAATGAAATCTTTAATTTAATGTTCCTTGGTAATACCCCTTTTGGGGAGACTACATAGATGATTAATGATAGTGCATGATTATGATAGTACATGATTATGAAAGAAGTGATGGAATGATTATTTGTAATGAAATGGGTGAAGCCCAAGAATACCCGATGCTATTTTACCATAAATTCACATGGTCTAGGGTCGACCCCTTGCTCCAACACACGAATCTTTCAGCATTGAGACACCATGACTCCATAAAATGAAGTCAGAAATGGAACTAAGTTAGTCAATCGTAAAATGTCTACCCCGAAGCGACGAAAATCAGTAGTGACAAGAAGATTATGCATTAGACAAAAGTCGACTAAGTAAGAAACTGGATTGCAAACGAGTAAGATAAAAGTGACTAAAATATGTGGAGTTTCTGAATGAAAAGAAATTATTTATAAGAAAAGTGAATCGAGAGAGAGAGATAGAGAAAAAAAGCTTATATTTTTTAGAGAACACCGAGAATATTGGAAGCTGAGAAAAGCTTGGCTACAGAGAATGTTTATCAAATGGAAAGTGTGATATTTGTAGTCTATTTCTATTTTGCTAGGGAAGATAAATTGCAGTTAATGATGTTGAATACTTATACTGATGATGTTGAACACATGTTGAACACTTATGTTGAACACTTGAATAATGATGTCTACGTAATTATGATTGTTATTTGTTTTCTTTGAATATTGATTTCATCTTCAAGGTGGGCAAAAGTCACCTTGCTTTTTTTATATGAATTAAACTTCAAACCTCTTTTAACCGATATTGAATAATAGATTAAAAGATGTCACGTGTATTTAGGCCTCTCATACTTTCCCAGCAGGAAAGTGTTGTGAGATAATAAGGATTTAAAACCTTGTGTCAAACACAATCTAACCGACCATTTTAAGCAAGTGTCCAGTAATGTGACTTAGGTAACCATGTATTACTTTGTGTTAATTAAATCAGAATAAAGCGCAAAAGACTTTGTTATGTTTCTTAATAGAAAAGCACCAGTCCTTTCTTCTGCGTGTAACAATATAATAGATAGTCTCTATGGAAAGGATTATTAATTTATTAATTTTGTATACAATATAGTGAATATTAACAAACCAATGTACACGGAGATTGTACAAATTCACAGAAAAGACATGATTGCTGAGGTGCTACAATTTCTGAGACAATGTGACACTCTTATTAGCACCTTTCATAGTATTGATTTTGAAATTCTATACAATTATTTTAAATGCAATAAGTCATGTCTGTCTTTCGCCAGTCCGATTTTGCTGAAAGAAACTGCTTTTCCGAATAGTTTTAAAATTTAAGATGTAAATGGTGTAAAGAAATTCAATCCATTGTTATAAGATAGTTGCTATTTGTTGTTCGCCTTCTTCAAATGATGGCACACACGTGTTTCTACCAAAGGTAAACAAAGTTCAAACTGTAAACTGCAGGAACAAATTCAATCCATTAAAGGAGATTTGTGTATCAATATTGCATTTTTATATTTTGATATATTTACCAAGATATACATATCCTGTCTATACGCCCGAGAGACAAATAAGATCTATATAACTACTTAATGGTTCTTTATCAAATTTGATCTTGATGTAAGTAAGGAATCGAGTTCGAAAATAAAGAACGGAGTTCTTTGATGATACGTAAACCGGAAGTGGTAGAGATATACCGTTTTCATTTTTAACGTTAATCACTACAAAGGAAAAAAGATAATATATAACGAGATAGGACGTACTCAAAAAGATATGCGTTAGAAGAACATATTTCATCTCCTTTCCTACTTCTCTACTGAAACAGGAAATTTTAAGAGTACACTAACCCTTCTAGTTTCACTATGATCTACACAGAGCATATAAACAAAAACGTTATGCAACAAGCGTTTTTCTTAGAGGAAGAGGTCAATTAACCATTCTAACAATATGTATTATTTACTTTCTTAACTCTCTACTCAAAAATGAAATCATACAAATCAACTATTACTCGTTTCAACATTGACCACATTACATTAAAAATCATAATAGATAGCAGGAATTATTTCTCTGTAGTCGATTAAACTTCTCATAAATATGTTCCTCTTCACTCTACTCTCATTAAAACCGGAAATGACAGAAATAAAGCACGTCCAGTTTTACTGGTGACCATTATTAAATAAAAGCGGTAACATATATCAAGTAAATACTTGCTGAAATCGATTGAGGGTACCACGAACCTATTACATCTCCACCCGAATCTCTCTATTAGAAACGGATGTAGAACAAAATCGATTGCTTCTGGGCTAAATGTTAATTGTTATTACGCAGATACTGTGTTAGATAGTTAGAAGATGGTTTATGCAATCGGAAAAGTGATTTTATTTCATAATAATTCCTAACTTTCTACTAAAACCCAAAGTAATAGAAATCCATCACAACATCTGGTTTCAATTTTGGTCGAAATAGAGTGAAAATAATAAGAAGTATCGTATGCCCTTTTTCAAAAATAAATATAACGTTCTAAGATTAAGTATTACATTATTTCGTAACTTTCTACTAAAGCCCAAACCGTAATTGATAGGGAGAAGCGATTTCTGTAATTAATTAAGTGTCCTTCGAATAAATTCCATCTCCACACTAATATCTCTCTACTTAAACCGGAAGTGGTAAAATTCTACTACTAATTCCGGTTTCAATTTTAAATGAGAAAATATCAGACTGTAAAATCATTTTTAAGTGACAATGCTTCTTATTTTTATACACACCGATAGTTGTAGACCATGTTCCACACGGTTAACACCATTACCTGAATTCAGAATGATATCTAAGATGCGTTTCCTTGTTATGATAAGAATTCTAGATCACACACAACTAAAACAGAATTCCAGAGTTCTGAATAAAATACCGACCTTCTTTGGTACCGAGCTGCTTCTTTAACGCAAACTAAATTTCAATCACTATAATCTATTTAAATCTCTTGTTCCCATGTTTGATGCGATACATTACATGCCGCCCAATTTCTTTGTTGTTATTATTTCATTTTTAAACTTTATTCAATATCTTCGAATCAAATTATTTGGTTGGCTTCGAAAGAATGACAGAGCGCTTGTAGAAAGCGATAGTTTATATTTTTTCGTTAATGACACCACAAAAAGATCTCAAACCATACAAAAATACTCTGCACTTAGCTGAATTAATACTTAATCAACCAATGTTGAGTACGTGTTACGGAATTTAAATATACATTTATAATATATTTAAATATATTTTCCCAGTTTAATTTCGCGATGAAGTCAATGATTTAATGGTAGAATAGTTGTGGTATATGTTCGGCAGATAGTTGTGGTATATGTTAAAGTATGCTCGATCTTTTACAAAAAATATATAATTTGTCCACCCCATATAGTAGATCAACGCTTGTTCTTTCGCAAATATAAGTTGATTTTACGCTGGGCTATAAAAATAGGCGATTTAAATTGGTCGTAGTGTTGTTGGCCCCGAGCAACTTAGGCATCAGTGCTCGAATCACCCACTGAGAGCGACAAAGAATGTGTCACAACCGACTGTTTCCAGGACTCCATCCTAGAGCCGCCCCTGGTTCATATACAATATATACTCCCGTATACACCCAATTATATCTGAAGAGTCCACGGGGAAAAGGGGGGAAGTTCACTTTTGGGCGAAATTTAGATTTTCGTGTCATCTTGTAGAGCAAGCTGAGTAGTTTCATTCGATATATCAAAAGGGTGGAAATGTTTTGGTTAACCTGCTACACCCGTTTACAAAATCATTGTAAAATGTAAAAAGAGGATATCGCTATGAGGTACAGTGGGAAAAGGGGGGATGTCGACTTTGGACAAAATTTCGATTTTCGAGTCATCTAATTCTCTCACGGACATGCGTGCAATACAGGTATATTTAATGAATTATTATATACTAAATGAGTTAAAATAAATCACTCTTGTCCCAGAACCTCATTTTTAACTTTCAAATGTCGTCCAACTTGCTTAAGCAACTGATCTTTCATAACCAGGATAAACGTCAGATAGTCGTTAATACGACGTTCACTTCTTAGCTCAACAAAGTCAATGAACCTTTGTACCCCACTTTTCTCCTTGCCCCATTCCCTATACGTGATACTTATTTGAGGATAAAAGTACATTTCCAAAATTTTTCTTTGAACAATAATGTACTAGGTTTAATTGGCTGAGAACAGTTTGAGTAGGATGCTAAGATCAATACAATAATTATTGATGTGATTCACAAGATCTTTTCCTCTTTCTTAAAGGGAAGTTGCCTATCTCGGAAGAAAATATGGCAGAATCTGGACACTTAGAATGGCTTATGCAGCCCATATACACAAGCCTTCTATATGGAACTCCTAAAGAAGTAATTAGCGGAGTAAAGGGAATAAAAACGACAAAGGTAGAAAACAACTACTTCTGGTAATGTTTATAATACAAAAAAAAAAAAAAAAACAATCGCCTCTTTTTTTTAATGGTTTTGCCTTGCATTAGCCCAATTTATCCCCAGTAAAAACGAACTTCATATACGATTTTCTCGCATTCTTTTTTTCTCGCATATACGTTTAGCATAAGATTTTCAAGCTAGTTTCCAATATAATATTAAACTTCTAACCAAATTTTAAGCATTTTCCACGATTAATCCAGGAAATAAAATGTTTTGAACTTTAATAAAAGTTTCCTGAAAAATTAGTAAAATTGGACATTCCCACTTTTTCTCCTGGACTCTTCATCTATGAGTAAAGCTATAAGTTAGAGTGACTATTTTCTGAACATCTACATATTTTCATCGGGTTTACGTATTTACATAAAACTTCAGATCTCTAAGGGTAGTCAAAACATAGTAGTCAAGTTTGATTTTAAGACACAACTTGAAACAAAAAAGTGAGCTAATAGAAACCGTAACAAGAAATGTGCATGGTCTAGAAACACAAAATTTGCAACAGATTAAGAAATAAATTAGAATATGTTAGTTTATAATTTACGTATTTACTCTCTATCTGAGAGTAAAAATATGAAAACACCGAAATTTTGCACAAATAATGTCTGTTTTAAGTATATTTTTAAACTTAAAATCACAAGGCTATTCTTATCAATTAGTTTTCTTTTTAATGTGCCGTGGCAAATTTCAGGCACATACATATATAGGAATTTCTAAACTTATTTTATCAATTAAAGGCCAATTCGAAATCTAAAGCGAAACTCTAATTTAACGGAGTAAGGTACATAAGTACGAGATGAAATGCGAAAATTACAAAGTAATTTCTAATTGTTTTAATATAAAGAATAGGAACATGGTTGTCTAATTGATAGATATTCCTCAAGATATATATTCGTTGATTTCATTCAGGTGGTCGCCTATTGCTTCGTTGTTTTTTTTTCGTTTTCATAATATACGCTTGTACATTTCTACAAAATAAAACTAGCAATAAGAACAATACGTGATCGAACTAACTAGTTACATAAAAGTCATCCCTTCGTTGCCGTGTCTGAATTCGAAACCTGGATAAAAAGATTACAGACCGGTCGTTGCCAACTGTTAAATGTGGAACAACGATTAAAATGAATAAAAAAGTCTTACTTCATTCCCCAATATCTATCTTCTACTATGGAAAACAGCGGCGAATGCGGGACATTTTTCGCAGAAATACGAACTATCCGAACAAAAAGGGAGCATGCTGTAGCCCTAGCGTGAAATGTCCCTACAATTTACTTCTAAAAGTAGGCAACCCTAAGAGTTGTGTTACGTGCAAAAGGACAATCTCGCTTACTTTCGTCTTTAGCTTTCTCATTTCTGTACAAGTCGCTCTCCTAACTTTACAGAATTTTTTCCAACTTTCCCATATTCGAACTGACACATAAATATAACCTTTTTTTAAATTTATCATATCCCCTCTTACAACAAAGTGCGAAAGAGAAATTAGACTCCTGCAAATATAATAAATGATAATAAATCGACATGCAGCAAATAAATTGTAGTATTGCTGCACACAAAAGATTCTTTATGTGAGACGCTTTTGATAATGAAGGAGGAAGTAATGTGGTGAAACAAAAGAAAGAGGGTGAAACAAAAATTAAAACTACCAAGGAAACCCACGTACACGATTTTTGTCCATCATAATGCGCACTTCACGTGACCTGGGATCCAACATGTAAGGTTCAGGTAATTCGTTATTGTTAAAAACGTTAGACAAATTGAACTTAATATATATGCGTAATTGATAAACGCAAACATCACAGATTAGACTGAAACATGAGAAATTTCTGATCGAACTGGATGGGTCGATTGTTTAGATTCCTCTCCACACTCGACAAAAGAATGTTTTACACGAAAACTTAAGAGCTAAGGAAATTGCCCCTCATGCTATTGGTAAACATTTGCCCACAATTGGATACATTTCTAAGTACCCTTTCTATGTTAATTTGAGGATCTGAATTATTAAACAACTTTAAAATATATCCGCGCATGGAATCACAAGAAAAATGACCTCAAAATGGGGATGTAAATAAATGTCAGATACGCCAATGTGGACTTAACTGTTCTGGTTATTCCATGAACGTATATGTTAAAAAGTAGTGTAATTGCCTTCAGTATTCTAATATTATTATCAGTAACGTCATAGCAGGTTTTGTTTGGGTTAGTGGGCAATACACTTCACCAACATATTAAATGCAATCACAATTTGCATGATTTTTTTTGCTACACTACTGATGTATAAAATCGTCAGAGAAGATTTAGAGAAAATCGTTCCATCACATCTTAACCCCTAGAGTAAACTAACCCCTTTGGAACTCTTTCTGAGGGAAGGGATTACGTCCCATCACAGAAAAATTAATGAAATATTTATTTACGAAATACGAACAATATCGACACCGTTCGTAAACAATCATCCGAAAAATCACTACGTTAGTAGAATAACTGTTTAAGATCTAAAAAAATAAAAGTGACCTACAACTTATTTCTCTTCATGATATATTTGTTCAGAAACGATGAACAAAATCTCTGGGCTGTTTCTAAACAATATGAAAAAACTCTGTACCTAGATATAACCTTCCCGAAATTATATATCCTTAATCTCTTCAACTTGCCAAACTTCAGTGCAGTGGCACTAATTTTTGGTAAAGTAAATATTTTTTTCAAAAAATTTCCAAATTTGTATCTGGTATTCGACAGTAGCACCGACTAAATCTAATTGTAAAATATACCCACTTCCCTAGACTTTAATAAAAGAAAAATAAAAGAGTTCGTGCTCTTTAACAAGGAATTCAATCAGAGCACAGTGTCGAAATGAAACGTCACTGGTCACCATTTTGGAAATCTTACGCCTGGTCACGTGCTAGCAACAACCAACGTCAATGTCTAGAAAGAAAGAACGGAAGGAAGGTCTATAGAATGAGACTACTTGGTTTCACTTACAAGATAATATTACGGATGTAAAAACATGTTGCTCACGACTTTCAGTATGCACTCGTAAAATAAGCATTATTTTCTTTATAACTGAATTCTATAATGCATAATAAATCATTCTGGCTTGGACTGACTCATGAAAACTTAGTGGGAAACTGGCCCCTTCCTCCCTTTTCAATGGGCTCGATACAACTACCAAGATCAACATAATAAAGAATGATAAGAAATTCACCAAAGAAACATTACATTTGATGAAAAAAACAAAAGAAGTGAACAATAATGACAATGTGGTATCTAATGTTGTAAAAAAGTTCTAAATATTTTCTCAGGAACAAACATGGTATTTTTTCAGGTTTTGTTTTGAGATCGTAATTAGGGCTCTCCCTATGATGTTCCCTCAGGTCCACTACGATCATTTGTATCTTCTTTTCCTCTTTGCTGATCGTTGGACCAATATTAAAATCGAGAAAATGCACAAAAATGTATCGCATTCAGTTATATTTGGTTGATTTATATTAAGTTGCATTAGATTGCGTTATGTTAGGCGTGCGGTTTTTTTCAATACGGTTGCATAGTATAAGTAGGAGTAGTATTAGTAGAAGTAGTAGGAACGGATTAGATGGTTAGGTTTTATTCTCGATTTTAAATTGGCAAATTAAAGACTTCCCCAATTTTTTGTACATTTTACAATCTATTGATCCGTATAGTAAAAGAAGTGTATCTCTCCACGAAATAGTCCTTCCGCCTTCAGATACATTGCCGCTTGCAACATGAAAAACAACCAACAAATACAACCACTTTCTTAACTTTTACTATTCCCCTTCCGTGATTTTCACTCATTGTTCCTCACGAACTTAAATAAATTCACCAATTAACCCGGTATATTTTCCTAAAAGTGGTCCGGCGATACTTTACTTATCTCATATCCTTAAATATTAAAACGTTTCGTGTTCGTGCTAAACTAAGGAGATGAATAGATAAGTGCGGAGAACATATTCGAATTCAATCCCGCCTGGGATTCTGCAGTTTACCTTGGGGCATTTTTTTCTTTAGTTTGATACATTCTAGTTGGTTTTCGTTCGTTTTGTTTTTACACCTCTCTCTCCGTTTCATATTAATAGGATTGACTATAGATTTTCAATGACGCTTGTGCTCACATTTTGACCCCTCGCCATTTTGTACAAGGTTATCTTAGAGAGTCGAGACTTCTTTCATTTTCTTCCACTTACCATCAACTTTCATAAGATACTCAATTTGAACCCCTTTCCCATTTCGAAAGAGACCGTGCGAGGGTCCCAAGAACATTTTTACTTTGAATCTTTATACTTTTGAAATAATGACATACACATCTTTTTATTTTTACACTTATCCTACTGTTTCATATTCATAGGAGTGACCATAGACTTTGGACCCATCGCTATTTCGCACAGGCTTATCGTAGTGACTCGAGACTTGATTTGTCTTCTTTCATTTAACACAAACTTTTATATGCAAGTTGAGCTGTCTTTCCATTGAAATATTTTGAGTTGAACCCCGTCTGGGACCCTACGGGGGACCCTTGGAAAATTTATTTTACTTTGACACGTTGTACGTTTGAAATAATGAGAAATATTTTTTTCTGTTTTCATAACTGTCTCACCGTTTCATGTTTTTCGGGGTTTCGACGGACTTTATAGACACCCTTAAAGATTTTAATAAAAAAATTAAAGTGCTGCCCATAAGCGGAATGCATGAGACCTTCCCAGTGTTGGTAACCGGTTTCGATCTTACCTAGACCTAAGCTTTTTAAAAAATATATACATCACCCCATTTTGTGGGTTCAGGTCCAAGTACATCCCATGTTATTGCAATCTATTGATTAATATATATTCGTATCTGGTGTATTTACTTAGTTTCTCTCATTTTTTATTTTGTTTTGTCAAGCATGAAGAAGATAATATTATCTCAAATATTAATTGCCAATCCACAACTACTGCCATGTAACACATAAACTTGATTTCATCTAGTCGTTCCTGTTAGAAGTGGGTTGTCGTTGAATTTTCATGAATGCCCTGTAACTTTTTCTACCCTAATCAACACAGAGTAGCATGTGATTGCTTATCTTACATAAATTCTCAAGTACTTAAGACATCCTCTTATATTCTCTTTTTTTGAATGTATTTAATTCTTAAAAGTACCCAACACTTACTCTATTTGCAGCTCTTAATAGTAACAAATATTTGCGTCATCTTTCCTTCTTAATTTATTAATTTATATAGAAAATTATATATTTGATTTCTTTCAAGTAAGCTCTCATTTCGGAAGTGCGAGTTCGTTCTTCAATTATTTCAAACACTCCTCTCTTCGAGAAAAATGCATTTCTTACATATAATTATAATATATATAATAACCTATTTAATTAAACATGATTGACTTTATACAGAGGGTGTCTCGATATAACACCAACAAGGATTGGAAAGTGATTAAAATAATAATATAAGAGAGGCAAAGTATAGATCAACCTGTCTGCAAAAATATTTCCGTTCGGCATTTATGGCCAGCACAAAATTTTTCGATAAAATGAAAACACACATAACTGGTAATGGAAAGTTTGAAGCCGGGTAAAATGTCGTAGATTGGGAATGGTGTGTGATCCGCAAAAACCTGGAAAATTCTTGTAGTATTTCATCAAAATCTGAGTGAAGAAAGATTTAAAAAAACAATCAAATACGATATTTTAACGGACAAAATTCATAGTACATCTTTCAAGTTAGAATGACAGTGTTAGTATTTGAAAAACGCAGAGGTACACATGTTCAATGATTACTTTGTCTCTCGGATGAAGGACTGTAAAGAAGGACTCGTGTCTTTGTCTCGTACAGAATAAACTCTCGGAGGAAGGACTGGAATGAAGTCTTCAACGTCTCACGATCAGAACTGATTAGAAGAGCTGTTTTCCGGGGAGCAATAGGCTCCCGGGAGCTATCAAATTTCCCATAGGACAAATCTCTTATCATCCTTCAATAAAGATTACCATTATTTTCGCAGTATTACTATAACATATAACTTTAACATATACACAGCATTAATGCTGATATTCTCTACGGAGAAATCATCTGTAATTATCACTGATCATGGTTGTCTTTTAGGCTAATAGAAATGGATATCATATATGAAGTCTACTTTACTACGAAATAATTCTGAAGGAATAGTGTACGAGAAAAGGTAAAAAACGAGGAAACTCATTTAGTTGATGTTTTCCAACACATACGTTCTTCTGTGATTGATCGAATAAGCATCGCATCAAAAGTCAACTCTATCACAAATGAGTACGCCAATGTTAATTTGTTGGAGGAGCCGGGACATGTTTGAGGGCAGTTATATATATATTCAACCTGTCATCAAAAATGTATACGTATATCGCGGACAGCGAATCCATGGTAGCGGGATTGTTGTAACCGACGCGACTGTTGGCTCTCTTGCTCAGATGCGTTAAATGGCTTTCAACCGTTCTATAGGAAGGAACAGCAGGAGTCAATTAATAGGCTGCCCGACACAGGTGATCTGTGATTCTCTCTCTTCATTTATATTAGCCCGTGTCTGTGATTTTGTTCCACAGCAATGAGTTGCATGATAGGTGATAACGTCACGTCATACCATGAAGAATCAAGAGTAATGAAAGAAACACGCCTTCGCGCCTCCCCGTCCCATCAACAAAAATTACATTATGAACGTACGTTAGTGCTAACATTTTACAAACTGTGAACTCAAGTGTTTAATTTTTTATATCACGGGTTCTCAGTATCTACTCTGCCGATTCTAAAACATTTTTCACTACTAGGAAGATAATTTAATGTACATTACGATACATTATATTTTAACCCGAAAAATAGGCTCCCGGGTGCTAAAGTGTCATTTATTCATTCATTATAAATAACAAATTTTCAGAAAGTACTCAACCGATTTCAAATATTTTTCCCTACTGGAAATCTTGCCTAATGCCTGTGACGATACGCTGTATTTTTCCTGCAAAGTGAGCCCTTGGATGTATTGGGCGTCATATTTTGATTCAATATAT
This sequence comes from Thermobia domestica, assembly GCF_964235325.1. NCBI lineage: Eukaryota > Metazoa > Arthropoda > Insecta > Zygentoma > Lepismatidae > Thermobia > Thermobia domestica. Next base: position 261,454,999 of record NC_137458.1, on the reverse strand, counting down.
ATACGAGATTTTCAGAAAATACTAAACGAATTTCAAAAATTATTTCGATGTGAGAAAGCTTATTTAATGCACGTGATAATATCCCATATTTTGTCCTGAAAAATTGACTCCCGGGCACTGGGACGTTATTTTGTGGTTAAATATATTCAATAGAAATATTCAGAAAATATTAAACCACTTTCAAAAATTCTTTCCGTGTTGTAAAGCTTGTCTAATGCCAGTGAAGATACGCTCTATTTTGTCATATAAAATGTGCTCTTGGATGTAGGGTGCGTTATTTTTGATTCACTTTATTTAAGAAATTTTCAGACACTACAGAAAGGATTTCAAAACGTATTTCAATGTGGGAAAGTTGATCTATTGCTAGTGATGTTACCCTATAATTTATCCTTGAAAATGGAGTCCCGGGCGGTGGGGTGTTATTGTTTTGTTCAAATACGTTTAATAGAAATATTTAGAAACCACTGAATTGGTTTTAAAAATTATTTCAGTGTTGGAAAGCGTGTCTGATGGCAGTGACGATCCGCTGTATTTATCGTGGGAAATGGGCCCTTGCTTACTAGGGCATCATTTTTTTTATTCACTACATATAAGAAATTTTCAGAAACTGCTAAAGGAATTTCAAAAATTATTTCGATATGAGAAAGCTTATCTAATACCAGTGATAATATTTTATATTTTATCCTGGAAATAGGCTCCCGGGTGCTGGAACGTTATGATTGGTTAAATATATTTAATAGAAATATTCAGAAAATACTGAAAGGGTTTCAAAAATGCTTTCTCTGTTAGAAGGCTTGCCTATTGAAAGTGACTATACGTTATATTTTGTCCTCTAAAATAGGCCCTTGGATGTAGGGGTCGTGATTTTTTGGCTCACTGTATATAAGAAATTTTCAAAAACTACCTAACGTGTTTCGAAAATTCTTCCGATATGAGAAAGTTTATCTATTTCCAGTGACGATATCCTATATTTGTTACTGTAAGATGGAACCTTGGATGTGGCGTCATTTTTTGATTCACTATATATAAGAAATATACAAAACCTATTGAACCGAATTCAAAAATTCTTTCCCAGTTGGAAAGCCAGTCTAATGTCATTGATGATACATTAAATTTTATCCTGGCAAATGGGCTCCCGGAAGCTAAGGCGTTTTTTGCTTAAATATATTTAATAGAAATATACAGAAACTAATGAACCGATTTCAAAAAATATTCTCGTATTGAAAATCTTATAGATGCCAGTGATGACACGCTATATTTTATTCTAGAAAATGGCCTGTTGGGGTATGTGTGCGTCATTTTTTGATTCAACATATGTAAAAAAATAACCAGAAAGTACTGAACCGATTTCAAAAATTCATTCCCTGTTGGAAAGATTATCTAATGCTATGATAATACGTTTTATTTTATTCTGGTGAATTGGGCTCTAGAGGGCATGGGGAGTAATTTTTTCGTTATGTATAAAGAGATTATCAGAAACTATACTTAACAAATTTCACAAAACTCTTTCCCTGTCGGGGTGCATATTTAATGACAGTGATGACATAATATATTTTATCCCGGAACACGAGGCCTGGGGCTCTGAGAGCGTTACTTTTTATTTCATTATGTGTAAGAATTTATCAAAACCAACAGAACCGATTTGCTGGTGGAAGCTTACCTGATGCCAATATGCTAACTTTTATTCTGGAATATGGGCCATTGGGTACTAAGGTAGACAATTTTGTTTCTTTATATATCGTTTTTTCTTATGTAAATGATTTCTTTAAAAAAATAGATGTTGGAAAGTTTATATAATGTCTGTGCTGTTATGCTAAGTTTTATCTCGGAATATGGGCTCTTGCGTGATAGGAGTGTTATTTCTTTACCGAAATTCTTTTGCTGCTGGAAAACTTTTTTTTATGCCAATGATGATGTGACCTACTATGTTTCTGAAACCCTATCTTTTTTTCGTGGACAAGAAACCGTGTTTAGTAAGTTTTCTAAACATTTAAAATTGAAATATTTAAAGTACATAAAATAATTACATTCAGATATTTGTAGAGAGCTATAGAAGTCCATTGAAATTCATTAGGTAAGTAAATATACAATACAGTATTCTAAACAAGTATATGTTTATAGTTTGTCTATATAGTTAGTATATATATTGTTAGTCTTATCATATACTATATACACTATATAGTTTCTAATATCAGGTATCCACTCACGATCAACTAATTTTACGCGATCAATTAAATTAAAGTTGGATGCTACCTGCAATTTTCCCCTTGGGGACAAGTTCAAGAACCGGAAAATATCGGAAATTATCATTCTAATTTATTTTAATTTATAAATGGTTACTGAAGTGTTTCTCAATGTCAGGTATCTATATAAAACCAACTTATTTTATAGAATCTAAAAACGTAAGGCCAGATGCCACCTGCAATTGCGCCCCTTCGGGTCATTTTATGGTCAAACGGGAAGATAGCAGGAAATTATCACCAGTAGCACAGGTAGGTACAGCAATGTCGGAAAACAGGAAAATTATGATATGGGCACCCGATACGGGCTCCATGCAGATCTATTGACGTTTCTCTCCATGATGGCCAATGTGGGATGCCCAACATGGGCCGACGTCAGCTCCCTCCTCGGTCGACATTACTCCATATCTATCAATGTGAGTTACACATCTTGCCGCCCTGGGGCCCACATTTAACCCACAACTACGTACGGGCATCGTCTCGTGATAAACAATTAACTGGCAGTTTAATCAGGAGAAAACAATAGTTTCACTTTCTCACGTGTCATCTTCGTTTTCCTTAACTCATTAAACAACTCTCGAATTATTTTACTACACACGAATTTCGTCGTGTTCCATTCACCAGGTGTCGAACCTTTTCTTATGTGTGCTTCTAATTCGTAGGCGGACATTTTATCCACTCTAGAGCAAGGACGTGTTAGAACCATAGACATACATATCGTACTAACGTTAGTACAGCGGCCTAGTAGATTGAGTAGCTAATCTACGAATGTGGGAAGAAGAACAATTACGTTTGTTACTACAACAGTTACGAAATAAAATACGAAAGTATTAACGAACTACAACGCCATCTGTTCACAATTATTCTACTTTTAATTTTGTCGAATATTACGTAAAGATGCGCTGTTGCCAAACTTCTTCCCTTTTGTCCCAGCTTTTACTAAACCTTAATCCATTTGAAAAATGTACTTGCCGTAAATATCTCAGCAGGCAATTCTGAACAAACACAAAAACACATTCCGTAGCGTACCATTCCGACACTGGCCAATGTAGGCCAATATGTATCCCCTCTGCGTCACTCGACCCATCTGGGTTCCATGTGAAGTTCCCATTTTCTTTTCACCTATTTCTTAAATTTATACACAACAAAATCGACACGAAATTTTGTATCTATTTATATAGCAGGTTTGGCTTTTTAAAAAAACTTACTATATTTTCGTTGATATGTCGAAATTCTATCTTCGACCCAATGAGGGTTCAAATGGGCCAAGCTTCATGCCACGTTTCCCACATGAGGCGTTGTGGGACCCAAGCTTGTCCAATGTGGAGGTGCTACTGGGGATCATTGTAATTTATTTTAAATTTGAAAATATTACTGAAATGTCTCAATGTCACATATCCACTTAACATCAATTTATTTCATGCAATAAGAAAAGAAAGAATGAATGCTTTCTTCAGTCTCGATCTTTAAGTCTATTTTCATGGCCAAACAGGGACAAATTGATAAATTACTTATTCTCGTTTATTTTGACATATAAGCAATTAATAAAATCCTTGTTAATATCAGGTATCGACTCTAGATTATCTAATTGTGTGTAATAAAATTTTGAAGTTCCAGTAATTGTAAGAAATATTTGTATATAACCAAAGTCCAGAAATTCTGTTTTCTTTCAAAAGAAGAAAGTTATTTTGCCTTGTGTCGAAACTGCTTTCTTTCCACTGACGTCTTTTTGAAAAGGAAAAATTCAATTATATGATTTGGAGTAGATACTCCATATTAACAAACATTCTACGAACTAATTATATATTAAAAGCATTAGTAGTGTTATTTCCCGATATTACCCCTTAAGACTTTGAAATTAAAATCAGGTAAGGATTGAGTGTCTCAACAACAGAGTTATTTCTTTATCTTCAACGTAACATTAAGAGACAAAATAGAAGCTGACATCCGCATTTATTTTTTCTATTTGAATACGTTACTTGGTTTCGAGTGGACATATGACATTACGAAATATTTCAGTAACTGTTTATATATTAACATTAATTAAAATTGTAATTTATCCCATTTAACCTTGAAATTAAACTTAAAGGTCGAAATTGAATTGGTATCTAGCATTATTTTCATTGTTTGCATACAATTAGCTAATTTCGGGTAGTTATCCGATAATAACAAATAATTCAGTAACCTCCTCAGTAGCACAATGATTTACTATGTTTCGTGTTGGAAGGTATCATTACTAGTGAACTTAGAAATTTTAGATACATAACTGATGCAGCGAACAGAGACTTTTGCTTTGGCGACGGGGAAATTGATTTCTTATTCAAAGGTTTGGAATCGATTCGAGAACAGCGTTAATACAGTATTTGAGTGACAGTATTGTTGTGAACGGTATATTAACAGCCGAATGTGAACGGTTATTTAGTGATATGAATAACGTAATCTCAACTGTAAGGAATCATCTTAAACTGTCTTCTGTAAGTAAAATATATTTCATAAAACTAGTTGGAACTCCAGTGGAACCAGTGGAACAGTTTAAGCCCCAAAACGGGGAAATCCCGGCTGCAAAAATCATGTAGAAAGCAGATGATGTCAACAGCATGAGACGGAACCAAAGTAAAACCCAGCCTCCAGGAGTTAAGCATGTATGGTAGTTTTAAACCAATATACTCCCTGGTAATGTTTTAAATCCATTACAACATTCCTATACATGTTTTAAATTATGTTTTGCGTTATATTTAGACTGTGTCATATTTAATTGTTTCTTTCTTACAAATGTATGTGTCTTCATGCCTTAATAGCTTACAAATGCCGTGTATTGGGCCTGAGCGGATTTAAGGGTTGTCTGCTCCCATGGGTGGATCTTCTGGGCTTCTGGAATACTCCTTAGCCTAGCAGGTGTCCGGGAGTTGTCCCACGAGAAACTGTTTACAAATGTTAGTATAAAAATCGGTTTTAGAACACTTTCGTGTATAATACTCTATAATATAACATAAGGGCGGTATTTTCTAATTTTTCTCACATGCTATGGCTGGGACAAAGCCTATCCATGCACGTCCGTAACTACGGAAATGTTTTCCTATGGTTCTGAAATGTTATATAAATATATAATGTTATATAAATATATAATGTTGTATAAATATATAATGTTATATAAATAAAATGCAATATCTTAGGCAACATATCATCACTGTATTTCAAGAGTTGTGTAGTCGGTATGTTGAGTCAAGACCATAATAAAACATAGTGTCTGTGATTTTATTCCACTTCGAACACTGCTCACCAGTGAGGGGTAAATAACATTTACTCCCCACTTCTGTCCAGAAGTTGTTACTCGCTTTGGCAATTCCTTTCAGACATACTGTTCTGCTTTGTTACGGCTGTCCCATTCGCACAGGAAATAATAATATTTCGTATAACCAAGCTGCGAACCCTTTAACAATTTCTAAATCAGAGCAAACGATCTGCTTCTAGTACTTATACCGAATTATTCCGAGCAATATTTTGATGTTTTCATAGATTTCCTGCATCTTAGTTTCCTAATACAAAGGCTTTGAAGGAAATTGTTTGCCAGTGCGCAAAAGGACTGCCTTCAAACTAGCTTTTGAAGAGTAAATAAACAATCTCCACTCATTACTTACATGTTTGATGTCTGAGTGTATTCATGACATCACAAACAATGCTACAATAAACTAAAACGTTTTCCTAGAATTCCGTTCAGATATTCTGCATAAGGTTAGGAAAGCCACAAACTTTAGTGTCACGACCGAGGAGATTTAAGCATTTGAGGCTGGAAGAAAGACGTTCTGCCTGTCTTTTGAAGACTTTTAAATCCGAGGTGTTTTAGTTCATCCTAAGTTATCAGGTGGGATTAAAAAGAATATATGTGTTCTACATATGAACGATCCATTTTCTCATAACGTTGTACTTCAGTAGTTGCTTCAAGTATGTAATTCTCATATGACCTGGAGTTTGTGTTACTGGTAATTCTGCATTCTGTGGAAATGGTCTAATTGCTGATGACAAATTAGGGTACTGCACTGTGTGTTGAGACTTACTGGTTATTCCATTTATCTGTGTTATACACAAAAGTATGATAATCAAGAATGATCTTTGGGCTTCTTCCAGATCATAGGTACGCGGAAGTTTATTTTCCGTTCACCATTTCCCCACGGAGGCCACAAATAAAGCGAGGAGTCTAGTTGATATCTTGGTCTCCTACGCTACTAGTAACAGTTCCTTAAAAGTGGAGTGTTTTTGATAATCTATAATATACATCAGAAATTTTGAATTCTTTGTCTAATTGTTCCCGGTTTTATTATATCTTTTTCTTTTCAAGTTTCAGTCCCACTTCGCTGTCAATCTCAACATCTGTGTGACTGAATGATCATGTTATGAGCGGACTGAAATCTGCCATGAAATTGTAGTCGAATTTAAGCCACTGGAAAAAAGTCCACAGTCACATGTACTTCTAAGTATATTAGTAATGTTCTGTTAAACATTGCTAGAAGAGATGGCAGCCCAAACTTGTGAACGTTTGTTATATGTTGCAAATATTTGAACTAAGATTGTTTCTGCCTTGTATTTCCTGTTACGTTGGTTTAATAAAATCTCTTATAAGAAGAGATTATAAACCGACTTCAACGAAAGTGCTAGAATTTAGTAAATAAAAAGCGCTAAAAAGCAGAAAATACACGTAATAGTAGTAATAAAGCGTTTGTGGCAGGGAATACAATTTAAAATTACTATTTGTCCATTTTATGCTTTGTATTACATTTTACATTCAGAGCTCTTGCTGTAGTTGGTTAATATTGTAATAAACGATAATGGGAATCACATTTATGATGAGACCTTGTTTCATATCAGTAGACGTGTTAATTAGCAGAATGACATGCACGATAGCTCATGGACAGCTAAAGTTAACGGTACCTGGCTCGAACTTCAGGTCACAAAATCTAAAATTTAATATTGTTTTCCGAAAGATAAAGGAGAAAGTAAAAGCTGTGTTATTCATAATGTACAGATCTTAAAGCTCTACTTTTTTTTTTTCAAAAACGGTGAACCCAGACAGGTAGGAAATGTAGGTGTGTAGTTAGTCCGAACTTTTAGTATAGAAATCGCAGGATACTTTCAAAAGAATATCCTCATGCTGCATGGCTGAAAGGGATATGATCTACTAGTGTGGTACTTATGATACAGATTGTGCTGACTCTCTTACACACAGTAATTAAAAAATCAATTGCTGAATGACTTTAAGGTTTTTCAATAAAAAAGAATGAAAAAGAATAAGTTAGATTGTTTAACGTAAAAACGTCAGCTCAGCTGGTACTGTGTTCAAGAGCTAAAAAAAATGATGTACCGAAGTTTTGGAGAGGATGGAAAGCTTAAAATACAATGCAGCAAACGACAACAGTTACATCTGAATTTAGATAACAATGATACAATTTATTATAAGAAATTGAAAAGGAATAAAAAATATAAATTAATTAACAAAACGACAACGATTTGGATCTCTTTTAAAAAAATGATGTTGTTAGAAATTAAAACAAACGTTTCCAATCCTTCGAGTAGAATATTTCAGTAACCTAATCTTGCTATGCTAATTATAATATGATTTCAATGTTAAAATAGATTCTATTCACGAACTCTGAAGGATTTTGTCCTCAGGTTAGTATTATTCCTATTCTTGTTATTGTTTTTACAACGTACTTCAAAATCAGAGCATTTCCAGGAAAATATTATTTTGACAGTTTAGAACGGCTACACTTAAAAAAAAAAGTAAACTGGAATTGATTTTAGACACACCAGGAAACTAATTCTCTGTTTTGATGATTTACATAACCTAAAACAACATAGTAGCAAATAATCGTCGTTTAAGTGAATATAAACGTATTCATTAAGCACAAATGTTATCTATGAAGAAGAAAGTTAAAAAGGAAGTGACTAAGATAGAAGGTAGGTGATTAATTTTGAATTGATAAGAGCAAAAATAAAAGTCTTGACTTCTTAGCGATTGCTATCAAAATATAGGAAAGAGATAGGACAGATGTGCACTTTAAAACCTTAATGTTTATGCGTTCGTCTATCTGGTAATTATATAAGTAAATATCTTTATACAAATTCAGCATTGAAAAGAAATTAAATCACATAAAAAAGAAGACACTCAATATTTTTTTACCATATTTATGATAATAATAAACGGTATTTTACACACACTTATACATACACAGAATACATATATATTTATTTATACAGATAGTCATGCTTATAATTAGGGACATTTTTTGGCCAAGTACTCCATGAAGTGTCAAAATTTGAATTTTTCGTCAAATCAAAAAATATTTATTTCATGTAATGATTTTGTGTATCTTATTCCACAATTTTTGCCCTTAAGCTAAAGTTAACTCAGCCTCAAGTTCGTCTGCAAGCGATATGTCTTTCTTTCACTTCATTATATCTATTTGTACTTTTTCTCAATTAGGCTCTGGAAATATGGATTTACTGTGTGTTTTCTCATCTCTCCACAAATATTGGTTTTATGGGTGCATTTTGAACAAATCGTCAAAGAAATGTTTCCATCTATTCAGGATGCTATCTGTACCAGTGAAAATTATTTCATCAGTTTGCATCAATATATAAAGATTAATACCCTTACCTAAATTCGTTAGTGCTCTTTACAGGTCTCAATTTTCACTATTAAATTTAAGTCCATTAATTTTAGCTTTCAAGAAATTGAGTTTCTTTGTTCTGAAACTTTTTTTTTATTTTCTTGACAGGTTTCAACGAAATTTTGTGTAGTTATTTCATTTGAATTTTGTATCCAATGAAATTTTGCCTTGTTTCTTCTTTCTGATAAGTTACTGCATTTCTGGTCAAACCATAGTTTGTTCCTAGGCATTTCTGCATGCCCCTTTTTGCTGAAATTTTAGTATTATATCTAATCTCAACCCAAGTATCCTTAATTACAATAACGTTTCTTACAATTACTTTCTTGAATCTATTACCCTATTCACACTTTGAATATATAACGGTACTTAAGAACATTAAAATGTTTCCAATTGGGGACATGAAACGAAACACATCCTAAATCCACAGACATGTACATATATTTTTGCACTTATGCATCTGCTTTATGGAAGTTTGAAATTTAAGAAGGGACAAGGAAAGTAATCATTAAGACAAACTACAAAAGAAAATCAAACAAATACCTTTTTGTTCCTCATGAAAAAGTGCTCCAATGGATTTGCGACTTTTTCCAATCCAGGTCTTTAGTTGCAGGGAATTAATAATCGACGAACTTATGATCATACAGTTGGTAAATTAAGTATCTGGTGGGACGCAAAAACCTTGATCAACTAAATTCGTGAAATCGATGTGGAGTTTAGTGCTTTGAAAAGTTGTTACGACGCATACGAGATGACAGTAACCTATGTAAATATATATCTCGTCTTAGTTATATAAACGTTAACCTCAGCGGATTGTAACGAAAAGTGACCTGGAAATACCTACAGACCTTTCCTAGATTTACTTTGTTCAATATTTGAGCATATTTTATAGTCTTCTATGTGAAAATAGAACTATTCGTTTTGGAATGAATTGCGAATCGTTTCTAATGTCCGATCTACTGCTCAGCTTATTAATTGAAAGGAATCACGTGTTTATTTTCGTTTTTTTTTAAGTTAGAGAAACAAATTATTTAATGATTGGAAATAATTCAGTTTTCAGATGAACAATTTATGCTTATATCAATCCACTCGCGTTCGGGAATCAACTTGGACATTCCTGCTGACTCACTTCAGTCATATATGGAAGTATTCAATTATGGAACGTATTTATTTTTTTATATGATGACGGGTTTATTGATATTAGATTGCATTGTGTAATCATCGCTTATATCTCCCGCACAAAAAATATCTAAGAAATTATTCTCTTTGATTGTATAAAGAATACTAATACATATGATAAATTTGGAAAGGAAAACTTTTCTTTCAGTGGAAGGGCTTGTGCATTTTAATCTCTTGCTTGATATAATAACTACTGATTGCTTCTTTAAAGCTAAATACTCATCTTTAATATCGAAACTACTTGATGCACTTCAAAAGGTTAATTTGATACTAGAACCAAATAGAAAATCTAACTTGAATTTCCCACTCCCAGTACGAAAATGCTACGACAATAGGTTTTGGGCGTACCAAGGGATACATAATTTCTGCATTTCGATTTGTTTTTTTAACCTCTCAAATGTTATAAAGAAGGCTAGATACATCTGTTTAGCGAAAATTGGAAGTCGATAACCCTAACCGATACCAAAATATGGGGAAAATAAAAAGCGAGGGGTGGGGTTTCCATACGAGATGATACAATTTCGGAAAGGTAGTTGCTTATGCCTAACAGCATTTCCAAAACAATTTTCGACCCAAACAAATATATATTGCCATTAGGTTTGGAGAACCATTGGATCTCATAACATTTCATTTTCTTAAATATTTTAAAAATATGTTTCAACTTGGCATCGAACAACTTTGTAGACATGTTTTCAACGAAAACTAAAGCTCGATATGTCTAGAAATCTTCGAAATATTATCAAATACAGAGACATAATCGAGTTGTAGAGTTAGTTATTACATGCTAAAATATTCACAACACAAAATTCACAAGATGTTTCTTCACGCCGTCTTGAAGAGCTTTACTGATATGTGTTTACGGAAACTCGAAGTCTATACGTGTAACGGTTTCAAAGTATAGGGAAGAAAACAAAAGACCCGGTAGAAATATTAGGTTTTCGTATTAGGCCTATATGTTAGAAGTTCATAACTTAATGATTGGCACAAAATAATAAATCCCTAAACAACATTTAAAAATGAACAGATTTCAAAAATGGGCACTAAAAACATATGTTCTTAAACCATTAGAATTGATAATAATAATAATAATAATAATAATAATAATAATAATAATAATAATAATAATAATAATAATAATAATAATAATAATAATAATAAAGATCTTAGAGTAGAAAAATAATTTTTAGCTGTTATCTATATATATTTTAAGTTACATGAAGTCGGACAAATGAGTGCTTAATATAAAATTATTTTGATTATAATTTTATGAGGCATTAATATGTTTCACTTGTCACGACTCAGATATATTTTATACATAATGCCTAGTTTAAAATAACTTTCAACTTGTATGTGCTTTATTATTACCTGCTCTAGAGTACTGTTTTTATCCTTTATGTTAATGTCTACGTTTTAAGTCAGTTGTACATTAATAAAAGTCTATCATTTTTTTGCTTTTCAGTGAGGTTTGAAACTCGGTTGTTTTCTTTTAAAAATATTTTCTTTTCTTTTCTTTACATTTCTGAAATTATTTAGTTTTCTTCTAAGATTTTCTTCAACGTTTTATTGTTCCGTTACCAAGTAGTTTAGTTAGATACCTAAACTAAGGGAAGAACATTAACTTCCTATAAAATACGTTTCCTTAAAAAAATATACTTGAAGAAATGTGTAATAATTACTATTATCAAACTCATCAAATAGTTTTTCTTAAATTATATGTAAGATAGTTCCTTGAGAATCGCGCATTACTTTAGTGAAAACCGCTACAAAATATCACGTAGTTACCCTTTTGCGCACGAGGTGGCTCTAGTAAATCAAATTGTAAAATATATCAGTTGCAACAAATCAGACCTAACGTCATTTGACAGCCAACTGTTGAGGCTAGTAAATTCACAGAAAGTGCTGCAATTCTTAGAATCAGACGTAAGATACTTTTGTGTGAATGTGCTATGAGATTGTGTGAAATTTCCCCAAATAACTATATTCTTATTTTTCACATTTTACGCATAAAATTTTGGAGGGATAACACGAAAAATAGTTGTTAAAACAAACCACAAAGGAATCCAAACAAAACATTCAATAATATAATGCTCTTTTCATTTCTTGTGAAAAAACAAAAAAAACGTTAGATTCGGGATGTTTTTCTATTAAGGCCTGCAATTGCAGAAAATCAGAAACAAAAAGAACCTATGTCTGGTAAAAAAGGCCCTCGTTGTAGAAATTCAAATTCTGTGTTTTATACTGATTAGAGGACGCTCAATCCAATGAAAGTATATCTGAATATATTCATTAAGAGAATCCAGAGAAACACCGAAATTAGGATCTTACAAGCGTCACTTAAGCCAGTAGACACTATCATTTATTATACATTTATTTAAATATGATTTCTGAATTGATGTAATGATGAGATATCTTGGATTTCTCATATGCACTTAGTGTATGCAACTTCTAAACTAATTAACGTAGAAGGACAGTTCTTTATTTATTATGCTTCTAATATTATATATAGACAATGTAATAAGTTACTATCACTTTTCTCTGAGTAACCATTTTTGCATAACTTTAGGATAAAGTGAAAATTGGGATCTGTATTAGGAGACATATTCTTTTCATGGCCTGATATTACTTAACAGAGTAGAAATATGGAAATAGTGCTAGGGTAACAGTTGTTGGAAATTCCATAAGCTTTAAAACGACGTGTATATAATGTCACAATGCACAATATAAGAGAGTATCACAAAACAATATGGTAAATAAATTATTGTATTTGATGGTTATGATGGTCGATCTAGCGTAAAGGATATAGAACAGTGAAGATGAATAAAGAAACCATGAATATACGTAATCGTTGAGGATAACATCTATGTGGTTCGTTTATCTCAACAGGAATTTCTTTCTAACACAAAGAACAAATCCAAATTAATATTACTTACGATGAAATATGTCGGGAAATCGGGTTGTACCATACATCAATCACCTGGAGATGCACACACATTAGTTGTGTTAATCACAACAAATCTTGCAAAATCTGGCTAGTAAGTAATGGGAGAAGATTCAGATATTTTGGTTCTGATATGGCACTCGCAACAGTTGAGACTTACATGTTTATTCCTGGCTCGAAGCCACCACATAAGATATACAGCAATACCAAACTTCAGAGAGCTTTGGACGATATGGTGAACTTCATTTTATTTCTGTATGCCTTCACTGGTTGTGATTCAACTTTTGCTCCACACAGTAAAGGGAAGAACGTTGCCTACAAAATACTGGGGAAAATGAAGACGCGCGTCGAGAAATTGATGTTTTCAACAACCAAACTCATGATGTGGCAGCTGCTGAAGAAAAAAATGTTCTTAGCGTTATATAGATGTACAGAGAAAAAATCTGGATTGTACAAGTTTTCGAATGTACAGAAAGATTGTATCCAAACAACACATTAGTGAGTGACACATTTAACTTGGAAGTGCTCTAACAACATCTGCTGCAAACCACCATAGTCTCCATGTCTTCTATCAAGTTGAGCAGTGGAAAAATCAAGAGAAGACTCCAATTGAATGGGGCTGGAGAATTTGTGGTTATTGCCTTCCTTCTGTAACAATATTTGAACAACCTGTACCAGAAGATTTGCTAAACTTGATAGCATGCAACTGCCAATCGAACTGTGGAAAAAATGTGGATGCAAAAGAAGACAGCTCGATTGTTTATCATTTTGTGGGCAGAGTAGTGGAAATGGAAGTGGAAATAGCACTACGTTAATTAAATGCAAATGGAGAAAGTGATGATGAAGCTGTCATCAAAACCAACTTCTTTGAGAAGGAAGGTAACGAAAACTGTGGACATTCAACTGCAAAATACCTTCGAGAAAAGTAAGTCTCGAAGTACACTGGTATATTTAGAACTTTAGTTTATGTTCATTTGTCGTCGCAAGGCTTTTTACTTTGAAATATACACTAGTCAGCAGTTGAATTAGATACAGCAGGACGTACAGATTCTCCATCAGTGCATGTGAATGAAATGCATCGTGAGGGTACTGCTGCCGTGTACTTCCTCTCTCGGTATCCGTTCCAGTGCAGTGTGTGATGGGTAAGACGAAGGGTCTGAGTGCACTTGACCGCGTGGTCAAATCGTAGGGGTTAGAGAACAGGGTGGCTCGATTTCGGAAGTGGCTGCGGCACTCGGATATTCAAAGGCAACGTGTCAAGGGTGTATCGTGAGTACCTGGCTTCCGGTAAACATCACCCATACGGACAAACTGCCGCGATCAGGGGCGTGTTGACGACAGGGGTAGACGCTGAGTGGCCCGCATCATAACAACCGATAGACGGGTCACAGTGTGTCAAATCGCGGGAAGGTGCAATGCAAGACAACAACGCCGTGACATGGGTCACACTGCCAATTACCAAAAACATGCTCGCCATGGGGCACAGAATCCATCGAACCACGCGAGTATCTCTTCTAACAGCACTACGCAAGAAACAACGTCAAGCATGGGCAAAGGAACACTACCTCTGGACCGTGCAGATGTGGGAAAAGGTTTCTGGAAAGTTTTACATTGGTGCATACCGATTAACCGGTAAGGGTGCGTCGCCAGCCGAAAGAGAAAATGGATCCATCGTGATAGCAATGAACTGTGCAGGCCGTTAGTGGGGTATTCTCATCTGGGACATGCTTACGTAGACTGAAATGGATTCCCTAAAACGAGTAAAACAGTCCCTTACAGGTAAACACTGCTGCGATATTCTGGACGACCATATCATGTCATTTGGTCGGATACAACTTCCAGGTGGTGACCTCATCTTGCAGCAGGAGAATGCGGTGCCCCCCGCCCTAGGATTGCAGCAAACTGGTTTGATGAGCACTCCTCTGGTCTGGCAACTCGGTCATCGCACCTCAATCCGATCTAACACATCTGGGACGCCATGGAACGACGCCTTTGGTTGTGGACACTCTTCCAAATGACCTTAAAGCACTGTGGGAGACTTTGCAGCTGATAGGGATTGAGATTCCATATCAACACTTCAGGCCCTCGTGGAGTCCATGTTGCGGCGGGTAGCCTTCGTTATCAAAGTGAAATGTGGTGTTACACGCAATACGTAGGTCCCTATAATTCAACTGGTGATCAGTGCATATTGCCTTCCTTTTCATAACTACAATACTTTTTAAGTTTATCAGTTTAATAGATGCGCAGAAGAATCTAAGCACAATTTAAAAAGGTAGTACCTATAGTGACTTAATGAAAATTATAAAACAGAATATAATGGAATTTGCTGTAAATAGGATACAAAACACACCTCAAATAATTCCGTTAAGTATATTTTCCTCCATTTTTATAATTAATCCTTTGTTGAAATCACTATTTTCATTTTTTCCTAAATTTATAGTTTCAAGCAGAGATAGAAAAAAAATTTAAGATGCACTGAAACTTTGGTAACGCCAATGCGGAGGAAGTGATCAATTATTATATAACCTATAATAGTAGAAGCATAATAAAGAAAGAATGATACATTTACGTTTATTGGCTTATGCGCCATAAGACAAAAACTAAGTGCTGATAAAAATTTTAAGATGTCGTACTGCTTATTTAAAATGGTGGGAAACCAGTAAATAGAGTTTTGGGTCTCTTGTAGTATAATATCAATGCTTAAAACATATTGTAACAGGTTTAATTTTTTTTTAAATCTTTAAGTTTGATCGATTTTTGTCGTAATTTCACTTAAAAAGGCGGAAAATCCGCAACTGGATTTTTTGCAGGACAACATCATTAAAACACATTTCAATAGATTTCAACGTTTTTTTGAAACGTTTATATCAAACACTAATTTCAATGGACACTTTGACATAAATACAGAAAGATAGTATGAAAGTCTACTTTCAGAGTACTTGCGCACCTCCTGCCGACGCCACTGTTTACAAACTATTTATTAAACTAGTCGGACTTCCAATCATGTTGATACTTACCGGAAATTGCAATGAAAAGCCGTCTCAAGTCAGTAAATATTCACTATTTTTCTTCGTGTTAAATGATTCATTCATCTGTTTCAACAGAAATTGTGCGCAGTCCAATGACGTTTGAATCTTCATTGCAAATCTCTCACATTGTACGTTGTGACTATATATACATTGTTTTAAGCTTATGAAATTTCCAACAACTTTTATCCGAGCACTTTTTTCATATTTCTACTCTGTTAAGTTATATGAGGCAATGAAAAGAATATGTCCCCTTATACAGTTTTCAATGTTTCATTTTATCCTAAAGTTATGCAAAAGTCGCTATTAGGAGAAAGGTGATAATAACGTATTATATTGCTTTTAATATTTGAAGTGTAATAAAGAAAGAATTGTCCATCTACGCTAATTAGTTTAAATGTTTTGTAGCATAAACTAAGTGCATATGAGAAATCGAAGACGTCAGACAATTTATTCAAAATGGCGGAAGACCCGTAACTGGATTTTTGGGGATTTTCTGGAGGTTAATGAGGAAGAGATCACGAAAAAAAATCCAGAAGGTAAGGTATCATCTTTTTATTCTAAATATCTACCTCAAACATTATTTTGACTGCACTACATTTACAAATTGATTCATTACGAACTTCCGCTCTTTTATGTTATAGGAGAATATATACAATGATTTCTTGTATTCTTTTAATCTTTTTCTGGGCAATATGTGATATTTCTTTAAATATGAACTAGTCAACTATTTCTGTGGTAGAAGAAGAAGAAGACAAACATAAATATATTTTAAAAACCAATGTTTTCGTGTATGTTTTTGTTTCTGTTAGTAACCATGACGATTAGTTAAGTATCAACCTAGAAACAGAGTTATTGTAAGCTATAATATAAATATAACAACAGAGAGATCACGACGAACATAAAAGGTACCATAAACTACATTTTGGTACGATATTAATTTTGTTTATTTGTGCGGCTGAAAATATATCCAAGGATCAGGGCTATAGGACATCGATTAAGAGTAAATAGATGTATTATTCGTTCTATAAATGGTGCCGAAACGCCTGGGAGTTGTGTATCGTTTAGAACATAAGTAAAACGATTACATCATTGAGAAGTGGCGTGATAATAAATAGAAATATTGTGATGAGTGCTACCAAAAATAATCAATAACAGAGTTAGAGAAACCGGGGCAAATTCAGCGGAAAATATAGTTTATCTAAAACAACTGTTTCAGCAAATTGATAATAAGCTAGAACAATTACAACAGTCAAATGATGAGAAATTGGAGCAGGTACAACACCGAATGTATGGTAAATTGGATCAACTTCAACAGAAAATTGTCGACAAACTGTCACAACAACTTGACAATAAATTGTAGCAATTACAACAGCAAAATGACAGTGAATTGGATCAAGTACAACAGCAATTATATCAGATGAATCGGCAAATTACTGCAAAATTTGAATAGTATGATGATAAGGTAGAACAAATATTGAGTAGGTTCACAGAAGTACAGGATACGGTGGAAATCATTGAAACTGTAATCTATGAACATAATAACCAAAGTAAGGAGTTACAGGAAGATTTGTTAATTCCGGAACAAGTTTCCTCACAAGTCAACGTGAAAGCGTTAAGTGAACCTGAACCTTCTATAGAAACTGCAGAGAATATATATCCTAAATTTTCATCGACAAAGAAATATGACATTATTGATTTAAATAAGCGTATGGAATTAGCTGAATGTTCGTAAAAGCATACTGTGGTATTAGTTAACTTAGATTATCCCGACTTCTCTCTTTATTCCAATCTTTTAATTGTCTTACTGATGCTGTGTCTAACGAAGATTTTGACATGTATCAATGTACGAAAAGTTATGATTATTTTCGTCTCGTGAACGCTATTGACTGCTTGTATTCATGATATGTTCAACATTATATTAATCCTGAAGATGAAGTAACGGTAATAGCATCATTTAATGATATGTACAAGACATTTGTTCATGTAGCAGGAAGAAAGCTGATCCAGTATTCATGTAATTCAGAAAAAAAATGGGTGTTTCCACCAATGTTTGTAGTGACTGGCCGATTGAACTGAATCTGTTGAATTTTCATTCAACGAAAAGACCAACATGATGTTAGCAAACAATCCGATGATGATTTCACAGAACGTGATGCAGTGCGTTGATTTCCATCATCCAAGTGTAACATTGCAAAATTTTGAAAATCCATCAATGGTGCTATACAGTAATAACCTGAACCAAACTAACCTTAATCGAAACCAAATTCGATACATACATGTGAAATTAAAGTGTGATCTCAATGTACAAGGTGATGTTAAATTCACGTGTACCGGTAATGTAACCGAACCTAAGTACAGAAGAAACAGAAACCGTGGTAGGACACATTATCGTAAATATTGTTGAAAGAATAGATATAGACACAACATCTCGCCACCTATAAAACGAATGAGAACTGAACCTAATTTTACCGGTAAGATAACCGAACGTAACCTTAGTAGTAACAGTATACTGATCCTGTAACCGAACCTAATCCTAGTGTAGTACGATTACATACACCTAAGAAGCATGTAATCATTAGATCTAATTTCTTTCGAATTGGATTTCGTAGAAATCTCGTAGATGTCAAAAATTCTCAAAGTAAGAAACGAAGAACTGTAGAAGTAAATAACGCGCAATACTGTATTCTTGTTTACGACTTTCAATATAACTTGAATGAGTTCGTTGGTCATGTAACTTAAGCTAAAGTTATGACATCCAAGAAAACTATACTCAATTGATTTTTGCTTTATTTCACTTGAAATGTCATTATGATTTCCTTTGTTATTCGTACCTTATTTGAATTGTATAAAGATAATTTAATGGATGACGAATGGAACAATTCGTGCTTTTATGATTTTAAAAAGAAGTTAAATTATTATGTTATGTTCTGATTACTATCGATATTTTAATCTTAATCTATATTTTGTTTAGCTATATATTCTATCCGAGCCTTTTTTTTTTATAGTTTTCAAAGAAGAGCTATATGAATAGCACATACATCTTTGTTAAATCTTTCTTCAAGATGCAAAATGTAGTAGTTTAAATTTTGTTCACAAACACTTTATGGCCCGGAACGAACTTAAAATAAGTTTATAGATCAGACTTATGTCATTCCTTATCGACGATATAAGAAAATATATATATTTAATTATAAAATTAACTTATTAATATTAATATATAAAATAAAAATTATATATGATTTGTATTATGAAATGTAATTTTTATATACGAGGGATGCCCGAAGATTACAAATAATTATGTAAACCCTAACGAACCAGGATCCTTTTCTTTTAAATGTACAACAAATAAATTAAAGTCCGTAAGTTCGAGGCGCCATAATACAACGATATGTTGTATTCTTTTAAGCTTTTTCTGGGCAACATGTGATATTTCTTTAAATATGTACTAGTCAGCTATTTCTATGGTAGAAGAAAAATAACACACAAAAATAATTATATTTTAGAAACCAATGTTCTCGTGTATGTTTTTGTTTGTTTTGGTAACCATGACGATAGGTTGAGAATCGACATAGAAACAGAGTTATTGGAAGCTACATTATAGAAATAACATCAGAGAGATCACGACGAACATAAAAGGTCTAATAAACGACATTTTGGTACGATATTAATCTTGTTTATTTGTGCTGTCGAAAATATATCCAAAGATCAGGGCTATAGGACATCGAGTAAGAGTAAATAGATTTCGAGAGTAAATAGATGGAATTATTCGTTCTATATATTCCTATTTTTACATTTACAAACTTAGCTACATAAGATGAAACGGAACGTACTTGTGTTCTAAGTGGAAAAACTAACTTGTCCTGATAAGATTTAAGTAAAAAATAAAAACGAAAGAGAAGCATCCTATTCTTGTTAAAGTTTTACTGGGACGCAAAATCATTGAGATATACCTCAGACATGATCAACCAAATTTGTGCAATTAATTTGCAGGTGTTAGTGCTTTGAAAATAGATAGCAGCATATACTAGATGGGTTATACTAGATAGATTTGAGTTATACTTACTTAAACGTTAACCTTAACAGGTTGTAAAGAAAGCTGACATTGAAATATTTAGGGACGCGTCTTATTATTATCATATTTAGGGTTTTATTTTTATCAATACTTGAGCATATTGTACAGTGGTTTAGGTCAAAAGGAGTAACTATTCGTAATAAAATGAGGTCAAAAAAGTTTTTACTAGTTTATCTACTGCTCATCGTTTTAATTAAAATTAATCAGATGTATTTTTCTTTAATTTAGACAAACCAATTATGCAATAAGTGAGAATAATTTTGTTTCCAGGTGTGGAATATCGGGATGCATCAATTAACTGGCATTAATAAGACATGACTTTCGATACCAAAATTCAACATTTCTGCTGACTCAATTTAATCTTATACGGAAGTGTCAAATTTTGGTACTGATCTTTTTTTTTATATTATGATGAATTTATTGATAGCAAACAGCATGTGTGTAATCATTGCATACACTCTACACAGAGAAAGAATCAAAGAAACTATTCTATGCGAGATTATATTTAAAAAATATACTACTACGTATTATCAATTCGCAAAGCAAAACAGTTTTTTTCTTTCCTTGCAGTGGAAGAGCATATGCATTTTTCTCTCTTTCTTGGTGTTCTAATTGATGTCTTCCTCTTTGAAGATTAATATTTATCTTTAGTAACGAAACTACGTGGTGAGTATAAAACTGTTAAATTAGCAGAAGAACCACATGGAGAATCGAAACCGAATTTTCCACTCCACGGATTAGAATGCTAACCACAATTTTGAGAACAGCATCGTATTTCAGAATTATATGACATACAAATCACTTTAAATTAGACGTCTGGAAGGCTCGAACACTTTAGAATGTTTTTGAATATATTGTATGTCCCGAAGACGTATGGCATAAATACGGGAGACAACTGAGGGTTGTAACGTTCCACATATTGGGGAATATGAATATAATCTAAAATGCAACATATAGTGCGACAAGTATGTTTTGTGACTACAGTTTCAGTTTCTTAGTGAAAATATAGCGTGCTTAATTGCGAGTAAATAAAACCATTGGTCCTATTTCTCCAGAAACATGGGTTGTAATGGTATTAATTAGCTTTACTTTCATTTGATGTAACATTTCTTTAGTTTGGATATATAAGTGGATTAAAGTGAGACGAACGCGGAAGACGCTGCCTCCCCCACTTCCGGAGAAAAAATGTAGCGCTTCCCCATATATTCTTAAAAATACATTGGGCAAAGGTAGGCATGGGTGATGGTTTGAAGTCATGCGTTCCCCTACTTTTTCAGAACCACTTTTACCCTTGAGTTTCGTTTCCTTATACATATGGAAAAGAAAATTAAGATAGATAATGAGTGGCAAACATTTAACGAACAATGGGAATATCAATATTTCGTGATTTAGTCATGTAAATAGAATAAGATCATTTGGAATTTGAAATGAAAAAATATCAATCCTCGAAGAATACAATATAAAACGTCACTACAAGACTAAACATTGTCAGGATCACCCCAAATTTACAGGTAGCCTACGTTTAGAAAAATATGAATTATTGGTTCAAATCTTAAAAAAATTTGTTTGAGAAAGTAAATGCTGAACAAGAAGGAACAACTTGCGCTTGCTTCTTCATTCATTAGCGAAATATGGTGAATCATTTTTTGAATATGAATTAATCAAGAATTGCAGGATTGCTGTACCAGAATAAATATTAAATATTTATTTATTAAAGACAAATCTACACAATCGTTTTCGTGTAAGATAATATCAAATCATAGGCCGAGAAGAGCATAATTTATATACGGATCACTTCATTGAAATCATGTGTCACGTTTCTAGTATAATCAACATTAGAAAGAAATAATAACTTAAAAATGCTAAACTTAAAAAATAAAAATAAATTAATTAAATCAAATAATTTCCTGTTAGCAAAAACGTACTGCTCTTTTGCATTTGTCTTTGTTTTTGTTTGTTTTATCGTGTATACTTTCAACGCAAGGTTGCAGATAATTTCTTTGAAGTACAGGCTTCACCGAAGATCACTTTTTCAAGCCACTATAACTTCTCTCTTCTTACAAACATAATTTTATATCACATTTCACATTCCCAAAACACTGTTGTCCGTAACATAGCTACCTTTTTTCATGTGGATTTAATGTATATAGGAACGTCATTTGAGGTTGACATTGAATCAATTCACCCCTCCCTAGTTTGAGAAACATGTGTTTTTAATAGACTGTATACTAACAAGTTTCGTGAATCTAAGTCTTTCGCTTCCCCTTGGCAAAACTTGAAGCTACCCTAGTGTACGCACAATACCAATTACTCTAATTCATACACACTTATGAGCATGAAAATGTTTAACATGACCAGGAAGTAAAGGAAGAAAATCAAAAAGTACTTCCTGTAGCCACTACAACTTTTCTTACTTCATCAAAACAGTATGAAGATAGTATCGACCAAATATTAGAAAGAAACGCTTTTACTCAAATCTCTATAAATACACAACACAAATGATGGGTGAACCATGACAGAAATGAACTTATAATATTCATCTGAAGATACGAGTAATCAGATAGAATTCAAATTCAAAATAGTACTCAAATTTTATTCGTTCCATTAAGTAACGAAAATTATCAGCGGATATCTAAAAAACATGGGCTTTTTGGGCTTCGTGTCCATTGAGACTTTTCATCAGGATACCAAAATATACAACATACTGCAATACTAGCCAATTTAACGGAAACCGGATTTCCATAAGCTGTAAGCTGGGTCCTTTGAAAGCAGAGAATCTGTAGGGAATGCTGAGGAATCCGTTAGAGTGTCTGATCGAAGAATAAAGATGCAAGTAAACGATACAATGTACGTGAAGTTGAAGAACCATTCTAGCGTAAGTCCAATACCGTATTAATGTAAGAATGTAAGCCTAGCAGTAGAAATAGAATTGAATAAACGGTGTGTTCAAAGTGATCTGGTAACTCCGCAAGAAAACACGAACCCATTGGTGAGTAAAAAGACTCAGCGTTATGAAGGGCATATAAAAATGAAGCATGAACAAAGTATTAGATTTGATACTTGTGTTGACCAATCCTAACCCAAACATAAACGAAGAACATAAAGGGCCTTACGCGGGATGCGAAAATGCCAAGCCAAATATTCCACGAGAATAAGAATAAAAACCGTTTCGCATACATTTCCGCTAATGAGTAATATCAAGCTCAATATCACAGCTTGGAAACGACATAAATATAGTATTAATAAATTGAATACTTTGAAGTAAATGGAGGCCTCGAAAGCGCTGAGAATACAGCAGTTGATCTAGCTTTGTCAAGACTGGAGACTAGACGTCCTCATAAAGAGGGATTGGACATGACGTAAAGGTCATGTAAGGCCATCACCACTTTTGATAACAGAATCATACATTGCTGTTCTAAATCTAATATTTGTGAATATGAAGAGGACTAACCCGTAAGATTGATCAGAGTTATCAATGCTGTACTGTCCGTGGAATGTCTGACAATTATATCTACAAGCTGTTGGCAGATTGGCAAGAAGTGTCACAAAAGAGTGCACATACTGTAGTCTAAGTTTTATGTTAGATACTGTGATTGTCAAGATAAACAAGATTAGCAAGAAACAAGATGAAAGTGTATTTAGTTTACGATACATTCTGAGCAATTAATATTTTCTGATATCGATAAGATCTGTCCATTGTTGCTTTAATTGTGGTATTAATTATTAATATTGTGTTTGTTTGGTTTATAGGTGTAGCTTTTTTCAACACATAATCTCATTTTAAATAAACATATCATTTCATGATCAATTGTCTCCATCCATTGGAGCCTCATACAGATGCAAATGGCCCCCAAATAACTCAAGTTTTAAATACTAACATCATCCCTATCTCTACAGACTCAATGGAAATATCAAATGAAATGGAAGTAAGTACAAAAGAAGTTCAAAACATTCAGGGAACTGAATTAATTCCAATCATAGATAAAATTCAAAATAAGAAACAGGAATTTCAAAACTTTCCGAAACATAATGATCATGTAAATCTATATAGTGATCATCATTCTGCCCCATATTTTATCTTTTTAAAAGCTAACAATGGAGAAATTGGGTGAAAGCATATTATGTCTATAAGTCGGAAACTCTATTTAGCAGAAATCCCTGACATTAACAAAATCCAAACAATTGGAAGAAACCATTTAAAAATTCACTTTAACACAGGAACTGAAGCGAATCAATTTATGAGTCACCCAATCCATAAAACACAGGACTGGTCGTCCTATATTCCAAATCACGCTCTGTATTCTACGGGAGTTGTGAAAGACATTGATGTTGACGTTTCAACAGATGACTTACTACATGACTTGGATTCTGAGATACCAATTATCTCTGCGCGCCGTATTCTTAGAAATGGAATTAATAACCAGAAAGTTCCCACTAGAACAGTTATTCTAACTTTTAATTCACAACAATTGCCATCAGAAGTAAAATTATACTTTCTCAAACTTCCTGTAGAACCATATATTCCAGCCATTCGACAGTGCCTTGATGGATGTTTAAAATACGGTCACAAGAACCGTACGTGTAAAGCAGGCATAAAACTATATACAAACTGTGGCCAAAATCATGCTAAAACTGAATGTTCCAATCCTACACAGTGCTATCATTGCAAGTCTAATCATAGAGCAGATTTCCCTCAGTGTCCCGAACGATTGAGACAAAAAAGAATTGTCCAATTAATGGCCAACCTACATCTATCTTTTAATGAAGCTAACATGTTAACGATTAATAATAAATCAAATTCATCTAATGTCACGAATACTATGGCTCTCTACAGTGAAGTTACTAGACATCCTTCTGTTGACAATGTATTCTCTCAATCAGTGAACTTACATAACAAACCACCCTCTACTTCTATTATTCCAGCAATTCCTCCCGGGAAAAGAAGAAAAGGTTTGCAAGATGATCACTTTACTCCATCTCAATCATCTTTCGATAGTAAAAGAAGTTCCTCAATACCTTTTGAGGTGCCTTCTTCTCCCTCTGCTTCTTCCATGTTTCCCCCACTAAGATTAGACACTCCGGGATCTAAACCGGATCTTAAAGGTTTAGTTCGCAATAAAGACAAATTTAGATTTCCTGACATGCAAGCACCATCTAGTAAATCAAAATCAGGTTCATCCATTGACAACAAACTCATTGAACATAATAGTGCAGAGCCTTCAACAGGACCAATCAACAATCGCCAGAATTATACTTTCCTTCATAATAATGACAATTCTACTAATGATCAGATTCGTGAATTATCTCGCCATAATGATATCCTCCATAATCAAATAAAAGCAATAAAACAAATATTGACTCCCACTTCTGTCACTTTTACCGCTGACCCAAATCCCAAAATTCTAGACACTTTAATTCAACAAATTACTAGTGTTCTTTCCACCAAATAACTTCATCATGGCTTCCGATACTTACGAAAATCTAGTAGTTCTTCAATGGAACATGCAGAGTGCAACTGGGAAGGGTTACGCCCTACTATACTTAATCAATATATTTCATCCACATTTGGTCATGTTACAGGAGACTTGGTCAAAACCTCATTTGATGCTTCGTTTAAAAAATTACAAGTTCATCGAGCAACTGCGAGAGGATGGTTATGGTGGAATAGCAATAGGTATACGTCACAACCTTTTCTATCAAGGAATACTAGTAAAAATCCGCAATAAACCTCCTAATGTCCAAGTCCTAGGAATACAAGTGCAAAATTGTTATCTTGCTAACATTTATATCCCCTCTTCTGTTACTGTTGATGTGTCTTTCTGGCAGGAGTTATTCCATTCTAATAATTTTGACATCATTACTGGTGATGCTAACACCCAAGGACTTTGGTGGGGTAGTGCATGTACCAAATCTGCTGGCAACAAACTAATCACTGCCTTATCTACCGGTGATTATCTTCTTCTCAATGATGGTACACCTACTCGTATTTCTTATAACTTTAAAAGCGCACCTGATATTTCGCTGATACGAACAAAACACTTTATTTATTCCTCCTGGCATGTTTTTTACGATGCTCTCGGTAGTGATCATTTTCCCATTATTACTGAGGTACCAGTTTGTAAAATACCTACTTCTACTCAGGGATATTCTTTACCTTTCAAATCTTTCTTGCAACATATATCTACGGAATTACACTGGGATAAATACAGCAACTTCATTGCTTCACAATTTCAAAATAACTTTTCAACTCCTACTATTACTACTGATATGCAAGAAGCAGCACGAAGTTTGGATATTTTACTAAAAGCTGCGGTGCATCATTCAAAAGTGCAGCCGGTTCTTCCATCGAAATCATCACGTATTTGTAGTCTTCCAGCCAAACCTCCCTGGTGGACTCAAGAATGTCAACAAAGTGTTAACTTCAGACAGCGGACTTGGAAATTATTTCTTCGCACTAAAGAAAAAAAAACATTTTCTAGCTTATCAGAAAGCAAATGCCCTCACGAAAAGAATACTGCGACAAACACAACATCAACATTGGCTAGATTTTTGCAATAATATGTCATACCAAACCCCGAAAACAAAAATTTGGAAATATCTCAAATACCAAAAGAGTGTATCTCTTAAAACTGAACAAAGTAATATTCAACTCAGTGGATATACTTGGATCGAAGAATTTCATCGGAATCTGACTCCACCTTTTGTAAATAATGACAGGTTAGATCTTGTAAAATATTTTTCTTCGACGTCACACTCTACTTGTGATCTTCCGTTCACTATTGAGGAAATAACCACTGTACTCCAATCACTAAAAAGAGACTCATCTCCAGGGGTTGATGGAATACTTTATAAACACCTCAAGAATCTTCCGTTGGAGGGAATCTGTGCATTGTTAAATTTCTATAATTCCATCTGGAAAACTTCACAAATTCCTTCACAGTGGAAGAAAGTTCTGATTACTCCAATACGGAAACCAACAAAACCCATAGGAGCAGCGACCAGCTATAGACCGATCGCTTTAATATCTTGTTACTTAAAAACATTAGAACAATTAATTCTAACCAGATTACAATGGTTTCTGGAATACCACCAGATATTTCCCCCTAATATGACAGGGTTTAGAAAACACAAGTCAACTTTAGATGCACTTAGTCCATTCCTTTTAGACATCTGGACAACGTTTCAACTTGGTAAATATCTCATGGCTATAAGCATTGATCTTAAACAGGCATATGATCTAGTTCAATTGGATTTATTGATAACTAAAATGGCAAAAATGAACATCCCTACCGCTTTCATAAGATTTGTTCATAATGTACTCATTAATAGACAAATTTATCTCAAAATAAATAATAAATATAGCACTCCTCGGCAAACTTCTCTTGGTATCATGCAAGGTAGCAAGCTTAGTCCCACACTTTTTAATATCTTCATGGTGGACTTACTGGAAATACTCAATGGTACTGTATCAGCCTCTCTCTTCGCAGATGACTTACTCATTTATATTGTTACAAATGATCTGGATATTGGTCGAAAGAAATTGCAGTCATCATTGGAAATAATTGCAGCCTGGTGCCGGAACAATGGTCTAGAAATTAACTGGAATAAAACAAATTACATAGTATTTACTAAAAAGAAAATCACTAACTTCCCTCCTCTTCAACTTTCTCATACACAGCTTCACAGCACAACAAATATCAAATATCTTGGATTATACCTTGATCACAAACTAGCTTGGAAATCACATTTAACGCACGTAATAAAAGAATGTAAACAAGTACAGAACATTCTCCGCAGCTTAAGTTCTAAAAAATGGGGCATTCATCCGCGCACATTATATACCATTTATCAACAATGCATTGAAGCCAAGATACTCTATGGAAGTATAATCTACTCTGTTACCATGCCAAAATTCTATAAATCACTAACAGCGATTCAGTACACTAGTTTAAAAATTATACTTTCCCAACCCCACTTTTGTCCTAAAAATGCCATTTTTGAGGAAACAGGCACGCTACCGTTTTCTATTAAAATACTCAAACTTGCCTGTAAATATATCATATCTCGACTCGCTATCATGAATTCGCCACTAATCAAAAAACTGGGAGCCTTAGAAGTACAGAACCGTAATACCAAATTACCATATGTTACTAAGTTACCATGGATATACAAGGCATTTTTACTTTTGAAAAATCTCCAAACTCAAATAATAAAACTTCCCAACCTGCCATGCTATAGTTTCGCATATGAAACAAATACAACAATTATAAAACATGTTCTGCCTTCATATGTAGATACCAAGATTAAAGATCAATCTCATCGCATAAATAAAAATATTTGGCTAAGTTTTCTCGATCAATTTCATCCTGACACAATTTTCCTTTACACTGATGCCTCTAAGGTGGCACATAGCCCAGTTGGAGTAGCTATCTTTGTCAACCAACTTGATATTATCCAACAACTGAAACTTCCAGTTGCCACTACAGTATTTGAGGGTGAAGCGTTTGGAATACGACAAGCCTTACTACTCATTCAACGTAACAATATTCGGCGTGCATGTATCTGCACGGATTCCTACAGTGTATTACAAGCACTTTCTTCTGTTCATTGAACAATTAAATCTACTTGGACAGTACTAAACATAAAATCCATTTATCGAAAATTAATTGAAATGGGTCATATCATAGATTTTATCCACGTCCTAAGTCATGTTGACATAAAGCCGAATGAATTTGTTGACGATTTATCCAAAAAATCTCGCAACTCTGGTATTTCAGCCAATATAAAATTATCACCTCTCAATTTTTTAGTTTACATTGACCAGATAATCTCGGAGCAAACAGTCCTTTGGAAACATAAAATCAGAAGTGGACCAGGAACATACTATTGGCAAACTAACCATTTCCAATCATCCAGCTGGAATGCACTTCGCACTTGGTCAAGGTCAAAAATCATATTATATTATAGACTTCGTTTCAACACTGCAATTACTCCATACCTTCTGTACAAAATTCATCGGAGAGATTCACCTCTCTGTTGGTGCAACGAAAAGGTTGGAACTCTGAATCATCTCATATTTCAATGTCCTTTGTTATCTAAAAATAGAACTAAAGTTATGGAAGAGCTAAATAAATGCTATGGTTATGGACCCTTCACCATCAAACAAATTTTGACGCACAATGATTTGGATATCCTGAAACATTTAATCATTTTTTTTTTCAAGATAATGGACTTGTCCTTTAATTTACTTTAATCATTACCTGGTTAATAATATCATGTCTTCTTTTACATTTCATTTTCCGGTGGTTAAAAAAAATTACTAGAAAATCTTAGCTCTGTATTTCCCACATAGGCAACGGAATTAACATCACTAATATATTCCTACAACAGGGAATGACTATTCCAGTTCTCATTTTTCAATTTCCACCGGAAAAGGTCAAAGCACACCTACTAAGCAACAAACACAATGTTACTCCGCTTACAATTCCAAGGATATGGGTGTAACAGACTATGTCTGCACTCTGATAATGCAACACGTCTCGATAGGTGAAGGTGAAGGTGAAGGTGAAACAAAATGTAAGGAAAGTATATGTCATAAGGACAAAGAGTTAAAAGATTATATAAGAATATGAATTAGTTAGATTCGAAAGAGTTTCATGTGAAAAGATTTAATAACAGGAATACGATTAAATGGAGGAAAAAAGAATTCATGTTCCAATAATAGTGAACGAATGTGTTTTGATTACTGGTGTATTACGATTCAGGTTAGTTTAAGATAAAGTCTATTCAAGCCAAATATCCTCTTAGAAATAACATCATTTCATTTTATAAAGTTAACAATTGGCGCAGTCGAATCCTAAGAATTCTATGCTCTCAAGTTGGTGGGAACAGATAAAGAATATGGTTGACACAAAAGTTAAAAGATGGATTGCACAGGATTTGCAACGCCGAGATCAGGAGATAACTTTCTTAAAAGAGGAAATAAGTTTGTTGAAACGTGAACTGAAGTGCAAGCAGGGAAATACCATTGAACACAAACACAATTACCATCTAACTACATCGTCAAGCACTAGAGATGTGTATAAGTTGTGCTCAGGATGTAACCGAATGCATAAAAATAAGTATTGCCCAGCTAAATCTAAACTGTGTTTTAGATGTCTGTTTATAGGCCATTATGCAAGGGCATGTCTGGCTAAGAGGTTGAACCCAAAGTTTGAGTGGGAACATACAATCAAGAACGCAAAAGCTTCAAAAGTTGCCCAGGAAATGTCCAATTTTAATCTAATGCAGGTACAGACAAAAATTACAAGAGTAGAACAAGCCGGCAATCAAGTTGTGCTTCCAGAAGACAAACCACAATTTAAACAAAAATCGTCGAATGTGAGAGGTACGTTGTCATCAGTAAATTCTGGAAACGACAAAATGGCAGAAGGAGGGAAGAGGATGGAAGAGAAAGCACAGGAAATTAAGCAGAAGTGTGAGAATGTTAAAGCTAAGGATGCTAGGAAGAAGCTTAGACCAATTGAGACCATTCAGGATAATAATTCTAACTGGAAAGGCGGGCAGGAGAAAAAAGATGATGAATGTAAAGTTTCCAGGATTGCCAGGGATACACATGCCAGGGTTGCCAGTAGTATACCTTCGAAGAACAAGATCTTACTGATGTTTACATTTATGAAGCGTTTGGAAAAAATGTCAGTCAGAAGACAGACCTAAAAGAAAGGATTATAATCAGTCAAATTGCACCTTAAGGAATTGTTGAAGTTTTCAAAAAGAAAAAATGTAAAGGGGGGAGAGTGTTGGCAGATTGGCAAGAAGTGTCACAAAAGAGTGCACATACTGTAGTCTAAGTTTTATGTCAGATACTGTGATTGTCAAGATAAACAGGATTAGCAAGAAACAAGATGTAAGGAAGATATATGTCATAAGGACAAAGAGTTAAAAGATTATATAAGTGTATGAATTAGTTAGATTCGAAAGAGTTTCATGTGAAAAGATTTAATAACAGGGATACGATTAAATGGAGGAATAAAGAATTCATGTTCCAATAATAGTGAACGAATGTGTTTTGATTACTGGTGTATTACGATTCAGGTTACTTTAAGATAAAGTATATTCAAGCCAAATATCCTCTTAGAAATAACATTATTTCATTTTATAAAGTTAACACAAGCATGTGTTTTGGCATCAACCAGTGTCCTCTTGATATATCCCTGCATAAAAACTTTCTGATGTGCCCTGTAAGTGTTTTTGAATGTTTCATTTCACTGTGTTTGTTTCTAGTCACTTCCTGTATAATCTTTGCGTGACAAGTTGGGATATATCTTTCTTGCTGCTATGAGATCCACGTCTCGAATCAGTACTCGTAGTGGTTCATCTTCCTTTTGAATAGCTGCTTCCGTAATGGCACGTTCAGTATTATTAATGGCACACATTACAAGTGAATCAATGACCCATCCTTTACCTTTTTCGTGATCCACATTTTCGCTGTTCCTGGTAAAATAATCACTGCTTCTCATTCAACAGTGTATCTTTTGCACATTGGTGTGTTGCAGTACGCTTCGAATATGGTGAATTATTCAATAAGAGTGTACAATTTTCCCCTCTCCATAGTTCAGGGACTGAGTTATGTAAGAAATCGTCATAATTTTGTAACACTTTGGTAGCATCAGCATTGGGAAACTTATTTGTTTATGTCGTATTCTGTAGGAATTTGAATGCACAGTGATGTTAATAGGTGCAGTCTTGTCAAAGGTGCTTGATTTGAGGTATTTTACGAAGTTTTTACAGTAAAGTTTCATCCTAATGTCAGTATTGTTTCGTGCGTAGAGTATTAGGCTACACATTTTTCACCACAGCAATCGCACTTATTATAATTATCATCTGTCTGGCTGTCTTCTTTTCGTTTGCAATCCTTCTTCAGAATAATTGAGATAACAAGGATTTCAAAATGATGTGCTACTATTATCAACATACAAAGAAACAAGAAGATAAAAAATATAACATATTGTTTAGTACTACGGCAAATAAAAGACAATATAGTACATATTACAAATTATATTAAGTGCGATTGTCTGTGTACATATGCAATAAAAATACTTGATCTGTATAGTAACTTCTAGAGCTCTTTCTATATATCTTCAAATATCATCAAATATATTTGGAAGTTGTAATACAGAATATCAGAACACGAAGTATTTCCAGGAGAATATAGTTTAATCACAAAACAGTAAAATTTTTATTTTGTAATATTTCCTATTGGACAATGAACCAACAAAACATAAACTTTCCTCGGGTATATATATATGTGTATTGAGAATGTTTCATAATATAACGAACGAGAAAAAGGAACTAGAATGTTTTTATCACTACTCTTCGATAGAAAACAAAAACGTAACAATGACACAAAATCATACTCGTACTCGTATTTCCAGGAAAATCGATTTTTATGAACCCTGTGAATATTATAAAATACACGTTTCCTCTGCTGATATTTGCTGGAAGAAGATGGATTTTCAGTATATACTGGACATAAAATACGATATATAAATGCATTGCATTTCCACCTAGTCTGCAGTATTACTAGGTAATAACTAAAAGAACAACGAGAAGGGAATTTTTCAGGGAAAATTTCTTAAATGTCCCTCTGTGTCACTTAAAGTCATTACTTAAATTGAATACTTTTGTAAATCAAATGAGACATAACATGTTCCACTGTTACACTGACAGTCTTATCCACGTATATGGAAACATAATTCATCACTGGACGGGTACCAAAGAGTAAAAGACACTAGGATTCAGCTATTGGAATTATATGTTTACCAAGAACTATTTTTTGACTCTAGGGACTCTAAGTAACAATAATAATGTAGTGACGAAAATTTCCCTAACGTAGGGATAACTCCATTGGCCCTTGTTCTATTAATTTTTGAGAAAACATTCATAATAATTTGATTTTTTAATTGATGTTAAAAACAAAAGTATTAGATACAATACGTTGAAACGTTTTCCGCTATTTCCAAATTTGTTCAATTCAAACGGTTTGTGTTCAAAACCTCGCGGCCAGAACCTCGCGGCGACAACCTTGCGGACCAAAACCTCGCCGCCCAAAACGTCGCGGGGCCAAAACCTCGCCTGGCCGAAACCTCGCGCCCCAAAATATCGCCATACCCAAAATCTCGCCTGACCAAAATGTAAATGTTCCAACAGATGATAAGGATGACGGTATAAAAGACGCTGTTTCAGAAGAAGTATCACGGGTATTTGACCAAGTCCCGCGATACCATATGAACATTCTATTTCTGTGTTAGATGATTTCAATGTGAAAGTAGGGCGACAGGATGTTTTTAAACTGGTTATAGGGAAAGAAAGTCTGCATAAGGAAAGTAATGACAACTAACGAGGTTAGTTTCGTGAAATTTGAAACATCCAAAAACTTAAAATTTTAACAAAAATCTAATAATATTTATGAAAATATGAAACAATATATGAGTTTTTACGACGTCCCTTGATTATGTCCTATAGGTTAAAGAAGACGTAGATGACCAGGATGAAGGAAATGATCGAATAAAGAAAGTGGGAGGAAACGGGAATAACCCGAGAAGGCCCACGCCCACGATGTTTTGTATGTTATTATTATTATTATTATTATTATTATTATTATTATTATTATTATTATTATTATTATTTGTAATGTGGAATTGCATATTAGGAAACACATTGGGTAAATTTTAAAGAAAAGTTTCAGTCGCGGCGAGGTTTTGGCACGGCGAAATTTTGGGCGGCGAGGTTTTGGCCCGGCGACATTTTGTCCCGCGAGGTTTTGGGCGGCGAGGTTTTGGCCACGCGAGGTTTTGGGCGGCGAGGTTTTGGCCACGCGAGGTTTTGGCCCGGCGAGATTTTGTCCCGCGAGGTTTTGGGTGGCGAGGTTTTGGCCACGCGAGGTTTTGGCCCGGCGAGATTTTGTCCCGCGAGGTTTTGGCCGGCGAGATTTTGGGCGGCGATGTTTCGGCCGCGAGATTTTGTCCGTATACCATTCAAACTTCAGCTCTTTTATGTTAGAGGAAAATATATTCATATTTTTCCGACTTAGAAACTTAGCTATATAGAGAGTGGGAGACATGAAATGTATGATCCGTCTGTCTACAGCTATCACTGAAAAACCTGGATAAGAGTTAGGGGGATTTTTAAATCGATTTATTATCCCAAGAATAGGTTCCATCTCCTTAACTCTATTTTAAGTTGGAAGTGATAAAAACACACCATTTACTTTTTTTTAAAGATGTATGGTCATAGAGTAAAATGGTAATATAATAAAAGAAGTGGTGTTCTGCAATTAATTCATCGTTCGAAGAACAGATTCTTTCTCAATTCCGATGTCCATTAAACAGACACGGTACTAGATAGCGAGAATCAAATTTTTGATACACATTTAGCATCTAATAGTGTGTTTTTACGACCCTTATCTCTCGTTTCAAATTGAAAATAATGAAAAATCTATAATTTTTGGTTCAACCCTAATCGCTACAATGAAAAAATGGTACGAAGTAAGGAGAGATGGTTTTTCATTTAAATTCAGTACCGCACGGATACATTGAATCTGTTCTCCTATTATAACCGGAGATGATACTTCAGATTTCATGATTGACCTCTATGCGGCAATAAAGGCAAAAATATAATAAGAAGCAGTTTCTGGTATTTGTGAAGTGTCTTAAGAATCAGTTTTTTTATAGCTTCCCCTTCATTAAAACTGAAATTGGTAGAAATGTGCGATATCCAGGTTCAACATTGATTCTGGTGGTTGAAAACGATACTAGATAGCGAGAAGTGTTTGTCGTTATATGCGATTATTCAACGACACATTGATAAGTTCAATCTCCGACTTTATTCCTCTTTGCAATGAAAAGTGGCAGAAGTTTACTGCTTACTGTTCGGTTTCAGTTTTGATCTTCATGAACCGAAAACTGTAAGATGTAACAAGTTTGGGAATCTACTGTACCTTCACAATAGGAAACGGAACTTACTTGTTTTCTCAATGGAGCAACTCAATTGTGTTTATTATATTTATGTAAAATAAGAAAAAGAATGATACACTTAAGACTATATGGAATAAATTTCTACTGGAACGCAAAAACCATTGAGATGATATCACGGACATGATCGACCAAATTCTTAGAATAATTCATCAGCACTCAGTGCTTCGAAAAACAAACAACGACACATACTAGATTGAAGTAATCATTTAAATGTATCCATCTTTGTTTTACTTACACAATCGTTAAATACAGCAGGTTGTAAAGAAATATAACTTCGATATATCTACAGGCTTTTTTGTATTTCATTTTTAAGTCCAATACTTGAATATATTTTATAGTGCTTTAGGTCAATATAGTAACTACTCACAATCAAATGAGTTCAGAATCGCAACTAATATTTCACCTACTACTCAGCATTTAAGTTAAAAATAATGTTTTTACGTCAAACCTTTCGTTCAGACAAACAAATTTTGTAAGCTTGGTTAGTCAAACTATATAGCACTATCTTCTAGTGAACTAGAGCATATTCTGGGAAAAATGTCTGCTGTATAGTCGCTTGTCTAGAAGGCTCAAACAGTTTCGAATATATTTCGAATATCTTCCACGTACCGAAGACATGTGGTATAAGTACGGGAGGGAACTGAGAGATGGAAAATACCATATTTTGAACTTGGAGCTACAAGTGCAATACAAAAAGCGAAATATAGCGCAACTAGTATAGTTCTTGACTATGTAATTGCCCTTCTTCTTCCACTTCGTATTTTAATCTGAGACTCAAATCCAAGAGACGCTTACATAATATAAATAAAATATGTTTACTAATTGTCTAGGGTAATTAGCAAACAAATATAACTTAATACCCAAGGTTCAGGGAATTTTATATAAATTAGGCTTTTCCAGTTTGACTAAATTTTATTCAGGAATCAAAAAAATTATCGGGATTAAACGTTCTTAGTTAATAGTTTTGAGTTCTCTAATTTGTTCAGTAAAAAGAAAGAAAAACAAATTAGGTTCACCTCTACTTCAAGAGGTCTCCACCTATTTAAGGCCATAAATTCTGCTTGCTTCAGTCCGGAAGCTTTCCATCCAAGAATAACTAAGATTTCTCTAAAAGAGGTTCTGAACATGCGTCCTCGTACAAGCCATCATGAACCTCGAAGTCTCTAAAGACAGCCCCAACATTCTGATCAAATAGCTAATAATCATTAATAAGGGAAAAGGGAAATAGGGAAATTTCCTTCATCTAGGAATATAGCACATTCATTCAAGGCTCGGTAATAGGAAACAATCTGAAACCCACAGTCTGTCATCCCCTTACCTGAGGAATCAGCTGTGTAAAATAATCTAATCCAGCTAGTCAAACACAACTAACTGAAAAAATACTTATTCGGCTCCAGTTTCCATAGCAACGGCCTACCCTAAAATTCAATCAAATTCCTGCAACAGCAAGCGCACAAAAGGACGTTGCCTACAATAGATTTAATGGTCTCTACTAAAATACATTTCACTCAAATTTCCTACCCGGGTATCGCACCTATCCTTAGTCTAAGCCCCAAGGACATACAACCAGAATTTAAATATTCCGATTCGTATTCCTCTAATACAACTCTAAAACTTGGTCCTAAACCACAG
This sequence comes from Thermobia domestica, assembly GCF_964235325.1. Classification (NCBI taxonomy): domain Eukaryota; kingdom Metazoa; phylum Arthropoda; class Insecta; order Zygentoma; family Lepismatidae; genus Thermobia; species Thermobia domestica. The sequence goes on along the minus strand of NC_137458.1, from coordinate 261,418,212 downwards.
CCATCTTCTCGGCTGCACCCTCTCTTCTGACTTAAAAAAAAAGTCGCGAAGATAAAACGAGACGTATGGAGCACGGATGCTCCTCCCGAAAGAAATTCCGTCTCGACAGTTAAAAAAATCCAGATTCTGCCATCTCTCTGTTATTTCCCTTCTTTCATATATATGATTTTCACAACCTGCCCTTCTCTTGTTTCAAACTGAACTAGCTCGCTACCAAAACAAACTTTAGCCTAACTTGGAATTATTTTCTCTAAAGCTGTAAAAGATAATTTTCATATTAACAAATACATATATATATACACATTCAGCAATACATAAAATGAACAACAGGATATATATGTATATCCATATAAAAGATTAATAAGTATGTACAATATTATTATCATGTTTTTACCAGCGCTAGTACTTACTACTAATTATATATGTATTAATAAAACCAAAGATATAATATGAATATTAAAATAGTTTAAAATATAAGTAGATATATACAACATTAGCAATGAGCCTGAAAGTGCTCGTTGCAACTACAATTTCTCAGTGAAAATACAGTGTGTTTAGTTTTGAGTAGATAAAACTAGTTCTCTTTATTAATATTAATTAAATTCTGTTTATTGATATTAATTAAATTATTAGATTCTGTTTATTAATAAACATGATATATAAAAGCATTAACTAGGATTACTTTTATTTGAAATTGTTTGGAATTAATTAAATATTAGAGCGAAGAAGATAGATATTGAGTGGCAAACATTTAAGGAATAATTGGAATATCAATATTTCGCTATTTAGTCAAGTAATAAATATAAGACAATGTGTGTAATTTAGAAGGAAATACCGCAGGCAACAATGACATCTACGGACAATTAAAAAAATGCCCAGGCGTTGAAGTTCTGTTGGTGTACTAAAATACCCCAGAATCATAGCAAAGGTTTAATTATTATTTATATAACATCAAAGAAGCATATAAACACATCATTAAACCGTTTTAAAATATTTACAGGTCAGATTATTTATAGATAAATTATTTACATACAGAGGTGCTTGGGGCAAAGTCTCTATGAATTATGTTCTTGATCAGATAATTAATGAAAAATTAGGAACCAGGGAAGCAGCTGGTAAATTTGGTACTCCCAAAAGTTCACTGCATGATAGCGTTTAATTGATATGAAATGAATCAGAAGTCTGCCTTAAACCAAAGTTAGGACATTTTCAATAGACTTTCGACTGAAGAGTGGACAGCAACTTGTTTGACACGTCGAAGAGCTTGACAATCGTTTGAAGCTTCTCAGACGCAAAGAATTTCTTAGGCATGCATATAACTGTGCGAAGAACTCAAAATTGAGTACAAATTTAATAAAAAGCAGAGGACTGTAGGAAAGCATTTGTACACGAATTTCATGGACGATTGGGTTGAGTGTTCAATCTGCAAGGATTAGGCTGATGACGCATGTGCAGAAATTGATCCAAGCAACCCCTACTACAGTGTTGTAAAGTATATATTCAGACATGTGGACAGAAACAAACCATAACGTAAACTGTCCGGTTCTACCTCCCCAGTTACGAATTTGAGATATTACCTCACAGCCAAATGAGTTGGACGTATTTGTTCAAAGTTTCTACCTTTGTAAACCTTTGTAAGAAGTAAAACAATGTGGTATACTATTGTGTTTCACTCTATTTATTATCATATATTGAGAATAATAGGTTTTCCAAGAAAGCTTTGTTTTCCATTAGTCTCCAGGACTGGGGAACCTTCCACTAAGTTGACTTTGGATGTACTAAGTATGTTGTCAAATCCACACTGTTTTTCTGCTCCAAAACTGGAAGTCAAGAAATAATTTCCAAATATGCATTTCCCTGTCTTGTAATACACTGTTAACTGAATCGAAGGTTGACAGAAATTGTAACATTAGAACTGTAATGAAATCGAATTATAATATGTATCTTGTCCATTATAGCTATGGAAATATTCACAATATTAAACAAAATTCACGAAAGTTTCAAATATATGCAAATATTAATAATACTTTTGTAACAGTTAAGGATAACGTATCTGATGAAAAGAATGTTACACTGTCGAAAGTTAAAGAATGACGCGTATCAATATATATTTTGTACTTTGTAGGTTTTGTTTTATTAATACTGTAGAATTCTAATGTGCAAATCTTTCTTAAGAGTTCCATAGCTTCAATAGATAACTCACCATCTACATGTCGTTATTCCTTTTAATAAGAAAAAACTCCAGAACAGACTTTATATTATTAAAATTCTCTTAAGACCATTTCACTGTTTTCAAGTTTTCAGTCCATCGATAAATCCAACAAGCTGTTAAGCATCTGGCTTTTCTGTGAAACTTGTAATATCCCCCGATCCAGGTCCGAAAGAATTCAACTTTGAAAGCTAGAAAATTTTTAAGAGAATAAAAACAAGGCATGCTGAGCCCACGAGACTAGGGACACGTATCCATCCAGGTGCAAGACCATTTTAATAATAATCAATTATGTTAGAAATTTGTAATATAAATCAATATTAACTTTTATTCAAAAAATTAACAATTTATTTACAAATTAAAAACAGCAAATATAGCAAATATAGCTATAGTCACTATATAACTATATACGTCAATAATTCAATTCAATATAATTAGTTACTCCAACAAGAATAATCTGCCTTTAATTAAACACATTTTGATAGGTCAAGCTATCACACAATTTTTAACGCTATCTTTAATAGCAGTACTGTAGTTCTAATAAATCATTAAGAATTTGACAAAATACAATTTAATTGTCAAACGATACGGCAAGAAATCGATCTGTCATTTTAGAAAATTACTTTATAATACTTCAATCAAACTTAAGGTTTCATTTTACTACTCGTCTTGCAATCTCTGGAAATTATTTAGATTCAGAAATGAACTAATGGATCTAACAAGAATTAATCAACCTTAAAAACATATATTCTCCGAGTGAGCAACCCAATTGAAGGCGATTATTCTACCGAAACAAACATTCAACATAACAAGGACACAGGAAGGATAGACTAAGAACTTTATAAAAGCTTCTTCTTACCTTTAATATTCCGCAATCAGGATCACCATCTATGCTTTTAGCTCATCCAATTGTATATAACATTTAACGAACTAAAAAATGGAATAGAATACGAAAATTCCCAAGCCAAAACGAACATGCAAATACAGCAAGGACCTTTCCACCGAAACTTCATTTGCCTCGTAACCAATCAGGCTCAATTGGATCATCTACCACTCGCAGCACGATACAGATGCAGCGACAACTCACAACTGACCTCCTGTTTCAAAACGGAGCACTAGGCTGTTTATTAACAAGCTATTTGCCAACATCATTTTATCTTCAAACTCTATTTAGTTGAAATTTATACAATCCAACTTATCAACATGAGTACTTTAAATATTATTTTATTTTTTCAACGACAAAAATTAACATTTATTTCAAACACTATTTATGTTATTTTATACTTTATTTGATTCATTCTGATAGTCTGATAGTCCATTATATGTTACTGAAGGGTGCTTTTCCAAACCGTCGTATCAAGTCAAGGGCGAATCCCTTCTCACAAGTAATGTCACATCCAGTGGCACCTACAGAACTATGAACTATTTCAGTCTTGATAAGTGTTTCTTCCACATATGCTTTTCTGGGGCACTGCCCCCAGGAGTTTTGAGAGTGTCCCCCGGAGGACCCTAAGATAATACCTCTAGAATGTAATAATAAATAAATTAGTACCAGCAGTGCCCCCCTCCCGTAATCCTAAGTGTGCCGCCTCGGAACATCTTTCCTGAAAGAAACACTGGTCTTGATGTTTTCTGAAAAGTCTGTAAAGTGATTTTGTTAATTCAAAATACTCTTTCACATTGGGTAACAGGGGTGAAATATATGCAACAGTATTTTATTAAAATATAACGAGGTTGATTGTGACAAGGAATATAAGGGGCTGTTTTATGAAGTTTTTCTTGTAATAGTTTTTGTAAACCTCTTTTCTATCATGCCATCACACTAGCACAATCACAAGATTTTAAAATAGTTCTTGTTTTAAACCTCAGGTAGTGCCAGTTAAAAGCTTCCGTAAGTTTAAGCGAGTGCGTGCTTTACCAATAATTGATGCAAGATGCTGCTTCCAAGTTATATAAAGATCAATGATGTTATACCTGGATATATTACCGTCTTACAGCTGGAATAGGAAGATAGTCAATCTGAATGGATAGTCGATTATTATTACAGCGATGTACAGTTCATTTTTTAGATGGTAGAAAGAGGATACCATGATATTAAGATGTCATTTCGTGAATCAGTGACATAAATTGTATACGGCTGTCTGCAAAAGCATATTATTGTAATGCATGATGTTGCAAAATGCAAAGAAAGTAGTCTTGTATCCAGCGTTTCTTCCAGACAGTTTTTTTTTGGTTCACTGCCCTCCCCCGGAACTCTGAAAGTGCCTCACGAATGAGGCCAAAATAATATGTCTATAATATGAAAATAAATAGAATAGTAGTAGCAGTGCTCCCCGGAATACCAAGTGTGCCCCACGGAACATTGTTTCTGAAAGAAACACTGCTCGTAAAGTATTGGAATACGTGTACCCTGGGTAGAAATAAAGGCATATCGATACCTACACTGTAGATGACCAATATATGCACGAACATAAAATAATATACCTTCAAAATTTTGAAGAATTACTTTAATAATATTCCTTATTAATAATATTAATTTGTTCCAATTAAGAACTTTATTGATTCACTTGCGTATTATGAATAATATTGCTTGATTCAAAACTGTAATTTCTCTTAAAGCTTTATAATACCTGTACGTTAAAAAAATATTTTTACATCAAAATTTTCCGAATAAAACTATTTAACATTAGCTATTTTCAATATAACGATAATTACATTATCCTTACGAAGAAGCAAAAATACATTTTGTGGAGTATCGACTTCAAAATGTGAGAGAAATGTGACTAGTCTAAGGAAGAATCAAGTATGGTTTAAGAATTTGTTGCGAAACGCAGAATTTCCTTTATTACTATGATCGCTCTGACAAAAACTATAATTTGCATGTTGTGTAACCTAGTCTGAAGATGGCTGAAGAAAATATACACATTAATTTAATTCACAATATTTATTTTCTGACATAACATACCTTAGAATTTATTCTAAAAACCTTTCTCACTAAAAGCAAATCTCGTGTCAATATAAGTGAGTTATGTTTAGATTAGGGCGAAAGTTCTCTTTATTTTGGTTTTAGTCATTAGGGCCCCCCTCCTCTAATCACTTTGTCACCTTTTCTTCATTTGAACCGCGAAATGATGAAGAAACTAGCACAGATAGATTAAATACATTTCCAAATTAATAAGTTTGATATAAAACATATCAAGCTAATTGTGCTGATCTTTCACCTGAGGATCACGACTATTTCCTTCGGGGATATACGGCCCCCCGCGTGTCCCTTGTACCTACGATTCTGAACCAGATTTGTCGTATTGTAATATAGGTTATGTGATACAAAACGTTTACATATTTTCAGAGCATAAAAAACTGCCTTTAAAACTATCTCTGTTCCCCCGCTTACCCCCTCCCCAAGAAACTAAACGTGGTCCCGTCAAGCTGGTACCATCTCCTCATTTAATCAAACAAGAGCATTATTTTCGACGTTTTAGTACGTTTTATAAAAGCACTATTTTCAAAAGGTTTTTATTTTAAAATTTCACAAAGATTATGATAAACCTTTCAGTATTTATTCAATAATTTGCTATCAATTCTTTACGTTTAGAAAACACGCAAGGGCACTTGTAGAAGGCACAACATAAATATCTTAAATTACTCTACTCCCCATTGACTTAACTGACTTTGACAATACATTTCCAGAATTTAAACGTATTTGTAATTGTTTAATTTCACAACAAAATCAGTAACGAAATACTCGAATGCTAGACTGTTAATGGTGGCATACATTTCTAAAGTATGCATAAAGGTTCGCTAAGCCGTCTTTTTTTAAAAGTGCATATATTCATTCCATATACGGTAGTTCTTTCATGAATGTAAAGTGACTTTACCCTTGACCATAAAAGTAGGCGGATCAAGTTCGGCTAGGGCATGTTGGTCATCCAGCAGCACATGAACCAGTGCTGCTATAACCCGATACGAAAGAGAAAATTAAGAATTTTTCAGCGCCTCTCAGAAGTCTGTCTCTTATCTGTCAGTCATAGATATACACTCTACATAACACGTCTATGGATATACACCAATTCCTACCTCGAAAAGTTAGTGCGAAAAGTATATGAAAATATAATATTTTCGTTGGCTTTACGTATTTGCAAAACTTCAGAGCTCTTGATACTATGATAGTACGTGAAATTAAAATAATCAAGTTTGATTCTAAGAAAGATAAAAACAGAATAGTTAGCTAATAGAAGCGTGAGGAAATAATTCAAATGGTTCTGAAACAAGAAACCTGGTTCAGATTAAAATAAATCACAAAATGTTAATTACTACTATATCGAAACTATATATCATCAATCGTATGTACTCTTTCCCTGAAAGGAAAATTGCATCACACTTAATATATCTTGTAGAAATATTGTTTTGTGTATAAGTACATTTAATAAACATAAATGTCATAAGGTTACTCTCTTTAGTTATACTTTTCAAATGGCCAGTGGTACATCTCAGATAAACGTACAATCACACCAAAATTTCAAAAAGTATTTTTCATAAATTAAAGAACGATGCGAAATCCGCAGGAACACTCTAATTGAGAATAGTATGACATATAACGGAGATGAAACGCAGTACTTACCAACTAACTTTTAATTGCTTTCAGATATAAAAGTACGAAATGTAAACCTTCTTTGATTACTTGCAGATAACAAAGTTTCTACAATTTATGCTATTCAATTTCTACGAGTTGAACCTAACAATAACAATAATACATGATAGTGACGGGCAAAACGATTCATTTCGGAGAATCGATTCATTTACTTTGATTCAATAAAATGATTCGATCATTTAATTCGTTCATATGAATTGGTCGTCCGCGTTTTCCTTTTGCGCAAGTGAATTGGTTGGGATGATTCGCTCATTGAATCAGTTCGGTTTCCGCGCATCTCTTTTGCGCAAATGAATTATTCGATCATATGAATTGAGTGGGAATTATTCGATCATAGGAATCGCTTCGGCTACTGCACTTCTTTTCTGCGCAACTTCATAAATTCCTTGTGAGAAAATGCAATCTCGTGAATCATCTTCTTTGTCACATGACACGGACAGCGTTGCATTGGGGTGAGTGGAGTGGCTTGGGGACTCTTAAGCTTTAGTGCTATTATGAAGTTTCAATAATATGCTGTTGTTCTATTCCCATTGTTGTTATTTTTGCATCCTGCTTTCATATTAGAGCTTGAGACAAACACTAAAAGTGTTGCAATCTCCACGTTTTTTTCTGCCAACTTCAGTTTTTCGAGGAAATATTTTGTTGAAATATACTCCGTAAGATTTTCGTGGGATATGAGCAGTTATAACAATTTATTTTCAACTTCTTATTGTCGTACATATTAATATGGGGAAAATTATAGAGATCTGTATAGGCGATATTCATGATTTTGGTTTTCAATACAGAAAGCATTATACAATGAGTCTGTAGTGTTATTTTCATTTATAGTGGGTACTATTTGCCCAGGTCATAAACTTTGTAAAGTACATATGTTAATGGATTTCTTTTGTGGCTGTAAGTCAGAGTTATACCCTGTAGGGTAAAGAAGATGTGGATGATTAATTAAAGTAAATTGTTATCTCGCAGTCCATTCTATTCTATCCTAGGGATCACCGTGGCTCACTGATAAAACTCCTGCCTTCTTTGCACGGGGTCGCTGGTTTGATCCACTGCTAAGTAAGTTTGTGGTGTACATCATCATGTCCGTGCGTCATTTACTCGCCTTAATCATCCATTTTCCTTAGGCTAATGGACATAAACAAGGAACGTTAAACTGCAAGATTTCTATTTTATTCTATTATATTCTAAAATATGTTCTATTTTATTTTTGACTGGAAAAGATACTGATCTTCGCGGTAGAGAAAAAGAGGGAGTTTACACATGAACATATATTTAATACTATTGTGATAATTTTAAAAGATTTAGTTCGGGGAGACATTGAATAAACGCAAAATGAAATGAAATTTTAAAGTTTAACGTTCCATGATTATCATCGTGTAGACTAAAGGAAACGATAACGATGAGAATGAATAAAATGGTGAAATGAAGGAAGTGACCGAAAACAAGAGAGCCCCGAGAAAAGCCACACATATAGTGTTTGTCCACCATAAATCCCATTTGGCGCAAATACAAAACCAGGAACCCCATCCATCAGAAGTGAACGCTAACGCACTGAGCCACTACTACTTCAATAAGCAAGAGATGAACATACATTTGCGAAAATACTGGTAACCCCAATTGAACCCAATCTGAGAAATGCCCCGGGAGAAACTTCTTGGCCTGGCGGATTTCCTCCCCGGCCACCCCTGTTATCATCAGTGTTTGTCTACATTTCAAAGAGAATACAGTTAGTTTGTTAAATTTCAGTTGAGTTGATTTTCAGTTCAACGTCCTTTTCAACAGCGAGGCTACATGAGGCGTGGACCTACTGATTAACATGAAATCCGAACCACATGAGCTTCCGCCGAGAATCGATCCCGGGTCTCCCACATCTTGTTTACATGGAATCTCAAAAAACTATTTGTGTCTTCATGTATGTTTCAATAAAAGTAAAGCGAAATGTAAGTACCACTAAACTTCGTTCCATTTGGACAAGCGTTTTTACTGAAAGATGCTATACACTGTCTTCCCAGAAAGAACCTTTTTTCGTCTTTCTACATATACATTTTTAAAATCAATTATGTACAGTACAAATAATTTACAGTGCACTTTTTCTGTATAAGTACTGTATTTACATTGAATATAATATAGTACTCTGAGTTGATTATAAAACATTAAAATTGACCTTTTTGGCTACTGCAGTTGAAAATGATGAAAATAATTTTATCCAATGCACGTACAGAATCTTAATAAAATGGATAAATGCTCATCAAGACTATGTTGATATTAACTACGAAATCGTATTACATGTAATTGAGCAACACTGTCAGTACTTCACGACAAGAAGCAAGCAACAAGAAAGTTTATTCTGAAAGTAATCTAACAACGCGGCTTCCTTTCTTCCTAGGAAACAACCCTACCACACAGAAAGAAAAAAAAATAATCACATGCATCTACAAAAGCAGGAAGAGAAGGCGCGCATATGGTTTTCTTTCTTTTTCACTCCTCGTGAACTGCAAGCGCATTTGCAGAAGCAACCTCACCAATTGTCTCACACAAGCTGGCAGTTTGTGGTTCTCAATTCATTTCTATCACGGCAAACAATTCAGTGAAGTACAAATGATTCATTAGAAGAATCGATTCATTTGTGAAAAGAATCATAATTCATTTGATTCACGCCATGATTCGTTCATAATGATCGAATCGTTCATGATCGACACAACACTAATACATGATTAAAGTACAGACAATATATATTTGTACTCTAGTAAGCTTTTCTATAAATATTACTAACTGTAAGTACCCGTTTTTGTTGAATCTTAATTCAGAATCCGTTTTAAACGAATAAGAACCCATTGCTTCCAGAATAAATTCCTTATCAATTTCTCAGTATTTACCCTCTTTTGTTATACAACCCCGTGCAGTCATAAGGTAACAGGGGTTAAATACATACATTATTATTTTATTACACAAGTATATAATAGATGCAACTTCTGCATTGAACATAATTCTCCACATTCCATTCTTTGATTTTGTTATTAGATTCTAGTATTTTATTTAAGAATTTCTTTAAATATGTAGTATCTAGTTTGTTAATCGTTTGTTATCGATTGTATCTTTGCACAAAAGTTAATTATTTCATAAATCCTCATAGACCACAAAAAATTATTGAATTTTTACATTGTAAAACTTATTAGCAAGAGGAAGAACAACCAATAGAAAACATAAGAAATACATCTTACAGGTGTATGAAAAGAAACTTAAACTGTTACAAATTGTTACTTGAAATGCAATTTTTCAAATTAACGCCCTACTATTGTGCCCTTTATGCTACAGGAGGTGGATGATTAAGGCAAGTGAATGATGCATCATCTGTACATTTCCTAGTAGACACACCTTTATAATACCTGGACTGTATCGCTTTGTTGTCATTCGCCTTACTTTTAGTGTTCACGCACCAGTAAGGAGTTGTTTTTATTCGGACTTTCAATACCAAACAGAACGTTTGGATAGAAGTTTTTCTAAAACGCTTATTTTAAGTTTGTTGATATATATATATATATATATATATATATATATATATATATATATATATATATATATATATATAATAGATAAATGTTTTAGCAACTACCGTATGTTTTAATTTAATTTAATACATGGCAACGAAATAGTGGTAAGATGATGGTACTTATCTTTAATTGTTTGAAATTTTCGTTCTATATAAGTACGCAGTTTAATAGCTTTCTCTGGAATCGCTAAATTAACAAGAGATGTCTAAAGACCTAAACAAATACTTTGCTTAAATTAAAACAATATACCGTTCAATAATATGTAATTCAAAAGAAAAATTAAAAATTGATAAGACAACTTAATAATTACGTTGCGCTACTAAGACGCTGGAAACTAACAGCATACGTCAATAAATAAAATTTCATTGTAGAAAGTCTGTCAACCATTCAATAAAAGTGTTAGGCCCAAGGGCGTCGTTTGAGGAGGATAGGAGACAATGTTCACTTGAGTTTAAGAGTTCCATAGTCTTTATTCGATTGTTCTAAAATAGTAATAAAACACGTAAAATTCTTAAGTCGCTGAAGAATCAATCTCCCTTGCAAAATCTGAAATTATGCTACGAGTTATGCTTTGTACGTTTTATTTATTAATAAGATTATATAATTAACTTGTTTGAAATAGCTATATTGTTATTATTATTATTATTATTATTATTATTATTATTATTATAGTAGGAAGCAAATGTAAAGTAACATAACGAGACTTAAAAATACGACGCATATCCGATCTGATATTTATGTACACCAGTACATTGTATATTCGTAATTTTGACCATAAATTATTCTCAATATGTACTAGCCTGGCTGATTTTCACTATCAGAAGAAGAGAAAGAAGTGTTTTAAAATAATATGATTGTCAATAATGTTAACATATGAAGATATTTAAATGTTTGTAAAAAATAATAAAATTTTGGATAGCAGGTTGTCAAGAGCAACCAGATATATATAATATAAATAAATGGAATCAAAATAAGGGACGGAGTGTGTATTATTTAATGGCTCAAATTTATTAAAAAAGGAACCAGTGATTTAATCGTTGTATATGGTGCCGAAAACCCGAGAGTTGAAAGGTAAAGTATTGTATTGTTTTCGAAGTATAGTAAAAAAAAACAATCAAGATTGAGCCATATATTAATTGTACTTTTCTAAGAAGTGGCCGGATTTTATATAGGAACATTATCAATGTTACCGATAGTGACAACCAAGTAATAAATTCATTCGACATGTTGGAAGCTTTGAAAGAAATATCACAGCAAATCAAAGATCAACCTCGACGTAGTGATGAGCAATTTGAGAAAGTTCAAGAACAGTTCGAAAAAGTAAATTTGCAATTGGGAAAACTAGACCAAACATTGGATCAACGAATGAAAAGAATAAACCAAACAATTACTGAAGAAACTTCATTATCAGTCAGCAGGAATGCGTTAAATGAACCTGAACATTCTGTAGATCCTAGATTTTCATCGACGAAGAAATATGACATTATTGATTTGAATTTTTGGATGAAATTAGCTAAATGTTCGCAAAAGCATACCGCGGTATTGGTTGGATCGGATTATCCCGACTTCTCTCTTCGTTCGAATGTTTTTAATTGTCCTACTGATGATGTGTGTAACAAAGATTTTGGTATGTATCAATATGCGAGAAAGTATGATCATTTTCGTCTCATGAATGCTATTGTATTTACGATAAATTCTATATGATATTAATGCTGGAAATGAGTTAATGGTAATAGAGCCGTTGGGTGATATGTACACGACATTGATTCACGTAGCAGGAAGAAAGTTCATTCCAATATTTGTGAAATTCAGAAAGAAAGCGTGCGTTCCCACCAATGCTTGTAGTGATTGTACAACTGAATTGGAGGTGTTGAATTGTGTATTCAACAAAAAGACAAGAATGATGTTGGCGAACGGTCTGATGTTGTCTTCGCAGGACGTAATGCAGTGCGTTAATTTCAGACATCCAGGTCTGACGTTGCAAAAGTTTGGAAATTTTTCAATGATACAATACAGTGACAACTTGATCCGAACTAACATTACTCGAGACCAACTTCGATGTATTCATGTGAGATTGAAGTGTCTTCCCAATGTACAAGATGATGTCGGATTCACGTGTACCGGTGATACAACTGAACCTAATCGCAGAAGAAATTAAACCCGTGGTAGGACAAAGTATCGTGAGCATTGTGGAAATAATAGGTACAGACATGTTAAGAGGCATGATACCTCGACATCAGTAAAACGAAAGAGAACCGAACTTAATTTTACCGGATATGTAAATGAACGTAATCCTAGTTGTAACCGTGGTAATGATTGTGTAACTCAACCTAATCCTAATGTAGTACGATCACGTACACATAAGGAGCATGTAAGCATTAGATTTAATTTCGTTCGATGTGGACATCGTAGAAATCTCATAGACAGCGAAAATTTTCAACGTAAGAAACGAAGAACTGTTGAAGTAAATAATGCGCAATATTGTGTTTCTATTAGTGACTTTCAATGTGACTTGAGTGAACTTGTTGGCCATGTAACTTAGAATGGATTTCAGATGTCCGAGAAGATCGTATTCAGTTGATATTGCTTTCAATATCATTATGATTTCGTTTGTTATTCGTACCTTAATTCAGTCCATGTCTATGATCGCAGTTACTCAATTTATGTCCGGATATGCATTAATGTGATTGTATTACTTAATATTTGTATTTCATACTATTTATGTGTTTTTCTTATGATTGCCAAAATGCAATATTAATCACATTATTCATGTTAAGATGTTAATAAAATGTTAATTATTATTTTATGTTCTGATTGTTATTGATATTTCAATCTTAATCTATATTTTGTTTAACTATATCTTATATTCGATCATTTTTGCGTTCTAAGAACAACTATAAGAAAATCACATACATCCTTTTCAAAACCTTCTTCATGTTGCCCAAATAGATAATGCTTGGATTGTAACAAGCATGTAATGGCCCCGAAAAGGAAACAAGTAACTTGTAAATCAAATCTGGAGTGTGCCTTATCGTCGTTGGAACGTATAAATAAATGAAGATGATGATAAAATTTAAAATAAATATGATAATAAATATGATAATAATATTGTGATAAAATTAAGTATAATATACATGTATGATTATATGAATTGTAATTTTTAAGTATACGAGGTGCATTCGAAAACTCGAATGATTAACATGTATAAGTAACCGGTCCAAAATTCATTTTCCTTTTGTGAAGTTAATGAATAAAGAGAAAAGTCCGTCGGGCGCCAAAATACACAACAGTACATTGTATATTTGTATTTTTTGGCCATAAGTTATTCTAAATATGTCCTGATTTTTACAATCAGAAGAAGAGAAATGAATGTTTTAAAATAATATGATTGCCGATAATGTTAACATATAAGGATATTCAAATGTTTGTAAAAAAAAATAATACGATTTTGGATAGCAGGTTGTCAGGAGCAACCAGATATATATAATATTAATAAATGGAATCAAAATAAGGGATGGAGTGTGTATTATTTAATGGCTCAAATTTATTATAAAAGGAACCAATGATTTAGTCGTTGTATATGTAGGGCAATTCAGAATTTTTTACAGCCTATGTTCAATCTTACTTATTTTTGGCCCGTTCAGAAAAAAAAAAAACTTCTTTTCCTGGGTGCAGGCCTCTAACAATTCAATACTGTTTTAAATATATTCCATCATTAAATATTTAAATATAACATTTTGATTTCCACGAAGAAACATACATTTAAATTAATGTAACGAAGAAATCAATAATAGTCGACCCATTAAATTTCCAGTTTATTGAAAAGCAAACAACAATAATTTTGCGCATAAATTAATTGGTTAAAATTCATAGATTGCACTTAACGTTTAATATTGTTAATGGATGTAAGGAGACGAAATACTCTAACACTTTAAAAACCAAATCGTTGGATGGAAGACAGTTTTACATAGTGCTTAAAGAAGCTCAGGATTTTTCTAATGTAGATCAGTATATATTACTTTTCGTTAATTGTATGAGCACAAACTGCAAGAGATTCGTGGTAAGTATCTAATGACCTTAAGGATTCTGCCCAACGAAAGAATAGAAGAAAGCGGTGTTGTATTTGCTTTCTTACATCTAAATCTGTGATAAAGTTCAGTTATATTATTGCATCCTATAACGGGATAGTTATACGTTACCTGGATTACGAAAAAGAAAAAAATGGATACGAAATAAAATTTCATTAATTATTTAATTATATGTTTAATTATATATTCAAAAAAGGAGACAAAATTTGAGGTTTATAGCCTGCTTTTATTTTAAAAGATTTTGTTTTAAAAAAGTGGCTTGAGTAGGATTGATTGTGAGAAAATTTCCTTTAGATTCACGGTCAAGCGCCCAGAGATCTTTTTGCTTATTCGCCTGTAGGTCGTTTGCGCATCGTCGGAGTTTAGGACAGAAAGCAGATTGCCTTGGGAAGCTGATTTGAGGAGGAATGTCTGTACGGTTAACATTGAGGAGGTGTAATTGTTCGAATGGCAAACAAACTAAACTTTGTGCTACGCATCGTGTTTCCTTCGAATTTAAGTCGTTGGCTGTAGATTTTGTGTACTTATTATCTGTAATGAAATACGAATAACCAGTTTAGTGAGGATTTTTGCAAAATTTAATATTTAAATTTGTGCTACATTTCATGTGGTTAGTAATTTTTCAAGACTGCAGCTTTACTGTTGAATGTAAATTTGATGAAAAAAATAGAAGAGAGACTCGGTTCAGTTCTCTCTAATGCCGTTAACAAGGTAAATAAAAATTAAAGGTTTATTCGCATTGTATAGTATCACGGAAGTGCAGTATTTTATTCTATTCCATATTATCATGTGCAATAATTTGTGGGTCCACGTCTGGTTTTCTCTTTGAGTTGCTGGTTAAAATTTTCAACCGTTTAAACTGAAAGATTTACATATATCCTCACTATATAATAGATTATTCTTGTTTGTGAATGGATCCGAGACAATTTAGACAGGAGAAAAACGCATTTTAAAGGTAACAAAGACGGAAATTAAATGGTGAGTTGATTTTCAATTTTGCTAGTAGTTTGTCTCGTCTGTGTTTGTTCAAATTTGTTGTGGGTCGTCTCTTGTCATCCATGTGGCTAGAATTATCGAATATTTTATTAAGAAAGTTTGCGCGAGTCAACTCGGAAAATCCAGGAGAGAGATGGTGGCGGGTTCATACCGAAAGCCACATAAATGTTAATGTACTTGTATTCTTTGCAAGTTTAATATTCCTGTGATTACTTATTCGATCAGTTATTACACTTCCTAATAACTGTAGATTCAGAAGCGAATATTATGAAAAAAAGAATTTCTTTTCTTAAAAAGTAATGATTGTTTGAAATGTTTGACTTGTTTGAGCTTATTGTTTAATCCAGTAAAGTGACATATAATTTGCCAAATTTAAAGCTTTCGAGTAAGTTATAAGACAAATTCCGCTGAATTTAGTGTTCGATAACCTAACAATTAATTATGAGCTCTAAAGTTTTGTATTATATTTAATAACTATTTTTTGTGCAAAAATATAATCTGATATTTTTTAGTAGAAAGGTATCTTGATTCGTAATATGAAGGAAATCTCCCTCAAATATTAAATGAATTTGCGAATTTCTTGAAAAACGATTACGGTTATTGGCGTTATAGAGGAGAAGTCCTGGATTGGCCTTAGTTTATTGAATATGTAACTGCATGCTCGAACTGAGGGATTTTGACTAACTGCTTGACAATTGCTCGATATTGGAAGATTGTTATTTTTTTGGAGATATTTCACTTTTATTCCTGCTTAAAACATATAGTTTTTTATAAGATCTGTTTTGATTTGGCGACGAGGAGAAATATTAAGAATTGTAATTTATTGTAAGAAATAGTTTTTCCTGGAAAGTGTTTGTGTTGCCATTGATTAATATTTATAATATTTTGTGTTTTTGCTATTTACCTCTGGATTTCCGACTTAAAACTAATAATTACATATTCTTGTTGCTTCGTCATGTAAAGCCCCTTCTGTGGCCATTGTTGGATTGGTGTTTCCCCCTTTGTCTGATAGGCTACGGACGGGGGAGTTACAATCCCCAGATGAGATATAGTCTAACCATACGCTAGTTTATGTTTAGAAGAACATAATTATGTCCACCAAGGTATATCATCGTCAATAGTTTTCGAGTACATTGTGGTTCATCCTCCGAAATTAAAATTGATAATTAACGATAATCGTGCCACATAAAAACATAGAATTGATACTCAAGTACAAACTCATCAAGGTTTTTATTACGACACAGCAAAGACTAAGATGTACAGCATTGTGATTGAGATATAACCCATAAAATTTTGTTAAGTTATAATCTTAGCTTTAAGTACAATACTTTCCAAAGAGGAAAATATGCATTATTTGATAGGTCACATTAATCTAAAGAAATTTAGATGATTGAAGGTAAACTCTCATTTATGCGTTTTTTTAAAAAATCTACAAAGCATTTTTTTATTTCGCTAAGAAGGTAATACTTTTCGTCAGTGGTGATTGACAATTTTATCTTGCTGGAAGAGATTGAAGATATAGTTTATTTATATGTTTCTCTATGTGTAATTATACATACACATATAAGTACATTCAGAGCTTAAACCAAGCAGTCATGTTGCTAAGCGGTTAGCATACGCCCCATTGGCGTAGGAGACCCAAGTTCGATTACTGGCGGGAGCTTGGGTGGTTCGGATCCCACTTTAAATTTTAGCCTCGCTTCCCGAACAGACGTCAAATTATAAACAAAATGAAAATCAAATCAAGTCTAAACCAAATTTTCATTGCAGCAATATAACAGTCAATACGGCATTGAAGACCACATACAGTCCTTGTTAAGTGTTGCTATAATTACAAAAAGGCAGAGGCAAACAGAATGTTCTGTACTCTTCCAAACATGAACAATGAAATCTGATTCAATCTTACTTTCAACAATGTTCAGCGTACCAACCAATCAACAAGAAATATATAATTCAAAATAGAAATAAAATACAACTTATTCAACAAAAGTGATGTTCTTTGGTATTTTTCTATTATTATTATCAGCTGATGTCCTACGCATAGCTTGAATATACTCACATAAAGCACTAGATTACATCTAACCAAATGTTATTATCAAAATTTTCATTCAAATTAATGGCTACAATTATTAATTGTAACTTACCAGGTAATAGAAGCATGTCCTCATTTCTGCTTTCCTTAGTTTCTGATAAGGATTACTCCAATGTAGGGCAAAATATTATATAAGTCCTCATCAAATAGAAATTACAAGACACAGTCGGTTCGATGTTGTATGTGATTTCTGAATTTTTCAGGAATAACCAAGAGTCAACTCATTTTTTAAGGTGGTAATTTCTGAAGATGTACGGCCTTTTAAATTACAAGTTGCTCCTTGAAAAGTAAATAGATAAAACCACAGAAAACGTATGAATTAAATATTATTTAATTATCTTTTCAAACGGTGGGTTACTTAAATTTTAATTAAGGTTAATAATAATCACCCGCTTACACAATGGTGGTTCTGGGTTTTAACGTCCCTTTATGCAAAAATGAACATTTCCCCGAAGAAAGGGCGCAACGCTTTAAGCGGGTAGACTGCAAAAAAATAAACATTTGACATATTAAGAATGCATTTCTATATATATTTCCTAAAATAATACATAATTAGGCGTTTGAACTCTTTCATGATTTTCTGCTAACGCTACTGATAGCTAAACACTATGAGTTAGAATATGTAATTATTTTGCGTCCAACCTTCATTTTAGTATTGAATCGTTTTATAATGCTTCATATGGCAATAATAATTCCTCAACATAATATAGCTTTAAAATCGATTCTGATGTATTTTATCTTCTTAACTAGTAACAGTGATTATTCAGGTTCTTTGGAGAAATTGAACATCCTGTATTCAGAGATAATTAATTCATACAATACTAGTTCAGCAAGTAGTGATTTTGTGGACTATAGTAAACATCAAAAATTACTACTTCACAAGCAATTATTTACGCTAATTTTTGACGTCACACTCAATTGAAGAGTTCGAAGGATACACATGAATTCTGTATTTCTAAAATTAGATTTTGTTCTTTTTTTCAATTAAAAATTATTCTCGTTTCACTTTTGTTCCAGGATGCATTTACATAGATAAAAACGTATATCTTCTGCACTTAAAGTCAGTTTAAACTGTACCACAGACTAAAGCTTCATTTCCCATGCTACTGACATCTAGAAAGTACTGTGTAAACACTTACAGGCACGACACGTGTCTTATTAGATAGGTACTGTATTGTTGCTAAGATCTCTATAATCTCAAGTTTTTTCATAATTTTAGTTGAAAATTTTTGGAAAAGAATATCTTGGAGGGTGAGATTTGAATGTGATAAAAATTATTTTACCTGATGACGGAATCGGGTAACTGAAAAGGATGAGACACATTTTTCGCAGCAGCTTCGGATTTTACGAGGAAAATTAGATAACCTTATTCAAAATATTTTTTTTATTTATTGAATCATAATAGATGACCCTGTATTAAGAGAGAACTAGTTTTATTAAGATTTCTTTGATTGGGAGTCCTCATGCCCCATTCTAGAATATATTTTTCAATAAACATTACAAAACGTGTATCCTAAACACTTCTCCCAATTTATGGTGAGTAACGTTAAAACGGCCTGTGCATCTGGCGTGAATTCAAATAATTTAGTTGTATCGTATGAGCAGTGCAATAAGATGCAACGTACGATGAAGGCAATTTCTTCCCAAAAGTTTTATAAATTTAATGCCTCCGTAGTTAAACATCTATTGCATCTTACAGGCTGTCCATAATATTTATATCTGAACTCGCTTCTTTCGTTACTATTCAGTTCAAAATCTCTTGTCGTCGCGAATTCTGTCGAGGAATTTGAAGCTTAAAATATACGAAACGATAATCATGCCTGTTGTTCTGTATGGCTGCGAAACATGGTCGCTTACTCTAAGGGAAGAACATAGACTGAAATTATTTGAGAACAAGATCCTGAGACGAATATTCGGACCCAAGGGGAACGGGAATGGGGAATGACGAAAACTTCATAACGAGGAACTACATAATTTATATGGTTTACCCAACATTGTTAGGGTCGTAAAGTCTAGGAGGCTTAGGTGGGCGGGTTATGTAGCTAGAATGGAAGAAAGTAGAAACGTTTTCAAAGTCTTGACTGGAAGACAAATCGGGAAACGACCATTAGGAAGACCTAGACGCAGATGGGAGAACAATATTAAGATGGATCTCGCAGAAATTGGAATACAAAGTAGAAACTGGATGCAGTTACCTAAGGATAGAAGTCAGTGGAGAGCTTTTCTTAACGTGGCATTGAACCTCCAGGTTCCATAGGCCATAGAGTTAGTTAGTTAGTTAGAACTCGCTTCTTTCTCTGAGAGTTGTAATTTAATTGTTTATGAGATTTGTTTTTCAGTTGCTTCATTCATTCATTTTGAAAGAGTTCCAAAGTTCGTCATCCGTTTCCAGCGAAAGTTTGATAATTTACCTAAAATAAATGGATAAATTGCTCATTTGTGTGCATGATAATATGTACGGAGAGCGGTACATGTGTTTATGTTTTATAAGCAAATTTAAGCATGGAAGTGGTTAGATTGGATTGGAGGAGAATAACGAGCATTTTTATTCTAAACATGGCTGCTGGTGTAGAAACGCTTAATTTGTTATCGTTAGGCAGAGATGAGAAATTGCACACTTTTAATTTTAACAAAATGGTTCCAAACTTCCCTAACCTTAAGCTATGACAGCCTACCCTACCCTCTACTTATAACTAACTTACTCTTCATTATCCTACTCTATTACAGCTTTCAAAGCAGGCCTAAAAATTTTATTTTTAATTATTTATGGCTGCCAAAAACCAGATGGAATACCAATTTCGAAACTACCGCCGTTTATTTTGTATAAATTTTGAAGCGTATTTCATTTTAAGCCTTTACTACTTGCTACTTTTGGGTACTACTGACGCCACACTTAATTGGATGCTTTTTTTGCAACATTCTTTGAGTTGTTTAGTTCTTTTCGTAATGGTTTCTCTACTTGCTTCTAAACTAGCTAGAATCAAACAGAATAAATCAATTATCGTCAACGTTGTCCCGATTCGTGATAGGTAGCACTTACTTTAACATACAAGTAAGTAAAAGTTGCAACAGTACAATGAGGGAAAAGAAAAAGAAAAAAAGTAAAGTTCCCAGAAGTTAGATTTTGAAAGAAGCTTGCCTAACGTGTCAGGATTTATTGTACTAAAATCTTTAGACAAAAATAATTTTACGAACATGCTCTCAGAGCCTTCAGACTACAATTAGTCCGGAGGCAAAACAGCTGATTACAATGGTCGGCAAAATGAAACTTTTTTTCGCTCCCACGAACAAAAATAGGTGATTCCTGTAGGTTTCGAGCTACTCCGTTCGAATCCGTAACCCGTTCTTCTCCAGGACGTACCAGTTTCAGGGAGGGGGTGTTTGATTATCCGCCCAAAGATGCTATTCTCCACCCACAATAATTTGCACGTAATAATTTAAATATCAATATAAATTATGCAGATAAAATTGCATAAACAGTTAAAGTTTAACACTTATGTATCACTTGGTTCTCCTACTTCTCTTGTAATTACTACAAGGTGTCTCGGGTGTCACATTCCAACAGAAGTCTGCGAAGATATTCACACTCCATTTACCACTGTAGCGCATCTTTATGGTAGCTATTTGCTGGTGAAGCATTTCCCGTGTTCGTCAGAGACCTTCCCAAGCTGTACATTTCAGGGAAGAAGTCCAGGTGGCTATGCAGGAAGTGTAACTTTACGGAAATATTACATCCTATGTTACGAAATGAAGTAATAAACCTGCCCACAATGTATTTGTAATGAGGTGACCTATGAATCCCTAGAAAGTTACTACACACTTCTCGAAAGGCCTCCCAAGCCTCACTTTCCACTTCATTAAGCTTAGAATAAAATATAGTATCCTTAAAAAGTCTCTGATTTGAGATCCCGTAAAAACACCTTCTTTCACCTTGGCCTCGCTGAGTCTTGGGAATAGATTACTGAGATGATTAAATGCTTCACTATTCCGGTTCAGGGCCTTGACGAAGACCTTCATGAGCCCTAATTTGATATAAAGGAGTGGTAAGAATATTTTCCCCGGATCCACAAGACGTTCATTAGCCACGTACATCTTCCCTGGAATCAGTTGTTTCCTTGGCGGCCATTTTGTGATGGTGTACTGATCTTTGGCTCGACTATCCCAATGACACAAGAAGCAGCAGTAAGCTCCTTGTAAACCGGTGAGGATGGCAATAACCTTAAGGTCAGCGCATACAGACAACTGGAACTGTTCTTACTTTATTTTCTGCAATAGGTTTCGCATGTTCTCGTATGTTTCCTTCATATATACAGCATGAGCAATAGGGATGGCAAACTTTTCATTCCATTGTGTAGTAACACTGCCTTGAGACTTATCCTAGAGGAATCTACGGATAGTCTCCATTCCTCAGTGTTGTAGTTCAACTTCAGTTGTCCCATAAGCTATGGAACCTCCCTGCAATACACCAAGTCACCACCCTTTGTAAAATCAGGAACTAGGCTCGCCTCTCTTTTCCTATACATCGATATATT
The DNA here is from genome assembly GCF_964235325.1 of Thermobia domestica. Classification (NCBI taxonomy): domain Eukaryota; kingdom Metazoa; phylum Arthropoda; class Insecta; order Zygentoma; family Lepismatidae; genus Thermobia; species Thermobia domestica. The sequence continues at coordinate 261,396,093 of NC_137458.1, read as the reverse complement.
CACATCTTGGTTTAGTAGATTCCATTGTTGAAGTCGTGATGCAAGCAACAGGGTCTTAGACTTGGAAAGGTTAAGTAACTGATCAGATCATTCAGCCCCTCCTCACTTATCACATGTGGTTCACCAGTGTCAAGCACTGGAGCGTAATTGGGATCTGACTGTGTACTCAAAGATTGTGCAACATTCTCACAAGCAGCAGGTTCTTCATGAAACACTGCACAAGTTGTATGAGTCTGGTTGTACGGGTACAGGCAGACAAACATTATGTTTCACAGGTCTCCTCGTGGAATCCAAGTTTGGATACTGTATTTTATGCTTCGTGTTTTTTGAGAAATCTTTTATATTAGTCAGGCAGAAGTAACAGTCTGAAGCATGATCACGGAGCATGCGCCAAACCATAGATACGGCGAACGGCACCGATTTATATGTACCTTTCAACCATCATGTGAGAGTACGTGCACACTTGTTACAACTTTATTTCGGAGCCCAAACGCGATCCTGGTCACCAATTTTCACCCGAAGTAAAGATAGTAGGCTGTGTTCAGGAACGGTGACAATAGCCTACTTTGTCCCTTGAAAATCACATATGTATAAGAATGAATCTGTCGAATTGTTGCAAGTTCTCGGTATGTTCGGTTAACACAAACGTCAATATTTCACGCAGAAATTTTTTCACCTAAAGTATTCACAGACACAGCGTAACACCACCTAGTAACATGAATATCAACTGGAAACTGAAATATTTGTTTCACGCGAAAACGTGGTGTATGTCTTGGCGCCTTTTTTCAACCATCTGTCTGTCGTCCAGACAAAAGGGAGCCGACGAATGATCGCAAGTTGATTACCAAACTTTTGTCCGTCAATAACTCTTAGGTTTTCGTGTATGAAGTGTTGAACGACAATAAATCTTTGCACCGCAAGGGGAGGGGGTACGTTTCCGGAGGGTTGTGAGCTAGAGAAAAGAACGTTCCTTGGAAATAGCCTAGTAACAGTTCTTGGATTAAGATGAACAATCAGAATTATGAACTCCAAACACGGAAAACACATATTAAATACGAAACATACGATTTTTCTGTCAATTATGGAAACAGCATCCCGCCAAAACCAACCTTACGTGCTGGAACTTTCTCGATGAGATCTTCGTAATCAGCGTCTCGAAATCTATCCGATACACCCTTTTACCTTCGTGGGAGGATTTTCATGTCGACCAGTGTTATTAGGTTTCGTTCAAACCGAGATAATAAAAGCTGCCGATGGCTCTAAATCATAAAGTTCACTACCCTGATAATTTCTAGATCGCCAGTCGCTTAATACGAGTGGACGTTCCCCCCCTTACTCCCACTGACCCCTCAACTGAACCTATAAAATGAGCGTTTCTAATAAAAGGCCATATCTCCAAAACTTATGAAGTTATTAATGAAATTCTTTTTCCCGTTTTATCAGTAAGGTGTGCCTTACAATTTTGTCTATTCATGCATTCCAACAGTTTTTTCGGAAAATTTAACATAAACATTAAAACCTGACGTATTGTGGGCTTAATATTTTCTTTTTTGCTCTACGTTTACTTTACAACGATATTGTATATCTGATATCTGTAAATTAGTTCCATTTTTAATTCTAGCTGTTTTGAGCAACGGTGCTTAAAAGTGCACAATCTGTTCTGGAGAAAAAGAAGAAAAAATGTGGAGTATATGTTGAGATCAATAGATTTTTATATAATGATAGTTACAGTTTCGTGTTGCTATGACAACAGAAAGTTTTTCATGAAGATTTGAGATTAAAAGTAAGTTGTGCTGGGTATAATTTTAATTTGTGATAATATATGGTTCTTTGCAAAAATATATATAAAAAACTAAATGTACGAATGGTGGTGTGTTATTTATTTTAATCTTCGAACTCGGTAATATAAAAAATATTGAAAATCTCGTCATATAATATTTTTTTTCGCCCAGGAGATACCTTGAAATTTGGTTGAATCAAAGTAAGCATCTCACAAATAACCATGAATACGGTTTATACTTTATTAAGAAGTAAAATGACAATTTATTGCAACCTTAAAATGGATATATACAGGGTGAAAGCGTTAGTAATGAAGTTGGTGATGTTGAAATACCAGGATCGGATATATCAACGAATGTGGCTGAGCTTATAAACCAGCTAGGTCAGCAAATGAATTTGAGCATTTGACACAGCAAACCCAACAAATGGATACTAAATTCGAACAAAAGTTAGAACAAATTACACAGCAGATGGATAATAAATTAAGCAAATAAACTCTAAACTAGAACGAATAGACTGTAGGATGGAACAAATTTTGCACGTATCTGCCATTGTACAAAGTTCGGTGAAAGCGTTTGAAACTCAAGTTAGCGAGCATTGCAATCGGATTAGAAAATTACAGGAAAAAAATAAATACTATCAAGGAAAAGATTATCATCGCAAATGGTAATCCTGATCCGGTCATCAACATAGACCATATGCCAATTGAACCCAGGCTAGCTATAGAAGAAAGTGATATACCTGAAAACTATTCTGAGAGGGGTGGTAGTGCCTCTAATATCGGATAAGAGAAAAGACCCCATTCATCACATCGCAGGAAAACCAAATATGAAGGGTAAGGGGAAAAAACAAGGAATGTCCATGTGTGTGCTTTAACGGGTGCTTTGTACCATATGTTGGTGACTGTTGGTACTATTTGTCTGTATATGCAGGCATGCGTAGATGTAGAAATGTCCATGTAAAACTGGGAAAAGATTTGACTAACCCTATTCATTTTATACAGCTTTTCAATATTAAAGTGCCGTTTTCTCGAAAATGTAGTTTTGTGACATTCCTTCTTTTATCCCCTTACCCTTCATATGTAAAGTCTAAACATTTGAAACAGTCTAATAATAATCATCATTTATGATTTAGCGAAATAAGATCATCATATCATCACAGGTATTCTGCCTTTATTGGCAGGTCACTTGTCGCAGCTGAGAAGCTTCCATGCTCCACGATTCTCCGATAACTTCTTCGTCTTCGCGTATGTTATCCGCGAAATAAGATCGTTAATCAAATTTAATGGAAGGTCGGAAGACATACCAGCAAGTGTATTTTTTTGGAAATGTCCGACGAAGAATGCGACCTAATTGGACCTAATTCGAACCAAAATTCTTATAATTTTGCCACACGTTTTACTACGACCTTGATCTGTTTGGTTCAAAGCGGTCAGGGGGAGTTTATGTAATTATTTAGATTTCAAGAAAGCTTTAGGTCCTACACTTAGAAGCTTCTAAGCTAGCTTAGAGTGTTGGTAAGAATTAATAATATATAAGAATATTCCACTTTTTAGGAACATATTTTGTTGGCTCTAAAATATCATTGCTTTTGTATAATATATTTATTTACAACCTATTTAATGACACAGCTTACATACAACTTGAGATAAATAAATTATAGGCCTACACATCGTTTCCTATTAACTGTTTACAAATGCAATGAAGAGTATATTCGTATGTTTACCATCGATTAATGAGTATCACTAGTGGAAAAGGCGTTGAGCAAGTTCAGAATCCGAAGACGAATTCTCAACCGATTCCGTTATATCATCATCATCATCACAGTCAATACCACCAAGTTCAATTACAAAATTTTCTACGGTATACTCTATCAATTCATCTTTCTCCCAGAACTGCTGCTCGAGGCTGATCACGTGTTCGTTCTATCCCTCCCAATCCTTCGCCGTCACAGACTTTAAGAGCATATCTGGACACTTCCTCGAATCTATTCAAAGGCAAATCTCCTGTTGGAATATTTTCCCTACCAATTACTTTTGTTTCTGCCCAAACTTTCATTGATATTCAATTTTCACATGTAGGGAGGTAGGCGAAGTACTGTACGACCATCGATCTTCAATAATTAATCAACCCGATCTACTTTCTCCTATGGATTACGTTGTTCTATCAGCTGATGTAGTTCAAACTTCTTCATATTTGGGAAAAGGGAACTCGGTTGTCTTGAAGCCAGTTCATCATCTCCTGTTTCACAGCATACTTTGAGTGTGGTTTGTTAATTTATATGTTGTGGTAGGATGCATTATCAAGATTAATGACACTTTTTTAGGAACATTCGGAACAAGTTTTTCTGTAACCCTTATCTCAAAATTAAAGGATTCATTTGTCAATGGTAGTCCCCAGAAGTACTTCCTTCTCTAAACGTTAAATTTGCTCCATCAATAAACCCGCTTCTTGCTCCAGCATTCACTAAGATCAACCGATTCGAAGAACTTGGCTTTGCAGACGCACCGTGTGAAGTTTTACTCTTCTAGTATTTCCCAAACGTCAGATTCTTGTATACCCAACTTTCGTCTATGTAAATGATATTTCTTTTTGTGACCTGTACTTTCAGATGGCCCTCAAATACCTTCCCCTCCAATTACCCAATACCTGTACTTTAAAATGACGGGTTAGAGCCCAGCAGACACGTTGTTTTCCGTGTTTATTACAGCTCAGTGGGAAGTGAGACTTGTGTTCTCGAACCTTCCCTACTAAATTTTCTCCCTGAAATCAGTATGCCTACCAGTGGCAATATCCTACTCAGTGTTACGGAAGTGTTATTTCGCAGGAATGCCAAGTCAAGTCATGTATGAAAGATGTTGGTTTAAGAGCGATCTAGAAACATCCGATTGAAGTCGTTGTGCTCAAGGTTCAAAGCCGTAAACAGAGAAAAGTGTACCTCGTGTTCCAAGCTTTGCGAATTAAATATAACAACATTTATTCCAGCTTTGAATTTTGCTTGCAAGGTTTACTTCAATATAACGTTCTTAAGGGTTTCTTAACTGATTACAATCATAAATAATAAAAATGTTAAACCCAATGAAACTAATATTATGATATTCTATACTTTACCTGTAATGTTGTATTTCTTTCCAAAAGCTCGTATGATACACGCAAAATATACGTCATTTAAGTTACTAGGTCAGATTCTGCCACTATGTGAATCAACAAGTCATACTAATTTCTTACATCGCTCTATATTATTTACACTTGTCGTATATTTCGTTCAAAGACGAACGTTAAAATATTTACGGAGAGTGTATATGTGATACTTAAGGGTGTTTTATTCACAAAAACACCTCGTAAGTGCTATATCATACCTCAAAAGTGTACTCGGGATGTTTCATTACACCATACGATTTACAGTGTGTCAACAGGAATCCCGAATTATAGCATCGATCCGGATATTATTACCTTTTAAGTTGCAGCAAATACTGATTACTGCGCAATGTCTTAATTCCAATCATCTAATTATGATAGTGTAAAATTTCGAAAATCAATCAATGGTGCAAAGTAATACTAATCCAAACCAAACTAATAACAACCGAAAACAACCTTATCATATTCCATCCGTAATATCAATTGGTAGAAGAGTGTAGTCATAATGTAAGAAATAATGATAGAGTCAATTATATCAGTAATAGAACCGAACCCAATTTAAGAGGAAACAGAAGTATTAATTTCATAGTTGTCAGAAATTCTCAAAATTTTAACAATAGAACTGGAGGAATTCATAATATACAGGACTGTATTCAAGATTGTAATATTCAATGCAAGCTAATTGAATCTTTTGGTAATGTAGCTTGATCGAAAGTTATGGCGTCCGTCAAAATATACCAAATGTAAATAGATACAATTAATTAGAACGTTAGTTCCTTCAGATGTTTTATCTAAGATTAACAGATAATGTCGAGTTTACAGATAGATTCTTATAATAATTTCTTTATTTCTATTGTTCCTAGTTATGATATTGATCAAGTCTCCTTTTGTTTCACTTTGAGTGTTATCATTTCTTTGTAATTCGCTTCAATTATCAATATATTGGATTCAATGTTATTTATAATCACCTTATTTATGCCCCAATGAAAGAAGTAAGTTATGTAGTATTTCAATATACTTTAATTTAATTTGTCAATTCGCTCGAATGATACTGAGTTAAAGAATCCATATTAGGACTTAAATAATTAGCTAAAGAGTCATATTTTGAATAAGTCCTCCTCGTCGAATGATTTTATAGAATTAAAATGGAATTGATTATTAAATGAATGTAAGAATCTTATTGGGGCAAAATGAAATTAATATATTTATTATAATTTATATGTGTGAGGGCTACTGGAAAAGTAAGGTAAGCACGTGTGTAAGATATATAACGGTCCTGGATTCTTTCTTCAATTGTAACCAAATCATGAAGTCCTAGTCGGGAGCCATATATACAATGATATTGCATACCTGATAACTGTGAGTTACTTTAATTTTTAATTGTAGCTATTTTGGGTAACGGTGTTTAAAACCCATTTGGGACCAGCGTCCTATTTTTAGGACATTTGATATTTTATTTTTTATAACAAAGAAGAGTAAGATTTTCGTGTTCTGCTAATTACAGGGAGCAATTGGAGATATGTCGTAATGCACTGTAATTTTTGATACATTTTTCCTTTCCCTCTGTAAAAGAGGCACGCTTAAACTTATCTGTATAAGTTTTTTTCATTTGGGTATGTTTTGGGCAACGTTATTTTTTATTTTTAATACAAACAATGCATTTAATTTATATGTATTAGGCATCAATAGGTACGCGGCAATCAGACAATAAAAAAGTTATTTTAGTTTTGTTATTACTTTCGGTGCTATAGATGTTGAAACATTAGTATCATATAAATAGGACCCTGGTCCAAAGCAAATATACTACTAAGTAATAAAAGCGAATGTATAGATAGACTGACGCCCTTGATTTTTCGCGTTCTTACGCTTATCATTCATTGTTTAATGCTTAAGAACTACAATTTTTTACTTTTCTCAATTGAATGCAATTTACATCTAAGCTTTAGTGTAACTACAGTTGAGAAATAAGTGGTAGAAAAAGAAAAGTGCTGAATAATAATGTTCAAATTTGAAAAAAGAAATACGCATCATACACGAAGCTTCCCCAAGTTGGTGTACAAACTGACAGAAACTTTAGCGAACTGAAAGAGAAATGTTGTAAACAAATCACCTACAGAGATATTCTTTTGTATAGTTTCAACAGTGACATAGTGCAATATAGCTATAGTGAAGGAAACAGTTCGTTATGATGTACATATAATGAATGATCATCATTTTCTGTTGTACAATTATAAAACTCGTTATAAAAATTTGATCTCTGCTATGCAAAGGATATGAAAATAAAGGTGAGTGCTAGCGACAATATACATCATGATAGAGAAGATTTTTCTTAAGATTCCAGAGTGGTTTTCAATATGCTAGATATTGTAGATGGTTCGAATAGCCATCTGCTATATTTTGAGAATTTTGTCGCAGGTAGAGATCTGCTAATACATTTTGTGAATTGGGATTCAGAGGAACCGGTACTCTGCAAAGCAATCCTGTGTCTCAGTATCCATTGACTAATTCAAGGGTTGAGTAAATACATATGCACGGAGTTCATATGAATACAGATTCGACTGGGATCGTAAGTTCTCTTTGACAAATGGAATGGTAATTGACGTGTTGTAATTGGCACAAATTCTGACAGCATACATCCTGTTTCGTGAAAGATGAGGTGGAGCCGACTACATCAAGAACATATTAGAATTGAACAGCCTCTTGTTATCCTACAATAGACATATGGGAGGTGTCGACTGCTTCGACTTACTAGTTCAAAAAATTAGAATTGATATAAGATTCAAGAAGTGGTATTGGGTGATATTTTGACGAATTATTAACATGATGATCGTAAACTCATAATTATGTTTACGAAACCAACTCAGTTCAATATGGATCTTCTGACATTTACACGCAACATATCTGTATATCTATTATATATATCAAACTTGGTGGTCACCTCTTCAAATGTATTCAATGATGTACAGCTCGCTTGAAGTAGTTACTTGATTATGGAAAGCAAGACATAAAGATGCCATGGTATTAGATGCACTTGAATACCATTATCGTATTTTTAAAAGTGTAATGTCACATCGTGTTTCAAAGCGTTTCGTGAAATACCAAGAAGCCAAAGAAAAATAAACTTTGAATCAAAGCCAAACACGTGCAACAAACTAGCACAGGTAGATCGAAATTACAAACTAGCAATTATCTGAACTTCAAACATAACTGCCCAAGCGGCACACCGACGTCGAAAAGACGTGTTTTTTTTTTGTGTAAAACACCGTAAAATACACCGAACATGACGTGATTTACACGTCTTTTCCCACGTGGAAATGTCCGGGAATATGACGTGATTTTTATGACGTCTTTTACACGTCATAGAATATGACGTAATTTTTATGACGTCTTTTACACGTCATAGAAATGACGTGTAAATCACGTCTTTTTTACGTGATTTCCACGTGTAAATCACGTCTTTTTCACACCCTTCATGTGAATTGGAAGGGGGGCGTTCTCGAAATGAGGCGGCGAGAAGCAAAGGGGTGTAAGCGATATTTGCAATAAAGTATGGATGTCTCAAAAATGGATTCTGCACAGCTAAATATACAAACTGAATGGTGAAGCTCGTCGCAGTCCAATAGAAAGTCTACCCATGAATGCTCTACGCCGAACTTCATTATGCAGTTTGTATATTTTGCAATGCAGAATCCATTTTAGAGACATACATACTCTATTGAAAATGTCACTTACACCCCTTTGCTTCTCGCTACCTCAAATGTCATGGAAGTCTTACAGGATTGTTCAGTTCCAAATGTCAAAACCATTAGAAATTGATGTGCATCCGCAGTTTTGATATTAGGAATTTCAATCCATGTACTACCTCGATTATTCGCCACACTTTTGAGGCTATTTACCAGCCCCTATTCAACCGTTTTGCACCAAAGTTAGGGGTTAGGCTACTAGGGCTACCTAGTTCTGGCCCTGTAAATTTTGAAATAGATCGGTTGAATAGTGGTTGAAACAAATAACCCTGAAACTGTGTCGAATAATCGAGATCCTACTATAAATAGATTGAGATTCCTAATGTCAACACTGGATACACATCAATTTATGATTATTTGGACATATGAAACTTAATAATAATAATAATAATAATAATAATAATAATAATAATAATAATAATAATAATAATAACAATAATAATAATAATAATATTTACTCTAAAACACACAGCTTACAACACATTTTTTTCAAAAAATGATAAAATAGAAAAATCATACTTTTTCTATTTTCTTAACTGCGTTTTTTTTTCTTGACAGTTCTGAACTGATCTCTGGCCGCAACACTTTTCTTGGGTAAAAAAAAAGTCTACGAATAACAACTGGACAACGATTATTATAAGTAAAAACAATAATGAAAATAAATTTATCCTTGTGGCTGCTGCTTGATTTTTCACCATTGTGTTGTAATTTGCATAATAATTTACAAGCTCCTATACCAGATAAGTAAGACCACTGGGTTATTGTAATAAATAACAGATCAGGATAGACCCTAAGAACCCTAGATCTTGCTACAGCGAAATACATCACCACCCTCTCTCGGAAGCACACATTGGGGAACGTCAAAGTATTGTGGTCTGTTCCAAGAATTTGGAAATTTCGCATCTCCGAATGTTCGTATTATCTATGGATTGGGGATTTCCATATCCAATTAACCACCTCTAGTGTTGTTGATTTATATTTTTTAGTATTTGGATACTAGCCTATTGAAGAGTATATATTCGCCTTAATGTGTGGTATATTTATCTACACATTAAGAAACGAATATACAATAGCTGTCGAGGAATAATTATATACCTAATGCAACAGGAAAGAAACGGCAGCGCTTGCTCCACGAAAGGATAAATTTAAAGCCATACATTAAAAAGAAAACCGAGACGCATTGAATCGACTTGAAAAACATAAAAAAAGCCCTCGAATATAAGACTCACCCTTGGCGAAAAAAAAAAAGCCCTACATAACTTTTAAGAATGAGAAAAGACGAATAAACATGGTAAAAACAAAGAATGAAATGGAAAAATAAAGGAACATTGTACTTACAGTCCTAAGAAAATGAAATGAAATGAAATCTTTGAGTTTTACGTCCCACGCTTATACCGGTTAGGCTAAAGGAGACGGTGATAATGAGAAATGAATGAAATGGTGGAATGAAGAAAGTGGGAGGAGACGGGAGAACCCCGAGAAAACCCACGCACACGGTGTTTGTCCACCACCTGGACAAAGTTCACTTGGCGGGGGCTGGGATCGAACCCGGAACCCCAAGCACCAGAGGTGAACGCTCTACCACTGAGCCACCGCGGCCCTTAGTACTAAGAAGAATCCACTCATTTCGTCACTGGAATTTATTCATGTGTATTTACTAGTACCTTCTTCTTAATGAAATTACGGTACAACACGTGCTTCCATAAATTTTATAGCTATCCATTATTACGCTAGTATGCGCACACATACACACAAACACAACCACCCACATCCAACACACACTCCAATACACAAGAACAATGGGTTTTATTGACAGTGCAAAATTTAGGACTAAACTTTTATAACTCCAATTTAAGACACCTTTATTTTGGAGGTGAAAAATCGAAAAAGGAAGTACATCTTAAAATTAATTAATCTCTGAGGGATGAAAGCGAAAACACATAACCATTAATTTGAATTCTACATTTATTAGTTATATGTACAATGTGCACGTTTTGTCGTATAAAATAATATTCATGCTATTTGTAATGCAACAAGAAACACTGATTGTCTTTATTATTTGTAATACAAACAAGAAATATGTAGACAATGCAAATCTGTTGGTTATAATCTAAAACTTACAGAGATCTTTTAATAATATAAAATAAAAAGAATAAAATTTTTCTATAAATTTCGTATGAAGGAAAACACCTTTCATAGTTATTGAAAGTACAGAAATGCAGCATCATATCAAAAAAGCCTCACGTGCTTAAGTAGGTTAAAAATGGGGACTGCGGTAAGTATCCCACTTATTATCCCATCTATTATACCAGTAGCAGTTTCTTCCATCTTTTAGTTTTCGAAAGAGATGCCTTTACATTGATTTCCAACAAAGCGAGGAGGAACAGGTCAACATCTTTCAAGCATGCCGAATCCTTTTCATCCTCAAACAACAAGGCAGATGGAAGTGAATATCTTTCTACTAACATTTTGAAGATTTGTGGCATTTGTTCATTTGAAGATCTTTATTTTTACTCACGAATGATAAGTGTCTTTAAGGCTAGTTTGCACAACGTGAACTTTGCTCTTTTTTCCGCGGGAGTTAAATTCCATCGCCAGCTCTTTGGAAACCAAGCATCAGAGAAAGGTCCCTTTTCCTCCCAACGATGACAGATAGGAACACTGAAACAGAAAAAAAAAATCATGAACAATCATAGTGCAATTTTTCAGGTGGGGAGAAAATTTTAAAAAATAATTACAATACGTCATGTGTAACTACAATCAATACGCAATAAAACGATTAGTTACTGCACTCGCTTGCATGAAGTCCCACTTTTAACGGCCTTCCAAACAGCGAAATTAAACTACCATTAATTTTAGTTATTCTGTAATAGCTTAACTTTTGATTTTATTGCAGCTGTTAACTCTGATTGTTCAGGAGGATCAAACAAGTTGGGGGATATAAGACTTTGTATATACAGATACATGACAAATAATTCTGAAACACTGATAGAAGGCTACATTACGTATGTGCTCACAATATAAAATGCCACTCCAAGACCAACTTTAGGATGTGAGCTAAAAGTGACGATCAAGTATATTGATACGATATTGATACAAACAAAATGGTGTATAACTTATGTATTCCGAAAAGTAAAAAAATTGTGAGCAAACGCCCCCTCACTTGTTACTGGAGTATTTTTAAAAAATAAGACTTCTAGAACCAGAATTCTGTCACAAGCAGTAGGGTGAAAATCGTCACATTATTTGTTCTGAGCAGGGTTAGAAGTTGCGGCAGTTATTATTATTATTATTATTATTATTATTATTATTATTATTATTATTAATAATAATAATAATAATAATAATAATAATAATAAAACTTCTCTTTGGTGAAAATTATATTTTACCCCTCTGTTCAGGAAAATATTTTCGGGAGGACTACTTTTATCCATTCAAAAAAAAAAAAAAAAGCGCGAACACTATAACATGTGATACATTCCATATTAAAGCTTTGCTTATATATAAATACTCAAGTCAAATAAAATAATTGCTGAAAGAATAAAAATTAATAAACAGGGAAACCTTTAAAAATCTAAAATAATAAATAAATAAATAAATAGAGTGTATCTGAAGAAGACAAGGGTAGTTGCTGAAACAGTTACATTTAAATAAAATTGGCGCAGCTGTGGCTCGGTGATAGAGCGTTCACCTCTGGTGCTTGGGGCCAATGATTCGATCCCAGCTCACTTCAAGCGGCTTTTCTTGGAGTTCACCAATTTTTTCCCACATTCTTCATTCCACCATTTAATTCACTTCTCATCATCACCGACTCCCTTAGCCTCAGTGCCTGATCGTGGAACGTTAAATTGAATATTTCATTTATATAAAAGTATTGCCTTGTTCAACAATTATTTAATTTTAGTTAAGTACTAATAAAATATTACTACTTTCTTTCTTTTCTTCTTACTCGGCATTTTCTTACATGGGTATTATAAAATAACATGTCAAAAACTCACCTGTCGCAACTTTGGTATGTATGTCATCCTCCACAGTGATATTTCTAGAGCAGCTCGACGAGCAGAAAGGGGTCAGGTGGTCTGCTGTTGATCAATTCATCATTTGCAGGAGCATTGGCCACACGCTCTGGAAAGTGGGAGTACATACAAGGCTTATTTTGGCAAATAACATGTATTTACAACTAGGCTTATTACAACGACTAAATACATTTAACATGAAATGAAGCAGTTTAATTTTATGTAAACAGTAAAGTGGGTTTTTACTACATTTTGTATCAAAAAAAAAAAGAGCTTATAGAAAAAAAAATAAGTTGGCAGGGAAATATCAGCCATAAATTTTACATGCTTTCTGTTCTGGATATTTTCAGCGTAAAGGAAGGTGTGAAGAAGAGTCCGAAATCGTCCCAACCTCGATGCAGGAATGGCCACTTCTTAAATGGAAAGATACGCAAAATAAATATTGACAAACTTGTGGACAGATAGATTTTATGGATTATTGTCTGCCCGTTGTTAACAAGAAGCAGGGATCGGAAAATCTTTGAGTTTTACGTCCCACGATTATGCTGATTAGGTTAAAGGAGACGGTGATGATGAGTAATGGATGAAATGGTGGAATGAAGAAAGTGGGAGGGAACGGGAGAACCCCGAGAAAACCCACGCACACGGTGTTTGTCCACCACAAAGTTCACTTGGCGGGGGCTGGGATCGAACCCGGGACCCCAAGCACCAGAGGTGAACGCTCTACTACTGAGCCACCGCGGCCCCATAAGAAGCAGGGATCGGTTTTGGGAACGGAGTGAGAGCGTAAAATATCGCATCTTGAACACAAAGAACACAAATGACTACCTGCGTTTTCGAACGCGGACATTTTCTGACCAAAAACACCAAGGCAAGTAATTTCTTGCTATGTATTGCTTCATTTAAATTCTGCAACGTTAAAAAAAAAAGTTTTTATCTTACATTTATAATACAAGCTTGAAAAAATCAAGAGCTCCAATTCTGGGGTAGGTTTTATTTAAAAAAAAAATAAAAAATATCTTACTCTGGGAGGGGCAGTCGTCACCTCTGGATCCGCCCCTGTTGTGTACACACCTTCCTTTTGGTGGCAGCAGATAAGTAAGCCCCGAAGCAATGAGGTATGTTTTTTTTTTTTTTTTTACTGATGGGGCTGCAGTGCCTCAGTGGTAGAGCGTTCACTTCTAGTGCGTGGGGTCCCTGGTTTGATCCCAGCTCGTGCCAAGTGGGCTTTGTGGTGGACAAACACCATGTGCCTGAGTTTTCTCGACACTCTCCCGTTTCCGCCCACTTTCTTCATACCACCATTTTTCACATTTCATTATCACCATCTTCCTTAGGCTCGGTGCCTATCCTGGGGCGTGAAACTAAATATTTAATTTCATTTCTTTTTAATGATGAGGAATTGGTGTTCCACCTGAAAGCAGGTTTTTGACCCAAAGAGACTTCCGTTGTTAATGTGCGCATAAACATTAGGAGGATATTCCCTATGTCAAGAGCTCTCTTAAACACATCTGACTGGAACCAGCACCAGCCCCCAACCACGGTCCCTTAATAAGACATTTGGTTTCCTTTGAACCGTTTCACGATTAGCAGTGGAAATCATAATAATATAGTCATGTAGAGGATACTTAATTGAGCTGGAATATATTTTTTTGAACTTCAGTGGCAACATTGATAAGTATCCATCATCACATGCTGGCACTGGAGTAAGTACTGTAATCTAAAATGCGAGGGAGCTGTCTACTCAATTAATGAACAAAATATTCGAACAGTCAAAAACCCGTTACATTATTATGATTTCCACACCGAATTCTGTAGCACAGTTACGGTAGCCAAGTGTCTTGTGAGGGTGTGTAGGTGCAGCAGGGCGATGGTTGCAGTTTGAGAGTGCTCTCAACTCAAGGTGACCAGACGTCCCGTTTTGGCCGGGACAGTCCCTTATTTTCAACCGTTGTCCCGTTTCTTTCAGATTCTCAAACGGGACGCCTAAATGTCCTGTTTTTAAGCAAACATGACCCAGGTGTCCCGTAATTATTATTCAAAATATAAATAGCCAATGCTAATTCTACACTCTTCCGTACCAACACTTACTGGGAAGGTTCACCCGTGCCTAGAACTTCTGAATATTCAAATGAGAATTGAGTGTTCTGTGGTTCAAGTGGAAATTGAGTGGGAATTCTGAGTGTTGAAGTAGTTAAAAGTATTGTTGGGTAATACTTAAGTTAGAAACGCTGTGTTATCATTCTTACTTTGTATTTTGTAAATTGAAAACACTGCTGAGTCCCAAAATGCAATGTGGAAGTCACCCCACCCCCCGCGCCGATTAGTATGCGTCCCGTTTCTGAAAGTAAAAGTTCTGGTCACCTTGTCTCAACTGGGGTAATATCCTCCCACTGATTATGCACATATACAATGGGGGCACTACTTTAGCAAACGGGTCTACCAAATATTCATCTATTTTGTGGATTTTTTCACTAGATTTAAGACAGTAGTGCTACAAAAGGTTAAACAAAACATAACTGAGTGAGCGAAGGGGTTAGAACTTCCATAGGGCTTCTTGTTTCTAACTTTGAAGCCATACACGATTGGCATTGCAACAATTGCCGAGGGTCATTTCCCAAAGAGGTTCACTCGAGCAGTCGGTTCTACCTAACAGAAAATTCATAGGTAACATACGATGTAAAACATATTTTTGTGAAGGAATAAAAGTGTGAATGTCAGTAATTAATATCAGTAAACAGCAAATTGAAATGAATTTTGGGCATTATTCGAGCAGACGGTTCTACCAAATTTTGACATATTTCTTACAGTTTCATATCAGATTAGAACAACGCATTTCTTTTAGCAGAGTATGAACTAAATCAGAAGCTCCATTAGTGCTTGCAGATTGACTTCAGGCCTCAGTACAAATACAGCGTGGACGTAAAGCGTAACAATTTCAGTGAATAAAACACGAACCAATTTATTTCAGCTCCCCACTAAAAAGCAGGGGTAGGAGCACAGCAACAGGGTCCGAACGGCAGCGACGGGATGCGTCCGTAGGGAGCAGGCGCGTCAGCGACGGGGAATATACGTCTAAACGAGAATAGTGGAAGACCACACTTACATATGCAATACTTTCACTGATCACTTAAAATTCATCTCAATATGATGTACACTGACAGTAATTACTTATGTTCACACTCTCATTCCTTCACGAAAAATGTTTCTTATAATATTTTACCTATAAATTTTATATTTGGTAGAACCGTCTGCTCGAGTGAAGCCGCATTTTGAGTGATAGTGAAATCATTGTAAGCGTAACTGTGCTTTTCCATTATCCTTCTTTACGCACATAGTCTCCGTCGCTGACGTGCCTGTTCCCTACGAACGCACCCCCTCGTTGCCGCTCGGGCCCTCTTGCTGTGCTCCTGCACTGATTAAAATAGAATGCATTTGTGCTTTTTAGTGGGCACCTAGCAAAAGTTATTTCGTGTTTTATGCACTGTACTTAATATGCTACGCGTCGGGAAGGTTCTAGAACACAAGTCCCCCCCATATAGGTTAACAGCTAGATTGGTTCTTTTCTGTACCAAAGTTTAACATTTAATTCACATAGTATTGTTGAGCGAGCGTCAGCGAGTGAAGGCGGGTTAGAGCCCCGCACGGCACGTTGTTTTCTGTCTTTGTTACAATTAAGTGGGAAGGGGTACCTGTGTTCTAGAACCTTGCCCCATGCGTCTACTCTATATTTACACTAACCCCCGTGAAGTCAATCTGCAAGTAGTAATGGAGCTCCTCATTTAGTGCATTATCTGCTATAGGAAATACAATGCTCTAACCTAACCTGAAAATGTAAGAAATGTATTAAAATTTAGTAGAACCGTCTGTTCCAGTAATGCCTCCAAAAGCATACACTTACTGTCATCTCGTTGTTTGCTTGTATTTATCAGTCTTTCGCCTTGGCAAATAGTACCACAATGCGTGCAGCTTTTATTATACGGATTCATAGTAGTCTATAAGTAGTAGTAGTAGGAACGGGTTAGAAGCCCCGCGGAGGTTGGTTGGTCCTGTTCTCGACATGAAATAGGCAAATTAAAGACTTGTCCAATTTTTTTTCGTATATTTTACAATCTACGGATCTGTATAATAAAACTGCACCACAGAATGACATACTTTCCCATGCATACTCACTCCCATATACGGTTTATTGAGAATAAAAACACATACATTATCATTTTACTACCTTCACTATTAACATTTTATATAGTATTCTACCTAAAATATTTAATTTGATACAGGCGTCTGCATATGTTAACCTAATGTAGGTATCCTCGTTCTTTCTACGGTATTTTAATACACTGTAATAAGAAACCGTAGAATACTCAATCTGCTGAATTTTACACAGAATGCACCTAGATAGGAATAGGATAGGAATTATACTTACTTGTCTTAAAGCTGACCGTTATCACAGGTGACTTCAACAAAACACATTATTTATATTCACAAACAATACCATCAAAACACGATTCCGCAAATGGCTCACGATTCCCAGCATGCACTGCTCAAACTGCAGTTACAGTACGGGGAACGTCCGCGCTTTTTAGCACCTAAAAAAGACGTCTATTTTTGGTGATGTCCGACACGTGATTCTTTGTACCATTCTGGCACGTGATAAACACGTACAATTTAGGTCATGTTTGACACGTCATTTTTGTTACCATTTTGGTACGTGATAAAGACGTTCCAAATTTTCAAAAGACGTCATTTTGAATTCTAACCCCAAAAAAAGACGTGTTTATGACGTGACTGTGCTACTTGGGTGTTTAGTGTTCTAAATACTGGTATTTGTACTTTATGTTTAGTTATGTGTCATATATTTTATTTTGTATAATTTTCATAAATAAACATCAATACAGAACACACACGCATCTATATATATATATATATATATATATATATATATATATATATATATATCGGGTGTTGCAAAATAAGTGTTACAACTCTTGGAAGGTGACTCGTTTCACTGAGACAAGAAAAAAAGTTATCTTGAACTTTCGGCTATCGGACATAGTTTCGGATCTACAAGGTGCCGAAAGCGTGGGAAAATGACTTTCGGACGCCAATTGTTCGGAAACTATCCAACGTAAAGAGGGAGCGTAAAAAAATCACTGAAGAAGTCAAACCTGCTCTATTGAATTTTGCATGTTTCACAATCCTACCATGCACGCGCAAGGGATTCCCCAAAGAAACGCAAGGAGTCCCGGATAATCTGCCAAATGAAATTTGGTCTAAATGGATATGGATTGATAGGATGTCTACTAGGAAACAATAATTCGTTTGTATTAAGTCGATATCTGGAACAAATACAAAATGGCAGATACCTTCATGCCCGTGGTGTGTGGTTGCATAATCGCCAGGTACGGATGCTGGCTAACAGTGACGTTCTCAGTATTAAGTGTAGCGAATTTGTACTCATAAGCTCTTGAAAGACATCTGGAGTGTTGGTAGAGAACAACAGATGAAGCAGTATGATTCACATGTGTGGAAACACTTAAAAAAATGCCCAGAAATGCACTCATACTAAGTAAACGTGAGTTGAAAGCGTCGGAAATGTAAGGATTAGCATCAAGAACATGAAAGCCATTGAACATTCGCCAATAATATTCCATCAATCCGATGCAATATGATGTACACGTTTGTTTACCAATAAGGATGCAACAACTGAGGCCAAGTTGAAATTGTGCAAGGGGACTCACAAATAAAGAAATGAATTTCACTAGTGGGATCGGATGATTGATATCAATATGTAGGTAATGGACAAATGTCAACTTGTGCCACTACTGCTGGTACACGGTCCCACGTGCGAAAAATAGAAAAATAACTACTCAGGTCTTGAATCTGAGACCGTGGGCTTCCAGTAGTATTCGAAACTGCCACCACCCGAGCAAAAGCAAGCGCTCTATCCCTGAGGCTTCGAGGGATCCTCACTTTCTCTGTATTCATTTCTTTGAGGAGAACCCATTTTGTTTGGCAAGCTCTCTTGTAGAGCCTCCCGACATGCTTGTGTGTTTCATTTTGTTACTCGTACTGCACAGTTGTAAACAGTCAGAGCTTTAAGACGTTTCTTCCTATTTCTCATGTCGTTAGATTTTCCATATATATGGTGTTCCAGTAGTAGTGTTACATGTGCTAAATTGGTAAATTTTCGTCTTTCTCTTGGCATGTGCACTGTGTGCTAGATATGAATTTATGGAGGTATTTTCCTTTATTTCGAGTACATCATATGTCCTAAAAGACGTGGGAAATGATACAACTTTGTTATTTCTACGCTCTATCAGAATTTGAACCATGGATTAGGAGATTTCTTTTCATATGCGTCGACTGTGGGACAATGTCCCAAACAAAGAGGGACATTGATACAATTGTGTTCTAGTTACGTGCTACCAAAAAGTGCACCAGATGTAATAAAAGAATGTGCAACGTTACTTTCCTAGTTTTAGCACTTGGGACGGTGTCATAGCAGTAGTGGGACAAGTTGACATTTGTCCATTACCTACATGTTGATATGAACACACACATTGACCACATTTCAAAATCGATCTTGCGATCCCACTTGTGACATTCATTTAGTTTACCCAGTTTCTTTGTGAGACCCCTTGCACAATTTCAACTTGGCCTCACTTGTTGCATCTTTATTGGTATGCATCTGTGCACATCAAATTTAATCGGATCGATGGAATATTGTTGGTGAATTAGCAATGGCTTTCATTTTCTAGACGCTGTTCCTTACATTTTGGACGCTTTCAACTCACGTTTACTTACTATGAGTGGATTTCTGGACATTCTCGTTAAGTGTTTCCACACACGTGAATGATACTGCATCATCTGTTGTTCTCTACCGACACACAAGATGTCTTTCTAGAGTTTTTGAGTACAAAT
Organism: Thermobia domestica; assembly: GCF_964235325.1. Taxonomy (NCBI): domain Eukaryota; kingdom Metazoa; phylum Arthropoda; class Insecta; order Zygentoma; family Lepismatidae; genus Thermobia; species Thermobia domestica. The sequence goes on along the minus strand of NC_137458.1, from coordinate 261,376,494 downwards.
TCGCTACACTTAATACTCAGAACGTCACTATTGGCCAGCATCCGTACCTGGCGATTACGCAACCACACACCATAGGCATGATGGTGCCCGCCATTTGTATTTGTTCCAGATATCGACTTAATACAAACGAATTATTGTTACCTGGTAGAAACCCTATCAATTCATATCCACTTAGACTAATTTTCATTTGGCAGATTATCCGGGACTCCTCGCGTTCCTTTGGGGAATCCCTTGCGCGTGCATGGTAGGATTGTGAAACATGCAAAATTCAATAGAGCAGGTGTGACTTCTTCAGTGAATTTTTTACCCTCGCCCTTTACGTTGGATAGTTTCCAAACAATTGGCGTCCGAAAGTCATTTTCCCACGCTTTCGGCACCTTGTAGATCCGAAACTATGTCCGATAGCCGAAAGTTCACGAGAACTTTTTTTCTTGTATCAGTGGCAGGGGTCACCTCCCAAGAGTTGTAACACTTATTTTGCAACACCCGATATATATATATATATATATATATATATATATATATATATATATATATATATATATATATATATATATATATATATATATATAGCTATAGATATTAATCAGGAAGACTTCGTGCTTCGATAGACCGGCTGTGATCACTCAATATAGTTACTGAGGATTCTGCAAAAATATTTTGAAAATGACCATTGAGAGAATACGGTAGCATTCGTAATTTTAGAAATACTCTTCAGGTTTATAACGATGTTATCAATCATCATGTGAATTACCTGTAATTGGTGTTTGCCCATTCCACTTAAGACAGCTTTAGATATGTCCTTACATTATTTATATTTTCTGGTTTTTCATTATGGTAAGTAATATATTTTAGTTAAAGAGATAAGGAATTATTTTCAACAACCGGTGATATTGTCGCACACAAATCGTGTTGAAAAATCGGAATTATCCTGATTACCAAAAGTAAATGAATTTTAATACTACAAAAGACATCTTTGCTTATCTGAAAGTTTTGTGATCCTTAACGTGCGGTCGTATCAATTTACCAGAGATCTAAAAATGATGATGTCAGAGCTCACGGTAGAAGGATGAGAACCGTTCTTCAAATATTGAAAAGTAATCAGCTTTTATCTCGGAAACGAAACCTACATTGACTGACGTGAGCTGAAATTCAGTGGTGCCATTTGGAGCATCCGCATTCGAATGAAAGTGTACTTGCCTTCAAACGTACCTCACTGTAGAGTTATTGCGGGAAGTAAACCTAACAATATTAGTACCATTGGAAATATAATTAAAGAAACAACACAGAGACGACATTTCAGGAAATTCCGATATGGATGCAGTAGATGACAATAGCAATACAACCAACTCCACCTCTCAGACATCTCCACCAATAATCAGCCTCAATCTACATTAATTCCTTTGTTTCAAATTTTGGCAGGTCGTAGAGCAATGAGAATTTAATCACATTACAAGTTAGAAAATATCTACCAAGCATTCCACTAGGAGAAATAATTAATATACGTAACGGTTACATCTTAAAATATTTAAATCCACAGTTTGCTATCACCGTTAGAAACAAGGCATCGTTTGAGATCTTTTGGAAAAACGTTACTTTTACATCTTTCTCCTAAACACCTCAGAAACAAGCACTGCCACCTAAACTTTCACTGTATCTGTCTGTTGTTATTCGTGGATTGACCTAACATATTCTGACATCGAAGTTCATGAAGAACTTCAACATGAGGGACATAACATTCATCGTCACCGGATATGGAATAATCAAGGAGCAACATAATGGTACGCATTCTCACGTTTTCACAAGGTACGATCGATACATTGCTCACTATTGATGCATTCTTCTAGAAACGTCGCCACAGAGTTGAATCTTCACGCACTCCAACACCCCTTCCTGTGAGATGCGAAAACTGTCAAATCTACAATAATCATAACACGGAAAATTGCAAAAATTCACCTGTATCTGTGTAATGTACCATTACAGTTGAAAGTAATGGCAATTTTTTTTTACGCACCCTGTACCTAGTATTTTTTTTTATTCAATTTCGGTTTAGCTACACAATTTATTTACTCCCTTTACTTCGAATTAAATACAATGAATCGAAAGGTTTCATTAATAACCATATTCCCACTGTATAATATATTTATTTACATTTTGATTAAGTGTAAATCCCATTTTCTGATATATAAGTTGAAAAGTTTCAAGGTTTACCATTCTGACGTCATACCGAAACATAGTTCTGTCATTGGATATAAATTTTCTTAATTTCAGACCAATGTAGAATTTAGTCAGGTACCTAATCTTTCCCTCACCCCCTCTCAGTAGTCCATAGTCACTTTCAGATCCGGTTATATCTGGATTTGCCAAATTTCTATTTGCTTTGTAATTTCCGCGGCTAAAGTTTTCGTTCTGATTGGAGGAATTCTCCTACCTCTGGCTTTTTCGGCGCAATGTTATGAGAATAATCGAAGACACACTAGCCGGAGCAGCTTGTGATTTTTGTGCCACATATTTTTCGGGAAGGATTCGGATTTCCAAGGAAAACTAAGGTAACATATAATGTAATTCAATAGTTAAAGTTTTACAACGGAATAGGAGCCCGGAAAATCCACAAATTTTGGTAAAGAAGCTGCAATTCAGTGAAATAACAAATTCCGGAGTTCTGTTTTCTAGGAAGCCATGTTTGCTGCCCAGCTATAACAGCAGAAGTGAAAGAGTGACTTTATTTTTTTTTTTGTTATTCCAAATTCAATTAGGGATTAGGGAAATTACGACCTGATTAGTGCATGTTGGTCGTGTATACAGTAAATGTGATTTATCATTATTTATTTCGTAATTGCATGTATGTAGTAGGTTTGATAGTACTGTAAATAATCATAATGGCAGCTTAAGTTAGTTCAAAAGGGCTCCTATCCCCTTTTCCAAATTGAACCGGTTCTAGCGGGGGAATGGGTTAGTTATTGTTCGTTTTAGGGCCTTTTCCCCTTTCAGGGGAAGGGTCCCTCCATAAACCTCATTAAGGTGCCCCCAGGGCATCAAATTTTGGCAATCATTATGTAAACAATTGGTCAGGTCAATTAGACCTAGTGTTACCTTTCTCATTTTTGACCCCCTTTAAATTAAATAGAGCCGACTGTATATATCGACGAGGGAGTAATGTATTTTAAATCTAATGTGTTAGGTTATTTTCGTCAACATGCATGTAACTAAATGGTGCATGTTTAGTTTAGTTAGTTGCCTTTATGTATAGTACTAACAGTGGTGTATGTAGTCAGTAGGTTTGTGTGAGTGTGTGAATTTCCGATTTGGACAGTGTATAAATATGCTTTAATTTAGTACCATTTTTCTAACATAAATAAACCAGAGTAAATATTAAATTTCTGATTAATGAGTACAAGTATACATTTCGGTACACGGTAAATTATGCCTCCACTACAGCGCCATAGCGTCAGTTTTCGGTAGTCAATTGTTTGTTGACATTACGACATCGCATGACTTAGTGATTTAGATTGTTTGATTTTGGACATTTATTCTCAAATTACTTCCCGTGGACATGGTTTTCGGTTCGGATGAGTATACCTTCATATAAAATAGCATGAGATCTTACTGTACTGAAAATTTCAGCTTGCTAGGTCCAGTAGTTAATGAATAATCCGCTGAAATAAAGAACACCTATTTTCTTAATAGAAGTAAAGCCCATATGCTGTTACTGTTTGTTTAAAAATGTAGAATTAAATTCTCTTTTCCCGTGGCTGTAGAAAATTCCATTGTTGCTTCAGTTTTATCAACAAATCAGAAATAGATTAATCATTGACAATTTAACTTTCCGTAAATACATGCATGATTTTTTTTTTTTAACCTGCAAGGTAAATACAATTTGGGTGCTTCGAAATAAAGAGTACGTGGTTCGATGAATGTGATCGTGTGGTGGTTTGAGCGTGATAGATTGTGATAGTTATATATATATATATATATATTTATTACTGCGTAATGTAAATATGTGTATGGCCTGCGTGTAAAATGTACGAAATAGGGTGTTTATAAAATATTACTTCGTGCGAAAATTAGTAGATAATGAATGAATGTAATGATATGTTAATAATATGATATATAATACGAATGAGATGATGACCCCTATATTTAAATGGATAGGCCTAGTGAATTTTATATAGTGAAAATATGAATATGTTTACGAAGAAAAAAAAAATCTCTCGCGTTTTGACTTCCACACCAGTGCATTCATCCAACCGAGTTTGCTACTTGAATAGTAAATTGTAGTTGGGAAATTGTGTCTTACTTTGCATTTATGTACCTCATGATAACAGCCCCGGAATCTTAAAACTTTCAATAGATAGGGTAGCATCATGTGGGAATTACTTCTAAAGGTTGACAGAAATGATAATTAAGAAAACCAACTGCTATATTCTGTGATCATCGAAAAGTACAGGTTTCGGTCATTTGTACCTTTAACATTCATTGCCTCTCCGAGATTTTTTTTGTTGCTTACCTTATTTATTTATTGTGCAGTGTTCATATAACTCAGTTCGGACTATCCGATTAAATTAACTGCTACTAAATTTAGCGTACCCGGACGTCGACCCCTAGTCCCCTTAAGTATTTTTCATGTCTTTTCTTAGTTTAATTAGATGAGGGAAATTAACGACGTCCCAGACGGTGGCATGTCTGCGCTGGGTAGCCATCGGTGATGTTTCGGTAATTGAAATCACCGATCCAAAATTCAGTTTATTTAATGTTTTTTTTTATTTATTTTGGCAAATTCTAATTAGGGATATCTTAGCTATTACTCTAGTTTCATCCCTATTCTGGAATCTTCTAGTTTCCAAGAGGTCGGATGATTTTTTTTTCTTGAAATTCTAAATTAGCGCCTTCTCTAACCTTCCGGACGATTTCCGGGAACCTGCTGGTTTGGGCCGGATACGGGGATCGGATTTCAATCTTACAACCAAATACTTGTGGGATTGGGATCTGATGGACACAGAACTTGCATCCTTGGCAGCAGGGCGTTCCTTGAGTCTACGTATTTGAGTAGACCACCCTTTTGGCATGTTAAGAATATTTTGGCTATGGATTTGTCGAGATAGAAATTCGACTTCTGTCTTTGTAGCGTTAGTTATTTCCCACTTAAGTCTTTGGCGCCACTATTCTTCGTCTTCCTTCTTCTCTATCTCTCTCTGTCTTCATTACTTCGAGATTTTTTTTTTTTAAATTTCAACCTTCCCCCCCCCCCCCGGTTTCTGAAACTCATGAAAACATACAATATTCATTTCACTTATTTCGATCGTATGTACTAACTGAGACATCGAGGGATGCAATTCGTGGAGGTATTGCAGCACAACTCAGGACCATTTTCGCGATATTCAATCCACCACGGGAGAAATTGACGGGAAGGTACACTATGCTTTCAGATTCCTAGAAACTTACTTGTTATTCATTGATCGCACAACTTATACCCATTGACGACTGACTACTGGTTTTTATTTCTATTGATTGGTCATATAGTGTGTATGTATTAGTAGTCTGGGCCCACTAGTTTCCAATAACATTGATTTTTGTATATACATCTATATATGTGCTTACATAGTTTTAAAAGTTACGTGCCTGCTCAATTTGTTACATTTCCACCTCTTATGTCACTAAATAACACCAACTATTTTTTATATATATATATATGCGGATCTTTAGTAAATTGAAAATGATTATTGATTATCGGGTTTATACATAGAAAGTACAATGTTGCAACCTTATGAGAGAAAAAAGTGAATTTTGATAGTCAGGGTTTTTGTTTTGTCTTTGAGCCAATAAAATATAAATATTTATAAAATATGAATACTTGTCGAATATGAACGGTTATGTAAAATTTAAACGTCGACAAAATACTACGATGGATATTAAAGTAAAATTTATTGTATTGAGTAATATGAACATATATATATATACGAGTATGTATGTAATGGGCTCGGTATTTACCCTGGTTTTATTTAGGTTGCCAAAGGTTTTTGACACCCAACCTTTACCAACTATTTGTGATATATAGCGTTACCGCGTATATTGTAATAAATTACATTTTGTTGAGTGGTTATTGATGTCTGTAACTATTAAAGTTGAATATAATGTTAAATACCGCATGTAAGTAAAACAAGTAGCAGGTCGTAAGATAAGTAAAATAACCCTAATCCTCATCCAAATTTATTCGCGAGATCATAGTGAAATTAATAACCTACGAAACAGTGTGCCCCACCAACGAATCTTCTATCAGTAGACTCTGAAACAAATCCTTCCCCTACTATCGGAAATTTAACTATTCAGTGACTAGAATCTTCTGACTACAAGATCTATACTATAAAGAAAATTACTGGTCTTAAATTTAATGAAGTGAAATTTGGTTGATAATTTAATGTGAATACCGGAATATGGAAATATGTTTTCAATGTCTGTGACTGGATTCAAAATTTTTTTAACCTTGATAAACTTTGAAATGTTATATTGAGTGCGTCGAGTGACGAAATGAGAAATATAAATATATATATGATATGAAGCAACTATTTGTCTATAGTTAAAACAAAAATAATTAAACACTCTCATGGACACAAACCACAGTGCAAAAGAGAGTTGGAAAAAGGAGCTATTATCGATGTGAGAACAAAGACTCATAAAATCGTCGAAATGTCTCCTCTTGGGACAGAGACCTAATAAAATGCTATTAAAGTATTTTTTTTTTTAGAATGATTAACCAATTATATATATATATATATTTTTTCTTTCTTTTTCCGCAACGATATATATATATATTCATTACATTGAATCCTAAATGTATTGATCTTTGAATTTTTTTTATTTTTGTCTTTCATTTTTTTTTTTTGTCAAATTCTCTTTTATGTAATTCAACTTTTAATATATATATAGGAAGAGAAATGTGTTATTTGGTCTTGATAAAATTAGCGAATTTCTATGCATGTTAATGAAACATTCTTTCCATGTATTAAGCTTTTCCCTGTTATGTCCAACTAATTTTTCTTTTATTGAAATGTAATAAATGTATATAGTAATGTAGTTAGGTTAGTTTAATTTAACTAAATACAACCCGAAGTATACATTGTCCTGTATGAATGTGTGTGTGAGTGAAATGTAGGTTCATTATTAAGTGCATCCATTATTTTGACATATATGTGTGACTTATTATAATTAATGGTAGTTATCAATTAAACTCATTGAATGTTAATACTAACTTAAGTTGGCTCTATGAAGGAAGTAAAAAGGACTGAAGTAGCCTGAACGAATGATCAGCATGGGAGAACTGTGAGAGTCAAAATTTTCTACGAATATGTAATACTCTGATTTTTGTTTTTTTTTTCTTTTTCTTTGTGGTCGACTCTAACATGCCATCAACTTCGTCGTTTATTTTTCAAATATTGGATATTAGTGGAAATATTGAATAAACTGTAAAATCAAACTTTCTCATCTATCTCAGATCTAGATCGGGATAATTTGGTAGTTAGGGTTAAATGGATCTAGATCGGGGATGTATGGGTTAACATGTGTCTACCCTTGATCACCTTAATACCAAATATTAACCCAATAGCTATGGGAATTCGATAATTATTCACTTTTCTTTACTATATTTTTCAAAATATTCAGTAACAGCTTCCTCTTTATCACCTTCTTACTTTACCTCTTTTCTCTTCTATCTTCCTTTTCCTTTCTTCATCTTCTTCTTCTATTTTTAATAAAACTGAAAAGGGGGTCGTGACTGGGAATCCTAGATGTAATAAACACGGTCATGTATTTAGTTATTTTATTTCATTCTCTTTAGAAGTCCGATAAAAAGTTTTCTCGTTTCGATCGAATCTAGTATGTTCAAAATTAAGAAACGGCTAATATATTCCAACGTAATTAGACATAAGCTGATAGCTTCATGAACATCCCCACCAGGGGTGAAGGGTTCCCACTTACGACTTATTCTTTTCTTCAAACAGTTTTAGACTGACAAGCAGTGACAGGATTCGTTGTTATGGAAACGGTAGTTTCTATGGCAACGGCCCCCTTTTTTTTCAGTTTTAGAGTGGCGACACGTGACAAGACTGTTGCCATGGTAACCATGTTTACTGTGGTAACGGATCTGAAAATGCTTATTGAATAATACCAGTTATCATGCCAATCAGTTTGAATTGGTGAACCGCGATAAGAATGGTTGTCATGGCAACGTTTGTTTCCATGGCAACGGATCTCAGTTTAAATGGCGACCGATAGATTTGAAATTTTTTTTAAGAATGTCAAAGAGTGAGGTTGAAGGCATGTTGAATTGATTATAACATTGAAATTAATAAGAGAAATTTTATAGTCAAATGAAATAAGTAGAGTCGTTGGCTACTTTGTCATTTTTGTTTCCTTTTCTAAGGGGGAAAAAGAGAAGGAGTGTCAAAATTTTTTCTAAAATTAGAATTAAACGCTAGAAGGGTTTCAAGGAAGGAAAGAGAATGGGAGTCCTTTAAGTCATGAATAATACTTGTCTGGATAGTGAATAAGTATTTTATAGTATATGTGTATTTTTGATATATATCCTGTCTTTTGTAAAGTGTAAAGTGTCTCAAAGCTATGGCAACAAAAAAGGTTGTGGTGTCACAGGGCGAGTGTGAAGTCACGTGCACTCAATGCACATTAGATGAAAGAGAGAAAAGATCTCGCGCCCCGCGAAGATTAATTAGATGCACCGGTTGTGGACTAAAATGGATCCACTTTGCTTGTTCCAATTTAGATGACACTGCTGAAAATGCAGAAAAGGTGCAAACCGGCGAAATAGAAAAATATTGTGAGGATTGTGAAAAGGACCGAGGCCAAATATCTCCAGCGGAGATATCTGACCTCGACGATGAGGAAAAAAATGAAAATCACAGTGATTCTCGGGATCAGACGGCAAACCCGAAGGAAGGAATGTCATCTGGAGGGTCTGACACGTCTGCATTAATTCGCCAGATGATGGAAATGATGCATGAAAAAATTTCTAACATGGAACAAAATAATACAGAAATGAGGCGTGAGATAAATCAGAATAGTGAAAACTTAAGGCGTGAGATAAATGAGAAGTTTGATACCTCGAAACGAGAGACCGACGCTCGATTCGAGGTATTAAACAATAAATTTGATCAGATTTGTTTAGACTTTGCCTCTTCGATTAGTAAATTGAAAGAGCAAACGTCTACTGAATTGGAGCAGGTTAGATACCAGGCCCAACAGTCTACCGAGCAGCTCAGAGACGAAACAAATGAGAAACTAAACGAAATAGATGTAAGGTTTGAGGGTACAAACAAAAGATTTGGTGACATCGAACGAAAGGTTGAACAGCAGCAGGCTGAAATAAGTAAATTGAATGTTGTAATATCCGACCTATCAATAGAAACTAAACTAGAGTCGGTTGATCAAAGAATTAGTCGAATTCAAACTGAGGTAGACAGTATTAAGGGGAAGATTACTAAACTGGAAATCGTCAAGTCTGATATCTCCTATCCTTTTCCTGATAGCGATTCTTCAGGGAAAAATTTCCCAGAAACGAGTAACGTCCTCCCGGGAAAGAGTCAAGTGTTGCCTGATGCACGGGACACAACCATGTATTGTCCCCCGCATCAGCCAACCTCGAAATCATGGTTGAGTAATTTCGATGTACCGATGCAGTCGAGTGTTGTGACTACAACAGTCACTAGCGTAAATGCTCACTCTACCTTTGGAATGGTACAATCTTACAGCGTGCTGCCAGGAGGGGAAAGGAGATGTGCCGGACCGTCGGTTACTGCCGTGGTGGGTCCTAAGTTCGAACCTTACATGGTCAATACTAACTATAAAACCTCTCTTGGTCATATGGGAGCGTTCAGTTCAGTGACCACTCCGTCGGTGGCAAATCCGGTGACAACCCCAACCGCTCAGGATAACGCGTTGATTCCACTAGATTCTTTTCCTGCCCCGTATAGTATGAGCTCTAAAGTTTCCCTCCGGGATATTGAACGTTTTCCCACTTTCGATGGGAACATTACTAACGGGTTACCTCGAGTTTTCCTGCGAAGATTGCAGCAATATCTAGACATGTACAAACTTACTGATGGAGAACGCCTACAAATAGTTGAAAAATGTTTGATCGCCGCTTCGGGCGCATGGTTTGCCTCGGTTAAATACCAAATCCGGACGTTCGGTGATTTTTTGATTCTTTTTAAAGAAGAATATTGTAATGAGCACATCGAACGACTCCAAAAAAGAAACTTACAATCACTCCGGTATGATCGCTCCAAGTATGGATCCCTCTTGGACTATGCTTGGAAAATTATCGAACTATATTATCAGATAGCGGAACATCCCTCTCAGGCCGAACTGGTAGATATTATAGTTAACGCTCTTCCACCCGATGAGTCCCGGGCCATAGCATCCCACTTGTGCCAAACGGTGCGAGAAGTCACCTCACGGTTAGCTGCCTTGTGCGGTAAGGAAGTTGGTGGTCCACCAAAACGATACTTCGCCCGACAGGCAAAGATTCTAAAACCGACGAAGACGAAGGTAACGGCAAGTTGCCAGACAGATTTCCTGAGTTATACCCAAGCTGGATCTCGTTATCCTAGTGGGTATGGCTCAGAAAACAACAATAATGGCCGGCGACTATTTAGGAATCGGCCCATGTTCAACAATCGCCGGAGTTATCGTCCCTATGACCGTACCAACATGGCATCGAACCCGGATAGGGGCGATAACACCAGGAGGAATTTTAATACGACGTACGGAAGAAGGGAGAACGGTAATAGTCAGGGCAATAATAATAACAATAATAGTAACAATAATGTAAATCGACCCCAGAATTCAATCCATTCGCAAGTGCGTGGTAACGGTGAGCCTAGAACAATATTAAATGGGAGTGATAGTCGCGAAACTGCGGTAAAGTCGACAAACTAATGCCGCAGTTACCTGATGAAATGGGGGAGGATAACTGCGGGTACATACACCCCATTAACCACAAAATGCAATATTCTAATAATAGTAAATCCGAGTTTCAGATACAAGAATACCCCTCGCCGAATTCCTTAGAATTTATAATAAAATTCGTAATCGATGAAGAGCCATTTGCGGTGGGGGAAGAACGTTATTTCTCGGCATCTCCCAGCCTAAAAGGAAGTATCGGTGGCGTTGAACTTGTTGCTACCATCGATAGTGGTTCGGAGCTCTGCCTAATGGACTGGGAGGTGTGGAGAAGATTGAAACAGCGCTTCCCTTCTGCAAAATTAAGGCCGTACACGGGTCTTACACTGGGTGCATTTGCTGGGAAGGAAAGTTTTTCAGTTCAAGGGGTTCAAAATTTCAATCTTAATATTCAAAACCATATTTTTGAAATAGCTATTTTTGTTATTAAATACTTGCGAACGGATTTAATCTTGGGTTGCCCATTCTTAGATAAGTTTCATTGTATCATCGACCGTGAAAAGAAAGAAATTCGTATGAAAGATAGTCTTGGGAATGCAGTTACTGTTTCAACTAATAAACCAAATGTAATGTTAGTGGGAATACCGGAAAGAGAGATTGCAATCGGTGAGTCAGGGCGGCCAGTGATGGATCAGCCCATGCTTGACCCCAGGTTTATCTGTCAAGCTGCCTGTGCAGTGACACCTCTCAATGGAGGAGAGGTTAACAGGGACGATCAGCTGGATCCATTCCTGAATGCCGAATGCAATGTCTCTCCACAAGACATCGACACTTACATTACTACTCGGGATGATTTACCACCACCAATTAGATCAGGTCTCCGTAAACTATTATTACAGTACAGATCTCTCTTCTCCGAGTACCCACGTCGTGTTAATGCGCCTCCATACAAAATTCAACTAAAAGATAACGAACCAGTTGTGGGACCTTGCTATTCTGTCCCACAAGCAATGCAACCCGAGTTTGAGGCCGAATTAAATAAGTGGTTACGGTTAGGAATTGCTATAGAACAGATGTCCCCATACAGAAATCCTATTCATGTTGTCAGAAAGGCCTCTGGGGGCGTACGTCCCGTTTTGGACCTCAGGGCTACCAACTCAAAAATTATTTCTCCACAAGCACAGGTTGAACCAATAGACGATTTATTACATCGTGTTTCACAAGCCACTTGGTTCTCATCTTTTGATGCATCTAGTGCCTATTATGGGATCAGTTTACACAAAGAATCATATCAGTGTACTAGCTTTGTGTATAAAGGAAGGCAATATTGCCTTACCGTTTTGCCACAGGGATTGAAGAGCAGTCCTGCTGTTTTTCAATCCGTTATGACTAATTTTTTCAACGACTCAACTCGTCCTTTTGTAGTTTTATACCTTGATGATGTTATGGTAAAATCGGTCACGGAAGAAGAACACTTATCTCATTTAGAAAGAACCTTTGAAATTTTCAAGAGGGCAAATTTTTCCTTAAATTTTCAAAAATGTAAGTTCTTTGCACGGGAGATAAAATTTTTAGGTCATATCATTAGTGGCAAAACGATAAGGGTCGACCCTAAATTAAATGAACCCATTCGTTGTTTTCCGGTTCCGAAATCAAAGAAGGCATTACAAAAGTTCCTAGGCCTCATAGGGTGGAGGAGAAAGTTCGTACCAAATTTTTCTGGCCTTACCGCTAAATTATATCAACTACTAAAAAAGGATCAAAAATTCACATGGAACGATGAAACATTGGAAACTTTCCATAAGTTAAAAGAGCTTATTAGCAATCCGCCTGCTCTAAGTCAGCCAGATTTCTCCCTGCCATTTCACATACACAGTGATGCGTGCATGGAAAATCTGGCTGGCTATCTTGCACAATATCCAGCAGGTCAAGAAGATCCTAATGTCATCGGATATGCTAGTCGACGGGTAAAGCCTTACGAGTTGTCTCTGTCGATCTCTCAGTTAGAACTACTGTCCGTTCTGTTCCTATGTGAGCACTTTGAACAATATATTATGGGTCGTATCACGTATGTTCATACCGACAATGCAGCAGTTACTCATGCTTTCACTCAGAAGAACCTTGAACCAAGAACCACCAGGATCCTCCTTAAATTACAAAAATTTGACTTAACATTTCAGCACTGTCCAGGCCGCGAGAACTTTATCGCCGATACACTTAGTAGGTATCCGCCCGAGGTATTGCTTGAACCCGAAACCCATTATGTGCATTTCCTAACGAAAACACAATATGCTGACATTGATTTAAATCATATCAAGAAAAATCAAGAAACTGACGAATTATGTCAAACGTTCTTAAGGCAATATGAAAATAGTGGTAATCAGAGTAGAATCGCAATGCATTGTGGGTTAATGTACATAAAACCGTTGCGAGTTCAAAAATGGCTTTTAGTAATACCTCAGGCTTGTATTCACCAAATTATCAGTATTGTTCACTCCACAGGTCATTTTGGAGTTCAAAAATGTTATCGCTTTTGTCGCGCAATCTTTTATTGGAAAAATCAAAAATCTACCATAAAAAATTTCATCCGAAACTGTATCCAATGTGCGGAAACAAAGTTCACAAACCGAACCATAGCTCAGCAAGAATATCACATAAGAGCAAATGTACCCCATGAGACTCTGGGGGTGGACCTTATTGGGAAATTACCACCTAGCCAGGGATACTATTATATCTTATCATTAATAGATATTTACTCTCGTTTTGTTACTTTTCTTCCGCTCAGAAAAGCTCATACCAAAGAAATAATAACGGTACTAGAGAGAAGATACTTTCACCTTTTACCATATCCTCAAGAATTCTTAAGTGACAGGGGACCACAGTTCCAGTCCAAACTGTGGCAGGATTTCTGTGCTAAGTATAAAATTAAACACAAGAAAACAGCTAGCTATTCTCCTCAGGGTAACAGCATAACAGAGCGCAGCCATAAAGAGCTCAATAGGTTAGTTCGGTTATGGTGTAATGAAGATCAAACCACCTGGTATAGATATCTTGTAAAAATACAGGACCTTCTTAATAATTCTTATTGCTCAAGTATTGGTTGCACGCCGGCGGAACGCTTTCTGAGTTACTCTGCTGTTGACAACTACCGGAAGGTGTTCCCATGGCCAAAACAATTAGATTCCGTTGAAAATAGGTTTAAATTTACGGAGATAGATATAAATTCACGAAATTCTAGTAAACGGTCAACACATTCTGTTACTCTGGAGGAAGGTCAACTAGTAATGCTGAAATTACACAATTTATCGTCAATAATGAAGCAGGAATCCGCCAAATGGATGAAAATTTTCACTGGCCCGTTTATCGTGAAAAAATTATTAAAAAACTGCGCTGTTTTGTATAATCTCAAAGGTGAAAGTATCGGAACTCACAATTTTCGAAATTTAAAGATTTTCAATTGTACAGAAGATAAACGTAGTGAATTACTTGCGCATTACCCCAAGTAGATATAATACACTGTCCTAGAGTGACTGGTAATGTTTGAATGAGATGAATGAGTGTGTTAATTTAACAAGCATCAGTAGTTAGTATTCCCAATTAGCAAAATTTTGTTATTCTAACAAAATTTTTGTTAATGGGCCGGGGAAAACTGTAATGTACCATTACAGTTGAAAGTAATGGCAATTTTTTTTACGCACCCTGTACCTAGTAATTTTTTTTATTCAATTTCGGTTTAGCTACACAATTTATTTACTCCCTTTACTTCGAATTAAATACAATGAATCGAAAGGTTTCATTAATAACCATATTCCCACTGTATAATATATTTATTTACATTTTGATTAAGTGTAAATCCCATTTTCTGATATATAAGTTGAAAAGTTTCAAGGTTTACCATTCTGACGTCATACCGAAACATAGTTCTGTCATTGGATATAAATTTTCTTAATTTCAGACCAATGTAGAATTTAGTCAGGTACCTAATCTTTCCCTCACCCCCTCTCAGTAGTCCATAGTCACTTTCAGATCCGGTTATATCTGGATTTGCCAAATTTCTATTTGCTTTGTAATTTCCGCGGCTAAAGTTTTCGTTCTGATTGGAGGAATTCTCCTACCTCTGGCTTTTTCGGCGCAATGTTATGAGAATAATCGAAGACACACTAGCCGGAGCAGCTTGTGATTTTTGTGCCACATATTTTTCGGGAAGGATTCGGATTTCCAAGGAAAACTAAGGTAACATATAATGTAATTCAATAGTTAAAGTTTTACAACGGAATAGGAGCCCGGAAAATCCACAAATTTTGGTAAAGAAGCTGCAATTCAGTGAAATAACAAATTCCGGAGTTCTGTTTTCTAGGAAGCCATGTTTGCTGCCCAGCTATAACAGCAGAAGTGAAAGAGTGACTTTATTTTTTTTTGTTATTCCAAATTCAATTAGGGATTAGGGAAATTACGACCTGATTAGTGCATGTTGGTCGTGTATACAGTAAATGTGATTTATCATTATTTATTTCGTAATTGCATGTATGTAGTAGGTTTGATAGTACTGTAAATAATCATAATGGCAGCTTAAGTTAGTTCAAAAGGGCTCCTATCCCCTTTTCCAAATTGAACCGGTTCTAGCGGGGGAATGGGTTAGTTATTGTTCGTTTTAGGGCCTTTTCCCCTTTCAGGGGAAGGGTCCCTCCATAAACCTCATTAAGGTGCCCCCAGGGCATCAATTTTTGGCAATCATTATGTAAACAATTGGTCAGGTCAATTAGACCTAGTGTTACCTTTCTCATTTTTGACCCCCTTTAAATTAAATAGAGCCGACTGTATATATCGACGAGGGAGTAATGTATTTTAAATCTAATGTGTTAGGTTATTTTCGTCAACATCCATGTAACTAAATGGTGCATGTTTAGTTTAGTTAGTTGCCTTTATGTATAGTGCTAACAGTGGTGTATGTAGTCAGTAGGTTTGTGTGAGTGTGTGAATTTCCGATTTGGACAGTGTATAAATATGCTTTAATTTAGTACCATTTTTCTAACATAAATAAACCAGAGTAAATATTAAATTTCTGATTAATGAGTACAAGTATACATTTCGGTACACGGTAAATTATGCCTCCACTACAGCGCCATAGCGTCAGTTTTCGGTAGTCAATTGTTTGTTGACATTACGACATCGCATGACTTAGTGATTTAGATTGTTTGATTTTGGACATTTATTCTCAAATTACTTCCCGTGGACATGGTTTTCGGTTCGGATGAGTATACCTTCATATAAAATAGCATGAGATCTTACTGTACTGAAAATTTCAGCTTGCTAGGTCCAGTAGTTAATGAATAATCCGCTGAAATAAAGAACACCTATTTTCTTAATAGAAGTAAAGCCCATATGCTGTTACTGTTTGTTTAAAAATGTAGAATTAAATTCTCTTTTCCCGTGGCTGTAGAAAATTCCATTGTTGCTTCAGTTTTATCAACAAATCAGAAATAGATTAATCATTGACAATTTAACTTTCCGTAAATACATGCATGATTTTTTTTTTTAACCTGCAAGGTAAATACAATTTGGGTGCTTCGAAATAAAGAGTACGTGGTTCGATGAATGTGATCGTGTGGTGGTTTGAGCGTGATAGATTGTGATAGTTATATATATATATATATATTTATTACTGCGTAATGTAAATATGTGTATGGCCTGCGTGTAAAATGTACGAAATAGGGTGTTTATAAAATATTACTTCGTGCGAAAATTAGTAGATAATGAATGAATGTAATGATATGTTAATAATATGATATATAATACGAATGAGATGATGACCCCTATATTTAAATGGATAGGCCTAGTGAATTTTATATAGTGAAAATATGAATATGTTTACGAAGAAAAAAAAATCTCTCGCGTTTTGACTTCCACACCAGTGCATTCATCCAACCGAGTTTGCTACTTGAATAGTAAATTGTAGTTGGGAAATTGTGTCTTACTTTGCATTTATGTACCTCATGATAACAGCCCCGGAATCTTAAAACTTTCAATAGATAGGGTAGCATCATGTGGGAATTACTTCTAAAGGTTGACAGAAATGATAATTAAGAAAACCAACTGCTATATTCTGTGATCATCGAAAAGTACAGGTTTCGGTCATTTGTACCTTTAACATTCATTGCCTCTCCGAGATTTTTTTTGTTGCTTACCTTATTTATTTATTGTGCAGTGTTCATATAACTCAGTTCGGACTATCCGATTAAATTAACTGCTACTAAATTTAGCGTACCCGGACGTCGACCCCTAGTCCCCTTAAGTATTTTTCATGTCTTTTCTTAGTTTAATTAGATAAGGGAAATTAACGACGTCCCAGACGGTGGCATGTCTGCGCTGGGTAGCCATCGGTGATGTTTCGGTAATTGAAATCACCGATCCAAAATTCAGTTTATTTAATGTTTTTTTTTATTTATTTTGGCAAATTCTAATTAGGGATATCTTAGCTATTACTCTAGTTTCATCCCTATTCTGGAATCTTCTAGTTTCCAAGAGGTCGGATGATTTTTTTTTTCTTGAAATTCTAAATTAGCGCCTTCTCTAACCTTCCGGACGATTTCCGGGAACCTGCTGGTTTGGGCCGGATACGGGGATCGGATTTCAATCTTACAACCAAATACTTGTGGGATTGGGATCTGATGGACACAGAACTTGCATCCTTGGCAGCAGGGCGTTCCTTGAGTCTACGTATTTGAGTAGACCACCCTTTTGGCATGTTAAGAATATTTTGGCTATGGATTTGTCGAGATAGAAATTCGACTTCTGTCTTTGTAGCGTTAGTTATTTCCCACTTAAGTCTTTGGCGCCACTATTCTTCGTCTTCCTTCTTCTCTATCTCTCTCTGTCTTCATTACTTCGAGATTTTTTTTTTTAAATTTCAACCTTCCCCCCCCCCCCCGGTTTCTGAAACTCATGAAAACATACAATATTCATTTCACTTATTTCGATCGTATGTACTAACTGAGACATCGAGGGATGCAATTCGTGGAGGTATTGCAGCACAACTCAGGACCATTTTCGCGATATTCAATCCACCACGGGAGAAATTGACGGGAAGGTACACTATGCTTTCAGATTCCTAGAAACTTACTTGTTATTCATTGATCGCACAACTTATACCCATTGACGACTGACTACTGGTTTTTATTTCTATTGATTGGTCATATAGTGTGTATGTATTAGTAGTCTGGGCCCACTAGTTTCCAATAACATTGATTTTTGTATATACATCTATATATGTGCTTACATAGTTTTAAAAGTTACGTGCCTGCTCAATTTGTTACATTTCCACCTCTTATGTCACTAAATAACACCAACTATTTTATATATATATATATATGCGGATCTTTAGTAAATTGAAAATGATTATTGATTATCGGGTTTATACATAGAAAGTACAATGTTGCAACCTTATGAGAGAAAAAAAGTGAATTTTGATAGTCAGGGTTTTTGTTTTGTCTTTGAGCCAATAAAATATAAATATTTATAAAATATGAATACTTGTCGAATATGAACGGTTATGTAAAATTTAAACGTCGACAAAATACTACGATGGATATTAAAGTAAAATTTATTGTATTGAGTAATATGAACATATATATATATACGAGTATGTATGTAATGGGCTCGGTATTTACCCTGGTTTTATTTAGGTTGCCAAAGGTTTTTGACACCCGACCTTTACCAACTATTTGTGATATATAGCGTTACCGCGTATATTGTAATAAATTACATTTTGTTGAGTGGTTATTGATGTCTGTAACTATTAAAGTTGAATATAATGTTAAATACCGCATGTAAGTAAAACAAGTAGCAGGTCGTAAGATAAGTAAAATAACCCTAATCCTCATCCAAATTTATTCGCGAGATCATAGTGAAATTAATAACCTACGAAACAGTGTGCCCCACCAACGAATCTTCTATCAGTAGACTCTGAAACAAATCCTTCCCCTACTATCGGAAATTTAACTATTCAGTGACTAGAATCTTCTGACTACAAGATCTATACTATAAAGAAAATTACTGGTCTTAAATTTAATGAAGTGAAATTTGGTTGATAATTTAATGTGAATACCGGAATATGGAAATATGTTTTCAATGTCTGTGACTGGATTCAAAATTTTTTTAACCTTGATAAACTTTGAAATGTTATATTGAGTGCGTCGAGTGACGAAATGAGAAATATAAATATATATATGATATGAAGCAACTATTTGTCTATAGTTAAAACAAAAATAATTAAACACTCTCATGGACACAAACCACAGTGCAAAAGAGAGTTGGAAAAAGGAGCTATTATCGATGTGAGAACAAAGACTCATAAAATCGTCGAAATGTCTCCTCTTGGGACAGAGACCTAATAAAATGCTATTAAAGTATTTTTTTTTTTTAGAATGATTAACCAATTATATATATATATATTTTTTTCTTTCTTTTTCCGCAACGATATATATATATATTCATTACATTGAATCCTAAATGTATTGATCTTTGAATTTTTTTTATTTTTGTCTTTCATTTTTTTTTTTTTTTTTTTTTTTTTTTGTCAAATTCTCTTTTATGTAATTCAACTTTTAATATATATATAGGAAGAGAAATGTGTTATTTGGTCTTGATAAAATTAGCGAATTTCTATGCATGTTAATGAAACATTCTTTCCATGTATTAAGCTTTTCCCTGTTATGTCCAACTAATTTTTCTTTTATTGAAATGTAATAAATGTATATAGTAATGTAGTTAGGTTAGTTTAATTTAACTAAATACAACCCGAAGTATACATTGTCCTGTATGAATGTGTGTGTGAGTGAAATGTAGGTTCATTATTAAGTGCATCCATTATTTTGACATATATGTGTGACTTATTATAATTAATGGTAGTTATCAATTAAACTCATTGAATGTTAATACTAACTTAAGTTGGCTCTATGAAGGAAGTAAAAAGGACTGAAGTAGCCTGAACGAATGATCAGCATGGGAGAACTGTGAGAGTCAAAATTTTCTACGAATATGTAATACTCTGATTTTTGTTTTTTTTTTTCTTTTTCTTTGTGGTCGACTCTAACATGCCATCAACTTCGTCGTTTATTTTTCAAATATTGGATATTAGTGGAAATATTGAATAAACTGTAAAATCAAACTTTCTCATCTATCTCAGATCTAGATCGGGATAATTTGGTAGTTAGGGTTAAATGTATCTAGATCGGGGATGTATGGGTTAACATGTGTCTACCCTTGATCACCTTAATACCAAATATTAACCCAATAGCTATTGGAATTCGATAATTATTCACTTTTCTTTACTATATTTTTCAAAATATTCAGTAACAGCTTCCTCTTTATCACCTTCTTACTTTACCTCTTTTCTCTTCTATCTTCCTTTTCCTTTCTTCATCTTCTTCTTCTATTTTTAATAAAACTGAAAAGGGGGTCGTGACTGGGAATCCTAGATGTAATAAACACGGTCATGTATTTAGTTATTTTATTTCATTCTCTTTAGAAGTCCGATAAAAAGTTTTCTCGTTTCGATCGAATCTAGTATGTTCAAAATTAAGAAACGGCTAATATATTCCAACGTAATTAGACATAAGCTGATAGCTTCATGAACATCCCCACCAGGGGTGAAGGGTTCCCACTTACGACTTATTCTTTTCTTCAAACAGTTTTAGACTGACAAGCAGTGACAGGATTCGTTGTTATGGAAACGGTAGTTTCTATGGCAACGGCCCCCTTTTTTTTTCAGTTTTATCTGGATATTGCACAGGATCTCATCCTACGCGGCTCTACATCAATCTTCAACCGCCGCCTAAATGCCCAACTTGCTACGACCAACATCCAGCCTACAGCTGCAAGAATAAACCTCAAAATGACGAACAACATCCTGGTTTCGTCGTCCCGCTTCAGATGCCAGACTCTCCACCTCCAAGACATCTCCGAACCACAGATCGAGTTACAATACGACTGCTTCTTCAATTTCTTACGCTAAGCCTACAAAACATTCATCCATTTAACGCAATCATATTTTTCAACACATTACTAAAGCCGCTACATCTGTCTTCAACGTCAATTTCTACGCCACCTTTATCAACAAGTATATTCATTGTCATACATCACGCCAAGAAACAACGATTTAACTTACACATCATCATGGATTTAGTCTTTCTTTTCATGAATATTCGCTCATTATCTAATAATGAAACTCTATTCGAAGCACTGTTACTCTAAGGGAACGAGACGTTTCTCGCAAAATCTACAATATGTAAAATTCCTCGTTACACACTCATTCTTCATGACACTACAGTTCCAGCATTACGGGCCAACGGCGGAGGAGCAATTGGTTTCGGAGGTAGCACGGCCAATGCTACCTCATCATCCCACATCGCCATTGCATTTGTCCTGTTCCACATCTCCCCGAGCACATCGGCATTACTTTATACTTCAAGTCTATCATGATCACTTTTGTTACTATTTATGTTCGTCCAGGCCATTCCATCCCACTTGATTTTTTTTCAGTAATATTTATAATACATATAAACATTATACCATTCTCGCCAATATCAATAATCATAGTGGCACTCCAGCTTTACAAACACGCTTTACAAACTACAATACAGCTTATACAACAGGCATAATGAGTTTCCTCCATCTGCTACTAGGCTCTTTTCAAATGCCAGCCCTGACATCACTATCACCTCAAATACACTTACCAGTAACAATATTATCAGAGTCATTGATCTCCTTGGTAGTGACCACGACCCGATCAGACTTTCATATTTATCATCTTGGCACTGCTCGACGCCAGCTCCATAACGCTCAACGCCTCGCTTTGATAAAGCCAATTGGGATATATATCGCGCATATCTGATCACTCCTGTTGGAGATCTCCAACCTCCAGCATTATGTGACGCATTATATGCACACGTCACTACAATCACTTCCGAGATCACCCGTGCATCTGAATTGTACATTTCACTATCAGTTCTACTCCATACAAATCTAACTCGCCTCCGCACTACCATGCTCAGATCAAAAGCTCCCGTCAAGAATGTCGTGACTACGTCCATACAGTAAATCCTGAAGCTCTACGCTTTCACAATCAGCTCCAACGTTCCGTAAGATTCAATATTGAAGCATACAAAAACCTTCGATGGATTAATAGTTATAACAATCTCGCCGACACAGTATATCCATCACGTTACTGGAAACGTGTCAATGTACTTAGTGGTAAATTCAGTAAAACTTCATACAATCTCATCATCAATAACAGTCAAGCTGCTTCTGATCAGAACACGGCCAATGCTACCTCATCACCCCTCAATGATCTGATCATACTTTTTCTCAACCAGTTCATTAAGTCAACACAGCAAGTCATCTCTCCCAACCTAGTGCCAGTCATACATTGCATCCTAATGAAGTAACCTCTCCCATCACTGTTACCGATATCACTTCTGTTATCGAGACTAAACAAAACTCTGCTCCAGGTTTTGATTCAATTACATATCAGCAAGGAAAGTTCGCCGTCACTCTTCCTTTTATTAGCCTCTATCTACAATTTCATCCTTCGAACAGGTTGTTTTCCTGCCGAATGTTTGCAAAACCGAAGAGGCCACTCAGCGCAGAATTTACCAATCGCCCTATACAACTAACTTCAACTTTCAGCAAAGTACTTGAACGTATTCTCGTCAATAAGCTTCATCCTTATTTCCGTGCAGGCAGTCTCATCGGAACTTATGAACTCGGTTTTCGCCCGTCATATTCTATCACCGATCAGCTCCAGGGACTAAGCACCATTATCACAAATCATTATAATTATGTGTGCTCATCCTGTTTTGTGCTTTTCAAACTAGAAAAAGCATTTGACGAAATCTGGCATCTTGTCCTCATCTTCTAACTCATAAAACTTAAATAACCAACACCACAGATACGTTTTATCAATCTCCTTCTGGTTTGTCGCATTACCTATGTTCATATTAACAATCATTTATCTCGTTCAATATTTCTACATTCTGGCGTCCCTCAAGGATCAGCTCTGTTCCCCTTACTCTACTTGCTATTCGTTTCGGAATTCCCGACTCTGCCAGCAGGCGTACATACCTTCTAATAAGCCGATGATACAGCCTTCCTCACTCTGGGCCGTATCGTAGGACACATAAAATTAATATTACAAAAACCAATCGATCGTTTGTCTCAGTGGTGTCGGAAATGTGAAGCTCAGAACAAACACTTCAGAAACACATGCCATCTTATTTCTCCCACCACGAAAACGTTCCGGAATCCACAGAAATTAATCAGTACTCTGTCTCTCTGTTCAGAATTAAGAAATTGGTCCCAGTAAAACAGTCCCTTATCTCTGCATTATATTCAATCAACATGTTAATTAGACTCCTCATCTGAACTACGTTAAAACCAAAGTGTATAACCGTTTCAATGTCCTAAAACGTTTGTCTGCCATGACATGGGAAGTTACATCTAACATCGTTCTAAATACTATAAGTTTTTTTCGTCCCATCCTGACCTATGGGTTCACTGCCTGGATATCAACTCCACCATTATATTACTTAAAACTAGCAACCTTTGAGCGCCATGCCTTTCGTATCGCTCATCGTATTTCTCTTCCTAGTACGACTCGATACTTGTATTCTCACATAACCTTTCCTATATTGCTCAATCACATTGAATCTCTTTGCCGAAACTTCATCACCATTCGCTACCGAAAAGAGCAGCCACTGCTTTTCGAAACCATGCATCACATTGCCTTTTCATCTCTTCAGCCACGATACTACCATGTCCATCTCAATTTTCTCTTTACACTATATTATTATACTTTGCTTGCTAATCACTACTCTATATTAGTATCCTGACTTCGCACTTGTGCAAGATCACCGTCTTCTTGTCCATCTCCCGCATATATACCCGCGATATCACGCACAGTAACTCATCTGCCATCTTACAGGGCCTCCTATGTCTACGTTGGCCTAGCGTCGCCCCTAGGCATAAGATAAAACGCAATTGTCCTTATTAAGAGTACGTATGTGTTGTGGCGTGAATTACATTTCATTTCATACCTTATACTCACTTATAAAGACTTGCATTCTTTTCTACAATATTGTTTTGTATAATCGTAAACATAATTATTCTACTTATAACTATATCTGTTTATTATTGTTAATTTTCTCATCTATAAAATGATTACAGTCGCAAAGGTAATAATGACTTAGAATATAAAGTAATAAATTAAGAAATATCTCCTACCCCAACACCTCCAACCTTAGTTTCCTTCATTTACATTATCACCTTTTCTAAAAGAGGATGTAGCCCTATACAGGTTAGCTATCCCAAGGACTGGCAATAAAAAAAGGAAGGAGAGCAGTGTGAAATTATTCTCTACTACATTTTTACTTGCATCTTCAAAACTAATAAATTACAACTAATTTACAAACATTAATGGTTTTATTAGTGTTTCAAGTGGGTGTGCATATATAGAACGTTTAATTTGAAAAATAACAATAATTTGTTCCTTGTTTTCAACTCTGCTTTTCAGTTTTCGGCTTCCATCTCCGAAACTGTTGAAGTACAAAAGAAATGAAGTTTCATGAACAAACGAAAGAAACGATGAACAATTATTTTTATCGTTATTGCTAGCATTCGAGGAGGGGGAGAAGGCGGCAGCGTAAACTCGGACCCTTATTCCAGTTTTGTGCTAGTATATTCGGACATACATATTAAAGCGTAAGAAATGAGGGTTTCCTACACAAACGCAGCACTAACCATTGATAATATACTTGTCGTTACAACTCTAATTCGGGCGGGGGTGGAGAGGCAAGTTCACGCATCTGTATAAATATTATATGGAATTTGGGGTTCTTTGTGGGCAAACTCTATAATGTTATTAGAATTTAGAACATAATCTGATGCGTAGTTTTCTAACAAATCAAGAAATCGAGCTAGTTTGTAAACCCAAAAATACATTCTTTATGGAAACCACATCATATATTAAGATGGTATCAATACTGAAATATACGCTTTCCATGTCTTTTATACTGAAAGATGACAGTATATAATATAGCTAATAAAACATTCCATAATTAACTCTGAAATGATATTTTCTCTTTTATTAAACTTATGTCTATAACTGACACATATCAATTAATTGATAGACAACGTCAAGATTAACAAAATGGCGTAGTGAACATGAGGATAAATTTGCAGGCGTAGTTTTCGAGAAAATAAAAATAATGTGATGATAAAAATAGAAAAAGTATGTATTGGCAATACGAATTGTTAATTTTAATTATGCTGGAAGATATTATTAATTAATATATTGTTATTTATGCTCTTGAGTACGGGTAATTTAGAGACGACGGGAAAGCGTGGTATTTGCAATTAAAATCTCAAAATATAACTTTCAGATTACGCCTTAAATCTCAAAACATAAACTATTTATGTATTGTAACAAACAGAGATATCTTTTCTTATTTAAGGAAAAGCTTTCATTTTTAATTTTCCAGAACGAACAATTTTTGCCTTACAACTTATTTATATTTTCGAGATTCCATTTTTTAACTAGTTTTATATCAGTATTAAATCCAGAATATGTATCATTATAAGTACATGGATAGTACATACTATTTCATTTAATATTTTTTTCCTTTTAACATAAAATTTTCATCCGTCAAAGGGTAGTATTTAAAATATATAAAGAAGTAAATTTCTTGACTTTTTTTATGAAAAATACGATTTGGCCATCTAAATGTATTCAAGAAATAGTTCTCTGGTCATATTTACTACGCAAAAGATAGATTTGTGTTAGTTATGTTCAAGGATCTGGAAAGTAGAGAGGACTGAGAATTGTATGTAACTGTACTTCTCTTTCCATTTCGGTAAAGCCTCTTGGAGAGGATGAGGATATCAGGTCTCTCACGATAAATTATGTGACCCTTTCTTCTTCTTCAGACCGGCTCTTTCGCAATTGGTTCCAGTGCGTCAATTAAAAATAGATCCTCAGATCACTGCTAATAAATATTATACACATTGCAAAATCAGTAATAGTGGAAACAGCTAACTGCTGAAAACCAATTCTGTGTTGAGTTAATAATATCGATGTGATTTGGCGCTGCTGATACTTCGAACTTTGAAAACATAAAAAAGCTGAAACGGCCATACTTCTTCTTTGTCATTCCCTTTTCTTCACGCTTTTTTGAGTTCTTAAGACTTTCAATTTGTAAAGAAAAATAATTTAGTAGATTGATTCATGTCACAGAAATTCGCACCAGTTTCAGCTACGAGACTAGTTAAAGATATATACTAGATGTCATTAACAAATATGAAAAAAAAACTAATTTTACTAAGGGTAATCACAGCATCGATCAGCAACACACAATATAAAATCATCTAGAGTTATTCATTAGAATATCGTGGATTGCCATGATGTTAATAGTGCGGCAAATTTTATAACAATTAATATTTGTATCATAATAACACTTCACAAAAGAATAAGTTCTAATTAGTTTTAATATATCTTCCATTGCTGTATCGTTGATGATCTTAGGTTTCAATTTAAAACATTTTATAACAATAATCCAAAAAAATAACGAGAGATTTTGACGTTATTTAAATATTTTAAACAAAGAATTGAAAATAATTAGCTAATCATATTGCGTCAAGAATAACTTTCCACTAATGACCTTACACTGAATAGGATTCAAAAATTTCAAAACTAAAATTTAAAAAGACCAAAAAATGACGTATGTATTGAAACTAAACATTTCAGCGAAACACTTCAGAAATTTTAAGAAGATTCTAATCAAACATTTGAAGGTTATCAGCCCTTCTAAGTGTACCAATTAAAAATTCTCTATAATGATTTAGACTATCAATGGTAGCTATAACAGGTTTTGTAACTAAAATTATATGAAATTAAACAGTGATAGAAGCAACGGTAATTTTGAATAAATTTCAAACCATTCAGAAAAACATAATCAATTATTTCAAAGTGACCATTTAATCAACAATAATGTTTTTAGTGTTATAGAATATCAATCGGTTATAATAATTCTGTATATATTTTATGTCTTAAATGCCAATTCCCAGTCCAAAATTCGATCTTAATCAGGGGGAGTGAACAATAAATCAAATTGTACCAAACTCAAATCTACACAAATGACCTTAGACTACAATTATTAATGTTCAAAGTGTGCCTTTTGAGTTAGGGACAGTGATTTAGATTACACCAATGACCTTTGGCTATAAGTTGTCCCTAAGCTTTAAAGGGAAGATCGCCATATTTGAATATTGATAATTCTTTACCCATTCAAGGGCATAAGTTATACCATAAAATGTGATATGTATACCTGCTTAACTAATGTGATTGCCAGAACTTCTTGTACGTACATTACAGCAACTAAAACTATTACTCTAATGTCATGAAAAACAAGGAAAAAATCATTTTAAATATTTTCCACTAACCCCATTTTCAGCAGTGTTGCGAAATTTATTAATGTTTATAATATCTCTGGAACAGTTTTAGATATCGAAGTGCTGTAAATGGAAAATATTTACTTGCCAATTACAAACCATCCACGTAGCTAGATATGATACTTATCTAAGCATGTTCTCGAAAAATTCCTTCGATTTTTTTTCAACCCCTTGTAACTTCGTTCCTATTCATTCGAACAAGTCATACCATAACTATGGTATCCAACGCTAAGAAACTCTCGATGTGCAATATCTTTTTCATCTCTTTTGTGTTGTATGGGTGACAGAGATTTCCAAACTTTAGATGTTTGTGATACTATAACATCTTTAGATTGCTACACTGAATAATAAATGTGGTACTATAAGTTTTCATTTCACATGTTTGAAATATATAATGATCTGAAATAATGCAGTTTGAAACCAACAGAGCTTTGCATTGGATAGGTAACACTGTATGTTGGGTGTTTCTGTTTAATACCTGCAAAACCTTCCCTATTATTATAGTTGCTTCCTGAAAAGTTATAGTTATTATAGTTTCTCCGTTATCGTAGTTGAACATTATAAATGATGTATCATGAATATATATCCAATACTAGAGAAGTGTTCATTTTTTTTACAATACCAAAATTAAAAATTCGGCCAAATATAATCGTCTCCAAATTTAAGAACTGCGTCTCAAGGTACTCATATCCAATGAAAGACATTAGGACCTAATATTCACTTATGTTAAAAATCTATCTTAGAGAACATTAAGAATAACATTTAAGTTTAGCGCATCATTTTAATCTCATAATTGCTTTCCCGCCAAATACAAGATGTTCATTTTAATCATAAAACTTGACAATTTTGTAACCATAGAAGGGGACAAGTAGAACAAACGAAATTTTGAGATGTATATACTCAAACCTTAGAGACCATTTACCAGTTGGTAATTCCCAAACTTAAGGCGTGGGACTATGTACCCATTGTATTTTCAAAAGATAATAGCAATGCATAAATGTTTCTAAAAGAGAAGGTACCCCTATATTTAACCACATAAAAATAAAAGGTGAAAATCGTAATGAAGAAAGACAATTAGGTTAAAAGAATTTTTTTTTTTTTTTTGCTGATAAAACGGAACAATATGGACAACCTAAATTCCCATAATATACACGCATCCCGGAGAACATTTATCAATTTTTTTCTTACAGTTCTCAACTTTGTGTTTTTAACCTTTGTTTTTTCTCAAAATTTAGATTGATGATGTGTCAATGCATGTTCTTTGAAAGAGAATTAACCCCTACACTAAACTACGCAGAGGTGCCCACGTAACTAAGGCGTTAGCTCTTGTCATGTACCAATATTTTAAAACTTAAAAAAAAAAAAAAACACTACTTTCTCGGAAAGTACGAATAAAGATTAACTTCCACCCTTCATTTTGTTGAGATCGATGAGATTGGATTATTTCTTCTTTTTGAGATTTTTATTTTGTTAATCACTAATAACATTTTTCACTTCTTAGGATACG